>NC_066627.1:21076649-23476649 GCF_025201925.1 Gopherus flavomarginatus
AGGATCTCAGAGATGATCGCTTGGAAGCTCTTCTTCTTCAGCATGCTTCCGAGTTCCCTGACATCATCCACCGTCTGCGAGATATGCTGCGATGCAGTGTGATTAGCGCCGTAGGAACTATCATCAATGGATCCTGGCCCCTTGACTTCAGACATCCATCCGATGATGTCAGAGAGGCCAGAGTTGAAAGCAACTGGGGCTCCTTAGCCTTCCTGAACCCCTGTCTGGAGCAGCCCTCTTGGGGCATTTAGTGCCGGCGGGGTCGCTATCCAGAGTGCTGGAGAGAAGCAGAGTCTGGCTGCCTGTATTAGTGAGGACACAATGGCTGTGAATAAAATTATACCATGGGCTGCCCATTCCATGGTGCTGCCAATGTTGCTATTTCTGAGTTCTTGCAACAGAGACAGTGCCCCTTTGAAACAAAAGGCATGCTCCACCCCCAAGCCTCTGGCATCCCTTTGTTTATCCGGTTCAGTAGTGCTGCAGCATTATGGCCTGTTCTCTGCAAAATCCTGCACAGAAATGCCAGTTGTGACTGTGTTTCAAACGCACTCAGCAACAGCACCTGCTACCTCCTACGGGCTTCTGAGGAAGGTTCGACTGATTCTCCAGGCTTTTGGCCATGCTGCTGGAAACAGGCTGTTAGTCAGGGACCAACTAATCATTAGCAGGCATCTCAGGCATCAGCTGTGCTCACCCCTCAAACGTGAACACTCGGAACACATGTCCAGTTTCTCCAGCCCTTGCTGAAGGGTGCAGCTCACCTGGCCATCAACTTTGTTCTCAAAAAGAGCATGTTGAGGCCCGCAGCTTAGCCAGCATTTCTGAGCATGGTTCTCTGAGAACCTCACCCAAAATTAGCTGGGACCCTATGATGCTTCTGCTGCTGCGCTGCCACTCTGGCCTTTCGGTGAGTCTGTTACACGTGGTTAGACCACTCCAGCACATTACACATAGGCACGTCATTTATAATTGGCACCAAGCAGTTGTTTCACAGGTGCACCTCTGATACCACATTAAGATCTATGGAACCAGGGCTCGTCTGTGTACACAGGCACTTACAGTATTGCCAACTCTAAGTGTTCAAAAATCAGAAGCCTGGCTTCAAAATCATTGGATTTTTAAAGTAATCCAGTGGGGTACTTGTTATAGGCTGGCTGGGTTTTCAGGGTCACATTTTCAAGTGTTTCTCCAGAGTCAAAAGGGCTAATAAAATGTTAATGAAAGTTTCTTAGGGTCTCACTTAATCACCTGACTCCAGAAGCTGGGGCTTGAAGAAAAACACCAGCTGTCACGAGACTTGTGCTACAAATGAATGGGCACTGTTGCTATTCGGGAGAACTACAATTTGCTCCTAACGGAACAAGCCACCTTCTACCTTTACCTGTTATCAGACCCCCCACCCTTTTCTGGAGCAATATCTAGTGGCAGAACCATGTGACTGCAAGTAAATCATTACAGATCCCTTCACTTCAGTGGGCACGTCAGTGCCAGAAGAAGGTGTCTTTACTAAGGGGCAGCTAATGCAGGTGAGCTGTACTGAGGTAAAGGCACTACGAAGACCAGGTACTTTAGCTTTAGCCTGAGGTAAACTCATTGTGGTTAGCCCTGGACTGTTTAGCTGATGCTAAATGAAAGTGCCCGGTCTTCACTGTGCTGACCTCAAGTTAGCTCACAGGCATTAGTGACCTTGAGGGAAAAACACCTGTGTTAGCCATGAAACCAAGGCTTTAATGACCAGACCTATTACCGTTATTGCTGAGGAAGATTGCCAACTGTATAATCACACAAACCCAAACATCCTTGCCCTACCCCTTCCTTGAGGCCCCACCTCGCTTGCTCCACCCCCCCATCTCTGTTGCTTGCCCACCCCCACTCTTATTCACTTTCACCGGGCTGGGGCAGGCGGGTTGGGTATGGGAAGGGGTTCAGGATCTGGGCTGGAGGGATAGGGCCAAGGGGTTTGGAGTGTGGGAGGGGCTCCAGGCTGAGCCTGGGGCAAGGGATTGGGATGCAGGAGGGGGTTGTGGGGTTCAGACTCTGGGAAGGAGTTTGGATGTTGGAGGGGGCTGGGATATGGAAGGAGGTGAGGGGTGCAGGCTCTGGGAGGGAGTTTGGGTGAGAGAGGGGGATCAGGGCTGGGGCAGGGGGTTGGGGTGCGGGATGGGGGGAGGGGTGAAGGCTCCGTCTGGGAGGATCCTACCAGGGGCGGCTCCCGGGCGGCAGCACAGCGGAGCTAAGACAGGCTCCTTGCCTGCCCTGGCCACGTGCTGCTTCCAGAAGCGGTTGGCACGTCCCTGGGTGAGGAGGGCACGGGGCTCTGCACGCTGGCCACACCCACAAGCACCAACCCTGCAGCTCCCATTAGCTGCAGTTCCTGGCCAATGGAAGCTGTGGAGTTGGTGCTGGGGGCAGGGGCAGTGAGCGGAGCCACCTGGCCTCCACCCCAGGGGCCGCAGGGACATGCTGTCCACTTTCAGGAGCAGCGCGAAGCCAGGGTAGACAGGATGCCTGCCTTAGCCCTGCTGCAGCACTGGACTTTTAGCTGCTTAAAATCTCCCGATTTGCCTTCAGTAGTCTGGAGATAGAGCCTGATTCCAGGAGATTCCCGGCAAAACTGGGAGAGTTGGCAACCCTATAACACTGAGCAACCCCAGGCCCGCAGCAGCTCCCTGCTGTAAAGGATCTGACACAGGAATAGGGGCAGGGAGAAACTGCACTGGGGGGGGCAATCCCAGGGGCCAAGGGTCTGTCTCCCCTGATGTCAGGAGCTAACTAGCTAATTCTGAGCTAGCCTCAGTGCTGGATGGCCACTGTGACCGTGGCCACGTGGAGGGGCAGCTCCATAACGTCAGAGGCAGCCTGAGTCCCGGGGCTTAGCCCACTTCTCACAGCAGCTCCCTCCAGAGACCAAAATATTCCTGCTCTGGGCAAACACCCACAAGGTACAAACAGGGCATCTGGAAGACACAGCATGACTGCGGCCTAGTTACACGCCCAGAGCTGGCATCCCTGGGGGACGTGGCCTGCAGGATGCCCCAGTCCTTGTCACCGACTAGGAATGTCATTTCTAAATGCACTGGGCTGCACCCAATTCCTCAGCGGGCTGCGAGTAACCCCATGTTTCTGGTCGCTGCCAGTTACAAGAAGTTTATTTTTGAATGGGGTTAGTTCAGCGTGAAAAGTCTTCAATTTGGGGCACCCTTTCCCCATTTTTTTAATTGAAACAAATTTTAAAACAAAAAGTCTCTTCAGAGAAAAATAGTTTGAATTTTTCTAATTTTTTAAATTTTGTTTTATGGGTTTTTTGAAACACTTTGGGGAATTTGACCGGAGTTTGCACATTGTTCCGATTGCCCCAAATCAGCATTGTACACAGAGGCCAGGCCTGGCTGCTCTTCCCTCTAGTTTCCACCTCTTGTGCTGAGAAATGCAGGGACGGTCATTGTCACCAGGGAAGTGGAGATGCACCACCCTGTCATTCCCTCCCTCTCCTCTCACCTGCTTTCCCAGCTACAGCCTGGCATTGAGGCTAGCGGTGAAGGGATGCCAGCAGCAGCACGCACAGAATAGTTCGTCACAGGTAAACAGTCCTGCTCCGCATACACGGAGCTGCCCATTCCTCAGGAGTGAATCACCCTGCGGGTGGCCTGTGGTTATTTCCTTTTATTCTTTTATTGCACAAGCATTTCCTGGAACACCACAAAGGCAATGCCAAGGCCTGCGCTGTCACCTGCGGTAGGGGAATAATGCACTGGCAACAGTGCCTGCGGCGCCCCCTCCAAACCAGGAGGGGAGCAGCACAGAAGGTCTGGTCTATACCCAACCTGGCACCAGTTTCCCGACCCTGACTGAGCCGCCCTGGTGCCGGTCCATGGGTGAATACACCAGAGCTGGTCTGCACACAAGCGAGCACTAGACAAATGAAATCAGTTTTAATTGACACCAGCTGCTGTGCCGGGGCCAGTCTCTGTGCCAGCCAGCTGTAAATGCGGCACCATCTGGGAAAGCAATTCAAGCTCAGCTTCTTTCCTGCTGGACTCGCCGTTGGGTCCTGGCCATAGACACAAGTTGATCCAATCCTGACAATTCTGACTGCCCCTAACACTGAGCGGGTGGAGGGGCAGGATCCTGCCTGGCCTGAGCCCCCAGAGGGCAGCAGACCTTCTTTCTGATAGGGCTGACAGAGCACTGTGGTGGTGCCTGTGGTGCTGGCTCCATGCTGGAATCACTGGCCCCCCGGGATTTGTGCTGCTTTTCCAGTCTGGGCTATAGCCAGAGTGGCACTACGGAGTGTCCTGACACAAGCACAGCATTGGTTAGGGCGATATCAGTCTGGTGAGGGTACAGAAGGCACTGATTCCACTGACCCACTAGACCAGCTCCCACCGAGGGGCTTCACTCCTTCCCCACCAAACTCTCCCCCAAGCACTTTCTGGAAGCGGAGCTCTCCGAGTCCCTAGACATAACCGGACTCTAGTGCCCCCTAGTGGGAAGTCATTTATTGTAACATTCCTTTTGTCACCTTTATCAGAGTTAGTAAAATTAAACATGAACCCCATAACCTGCTACATACGTCCCATTCTATCAGACCCTACTGTTCATAGTGCGTCTATGGCTGGACAGCAACTCTTGTCACTCACTCATAACATGCTTGGCAACTAAGGTCTTTTCCTCTGGGAGAGTTGTTCTGTCATGTCTTAGTGTTGTACCAAGTCTTGCATATCCCTTCAGGCAGTTTGATGTTGGAGGGGGGTGAGTCGACAGATAATCTACTTGTTCCTGGATCTCTGGTGGGATGGTGTTTTGAGGGTCTGTTCCAAAACTGATCTAGGTTTCTTCCATGTCCTGCTGATCCAGTCTCAGTGGAGGGTGCATTTCACCATGCTTCACATCCCTGGTTTGGTCTTGTGTTCATATGTGCAGTTTCAGTGAAACGTGCTCCTCCACTGCTAGGCTATATGAACAAGGATTCATCTCTTCAATATGTGTAACTTGTTTGCAAGCGTATGATTTGTCCTGAGGAAATCATTTGATCTTGACAAGGTCTTCAGTTGTAATTCTGGGAAGTCTTTAGCTTGTTTGTCCTACTAGCCTTTGGCCTTTGTGTCACTCTTCCTTTTTGCTCCTTGCACTACTGCCGGTTGCAGTGATGCTTAGGCTCTTGGCATGAAGGGATGCACGCATCCTGGCATCACGTGCTGTACTGGGTTGTTCTGTGCACTGTGTTTCTCTCTTCAGGAATAGCTTGCTACACATTTTCTTTACTTTGTGCCAATCTCTTTAATAGAACATAAAAGCGGCCATACCGGGTCAGATCAAAGGTCCATCTAGCCCAGTATCCTGTCTTCCGACAGTGGACAATGTCAGGTGCCCCAGAGGGAATGAACAGAACAGGTAATCATCAAGTGATCCATCCCGTCACCCATTCCCAGCTTCTGGCAACTACAGGCGAGGGACACCCACCAGAGTTTTAGCAATTTTAACTGCCAGTTTGGCTTTGTCATTTCCCTGCTGCTGGTACGGTGACAATCTGATATGACTGAATTCCCGTTACCAGATAAGTTGTACCAACTCACTCCCAGCAAGTAAAATGGAATCTGTTATCTGAAACTACATGGTTTGGGATCCCGGGTCTGCGGAAATGCTTCATTGCTTTGACTGGGGCAGTTCATGTGGTTCCCAGAAGTCTGACTAGTACAATAATGAGGTGGCTTCTGTGGTTTGTGCTGAAAGGTCCATTCCTCCTTTGCTCCAAGGTCTGTTAGGAACACTGTGTATTTTCATTGTTTGGTTTTGCTGCTTGGCCTGCATTTCCCCACATGAATCACAGCTGCTCACCAGCTCTCAGACATCCTTGGGCATGTTTGGCCAGTACACAGCATCTTTGGTTTTCCAGACACAGCCTTCTAGGCCATGTCTACATCTAAAGTTTTGCAGCGCTGGTTGTTACAGCTGTATTAGTACAGCTGTATAGGGCCAGCGCTGCAGAGTGGCCACACTTACAGCAACCAGCGCTGCAAGTGGTGTTAGATGTGGCCACACTGCAGCGCTGTTGGGCGGCTTCAAGGGGGGTTCCGGGAACGCGAGAGCAAACCGGGAAAGGAGACCCGCTTCGCCGCGGTTTGCTCTCTCGTTCCCGGAGCCACCCAGCAAACCGCAGGGAAGGAGACCTGCTTGCTCTGGGCTCTGGGAACGAGAGAGCAAACCGGGAAAGGAGACCCGCTTCGCCGCGGTTTGCTCTCTCGTTCCCGGAGCCACCCAGCAAACCGCAGGGAAGGAGACCTGCTTGCTCTGGGCTCTGGGAACGAGAGAGCAAACCGGGAAAGGAGACCCGCTTCGCCGCGGTTTGCTCTCTCGTTCCCGGAGCCACCCAGCAAACCGCAGGGAAGGAGACCTGCTTGCTCTGGGCTCTGGGAACGAGAGAGCAAACCGGGAAAGGAGACCCGCTTCGCCGCGGTTTGCTCTCTCGTTCCCGGAGCCACCCAGCAAACCGCAGGGAAGGAGATCTGCTTGCTCTGGGAACGAGAGAGCAAACCGGGAAAGGAGACCCGCTTCGCCGCGGTTTGCTCTCTCGTTCCCGGAGCCACCCAGCAAACCGCAGGGAAGGAGATCTGCTTGCTCTGGGCTCCGGGAACGAGAGAGCAAACCGGGAAAGGAGACCCGCTTCGCCGCGGTTTGCTCTCTCGTTCCCGGAGCCACCCAGCAAACCGCAGGGAAGGAGACCTGCTTGCTCGGGGCTCCGGGAACGAGAGAGCAAACCGGGAAAGGAGACCCGCTTCGCCGCGGTTTGCTCTCTCGTTCCCGGAGCCACCCAGCAAACCGCAGGGAAGGAGATCTGCTTGCTCTGGGCTCCGGGAACGAGAGAGCAAACCGGGAAAGGAGACCCGCTTCGCCGCGGTTTGCTCTCGCGTTCCCGGAGCCACCCAGCAAACCGCAGGGAAGGAGACCTGCTTGCTCTGGGCTCCGGGAACGAGAGAGCAAACCGGGAAAGGAGACCAGCTTGATTACCAGAGGCTTCCTCCTTCCACGGAGGTCAAGAAAAGCGCTGGTAAGTGTCTACATTGGATTACCAGCGCTGGATCACCAGCGCTGGATCCTCTACACCCGAGACAAAACGGGAGTACGGCCAGCGCTGCAAACAGGGAGTTGCAGCGCTGGTGGTGCCCTGCAGATGTGTACACCTTCAAAGTTGCAGCGCTGTAACTCCCTCACCAGCGCTGCAACTTTCTGATGTAGACAAGCCCCTAGTCCAGGATGGTTCAGATGTGATCTTCAGGGTATTTCCTCTCAGTGATCTGGGTATGATGATTCTAGGACCAGATCCACAAAGGTACTTGGGTGCCTAACCCCCAGATTTAGGCACCTAAGTCCCATTTTTAGGTGCACTGCAATTCACAAAGCTCCCTCTCGGCTGCCACCTATAGGCTCCTGTGTTTCTGCCTCTGGGCATGAGCACTGCTGCCTCTCTGCAGGCACCCAGACACCTCAGCCCCAGACTGATCCAGGACCCAGAAGGAGCTAGGCAGGCAAATCCTATCTACCCTGCAGGCCCCAGCCAGTAAGGGTTCCCTAACTGCACAGGCACAAGTTGGTGGGGGCGGGAGGGGTGGAACGAAGGAGGATGAAGAGAGACAGAAAGGCTTTCCCTTAGCCCAGTAGTGAGGTGCTCAGCTGGGACGTGGCAGACCATTGGGTCAGGTCCTCCATCTGCCTGGGAAGAAGGGTTTGAACAGCATCTGCCACCTCTCAGCTGAAAGCACTAATCACTGGGCTGTAAAAGGACTGTCTTCCTCTGGCCCAATTAATAGGTAAATGTTTAGAGGAGTCAAGTCAGCAGGAGGGATTGCAGGAGCCCTTCCTTGGAATCTCTCTCTCACCTACTGATGTTGTTCCACTTTCATTAAATACAATTTGGGCCAGAGATAATGAGCGCTCGTGCCCTCACCTGAGAGGAGACCCCTGTTCAAACCCGTTCTCTCAGTAGGCAGAGGGGGTCTGGACTACAACCCAGGGCAGTGTCCTAGCCACTGGACTAGGGGTTGTAAGGGCGGCTCCCCCTGCTCTTTTGCATGGAGTTAAGTGGCCTCTGAATACCCACCTGTGTTCCCTGCAGGGCTCAATCCTGGAGAGGTAAATGTCATCTTCCTCCATTTCATAGATCACAGCCAGAGACAGGCACTTGCCTGCAGCCCTGGCTCCGGAGCCTCTCTCTCTGAGGAGTGGGGTTTTTAATACATCCCTCATCATGGTCCCCCGCTGGGTAGCTTAGACATGCTGACTGTGTAAGTCACATGCTAAGGTGCCTCTCTCTCCCCATGAGTTGCACAGGGAGCCTAGTGCTACTCCAGATTTTCTAGGCACTGAAAAGTTAGGCTCAGCATCACAATTCCTAAGTCCCTTTGTGGATCAAGGCTCAGCTGCCTCTTATACGACGCTGTCTTGTATGCTCACCTCATCTTGCTAGTTCTGGAGTTCTTCAGAGGCCAGGTGGGACTTTCCCTTGGTGTCTGGCCATCCTGACAGAAGGGCAGATGTGAGCACTTGTAAATCCTGTATCGGTTTGTCCTCAGATTCTGTCTAGCGATGCTTTGAAATTGGCATATAACACTGGCTTAGTTGCTAAGAACACAGGAACGGCCATACTGGATCAGACCAATGGTCCACCTAGCCCAGTATCCTGCCATGGCCAGTGCCAAATGGTTCAGAGGGAATGAACAGAACAGGTGATCACTGAGTGTTGCTTTCTATCAGGCTGAGGATCTCATATTCACGTCCAGTTGCTATTTTTTCAAGCCGCAGGGCAGATCTGGATAAGCACCCAGCTATGTACATCTCAGTCCCTTTCTTGCAATGTGCATCTAAGCTGCAGTTTCAGCAGCATGTGCTTAAAGGCATATTGGGGCCTCTAGCAGTGACTTTTAAAAACTGCTCTCTAGCAGCTTATGGTCACCTTCTACTTGAATGGTTTCTCATCCTGGAACATCTAGTAACAAACAATATAGACCGTACTTACAAGCTGGGGGACTATATACTAGGTAATGAGCTGAACAGGAGCTCCCAATGCAATCCTGTGGCCATAGGGGCCCTTGTTACAGGGGGCGTTGGGGGTGAGATTCTGTCCTTGTGATGGCACCAGCCCCCTCCTCAGTGAATCTTCTGGGCCAGACACGACTTAGCCCTGAGCCTTTGAAGAACCCATTTTTGCCCTTGAAATGCTCAGACTTGATAGGATTTTTTAAGGGCAGGAGGGGTCAGTTTGATCATCTGCTCTGACCTCCTGTGGAACACAGGCCAGAGACCTGCCCCACGGATTCATGCGGCCAGTCCAGAACGTCTGGCTGAGCCAGAGCTGAGCTTGCAGCAAGAACCCTCTGATTTGGATTTAACCTGATGGAGAATTTACCCCGTTCCTGGGCAATCTGTTCCAATGACTGATTATCCTCACTGCACAAGCGGCATCATATTTCCAGTTTCAATTTTGCTGACTGCAACTTCCAGCTGGTGGATCTCATTGTGCCTTTGTATGCTAGATGGAAGAAATTTCAAGTACCGGAGAGCGTCTTCCTCCACTAGGCAGTTGGTACAGCACCACCTCGCCTTCTCCTCCACATCAGAACAAGTGCCAGGACTCCTTTAGGCCTTGTCTTCAGTAAGGAAATGGTATGTTGTTAACCCACCTTAGCACACACAGAGTTACTCACAGAGGCCATGTCTACACCACAAAACTAAGTCAAACTAAGTTACGTTGACGTACAGCCCACACAGTAATTAATTGTTTTTGCACGTTCAGACTACACTCCTTGTGTCAGTGGTGCGTGTCCTCACTAGCAGTGTTACCACTGATGTAGAGCACAGTGCATTGTGGGTAGCTACCCCTCTGTGCAACTCATCACCTTCTAGCGCAAGGTGTTTTGGGAGGGGTTTGCACTGCCTCCTGGGGGAAACGAGTCCCACAGGGTGAGTGGGAACATGGGTTAAGCATTCCATGAGGCAGTTTTCTCCATCCCATCATTCCATGGGCATTCTGTTACATTTCACGCCTCTTTTCAAAAGCCCCATAAACCTGTGCACTGCTTTGCTGTACTGTGATGTGTTATGAATACAACATGCCTGAACCTGAAGTGTTTCCAGAGCTGCAAGACAGAATATGATGACACCCTGCAGGCTGCCTTGCCGTACACCATGGAAAGAAACAACTCAAGGGTGTTGTTGGCATTCACAGAGCAGCTGCACGCAGTGGACCGCTGTTTCCGGACCCAAGAAACAAGCAGACCGGTGGGATCGCACTATTATGCAGGTGTGGGATGCCAGCAGTGGTGGCAGAAGTTTTGGATGCACAAAGCCACATTCATGGAACTGTGTGCAAAGCTCGCCCTGGCCCTCCAGCGCAGCACCACCAAATGAGAGCTGCACTCACGGTGGAAAAGTGAGTGGTGATCGCTGCGTGGACGCTGGCAACATCAATTGCTACCGATCAGTCGGGAATCAGATGGCTCTTCAGCCTCCTCTTGAAAGCCTCCAATGAAGGAGCTTCCACAACCTCCCAAGGCCTCTGTTCCATTGTCCTCCTGTTCTTACAGATACAAAGTTTTTCCTGATTTTTTTTCGTAAATCTGCTGTGCTGTAGTTTGAACCCATTGCCTCTTGTCCTTCCCTCTGTGGCAAGAAAGAACAACTTTTCTCCATCTTTTTTTATGGCAGCCTTTCAAGTATTTGAAGACCACTATCATATCCCCCTTAATCTCCTCTTTTCCAAACTAAACATGCCCAGTTCCTTCAGCCTTTGTTCATATGGCTTCATTTCATCCTTTTGATCATCTTTATCACTTGCCTCTGGATCCTTTCCACTTTCCCTACATCCTTTCTATATAGTGGACACAATACTCCAGCTGAGGCCTAACCAGTGCCGAGTAGGGTGGTACTATCACCTCCAGTGACTTGCATCCCAAAATTGCATTTGCTTTTTTTGCATTGTTGAGGCTGTGATCCGCTAGAACTCCCAGATCCCTCTCAGCAGTGCTGCTACCCAGCCAGTTATCTCCCATTCTCATGGGTGGCGTGTATAAGAGGTTAGGCCTCCCCAGAAAGAGGCTGGCCATGCAGAGGTCAAGAAATGCTAGATGCGGCCCAGAACTGGCCCGCTGCCTTTGGAGTGCCGCTGCCAGAAGGTCCCTAGAAGTGGGGGGCCACCTCAACAGCAGCAAGGAGCCCTTCAACAACAGGCTTAGCAGGTGCAGAATGACAGCTGAGCTCAACGTGCCTTTGGCTGTTTGAAAGGCTGCTTGTGATGTCTACTCACGAGATTAGACCTCAGAGAAGAAAATATCCCCATGGTCATAGCTACCTGCTGGGTGCTTCATAATATCTGTGATGCAAAGTGGGAGAAGTTTCCGCAGGGGTGGAGGTGAAAAGTCTCTCTGCTGATTTAGAGCAGCCAGATACCAGGGCTATAAGAAGAGCTCAGCGGGGAGCTATATGGCTCAGTGGGGCTTCAAGGATCATTTTAACAATGAGCCACAATGATGTGTGTTGCTGTAGTGTGCTGTGCCTGGCATTGCTTTTTGCCCCAATATGAACCTTGTAATGAGTGCTCTGGGTGTGGTAACAGAACAGTGCAAATCATAGAATCATAGACTTTAAGGTCAGAATGGACCATTATGATCATCTAGTCTGACCTCCTGCACAACACAGGCCACAGAATCTCACCCACCCACTCCTGTATCAAACCTGTGTCTGAGCCATTTCAGTCCTCAAATCATGGTTTAAAGACTTCAAGATGTAGAGAATCTTCCAGCAAATGACCCGTGCCCCATACTGCAGAGGAAGGCAAAAAACCCTCAGGGCCTCTGCCAATCTGCCCTGGAGGAAAATTCCTTCCCGACCCCAAATATGGCGATCAGCTAAACCCTGAGCATGTGGGCAAGACTCACCAGCCAGACACCCAGGAAAGAACTCTCTGTAGAAAGAATTCTCAGATCCCACCCTATCTAACATCCCATCACAAGCCATTGGGCATATTTATCGCTAATAGTCAAAGACCAATTAATTGCCAAAATTAGGCTCTCTCACTATATCATCTCCTCCATAAACTTATCAAGCTTAGTCTTGAAGCCAGATATGTCTTTGCCCCCACTGCTCCCCTTGGAAGGCTATTCCAGAACTTCACTCCTCTGATGGTGTGACGTTATTGATATAATCTGGGACCATACACATGGTCGCAACCAAGGTCCTGTAGTGGCACCAAATCTTATGTAAAGGGGGTCATATAAGGTATCTAAGACCAGGTTATGGGTTGCTGGTTATGATTATGGTGTCTATATGTATGTATCATTTTGTAGTTGAAGTTATAGGTATTGGCTCTGTACTATCTGTATTTCAAATTTGTGCTATGTTTCTGGTGGTGTTAGCTCTGCCTAGCCTGCTTGATGGCCCATTAAGGACCATCAGCTACACAATTGACCCATGGAGAGAAGGCAGATACGCCTTGTAACTCAGCAAAGTATGCAAGGACTTGCCCAGGTGACTCAAGACTTCATTTTGCTGTAAAGCCTATAAAAGGCTGATGCCTCATCTCCATCTTGTCTTCAGTCCTGCTTCTTCCCTCTGGAGGAACTTTGCTACAAACTGAAGCTCTGAACAAAGGACTGAATGACCCATCCCTGCGGGGGATGTTCTCCAGAGACTTGATCTAAACCTGCAGTTTACTTCATCACTGCTACAAACCTGAACTTAGAACTTTGCCGTTACTGTATGTAATTGATTCCATTTAACCAATCCTAGCTCTCATCTCTACCTTTTTCCATTTATGAATAAACCTTTAGATTTTAGATTCTAAAGGATTGGCAACAGCGTGATTTGTGGGTAAGATCTGATGTGTATAATGACCTGGGTTTGAGGCTTGATTCTTTGGAATCGAGAGAACCGTTTTCTTTTATTGGGGTGTTGGTTTTCATAACCATTCATCCCCAGGACGAGTGGGACTGGTGGTGATACTGGGAGACTGGAGTGTCTAAGGAAATTACGTGTGTGACTTGTGATTAGCCAGTGGGGTGAAAACGAAGTCCTTTTTGTCTGGCTGGTTTGGTTTGCCTTAGAGGTGGAAAAGCCCCAGCCTAGGGCTGTATTTGCCCTGTTTAAGCAATTGGTCCTGAACTGGCACTCTCAGTTGGGTCCCGCCAGAACTGCATTTTCACAGATGGTTAAATACCTTCGTCTAATTTCAAGTTTAAACTTCCTGATGGCCAGTTTATGTTCATTTGTTCTTGCGCCCACATTGGTACTGAGCTTAAATAATTCCTCTCCCTCCCTGATATTTATCCCTCTGATATATTTAGAGAGAGCAATCATATCTCCCCTCAGCCTTCTTTTGGTTAGGCTAAACAAGCCAAGCTAAATGCATCTATTGCTGTTATCTGTGAACATCAGCCCCAGCCACCACATGCAGTGGACTAAAAGATGAATTAAGTTTCCATAAACAGACTTTTATTCCAAACCCAGGCAAACAGACATTTAAAACTGAACAAAACCTTATAAATACAGGGAAAGTACCTTTGCAAGGGAAAGAATAGTCATTTCCACTTCACAAACACATACACCACCGTCTCTCTCACAGGTCAGAATGTGTGGCTGTGATTGCGTGTACTATCCCGCCGGCTGGAGTGGTAGGGGTAGTGCTGCTGCCCCAAAGATATGTGGAATGTGGGGGGGAGTTTAGGGAGATCCCATAATGCAGTTCTCTATGGGCTGCAGGAGGAGGCAAGCACAGATCTGTTCAGCCTGAGGTTCAATCAGAGACCACAGCATGTCTGTTTGCTCCCTGAGCAGCACTGTCATCTCATGCTGCCTGTTTCTCCTGACCTCGCTATCCCTCTGCATTCTGTCCTTGAGTGTGACCCTTCAACCCCTGTGCTCAGAATCTGAAGCACCAGAGGCTTGCAGGACCTTCTGGTACATTTCTTTCTGTACTCAATTTTAGTTTGTTGTGTGGTTATGATTAACTAACATATTATATCATAGATCATCATTGTATGTTAAACAGGGTTAAACTGTAGGATTTACTTCTGCTGGGGAGGGTGGCTGGCGGGGCTGGCATGCTCCCTACCTGGCTTCGTGTGGCTCTCCAGAAGCAGCGACATGTCTCTCGGCTCCTAGGCGGAGGTGCAGCCAGGGGGCCTCTGTGCACTGCCCTCACCCTGAGCACCCGCTCTGCAGCTCCCATTGGCCAGGAACCATTAACAAAGGGAGCTGCAAGGGCGCTGCCTACGGGCAGAGGCAGCACGCAGAGCTGCCATGCTGACTTAGCCGTACTAGGCCTTGGAACTAAGAGATGCTGACATAAGCAAGTGACCGAAGACTAACCCGATGCCCTAAGATTATGGGAAAAGATGTACCAATGGGTGAAACTGCGAAAAATTAAAAGTAAAAGTAATTTTTTGCTTACATTTCCTTATCCTCTTCGTTCTCCTCTGTATCTGGCCAAGCTGCTCCACTAGTGTGGAGGGAGAGACCCTCAAGGCCACATTTGCATCTGCTAAAGAAACAATGGACAGAGATATTATTGTGAGTGCATTCACTCCCCTTGAGCTACACAAGTTACAAGTGCAACATTCTCACTTCTTGGGATTCACAGAGCACAGCGGCAGTCCCAGCCATGGTGAGTACGGCACAGGGGAGAGGGGTCGTTCTGCTACAGACTCTGTCCACATGCTGCTAGTCTGTGTGCTGCAATGGTGCCTGCTGAAGTAACTGCTGACTGCATTGGGAAAGTGTCCTACTGCTGTGGTAGAAGGCAGGCAGCCCTCCCCAGAAACCTTTGGCAGAGGATTGCAGACTAGCTGCAGCAAAGTTTCCTTGAGCTCTCTATGGAGTATTCACGGGGCGTCCTGGTGCACATAAACAAACTGTTCCACAGGGCCCCCTCTGCCTAGCTGTACAGAGAATGAGAAGCAGACAGCCACTCTACCTCCACTGTTTATTTCACAACCTCCTATCCTGATTTAAAAAATTGTACCTGAACGCATGTCCCTACAATACTGAAGCAAACTGCATACTTACCAGAGGTCCCCTCCCCTGCATCAGGCTCCCCAGTGCTGGACTACTGGGAGTGGCTCTTCTGCTCAGGAGTCAAGAAGAGGTCCTGGCTTGCTGCTCTACTGGACATTCTCCAGTCGCCTGTCCTCCATACTCTTCTGGGTTCACTTCAGTGGCCTGTGACTCCAGCTCCCCCAAAGTATCCACAAGGGCAGTGGGGGTGGGGTCACTGCCGAGGAAGGCGTGCAGCTCCTTGAAGAAGCGGCACATCAGCAGCTCCGCACCAGAGCGACTGTTTGGCTCCCTTCCCTTCTGGTACACCTGTCACAACTCCTTGATTTTCACACGGCACTGCTACATGTCCCTGTTGTAACCCTTCTCCTCCATGCCCCAAGCGATCTGGCCATAGATATTGAAGTTCCTATGGCTGGATTGGAGCTGTGCCTGCACAGCTTCCTCCCGCCACAGACCCAGGAGATCCACCACCTCCTGTGTACTCTGGGCAGGAGCACGTTTACTGCATGGAGCTGGCATGGTCAGCTGGGCAGTTACTATGTGAGCTCTCCTTGCCAACCAAACAGGAAATGGAATTTCAATAATTCGTGGGGCTTTAAAAGGGCAGGAGAGGAGAGACATGTTCCTGTGTACCTGGTCACCGGGCAGCAGAGTTCAAAACGGTGACCAGATGGGTCACAGTGAGGCATTGTGGGACACCTCCTGGAGGCCACTGAATTTGACATAAGTAACACTTCACTGCCACTGTGTCGACCTAATTACATTGAATTAAGTGCTATGCCTCTCACTGAGGTGGAGTTATTAGGTCAGTGTAGCGGGTGACTTATATCCAGGGGTGGCTCTAGACATTTCACCACCCCAAGCACGGCGTCATGCCATGGGGGGCCCTCTGCTGCTTGCCAGTCCCGCGGCTCCAGTGACCTCTCACAGGCATGCCTGCAGAGGGTCCACTGGTCCCGTGGCTTTGGTGGAGCTGCGGGACCAGCGGAACCTCCGCAGGCACACCTGCGGGAGGTCCACAGGAGCCGTGGGACCAGCGGACCCTCTGCAGGCATGCCGCCAAAGGCTGGCTGCCTGCCTGCCGCCCTCCTGGTGACCGGCAGAGCGCCCCCGGCAGCATGCTGCCCCAAGCACGCGCTTGGCGTGCTGGGGCCTGGAGCCACCCCTGCTTATATCAGTGTAGACACTTACAGAATTGTAGTGTAGACACTTACAGAATGAGGTCTACCTAACTCTGTAGTGTGGACCAGGCCTGAGGATTAGAGACCTTGCTGCACAGTGGCCAAGAGGAACCACAGTGGGAAGGGTCCAGCTGCATTGCTTTGCTGAGCAGGAGCATTCAGGTGCCCCCAATGGCCACAGCTGTACAGGGCTTCCAAACGTGGGGCTCCAGGCTGTCAGGGCCAGAGAACAGCAGGTGCTTTCTGAGACAGAGGCTCAGCTCAGTTCCACTGCAGGCTAGAAACATGCTGTGCCGCTGCATTCCAGCCACTCCCAGGGTCAGCTGTGGGGCACACAGGAGGAGGCCAAATGCATCATCTCCTCCAAACAAGAGTTCATAGCATAACTAGCTGCATTTTAGGTACTTCCTGAGTCAAAGAATGTGAGGCCAGTGTCACAGGACAGGGCTGTCTGGGGAGCAGAATTCAATCCTTAAATGAGAGAAACTAGAACATGCTGTGCAAAGCCCGGCTGGCAAGATCAGATAAACCAGCCTGACTGAAAACCCAGTCTTGGCTCTCACTAACACCGTCTTGTCCTTCACTCGCCGTTAGGGTGACCAGACGCCCCGTTTTTAACAGGACAGTTTGGTATTTAAAGCTTCTTCCAGGTATCCTGACTTGCTGTTATATAAGGGCAAACTGTCCCGTATTTCCTGGGATCGCAGCACAGAGCCAGCAGTGGGGGCAGCCAGCGGCCATGCCCTGCCCCCCTTTGCTCTCCCCAGTGCCTACCCACACCAGAATCTCCCCTGCTGCCTCCTCCAGCAGCAGCAGCATTGCCAGGGATGGGCAGCGAGAGCGTGCCCAGGAGCACTCTGGGCTCCACCACCCCCCAGCTCCTGCTCCTGCCCCACCATCCCACACCTCCCAGGCAGCAGTGCCACGCCATTGTCAGCTCCTGCCTTGCTTGGGTGAGAAGCCAGGGCAGGGTGTGTCCCCCCTCTTCCTGTGCCCCCTGCCCAGAGCCTGGGGCAGCCTGCAGGGAAGGGGGTCCCTACTCACTTCCTCATTTCACCTCACTGCCAACCCTTCCCCTGCATGTGGGACCCCAGTGGGGCACAGAGTGACATGGGGGGGGGAGCAGCAACACCAGCCCTGCCCTGGAGGGAAGGTTAGGGAGAGCAGCTCAGGCTGGCTGGCCCGTCCTGTGAGCAGGGGGACGAGGGGGCCTTGGGCAGCCCTGCACACGGGCATGCAGCTGTGAGGGGGGTCAGACCACCACCCTGCAGGCAGGCATGCAGCAGGGCTTGGAAGACCAGCCCTGCGCGCAGGGGCAGCTCGGACCAGCCCATGCCTGGGGGAGGAGAGGGCTGTGGGGGGGTTGTGGGCAGGTGATGGGGCTCAGATGGGGGATGGGTGTCACAGGCAGGCAGTGTATCTCGGGCCAGCCCTGGTCACCAGTGGGGAGGGAAGACCTCAGGCTGGGCAGGGAGGGCTTGGGCCAGCCACACATGTGGGGGGGGAAGCCCGGGAGTGTCCCATTTTCCTTTGGGGAAAATATGGTCACACCCTACTCGCCGTCCCTTGGGAGTCTGGCATTAGGGAAAGGCAGCTATCCACACTCAGTCACCTTGCCCTTCGCTCACTTGTGTTTGCAGCTTTCACGCTTTGCTCCCCAGCTGGACAAGTAGATTCTCCTCTGGATTCCTTCTCATCTCCCTTCCACATTATCTGGCATGGCTGGGCCTGTCTTCTTTTCCAGAGCAGGAAAGCCCACTCCAATGGTTAAACAGCTACAGCAGTAGTTTAGCTATCAGTGAGAGATGTAGACAGGCAACACAACCTTTAGGTCTTAATTCAGTGAAAGGGAGGGACGGAGTGTGTGTGTTTTGCACGCCAAGGCAGGAGACCCTTTCCATGTATAATTGCCAAGTTATTTAACCAGAGTAGAATACGCCACCTTGGAACTCTGATATGCTGTCTGCTAGACCTTTGAAGCCACTGGAGAACTTTGAGATCCATATAATTAATTACCTAAACATTCTAAAGCTCACTGGGATCCTCAATCACTGTCCAGGTCCAAACAGAAGTGCAAAATAGTATAGTAATATTGCATTCCTTCCTTTGGTACCTTTGCCAGTAGCAAGCATTATAATTAACCATTTCCTTGCAAAGCTTCCCTAGCTCCTCATGTTTCAGGCACTCGGAACTTTGCAAACATTCACCTTTTGGAGTGAAACTTTCTGTGGCTGATCTCTGCCCAAAGATTAATTATTTTGGGGAAGTCTCGAAGAAAGAAGGGATCCATCCGCCCTCCTGAGTTATGGGAAAGGAGGCACATTCATCCAACTGTAAACACATTCAAACTCCTTTAACCTGTTTACAGCAAAAGTGTCTGAACTTTGCAAGCTGGCATGTAGCCAGGCCTCAGTGAGGAATGTGCACTTTCCTAAGCTTGAATAAACTACCTTTCATTTAGCTGCTGAGAACATTTCAAAGCGAGCTACTGAGGATGCTCAGTAAATGGCTTTGGGAGTTACGCCCTACACATATGCCCGCCTGTTTAAGCTTGCAGGTGTGTTCAGAGAATCCGTGGTTTCACGCTTGCTTTCTGAATAGCCTGTTTTCCTTAATCAGAAATTAAATGCAATTAAAAGTAACAGGATGAAGGTTTTACACTAAAAGCTGAAATATTTGCATGTCCCAACTTATTGCAATTTTGGCAATAGTATTTGTAGTACTTTCTAGTCCTGTTTCCTTGTTCAGTGTGTAGCTCAACTTATTAAAGACTACACTGTAAAACATGCACAATGCGTCCTGTATCCAGGCAGCCTTGTGTTAATGTAGCTAGTGTTTTTCACACACAACTCTTGGAGAGTTAATTCAGTAGAGTTTCTCTGGAGTCAAACATGTTTCCTCATGGTCCTGAAGTTCTCAGCTCAAGCAAACATGATGCTGAGTCTTGGCACGACTGAATTCTGTAAGCTGTTGTCTGGACTTCCTAATTTTGGGGCACCACAGTCCATCCTCTGGCTTGTAAGTATTAGCTCATCTCACTTGTTCTTCAGACTGCAGGTAGAAGCATGAGCTGAAGTTTGGCATAAATTCCATGTTCCAACCAATGCTTTTACTAGCCCTTTTGTTTGGGGTGGGCAAGGTGTGCTGAAGTTTTCTGGCTGTCAGTTGCTGTTAAAGTCAGTAGCCAAGAGCAGCATTCATGGAGCCCTCATGATATTTATATATTAAAGCGAAGATTAGCCGGCACGTTCAGCAGAGTGAAGGCACCAGGCAATTTGAATGATTTTGTTCTTTTAGATCCCAGCTGGCTAAGTAAAGCCCTCTGAGAACACAAGACTTTTTAAACTGTAAAATCCTTTTGGCTGTGTGAGATTCTTGGTATTTGCCTTAAGTACCATGAACCAGAAAATTATATAATAAAATAATAATTGGAGATATACCTATCTCCTAGAACTGGAAGGGACCCCTGCAGGGTCATTGAGTCCAGCCCCTTCCCTTCACTAGCAGGACCAAGTACTGATTTTTGCCCCAGATCCCTAAATGGCCCCCTCAAGGACTGAACTCACAACCCTGGGCTCAGCAGGCCAATGCTCAAACCACTGAGCTATCCCTACCCCCAATTCTAACTACTGCTGCTGAGATAAGTGTGTGGAAGTTACTTTGAGCAAATTGAGGTTATCAACTTCCAGTGTGATCAACCAATTGATTATTGAGCAGGGCTTGCCAGTTTCCTTCCACCAACTCCTACAGTGCAGGAAAGTTGGGCGGTATAGATCAGCTGGTGGAACAAAAACATTCCAAAAAGCTCATCTGGTTTGCTCCCCTGGGAGGAAACTATCCTTTGCTCATGAAACTTGAGCAGATTAACAGGTGCTTCAGAGCAGAGGCTGACAGACTTTCCAGTCATGACTAATGCTTTGCCTGAATGGGTGAAGGATTAACTAAGGGTTTGTCTACACTGCAAAGCGTTAAAGTTGGTTTCATAACAAGCTGTTGCTCCTACCCCTCCTCCATTCACATACAAAACCCTCACACACAAGTTTGGTGGTGCTTTCAACCTGGGCTAGCTGGGGTATGGGTAAGAGCCTGGGTGCCACTTTCACTTGGGCTGGTAACCCACCGCATTTGCGGTGATGACACAGGCTAACTCACTTCAGTGCTGTAGTCCTCCAATGCCTTCCCACAATTCCCCTTGTGTGCAGAGGACAGATGAGTTCTCCCACAGTTTGCTGGAGGGAAATCAGAGCAGCTCATTCTACTACAGTGCAAAGAACCATGGGATATGCCCTCTGAAGTCCTAGTCATGCAAAGCACTAGTGAAGACACAGTACCTCTGAGTTCTGTAGCGTGGCTGATCATGGGTGCTTACTTGGGTGCAGATCACATGAGCTAACTCTGCAGTGGAGGCGTAAAGCTTTCCCACTAAAGGTAATAACTGAAAAGGCACCGGCAGAATGAGAAGCAGCACAGAAAGGAACAGGAAATAAGAGCCCACATACAATTATAAAGAAAAGCAGACTCTTTATTTGGAAAACTGAAGGTGGTGAATGTTTGCTGAGCATCAACAAGGCAAAGTTATTTTATTGCCCTTTTGAACTAAACTCTCATCTCTGTTATCTCCAAACATACCCATGGGATTATTCCCATCTTGTAACAGCAAATAAAGCAGGAACATTACTTCCTGGAAATGCAGCCTCCTTCCCTTCTGTGACAGGCACACAGGACTGTCAGAGTTACAGTGCCATCTACTACGAGACAAGTGACCTGGGAAATCCCACCCTCCTGGGCACATCTGTTCTCTACACTTACCTGCTCTCTCTGCTTGTAGTTGTGGAAGCTCTCACTGGAGGGAAAGAGGGACTGACTGAGGCCTATATATAGAATCATAGAACTGGAAGGGACCTCGAGAGGTCGTCCAGTCCCCACCACACAAGCTTTGAGTGAAGGCACCATTGAAGCAATTGTTGTAAATAGATAACCTTATAAAATTACTTCTGCAAAATCTGGTAACTGAAGTTTAAAAAATATATTTGCTTTATGAAGAAAACATAATAGAAAATCACATGGCACTCTACAAAGGCACAACAAAAATTACCTGAGCCATCCAGGCAGCAGGGGGACTTTGATGCAAATCAATATGTGAGGGTTTCTATCAAGTTGACTTGGGAATAGAATAGAAACCCTCTGTCCAGCAATGCATTATCAAAGACATATATTGGCAAACATGATAGCAATTAACTCATATTCCAATAAACTCAGCATGGAAAAATGCTACTTGGTTGTCAGTTTTCTGCAGTTCCATACACCATGTGGGCTTTGAAATCTAGTCATAAGTCAGGATTGTAGTAACTACTGAAGTAACTGATTCATACGTATAAATTCTCAGAATTTGGGAGGCCAGGTTTGCTGTTTTTATTGCCTCTACTTATAATTACATCTACAGCTACATAATACATAACTCCAATCAGGGCTGGCTCTAGGCACCAGGGTTCCAAGCATGTGCTTGGGGAGGCCCTTTTCAAGTGGCAGCATTCCAGCTTTTTTTTTTTTTTTTTTTTGCTGCTTCGGCAGCGGCACTCCACGCCCTCCCCGCTCCTTTTTTTTTTTTTGCGCTTGGGGAGGCAAAAAACCTGGAGTCAGCCCTGACTCCAATTCTTCCACGTAAGAACTGCCAGTAGCTACATTTTTTCTGTGTAGCATCTCTGTAAAGAATGTTTCATTTCTAACATTCAGCAGAAACTAGAGATACATGGTGTGTAAATCAGGGAACTGAGAGTGATCCATTTCGGAGGTGCTGAGCAATAAATGATGTGCGACAGAATCTGAATACGACTGATACATAAGCAGAGATGCTCTTCCTGTTTCTTTGGAGATGTGCACGGCAGCTACCCTCTCCTCTACTCTTGCTTTGCTCCAGGTAGCTTCACAGGAGCCCAGCCCTGCATCTTGTAATAGGACACCAGCTGCTTCGGAACTTCAGCCAGGACTGTCTGGGAAAGAGCCTCCCGAGGAGCCTGCAGGAGACACCAGTGTGAGCAAACCAATGTGACAGTACATAATAAAGGGCCACGTTATCCATCAATTCCCCTCAGACAAGGAAAGACTCAAAGCGATGTCTCTATAGCTTCAGCTCTCGTCCAATAGGGATTATAGGGAATTCTGAGCAATCAGTACAGCACTCTCACTGAAATACATTAAAACACAGTAGAGAGACCAGGTGGGTGAGGTGATGTCTTTTATTGGACCAACTTCTGTTGGTCAGAGAGAAGGTTTGAGTTTACACAGAGCTCTTCCTCAGGTCTGGGAAACGTGCTCAGAGTGCCACAGCTAAATACAAGGTGGAACAGATTGTTTAGCACAAATAATTAACACATATTTCAAGGAACCATTCAACGTGAAGTGGCCCTTGAAATCAACATTGATCCAAGCTTTGACCCACTAAAACCTCAGGTAAGAGTCACTGCACAGGTGGCTCTCAGAACCCACGGCAGAACTTCCCTGTAAATACTGACAGTTTGCTGATGTGTTTGAAAAGAAAAACACAAATATCCTCTCCTGCCCAACAGATCTGCAGCCAGAAGTGCCGTTTCCATTTTGGTGAATCTATGCTAGGTTTTATCAGATTATCTCTAACAGAATCTAACAGGTTCATTCATAAATCACCAATACCGGCTGGAGCACCAATTGTCTTAATTAAGAGAAAGATGGCAGCCTCCAGTTCAGTGCGGATTACCAAGCCTGGAATCAAATCACCATCAGGAATCGATACCTGCTACTCCTAAATTCCTATTGATTGGCCTCCCCCTGCTCCCACCCTGAAGCTTGATACTAATCAACAGAAAAGAGAAACCATGAAACTTGAAACAACATCAGGGAGGGCTTCCACGGGCCCTGGTTGGAAAAACACCAGGAACTCTGATTGGTCAGAGCAGGGCATCCTATTTAAATCTAAAGAGAGGCACAGGAAGTTGTCTGAACAACTGGGCTTTACCTGGCTGCCACACTGGACCCTGCAGACTTATCTGACTCCTGACTCCTGCTTCCTTGCCTTGTTTCTGATCCTTGCCCTCAGTCTCCAACTCCAGCTCCAACCCTTGACTTGACTTCTGATTTTGCCTCCGGCTCTGACCCTTGGCTTGCCTCCCAACTCCAACTCCTGCTCCAATTGCTAGACCCAGCCTTCTACATCCCAGCCCTGACATTGAGGCCTCTTCTATACAAAAAAGTTTTTCTGTATAACCTAAGTTGTGAATTAACTGAACACCACTGTACCAGCAGTCTGTCCTCCCCACAAATGTGGCCACTCTTATTCAGTAGAAAAGTGCCCTTTTCAGTTTAGCATAAACCTTTTCCCAGGCAACAGAAGTTAACCTGAAAAGAGAGACTCTAGGTTTTTAAACTAAATTATATGGAGAACCTCATATTCCCTACTGTGCAGCCAAAGAAATAGCTTATTGCAGACAACAGCAATTCTATGAATCTGAAGAAATTTGGACCCCTTTCTAGATATATTTAGATAAAAAATATTGAGATGCTATAAGAATGCCAGACCTCCATTCCATCTAACCCCTTCACTTCCTCCTCCTGGTGCCTCTTTCCCTCCTTTGCAATATTCATGTATGTTTATTTTACCCCTCACCCTAACATGTTATGCCTATGTGGTATTATCTGGTTTTGCACCTTTGACAAGTTGTAAAGCTGCAAAATTTTATTGCAGACCTTATAAAACAGGAGGTATTTGGACCCACACAAGCTGTAAGTTGTTCACCTTTTTGCACTTTTAATTGCCTGTTTCTTTCTGAAAATCAGTAAGAAATTAATCACAAAAGCAGCAGCCACTCTTACACCACAACAGGAGAGTCCAAACAGGGTGTCATACCAATAGAACTACATGGGTACAACTGGTAAAAATCCCTGTGGGGGCAAGGCCCAAGAGGAGCCAGCCTTCCCAGTAACTGATGGGCTAATCCAGAGGTGGAGGGTGCTCAAAGAACAACAGG
This sequence comes from Gopherus flavomarginatus, assembly GCF_025201925.1. Taxonomy (NCBI): domain Eukaryota; kingdom Metazoa; phylum Chordata; order Testudines; family Testudinidae; genus Gopherus; species Gopherus flavomarginatus. Next base: position 21,100,879 of record NC_066627.1, read on the forward strand.
CCACGCTACATCAAACAGGGATCTTCCCGAGAGCGGTTTTGGTTTATTATTTGTATTCTTGTACAAGGAGCCAAGGAGCTCCAGCCACAGACCAGGCCCTGCTATGCTCGACTTGGAACTACTCCCTGGGGGTGGCCATCAGACACAGCCCCAGGAGATCTTCTCACAGTACTTTGGGACAGCTCAGCTTCTCACTGTTTCTATGCTCTTTGAAAAACGCTTTGCTATCCATGTTAAAATTAAAACGTCATTGAGAACGCCATTCTGGACAAACTCCATATAGTACAAGTTTAATTTCAACCCAAAACTTGGGGAAAAGGTGAGGCTGAATGACAACCTACAGGCAAATCAATGTGCTCCCATGAATTGTTCAGAGTGCAATCCACCAGGAACCAGGCAGGCAGGGCTAAGGTTGTAACATGCTCCGCCCTGCTGGATGCCTCCCTCCTGTGCCACTAAGGTTATGGAGGCAGAGGTCAGGCCTAGTGAGGTGACAGCAATTTAACTCACATTCCAGAGGAGATACTGCGCTCAGTCTTCTGATCTCCTGGATGCTGAGAACATAGCAGAGGCAACATACTAAGCCCCTGGTTGAATGGAAGTACCTCCACTTAGTCTCTTGTTCCTCAACTCAACAAGCTGGGAGTGCTCAGCTTCTGATGGGCAGGAAACATCTCTCAGTTCTCTTCAGGAACAGTTTCCAGAGCAATTTTGGGCCACACTTCCTCGCAGACAGCTCACTGGCTTCATACACTAATTATATGGTTAACAGATTCTCTACAAAAACACTCCTCTCTCAGATCAAACCTGTGACAATTGTATACAACAGGATCAGGATTAACAGGCTGGGTTTTTTCCTCACGTTAAAATAAAAGATAACTTACATTGAGGAACTGTCTGAAAGGCACAAACTGGACAATGTCTCGTACAGCTGGCTCCCCTGTCAAGGACTTTAATACGCCGTTGTCCCCATCGAGGAATTCCATGGCTTTGAAATCAGCATTGCCAACTCCAACGATAATAACAGACATTGGCAGTTTGGAGGCATTAACAATAGCTTGCCTGGTTTGATCCAGATCAGTGATCTCACCATCTGTGATGATCAGTAGTACAAAGTATTGCTGCAAAACATTAAATCAGGCAACAAGCGAGTTTAATATCAAACCGAATGCAAAAGAAGCCTGCCTTAGCCACTGCTCCTTTGAGGAAGGGAAAGCAGATGGTGTTGTGGATAAGGCACAAGACTGCTCCCAGTTTTGTCACACAATATATATGTGACCCCTGGCTAGTCATTTCTCCCTCTGCAACTCAGATTTTCATAATCTGGATCTAGTTTTAAAGGGGGCAGGGGGATTGAGAGGTTTAGTTCAATTAAGTTTGTAAAGAATTTTAAGATCTTTGGACAGAAAACAGTAGGGAACAACAAAGTACCATTGAAGCAAGCACAGTGGCTGCAGAACCTGCTATTTGATGCTGTTTTCCTTGCTGGTGGTATTGTTACAAAGGATAAAGAAATTAACTTTAAGGTGACTTTACACCCAAGAGAGTACCAGAGTGTGCCAGAGCCGGTCCCCTACGGATACCACTGAGGGGAAAACTTCCAGCCCTGGTGCATGTGGCGAGCGCACACACCAACAATAGAATAATGGACGTGAGCAAGCACTCTAAGAACAAGTAATTTTATCAGGCAACATAAGGCTTTTGTGTTGGTGAGACTTGGTTTTCAAATTGAATAAATGAAACCCTACAAGTTAATGGTCTGATTTTTAAACAAGCTAGGCATACAAATGCAGTGTGTGTGCAACTGTGAGCTGGATTCACATATACAGTAATGTAATTAGCCACTGACATGCACAATTACAAATTGGTGCACACAATCATGCTAACCGAGCAACCCTGCTCATCATCATGGAAGGACACTTGGACATGTCCTTGGTGGTTACACCAGTCTCTTCTCTGTTTGGGAAAGTATAAGAGCATTGGTCTCAAGTTGCAGTGGGTGAGGTCTAGGTTGGATATTAGGAAAAACTACTTCAGTAGGAGGGTGGTGAAGCACTGGAATGGGTTACCTAAGGAGGTGGTGGAATCTCCATCCTTAGAAGTTTTTAAGGCCGAGCTTGACAAAGCCCTGGCTGGGATAATTTACTTGGGGTTGGTCCTGCTTTGACCTCCTGAGGTCTCTTCCTACCCTAATCTTCTATGATTCTATGAAAGTGGTGCACTCGAAGGGGTTGAAAAATTTTAAGGGCCTCCTTACTGCCTCATTTTGTGCATCCCGTGCTGACCTGCATCCCCTCCAGAGAAGATTACTCAATTACTTCAATTCACTGGAACTGCACCAAGAAGGGAGGTAGTTCACACTGACCCCTTGTGACAGGGTGTATAAAGCCAGTAGTAGGAGTAGGGTTAAGGAACAACTCTGGGCGCAGACAACCGCACCCAGCCTCACCTGCAGAGCATGCGCCAGGTGGAAGTGGGGCCTAAAAGGCATCCAGGTAGCTCAGAAGGGAGCTGACCAGGCAGGGAGAAGGACCTGATTCTGGAGCTACTGAGGAAGAACATGGAAACTGCACCTCTGCAAAGAGAGGAACAAATCCACTAGACCCCAGACTGATTTAAGGCACTGTTTGTTCTACATTACCTTGGTTACAGACTGAAAACGCTTGACCTATAGAGTGAAGGGGTAGGAAGTGACCCAGGTAGGGCTGTGTTAAGGTGCTCCTGGGTACCTGATCTTGGTTACCCTCACAAGGCCTGGGCCAGAGTCCAGTGGAGTGGGAAGGCCTGGGCTCCCCTACCGCCCTCTAACAACTAGATGTCACCTCCATGAAGCGCCTACCATTGCACCCCACCCTATTCAGCAGTAAGCACAGAGCCAGTGTTTCACCAAGACATTACCAGGTGGAGTAAAGGTCACCTGGCCACCACAGGCTGAGTGAAATACCAAAGATCTGAGCAAGCTGGGGGAACCAAATTAGAGGAGTCCAAGCAGGGAAGGAGAAATCTCTTTGCGATTCCATTGGATCACATTCAGGGAAAGTGGAAAGGTCGAGAGTGCAGGTCTGTAACCAATAAACATGGACTTACAGCAGCTGTTCCTTGCTGTGCTGAATGAGCTGCAAATCTTGCCACGTGGTTTATAATAGGAGAGAAATTTGTTGGCCCATAGAGTCGGACCTGGGGCAGTGCCTGGCGATAAGCATCCACAATTCCTTGGATTCCTATACAACAAGAAAGTCTGAATTACCAGAAGAATATTAACATTTTACCTATCTTGCTAATTGTTTTATGAGCATTATCCTTCTGGCATGTTACAATAACCAGACACCTTTAAGATGCATATAGAAAATCATACTGGACCGATTACACAGGAGCAGTAAGGGGGCAGTGTTTGCCCAAGGTGGTAGTCAGCGTGGCCAGCGGGAACCTGCAGAGAAGCGGAGGATATACGGCAGACTCCTCCCATCTTGTACTTGCCAAATGATTTTCCAAGAAACAACACTGGTTAGTGCTACTAACATAATGCAGCTGATGTAAGTTTCCTCTACAAAAGGTCGTCTACGGCTGATGGCTGGTGTGTGCTTAGGCTGGTGATCAGCTGCGACTACCAATTTGTGCAAACACATTTATTTCTGCTGTCTCCCTCCCCGCATTTTCCTGCTTACGCATCCACTGCATATTGTCTAAATACTAAATTGTGAAGTCTCTGGGCAAAGATTATGCATTCTTTGCTTGTATAGTGCCTAGTTCAGTGGAACCATGTCCCCATTTAGGGTCCTTAGCCACTACTAGGCTAGAAATACTATTGAAAACCTTGTCTACACACGACACTTGCACTGGTTTAACTAAAACCAAGTTGTAAAAATTGATTTAGTGAAACTGTTACAAACTCTTGTGTGGACACAAACTGGTTTATTGATTTGGCTTCATTTTGCAATTTATGCTACACTCACACTGCCTGTCACACTGGTTTTAATTGCATAACTGCAGGACCAAGGCTTTCCACAAGGCTGGCATAAAGGGACAACCTTGAGGTAGCAAGGAAAGATTCTAGCCATGCAGTGGGCAACCATATTCACTCTGGGAACAAATACTTGGATTCACTCAGGAAAACTCGCAGATTTGCAATTTTCTGCTGGCCCCAGACAAGATAGAAAAACTAAAGTTTCTTAAATTTAATGATCATGTGCTAGGTACTGAATAAAGAGGGAATGAGACAGGCCTAGCTCCAAGGACTTTATAAACCAACTCAAATGAAAGAACAACAATTAAAAAGAGGATCGTAGACAAGCTACTGTTTAACACCACAGCTTTTGAGAACAAAAGAAAAATTTCAATACTTTTAAAAGCCACATTTTCAAAAGGATGAATATTTAGTGAATATTTGGGTGAAGAAATGATACATATGAATCCAGAGTATTTGGAATGAATCATCCACAAACTAAGACCTCTGCTGCCAAAAAGAGCGAACAATTGTTCCATTTCCAATTTCTGTGGGGATAAAAAACTGAATTTAAACCAGCAGTTCTCCTATTCAAGAAACATTAACAAAGACAAAGGTGTGCTTACCCTGACAATAGGGGTTGTTTGGGTTAAAGTTCAAGGCAAATTCATGAGACACCTGGGAGAGAGAACATTTACATCCATTTAGTGAAACACTGACATGCACACAAGAAGTGCTGGCAGAATTCTGAGAAACCTACCTGCCAGTTTGGAGGAACCTGCGCTCCAAACCCAAACGCAGGAAACAGCTTATCTCTGCAGGAGAAAGGGAAACAATAAGAAGCCTGAAAAATTGGGATAGCCACCCCCACACTGCCTCCCCTTATTGCTGCTTCAATTGATGGAAGACGAATGCTGCACAGGACCCAATCCTGTTCCCGCTGACATCAGCAGGAGGTGGTGCAGGTCCTGTGAAACCATGCTGCTGGGGTTCAGTGCTGCAAAGCTTGCTTTGGGTTACTGAAAAGAGGAGCTCAAATCCCCGTTCAGAACACCAAACCCCTCATCAGCAGTTTCTGCTCACATAAGACCTGCCTACAACTTAACAGCAGGGACGCTGCAGGACAGGACTGGTGTTCAGGGACAGAGCTAAGAGCGGACACTTATCCAGAGATAGTCGTTCCTCACCTTCATGAGCACCAAGATGACTCCCAGTTTTGAAAGACAGAGAGAGAGCTGCAGCCCCATGTCATTTCCAAAGTGCAGCTTAGTTGCACAGTATAAAGGAATACAAGTATGCAGCAAAACCAGCCAGTACAGGCAGATCAGCACAGGTGCATGGGATCATCTAGTCCGATGTCCACAAAACACAAGCCAGAAAATATCACTCAGCAATTCCTGTATCAAGCCCAACCACTCTGGTTGAACTAGAGCAAAGCACCTCTTTCAGCTTGGTTTACAGACTTCAAGAGATGGAGAATAAATCACATTCCTTGGTAATGGTTAACTACCCTCACTGCTAAACATTTGCACCTTATCTCCAGTTTCAATTTGTCTAGCTTTAATCTGGCAGGAATTAAAGTTCTCCACATGTAGGTACTTAGATTGATCAGGTCATCTTTTAACCTTCTCCCTGATAAACTGGGCTCCTTTAGTCTCTCACTGTAAGGTGGGTTTTTCAGTCCTTACATCATTCTTGTGCCTTTTCTCTGAACCCACCCTAATTTTCCAATCTCCCTTCTGAAGGGTGGACAACAGAACTGGACAAATATCCACATCCTTGTGGACGTCCAGCCATCAGCTCAAGCTCAACGTGGCTAAAATAGAGCTCTTGATCTTCCCCACCAAGCTCTCTCTGCTACCTCCTTTCTCAATAACTGTGGATACCACTGTCATCTTTCTTGTCACTCAGGCCCATAACTGGGATGCCATCTTCAACTCAAACCTCTCTTTAGGTCCTCACATCCTGGCTGTCTACATCCTGCTAATTTCTTCTGCATAACATCACTAAGATATGGCCTCTCCTATCCATCCGGGAAGCTAAAACTCTTCTCCAGGCTCTCCACAGCTCAATTAATGCCACATCCTTCTCTCTGGCCTGGACAAATGCAATCTTGTCCCACTGATACCCATTCAGAATGCTGCTGCCAAGACCATTGTCCTAGCCCGTTGCTCTATGGAATCTCTCTATTTGCATCCTTCCACTGCTTCCCTCTTTTCTACTGTATCAAAACACAAGCTAGCTGTCTACACTTTCAAGGCCTTTCACAGCCTATCCCCATCCTACCTACCATCTCTAATTCAGTAATGAAAGTTCACACTTCTGTGGCAAGGGGTGCATTTCCCGACCTATGCTGTGGTGCAGAATTGTGGCACACATAATTAGATGATCCAGTAGCCCAGTGATCTCATATCATTAGAGATCAAACTCAATCTTGGTCAGAGAATGGCCTTTGTCTGACCCTACTTAACCAGAGGGATGGTCACAACAACGAAGGGGCTATAGGGACTGCAGAAAGATGGTTGAGAATTCCAGTATCTCTCTCAGGACACACACTGTCCCACTGAAAAAACTAATGATATTTCAAGTTAAGAGAGGACTAAAGCCAGACAGAGCTCATCAAAACTAGAGAGCTGCTAGCAATTGTTTCCCACTGAACTGAGACTTGAACAAGCACGGCATTCAGGCATGAAATGCGTCACCAGCAACAAAAGATTAACACTTGACAGCAGCATTATACATTAACCTATAGCCCTTGACTGTCAGCACATTTTTCAGAAGCCTGTGGATGAATCAGTTAAAGCAGGGTTCTCAAACTGGGGGTCGCGAGGCTATTACATGGGGGGTCGCAAGCTGTCAGCCTCCACCCCAAACCCCGCTTTGCCTCCAGCATTTATAATGGTTTTAAATACATTAAAAAGTGTTTTTAATTGATGGGGGGTGGGGGCCACACTCAGAGGCTTGGTATGTGACAGGTGTCACCAGTACAAATGTTTGAGAACCTTTGAGTTAAAGAACCTCTTACATACGTGTCGTAATCCTGGACCACATTCCCCACACTCCAGATGGCAGTCAGGTATTCATTTATCCCATTTGGACTGATGTAGTGAAGAGAATCTGGTGACTTTGGATCTCCATTGGAGCCAGTGAAGTCTATACCCACCTGATTAAGAAGATAAGAACAGCAGGCTGCTGAAGTGTCACCAGCGTTACATGTAAGCAAGAGAAAGAAAACACTTCTATCCAGAAACTGAAGCTCACGCCTAGCCCAACACTTGTGCACATGCACATTGGCACTAAATCTCCCCAGGACCAATGAACAGTACTGCTCTGGGCCCCCTCCACTCCCTGGAAGTCATAGGCAGGCAGGCACTGGCACCTGTGACATATCCCTAGGGCACAAGTAGGCATTGGAACCCTATTCCTAGGGGATGGACAGACACCAGCTTGTTTACTGCTAGTCTAAACATAAATTACCTGAGAAGGGTTTAAGAAGCTCCCTGCCCATTAGAGTTACTGTGAGATGCAGAGCAACACTAATGACAATCAACCAAAGAAATTACTTTGAGAGATATTAGAGAGGAAAATGTCTATTATATAAAACCTCTGAATTATTATGTTGTCATTCACAAAGACATAAAGCAGGTGAGCAACTCACTGTGAAGTTAATCTGGCAGCCTCCCATGATGTAATCCAGGAAAGAGTATTCAGTTTCAATCTAAAGGAACAAATACTCAGGATTACACCTCCTCTCCTGCAGGGACAGAAAAGCTGGCAGTTTGGAACACAAGCTTACCTTGCAGGATTTTATCCTAACAATTCCAGAGTTTTTGTAGCTCTTTTTCTTTTGTTTCTTCCCAGGGTGAATGCATTCAAATTCCACCTACAGGACGCAATGCACAGAAGAGTCAGATTACTGACATACTCACCTGAAGAAAGCAGAGTTCAGGAGTTTAAACCAGAGCAGTGCAAAGGACGTGATCCAATCCAGCCCTCCCCTCCAAAAATAGTGAAATTAATGGGATTTTTAAACACACACACACAGTAAACAGACATAGATTTTAACCACTCTGCCACATGCTCTGTTTCAACAACCATATTTTAAAAATAGTCAGACTTTCCAAAGAAGTCTATTGCTCTAGAAAACTGGCCTCCTGACGGTAGGGATAAGTCAGCTATGCAGCATGAACACTCCTGGTATGTTTCCTGGGGTCTGCTGTGCTGGAGTGAACAAGAGGGGGAAGCTACTCTGCTTCTGCCCGATTCTCCAGAGACAAAGGAAAATGGAGATGATGAAAGCATGGCACTGGAACTAGACAAAGGGCACCAAAATATCTTCAGGAGGAGGAGATGCAATGGCACCCAGGAGTTACAGATTGGAGTGCTCGGGGTGCAAAATGTATTTAGTTTTCTGGGATGTGTGTTTATGACATTACAACACAAATAAAATTACTTCTGAATGTGGAGCAGAGCTCTACTATCCAACAATCTCTTGCAAACCCTTTGCAGTGAGTTATGGGCCCCTCAGCTAAAAAAAATGGGGAAGAAAAAGAAAAAGCTCACCCGAGAGCTGCCACCTGCTTTCTGCAGCTGAGACAGGTTAGTTTCAAAACTGCCTATCAAGTCATGTGACCCATCACTATCATAATCTGAACAATGTACCTGAAAGGAAAGAAACAGCCGGCAATGGACAAGGGTATTGTATCAGGGAGAATTACAGCTGCTCACCACATGATCTCTCGCTTCCAGCAGCTTTGCAGTGATGCAAGTGAACTCCCCTATTAAATCAGAACTGGTGCTTTCATCCATATCACTAACTGAAACCTGACAGTAAAAGAAACACTCAAAGTGAATCCTGGTTAGAGACAGAGAAATACCGCTACTCAGCTCCTTAGCTAACTGGCAATTAGATGCAACTCACATGCACAGCATAAGTTTTGCTTCAATCAGGATCTCTCCCCAACTAAATTGATCTGCTTTGCTAGACTACTGACTATTGTTTACTTTTATATAGGTTCAGATGTATAAACATGATTTTATTCTGCAGAAGGTACTCAACTGGAATATGGGGAAAGAAGCAGTAAGAATGCTGTACCCAACATCTTCCAAAGTCTTTCAGGTTTGCTTACATAAAAATAGTAACATGGACTGTACTGGAAATTGGCAGTTCCACAGAGCAGAAACCTAGCCTATCTTCTTTTGTATTTTGCATAGTCTCAAGGAGACTATCTATATTTGAATTATTAATCACATTTAGATCAGCCTGGAGACCTGATTCCCAAATGCTAATGCCAATGCAAGGGATCATGGCATTTAGAACATGCTAAGACCTAAATCAGTTATAGCACCACATGACGTTAGCCACTAGAAAGCGGTACGTATGAGGTTTTAATATGCACAAAACACACAGCGCATATTAAAAATCACAGAATGCAAGTACTCCAGTGGAAGCAATTGAGAACCAATGCTTACGAACTGGTGCCTTTCCCCACCTGTTCAAAAACAAACTCCATATGCTCCACAGACTTCAAAACTTACTGACTTTTGGGGATCTGGCTTTATAAAGAAAAAATTACAACAATCACAAGACACAGATCAGCACAAGCCATCTCCTCACAATCAGCTTATCCCAGTGTTCTGCTCTAATAACTGCTCAGTGAACACTCTGTATAAGGGTGTCAAACTCATTCGTTGGAGAGGCCCAAATTACATCTGTAATTATAGCCTACAGGGTTAAATTCAGATCTTACAAATGCCCCTTGATCCACTGCAGCTTTTCCCACTGGTCACAGGGAAATTTGCACAAAAATCAAGGGTGAAATGTGCCTTTACATAATAAATAATAACCAAAAGTTCAATTAAGTGTCTTATAGTCATATTAAACCTCACTCAGTGGGAAAAGCATGCTCCCTTTTATGATCACTGTTATTTCTTCCCTTTACTTCTCTTCCTTCCCCCATCTTCCTTGTTTCCTCCTTTCCTCTGCATTCCCTACTCTGCAGCCACTTTCAGTTTCCATCATGAGCTTCTCTCCCAGCCCTTTCATCACCCCATCTGCTAAAACCATTTGCAATTAAACAGATAATGCTCACATTTCACAGAATCCCAGGGTTGGAAGGGACCTCAGGAGATCATCTAGTCCAACCCCCTGCTCAAAGCAGGGCCAATCTCCAGACAGACTTTTGCCCCAGATCCCTAAATGGCCTCCTCAAGGATTGAACTCACAACCCTGGGTTTAGCAGCCAATGCTCAAAGCACTGAGCTGTCCCTCCCCCCTTAAAGCATTGAGGCTGCAGAAATACCAACCTGATGAGCTAACAGGACAGGGAGTTCTCACCTCAGAACCATATATCCTCTCCACTTAAAGAGCTACTACATTCTCCCTTGTATCTTGGTGGGGAAAGAAGCCCAGTAAGTCATCAGAATCCACTTACTCTTTTCCCAGTAAACTCACACCTGATCACAGGATGGGGTATTTCAGAGATTGAGGCTATCTTTTTTATGCCGATGGAAGAGCTCTCTCCCAATGGCATAGAGCGTCTTCTGTACCAGTACAGCTGCGTCGCTGTAGCGTTGTATGTATAGACATGGGCTACCATTGCTAGACTGTTATGATGCTCAGAAGGAAACAAACATTTCTGAAACGCGCTCTTTTGAGCTATAATGGGCAATCACAGGCTGTCAACACTGACTGCATCAGCGGCCAGCTAGCAATATTGTAGGGAACAGGCCATAACCCAAATGTCAGCAAGTATTTATCCCTGCATTTTGTCCAATATTTTGTGGGACCCAAGAGGTCCTCAAAGTGAATAAAGGATGCTCGGCCTCCTAAAAATGAAACTACCATAATTCACAGAAGGAAGTGGCTTCTGCTCTACCCCTTATGTCATCAGATTGATGGGCAGCTATTTTCTTCTTTAAAATCTTGTTTTACGTTTACACGAAGAACTAATTTCAATGAAAGATGACTTTGATGGAAAGGAATTGCATCAGTTTAAAAAACAAAAAAGAATCAAGGACACCAATTTCTGTCACAAGTTGAACAAGTTACTTATTTTAAAAAACAAAAAAAGCAAGAAAATCCTGTCAAGGTCACTCTCTGCATCACAATGCAGCAGGATAGTAGTGCAGTGTGCAAAAGAATTACTGAAATATTAGTTAGTGTCAGCACTAATTTGAGGAAATCAAACCACACCTGTTTATCCTGAACTTTGGTTAAATACTCTTGACCCAAAATATCCTCACACAAAAGACCTGCAAAGCTGATGTCCAGAAGCCAAACCAAACAAATTAGACTTTGGTGCCCATGTTAAATCATTTGAACAGTTATACTAATGTATCCGGAGCACAGTGTGGAGGCCTGATTCAGTGATTGCTATGCAGCATGTAGTCATGATAATCTATGAGCAGCGTCTACACGAAGCTTAGGAAGCCCCCAAAAGTAGACTGACTGAGGGTTCTGTGACGCAAAAGCTGGACATGATGGCAATGAGTCAAAAAAGGGGCACACATCTTGTCCAATCACTCTCTCACCAGGATGTAATTAGATTAAAATCAGGGGCTGGACAACTTGAGATCGTTAAAGATCCTATGACATTTTCCCCCAGTGCCTCACCAAATTCTGACGTGATATTGTCTTCTTCAGTGCTATTAAACCACGGTTGTCCTTCAATCCAAACTCACCTTTCCACAATCAAAGGACAATCAAAGGACAATACATCCCTTCTTCACAGGCATGTTGTGGAGTTTGTTTAAATGTTTGTGAATGCTTTGAGGTCCTTGACTGAAAGGCACTATGTGGAAGTATATTATTAGCATACAGTTGCCCTGAAGTGACAAATACGGATTCCTACTGTAAAGCACAGCTTTCAGAGCCTAGCACACAAAACAGTAAATAATGAAATGCCCCCACTCTATGCCATGCTTGCAAAGTACCGAGGATTTTAATCTAGCATCAATTTGACAAAGAGGGACAACAAACATTACCAACATGGGCCTAGTCAGTGTGTCTCTCGGGTCTCAAATGTCTTTGGGCCAAGAGGATTCCTCTTTTTTGGATATGGTCAGGTTTTTCCCCAATTATGAAGTACATTAACTTATCACTGAAATCTTTTACCCCATATTCAGCACCCCAAGTCATACTTCACACCCTTTCTCCTTTTTAATAATCTCAGTAATTCTTTGGATTTACCATGCTGCATACACACATTGACTGGCATGCATGCCTTTTGCTAAACCTTTAAGATCTGATTCCCAGCACAAGGCTTCCTCACAGGCACAGTGAGACAGGAAAACCTAGAAAGAAATGTTTTTTGGGTTGACTGACCAGATAAAAGGCTGGTTTAGGAAGAACAGCATGTGGTTTTGAATTCATTTATTGTGGAAAGAGTATATTTTTAGACTGCACCTCTAATCAGAAACTTCAGTGAATTAAGATTAGGTAAACTACATGGGGTGTTTTAGGATACAGCAAACTGTCTTATGAACGTGGAGTATTATGCTGAAGACCTACTCATGACCATGAGTCAGATAGAGCCATTTATTGTATGTAAGAGCTCAAGGAGTTAGAACCTAGACCCAAAACCAGACCCTTTTGAAGGAAAAGCCTCTGCTCAAGCTGGCAATAGGGAAAGCGTCCCCGCTAATATGAATGGATGTGACCAAAGATGGCACTGAGGTTTACATTGTACCATCGCTTTCCTCAGCACCATCTATTTGGTTCAGCCTCTCAGCTACGTTCCAGACAGTGACTGAAAGTCTGGTAATTGTCTATGGAGACCTATTTTAAATTTGACATGTGCTATTTCATTCACATAGATTTTGCATTTAATAAAAATGATCTCTTATTTGCTAATATTGAAATTTTTAAACAACTTTTCTAGATAAGCAAAGATTGAACAGCCTGATAACCACATAGTTAGTTAATGTCAAGCCAGAGGCCGTGACTTACAATTGCAAGGAATAAGAAAGAGAATCTAATCACTTAAGCATTTCCAAAGATCTTACCTTGATTGGTTTATTGAAGTCCCCTCCACAGAACGTTTGCAAGGGAACACTAAACTTCCTCCAACATGGATTTAAATTGTTCTTAATCACCTGCAAGATAGCAGATACAATAAATAATCTTGCATGAGGGATGCCAATGCAAATTTTTAAGAGCTTTAACATTGTCAAAATCAAGAGTTCTGCACCATGCTGAGGATCTGGAGGCATGGTGTTTCAGACTATGTCTACTCTACAGAGCCTATGCAGGCAGTGCTTTGTCCATACAGTCCCCTACAGTCGACATAGCTTATAATGACCTAAGGAGTTTTTCTGCTGGTATAGGAATACCACCTCCCTGAACAACATTAGTTATGTGGACAGAAGCACTGTTCTGTTGACGGACCTGCATCTACGCTGAGGGGTTTGCCAGCAGAGCTACGTGGGTCGGAGATGTGGGGGATTTTCACACCCCTGACTGACACAGCTATGTTGATATCAATTTTAAGTGTAGATCAAGCCTCAGGCTGCGAACCTCTCAGATTTTGCATGCTAAGAACATGTCTACACAACAAATACTACAGTAGCACAGCTGTGGCTACAAGGCTGTAGGCAGATGCTTACTACAGCAACAGAAGGGGTTTTTCCATCACTGTAGTAAATCTACCCCCTCAAGAGGCAGTAGCTACAGTGGGGATTAGGTCAACCTAACTATGTTGCATGGGTCATGAGATTTTTCACAGCCCTGAGTGACGTAGCTAAGGTGGCCTAAATTTTAAGTGCAGACTAAATATATTCAGGGTTGGGCCTGATTAATCCCTGGAGGAGAAATCCTGTAAAACATAGGTAATGCAAAAGGAGCTCACAGCTCAGTAGGGGCCACTCTTTCCCCTAGGTCAGGACTGAACCAATGCTCCAACACCATTAAGGGACACTGCATTTTTTTTTTCAGATTAAACATTAAAAAGGGTCCTAACATATGGCCATTAAGGAGTCTCTACTCTTGTTAAAGTGCCATAGGTCCTAACTCTAGTATGCTGTCAAAAATCCCAGTGTGGCTAACTACATTCTGTCTACTCTTATGAGTTAGCTTGGAAAATACTTTGGAATCCTTTGAAATGAATCACACTTAACGAAGTACCAGTTAGCATTAGTGGCGCAAGAGTTCAGTAGACACTAAAACTAGTTTCTGTGAAATCACAGCTATAGTCTATTCCCCACAGCACAATATGTTCTCCCTTTTCAGGTAATGAATCATAGAATCATAGATTATTAGGGTTGGAAGGGACCTCAGCAGAATCTAATGCCAGAACAGTTTGTGTCAGTGTGGAAACCCTACCTCTGATCTGTAGATCAGCTGCCATTTTCCACCATCACTCGGCTTGTAAAATTCCAGAAACGGATCTGATTTGCCCAAAAAATCCTGTAAAAATAAAAAATAAGAGTAATCAACCCCCCATGTTTTACCCAAATAAATACCAAAACACTTAGCAGTGGATATTTGGGGTAAGGAGTATGTCATGTTTGGGGATGGGAATGATGGAAGGCAGGCATCCCCAGTGGGACAGAAAGCACAGAGAAGTTTGTGTGACAGTGCACATATTACAATGGCACATGTGCATCGCTATAGCTATGGTTGCATTGTGAGAGCTGTTTAAAGGGTCAACCTTCCTAAGTCCTTTAAAATCGACATGCTTAGGCAGATTTGTTGAAATCTGGTGTGCCTCATGGGAGTATGGGGTAGTCTTAGTTATACACATATGGGGTCACTTGATCAAGGGGTTTCCAGGTTACAGGCCCCCACAAAAAACAAGTTTCCTTCTGCTGCCTTGTACTGTTAAACTGAGAAACTAATGACTAGATGAAACAGAGCCCTCTTTGCTGTGAACTCATGCTGCATTAACATAACTAAATAGTTATCACAGCCCTTCTTTATGACAAAAGGAGTTCTGCACTCAGGGGCTTGAGGATGCTGCAATGTGAGAGTTGTATTTTGGAGGGAATGTAATCCACGTCTTTGTGGGGAAAAGGAGGGGATTACAAGTGTAAATGCCTGGGGGGGATATTAGGGGACAGAGAAGTGGGGAAATGGAGAGAGGGGGATTTTGGACTGCAGTGAGGAGGGAGGGGGATAAATAAGGATGGATGATAGGTGAGGCAAGAGAGGCTGGGGACTCAGATGTGGGATGCATGGTTCCCCAAGCTCTGCCAGCACACCCCCACCTCATGTACTCCACAGCTCTGCCAGTGCACCCAATCCTGCACCTGAAACCGCCCCGCACCCTCCAGCACTGCACCCACATCCTGCATCTCAATCCCCCCAGCCCCAATCACAAGAACATAAGAACGGCCATACTGGGTCAGACCAAAGGTCCATCTAGCCCAGTAGCCTATTTACCGACAGTGGCCAATGCCAGGTGCCTCAGAGAGAGTGAACCTAACAGGTAATGATCAAGTGATCTCTTCCCTGCCATCCATCTCCACCCTCTGACAAACAGAGGCTAGGGACACCATTCCTTACCTATCCTGGCTAATAGCCATTAACAGACTCAACCTCCATGAATATATCCAGTTCTCTTTTAAACACTGTTATAGTCCTAGCCTTCACAACCTCCTCAGGTAAGGAGTTCCACAAGTTGACTGTGCACTGTGTGAAGAACTTAATTTTATTTGTTTAAAACCTGCTGCCCATTAATTTCATTTGGTGGCCCCTAGTTCTTGTATTACGAGAATAAGTAAATAACTTTTCCTTATCTACTTTCTCCACATCACTCATGATTTTATATACCTCGATCACATCCCCACTTAGTCTCCTCTTTTCCAAGATGAAAAGTCCTAGCCTCTTTAATCTCTCCTCACGTGGGACCTGTTCCAAACCCCTAATCATTTTAGTTGCCCTTCTCTGAACCTTTTCTAGTGCCAGTATATCTTTTTTGAGATGAGGAGACCACATTTGTATGCAATATTCAAGATGTGGGCGTATCATCGATTTATATAAGGGCAATAATATATTCTCCATCTTCTCTATCCTCTTTTTAATGATTCCTAACATCCTGTTTGCTTTTTTGACCGCCCCTGCACACTGTGTGGACATCTTCAGAGAACTATCCACAATGACTCCGAGGTCTTTTTCCTGATTTGTTGTAGCTAAATTAGCCCCCATCATATTGTATGTATAGTTGAGGTTATTTTTTCCAACGTGCATTACTTTACATTTATCCACATTAAATTTCATTTGCCATTTTGTTGCCCAATCACTTAGTTTTGTAAGACCTTTTTGAAGTTCTTCACAGTATGCTTTGGTCTTAACTACCTTGAGCAGTTTAATATCACCTGCAAACTTTGCCACCTCACTTTTTACCCCTTTCTCCAGATCATTTATGAATAAGTTGAATAGGATTGGTCCTAGGACTGACCCCCGGGGAACAAAAAAGGTTACCCACCTTTAAGTAACTGTTGTTCTTCGAGATGTGTTGTTCATGTCCATTCAAAGTAGGTGTGCGCACGCCGCGTGCACGCCAGCCAGAGATTTTCCCCTTGCAGCGCCCGTAGAGTCGGCCCTGGTGCGCCCTGGAGTGGTGCCACTACAGCACACTATAAAGGGGCCCGCTGACCCTCCACCTCTCAGTTATTCTTGCCGGCACTCCGACAGAGGGGCAGGAGGGTGGGTATTGGAATGGACATGAAAACCACATCTCAATGAACAACAGTTACTAAAAGGTGGTAACCGTTTTTTCTTCTTCAAGTGGTTGTTCATGTTCATTCAAAACAGGTGACTCAAAGGCCTAACCTTAGGTGGTGGGGTCGGAGGTCACTGCCGACTGAAGCACTGTACGACCGAAGGTGGCATCATCCCTAGCCTGGTGCGTGATAGCATAGTGTGACATGAACGTGTGGATGGAGGACCACATGGGAGTTCTACAAATCTCCTGAGTCGGGATCTGAGCCAGGAACGCCACGGAGGAGGCCCATGCCCTGGTAGAGTGGGCCGTAACCAGAGGGCTAGGGGCTGTATCTATACGATAGCACTCCTGTATGCAGGCCGCGATCCAGGAAGAGATCCTCTGAGAGGAGACCGAGAGCCCCTTCATTCTATCCGCCACCGCGATGAAGAGCTGGGTCAACCATCTAAACGGCTTTGTCCGTTCAACATAAAAGGCTAGGGCCCTGTGGACATCCAGGGAATGCAGCCTCTGCTCCTTACTGGAAGAGTGTGGCTTTGGATAAAACACCGGTAGGAAAATATCTTGTCCCATGTGGAATTGGGAGATGACCTTGGGGAGGAAAGACGGGTGAGGTCTAAGTTGGACCTTGTCCTTACAGAAGACAGTGTATGGGGGTTCGGATGTCAGCGTCCTGAGCTCTGATACCCTCCTGGCCGAGGTGATCGCTACAAGGAAAGCGACCTTGTATGACAGGTACAGCAGAGACATGAAGCCAGGGGCTCGAAGGGAGGCCCCATGAGGGCGGAGAGGACCAGGCTGAGGTCCCAGGTAGGAGCTGGTTGACGGACATACAGAAACAGCCTGTTCATGCCCTCGAGGAAACGACCAACCAGCGGGTTTGCGAACACCGAGGTGCCCCTCTCTCCCACGTGGAAAGCCGAAATGGCTGCTAAGTGAACTCGAATCGAGGAGAGAGAAAGGCCCAACTGTCTCAGGTGGAGCGGATAGTCTAAGATAACGGGAATCGGGGCCCGCAACATCTCCTGCCCTTGCTGACCAGACCAGATGGAGAAGCGTTTCCATTTGGTCAGGTAGGTGGCCCTGGTCGAAGGTTTCCTACTACCGAGCAGCACTTGTCTGACCTGTTGGGAGCATTGCATCTCCACCGAGTTCAACCTTGGAGCATCCAGGCAGTGAGGTGGAGTGATTGCAAGTTTGGGTGGCGGAGGCAGCCCTGGTCCTGTGTGATCAGGTCCGGTAGCAGGGGCAGCATCAGGGGCGCTCGGGTGGACATGTGCAGGAGCGACGTGTACCAATATTGGCACGGCCACGCCGGTGCTATCAGGATTACATGGGCATGATCCCTGCAGATCTTGAGAATTACCCTATGTATCAAGGGAATTGGAGGAAAGGCGTAGAGCAGCGCTTCCCTCCATTACAGGAGGAAGGCGTCCGACAGATACCCCGGGCTGTGGCCCCAGAGGAGCAAAACCTCCAACACTTCCTGTTTTCCTTTGAAGCAAACAGGTCTAACTGGGGACGACCCCAGAGCCGGAAGATTGAGCGCACTATGTCCCGACGAAGGGACCACTTGTGACCCCGGAAAGAGCGGCTGAGGGCATCCGCCAGGCCGTTCTGTTCCCCCAGGAGGTAGAACGCCATCAGCTGGGTAGCATTCTGAACGCAAAAGTCCCACAGCATGAGGGCTTCCCTGCACAGGGGAGAAGAGCGTGCACCCCCGTTTGTTGATACAGAAGACCGCTGACGTGTTGTCCATGAGGACTGAAACATCTGCCAGTCAGATGAGATTGGAAGGTAAGACAAGCCAGGCAAACAGCTCTCAGCTCCCTGATGTTGATATGTAACTTGAGGTTCTCCTGAGACCACAAGCCCTGTGTCCTGAGATCCCTCAAGTGCGCTCCCCATCCCCAATCCGAGGCATCTGTCACCAGGGAGAGGGAGGGTTGAGGAGTGGCGAAGGGAACACCCAAGCACACCTTCTGTGGGTCAAGCCACCATCGGAGAGAGCTCAGCACCACCTTGGAAAGAGTCACCACTGAGTCCAGGGGATCCCTGGCTGGGCGGTATACCGTAGCCAACCAGGATTGCAGTGGGTGAAGCCGGAGTCTGGCATGGCTCACCACATAGGTGCACGCCACCATGTGGCCCTACAGCTTGAGGCAGTTTCTTGCTGTGGTGGTCGGGGCGCGTTGCAGACGGAGAATGATTTCAGACATAGACCAGAACCTGGACTCCAGAAGATATGCTCTGGAATGGGTTAAGTCCAGAACTGCCCCTATAAATTCTATCCTTTGGGTAGGAGACAGGGCGGACTTGGCCTCGTTTAAGAGGAGGCCGAGCTTGAGGAAGGTTCACTTGAGGAAAAGCACCTGAGCCTCCTCCTGCTCCCTTTATAAGCCAATCGTCCAAGTAGGGGAATACCTGGATACTCCACCTGCGCAGAAAGGCCGCCACGACTGCCATGCACTTCGTGAAGACCCTTGGTGCCGCTGATAGGCCAAACGGGAGCACTGTGAACTACAGATGGGCGTCGGCCATGACAAACCTGAGGTACCAATGGTGTCGGGGGATTATGGAAATAGGGAAATATGCGTCCTTTAAGTCAAGGGCGGCATACCAATCTCCTGGATCCAAGGAGGGAATGATCGAAGACAGGGAGACCATGCGGAACTTGAGCTTTTTCACAAACTTGTTCAGCCGCTGCAAGTCCAGGATGGGTCTGAGGCCCCTTTTTGCCTTCAGTATTAGAAAATACCAGGAGTAGAAGCCTCTGCCCCTGAGCTCCTGAGGAACTTCCTCCACCACCTCCGCTGTGAGGAGGGACCACACTTCCTGAATTAGAAGTTGCTCATGAGAGGGGTCCCTGAAGAGGGACGGGGAGGGAGGCTGGTGGGGCAGGAGGGACGAGAACTGGATAGACTATCCACTCTCTACTGTGTGAAGCACCCAATTGTCCGATGTGATTCGGGACCAGGCACAGTAGAAGGGGGACAGACATGACTCAAAGGTAGGGAAAGAAGGATCCGGAGTCCTGATCAGTAGGCTGTCCTCGACCGTACCATCAAATAGGGGGCCTAGGCCCCGACGTCAGTCTCGGTTGGCCGGATGCCTGGCCAGAGGGGTGGCGTTGGTGGCGCCTCCTGCCGTTCCTGCCCCGTCTGCGCCCAACGTCTGAACGATTCTGAGGCTGGTAAAGGCGCGGGGCCACTTGCTGCCTAAACTGCCTACGTTGGGTTGCCAGAGTATGCAGGCCCAGCGAGCGAAGCGTAGCCCTCGAGTCCTTTAGGCTATGCAGACGCTTGTCCGTTTTGTCCGAAAACGGCTTCTGCCCTTCGAAGGGGAGGTCCTGGATAGTCTGCTGGACCTCACTGGGAAGGCCCGAGACCTGGAGCCAGGCTCCTCGCCTCATGACCAGGCCTGTTGCCATGGAGCATGAAGCCGAGTCTGCTGCATCCAGGGCAGCCTGAAGAGAAGCTCGGGAGATGAGCTTTCCCTCTTCCACCAAGGCCGAAAACTCTGCCCTCTAATCCTGGGGAAGGAGCTCAGTAAACTTCGACATGGCTGAACATGTGTTATGACCATATCAGCTTACGACAGCCTGTTGGTTGGCTATTCATAGTTGAAGGCCTGCCGTGGAGTACACCTTTCTACCAAAGAGGTCGAGCCTTTTGGCGTCCCTGTTCTTTGGCGTCAACCCTTGAAACCCCTGACGCTCCCTTTGGTTGGCTGCGTCTACCACCAGGGAGTCTGGGGAAGGGTGGGTGTTCAAATGCTCATGGCCCTTAGAGGGCACAAAATAACGCCTCTCTGTTTCCTTGGCAGTACGGGCCAATGAGGCTGGCGTTTGCCATAAGGTGCGGGATGTGTCCTCTATGGTCTTGATCAACGGTATGGCCACCCTGGATGATCCCGATGGAGCCAGGATGTCCATTACTAGACCTACATCCATTTCAATTTCCTTAGCCTGGATTGTGAGGCTCTGAGCTGCTCACCTGAGCAGTTGCTGAAGAATCCTAGTGTCTTCCAGGGCCGGTGCCATGGCCGCGCCCACAACCGCCTCACCCGGGGAAGAAGAGGAGGAAATCACTTGAATCGGCCCGTCCTCTGGCGCTTCCAGCCCTTCGGGGTCCGGTGGCACACGGTACCGAGGTTGCGGGGCCAGTGCCAGTTCCAAATACTGCACCGCGGCCAGTACCGGGGTCGCCAATGAACGGCTTGGCATGTCTGGCGGCACCTGTTGAGCCCGAACCGTGGTCGCCACCAGTGCTGATGCCCGGCTAGGGGGTGCTGAACTTAGATGTGGCACACCTATGCCCAGTGATGGTGCCGGTGGAGGAGGCAACTGCGCCGGTGGAGGAGGCAACTGTGTCGGGGCCGTCGATGCCGAGGAGACCGAGGCTGACCTGGAGCGAGGACCAAACGCCTGGCCCACCAACTGGTGGTAGGCCCAGGGGGTCCAACACAGCCACTGGGAGGGCGGTTGCCATTGCTGCTCCACTGTGGTGGATATCGCTGGCGGCTCACCCCTGAAATCGACCTCCTGCTCTGCGACCGGCTGGAGTGGTAGGAATTCGCCTCTGAGTCTGAGGTCTCTGAATAAGAGGACCTGGGGGGAGCGGCACCTGTCGTCACCGGAGAGCGGCGTGGAGCCTGGGAGCTGTCTCTCTGGTCCGGTGCTGCCCAGGTGGCGCAGGACAGAGAGGGAGGCGACAGCATGACTGGTTTGCCCCTAGACTGTACTGGGGGATGAGCTCTGGCCAGCAACTCCCTGCCACGATGCGGGGAGGCCGGTACCGGGAGTCTCAGCAGGTCTGAGGCCGCCTCGAATGCCTCCGGTGTTAAGGGTGGATGCACGTCTCTGCTAAGGCCAGGGGATGTTGGTCGCTCTGGACTCGACCGCCCTCTCTCCGGTGCAGGAGTCGATGGAGCAGCTGGGGGCTGTAGCCCAGTCTGTCCACTTGTACCGGCGGACGGCGTCGGCCTGTGGAGATCCTGGTGGGGCGATCATTCCTTCACCAACCTCTTCTTCTTAGCGGGCACCAGGGAGGGCGAGCGGTGCCGCATTGAGGCCAACTTCTTATGACCCGACTCCCTTCGGTGCCGGGTTTTGGAGGATTTGGGCTGGGCCCTAAGTCCTGATACTGGTGCCGGGACGCTCCGCACTGACAACGACGTGCTGGGCACATCGGCCGGCTCCGGGTCCGAAGGTGGCCGCATGGCAGCCTCCATCAGAAGAACTCTAAGTCTTTGTGCTCTGTCTTTGAGAGTTCTGGGACGGAAACCGCTGCAAATAGTGCACCGGTCCCTTTGATGGCTCTCCCCAAGGCACCTCAAACAAGCAGAGTGCGGGTCACTCCTTGGCATGAACTTTCTGCAGTTCTTGCAGAGTTTAAACCCGGGAGATTCGGGCATGCCCCGGTGGGGTTACAAGTAGGTGTTGACCCCCCGACAGCAAAGAACTATATACAACTAATCTAGATAGACATACACAAAGTTTATGAACGCTGCTAAACTTGCTATCAGCAAGCGAAGTTCCAGCTAGCCATCACCAGCGGTAAGAAGGAACTGAGGGGGTGGAGGGTCGGCAGGCCCCTTTATAGGGCGCCATAGTGACGCCACTCCAGGGAGCGCCAGGGCCGACCCTATGGGCGCTGCTAGGGGAAAATCTTCCGGCTGGCGTGCACGCGGCGTGCGCACACCTACTTTGAATGGACATGAACAATCACTCAAAGAAGAACCACTAGTTACCCCTCTCTATTCTGAGAATTTACCATTTATTCCTACCCTTTGTTCCCAGTCTCTTAACCAGTTCTCAATCCATGAAAGGACCTTCCCTTTTATCTCATGACAACGCAATTTACATAAGAGCCTTTGGTGAGGGACCTTGTCAAAGGCTTTCTGGAAATCTAAGTATACTATGTCCACTGGATCCCCCTTGTCTGCATGTTTGTTGGCCCCATCAAAGAACTCTAACAGAGTAGTAAGACACAATTTCCCTTTAGAAATTTGCCCAACAATTTATGCCCAGCAATTTATGTTCTTCTAGGTGTCTGACAATTTTATTGTTTACTATTGTTTCAACTAATTTGCCAGGTACCGACGTTAGACTTACCGGTCTCTAACTGCTGGGATCACCTCTAGAGCCCTTAATATTGGTGTTACATTAGCTATCTTCCAATCATTGGGTACAGAAGCCAATTTAAAGGACAGGTTACAAACCATAGTTAATAGTTCCGCAACTTCCATTTGAGTTCTCTCAGAACTCTTGGGTGACTTGTTAATGTTAAGTTTATCAATTAATTCCAGAACCTCCTCTAGTGACACTTCAATCTGTGACAGTTCCTCAGATTTGTCACCTACAAAAGCCGACTCAGGTTTGGGAATCTCCCTAACATCCTTAACTGCGAAGACTGAAGCAAAGAATCCATTGAGTTTCTCCGCAATGACTTCATCGTCTTTAAGCGCTCCTTTTGTATCTCAATCTTCCAGGGGCCCCACTGGCTGTTTAGCAAGCTTCTTGCTTCTGATGTACTTAAAAACTGTTTTGTTATTACCTTTTGAGTTTTTGGCTAGCCGTTCTTCAAACTCCTCTTTGGCTTTTCCTATTACATTTTTACATTTAATTTGGCAGTGTTTATGCTCCTTTCTATTTACCTCACTAGGATTTGACTTCCACTTTTTAAAAGATGCCTTTTTATCTCTCACTGCTTCTTTTACATGGTTGTTAAGCCACGGTGGCTCTTTTTTAGTTCTTTTACTGTGTTTCTTAATTTGGGGTATACATTGAAGTTGGGCCTCCATTATGGCGTCTTTAAAAAACGTCCATGCAGCTTGCAGGGATTTCACTTTAGTCACTGTACCTTTTAATTTCTGCTTAACTAACCTCTTCATTTTGGCATAGTTCCCCTTTTTGAAATTAAATGCCACAGTGATGGGCCGTTGAGATGTTCTTCCCACTACAGAGATGTTAAATGTTATTATATTATGGTCACTATTTCCAAGCAGTCCTGTTATAGTT
This sequence comes from Gopherus flavomarginatus, assembly GCF_025201925.1. Taxonomy (NCBI): domain Eukaryota; kingdom Metazoa; phylum Chordata; order Testudines; family Testudinidae; genus Gopherus; species Gopherus flavomarginatus. The sequence goes on from NC_066627.1 coordinate 21,124,508, forward strand.
ACCTCTTGGACCAGCTCCTGCGCTCCACTCAGGACTAAATCAAGAGTTGCCTCTCCCCTTGTGGGTTCCCGTACCAGCTGCTCCAAGAAGCAGTCACTTAAAGTATTGAGAAATTTTGCCTCTGCATTTCATCCTGAGGTGACATGTTCCCAGTCAATTGGGGATAACTGAAATCCCCCACTATTATTGAATTCTTAATTTTGATAGCCTCTTTAATTACCCTTAGCATTTCATCATTACCATCACTGTCCTGGTCAGGTGGTCCATAATAGATCCCTACTGTTATATTCTTATTAGAGCATGGAATTACTATTCATAGAGATTCTATGGAACATGTGGATTCACTTAAGATTTTTACTTCATTTGAATCTACATTTTCTTTCACATATAGTGCCACCCTCCCCCCAGCATGACCTGTTCTGTCCTTCCGATATAGTTTGTACCCCAGAACGATTGTGTCCCATTGATTGTCCTCAGTCCACCAGGTTTCTGTGATGCCTATTATATCAATATCCTCCTTTATCACAAGTAACTCTAGTTCACCCATCTTATTATTTAGACTTCTAGCATTTGTGTACAAGCACTTTAAAAACTTGTCACGATTTGTCTGCCCTTTTCTGATGTGTCCAATTCTTTATGTGAATGTTTCTTGTCTGATCTGGCCCTTACGTTATCCTCTTCCATCCTCTGCTCCTGCCTATAATCTAGAGAATCTCTATCAATAGACTCTCCTCTAAGAGAAGTCTCTGTCTGATCCACATGCTCCTCTGCAGCAATCAGCTTTCCCCCATCTCCTAGTTTAAAAGCTGCTCTGCAACCTTTTTAATGTTAAGTGCCAGCAATCTGGTTCCACTTTAGTTTAGGTGGAGCCCATCTCTCCTGTATAGGCTCCCCCCATCTCAAAAGTTTCCCCAGTTCCAAATGAATCTAAACCCCTCCTCTCTACACCATCACCTCATCCAAGCATTGAGACGCTGAAGCTCTGCCTGCCTACCTGGCCCTGCATGTGGAACTGGGAGCATTTCTGAGAATGCCATCCATAGAGGTCCTGGATTTCAGTCTTTTCCCTAGCAGCCTAAATTTGGCCTCCAGCACTCCTAGTGCACCCCAATCCCCATGCATTCCACAGCTCTGCCAGGATACCCCAACCCCCCTGCACCTCAACCTGCTTGCACCCCAGAGCTCTGTCAGTTCACCCCAACTGCACCTTCCAGCTCTGCAGTACACCCCACCCCTCCTGCACCTCATAGAATCATAAAATATCAGGGTTGGAAGGGACCTCAGGAGGTCATCTAGTCCAACCCCCTGCTCAAAGCAGGACCAATCCCCACATTTTTGCCCTAAATCCCTAAATGGCCCCCTCAAGGATTGAACTCACAACCTTGGGTGTAGCAGGCCAATGCCCAAACCACTGAGCTATCCCTCCCCCACTCCAGGTTCCAGCCCAGGGCCCTGTGGACTGCAGCTGTCTAGAGTGCCTCCTGGTACAGTTGCACAACAGCTGCAACTCCCTGTGCTACTTCCCCATGGCCTCCTTCCAACACCTTCTTTGTTCTCATCACCGGACCTTCCTCCTGATGTCTGATAATGGCTTGTACTTCTCAGTCCTCCGGCAGTACACCTACTCACTCTCAGCTTCTTGCATGCCTCTTGCTCCCAGTTCCTCGCACGCACTTCCTCTCCTCTGGCTCCCTGGCTCCCTCTGGCCAGACTAGAGTGAGACCTTTTATAGCATCAGAGGGGCCTTAATTAGAGTCAGGTGTTTAACAGCCTCATCTGACTCTTAGCAGATTAACTGGAGTCAGGTGTTCTCGTTAGCCTGGAGCAGTCCCTGCTCTGGTCACTCAGGGAACAGAAAACTGCTTATCTAGTGGCCAGTATATCTCCCTTCTACTACTCTGCTGTTCCCAACTGGCCTGGGTCTATCACATCACTTATTATTAAATTTTTATAAAACCATACAGACTGCACAACGTCACAATGGGATAATCACTGCCAATGTGACTATACAAAACCTGAGCTTGCAGATGAAGCGATTTAGATGACGGAGGTCAAGGATTGGTCAAAACCTGCCTTTTTTCTTAGGTATCAGTTCCTTGAGACGCCAGGGGGATGTGTTCTTCTGCTTCCTGTTGTAATAAGGAATTCACCTCTTGGGTTAGAATGCTGTTGTGAGAGTGGTCCCTGAAGATGAATTGGGGCAGGGGGGGGAGGGGGTTAGATGAGGTAGGTGTGATGAATTTGGTCATATAGCCATAGTAGATGACAGGCAGCACCCATTTGTCCATTGTTATTGCACTCCAAGTTTGGAAAAAAAGAGTGCTAAATGACCCCAAAGTGGGTAGGGGCCGTGAGGTGGTAGGCAAGGTAGTTGGCAGCTCTCTAGGTGGTAACAGAAATATGTCTTGGATGGAGGTTGCAGCTGTGAGATGGAAGCCTGTAAAGGGGGTCCCAGAAGGCATGATCTCTGGGTTTTCTGTCACTTCCTTGGTGGCTCATAAGGTCTCTGAGGACAGAACTAGGGAGACCTGTAGCATTGAGTAGGTGGCTGTAGTGCAATTTAAGCTTTGGGGCAGGAGTGTAGATGCCCAGAGAGCGACGGGTCACTCTGGAGTCCTTGAGGGTATGTGAGGAATTGTCTGTCTTTTAATTAAAGAGACAGGATTCATCAAAGGGAATGTCTTTGATAGTGTTTTATACCTCCATAGGAAAACCAGAAGTGTGGAGCCAAAACTCCCTATGCATAATTATGGCTATACCCATGGCCCTGGAGGAGCTATCTGTTGTGTCCAGCCTCAACTGGAGTGCTATTCTGGCCACCAGCTCCCCTTCCTCAATAAACACCTGAAAACGAGTCTGGTCCTGCTGTGGGAGGCTATCAGCAAATTCCTCAATTTTGCTGTAATTCAGGAAGTTGTATTTGGCTAGTAAAGTCTGATAGTTCAAAATCTGGAACTGGAGACTGGATGAGGAAAAGACCTTACATCCCCAAAGGTCCAAACACTTGCCCTCGCTGTCAGATGTTATAGAACGAGGATGCTGTTGGCTGGCTTGTTCAGTCACTGCTTGCACAACAATGGAGTTGGGGGGGGGGCGGAGTGAAAGAGGGTGCAAAGAGAGAAACTTGAACCCCTTAGCCAGAATGTACTTATGTCTTTCTGCCCCTTTGGGGGTATGCAAGCAGGTAGCCGGGGTATGCCATAATGTTCTGGCAGGCTCAAGAATGGCATCATTAAAAGCTGGTGCTTGTCACGGAGTTCCCAGGCAATACTCTGGAACTGCTCCCCACAAAGCCAGTCAGGACTTTGGGGAGCCTCCTCGCCCTTGGAGCAGACAGTCTACAGGGCAAGAAGCTCACACGACTTCACCTTCCTAGGTCTGACCTTGGTGCATTCAGCATCCTTTGCCCCTCCATGCACTTCCTACAACAAGTTTGCCCAGGTGGGGTCCTGGGGAAGCCAGAGGGTCCTGCACACACTCCACACTTCGCAGTCAGATGTGACTCTTAGCCAGCCAGTAAAACAGAGATTTATTAGATGACAGGAACACGGTCTAAAACAGAGCTTGTAGGTACAGAGAATGGGACCCCTCAGCCAGGTCCATTCTGGGGCCCAGCGAGCCAGATAACCCCATCTGCCCTCACTTCCTGTCCCCAGCCAGTTCCAAACTGAAAACCCCTCCAGCCTCTCCTTTCTGGCCTTTGTCTCTTTCCCGGGCCAGGAGGTCACCTGATCTCTTTGTTCCCCTTTAGGCATCCCCTTGCAGGGGGGAAGAGCCCCAGCCATTTGTTGCCAGGAGACAAGAGTGTCAGCCATTTATGCACACTGGAGACTTAAGAAATGCAGTATTCAGAGGAAACGTTAAGAACAGTCCCACTTCGTCACAGTGCTGAGGAGCAGAGGATATCCAGGAGTTTATACTGGGTGTCTTGGATTTCCTCCAGGGGAATAGAGAGTTCCCCTGTGACTCTGCGCAGTAGCTCTTGAGCTGTCTGAAGTCATCTGGAGGCAAAGGGGATGCTGTAGTCACTGCCTCATCTGGAAAAGAGGAGCGAAATCTTGCTGATTCCAGCAGCACCCTCAGAGTTAGGCTAAGGGATACCTCCTCCTCTAACAGATCCGAGTGCCTGTTAGAAGGGGCCCTCAATGGGGAGGCAGGTGAAAATTCCTTTCTGGATCAGGCTAGTTCTGAGGGAGGACATTGGGACCAGAGTCCGCAGTATGGCCCGGAGGTTGGATCCAGGGGATGTTGAGGTGATCCCCATGGCATAGGGTACTGGTGGCTCCACGGGCACCAAGACTGGGATGGCCTCCGTGAATGCACGTGCAATGCCAATAATCCCTCTCCAGTGTTCAATTTGTCAGAGGATGAGAAGGCAGAATCCAGTTTCATTGAAAGTACCACTGGAGCCAGTGGAAGAGGGTAGATCATCTGTGTGGAAGGTGAGGGGACCCACACTGAGGGCACATCACAGGAGGGAGAAATAGTCTCCCTAGAGGTAGAATGGTCTGAAAAATGGGGTGATCCCGGTTCTGCTAAAGCAAATATGTTAAGAGGGTCACACAGTTCCTGCTCTCCCTGGCGTCAGAGGTACCCTCTCTTTACTCAGTGCCTTGCATCCCGCATCTTATGGGACACCAAGGCTGTCGATACCAATGGACCAGCATTCGGAACCGCTGGATCCCCCTGCTTGTAGGGCTTCTTGTCATGTCGACCGGGTTCTGTGTGCACACATCTCCGTGGCTCAAACTCATGGAAGGAGTAGTCACATTTTTTGCTTTTGAGGAAGACTTAGTCCCATGCTTCCAAAGGATCAGTCAGGCTCACCCCAACATAGCATGAAAGGAGCAGTCTGGAAACATTAGAAGGAAGAAGGTGGATCACTATTTTGCATGATGATGGGCAGTATTGCATGTGGGGAGGACTCCAAAGTCTGGATAATTGGGGGAAGCTACAGTTAAGAATTCAAAACTCAACTCTGAACCTTTGGAAGTTCTCCAGTTGTAGTCCAATACATTTAATATTTAGCCTAAATCAACTTTCAATTCTATCTCAAGGATGTTTTTTCAGGTAAACTGCCCATTATCAAAGACATATCTCAATTAAATTACCTTGAATGAAAGGCAAGGCCAATCCCAAAAGTGCAGTTTGATAACTTCCTATCTGACATCACATTCAGAACATAAACATGTTTCCGGTTCAAGCATTTAGTAAATGTGAGTACTTCCTCTTCTACACTGTTCTCCCAATTAAAAAAAAAAAATTAGTGAACACACACACACAGCAAGTAGAATTGAATTCCATCTTATTGCAAGTCCTGATTATAGCTACAAAAACATGTGTAACTCCGTAAGTCAATTACCTTTTTGTCCAAGTTCTGTGCTTCAATCTCTAGACTGACAATTCTTGTGTCTTTAATCTCTTCTGCAGAAATCTGTGTCACAAGAATGAAAAGACAAATTAATTTCCAATGGAGCTTAGCAGACACTCAGGCATATGAAAGAGAGTTTGCTTCTGGTTGTAAATATGTTTTCTTGCGCTCACGCATACTCACACATGCAACAAGTAACACAATTTAACACTGCCAAAAAGCAGACAAACTTTGAAATTAATTTACCCAAAGCTAATTAATTTAACCAGCGAATTTTAACGCTACATAAAGTGACAAGCTCATTCATTCTTTTAGGGATATACACAAAGCAGTTACCGTAATGGTGCCTTTTCCTGCTGGCTTTCCTTTCTTCAACTCCAAAGGCCGAGTGAATGTTTTACTGGAAACAATCTAAAGGCAAATGAAGGCATACATAATTATGGAGTTAGATCCAGAAAACATGGTAACTCTTGAAGAGTAAATTTCCCCAAATCACCTAAGTGATTAGGTCCCTAAGTTCCATTTTCAGAAGTAACCTATACCCCCAGGAGCCTAAGCATCACTGAAAGTCAATGGGACTTATGCTCCTAAATCACTACGGTATTTTTTGCAAATTTTACTTATCCTAAAGCTATACATTCTGAGGCTACAGTATTCCAGCTCTGACATCCATTGACACTCCCTGAAATCTAATCCTTGCATTCCTTTCACCTCTAATTTTTGCCTCCCAATGACACCGTGAGACACTGGTATTTTACTGTAAGGATCTAAGAAATTCTAGAAATAGAAAGAGGCCATTCAACAAGCCAGGTCCTGTTTTAATAGATTTGAACCCCACTTTCCTACCTCTAGGCTGAACATCCAACCCTCTGCTCCAGAAATGGAGGAGTAGAAGGGGTCTCCAATCCTCATTCAATCTCTGCTGCAATCACCTTCTCTTTCCACACAAAGGCAACTGACCACAGAGAAGTAGCCCTGCTAGAGTTCTCCAATTACCCCACACTCATTTGCTAGATCATATTCCATGATGTTTGATGCTCCCTCCATTTTGAGCAATTTATAATACGCTGTCACTATTTTCTGAACTTAGAAGTTTTAAGAATTTCTGTTCCAGATATTTGTTTTCCAGGACACATTCTTGTGCGATCATCAGAAATGTATGATTTAATCAGGATGGAAAACATTGTTTCTCCCATTGATTTAAAAGAGGTCTGCAAAAGACATCTAAAAATTAGGGCTGTCGATTAATCACAGTTAACTCACGCAATTAATGCAAAAAAATTAATCAAGATTAATCAGTTTTAATTGCACTGTTAAACAATAGAATACCAATTGAAATTTATTAAATATTTTTGCACGTCCTCCTACATTTTCAAATATATTAATTTATATTAAAGGACAGAATACAAAGTGCATAATGCTCACATTATTTTTATTACAAATATTTGTACTGTAAAAATGATAAACAAAAGAAACTGTAGTTTTCAATTCACCTCATACGAGTACTGTAGTGCAATCTCTATCATGAAAGTGTAACATACAAATGTAGATTTTTTTTTGTTAAGTAACTGCACTCAAAATGTAAAACTTTAGAGCCTACAAGTCCACTCAGTCTTACTTCTTGTTCAACCAATCGCTAAGACAAACAAGTTATGGGAGATACTGCTGCCTGTTTCTTATTTATAATATCACTGAAAGTGGGAACAGGCATTCACATGGAACTTTTGGAACTGGCGTTGCATGGTATTTACGTGCTAGATACGCTAAACATTCGTATGCTCCTTCATGTTTCAGGCACCATTCCAGAGGACATGCTTCCATGCTGATGGCACTTGTTAAACAAATGCGTTAATTAAAATATGTGACTGAACTCCTTGGGAGAGAATTGTATGTCCCCTACTTCGTTTTACCTGCATTCTGCCATATATTTTAATGTTATAGCAATCTCAGATGATGAGCCAGCACGTTTGTTTTAAGAACACTTTCACAGCAGATTTGACAAAATGCAAAGATTTCGAAAAATAGTTACAGCACTCAATTCAAGGCTTAAGAATCTGAAGTGCTGTCCAAAATCTGAGCGGGACAGGGTGTGGTGCATGCTTTCAGAAGTCTTAAAAGAGCAACACTCTGATGTGGAAACTACGGAACCTGAACCCAAAAAGGAAAATCAACACACTGCTGGTGGCATCTGACTCAGATGATGAAAATGAACACGAGTCAGTCCGCTCTGCTTTGGATTGTTACCGAGTGGAACCTGTCATCAGCATGGATGCATGTCCACTGGAATGGTGGTTGAAGCATAAAGGGACATATGAATCTTTAGCGCATCTGGCACGTAAATATCTTGTGACATAGGGTACAACAGTGCCATACGAATTCCTGTTCTTACTTTCGGGTGACATTGTAAACAAGAAACGGGCAGCATTATCTCCTGCAAATTGTAACCAAACTTGTTTGTCTGAGCGATTGGCTGAAGTAGGACTGAGTGGACGTGTAGGCTCTAAAGTTGTACGTGGTTTTATTTTTGAATGCAATTATTTTTTGTATATAATTCTACATTTGTAAGTTCAACTTTCATAATAAAGAAGTTGCACTACAGTACTTGTGTCATAGTATAATTCCCAATTCTGAACCTTAGCGTTCAAAATATGGGTACTAGCATGAATTCCCCTAAGCTTAATTACCAGCTTAGATCCTGTAGTGCTGCCACCAATCAGGACTTAGAGTAGAGTGCCTGATAAACTCTGGTCTCCCCCAAAACCTTCCCTGGGGACCCCCAAGACCCAAATTCCTTGAGTCTCACAACAAAGGGGAATAAACCATTTCCCTTCCCCCTCCTCCCCTCCAGGTGTTCCCTCCCTGGGCTCCTGGAGAGATATACAGATTGAAGCTCCGTGAATTTAAACAAAGGGATTCCCCCTTCTCCTTTCTTCCTTCCAGATCTTTCCCGCCCTGGGTACACTAGGAGATCACCGTGATTCAAACTCCTTGAATCACAACACAGAGAAATCAGGTGGGTTCCCCCCCTTTCTCTCCCTCTCCCTTCTCCTTCCCTGTTAAGTACAGATTCAATTCCTTTGAGCCTCAACAAGGGGAAAAATCAGACAGATCTTAACAGCAAAACTTTTAATAAAAGAAAAAAAGAATAAAGAAAATCACTGTAAATTCAAGATGGAATATTACAGGGTCTGTCAGCTTATAGAAACTGGAGAAAAAGCTTCCTCCAGCAGAAATACAATTTAAAATACTTCCAGCCAAATACACATTAAATCTCTACCAGCCAGATACACATTTGCAAATAAAGGAAAAACAATCAAAAAGACTAAACCGCCTTTCTACCTTTTGTACTTACTAAATTTGAATAGAATATTAGAGAGCCTGTAGGTACGTGTGGTTACTCTCAGAACCCAGAGAGAACAAAGCAAAACCCAAAAACACAAAACAAAGGCTTCCCTCCACCGAGATTTGAACGTATTTTGTCTCCTGATTGGTCCCCTGGTCAGGTGTTTGGTTCCCTGTTTGTTAACCCTTTACAAGTAAAAGAGACATTAACCCTTAACTATCTGTTTATGACAACTTGTATTAGGGGAATTGAAAAATACTATTTTTTTTTACAGTGCAAATATTGTAATAAAAAATAAACAAAGTGAGCACTGTACACCGTATTCTGTGTTGTAATTGAAATCAATATATTTGAAAATTTAAAAAACATCCAAAAATATTAAATAAATGGTATTCAATATTTTTTAAACAGTGCAATTAATCGTGATTCATTTTTTTAATCGCTTTACAGCCTTATTAAAAATATTGGACGTGTGACCTTTATTTTTGCTCTATAATAACATAAAGACAGCCTGAAAGAAGTTGTTTTTTGGGGTTTTAAGATTTTTTTCTGCTTATTCTGTACCTAAGAAAAAAATTAGAAGTATCTTCTCCCCTGGTTTTGCTAGAGGACATGTTGGGGGTCACAGCACATGTACACTGTTAGCTCTCACACTTTAATGGAAAGAGCAGGAAAGTTTGGATTTTTAATTAAAGATTTCCTCTCTTCACAGTGTTAATCACTGAAGCTAAATAGGTGTAAAAAAAATTAAAAAATAGTTTTTCACAGTATGACTTAAAATCTCATCGCCTCTTCAGATGTAATAATTTCACTAGTTTTCCAGTCAGACAGAACATGAATTTCTAATTTAAAAAAAATGCAGAAGACTATACTATAAAAACTTTTAAACTTTACTTAGGCAAAAGCCCAGCTTCCAGCGTACCCCCTTCCATGGTTGGTCATCTTTAAACAAGTCACCAAATGTAAAATATTTTCTGCCAGCAGAGAGAGTGAAGACAATTGTTGCAATTAAAATGTGCATTGACACTCATGTACTGTACATATGAAAATACATAACTAAGCATCTCAGGCTACGTCTATCCTTAAAACACCATAGCTGAGGCCATGCCCCAATCAGGCCACAGCTGACCCAGTAAAAGGGCTGTGAGCCAGGAGCTCGCACACAGAGTCTCTCTCTAGCTGTGGTGAGAGACAGGCCTGGCTGCTTGGGAGCACAGCAGGGTACCTAGAGTGGAGCAGGGCTGGGGAAAGGCCAGAGGAGCTGGGGAGCTTCAGGCTGGAAAATCCCTGCCTGCAGGCCTTGGTAAAGGCTGGGAAGGGTACTGGGTTGCAGAGTTGCAGCCCAGGGATAAGCAAAAGCAGCAGGTCCAAACTCCCTTGCCAATGATGAGTGGATTACAGACTGCAGTCTGTCCCAGTGAGTGGGGGCTAGGCAGTGACTGGCAGTAGCCACTGAGGCAAGGTGGGCGGAGGTTCCCCTGGGAGGGGAGACCCAAAGTGTGAGGACACTGCCATGGAGCAGCACCCCAGGGCAAAGGGGCACCGGGATCCGGGAGAGACATAGGGGCCAGCAACAGGCGAGATGCTCATGAGAAGGGTTCCTGAAGAGCGATGGGGAAGGGGGCTGGGAGAGAGGGAAGGAGCAGAATTGGAGAGAATATCCCATTTCCACCATGCAAAGGACCCAGCTATCTGAATCTATGCCCAAGCATGATAGAAGTGGAACAGACTGTTGAGAAAATGGGGAGAAGGATCCGGTGTGTGTCAAACTGATGAATGAAATTGTTCTTAATTGTTCACTTTATTAATGTAACTTCATAAGCAAAGTTTTATGAATGAAACAATGTTCATTCATAAAACCAGTTACCCTAATAACTGGCTAATTGACGATAAAAATGCTTGTTAAGAGCCATAGCTGTTCAGTCAGCTGCCTTTGTAAGTTTCACTATCAGTCCAATTCCTGCTTAAATCACTGAGACTTGCACTGTTTTAGTATTGTAACGTCTGTTCACCATTTATTACATTTGCCTATATTGTAACTTCTGTTCACTGTTTGCCATATTGTAATTCAAACCCCATTTTAAAAAGCACACTCCATTTTGTAAAAGCTTCCTCCAACCTTCACTTTTGCAAATCCTGCTGTACTCTTATTAGTTTAGTTTAGATGTGTGACTGAGGTATGTATGGATGATGGAATCAACCTCCAGCCCTAGCTTGTCCTGATGAAATAGAGTTTAAACTCCACCGGCTGAAGATGCAGACAAGAGCCCTAACAAAGTAAGAAGAGTCCACCCTAAAAAGAAAAGGTACAATAGAAGGAAGATCGAAGCCAGGTCCGAGGCTGAAAGTCACGTCCACAATTGACGGGTGATCAATCACCAAACCCAGAGGCAGTGTGACACAGTAAGACCTATAGACTCTGGATTCAAACTAAAGCATACAAAAAGGATGGGTGAGATGGAAGACTTTGGAGGATAACATTCTGCTGCCAACATGGAAGGGCATCATTGCATGCCCAACAGAGACCCAGCTTGTCTTTGTGCCCGGCTTTCCTGGCCAGTTAGCCGCCACAAGCTACGAACCCAAGTTGCAAAATCAACTCAAGCTATGTTCAGAACTGGTAACTATGCAGCAGCTGCAGAACATCTGATGGACGTGTGTGTGTCCGCGCGCATGTGTGAATGTGTGTGTATATAGGTATTAGGTATAATGTGTGTATAAGGATTAAAATATTAGTTATTGGTCATAAACCAAATTGTTATCATAATAAATGTGGCATCTTTGTCTTGCCCCCTGAAAAGATCCTGTGTAGTTTTGTCTGTATAACATGTGCAGGTTGCTGCATCGCCCCCAGGCGTGCCTTCAAAAGGCTTGCTCAGAGCCTGACGATGGCCTTGTCAAGCCCTGGTCCTGGCCAGGTGAAGGATGGGGAGGCTTGCGCCTGCCATTCCTGCCTGGGGCAGGGGGTTAGAAATGCTGTAGGGGCTGTGGCTTAAAACGTTTCCATGGGGTGGCAATGGTACGCATGCCCAATGATTTCAGCGTCACCTGCAAATATTTTAGGCTGTGAAGCCTGGAATAAGTTTGCTCTGCAAATAGGCCCATGCTATCAAAGGGCAGGTCCTGGATAGTTTGTTGGACTTCAGGAGGAAGACCGGACTCCTGGAATCAGGAGCTCCTTCTCATGGCTATGCCAGAGGACATGGTCAGCGCGGCCAAATCCACAGCATCCAGTGAGGCCCATAAAGAAGTCCGTGCCATCACCTCGCCCTCATCCACTATTGCCACATACTCTGCTCTAGAGTCCGCTGGCAGAAGCTCCTTGAATTTCATCATGGATTCCCACGAATTAAAATTGTATCTGATGAGAATTGCTTGCTGGTGAGCAATCCTCAGCTGGAGCCCTCTGGTCAAGCAGACCTTCCAGCCAAAGAGGTCCATCTTTTTGGAGTCGGGCCCTGTCTCTCTCTCTCTCGTTTACTGTCACCACAAGTGACCAGGACTGTGGGTGAGAGAATAAGTACTCATAGCCTTTAGCAGGTACGAAATAGTCCCTCTCCACACCCCTGGGTGTTGGGGTGACAGAGGCAGGGATTTGAAACGAGATTTTGTAGTGGCTTGAATGGCCTTTATAAGGGGCAGTGTTATCCTGGATGGCCCTTCAGGGTTTAAAATGTCTACCATTGGGTCCTCTGACTCGACCACCTCCTCAGCTTCGAGTGCCATATTGCAGTCAATACTGCGCAGCAGGTCCCGCTGCACCGTTAGCAATAGGGGGTGGCCTGGAGGAGGAAGACCCTGCCACAGTTTCGTCAGGCGATGGCAACGACAACGACGAAGGTAGAGGCAGCACCGGGCCCTCGTGGCTCTCCGGAGTCATCCTGCTTGGCACCATGACTCTCGATGCTGACTGCAGCCTTGGTGCCAATAGCGGGTGCAGGAGCTGGACCCAGCTCTGCACCGCAAACGGACACTGTCTTGGAGCCCCAAGGTGTGAGGTGGTCCCTGGCTAGCAGAGGTGCACATCCTTCTGAGGCCACAGACTGGGAATGCCTGTAGACTGTGCCCTGGGCCTGATGGTAGGCCCACAGGGTCCAAAATGGCCATTGCGTAGGTCTCTGCCACTGTGCCTGGCACAGCACCATCCTGGTATCCTGCCTGTGCCTGTCCGACCGGTGCCGACTGTCTCTCGAATAGTAGGACTCCGCTTCCAAGTCCGATGATGGAGACCTGGAGTGCAAAGACCACAGCGGTGCTGAGTGGGATGGTGCCGGAGAACGGTGCCATGCAGTTGGTGCCAGAGAGTGGTGCCATGTGGATGGAGTTGGGGAATGGCACCACTGGGCCAGTATCAGGGAACGGTGCTGCAGAGAGCAATGCCTCAGGGAAGGTGGACGCCTCATCACAGCAGGTTTGCCTCTAGACCGTGCCACGCACTGTGGCCCAGGAGGCCCATCCCAGCTGGCGGGGGACTGTGGAGTCGTCATGGCAATCAAGTCCCTTGTGGCTTCAAAAGCGTCCGGGGTGGAAGGGAGTTATAGCTCCTTCAGCTGGCACTCGTGGTCAGGAGAGTCCACTGGCACCAGACTCAACAGCCCATTGCGGGACCCAAAATCAACAGTGCTGGCTCCTGTGTTGACAGTGCTGGGCGCTCCTGTGCAGGATGCACTCCACAGCATTGTCCAAGCCGGCAGCTCTCAATGCCGGCAAGAGCCAGCCCCTGCCTGTTTTCTTACGCTGCTTATGTGGCACCGGGGAGCATGAGTGGTGCTGCGCTGCTTCTACAGGCTTTGGTGCAGTGGAGTGCTGCTGCCAAGGGTCTCTATGGCCAGAGTCCTTCCTCAGCACTGTAACACACATGGAGGCCAGAGCACTCCGCAAGGACATGGTCGGTGCCTGACTGCAGTGAGCCGGTGTGGCTCCCCACCACCCTGGAGGAGGAAGAGCCCATCCGGCGGCCGGAGTGAGCGGAGCTAGGGAGCTCTGAGCCCGGCCCTCAGAAGGTCAGGCGGTGACCCGGAACTACAAAGGCCGGCCCTCAGAGCTCAGTAGGAGCCCAGTCGCCGGAGAGAGCAGACGTTCCCAGTGAAGCCTGCGACTGGGAAGCTCCTGCGGCCCGAGGCGGCTGCCCAGCCTGGCCGGGCCTGCCCTGCGCCCGCTATCCGCAGGAGTTGCCGGACCTGCCGACCAACCCCTGCCCCGACGAACCCATGCTCTTGGATCCCCCAGAGGCCAACAGTAGGACCCAGTTAGGGCCTGAGGGGGAGTGTGGAAGTGGCCTGGGGGCAGCCAACCCCAGTCTGGCTGCAGCAATACCGGAGCCTATGTCGGTGTGTTGTGGCCAGCATCCCCACTGACAAAGTAGCGGATCTTCAGCCGCTGCTAGGGCCCCGGGCTGGGACGCAATGGAGTGGGAGGACCTGCGTTCCCCCTGCCACCTAACTCCTGGTTGGCAGACTCCCAGTCTCCCTGGCCTGAGGAGGTCGGAGCCTGTTGTTACTGCTCAGCCCTGCCAGAGGGCCTGAGCCCCCTGACTTAGCGTTTGTTGCCCTGTCCTGACCTAGGGCCTGGGCTTAAAACTATTGCTACTGCTCAGCCCTGCCTGAGGGCCCGAACCCAGACTTAGCGGTGTAGCCCCCGGACCAGGCTAACCGCAGTTCAGCCGTCTAGAGCAAGGGCTACCAAGGAGAGACCCCCTGGCCGGGCCAATTCCCCAGAACCAACTGGGTGTAGTGAGCCAGTGTGGCTCCTCACCGCCCCGGAGAGGGTCGAGCCCCGGCAAACTCTTGTACACTGATCCTGACAGCCCAGGGCTGGTTGGGGACAATGGTCTGCTTCAGCCTGAAGTCCCGCTCTTTCTTCCTCCTGGGGCAGAACCCGTCACAAATCTTACACCGGTCTGTTTGGTGCACCTCTCCCAGACACTTGAGACAAGAATCATGGGGGTTGCCCATTGCGATGGGCTTGTGGCAGATTCTGCAGTGTTTAAATCCTTTGGATCGAGGCATGCCCTGAAGCCCAAAGGGAGAAAGGATGGATTTGGGGGGGAGAATCCCCCACTCCTACTAACATTAACTAGTTATAACTATAACTACAACTACAGAAGAGGCTATGAAAACTGTGAAACTATGAAGACTAGGGGAAGCACTTGCGAAAGCAAACAACTGCAGTTCTAATGACCCTCACTAGCGGTAAGAAGGAACTGAAGATGCAGCGGGTTGGCAGGGACCTATATTCACTGCCATGAAGGCTCCACTCCAGGGTGCTCGACAGCTGACCTGATGGGTGCTGCTAGGGAAAAACCTTCCAAAGACTGACGGCCCGAACCCAGACACAGTTCGGCCAGCTACAGCAAGGGCTACGGAGGAGAGACCCCCTGGCTGGGCCAATGACATGCATCCGACGAAGTGGGTATTCATCCACAAAAGCTCATGCTCCAATACGTCTGTTAGTCTATAAGGTGCCACAGGACTCTTTGCTGCTTTTACAGATCCAGACTAACACGGCTATCCCTCTGATACTTCCAAAGACTGTGCACACATACCTAATTGGAATTGAAATGAGCAAGCACTCAAAGAAGAACTGATTATTTCTGGTCACCATGCCCTTCAAGGTTTTAGGACTCCAAGCACTTCAGACTTAACTAGTGGCACACACTCTTTTTCTAAGGCCTGCCCTACTTTTAATTAAGTTGACATAGCTACGGCTAAAAAATGCACACCCTGGAATGACTTAGCTATGCTGACCTAAGGCCTGGTGTAGATGCAGCTAGGTGGACAGAAGGTAGGCACCTAGCTACCGCTGCTAGGTAGATTACCTACAGCAACAGAAACCCCCTTTTTGTTACTGTTGGAAACGTCTACACTACTGTGCTACAGCAGCATAGCTACAGTGCCGTAGCTGTGCCACTATAGCACCCATAATGTAGACATGGTCTATATAAGATTAGTTGAAAGGATTTAATTCTTTCACTTCAAGTATGTCAAAGCTTCGGACACCTAAGTTTCTCCTGTTTTCAGATTTAAACCTACATTTATCATGACTCTGCAGAACATTAGAGATGAAATTTCTGCAAGTACCTGTCCCAGTGTACACTCAACCCCTCCAAGGTAATCATCATCATTTAAGTCATAGGACTTGTTATCAATATCATATACGCCAAACTTCAGCTTCTGCACTTTCTCAAAGTAATAATCAATGAGCAGCTTCTTGGAGAATTCAGGCTTCTGGCAGTTCTTTATCTTTTCAGTTCGATCCAACTATGCAAGAAAGAGATGGAGATGATCACTATATATAAACATATTAACCACACTTCCCATAAAACTCTTTATATCCCTCACCCCCAAACACTTCTTCACTGGCCTTTATATGCACCATATCTGAGGGTCCAGGCTGCTAACTCTAGCCACTGACAAAGAGCCTGCTGACAGCTCTGCAACTTTTTAGTCCTCACATGTTAATAAAGAAACTATATAATCAATGTCCATTAAATTTGGCTTAGAGATAATCTGAAATTTGAGGAAAAAAGCCACTGACATACTATGGACAAATTATTCGGTGGCCTCAGAATGCAGCCCACCAACTCTTGATCACATTTTTTCCTAAAATATTTAATTAGTTTTAGGAAAACAAATAAATACGCACAGCCATCTCACTGTAATTTATTTATTGTTAACTGATAAGTCTGCTATGAAAAGCTGATATCAACAAACATACAAGTATCACTTTTCACAGCAGATTTACTCAGCCCCACAAGTCTGGGGACAAATTACGCCCTGGATGAGGGAATCAAGGGAGTAAGCAAGGGCCAGGGACAATGGGAATGGTGGTTTGGCAGCCGGGGACTGGAGCCAGAAGCCCCGCAGGGGACGGAACCCAAAGCCACGTGGCCGGAATCTGAAGCCAGAGCCTGCCTCCCCCGCAACCCCTCAGGCTGAAGCTAAAAGCCTGAACCCCAGCATCCCTGGAAAGGTGGGGGAACTCACCGGCTGCCTGCTCCTCCAGCATTGTGCCTCAGCTGTCTCCAGAAGAGGGCAGGACCCAACCCCTGCTGGAAGCCTCAGCAACCAAACACCAAAGTTGTGCATCTAGGAGCACCAGGGAGAGGGAGGGGCCGCTGCTCCCTCTTCCCTCCCCCATCACAGCCCAAGAGGCTGTGGCCCCAAGAAAAGCCCCTGGTGGCCGCATTTGAGAAACGCTGTACTATGTGCTGATTGCCCACCTCACAGGGGAAAAGCAGCAGCACATGGCACATCCTAACAGAAAAACAAACATTCCTGTTGTTTCTCCAAGTTAATAAGCAAATGATTCTTACTCCATCACACTTGAGAGACATGAACTTTAGAAGTCACAACATTTTTGACCAAATATTAATTTGTAAATATTTGCAGGATTTAATTAAGCAAATTACACAATTACTAGGAAGAATAACAAGTGGAAATATTTACAGTTAGGTCATATTCTGAAAATACATATTTCTGTATGATAATGCAAAACTGGAGATTATAGGCTACTTTTTACCTCTGCCCATTGATCACCTCCCACATTTTGGAGTAAGACACACAGAGGGTCAGATTTTGAACCAACATCTTTGTCAATGAGATTCTCACAGGATATGGACAATTCCACCTTAGTCACACACTGAGCCATCTGCAGAAAAAAGAGTTCAGAAAAGGAATAAATGTAAGTGTTAATAAAGTAAAGTACTTATCAATAAAACCACATCCCTCACATTCATAACAGTGACACATAGCAAGCCACACAGCACAGCAAACAGAACCTAAGTAGGATAAATACACCTCAGCTAGAGGATGCTTGGGAGCATCTCCCAAGAATTTCTCCTATGATTTTAGAAGGGGACAAAGCTCACAAGTTGATTCTCAATTCCAGTGTTTATATTCTGGGTACTTGTAAAACAAGGATTCCATTTCATTCTTGAAAATTGTACACAAGGCTTGAAATACACAATCATTTAGAAAGATTAATTTACAAAGTCCGGGATACACACTTTTAACACACTTAAAACTTCCTTCACCAAATAATGGCACTCCACCAGAGAAGTAAATCGCATCATGGAACAGACCACCCAAATACCCCGAGAGAATCTGCCTGAACTCCCTCATTGCACATCCCACGTTCTCATCTACGACCCCACAGCGAAACCCATACAGGGAATCATCAAACAGTTACAATCCATACTCAATGGAGATTACATCCTGACAGAAATCTTTCCTCAACTCCCTCTTCTGGCCTTCAAACAAACCCCCAACTTCAGCAAGCTCATGATAAGAAGCAAGCTCCCCACAGAGCAGGGTACCCCAACTCAAAGAGGCACCAGACCCTGCCCGAACAGATACAAAACCTCTAGACATATCTCCACTGCTACAATGATCAATACCCCACACAACATACCTTTCAACATTTGTGGGTCCTATACATGACTACCACAACAAGGCCATAGGTGCACAGGTTCAGTGCTCTGAAACCACTCTGAACAGGGTTGCCAACTTTCTCATTAAACAAAACCAAACACACTTGCCCTCCCTCCTGCCCTGAGGCCCCACTCCAGTCCCTCCCCTTCTCTGAGGCCTCACCCACACTCACTCCAGCCCCCCTCCCTCAGTCGCTCGCTCTCCTCTACCCTCACTCACTTTCACTGGGCTGGGGCAGGAGTGAGTGAGGGCTACAGTTAGGGGTGCAGGCTCCGGGGTAGGGCCAGAAATAAGAGGTTCAGGGTGCGGGAGGAGGCTCCAGGTTGGGGCAGGGGGCGACAGTTCTGGCTGGGGGTGAGGCATTTGGGGTGCAGGATGGGGCTCTGGGCTGGGACCCAGGGGTTTGGAGTGTGGGAAGAGGCTCAGGGCTGGGGCAGGGGGTTGGAGTACAGGAGAAGGTGCGAGCTCTGGGAGGGAATCTCGGTGCGGGAGGAGGCTGGGGTAGGGGTGCAGGAGGGGGTTGGCATAGGGGATTGGGTGCGGGCTCTGGAAGGGGGCTCAGGGCTAGGGTAGGGAGTTGGGGTGTGGGACTGGGGTCTGGGAAGACGTTAAGGTGAGGGAGGGGGTTCCGACGTAGGGCAGGGGGTTGAGGTACAGACGGCGGCTGGGCGGCGCTTACCTCAGGCTGCTCTGGGTGGGTGGGATAACGGGGCTAAGGCAGGCTTCCTGCCTGACCTGGCTCCGGGGTGCTCCTGAAAGCGGCCGGCATGTCCGACTCCTAGACACAGGGGCGATCAGGTGGCTCTGCATGGCACGTGCTGCCTGTGCCTGCAAGCGCCACCCCCGCAGCTCCAATTGGCTGCGTTTCCTGGCCAATAGGAGCTGCGGAGCCAGCGCTACACAGAGCTTCCTGATTGCTTTTGTGCCTAGGGGCTGCACATGCCAGCCGCTTCTGGGGAGTGCACAGAGCCAGGGCAAGCAGGGAGCCTGCCTTAGCCCTGCTGTACCGCTGACTAGATTTTTAACGGCCCAGTCAGAAGTTTTGACCGGAGCTGCCAAGATCTCTTTTTGATCGGGCGTTCTGGTTGAAAACTGGATGCCTGGTAACCCTAATTCTGAATGATGTTCAGACAGGACCCTCTTGTAGTGAGACAACGCCTCAGGGCACACTCTCACTAGGGCAAGCCTCCTCTGCTTCAGAGCCTTCTGGGTCTGACCTGATGCTGTGAGCTCCCTGCAGTGAGCCCACCTCAACAGGATACCAGGAGAAGCCTTACGTGCCTCCAAAGAGGCCACGCACCCTCAACCTCCGCAGTCAGCAGTGACTTTCAGCCAGTGTTGCAAACCAGAAGGTTTATTAGTTGTCTGGAATACAGCGTAGAACAGATCTTGTTAGCACAGAAAGCAGAAAAATTCAGCAACGTCCATCGTGGGGAGACCGAGACCCCTAGGCTCCTCCTGCCCCGAGTCCCAACCAGGAGACTGATCAGCATCTAGCAGTGCCTCAGTCATGCCCAGTTGCCCCATCTGCATCCTTTGTCTCTTTCCCAGCAAACTAGTCACCTGGCCTTCACCTCTCTCTTTGTTTTCCTGTGTGTTGCAACTGGCTGGTTTCTTGCAGAGGATCAGCCCCGGCCATCAGTTGCCAGGATACAGACTGTCTGGTCATAGTCTGGGCCCAGGCAGTTAGAGTGCAGTCACAACTGCTCTCTAGGGGTCTCTGCAATGATCACACACCGTTGTCCCACTACCTAGATACCTGTGCAACACACAAGGGAAACTGAGGCACCACAACAGTCATACAAAACAATAAGAAAATTCTCATTTTGTCAGTGGTGTACCTCGTCCAGTACACTAAATGCCCCAACAACCACCATGTGAGTGAAATGAGACAGCCACTATGCTATTAAGTGAATTCACACAGAAAAATGAGACAAACATCATATCGCCCAAGTGTGAACATTTTTCATAAATCACTCCAGACCTGACCTTTCAGTCCTTAGCCTCAAAGGAAACCTGCACAACACCTTCAAAAAGCTGAACTTGTATTCATAACTCAGCTCGACACCAAAAACTATGAACTTAAGACATTGGATTTATAGCTCTGTAAAACTATCTGTAACTCACTAACTCTTCTTTGTCCTATGACTCTAGAGATGTTAATTGCACACTTCATATGAATCATTTCTTGCAACATGTGTTAACTCCTTTTCAGTTCCATCCTTTTATTTAGATGCGACACTGAGGCCTCATCTACACTACATGTAAGCGACCTTACATCGACCAAACTGTGTAAGCATCTACACTAAAATGTCCCTTCCGCCAATGTAAGTCACCCACTATACTGACTTAACTCCACTCTGTGAGCAGTGTAGCGCTTCCATCGATGTAGTTAGGGTGATGCACAGACACTGTGTTACTTACATTGCTTGTTACCGCCCAGAGCCCCACCGCTCTGGGGCTCCGGCTGCTAGTGCCCCACTTAAATGGGTACAAGCACTCTTGGTGAGGACGCGCACCACTGACAGAAAGAGCGTAGTGTGGACACAAAGAGCCAATTTAATTACTGCAGTAGCTGTATGTCAACCTAACTTAAGCCAACTTAATTCTGTAGTGTAGACATGCTCGAGTACCTCTCCTAGACCCAAAGAGCTCTATGTAAGCATGTCTCTCTCACCAACAGAAGATGGCCTAATAAAAAAAAAATTACCTCACCCCCCGCTTGTCTCTCTAATCTATTAATTTGGCAGGAATGAAAATTAACAAGGCAGTGAACAGACCAACAGAGTGGCATTGCAACAGAATATTCTGATATACAAACTTCAGAACAAGAGTTCTCTTACTTGAAAAATTACAGTAAATATAATTTGTATTAACTGATACCTCGTGTCCAGTAACAGACCTTGCAACCACTGCATTCTCTAAGAAAATAAAAGCAACTTTATCAAAGTAAAATTCCAGGTTACTAAATATATTTTCACCACAAGCACTAAAACAGAAATGTCTCAATATTTTATTCAACAAAATATTATTTAGCAAACAAACAAACATTGAATGCAATGGCTAGCCAGGATTAACACCGGCAGATTTTTTTAAATTTGACAATTTCGTGTCTTGTAAATACAGTCTAAAGACAAAGTGAGCCACAGCTAACCTTAAGTTTACAACTAAAATTCTGCTAGCAATCTTTTTAAAATTTCTTATACTGTCACTGATGAAGAAAATCTATAGACAATACAATGTTTAAAGTACAGGAATAAATATAATTTAAAAGCAAATATTCCCTTATCTGAGATTGTTTATTGTAAATTCACATACCAGGCTTATTCCCATTCCTCCTGAGAAAAAGGAGAAAGACGATCCTCTACCTACGGATGCTTATAGTCTAAGAATCTTTTTCCACCCCCGAGTTTACATTTTTTCTGATGTTGCTCTGTTACTAAGAGCTCTCAACTGTGTGTGTCTGGACAAGTTGAATTTCGTTAAAGCTAATCTTTTCCCTTTATATATCAATTGTGTGTGCGTGTATGTCTTTCAAGGTTCTACAAATCAGTGACTGAGATTATGTCCTCGTGCAACAAGTCTTCAGGGTCTTATTCTGGCTCAAAACTGTTTGGAATATTGAACTGATAGCCATGATGTAAAAACAGGGTTGCAGGCTAACCTGGCAATCCATGACTATGTGTGTACAGTTTTACATTGCATTTTACAGCGTTCCAGATCTCTCTTTTAGGAGCTAGAGAACCCTTTGTAGAATATAATCAGTTATCCCCCGTTTGCTCTCCCTGCAGTATTTTGTTGTTTCAGTCCGAGAGTGACCTATGCCAACTGTCCAGCCTGCCAAGTACTCCTTTTGTGACATCGCAAAGCAAAGCCTCAGCTGGCAGAGGCTGAGCCCTCCTGGTGCACGAGAGGTCTGAAGTACAAATAAACTGATGGAAAATCCCGTGCAGACTAGCACAAATTTAACACCAGCCTCTACTAAGCAAACATCGGGCTCGATGAGATCCACTTCTGCAAACAATGAACGCGGCGCTCCGGGACAGCCGGGGCGCACAACCGGGTTACGTAAGGCGGCCCGTGCTCGCGGGATGCTCAGGCCCAGGCAGCGCCGCGCCGGGAGGCGGAGAGGAGCCCGGAGCAGAAAGGGAGGGAGGGAGGCTGGCTGCCTCTCACCCCCTCCTGCGCCCCAGCGCCCCGACACGGAGCCGCAACCACCTCCAGCTATGGCGGCCAGCCCCGGGAGGCCGCTCCCGCCGACACCCGCAACGGGCACAGCCCGCACTCCGCTCTCCCCGGGGCAGCAGGGGGGGCAGACTTGGCCCGCCGCCGTCTGCCCCCAACACCCCGCGCACTGTGGGGCGCCCCGGCCCGGCCCGGCCCGACCCACCTCCGCTCTTCGCGCGCGATCCGCACCCCGCACAGCAGCGACCAAGGCGTGGGGTCTGGGCGGGCCAGCGCGGCTCTGGCGTCTGCCCTCCCAGCTCCTCCCCGGGGCGGGGACGCTGCTCCAGGCGGCCTGGCTCGGGGGAGGAGAACGCTGCCCAGCCCGCCCGGATCGCCGCAGGCGCCGGACCACGAACTCGAGTCTATTCTGCCTGCAGCAGACAACTCCCTCCAGCCCCGGCGAGGGGCACTGCCAGCTCCTTGGGCGGCTCCCAACAGCGACGGGAAGGGGCAGGCTATTGGGAGGCGCAGTCGAGGGGGCAAGGATCCCGGTAACGGCGAAGAGGACCACTGGCAAGGGTGGGCAGGAGTATGCCGAGACGGAGAGCAGAAGCCGGGGAAAACGCCAAGGTTGTAGCTTCCATTGCTGACAGTGAGTGAGCCGCGCCTATTCGCTCCATGCCTGAGCTAACTGACCAGTTTGACTTAAATAAACACTAGTTCGAGGAAAAAGGAGGAGGACTACAAGTGGCCCTTAAAGACTAACATTTATTTGGGTATAAGCTTTCATGGGCTAAAACCCACTTCATCAGATGCATGGTGTGCAAAATACAGTAGGAAGATATATACACACACAGAGAGCACATGAAAAAATGGGTGTTGCCTTACCAACGCTAAGGAAACTAATCAATTAAGATAGGCTAGTATCAGCAGGAGAAAAAACAACTTTCCTAGTGATAAGCCGGATGGCCTGTTTCACACATTTGACAAGGTGGTGTGAGTAACCTTAGGGGAAAAATTAGCATGGGGAAATCCTTTTAATTCTGTGTAATGACCTATCCACGCTCAGTCTTTAGTCAAGCCTAATTTAATGTTGTCCAATTTGCAAATTAATTCCAGGTCTGCAGTTTCTCGTTGGAGTACTGCAACTTTTAGGTCTGTAACTGAGTGACCAGGGAGGCTGAAGTGTTCTCCAACTGGGTTTTTTTTGAATGTCATAGTTCTTGACATCCAATTTATGTCCATTTATTCTTTTGCACAGAGACCGTCCAGTTTGGCCAATGTACACGGCAGAGGGGCATTGCTGGCACATGATGGCATATATCACAGTAGTAGATGTGCAGTTGAACGAGCCTCTGATGGTGTGGTTGATGTGATTAGGTCCTATGATGGTGTCCCTTGAATAGATACGTGGACAGAGTTGGCAACGGGCTTTGTTGCAAGGATAGGTTACTGGGTTAGTGTTTTTGTTCTGTGGTTGCTGGTGAGTTTTGGTTCAGGTTGGGGGGGCTGTCTGTAAGCAAGGACTGGCCTGTCTCCCAGGATCTGTGAGAGTAAGGGATCATCCTTCAGGATAGGTTGTAGATCCTTGATGATGTGTTGGAGAGGTTTTAGTTGGGGGCTGAAGGTGACGGCTAGTGGCGTTCTGTTACTTTCTTTGTTGGGCCTGACCTGGAGTAGGTGACTTCAGGGTATTCTTATGGCTCTGTCAACCTGCTTCTTCACTTCAGCAAGTGGGTATTGTAGTTTTAAGAATGCTTGATAGATTTTGTAGGTGTTTCCAATCTCTCAGACAGAGACAGACAGACAAATCAGAGGCTAAAATGACCCTAGGGCTCGAATCAAGCTAATGGGTGTTCTGGGAATGCAGGTGTTTAGGGAGGAGGGTGATGATGGTGTCAGAGTCATCCAGAAGCCGTGCAGTCCTCCTTACAAATATAGCCCTGGATGAACAAAGCATTTACTAGAGCTCTTTAAGTGCTTGTGATGTCAATGACTGCAGAAAAATCTAGTTGAACTGAAATCTTAAATGAGGTTTTCTTACAGAGCTGGTTTTGGGAGAAGGAAGTTTTCTTGTTTCCTTTCTTCAGCCTTCAAATTCAGATAAGAAAATAGGTTCAGACTAGCGGAGTTGTCTCCAAGGGAATAGAAAATCTCTCCTGCTGAACCCCCACAAAATTTGAGGATTGTGCCTGAAAACTAAATATACATGTTCTGAAACTGTTTGGCCATACAGAGTTCTCTACAGTGCTTAATGCTAGAGTAGATCTCTGAAATATTAACCACAACAAATACTTCATGGTACTTTAAGCAGTTTTCTCCCTTTCTTGAGTCTTTCAATTTGAAGAAATTAGTTAAAATCTTAATCCACCGTTGTGGGTC
The DNA here is from genome assembly GCF_025201925.1 of Gopherus flavomarginatus. Lineage (NCBI taxonomy): Eukaryota > Metazoa > Chordata > Testudines > Testudinidae > Gopherus > Gopherus flavomarginatus. The sequence continues at coordinate 21,149,202 of NC_066627.1, forward strand.
AGATTGGTGGGTATGAAATATACAAAAAAGAAAATGATCAGGCAAACAAGAAGTTTTCCATTCTAGAGCCCCGTCACATCTGACAAAATTTATGAAGGGATGTGAAATAAGCACCTAAAAGAGAGAGGATAACTACATAATAAAAAGAGCCACTAGGATGCTGAATGTAGACAGATTTTAAGAGATTTCTGAGGCAGTGCAGGTTGTGGCACACTCCTTGCAAATACCACTATCACCACATGGCTGCCTTGTAGGGTTGATAGAGATCTTGTAGGTGTTTCCAATCCCTCAGACAGAGACAAACAGACAGACAAATCAGAGGCTAAAATGATCCTATGGCTCAAATCAAGCTAATGGGTGTTCTGGGAACGCAGGTGTTTAGGGAGAATGCATAAGAGCTTTCTGCCAGTGAAGTGATTAATCCTCACACAGATTAGCCAATAAACCCTTAGCAAAATTGGAACTTCAGCATGCTCTGGTCCAACTCAGAAGATTTCAAGCTTTCTTGTCCTCCTTTCTTGGGTGACAGGACTCTAAACATATCCTGCAGTGCCTTTGTGTATATCCAAAGTGTGCCACTCTTGTGGTATTTCTATTTAAATATATTTCTTCTTAGCTTCTTCTGTGGTGTTCATCACTACATTATCTGAGCATGAGAAAATACACGAGTCCAACACTCCTGTGAGGTATTATTGTTTTATAGATGAGAAACTGAAGTAGAAAAGTTGGTGACTTGCCCAAGTTCACACAGGAAGTCTGTGTCAGAGTCAGGAATCTTACTTAGATCTACTGCTTCCAACTCCAGGCCTTTAATCTCAAGGCCATCCTTCTTAGGGAACTTTTAAGTAGACAGAGAGGAGTTACGTCTACACCAGCACTTAAGCAGCTGTCCTTGCTACTTCAGGGAAAAACACTGCTGAAAAGTGTCAGCGATGATTCAGTTTCTCACTGTAGACAAAGCTTGAACATTTGTTTTAATATTCAGCAGCTCACACAAATGTTCCTTGTGAACTGTTCTTAGACCTACTTGTCTAAGGTGATTTTCTTCCATCTTCTAAATTATTCCACTTGCTTTTGCAATAGAAATCTCTCTGCTGGTATCAAGGAGGCTTGGTCTAGAAATCTGTCCTCTTGCAAAAAGAATGAAAGTCCCATTTATGAGGAATGGAGGATAGCATGGATTTCTTGGGCTTCACAGCTACTTTGGGGAATCCCCTGGACAAAATAGCTGCCAAACAGTTTGTCTTCAGAGTCCTTTGATGCTATTTGGTCTGTATATATGCTTCCAAGGCAGAGCAAAAGGTGTCTGACTACCTTATTACATGCCATGACATAAATAAGGCTTACAGGAAAATCTCTAAAAGCTATCTTTAACCTCTTGTCATTCCAAGACATGGAATAACTAAACTTGTCTATCGAAGCAATCATGTGGAGGGTGAGGCAGAACCAGTGGCTGAGACACACAGCGAAGAGTAAAAGCCTTAGAATTATGTTGAACGAATGACTTCTGTCTGTAATCCTCTGGGAAATGAATAACCACTGGCAGGTGATCACTATGTCTGACAGAGATCAGTTTTGGAAGAGTGACATAGCACTTCTTGTGTCTTGGAACGAAAATCTAGTTAACTTCTGTGGTAAAATTACCAGTTTTTAAATCTGCAATTGCTGTTCTGTTCACGTTCTGTACCCAGAAGAATTATAAAGAGATGCATGCCAGTAACCCAACTGAGCACTGTAACTGTCACTAAGATTTAATAAAATATATTCTTAACAGGTTGCAAAAAGTTGTTGCAAACTATAGTAAACCAAACGTACAGTATTTGTAAATGAGGTTACTACGAGTGCTATAACAATATATATATATATATATATGTTTGTTTATTTAGCATTATCAGAATGGGGGAGAGCCTATTTAATCTTTCTGAGGACTGAGTCAGTACACATATAAAGCTACAGATATTTAATCATTAGTCATCTTATTCAACTCATTGTAGCAAGTCATTTTAACAGAAAATTAATTTGTCTTTTAAGTGTGTTTTATAATTTAATACAGTTATTTCGCCAATCACTCAAGACTGAACATCATTTAACCCATATGTGATGGATATTAGTCGTGTTGCTTAATTCAGTACTGTACAGCACTCAGATCACACAGTGTTGAGAGGGTATAAAAACTGATGTCCACTTTTCCTAATGCTTCACTAAAATCTACAAGACACCTTAGTTTAATTCCCACATGTGAGTAAGCTATTATCCCATATTGCTATTACTGACCTTCCATGTCACATTCTTTGGTAGCATTCAACCACAAATGGGCTGTGCACACAGCCTCAATAGTCTACCATTACCTCTGACAAACTAATCAGTTTCTCTCAAGTCAGGCTAACAACAGAACTCAAGATCCTATTTCCAAATCCACCTATTCACTGTTCCTCCCCAGCCCAGCATAGAGTATAGAACAGATTTAATCTCAAGTCTATGTAGTTCTTTGCAGCCCTAATATATTTACTCCGATTCCCCAGAGCAGACACTTCAGTGCAACTTTCTACAATGTCTGTCATTAGGAAAAAGAGAAGGGTAAAAAGGTCAGTTAGCCCAGGCTTTTTAGCCAGGATTCTGAAACTTTACATATTGCCAGCAGTAAAAATGCTACACAAAAAAGGAAATACTGGAAAGAGTAATTTCCACCTTCAGCCCCATTAGTGCACTCAGAGATACAGGACAAAGTAGAGCCTAATGAAGTAGAAGAAGAGGCTGCTCAGCAAACAGAACCATCTCTGTTTAGGCTTCAATAACAGGCACCCTTTGCAGGAAGACAACCATTACTCCTTGATTTGTGTTTGCACACAGTACAAATCAAATACATAAATGCGTGTTTCAAAATTGTAATAAAAGCGGACAAGCAAATATGAAACTGCCTCATCTCACAAAATGAAGACTTATTTGAATCTTTAAAGAAAAAAAGTGAAACTCAGCCCTACCTCCCAAGTGATCCCTCATCTTCCTACTTTCTCATTAAAATCACCAATATCTTAATTTAAACCACATGAGTTCAGATGCTTCAGTGATGGGCACTTAAAAATGTTATCATAATAGGATGCGGCCGCACCCAAAGTCTCCACCGGGTCCAGCTGTTGCTCACTTTTAGCTATGGTGTGAGGATTTGCCTTGAAAAGTATCTCAGATTGAACCATGTTTATCTGGGAAGTTCCAAAGCAGAAGAGATCTTTCTTTTCAGAGGGTAAGTGGCTTTTCCCATGAGATCATCATCTTCTGGGTCTAATCAAAGTAGAGTACCAAATGTAATGTTAAGTAAACAGGGTCTAGTGGAGAGAGAGCAAGACTTCACACCTAGTCCAGCTGCTCCTGAGGAAAGTAGAGAGGAGCCTTCCCTTGAAGACTATTCTTTCTGAAACAACTCATTTAGTAGTAAGGGGAAAGATTTTATTGCCACTGGAGGCAGCATACAAGAGGACCAACTAGAGGAACAGTAATTCCTTCATAGGTTCAGATAAACATCCACACTTTTATCTAAATTGACAAACCTTGAGGCTCAACATGTGTTTATTTGTTACTGCCCAGCCGAAATCACCGGAGCTCTCATGCTAGTTTCCTCATCTGCTATGGTTCATTTTGGCAGTGACCAAAATCCATCTACATCTCATAGCTATTCAGTGCACTGTATTAAGTTAAATGATACCAGTCTAGTTCCTGAACATGTCTATCAGAAAATCATCATCATAACTTGCAACCTAATTATCAGTTCCAGCAGGAAGACCAAAGATTGCACAGTCCTATTGAGACTGGAGGGCCATATGGGTCAGATTGGAAGCACATGGCTGGAGTAGTTTGAGGAAGCCTGTACTTCTGCTGCCTGTATGTGAATAGAGGGCTCAAGGTCTGATGAAGGTATATTCACTCCAAACAGAAGTGTAAATATACTTCTGCTAGATACCCTACTTGCTCTTTTGCTACTTCATTCAGAATTCTAGAGTAGCCCACAGTAAGTCCTAGAATTCTTAAGTCTTCACTTGTTTTAATAATAGGGTTCATTTTGGGGGAGCAATATGGTTTCCTTGCTTTACCTCCCTAAGCCATATGTTTTTGGAATCTACTCTCCCATTCTTCTTGGTAAAACAGTACAGCAGGGGTAGGCAACCTATGGCACGTGTGCTGAAGGCGGCACACAAGCTGATTTTCAGTGGCACTCACATTGCCCAGGTCCTGGCCACCATCTGGGAGGCTCTGCATTTTAATTTAATTTTAAATGAAGCTTCTTAAACATTTTGAAACCTTATTTACTTTACATACAACAATAGTTTAGTTATATATTATAGACTTATAGAAAGAGACCTTCTAAAAATGTTAAAATGTATTACTGGCACACGAAACCTCAAATTAGAGTGAATAAGTGAAGACTCGGCACATCACTTCTGAAAGGTTGCCGACCCCTGCAGTACAGTATAAGTTAGTTACTGTATTACTTGTATCTTGAGCTTTTGCCATGATAAGTAATGGACTGATACAATATCTCAATATAGCAATCCCTTCAGTTCTTTTTTCTCTCTTCCATAAAGCTTCTTCTCAATATCCTTAAGAGGCCAGTGAAGGAATCCTGAAGGCCTCCAGTTCCTCATGGATCAGCATTTTATTTGTCACTATGCTTTCATCTAACACATTCACCCTTTCTCAAAAACTTGTGGTGGTTTTGCACATCTCTTCCTTTTGTCCCACACAACCCTCTTTCAGTTTTCATTGTTTCTGCTCCCTCAAAACTGCCATTTGACAAAGGAGTCAGACAGCATACTCTCAAGACCACAGTGCTTCACCATCAGCACTAGTCAAACACTAAAATACTGCGGGACTACTTAGTTTCACTCGGATACCTTTTAAAAAGGGCAGGTACTACGAAATAAAGGCTTTAGTCTCTACGATTCTTCCATTCTGAACTTCTAGGCCATGGGTGAAGAGGCAGGAATGCAGTGATACCAGGATGATCATCAAGCCTTATGTACTTAAACTAAAAGGGGCTTTCCATTTTTTGTGTAGCTTTCCTCTTTTATTTTTAAAGTACACATTAATTTAGTAAGAAACCAAGATACTTCAGTTACCTTGCAAACTCAAGCCTACATTTCGTTAGCATAATGTACATAGCCATCTCAGAAATAATCAATAAGTTACCTTTTGGTTAAGGAGGACCACATTCCCACTGATCCTCAATCAGCTGAACTCTTCAAAGTATTAGTGTGCTTCAAAAATTGCACATATATGCAAACTAAATGCAACTCTCAGACTTCTGATAAGTTACAATGCTGCTTTTGGTGCCACAAAGGTTGTACGCTACTGGAATTATTGCTGGATCACTCCCCAAAATTAAAAGAAGTTACTAACCTGCTCCAGGACTGTTGTTCTTAGAGATGCGTACCACATTTCCATTCCACTCCTGGTGTCTGTGTGTTGAGCACACAGCCATCAGAAACCTTTTCCCTCAGTTGTACCCATTGAGGGCTCATGTTCCCCTGCTGCTGGTGCTACTGCATGGAGGTTTAAAGGGTAGAGCCACCCCTAACCCCTCTCTCTGGTCAGAACTCTGATGTAGAAGGGTAGGAGGGTGGGTCATGGAATGGACACATGCAACAAATCTCAAAGAACAGCCATTACGGAACAGGTTAGGAGCTGTTTTTCTCTTCAAGTGATTGTACATATGGATTCCGCTCTTGGTGACTCACTAGCTGTAGAACACGAGGTGGGATCAGAGTCTATTTCAATCAAGATTATAGAACAACTTGACCCACTCTAGCATCGTTTCCGGAGTTCTGAGACACAGCATAGTGGGAGGCAAACGTGAACTGAGGTCCAGGTTGCCACTCTGCAAATGTCTACAATTGGAATTTGTGCCAGAAAGGCCAAAGTCAATTGTGACCTTGTTGAATGAGCTGTGACTCTGTTGGGTGGTGCAACATTAGCCAAATCATAACATGCTTATATAAGATGCAATCCAGGAAAAAATTATTTGAGTGGAGACTGATTGACTTCTTACTCTGTCAGCCACTACTATGAACAACTGGGAAGATTAAAAAAGTGTCTGGTTCTAGCCAGGTAAAATGTCAAGGCTCTTTTGATCCAAGGTATGCAAAACCTCTCTTTGTAGATGGCTTCAGGCAGAAAACAGGCAAATAAATTGCTTGGTTGATGTGAAAGAGGAAACCACCTTAGGGAGGAACTTTGGATGACGGTGCAGGCAAACCTTGTCCTTAAAAAAAAAAAGAGATCATACAGGGAGGTTCTGAAATTAATGCCTGCAGCTCCCCTATTTTCTGGCTGATGGAATGCCCACCAGAAATGCCACCTTCATTGACCAAAACAGTAGCAAGCAGGTCTTGACAATACAAAGTTTAGATCCCATAGGGGAACAGAGTCTGGCACTTGAGATTATAATCTGACTAAGACCTTAAACAACCTTATGGACATGTCATTGGAGAAAATAGAGTGACTGTTCACTTTAGGATGGAACACTGAAATAGCAGCTAGATGTACTTTGATGGCACTACCCATCAAACCTTAGTGCTTCAGGTAGAATAAGTAATCCACAAACAGAACACCTGAACATACACTAGCTGGATCTGCCCATCAAGCTGTGGTAAGAGTGCCCTCACCTCACTAAAGTCCAACTGAAGCCAGCCAGTCCTGCAGAATTCTGAGTTGTAATCTGGTGTACTGAACCACATAGGTGACCCAGAACCCTCAAACAGTTTTGTGCTATTGTGACTGGGCAAGCCTTCAAACCTATGACAATTGAATTGCCTGAAACCTGACACTGGAAGAAAGGCATTGGCTTGAGGAGTCCAGTACAGCCCCCATAAATTCTATCCTCTGGACTAGGGTGAGGACAGATTTTTCTGTGTTGATTATCAGTCCCAGACGGATCATGGCACCACTGCTCTGCACTTGCTGTTTGGTCTGGCCCTTGATAAGCCAGTTGTCTAGGTAAGGGTAAACCTGCACTCCTGATCTTCAGAAGAGTGCAGCTACTACGGCCATGACCTTCGTAAAGACTCTGGAAGTTGCTGACAGGTCAAAAAGTAGTATAGTGAACTAATAAAGATTTTGATTTACCAGAAATCAGAGGTACTTTCTGTGAGCTTGACTGATTGCTACATGGAAGTTCCTCCGCCCAATAAGCACCATATATAATTTACTGTAACTAATTGTTTTGCAGTGTCTCTGAGCCTAATAAGCAAAGTGACACCCCACCAGCGCTCTGCGTAATAAATTCCTGTGCTTGACTCTACACAGTGTGGATTATTGTTCCTTCATCATCTTTCAAGTTGAGGTCAGCGTACCGGTCCCCAAGATCCAGGGAAGGGATGACAGAAGCTAGTGTGACCATGCAAAACTTTATCCTTTTTAAAAATCTGTTGTGTTGATGCAGGTCTAAAATTGATCCGAGATCCCCTTACCCCTTTGCTTTTGGAATTGGGAAATACTGGGAATAAAACCCCTTCCCTCTGAAATCACATGGAACCTCCTCTATGGCTCCCAAGTGAAGGAGTAATTGATTTCCTGGATAAGGAATTTCTTGTGAGATTGGTCCGTAAAGAGGGGCATGGAGGGAAGGGTAGAAGCAAACTGGAGAGTCTGTCCCACTTACACAGTACTCAAGACCCACTGGTCCAAAATTAATCTGAGATCAAGAACTGTGGAAATGGGACAGATGGCTTGCAAAGGTCGGAGGGTTGGGTCTGGAGATATGCTGACCTCAAGTGGTCCATCCAAACTACCTCTTCGGAGTTCCCAGGTGTCTTGAGTGGTCCAGAGCCCAAGTAGCAGGAGGCCTACACCTATAAATCCTGAACCTCTTTTTTGATAGGTCCTGCTGAGGAAAAGGACTTTAGAGTGGCGCTAGACTCCTTAAGTCCATGAAGCTTGCTGTCCATCTGGTCTGAGAATAGAGAAGGACCCTTGAATGGCAAGACCTGGATAGTGCTCAGTATGTCATAGGGGAGACCAGAAGACTGCAACCAGGATGATCTACACATGGCCACTGCAGAAGCCAGGGTTCAAGTTATTGAGTCTGCTACATCCAGCCCTGCCTGCAGTGGTGTTCTCCTGACTAATCTACCCACATTGACTAGGGAACCGAACTCCTGTCTAGTATTCTCTGGAAGCAGCTCTCTGAACTTTTCCATTGAGCCCCATAAATTAAAATTATACTGCCCCAGCAAAGTCTGTTGGTTAGTGAATCACCAAATAAATCTTTCTGCCAAATAAGTCCAGCCTTTTAGCATCCTTTGATTTAGAGTGGGAGCCTTGTGCCCCTTGATGTTTGCTCTAATTAGCCATGGTCTCAACTAAAGAGCCTGGTAGTGGGTGAGTACAGAGGTATTCAAAACCTTGGGAGGGTACATATTTTCTTTCTGCCCTTTTTAAGGTGGGAGGCAGTGATGATGGAGTCTGCTACCGAGTCTTTATAGGCTCTAGTATTGCCTCATTAATTGGTAGAGCTACGCTGCAGGGATCCCACCATTGATAAAATGTCAACCCAGTGATGTGAAGACTCTCTCACCTCTTTGAACCATAAACCTAATCCTGCAGCCACTCTCTTGAGCAATTCCTGATAAAACTTTAAAATCATCAGGAGGAGGTGAAGTGTACTAGATGAAATGGCTTCATCTGGTGAAGGCAAAGAGGAAGACAAGACTGGAGGGGGTATAATCTCCTCTACTGCCTGTTGCTCTGGCACCTCCGCCTGATACTGTACCAGGCCCAGTACCACAATCTGAGGTATGAGCCATTCAGTACATAGACTTGCTCTTCTAGACAATGCACTGATACGCACAGTGTGGGGGAAGATCTGGAAGTGGGGGAAACCCCCCAGGATTACAAAAGGGCCACTGATACAGAGCAGGGCCCCACTATCCTAGTCACATTCCCATGGGAGTGCCCACTGAAGTGTCACAGTGGTCAGCAGGAAGAGAGGATCTGAGCAGAGACTGGGAGGTGCTCCTTCGTGTTTGAGATACATATGATCCCACCTCCAATCCAACTAGGAGGATATCCATACTTCTGACTATGGTGGAGCTGATCCCATTGGTGCCGGGGATGAGTGCTGGGAGCCAGGTAATGCACAGAGTAACCCCATTGTGGCAGGCTTCCCCTGGGAAGCAGGCAAGGGCGGTGCTGGAGATTGAATCTCTGGCAGTGGTGTGAAGGGACTGGACTCTTATAAGGATGGAGACACCGTGCACTGAGAGGCAAAGCAGGTTTCTTGCTGCTGCAAATGCCTCTGGGGTAGTCACACCAAGATAGTCTCTTGTGGTACGGAAGAAGTTGACCCTGCCACTTCTGGCACCAGGCTCAGAGTCCCCTATAGCACCAGGGCCAACTGTGCCAACTTGCACACAGATTTGGAGGAGGAGTGCTCAGGTTTCTACTGTACTCCACTTTACGACTTCTTGACCCAGTTCCCAAAGTTAGAATTCTCTGGAAGGTTTGTATTTTTTCCTGGGTACAGGCAAGAGAGAACGGTACTGGCTTCTGTTAACTCCAGAGGTGTGCTCCTCACAGAAGCTGCAGCACTCGGTACCAAGTCAGATTGGGAGAGCCTTAAGACAGCGCCGACAGTGGCCTGAGCACTGCCTCCATCAGCCTAGCCTCACTAGCATTCTTTGTCCTAGGCTTGAATTCTCTGCCAATCGGGCACTGGTCCTTCATATGTGCCTCTCCCAAGCACCTCAAGCAGCTATTATATGGGTTACTCACTGGCATAAGCCAGGAGCAAGAAGCCTACAGCTTGAAACCCAGTGACTGGGGCATAACTCAGTACCATATCTAGAAAAAACTCCAAATGGGGAAATGTCCAAAAAAAATTTTTTAAATTAACAGGAACTAAAACTTACTATCCTAACAAGACTAAGAACTAGACTAGCTATATACACACACACACTCTGTTCACACAAAGGCTGAGACACAAACTGTTCTGGTATAGAAAAAGAGTTCCAACAACTGTCACGGTAAGAAGGAACTGAGGGGGACTAGGAACAGCTCTGCGCTCATACCTGCATACAGTGGCATGTGGAAGCAGGGAGACTCGAGCTGCCTAACAGGTATCTCTGAGGGAAAATGTTTCCGACGGCTACATGCTTGGTGTGCAGACACCAAGAGTGGAATACACATGTGCAACCACTCGAAGAATGCATTAATTTATCTGTGAACATTTCCCCCTGATGCCATCCTCCCTTGGAAGGAAGATATCCGATTCCAAGGGTGGGGCTACTGTGCACAAGAAGCTTAGTCTCAGTTCATAGATCCAAACCAACTCAATCATACCAAACGATTGCCAAACTGAATTGCACACATACTAGTACCTTGGAAACATTCCAATTGAAATGACTTGGCAATCAAGTTTTATAAAAAACTAACCCTCAAAATGTTTTTGGAAAAGTACAGAGAAGCAACCCTTGAACGTGCATTGCTTAGAAGAGTTGTCTAATGCATTTTGAGTCTGATACAGCATTCCAGAAGATTCTGGATTCTTCAACACTATTTGTATAGAAGTTTCTAAGCAAAATGAATTGATCTCCTTGACATAAAGGGACACTTCATTTATACCACTGCACCTCTGATACTGAAACTTAAATTCAATCAATTTTATGGGTGAAGTTAATTTGTATAATCTATCCAGGGCCCCACACTATTTCATAATTCTGCAACTGCTCCTTACTACCAAATTCTAGCTTTCATTTTTTTAAAAAAAATATTCTTCTAGCCCTTATCATTATGAAAAGAAATTTGATGTTTTAAAGTGTAAACCAATGAAGTTGTGCCCGCCTGTGTCTGCAGAGAGCCTGGAGCTCAGAGATTTGAACTGTCCCACTCAGCTTAGTCAGTAAAAACATTAGCAGCCTTCAATTTTTCCTTCTTCCTTTCTTGTAGTCCAGTATTTTGTAAGTTCATGAAAGAAGAGTCCCACTTCAGAAAAAGGAAATTAATAGCTACCTCTGACCCTCCTCCAATGCCACCATATGTTGTTAAAGGCCTACTCAATTTATACATCTGCAACACCCACACTAGTCCTTTAGACACCCCCAGTAATTACACCCCAAACATTTGAGAACGGCTGGTGTAGCCCTTCAATATAGGATAAATTTTACTGCTCATTTAAGTAGTAACATGTTGACATTTAAAGTTTCATCATTCGCATCCAAGTTAACATCCACTGAAATGAATGGAGCAGTTTGCAACTCAGATATTGTTTCAGGTTCTCTTCTGACTCAGGCAGACTTCATTGGCTCAGTTACACTTCGTTCATGTTTTGAAAGTACTTTTCACAATCATACCAGCCAGAAATTACTTGTGCACAGGCAGCTAAAGTCTTCAAAATTTGGTTATTCTAAAACATGGCTGTCCCAATTTTCAGGATTCAGTTTTATTCTCTCAGTTAAATTAAAGATGTTCCTGTTATGACTGTCTAAAGACTGGTTTTGGACAATTTTTGTCAGTTTTGCCTTTTTATTTTTTTAGTGTGTCTGACTCACTTCATTTTATGTGTTTTGTCTTGGCCTTGCTTTTATATAAATTAAAATGTCTCTGCCATCAGTCAAAACAAAACTGCAACATTTCAAATTCAAGTAAAGATTTTAAAACCTAAATAATATGGATAATGACCAGCTGGTTTGAAATCCGCATCTGATCACGTAGATTAGCACTAGTCTAGTCCTCCACTAGCACAGTCTGCTATTGAGCACTCACTGGGCCTCTCTACACTGCAATTAGACACTCATGGCTGGCTCGTGTCAGCTGACTCTGGCTCATGGATCTCGGGCTAAGCGGTTGTTTAAGTGTGGTGTAGAGGTTCAGGCTTGGGCTGCAGCCCAAACTCTGGGACCCTCACACCATGCAGGCTCCTAGAATAGAGGCTCCAGCCTGAGCCTGAATGTCTACACCTCAGTTAAACAGCCCCTTGGCCCAAGCCCCACAAGCCAGAGTATTCTGGCACAAGTCAGTTGCAGGTGTCTGACAGCAGCATGGACATACAGTCACAGTGGGTATCCGTAAACTGTTTTGTTCCTGGTCATTACCCAATCCTTCAAGCCAACAGAGAATAGCTTTTTAGGGATGAGCAATATCTGCACTTGGGCCATTCATTGGTATCTATAGCAAGCCCTAGCTTATGATTTGCTGCACATAGCAGACTTACTTTGACTAAGCTCATTGTGGAAAACCTTCATTTTATTAGCACAGCCCTGCACAACAGTAGATCCTGATGGTCAGAGTGGCCTGATGGTTAAAAGCTTATATGTGCATACAGTTAAATTTTGATAGTCCAGTAGATTCATACAATCAGGGTTGGAAGGGACCTCAGGAGGTCATCTAGTCCAACCCCCTGCTCAGAGCAAGACCAATTCCCAGACAGTTATTAGCAACCTCTTGGTGGACAGAAAAAAGTTGCCATTATCTGATAGTTGCCAATAAGCTAAAGGCAGGTTTGCCAGACTGCAGCCACAAATGAAGTACTGGGATGTGCCCATACTGGGCCCCAAGGTACACTGTGGGCAGTGGCAGGGAGGGGACCACTACCCAGATGTTGGGGCTTTCCACAGGGGGTGGAGGGAGGGGCTAAAGGAATACAGAGCTGTACCACACCTCTCACAGTGCTCTCTGGGTTGCATCCTACTCTGACACCAGGGACCCAGGCTCTGCATGTCCCAGCAGCCCTGTTCCCCATAGAAAGCCACAGGCAGGTTTGCAGGACTAGATAGGACAGGCAGTGATGGGATGTGCTAAGCACTGGCTCTCAGGCTGGAGAGTGCAGGGAGAGGTACCATGCACCCCCCAGTGCTTCCCTGTCTGCAGCCCCGAAAACCAGGCTGCAGCTGATGCTCAGCCCAGCCCCTCAAATCTACCTGCAGCCCAGGCTTTCCATAAAACAAGTTAGTAGCCAGCATGCCTGTTGCTTATATGCAGATCAATTAACATTATAGTCAATTGGACAGTATCTGTTCCATGCAAAATGCTTTCATTAACTAAAAGTTATCTGGGTTATCAAGCAGAATCCTCTGTATTTTGAATACCTGTAGTTTGCATGTTGCCATAATGGACCCATTCTTTTTAGTAACTAAAAGTGAGTAAAAGCATTGAAACCACATGACTTGTAATTGGTGTAACCTGGGGAATCTGGCATCCATGTGATCAAGGGCAGCTTTAAGCCTCTACATTTAATTTTTCTGCAGCTAAGTGAACAAAGACCCAGAGAAGGTTAGCCCTTATTATTTCTATTACAGTAGCACCACTGTTCTAGGCATGTAGTAAGGGACAGTCCCTTCCCCAAAGAGTTTCAATCTAAATAGACAAAACAGACAAAGGGGGAGAAAAAGGAACTATTATCTCCATTTCACAGATGAGAAAATTAGGCTATGTCTACACTAGCACTTCTGTTGGTAAAACTTTTGTTGGTCAGGAGTGTGGAGGAAAAAAACCCAACTGACTGGAGTTTCACTGACAAAAGCGCCAGTGTGGACAGCACGATGTAAGCAGGAGGTGCTCTCCCGCTGATATAGCTACCGCTGCTCGTTGGGGGTGGTAGGTGATTTCATCTACTGCCATGGGTTCAACTATTACCTTGATGCTAACTACAAATACACTGTTCCATCACAGCTGCTCACCTTCTGTGCAGTCCTGCACCTATAGGTGCATCTCCAATTTCTTCTCCTGGAGAGCATCACTGCCACTTTAAGCTCAATGTCAGAATCAGATTCTTTCTTCTCCCCATTCTCTATTAACATCAACCTTACAGTCACCCAGGTTCATAATCTTGATTTTTCTCCAATCACATTCACACCCATGACAAATCCGATTGGTGGTGGTTCTACATTTCCAGTGTTCTTCCTCTCTGTCTTTTTGGCCATATTAATCCTTCTCTGGCAATTTCCTGCCTTACCCACTACAACTTCCTCTCTTCCCAAATGCAGCTCTTCGTTTGTTTGCACACAAATCTTCCCTATTCCCATCCCCCCTTTTCTAAAATATCTGGTTTGGCTTCCCCTCCTTTCATATGGAACTGACTCTTCATTTACATAACACTTCAAGAACTCTACTCCTACTATCCCTCCCCCACCCTTACCATATTCTCTCTGCCCACAATTCCCAAGTCATGTTTTTCATGCCATTCTTTGTGCCTGGAACAGCCTCAAATAAATGTATGCCAAACATACCCTCTCTCTTTAATAAACCCTTTTTTTAAAAAAGCCATCCTTGTAATGAAGCATTCCAGTTGGTCATACATCATTCTGTTTGGTCTGTATTGTCCATATTCATGGCTTTATACTGTACGTGCTTCAGGGCAGGAACTCTGTTTCATAGTGGAGTATGCTGTATAAACAGCATGAATATCATTTTAGTGATTTCTTACACAAGACAGAGTCTTTCATATGAGGTCCATCAGCAGCACCCCATCTGCAAAAGTTTGTAGTGATGCCAATTAAGACACCAACTGTGGGATTAACCTTGGCAATAACATCAGTGATGAAACGCTATTAAGCCCTAACTGTGGTGTGATATTCTGTCCACATTCTTTTGTCCTGCATTATATTAAAAATGATTGAGATAGGTGACTTTAGAAGTCCAGAATCAATTCCTTTAGAATATTTTGAGATATTCTGGAGTTCTCTAACGACTGCCCAGTCATAGAATTAGTGAGGTTGTCTCACTAATAGCCATCTACATACTCCAATCCCTTGCAGGTTGATCATATTTTCAAAGTGAAAAGCTGACACTATGGAGGTGGAAAGGGTCACGGGGAAGAATTTCGGTGAACAAAAGGTCTTTGGGAAGTTGTCTTCTTCCTTCTCCCCCATTCACAATGAAAAAAAGAGGACACTTTATAGTAAAGGGCAAGATGGGAGAACACAGTATTTACCCTTGTGTCCCCCCTTTGCTGTTCTGTTCTAGTCCCACTCTCTCCCTGACCAGTCTCTCTCTCCTCCCCACATACACCAGTAAACCTACCACCTCATTCACTCCACACCCACACAATCTGCCATCACAACCCACTCCCCTCTTGTTTCAGAATCAGGCTAGCTCAAAGGCTTGTGCTCCCTGTTCTAACTACTCCCTCCTCTACTTACAGCCCACATGCTGCAAGGACTCCAGGGGGTGCATATGTCTGCAGACAGCCCCAATACTCTGCAGCGTATTGTCACGGAAAACCTGTATTTTCGAATGAATTCCTTCCCCCTCAACTGGAGGTGTTTTGCAGGGATAGGAATCCCCCAGCAGTGGCAGGTACTGCACCCTGCAGTACAGCCACCATAGTACTTAGTTGTGACATTGATGGGTCTTAGCTCAATTTGGCCCTAACAAACAGCACGTCACTGCATCTACTTAGACTAATACTAGCTAGTCTCAGAATAAGGTGAAATATCTCCATATAAAATGTTTAATTAATTAGACTGATAACTCCAAGATGGTGAACATACTTCTTTTCATTTGGTGTTCACTGAGGAAGAAAAATCAAGCTAAGTTTGGGTGAGTAAAGTTTAATATTTATAAAGGTACAAAAGATATTTGTTGCACAATATAAAATCTTTGGCTTATTACTGGTATTATAGTAGCAACTAACAAGATCAGAGAGACTTATTGGACTAGACATTAATGAAAAGTATAGGTACAGGAAAGGAGATGTCACACCACATCATAAAAGCCAGGTCAAAACACTGGGCAGGTACTGTATTTTAACATCAATTACTGCTTATGCCCACGCCTTTTCTCCACCAGTATGTCCCTCATATCTGTATTCTTCCATTATACAGGAACATCAAGATTTGGAACAACAACTTTAATGTTTCAAGAAGGTAAAATGTAAATCAACTATTTTCTTTTTGCTCTTAATTATGTATAGTTTTTTTTATTGTTTGAAATATCCAGTCCTCGTTTTGCTTTCATGAACCAAACAGGAGGGAGTCAAAGTCATACTCTCTCAAGTTACATCCCTTCAAGACACTAAACTGAGATACCACTCAGTGGTCTGTGCAGGACTTCCTGATACCATCACCCTATTCTTTTCATGCACTCTGACCACCAGGGAAAGAATTACTGTTGAAACTAAAGTTATCCTTACTTTCAAAATTAACCACTCCACTGAGATGAATGGGGCAGGTTCACATCTTTTGGAGCTCTCTCACATTGCCTGCAAATCAGTATGTTACTGACTTTGTATGAACAAAGGTTAAATAAATTTAAGTTAGTTTCTGCATCAGTTTAATGCAATCAATCGAGTTAAACTGATGCACTTTCTAGTAATGACACAATTCTACTCTCGGTTTAGTTTTGAAGTGGTCTTTGCAGCCATAAGGACTACAGACTTAAATTATTCTAAAATGAAAACTCTGACCTTAGAGCAAAAAAATGACAGCTAACAAAAAAGTACCCAGTCTCCAAAAACCAGCCTCTTTGTTAGGGGAACGAAGAGTGATGTCAAAGTGTCTCTCCCTCCTTAAGAATGAGCATGCCTACCTGCTTCAGTTGTGAGTATAGAGAATTGCTCCTCCGTTTAAACACTTGTGTGACATTCAAATCTGCCAGAGATCATGCCAATGTTCTCCAGCAAATTTCAGGTATTAAACTTAAAAAAAAAAAAAGAGGACATTTCTACGAACTCCAAAAGGTACACTTTTAGGTATATGCTTTAAAGTCTTTTTATTTAAATATAATATTAGTCAATGTGGCCAGTTTACCTAAAGTATTTTTTATACCCAAACTGTGTTTGACCTGGGACAAAATAAAATATGGGGGAAATGATGCTGACTTTATTCTTGGAGAGTAACACATTTGTTCTTAAAAAAAACAAACAAAAAAACACACCCCAGAAAAACAACCCACATCTAGAGCAGGATTTTCAAAAGTGCTCAGCACTGGCTTAACTGCTCCCCCTGAAGTAAATATATTTTATCCTTTACTTAATGGAAGAAGATTTAGGCCAATGATGAACTCATGAAAAATAGACCATGTGGGATTTTCGGAGCTTACCCTTTTACATTTTGGATTATTATGTTAAATAGCACCCATATTAACTAGCCTTTCACTTTTGTTTTGCTTTCTAGTTCTCATTCACTTGCTCAATGCTGCAAAATTTAGATTGTAAAAACTGCAGGGCTATGTTGACCTTTAAAGAAAATTCCATTGTTTTTACAAAAATATATTAACATCTCTACTGATCTTGTTAAAGCTCATATGAAGAAAGCCTAAATTTTGGACTAAATTTGACCAGTGTCCCTTTAACCAATGCCATCAACTTGAAGACAAACGCATTCAATACCCTAATCTGCTACTGACTTGAGAAAGTGTCTCAACAGTTCAGGTCACAGCCTCCTCCACCTGGGTTTATTTTTGAAGCAGACTCATAATACAGTAACTCCTCACTTAGTCATCCCGGTTAAAGTTGTTTTGTTATTAAGTCGCTCTTCTATTAGATAAGATGCATGTTTAAAGCTGCGCAATGTTCTAATGCCCTCCACCACCACCCCCAGCGCCTGCCAGCGAGCCCCCCAGATCAGTGCCTCCCCTCTCTGCACCTCCTGCAATCAGCTGTTTTGTGGTGTGCAGGGAGGTTGGGAGGGAGTGGGGAGGAGCAAGGACATGGCATGCTCAGGGGCAGAACTGGGTGGGAGCAGGTGAGGGCAGAGCCTTGGAGAAAGGGGTGGGGTGAGGGCGGGGCCTGGGGCAGAGCCAGGAGTCAAGCACCCCCTGGCCATTTGAAAAGTCAGCACCTGTGCCCCAGAAGCCTATGGCTGTCTCCAGCTGTGCAGGGATCCAGAGGCCTAGTGCCTCTGCATTGTGTCCCCCGAGCATACCATGCAACCTGGCAGATTGGTTCCCTTAGGAGACAACTGGTCTCCCCAGCACCCCAGTGTGTGTGTGTTCAGTAACTAAATGGAGCAGGCATGTGTTTCAACTGCTGCTCAGAGGCTAGCAGACACATCCCCATTGGGTGCTGGGGAAGTATGCAGCAGTGTCATTTCGTATGTGCTGCCGCTTGCCTGCTCTGCCTGGCTCTCATGTTGAGCCCAAACCCGCAGAGCTTGCATGGGGAGGACTCTGCAGGCCTAGGAGTGAGGGTGTTGTGGGCCCTCACCAGAGCTCTGGGGCCAGAGGATATTCACTTACCTAGTCACAGCTGTAAGTCAAAATTGTCTGGCGAAATTTTCCCTAGAACCTAACCCCTCTATTTACATTAATTCTTATAGGGAAATTGGATTCGCTTAACATTGTTTTGCTTAAAGTCACATTTTTCAGGAACATAACTACAACGTTAAGTGAGGAGTTACTGTACTTACCCAACCTCAGTAAAACATTAAGATCCTCAAATGAAAAGCTCTAAGTAAATGTACAGTGTTATAAGCAAGGCTCCACTTATTCCATGGCAGACTGAACCTAAATTCTGCTGGAATGTTAGTCTGGAAATTCTAGGCCAGCTTTATTTATATTTTAAAGTGGAGATTTTATTAATTATGAAAATAAACTAAATAGGAGCTTTTAAGAAACATTAATGCTGTCCCATCACGACATTCAGCTTTCATTGTACAGCATTTTTTAATTGCCAGTGCATATCTCTGTAGTAATTGTCAGATGGGGGCACAGTTGTGGCTTTTGCCTACCTCAAATGTATAGAATGGAACACACTGGTATCATGAGACACAATACCTGGAGGTTTCTGCCAAAATAATCAGTGAAATAATGAAGACAGTTAGGTTGTCATCTTTACATTTCAGTTAAACCTCCCGCTGAAATGAATATGGGCACTGCACACCCGTCATATGTATTGTTTCAAAGCCGGGAACATTGCTTTAGTTAAACTATCCACAAGAGCTAAAAACATTTCTGAAATAAAAGCTTAGATTCTGGAGCAAATTACCGCAACTATGGAACAGTCCTGATTAAAAGTTAAAAGATCAAGTAACAGATATTATAGCAAGGAGAGCCTTATAAGTACCTGAAAATGAGACAGAAAACTTGACCCAGGTGGCGGGCGGGCGGGCGGGCGTGCGTGTCATAGTTCAAAATTTCACTCAATTAGCCAAAGAAGTTTTGTTTGTCTGGTTTTGTTTTAACTAGTATAGACTTAGATTGTACTTTCAGTTTCCACCCAAAACTGCCTTCAATTTTGGTTGAATATTGGGTTTCTACTGATGTGGAGAACAGCTGTATCACGAAGTTTTCAAGTCACCATTTATATGTATTCTATAGTGATAGGTCCAAAAGGCAAAGAGTGAAAAGCAAGAGTACTTTGCTAGAAGATTCTTGTATTTACTGCATTATGACAGATCCTACACACCTCCCATTGTAGAGACTACAAAGAAATTGTACTTTTCATCCATTGTCTTCCTTACACAGTTCTGTGCTGCACAGCCTTGGAGTCAGCCAGGAGAACACTCATTAAATCCTAATCCCAGAGCTGTAGTAACTCTGTAGTGAACTAATATACAAATGATGAAGTGAGGAAAGGCCACAGTAGTTTATAGGTAATAAGAAATGAGGAAAATACGTTTCCAAAGGGGGAAACATAAAAACATCTTTTCACTTTCAAGTGGGTATTCAACTGGAGGGTTATAAAAATTGAATTGGTGCAAGTCAATCTTCTTTACGGGGCTCCAAAGCTTATTTTAGTACATTTGGGAAACGTCTGGGAACTACATTTGCACTTAAGGACCATTTCATATACAACATGAGGACATGCTACAATTTGAAAGCAGAGAAAACAAGCAAATTTAAAATTCAGATCTATGATGCTGTAACATCCTTAGAAACAGCTACCTTGTTTCATTCCCCTCCCTCCTGCAAAAGAAAAAAAACATACACAAGATTGTCCCACTGGGACTGTGCCCATTTAAAAAAAAAAAAAAAAAAAAAAAGAGGGTAACTACATACAGGAGCCTGCACAGACAACTTTGCAAATGTAGAAAATAAAGGGTGTAGGCTAAACCATCCATTTTGACACACATGAACCATATGTTGAGACACTCTGGAGCAGTGAGAGAGAGAAGTGCATTAAAACAAAGGAGAGGCAAGCTTATAAAACTAGCATTACCAGACAATTCAATATTCAGACTCAACATGACGGAAGACCTGAGCCAAGAACATCCAGACGCAGCAGGTGGGAAGTATTCCCCAGAACATGGAAATGTCAGGCCCTTTTACATTTGGGAAAAAAATAAACCCTTGAGACCTACTGAGCCAGGAAAATCATTTCTATGGAAAGGAGCTACAGCACACTCACCAGAGCAGACACCAGGAACAGTGCAGGAGAAGAGATACAAAACTCATTTATGGAGAGAATACTAGCAACTGAAAGATTTTTCATTTTGAGGGAAAATCTTTAAAGGGAAATAACTTGAAAACTATTTTACAAGTTTTGTGCCTACCTAAAATGGAAAAGTCTTATAACTAGAAATAATTAGAAAAAAGTTTTCAAGTTTCACTTTGTGCATGACACTATTTAGCGTACAGCCACTTTCCCTGTTTTGCTGATGGCTAGTTGTACTCCCTTTTCACACACTACTATGACATCAAGCACTGCTCTGTGCATATGAGGTCCCCTTCAAGGCCCTGCAAGAGTGTTTTCCAGTAGCAGCTAAACAAAATGAAGAGGCAGCCGGCAGGAGCTTGCAAGGGGGTGGAGGAGAAAGAGGGCCTTGTTCTCAGACTTACACACTCTTCCCTTTCTGAAAGCTCCGCCCCAATAAACAAGCAGGAGAGCAGAAAACCCGTTTTTAAATCAGGTACATATTATCTAAAGGGTAAGCAAATACTTTAGAAAAGTCAATTTAAAAAAATAATCTGTTTGACAGCATCTTTTGAGTTTAAATATAAAATGTTTCCCAGATGTTAGTCCAGCTACTGAATCTCACTAAAAATAATTAACTAGAATCAAGCAATCTTACTGCAGGACATATAGACTGCAGACTTCCACCTACACTAAATTCCAGATTTGTATAAAAAAGTGAAGTCTTTTGATTCTGGGATCTGACATGTGCTACAATCATTTACTTTAAGAAATCAGAGAGCAAACTCCAACACAGAACTTAAAACCATATGAATCAGAATTGATATGGAATTAATAAAAGTGTTTATTATGGTAACTGAGATGAACTCGTCCTTTGTTAAGAACTCCATTCCCTATTCTACAAAAAAAATCCCACAGAAATATACATAACAGCTATTGGACAAGATTTATTTTTTTCACATGTTCTTAGGAGAACACAGGTGAGTTCTAAACTGCAGCCAAAAATCAAGCAAAACTCTTGGTCTATTTGTGGAATTCTCTCAAGAGCTCAGTGTAATCTGGCATAAACTCTTGTTGGTTTATCCATATCCCTCCTTGCTCCAAATAAACCCTGAGGATGGACATTTGTGTGTGTAAACTTATTATGAAAAGGATACTCTTGCTCTTATTTTACTGAAAAGGACATAACCTTCAATTTTCTAAACCAACAGAACCCCAATCACTAATATTTAGATTTTTTAAATGACAGTATTCCTTTATTAATAAAGTCTTAGCTTTCCCAAAATATGATTTGTTGTGCAAGGAAACATTCTTTCTTGGAGTATTAAAAGCAGCAGCTTTATTTTTTAACATGTTTATTAAAGACTACTTTAAAAACAGAAAAAAAAACTTAGATTTAATATTATGGTGGCACCTGATCGTAACAATTCTTCCCTGCCAATTATAAGCCTCTTTTTAAATAAAGGTGTTAATAAAAATATTACACACTGTTGAACTTGTTTACTAATAAGCCCAAGATTCATATTTTCTCATTAACTGCCATATTTTTACACATTATAATTTTACAAGTTGAAGGGACACAGATGTTTAGACCCTTCAGACTAATAACTTCTGTTTTTACAGTTTCAAATTAGCCAAGGTAACTGACAAGCAGCACCTATTTTTAATAACCAATGTCTGCTAGGCTGCCACCACCATCTACTAACGTCTTACTGCAGCTAGCTACCTGACACCTGTAAGCTCTGAATTTTTTCTGTATGAAGTTTACATTATGGATAAATGGTATCCTAAATTTTTATTACTTTGATTTTAACAGTTTAGGACAGTTTGTCTAACATGAAAAAGTTGCTGTGGCAACTTGGTGTATGACTGATGTTTTCAACTAATTTTAGCCCAACGCATACTTTACACTAGCTTTAAGAAATTAATATATTTAACTATTGTAAAAGTGCACAACTACAGTGTATATACAAAATATACCTTAAAACTCTCCAGCCAAATAGGATTTCTTAATATTTATGGAGAAATCCACAGATATACTTACAAGTATATATTTTACAGAGATATATTTACTAACCCATTACACTAATGACAATGAGCGTATCAGCCATTTGGCAAGATGCAGAAAAGAAAACTCAAACCCTTCATTAGAAAGTTCCTCTTCCAAATACAACACATTTACATAAATTTTTGAAAACAGAATTAAAGCATTTACAAATGCACAACTTATGAAACAGCTTTACAAATCTTTTAGACCATACAGAAAATTAAAAATAAACAGAAAATGAAAGATTTCCAACACAAACCTGCAACTTGTTAGAAAGTCTGAAGGAACATGTGTACAAGCATGTTTCACAGTGAAAGCAATAGAGTATTTTGAAAGGTATACCAAAAATCCCACACCTAAATACCAAGAGGAACAAGATGCACAGCACTGTATTAAATCTTAGATACACAAGGAATCAAATTCCAGATTGCAGTAGTTTAATTACATTTCACAACAAGAAATGCTTTGTTGTGATTCATTCAAGCTTGAAATACAGTTACCACCAGTTTCTGCAAGCCACATACTAATAAATTCTTAATTCAATTAATTCTGTGAACAATGAAGGCAGGTTTTCCTTTTCAATATTTTTATTCTAGTATGAAATATGAAGAAACAGCACCCAAATAATAACTGCAATATAATATGAAATTTTAATAAAAATGTACTGTTTTAAAAAGAGCAAAATAAAAAAAATAAACCGAAAGACTTGTCTCCTATTTAAATATCCCATCTTTCTGACATCAGTAACAGAACTTTCAGCCTTTCAAAGACGAAAAAAAAATCTGCTGTTGAAACAATATCCCCAAAGACTGTTAAAATGCATAACATGAATTTTCAGAGACAGTTTTATTAACAGGAGGCTTAATTTTAAACAGTATATACAATCACATCACTTTTCCAAAGTCAGAGCACCACCTAGTGATCTGTCAAAAAAAATTTTACTTATGAATTACAAAAGCATCTGTGTAATGCAACCGCCTCTTTATTGTAGTACACCTTTATACAATCCTTCCAAAAATTCCTGTACTGTGAAATCCTCTCAGGATGTAGTGTTGCACAGGCTTTCAAATCTCTCCTATACACCACATGAATAAAACTGTTGCCACTTGCACCTCTAAATTATGCCAGGCTACATACTTCAGTGTTCCATGATATGCAACACTAAAAGGCACCATTTTTCTTCAACCAACAAACAGAATAGTTTATAGACTGCTGTGTTTAAGTACAATGATTTGCAGGGAATAGTGAGATTTTCAGACCAACAGAAGAGTCTGAATTTATTATAAGCTAAGTGTAGACAAACTGAGTTCTACTTTTCACTCTTTTGTAAAATTCCTTTCTGATTCTCTATTCTCCATTAAAGGCTTTACTGCACAGTAAGGAAAATGGCAATTCTTTACAGAATTGGAATTAATCATAACTTTATTGAAAAAATACACAATAACTCAATGAAAATAGATTCAAGATTTTGGGGGGAAAATAAAATTTAGACTCTGAAATGTCTCATAGCAATATTCAGAGTTGCTGGTAATTTCAAAAATTTCTTTCATATGTTTTACACTATTCTTAAAACTTTAACTGGACTCCAATACTCTAGTAATATTAATCCCTTTGGTTCTCTTAAATGCGACATTCCATGTGAGTAGTTCCAGAAACGTGAGAACTAAAACATTAAATATCCAAACTAGTGCTGAAGATCCTATCCCAACTGATTTATGTAATCCTAACAAATCAAGCTACTTAAACAATGATGAGTGTTTTCCAGTTGTTGCTTGTATGGCATCAACTTTATAATTCAATTTTAAGTAAACGGTCAACTCAATATATTTGAGGTTATACCTACACTTATGTGGCAAAAGTCTTATTCTGCACAGTTTTAAATGCAACAATAAAAATAACTAAAGGTTATTCCACAAAGAACAGCTTGAATTTTACAGAACAGTTCTGCTCATATGCATAGGAATTAGTTTGGTAGACACATCAGCAATGTGCATAATTGACTGTTCACATACAGCAAGAACCTTTGAAAAACAATAAAGGTACATACACAAAACAGTTAATCTGTGTACACTGAGAATTCATTCCGTTGCAAAATAAATTCAGGACTTTAAACAAAGCTTTGACCTGTAACAAAGCAAATTCAGCCAGCTTTTAACCAAATCTAGGAATGGCTATCTTGTTTTACAGTGGCTTGCAATAGCACCCACTCACTGACTTCATCTTAATACATAACTACTTCCCTAATCCAAAACTACATAAAACCAATCTAGATTCCTTGATAAGCATTATAGGGCCAATTTAGCTTTAGCAAACTTTTTCTATTGGTGAATAAGAATCTGTCTTTCTCCTCCACACAGCCGTACTGGGAAATTCACTGCACACTTATCCTTGCAGTGATTCTTCTGTAAATGGTTAAACCAGTGCTCTGCCTTCTCAAAACAAGTTTGTTTGCAATTTAAACAATCCACAGGTTCTACCCTGGAAATACTATAAAAACAATCTGGATGAATTAATCACAGCACTATGAATATCTATTCTACAAACATTTTATATGAACGGCTACCCTAAAACAAGTTTGACTTTTCTCGAACCTATAGGTCTGTCATTTAGATCAACAACAGCTGCCATTGCTTCATCACGAGACTCAAATGCAACCATTGCTTCTCCTGTGGGCATACCTTTTTCATTGTATTTTAAGCACACGGAACCTGGGATCACTTGGTAACCATAAAAGAAATCCAAAATTTCATCCACTGATACCGTAAAAGGCATGTTTTGCACTTTAATGACAGTTGGCCCTGGCTTTCCAGAACCTGTTCCAAAACCAGGGGGTCCACTAATATGTAAGTTTCCTGGTCCAGGTCCAAACCCTGGAGGTCCACTTAAATGTCCAAGACCACCTGCAATACCAGGAGGGCCACTACCAAAGCTAGGAGGCCCCCCTAAATTACCAGGCCCATTCCCAAAGTTCTGAGGTCCCCCTCCAAAACCTGATGGTCCGCTCAGATTACTAGGACCACTCCCAAAACCTGGGACATCAATACCAGCACCAGGTAAACCACTAGTTCCAACTGAAGGCATTCCTGGTCTAGAATCACCAAAGCCACCCATTCCTGGCGGTGGAAGAGGGGGACCAAATGTGTTAGACCCACTAAAATTACTGGGAAAATTAAATGGAGGGCCATTATTTGCATCTTTTGAGTTACCACCCATAAAGGAATGCTCATCCCCACCAGCATTTTGCACTCCTGGCATTGCCACATTCCCTTGCATTGGCATTTTCAGCAACTTTTTCCCTTGGGATGGTGGATTTCTCTCAATTTCTCTCATTTCTTCTAGGGTGATTACACGTAAAATAACATCTCTTCCATTCAGCTTTTTACGGTGGAGGCGCTCTGACTTACGCGCATCATCTTCTGTTTTGAACTGAACCAGTGCTTGTCCTAAACCTTGCCCATTGTTATCAACAAGAATTTGTACAGAGTTTTCTTCCACTGACAGTCCCTCTAGAAACTGAAGGATTTCCATTTTTGTAATATTGTATGGAATATTTGATATATGTGCACACAACTTTGGCGGGCCTGTCTCTCCCTCAGTATTCATCATGACCTCTCTTTGGTCATAGCTGAAGTTCTGCAATCTTTTCCGAATCATGTCTATCTTTTCTAACATACCCTTTTTGGTTATGGGATGAACTTGAATGAAACGGTTCCCAATGTACTGTTTATGATGACACAAAGCTGCCTTGTAGTCAGCTTCATTCCTGAACTCCACAAAGCCTTCACCAATTGCTTTCCCATTGGGTCCATAAGCTATATAAATACTGTCTTCAACAATATCTAACTTTTTAAAGAAATCTATCACATGTTTGTTCTCTGATTCAAAGGGAAGACCTTTCAAATAAACACAGAAACCCTGCTCATGAGGAGATCTTGACCGTGACCTTTTCTGTCCACTAGGAGATTTGGACCTAGAAAGCGTCTGCGGAGGATGGGTTTGTCCAGTAGGACCCATGGTTTGCTTGAAAGTTATATGGCCTCCAGCAGACACCCACTGTCTCTCTGTTGCAGGACTAACTTCAACATAGCGCTGAATCATCAGCATTCTGTTTCGCTTCAGTGCTTCAAAAGTATCTTGAGGAGAGAAAAACTTAACTAGTCCATTTCCATTATTTCGGCCTAAGTGATCCTTCAGCATATGTACTGCATCCACACGGAGCCCATGGAAAAAGTCTTTCACATCAGATTCTGTTGCAGAAAAGGGCATTCCATGAACACTGACATACAAGTCATCTGGGTTGACAGAATGGGGTTTCACACCACTTTGAGAATTCATCTGAATAGGATTTACAGGATTCATAGGACCCATAAACAATGGATTCAAGCCACTGTTCATACTCATTGCTGTTCCAGACCCATTCATTCCAGTAGGTAAAGGTGCTATAGGTGGAGGATTCATAGGAGGCATTCCTGACATAGGAGGCATAGGTGTCATTGGTGGTACAGGAGGAACAGGGGGTATTGGTGGTACAGGGGGAACAGGGGGCAGCGTAGGTACAGGAGGCGGGACAGGTATGGGGGGAATAGAAGGCATTGGTGGCAAAGATGGCATAGATGGGATAGGAGGAATTGGTGGGGGTGGTACTGTGTTCATAGGGGATGCTGTGCTAGGTATAGTTGAGCTAAATGTTGGGCTACCAAAGGTAGCTCCAAGATTTGGAGGTGCCGTTCCCATACTGGCAGTTGAGAATGTGGGTATGTTTTTGTTGCTTTCATGCACAGAAGTAGCTGCAGTGACTACACTAGGAGAAGGATTGTTAAAATTAGGTACTGTCGTAGGTAAGTTTACCCTACCACTCATTCCAGAACTAGGTGGTGGTCCGGACCTGCTAGCGTTTGCTGGTGGCATGTCTAAATTAGCAGTTTCAAAACGCCTACGACTAAGTTCTATCATGTTTTGCATTTCAGTTTTACTGCTCAGCAACAGCGTTACTTTTGAGCCTTTAATGGTACCACCTGTGCGCATCATACCAAGCCTTGCATCTTCATCAGTGGCAAAAACGATGAAAGCCTCACCCAGTTCACCCCCTACAATATGCACGCCCCCATCAGGAATGGTCAATCCAGAGAAGAAGTGGCGAATGTCCATGGTCCCCGCCACAATCGGGAGACCTTGCAAGCGGATGACCACAGCCATGCTGCGCTGACACAACACACACCTGCAGATGAGAAAAGGCAACGGCTATGTCAGACTACTGTTTATGATACCACGTATTTACCTACAGACACCATCTACTACATTGTTTACACACTCCTAAAGACATCTTGAAAATTAAAGCATGTTTAAGTTCTAGGCTTTTATTCAAATAAAATATTAAGCATTTGCAACACAAGATTAACTCAAGGTTTGCGCCAAAAAAAATCCAAAATAATCTGTTAAAATCAAGATTTTAAAGAAAAGTCAGCCTGAGACCCAAACAAGTGTCAATACAAAAACTAGGAGTGAGGTTAAATCAGAACTATTACTTCAGATGGTTCAATATTTAGTGGAATGTACAAAAAATTAATGTTTCAGCTAAGCAACTGAACTTCAGTGGTCACATGCAAAAAACATACCACACACCTTGAATCTTGGAAGACTACTGAAACAATAAGACACTTTTGTATACTTAAAATACTCGTGCTCCGACTGAACAGAAAAAGTGCAATTCTACTGAATAAAGTTTAAGACCTTCTCTTTTGCACAGATCTTAAATACAAAATCTTTACAAACAGAGAGGGAAAGGAAATTAGTTGGAATTGATCATAGCCTTAAATTTAGCTTGGTCAAATTTTTAATCACAGTTTTCAATTTCTTTTTACTGTGTTTCTTGACAGCACATTTATCACCCCTTACCCAAAAAACAAGAGGGGAAGGGGAGGTTAAGTTCTTTGGGACATGGACTATCTTCCTCTGTGTTAATGCAGCACCTACCAAAATAGGGTCCCAATCCTAATAGGACCTTTGAGCATTACCCCAGTATGAACATTATGCTTCCAAATACACTTTATTAATGGAATGTGCCCCAGAACTGCAAACTCCAATATTTGAAACTAGTTATAAACAGTATTTTCCCAACTTTCACTTGCTGCCTAAAGGCAAAGCCTGAGCAAGGCCTAATAATCTGTGGATCAGAACCAGGGCATGGGCACAGCTATATGGTATCCCAGGTGACTGTAATTATATAAACCTTAGAGCCAAGATTCTCAAAAATGAGTGTCTAAAGTCAGACCCACTAACTCAATGGCTTTACATTTTCTAAGTTTTCAATAGTTTCCACTGACTTCAATAGGAATACTCTTGTGCTCGCCACTTTTTTAAAAACTAGGTGCCTAACTCTGGATTTAGAGGCCTAACTCATTTGTTAATAAACTTGGCCTAAATCTATAGCCATTTCCATCCTTCCTTCTCCCTTTAGGCCCATCCAGACTAGGGAAATAAAGCATTTTAAAATGGTGCCTAACAATTTAGTCTAGACAGGAAATTCATCTCCTAACCTACACAAGATAAATGGTATTTAAAAACAGTATGAACGTTTTAAAAATATTTTCCTAATCTATTCTGGACCTTAGAGCTAAAGGTCTGTGGCAGTGCAAAGAGAAACAGATTTCTACCTCTCACTGTGGGCCATAACTCATATACCAGCTGGAGAAGGATGGGGCCACAGTGCAGGCTGTGAACCATATTGATAGTGAGGGACAGTCTGAACTGTCACCACTCCTTAGAAGTGGTCACCCTACCCACCCCACTGAGGGTGGTACAGGCTACACAGTGAAATGTAACCCTGTGCTTGGGTTTTTGCCTTGATTAGGAAGAGAGATCAAGGTAAGGTTGGAGTTGGCTAATGCTTATTAGTTAACCCTAACTATTTTGCTACTATAGACAAAAGGCCCTAGGATATATAAAGGTGTGATGTTAACATGCATTATAGGTAGGTTTCCTTGTCTCTGCTCAGTTTTGCAAGTGTAAAAGAGTGTCTTGTCTAAACTAGACTTAGAATGACAGCATATAAGCTAAGACATTCTCACATTTTTACCTTAAATCTCCAGACAAAGGCCACAAGTAAAATATGTTAAGCTCAATTTAACTAGTTGAGGTCAACCACAGAGGAAGTTTAAGTTTGACCTCAGCCTGCTAACTCTAGATAAAAGGAGTTAACCTGTGTATACATCAGGAAAAAGTTTAGGTCAGAATTAGCTAATCTCAAACACCTTCATTTTCCTCAAGTTCTTTCCTAACCTAAACACACACTTAGCAGGAGAATAAGCTTTCAGTGCTTTAGATTTGCCAAGCCTAGCCCAATTCCAATTCAGAAGCCAGTTTCTTGTCCTGGGTAGTTACCAGCATCATCCCTCACCTGATCCTCTCCTCCCCTAGAATCCCATTAGCTCCCTCATTAAGCAATGAAAACCCATTCAATAGTTGAACGAAGACCTCTGAAAACTCCTATATGCCACAGTAAGTGGTGTTAGATATTCATAAGGGAATTAATTACAAACCGGATGGACTACTGCAGTATTAGGAGGCAATGTGCTACCAAAGATGTCATACCAAAGTTGGATGTAAAACTAAAGTCCTGACCAATTGTGATCATAAGATCCCACAGCACTTTCTGCCATCCTAAAAGCATTATTTCTCAGTGTACAAGTAAAATTTAAACTCCGTTACATTTGCTTCCCTAAGTTTCCCCAGCAGTTTTGATGAAGACTTTATTCTCTAACTCCTGTTCTGAACTGTTATTAATATTGCTGTGCACTGTTACAGAAAATTCAAAGATTATCCATACTGACACCTGGTTGAACCAAATATTCAGGTAAAACAGGCAGCTACCACCATTTTGGGAGAAATGAGCAGTCCCGTGTGCATTATGGCCAACCTAACTTTATGCTCTCTAGCAGTCTGTGTTTCACTCTAAATGGAGAAGGAACATTTCTATCCTTTGAAGTATTCTGCAGTCTGCCCTTTTCCTCCCCTAATCATGATCAGCAATGGGTTTTAACATTATGTAGGCTTTGGCCCATTCCTAGTAGGCATTAGAAATGTGGCTGCCCCCTCTGCTTCCTGTCTCCTTAAAAGGCAACAGCAGAAATATCAATTACCTGCAACAAGCAGTGCCCTAGCTACTATACTGGTACACTATCTGCTGTGCTGCTGCTATAGCTTTGGTTACATTTTGCTACCAGAAATTGCTAGATTGAAGGGACTGAAAATGCTATGGCAACAGAAAACCTGATCTAAATAAAGTGGAACACATGAAAACATACTGGTATTTTACCAGCAAGGGAACACTTTCTTCCACAGAAATACCAAGTGTAATTGTAAAGGAAGATATATACACCACCTTTCAAGTGAGCATTTTTTAAAAGTAAATCTCTTTCCAGACTTTTGGTAAAATATATTTTTAAAAGTTTTGGAATGTGTTTAGTTTGGCCATTCTGGTCTCATTTCAATACTTTCTAGAAGTCTTACAATATGTTTTTAAGTTTATAGTAAAAAAAATCTGAAAATTAAATTTGTTTTCTCAACCATTTTTCAAGGGTAATAGTGTAATAATCTTCTGAACAGCAGAAGTGTTTACATCATAGAAGTAAACCATTTGTCAAACCCTGTATTATCCAAAAACTGTTAGGATTTCTACAATAGTTTGTTAGCATTTAACACATTTTTGTTCTCTGTTCTAAAAAGGGAAGTGTTATTTACATAATTTTAAGGAAACATAAATTTGACCAATTCTTAAATAAGGCTACAAATCTCCAAAACTAGTGATTTATAATGAAAATCCTTACAAATTTAAGAAAAGCAGCATTACTGAACTGCTATAAAATAGAGAATTTGTGGGTCACATCACAGGATAATATTCATATTAGAGGGACCTGATGCTTTTAAATACGTGCCAAAATTACAAATATTTAACAGGAAACTATTTTTAAAAAGCTAGGGGTCCAAGAGTGTCCATGTTACAGTACCGATTAGATTTGAAAATCATTTAATACAGCCAACTAAGGTATTCAGGAACTCTAACTTTTAAATGTTAAAATAGAGACATATGTCCTCAGCACTATCTGCTGCATAAAAAGATTAAACTTAGATCTTTGTATTATTTTTACCCATATACCCTCAAATCACACGTTTTTCCACTACTTATTTTATCCTTTGTCAAATGGAAAACATTGACTTTTTGCATAATAACTTCCTCAAGCATACACCAGGAGTGTCACAACAACAGATAAGAGCATTAACTGTAGATAAATAAAAATGTTTACACAAAGAGGTGGTATGGATGGGTTTTCTACTTAAAGTTGTTTAAGTGGTTAGTAATTACATATTTTGGTGCAGTATATATATTTTAATTTCTCCAAAACAGTGGAAGATTTAAGGATGTATTTAGAATCCAAACTAAATTTCTTACTAGATATTTAAAAAAGAGCACAAGAGTGTCAAACTCATTCTGTGGAGAGAGAGCATTTTTATTACACCAAGGGCCACTTCATTATGGTTATAACTATCTGTGATTCATAGAACTACAATTGACATCAGATCATTAATATATATATATATAAAATCACATTTGTGGGGAGTCTCTATTTTCTCATGTGTGTATGCAGTTACTCTAGTTGCATGTTCAAATGCAGTAACCGAATCAGAAAATTAAAAATTTGTTTCGAATGCTCCACTTTTGCATATCTAGTTTATAATCTGGTCCTTAAGTAATCATTCGTAGGTTTCAGAGATCTCAGTCATGTCAATGACATGACTGAGGAGTTCAGACCTCTTAGAATTGTCATTTCAATTTAAGACAGTGCTGTATTCTATTTGGGAGCTTATCACTGCAACTATAAGCCTAAAGCTTTTTTTTTTTTTCTTTAAACTATGGATTCCATTCTGAAGACCTAATATTTTATGGATGTCAGACAATTACATTTATTATCCTGAATCTGGCCCACAGGACAGAATTTGTCTAATTGCCTAATAATCTGTTAATTTAACAAGTTTTACTTTAGCTTGATATTTTCAAAGTCACCTATTTAGTGGGACTGGGATTCAGATTCCCAATTCCCATTAATTTTAATGGGAGTCAGGTATTCCAACCCCTTAGACAGCTGTGAAACCTAAGGATGAAAAGTAAGACTTATGTATTAGAGAATAAACTCTCTAATTTAAAATTAACAATCATAAATGCAGTAGAATGTTTTTTTTTAAATCACTCCTGGTAGGATACCTTATTTGAATTTTACAAAACTGCTATAGGTACCAAATTAAAATATTGAAAATTAAGGTCCTGATCATACAACACTTAACAGGTGATCGAACTTTACTTAAATAGCTAGATGCTTTGAGTCAACAAGACTACTCGTGCTTGAAGTAAAGCATGTCCATAAGTGCCTGCAACATCGGGGTTAAAACTGTATTTTTGATAAAAGCTTATTAAGATGCATAACAGCTGTCATTTCAAAACAAAACGACTTCAACATTTATATTAACGTTTTAGAATTTCACTGTAACAAAATAATAAACTCCTAAAACCACTCTCAGGCCCAAATTCACAAAAAATAGGAGCCTATACTTAAGCTCTTAAGGGTGGGATTTTCAAAAGCACCTAAGTGATTTAGATGCATAAATCCCATTGATTCAAACTACAAAATGTGATGGAGCAGCACAGCCTGGTTAGAGCATTTCTACTTTCCAGGTCAATACTGGAAGGTGATGGTTGCAAATATAGTGTGGGGCTTATCAATTGTGTTCAGGGTTACGTTTTTCTCACTGTAAGGCTGACAATGAACCCATCCCCTCATCCTGACTTTTGCAGCACAAATGGGCATTTTAAGTATGAAGCATCTATGTAAAATCTGAAATTCTACTCAATTAAAAAATATAAAATCCACTTCAGCAATTTATGACTAAAAATGGAAAGTGAATAATTATCCACATGCAAATAAAAATCTAGTTTAAATTAAAATTAAGAAATCATTTCAATTAAAAACCTCCAACGGCTGGTGATGGGACACTACATGGGGAGAGCTCTGAGTTACTCCAGATAATTCTTTCCCAGGTGTCCAACTGGTGGGTCTCACCCACATGCTCAGGGTCTAACTGATCGCCATATTTGGGGTCAGGAAGGAATTTTTCCCTGGGTCAGATTGGCAGAGACCCTGGAGGGTTTTCACCTTTATCTTCTGCATGGGGCACGGGTCGCTTGCAGGTTTAAACTAGTGTAAATGGCGGATTCTCTGTAACTTGAAGTCTTTAAACCAGGACTTGAGGACATCAGTAACTCAGCTAGAGGTTAGGGGTTTATTCCAGGAGTGGGTGGGTGAGGTCCTGCAGCCTGCAGTGTGCAGGAGGTCAGACTAGATGATCACGATGGTCCCTTCTGGCCTTAAAAGTCTATCTTGATAGACAATTACTTCTATTTCCAGTTTCAAAAATAATTGCTATTAAGATAAGTGTGCAACACATAAGAGGACATATTTGTCAGTGTTAGACACTCACAATGTGCAACTTTCAGGAAGATTAACAGAAACTGGGTACATAGAAGATAATAAGTAATTTAAGGCCATATGTAAAAAGTGTTGAACAGAGAAGGTACAGGACTAACCTCTGAATTTACATATAGTTCACAGGTATAAACACAAGTTTGGAAGGCTCTACCTAGTCCCTGCTGAGTGTTAATCTACAATACCATCATCAACACATGCACGTTTGGCAATCCTTGAACAGAGTCTAGAAGGCAGAACAGCATTGATGCTGAAGGAAGGATTGAAGGTATCTAGCTTGAGAAGTGTTAGGGGGACTAATTATAGCTAGAACTGGGCAGCTGGCAGACTTTTTTGCAAGGACTAGCATTCACCTATTAAATTAAGCAAGCCTAAATACCTTCTCAGAAATAAATATATCCAAGCTCTCTAAATACTGCAATTCCTAGTTATAAGAACCGAAATAGTACGTATTTTACACATTGATATTTATAGCTTTTAGGAACATGCAGAACTATTGCCTGCAGCAAATACCTACATTTACAAACAGTGGAGAATGGTTGGAGAGAGTATTCAAAACTACCATATGCTGATAAAACAGCACTACTTCAGAATTTGGCAGAAAAGTCATTTACAAGGACAGCACTGCCATAACAACGATTACCAATGGGAATCAGAGCTAAAAAGCCAAACTGTGTCACGCGCAATTTTTACTGACCAAAATATTTTGATACCAATTCATATATTCCACATAATTGTTAAGAAATATTCTTAACATGTAGTCAATAAGCATAAAAAGAAATCTTCACGTCAAAAATCTCTTACCTGCAGAGACTGCTGTTTTTTTCTTAATAAGTAGCAGAAGCCAAGCCAATCCTGTGGGCAACCAATTAAAACCAACTTTTAGACTGCAATAAAGAATAAATGGAGGCAAAAATCAATTCAGGCAACACAACAGCAGTAACAGTCCACAATGAACTGTATATTAAGAAAGTTCAAGTCTGAGACCACCACAAAGCACTGCATCATATAGCAACCACAAGAATAAGTGTGCAAAAAATTTAAACACTTGTTAATCTCTTACATTTTGATAATTGCACTTGCTTAATTATACTTTGTTACCAAATTTTAACTCATAAGAATACATACAAATTAAAAGCCAGAAGACACTGATTACACAGTATTTAACATCTCCAATTTTTTTTTCCCTTTCCAGATTCCCGAATTAGTCAATGTATCTTCAGAAAGCAAGGGTCACACCCTTGACCCCCAAAACTCACAATGCAGAATCAAATCCTGATACTGAATAATAAAACCTTATCCAAACCATTTGTTACTAACACTATCAAGTCAATTGCTTTTTAATTCAGCACCTTCCTATCCCACCTAAGCAAAACAGTACTTTATGCTGCTACTGAGAAAAACTTAACTGCACATCTCAACATCCTTCCAAGAACCAGCAAAACCTTTTGAGCTAAGACACACATCAAAGTCTCATCTTTGGAAAACGCGTGCTTTCACATACTGTACTATGGGAACCCATGCCTTTTTGTTTGCAGTCTACAGCCCTAATCTAACATGCAATACAAGAGTCAGATCCCAGTCATTCTTTGTACTCAAGATTATTACATTTCTATTCCAGGGATCACAAGAGTGAGCAAAAAGCTATATGGTTTTACTGGAAATGCTTGTGTCTACATCTGAAAAAAAACCAAAACCATGTATTAATTATTCCATTACCTAATAGACCACCTCACACTATACTCTTGGCTCTCTGGAAGGTACCTATAGAAAAATATATTAAGAAAAAATTGAGAAACAGGTCTTTAGAAAAAATATGAATTAGTTGCCCTTTTCTCATGAAGTTGGACCACTGGGGGCATCTGCTGTAAACATTTAGTATTGACATGCATCCACAAACTGGTGTTAAATGTACTGCATATAACCTAGAAGAATTCACTATCAAAAGATTGAAACAAACAGTCACATTCAAAAACCTTCTGGAAACAAGACACCAACAGCAAAATTATAAGTGAGAAAAATATGTAAACTGAAGTCCCGCAAGTTAGACTTTTGATTAAAATGACAAATATACTCATCTCCAAAACAGAACCATGCTTTTTTATTTAAAAAAAAAGAGGACTCAAGACCAGATAACCCCAAATTAGGAATCTGCTATTTGCTCCAAAGAGTAGCCAGTTTCAAAAAGCAATTTCCAATACAAAAAGATATGACATAACCTGAAGGACAGCTTTCACACAAATGTTTATCTATTTAAGTATGGATTTGGAATAGATCTTTCATACAGAAGCAACATTTTACCAAGAAATTCCAGATAATTCAGAACATTTCCACTATACAGACCAAAACGCATTCTAGTTGTGTACACTTATCTAGAAACCTAAATCTAATAAAAATAGACTAAAGTAATACTGCATTAAAGATACATTATCCTACAAAATACCACATTATAGTATGCAAAACCCA
The DNA here is from genome assembly GCF_025201925.1 of Gopherus flavomarginatus. NCBI lineage: Eukaryota > Metazoa > Chordata > Testudines > Testudinidae > Gopherus > Gopherus flavomarginatus. The sequence goes on from NC_066627.1 coordinate 21,185,527, forward strand.
AGTGTTCTTCAAATAGTCTACCATATTTGAACTTTCCATTGTACCCATCCAGCATAATTCATTTACCATTAGCCAACATTATGATTTGTTTAGACAAATCTAAGTTATTTTCTAGATCTTGAATCAGAACATTTAAAAGACCACATTACACTGTCACAGAGGCATTCTCTCATGTGAATTTGGTGCTCACAAGGGTGTTACCTACATACACAACCAAATGAAGAAAGAAGCAGATACTGCTTTTCCATACAGAACTGACAATTGTGATCTGAATCACCCCATAATTCTAGATTTATGCCTTTCTTGAAAAAAAAAAAATCAATTCTGCCACATTCCCCACTGGTTTTGCACTGTAGACAAATATCCACTAGAGACTAGGATGAGACCCAATTTAGGTCACAAGTGAAAATAAGCAATGAGGTTCTCTAAAGGTGGAAAAAGATGCACTGACCTACTTCTCTAACCCCAGCAGTGAGAGTTGGGAAGGGAAGCTTGAAGCGATACACAAGTCTAAGGACACAAGATAATACAGCAAGAATCAAGATATTTTCTCCCCCCAAGAAAGAGGAAAATTCAGAGAATAGATTCATGTTTCACAGATTCCAACATCAGAAGGGACAACTGAGATTATCTAATCCAACCGCCTGTATTAACACAGAATCCAGATGCATTCTTCTTAGGACCCATTTTGAAGCATATTTTCCTATAGTCTACAGCACCTAAGAAAAAGCTACAGTAGTTTTGAGTACATCACCAATCTGCAGTTATGATTAAAGTAACACTGGTTTACATAAACACCTTTCATACAGTTACATTCCTTATGTTAGTGATAAGGGCATTTTATCCTATTTAAACTTCACTTTTGCCAACTCCTCCTTCCTACGCTTTTACAGGGGAAAAACTGATACAAACACATTTTATATTTTTTTCCAGCACAGCTTCCTTTTCCATCATGGCCGCATATTCACTTTGGAAAAGAGCAAAAGGCTTCTTGTAAAGCTAAGAGCAAAGAGGCACCCTCCAGGCCCTCTCACTGAAAGATGCCCACAATTGTTCCTGTCCACTATCAACAGTGGATAACTCAACTGTATCTCTAAGAGAGGCTGTAATGAGATTGGCTGTATTTCCTATTATTGAGAAGTGGGTCTATTCAAACCAGAGGGAATTAGAGTGAAGACATGCCAGGATCCTCTGACATACACACCAACTGGTGAAACAACGTGAACCACAAAGGAGAATTTGATTGCCACAAATGCTGCAGTCAGCTCACCAAGTAAGAAGTGTTGTGTTTACACCTTGCGTCCAGATGGCCTATGAGGGTACAAACATCAACATCACAACCTTAATCGTGCCATTGCTTTTATTTCTGCCCCCTCCCAAAGGCACACAAGCTTGACGTTAATTCGTGGTCACTGTCGCAGCACAACACTCGTTGCACACACTGAGGGAGCCATCGCTCGTGTCTGCAAAGCGCCCCGAGACGCTGGCACGTTAAAGGCGAGTCAGTATCCAGCTCACTCCTGTTTCCCATCCTCCGCTCCGAGGCCCCTGGAGCCAAAGCCCCGCGCCGGGGCTCACAGCCAACAGCCCGGAGCACAAAGAGGCGGGAGCCGCCGGGCTGTCTGCGAGAAGAAAACACGGCTCCGCGACCACGGGCACTCCACGCCCACCCGAGCGCGCCGCCTACTCCGCGCAACTCGCACGAGCCGCGCAGGGGCCAGGCTCTGCCCCCGGGGAGCGGGCGCAGCGGGGCGCTCGAGGCCGCAGCCGGGCCGTGAGCGGCGCCGGTATGTAAGGCCCCGGGCGACAACAGAGCCCTGCGAACGAGGGCGGAGACACGGGCACGCTGGGGCCCGCGCCGGTCCGCGCCCCGGGCAGGAGCCGCCCAGGCTCCGGGGCCTCCTCAGCCCAGTCCCTGCCCCTCCCCCCTTTGTGCGGCTCGGAGGACACGCTCCGTGGCGGGCCCGGCCTCCCACCGAGACAGGGCCCAGCCGCGATGGGAGGGGGCCGCTGGGGGGCGGGGCCGGGCCCGGCCCGGACGCTGCCGGTTTCTTACCGAGGAATCTGTACGGAAAAAGGGTTAGAAAGGGGCTAATCGCCGCCCGGGCCCCGCTCCCCGCGCGAGCCCAGCGCCACCGACCGAGCAGCGCCACAAAATGGCCGCCACGGCTGAGGCGCCGCCGCGAGGGAGGGGGCGGGGCCTAGCACGGAGGGGGCGGGGCGGAGCTGTGGTGACGACCTGTCGCGCGCGCCGCCTCCGCCCTGCTGCAGAGTGGGCGGGCCTATGTGGCGCGCGGCGCAGCTGGCTGCTCCTCGGCCCCAGGGAATCTGCTGCCCTGCAGCTGCGCGCGCGGCGCTGGCACTGCTGTTCGTCGCGCGCCTTGCTGCTGCTTTTCCCCGTGCCTGCCGCTTGGGCCTCGTAGCCAACATCCCCGCCCGGCATTTCCGCCTGGCGTGGCTCTCCCGCGCCTGGCGGAACGACCTGCAGCCCTCCTGTCACGGAGCCTGGTGCCCCAAAACTCCACCTGCCGGCTGTGCCCCCTTCCCGCTGTGCAGCCCTGCGAGAGGCGAGCACGGTCCCGTGCCAGGCAGGTGCAGATAGTGTGACCAGGTGTCCAGTGTTCGACAGGGGACCCACTGGAAAAGGGACTCTGGTGGGTCTGGTCAGCACTGCTGACTGGGCCACTGTGTCCAGCTGCCGGTGCTGCATAGCTCCCAGGAAGTAGCACCATGTCCTGCCTCTGGCTTCTATGTGTAGGGGCAGCCAGGGAGCTCCACATGCTACCCCAAGTGCCACCCTACCGACTGTGGGGGTGGCACCTGTGGACGGGGCAGTGTGCAGAGCTGCCTAGCTGTGCCTCTGGGTAGGAACTGGGGGGGTGGACATGCTGCTTCCAGGAGTTCCGTGAGAGAAGCGCTGCCTGGAGCCTGCAACCCTGAGCCGCCACCACCACCCTGATCCCCCTCCTGCCCTCTGAACCTCTCGGTCCCAGCCCGGAGCACCCGCCTATACCTCAAACCCCACAGCCCCACCCTAGAGTCTGCACCCCCAGCCAGAGCCCTCACACAAACCCCAACCCCCTGCCCCACCCCAGAGCCCCCTCCTGCACCCTGACCACCTTATCTCTGGCCCCACCTCGGAACCCGCAGCCCAGAGCCTGCACTTCCTCTCACACCCCAACCCCCTGCCTCAGCCTGGAGCGCTCTCCCATACTCTAAACAACTCAGAGCCCCCTCCAGCACCACAGCCCCCTGAGTCAGCCTGGTGAAAATGAGCGAGTGTGTGAGAGTGGGGAGAGTGAACGACAAAGGGAGGAATGGATGAAGTGAGCAGTAGGCAGGGCCTTGGAGCAGGGGCAGAGCACAGGGCCGGCTCCAGGCCCCAGTGCACCAAGCACGTGCTTGGGGTGGCATGCCGCGGGGGGCGCTCTACCAGTTGCCAGGAGGGTGGCAGGCGGCTCTGGTGGACCTCCCGCAGGCGTCCCTGCGGAGGGTCCGCTGGTCCCGCGGCTCTGGTGGAGCATCCGCAGGCATCTGCGGGAGGTCCATTGGAATGGCAGAGCGCCCCCCCACGGTGTGCTGCCGGGCTTGGGGCTGCAAAATGGCTACAGCCGGCCCTGGCAGGGCAAGGGTATTTGGTTTTGTGCGAGTAGAAAGTTGGCAACCCTACGTGCAGAGCAGTGGGTTAGGTGCACACTGCTCTGCACATAGGGTTGCCAACTTTCTACTTGCACAAAACCGAACACCCTTGCCCTGCCCACTGCTTAGGTGCACAGGAGTGCCAGATAAACTCTTGGGCCTTTTCTTGATTACATTACAACATTAGCCTGGGCTTGGCAAACACAAACTATTTAGCCTAACATACACTTAACTATGTCACCTTTTCCAGACTTTCCAGCTGTTAGCGCCTGCTCATCCTTATCCTGTGCATTCCCTCTAGGACATCCCCTTCGGCTGCTCAGACTGAGCCTTGTGATGCACTGTGGTGTATGCCAACAGCCTGCTAGAACTTTCCAGGGCAACAGTGCAGCACCAGAGCAGGGAGGCTGCCTGGCACTGTGTGAATGCCAGGGCAGAAGTGGAGTTCAGGAGGGCATTTACAGCATGCAGCAGAGCGTAAGAATGGAGAGAAGCACTCTTCTATTCCCATTTCCTGACATATCTAGTGGAGCTGCTACAGAGGGTGGTTGCAGATATTCTAATGACCCTGAAACTCTGCAGTAGTTTTTACAACTCATTCAAACATTCCTCTGTTTTAGAGCCAAGACAGGCCCTTTGGATCATCTGCTCAGACATGCTCCCAGCTCCCTCTAGCTGCAGTTGCACCTGTCCTTGGATCATGGTGGAAGATCTGATAACTTGCTGCAACTAACTGCTGCATCACAACACCTATATATATTGCAGTGGTCAGTGACGGTGTATGAGAGGAATAAGATAAAATTGTGTGGGACACTGAGTGAGGCGGGGTCCTGTGGAAAAAATAGTATGTTATCATATGATTAAAGACTGTATCAAAATACATATGTACAAGGGGGCTGAATTTAGGTTGTACAGGCAATGTTAGTTCTGGCATTTCCTAACTTTTAAGTGCTTAACTTTGCCACCTTAACTTTCTTTTAATATATTTTCATAAGTAATTTCCTAGGTGCCTAAAAAAGCACACTGAAAGCAGAGACTCCCTCAAATGAAACTATATTAAATCTCACATGGTTCAGCACCAGGAGTAGAACCATTAGATCCACAGCCCAGACCTCTTGGTCTTACAGAATAACTGATAGCAGTAGTAGGTTGTCATGCTCTGTGCATCTGGCACTAGAGAGAGAGAGAAAGCATTCAGTTTGCCAGTGGGTTTCACAGCCATGTGCTGACAGCAGAGAAACGTTGAAATTCAGGAATCTTGATTCTATTCTAGGTGTTGAGGGAACTGTACTCTAATGGTTACAGACCCTTCTACCCGTTCCCCCCAAGTCTGATCCTTTCTGCTCCTATGCCCTACTGTCTCTTTGGGCTGGTCCACACTACGGGGGGAGGGAATCGATCTTAGATACGCAACTTCAGCTACGTGAATAACATAGCTGAAGTCGAATATCTAAGATCGGATTACTCACCCGTCCACACTGCGCGGGATCGATGTTCACGGCTCTCCCTGTCGATTCTGGAACTCCGTTGGGGTTGATGGAGTTCCGGAATCGATATAAGTGCGCTCGGGGATCGATATATCGCGTCCAGATTAGACGCGAAATATCGATCCCCGAGCAATCGATTTTAACCCGCCGTATCGGCGGGTAGTCTGGATGTAGCCTTTGTCTCAGTCACCTCCATCTACCCCACGGTACTGTTCTACTTTTCCCCCTTGCTACCTCCCCTTGGCCAAGTCTCCCCACTTGTCACCCCCCTAGAAGACCCAGCTCTTCATCACTGCCTTTGGATCAGTCTGCTTTCTCCTGATTCTTCTCTTCACTGCCCACACACCAGTGGGTGCAAGTACTGAACATACAGGAGACAGTCCCCTTGCTCTCCGTTCACCTCCCCAGTACTGGGAGCATGGGCGGCAAGTTATATACCTATGTGGTGCCTGAGCACCAGCAATATTCACAGCCAAGGAGCCCAGCTCCACCAATGTTTGGGGCCAGGTCTCCCCCCTGGCCCCACCTGCTGCCCCCCGTGCCTCCCCTGAGTGTCCCCTGGCCCCCCCTTGCTGGCCCTGTGCATATCCCTGGGTCCCGAAGGGAGCAAAGCATCCCTGCCTCTTCCGTGCAGCTCCATGCTGCCTCTCTGCAGCTATTGCTGGCGCCGAGTCCTAGTGCCCCCCATATCGACTGCCAGGGCAGACTGACTCTGAGCCTGCCCTTCCTCCTCAGACCCTTCCCTTTTCTGGCAGGACCCTCCACCAGTACAGCCCCGCCCCCAGTCACCACTCCTGCCCCATGCTGGGCAAGGAGGCAGCCCCATCCCCCACCCCCAGTGAGGCTACAGTCAGGGGCAACAGCAGTGGAGGAGGCGCACGCAGCACCCCCTGGCACCCATGGGGGAGGCGAGGGAGATTCCTGGACCTGAGAGGGGCCCTACGAGCACATGCAGTGACAGTGGTGGGAGTGAGTGTGCTGCTGGGGGGGCGGGAAGGGGGGTCCCTACCCCAGAGCTCGCTGCTGCTGGCAGGGAAAGGGCTGGGGTGAGTCCTCCTCTCCGGATCCTATCCTAGAGCAGCCTGCCTACACCCCAAACTCATCCCCAGCCCTGTCCCACCCGAGAGCCCCCAGCCAGAGCTTTCACCCCCCCGCACCCTAACCCTCTGCCCTAGCCCTGAGCCCTCCAGCTCCCCAAACGCCTTATCCCCAGTCCCAGCCAAAGCCCTCATTCCCCTGCATTCTAACTCTCCGCCTTAGCCCTGAGCCCCCTCCAGCACCCCAAACCCATCTCCAGCCCCAGACAGAGCCCTCATACCCCCCTGCACCCCAACCCTCTGCCCTAGCCCTGAGCCTCTCTGACACCTCAAACCTCTCATCCCCGTCCCAGCCAGAGCCCTCACCCACCACACTCCTACTCTCGCCCTGAGCCCCTCCCACACCCCAAACCTCTCATCCCCAGCCCAATCCCTCATCCCCCTGCACCCTGTCTTCTCTCCATTGCTTGCTCTCCCCTGCCCTCGCTCTCATGCTCATTTTCACTGCAAGGCCCAAACAGCATATTTATTGTTTTGACAGATGTATTATGCTAATTTCAGGTTTTATTTGTTACAGGATGCTAGAGCTGGCAGTGAAATAGTCAAAAAGGGTAATTTTAAAAAAATGAAATTTCACAAAGGTTTTCATGATTCTTTCCATTAAAGGCCCACCCCTGAAGCCCAAATACAAATCCATAGAGCACAACCACAGAAATGCACACCTGTCCATATCCCTATATAAATAAATCTGTAGAAACTGACTCCCACACCTACATGCAGATACACACATGTATTCATGTGTACACATCTAGCATGCACTAACACATATACTTCCATAGAGTGTATAACCAGCAATAACACAATTATAATTATTGTTTAATGCCTAGAGACCCCACCTAAGATCAGGGCTCCAGGGTGATAGATGCTGGACATACACATAAAAAGAGAGTCTGCAAGAAAGAGTTTATAATGTAGCTAGACAAAGGTGGGGAGAAATGTATGATACATTGGCTCTTCTGAAATTACTAGTCAACAACCACCACCACTTTTTAAGAAATAATACATTTATCTTAGAGACCCCTCTCTTTTAAAAACTTGTTATGAAATGAATACACATATTTTATGTCATTAATTTTTTTGTGTGCGAGCCACAAAAAGGAATTAAAGTCAAAGAGTTAGGCTACAAATTGTATTCACACAGGTATATACACATGCGGCAATACACACACGCCCCTACACAAAGACATACAGTCTCTTACATACAGTGCATGCATGCACACACTTGCCAACGCAGACACCCCCAGTCGGGAAGGGAGGAGGGGAAAAGATGGGGGGTGTGTGGAGGAGAGAGGATGAGGAGGGAAAGATGTCAAGCACAAGAGCAGGGTGGGGGTGAGAGAGGGCAGTGAAGGAGAGAGGAGGGAGCATGGGGGGTATGTGGCGTGAATGGGGAGGCAGAAGGCTACAGATGCATGAGGATGTGGGAGTGTGACACTGTATGGAATCTGGGGGACATGAGGATATTATGAGTATTAATATTGTAAAATTGTAATGCGTTATGCCAAATATGCCATGTAAGGTATCTTCAAAAATGTTATAACTTGCCAAATATGATAATCTCATTATATGTTTGTATCCCCTTTGTTTGATGAGTTACAGCTTTGTATGTATGTCTCTATTTCAAAGTTGTGCTATGCTTCTGGTCATCCCCAAACAGTTTGGGCTTCAGTTCTACCTAGCCTGATTGATGGCCCATTAAGGACCATCAGCAATACAACTGACCCATTGAGAGAAGGCAGATACATCTACCTCATGACTCAGCAAGGCATGCAGGGGCATGTCTATGGACAGAACTCTAAGGCCTCCAAGCCATGTGCTGGGCAGCTTTTTGTTTGAAACAAAGGAAACACAGGCGGCATGGCAAAAGACTATAAAAGGCAGCTGCATCTTCTCCATTTTGTCTTCAGTCCTGCTTCTTACCTCTGGAGGAACTTTGCTACAAACTGAGGGTATGGCTACACTTGAAATTTCAAAGTGCTGCCGCGGCAGCGCTTTGAAGTGTGAGTGTAGTCAGAGCGCCAGCGCTGGGAAAGAGCTCTCCCAGCGCTGCATGTAAACCACATCCCTTACGGGTGTAGCCTGCAGCGCTGGGAGCCGTGCTCCCAGCGCTGCAGCACTGATTAAACTGAGGCTTTACAGCGCTGTATCTTGCAGCGCTCAGGGGGGTGTTTTTTCACACCCCTGAGCGCAAAAGTTGCAGTGCTGTAAAGTGCCAGTGTAGCCATGACCTGAAGCTCTGAACAATGTACTGAATGACCCATCCAAGCTGTGGATGTACTCCAGAGACTTGACTTAAGCCAGCAGTTTATTCCATCACTGCTACAAGCCTGAGCCAATAACTTTGCCATTACTGTAATTGATTCCTTTAACCAATTTTAACTCTCATCTTTCTTTCTTTCTTTCTATAAATAAACCTTTCGATTGTAGTTAATAAGAATTGGTGGTAGCATCCATTTGGGTAAGATCTGAAACATTCGTTAACCTGGGAGGTAATGTGTCCAATCCTTTGGGATTGGTAGAACCTTTTCTTTTATATGATGAAATAAGATTTACAAAAATGTTCGTCATATTTGACGTTGTTACCTGGATGGAGGCCTGAGGCTGGATCACTTGAAGGGAACTGTGTCGTTTGGACGTCTGAGTAACCAGTAAGGTAATAAAGAAGCTGTTTTATGCTGGCCTGCTGAATCTAGGTATTAGAATATCTACTAGCTTTTGGGGGTTTGGCTGCCCGATCACGGAGTGCACAGGGGTGTACAGGGACACAATGGGAGTGCAGCAGTGTATGGAGATGAATGGGGTGCAGGGCTGTGGGGGGTGAGGGACATGGGGGTGGCAGCTCTGGGAGGCAGAGAGGATGTGTGAGAGAGCGCTATAAGGGGTGCTAGGATGGGTAGGTGGGGATGGGGGAGGGATGCAGTGAGGGGGATGGGGATGGGGAGAAATGCAGCAACGGGGATGTGGGGGGGTTGGGACGGGGAGGGATGCAGTGAGGGGGATGGGGATAGGGAGGAATGCAGCAACGGGGATGTGGGGGGGTTGGGACGAGGAGGGATGCAGTGAGGGGGATGGGGATGCTGCGGGGGTGAGACGGGAAGGGATGCAGGGATGGAGCGCTAGGGGTTGAGACGGGGAGCACAGGGGGTTGAGACAGGGAGGGATGCAGTGAGGGGGATGGGATGTGGGGGGTTGGGATGTGGAAGGATGCAATGATGGGGTTATGGGGGTGCAGCCCCATTCCCAGCACTCGGAGACAGGGATAGATAACTCCAACTTCTGGGTGCCTGCAATGGGGCAACAGACTGCAGTTTACCACAGGGCATATGCCACATCTCGAGCCCAGCTACAGGAAGAGTGCAAGAAGAGGGCCAGCAGCAGCAGGAGAGGCACATGCCATGACCCCTCAACAGCCACCTGGTATGCGTGCTAGTTAGTCCCCTGCCCTGTCCCAGCCAATGGGAGCTGCTCCTGTAGGTGGGGGGTGTTGTCAGATGTCATCGGTGTGGCGCTCTGCTCTATTCACTGTTGATAACAGTCAGCTACGTGTGTGTGTGTTCCCTCAGTGTGCTGCCCCGGCTCTGCGCAGATAGCTGGCACAGCAGACCCCGAGAGAACCCCCAATGACCACAGACTCCAATAAGGTACGAAGGCACCCGGCCAGGATTATTGTCAAACGAAGCACAGTAATAGTTTTCAGCAGACTCTACAGGACGTACTATGAATATGTGCCCCTGACAATGGACTGGCTCAGTCAGGGGCGGGACTCTCCACTGCCCCCTAGGCTGGACAAAGACAACTCCTCGGGTGAATTCTTATACAAACAAGTTACACATCACTCCTGTCGTTTTGAAGTGCAAACCCTCTTAAGTAGCAAGATACAACCCCTCTACGCTGAAAGGTGCCGTCTCTCACCTTGTACACGTTGGTTGGAACAAAACAACGCTATCCATCATATTACCCTTTTGCTCATCTTTAGGATGGGTTAGCCTGTTCCTTGTTATCTGTGTGGAATGTGCAAGTATCCGAGTGTTCAGGTACCTTTTAGGTATGTGTATTTTTGCAACATCATCCCTTTCCTTGCCAGCTTCTGTGAGCAGGGCCTGCCTCTGGTCTCTTTCCATTGGCTGCCCCAAGCACCTGCTTCCTGCACTGGTGCCTGGAGCCAGCCCTGGCCCCAGCACCCTCTCTACTCTTGCCTCAGCCTGCAAATCCCAGCAGCTAGGCAGGAGTTCTTTCTAGCCCCCTTAGTCCCTGATAGTAGCACTGTTCTGTCCAGGGAACTAGCTTTTTTCTTCCTGCCAGGCATCCAGTCTTCCCTTCTTAAGCTCCAGGAGATAACTTACTGGACTCTCCCTGCAGATCTTCTTTTATGGGCCTGCCATGCCCTGCTTGGCTGCTCTGCCCAGACCTTCTCTAATTGGCTGCCTCCTGCACAGCCTCCCTAGGGCTCTAATAACCCCTTAGAGGCCAGTATGTGGGCAATGCCCCATCACAGTGCACATTTACCAAAGAATATAACAATTAGGGAATGCTCTATACAGCACATACAGTATGGGAATAAACAGGTAAAGAGATGACTAAATACTTAATTCATGCAACTTCTGAAATATCTGTATGAATGTAGAAAATTACTTTGCATATCTTAAAATCCGCTACAATGCTGGCCCTGTAGAGCTGCCCAAATTCACAGAACAGGAATATACTAATAACCACCCCAAGTTGAGGCATTAATTGAAATCATTGAAATAAAATGACAATACTGTCCATTCTACACTCTACATTCTACAGCCATACTTAACTCCCTTGTTGGTACATAAATGAGGGATTAAACTGATTTGAATTAGTTACTCCCAGCAATGCAAATACAGAGTAACACATATACTTCAGGTTTCCTGACACTTTCCATTATAAGATCCTGTTTCTAGTTGCTTATAACTTTGCCAAACTTTAATTATTTGGGCTGAAATTTTCCTTGCTGGGTATCTGCCTCAGGCTGGGGTGGGGAGAGTGTTATTTCAGCACAAATCATTTTTTAGATTAGGATAGAAATATGTTACAACCATTCACTTGAGAAGCTTGAATGCCTCCATACTTTGGAGCAGGGGCTTGAATTTTAGCAAGGGGTTGACCTGGTGTTAGGGATGTCTGGCCCCATGAAAATCTGCCCAACATTAGCCAAGTTACAAGCCTTTTAAAATCTTGCACAGGCTCCATAAGGCCATCTTAGAATTTGGTAATTAAATTGAAGTTTCCAGTTGCACTGAGCATGCTCCAGCCCGGGTAGCAGGGGCTAAGGCGCACTTCCCTTGCCCTCAGAGGCAGCTTAAGATTTATTGGGGCCCAGGCTACAAAGAACATTGCCCTCCTGTACACACACACTGTCAACATGGGGCCCCACCCCTGCTCCTCCCTTTCCCCTATGGCCATCCCTCCTCCCTGACCAGAAGTTGGGCTGTGGTAAGAGCTACCCAGGGAGCCCAGGCTGCTGTGGGGAGCCCTGGCCCCTCCACCTGTCCTGGATGGCACACTCTGGGGGGCAGGGACAGGGTCTGGGGGCTGCTCTCGGGCATCCCAGCTCCTAGCCCAGGCGCCCAGGGCAGCTCTTACTACAGTCTAGGGTGACCATATGTCCTGTTCAGGCCAGGACAGTCCCCTTTTTAAGTCCTGCCCCAGACAGCCCGACTTGTTTGGCAAAACTGGGCATTTGTCCATCATCAGTTGGCAAAAGCAAATGGGACAAATGCCCAGTTTTGCCAAAAAGGGCTCAGGATGGGGGCAGCTCCATGCAGGAGGGAGGGGCTCAGGAGGTAGCGGGGAAAGGGGCTCAGGAAGCCCCTAGAAAGGAAGGTCTGTTTACAAGTACAGGGAGCAAAGGAGCAATGTGTATATATTTAAAAGGGGAAAATTTGGCTGTCTACAAGGCCCATTCAAATAGGGACGGAATGAATCTGAGTGAGGGTGAGAGGGGAGAAGAGAAAAGCCTAGATAGCTTATAGATAATGTACTGGGCTGGCTGGAAAAGTCTTTAAAAAAACAGCTCTGGGGCAAAACCAGCAATTTATTGAAGACAACAAAGGAGCCGTGTACAGTTGCCAGGGCTGGCCTTACCATGAGGCAAACTGAGGCGGCCATATCAGGCGTCAGATTGGGTGGAGGGTGCCACTAGGATCCAGAGTGTAGAAAATTGCGTCTGCTGCTGGTGCATATGTATTCTCTCTGCTCTAGATGCACAGAGATGGTGGAGTGCGGTGCTGGAGGAAGGAAGGCACAGGAGACATAACAGGCAGGCAGGAGAAAAGGTGAGAGGGAAGAACAGAAAGTAGCAGGAGCTGCAGGGAGAGAGAGGAGGAGGAGCCTCTTATGTACCTCTCTAGCACCCCTAGGAGCCTGGACTGATTAACACCAGTTTCTCAGGGAGCTCCCTGTTTCCTGCTGCTTCCCTGAACTCACTTGAGGAGAACAGGCAGTCAACTGAAGTAGTAGGAGCCAGTTAGGTCCTCAAGGCACTGGTATCTTCCCTCTCTCAGGCCCTGCTACCAGCCTACTTGTTTGTCCCTTCAACTGAGTGGTGAGAGCCACTATAGCTGGCACAGAACAGCAGTCATGAGTGAAGGAAGAAAACGCCCCTCTGGGGCAGCATTCAGAAAAAGAAAGCAAGCAAAGGAAGCTTTTCTATCTAAGCAGGAAGGCGCTCTCCTGAGATACACAGACACAAATGTTTATGGTGAGCCTTCCTGCCGCAGTGAGGATGTGAGTGGTGAGGAGATGCCTGATCTTCCAGTTAGTCAGACTGAAGGTCACCTGGCAGCTACTGCAGCATCCATACCTCCATCTCAAATAGATGTAACCATGCACATTCCTGAAGAAAAGTGCAGATCAGAGAAGGGTGTGGTGGAGGCGCAAGAAACAGCTGCTGCTGAGTTTAGTTCCTTAAGTCTAGATGATCTAGGACTGTGAACCCACTTGAGCAGTAGCCTGAGGGACTTCCTTGTACTGGATGGGCCACAGCAAGTGAAAAACCTAATGTTCCCCAAAGACAATTAAAACAGAAGTTTCCATCCAACACATTACTGGCGTGAAATCCCCAATGATGACAAAGCAGAGAAGCCACGGCTTATGTACTCAAAACCCCAGAATGCTGCATACTATTTTTGTTGCAAACTCTCCTAGTCTAATGTTCCAGCCACATTGGGTTCTATAGGAACAAACGACTGGAAATATCTGGCTAGAAATCTGGCATGCCATGAGAAAGCAGCAAATCACCAAGGAACATTCCATAGCTGGAAAGAGCTTGAGATGAGACTAAGATTAAAGGCCACCATAGATGACCAGCATCAAGAGAAGATTGCATCAGAGTCTCTTTACTGGCAAAATGTTCTGAAAAGGCTCATTGTCATTGTGAGAATGCTTGCTACCCAAAACCTAGCACTGCGTGACACTTCAGATCAGCTGTATGTGCCATACAATGGAAACTTCCTTAAAATTGTGGAACTGATGGCTGAGTTTGATGCTGTACTCCAAGAGCATCTAGAGGAGAGACATGGGTCTAGGAGCAGAAGTGATGCAGGGCAAGGCACCACCAGAAGCGATAATGGGACAACTAGAATGAAAAAATTGTCAAGTGCAATTTAAAACTATGATGACTTTTAATAACCTGTAACAAGAAGTTTGACCAATTTTCTTCAAACACTGCAGAAAAATTCTTCCTTGCCTTCCTAGGAAATCCAGCAATTTTCAGGACAAATGAATTTTCTAAGACAAACTATAGGTAGATGGCTAAAAAGCATAAAATAGGGTTTTTATAGTGAAACCTGGTGGCAAACTACAGTAAAACAAAGAAGACAGCTAGTTCTTTGAGAAGGAAGAACTTAACAGAAAAACACTGAATTGCTCATGGATCAAACGATTTGGCTGGTGTTGGTGGGGAGGTGATTGTTCGCAGCTGATTCTTTCAGTAACAAGTGTCAAAGTTAAAATTACAAGCAGTGTGTTCTTGAAAAGCCATCTTCCTCCTGTTTGCAGGATCCCAGCAGGGACCATTCCATCACCTAGCATGACATCCTGTATAGCACAGATGATTACATTTTACCATTATCCCAGAATTGAGCCCAATAGCCTGTGTTTGGCTAAAGCACAACTTCTAGAAAGACACCCCATCTTGATATGAAGATATCACACTATGGCAGCAGTTCTCAAACGTGAACAACTCAAGGACCCCCATTTTAATTTAAAAATTTTCATGGACATCCAAGCTGTCTTCTAATTTTCCATGGGGGTGTTCAACCCTTGCTCAGCCCCAGGCTCTGCCCTCACTCCACCCCTTCCGCCAAGGCCCCACCCTGATCCCCGCTCCTCCCTCTCCTTCTCAGTGCCTCCTGCATGCCATGGAACAGTTGTTGAGTGGGGTGCAGAAGGTGCTAGGAGGGAGGGGAAGGAGTTGATCTGTGGGGCTGGTGGCCCCAGACATGACTCACAGACCTCCTGGGGTACCCTCGCGAACCCGTTTGAGAACCACTGCGCTATGGAGAACCCATCACTTCCCCTGGTGTTTTGTTCCAATGGTTGATCACCCACACTGTTAAAACACCTGCCTTATTTCTAATTTTAATTTGTCTGGCTTCAGCTTCTAGGCCTTGGTTCTTGTTCTGCCTTTCCCTGCTAGATTGAAGAGCCCTTTAGTAGTTGGTATGTTCTGAAGATACTTCTACACGGATAGTCACTTCTCAGTCTTCCCTTTGATAAGCTAAACAGATCATGCTCTTCAAATCGTTCCCGATAAATTTTCTGCATTTCACAGCAATCAATATCAATGTGAAGTTATATGCTTCCCCCTTTATCACTTGTATATTGCTTTTATTTACTTCTAATTGCTGCCTTCACTTCGCCACAGAAGCAGGATGGGTTTTTAACCAAACCTGTCCTCTTCCTTGATTTTGGGATAGTAGCTTTTTGGCCATCACATACTCTCTTCTTCCGGGGTTCCCACTTTCATTTGCATTTCTAAGGTTTCCCTCCTAACCCATTATACTCCATTTTCATCAGTGTTGGGAAATTAACCCTTTTGAAGCACCAAGTACAAAACTTGCTAGGAGCGTATTTTATTTGGCCATGATCACGGGTCCCTAAGCACTCATCAGCTTCCAGTCCAGTGATGAATTCATCTTTATCAGTCAGAATAATGTCCAAACCAATTAACAAAATTATTGCTCCTGATGTGAGGTAAATTACCATCTATAATTTTTAGAAACTCTAATGATGATTTACTAGTGGCTGCAAGAGAGCTTTAAGCATTTGTCTCCCAAACTGAAGTCCACACATTATAGACAGGTACTTATGGAATAACTGATCCTGTTCTCTGGTTTGATTCAGTGATCTGTAACAGACCCCTGCCAGCACCTCCCATCTGGGCTTTGTGAATTAGTACACTGATCCACACGCATTCAAGAGTGTGTGGTTTGGAGTTATCAATAACTTTAAAACAGGTAATGGTGTCTAATGTAGAGTGCCATGCTCCCTACCTTTTCTAAACAGGTTATAACTAGTGATTTTAGCATGCAAATCACCCCTCTAGATATCAGTAATGCCAATTCTATCAGATTTCTTCTTGCTTGGCACCCAGACACCTTAGCACTATAAGCAATTGATAGTTTTCCTTTTTTTCACTTTGTCACATTGGTTCAATTTGTTCACAATACACAGCGTTTGAGCGTGTACCTTCTTAGCACTCCCCCTCCCCGTTAGTTTAATGCCTTCCTAGCTACTGCAGCTAGTCTCCAACTAAGCACGTTAGCTCATCTACCTGTGAGATGCAGGCCAGCCCATTCACCTACCCCCCCCAATCTGACTGTAGCCCCATGCACCACAAAACTTTCAGCTTCACCCCAGTTGAGCAGCCAGTGGTTCACCTCCACTACTTTGTTTTCTTTCTTCTTTCACTTGTGTGACTGGAAGGATCACCATAATTTCTTTTTTTCCATCTGGAGTCATATATTGTCATTATTTGCAACAAGGTGGGTGATGTATTGTCTTTTAGCAGACCAACTTCAGGACCTGAAGAATAGCTCTGTGTAAGTTCCAAAGCTTGTCTCTCTCAAACAGAAGTTGGGCCAATAAGAGATAGTGCTTTACCAATCTTGTCTCTCTAATATTCTGGGACCAACATGGCTACCACAACACTGCAAACATTATCATTATTTAACACTTTGAAACATACATCCGTGAATGGAGGGTCTCTTGTTACCCAAACCAGTTCATGCAGTACTAAAGTCTCAATCTTCTTACTTCAGATGTTACTCACGTTCAAGTCGTCAGGGCTCTTTTCAAATGATCAAGGATCCAAATCACACTGTATTAAATCAGAGCAGGTATATTAAGTTTGAGGATGTCTAATCAAACTCTAAGACATCTAGAAAGGAGACAGAGCTCACAGAAGACTTTGGCTAAGCTTTGGGAGTTTTATCATTCTAGATCCTTAATGGCAGAGTAGGTGGTGGTTTACTAACCTCAGTGTCTTTATAAGTCCTCAACCTGCATAACCTGTTCACAATATTGTATGTGGGCTATTTTATGTATGTAATTTTATTGGGAGTGTATTGTTTCTGACTGAAAAATCTAAGGGCAAAGTACAGCAAATACCCATTGTCTATACCATATGCAGAGCTGCACCTGTCACTAGAGTGCCATTCATGGAACAAATGCAGATTATTCCGAGACGTGCAGGGAGTTTCCAAGAGGAGAAATCTGAGCACATCCCCCTCAGAATAGGCTTTTACTCTGTTTTAAGTTATTCTATAGACCTGTGTGGATGAACAATTAACACCCTCATTTTATATCTGTTTTCCTCCAAATGTATAACTGAAAACAATCAAGTTTAAATCTTATTTATATTTACAATGCAGGAAGCAGAACAATTTCAGAGAAATGTTTTTAACACATGCTGGGAAGTGTTACTACATGGTTACTCAGACCTATATGCACAAGGTATATATATTACAACTCTTTTGAAAGCCGGTTATACATCAAGTCTTTACAATTTTTTGAAATCATTATAAGTTCCCATCCCAACAATATTAAAACTGCTAAAGCCACCAACCACTTCAAACGGAGAGTGATCCAAGAGTATCTGCACCTATTATGAAAGGACAAATCTACTCTCCTCGGTGCAACTGATACAACACAAACCTTCCTGATCAGAGTTTGCAGGGCTCTGCAAGGCACGCCACCTTGCAAAGTGAGATTTAGGTTCCAGGAGACAGCTTTCATGTCTGGGTTCATCCTCAAGGTAGCCAGGAGATGTCCCTCTGCAGCCCCCAACAGGAGACATGCAGTGTCAGTAGGATGCCTACGATCAAGTGGCTAGCACAGCATTCATCTGTGAACCAGCTACCTTCTGAGGAGTAGTCTGCATACAAAGCTGGGTAAGACAAAGGCACTTTATAACGTAGGGTTAAATTCCTAAAAGAAGGCAAGAAACCAAAAACTGACATTTAGTTCAACTTAGCCCATTTTAATGGACGTCTTCCCCAATGCCTGAATGGAATGGATGCTGTTCCCATGACCATCTCTAGTAACAAAAAGGGTGTAAACCTGGAGTGTCAAGAACTCTCCTCAGAGCTCATCTATTCCTACCTCCTGCCTACAGAACCGGTTTGGCAGACTAGAATACGGGGAAGGCAACAGGCCCCAGAAAGAAATTAGGATGCTAGTGCCCATGGTCATATTCTTGATGGGTAGTGGAGAAAGATTCCATCACCAAGAAAAGAGCAAACAGTATTTAAAGCATTTCCATGCGTTAGAGCTGGTGTCTTTTCTGTCTCACCACTCCTGCCAAACTAAAAGCTTCCACTAAAGCCAATGTATCCTGCTCCCCCCCAGCCCCAGGAATACATTCTATTACATACAACGTTTCTTTCTTTACTTGCAAACAGACAGACTGCACGGAAAGAAACAATTGATGCAGACAGCAAAGTGCATCATCCTATCCTAGATTCTGGAAAGGTGGAAGAAGACTTTGGGTTAACACACATTGGCTTGTATAAGGATCAGGAGAGAAACAAATGTAAGAATGTAGAACTGCAAAAATCAAACTAAACCAAACTGGAAGAGGCAAAAATCTTTTGTTCCATTGGGAAAGAGGCTCTTAACTGCAGATATGAATGAGCCTGGAATATACCCTGAACACAAGTACACACCATTCTAGAACCATAAACTAAGATTTCTGTTTCCTTTAGGGTGCTTTATGTAAGTAGAACTATCTGAACACAGAAAGCAGGTTGTTGTTTGAGACTA
The DNA here is from genome assembly GCF_025201925.1 of Gopherus flavomarginatus. Classification (NCBI taxonomy): domain Eukaryota; kingdom Metazoa; phylum Chordata; order Testudines; family Testudinidae; genus Gopherus; species Gopherus flavomarginatus. Next base: position 21,204,038 of record NC_066627.1, read on the forward strand.
ATGTTACTGAATCAAATAAAAATCACTGGAGTAAGTGAAACAAGGCTCTTGGCAATAAAGCTTTACCACAAACAGAACTGCTGCAGCATGCATGTGATGCCAAGAAAGATGAACCTCCTAACAGAGGGACTCTTCTGCAGCAAGATAAATCAGGGTTAAAGGGCCCAGTTCCACTCTTGTGACAGAAAATGCAATTCCAAGGAAGCGAGGTCACAGTGCAAGTTATCTTGTGCGTAAATAAGTGTATGAGATTCAGCTTCACCTCAGTTCTGTTTTCTTAGATTCTGTGTTTAGACCCCTACCACCACACTGCATGTAAAAAAGCAAATGCCATATGGCTTTCCTCAGGAATGTACAGAAAATTCACTTTAATCCACATCCATCTAGTCCAAGGTTATAACTCAACAGCTTTCCTAGTGCTGGGTCCATTTAATACTTTTCAGGTCAACTCCATCCTGCACCATTTCCCACAGTGGACTGTAAATAGAAAAAAAAAATTAGATGTCAGCTGGTATGCCAAGGATAACGGTATCACTGACAATCAGCCACAAATAAGATGCTTCTCTATCTGTCCAAGGAATCTGACAAACAGTAAAAAAAATTTCCCTACTAGGGGAGGAAGGGCTGGTCTCCCACCCTCCTGCTCTTCCTCGGTCTCGATTTCCCCTGCTCTCTCCTGGCTCCAGGCCCTCGTGTCTCACCTCAGCAGCCGGAGAGGTTCCATTCAAGTAATATTTCTTCTCTATTTTCTCTCGTGTTCTTCAGGTGATAGCAACCCACTTGGGTGCCAGAGGAGGCCCAGGATTAACCCTGGTATTTACCCAGAGAACTGGGAAGATAACTTTTTGCATGGATTTTCACCCATTTTTGAATTTCTGTAAAACCCTCCAATTCCCACAATTTTAAACATAAGGAAAACCAGAAATCAAGGGCCTTACACATTCCAGAAAAGCTTAGCGGAAATGTGCAGTAATTCATTGTCTTTTAAGCTCAGTAAGGAAGTGGCTCACCTCATCTCCCTCAGCCTTTTGACATGCTGTATGCACTTCTGCACTGTGTAATCTACTTCTTCTTCTGTAGTGAAACGACCAATGCCAAACCTAAAACAAAACAAAGAAATACTGTGTAAGTGCTAACATCATGCATGCATGGGAAGGTAGGACAGGAGAACAGAGTCTGCTCTGAGCGTAGGAGAGGAAACAATTTGGAAAAGACAGCAAGGGTCATATCACTGACCTTATGGATGAGTGAGCCAAGTCTTCATCAGTCCCAATTGCTCGTAACACATAAGACGGCTCCAGAGAGGCAGATGTGCAAGCACTGAGGAAAAGGGAAAGAAAGAATTTTGCCCTTTTTTCACATAGAGCTCTTATACTAATGACATTTAACATTCTGTACTAGCCGTAATTTCTACTTAAGAATATCCGATTTCTAGACTCTAAGCATCACCATAAGTCTCCATGGCTCTCTACAAAACACATAATTACCCTAGATCCCTGGGGAGGAGAGTCAGTCAAAACAAGACGGCGCAGGCAAGTAATCAGGAACTGTGGCAAGACCGGGGATTCCAGAAACAGCAGAAGAGAAGGATGGGCAGGGAGGAAGCAGTAGCCGGGAACAAGGTTAGTGAGACAGCAGTTTGAGGAAAGAGAAGAGTGCAAATATGCATATGGAGACCTCCACTCTGACAAAGAAATCAGCTGGAGAGGATTGCAGTGGCACCACCAGGGCAGGAGGAAATGGCTCCTTCACAAGCAGATATCTGGCTGCTAGTTAGTTCCAGCAGCTGGCAGTGCTCCACTCTGGCTCCCAGACATAGAGATGACAAACCAGTATACTGCCCTGTCAATAAAGGATGAGGAATCCCCCACAAAAGTGAAGGAGACCAAGGCTGCAAGGATCGCAGCCATCACTCCCAAGAGGCATCGAAGGACGATGGTGGTCAGGGGGACAGAGGTATCCATCTGCTGGCCTGACCTGGCATCCCGGGAGGTGTGCTGCCTGCCAGGGGCCTGTACCTGAGACATTACAGAGGGATTGCTGAGGATCATAGAATCATAGATTATTAGGATTGGAAGGGACCTCAGGAGATCATCCACTCCAACCCCCTGCTCAAAGCAGGACCAATCCTCAAATCCCTAAATGGCCCCCTCAAGGATTGAACTCACAACCCTGGGTTTAGCAGGCCGATGCTCAAACCACTGAGCTATCCCTCCCGCCCTGGCCCTCTGATTACTAACCCCAGCTGCTTGTCCATGTGGGCACTAACAATACTGCCAGGTCTGACCCAGAGCAGATCCAGAGTGACTACAGGGCTCTGGGAGGGAGGGTGAAGGATATTGGGGCACAGGTGTTGTTCTCATCTATCCTTCTGGTCAAGGGCATAGGCCTGAGCAGAGACAGACACGTTCTGGAGGTAAATACATGGCTGAGCGGATGGTGTCACCAGGAAGGTTTTGACTTCCTCAAGCATGGGATCCTGATCTGAGAAGGACTGCTGAGCACAGATGGAGTCCACCTATCCAGGAAGGGGAAGGGTATCTTCGGATATGGACTGGCTAGCCTGGTAGATGGGCTTTAAACTAGATTCGACAGGGTCAGGAGACAAAAGCCCATGGGTAAGTCCAGAACATGGAGATGTGGGTGAAGGGTTGGAATCTGGGGGAAACATGGACAATCGTAGAGGAGCAAAGGACAGATAAAAAGAGATATTGAGGAGAAATCTAATGAACATCTGAGATGTCTGTATCTTAATGCAAGAAATATGGAGAACAAACTGGACTATAAATATAAACCAGAAATACTAGTGAATACTCACTATTATGACATAACTGGCATCAGAGACTTGGTGGGATAATTCCCATGACTGGAATGCTGGTATGGAAGGGTTCAGCTTGTTCAGGAAGTACAGGCAGAGAAAAGGGAGAGATGGTGTTGCCTTGTATATCCAAGATGTATATGTTTGCACTAAGGTTGAGATAGAAGTGGGAGGCAGACCTGTTAAGTGCCTGGGTAAGGATAAAAGGCATAAAGAAGCCAAGGGTGATGTCATTGTGTCTGTCTACAATAGACCACCAAACCAGGAAGAAGAGGTGGCTGAGGCTTTTTATAAAAAACTAACAAAATAATCCAGAACACAGGACTTGGTGGTGATGGTGGACCAGACATCTGTTGGGAAAACAATCCAGCAGGGCACAGATTATCCAACAAGTTCATGGAATGCAACGGAGACCACTTTTAATTACAGAAGGTGGAGAAAGTGGGGCTATTCTCAATTTGATTCTGACAAATGAGGAGGAACTAGATGAGAATGTGAAGGTGAAAGGCAAGTTGGGTGAAAGTCATCACGAAATGACAGAGTTCACGATTCTAAGGAATGGTAGGAAAGAAAACAGCACAATAAAAAGACAATGGATTTCTCAAAAGTAGACCAGCAAACTCAGAGAAGTGGTAGATAAGATCCCCTGGAAAGCAAGTCTAAAGGGAAAAGTTCAGGAGAGTTGGCAGTTTTTTAAAAAGACTTTAATAAGGGCACAAGAGCAAACTATGTCAATGGGTAGGAAAGATGGGAAGTGAGGCAAGAATTACACAACAAGCAGGAAGGTCAAATTACAAAGGACAAATATAAAAAAGCAACACAAGCATGCAGGGACAAAATTAGAAAGACCAAGGCACAAAACTAGTTTATAGAAAGTGTAACAACGCATTTTACAAATAACTGAGAAGCAAGAGGAAGATCAGGGACAGGGCAGGCTTGTTACTCAAGGAGGGGGAAGACAACAACAGAAAATGCAGCAATGGCCAAAGTTAAATGCCTCTTTTTGTTTGTTTAAAAAAATATAGCAGTGATTGGACCACTAAGCTAGTGAACATCAGTGTAAATGGGGTAGGATTTGAGGCTAAAATAGGAAGAGAATAACTTAAGAATTACTTAGACAAGTTATAGGTCTTCAAGTCAGGAGGGCCTGATGAAATACATATTAGAATACTTAAAGAACTGGCTGAAGAGACCTCCAAGACATTAGTGATTATCTTTGAAAACTTGTGGAGGATGGGAGAGATACCAGAGGACCGGAAGATGGCACTGTGTTTGCCTATCTATGAAAAGGGGAATAAGGGCAACCCAGGGAATTACAGACCAGTCATCTTAACTTTGCTATCTGAAATGATAATTGATTATTTGCTCCAACAATCACTATGTAAGCACCTAGAAGAAAATAAAGTAACAGTCAACATGGATTTTTCAAGAACAAATCATGTCAAACCAACCTAATGTCCATCTTTGACAGAGTTACAAGCCTTGTGGATAGGGTGGAAGTGTAGACTTTAGCAAGGCTTTTGACCCTGCCTCACATGACCGTCTCAGAAACAAACTAGAGAAATACGGCCTAGATGAACCTATTATAAGGTAGGTGCATAACTGGCTGGAAAACCATACTCAGAGTCGATATCAACTGAGCTGGAAAGACATATTGAGTGGTGTTCTACAGGAAACTGTCCTGAGTCTGGTTCTATTGAATATCTTCAACAGTACACTTGCCTGTGAATGATACCAATCTGGGATGGGTTATGAGTGCTTTAGAGGACAGGATTAGAATTCAGAATCTTGAAAATCTGGAGAAATTGTCTGAATTAAATAGGATGAAATTGAATATGGACAAATGCAAAATACTCCACTTAGGAAGGAATAATCAATCGCACAAATACAAAATGGGAAATGACTGCCTAGGAAGGAGTACTGCAGAAAAAGATCTGGAGTTATAGCGGATCACAAAGTAAATGAGTCAACAATGTAATACTGTTGCAAAGAAAACAAACATAATTCTGGGATATACTAATAGGAGTGCTGTAAGCAAGATAGGATAACTAATTCTTCCATTATGCTCAGCATTGATAAGGCCTCAACTGGAGTATTGCGTCCAGCTCTGGGGATCAGGAAAGATATAGACAAACTGGAAAAAGTCCAGAGGAGAGCAACAAAAAAAAATTAAAGGTCTAGAAAACATGACATATGAGGAAAGATTGAAAAAATTGGGTTTGTTTAGTCTGGAGAAGAGAAGACTGGGGGAGGGGAGGCATGATAAGTCTTTAAGAACAAGAAACGGTATTATAAACAGGCAGGGCCAGTTCCAGAGTTTATACCGCCCCAAGCAGCCAAAAAAAAAAGCCATGGTCACGATCAGCTCTACCGCCACTGCTCCAGTCTTTGGTGGCTGGTCCTTCCCTCCAACAGGGAGTGAGGGACCTGCTGCCGAATTGCCGGACGTGCCGCCCCAAGCACCTGCTTGCTGGGCTGATGCCTGGAGCCAGTCCTGTAAATAGGAGGGTGTTAAATTATTCTCCTTAACCATTTTGGAGAGGACAAGTAGTAATAAGCTTAAATTGCAGCAAGGGAGATTTTAGGATAGATATTAGGAAAAACTTCCTTTCAGGTTAGTTAACCACTGGAAGAAATTAACTAAGGAGGTTGCTGTATTTCTGTCATTGGAGGTTTCTAAGATCAGGTTAGATAAACACCTATCAGGGATGGCCTCGATAATACTTAGCCCTGCCTCACTGCAGGGGACTGGACTAGAGGACCTCTTAAGGCCACTTCCACGCCTATGATTCTGTAACCCTGCTCTCCTTGTGTTAGGCCAGATGTTGCCAGCTGTGAGAGACAGAAAGAGGCAGATGCAAAATGACGATTTAGGAGGACAGAGGGGGAGTAGAAAAGGAAGCAGAAGAAGAATTCTTCAGAGCAGATCAGGACAGAGGATGGCAATGCACCAAGGGACACATTTCTATAAACCAAAGATCAAACATGGCTTTGAAAACCACCTTTTGACCCCTCAAGTACCAAGAGAATCTGAAAAGTGACAAATGTAAAGGCCTGGAATCCTGAGTGAGACTATAGTCAGCACTGCTGCAGCTTACATCACAAAGGACATCAAAAGTGGGTAAGTATAATTACCCCCATTTTACAGAGGGGAAACTTGAGGCACAGAAAAGGAAGCTATTTCTAAGTACTAACAAAGCAAAATCTAAGTACTGAAAAAGATTCTAATATAGTAAAAATGGTCCATGTTTTTCTTAAAAAAAAAAGGGTGGGGGGGGCGGGGAGAAGAGAACTCAAATCCACATGAAGTTAGTGGTCCTTCAAGGGAGGGAAGGACTCCTAGAGTTAGCCACTGCTAGATATTGTACAGGCAGCTCTGTGGCTAACCTGCAGCCCCTGGATACAGCCAACACACCTCTCCCGTAACCAGCAACACACCCAGTACGGGCAGAGCAGGGGTTCAAGTGAACAAGTTCCCACGCTGATCACCTGCTTAGTAGTTTTGCAACATGCACAAATGGAAAGATGTGGACTAAGATGACAGCTCTAACTGCAGGGCCTCTTGACAGGGTTGTATTTAGTTTCAGCTGGATTCAGAAAGACTTTTCCTTTCAAACTGCTCTGCTTACTAGAACCAACACATTTCTGGCTGATAAATTTCCAGTTCAGACCATTACTCTGAAAAGTAAAGTAAAAATGGCACCTTTGTGTTCTTTAGACTTGCTCTCCATGTGTATCAGTATCAGATCTGCTGATGTTAGTGATAAAAAGATTTTACTACTGTCAGCCCTGCAGAGTCAACAGAGATCTGAGAAAGTGCACTGGATTCTCTTACTGCTTGTGCATCAAACACAGGAATTGTTAACTACTTTCCTTAGTGGGGTTGCATATGTATCCCTACAATCGTCAAATGATGCTCACCATTATTCCTGTGAAATTTTACTGAAGGCCATGAGGTTACACAGGCGAAACTGAGGACAGCATTTTGCTGGAGAATCATCATTACCAGAGGTGATGCATACGAAGAAAAAAAAAAAAAGTCTAGCTTGACTCTCAGATTCCAGGTTGAGTCTGCAAGGCTGGCAGTTAGAAAAATCCACTTTTACTTGTAAACGGAACAGATCTGATGTGGTGACCCAAGGAGCCATTTTTAGAGAGTCCCATCTCACAGTACACCTGCATTTCAGACTGACAGAGTGAATAAAGGGCATAGAGGTGCCTACTCCCAGATGTGTGATTCCATCAGCAGACAGCATTTTCTCTCAAGAGTGCTTTAGCAAAAGCTTCCCTTTCTGCCCAAATTTTCCATACTGACCTTCCTGAAGACAGAGCCACATCTTTCAGAGCCATCAGCAGACTCTCTCCTTCCACATACGCAAAAGATAAATTGATGCAGCCTGCATAGTTTAAAAAAATAGTGTCAGTTGAACTCCAGGGAAAGTCCTAACCCACATCACAGGGGGGCGCCATTCTACTGTACCATGTTGAGCCAAGTTCTACTGGGCTCCCTGCATGCAGACTCAGGTTCAAGGCAGGGCAGGCAGAGGTTAGAGGGCCTGTAGGACTGGCCATCAAGGCTGCGGAGTCCCTTAGGATTTCTCTTCCCTTGCCTCTGCATAGCGACTGTCTAATCCCTATTTCAGTCACTTGGCCTGAGTCCTGGAACAGGCTATAGACCAAAAGGAAGTAGTCCAAGGACTCTACAGTTCACTGGAACTAAACCCCATCATTCCTAAAGTGCACTGACATTCCTGCAGCAGCTGCTGGGTTTATATTAACTAGGAGTTTTTACTGAATTAATAACTAAATAACAAAGTCTGTGCCCCCGGTTAGTCATTCTGGTACTAAATCCAACACAGACTTCAGCTTTGGCATTTAAACTTTTTTTTTTTATCCACAAAATGTCAAACTGTCTCAGTCTTTTATACTGACAGGGTGTAATTGCACAGGGGAAGCTGTTACAAGAGAACAAAATACTTCTATAAAAGCATCAGGGGCAACAAGATGTCTGGCAAAGCCAGAGGGATCACCAGAACTAGTCCGACCTCTTGTAGATCACAGACCACCAACACCACCCCCACACTAAACCCAACAACAAAAATGAGACCCAAGTATGCCCACCTATAGAAGCCTAGACTACTATGTGCCACAGGCAGAGAACAGGAGGGACCGAGGTGCCACAGGCAGAGAACAGGAGGGACTGAGGTGCCCCAGTGCCTGAGGCCCCTCCAAAGGCAGGCATTAAGTGAGATATACTCAGATAATTCTGACACGTGACCGGCATCCACATGTTGCAGAGGAAGGTGAAAAAAATCCAAGTGACAGCCAGTCTGTCCTGGGACAAATTCCTTCCTGATCCCACATATGGCAAAGAGTTAGACCCTGAGCACGTGAGCAAAAACCAGCCAGCCAAGAACCAGAGAGACAGAACAGGGTCATGGCTTCACTAACCACTCACAAAGCAACCAGTCCCTCCATCCCATATCACCACCACTGCATCCAGACAACTAGCCAGACATGTCTGTTAAAATGAGCAGCAGTGAAAGTTTCAACCTATCCTTTTAAGGTTCTATTATTAGGGCTGAGCATCAACACATCATTGAGATGAGTGGGGCAGTTCCTAGCTCTCAGACATACAGCATGAGGCTGCCTGCAAACTTAGGAAATCATCACTGTATTGGTTCACATTAAGGGACCTTCTAGAACGTTTTCATCTCAACCAGATGGGTTAAAAACTTCTATTCACAAAATAACAGAAAAAGCAGAGTTTGCAGGAAGGGGTGGATTCTGTAACCAGAGAAATACGAGATTCTGCTAATACCTGGATAGTGATGCTCTGGGTCTCCATTCATAACCACATCTGGAATTTCAGTCATTATTTTTGTAACGAGTCGGTCCGCCAATACAGAGATTCGCTTATAGTCATACTAACAAAAGAAAGCAAGAGAGAGATCAGTCTAATAAATGGCTGATGGGTTCAACTCTCCCTCCTTTACCAACCACACACACGACTTATTTTTTAAAAGTCTCATCTCTGGTACCCTTTTTAAAGCAATTCTTTGAGTTAACAGTTTGGTATTTGCTAGCTCAGCCTGCTGCCCAAAACAAACCAAATTATCAGTTAAGAAAACTTTACCCATAAGAACTATCAAGTGACCTTTCATATAAACACAAAAGGTTTGAGTTTCAATATTAGAACTCTTTAGATAATGGTTAAAGTGACAGAGTAGTCTGCAGTATGACAGAGCGCTCCTGTTTTGCTATGGTCAGAAATGCCCATTGCATAACGGAGATGTCCGCCTCACTATGGCAGCTAGGGGGCTATCCACACTGAGTTATGTGCACCTAGTTCTCTTTCTGAAGACCTGCTTGCTGGATTCAGCAATAAGAGAATTGCTGATTGTCTAGAAACTACAGTATGACTGGAAGGACCACGGTCCTCCAAGGCATATCCCTTGAAATTTCAGGAAACTGACCATGTGGGATATATGCCCTTCAACTTCAGCATAATTAACTGTGATAGGATGGCAATGGCCTTTTAATAGAGAAGAGATCAGTGCACTTGATTCATCAGCTGCCTCCTAATTGGGTTTATAAACTGGCACCTGGGGCACACCAAGATTCAGTTCAAACAAGTGAGAGCTGCCATAGCTATGAGGCTGTAGGTGGCTCCTGTGAGAAGGCTGAAGAGCAGCAGTGCGGTTTGCCTGCTAATCTTCCCCAAGTCAGAAAGCTGAAGCAGAGGGCCAGAGAGGACTGAAGGCAGAGGAGCAGTGGGGGTTTACCTGTGAAGTCTCCATACTGGAGAAAAAGACAGTTGAGGGCCAGCAGGAGTGAGGGATGACCTCCCAACAGACAGGCTCTTGGGGATCCCCCTGGGAAAATCAGGGCTGCAGTCCATCTGGAAGGGCTGGGGTGGCTGTCCTGGTAAAAGGGCAGGAGAGGCCCAGAGAAGAGTTTGGGTGTGGTAGAAGATGCTGGAGAATGGTATGTGCTATGTTGATGGATTAGAGGATATGAGATACTTAGGACTACATGCATGGAGGTGATAAACGGATTACATTGGAGGACTTTTTTTTAAGGACTATTTTGTACTATGCTTATAATAAACTCACCCCAAGCAGGGTATTAGTGAGTCAAGAAAATGTCCTGTGGAGTTCTGGGGACTCTGAAGAAGGGAAACAGACAGGCACATCTATCATGCCGCGCTGCAGGACAGCGCTCTAGGCACGGCTTTGGTATGATATCAACCCACCCAACATTTCTTACATGTGTTCCTCTGACAAGCATGTGGGTAATCTAACAAGCTGTTGGTCAGGTAAAACAATTTGAAAACTATTAAGTGTTTAATTTTTGAAAAGTATTTCTAGTTTTTTTTGGAACATCTACCATAAAAATGACTTGGCACAGAAACTCCAAAATTAGTCCACCTTGTTGTCCTCACTGAGGACTGGGCTTTTTGATTATTTCTGGAAAATGTGACGGATTGATTACAGAGTTAGAGAATTCAGATTGCAGTGATAGACAACCCCTATTATAGACAGTTGCATACTATGGATTTTCCTTCCAGACCATGGACAATTTTACTGACTCTCTCAAGTTCTCTGGCAATGACTCACATAGGGTTTATAAGCTTTGAAGAAGCAGATCCTTCCATCAGATGTGGATAGCATGAGCAGCCTATTGGTTATTTTGAACCAGAGATGTACACTGGGAGGAGGGGAGAGAACTCTGGTTCTGGCAAAGCCTATCTGCACCACAGGCAGACCTCTCAAGCACTCCGCATTAGGTGGATCCCTCTGCATTCAGGGCAGATGGCTTCTGCTGTTCTACTTCAATCACAAACTTTGCACTTGTTAGGCCCCTCTTCCCCTACCACTTGCCAATCTCTCCCGTAAAGGAGCAGAGGGACCTTGGAGGGAGGGACCAGGTGGTGCAGAAGCTAACTGTTTTTGATGGAGCACAGTGGAGTCTATACGTGTCCCCCAGGGAGAGGAAGGAGTGGAGCAGGGCCTGAGCCGCCATGCTCTTCACAGGCAGAACAAAGAATTGGGGGCTACTCCATGCCCACCTCCCCTCTTGCAAAAATATCAGTTCAAGCTGCTCTTGGGTCTCTCCCTCAGAGGCCCCTCTCTGCTCCTTGAAATGGGGTGAACCAAAGCAGTAGCAGCTAGGAGCGTTCTGGATGCCAGAAGGGCACCACCAGCAGCAAAGGAGCCAGCAAAGGTAAACCCAGGATACATTTCATTTCATTTAGTGGAGGACAGCAATACTTTGTGCCAGGGGGCAGTCTTAGTTTAATGGGGAAAACCCCCTCCAGGGAGAAGGGCAAGCGTTCCCCCGAGGGGCCAGAGCAGGGAGTAATTCCACATTTCAGTCATATGCCCCACATTTGAGTCACATGTACTGTACATTGGCAGGCTTGACTATTGAGAGGTTTGACTGCAGGTTCTGGTAGGCATGCCCTGGGCATGTGGTGATTATACATTCTGCAGAACTAGACGAGCAATCAGAGCTGAGACTGCAGAACATACAATTCTGCAGGAGCATGGCCTCCAACAGAGCTTCCATAGACTACACAGCTCAGACGACTAATCGTCGCCTGGCTGGAATGGGCTTGGGCTCCATGGACAGATTTCCTGCGACTATGTTATATGTTCATATAAATCCACTTGGCTTATATAAAAAAAACCTCTGGGTTATTTTGTCTGCAACACTGTTGCAGAAAACCAATAGATTGAAACTAGTCTAAAGCAGAAGTGGTTTCAAGATCACCTTCCAATCCCCCAGAAATGTCTGCAGGGAAGACTTCAAGGGGCTCACTCAAATCTACATCAGAAGAATCACTTTAATCTTCAGTCTCAACAGTGAGAATCGGAATCCAGCCTGCCAGTCTTGCAGGTGTACACGCTGGAAAAGGACTTCTTTGGAGTGAAATGTGGTCCCATTAAAGGGGCCAATGGAAAGATTCATTGCAGCCCATGCATGATGGGCAGGAAAGAATCTAAGAACACGTCATGTACTATTATATAGGAACATGAGACAGAATTGATCTCCATATACCTCCATCTCTTGTTGAGACACTTCACACGCTGCCCCAAGGCCAACTGCTAAAGGTGTAGGCACAGTCCCAGATCGCATTCCTCTCTCCTGGCCTCCCCCACTCTGTAAAGGTTCCAACCTCACCCGGGGCCGACGGCGAACATAGATGGCACCAACCCCTTGAAAACAAACAAAGAAGTTGGGCGTGTTCAGGACATAGACACTTTTGAAATTACCACAAAGGATACCAGCACTGAAAGAGACCACCTCCTTCTCCTTCGAGAACTGCTCATCTGGATCCCTGTCGGGGTGGGGGGGAGGAGAGAGAGAGAGAGAAAGAAGCACCCACAGGTGTATGAACTCAGAATCTTCCAGAAACCAGTGTGCACCGAAGCTAGTCCTCCCCCAGACAACTGTCCCCTCCTGCATGGTTCTGAGTGTCTGAGAGGGAGAGGTCTCAACCTTTCCCCAGTTTGCTTTGGCAACAAAAGGTTCAGTGTGCTCATAGCACAGTGTCCCCAGTGCTACCTTAATCATTTCCCCACTTTTGGATGTTACTGCTGTGACATACCCAGGCCAGTAGGTTACAGGAGTCTGGTAGAGGGCAAATATACTGGTCACTGGCTGAATAGTTTTCTGTTCCCTGAGTGACCAGAGCAGGGGCTGCACTAGAGTAATCAGGAACCTGCTAGAACCAATTCAGGCAGACAGGCTGATTAGAACACCTGCGGCCAATCAAGGCAGGCTAATCAGGGCACATGGATTTAAAAAGGAGCTCACTCCAGTCAGGGAGCGGGAGAGCCAGAGGAGAGGAAGTGTGTGTGAGGAGCTGGGAGCAAGAGGCACAAGGAGCTGAGAGTGAGAGGGTGTGCTGCTGGAGGACTACGGAGTACAAGCGTTATCAGACACCAGAAGGAAGATCCTGCGGTGAAGATAAAGAAGGTGTTTGGAGGAGGCCATGGGGAAGTAGCCCAGGGAGTTGTAGCTGTCATGCAGCTGTTACAGGAGGTACTATAGACAGCTGCAATCCACAGGGCCCTGGGCTGGAACCCGGAGTAGAGGGCGGGCCCGGGTTCCCCTCAAACCTCTCAACTCCTGATCGCACATAGGAGGAGTTGACCCAGACTGTGAGGAAGATCACTGAGGTGAGCAAATCTGCCAATAAGCGCAGGACTCACCAAAGTAGAGGAGGAACTTTGTCACAACTGGTGTCAGAGGTGGGATTTTGGTGTGCACAGCGCGGCAGAAGAAAGAGAGTGATTAAAAAAAAGGTAGAGCATTAATATTTTTTTCCCACCACAATGGATGGCCTAGTATGGGCATTGATACAAGCTATGGCGGCCCAGCAGGAGGCTACCCGTGTCCAGGCAGCTGCCCAACAGGAGGCAGTGTGGCTGCAACAAGAGACTAATCGCCTGCTGATGGACCAGGCTTCTCAAGACCGAGCTATGTTGTGGGAACTGGTAAACCAGATAAAGACCCTTACAGAGCTGAACTGCGGCCATGATGGGGCGCAGATCATACGGGCCAGCCATTGGCTGCAGAAAATGACACGGGAGGATGATGTAGAGGCATATCTTCTGGCCTTTGAGAGGACAGCCCTACGGGAGGCCTGGCCTCGAGATCAGTGGTCAGGCATCCTTGCCCCATTCCTCTGTGGGGAGGCCCAGAAGGCCTACTATGATCTGCCTGAAGAGGCTGCAGCAGACTACCCCCAGCTGAAAGCAGAGATCCTGGCCAGATCTTGGGTAATAACTGCAGTGTCGGCCCAGCGGTATCACGAGTGGAGGTACCAGGAAAACAAAACCCCGCGGTCCCAATTGTATGACCTCATCTATTTCGCACGAAAGTGGTTGCCAATGGAATCCCAGAGTCCAGAGGAGATACTAGAGGCTCTGGTCATCAACTGATACATGAGGGGGCTACTGCCAGACCTTCATGCTTGGGTAAGCCAGAACGAACCCTCCACCTATGATGAGGTTGTCGCACTGGTAGAGAGGCGAAGGACAGCGAGGGAGTTGACCTGACCAGTTAAGGAAGAGGTACCCCGGGTTAAACTAGCAGCACCGAGCCCTAGAGCTTGGGTGACTGGGCAACCAGGGGATCACAGGTGGAAAAAGAGAGGGGCTGAAGGCCCACCAGAAGCCACAAAGAGTCAGAGCACTCAGGGAGAAGAGGATCATGATGTTAGGCTGCCCAAACCAAGAGACCAGGGAATGCCTAGGGCTCAACACAGATGTTATGCCTACGGGGAGTGGGGACATATAGCTGCACAGTGTCCCAATGCTGAGGAGCCTATGCAGTGTAATCTGGGGAACTGGGCAGACCCATGCTCCCTAATCCACCTTGTGGGGGTCTCACTAACCTCACATATGTACACCAGACCAGTAAAGCTAAACGAGGTAGAGACCACAACACTGGTTGATTTGGGGAGTGCTATCACGCTTGTCTCGGGGAAGCTTGTGCAGTGTAGTCAGCTGCTGCGGGCTAAGCGTACAGGGATAACCGGCGTCCATGGGACAGTTGGTTATTACCCTACCATCCCAGTAAAACTTGAGATTCAGGGGAACATACTGAAGTAGCAGCAGGTGTAGTCCCTAAACTCCTACAACCCGGTACTCATAGGGAGGGACTTCCTAGGGTTTAGAGACTTACTCCCAGGAGGAGGATTGGAGGAAAAGGGGAACCCTGAAGTTAGTGAGGCATCCACAGTAGATTGTTAACCCCCAGTCTTCTCTGAAATATCCCCAGATTTTCCATTCCCAAACAGGGTAGAAAGTCGAAAAGGGAAAGGAGGGCAGCTAAAGCCTTCGGAACCCGAATACTGGCCCAAAGCCAGAGGGTCGCTCTCGTAGGTAGGTGGACCCAAGCAGCTGAAAAGAAGGCCACCCAGGAGAGAGAAGCACCTGAGTCTGACCCCCACCCTAACGCTTCTGAACCAGCAGAGGCAACAGAGACTGGGCCCCTAGATCTTGGGCAGATTAGCCCCGGAACAGGAAATTTTGGAGGGGACCAAGCTGAAGACCCAAGGTACAACAATATTAGAAAGGAGGTGACTGAAATAGATGGACTCCCCATGGAAGGGAGAACCCAGGGACCAGGACCCTACTTCATAATGAAGAAGAATCTCTTATACCGGGTTGCACCAGTACAGGGGCAGAAGGTACAGCAGATCTTAGTACCTCAAAAACACCAGAACGCTGTATTAAGTCTTGCGCATAGTCATCTTTTTTGGGGGCATTTGGGGGTAGAGAAGACCCTGGCAATGAGTACTACGATGGTTCTTCTGGCCTGGAGTACATGAAGTGCGGAGGTACTGTGCGTCCTGCCCGGAGTGTCAGCTGCACAGTCCTCGTCCCCACTTGAGGGCAACTTTAGTATCCCTTCCCATCATAGAGGTCCCCTTTGAGCGAATAGCCATGGAACTAGTGGGACCCGTGGAGAAGACGGCTCGGGGCCACCAATATATACTTGCCGTTTTGGACTATGCTCCTTGCTACCCAGAAGCCCTCCCCCTGCGGAACACAGCCTCTAAAACGATAGCCAAAGAGCTGGTGGGGATCTTTGCCCGAGTGGGGCTACCAAAGGAGATATTAACAGACCAAGGAACCCCATTTATGTCAAAGCTAATGAAGGACCTCTGTTCGCTGCTCCATATACATACCCTGAGAACTTCAGTTTACCATCTGCAGACTGATAGGTTGGTAGAAAGGTTTAACCGAACCCTCAAGACTATGATAAGGAAGGTGGTAAGTCAGGTGTCCCAATCCTTCCCGTCCCTACTGCCCTACCTTATGTTTGCTATCCGGGAGGTACCTCAGGCCTCAACTGGGTTTTTCCCCATTCGACGTCACCCCCGTGGCATACTAGATATCGCCAAAGAGATTTGGGAAGAAGAACCCAATGAGGGGAGAAATATAATAGAACATGTAATACAGATGCAAGACCGGATAGCCCGGGTCACCCCTATTGAATGGGACCATTTGGAAAAGGCACAGGAGGCCCAGAGAACCTATTACAATCGCCAGGCAAAAGTCCAACAGTTCCAACCAGGGGATCGGGTGATGGTGTTGGTACCCACAGCAGAAAGCAAGCTTCTGGCCCAATGGCAGGGGCCCTATGAGGTGGCTGAACCCATGGGGGAAGTAACCTACAAGGTGCGGCAGCCAGAACGCCGAAAACAAGAACAGATTTATCACATCAACCTTCTGAAACCCTGGCATGCACAAGAGGCATGCATAACTATCCAGGAAAACAAGCCTTCCAAACAGGTGAAAGTGTCTCCCGATTTAACTCCAGACCAGAAGAATGAGGTGTCTGAGATGATGTTCGGAACCAAGATGTGTTCTCCACAAAACCAGGTAGAACAACCGAGATATCACCACATCGTCACGAACCCTGGGGCCAGAATAACAATGAGGTCCTATCGGGTGCCAGTGGCCAAAAGGGAGGAAATAAAAGCAGAAGTAAAAAAATGCTGGAGTTGGGGATCATCGAAGAATCCCACAGTCAGCGATCCGCCCTAATCGTGCTGGTATCCAAACCTGATGGCACACAAGGTTTTGCAACGACTTCCGGCAACTAAATGAAGTATCCCAGTTCGACGGGTACCCCATAACTCGCATAGATGAGCTAGTGGATCGTCTGGCGAATGCCCGGTACTTGACTACCCTAGACTTTACAAAAGGGTACTGGCAGATTCCCCTTGCGGAAGACGCAAAGGAAAAAAGACTGCGTTCTCTACACCCGAGGGTCTTTTCCAATATACTGTCCTCCCTTTAGGACTACATGGGACCCCAGCTACTTTCCAGCGCCTCATGGCCAAGCTATTACGCCTGCATAACAGTTATGCTGCTGCCTACTTAGACGATGTGGTCATTCATAACCCAGACTGGGAAACCCACCTAGAGAAGGTGGAGGCAGTCCTTGATACCTTCAGGCGAGCTGGCCTTACAGTAAACCCTGCCAAGTGCACTGTAGGGTTTACAGAGGCCAAATATCTTGGCTACATTGTGGGAAAAGGTCTGGTAAAACCCCAAGTGAACAAGTTGGAGGCCATCCAAAATTGGCCCCGACCACGTCGCAAGAAACAAGTCCAGGCATTCCTAGGTGTAGTGGGGTATTACTGACAATTTATCCCCCACTTTGCACAAGGGCAAGCCCCCTGACAGACCTAGTGAAAGCCTGTAGGCCTGATCTGGTGAGATGGTCTGACGCAGCAGAGGAAGCATTCACAGACCTATGGTTGCCCTCTGCAGTAACCCCGTACTGATAGCCCCTGATTTCACCAAGAAATTTATCCTGCACACAGATGGTCGGGGAGGACGAACACCCAATTCTCTACCTCAGTAGGAAACTCCTTCCAAGGGAACAAAAATATGCAGTGGTGGAGAAAGAGTGCTGCACCGTAAAATGGGCCATGGAAGCACTGCGCTACTACTTGCTTGGGTGCAGATTTGTCCTCGTGACCGAGCATGCCCCTCTTCAATGGATGCAGCGGAACAAGGAGAAGAACACAAGGGTGACCAGGTGGTTCTTATCCCTCCAACCTTTCCAATTCCGTGTGCAACACAGAGCAGGGAGCCGTCACGGTAATGCCAATGGCTTGTCATGTGTGCACTGTCTGACATCCCAAGCTGCCCAACCCCTTGGTGTTCAGCAGGGGGGAGGGATATGTGACAGATCCAGACCAGTGGGATACACAAGTCTGGTAGAGGGCAAATATACTGGTCACTGGATGAGTAGTTTTCTGTTCCCTGAGTGCCCAGAGCAGGGGCTGCACTAGAGTAATCAGGAACCTGCTAGAACCAATTCAGGCTGACAAGCTGATAAGAACACCTGCAGCCAATGAAGGCAGGCTAATCAGGGCACCTGGGTTTAAAAAGGAGCTCATTCCAGTCAGGGAGGGGGGAGCCAGAGGAGAGGAAGTGCATCTGAGGAGCTGGGAGCAAGAGGCACAAGGAGCTGAGAGTGAGAAGGTGTGCTGCTGGAGGACTAAGGAGTACAAGTGTTATCAGACACCAGGAGGAAGATCCTGTGGTGAGGATAAAGAAGGTGTTTGGAGGAGGCCATGGGGAAGTAGCCCAGGGAGGTGTAGCAGTCACGCAGCTGTTACACAAGGTACTATAGACAGCTGCAATCCACAGGGCCCTGGACTGGAACCCAGAGTAGCGGGTGGGCCCGGGTTCCCCCCAAACCTCCCAACTCCTTATCAGACACAGGAGAAGTTGATCCAAACTGTGGGGAAGATCACTGAGGTGAGCAAATCTGCCAATAAGCGCAAGACTCACCAAGGTAGAGGAGGAACTTTGTCACATGCCTGTATATGGTTAACCAGAAGTATTTTGTTGCCAATGCTGTTGTGGGTACAGTCTGCTTGGGCTGCTTCTCCAAAAGTGGTCTTGCTAGGCTGATTTTTGTGTGTAGGTATTCTTACTTCCTTAGCTCCATCATCCAATCCTTTCCATCCCCAGAGGCAGAACTCTCCTTGACTCTGCAGGCCAGGACTCCTTCCAGAGGGTCTCTCACTTTCTGTTTTTGGGGGCAGCTCATCAAATGAACTGCACTGCAAGGAGCTAATTTGATGGTTTTGAAAGACACTTTTGCACCTCGAGCCACCCTTCCCTCATTGAATAAACTGCTAGCCTTACACAGGGGAGACTGGTGCATTTCCCACCATTGTGTTTCCACAGAACCAAACACTGCCACCAAAGCATGGCAGTAGTAACAATTTTTCCTCAGAGGCAGTGGCATACACATCTGCCATCTGATTGGTTCTATCTGTTTATTGAAAGTACTTGTCCAGCCTCCAATGCTGCAGTGTCTGAACACCTTGCAATCTTTAACATATTTATCCTTCAAACACCCTGCAAGGTGGGGCAGTGTTATCTGCATTTTACAGATGAGGAGCTATGCCCAGAAAGGTTAAGTGCCCTGCCCAAAGTCAATTATGACCTCATCTTCCTTGTGTTTCTATCTTTTATTGCACCAACTTCAAGCTACATAGAGCTGAAGAAGCTGGTCCAATAAAAGATAGAAACACAAGGCCCTTTGTCTCGCTAATATCCTGGGACCAACACAGCTACAACAACTCTGTGTTGCCTGAAGTTACACAGGAAGGCCATTGGTGAGCAAGGAACAGAATCTAAGCCCTGGCCCAAGCTTTTTCTGAACAGACCACATTTGCCCCACAATGTGTCTTCAGTTCTCAGGAAATCATGTTCATCAAAAGGCAACGTCTTGGCAGACTTCTTGAGCAGAGTTTACAATCAACAGAATGAGTGGCCCCTCAAAGATTCAACTTTTCATCACCTATTCCACACTTGGGGCAAGTCACAACTAGATCTCAGTGCCACCAGGAAAGCATCAGGTGTGTCTGGTTCTGCTGTAGGGACAGGACCCAGTATCAGCAGTCACTTTTTCTTCTGGACTGGGGTCAGGAGTCCTATGTACATTTACAGAGTTAGGCAGGATGGGATGGGTCCAGGATGCTGCCACTAGCCTGGATAGTTTTTCGTTTTCTGACCCTCCTGGGACTGCGGTCAGAATCACAAGTCCTGGACCCCAATCAATCAGGTCTCTTGTCTCAGGATTGATGATATTCTCCACCCAAATCTAAATGCTCTCTGGCTAACAGCTTGGCTTCTGGATTTCTGGGATCATTATAACAATCTGCTAATGTTTAAAAGATACTACTGGAAAGCAGGAAGCCTTTAGACCAGACAGACTTACTCACTAATAAAAAGGAAGACATTCTCTATGTGGGCAACTCATGAGAGAGTAGATCTGATATGGTACTCCATTGCTTTTGTCTTGGAGCGTACCTGAAGAAAATTCAGACTATTTGAAGTGTATGTGGCTACATCTCATCTCTCTCCCCCCACCCCCCACCCTCCAAATGCACAAATTGACAGTCTTCATTCCCCTTACAATACCCAAATTTCTGAAAGGCTTCCATCATATATTTCCTCCAGCACACACACAACCTCTGCTATGGGATCAGCATCTTGTTCTCATAAAGTCTGTGGGACCATTATACAAATATTTTCAAAACTGTTGTCTGTACCATCTCTCTGAAGACAGCATTCCTCATAACACCAGCCACAGCTAGCAAGATACAGATTTGATAGCAGATCCTCCCTACACCACATTCCATAAGGATAAAATAGTCCTGCACTCTAACAACAAATTCCCATCTAAAATGGTCTCTGGTTTCTGTTCAAACAGGCTATTAGTCCATCTGAATTTTTCCTCAAGCTTTTCATTCATACCCAGGGAGGTCAGGCTCCACCCTGTAGCCACCCAGAGGCTCAAATTATACATTAGAAGCAAGAGGAAGACTAAGGACAAGGAAGGTCCATTGCTCAATGAGGGGGGGAAATGGCAGATGTGCTAAATGCCTTTTTGGTTTCAGTTTTCCCTAAAAAGGTTAGTAGCGATTGGAGATCTAACATAGTGAATGCCAGTGAAAGAGAGGCAGGATCAGAGGCTAAATAGGGAAAGAACAAGTTAAAAATTACTGACAAATTAGACATCTTCAAGTCACTAGGACCTGATGAAATCCATCCTAGAATACTCAAGGAACTGACTGAGGAGATACCTGAGCCATTGACGATTCTCTTCAAAAAGTCATGGAAGATGGAAGAGATTTCAGAGGACTAGAAAAGGCCAAATAAAGTGCCCATCTAAAAAAAGGGGCATAAGGACAACCCAGGGAATTACAAGCCAGTCAGCTTAATTTCTGTACCTGGCAAGATTATGGAGCAAATAATTAAGCAATCAGTTTGCAAACACCTAGGAGATAATAAGGTGATAAATAACAGTCAGCATGGATTTGTCAAAAACAAACTGTGTTAAAGCAACCTAATAGCTTTCTTTGATGTGTTAACAAGCTTTGTAGACGGAGGGCGGGGAGGATGGAGCAGTAGATGTGGTATATTTTGACTTTAAGGCTTTTGATACTGTCTCACATGACCTTCTCATAAACAAACTAGGGAAATACAACATAGATGGAGCTACTATAAGGTGGGTGCATAACTGGTTGAAAAACTGTTCACAGTCTAGCTGGAAGGGCATATAAAATGGGGTCCTGCAGGGCTCAGTTCTGGGTCTGATTCTGTTCAATATCTCAATCAAGGATTTAGATAATGGCATAGAGAGTACACCTATAAAGTTGGTGGATAATACCAAGCTGGGAGTGGTTGCAAGTGCTTTGGAGGATATGATTAATATTCAAAATGATTTGGAGAAATGGTCTGAAGTAAACAGGATCAAGTTCAATAAGGACAAATGCAAAGTACTCCACGTAGGGAGGAACAGTCAGCTGCATACATACAAAATGGGAAATGACTGCCTAGAAAGGAGTATTGCAGGAAAGGATTGGGGGTCATAGTGGATCACAAACTAAATA
The DNA here is from genome assembly GCF_025201925.1 of Gopherus flavomarginatus. Lineage (NCBI taxonomy): Eukaryota > Metazoa > Chordata > Testudines > Testudinidae > Gopherus > Gopherus flavomarginatus. Next base: position 21,225,307 of record NC_066627.1, read on the forward strand.
TGAGTCAACAGTGTAACACTGTAGCAAAAAAAGCAAACATTCTGGAATGTATTAGCAGGAGTCTTGTAAGCAAGACAGAAGAAGGAATTCGGCACTACTCTGCGTTGCTTAGGTCTCAATGGGAGTATTGTGTCAGTTCTGGGTGCCACATTTCAGGAAAGATGTGGACAAATTGGAGAAAGTCCAGAGAAGAGCAACAAAAATGATTAAAGGTCTAGATAACATGATCTATGGGGGAAGATTGAAAAAATTGGGTTTGTTTAATCTGGAGAAGAGAAGACTGGGGGGACACGATAACAGTCTTCAAGTACATAAAAGATTTGTAACAAGGAGGAGTGAGAAAAATTGTTCTTCTTAAGCTCTACTTCTTTCCTATCCTCAATAGGCTTAAATTGCAGCAAGAGCAGTTTAGATTGGACATTAAGAAAAACTTCCTGTCAGGGTGGTTAAGCACTGGAATTAATTGCCTAGGGAAGTTGTGGAATTTCCATCATTGGGGATTTTGAAGAGCAATTTAGATGAACACCTGTCCGGGATGGTCTAGATAATACTTAGTCCTGCCATGATGCAGGGGACTGGACCAGGTAACCTCTTGAGGTCCCTTCCCGTCCTACAATTGCATGGTCTCTATTACTGGACTATGCAAGGCCAGTATCTTAGAGTTCTACATGCACTTACACACAGCTTTACTCCTATAAATTTGTCTTCCAGATTGCTCTCCTGAAATGGGTGTTCCATCCTGTAATCACTTTTCACCGATGCTTCTCAGTTTCACCTTCTGGAGGGTCAGTACAGCTTGTTCCACTCCAAAGAGTGGCGATCCATATGGACAATTGCCAAAGGAGAAAAATTAAGACACAGTTCTCAGAGATGATCACCTTCTATAGTCCCTCTCTATTTCAGAGATTTGAGTTAAGGATTTCTAAATCAGTGGAAGGAATGACATACTTGTGTTCTCTTGAATTGCTGATACTAGCCCTATCACACTGTGACTTTACAGAAATACTGTCAACATCAGAGCTACTTCACGCCTATCTGAAGTCTCCTTCTAAGCCACTCAAGTGGGGCCACTGGCTGCAAACCTAAATTTGTGTGTCTGACCTTCTCCTGCAAATCCATTCACCCTCTAAAATCCTTCTCCCTCAAATCCATTCGCCCCCTGATGGTGGCTGGGATCCAGTCCCACCGGGGTGAGGGGAGAAGTAGTAAGGTGTTCAGAAATAGTGCACGTATTAGTGGAGGAAGCTGTGGAATAGCAACAAAATATTTCCTGTGAAACAAGAGGAGGGGTAGAACCTGAACCAGACCCCTCCCAGGGCAACAGTGATGAAGCAAAGCATTTTGAGTCTCCAGGGGGCTCCAGTTACCCTAGAGTTCTCAGTAAACACAACACAGCCCTGTCTGGACTTTCGCCCCTTGTGGAACGTGAGCAGCTAACACCACGTGAGCCTTCCAGCCACCCCACGTTTGATGGTGGGCAGGCACGATCCAAATGCTCACTGCAGGTTTGGCAGCAAAGCCTGAATGGGCCCTTCATGATATTTCTGTCTGTCAGAGGAATTCACTTTCTACAGCCCAAGTAATGCAAAGATCACTAGAACAGTAGGGTTGGACAAAACGGTTTCTGCTTTGTTTTACTTTGGGCACTTTGTGTTTAGTTAGTTCCATTGTTAACCCTGTATACTCAGACAGCCTCTCATTTCCTCCCATTTGTTTGAGGGGAGAGAATCAATTTTAACAAACAGGAAAATATGATTGTCAGAGCACAAGAACTGACAGTACGATTATGGGAAAGGTGTAGTACCAGACTTTTAATTCTGCCTAGCTGTTGAGTGAGTCACTACTATCAGTTAAGAGAGCACTCTGAAGCGATGCTGTGCACTGATGGAACCTGTTTGCTTCCCAACAGCAGAAAGAGAGTATGGATTAACGCTGTGGCAGAAAGGAGACACACAGGCCTTAGCACTCATGTGATCTGTCAGAGACTTCATGCGAGTCATAGGGCCCTTTGGAAAATTTTGCCTCTTTTGCACTGAAAAAAAAAAAAAGAAAAAAATACTAGACTATATAATCCAAGCATGCTATGACTGGTTATATGATTACTGAAAATCTCTATTCATTCAAGAAGAGTATGACGGGTTTATAAGTTATCTGTACAATTCACAGAATGCATGCTGAAACAAAGTGACCCCAAGACAAGCTTGGAAACATCAATCCATTAGAAAAACAATCAATTGATACCTTTTGGACCATAGATTTTATGGCCACTGATGCTCATTAGGTCAATTTTCATATCATTGACATCCATGGGGATTTTACCAACTGCCTGCGCAGCATCGGTGTGGAAGAAAACCTTACGAGAGCTGCAGATCTGACCTGGGATAAGAACACCACAACAGCAAGAAACAAGACAGTTAGTTACTTATCTCATTAAATGCATTAATGTACCTGAAAAGTGTCACCTTGAAGGGAGCAAGAGCAGTTTTGCGGGGAAAAGAGAGAAGAAAGGAGTACTCTTAGGTTGTTCTAATTTTTTAGTTAGTTGTCTATGGACTGTTTTGAAACTATTCCAGCTGACACTTACCCAAGCTTAGCTGTACATGGCTCAACTAGAACTAGCTGAAATTCAGAAGCAACAGAAAAGCTACAAGTTGCTTCCTTATCATAGAAGTTAGAGACAAAAAAAGTCATCTTGTCAAATGCAGGACTTCTCCCCTATGGAACTACTCTTTTGTCTTAATTGATGGGGGCTTCTATCACTTTCCTTGGGAAAGTCTACTCACAACCTGGCAGATTAGCCTTTGGAAGCTCTCCTGCTAGTCCACCTAGATTTTCCACTTCTTAATTCCCTTTTATTTTAAGAATATCCCATTTATCAGGCTAATATAATTCCTCTCTTTCATTGGTGGGTTCATACTCACCAAGTATCTGTATGCTTATGATCCATTCCCCACTGTGTTGTCACTTAGCCAACTTCTGCACATTTAGCTTTTAATTTTTACTCAAAAAACAGAAGCAATACTCTCAGTTCCCACCTCACTGTGGCTGCTCCTCTCCGAACTTTCTTCAGACTGACAGTAACTTTCTGGTGCCCAGAAGTGAGCAATATTCCAATTGTAGCTGCACCATATCCACAGGGAGAGAAACTATTACCACCCTATGACACAATGGGCCTCCAGGCAGAGAGACCAACAGTGACCTTTTTTCCTGCCAGATCATTGTAAACTCTCATTTGATCTGCAGCTGATTCATTTCTAGGTCTCATTTTGCACTACTGTTCCCTAGGATTCTCCAAACACACAATGTGTGTATTTCAGATTGTGAACAAGTAGTAATTTTGGCTGCCAAGAGCAAAACTTTGCTTTAAATTGCAAAAGCCAGGTAGGAGCAGAAAATAGTGCATCTCACTCTCATTATAAGGCTACATGACTAACAACTCCCCGTTAAAAATATCAGATGCAGTTCCAGTTTACATTTTAAAGCAATTTAAGAACATATTGTTTGAGACAGCAAAACCATCCTCAAAACAGGATGTCTCAGACAAAACAGGCTAATGGATTGCTTCTGATCCTTCAAAACAATGTAGCTTCCTTAGAGCCCAGTTTCATTACACCTGATACTACACCAATATGCCTTTTTAGTACTATTAGCCAAGGTATATTTCATATATATATTGCACACATTATTGATATGTATTACACATCAGATCAACCCCCCAACACTCTGCAAAGCTAAATACAGCATCTGGCATTAGTGAATATAAACCCTATCAAAATCAAGATACATGAGTGTTCTAACCTGGTACTAAGTTGGGAGCGCCTTCATGGCCCAACTGGTTTGAAATACTGTGTTCAAAAGCAAGAGATAAGGGATACACTGTGGTACCAAAAAAATAAGTTAAAAGCTAACTGATTGGTGAATTTTAGCCTTGGGTGACATACAAAGTGGTTTTAACTTGTAAACAAGTAACTATAAATACAACTAGTTTGTGGGGCATATTTTGGAGAGCATACCTTCTATGTAAGGTCATTTGGCATGCTGTGAGAAACAGCTTCCCAGAAAGATCAGTAATGTAGTGACTCTTTTTCCTGTACTGTTAGCCAATTTTATTGCTAAAACTGGGTAATTTTGGTTATTTGGTCTCCTGAACATTTTTCATAACGAACCACATGTGTAGTTGTATATATAAAGCAGCAAATACCGTTTTTCAAGTCAGAGTCATTTATATTAGGTTGCTGGAAGCCAGTGCCTACTTACCAATGTCACTAATTGGCTGCTTTACTCCTATTTCATTATTCACAGTCATTATGGACACCAAGCTTGTGTCTGGTTGGAGTGCATTCTCCAGTTCCTGGTGAAAACATTGAAAAGACACAGATGTAGTGCCCGACGTAACTAAAAGTACAAGCAAAAGCTGCCTACAGGTTAGTGTTGAGGTGCTGCTAAAATTGACTAAAACCCAAGGCCTAAAAACCAGAGAACCTAAAATATTTTAACAAGAAAAACACTGATAATATTTGGCTATCCAAAAGTACAAAGTTTTTGGACTTTGGGTAAAATAAAAACCCAAATTTGTGTTTACAGAAGATAAGAAATGTTGACATTGAACTAAAGTATCACAGAGTGTGCTTTCTAAAATTCCTCTTAACAGATAGGATAATGTACTACGATAAACACATACTGATCTAACATAGAAGTGAAGGATTGTGAATAAATAAAATAAGATTCACTGTTAGCTATATATTTAATAAACTGTAATTATGTATAGAGAGGAAGTATTAGATAAGGCAATACACAGGCCAAGCCTTTGCCTGGCATGAGGGTATTTTTCGTTAATTTCTCTTTTATATAATTTGCTGATTTGTATAAAATGACACTGTTGGCAAGATAAGTAACATGTCACGCTGGAAGATGTAACTAAGAGGTACGAACATGCACTGATAAACAAAAATACCCTTTTTCTGGGACCGAGAGCAACACGATCTCAAAACTGCAAATTCATCAAGAAAATTATAGACATTAGGTGATTAATGCTTGCACCGGAATATGTATGGGTTACGTACAATTCAATGGAATGCAGATTGGAGGAAAATTATGTAATGGAGCATGTGAAAATGTATCAGAATACATGAAAAAATGGATCCAAGACTGGAGAAACGCCATACCAGAAACTGAGGAACGAAACTGAAGGACCAGACCAAGAGATATGGGGAGGTAATGACCACCCCAGAAGGAGGAGGGACTTTTTGCTGCCCCCAAATGTGTAACTTTGGCCCATTTAACTAACTATTCCATGTATGTCCAGACACAATAAGTATTGACAATAATTCTGTCTGAAATTGTATTAAAATAAAGGCAAAACTGATTAAGCCTCAATTGGGAGGATGGGTGACTCCATTTCCCATCGCACAGACCCAACACTTGGCTTCAGTTTTGATAGCAAATTACATTCAGTTAAGAAAAAGTTCCTGTAGTTCTTTGGCACTACAAATGAAAATGATGGAGGTGTTGGAATAAATCCTGATTCAATTAACTGACAGACGTTCTAAAAGGAGACAGAGAAGACTCAGGCAGAACACCACCAATCACCAACTAACAGATCTATCAGTTAAAAAAGAACCCATTTCCACAATTAGTAGTAATACTACTTATACATAAATAAAAGCAGCAGGACTGTTCAATTTCTATGTAATTTAATATTCACATGAACAACAATATATGACTAGGTCACAGCCATGAAATCTTTTCACGGTTACATTCATGTCAGCTTGTTTCTTGTGTATTTTATTAATTAAATTTTTTTTTTATATATATATATTAAATATATATAAAAACACATCTAAAGAAATGGCAAGTCCTCCAAATCCAAGAAAATTATTGCAATACACAAGGAAGGAGGAGAAGGGGGGGAAAGGGAAAATTACTGTTAAGAGTCACCTGAGAGCAGGAGTAACAATTATGCATTACATGCAAAAGAACATGGAAGTCAGCACTCAAAGCTGGGTATCTGGCCCAGAAGTAAAGTTGACAGTCCTGTGTAGCAGAATATACCCCAAGTAATAATGGGTATCTGGTGGCTCAAAACCCAATCATTGCAGCCTGAGGCTGGGAGGGATGAATCCATAGATTAATCCATTTTTAAGGCCAGAAGAAACCATTCATCTCATCTAGTTTGATGTCCTGCACTGCACAGGCCACAGAATCTCATCAATAATTCACACATCAAGGCCCACTGCACCCCACTGTATGCCATTTACTTCAGTTTTGTGTAAGGTGGGCAATGGCCTGATTGGAGTGTGTACAACAGAATGTGAGGTGGTAGGTGGTGGAACGCAAAGCCCAGCATAGATGCTTATCATTCAGGCTCAGAGGAGGAAGCCTAGGAGAACCAACACAAAAGCGTTAATTGCCTGTACTGATGCTGTGGAGGGGAACCATCGTTATAAAGCAGCAGCAGCCATACAAGCCAAGAGTCCATTAGAAGAGGAGTTTAGGCAGATCAAAAAACAAAAGAACAGCCCTACGGGTCAGACCAATGATCCAGCTAGCCCAGTATCATGTCTTCCAACAGTGGCTTGTGCCAGATGCTTCAGAAGGAATGAACAGAACAGGGCAATTTATAGAGTGATTCATTCCCTGTCGTCCAGTCCCAGCTTCTGGCACTCAGAGGTTTAGGGACACCCAGAGCATGGGGTTGCATCCATGAACATCCTGGTTAATAGCCATTGACGGACCTATCCTCCATGAACTTATCTCATTCTTTTTTTTAACCTAGTTGCACTTTTGGTCTTCACAACATCCCCTGGCTATGAGTTCCACAGTTTGACAGTGCGCTGTGTAAAGAAGTAATTCCTTTTGTCTGTTTTAAACCTGCTGCCTATTAATTTCATCAGGTGATCAATGGTTCTGGTGTTATGTGAAGGAGTAAATAACACTTCCTTATTCATTGTCTCCACACCATTCATGATTGTATAGATCTCTATCATATCCCCACTTAGCTGCCTCTTTTCTAAACTGAACAGTCTGTCTTTTTAATCTCTCCTCATATAAAGCTCCTCATACCCCTAAATAACTGAGTCACTCTTCTCTGTATTTTTTCCAATTCTTTTAGCCTCTCTAGTCTCCTTGAGCATTTCACAGCCAGTCACCATCCTGGTCACAAGTATATTCTTACTGCTATACTCTTAGTATTCAAGCATGGAATGTCTGTCTATAGAGAGTCTATGTTACGGTTTGATTCATTTAATATTTTTACTATATTTGACTCTGCTTTCTTTCACCTGAAGTGCCACTCCTCCACCAGCATAACCTACTTGGTCATTCCCGTATATTTTGTACCCTGGTATTTTGTTTAAAAGAGATAAACAAAACAAATTTGTGACTAGACTCCCAGATGCTTTGTCAGTTTCAGGATAAAGCCAAGGAAGCAAGACTTTATCGAAAAGAAGTTGTTGCGGGGAGGGGGAGAGGAGAGGAGAGGGAGGCATGCATCAACTCCTAGCAGAGTCAAGTGGAATTCTAATACCACATGAGAGATTAGTTTGGACACAAGTTCAAGAAAATCCTTGGTGTGACAACCTCCAAGATGAGGGAATCATATCTGTCTAAACCCAGTGGAGAGTTCTGAGGTTTGCTCAAGACCTGGGCAAAAGAGAGAATTAAAACGAAAAGGGAAAAGACCAAAACAAGCACCGAAGGGTGAGCGCTCTCTCTCTGAAACTCCTGGCAGCTTCCTTGTTACTTGAGCAATAACACAGCAAAAGAACAGAACCTTGAGAGGAAAGAATGATGTATGTGAAAGGCAGAAACTCCTTCACGCTGTTAGAAAACAAGGAACCAATACTGCGCACGCACACACACACTTTCAATACATGAAGAATATTAGGGGGCAACTGAGCCATATTGTGTTAGCATGGGTTACAATTGCACCTTCTGAATTCCTCTGGTACCACAGTAAGCATTCAGTGTTGTACCCTGCTTCATCCTAAACCCTCTGCTATTGCATCAACAAAACTTTTATGCTGCCACCATGGCTTATGTTATCAGTAACATTATGTCAATTGAACTCTTATGACAACACTCAAACATTACTATTTTAAACCTTAATAACCATTCATACAAAACATGTTGCTATTTTAACGTTTTCATAACTACTCCAAGCAAAGAGCCACATGCATTTCATTTCAGTCTGCTCACTAGAGCAGTGTTTAAAAAAAATCCAACACAAATGTTAAACACTGGAAATGTTTTGATCACATGGTCCTTTTCTGAAAGTTATAGCTAACTTCATACATTAGGGGTTTTTTCCCCTTCAAAATTCCCTAAAAATTTCAAGCAATTCATAAACTACAGTAAGCATCTAAAATTCATCATCTAAATCCAAACAAAAAGATTTATAGACTGTTTCCTTTCCAATTAAAATGAAAATCTATTGTGGGACTACCATTCCACCACAATGTCATTCTATCCTCTGTCTTTTAATGACAGTCATTCTCTTACTCCAGAAGTCCATAATTAAAGAAATAAATAAAAAAAGCAGAGAAACAGTTTTCTCCAAAGTGCACCCTGCCTTTAAAAACTTGGCTGGTATGATTTCCATTCTTTTGTCTTTTAATAATTAGGAACAGGTCATCAATAAAATTGTTTTTAGGGTAACAGCAATGCTTCAGCAAAAGTGATGCTGAGGCCTCTAAAGTGATAGTGCTATGTGGAGAATTTGTACATGTTTGCTAACAAGCAACTTACCTTTAAATCTATGAGCCCATTTCTTTTAACAGGCAAGTATGTGACACGAAAGCCTTCAGTCTCCAGATAACGGCAAGAGTCCAGCACACACTTGTGTTCTGTCTGAGTTGTAATTATATGCTTCTTTCTGGATTTATAGAATCTTGCAACACCCTGGTGTTCACATTAAATGAAAAATAAAACGACTGTGAAATTGCTTACAAGATAGCGATTTATATAAATTCAAAGGGGCAGGACATCAAGCAAAAGGAAGTTTCTCCCAGGGTCACTCAGCGTGGCAGTGTCTGAAAGGGCTATTGGGAGAAAGTCTCTTATGAACAGGGCCCTAGCAAATTCGCAGTCCATTTTGGTCAATTTCACAGTCATAGGATTTTGAAAATAATAAATATCATGATTTCAGATATTTAAATCTGAAATTTCAGTGTTCTAATTGTAGGGGTCCTGACCATAAAAGGAGTTGAGGGGTGTGTGTCACAAGGTTATTGTAGGAGCGGTTGCAGTCCTGCTATCCTTATTTCTGTTCTGCTGGTAGCCGCGGCTCTGCCTTCAGAGCTGGGCAGCTGGAGAGCAGTGGCTGCTGGCTGGGAGCCCAGCTCTGAAGGCAGAGCCACTGCCAGCAGCAGCGCAGAAGTAAGGATGGCCTAGTATGGTATTGCCACTTTTACTTCTGTGCTGCTGCCTGCAGAGCTGTGCCCTCAGTCAGCGGCCACCACTCTCTGGCCACCCAGCTCTGAAGGCAGAGCCGCTGCCAGTAGCAGCACAGAAGTAAGGAGGACATGGTATGATATTGCCACCCTTACTTCTGCACACAGCCCCTTTTCGGTCAGGACCCCCAGTTTGAAAAACACTGGCCTCCCCCATTATATCTGTATTGTGTGCTTTTACCCCATACTAAAGACCAGATTTCATGGGAAGAGACCAGATTGCATGGTCCAAGAAAAATGCATCATGACCATGAATTTGGTAGGGCTCTACTCATGAAGAGAATTAGCCACAACACTCCAGTAAATTTTACTTACTGGTTTATTATATGCAAATCAACATTCAATCTGAAGAGGGAGTGAGGAGATAACCCAACATCCCAGGCCCTCCTGAGACAATCACTATCCTTTCCCAATTATTTATTCAATTATAATCTACAAAGATTACTTGCATTAAATTAGACTATTTGGTTATTTACAACTGCTTCCAAAAATATATAGCTTTGAATTCTGAAAGTATTTATTAAGAGAGGATTCATAATTTTCTGCTTCTTTGGACGAGCGAGATTTTGAGAGTGCGAGATAGCGGACATAGAAACTACGAGAGAAATTCGCTTCAGATAAGAGAAGCTGAAAATATCATAGACTGTAGATAACATAGAATGAAAAATCTTCCAAATATTAACAAGAAAAATAATCATCTGTGGAAAATGATTGATAATCAAGATTTCAGCCACTCTTTATGATCCAGATTTCAGTTACATGAGCACAAAACTTCATCTGGGACAAATGGATTTTTAATCCCCATGTGCATATATCAAAAAGAGCTAAACTAATTTTCCTCAAGCTTGAAGGGGAAAAAAGTCACCTTTGCTTTAACACCAAGGATGGAAAATTTCAGACCCAAAGGAATTTGCTGGAACAGCTAGGTTAATTGTGGGGGATTTCAATACAGTTCAAAGATGTCTTCATTTTAAGGAATAGGCAAAGTACTGCACCTTCTCCAAACCATGGGTCATGGCCAGCCTGCTCCCGCCCATCAAGCCAGCACTAGCCCACCACTCCCTCCAGGTACACTGTGGCATGGCAGTCCATTCCTTCATGGAACAAGCTGGTCAAACTAGGACTGTAACAAAACAAAAATACCAAGCCTTCCACTAAAATCACTGTCAATCTATCAACCGTTCAGAGTCACAGATGGATCATTGGCAACCTGACAACAGGACTTAAACCCCAAACATTACAGATTTCAAAGTAATTTAGTATATATCAGCCATTTACCTTAATTGCTAAATTATTTGATTCTGTCGCACCACTGGTAAAAATAATCTCTCTAGGATCTGCTCCAATTAATGATGCAACTTGCTGTTTAAAAAGAAAGAAAAATGATTTGCTATTTTAAAACATGAAATTGAGTTCATCACACACTGAGAATATGTACAGCATCTCCCAGAACATCTCCTCTACCCAAATACTAGCCCAACCTGGACAGGATCATAGATACTGTCTTTAGAAATGGCATTACACACATGTACTTCCTCTTTTAATGTGGAGGAGGATTTGCATAGGTCACTTGTATGCAATACTACTACTTGTTGTGAACATAAACCCTTCTGAAGGGACGGGAAAACAAAATATGCAACTAATATTCAGTGTATTCAATACGCAATATATCCCATATGCAACCAAAATACACTCAAACTTTAACTTATGTAAAACTAACCAAAGCAAAAATCCAGTCACCTAGCTTGTATTAAAATGTGAAGACCATCTAGTTAGTGCAAGGGCAAATACATGCCTGAGGGGGAGATTTTCACAGGTGCCATAGGGACTTAGCATGACAAGTTCCATGGACTTTCAAACCCCTGAGGAGCTCTGGAAAGCCTCCCCCAACAACACCCAAGTCGCCACCACTTAAATTGTTTTAATATAAAATACAGTAACTCCTCACTTAAAGTCATCCTGGTTAACGTTGTTTTGTTACATTGCTGATCAATTAGAGAACATGCTTGTTTAAAGTTGTGCAATGTTCCCTCATGATGTTGTCTGGCAGCCGCCTGTTTTGTCCACTGCTTGCAGAAAGAGCAACTCATAGGAGCTAGCTGTCCCTCCCCACACTGCCATGTGCTGCTCCCGCCCTCTGCCTTGGAACTGCTCCCAAGAGCCACCTGCTTGCTGTGCGGGGGGGGGGAGGGAGCTAATTTCAGGGCATCCCCCTCCCCCCTGCTTACCCCATCTCCACAGAGCAGGGGGACACACAACAGGACTCAGGACAGTGGAGCATGCTGGCAGCAGCTGCTGTCTTAACTTGCTGATCTACTTAAAAAGGCAATGTACTTAGAATGGGGTCAGCATACTTAAAGGGGCAATGCGCATCTCTCTCTCTCACACACACACAAGGTCTCTCTCTCTGTCTGCCTTTCGGTCTCCCCTCCCTCCATCTGTGCTGCCTTGTAGAGCGTGTGGCTACATTAAAAACATGTTAACCCTTGAGGGCTCAGTCCATTTAGCAATAAGGCATTCCCTGGGAAATATCCCAGCTCTTCCACCCTCTGACTTCACCATCTCAACCAAGCTTCACAATCATTGCTGTGTACAGTATTAAATTGTTTGTTTAAAACTTATTTTGTGTGTGTGAGATATATATATATATATATATATATATATATATATTATATACACATACATACATACACACACACATATGGGGAAAAAAATTTCCCTGGAACTTAACCCCTCCATTTACATTAATTCTTATGGGGAAATTGGATTTGCTTAACATCATTTTGCTTAAAGTCGCATTTTTCAGGAACATAACTACAACTTTAAGTGAGGAGTTACTGTATGTATTTTGTTTTGAGTTTACCAAACAATACATAACATAGTAAATTCCTAAGTTGCTAGAGATCAAGTTGCCAAGTCTCACCTCCTAGGAACTAAACCAGAATTATGGGGGTTGAGGGGCTATTTTTATGTTTTAAGCAACTAGTTTATGAAAGGAAAAGTTATTTAAGTTCTGTGGTGGGGCTGAAAACCCTCACCTGCCTGGCTCGCTCCATAGCAGACTCACTCTCCCAGCCATAGGCATGAGTCCTGGAATGTGGGTTGCCATAATAGTGCATTAGATAAGGGAGCATGCTGTCCAAAACTCTGGGGTCCTAGAAGACAAGAGACACTTATTTAAAAGCAAAGAAAAAACATTTTGTTTTTCCTCCCTCTTTCTTTCCCCTGCAATACTTATGCTTTGCTTTATCCCAGACCAGCAGCCAGCTTATTACAAACTTCTGTGGATGCAAAAATATTTTACATACACTCTGTATTAACCTAACTGGTGACTGGCAAACGTTTGCTAATAATATCCTGCAACAAAGTCCAATGCAATCTTACAAGTCAAACCTTGAACTAAATCAGAAATCTTTCTCATAGGAACAAGGACTTTCTATGCAAAAGAAACACAAAACCCCATCTTGGTCACAGGAAATGATATAAAACAGAATTTTGAAGTTTTACATTTTATCCAAGATGACCCTTCATCACTTCAGAATCTATTTAATTCAAATGACATGTCAAGACTGTACTTGATAATAGCCACCACCTCAAGGTACATTTATTGTACGTTTCCCCCAGGAATATAAAGAGATTTCTAATTATTAAACCTCACAATATACAAGTGTTGATGAAAGGTATCCTGGTCGTAATAAAATGAGTGGAGTGGAGAAGACGAGACTTCTGGAGAAACACCTGCTTCTCAACTGTTACTAAAGTACAAGGTTAGAATTTTATTTGCAGACCATCGCTAAAGTTAGTTTGGTGAACCACTGAATGGAGATGCTTATCAGCACAGTGACCACAACAAAGATGGTGAGTGCCTTAAACTAGGTAAACAACTGGACTTTCTTTTAAGCACAGATAAGGTAGTCTCTTCTCAATCCCTCCATGTTTTCAGTGTTCCTTGGGAAGACTGCAGTGAGAAGGAGTGGGTGCTGGGGAAAGACAAGATGTAATTGGGCATGAGATTATGTACACTATGAGAACAAGAAGCTTCAGTTTGATGAGGTAAGAGAAGGAAGCTAATAGATAGATTCAATATGGGAAGGAATGACACATCAAGAACAAATAAGGAAGAGTAGATATTGGGCTTCATTACAAGCTGATCATTCTTCTGGCAAGAATACAGCTCTTCCCATAGTTACCCATGAGCACTCTGATTTGCTAATTGAAGTCTGCATTCCCCATCATTAAGGTTAAGATTTTGTCACAGTAATTTTTAGTAATAATCATAGACAGGTTGCTGGCAATAAACAAAAAAAATTCACAGAAGCCCATGACCTGTCTGTGACTTTTCCTAAAAATAACAAGGGTGAGGAGCTGATGGGGGATTACTGAAGCTTGATGGGTGGGAGATGAGAGCCCAAGCCCTGCTGTGGTGGGAGGGGTCTGTATCCGCCCCCGGCCCCAAGCTTTGGCCCACGGATAAGGCAGACAATGTCACGGAAATCTTTGGAAGTCATAGAATCCATGATATCTTATCCTTACCCATTATGCACATACCCCATCTGGTTACAACTACAGGGTTCATTCTAGGGCACTAGTGTATGTTCACATCATTTTACCAACCAGAGGAGTCGTTGCCTGGACATCCATATACAACGGCCGGAGCACGGATTCTTCATCATGGCCTTTTTCTAGAGGGGGAAAAAAAATACACTGCAGTGATAGCTGCCCAGCAAGCACAAGGGACAAGTAAGGACACAATGTGAAGAAGAGGAGAAAGGCAAAACTTTCCAACAACAGAGCTGACAGTGGTGCAGGAGAAGAAAACAGGGAACCCACAGTGAGCATGGAACCTTTCTAATGAGAACATGCACCACACTGGAGACTCCAAAGGAGAACCAGGCACGAGCTGTACTGCTGGGATGTGGGAAAAGGCCCCTCCCTGCATTCTGGCAAGTGGCCTTTCCAGGCAGCCCAGGGGAGCAGGCCGCATGTCGTACAAGAAACATCAGAAGGGCTGAATCTTTAACACCCGTTTCTGTCTGAGGCGCTTCTAGGGCCGCCATCACTGCTGTGTCCGACAATCCGGTCACAACACTCGCGCGGGGCAGGGGGGGACGGGGCATAATCCCCGTGTTACCGTGAGGCACAGAGAGACTTGCCCAGGGGCGCTCCGGGTGTCTGGGGGGGCGGGGAACGGAGGCCAGGTTAGCACTATACCCAATGGGCTCCCCTCTCCCGTGCCCACCAGCCTGAGCAGTCCGGGCAACTCCCCGCTCCCCGCGACGGCTCGGCGCCTTTACCGCCGCCCCCGAGCGCCGCGGGCTCCCCCACGCACGGACACTCCCCACTCACTCTCATGGCGCCGGGCCGCCTCCGACAGCCGCCGGGCCGGCAGCCCCCCGAGCCCAGGGGCCCCCCGCAGCGCCGCCGCCCTCCGCAGCAGCAGCAACATCCCCACCAGAGCCAGGCCCGGAAACAGCCCCTCCCCTTACACTCCGACCCGCGTGGCGTCATCGCAGCGCGCCGGAAGTGACGGAGGACTGGAGCGTGCTGGCCGGAGCCGAGGAGCGAGGTGAGGGCTCCCCTGGCGCCCCCAGGAGCGGGCTGGGCTGGGCGGGAGCGCGCCAGAGAGCGCCTGGGCTCAGCCGGGCCCATGGAGCCTCCCGCGGCCGTGGGGTCCCGGCTCCGCGCGGTGCAGGCGCCAGGCCTCACCATGTCCCGTGGCTGTGAGTTCCGCCGGCTGCCCGCCGCAGCCTCTGCAAAGCCTCCGAGTCCTGTGCTGTGTGACAGGGCGAGCAGGGGCCTGGCTCCCTCCGGGGCGCGGACATGGCTGTGGGCCTCTCCTGGGCTGCTCCGATTGTTTCCTCTCTGAGCTAAACCGCCCTGGTTCCTGTCCCTCCAGAAGCGTTTTTCCTTCCTTGCTCCTCCAGCTCATGACCTTTCTCCCTAGTCTTGATTATTGACCATGCGCCTCTTGGGACAACGTAGGGAAATGGCAGCAGCCTCTTCTCTGCTCTGGCCTAAGCTAGTCACAGCGTAACTGCTCAGAAATGTCCAGTCTCTGACAGTTTTATGTATATGCTTCTTTATGTGAGTGAAACTTGTTGGAGAAGGACACTCTGTGTTCTGGGCATCGCACAAAACGTCTGGCTGCAAAATGCTTTCTGGCTGCGGAGACTATGCTTGTCCTGGTTAGAATAATACCGGTTTAAAAAGCAACAGGTAGTTCAAGGAGTTTTTTGCAGCCTTCAGATGAACAGTTTTGGTTGCTGCATAATCTGGAAGGAGGCAGTTTTACCTAGTAACCTCTGTCTGTTGGCCAAATGTATCTGCCAACTGTGAATGCAGAATGTACAGAGTTTATGACTTTTTGTAGGAACTGAGAAGTATAAAACCTAGACTGATGTTCGTGAGGATGATCTTGTCACAATCTGAGCCCAGTTTGTAACAGATTATGAATATATAATATTTCTGATTTTCACTGACAAAGTGTGAGTGTTTGAGTCCTAGGAGCAGGGAGAGTTTCTTAGTGTCCATTTGGGTGATGAAAATGCTTTTTCAAATCTGGTTAGCTAACATAATTTGAAATCTCCTTTTACATCTAGTGCAGGCTCCCCCCAGGTTATAACATGACCAATCAAATTAAAGGTGCTAATTTGTATCTTTGCTAAATGTAAAAGGGGGGTTGAGATTCTGCTTGCTAACGCAGTTTTAAAGCACTATAATTTGTTGTCTGGACGGGTCTTTAATGCCAGACATCTGTTATGCTGTTCACCATCTTGTTAAATATATGAGCTAAGTAATACTATTATTTATCATTAATAGTCCAAAATTATGCAATAGGTGTTTGTTTTTGCATCTATCATGTTGGACCGCTCCAGTGCATTGGCACATCCTAACCCATTGTAAAGTCTGCCTTTTATTTAATCCTTCCTATCTCTCCTTTTTAAAATATCATTTGTCTGCACTGTATTGGACAGGGGAAGTCCAAGCTATTAGAAATTCTCTCTAATCCAATAAATGCATGTTTAATTGAGTACCTATTAAATGTAGGTATTAGAGAGGCTGGATGGCTCATTGGCAGATTAGAAAAGGGATACAGAGCCTTTCAATCACAAGTCATCATTCAGTTTCACATCAGGTTGGTAATAACTTTCAGTTATTACCATTAGATAACTGACCAGTGCTATATGTGAAATGAGTTATTAGTCTTAGTCCAGTTTGTACTGGACATGCACTACCACCACAGATTGAACAGGCATGGCAACTGAATTCAGCTCTAATTCTGAAAAGTGGTCTCTCCAGCAAGCAGCGGCATATCAGTGGGGCAGTGTGGAGAATGTTGCACTGCAATCAGGGTGGATTTGATTTAAATCACTAGTCAGGAAGACTCGATATAATCATGGATTTCTACATAAAAGTGCGCTCTTGTTGGTTGTTATAACCTTAATACTTATTCTTCACAACTCAGAAATTGATGCAGGTTTCATTTTTGAAGGTACACACTGTACATTTTTAAAGTGATTCATTTTGAAAACTTTTCAGATGAGTTTTACAGCTATATCAGAAAATAAATGATTGTTTGGTTATTTCACTTACCAAAGGTAATTGAAGCAGATATTTATGAAGTCATTGGGAGGTGAACGATCTCCAGTACAACAGGTTAATCATTAATATTTGGAGGATTTTCTTGCCATGCTGTATCAGGAGGAGAACATCACCAGACAGACATTTAAATTATTTTATTTAACTAAAACAACAACACTATGTATTCGAGGTTTTTTTTTCTTCAGCAGCAAACATAATATTTTAACAAAACAAGTATATGAATTTTTGAATTTAGTTAAACATTCAAGTAGTTTTAAAATCAGGTTTGTTTTTGTTAAAATTGTTTTTAACTAAAATATTTAAACGAAATATTAAAAAAAACCCCAAATTAAATCGACTTTGTCAGCCATGTCAACATGAGAAACTTAAAATATTGGCTTCTGCAGCTAACTCTGTCATCTTCACCTTCATTTTTCTGTTTGTTCATAATCTGGAAAAGAAAAACAAGCTTTCCTGCTTTTTCAGGTCCCAAACAATTTCTCAATTTGAAATGAATTAGTCCAAAGGAAGAAAATATTCTTTCTACACCAGCAGAAGAAGCTACTGCTGTTAAAAGTGAGATTATCACTTCAACAGTCTTTGAATCCAAGTGCTTAAGTGACTTCCACCAGTTCACTGGGGTGACTTTCTTTAAAACATCATCAGCAAACATATATTTCTTGAATGGTTCACCCTTAGCACTGAAGTTTATTATAGTTGGCATTATGGAGGGATTATTACTGGATGTCCATGCCATAGCCAATTCCTCTTCTTCAGCAGTTAAAGTTTGACCCTGGTACCGAGTATTGAGAATATTTGCAAGAAAATGAGCTGGGATAGTGCTTGTCCCATTCATTTTTTTTAATGCTTGTAATTTTAACTCTGTCATTGCATATTTCTCTTTTTAAGATCTCACTCAGTTTCTTCCAAATTTCAGCAGAGTCAGCAATAAAATTGCTATTGCCCTGCATTTTGTTCAAGGCTACAGAAATAGGCTTCAAGGTACTCAGCATGTGTTCAACATTTCTCCTAAGTCCAACGTTGAGAACTTTGTGATAGTGCCATCTATTTTTTGACAATTTTGTTCACAAACTGTCATCAGATTAGGCCAGTTCTTGATATAGTGCTCAAAACAGTTCACTACCGAGTTCCATCGCACGTCTTGTGGGAGAGTTAACTTGGTTCCTCCCACTTTTTTCAGAGCAGCTGCTGCAAAGTGGTTGTTACGCAAGTATTTTGCAATTTCAACAACACTAGCCTTTATTTCTGGTACACTGAAGTATTTGCCTCGGAGATGCATCAAATGAGCACTGCAACTGTATGTTATTAGCTTGGGTCTCTTCTAAATACTTTCTTCTCATCTTGGATACATTTGCAGCATTGTCTGTGACCGGGCTGCGTACTAGACATTTGAATTTTTTTTTCACAATTTTTTTATAGCTTTTACTGCTGCTACTTGTAAATATTCTGCTGTGTGTGCATTTTCTGCTGTGTCAGTTGTTTCTGTAAGGAAGACATTCCCTTCTTCTGTTGTCACACAAGCACATACAACATGATCATTGTGGACATTGCTGCACCCATCAAGACTCAGGTTAACAGTTTCACCTTCTAGACCTTTTGCACACTGCTCAGTTTCTCTTTCATACATTTTATGCAGCAATTTGCCTGCAACATCTACTCTTTTGGGAAGACTGTATCCTGATCTTAATGACTGAACCATGTTAATGAAGTGTGGGTTCTCAGTCATAAGGAAAGGAGAGTTTGTTGCATAAACAAACCGGGCAATGTTTTCATCAATTACCTCTTTTTGTAATCTGCTGGTTCTTATCACAAATTTATCTGTGGTTGTTTCTGGATGATGGAGATTTTTTTTCTTTTTGCTACAGGTGATATACTGTGGCTATGTGACATACATGATGTTACTGAAACACTATATTTGGCAGAGAACTCTGAAACTATAGAAAATGATGGTGATCTTGAAGGTGGATAGTCCTCAGAATCCTGTATGTTGAGAATGGATTCTCCTAAACAAAATAAGTCAATGCAGTTATTTAATTATTACCATACTGCTCATTTAGTATTACTCATTGCATTCACTGACACTCAGTGCTACTTTAAAGGTGAAATTGTAAAAGGAAGATCTGCCTATTTCAGCTATTTATTTTTATCACAACTGCATCTAAAGTGAAAGTACCATAGAGTAACAACTATATTTTTTTGCTCAAACATGAGAATTCAAGAATAGTGCAGAAGGAAGCCAGGCACTCCTTAAGAAAGAAGTATGAAATAAAAAAGGTTACCAACCTGAAGATCCTGCACGTTCAGACATGTTCCTTTCATCATCTTCAACGCAGCTTCCTCCTGAGAAGGAACACTTCTCATGATGTTGTTTCATTTGGCCTTGCATCTCTGTGTTGCAGTTTGCTTTTTGCACGCATGCCTGTCTTACCCACAGGTAGAGGAACTTCATTAAAATATTCCCAAACTAGCTCTCTTTTACAGCCTGCTGCCGTTATAGATTTTCCCTTCTAGCAAAAGAATGGTATGGTAGATCTCAAATCAATGAAGGCTACGCTCAGAAAGTCCTCAAGACTTCTGGAATATGCTGCTCAAACAGTTTCTCTTTTGTTTCTACTGCCTGTGCCTCCCTTCTGACATTGAGGCTCCAGACTTCTCCTTGTCCAGATCTATTCTGCCCCAACAATCTTCTGTTCGTTGAACTTTTTGAAACTTTTGCACTTTTAGAGAGAGGTAAGGGATTGACTCTGTGTACACAAATTTGCAGAGGGACAATAGGGTTGAGGTCTGTTATTTCTCACCTCTGTATGTTATTTATCTAAAAACATTTTTGCTGTTAGAAGCATGTTACCCTCTGGAGACACAAATCCACAGTTTGAGAATGGCAAAACTAAGCATCTTTGATGGTTTCTTCTAGACTGAGCATGGAGTCCCATTGGGTAGATAGAAAGATTAACCTAAATAATCTATTCAGAAGCCCTTGGAACCCCATAAGATTGGGTCCCTAATCCATGAACTATTGGAACTCATTTACAAAACTTTTCTTAAACATTACAGGAATATATTGTCCCATACTATAAAATTAGAATTTATAATCCCTATTCCATGATGAGATATCTTTGAGCTATAATGTATCTTGATTCAAGTTATCTTTAGATATGCTTTTTGAGGAAAAAACCTTCTATCAAAAAAATCCAATATAATTAAAAAAAAAAATTTATCCACCCTGACTGCAATCGTCCAAACTGTTCTGGGGATAAAAAGAACCACAATCATCAGAGCTGCCAACAGCACCTTTTGCAAGTACTGAAATTCGCATATAGCATTGAGCACAGGGGGATTTTAATGTGAATCTTTGTTACAGAAAGTGAAGTCCTATCAGATTTTTTCCCCCCTCCTCTGAATGGGTGACCATCTTTTCATGGGGGAAAAAAATCAACATAATACAAATAGCCTAGGGGCTAGGAATTTGGGAGTTGGCTGTTTCATGCATCAGCCAGTAGGGTGTATGGGAGTGCCTTGGATGCAGTGTGTTCTGGGAGGGAAGGATTTTTGCTTTCAACCACCCCTCCAGGCAATGCTAATCAAGGAGAGGCTCTCTGTCAGACTGAATGGAGTCCCTTCAAGTCCTTTGTCAGAAATATAGGGCTTGTCTACACTTACATTTTATAGCACTGTGCATTGCAGGCTCAGGGGGGTGAAAAATCACCCTCCTGAGTGCAGCAAGTCTGAGTGCTTTAAAGCACTAGTGTAAACAGGCTCCCAGCGCTCGGAGCTAATCCCCTCACGGAGGTGGATTACCAGGAGCAGAGGTGGATTACCAGGAGCGCTGAGAGAGCACACGACCACACTCGCACTTCAAAGCGCTGTCACGGGAGCATTCCCGCAGCAGTGCTTTGAAGGTTCCGGTGCGGACATACCATAGTGACTGTTAATGGGGGTGTGAAGGTTTGTGTGAGAGCAGAACAAGTCTATCATCAGGACAGTCTTCCTTTTGCTCCTGTCTGTTCCCAGTATTGAGCCAGGATGCAAGGGTGTGCAAACCTTCTCTGTTCCCTGACAGCGTGTCCTCTGTTTAGGAATGGGAACTGTAAGGTGGAGCGACAAAGTAAAGCTGAGGCTCTGGAATCAGGTTGCTCAGTGTTTTGCTAGCAAATTCCTATAGAAAAGTCTTTTTAGGTGCTAATAAGTGGTAGCTGAATGAGCAGTTACTGTGGCTGCACAGAGAACTAGCTAGTCACATTTGCATTCAAATAGTCAATTTGCACATGCCCTCTTCTAAATTGTGTGAGACTCAGGCCATGGCTATGTCTACATTGCACAGCTTCCAGCAGCACAGCCAGGCCGTCAAAGCCTTGCCCTTGGAAGGCGCGCAGCGTAGCTGCCCTTGTTGCCAGGAGAGAGCTCTCCTGATCACAAAATAAAAGCACACCCAACAAGGGGCGATAGCTTCTCCACTGACGAAGCACTGTCCACGCTGGCACTTTTCATCATTAAAACGTTTGTCATTTAGGGATGTGGTTTTTTCACACCCCTCTTAAAACCTTTGTCACTCAATGGAAGTGCAGTGTAGACATAGCCTAAGTCTACCCTACCGCTTTAGTCAGTGTAACTTCTGTCGCTCAGGGATGTGGAAAAGCCACACCTCTGAGTGACACAGGTTACACCGACAGAAGCGCCGCTGTGGACAGCGCTATGCCAACGGGAGCGCTCTCTTCTGTTGGCATAGAGCGGCTACACAAGTGGTCTTACAGCAGCTTAGCTGTACTGGTACTGCTGTGCCACTGTAAACTCTCTAGTGTAGACATGGCCTCAGGCACGTAGTGTCTTCACAGTGCTGCTGTCCAATCCAGTTGGGCAGCAGGAAGCTTGTCATCCGCAGGAGGTGGTGGTAGGTTGATGGTGGTGGTGGTAGCAGGGGGGTTCTTTTTTAAGTGTCTTGCTTCTTTTCCAGATGCCTGTGACTGTGGGGCCATATGGACAGTCCCAGCCCAACTGCTTTGACAGAGTGAAAATGGGCTTCATGATGGGCTTTGCCGTTGGCATGGCTGCAGGGGCACTGTTTGGCACATTTTCCTGCCTCAGGTATGTTGGACTCAGTTAATTGTAAATGTCAGTCCTAGGAGAAACTGGGACAGAGGGAGGGGATCTAAAGACCTTGTTCCATTGTAACAGATGGAATGCTACCTGTGGCTCTAAACTAGGTTGAAGATTTGGAGCATCCAAGGTGTAGAATTGGAAATTGGACAAGCTGTCTTTGCTTGCCATGTACAAACATACAAAGAGCTCTTCTCTTAGCACTGGAGGTTGTAAGTGGTCTCTGGCAGCGTCTTCTGTTGTCTTTACATCCTGTTCTCATTGCATATCAATGACTCATTTGTTGAGAACAGTTATCCTGAGGTGTTCAGTGTTTCTCTGGACATGCGGTATTATAAAGAACTGGTAGACCGATGGGCTCTTTAGTATGTTACAGCAAAAATTCTTTTCCGCTGCCATCACTGATCTATGGCAATGACAACACTGAATGGGAGAAACAAGAACCGTGAGTTGTTTTAAAAGTTGTTTTAAAAAAAAAAAAAAACCACAACACAGTCCCATGTATCCCTCCCATTGATCCTTTCAAATCCTGGTGAATGTTGTTCAGAGGCACCACAATATTGGCAGGAAATGCAGTCGTGATGATGTGAAGGAGCAGTAAGAGATTTCTTTTTATCTGACTTGGTTAAAGGGATATTAGCTGCTTCAGTCTGCCCCAAAATTTAACTCATGTAAAACCAAATGTTTATAAAACTCATGGCAAATAAACCAGCACATTTTAAAAGTCCAAATGCACACAAGTAGTTATAAACAATTAAGCTTTCCATGCAGATATTGCAGCAGGAGGAACCTGAGAGAGAAAATCACTTCGCTTATTTTTATTGTCCAGCCTCCTGCAAACAGAAAAAAAAAATGCAGCTATAGCAAAGATTCAGTGGGGCTTTAAAGGTTCCCACTTCATTTTCAGTTGATAGTGTCCCTTTAAATGTAGTAAATCTCACTGCCTCAAGCACATGCAGCTAGACAGGGTCCAGAGTCTTTCCACCTCTGGCACTCCATACATGGAGTGGTGAATTCTCCTCCTGAGCCTGTATAACGGACATGTCACAGACACAAAGGAGCAAGCTGCCCCTCCCCATCCTTCCAGTGGATCACAGACACAAGGGAGTGCATCCATTCTCCCACTCATCCAATGCACCCTGAAGTCACTTGCTCCAAAACCTAAAAAGCACGTTGTCTGTATCTAGAAGTGAATTAAGCCAACTCTCCTGCCAATCACTTGATACAGAATGTCCAATGATAAAATCCAATATGCTTTCCAATCTGTCAGGGATGGATTGTCACTTCAGCAGTAGAATGGCCTTGGTCAGCCTGTGTGGAATCTTGCACTGTTTTCTCTCTTTCAGGATTGGCATGAGAGGACGAGAACTGATGGGTGGAGTTGGCAAAACCATGATGCAAAGTGGTGGCACGTTTGGGACATTCATGGCCATTGGCATGGGAATCCGCTGCTAACCTGGAGCATGGGATTTTTTTAACCTGAAGACTAATGCCCCTGTTCAATCATTCCACCTATGTAATATAATAAAATCTTTGGGTATCTAAAATGTTGAATGCTCAATCCTACTGAGATCATAAAGTGCGATATAAGACTCTGCTAGGGCGCTCTCAACAAATTGTAACTGCACTGTTTTCTACTGAACTCCACGCGGCCTGTGTTTATGAAGACACAACAGCCCACAGCAGAGACAAAACTCAG
Organism: Gopherus flavomarginatus; assembly: GCF_025201925.1. NCBI lineage: Eukaryota > Metazoa > Chordata > Testudines > Testudinidae > Gopherus > Gopherus flavomarginatus. Next base: position 21,249,151 of record NC_066627.1, read on the forward strand.
TGCCCCTTTCTTTCCACATGTGGAGAAGAGAGAATTCTATAGGAATAAGGCAAACCTGATCAAAGAGAGTGCCACCCTGTTACTTGCCCAAAAAGTCAGCTGGCTCGCAGCCTGGGCTTGGCTGTTGTGCCTTTAGGTCTCTTGCCTCTGGGTCCCCTCTGGAACCCCCACTCTTGGGCAAGCTCACTGTTCCCAGCAGGAGTAGGGCTTATTTTCAAGATCCTTCCTGAGTCTAATTCTCTCCAGTCCTTGGCACTGCTGCTCAGGTCCAGCTCTGACGCACCGATGGGAGAGCAGGTGTCCAGAGCCTCTCTCAGGGCTGCAGGGTGTCTGCCCTAAACAAGGGGGTGGGAAAGAGAAGCTAAATCACTGCCTTGGGCTGGGTTCCCTGGCTACTGGGCTCCCTAGCAGTCTCCAGTAGCCTCTCTTCTTGGGCAAGCTTTCCCCCCTGCTCCGTGGCCAGTTTCACCTTTGTAAGCTTCCCTTCTCCAGGAAGAGCATGCTCTGCACGTATGCCTAATGGCATGGCTGGAGCGTGGGATGCTGCTTAGGCTGTCAGTGGAATGGGGGCGCGTCCCATCACACACTTGCCTTGTCAAGTCCAGAAAGCTTTCTTGTTCAAGCAGCTCCCAGTCTTCTAGTGAAAAGAATCAGTATTTGCATGTTCTTTCCCAGTACAGTGCTGCACTGGAAGCTGTAGGGCCAGATACCAGCACATAACCTGGAGGTGTGAGTCCTTTGGAGAGTGTAGCCACCGTAAGATACACAGTTTGTGACTAGGGAGAAGGGACTACCCAACAGGTAATACCTGAGGGCTTCCCTAGTACATTTTGTTGCCTGAGCTGCCTCCTCAGTCATAGAATATGATTTCTCCCTGGGGAACAACTTTTTGCTTAGATGTAGGATGGGGTACTCTGCCTTCAAAGGCCTGAGAGAGCACCACTGCCTGGGCCAACGTTGGCTGCACCTGTATAGAGAATGAACGTCTGGCAAAGTCTGGGTTGCCAAGGACAGGCTCCCAGCTCAGCTGCACCTCCAGGCTGTTAACGCTCCATTGCAATAGTCATCCCAGCCAATCTTACTGGTGACTTTGCCCTTTAGCAGCAGTTCAGTCAATGCAATGTAGGGGATGAACCAGTGATAGTGTCCCTCCAGGCCAAGGAAGTAACATCTCTCTCTTCTGGTCTGTGGTGTAGGACATGAGTTTACCATATGGACTTTTATCAGTGGTTTCATAAGGCTTCCTGCTACCCAATATCCTAAATAAGTCTTCTATCATGGTCTACTTACACTTGGCAGGGAAGTGAGTACTACTCTTAGGTGACTGAGGTGATCTTTCCACATGTGAACATAAGAAGGGTCATACTAGGTCAGACCCAAAGGGCCATCTAGCCAAGTATCCTGTCTTCCAACAGTGGCCTATGCCAGGTGCACCAGAGAGAATGAACAGAACAAGTAATCATCAAGTGATCCATCTCCTGTTGCCCATTTCCCAGGTTCTGGCAAACAGAGGCTAGGGACACCATCCTTGCTAATAGCCTTTGATGAACTTATCTAGTTCTTTTGTGAACCCTATTAGTCTTGACGTTCACAACATCCTCTGGCAAGGAGTTCCACGGGTTGACTGTTTGTGGAAAAAAACAACTTTTGTTTTAAACTTGCTGTTTATTAATTTCATTTGGTGACCCCTAGTTCATGCGTTATGAGTAAATAAAACTTTATTTCCTTTCTCCACACCAGTCATGATTTTATAGACCTTTATCATCTCCTTTCCAAGCTACAAAGTCCCAGTCTTACTAATCTCTCCTCATATGGAAGCTGTTCCATACCCCTAATCATTTTTGTTGACCTTTTCTAATTCTGATATATATTTCTGAGATGAGACCATATCTGCACCCAGTATTCAAGATGTTGGTGTACCATGAATTTATATAGAGACAATATATTTTCTCTGATTATCTATCCCTTTCTTAATGATTCCCAATATTCTGTTGTGTGGTTATAAATTACAATGTAATCAAGGTAAGCTGCAGTGTATTGCTGTTAGGGTTGAAGGATTCAATTAAATCAGGTGCTGGAAAATTGCTGCAACCCCTTGCAGGCCAAATGATTTTAAAGTTGCAAATGGCCAAAGCAGGTAGAGAGGGATGAAGATAAGGATCTACCAATAGCCTTTTGTAAATCTATCAAGCCAGGCCCAGCCGCTCTTAACAGCTCATCCGCTTGTAGCATTACGTAAGCATCAAGCTCTATGGTGAACTGACCTTAAGAAAGTCGATAGAGAATTGGAACGTGCGATCTGCTTTGGGGACCATGACTATAGGGCTCCTCCAGTCACTCTTGGACTCCTCAATGACCTTCAGTCTCAGTATTGCCTGCACCTCTGCTTAGACCGTGTCCCACATCCTTTTGGGCAAGGGCTGAGAATTTTCCCTAATCAGTTGTCCTGGTGCACTCTCCAGATGATGTATGACATATGTTCTCCCCACGCTCATGGAGAACACAGTATCAAAGTCTTCCGTAACAGCAGCCATATTGGGTCAAACCAATAGTCCATCCAGCCCAGTATCCTGACTTTTGACAGTGGCCAATGACAGATGCTTCAGAAGGAATGAACAGCACAGTCAGTTATCAAATGATCCATCAGCTGGTTCCAGCTTCTGTCAAAGAGTGTAGGGGATACTCAGATCATGGTGTTGCATCCCTACCCATCCTGGCTAATAGCCATTGATGGACCTATCCTCCAGGAATTTAATTTTTTTTGGAACCTGTTGTATATTTGGCCTTCACAACAGCCTCTGGCAAAGAGTTCTACAGGTTGACTGTGCATTGTGTGAAGTAGTACTTCCTTTTGTTTTAAACTTTGTTAATTTCATTGGGTGACCCCTAGTACTTGTGTTACACGAAGGAGTAAATAACGTTTCCTTATTCACTTTCTCCACACCCGTCAAGATTTTAATAGACCTCTATCAAATCCATGCCCCGCCCTGTCATCTCTTTTCCAAGCTGAGTAGTCCCAGTCCTTTTAATCTCTCCTCTGACAAAAAGCTGTTCCATACCCTCATTTTTGTCGCTCTTCATATACCTTTCCCAATTCCAATATATCTTTTTTCAGATGTGGCAGCTAGATCTGCAGGCAGTATACAAGATGTTAGTGTAGCATGGGTTTATACAGAACAGGGCTGTTGATTAATTGCAGTTCTCACTAACAAAAAAATCACAATTAAAAATTTTAATAATGATTAATTGCAGTTTTAATCACTATTAAGCATTAAATATTTTTTGATGTTTTTCTACATTGTCAAATATATTGATTTCAATTACAACACAGTACAGTGCTCACTTTACTTTTTTGATTACTAATATTTACTCAAAATGATAAAAGGTGGTCTTTCAATTCACCTCATACAAGTATTGTAATGCAATCTTTATCATGAAAGTGTAACTTACAAATGTAGATTTTTTTTTATGTACCTGCACTCGAAACAATGCAAAAAACTTTAGAGCCTACCAAGTCCACTCAGTTCTACTTCTTGTTCAGCCAATTGCTAAGAAAAACAAGTTTGTTGACATTTATGGGACTATGAAAAGATAGCCGATGTTAGTATGGTGGGTCCTACACTTTTCTTGGTGGGGGCTAAAATGCCACCCTTGCCCCTGCTCTTTGGGCACTGAGGGCCCCGCTAGTGAACCAGGAAGGTGGTAAAAGAGGGAAGCAGGGGAGGGGTCTGCTCCAAACTCTGAGCCCCAGCCCCTCTCAACCCCTGCGGTTTCTTACCTTCTTCCCCCTTGGATGGGATATCTTCAGGCCTTAGACACTGGGGGAGGGTCTCTCTTACTTCAGTTCTCTGGTCTTTCAAATCTCACAGCACACTTCCAAGCTCCAGTCCTCTATCCTTCCTCCTCCTCCTCCCTGACTGCCCGAAGCCGGGGGGTTTATTAGATTCCTGACAGGGCCTTAATTGACTGCAGTTTCTCCAATTAGTAGCCACCCTCCCTAGTCTAGAGGAACCATACCTTAATTAGCCTAGGGCTTATATATTTCCCCTCTACTACTCTCCCACTGCTCCCTAGCCCTCCTGTATCACAAGGACATAATGCTGCTTGATTATTTACATTACCTGAAAGTGAGAACAGGTATCTGCACTTTTGTAGCCAGCACTGCATGGCAGATGAAGGGGTATATGAATGTTTGGCATATCTGGCACGTAAATATCTTGCAAGGCCAGTTACAAAAGTGCAAACACCTGTTCTCACCTTCAGGTGACACTGTAAACAAGGATCAGAGGGGTAGCCATATTAGTCTGTATCCACAAAAACAATGAGTCCGGTGACACCTTAAAGACTAACATTAATTTGGGCATAAGCTTTCATGCGTAGAAAACCCCACGGAAGCTTATGTCCAAATAAATGTTAGTCTTTAAGGTGCCATCGGACTCCTTGTTGTCCAAAACAAAAAGCAAGCAGCATTATCTCCTACAAATGTAAGCAAACTTCTTTGTCTGAGCAACAGGCTGAAGGACTGAGTGAATTTTTTAGGCTCTGAAGTTTTACATTTGAATGCAGGTTTTTTTTGGTTACATAATTCTACATTTGTAAATTCAACTTTCATGATAAAGTGGTTGTACTACCGTATTTGCAATGGGGGAATTGAAAAATAGCATTTATTTTGTTTCTTTACAGTGCAAATATTTGTAATAAAAAAATCAACTGAGCACTGTACACTTTGTATTGTTGTAACTGAAATCAGTATTTGGAAATGTAGAAAACCTCCAAAAATACATAAAACAGTATTCTATTAACTGCACTATTGACAGCCCAAATATAGAGGCATTATGATATTTTCTTATTATCTACCCCCTTCCTAATGGTTCTGAACACTGTTACCTTTTTTGACTGCTGCTGCACATTGAGTGGATGTTTTCAGAGAATTATCCAGTGACTCCAAGATCTCTTTCTTGAGTGGTAACAGCTAATTTAGACCCCATTATTTTGTATGTATACCTGGGACTATATTTTCCAATGTACATTACTTTGCATTTATCACCATTGAATTTCATCTGCCATTTTGTTTCCATCACCCAGTTTTGTGAGATCCCTTTGTAACTCTTCGCTGTCAGCTTTAGACTTAACTATCTTGAGTAATTTTATACTGTCTGCAAACTTTGCCACCTCACTGTTTACCCCTTCTTTCCAGATCCTTTAACAGCACTGGTCCCAGCCTACCATCTATTTCCTCCATTGCCACTAACCTGCAGTTTTTCCAGCAGGATCTGGATATTACCTCCATGGGACAGGGCTCCACTGAGGATCCGACCTGTGGCAAATTGCCAACACTGTTGAGTCCCACACTTTCTCCTCTTGGGGGGGGGGGGGGAATTCAGGGTGCCGTTTCTCACCCCTGAACTGGGCTATCAACTGTCCCACTAGCGTCCCAGAAAAGGGGAGTCGAGAGGGAGGGACCTGGGCCCACCTTCTACTCTGGGCCCCAGCCCAGGGGTAGCAGTAAACCACTTGAACTAGCGATGCCTTCCCGTGGGCTACTTCCCTCTTCGGCCCTTCAGCTTGTGGGGCTTCCTGCCCTCTCTCCGCCTGGGCCTAGTTTCTCCCAACCCCTTGTGTCTGTAGAGTCTCTCTGCTCTGCACAAGCCAGGTTTCCCTTTACCTAGGGTCTTGGTCTTCTGGCCCGCCACAGCACTTCTCCAAACTGCTCTCTGCTCCAACACCAAACTACTCTGCTTCAACTCCTTCAAACTGCTTTCTTCAAATGGGCCATCTTTATTATCACTACAAAAGTTTTTTTTCCTCCTGCTGATAACAGCCCACCTTAACTGATTAGTCTCATTAGAGTTTGTATGGCAACACTCATTTTTTCATGTTCTCTGCGTATATATTTCTTCCTACTGTATTTCCACTGCATGCATCCGATGAAGTGGGTTTTAGCCCACAAAAGCTTATGCCCAAATAAATTTGTTAGTTTTTAAGGTGCCACAAGGGCTCCTCATTCTTTTTGCTAATACAGACTAACACGGCCACCACTCTGAAACCTGTTAAAAACTAGTAACTCCTAAAACAAGGGGGAAAAAATAATGCTACTAAAGCTACAGTTAAAACCATTTATAACTGTAATCAGAGATAAGGACACTGAAGGTTCTGACCCAGACCTGTGATGATGAGAAGGGACTGGAGATGTGGGTCCCCATCCCTGTCCCCCCCAATCGCCTTGATTGAAGCACAAGGCAAGTCAGGGTGCATGCACAGATCTACCAACACTTTCAAATTCTATAACCCCGGGTGCACGGTGTGCATGCGTAAACCACAATGGAGTACAATAGGGACCATCACTCAAAAAAAACCCCAAAACAGTCCCCCTTTGCTCTTCCTCATCTTTCCCTCCCATCAGTTCAGTTTCTCTCTCATTTCGTCCAAATGAGTTTGCATCCATTTAACTTAAGGCTGTGGTTTCTTTTTAAACTGATTTGGTTAAATCAGTCCTAAACTAAAATCACTGTCCACACAGGTTAACACTGGCTTACTGTGGTCCAGCTTAAATAGATTCCTAATGAAGCAAGCCTGCTAGAAACTAAAAATAGCATCCACAGAGCCTTTTGCACCTCTTGCCTTGCATAGACGAGCCCTTAGCTGGAAATGAGGAGCACCTCTACTACATAACAAGCCAACTCCACATGCTCCAGCAGACCAGAGCCCAAATTTACTTCTATTGCATGTAATAGGTATCTAAGTTACAAAAAAAAAAAGGTCCAGTGACACTGCTACTTTTGGAATTTGAAATGCTACTCCATTTCCCTATGCAGTACTGCAGCATATTAATAAAAATTATTAGAGTAAGGATCAGTCAAAACCAAGAAAAACTACCATGTTGTTAGACACTCGTGGTGCCTTCAACTCAGTACATGAAAGGCGTGTTTGGTTACCAAGGTCGACTGTATTCATCCCTACACTTACAGCATGCTCTTCACTGTATCTTATAAACAATCCTCAACACTCCGACAACTAGTTACTCCGGGAGAAGAGAAATGTTAGCGACTTGCCTAAATCCACACACTGTGTCAGTGGCAGAGCTGAGATAGGAGTGCAAGAGATCTTGACTCCCAGACCATGCCCCAGTCTACAAAACCTTGAAGCCTCCTCAACTATAGGGTGGTTGCGTAATTAACACATACTAGTTGTTGACATACCAACTTACACCCAGGGAGAAAATACTTTTAGAGTAATGCTAATTTCCTAGCATTCTGAAAGAGAACGTCACCATCCTCATTCTAGTTTTTCAATTTATGCTGCTTATAGCTCTAAATCAGATTGAGCTGAAAAATAAAGCTTCTGGAGGCCTTTTTAAGAGAATTTTATTTTTGAGTGGTTCTTACAAAGATTGTTGCAATATGAAAGTCATTTGTTTGATAGAAATATCAAGCTGTCTTGTCAAACACACTGAAGTAACCCAAAAATATATTTCAGAGCTCACAGAGCTTAAAAAGAGCAAAGATTATATGCAACCAGACAAAACATCTTTCTGCATTTTCTACTTATTCTTAGACTTTGATGAGTATCATTGAACTGTGCACACTATCTCTATTCAATTCAACTTTTCTCTGGAAATGCAGAGAGTGTTTTGTTTGGAACCCTAGACACACCTCACACAGTATTTACAAAGAAACTTTTACAGATACATCAATCAAAAGTTGCCATCAAGAAATAAAATGCTTGAATCCTCCCATTCTCACCAACTGTTTGGCATAAAACAAGCTGTGTAGCTGACCAAAACCAGCTCCTTCAGTAGCCTTTTGAATTCTCCATTTATACAAAACACTAAATATGTCCCTTCATAAATTCTATCAGATATTGACCTTTAGCAGAGCACCTATATTTAGTGAAATGTAAAATGTAATTCCTGCATTAAAAGAAAGGCTTGTGAAACATTAAAAATGTCATTATGTCCCATCTGCCTTTTACAGAAAATTCATTTCTATGAGCTACTTCTCAGTTCCTACAGAACACCTCAGTAAATGTACAAGAATTACAAGGCAGAACAGGAAGTCAACAGCTTTGTACACAGTGGGAATGCTAGTCAGGGAGAATGAGCACACTGCATTCCTGCTTACTCAGGTTTTATTTTTTAAAGGTAACGAGAAGTGTACACAAAATGACATTAAACCCTTTCCTTTAGTTTTATCTAAATAAAAGATAACTCAATCTTCCTCCAAAAAATAGTTATATACAAAACTGTTGAAATCCACCTTCATCGTCGAACAGGAACCAGTAGCTGGGTTGCAGTCATGGAATCAGGGAAAAGATTGTGGTATGTTGGAAGAGGAACATATGCTGCTGTAATCATTTTACCTAATCAAAAGATAAAAAGATGTTTTTAATGTCCTGAGTCTATAATGAGAACTCAGGTCTTTTAGCAGCCTTTACTCACCTGCAAACCACCTTCCATGCAATGCATTGACAGCTGCAATGGCAGCAGCGATTGAAGGGCATTTGACATACACATTGCCCTAAAATAAAATAAAAAAAACACAAAACAAGTGTTAGTCTCTGAGGTGCATGACAACTCCCCCTCCACCCCCCAATGACATTGGTTTTTCACTGTTTATGTTTAAAGAAACCTCCCACACACCTACTGGAGAACTAGCAACATCAGTGTCAGCAGGGATACTCTTAATTCTTGGGAAAAACGGTTACCCACCTTTTTTGTAACTGATCTTTGAGATGAATTGCTCATGTGCATTCCATTCTAGGTGGGTGCATGCCCACGTGCACAGTTGTTGGACACTTCTGCCTTACCGGTATCCTCAGGGTCAGCTGTGTTGTGTTCACGCGTTGCTATATCAGGCGCCAGCAGCCTTATGCCCTCTCAATTCCTTCTTGCAGGCAACTCCAACAGAGGGGCAGGGCAAGAGGGCGGGGAATAGAATGGACATGAACAACATCTCGAAGAACAACAGTTATGAAAAAGGTGGGTAGTCGTTTTTTCTTCAAGTGCTTGTTCATGTCGATTCCATTCTAGGTGACTCAAGCAGTATACATGGAAGTGGGCTTGGAGTTCACAGTCTTGTGGCTTTCAGTACTGCTCTAGCGAAGCCAGCATCATCTCGAGCTCGCTGGGTAAGCGTGTAGTGAGATGTGAACGTGTGAATGGACGATCAGGTAGCAGCTCTGCAGATACCTTGCATGGGCACTTGGGTCAGGAAGGCCGCTGATGAGACTTGCGCTCTAGTTGAGTGAACAGTGAATCACCGGCAGAGGTGCCTTCGCCTGATCATAGCAGAAATGGATGCAAGCGGTGATCCAAGATGAAATTCTCTGGGTGGACACTGCACGACCTCCAATCCTATCTGCCACCACAACAAACTACGTCGACTTGCAAAACGGAAACAAACAAAAGGAAGTATTTCTTCACACAACGCACAGTCAACCTATGGAACTCCTTGCCAGAGGATGTTGTGAAGGCCAAATCTATAACAGGGTTAAAAGTAACTAGATAAATTCATAGAGGATAGGTCCATTAATGGCTATTAGCCAGGATGGGCAGGGATGGTGTCCCTAGCCTCTGTTTGCCAGAAGCTTGGAATGAGCAACAGGGAATGGTTCACTTGATGATTACCTGTTCATTCCCTCTGGGGCACTTGGCATTGGCCACTGTCAGAAGACAGAATACTAGGCTAGATGGACCTTTGGTCTGACCTAGTATGGCCATTCTTATGTTCTACATTGAAAGGACCAAACTGTAAGAAGACTAGCATACTCCTGACATCCAGGGAGTGCAACCTATGCTCCTCCTCAGACTTGTAAGATCCGGCCAGCGCCATTGGAGACTACACCAACAGGTCCATAAGTGTGCTGAACCAGTACTGGTGATGCCAAGCTGGGCAATCAGGATGACCTTGGTCTTGTCCTGCTTGACCTTAATGAGGACCTTGTGGAGCACCGGCACCAGTGGGAAAGCATATATCAGAGCTCCAGACCACAAGAGTAGAAAGGCATCTGACAGGGAGTCCCTGTTGATCCCCCGGAACAAGCAGAACAGGTGGCACTTCCTGTTCTGGCAAGTCGCAAACAGGTCCACACCTGGGGAAACCTCCACTTCTGGAAGATCTGATTGACCACACTGGGGTGGAGAGAGAACTCGAAGCAAGATGAGAAGATTCTGCAGAGGCAATCTGCCAGAAAGTTCCTGGTTCAGGTGCACTTCAAGATGAATGGCATGCTGCACAAAGAAATCCCAGAGCCGCAGAGCTTCCTGGCAAAGGGCTGATGACCTGGCTCTGCCTTCTTTGTTGATATAGAACATTGTGGAGGTGTCGTCAGTCAGGACTTGAACCACCTTGCCTTGCAACTGGGAGCGAAAAGCCTGACAAACCACCCTGAGCTCCCTGACATTTGTGAGTTGAACGGTAGGCCCTCCCACCCCACCCCGACCAGTAGCCTTGTGTACTGAGCCCTCCCAGGTGGGGGCTCCCCATCCTAGGCCCGAGGCATCGGACACCAGAGTCAGTGATGGGGATGGGGCCACAAAGGGAACTCCCTACAAGACTGATGCAAGGTTCAGCTTCCACGCCAGAGATGCCTTAATGTGGTCCTGCACCTTGATTACCAGGTCCAGGTTGTGCCTGTTGGGGATGTAGACCGATGCCAACCACGCCTGCTGCAGGCACAGATAGAGCCAGGCAGGGCACCACATAAGTACAGGCTGCCATATGACCTAACAACTACAGGCAGGTGCGGACAGTGGTGAACATATCCCCTCACATGGGAGATTACATCTGACATGGCTCAGAAGTGGGACTCTAGAAGAAATGCCCTTGCCCACCTGGAGTCAAGAACCACCCCGATGAACTCTATCTGTTGCAATGGTACAAGGATTGACTTCTTTAATTCACGAACAGGCCCAAACTGCGGCATGTGGCTCGCACCAGACCGAGGCTGCTCTGCATGTGATCCTGTGATCTGCCCTTAACGAGCCAATCATCAAGGTAAGGGTAGACCTGGACCTCCTGGCACCTCAGTTAAGCGGCTACTGGGACCATGCATTTTGTAAAGACCCGCGGGGCCAAGGATAGGCCAAAGGAAGCACCGCAATTGAAATGGTGCTAGCCACGAAGTGAAGGAACTGCCTGTGTCCTAGGAAGATAAGAGATGGAAATAAGCGTCCCTGTCTCCCAAATCTAGGGAAGGAATGATGGAGGCCAGGGATACCATGTGAAATTTCAACTTCTTGAGGTATTAAGCTATCGCAGATCCAGAATGAGACCCCCACCCCCTTTTGCCTTCTGGATCAGGAAATAGTGGGAGTAGAACCCCTTCCCCCTCAGTTCCTGAGGGACCTCCTATGCCACCCCCAATTGCAGTAGGTTGTTTCCCTCTTGAATGAGGAGTTGCTCATGAGAAGTGTTGCTGAAGAGAGACAGGGAAGGGAGGGGTGGCCAAAAATTGGAGGGTGTAGACTGATGACATGAAGTCTAACACCCAACAGTCCTAGGTGACCCTTGACTAGGCTGAACGGAAGGGCTGGAGATAGTTGAGATAAAGGCGAGAGATCTGGGGAGCTGACTGGGATGTCACTCTTGAGCACTCCCTCAAAACAACCGCTTCTGGCCCCTGTGGTGTCTTGCTGGGCCAGGCTGCGCTGGTGAGTGGGAGGATGAAGGGTGGCAGCAGCTAAAGCCAGCGTTCCTTCTCCTTGCAGGTCCCTGCTGAGGCTACCACTGCCCTGGCAATGGGAGTGGCCCAAATGTCCTTTAGACTGTGCAGCCTTGTGTCTGTTTGGTCAGAGAACAGCCCAAGTCCATGAAACAGGAGATCCTAAATAGAGGCTTGCATCTCCTGGGACAGTCCACCAGAGCCTCTAACTCTTGGGCTGCCTCCTGGGACATGAAGTCCTTAAACTTGAAAAGGGAGTTCCACAAGTTAAAATTATAATGCCTCAAAAGGGCCTGGTAGTTTTCCACCCAGAACTGGAGACTGGCCGTGGAATAAATTTTGCATCCAAAAAGGTCCAGTTCTTGGCCTCCTTATTTTTGGGGGTGGAACTGGCCAGTCCTTGGTTGTCCTTTTTGTTGGCTGCTGACATGACCACGGGTGGGTGTTTAAGTATTCAAAATCCTTTTGTGGGGCAAAATACTTCTTTTCTGCCCTCTTGGAAGTGGGCGGGTTGGAGGACAGGGTTTGCCAGATGGTCTTGGCAATATTCAGGACCCCTTTGTGCACCAGGGGTGGACGCAAAGAGCACACCAAATAACGCGTACAATTGCTCCACCATTTCCTCCCCCTTAAGGCCCAAGTTGGCAGAGCAGCGCTTGATGCTCTCTGAAGTCATCCGGAGAGCTAGCCCAGGAAGGCCCGACCATGTCTGGAGAGGAGGATGACTCGACTACCGGGGGAGGACCCGAGGAGTTTTTATCCACTGGATAAAGGATGGGTGGGCATCCGTTCCTCCACCGCAGTGCCCATTGGTGCATCCTGCACCAAGCCTGGTGCTGACTGTGGTTTGTCAGATGCAGCGACTGAGGACTGGTGGGACTGTGACATCGGTATAATGGATATGCCCAAGGGGTTCCAATAGGGCTATTGTGTTGGCCACTGGCCCTGCTGCAAGGTCTGCATCACTACAGCAGACGCACCTTCCAGAGCCCAGTCACAATGCTGTGTAGGTGACGGGCTGAACTCCCTCTCTGTGCCAGAGAAGTCCTCTTCCTCCAGAGACCAGGGTGGGGCTGTCAAGGCTGGGGTCTGGCGGCTAACTACCACCATGGGTGACCAGTGCCTGGAATGGTCCGACCAGTGTTAGGAGTAAGGGGAGCAGCGCCGAGTTGGGGAGCATCCCCAAGGTCTTGGTGAGGGTCGACGCTAAGACGACCAGTGTCTCTTTCTAGGTGAGTCCCAGTGTGAGGGCAGAGACCAGGAACATGGTGCCAGAGACCTGTAGAAGCGAAGTGACGACTTGGGCCAATGTGGAGACCAATGGTATTGAGACACAGGGCTCTGCAGCCCTCACTTGCCTTCTGGGAGGCCCTCACAATAAGCCTGCCTTTGTGGGGAGCCTTAGCCAGGTCCATCATCGCACATGGCAACAGCGAGAGTGCCTGTTGCTCTCCAGGCACTAAGAGCTGAGCAGGCACTGACTGTGCCATCAGCCTGGGTCCCCTACCACTCCCTGGAGTTGGTGGCAGGTCCCTTACGAGGGTAGTACTCAACAAGGCAAAGCCCCCTTGTGGCTCCAGTGTGGGTGGGCAGACGGCTCAAGCAGGGTTCTTTGCCCAGTGCCCCTTAATCCGGCTTGTTCAGTGTCAAGTCCCTCTTCTTTGCCTTCTTCTTGAGCACTGGCAATGGGGAAGTGTGCCGGGAAGAGCCCGGTGACACAGGTGCGCTACATGCCATAGCCAAAATAATGGGTGCTGCATCCGGCCGTGCCAGCTTCAAGGCTGTGCAAAGATCAGCCTCCATGAAGAGGACCCTCAAGTGAATGTTGCGTTCTCTCTGTGTCTTGGGACAAAAGTTCTTACAGATGCGACACTTCTCTTTTAAGTGAGATTCCCCATGGCACTTCAAACAGCTGCCATGCAGGTCAGAGCAGGGCTTAAAACCCAGACACCTGGGCATGGCCCGCCTGGGTCAAAGTCCCTGCCGAGCTCCTAACTAACTAAAAACACTTAACTACTTACTAAACTAAACTATTTACAGCTATAGTGCAGAGATCAAGTAGAAGAAACCTCTTGCAAAGCTAGGGAAAGAGGAACTCCTTGGGCGGTAAGAAGGAACGGAGAGGGCAAAGGGCCAGCGGTGCCCGATATACCAATGCATGAGCGTGGCACTCCAGAGGGTACGACAGCCGACCCTACGGATACCGCTAAGGCAAAAGTCTCCGACAACTGTGCACGTGGGCGCGCATACACCTAAAATGGAACTGACATGAGTAAGCACTTGAAGAATGTTAACTGCTAATTCAGAACTAGCACAAAATGAAAGCTAAAATAATTGATACAGTTCATTGTAGACATGCACTACCAGATTATAACACCTCTTCAGCATGAAGATACAGTAACTCCCAAAGAAGGATCGAGACCAGGCAGTACTCAAAGCAACAAGAAGTAGCATATAACAATACACTAGCTGTGGCCTTTGCACAAAGCTTTTTACTTCAAATTTTTAAGAAGTTGCCTAACCCCTTTTCAGTTACTTCTCAGAGTACACAGTTTAAGAGCCAGACAACCCCTGCTTCAGGATAATCACTAAGTTCTACAAATTACTGCCAACATTTCAAGGATAATGCTTTAAGTTAACCTGTGAGGATGTTCTGTTGGTTTAAAAAAAATAGTAAGTTCATGGAGGATTGGCTAATAGCCACTGATGGACCTAAAGTTGTCAGGGACACAATCCTACGCTCTGGGTGCCCCTAAACCTCTGAAGCTGGGCATGGACAAAAGGCGATAGATCATTCAATTGCCCTGTTCTATTCATTCCCTCTGAAAAATCTGGCACCAACTGCTGTCAGAAGACAGGATACTGGGCTAGATGGACCATTAGTCTGACTCAGTATGGCCACTGTGTTCTCATATAAGTACATGGTTGGATTTTCACCCACAGCTCCTAATCACATCAGAGCTTCATGGGAGCTCAGTGCTTCGAAAAGTGAGGCTGCTAATATAAGCACTTCTTCACAGATGTAGGTGCCTAATTTTAGACTGGCAAAAAATGGGGATGAAAGAGACTAGGGAGAAGTGCAAGGGTCTCAGGAAGGCTTTGGAGGTGGGGTGAACAGGGTAGACTAGAGTCTTATTTGCATTAACCATGGATGAAGTTTTCTACTTACAAAATTACACACTAGTCCAGCTAATATCAAAAAAGTACAATACTTTAAAAAAAAATACAACTTCAAAAAACCCAGTGCTGGAAAGTCTGGAAACAGATAAGGGATCCCAGTCAGTTCTCTGCTGCCATATAATCTATTCTACATAGCTGAGATCATCAATGTGGCCTATGGGCCACAGCCAGCTTGCCAGAATATTTTATTTGGCCTGCCCATAGGCAGGATCACAGTCCCAGAATTATTATTTTGTTTTAAGAGCTGGTTACTGAGGACACAGTTTTAGTGAAGCTGCTAATGCCTCAGACTGTTCTACTTGGCTCCACTTTCGTAACACAGACTCCAACTCCACCCCAGCCCACCTAGCTCCAGTTACTGCATTCCCATCAGCTGATTATTTGGGAGCTGACACCCAATCAGCTTCTGGCCAAACCTCCACCCCAGCAGTGGCAGGGCACACCTCCGCCAATGGGAGGAAGAAACCAGAGCTTGGTTGCATGGCACAAAACCAGAGCCTGCGTCAATGGGGAACAGACCAGGAGCTCATAAGCTCAGTCGCAATGACACTCATTGGCCTAACCACCTCTGCCATTCACATAGGGGAAGGGCACCACCCTACCTCACCCAGCTCTGGTTACTTGCCTTGCCATTGGCTCCCAGCTCCCACAGCCAAATTGTGAACAATCCCCCTCCACCCCAGCCTTGGGCAGGCACAGCTCTGCCAGTAGAGAGTTAATAACCAGAGCTGGGTGGCTTGATGGCAGAGTGCCTTCACTGCTGGCATGATGGACGGGCCAAATTTGAGTAGCATAGAATCACAGAATATCAGAGTTGAAAATGACCTCAAGGAGTCATCTAGTCCAACCCTCTGCTCAAAGCAAGATAAATCCCCAGACAAATTTTTGCCCCAGATCCCTAAATGGCCCCCTCAAGGATTGAACTCACAACCCTGGGTTTAGCAGGCCAATGCTCAAACCACTGAGCTATCCCTTCCCACATGAGACACAGCATGTGGGCTCTGTCTCATATAGTGGAGCCCATGACTACTACAGAGCGGGGGCAAGGTCTGGGAGCAGCAGAGAAAAAAAATGTTAAGAGTTTATTTCCCATTATTCCCCAACTTCTCTGCACACTGGAAGAAATGTTAGTGAAATATTTATGTTTAAACTGTTTGGATTTGAGAGTGCTGTAAGGGGCTGTTATATTTAAGAACACTTCAGTTTTACACTCTTAATATATGGTTTACTTAATATAGGTTAACATGCTGTATTGTACCAAATGCTGTATTTGTTATGCAATATTAGCCTCTTAAAACGACGTATGGCCTGCCAAAGAGTTTTAGTGGATTTAAAACTGCCCATTCCTGCTACATAGGTTTATACCATGCTCCTCACCATAGTATCTGAGTGAGGAATCAAGGCCGTGTTTATTCCTTGACTGCATAATGCATATATTAAACACCAGAAGAGACTATTATGATAATCTGATCACCTGCATAACATAAGCCAGAAAATCTCATCTAGTAATTAAAGTCTAACCACCACATGTGGAACTACAGCATATTCCATAGGGAAATTTCAAAGGACAGAGAATCCACCATCTTCCTGGGCAGTTTGCTTCAATGGTTAATGATTTGCCTATAGCTGCTTCTTGCTTTCAAGTTTTCCCCACAAGAGGGATGCACTGGAGCCAAGCCACAGGAATCAGAGACAGAGTCTGGTAAACTAGGCTGCCTGGAGAACAATGCAGCCATCCAAGGCCAGAAGCCAGGAAAGAATATTCTGAGTGGGGCTAGACAATGACAGGAGCCAAAACCTAGGAAGAAGAGCTGGGCCATCTTGAGAACCTAGGGAAAACTCATCCCCAAAAAGTAGCAATGGATTTTACATTGGAGTATTTTCATATATGTGCCATAGCTGAGCAAGGATGGTTATGAAAGGTATTTCACAGTGACAGAATAAATTAGCACTGTAATGGAATTTGGTCCTGTTCTGCTGCAGAGCACAAGAAAAGCAATGTGATGGACACAAAAATGCCATGTAATAATCCGAGAATAGAGAGATGCAATAATTTCATGAACACTGTGAGACCTGGTCAGTGAGGTGAAGTTACTGCATTGCTGTAGTGTAGCCTCTCTCTGTATTTGCACTACTTTTCCTTGCACATGTAGGAAGGCATTTTAGTCTTGTCAAGGAAGTTGCCAGGCCATGTGAAACTTCAGAGATTCTGACTTGATTGTCAGGTTTGGATTGTAACTAAGTCTACAGTTTAGTCCCAGGTATTTTTAGTAAAAGACATGGATAGGTCACAGGCCATAAACAAAAATTCATGGTCCTTGACCTGTCCATGACTTGTACTATATACCCCTTACTAAAACTTGTGGGGGGAAGAGGGGAGAGGGTGAGAATAGTGTGTGGCCCAACACCCCCGCTGCTTCTGGGGGGCAGGCAGGGCTTGCAGGCTCCCTGCCTGGCTCTTGGAAGCAGCCAGTATGTCCCTGCGGGCCCTAGTGGAGGCGCAGGTAGAGGAGCTCTGCGCATTGCTCCTGCCCCACGCGCCTGCTCCGCAGCTCCCACTGGCCGGGAACAGCAGCCAATGGGAGTTGTGGGGGTGGTGCCTGCATGCAAAAGGAACATGCAGAGCCACATGACAAGGCCTCCACCTAGGTAAGCTCTGCCCAGAGTCCTCACTCCTCCCACACACCAACCCGCTGCCTCAGCACTGAGCCCCTTCCCGCACCCAAACTCCTGCTGCTGCTGGTGGGGGAGGGGCATGGTACCCCAAGATTGCCCCAGCAGCCGTCGGCGCGGCTGGCCTGAGGGCTGCCCAAGCTGCTTTGGCAGCCCCCAGGCCAGCCGCAACAGCCACCGCAGAAGTCACGGAGGTCCCAGAAAATCACGAAATCCATGACTTCCGTGACAGACTCACAGCTTTAATTATAGCAGATGGGGTCCCAAGCACTTCAGAATGACTCACTCCAACTACATGTAAAATCAGCACAAAGAATGCCAAATGTTAACCTGTGGTACCAGTGGAACCACATGCTTTAGTTCTGTTACTGACAGACAGGAAGGGCTATGACTTTGGGCATATGCAGATTACCCATGGCAAGACACAGGACTCATCTGCAACACTGCCACCAAAGACCAGTAGTTTGGGAATGGGACTAGACAGTGCCTGCTGTGGAGCACGAGGGGATTGGATTGAGTCTTGACCCTGGGGCATTGCACATAGGCTGGCACAAAGACAGAACAGCCTCAATTCAATACCCTCATGTGCCAGAACCAAGACAAATAAGCACATAGGTGGTTATCCTGTGTGCTGGGGAGTGTGAATTACATATCAACTTGGGCTTCAGCATGTGGGATTTCCCTCAGTGCTGGCCACAATGCTTTCTTCTTGGCATCATGGGGTTTGCGATCTTGAAACCTGAGGATGTAATGTTGCTATCTCTGGTCTGAGAGGCAGAGGTCCTGGGGAACAATGGTGCTATTTTCTTTTCCACTATACTGAGAGGGGGAAAGAGTGCCTCAGAATCAAATCCGAGACTGTATTTAGCCCAAGCTATCAAGGCCTTCTCAACACTGAAGTCCATCTTCCTTGCATCTGAAAGTGAGGCTATGGAATTGGGCCAGACTCCAGACCCATTCTGGAAGATTTCAGGGCTTCCGCCCATCAGGACGGAATAGAATCTAAACTAGTGCTTTTTTCTCAGAGCCTGAATCCCAAATGGGGAGAGAAAAGCAGCCCAGGTGACCACCTTCACCCAGACAATTCAAGCATGGGCCATTGAGGATCTGAAACAGGACAATCTTTGAATCCCACACCATTAAGTAAGCTAAATTAGTGACTAAACTAAATGGTAAAAGCCTTCCTGTTTCTGCAACTGGAAGTAAGAGGCAGGTGTCCACATCCCTTTACATAGTATCACATAGCATGCTGAGTAGCTTGAGGCAATGGGGGACGGAGGTCCTCCTAAGGTTGGCCTTAGAGGGTTCTAGCTTGTGATCTGTGCAATAATATCTGCAAGAACAGGAACCTGTGATGAATACTCAGTTCACATTTCCCTAAAAGTCTTTGTTTTAAGCTGTTTGCAAAGCCAGGCAGACCCCACTGCATCAGTTCACATTCTGTTCACTTTGGAATATTCTCTTCACAATGGTACAGGCAAGTTTTTTTTGAAGGTGATAGTTTGAATTCTGGAATGTAATTCCATGATAAGAGTGAGGTTCTGGAGTTCATGGTAGCAAAACACACATGAAATAGATCCCATGAACAGGAAAAAGCAAGATTTGGTAGGAAGTATAAATCTGGTGAGGTGACAGTAATTAACAAAAAATTGGTTGCAGGATCCAACTCTCTGTCTTATCTTCTTTTTTTTTTTTGGTGAGGCTGCAGAATTTTGTTTCCCCATACCTCCCAAGAGCTTTTCCTCAACTCTACTGAAACTATAATAGATGACAGTCGTGTTTGAGGATAAAGTGCACACTACTGCCTTTTAAACCCCCCTCCTCCAAAGTTATTCAGTAACATCTGAGTAGACTTCCCCTAACCCTACCGGACAGCAGCTCCACTGGTATAAGGGAACAAAAGTTGTAGAGTGTCCTGCACGAATATCAGCTACATTAACCCAGGTTGTTTCACTGACATAATTCAGTTCATCTTTAAATTACATTGTTAGAATCCAACTAGATTAAGTTATGCTTGGAGCTGTCCAGTCACTATCTTCAATAACTTTTCTCCTCCTCCTAAAAGGAGCAGAGATTGGTTGAAGAGTCAGCCAACATCCCCATATCAAGGGAAGGGGTTTTCGAGCAACAAATGAACCCCTGAGCACTTATGTAGAGAGAACATCCTTCCTCAAGGAGAAGGCATTAGCCCACTGTTTCCATACAGAAGGCACATCATCCCCACTGATCTTCACCAGCCAGGGACACCCCAGTCCACAAAGGAGACAACAGTTTCTGTATTGCTAAAGAATTTTACCCCGTGGTGTTAGTGTATTTTTCAGGTAGATTACAGACTGGAGTATGCTATTCAATGAACTCACAATAAATATCACCAGTCTGAAACAAACTAAAGCTACGTGGTAGAGGGGTTCTCATTACAGCCCAAATATGTATTTCTGCAATATTCTGACTGTTTTGTAGATCCACAAGAACATGGTAAACTCTGAGTGAGAAGTCTTGAAGCTACAGAAAATTGCCCATCAACGTACAAAAGTAGATAATTAAAATAATTGCTGGAGTGACTCTTGCTCAGCTGCATTCAGCAACTCAGAAGATTTTTTTAAATTAAAATATTTCTATTCATGTCAACACAATTCTAACACTTGCAAAACAGCTCTGACCGTGAGAACTTGAAAAGAGGTTCTAAAATTTGTTTAATACCTCCCACAAGACGTACCTGAGCTGAATTTTTGTCTACATAAATGTGGATAACTCCTCCATGTTTGTTACATTCCTCAATAACATCATCCTTAATTTCTGTATCCCAGCCAGCTTCTTCTTCACTGCAAAAGGAAAAATTCAAAAGTGAGAACTTGGAACAAAAACAAGACCAGACCTATAAAAAACTAATTTTCACACTAATCCCACTAAAGTCAGAAACAAATGTGTAATAAATGGAAATAGACAGCAGGTAACTTACGTTTGAGGGTTAAACATATTGGAAAGCTGGAAGCATTGTGTTGCAAGTGGTTGTACAGAAGCAGCTGCAGCCAGAACTATTTAAAGAGAAAGCGACAAGTTTTTCTGTCACGGAAGCAAAAAGTCTTTTACATGAAATTAAATTTATAAGTAAAGCTTTTTCTCTCTGTACTTCAAAATCATAGAACTACAGGACTGGAAGCAACCTCCAAAAGTCTCTAAGTCCAGTCCAGTCCCTGCGCTTTGGCAGGACTAACTAAACACAGAACATCCCTGACAGATGTTTGTCCAACCTGTTTTTATCATATTCAGTTACAACATTAATATTTTTAATCAGGTGCAGAAACCAAAGGCATAGAGAAGTGAAGTTACATGCCTAAGATTAGACAAGAAATCTACAGCAGAACTGGAAATAGAATTCACTGTGTTCAGAACCACAGTTCTTGATAAACTCCCCTCACAAAATCAAAAACAACTTACTCTTACCTGATGGTAAGAGATTTGTTAAAATAATGCTTGGGAGCCACTCTGATTAACGTGCCCAGACAAACGTGGAACCCAGACATCTACTCCTAGCCTTATGCTCTAACTAAAAAACCAACACTTCTGAATATAATTGTAATTATTACACCAACTCACAAGAAATCAAAACAAAGTGTCTGAAGGAGATGCAGTTAACTTGAAACCAATCAATTTCAAAACCTGAGTTAAAAGTAGATTCCTTGCACCATACTTTCAAGCCTTCCCAGATAATTTCTTGTTTCACAATCAAGCATTTTCCTGTATTTAATGAATCTACTCCTCTGAGGTATTATAGGAAACAGCAAGTAAAAAGCTTAGACAGCAATAAGATTTTTTTTTTTAAACCTGATTATCTCTCTTTAAAAACAAACTGGAATTCACTGACATTTGATGTACGTTAGAACATAGAAGATGCAGCATGCCACTGAAATGCATGCAGAAGACAGAATCTCAGAAATGTCCCATTTAAAAACCAGTGCAGTTTAGAACTATTAAATCTATGCCTAAATTCAGTTATTCATGATTATATTAATCAATTTAAACAAAAAGCACAAGTAACCTTATATCTCTGAAAAAGCTTTGCCTGTCCCAAGCATTCCAACAGGGAACTGCACATCCTGCAGCTCAATTTTAAGTAGAAGAGACAGTCTAATGTCTAAACCAAAAGGCAGCTCCATATAGAGACAACAGCACCATTCACACTTATGGTGATAATGGAACCATGGACAGGCAATAAAATACTCTGAAAATTCATTAATATATTTAACTAGTTATACTGTAGCAAAAATACAAAATTTGCAGTATGATAGACAGGGTTAAATAGCAGTTTAGAAAGCTTTTCTGAATAGCGAAAAGGGATGATATTAACATTTAACCTGTAAGTTACTGAATGTTACAGTACTGCGCTAGGAATGGTTACATCACAGCTTGAATAAAACCCAGCGATCAGTAGACTTTTAGTGTGGCTGACTTATAACAGCCAATTAAATAATTGCCCCATTACAATTGAAATTTACATTTTATTCAACATAAAAAAGAATAAAAAAGTTCAGGTTATCATTCTGAGGCACAACTCCCTTTCTAGGTCTGTGGAAGTTTTCAGATGAATAGTGGGGTTTTGTGACTTGCCCAAAATCATAATATATTCATGACTAATCTGGGAATAGAACCCAGGAATCCTAACTCCCAGTTCCCTTTTTCAACCACTCCCTATAAGATATATAGCTAGAAAAAAAAATTAGTAATTAAATACAGTTTAACAAGAGTTGTCTTTCTTAATAGTGCAAGATTTAGGGAGCGTCAAGAATACTAGGGTTGTCTTAGCTTTCTAAAGGCCCTATAGATACCAATAAAACAGCATTTCTGGGGTGCTGGAAGAACTTTATACACAGATGTAAAGTGCTTCTGGTGCAAAGAACCCACACTTTCAAACCTATTTGCCAACAGTTCATGTTAAATCCAACCGTACCTTCATTCTGCTGGGTAAGTCTGGTTTGCAAATCTAAAGAAAAGAATGTACAGAAAATTAAATAAAAGAACACTAAACACTAGATCTTAACTGCCCACCTAAATCTAGGTTGGGCAAGATCTTCATGCAGATATACAACACACTCACTCTACTTCTTTACACTTCTTCAGATAGGAGAATAAAGATAGCTTTGTTCCTTCTAATTTATCACATGGGAGGTGCTCAGATACTAATAACTGGGAGGGCTTATAACTACCTAGATAAATATTTTCCAAAGAAGTAATATTCAATTAATGGAGAGGAAGACGAACATGAAACTTCTCTTTGGTCCACACTCTTGCTTTACCATAATCTGTTCTTGATAAAGTACAATTTAGACACCAAAATAGTAGAGAGAGCAGTTTTAACAGGCATTATATACAAACTATTTCTGTACTAATAGTTTAATCTTCATTAGCTGAAATCTTAATGTAATTTAACAATAGAGGTTATCAATTTTCATTTAAAAAACACACACAGAAGTTTCAGCTAGCAACCTTTTCCTGTAACAGAAGTCAATGCTGAAATATTACTTTAGTGCTTTCCAAGTTCAAAATAGTTTGCAAATATCTAAGTAAGCATCAAGGCATTTTACAAATGGGGGAAATAACATTACTTTAAGCATCACTAAGGAGCACAATGCCATTGCCAGGATTAAATTTGATGTTCAAAGTACACCTCTTCAAATCAGCAGGAATGGTAAACTGTGGGCTGCAAGTGATGTAAATATAACTTCCAGCTTTCCCTCGTGCCCAGATCTTCCATTAATTCACACAACACACACACAGGGAATTGTCATACTTTAAATGTGTGAGAATGAACATTTCAGAGAAGGGTGCATGAAATCTCAGATTTTGTTTTATTTTGTTGACTAGTCAGACACTTCATTATCTCCTCATGGGACAGTTGTTGTACACCTCTAATTATTTTTGTCCAGTATCTGAAACTGGTCAATTGTGATAGGTGTCTGGGAATAGGTGACCAGAACTCACAGTGGTCTAGGCCCACATCCAGACTAACCCGCTGTATCGGCGGGTTAAAATCGATTGCTCGGGGATCAATATATCACGTCTAGTCTGGACGCGATGTATCGATCCCCGAGCGCGCTTACATCGATTCCGGAACTCCATCAACCCGGAGTTCCGGAATCGACACAGAGAGCCGCGGATATCGATCCCGCGCCGTCTGGACGGGTGAGTAACTATCTTAGAAATTCGACTTCAGCTACGTTATTCACGTAGCTGAAGTTGCGTATCTAAGATCGATTTTCCTCCCCTAGTCTGGACGTGGCCTTAAGAGAGGGATTTATATGACTAGCATTTTCTGGATTAATTTGCTCTTTCAACCTATAACCAGACAGTGCACTCATTTCCTCTATAGTCCGCCCTCATCGATACAGATATTCACTATAGGCCCATGTACCGATTAGTCTCATTTTTATGTACAAAAATGTATTAGAGTTAGACTGTAAGTAGATTTGAGGATGCATGTGTATTGTAGCCGGCTTTGTTATGACACTTGTGTGAACGAAGGCTGCTTTACCTGAGTTTTAGCGATTTCATTCATTGTAAACGCAATGGAACCACTTTTTTTTTTTTTTTTTTTTAATGTAAGAAAAGAAACCAAGAAATTCCCAGGTTTCTAAATAAATACAGATCAGCGAAGATACTCACATGACAACTATCAGGAGTGATCTGTACTATTCCTTCCCATGACCTAGTGTTCACTGCAAAGTCCCAATCCCTTTGTGATCCCTCGCATAGCTTCTCACTGCACTGGCATCCCTTCACAATGTCCCCTGATTCACAAACCAGTTAACTGCCCAAAGAAGATTAAGTCCTCATTGGTGCTGGAAGCTGTACACACTCCACTTAGGAGACCATCCAAAGGACACAAACAGACAAAGGATTGAGGGATAGAGTATTATGCAAGTAAGTGAACATGGCAATTGGCAATTTTGTTATTTTTTTGCTTTTTTAATATAACTAACTATTTTAATGGTGACAGATTGGGTGGAGGGAAAACTAGAATTGAGATAAGAGTAGGGGAATAGAAAAAAGTAAAGGGGGAAATAGACAGTCACAGTTCCTCATCTGCTTAGCCACGATCAGCAGCCAGGGTTTTCTTGGTATCACAGCCAAAGTGCATCTTGAGGAGGAGAGAGTTGAAGGGTGATATAGTAGTGGCTCTTATCTGGGAGTCTTCCCCATGAACAAGGAGCTACTTGGTAAAAAGCACTGAGATGTTTGACAGAGAAACTCACTGGATGGTAAAAAGCAGGAATGCAGATGAAATAAAGGCAGATGTCACCACTGCAGTAAGTTGCTAGATCAGTTAGGCAGGGCAAAACTAAGTTGTGAAGAATCTTAAAGATAAAGAAAAGTGTGTGTATAATGTGGAGTTGAAAGGGGAAGATAGTGGAAGGCCCTGAAGAGGGCTGATGTGGCCAGAGCAATGAGTCAGAAAGATGACCTTGGCAACGTTTTGCATGGATTTTTCAAGGGTAAGGTTGCAGCAGTCAATGCCAGACAAGAGGAGGTTGCAAATGTCAAGACATAAGAAAGAAGCATGTGGTTGAGAGATTTACATGCACAAATGGAGAGGAAAAGTTGGATCTTTAAAGCATAACACACAAGAAACTAGGTTTAGTCACGACTTGCATGTGCAAACCTAGAGGTCAGTCGAAGACATCCAAGGTTACAGACTTGAGAAGGTGGCACGATGGTATGATTGTACACCATCAGTTTGGGACTTGTTGACTTTAAACCCTGCAACTGACATCCATGAACAGGAAATGTCAAAGCATGACTATGGTAATTCCACATTAACAAGATACTACTGATCAGTGCCTAACAGCACAAAAAAAAGTTGTTTCTCCACTCCACTCAGGAATTTTGTATCGGAGAGAAGCAGTGATTGCTAAGAATTATCTAATCCAGTGGTTCTCAAACTAGGGCCGCCGCTTTTTCAGGGAAAGCCCCTGGCGGGCCGGTTTGCTTACCTGCCGCGTGCGCAGGTTCGGCCGATCACGGCTCCAACTGGCCGCAGTTCGCCACTCCAGGCCAATGAGGACTGCAGGAAGCAGCACAGGCCGAGGGATGTGCTGGCCACCCTTCCCGCAGCCCCCATTGGCCTGGAGCGGCGAACCGTGGCCAGTGGGAGCTGCAATTGGCCCAACCTGTGAACGCGGCAGGTAAACTAACCGGCCTGGCCTGCCAGGGGCTTTCCCTGAACAAGCGGCGGACCAGCTTTGAGAACCACTGATCTAATCTGTACAATGCACTAGTAAACGTGCTACAGTGTATTTGCAAAACACAGCGCAAATTGAACCACATGTCAAAATAAATTAAGAATATTTTGTGATACGTCTGTTTGCTTGTCGATTTGCAGAGTTCAATCATTCACCATGACTGGGAGCCCTGCTGTGAACTACTACAGTTTTCATGTTAAGTCACAAGATATAAAATATTTTCACCTCCCTGAAGCTATAAACATGTTAAAAATAACATGCCAAAATAAATGGATTATCAAATTCTTACCTGCCACAGCACCAAATGCTAAAGATCCACTCATCTGCAAAGCCTGTTGTGCAGCTGGGGGAATCTGCAAACCAGTACCTGTGACAAAAAGTACTAGTCTGAGTTCTTCACTTGGCAAGTGGTCTAGGAATAGAAGCTTAAGAAATCTTAGCGTTCTCAAACATTAAAGGAAGTGAAATACTTCCTACTAAGTTAACGCCAATATTTTCACATGTAATCTATATTACCACACTTACCCTCTGCAAGTCTTGCCATCAACTGTAGACGACCAGTTGTTCCCAAGTCAATTCCAGTCCTTTCCAGTTCATCACTGTCCAAAAATGAACTAGCACTGGAAGCATCAGTGCGTTCTGTTACATGACCTACTTTCATTGGCCTGCCAGCTAGCTCAAATCCATTTAGTTGTTCCAATGCTTTTTTGGCACACTCTGAATCTGAGAACTGTAGAATTATACATGGTCAGTGTCTAGCAAGTTCACAAGGTACTTTCTATCAAACGCATTATCTGTAAGAATATATATCTGAGATGCCTTTAACTTTAAAGAAGCAACTTATGGGTTTTTTGTTGGACAGAGCTAAGAAAGCACAGCAAACCCTGTTAATTACTAAACAGTATAATATTCAGCTCTGGATATTTACTTCTGCATATCTATTCAATTTTTTAATGCTCATCTTGTGTTCTAGGCATCTATTCCACAAATTAAAAATTCCAGCATAAATCAAGGCCATAGCTTCAGCTTTCCTCCAGTGAGCTGTCAAGACTACCATGAAGTCATTTTTCTTGGGTCTTGCCCGTGTCTTGAGATCTCAATTACTGTAGCATGCTTTACATGTAGTTATGGGCCAAACGAAGCTTCAGGCAGTGCAGCATGCATGTCTACTTAGCCAGGTGTTAGCCACAGCATGCACATATAAGTGACAGAGTTGTGGCGATTTCCCCCCCGTTTGTTTCCATGAACAATAATCCACAAACTCGACCAACAGCTGAAAGCTCTTCCTTCCACCATATATTGCTGTGTCATTTTAAATGCCTGATCTTAGTTTCCAGGTTTGAACATCTGGGCCTGGCTAGAAGTTGATCTCCTCAAAAAGTCCTAACCCCTGCCATTTGATTCTTCTGACAAAACCCAAGTCTGATGACCTTTGGGACTTTGTGCATGGCCTATTTCCACTCAAGCTTTTCCTTGAAGGGGTGGTGATATAGCTTACTGGGGTATTTGGTAATACTGGTCATATGTGAGCGTTTTTTGTTTTTAAATAGGGAACTTAATCTCCAATTTGTTAATTATCCATCTGTGATCGCCACAGAGACCACCAATCCAGGATTGACAAGCAGACTAAAGAGACATAGCTGCATGCCCCAAGTGTTGGAATTGTCTAAAGTGAATAAAGCA
The DNA here is from genome assembly GCF_025201925.1 of Gopherus flavomarginatus. Lineage (NCBI taxonomy): Eukaryota > Metazoa > Chordata > Testudines > Testudinidae > Gopherus > Gopherus flavomarginatus. The sequence continues at coordinate 21,276,585 of NC_066627.1, forward strand.
TTTCTAACAGTCACTTGTGTGGCTGTAAGAGTGCTTTAAGGAGCTGCAACACAAAGAGCTAGCTCATCCTTGGAGAAAAGCAATCAAACAAAAAAGAGCTTTGTGTAACCAATCACACAGAAGCCATCTGAAGAAGTCTTCTCATCTCAGTTTAAACGCTTGATTCTGAGCAGTTTGTTTCTGCCCGGGCTCTGAAATGCTCAAGTTCAGTTAGTTGGATTTTGGGTCATCAACCTAACCCACAACTCTGCTAACTATTACAAGTTAAAATCTTACCGTAATAAATCCATATCCTTTGGAGCGTCCAGTTTCACTATCCATCATCAGCTGAATGCTTTCAATCTAAAAAATGGAAGGGGAAAAAAAAAAAAAAGACTATCACACATTACATCCCATAAAGTCCAATGAGCAGTTCAAATTAGCCTATTCCCACACAAGTTTTTCGAATACATCATAAGATATCAAACAATACAAGAACATAAAACAGCTGGAATAAACACATGGTCCATAATGGGTCTTAAAAAACTGTTGCTGGAAGTTTTACCAGCTCTGTGTTTAAGTAAAAAAAGTGTCTACATTAGCATAAAGGTAACTTGCAATTTACTAAAGGTGAGACATGCAGGGTCCTCTGTTGAGTGCACCAAACAGCCTCAGGTATATTCAATTTATTCTTTATGGATTATTTTAGACTCCTCAGTCAGCTTATGACTTCCACTCAGATGTGACCTCTTAAGCACAGGGGTTCTCAAACTGGAGGTCGTGACCCCCTAGGGGGTCGCAAGCTGTCAGCGTCCATCCAAAACCCTGCTTCACTTCCAGCATTTTTAACAGTGCTAAATATTTTTAAAAGTGTTTTTAATTTATGGGGGGGGGGGGTCACCCTCTGGGGTTTGCTGTGTGAAAGGGATCACCACTACAAAAGTTTGAGAACCACTGTCTTAGCACATATTATGATAGCACAGCCATCATCAGTTGCTGATTGTTACATCAACTCAGATACCAGCAATTGCAATATTGTATAATATATCAAATTATAAAAATCATGCGACAGTCTAGTCCGAGCCAACTAAAAAAAGAAGTATAAACAAACACTGGAAGTCTTATATCTCTGCCTGCTGCTATTTTGGAGAGTGAACAGAATTTCTAGGAAAAAAAATCTGTAACCATAAAGTATTAGATAGTTATGCATACATAAGGGATGGGGGAGGGGAGGAGAGTATAAAGGAGGATGACTTTAAAAACCATATCTAAATCTACATTCCATTTTCTTAAGTCTTTCTTGAAGACTTCATCCCTATCCCCTCCTGGCCTATGCTATTCCTCTTACCAAAGCTTGATCGCGATAAAACAGCACGGTTTCAAACACAATTAACAATTTCCTGTAGTTCTCCGAAAGATATTCTTTTAGCATGGCTGTAACTTCAAGGAATATATGTACTCAGATTTTACTTAATAGGCATTTGACTAGTTATGACAGAAGTTAAGGGGCAAAGTGTTCCACCAAGTAGTAAATACAGGCAGTACACAAAAATTTTGAGAAGCCAGATAAGCAGAGATGGAAGTGGGTTGCAAATTACATTCATTTGGTCTTTTTTTTTTTTAAATATAGCACTCAGACTGTACTACATTATTGCAGACCTCTCTAAGAATCATTATACACATGCCCATCTGTAACTTTAATTTGTGTGTGCAAAGGGACACATTTTAACAGTTTCATTATATAATCCATGAAATACACTAGTTAGCTTAGTGTTATCCAAAGATTTAGTCCATATGTGTACATTACAAGGAGTTTAACTATAAGGGTATGGTTATGAACTAGTATGCAATGAAAGACGTTTTGCCCAGAGTACCCATAATTTCAAATTCTATATTTTATTTGTTAATTTCAATGATTTGTTTAAATTTCATTTACTCAGCATTAGCAAGAACCTTTCCTATAAAGGGTTATTTTGTTATAAGGGCTGCTATTACAAAAACTACTCTGAAGAGATGTTCAATTTGAAACAGTTAATTTAAGAGAGTGTGAAATCTCATTTATTACACCTCCCTTGGAATTTCTGCCATGGTCTGTTTTAGGATCACATAAAAGGAAGATTGGTTGATGCTGGCGAGACATGTGATCAAGGTGAGTTTATGGTGGGAGAGACTAAAGCATGTTTGTACTACAAGAGGAAGGATCAGTGAAGAAAGGTGAGAGTAGGGATGAAAATGGTAGCAAGGAAGATCAGGCGACAGGATGAGAGCTGGAAGCGGTAATGGGAGGAGATCTCAGAAAAGGCAGGAGAAGTAAATGGAAGTGAGAGGAGGTCCCATCAAATTTCTAAAATTTTCTTTTGGAAGAAGTCAGCAAGATCCAGAGCAGAGAGGTAGAAAGGAGCAGGAAGTGGAGGAGAAGAGGGTTTAAGGAGGGACAGGAAAGTGGCAAAAAGCCATCCAGGGTTACCCAGACAGATGCCTGATAGGGATGTGGGGGTCATAGATTGTAGGTCACAAATAAGATTCTCTGGTTGAGATAAAGCTTGGGCTTAGTATGACTTCTGCTGGTATTTGATTTTGTTGGACATGTATCTTACTGGAGGTTTACATAGTGAAAAGTTGTATCTTTTCCTTTTAGGAGAGAATACACAACTCCTGGGGCCAGGATGAAGGATACAAATGGAGATGAAGACTACATCATTCAAGCTGTTAGCTGCAACACAGAAAGCATCAGAAGAAATTTATGTATACAGCTTTTAGAAACTCTGGAGTAGGTGGCTGACTGGATATTCGTGAGCTACTGAATGGCTTGTTTGGTATGTACAGGAGGTAGATTGTTGCAACAATTTGAGATTCCACCGCTCAAAAGATCTTCCTAACTACCTCCTCAACCTCATGATCCAAAAGATCACAAAGGGAAACATTTGCCTCAAAAGGGGAGGCAATCATAAGATCTGACAAACCATAGCTAGTTTTTAAGTCCACAGAATTCCTTAAACATTAAAAAGTGTCACCTAATCTTAGCTTGACAGGTTAGTCCCTGAATTCTCAGCTCTCCACATCACACCTACCTGTTCAATAAAAATGGTTGAGTATTATTGAAAATATCTTAATTTTAATACAAAATCCCTGATTTGTTGTCAGATGTAATCAGAATATTTAATCCCTAACTGGATTCATAAACACGCACATACATATGAGACTAGGAAGAGAAAACAATTTTTGTAGATATGGAATTTATATTCAATCAGGATGCCATTTTAGTCCTTTGCATTTATTATAGGAAACAGGATCTAAAATAAGAGTAATCGCAACATGCACTTCATAACACCTCTGCCATCAATAAGAACTCACCCGACCAAATGGTTCAAAGATTCCGCGAAGCATATCTTCAGTTATGTTGAAGTGTAATGATCCTACATACAGTCTCATGGGCCCAGCACTGCCTTTTTGTAGGTTATTGGCCATTGCTGCTGCTCTGTTTTTCTCTGCCTAGGGAAAACAAAATTTCCATTGTCTGTAAGAGCTTACATAAAAAAAAAAAAAAAAAAAATCTACTAAACTGAGTAAACTCACTGAAAAGTAGCTCTATAACTCTCAGTCAAAATGGCTTGAATGCAGCATTTAATAACTTAAATGCTATGAAAAGTCCATGCTCTTGATTAGAATTATGCAACTAGAAATATGCTTCAAATGGAATGAATGAATTCATGTAGATTACTGGTTTCTCTAGTGAACAGAATGCAGTTTGTTTGTTAAATATGCATGACTTCTACATATAGGATATGTACTACTGTATAAATCAGTTAACATTCCCCTTCTTAGCCTTAATTCCCTCATCTACCCTCTACATTTCAGTCTGCATTGATTTGTCTAGTTTTATTTAGACTCAGTTTTCTGTGCCTGGCAATATTTATTAAAACTGAAGCAACCACTTCAGTTAAGGTTACAGAAATGTTTCAGTTGTAACTCAATTTTCAGCTACTCAATCATAAAACAGGTGAAACAAAAATGGCATTCAGCCATCCCTTTGAATTCTCTGGCCTTTTGCGTGATTTGTGCTATCCCTTAACATAATTAAAGGAAACAATATTAGTACATCTGCACAAATACGGAGAAATCAATTATGAAATGGAATGTGTATCTCTGCAAATTAAGTAAGTCTCACTGAAATCAATGGTGCTTCCAGAATTTGTATATTACCCTGGTTAAGCATCATATGCTGCAGAATAAATGTTGCATAATTCTATGTACTAGTATACAACCAACCACAACTTACTTGCGATGCTTGTACTATGATTGGTACTCCCAGAACACGCTGTCCAGTTAGTCCTATTGCCAGAGGCACTGAACTAACATCGACAAATTCTACATAAGCAATTCCCTTGGAACGTCTTGAATTTCTATCAGAGATCATCCGCACATCACGAACCTACAAGAATGAAAATCTCAGGTTTATCATTAATCTCTATTTAGTGCAATTAACTTTTATATAGTTACTAAGGGACTTCATGAATATGTACAGGAAGTTAGCTATTGTTTGACTCAATACAAGATTCTTAATGATTTCTTAACTGTGTAATAACTCTACAGACTAGATACACAGTCACACTACCTTCTAAACCAACACATCCCGAAAAGTTAGCGTTATGAAAGTCATTTTTTGACTGTGACAATTTTGCCATCAAACTGAAGGTAGTAAGGAAAAAGGGCTGCAGATTCCAGTTTGCCAAAATTGTTGCATCGCTACAAATTTTCTAACAGCTCACCAGAACAGCTACCATATTAAAAAGGGACCTAAACTTAGAATTCCATCTTATGCTGCAGACCCACACGCAAGGATAACATCTTACTTTTTATTGCAACAATACACGGAGGACCTAATCAGAATTACTTCCATTGCATTGGTCATTGGACAAATGTATGACAACTGCAAGTCCCATGAGCTGAAGCATTGATTTTGCAAACCAGTTCGGACACAAAAACTCCTGACTAAATAGGAATTCCATGTGCAGAGGGCCTGCAATAGGGGACTGCAAGGAGCTATCTACTTACAATTTTGCAGAGGGCTTCAATATTGGAAAAGCCATTGACACTGCACACAAACAATATTTATATGTTCATTTAACCCACCCTCAATTACCTTTCCTACAGTAGAGAAAAATTCTTCCAAGTCTCTTGGCCGAATTCTTGCAGCCAACTGCATGCAGAACACTGTTCGAGCATCTCTCTCTTCAGGGGTCAAATTATCAATTGGCTCTCTGCAAAACAAGGAGAAACTTGGTTCTGACTTAAGGCAACTGACAGTTTGAGCAAATGTAGAATTTTGTCATTTAAGCCTGACAAGAAGTCAAAACATCTACCTAACTTTTTAAAAAGATATATGCAAAATTTAAAAAAGAGAGAACCTAAAGGTAGTCCTTTAAATGGATAGTCACAAGTAGTAGCACACAAATATCCCCGCTAACTTTAAAGGGAGGTGCTTAGCACTTTGTTAATTAAAAAAAAAAAAGCCACTTGTTTAAGTTTATATTGCAGAACTGCCTAGAAAACTCAACCACATCAAGGCCCCTTGTGATAGGTACTGCATAAACACTATAAACTCTTTGGGGCAGGGTCTTGTCATTTTACTATATAAAAGACAATATGCAGAAGACAGAAGATAACTGTGGGGAGTGAAAAAACAGGTAACAAAATAGGATATTTTATCACAGACTGTTCAATTCTTAAGACAGTAGAAGCAATAATCACATCATCATATAGGGACCTAATTTTAGGCAATTATTTTTAAAGCCATGCAAGTGACTACAGCCAAGATTCCAGAAAATAAGAGTCCCAGCTGGCTGAGTGGCCATTTTACACAAGTACACTGACTATCACTGTTGTATCAGTCAGTAATGCCAACATGTCCATATGCACAAAGTCCCCAATGCTTAAACTTGGTCATTTGATATTTTAGTTTCAGCATTTGTTACCAACAAAAATTTAAAAAATCCAAAAGATACAAAGAGTAGAAGTTCTAACAAAACAATCAAGTAAACTGCTAACTGAATAATTACTATAGAATTGAATAATTACTGTAATTTCTTGCCCTAGCAGGACTGTTTTAGTAGCTGGGAATGTGTCAAAGTATAGTATGTATAGTATGTGTGAAAGTATTAGGGCTGCACCACTTTTTTTTATTTAAAAATAAAAACTTGGATTTTGAAGAATATGACTGTGCCATATAGGCCTCGTATACATTGTTTGGGGACAGATTCAGCCCAGATCATGGGTGTTTGACACCCATGTATTAATCTGACTTTCCACTCTGGAGCTGAACTATTAGTAACACATCCAGTGAAACTAAGGTTGTGGAATTTAGGATTTGACACCACAGGGTGTAAGAAAAGAAATATTTAGGCTAAGTATGAGGAAAACCTTCCTGACAGTGAGATGTTAGACTGGGAAACAGTCACTCAGTTTCATTGTGTTACATGCAATGTAAGATACTGTAGAGAAAAATCACACTCGCAGCAAGTGATGGACTGGATGACCAAAGTAGTATTTTTCCATCTCAGCTTTTATGATTCTATAAATGAGATTCACAAGAAAAAATGAGCCAATTTCAACTGAGTAAACTATAACCTAATTCAAATAGTCTTAAAAATGAAAAACAAGGCAGGATTGATGCATAACAATTTTGCAACAGTGAACAAGGTGTTTACAGTAATTGTGAATTCATTAAGTGTCATGGATATTCCCTCACCAGAAAAACAAAATAGATTCCCCTCCTTCCATCCTAAGCAGCATGGATACCTATATTGATCAGACAGATTTGGAAACTGGCAATCCTAAAACTAGCTTGCACAGAAAGTAATTGTGCAATTCAAGATGCAGCAGCATCTCACATAACATTCAGCATAACAAGACTAATTACAAGTTAAGAAATAGTAATGTGAAAATAGCTACCTAACAGGGCTCTTGTCTTTTCTGAATGGACTTTTGCTTCTGGAGCGCCGTCTGCTGTAAACATTAAAAAATATTTACTGGATTATCAAAAAAAGTACAAAGTAGCTTAATTTTTAATACTGACACTTAAGTAGCCACCAAAAATAGAAAAAACTCAGAAACCTTAATTTGATGCTGTGAGGCAGACCAATCTTCCCTCTGATAGCACTGTTGAATTTTGGACCAGAACTAAGGTAAAAGCAAAGAAGAACTTGTTATAAATACAGTACATGATGAGGAAAAATATAGTATCCTCCCAACCTAATGCTTACTGACGTCCTGATTTTTAAACAGTTATATGGGCAAAAATACAGTCAAAGACAAGTAGTGCTACCTGAAGAATATTAGTTTGACACAAATTATAAGTAAAGGTTATTTGATCATTCCAGGGATCCTCTATTTTCCTATACTTAATTTTAATACTATTTCTGCATATACATGCGAGTCCCATCTTACGCGGGGGTTCCGCTCCGCAGTTACCGCGTAAAGCAAAAACCGCATATAGTCAAAATTACATTGAGTTGAATGGCAGGCGGAATCGCTCACACTACAGTTACAGTGTGAAAATTGTTTCTCTTTTTTGGGATTTTTTTTTGCCGACCGCATACAGTTGAAATTGCATATGTTAAGATGCAACAGACCTGTACATATATGTAATCAGAGGCTTTAACATACATTAAGCACAACTGTGAGCCAACCTCTTAAATGAGCATCTCTTGTTAACTAAAGATCATTTCATCTACCATTAGCTACACCTTGCCACCAAGCGGCAATGATGCAGCTCAGGCAGAATGCCATCATTCACAAAGATCACAGCTAAACTCAAAAACTGATTAGAAACAAACTTTGAAAAAAATATCTTCCATTGCTTGCAAACAGCTTTTTCATGTAACAAATAGTCCTTAGCTACCAACTAGGTATCTTCTTTCTGGAACAGTTTTGTCCATTTTTTTCTACATACCTCTGTTTACTTCCTGCTTTGTGCACCAGCATCAGCGATGTCAGCAAAGCTCTGGGAATACAGTTTGTTAGTTAACGCCTGATGCAAGTTTGTTAGTTAACGCCTGATGCAAGCCCAGCAGGAAGAGGGTAGTTCATATTTTTTTTTATGGGTCCCATAAAAGTTTCTTTTTAGAAGCAATAGCAATAGACTTAAGAACTGCACCCTACTGGAAACTATCATCCAGTCTTTTAAGTGTTAAACCTTCAACTTGACCGGTTTAACTACTACTAAGCGTCTCAATAGACAATTTCCTTTCATCCTAATCCTAACTAAAGTTATATTCTGACTTTATGCTATTTGTTTTTCCATCAATTTTTAGTTCAATTTAATCAAAGTATAGGTTATTTGCTTGTAGTTAAGGATAAAAACAAAATTATTAAAGTAGTAGCTGAAACATATTACGTTATTTCCATTGTTCTCCTTACTGCCTTGCAGTATTGCAACATTACTTTGAACAAGTGTTCAAAGTAAAAAGTAAACGGACTAGTTTAGAAAGTACATAGTTCAGTTTAAACCTCTACCATATTAATGTGAAACATGCTCAATTGTACATTAAAATAACCTACTATGGACTTCTATAGCGGCCTCTGAATCTACGTTCTCTACTTCTAGAGCGGCTACGTCTGCGTTCTTTGCTTCTGCTGCGTTTCCTTTCCCGACTTTTGCTCTTTTTCCTCTCACGATCACGGCTTCGTTTGCGCTCTTTACTTTTGCTCCTCTTCCTCTCATGACTGCGACTTCTGCTCTTGCTCTTTTTTCTCCTAAAAAAATACAACTTATGTTACAGATGTAAAGAAACTTCAATGTTGGCTTCTGTCATCATGCATTAACTTTCCTCATCTAATTAGTCAGTCTTCTCCCTAACAATGTACTAATTTTATTTCCACAATCTGTAATGCCAGACACTAACATAGGAACAATAACATTATCGTTTTTATATGCTTGATCAGCCATTAGCAAAAAAGACCAATTTAGAACTCTTAAAATTTGAGCATGAATGCTCCCTGGTTTCAAGCACTCATCTTTTGGCTTTGTAAATATTAAAAAATACTAAGCCTCCAAGACTGGTAGTGGGGCTGAATGTAAAATAGTACATATCAAATTCAACACGTCAATTACTATGTTATAAAAGTATTTTCAATGAGCATCCAAGCTTTCAACATCTGCTAAGATGAAGAGAGTCAATTGGGGATGACTTTTCACAGTAAAAGTAAGACAAAGGACAATTACCTATTTTTTTTTTTTATCCTGACAGATATCTTGGAATTTTGCAGCATTACTGTAACAGCAATAATATGCAAACTGTCTTCAGTTCCTATTAACTACGGAATTCCAGAAGAACTGTTTGAATTTCACAAGGATGAAACTGCACATTGCTTATACACTAAAATAGCAGTTACTCTTCCAAAAGAGAATCACTGTACACAGAGCCCCAAACAAATACTGCTGGACCGAAAGGAGCAGAACAATAAAGTCAATAAGTCCGCCACACAATTTGATCCCCCTCCACAAAAGGCACAAACTTAAGAGGCATCAGGAGCTGAAGACTGTCCTACTGTCTCCACAACAAACAGAACACTTCACAAAGTGATCACTCTATTTATCTGACCTATCAGTCCTCATCTTCAGAGGAAACCTGCAGAGATGAGAGTGGGAAGTTAAATTCATAACTTTGCTAGACAATAAAAATAGGACTGAAGACACACATTGTTGTAATAAGCCATAAATCCAATCTATAACCCACTAACAACCTCCCCTTAAGACTGAAAGGGGATTAATGGGCCGCTTCACAGCGAATGGTCCCTTGAAATGTGTTAACTACTGATGCTAAACCAATCTGTCCCACCTTGTGTTTAGCTATGACACTATGATTATGGTTCGTTCGCATGAAAAAGAGATCTATGTAAACTTTTCTCACTCACCAACAGAAGTTGGTCCAATAAAATATATTACCTCACCTACCCTGTCTCTAATAACCTGGGATCGACACAGCTACAACACTGTAAATTAAGGGACACCAATCAACTTAAAAAAAAAAAAAAAAAAACTCAAACGTTGGCTTGATTTTTTTTTTTAAATTTGTAAAAGTAACAAAGTAAAAAGTAACGGGGACTTTGGCCCTATCTCTTCCTTTCTGGCTCTGCTGGGGGGAGGAGCTGTGTCCCACTCTCCCTCTCTATACCCCTTCATAAACTGACCCCCTTCTCTAGTGCTTATGAACGAATATATATTGTAAATATTTTGGATGTTTTTCTTCCTTTTCATATATACTGTATTCGGTATTGTAATTGAAATAAAAAATCAAACTCATTTTTTATTACAAATATCTGCACTGTAAAAAACAATAGTATTTTTCAATTCACCTCATACAAGTACTGTACTGCAATCTGTCGTGAAAGTAAAATTTACAAATGTAGATTTTTTTGTTACATAACTGCACTCAATAGTAAAACAATGTAAAACTTCAGAGCCTACAAGTCCACTCAGTCCTACTTCTTGTTCAGCCAAACAAGTTTGTTTACATTTACAGAAAGTGAGAACAAGCATTTGAAAGGCACTTTTATAGCCGGCATTGCAAGGTGTTTACGTGCCAGATATGCTGATCATTCGTATGCTCCTTCATGCTTTGGCCATCATTCCAGAGGACATGCTTCCATGCAGATTACATTTGTTAAAAAAAAAAATAATGTGTTAATTTTGTGACTGAACTCCTTGGGGGAGAATTGTATGTCCCTGCTGTTTTACCCACATTTTGCCATATATTTCATGTTATAGGAGTCTTGGATGATGACCCAGCATATGTTGTTCATTTTAAGAACATTTTCATTGCAGATTTCACAAAACGCAAAGAAGGTACCGATGTGAGATTTCTAAAAATCGCTACAGCAGTCAATTCAAGGCTTAAGAATCTGAAGTGCTGTCCAAAATCTGAGCGAGACAGGGTGTGGTGCATGCTTTCAGAAGTCTTAAAAGAGCAACACTCTGATGTGGAAACTACAAAACCTGAACCACCAAAAAAGAAAATCAACCCTCTGCTGGTGGTACCTGACTCATAATGAAAATGAACATGCGTTGGTCCACACTGCTTTGGATTGTTATCGAGAGAACCCATCATCAGCCTGGACACACGTCCCCTGGAATGGTGGTTGAAGCATGAAGGGACATATGAATCTTTAGAGTATCTGGCACGTAAATATCTTGCATTGCCGGCTACAAAAGTGACATGAGAACGCCTGTTCTCACTTTCAGGTAACACTGTAAACAAGAAGCAGGCAGCATTATATCCTGCAAACTTGTTTGTCTGAATGATTGGCTGAACAAGAAGTAGGAGTGGGTGGACTTGTAGGCTCTAAAGTTTTACATTGTTTTATTTTTGAATGAATTTTTTTTTGTGCATAATTCTGCATTTGTAAGTTCAACTTTCATGATGAAGAGATTGCACTACAGAACCTGTATTAGGTGAATTAAAATACTATTTTTTTATTTTTATTTTTCTACAGAGCAAATACTTGTAATAAAAATAAATATAAAGTGAGCACGGTACACTTTGTATTCTGTGTTGTAACTGAAATCCATATATTTGAAAATGTAGAAAACAACTAAAAATATTTAACTAAATGGTATTCTATTAACAGTGCAATAAATCATGATTAATTATTTATCCCTTGACAGCCCTACTTTCTGTTTGAGCATTTCAAAACCCTGTAGTCTGTTTCAATCTCTCCTCTTTTGTAGACCTTTCATGCAGCAACAAAGAAGAGAAAAGCCATTGGGAGACAGGACAATAATAAAACCAAGAAGAGTGATTTCACAGGAAGATCCAAAATGAACATTTTTTTTGAACTGTCTAGATTTTTTAAGTTCATTGTGTCCTTTTAAAACTGCTCTTAACTTATACCTCAGTCATTACACTCTCCTGCAATCCACACTCTCCAATATCTTCATGAAACCACTGACAGCTAGTGAGAAAACACAGCTGAAGTGACAATGGCCAGCTCTATATCAGACAAAGAGTAGTCTCCCATCTTTTTCCACACTTTGCCAAAATCAGCAACTGGATGAAGACCAATTGGCGAAAGCTGAACCCAGGCAACACTGAGGTGAGGATGGTAGTCAGAGGGAAGCACTTTGAAGAACTCTACCCTTATAACATCCCCCTCTATCACGGTCACACATCCTCAGATACTTACCTGAGCTTGGGTGTCTTACTTCCAGTTCTAATGAATGGCTAAGTAGTAATCATCCTGAAAACAGTCCCTTCTATCTATTTACAGCCAGAAAATTAACCTCATTCGCACAAAGATTCAACTACTGTGATCCACAGTCATGACTGCTGCAACAAACACCATTCTGGTCAGGTGGTCGGTAATACCTCCCTACTGCTATATTCTTATTATTATAGCATGGAAATACTACCCATTGAGAGTCTGGGCTACAGTTTGGTTCATTTAAGATTTGATGCTACACTTTAATTAACATATAGTGCCACTCCCCCAAAGAGCATGACCTGTTCTGTCCTTCTGAACTATTTTGTACCCTGGTATTACTGTCCCATTGATTGTCCTCATTCCCCCAAGTTTCTGCAATGCCTATTACATCTAGATTATCTTTAATACTTCCTGGACTTATTTCTCACCACTGTCCTCTCCCCGGCCTCGCCTCTTTAGAACCCACCACAGCACAGGATTCAGAAAAAGGCCAGATTGTTTTTACAAATATTTATACCATGAAAACCGCGCTTTATTAAAACTCCCCTCCTCGCCTACCTTCCTTTTCCTCCCTTCACTTCCCAAGCAACAAATCTACTCCAAAACAGAAGGACTCTCTCAATAATGCCAGACATATCTAATTATCTATAAAATGATTCTGCATAGAAAGAGACAAAGGTGGATTAGAATAATAATACCCAGCTCTCAATTACCACTTTTCATCAGTAGATCTCAAAATATTTTACCAACAAGGTCAGTGAATTAACTTCTATCTTAACTATGGAACAACAGGGCAACTAACCCCTCCCTCAAAAAGCCAAACACAAACTAACCCATGCACTCCCACACCCCCAGGGAAACAGTGACACTAGCTATATGCAAAAAACCACTGCCAAATGCACAAAGAAAAATGGAAGAACAGCAGCTTTAATTTTTAATTTACAGTAATCTCAGGTGTTATAAATAAAATCAGAGGGCAGTGTGATTATTTTAAAGCTGATAGTGTCCTTTCAGTACAAATAACTATCTTGGATTTGATCAAGAAACTTGACTACTCATTCCATTCTTTCACGTAATTAGGTGAAACTAGCTGTTTCTTTTTACTTTAAAACAGAAACGCTATAGGTTCAACAGAAGGGTACATCAACCATAATGGTCTATTTTAAATTAATCAAATCAAGTGAAAAATTGTTGTAAAAACTTTACTCAAACGTGCTTTGTTAAAGGGACCAAAAAGAAAACCTCAGAGGAGCAAAACCCACAGGAGTTGTTGGAGGCAAAAGAGGAATTTTCTCAAATAGTATATAGCAGTAAGATCAAAAGTGCAAACATGAAGCAGGAAGAAATGAGAGGCTGCAAAGTATGGACAGCTCGTCTGCTGCCATCAGAAGCGGTCACCAAACACGGCAACAGAACTGCTAACCACTAGCAACATATCCAAATGTATGAAATGCCAAACTGTCTCAACTGTTTCATCCTCTCCTCTATCAACATCTTTACCTACATTTTCTGGCTCCTCAACATATTACTCTGTCTCAGACAGAATCCCTATGAAACAGTAATAAACTTCCCTGTTTAATTTTCAAGCTAAGAATAAACCAATAAGGAAGCTATGTAACAAATCTCCCCCATTCCTCCCTCAGATGAAAATGCTACTACTCAAGGAATAGTAACGAACACTGAGTGGGCATGCACCCATCACTTCTACCCTCTCTTTCCCTCCCTCTTAAATACACTGCCTCACATTAGGCACTGTTTTCAGCACATATGATCAAGCAGCATCTTCATCTTTCTGAAACTAACAAAATACTATCATTCCTAGTAGCTACTGCACTGTTTCACTCTCAACAGCAGCTTTGACTGTTAAATAGTACAAGGGCTTATTTCCAAAGCTCTCAGTAGGGAAACTCCCCACTGTCCTTCACAAGTGTGTAGAACATGGCACACAGCAAGAACATTGGGAGGAGAGATGCTCAGTGGTTTGAGCATTGGCCTGCTAAACCCAGGGTTGTGAGTTCAATCCTTGCAGGGGCCATTTAGGGATCTGGGGCAAAATCAGTACTTGGTCCTGCTAGTGAAGGAAGGGGGCTGGACTTGTTGACCTTTTAGGGTCCCTTCCAGTTCTATGAGATAGGTATATCTCCATGTATTATATGTTACTGCACTTCAGAAAATCCCATCCATTTAGCATTAGTCACTTTACTTCTCTGTAGTGATGTTTCTCATCCCATTTTTTGACAGTCTTGTCTATTTAGAATGACTGTAAGCTCTTATTGGGCAGGGATGTCTTACTATGAATTTGGCTACGATACAATGCAATGAGGCCCCGCTTTAAGTATGGGCCTCCTGGCACTACCATAATACAAAGCAGCAGCACATTCCATTACCACCCAGCTACTGCTGAGGCAATAATTAAAGCAATATCTCTGCTTAAAAAAAGGAAAAATAGGTTTCATTAACCCCCCCCCCCAAAAAAAAAAAAAAAAACCACACACCCACAAGCTCGCTCATTCAGAATATCATCAGGAGCAGAAAAACTTAACACTATTTTCCAATTTTTTTTAAAAACTTATCACTTAATACCCAAAATTGTTACAATCAAGAACAGACTAAAAAAAATGTTTCCATATACTTTGTGCATTTAACAATACTGTGGTATAAACACTGTTGTGGAGTGATAGCTGGTAGAAACATGTGCAGATACAAAATTCGTATCTGCACCAGATCCGTGATCAGCAAACATAGCCCATGGATGCGGATATCAAGCGGATATCTGCAGATTTGCCAGGCTCTAATAGTTGGGTTTGGTTTTTGCAGTAGTGCCTACATCCATACGGCACTTTCCAGATAGAGAAGGCATGATTTCAGTTCTGAGAAAATTAGTCTATCCCATCAGTGATTTTATTCTTTTGTCCAGGTGAGTCTTTCACACTGCAACAAGAAACAGAAACATTCTAAGACAGAAAAACCTGACAGTAATACTCACAAAATAGACAGAGGGCCTCAGGGACAAGTTTTGTACCTGAAGTTGTTTAAAAATTGATTAGATTGAGTTGAGTGTCTCTTTATTTCTCTATTGAGAAAAAGAGGGATGGACAAATTGCTGTTGTGCTATCTTATGTACAAAATGAACGTTGAGAAGTTTCTTACTCTGTCCAATGAGGCAACATTGATCAACACACACTGTGGCCTCAGATCACAGAAGTTCACTGTGATTTTAACAGTTAGCGGCAGCAGATTGTGGGTAGATCAGACAAACATGTTCCACCTACAGCTCCATCAGTTGGCAAAGCTCCATTCATGTCAAATCCTTCGCTCCATGGTATATTAATACTGTTATGCTTCCAAAGGACTGTTACACTTGTCCACACCAAACATGTGAACCACTGAGCAATATTTGAGCTAGCCTTCAATAAGTATAACAAGTATTTTGTCCACAGAATGGCACCTAGCTTACAAAGGAAATCATTACTGTAGTTTTGGCCCAAGCTCCAGAAAGAGATAGTGAAGGCTTGTTCATCTGGAAGTTGGACATTCAATCACCGCAAAGGACTATTGGCCTGAACTTGCTCTAGCCTTGTCACAAGTCAGAATAATAAGACTCCTCAGTTATCAGCATCCTGCTGATTGCATGTGTTGTACTGGGTCAGGTTCTGAGTCCCCTCTTATTTCTCTACCTTATCTCAGTCTTCAGTACCAAAGGACCTGGACTCAAACCAGAAATATCTAGTTGAGAATTGCCCAAACCACTTGGGGATTCAGGTCTGGCTATACAAAGCCCCAAAATACTATTCACTGTCAATTTGGGTTACACTGGAACCCCTTAAAGTGTGGCTTAGTCAAAAGAGCATCTATGTAAAAATGGCACTTTGACTCAGCCACAGCAGTTATGGGACAGCAAGCTGGAGACTGTTCCAGCTCACACAATTAAATTTCTAATGCAAGGCCAATTTCTGCTGTTACACAGGTACCTGGATTTAAACCAATGTATATATTTTAGCAATAAAGATGTGCAATACAAAAAAAAATGTAGCTTAACTTTCAGATCCCAGGCTCAGCTGGAAGTTAGAAAATCCATCTTTTTACTTGTGACCTATGCACATTTGACCTCAGAGTCTGACACACAAAGATGGAACCCAATGAAGCCTTTAAAAGAAATATTTAAATGTGTGTCCAAATTTCTCTTCAGAATAGAGCCAAATTTCAGTTCTCCTACAGCAAATATCAAATATTTTAATCAAAATATGTGTAATTTAAGTAATCTTATTTTACATATTTGAATTTTTAAGTATTTTCTGTTCAACTCCAAATGCTTGACTGTTTTGTAGGGGAAGCTTTCTTTGGGTTTCTCTCATTGCAGAGTGCATGGTCCTTGCCTACACAGGTCAACAGTAACTGGTTCAAAAAAAGGAAAAAAAAAAAAAAATCATAGTATCAATCAGGATACTGACCAGGCAGATATTATAAAACAAAACACACTGGTAAGTCTCTCCTGGAGGAGATAAATACAATAATTTCTCTCCAGATTTGTTATACTTTAAACAAGTTTGTTAGTTATGTTGGATTAGGGAGAAGAGAGAGAAAATTCATTCAAACAGTAGCTTTGTTTTTTTTGTTTGTTTGTTTTTGTTTTGTTTTTTGTTTTGTTTTTTACACACAATACTAATTCAAGGAATAAAGTGTTGAAAGGAGTTAAAACTGTATTAGCCTGATACTGGCCAACAAACAACCACACTTCTATGAGCTTTCCCAGTTAGAACTTGAGGCCACTGAATTTCTCTGAACCAGAAGTCTTTTAAATTCATATAATTAGTGCACAAATGTAATTACAATTATTTCAAAAATTAACCCAAAATATATAAAACTCACTGAGACAGCATAGTATCTTATACCGCCAGTGTCATTATCTTTAAGCCCTCAAAACTGTTCTAGTTTACTTTAAAAAAAAAAAAGGGACACTATTAATTGAAAATTTATACCACGGATATCAACTGCGTAAGAGGTAGTCATATTTGTTTGGAATGCCATAAACAGCAAAAGACAAACACAGAAGGATTTCCATTTTATTGTCTTGGACAGTACTACATACACTAAAAAGTGAAAATAAAGAATACTTGACAAGAGTTCCCTAGAAGCGTCAATATACAGATATACACTTACTTCTTGCTGCGCTCTTCATGGCCATTGGCACTGCTCAATTTGTTCTCATCCTAAGCAGGGTTGATAGAAGAACATCGTGAGGACGAAGTGGTAACATTTCAAGTGGTCAAAGGGTAATGGGAATAGGAATAAGAAAATACAAAACAAAAATTTTAATACTAAATTACGTGTTTATAGTTTAATATGGAAAGCTATAAAAATTTAAGTAGTCATGTTTAACCACTTTGCTGTTTACATTTAAGACATACAATTATAAAATACAAGAATTACAGTTTTTAAAAATATATTAAATTGTAGATACTTCCTTACATGATTTAGATAGTAAATTATCCTGTAGATTTCAGCACTCAAGTGGTTAAATGTTATTTCTATAAAATGTAAGAGGAAGTTTCAGGTTTAAGCATTTTTCATGTGCTATGATCCCTTTGATCAGTACCAAGGCTATATCTCTGCCTAAGCCCCAAGTGGCCATGCTAGCAGCCAGCCACTATCGATTTCTTGTGACCGATGCCATTCCTGAGATCTTCGCTCATTTTCGTTGGAGGGTTGTAAGAGCTTGATGCCACCTCTGTCACACATCTCGCCCTGAAGCAAACAGGGATTCACACTGCTTTAGTAACGTCGACTCCCAAGAAAGTCATCAAAAATCCACCAGTCCAGCCTAAACATTCCCTATTTCCATACCTGTTTACATGGAAAATATCCATGTTAAACTAGGACACAAGAATCTTAACATTTTAAATTATGACTATCTCTTCAAGATTTTACGTAACTGCTAAATATTACATAAAACTAAACATAGTTTTTAAAGCTTACAAATGCTCATCCAAAACTGATACCACATGGTTGTGCTAAACACTCCAAAATAAACTAACAGTAGCTGTTATTTTTTTTCTATAGTTTAATCACTCCAGCTACACCATGAGTACAACTGCTAAATTATTTCAAGTTTATACACATTTCTTGTGAAACCAGTGCTAATGCATGCACAATGTTAACACTTTCACCACCAATTGGTGAAAAAACGAAAAAAAAGACAGTATACATTTGCTGCCTGTTAAGGAGACTAAGTACATCACTATTCTAGTCATTCAGAAGTTAACAGAATTTTGTGTCAAAATTGGCAGTTCCTAATTGAACAACTAAAACAGAAGAGTACAACGGCTATTTTTAGAATGACACTGCAGACTGTGATACTGTCTTTTACTTGCTAACAATGTATCTATTCAGGGATCCAAGAATTTTGGAAAGTTCTTTCACTCAGCAATTCATTTCCATCTGCCCTGTTAAAAGATTAACCATCACCAGTCATCTATGTTAAAAATAATGGTCACACGCCTCTTGCACTGAGCAGACTATTTAAAGATTTACTTGCCACGGACTGGTGAAAAGGTTATTCTTGGAACCCTGCTATTTTCCCAAACACTGCATTCACCTTGTTGCTATACCAAACTGGAGCTGGCAATTTTAGGCGAGTAATTGTTTTTTTGTTTGTTTGTTTTTTTACCTAGGGGACCACGGTACAGCGATACGTCACTCAATTACTACCTTATGATTGACAGTTCACACTGGAATCAAAGGTGAATTCATGGGAGTAGAGGTGAGATATCGTTAGGCAAGTCTACAAAGAGAGATAGATGGGCATTTATTCATCACGCTGAAGTGAAACTACTGCACAATATAATTACATTAACAGTATATATTTATTTGCAAGTTACATGTAATGCATCTCCAATAAGATAAATCATGAGGGCTCCAGGGATGTTAGTTTACAGTTCAGCAGTAGTTTCATGAATAAGGCTAAATTAAGGTAAGTACAACACCTCACTGGCACATTTTTCTCACCTTCTTGTAAGGAGCCTCAAGCATTGCTTCAATATCAATATCGTCAGCCATTTTTCAGGACACCTGAAAGGAAAAGCAAAATCCATCAGACAGGAAAAGAGCCCATAAACTATATCAATCTCTAATAGCTCCCAAGGCGCTTGTACTGTTGGTGACAAGGCCAATGTTGGGAAGATGCCAAATTCACAAAATGATTTTTAGTTACAATACATACTAATAGGCTTGGTAAGCTGGTCAACTGACTGCTGTCAAATACTGCTAAGTATTCCATCAAGAATGCCCTGAGGACTACCTTTTTGACTACACCATGATGTCTGTTATCGGTTAGCAAGCCTATACCAATGTCTTTGATCACTTTACTAAATGCTAATGCCACATAGTCGGGGAAAAAGGTGAACTAACTGAAAGCTGAATATCTTGATTGGCTGGAATCTTCTAGAACAAACATTGTGCATACGTACGAATGAATACCTTCATTTGTCTGCAAGGCCATCACTGCATATGGCAGTTTACAAAGCACATTAAGCAAGTTAAAAGGGCATACAAGCTAAACTGACTAGACAAAAACAGAAATTAACCAAAAGGAAAAAAGGTGGAGAAGGGCTCACAATAATTAAGCTTCCTCTCCAAATGCAAAGAGAAAAGGCGTACTGCCACTGAGCTGCCTACCTAACATAAGTGCATTTAAAATTTTTCTTTTATAATTGTTATACTGGGTGGATGAAAGCCAATGATTTTTTTTTTAAATAAAAAAAATCAGTTTTTGATTTAAATTGGATTTTTCTGATAAAATGCTTTGAGAAAAAAACCTATCTAAAGATGGTTTTAATTAAGATACATTAGAGCTCAAAGATATCTCATCATGGAATAGGAATTATAAATTCTATAGTATGAGAACATTCATGTAATGTTTAAGAAAAGTTTTGTAAATGAGTTCCAACAGCTCGTGGATTAGGGACCCTACCGTATGCAGTTCCAGGGCCTTCTGTATAAATTATTTAGGTCAGTGGTTCCCAAACGGGTTTGTGAAATGTTACAGGGAGGTTGTCAGAGAAAAATTCCCTCATGGTGGACAGAGCTGTCCCTAGAGACCCTGGGCAGCACAGGGCCAGCAACCCGCAGTCCTTGGATGTCCAAGAGTTAGCCAGATCAAAGCAAGCATGTCTATCACACTGAGGAGATTTAAACTTCAAGACTTCTTATAAGAAAAGGAAAGGGAGATGGATATTTTTTTGCTGTTTTTAAAATTAAATAGGCAGCTAGTATTGTTTGTAAAATTATGAAGAACAAGTTTAAGCTCTGTTGTAACGTGCATTGTTTGTCTGGACTGCTCAAGACCTTAAAGGCTTGTGTAGGAGGAACTCTTTGAGTTGGCTTCTTAAATACCTTTATGCTGTTTCACATCCGATATGAGATGAACTATAGGTCCCTTGTCTTATAAACAGGCTTATTCAAAGTGATACAAGCTATGAAAGTGAGTTCTTGGAAGAGTGTTGCCATTTTCATAATATAATAAAAATATTGTAATGATAAATAATAGTGTGTATTAACCATGTCATAAAAACAAATTTTATATTTCCAAGATCACTGCTTTAATAATTTATACTCAGGTAAAGCAGAAAATCCCCGGAAATATTCATTTTTAGGAGGGAATTCGCGAGATTTGACATTTTAGCGAAAGGGGTTCACAGGTTGTTAAAGTTTAGGAACCACTGATTTAGGTTGATCTTTCCATCTACCCAATGGGACTCAGTGCTCAGTCTAGAAGGCGCCATCAGAGATGCTTAGGTTTGCAGTTCTCAAACTGGATTTGCGTCTCCAGAGATAATATGTTTGTTAACAGCAAAAATGTTTTTAAATAAAGAAATATATATAGAGGTGAGAAACAACAGACCTCAACCCTATTGTCCCTCTGCAGATTCGTGTACCCAATCAATCCCTTACTACTCTCTAAAAGTGCAAAGTTTCAAAAAGTTCAATTAATAGAAGATTGTTGGGGAGGAATAGATCTGGACAAAGAGAGGTCATCTGGAGATAAATGTGAGAAGGTAGGGATAGGGAGCAGAAACAAATGTGAAACTTTTTTAGCAGAATATTCCAGAAGTCTGGAGGTCTTTATGAGTGTAGCTTTCATAGATTTGAGATTATATCATTCTCTCACTAGAAGGGAAAACCTACAAAGACAGCCAGCCATAAGAGAGACTCAGTTTGAGAATATTTTAGAAGAAGTTCCTCTACTTGTGGGTAAGACAAGCATGCATGCAAAATGTAAACAGTGCAACCAAGAAATGCAAGGCCTGGTTGCCCGAATGAAACGTCATGAGAAGTGTTCCTTCTCAGGAGAAAGCTGCCTTGAAGATGATGAAAGGAACATGTCTGAACATGCAGGATCTTCAGGTTGGTTAACTTTTATTTCATACTTCTTTCTTAAGGACTGCCTGTCTTTCTTCTGCACTATTCTTGAATTCTCATATTTGAGCAAAAAACATAGCTGTTACTCTATGGTACTTTCATTTTAGATGCAGTTGTGATAAAAAATAAATAGCTGAAATAGGCGGTTCTTCCTTTTACAATTTCATCTTTAATGCAGCACTGAGTGTCAGTGAATGCAATGGGTAATACTAAATGAGCAGTATGGTAATAATTAAATAACTGCATTGACTTATT
The DNA here is from genome assembly GCF_025201925.1 of Gopherus flavomarginatus. NCBI lineage: Eukaryota > Metazoa > Chordata > Testudines > Testudinidae > Gopherus > Gopherus flavomarginatus. The sequence goes on from NC_066627.1 coordinate 21,298,437, forward strand.
TTGTTTAGGAGAATCCATTCTCAACATACAGGATTCTGAAGACGATCCACCTTCAAGATCACCATCATTTTCTAAAGTTTCAGAGTTCTCTGCCAAATATAGTGTTTCCGTCACATCATGTATGTCACATAGCCACAGTATACCACCTGTAGCAAAAAGAAAAAAAAATCTCCATCATCCAGAAACAAAATTTGTGATAAGAACCAGCAGATTACAAAAAGAGGTAATTGATGAAAACATTGCCCGGTTTGTTTATGCAACAAACTCTCCTTTCCTTATGACTGAGAACCCACACTACATTAACATGGTTCAGTCATTAAGATCAGGATACAGTCCACCCAAAAGAGTAGATGTCGCAGGCAAATTGCTGCATAAAGTGTATGAAAGAGAAATTGAGCACTGTGCAAAAGGTCTAGAGGGTGAAATTGTTAACCTGAGTCTTCATGGGTAGAGCAATGTCCACAATGTGCTTGTGTGACAACAGAAGAAGGGAACGTCTTCCTTACAGAAACAATTCATATACCAGGAAATGCACACATAGCAGAATACTTACAAGTAGCAGCAGTAAAAGCTATAACAAACTGTGAAAAAAAAATTCAAATGTCTAGTATGCAGCCTGGTCACAGACAATGCTGCAAATGTATCCAAGATGAGAAGAAAGTATTTAGAAGAGTCCCGAGCTAATATCATGCAGTTGCAGTGCTCATTTGATGCATCTCCTAGGCAAATACTTCAGTGTACCAGAAATAAAGGCTAGTGTTGTTGAAATTGCAAAATACTTGCGTAACAACCACTTTGCAGCAGCTGCCCTGAAAAAAGTGGGAGGAACCAAGTTAACTCTCCCACAAGACGTGTGATGGAACTCGGTAGTGAACTGTTTTGAGCACTATATCAAGAACTGGCCTAATCTGATGACAGTTTCTGAACAAAACTGTCAAAAAATAGATGGCACTATCAAAGTTCTCAATATTTCTCTTAAGTCCAATGTTGAACACACGCTGAGTACCTTGAAGCCTATTTCTGTAGCCTTGAACAAAATGCAGGGCAATAGCCGTTTTATTGCTGACTCTGCTGAAACTTGGAAGAAACTGAGTGAGATCTTAAAAAGAGAAATATGCAATGACAGAGTTAAATTACAAGCATTAGAAAAATGAATTGGAGAAGCACTGTCTGCAGCTCATTTTCTTGCATATATTCTCAATACTCGGTACCAGGATCAAACCTTAACTGCTGAAGAAGAAGAGTTGGCTATGACATGGACATCCAGCAATCACCCCGCCATAATGCCAACTATAAACAAACTTCAGAGCTAAGGGTGAACCATTCAAGAAATATATGTTTGCTGATGTTTTAAAGAAAGTCACCCCAGTGATATGGTGGAAGTCACTTAAGCACTTGGATTCAAAGACTGTTGAACTGATAATCTCACTTTTAACAGCAGTATCTTCTTCTGTTGGTGTAGAAAGAATATTTTCTTCTTTTGGACCAATTCATTCCAAATTGAGAAACTGTTTGGAACCTGAAAAAGCAGGAAAGCTTGTTTTTCTTTTCCAGATTATGAACAAACAGGAAAATGAAGGTGAAGATGACCAAGTTTCTCATGTTGACCTGGCTGACATGGTCGATTTAATTTTTGTGGGTTTTTTTAAATATATATTTCATTTAACTATTTTAGTTAAACAAAATTTTAACAAAAACAAAACTGATTTTAAAAAAACTTGAATGTTTAACTAAATTCAAAAACTCACATGCTTGTGTTAAATTATATGCTTGCTGTTGAAGAAAAACATCGTTGTTTAAATTAAATAAAAATTTAAATGTCTGTCTGGTGATGTTCTCCTCCTAATACAGCATGGCAAGAAAATCCTCCAAATATTGAATTGGAGATATTTATGAAGTCATTGGGAGGTGAACTATCCGCTTCAAATAGTCATTCATTTTCTGATATAGCTGTAAAACTAATCTGAAATATTCTCCAAAAAATCAATTTAAAAATATATGGCGTGTACCTTCTAAAAATGAAACCTACATCCATCTGAGTTGTGAAGAATATGTATTAAGGTTATAACAGCCAACAAGAATGCACTTTTATGTAGAAACCCATGATTAAAACTGGTCTTCCTAACTAATGACTGAAATCATGATTTAAATCAATCTGATTTTAATTCAATCCACCCTGTTGCTATATGTGTGTTTCCCATTTAATTTCATTCTTTTGTAATTGTTCAGTCTTTTTCACATTTATATATGAAGCTAACATTGCTTTAAAAAGTAGCAATGATTATTTCATTTTTTAAGAACTTCATTTCATTGTTTCACATTTTCCAAGTTAAGATAATTATTAAATAACCTGTTTCTTGTAATCAGGCATATGTATCAAAGGCTAAGCCTGCTGGAAACCATAGTCTTACTACTGTTCTAATAAATTAGCACTTTAAAATATTTGACCAATTATTTTTGGACCAGTCAATTGACTGACTCTACATACTAATAATGACCTTGTTAAAATGATTCTGAGTGAGAAACATCATAAGGAGAAGAATCAGGAAGGAGCTTGCAGTGGGAATGCAACCTGCATGCTGACTGTACAGAATGCAATATAAGCACCAGCTAAGTCATGGCTATGAATGGAAGAAGTTGTTCAAAGAAAAGAACTGTGTGCCATCTACTTCTTTATGACAACTAATGTCAGAAAGATTCTCTCTACACCCAAATATGCTTATTTATTAGAAATTCAGGTCTTACACCAAACTGAAGAAAGGTTTGATACCCGTTACCAAAAGAAGCAAGACCTAAGCAACAGAGAAGGGACATGTATGCAAACTAGTTAAAACTTGGATTTTTGCAAATGTTCAAGTTTCATAGATTCCAAGGCCAGAAAGTGCCATTATGCATGGCACAGCCAGAGAATGTGTCCATGTGTTTCCTGAATCAAGCCCAATAATTTGCAGATGATCTAGAGTTTCTCTTTGAAAGACATCCCATCTTGATTTAAAGATTTCAAGTGATGAATTCAGTTCATCCCTTCGGAAGCTGTTCAGTGATAATTACCCTCACTGTTAAAAAACATGTGCCTTATTTCCAGTTTGAATGTTGTCTAGATTTTCAATTTCGAGCCGTTGGGTCTTGTTATGCTTTTGTTAGATTGAAGAGCCCTTAGCACCAGATACTTTTAACCTGATCAAGTTGTCCCTTAAAACTTGCTCTTCTGCAAGCTAAAATAAATTGAATTCCTTAAATTACTCACTGCAAAGCAAGTGTTCCAGTCCTCATACTTCCAATCTTCCCTGAAGACTCCTCAATTTTTCCAATATCTTTTTTGAAGTGAGGATATCAGAACTGGACATAGTATACCAATCGCAATCTCATCATATACAGAAGTAACGTTACCTCCCCATTCCTATGCCATATTCTCCTGTTTGTACATCCAAGGATAGCATTCGCTCCCATCCACAGCATTTCATCAACCGCTCATGTTCAGTTGGTTATCCACCATGATTCCGTCTATCTTTTTGAGTCCCCACTCCTGTAAATATGGCCTATGTGTTTTTTCTAAACATATGCACTTTTGCCCCCCTCCATTTACCAGTATTAAGAGAAATTTGTTTAAATTCAACTTCCCAACAGATTCAAATCTGTCAGTGCGACCTATCCTTATTTCCACTTCACCAATCTTTGGTGGTATCTGCAAAGTTTATCAGCAATGATTTCATATTTTCAACCAGATTATTGACAAAGAAATTGACTAGCACTTAGCCAAGAGCAGATTCTCGTGGGACCCCACTAGAAACACTTCCTTTCAATGATGATTCCCATTGAAATGTGGATAAGGGTGATCCAATGGATAGTGTATTTAGATTTTCAGAAAGAGAAGGTCGTTCCATGGTTCGCTGAAATGGTTAAAAAGACAGAAAGCAAAGGGTAGGAATAAATGGTCATCTTTCAGAACGGAGAGAGGTAAATAGTGGTGTCCCCCAGGAGACCAGTGCTGTTCAACATAGATGATCTAGAAAAACAGTAGGTGACAAAATTTGCAATTACTCAAGATAGGTAAGTCCAAGCAGACTGCGAAGAGTTACAAAGGGGGCTCATGAACTGGATGACTGGGCAACAAAATAACAGATGAAATTCAGTGGTGATAAATGCAAAGTAATGCACATTGGAAAACATAATCCCAGCTACACATACAAAGTGGTCGGATCTAAATTAGCAGTTACCACTCAAGAAAGATCTTGGAGTCATTGTGAATAGTTCTCTGAGAAAGTCTGCTCAATGTGCAGCGGCAGTCAAAAAAAAGTAACAGAAAAGGAAAGAGATAGAACAGAAGATACCATAATGCCTGTATATAAGTCCATGGTTCGCCCACACCTTGAACATTGCATGCATATCTGGTCACCCCATCTCAAAGATATACTGGAATTGGAAAAGGTACAGAAAAGGGCAACAACAAATGATGAAGGGTATGGAATAGCTTCCATGAGAGGAGAGATTAAGAAACTGGGACTGTTCAGCATGGAAGAGAGACAATTAAGGGAGGATATGATAGAGGTCTATAAAATCTGGACTGGTGTGAAGAAAGTAAGTGAGTAAGGAAATGTTATTTACTCCCTCTCTTAACACAAGAAATAGGGGTCACCTAATGAAATTAATAGACAGCAGGTTTAAAACAAATAAAAAGAAGTACTTCACACAACACATGGTCAACCTGTGGAACTCTTTGCCAGGGGATGTTGTGAAGGCCAAAACTATAACAGGGTTAAAAAAAGAACTAAGTAAGTTCCTAGAGGATAGATCCATCAATGGCTATTAGCCAGGATTGGTAGGGATACAACACCATGATCTGCGTATCTCTAGCCTCTGTTCCTGAGAAGCTGGATGTGTACGACGGGATGGATCACTTGATGATTGCCTGATCTGTTTCATTCCCTTGGAAGCACCTGCCATTCGCGAATGCCAGAAGATAGGATACTAAGCTAGATGGACCATTGGTGGGGAACAGTTTCACAGACCTGAAGACAAGCTCTGAGTAAGCTCATATGCTTATCTCTCTCACCAACAGGAGTTGGTCCAATAAAAAAATATTACTTAACCCATCTTGTATCTCTTGATATCCTGGGACCAACACAGCAACAACAACACTGCATACAATATACAGTACCAAGTCAAACACAGAATTATAAAGTTACCTTTACCAAATTTATAATCTCATGAAAAATAGGTATTGTGAAATAATGTTATTTCCCATAAACCATGTTAAACGGCACCTATTAATTTAATGCTGGAATAAGAATAGTAAGGACTCAACATTCCCCCACTCTTCAATTGCAGAAACTCAAAATGACCCAACGTAAGTCATCCAAACAGGGGAACAAAGACTCTAAACCACTAGTATTTCTATACACAAAAAACCCTAAAGTCTTTTCAGGGCACCCAATCACAACGCTGCAATGGGTGCAAACCCTGCCTATACTGTTAGTATAATCTTTAATTATAAACTGCAAAGTAATTTCTGTATTGTCGTCCTACCCTTTTTTGCTTCTTCATGATGTACAAAGGAGGCCTAGATGATGTTCCCTACCTTCATTTTTCACCTTAGCAATTTCAGAAATATTAATTCTAATCCTTCCCAGTTTTGCTGAAGTCCTCTGGGAGGCCTCTGGGGTGTTTACTGTGAGCTGTAGTATCTTCACCAAATTCCCCAAGAAATAAATGTATTTTCTTACCACGTGTTTAGTTAACATGGTAAGACACTAGTCAAAGCAAAACAGTTCTTAGTTTTCACACGTGTTACTATGTCAGGAAAGGCACTAGGGTTGAGTGCAGGGTTTACCTCAAGGGGTCAAAGCTCCACTTGCCTTAACTAATACTGCTAACACAAGGTAGGTAACAGTGGATACAAACACACTTCGTCCTGGTGTTCCTGGCCAAGGCCAGGCCAAACCTGCCTTTCCCCAACATGTTGCCACTTCAGTTCAATAGATGGTGGTAAAACATAATTTAATTTTAGACTATCCAGCATCTGAGCTCAGGTTTGGCGCCCATGGCACTCGCCCTCCCGCCGCCAGCCCACAGACCCGGATTTAAAATCCCAATCGGACAAAAACAACTTTCCGGAGCGTCCTTCGCGCAACTTCTCCCCACAGGGAGGCACAGAGCGCTCAGGCGGGGGTGCCCCGTGTGCTCCCGGCCTTGGCGGCAACAGCTGCACCCGGGACAGTCTGGGCCGAGGCCCAGCTCGCCAACTACGTGGCCATAGGAACAGCCAGGGTGCCAGCCAGGCCAACCGCTGCGGCCTTCCTAGCACCACCTCCAATGCGGGGGGTAACAACGGTAAGGCCCCACCGCCCCCGGGATTTCGGGCCAGGGGCCTCCCGGAAGGCGGGCCCGGCTGGGAAGACGGCCCAGAAGCCTCCCGGCGAACACTGGGTAAAAGGGCCCGGCCAAGAGGGGAGGCTCTGCCCGCGGCCCCCCTCATGCGGCGGCGGGAAAGGCCCCTGGGCCGAGCACGGTCGCGGGACGGGACGGCCATGAGCGGGCGGGGGCCGCGCGGTTACCTGCGCTGCTGTGGGTTACGCTTCTGGCTCAGGTGCCCGGGATCCGGTGGCGCTAGGGTCGGGGATAGGCCCAGCGGCGGCGAGTCCCTCAGAAAAGTGGGCCGTTCGGATACTAAAGGCCGCTTCGGGCCAGCTCTGGTGGCGGCGGCGACTGCTCCCTGAAATGGCGCCCGCCGCGTCTGGCTGCTCGGGAGCTCCGCGCACTCACGCACGGGGTCGCCCAGAGCCTATTGCACGGGCTCTCGCGACACTGAGACAAAACAAACAAGGCTGAGCGTGTCCTTGACACACGAATCTCGCGAGACACCACACCCGGAAGCAGCTAAACAATCGCGAGAATAAGGAATAGGCCCCGCCAAAGTACGCTCCCTTCCCGTAGGCACAAAGTCTCGCGACATTCGGGTCAGCAGCAACCGCAATAGAGAGGTCAAAGGTTAAATGTGGATATTTAAACTAGAAGTAAAATGTCTTATCCGGCTCTTCTCCCCAGTAGCCCTAGGTTGCGGAGGAAGAGGGGTTTTCGATGCTGAGCAGAGGGGTCCTCACACCCCTGAGAGTGCTTGGGGGGGGGGGGGGGGGAATCAGCACTGGCTAGAAGGGTCCCCATTCCCTCCTGGAGTGCAGGGCTGGGGGGTCCCCACCCCAGTGCCATGACTGTCACTCAGTCATGCCCACCTCTCTCTGCCCAGCTCTAATAAAGGACTTGTTTACAGTGGAACATTTTCTGCCATGGCACTGGCGTAAAGGGTTGCCAACTTTCTTAATAGCACAAAACCCAAACACCCCTCTTCTCTAAGGCCCCCCTGCCACTTGCTCCATTACCTGCTGTCCCCCACTGTCACTCACTTTCACCAGGCTGGGGTAGGGGTTAGGGTGTGGGGGAGAGGGTAATGTGCTCTGGGCTGGGGGTGTGGGCTCTAGGTGAGGCCAGAAATGAGGGGTTTAGGGTGCAGGAGAGGGCTTGGGTTTAGATTAGGAGGTTGGAGTGGGGCTGGGGATGAGTTTGGGGTGCAGGAGGGGGCTCAGGGCTGGGGCAGGATTTGGGCATAGGAGTATGGGGTGCAGGCTCTGGTAGGGAGTTTGGATATGGGAATCTCTACCTCGCTACCTCTTGGGGGATATCAGAGACAGAATCTATGCAGCATCCGTCAGAGCTGTCTTACCTATTTTAAGGACAAAGCAATAAAGGACTTCCTTGAGGGTTAGGGCAGAAGGGAGAGAGAGAAAGGACAACTATAACACCTCACCCTTTGAGTACCTAAACAGAAAGGGATAGTTCTCTATGGTTATGTAAGTGTTGGTGCATCAGTCTGGATGTGTTATGACATTAACATTGGCTGGTCAGAGAAGGTCCACAATGCATCCTTAGGACTTCAGGAATTTTTGACAAGCTGGAAGCAGGGACATATTCCTCTATTGTGGTTGCAATGCCAATTGTGATTCGCTAGGACCCAGCCAACCCTTTACTTTTTTTGGCTCAGGAAGCCATACACCTGGACAACAGCAAGGAAAAATTTAATATCACCTGTGCAGATGCAGGATGACCAGGCAGCATGCTGCTGGAAGACTGAAGGACAGATGAAGATGTCTTATGACTGGGCTTCATCTCAATGAGCCACATATTCTTGTTATTGCTGCATGTTGTGTTTTGCATAATATTTGTGAAGTCAAGGAGGACATGCTACTGCCAGGGTGAGGGATGTGGGTAGCTGGCTGGCTTTGTATAGCCCAACTGTTACTAGAGCCCCTCAAGGTGCTGTGCAGCTCAGGGAAGTTTTCTAGAGCACACTTTGATAGTTTGCCATAGCCAGTGTGTTATGTTGTGTGATTGTACATAATGTAATGAGCTGGTTTATGAATTGTTTGGTAGCTGCAAGGGAGGCTGTTGCTTCAGCGGTTGTATGTCTATAAGACAAAGAAAATAAAGTTCTAGTTTGTGGAAAAACACTTTGTTATTAGTTATTAGCACAGGACACTACTAAAAAAGAAAATGCACAGTGCTGGCTCCTCTGTGCTACATCACAGCTCAGGGTAGGTTTAATCAAAGCAGTTCTCATTACAGAGTTGAGTGAAAGGAATACAGTTGCATGGAGTGCTGCTGTCTGGAAAAAGGGTAGGGAGGGCAGAAAGAAGGAATTGTTTACTGAGAGTAGTGGCTGCTGGATGCTTTGCTCCATAATGTGTTTGAGCATATGTGTTTGTTGTGTAAGGAGATGTATGATGGCTTGATGCACCTCTCAATCCTTCTGTCTCTCTTCCAGGATGGGGTCTTACCCTTCCTGGGTCTCAGGTTCTAGATTATCAATCTTAAGCAAGAGAAGAAACCTTTCAGAACTGGTCATTTCTTTTTCCTCCTCATTGAGGTGAGTTTCTCAACATGTGTGAAAAGGATGGTCCTTAAGGGTATTGCAGCCAAGGCCACTGATGAATACAACCAGACAGAGTGCCATTGCTAGATTTTTAAGGGCTGGTCTACATTACTGAGTTAGGTTGGCTTAACTACATTGCTCAGGGCTGTGAAAATTTTTGCACCCTGTACAACATAATTAAGCCAACCTGAGTTCCATTGTAGACACTGCTTATCAACAGAAGAATATTGTCTCTTGGAGAGGTGGATTTACTACAACAGAAGAGCCCCTTCTGTTGTTGTAGGGTTAGCAAACATAAGTAGTACAACTCTCTAAACATTTTCACATGTAAGAACAGGTTCACAATCACTACAGTTTCACAACCATTTAGTAGCATGGTAAATATGTAGGGGTGTGAGACATTATTGACATGAACTGTGACTGTATAGATCATTGTTGTCACCAAGGTCCTATAGTTGCACCAAATCTTGTACAAAGGAGGTCAAGTAAGGTGTCTATGGAAAGGTTGTAATTTGCTAGTTATGATTATGCTATCATTTTTTGTATTTGAAGTTATGAATATTGGTTATGTACTTGTATCAGTGTGTTTGATTCTAAGTAGCATCAGTGAAGCATTTGGTCACCTTCTTGAGAAAGGACTATTCTGAATAAGTGCCCAGTCAAGAAACACTTAACTGACAGTGGACTTTGGGAGACACCAATCCACATCTGAGCTTTCCTGGGAACGTTCAAACTAACATGTAAACAGTGGTGTTGGCCTGCAAAAAGCTGAATCATTCATGGACCTATGACTTGCCCAGGTGACTACAAACTTCATCTTGTTGCTGTGATTTTGCACAGAACAAAGGGGTTTCTGCCCACAAGAGAGAATATAAAAGACCCTGGAAGCCTCTCCATTATGTCTTCAGCTGGCTCTCCAACCCCAAGAGATGCCTGAAAGAAACTGGAACAAAGGACTGTAACTATGGGGGTGAGTGTGATTGCTGGACCCAGACCATGAACTACAACGCTGGTCTGAAAAGGAGTGGGCCCAGACTAGGAAGGAGTCTAGTCAGTGAAAGAAGCTTATTGGAACATCTGAGGGTGAGATTTACCTGTATTCAGTTTCCTACTGTATTAGGCTTAGACTTGCGTGTTGTGTTTTATTTTGCTTGATAACTTACTTTGTTCTGTCTGTTATTACTTGGAACCACTTAAATCCTACTTTTTATACTTAATAAGCAAAAGTGATTTTTATTAACCCAGAGTAAGTAATTAATACCTGGGGGAGCAAACGGCTGTGCATCTCTATCAGTGTTATACAGGGTGGACAATTTATGAGTTTACCCTGTATAAGCTTTATACAGAGTAAAATGGATTCATTTGGGGTTAGGCTCCCAGAAAGACTATTGGGTGCTGGGAAAGTCCCTGTTAACTGAGAAGCCCCTGGGCCAAGTGAATTTTAGTTTCTGTGAACTGCAGTGGAGCATGGCCCAACCTTTTGGGGTGTGCTGTAGCTTACTGGAGTGTCTAACTCAGCCAGACGAAAGGGGAGGCAAGCCTTCTCTGGCAGGGGGGGTTTGTTCTCAGTGGTATCCCAGCACATCTAGTGACAAGTCTTGATGGAGTCTCTGTGACCAAACCCGTCACAAGGGGCACTTCTTCAAACCCAGTGAGTGGCAGAGGAACTTCAAGGATAGTGTAATAAAGACTGCAAAAAACTTATTACAGGCAATAGTGATCTTAGTAGACATCACTTATGATGGTATCGAAAGCCCACGGACTGCAGCTGCTCAAGAGCCTTTGTTCAGCCAGGGCTGTATGGTACTGGCCTCTTTGCAGCAATGATACCCTGAGAGGTCCTTGTAGAATGGAATAAGACAGTACCCTACCCTGGTGGGAGAAACAAGGCTGGTTTGCCTAGAAATGTCCAGGCAAAGATCAAACAGTATTTGCTTGAAAAGTTCAGTGAAATGCCAGAAGACTGGAAAGCTGTGTGGGCTAAGATAAATGCTCTTCTGCACTGTTGGCAGAAGTGACTGCTTGTGCAAGCTAATCACACGTTATTTCTGCCTCTTTCCTGAATCAAACCACAGCATGCAAGTAATGTGTTTTGGACTTGAAAGCCTGCATCCAGTCAGTTTACACTGCATTTGCAGAAAATGCGTGTTGAATACTCACTGCTCTGTGTGTAGCTTACAGTTAGTGCAAGTGCTTTTTTCTATTCGCAGAATATTGAATTTTGTTTGGTTACAGGGTAGTCATGGCCTGCAAAAGTATGTACTTTGAATGCTTGTTTGCAAAGTATTGGCAAACATATGCATTTGGGAATACTTGTTGGCTGCTTTTTCCTATTTTCTTTCTGTTGATTTTGGCTAGTGCTGCCAGTTCATGCTCTTAAAATAAATTGGCTACTTTAAAAACAGAATCTTTGTTCATTGTCCATTCACAGTCAGCTGTTATTTCGAAAGGGGAAAGGGCCCTGGAGAATGTAAAATAAAGGCATGCATTAATGGGCAAGAAGTTACAACGTACCTTAGCCCCTAATTGCTAATCCATTCACTCTCCAAGTCCAGCTGAGCCTCAAAGAAGTCCTGGCTCTTGAGCAGCCTGACATAATCCATGTCCCTCACCCCAATCCACAGGTCCTGGGTGCCCTCCTCTAGAGCTTGCAAGTCTGGCCACTGTCACTTGGTGAGGGGATCCCTGCTCCGTTTGGCATCACACTGCACATAACAATAGCTCTTGGGGAAAGCACCAGACTTTGTTACAGTCCTTGTTTGTCTTCTGCTAAACCTGCCGCAGTTCCTTCTGTTTGCCTGGGTTTGGCCCTCATCCTTGCTGTATCCAGGCTTCTGCATCTCCTTTGCAATATCGGTGTATACATCTTTGTTCCTGCAGGAATTCCACAGCTTTGCCAGCACTGCTCAGCTCCTTCTTCCCCCCACCCCTCCCCAGCCAAGGAAATCCAGGACCTCAGCCGGAACTGTGCTTGTACAGATGCACTTCATGAGGAGACAAGTGTTTCCAGGACACACTGGGGATTTTAAGTAAGGAATGGACTTCCAGATATGAGACTTCTTATCTGCAAGGTTCAAAAATTTAACCAAAGGTCCCTGCTGCAGTGACAGTTGCACTGTGCACTTGTTGCTGGAAGACTGTTTGCTGGTACAGGTACTTCTGTGTTCCATACAGGCATTTTGTCAGCAACACTATCCTACTAGAGGACTTACATCACTCATGGAACTGGTTCAATTTTGCCAGTAAATGTTCAGAGTTTGTCAGAAGGACTCAGTTTTGAGCATGGATGCATGTAAGCTGTGCTGACAGAGTTAAAATTTTGCTGCCCAAGCTTTCAAGTATAGATCAGGCCAAAATAGCTAGTTTTACCTGACCCAGAATACTATGTGAAGTGTTTGGCATATCTTCTGTTAATATACACATACAATTGATCAGAAAGCCAGGATCACTGTAGTACAACTATTCTGAGCCAAATCAGAGTTTGTAATCTATGACATTGTAAGAACATTAAATACATATCCAACAAACATATGTTTTAAATTTCAGTGCATGAGTAGTTTCAGTGAAACAAGAAGTTATGGTCACAATCCTGAAGACACACCTGCATGCATAACTTCTCGTTCTGGACAAGAAGGGCAAAAAAACAAGTCCCCAAGGTTCAGATATGTCTGATATTTCTGTGAAACAATAATTCCATTGATAGGTTAACCTCTTTTGGATCAAATTTTTATAGACAGTTTGCCAAAATCTATGCGCTCTGGACAGTGCTCAGAACATTTGTGAGCTCCGACAATGACATTTTTACAATAATTATTAAGTGTCTTATGTCATATGGATAAAAAAATGTATATTTATTTTAAAAACACAGGAGATAAGTTTGTAATTTTACCCATAGCAGGAAGCCACTGAGGAAAAATTAAAAGACTTAGATATTTTCATAGACAAGGCATATTAAAATGCATTCTAGCTCCTCAGTATTTTGAGGATTGGCAAATTAAGCATCTAGAACAGGAGTTCTCAAACTGGGGGTCAGGACCTCTCAGGGGGTTGTGAGGTTATTACATGGTTGGGGTCACGAGCTGTCAACCTCCACCCCAAACCTCAATTTGCCTCCAGCATTTATAAATGGTGTTCTAAATTAAAAACACATTTTTATATTAAAGGGGGAGGGTCACACTCAGACTTGCTATGTGAAAGGGGTCACCAGTACAAAAGTTTGAGAGCCACTGATCTAGAAAGTAGGTAATGCACAAGAAACACTTTTCATAAATTTTAAGGCCATCTAGCCTGATCCCCTATATAGCACAGGGTAGAGTTTCCCAGTGGTTCCTGCATCAAGCCTGTCATAAACAGATAAGTAAGAGTTAATAGAACAGAAGTACTTCATATCTCTTTTGCCTGTAAAGGATTAACGATCAGTGAGCCTGGCTGTCACCTGACCAGAGGACCAATCAGGGGACAGGATACTTTCAAATCTTGAGGGAGGGAAGTTTGTGTGTGTGCTGTTAGTGTTTGGTTTTTGTTCTCTCTGGGTTCTGAGAGTGACCAGACATGCAACCAGGTTTCTCTCCAATCTCCCTGATACAGGTTCTTATAGATTCAAAATAAGAAGTACTAGGTGATAAGGCGAGTTAGGCTTATGTTTGTTTTCTTTATTTGTAAATGTGTATTTGTCTGGAAGGATTTTAATTTGTACTTGTATACTTAGGCTGGGAGGGTATTCCCCATGTCTATAGCTGAAAGACCCCTGTAACATATTCCATCTTAAATTTACAAAGATAAAGAAAGAGAAAAAACAGTAAAAATTAATTAAAAGCTTTTCTTGTTTAAGAACCTGATTGTTCTTTTTATTCTGGTGTGAGACCCCAGGGAACTGGGTCTGGATTCACCAGGGAATTGGTGGGGAGAAAGGAGAGAAGGGGGAGAAAGGTTAATTTTCTCTCTGTTTTAGGATTACTTTCTCTCTCAGGGAGAGTCTGGGAGGGGGAGAGATAAGGAGGGGGAAGGTGGATTTTCCTCTGTTTTAAGATTCAAGGAGTTTGAATCACAGTGATCTTCCAGGATAACCCAGGGAGGAGAAGCCTGGGAGAGGCAACGGTAAGGGAAAGGGTTTACTTTCCTGGTGTTAAGATCCAGAGGGACTGGGTCTTGGGGGGCCCTGGGCAAGGTTTTGGGGGGACCAGAGTGTACCAGGCACTGGAATTCCTGGTTGGTGACAGCGCTACAAGTACTAAACTGGTAATTGAGCTTAGAGGAATTCATGCTGGTACCTCATCTTTTGGATGCTAAGGTTCAGAGTGGGGAATTATACCATGACAAATCCCCACAGCTTGTGGTTGAAGTAGAGCTTCTCATTTAGTAAAACATCCAATCCGGATTTAAAGATTGCAAGGTACAAAGAATCCACTACTTCTTTGGGAAGTTGTTACAATAGACAATAACCCTCACTATTAAAAGAAAAAATAATTACACCTTATATCTAGTCTGAATTTGTCCAGTGTCAGCACATTAGCAATTTTACAGTCTTCTGGAATTATACTGCTTCTTTCCAAATATAACAAATGAATTATTGAACATATCTGCCTTTTCTGCATCAACAACAATTTTACCATCTCCATCTACTAATGGGCCTATACCATTGCTAGGATTTCTTTTTTTCCTAATTTACTTTAAGAACTCCCTTATATTGTGTTTAGCCCCTGACATTTAGAGATTTTCCCCTGATGTCTTTAGCTTCCCTTATCAATTTTCTAAACTTCATAACTTATGTTGATTTGTTTCCCCTTCCCCTCATATGTTGCTTCTTAATTTCTAATTGCTACCTTCACTTTGCCACTGACCCACGATTGGTTTTAGCCAAAGTTGTTTTTTTTTGGTAGATTGTGGAATTATGGCTTTTTGACCATCTGAGAACTCATCTTAAAGAAATTCTGGTTTTTCACTCACATTTTCCTCTAAATTCTTCCTCCCAGTCAATTTCACTCAGCTTTAGCAAGTTAGCCCTTTCAAAGCCCCAAGTATATATACTGCTGGTTGGGATGGTCTTTTGTTTGGGCAAATTGAATGCATTCATGATGGGTCCCTAAGCAGTCACCATACTGGATAGACTAATGCCATATGTGGTAGTTGTAATACCTCCCTATGCTGCTCTTTATTGCCACTTCCCTATTTGGGGTTGGCAACTTTTATAGCCTTCTTCCCTAATTCATGATTGTACTTCAGGCTGTTATGTGAATTGGTCTCTCTAGCATCTGCTGATATCCAGTTCACATACCACATCTTTGGTCTCACCCTTGGTAACCTTCCGTCTGTAATCATTTCAGCAATATAGCTCTTAGGTCCCCACTGGACATGTCGCTACCAATGTAGCCTAGCCTCACTCAGCTCATTGTCAGTTGAGGCAATCTGCATTAGGCCCCACCCTACTCCTACTCAGCATCCCAGGATCACATTTGCTCTCTTAACCACAGCATTGCACTGGGAGCTCTTGCTCAGCGGGTTATACATCAAAATCCCTTACATCCTTTGAGGCACTGCTTTCAAAATGCAGCCCCCCACCACCATCTTATAAAGATGACCTACAGTCTTCATTCCTAGATGTATGTATGATTTTGAAATTGGCTGTATGAAAATGCTTGTTTCAGTGAGCCAAACTGACCTCTTCTTATAATTTATCATTCCACCTTCCTTGTCTCATCTGCAATCCTTACCAGCATTTCTTTTAAACATTTTCGTCCAGATCAGAGCTTTAAAAAAATTGAATAGCCTTGGACCAAGAACAACTTCCTGCAGGATTTCACTAGTAATGTCCCCGGTCGATGTTGAATCCCCAATTGTTGATAGATCTTAAAAATTAGTTATCAGCCAGTTTCCAATCCTTTTAATATGTACTACTTTGATTTTTGTATAGTGCTTCTTTTTAAGCATTAGAATGGTGTGTGGTACTACAGTAGAACCTCAGTTATGGACACCAGAATTGCCAACTGACCAACCATACACCTCATTTGGAACTGGAAGTAAGCAGTCAGGCAGCAGCAGAGACAAAAAATACTGTACAGTACTGTGTTAAATGTAAACTACTAAAAAAAGGGAAAGCAGGATTTTTCTTCTGCATAGTAAAGTTTCAAAGATGTATTAAGTCAATGTTCAGTTGTAAACTTTTTAAAGAACCATAACGTTTTATTCAGTTACAAAAAACCTCCATTTGTGAAGTGTTCATAACTCTGAGGTTCTACTGTAAGTCAGTCTAAATATACTATCCACAGTCTAAAAACACATAATAGACTTAAGGTTGATCAGTAGTACCTAGTACTTGAACATCAAAAGCATCTTTACTTAAACTTTTGAAAACCAGGAAAAAGAGAATTAAGGTACACACCAACTCCTCTCCTCAGCCTTAACTCAGCCCCCTTTGCAGCAGCTAATAGCCAAAGGGAATAAGCAAAGTATGGTTCAGTCAGGGCTGCCCCATAATAAATAGGAGGCAAGATGGGTGAGGTAATATCTTTTATTGCACCAAGTAGCTTGAAAGCTTCTCTCTCTCACCACCAGAAGAGCTGGCCGGGGTGCCTTGGACTCTCCACCTGTCCTGGATGGCACACCCTGGGGGTCTGGGACACGGGCCGGGGGCTGCTCTCAGGCACCCCAGCTCCCAGCCCAGGGCAGCTGGAGGGTCCTGGGCTCCCCACAGCTGCCCAGGCTCCCAGGACAGCTCTTACTACAGTCTGGGGTGACCATACATCCTGTTTAGGCCAGGACAGTCCCCTTTTTAAGCCCTGCCCCAGACATCCCAACTTGTTTGGCAAAACTGGGTATATGACCATCATCAGTTGGCAAAAGCAAATGGGAAAAATTGCCAGTTTTCCCAAAAAGGGACTCAGGGCGGGGACAGCTTCACGAGGGGGCAGGGTATGGAGGGAAGGGGAAAGGGGTTCAGGAAGCCCCTAGAAAGGAAGGTCTGTTTACAAGTACAGGGTGCAAAGGAGCAGTGTGTGTATATATATAATTTTAAAAGAGGGGAAATTTTGGCTGTCTAAAAGGCCCATTCAAATAGAGACAGAATGAATCTGAGTGAGAGTGAGAAGGGAGAAGTGAAAAGCCTAGATAGCTTATAGATAAAGTCTTAAACAGCTCTAGGGGAAAACCAGTTATTTCTTGAAGACAATTAAGGAACCATGTTCAGTTGCTGTACTTTATTTTACTGCCTTTATTGTTTTAAGTGAGGTAGTACTGCCTATTTTTTTGCAACTGGTTTAATAAAGAAAGCCACACAATAATTTAAGTATTTTAAATCATTCCTGTGTATCTTAGATACGAGATGTAAATTTTGCTTTTTAAGTGGTTTGACAAGCTGAAGTAGACAGAGCATCTGAACACAGGCAGTGGAGGCAGAAAAATGAGTTCTCTTCCTTGCTAGGTGATCTTTGCATATTGCATAACTTTGTATTGTCTGAGTTTCCACCTCATAAAATGATTTTTACTTACCTCCCAGCAGGGAGTAAGTATTATTTAGCTTTTATAAAGCAACTTGAAGTTTAAAACACTAAATATAAGCTATATATTTATTGGAAAAATACACTAGATGGTAAGCTGCTCAGGACAGGAACCTTGTCTTTACATGTCAAAGAACCAAAACACATAAAATAGGCAGCATAGAAATAAATATTGGCTCAATGCACTAAACATGTGGCTATCTTAAAGTTGTCATCTTGTCAATAAACTGGTTTTGAATTAATAACTCTGCTGATACGCAACAGTAGTTTTGGAGTCTGATTTTCAGGTGAGTGAGTGAGGACAGCTGCAGCTTTCTCTACACATAATTACAGCATTATGCCAGAGAAATCTGCCTAAGAGCCAAATATTGTAATAGTTGAGACATGGGGTTTGTTATTAAAACAGTATTGTCTATTGGTAAGTGTTGGAGATTGGCAGTCAGGACTCTTGAATTCTCTAACTAGCAGTGATACATGATTCACTTTTGTGCTTGACTGTAGGCAATTCACTTAACCTCTGTGTGTTGAGGGCAGGAGAGGAGTTGAGGGGGGCAGCTTCGGGAGGGATGGTGGGAAGGAGAGGGGCGGGGGGGTGTGTCTCCGTGCAGGAATGAGAGGGCAGGAAAGGAGCGGAGGAGCCTCCCCACAGGGGGAATATGCACAGTGCTCACCTACCCACAGCTCCTAGCTCCAGCCTGGCCAGGGGGTGGGGTCTCAGGGGGAAGAGGAGAGGTAGGGCTGCGGCCCAGGTGGACCCCAGTTGGCCAGGGCCCCTTCGCACACAGGCCCATGGGCTCATGCGATATTCTGCCCTGGGTATGTTGTCCTTCGCTGTGTTAGGGACAGATGTACTGCCTGAGATGCATCAGTGACATCCATGTGGACAAAAATGGTTATAAGAACTGGAAAATGTTACATCTGGCTCCTTTTTTCAGATCATGGTATCTAGGGAACCTCTTGTCCAAATAACTCCAAATCTGTACCATTTACCTGACCTCAGACCCCGACAAGTCACACTCTGAATATATATGTGATTCTTAGAGCATTTTGAAAAGTCAGCTGTTAAACAGCATGCTCATCTCAAATCTGATCCTTCCAAGCCTGTCTAGTTATCAGTAAATATTGGTAAACATCCACTTCACCTTTCACACACAAACTGCCAAATACTTCCATACATCATATTCACAATTGACACCACAGAGTCTGATTTTAGGATATCTGCTGGGTATATTTTGACAAGTGTTGGAGTTGACTGTG
Source organism: Gopherus flavomarginatus (assembly GCF_025201925.1). NCBI lineage: Eukaryota > Metazoa > Chordata > Testudines > Testudinidae > Gopherus > Gopherus flavomarginatus. Next base: position 21,317,109 of record NC_066627.1, read on the forward strand.
TCTTTTTAGAGTTGACAAAGTACATTTTAAATATTACAAAGCCCTAGCTTTTTGAATCGCAACATTTACTGTCACTAATTGTTTGACCCCCAACTTCTTGTCTGGCCATCAGCCCCATAATTTCTTACAACTGAAAGTTTGATAAACAAAAAAAAAACCTTAAATAATCACATCCATTGAAACTATTAAAAAAATTAAATTCTGCTAAAGCCAAACTGTAATAGTGGACAGTAGCACTACAAAGTCAAGATCATTCTCTTCATCAATCAAGATTGTAATCTCATCAATAATATCAAATTGGTTGGCATTAATTGTGCTACCACCCTTCCAGACTTTACTGACTGCATCCTGTATCAGCCACTGATTCTACCTAGGACTGATGTCAGGCTAACCAGCCTATAGTTCTCCACATTGTCCCATTTATCCTTTTAAAATATTGGAACATTAGCTTTTTTCCCTGGTCTTCCCAGTTGTCCATATTTATTAAGTATTAATATCAGAGAGCTCCCTTTGGTGCAAGCTACCTAGTCTTACAGATTTAAGAATGTTTAACTTTAGCAGTTGCTGTTTAACATCTTCCCTGGTTATTACTGGAATAGAATGTATTATCACTAAGATATGAATGGGCCATTCAGCTTTTCTTCAAATGGAGAACATCCTATAATTGAAACAATTAATTTTAATGCTTTGTTTGGTTTGTGCATTTGACAGCGTTTCCATATAGTCAATGTCACAGTCCCCCTGTATACTAGATCTGTTTCTTTCTTGCTGAAAACAGACTTATGAACAGAAAAGGCTTTATATAAACTGTTACAGGAATTTTGTTATAGGTGGGTCTGCTAGCCTGACACTGCCCATTACAAAGAACGTGTTTTCAGTTGTTTATAACTTCACCAGACTAACAGTTTGGGCTGAAAACTTCCATGCTAGGTATCTTCCTTGGGCTCAAAGCTCCTGGATACGTTCAGCCAAAGTGGTTTAGCCATTTCTGAGAACAAGACTAGGAAAAGTGTTGTTTTGCAGAGTTAGACATTCTGGTGACCTTTTCTTCAAGAAGCTTTAGTGCCCCCATGCTTTGGAGTAGAGACTTTCAATTTGGCAGGGGAAGGTGACCTTTGTGTCAGGAGAGTGTCTGTTGCTGCCCCAGTGAAAATCTGCCCATATCTTGCCAAGTTATAAACTTCTGAAAAAAAGAGCAGTTTGCATATGTTCTGTGGAGACTTCTTAGGATTTTGTGGCTCTGAATATTTAATATCTAAGGGGTACAATCCATATCCTCCTAGCTCCTACTGCTGACTGGGCTGCACATACACCATCTCCACAGATCAACTGAATGTCCCAACAAGTGGGACTCAGACTTCTCCTGTAACTGGTGCTCTCAGCCACTCTGGGCTAGGGTAGGGCTGGGCAGTGGTACTGAGAACTGGGAGCAGGTCTGTTCTGTGCTCTTAGTGACTCTTCCACCTCCATTCCCGCCCCTTGCAGGAACCCCAGCAGCACTGAGAAAAATACTGCCGGACTCAAATTCAAAGGATGCTAGCATGAAGGACACGGGGCCAATCTGTAATAGCATCTGCATGCTGTGTGACCTAGTTATTGGGATAGTTACTGTATAACTATAGGGGGGTATTAGAATGTTTACTCTATGCAGAGGCTGGCTTAGTTTAATAGCAGACAGATGGGAAATAAGCAGGAAGGCCCGACAGCAGCTCCAGATAAAACACCTCAAGGGTGGAGAGACAATGTCTGAGCTAATAGCTGGGAAGAACCTACTTCCTTGGCTCCAGCAAGTTACACAGCTTGTTTGCTAAGGCTGGAAGCCAAAAAGATCAAAAGGAGATGTAACAGGGTGGCCACCTCTTGTCCTGCAGGCTCCCTGCCTCAGTTTCCCTCTTCCACAGAGCTCCTCAGTAACTCATCCAGTCCAAATTAATTTAAAACCCTCCCCTTCTGGAGAGGATCCACTTTATTTAGCCCCTGTACCCATTAATACTCTGCACCAGCTTCACCCAGCTAGTCACTGAATCCGCAGTTCAAACAGTTCTCCCTGCTTGTATCAGGAGGAGAGAGAACTAGAACTAATCCCAGTGGCCTTGCATGTTGGGAACCAAGAGTCCTCAGTCCTCCTTCCCAGAGCTATTTTAGGCCTGGTCTACACTATGCGTTTAAACCGATTTTAGTAGCGTTAAACCAATTTAACCCTGCACCCATCCACATAACAAGGCCCTTTATATCGATATAAAGGGCTCTTTAAACCGGTTTCTGTACTCCTCCCTGACGAGAGGAGTAGCGCTGAAATTGGTATTGCCGTGTCGGATTAGGGTTAGTGTGGCTGCAAATCGACGGTATTGGCCTCCGGACAGTATCCCACAGTGCACCACTGTGGAAAGCAATCTGAACTCGGATGCACTGGCCAGGTAGACAGGAAAAGCCCCGCGAACTTTTGAATTGGATTTCCTGTTTGCCCAACGTGGAGCTCTGATCAGCACGGGTGGCGATGCAGTCCCAAATCCAAAAAGAGCTCCAGCATGGACCATGCAGGAGAGACTGGATCTGACCGCTGTATGGGGAGACAAATCTGTTCTATCAGAGCTCCATTACAGAAGACGAAATGCCAAAGCATTTGAAAAAAATCTCCAGGCTATGATACAGAGTCCACAGCACAGTGCTGTGTGACAAGCGTAACGGAAAGCCAAAGAATCAAATGGACGCTCATGGAGGAAGGGAGGGGGGACTGAGGACTTGAGCTATCCCACAGTCCCTACAGTCTCCAAAATGTATTTGCATTCTTGGCTGAGCTCCCAATGCCTGTAGGGTTAAACACATTGTCCGGGGTGGTTCAGGGTATCTCTCATCAATTTACCACCTCCCCCCCCCCCATGAAAGAAAAGGGAAAAAAAATCGTTTCTTGACTTTTTTCAATGTCACCGTATGTCTATTGCATGCTGCTGGTAGATGGGGTGCTGCGGCAATGAACAGCAGCATCCTCTCCCCTCCCCGGTGGCAGACAGTACAGTGCAGAAGGACTGGTAGCCGTCCTTGTCATCATCCTGTGAGTGCTCCTGGCTGGCCTCAGGTGAGGTCGGCCAGGGGCGCCTGGGTAAAAATAGGAATGACTCCCAGTTATTCCCGGCAGATGGTATAAAATGGCTGGTAACCGTCCTCATCGTAGCAACTGGGGGCTGAGCTCTATCAGCCCCCCCTCTTTCATGTCTAAAGAAAAGATTCTGTACTGCCTGGACTATCATAGCAGCGGGATGCTGGGCTCCTCTCCCCCTGCCATTTAATGTCCTGCCTGGACTATCATAGCAGCTGGAGGCTGCCTCCCCCTCATTTTATCTCACTAAAAAGTCAGCGTTTCTTATTCCTGCATTCTTTATTACTTCATCACACAAATGGGGGGACCCTGCAATGGTAGCCCAGGAGGGTTGGGGAAGGAGGGAAGCAGTGGGAGGGGTTGTTGCAGGGGCACCTCCTAGAATGGCATGCAGCTCATCATTTCTGTGGGATCTGACACGGAGCGGCTGTGCTCTCTGGTACACTGGTTCTCTAGTACACTTGCCCCATATTCTAGAGAGGACTGACTATTTTTAGATAGAACATAAAGGAGGGAATGACCCAGGGAGTCATTCCCATTTTTGTCTTTGTGTCCCTAGCCGACCTCAGCGAAGGTCAGCCAGGAGCATCCATCACAGCAGGAGATGGTTATCAGTTGTTCTGTACAGTCTCTGCTACCTTGCAAAGGCAAATGAATGCTGCTGTGTAGCGCTGCAGTACCGCCTCTGTCAGCAGCATCCAGTACGCATACGGTGACAGTGACAAAAGGCAAAACAGGCTCCATGGTTGCCTTGCTATGGCGTCTGCCAGGGCAACCCAGGGAAAAAGGGTGAGAAATGATTGTCTGCCGTTGCTTTCACGGAGGAAGGAATGAGTGACGACATTTACCCAGAATCACCCGCAACACTGTTTTTGCACCATCATGCATTGGGATCTCAACCCAGAATTCCAGTGGGTGGGAGAGACTGCAGGAACTATGGGATAGCTACGGGATAGCTACCCACAGTGCAACGCTCCAGAAATTGATGCTAGCCTCGGTACATGGACGCACACCACCAAATTAATGTGCTTTGTGTGGCCGCGTGCACTTGACTTTATACAATCTGTTTTACAAAACCAGTTTATGTAAAAATCGGACTAATCCTGTAGTGTAGACGTTCCCTTACACTTCAGCTTCTCTTTCTTCCTTCTTGCAACAGGAGTTCCCAGCCCTCCAGAGCTGGGTTATCATTCAAACTGCCCCCTCACACCCTGCAGCTGCTTCCTCAAGCCAGGCACCCAGGAGCATAAACCAATCCTACCTGGACCTCCTTGCTCCTCATTGACCGCCTCCCTCTTCTTTATGAGTGGCCTGATTGGTTGGTCTGGTGATCCAGTCACATGATCTTTATTCTCCCCTCCTGGCTAGATGAGCTAATCTTGTTACATGCACACTGAGGCCATTCTCCCCTTAAGAGGACAGCCACCCTGTGACAGGAGAATAAAGTGTTAACAAGACCAGAAGCCAGGCAGTGGTCAGGAAGTTCTTTGCAGGGAACAGCCTGACAGATTCCTGCTTGGGTCTGAAGGAGTTAGGCCTTCCTAACTGCCCAGGGGATGAGGAGTCTGAGGCCCCATCTATACTGGCATGTTTGTGCACAGTAAAGCAGTTTTGAGCGCAGTAACTCCTGAGGTGTACACACTGCCAAGCCACTTAGTATGCAGAAACTGCATAGTTGCAGCACTCTAAAAAAACCAAATCACCCCAATGAGAGGTGTGCAGCTTTCTGCGCCGGGGCTACAGCACCGCGGTGCCAGTGTAGACACTGTGGTGATTACAGTGCTGCGATTAGCCTCCGGGAAATGTCCCACAATGCCTGTTTTCACCTCTCTGGCCATCGGTTTGAACGCTACTGCCCTGTCTTCCGGTGACCAACAGTCAGCCCCACCCTATACGTTCCTTTGCAAATCTGAAAATCCCCTTCCTGTTTGCCCAGTGATGCATGCAGTGGTCTCAGCACATCTTTGTGGCCAGGTGGCCACAACTGCTCCACACACCAGGTAATCCCCCGCTTGGAGCAATGCCGAGCTACTGGACCTGATCAGCATTTGGGGAGAGGAGGTAGTGCAGTCACAACTGCACTCCAGCCATCAGAATTATGATACCTACAGACAGATTTCTTGATGCATGATGGAAAAGGGCCATGACCGGGACACATTGCTTGTTTACAATGTCACCTGACAGTGAGAACAGATCTTCATATGGCACTGTTGTACCAGATGCACTAAAGATTCATATGTCCCTTCACGCTTAAACCACCATTCTAGAGGACGTGCATCCATGCTGATAACAGGTTCTGCTCAATAACTATCGAAAGCAGAGCAGACTGACGCATGTTCATTTTCATCATCTGAGTCAGATGCCACCAGCAGAAGGTGAGTTTTCTTTTTTGGTGGTTTAGGTTCTGTAGTTTCCACATTTAAGTATGTTGCTCTTTTAAGACATCTAAAAACATGCTCCACATCTCATCCCTCTCAGATTTTGGAAGGCACTTCAGATTCTTAAACCTTGGGTTGAGTGCTGTATCTATCCTTAGAAATCTCACATTGGTACTGTCTTTGTGTTTTATCAAAACTGCTGTGAAAGTGTTCTTAAAATGACGATGTGCTGGGTCATCATCCAAGACTGCTATAACATTAAATATATGGAAGAATGCAGGTAAAACAGAACAGGAGACATACAATTCTCTCCCATGCAGTTCAGTCACAAATTTAATTAACACTTTTTTTTTTAAAACGAGCATTATCAGCATGAAAGCGTGTCATTTGGAATGGTGGCCAAAGCATGAAGGGACATATGAATGTTTAGCATATCTGGCACATAAATACCTTGCAACACTGGCTACAAAAGTGCCATGCGAATGCCTGTTCTCACGTTCAGGTGACATTGTAAATAAGCAGCAGTCAGCAGTATCTCCCATAAATGTAAACAAACTTGCTTGTCTTAGCGATTGGCTGAACAAGAAGTGGGACTGAGTGGACTTAATAGACTCTAAAGTTTTACATTGTTTTATTTTTGAGTGCAGTTATATAACAAAAAATCTACATTTGTAAGTTACCACTTTCATGATAAAGAGATTGAACTGCAGTACTTGTATGGAGGTGAATTGAAAAATATTATTTCTTTTATCATTTTTACAGTGCAAATATTTGGAATAAAAATTATGTAAAGTGAGCACTGTACACTTTGTATTCTGCGGTGTAATAGAAATCAATATATTTGAAAATGTAGAAAGACATGCAAAACGATTTAATAAATTTCACTTGGTATTCTACTGTTTAACAGTGCAATTAATCACGACTAATTTTTTAAATCGCAGTTAATTTTTTTGAGTTAATTCATCACCAGCCCTACTATTTACATACAAAGGTAAACAAAGCTATGAAGCAAAGTTGAAGAAAGCATGAAGAGGTGATCCCAGCAATTACAGGCCAGTAAGCCTAACTCCAGTACTAGGCAAATGGGTTGAAACTATAATAAAGAACAGAATTATCAGACACATAGGTGAACATGATTTGTTAGGGAAGAATCAACATGGTTTTTGTAAAGGGAAATCATGCCTCATCAATCTACTAGAATTCTCTGAGGGGGTCAAAAAGCATGTGGACCAGGGTGATCTAATATATATAGTGTACTCAGAAAGCCCTTGACAAGGTCCCTCACCAAAGGCTCTTAAGCAAAGTAAGCTGTCATAAGATAAACATCCTCTCAGATCAGTAACCAGTTAGAAGATAGGAAACAAAGGGTAGGAATAAATGGTCAGCTTTCAGAATGGAGAGAGGCAAATAGTAGTGTCCTCCAGAAGACCAATACTATTTAACATATTCATAAATTATCTGGAAAAGGGAGTAAAAAGTGAGGTGGCAAAATTTGCAGATGAAACAAAACTACTCAAGATAGTTAATCCAAAACATACTACAAAGAGTTACAGAGGGATCTCACAAAACTGAGTGACTGGGCAACAAAATGACAGATGAAATTCAATGTTGATAAATGCAAAGAAATGCACATTTGTAAGCAAGTGGACTCACCCCTGCAGCACCTCCTGTTGGTCTCTTCTGGGAATTAGCTTGTTTCCAGCCTTGGAGCACCCTCTGCAGGCCACTGTCCTGCTGTTTTTGGCCCCCATGTCTCTCCCAGACCCCAGTGCCCCTTTCCACTGGCATGCTGCCCCCTGGCAGCAGCACACCCCCCCAGTCTCAGTGGGTCTCCCCTCCCCTCCCCTCCCCATGGAACCCCCACTCCCTTATCCTACCTTGCCTCAGACTTCACTACTGCCAGTCCCCATCTAGCCCCCACTCACTGGGGCAGACTGCAGTGTAAAAGCCACTTGGCAAAGGGGGTTTGGACCTGCTGTCTCTGTCTACCCACAGGCTGCCCCTTTGCAACCCTAGTTCCTTTCAGGCCTTTAGCATGGCCTGCAGCCTGGGGCTTTCCAGGCCAGAGCTCCCCAGCTGTTGTGCCTTTCCCCAGCCCTGCTCCAATCTAGGTACTTGGCTCAGTTCCCTACACCCACATCCTTCCCCCTCTGAAGGCAAAGAGAGAGTCTGTCTGCTCCTGGCCCACTGCCCTCTTATAAAGGCCAGCTGGGCCCTGATTGGGGCATCATCCCAGCTGTGCCTGCTTCCCCTAATCAGCCTAGGCTTTTTCTTCCTGCCACAGCCCTCTCCTGGGCTGTCTTAAGCCCCTCAGGCAGGAGTGGGGGACCACTCTGCTACAAGATTGGAAAACATAATCCCAAATATACATGTAAAATAAAAGGGTCTAAATTAGCTGTTACCACTCAAGAAATAGATATTGGAGTCACTGTGGATAGTTCTCTGAAAACATCCACTCAATGTACAACTGCCATATGAGAAGAGATTAATAAGACTGGGACTTTTCAGCTTGGAAAAGAGACAACTAAGGGGGAATATGATAGAGGTCTATAAAATTATGACTGGTGTGGAAAAAGTAATTAAGGATGTGTTATTTACTCCCTCTCATAAACACAGGAACTGGGGCCACAAAATGAAATTAATAGGCAGCAGGTTTAAAACAAACAAAAGGAAGTATTTCTTCACACAATGCACAGTCAATCTGTGGTATCCTTTAACAGAAGGCCAAGACTATAACAGGGCTCAAAAAAGAACTAGATAAATTCATGGAGGATAGGCCCATCAATGGCTATTGGCCAGGGATGGTGTTCCTATCATCTGTTTTGCCAGGATGGGCAACAGGGGATGAATAACTTGATGATTACCTATTCTGTTCATTCCCTCTGAAGTACCTGGCATTGGCCACTGTCGGAAGACAGGATATTGGGCTAGATGGACCTTTGGTCTGACCCAGTATGGCCATTCTAATGTTCTTATGGTATCTGCTCCTCATGAGGAGAGAGAAACTTTATGTGTGCTATGAAGACGGGAGGATTGAACCTTAATTTATAAGCATTTCCATCAGCTGATGTATACAATATTACTATATTATAAAAGTGCATAGAGTGAGATTTTTTATGAAAGCCTGTGATACAATTCACAAAGTATTAATCACTAGTGTATGTGTTAACTCTACGTAAGGAATTGTGGATAATCATTAATATTATGCTTTACAGCAGGGGCGAGCAAACTTTTTGGCCCGAGGGTCACATCGGGTTCCGTAAATTGTATGGAGGGCCCATTAAGGGAGGGGGTCATGGCCCGCCCCCCACCTCCTAGCTGTCCCCCACGGGACTCCTTCCCCATCCAACCCCCCCGTTTCCTGACGGCCCCTCTGGGACCCCTTCCCCAACCACACACACCCATTCCCTGTCCCCTGACTGCCCCTGGACCCATGCCGCCCCATCCAACCCCTCCTCTCATTCCTGACAGCCCCCCCACCTCGGACTCCTGCCCCATCCAACCACCCCTTCTCCCTGTCCCCTGACTTCCCCCGGAAACCCTGCCCCTGACTGCACCCTGCTGCCCCATCCAACACCCTCTCCTTCCTGACTGCCCCCCCAGGACACCTGCCCCCATTCAATCCCCTGTTCCCCCCAACCCCATCCACACCCCCACCCCCTCACCACGACCCCGAACTCCCCTGCCCTCTATCCAACCCCCCCTGCTCCTTGCCCCCTTACCGCACTGCCTGGAGCACCAATGGCTGATGGTGCAACAGCTGCGCAGCTTGGTTGGAGCTGGGACACGCTGCCACTGCTGCCACCAAACAACACAGAGCATCGGGTCAGGCCGGGCTCTGCAGCTGTGCTGCCCCAGGAGCTCACAGTCCTGCCGCCCAGAGCATTGTGCCAGTGGCAGAGTGAGTGAACTGAGGCTGTGGGGGAGAGGGGATAGCGGGGCGGGGGGCTAGTCTTCTGGGACAGGAGCTTGAGGGCCAGGCAGGGCGGTCCTGTGGGCCAGATGTGGCGCACGGGCCATAGTTTGCCCTCCTCTGCATTACAGTCTGTGACCAAACAAAGGGAGACACCAGCTCTCTGAGACAGAAGGGAACATCACAGCTATCTGCCAGTCTCCAATGACATTAAGCAAGGTGTGACCAAAACAATAGAAGCTCCGTTTCCATTCAGATCATCAGGAGGATGGGAAGATCACAGGACGGGAAGAACAGCATGAGGTCATCCTGCCTCTTAAAACAAGGTCATTGAACTTTGAAAGAGATAAGCAGAGACAGAAAGCCATTTTGACAACCATCACTAGGCAAACACAAGGGGCCAGAGCACTTGCAAGCTGAGAAAGATGGGTCCTTCAGTCAAGGAGGGGTTGGAGTCTCCAGGAAATGAATATAGGTGAGAAACCTGCGTAGGCATTCTTTTCCACCTATAAGACAAGGGAACCAACACTTTGGGCTTCTGAAGGAGATCCTGACTGAGGCGCAGTCAGCCATCTTGCTGGAAAACTGTGGGTGACAATAGTCATCTTGAACAAAGCCAGTACCTTGCTAGATTACATTTTAGACTTTTTAAATGTATGTTTTCACTTGTATTTGCTTGTAACTATTTCTAATTTTGTCTCTTAGGATTTTAAATGAGTTAATCTACTTTTGTGAATAAACTTGTTTTACTTTTAATCTACAGCAACAGTGTTGTGTTTGTTAGTTAACTCCAGTTAAACATAAGAAGGGCCATGTGGGCTCAGACCAATGATCCACCTCTCCCAGTATCATGTCTTCTGACAGTGGCCAGTAACAGATGCTTCAGAGGGAATGAACAGAACAGGGCAGTTATCTAGTGATCCATCCTGTCAGCCACTCCCAGCATCTGTCAAACAGGGGCTTGGGAGATTTAGGGACCACCAGAGCATGGGTTGCATCCCTGACCATCTTGGCTAATAATCAGTGATGATCCTATCCTCCATTAACTTATCTAATTCTTTTTTTAACCCAGTTATAGTTTTGGTTTTAACAATATCCCCTGGCAATGAGTTCCACAGGTTGATTGCACATTGTGTGAAGAATCATAGGACTGGAACAGACCTCAAGAGTCCAGTCCTCTGCGCTATCATCTAGACGGTCCCTGACAGGTGTCTGTGTAACTTGCTCTTAAAAATCTCCAATGATGGAGATTCCACAACCTCCCTAGGCAATTTATTCCAGGGCTTAACTACCCTGACAGGAAGTTTTTCCTAATGTCCAACCTAAACTGCCCTTGCTTCAATGTAAACCCATTGGTTCTTGTCCTATCCTAAGAGGTTAACAAGAACAATTTTTCTCCTTCCTCCTTGTAATAACTTTTTATGTACTTTAAAACTGTTATCATGTCTCCCTTCCCCCACCCTCAGTCTTCTCTTCTGCAGACTAAACAAACCCAATTTTTTCAATCTTCCCTCAGAGATCATGTTTTCTAGACCTTCAGTCATTTTTGTTGCTTTTCTCAGGACTTTCTTCAATTTGTCCACATCTTTCCTGAAATGTGGCTCCCAAAACTGGACACAGTATTCCAGTTGAGGCAAAGTAGAGTGGAAGAATTACTTCTTGTGTCTTACTTACAAGACTCCTGCTAATACATCCCAGAATGATGTTTGCTTTTTTTGCAACAGTGTTACACTGTTGACTACTGTTTAGCTTGTGATCCACTATGACTCCCAGATAAGAACATAAGATGTACTTCCTTATGTTTGTTTTAAACCTGCTGACTACTAATTTCATTGGATGACCCTAGTTCATGTATTATGTGATGGGGTAAATAACACTTCCTTATTCACTTTCTCTACACCATTCACAATTTTATAGACCTCTGTCATATCCCCCCCTTAGTCGTCTCTTTTCAAAGCTGAACAAGCCCCATCTTTTTAATCTTACCTCATATGGAACGTTTTCCACACCCCTTATCATTTTTGTTGCTGTTATAAGTGATAAGCTGGTGACCTTTGTCTCTTTAAAGGAGCAAATGGTCCTTTTATTATTCCTCTGAATGTTGCAGGAGAGGCCTGGACATTGCAGCGCACACAAGTTTGGGAAAGTTCAGGGGTGGCGGTGTGTTGGACTAACCTGCTAATATTAACCAAATCTGGGAAAGCAAGTGTGTCCATGTCATAAATATAGAGAGAAAGATAGCATAAAATCCCTCCTTGGCAGCTGTACTAAATCGCTTTACTTGAAAGGGGTTAAAAAGCTCAAATAACCTAGTTGACGCCTGACCAGAAGGACCAATGAGGAAAGAAGATACTTTCAAATCTAGGGGGCAGGATTTGTATATGGCTCTCTTTGTTTGTTCCCAGTCCAGATGGAGAGAGATACCAGGCAGGTACAACATCTCCTGAAAATATACCTGGAATGATCCATCTAAAATTACAAAAATTGTAAGTAAAGCAAGGAAATGCGTTAGGTTATCTTTTGTTTTAGTTTGAGAATTTCCCTATGCTACAAAGGCAGTTTTATTCCTGTTTTTGTAACTGTGAAGCTGAGTCCAGAGGGGAGTCCTCTGTATTTTAAATATTTTTATTACCCTGTGAAGTTACCTTCCATCCTGATATTGCAGGTTTGATTCTTTTACTTTTTTTTATAATAAAATTCTTCTTTTAAGAATCTAATTGGTTTTAGTGTCTTAGAGATAAAGGGTCTAGTCTGTACTTACATTAAAGGCAATTGGTTGGTATATTATTCTCAAACCACCCCAGGAAGGGGGGTGAAGGGGCTTGAGGGAATATTTGGGGGGGATAGGGATTCCAAGGGACCCTGCCCTGAATTGTTGTGTAAATCATTTGATAGTGGCAGCAATACCATCCAAGGACAAGGGGAAAAAATTGTGCCTTGGGGAAGTTTTTACCCTAAGCTGGCAGAATATAAGATTAGTTGGGAGTCTTTCATGCAGGTCCCCACATCTATACCCTAGAGTTCAGAGTGGGGGGGAACCTTGACGTTTGTGATAACTGCTGGCAGGCTGTTGGATTCAGAGTGGTTGAATCAGCTGTATAGCACACAGAACATAGAGTGTATGCTGAATGCTGGCTGTGAATGTGTCCCAGCCAGGGAGCCACAAGTTTCAGATGCATTTTGGGACACACAGGGTTATAAGCAGTGACACAACCTCCCACTTGTCTGAATTTTGCACTCCAGCACATGACAGATTCTACCCCAGAAAAGGTAAGGACATGAGGCCCCACACTTAGCCCTGGTCTACACTACGAGTTTAGGTCAAATTTAGCAAGGTTAGATTGATTTAACCCTGCACCCGTCCACACAACAAAGCCATTTTTGTTGACTTAAAGGGCTCTGTAGAGGAGCGGACTCACCCCAGTGGCACCTCCAGCTGGTCCTTCTGGGAATTAGCTCATTCCAGCTAGGCGTGCCCTCTGCAGGCCAGTGATCCGCCTGTCCTCTTGGCCCCCCCGTGTCCCTTCCTAGACCCCGGTGCCCTTTTAACCTGGGTGCTGCCCCCTGGCAGTACCCCACCAATTTGGGTCTCCCCTCCCTGGGGAACCCCCAACCCGCTATCCCCACTTTGCCTCAGTTTTGGCTACTGCCCAGTCTCCATCTAGCCCCCGTTCACTGGGGCAGACAGCAATATCAGCCACTTATCATAGGCAAAGGGGATTGGACCTGCTGCCTTTGCCTACCCCTAGGCTGCCCACTGCAACCCCCCAATACCTGATGGCCTTGTGCTAGGCCGCAGCCTGGGGCTTTCCAGGCAGGAGCTCCCCAGCTCCTCTACCTTTCCCTAGCCCTGCTCCCCTCAGGTACCCTGGGTCTAGCTCCCTGCAGCCAGGCCCTTCTCCCTCTACAGCAGAGGGAGACTGACTGGGATCCTGGCTCACTGCCTCTTATAAGGGCCAGCTGGGCCTGATTGGGACCTGGCCACAGCTGAGCCTGCTTTCTCCCAATCAGCCCAGGCTTCTTGCCCCAGCCACAGCCCTCTCCTGGGCTGTTTTAAGCCCCGAAGGGCAGGAGTGGGTAATCACTCCGCTACAGGCTCTTAAAATTGATTTCTATACTCCTCCCAGACGAGGGGATTAGCGCTGAAATCAACATCGCCGGGTCGAATTTGGGGTAATGTGCAGGTTCCGGTTCTGCACATACTGCAGGATAATGCGCAAGGTGTTTACAATGCTCATAACTGCTGCAGTGATCTGAGTGGGCTCCATGCTTGCTGTGGTATGGCATCTACAGGAGAGCAGGAGAGCAGAGTTGCAGCGGAAGCAGTGGATGATGGAATAGATATTTAAAGAGATGCCACGAGAATAGATACTTGTAGAGAACGACGAGATGGATTCATGAGAGCAGGAAAGCAGAGTTGCAGCGGAAGTGGGAGCGCATGACAGCCAACATGGAGAAATTCACTATTGATTGAAGCAAGAGCAGGAGAGCAGAGTGGCAGTGGAAGCGGTGGTTGGAAGACCAGTTTTTCAGACCTATTGCACCGTCTGTGGCCAGAGCAGGAAAGTAGAGTGGCAGCGAAGCGGTCATTCGATGATGACGGTTAACAATCCTACTGCACTATCTGCTGAAAGCAGTATGGCGCCCGCATGGAAAAAAGACGTGAAACGATTGTCTGCCGTTGCTTTCACAGAGGGAGGGGCGACTGATGACATGTACCCAAAACCACCCACGACAATGTTTTTGCCCCATCAGGCATTGGGAGTTCAATCCAGAATTCCAATGGGCGGCAGAGACTGTGGGAACTGTGGGATAGCTACCCACAGTGCAACACTCCAAAAGTCGATGCTAGCCTCAGTACTGTGGATGCACTTCGCCGAGTTAATGTGTTTAGTGGGGACACACACAATAGACTGTATAAAATCGCTTCCTAAAAAATCGACTTCTATAAATTCAACCTAATTTCGTAGTGTAGACATACCCTTACAGAGATATACTCAAAGAAACCAGAGATTAGTCAGAGGTGCAGCTAGCCCTGTAACCATGACAGCTAGAGACAGGACAGGAAGAAGGAAAAGGAGTAGAATGAGACAAAGAGCCTGGTGGTACTGTCACTGGGAGTAAGCAGTGAAAGCAAGAAACTATGAGCAGGTGTTGGGGGCGTGATGCTGTTTGGAATACAGGTGACCATTTTATTGATATTATTAATACCAATGTTATAAAATTGCACTGAATCTTGCCACATATGCCACGTAAGATATCAATGAAACTGTGATAATTTGCCAAGTATGGTAATCTTGTTTGTATCTCCTTTGTATCATGAATTACAAATATGTGTGATATATCTGTATTTAAGACTTGTGCTGTGTCACCCCCAGACAGATTGACATCAGCACTATCCAGCCTACTTGATGGCCTATCAAAGGCAATCAACCATACAATTAACCAATTGAGAGAAGGCAGGGGCTACACCTAATGAGTAGGGTCCTACTAACTTCACAGTCTGTTTTAGTCAATTTCATGGTCATAGGATTTTAAAAATGATAAATTTCATGATGTCAGATATTTAAATCTGAAATTTCACAGTGTTGTAATTGTAGGGGTCCTGATCCAAAAAGGAGTTGTTGGGGGGGTCACAAGGTTATTGTAGGGGGGTTGCAGTACTGCGCTGCTGTTGGCGGTGGCGATTCCTTCAGATCTGGGCGGCCAGAAAGTGGTGGCTGCTGGCCGAGAGCCCAGCTCTGAAGGCAGAGCTGTCACCAGCAGCAGTGTAGAAGTAAGGATGGCATGGCATGGTATTGCTGCCTTTACTGCTGCCTGAAGAGCTGGGCCCTCAGTCAGTGGCTGCCACTCTCCGGCCACCCAGCTCTGAAGGCAGCAGTGCAGAAGTAAGGGTAGTATGGTATGGTATTGTCACCCTTACTTCTGTGCTGCTGCTGGCGAGGCACTGCCTTCAGAGCTAGGCACCCAGCCAATAGCCGCTGCTCTCTGGCTGCCCAGCTTTGAAAGAAGTGCAGAAGTAAGGGTGGCATACTGTGACTCCCCTAAAATAACCTTGTAACCCCTTTTTGGGTCAGGATCCTCAGTTTGAGAAACACTAGTCTTCCCTGTGAAATCTGTATAGTATAGTGTAAAAGCACACAAAAGACCATATTTCACAGTCCATGACATGTTTTTCATTGCCATGAATTTGGTAGGGCGCTACTTATGAGTCAGCAAGACATATAGGACATGCCTGTGGACAGGGGACTCCCAGGCTTTTCCATGCCATGTGCTGTGAAGCTCATGTTTGGGACAAAGGAAGTACAGGCCACATTGCAAAGGATATAAAAAGGCAGCTGCATCTTCTTCATGTTCAGTCCTGCTTCTCACCTCTGGAGCAACATTTCTACAAACTGAAGCTCTGAACAAGGGACTGAATGACCCATCCAAACTGTGAATATATTCCAGAGGGACTCAAGCCAGCAAACACCGATGCAGCTAAGAATCTGATATATGGACTCTGAAATCTTATGTATGTATCAGACTGCTTTACCATTTAACAACTCCCTTCTTGTTCTTTTATAGTAAACATTTCGTTTTAGATACTAAAAGATTGGCTGGCAGCATGGTATTATGGGTAATATCGACCTGGCAATGTGGCTGGCTCTTTGGGGTTCAGAACATTTTGTACAGTGAGTAGAGTTTTGAACAACTTCTCACTGTACTCGACCTAGGTACTGATTGGGAGCCAGAGCATTGGAGTGCAATACAGGGGGATGGGTGATTTCTTTTTTCAGCTTCTTAATAACCAGTGTGAGGGATCAGGAGCACAGTTTGTTAACCACCAGTTTTGGGAGAATCTGCTCTCCTTTTTTCAGCCTGTCCTCATCTTGGCATTTTCAGTGAGGGGACCCCAGATCACAGGGGAGTGGGGGAAAATGACTGGGATTGGGAACCTGGGGAGAAAGTGGGCTGGAACAGGCAGGGAAAGCAGACTGGGGCTGAGAGTGAGAGTAGGACTGACTGGGCAAGGAGACTGGGACTGATTTTGGGAGGAGAGACTGTGAAAATACTGGGACTCAGTTGTAGGTGGAGGCTGGAACTAGTGCAAAGAGGCTGGGGTGGGAGTTGGTGAGGGAATGTGGGGAGACTGAGAGCTTGGCAGGGGGAAAACACTGATTGGATAAGGAGCTGGAGGGAGACTAGGACTCATAGACTCATAGACTTTAGGGTCAGAAGGGACCAATATGATCATCTAGTCTGACCTCCTGCACAAAGCAGGCCACAGAACCCTACCCATCCACTTCTATAACAAACCCCTAACCTATGTCCGAGTTATTGAAGTCTTCAAACTGTGGTTTGAAGACCTCAAGCTGCAGAGAATCCACCAGCAAGTGACCCATGCCCCACGCTGCAGAGGAAGGCAAAAAATCTCCAGGGCCTCTGCCAATCTGCCCTGGAGGAAAATTCCTTCCCGACCCCAAATATGGTGATCAGCTAAACCCTGAGCATGTGGGCAAGACTCACCAGCCAGCACTCAGGAAAGAATTCTCTGCAGTAACTCAGATCCCATCCCATCCAACATCCTATCACAGACCACTGGGCATACTTATCTGCTGATAATCAAAGATCAATTGCCAAAATTAAGCTATCCCATCATACCATCGGATACTGTCTGGATAGAGACTGAGACAAGGTGTGGTGGGAAGACTGAAGAGGGAGACTAGGAAAAGAGAAGAGGAAAAGAGAATGGGAGTGGGATGAGAAGCTAGGCATAAGAAAGAGACAAGTTTGGGAGACATGGGTCACGCTTGGAAGTAATGGACAGAAGGATCTGTGCAAGCTGGAGCATGCTCCCATCCAGAATAGAACCCAAGATTTCTGAATTTCACCATTCCCCTGCTGTGAACCACTATCTGTGAAACCCACTGACAAAGCATGCATCTCATCCTTCTCTAGCTCAGGTGACAGCAGTCTGCATGGCGGATCTGAAGATTCCAGCCTTGCTAAGATGGTGTCAATAGTGTAAGCAGAGTCAGGATGAGCTCTACCCTGACATCTGGTGGTGAATTATGGCGAGTGTGAAAAGAATTTCAGGGGCTGATCTTGTTTGCATAGGCACACCCACCTCGCCTAGCACGGGTCCACGGCAGCCCGAAATGGTCACTTTGACAGCTGTGGGATCCCCAATTTCTCTGTTATTGGGGCAGGAAGAATAATGTGTTACCCTGATTATGCGAATGAAGAACTATGAAACTGTTTTATGACAGAGTGTCTCACCATCAACTATGTAGCACTTGCTGGACAAGGGACATGGGTTCCAACTCCCAGTGAATGGAGAGAGGTTGGGGACTGGTATGTGTGCCTGATGGGATGGGCCCCCTTTGAGAGTCTGGAACACCAATTGCACCTCCTCTTCCTCTTTCCACTGTTGAAGAGCAGAGCTAATTTTGAATCCATTAGGAGTCCATCTAGAGGCTGCTGAGCTAAATTCACTTTGGGTCAATGATGCACCAGCACTGGAGCTCCCCTACTACAAGCTGAAATTGCTAAAAGAGCTAAACTTACTGAGCTGAGTGCTGTGTTAACTAGTGGAGGAGCCTGAAGATCTATCGCTAAGCGGCTGGCAGAGCGGAGCAGTTTGCAGCACAGTTGGAGCAGCCCACGGAACAGTGAGCGGAGCTGAGCAGTTTGTGGGATGGTTGGAGCGGCCCACAGAACAGTGAGTGGAGCGGAGTTGAGCGGTTTGTGAGATGATTGGAGCAGCCCATGGAACAGCGAGTGGAGTGGAGCGGTTTGCGGGGACAGCTGGAGTGGCTCACAGGTCGGCTGGAGGAGCAGCGCAGCTGGTGGAGTGGAGCCGGTCATGGTGAAGGCTGCAGAACTCCATGGAGAAGCGGGACAGTCAGCCCTGGCCCATGTAAGATGCCCCTTAACACCCTGTGTGCCCCCACTCATTTCCACTCAGGCTGGGGGGTAAAACTCTTCAGATAAACTTTTGAACTCTGGGGCAGAAGTGACCAGAGACAGAGACTTTTGAGTTGTTGGACTTTGAGGTGATTAGACTTAAGACCCTAAGGGAAAAGGACATTGCCAAAACTTACTTGGTGGGTCTTTTACTCATGGTTTATGTTATGAACCCTGTTTGTGGTGTTTCCCCAATATGATGCCACATTGTTTCCCTCCTTTATTAAAAGGATTTTGCTACATTCAGACTCTGTGCTTGCAAGAGGGGAAGTACTGCCTCCTAGAGGCACCCAGGTGGGTGGTATGTAATTGTCCCAGGTCACTGGGTGGGGGCTCGAGCCGGTTTTGCATTGTGTTATTGAAACGGAACCCCTGGATACTGAACCCGGCCCTTGTTGCTGCCAACTCAGAGGGGCAGAAGGGTTACAATAGGAAGCCTCATGAGGAGTTTGGTTTTTTTCAATTTGCTTTTTTTAAAACCTAGGAAGTTGCATGTACATACACACACAAACATACGCACAAAACTGTTAAAATAACGTTATTACATTTCCAAAGTCAAGCACTCAAAGTTAATTTGGTCCCTTGTGAGTGTGCATTATGCTCCTCTTTAATTACAAGATCACTTACTATGTCTTCCTCAGGATCCTTGATTCATTCCAGAGCACAAAATGGACCTGCTCTGGGAACAAATCAGAGTTGTGTAGTGAAGAAGGATCTTTTTGGTAGGCCCTGACTTAATTTGTTCCAGACATAGGAAGGCATGTTATTATTGTGGTGTAATAGGTTGGAAGTGGTCCCTCCCCCTCCAGGTCAGAGAGAGGCCACTCTGCCTCACTACGTCACTGGGCATTGCCCACTATTAAGGTATTAGCCAGGTAACCCACAACCTGTGATTCTGGCCATCCATCCAGGCAGAGTGGTAGTCAGTTAGGGTCTCTAGCCTGCACTAATGCAAAGGAGCAAACAGTTACGAGTCCAAGCCTTTCGTTAGGGCAGAGCAGTAAAAAAGTTTATGGCTTAGGTCTGTTCTCAGGTTCTCGGCAAACAAACAATTACTAGCCCCAAGACTTTACTCAGGGCAGCAAAAACTCTATGACTCAGGCCTGTACTCAGGGCTGAGCAACAAGAGGGTCGGGCATCCTAGCCCCGGCAGATGGCTGACTAATGCAGGCTCTTTGGCCTACAGAGTGGGGACTGCCACCCTAGAGGTGGGATGGCAGGGATGGGTGATATGGGCCCTCCCAACTCCATCATGCCCCAGCTTAGGGCCTGAACAGTGGTGGAGTCAGCAGGGAATCCAGCCACAACATGCTGATGGGGAATCCAGCCACAACGCAGACTGACTAGAATCAGCTGCCCCATGGCCACTTCCTCCCCTCCCCTTGGGGGATGCCTGTATTCATAGAGGGTCCTCCGGTTCATCTAGGTAGAAGACCAGTGGCAGTCCCAGCAGCTCCT
Organism: Gopherus flavomarginatus; assembly: GCF_025201925.1. Taxonomy (NCBI): domain Eukaryota; kingdom Metazoa; phylum Chordata; order Testudines; family Testudinidae; genus Gopherus; species Gopherus flavomarginatus. The sequence goes on from NC_066627.1 coordinate 21,336,904, forward strand.
CAGTGCCTTGGTCAGTGGGTGGCTCCAGCAGCTCTGGCCAATCTTCAGCTCAGTGGGGATCCACTGCAGTCTCCCAGCTCAGGAACAGGCAGGAGGCATTCGACTCCTTCAGTAACTACAGCCCAGATGAGGCCCAGGATGGGCCCTTCATACTTCCTGTTCCATCCTCTGACTTCCAGTGAGAGGGGCATTTATGGCCTGGCTCCGCCCACCAGGGTTCACAGAGTGGTGCCTCCCCCTCTGGCTCACTACATGCAGATACTGGAATGGGTGGGCCTAGGCCTTCTCAGAACTAATGGACTTCTTCCTCAACCACGGGGGAGGAAGCACTGAACCCAGGCAACAAATGAATTCTTGAGACAACAAAACATGGATGGGAATGAAGATCAAAGATTGAAAATCATGGGACACTGAGCAGAGAACCCCTAAAAGTTCCCACTACTCCTTAAAGGTCAGTGAGGAGTCAGTGAACACTGTCCAGAAAAACTCTGCCTGGAGACTTTATTAGACAAGGAACCAGAAATTGGCCCAACTGTCACAGATCACCCCCCATCAAGCTTCCTCCTTCTGGTATGTGGATGGCCATCTTGCCAAAAGGAGATTGACAAGGAGGTCTCGCAACTTCATGGGGCCATGAATATAGTGTACCGGGATAAACAAGTGAGGGGAAAGTGCAAGAACCTCAGTGAGAGGTCTGGGAGGGGACAGAAGAGGGGCTGCAGACTGACAAACTCTACACAAATGTGCACCAGGGTCTCCCTCTCACAGACGAAGAGCCAGGGACCAGGGGATCCTGTAAAGCTCACCAAATACATGCCAGTGCTAATGGCTCCATGGAGGAGACAGCAACTAATGTCCCCAGTGGAACCAGAATGGAGCACAGACTAGCCCACCGTGATGGGGTGTATAAGCCTTGCAGTAGAACTGCAGGGGCTAAAGAGCAACTCAGGGCCCAGATGACTGCACCCGACTACATCTGTAGAGCATGCTCCAGATGGAGGTGGAGTTTAAAAGGGAACCAGACAGCTCAGAAGGGCAGTGACAGGCAGGGAGAAGGACCTGTCTGGAGAGCGCCAGTGGAAGGGGGCTGAAGAAGCCTCTCCTGGAGAAGAGGTACCTGTCTGCTAGGCCCAGATAGACTGAAGGGGCAGTTAGTACCTTTTTCTATTACCTTTTTGCTACAGACTGCAGAACTCGGACAACAGAGTGGGAGGTAGGAAGGTGGCCATGAGTGCCATGCCTTCAGTAATATTCACAGGGCCCTGGGCCAGAGCTGGGTGCAGTGGGAGGGCCTGAGTCCCGCCCAGCTGCTAGCTGGCTTCAGCAGCTGGGTTGATGTAAGTCTCCTGCAGGAGTAGCTGAGTACCTCTGCCTGGAGGAAGGTGTTTGCCTGGCACCTGCAGAGACTCACCCGACAGCCCATGAGATGCAAGCATGGTAGGTCTCGTTGGGGGTGGGAGGGTGAGGATCCTTGTGGCTGACAGCAGCACCACCTATGCCCCCGAAACCTCACAGCAATCCACAATCCATCCCATAGTAATTAGGAACTTTGGAGGCTGTGGCTTTGTACCTGAAACCTTTGAGGACGACTCAGGAAGTGTGACAACAGCAAAGGTAAGGTTCATTCTCCTCACTCTTTCACAGAGCTCACGTTCTTCCTTTCCTTCTCCTCTCTCTCCTTGCTCTTCCCCCGGTGGATCCTGGATCCAAGGCTGCAGGAACCACCTAGGAACAAATGTAAGGGGGAGTAGCTATCTGCACCTAGCTGGGTACAACATTCAGGCCTGCTGCTATGCTGCAAAGCCCCCTCTTTTGGTTCCTTTGCTCTCCCACAGCAAGGCCCTTGCACCCTGGAGAGTGAGACTAAAATACTCCACCACGAGAGAGTGAGCTGCTCCTTTGTCCTGGAGCCTTAGTCGCCCAGGAACCAGCACAGCTCATCCTGCAGCACAGCAGGGGCTGGGTGATCCAGACTCAATGGAGCCCATGGATGCCCAATCATCCTCCAGTTGGCTTCCGAGTTGCCAACAGAACTGCAGTGCAGCAGCACCCACACCACGTGGTCTGCCTTGTCCCCAACAAAGGAGCAAGCTGTGGAGAGAGCACAGCAGCCCCTGGGAGAGCAGAGAGGGGAATACAAATGCCGCCTCCTGAGGTCTGCCCCCCAAGGAAGGGAGGATGACAACCCTGGGGATAGCAGTAGCATGAGAGGGGGAGGGATTGGGATTAGGGTCTGCAGCAGCTGAGCTGTCGGGGTGTGGCACCACTTCACCACACACAGCGGTGAGACAGGAAGGCAGGGGCCTCCTCTATGCCATCTATGAATTGGCATCCACAGCCTGGGCATCAGGGGGACACTGAATGAGTCGGGACCCCCAAGCGGCTCCCTGTTGCAGGAGGGGAATGCCCCAGAAGGCTCAGCGTTGGCCATCACCTCCATAAGCCTGGTGGATGAAAGCTTTGTGCCATCTGCAGCCGGGCAGGTAGGCAGGGCAGGGGGCTCCCCAGACGTAAGAGCAGGGAAGCATCTCAGGCAGTAGGCTTTGGGGGGAGAAGGGGCACTGTGATGGACTTGGCACCTAGACTGAGGCCTGCTGGCAAAGGGTCATCCTCCCCCAGGCTATGGAGTTCAGGCCCAGGGCCTAGATCCCCTGGAAGATGGCCTGGAGGCCCTTGCCTGCCAAGAGAGGATCCTCCCCATTGGCAACCAAGGTGAGTTCCACCTCAGTGCTAATGGGGCAGATGGATGACAGAAACATAGGAGGACTCTCTCCAAGGTGTCCTCCATAAGTGACTCCAGGAGCGGGGTGACATCACCCTGCCTCTCCACTCTTATAGTCTCCTCAGCCAGCTCCACCCCCTGGACTTTCGTTAGGGTTGCCAATTTTGGTTGAACATATTCCTGGAGTTTTCATCACCTGTCATAATCTTTAATTAAAGATAAATCTTTAATTCCTGGAGACTCCAGGACAATCCTGGAGGGTTGGCAACCCTAACTTTTGTGGGGGGGCTGGAAGCAGGCCCAGCAGTAGCCTCCTGAGATGCTTTTTGGAAGGCCTACTCCCCCTCCTCAAGAAGGAGGTGCTGGACTCACGACTTATGCTTGTCCCTATTACTAGTACTCAACCCTCAGTGGTATCACTGGAAAGCTGGCTAGTGGGGATGGGTCTGGGGGGCATGGGCAATGGGACTGGGGCTGGGGAAAGCAGGAGGGGTCAACAGAGGGAAAGATGACCTCCTTCTGAGATGGGCTCTCTCCTGGGCTCCCAAATGTCACTGCAACCCCCTCTTCTGTGGACCCTGCCTGACAGCGATCAGCAGCAGGGTCTGTCCATGTGGCTGGGTGTGACAGGGGCCTGCCGCTGGCTCTCAAGCATGGTTGTTGGCTGGTGGAGGAGGAGGAGGAGGAGGGCTAACTCACTGGTGGTGGTAGGCCAGCATCCTCCCGGGTCTCAGGGTACCTGGCTTTCCTCCTTGCAGGGCTGAGAAGAAACACTGCAGATGGGGGAACAACAGACTGTGAGGGGAAGGGCCTGTCATGCAAGTAGGGAGAGCCAAGCAAGAGTCTTTGGTGCAGTCCCAGGGCAGGTGGTGGAGGCAGGCAGGCCAGCAGATGGTCAGCAGGAGCGGTGGGAGAGTGGATGGGAGAGGGGTTACATGCTACTCCCCCCACTCACACCCCAGCAGCAGCAACAGTAGCAACTGGAAGTCCTGTCCACAGAGCCACAGGTGGGCAGGAAAGGAGGCAGAGCATTGCAGGCAGAGGCAGGACAGTTTCATGGCGTAGGCAGTTGAATGCTGCCCTGGAGCAGGGGTGCTGAAACAATTTTTATAGTGAGGGTCCCGAGAGCCATTGAACCAAATTGTAAATCTCGTATATAATGGAAACCATTCAAGCCAGGGGGTCGGCAGCACCCCCTGCAGCCCTAGTTCCAGCACCTATGCCCTGGAGAATTTGAATTCTATCCCTGTCTCTGCCACAGAGGTCCTGTGTGATGCAGGACAAGTCACTTAAACCAAACATACATAGGGAGTCACGAAGTGTGAGTTCCTCATTTGCTGGGTGCCCAGCTGAGCTGCTGGAGTCTGAGGTGCAGAAGTGAGGAGCTCTTGCAGCTGCAAGGGAAGTCACTGGCAGTGGTACTATGAACATATGAAGTACTATAGCCTAGTTCCTGATGAATCATGTACTCAGCATCTCAAACTGGGTACCCAAAGTTAGTGGACATGTGTGACCTTAATCTCTCTGTGCCTTAGTTCCCCTATAGTCACCATGGGGATAATACCCCCCTCACCTAACAAGGGGGTGCTGAAGAGAAATTAGTTAAGGTTTGTTAAACGGTCAGATATTGTAGTGAGAAGCACCACAGAAAAGCCCATGAGGAAATGAACAATTCTGTATTTGCGCAGGGTTTGAATAGTGTGCAGTAAATAAGACCTGGGGCCACACACTGAAAAACAAGGAGAAAATAAAAAAATTGAATACCTGTTTTTTCAGGGAGAACTATCCTGTGCACTGAATGAGGCAGGGGTCCTGTGGAAAAAACAGCACGTCATCATGCCATTAAAGGCCGTATCCTAATGCATATGGGCAAAGGGGATTAGTGAAGGTTGCACAGGAGTGTCTGCACACTGCTAGCAGTGTGCAATCCACTGTGCTACCTCCAGGTTCCCTTCCTGCCTTCTGACCTGCCTGTGTGTGACAAATGACCAAAATGTGTATAATAAAACTCTTCCTTTCAGCTGCCACCATTGGATTAAAGATAATGTTTATCTTTGTGAAAGTCTAATCAATCCACACACAACACAAAGCCAACATTCCTGCTGGCTCACCCAGGGTAACTAAGGGTGATGGCTCCAGCGGTTCTGCAGGAGAAAAACGAAGGGGTGTTAACAATACAAATACTTTGGGAGCTTGTCTTGAGTAGGAAGAATGGTCATAAATTCACAGATGTTAAGATCAGAAGGGAATATTTTGATAATCTAGTCCAGTGGTTCCCAAACTGTGGTTCATGAACCCTTGGGGGTTCATGAAATGTATCAGGAGGTTCTCAGAAAAATTTCTGTAATGGTGGACAGAGCCGTCCCTAGGGACCCCAGGTATGGGGCCGGCAGCCTGAGCGCCATGACCATGACTTCCTGGCAGAACATAAACATAAACATAAACATAAACTTCGGTTGGTCAGTGCACTAAAACCAATATAACTGCACACCTAAAAGTACTTTGTACCGCATTCAGGGAATACTTTCCAGCTATGTCAGGTGATAATGACTGGATTCACAACACCTTTGATGATGCCACTTTCTCAATGCAGATACTGAGCACTGAGGAAAAAGATAAATTGATTGAGATGTCCTGTGATTACGAACTGAAAAGGAGTTTCAGAAGTTTAAGAAACGAGTACACCCTGCTGGCAGAAAAAACTACTATAGTTTTGTTACCGTTTTCACAACATACTTATGTGAGAAAACATTTTTCCTCGTATGCACATCTGAAAACCAAATACAGAAGCAGACTCAATGTCGAACCAGATCTTTCTCCAACGGTTCCGGACTTCCAAGAGCTATGCAGATCAAAGCAAGTGCATCCATCACAGTGAGGAGATTTAAACTTCAAGACTCCTTATGAGAAATGGACAGGGAGGTGGATATTTTTTGCTGTTTTTAAAATTAAATACTTTGTTTTTTAAATTATTATGAAGAAAAAGTTTAAGCTTTGTTGTAGTCATGCATTGTTTGCCTGGACTGCTCAAGACCCAAATGCTTGTGGGAGGAACTCTTTATTTGAGTTGGCTTCTTAAATACCATCATGCTGTTTCACATGTGGTTCTCCTTGATGAAACATGTAGGAGGCTTAATCAAAGTGACATGAGCTACAAAAGTGAAATGTTGGAAAAGTGTTGCCGTTTTCATAATGTAATAAAATTTAACAATGTAATGCTAAATAATGTAATAATAAGCATGTCATAAAAAACACAAATTATTTCCAAGATCACTGCTTCTATAATTTATGCTCAGGTAAGGGAGAAAATCCCTGGAAATATTCATTTTTATGAGGGGGTTTGCAAGATTTGATATTTTTATGAAAGGGGTTCATGGGTTGTTAAAGTTTGGGAACCATTGATCTAGTCTGATCTCCTGTATAGCACAGGCCAGAGAACCCTCCCCAGTCATTCCAGCATCCAGCCCATATCTTGTGGAGCTAGAGCATATTTTTTAGAAGGAGGCATCTAATCTAGCTAACCTGGGCCTAACCACAATTTTCCTATAGAAAAGACAAGGTGTCAAGGTTCCCTCCCCACTCTGAACTTTAGGGTATAGATGTGGGGACCTGCATGAAAGACCCCAAACCTTATTTACCAGCTTAGGTTAACAGTAAGCTGCCACCACCAAGCGTGTCCCAAATTTTAGGGGAGTGCCACTTGGAACTCTGCCTTTCCCCAAATATTTCCCAACTCCCTAACTGTCCCCCCCTTTGCTGGGCAGATTTGAGACTAATTCTTCTCCCCCACCACCCAAGTTCTTATACCCCTGTTCCTGGGTAGGCTGGAGAGTATACCCTCACCAATTAGTCTGGTGAACACAGATCCAAAACCCTTGGATCTTAAAACAATGAAAAATCAATCAGGTTCTTTAAAGAAAAAGGTGAAAGGAATACCTCTGCGAGATTAGAATGCAAGATAATCTCACAGACAAACAGATTCAAAATACAGAGGGTTTCCCTCTGAGCAAAACTTTAAAGTTACACAAAGAACCCAATTTTATCCTCCCTCTGTTTTGCAAAGAAATCACAAATAGAAAATAAAAGTAATCTAATACATTCCTTCTCTAAGTATTCACTACCCTATAGGAGTGGGATGGCTCCTTCTTTCTCTGTGTCCAGCAAAAGCACGCACACAGCACAGACAAAAGACTTTTTCCTCCTTCCAGATTCTAGAGTATCTTGTCCCCTTATTGGTCCTTTTGGTCAGGTGTCAGCTAGGTTATGTGAGCTTCTTAACCCTTTACAGGTAAAAGAGGAATTAACCCTTAACTGCATGTTTATGACACAAGGTTAAAGATTTTCCTCCACACTATAATTCTGCACCTCGCCGTTCTTCTTCAAGTAGTGTCCCTATGGGTGCTTCACATGAGCTCTGCATGCCCCCAAGTGAAGATTTTCATTAGCAGTGTCTATTCAGCCCACTCATGCACCGTTGGCATCCTCGTGCCCCGTTTCGAAGCTATATCAGGCTGCTCCAGCAACCCATCCCTTTGTGGCTTCTCAACTGCCTGGGCCTGAGACAGAGCTAAAGTGTCTGCTTCTTGCCTATCTTGACAGTTATGGAAGTTTTCTCTACTTAATTAGTTAACTAGTTTGTTAGTAGCAGTTAGTTCTGTACTTGTCAAATAAATTTAAAAAAAATTTTGGTTAGAGAGACTTGTTCTATTCCAGGGTTTCTCAAACAGGGGTCGCCGCTTGTGTAGGGAAAGCCCCTGGCGGGCCGGGCTGGTGTGTTTACCTGCCCCGTCCGCAGGTCTGGCCGATTGCGGCTCCCACTGGCCCTGGATCGCTGCTCCGGGCCAATGGGGGCTGCTGAAGCGGCAGCCAGTAAGTCCCTCGGCTTGCGCTATGCAATTCTCTGGATTCCAGAGACTCATGGAACCCTCCAGGAAGAGTTACAGGTTCCAGAGAAAGAGGCCCTCTAACGCAACAGGTGTCATCACTGACATGTCAGTTTTGACAGGACAGCTGAGGGTTCGAATTTCCCTCTCTCATTAGCCTGCCAGCTTCATTGTCTTGACCATCTTCCCCAGTTTGGAAACCAACTCTCTCATTTCCAGCATGCACAGACAAATGAGTGCTTGAAGTATATCAGCAGGCTATACCATCTACTTTGCTTCCCTCTCTCCTCCTCAGTTCCCTTCCTTGTCCCTCTTCAGGGACCCCTTTCACTAGCTCCTGCTCGGGCAGGAAATAAACACCCTTCTTCATTTAGGAGCCATAGAACTGCTATCTGGAGGGGAAAGAGTTTCCTCGTACCAAAGAAGAATGGAGGGTGGAGATCAATCTTAAATCTATGACTCCTAAACAAATTTGTGTGATTCCAAAAGTTTAGGACAGATGGCTTGTGCCTGATGATACTTGGGGGGGCACAAAAGGGGGACCCACGTGACTGCCCCACATGTCACCTCAGAGGAATCTTCCAGCCCCACCTCTCTGGGCCAGGACAGCCAATTCCACCAGCTCCTAGAAGGCTGGGGCCAGAGGAGCGGGAAGCAGGTGCCTCTGGGCCAGGCCAGCCGGCCCTGGCCCGACTCATAGCGCCAGTGTCTTTCTGGAGCTCTCGTGCTCTTGCAGACACCTAGAGTGACCAGATGTCCTGATTTTATGGGGACAATCCCTATTTTGGGGTCTTTTTCTCATAGAGGCTCCTATTACCCCCCCACCCCCATCCCAATTTTTCACATTTGCAGTCTGGTCACCCTACGGACACCTCAGTGGGAGAGTGGTGCAGGCAATGCCCCTATCTCCAGCTGAACAGAGGGACCCTGCTCCTGGCACCTTCCCCAGCAACCCTCTGCCTTAGGTTCGGCCTGGGAACGCTGCATGCTCCTTGCACCACCAGAGTTACCTGCAGGTGGGGGGCTCTGTCCTTCTTCTGCTGCACCTCTCCCCTGTCACTTCCAGCTCACTCAGCTCCTCTCCCCAGCGTAGGGTTGCCAACTTTCTAATCATACAAAACTGAACACCCCTGCCCCTGCCCGGCCCCTTCTCTGAGGCCCCACCCATGTCCCATCCCCTTCTCCAAGGCCCTGCCCCCACTCACTCCATCCCCCATCCCTCTGTCGCTCACTCTTCCTCACCCTCACACACTTTCACCGGGCGGAGCACAGCATTGGGGTGCGGGTATGGGCTCTAGGCTGGGGGTGTAGGCTGTGGGGTGGGGCCAGGGATGAGGGGCTTGCGATGCAGGAGGGGCCTCCGGGCTGGGGCAGAGGGTTGGGGTGCAGGGGGCATGAGGGCTCTAGCTGGGAGTGGGGCCACAGATGAAGGGATTGGGGTGCAGGAGGGGTTTCCAGGCTCAGCCAGGGGGGTTGGGTGCAGGGGGATGAGGGTTCTGGATGGGGTTGGGGCCATGAATGAGGGATTTGGGGTGCAGGAGGGAGTGAGGGCTCCAGCTGGGGGTGTGGGCTTGGGGGTGGGTGGGGGATGAGGGGTTTGGGGGTACAGGAGGGGGCTCTGGGCTGAGCCAGGGAATTGGAGTGTGGGGTGTGTGTGAGGGCTCTGGCTGGGGGTGGGGCTGGGGTGCAGGAGAGGGTGTGGGGTCCCAAAGGCACTTACCATGGCTTTGAGGAAGTGGCCACCAGATCTGTGCAGTCCTAGGTGCAGCAGCAGCCAGGCAGCTCTGTGTGATGCACACTACCTTTGTGCCCACAGACACCGCCCCCCACAGCTCCCATTGGTCGTGGTTCCCAGCCAATGGGAGCTGCGGAGCCGGCACTGGGGGCAGGAGCAGTGTGCAGAGCCTCCGAGTCCCTGGCTGCCCCAATGCCTAGGAGCTGCAGGGCTAGGGCAAGTAGGAAGCCTGGGGACAGGGACCAAGAGAACCTGAGCCCCCTGTACTCCCCTTGACACATTCCCAGCTCCCTTTGCCCCTGTCCCCAGCAGTCAGGCCCAGGAAGGGAGTGGGTCGCCACCACCTCCCCAGCCTGGCTTTCTTGCAGACAGTGACCCTTAGCGGAATCAGCTGGTATAAGAAGCAGCTCCGTCCCACCCGGCATAGCTCCATGCCTGGGTCCGGCTGCCAGGGGAAGGAGCCAAATGAGCTAGAAGTGCCGGGGGAGAGGCGCCCAGGAAAAGGACAGAGTCACCCTCCCCTGGCGGCAGACCCCAAACAGAGCAACTCAGCACTCATCAAAATCTGGGTGAGGGGCACTTGATCCTGCATGCGCCCCCATATGTCACCTGCCCCCCTGTGACACGGCGCGGCCGCGGTTTGTCCCGCAGCGGGGCTGTGGGATATCCCACCGCCTCGCTGTCAGTAGCATTAAGCCCGGGCCCTGGTCAGAGCGGGGCAACAACCAACGTGAGTCACTACGCTCGGGCCCTTAGGTCAGGGCTGAGCAGCAAACACAGCAAGTCAATAGGCTCAGGCCCTTGGGCAGGGCCGAGCAGTAACAGTTCTAGGCCCGGCCCTTAGGTCAGGGCGGGGCAGCAAACACAGTAAATCAGTAGGTGGCTTTCAGCCTCCTCAGAGCAGGGGAAAAGGGGGAGCCTGCCACCCAGGAGTTGGGTGGCGGGGGGGACGCAGGACCTCCCACTCCACTGCGTCCTGGCCCAGGGCCCCAGCAGCGGCGTGGAGTCGCTGCCGTCAGTGCGGATCCAAGCCTCAACACACTGACCTTGGTTCTGGCAGTGCTGCAGCCAGACTGGGTCGGCTACCCCCGGGCCACTTCCACTCTCCCCCTTATCGAGTACCTGAGTCGTCATGGTGTCAGCAGAGGGGTCAACCACCATCGGCCCCTCGGGGTAAATGTTCACGGGTGGGCTCAGCGGGTCCTCGGGGTAGCTGGAGCAGGGCGGTCCCGGCCAGTCCTCCTCGGGGTCACTGGCGCAGGGCAGACTTGGCTCTTCCTCCGGGTAGCTGGAGCGGGGTGGTCCCGGCCAGTCCTCCTCGGGGTCACTGGCGCAGGGCAGACTTGGCTCTTCCTCTGGGTAGCTGGAGTGGGGTGGTCCCGGCCAGGCCTCCTTGGGGTAGCTAGCGCAGGGCAGGCTCGGCCAGTCCTCCTCAGGGTAGCGAGCGAGGGGATGGCTCATCCAGTCCTCAGGGTAGTGAGCAAGGGGATGGCTCATTCAGTCCTCCTCAGGGTAGTGAGCGAGGGGATGGCTCATCCAGTCCTCCTCAGGGTAGCGAGCGAGGGGATGGCTCATCCAGTCCTCCTCAGGGTAGCGAGCGTGGGGCAGGCTCAGCTGGCCGGGCGTGAACGTCAGCGAGCAGGGGCCGCAGGCCTCTGGCGGCTGCGGGAGCTGGGGGCCCACTGGGTTCTGCGGGTCAGCTTTTGTACTTCTGGGTCTGCGCCGTGACCTCTGAGGGGCGGGCGCAGGCCCCAGTGGCCCTGCCCACAGCGGGGTTGGGGAAGGTTTGTCCCGCAGCGGGGCTGTGGGATATCCCATCGCCTCACTACACCCCCCTACATGTCACCTTCTGGCAGCTATAATTCCTTCTCTAAATTCAAGAGGTTGGTTTTTGGCCCTCGGCCACCAGGACGCATACTTCCATATAGTGATATACCATCTCACAGGAGATTCTTCTGATTTGTGGATGGCCAGTATCATTTTCAGTACCGCGTGCTTCCCGTTGGCCTTTCCTCGGCTCCAAGAGCATTCTAGAAGGTTCTTTCAGTAGTGACATCTGCATCATCAGGCTATCATGGTATTCCCGTACCTCAGCAATTGGTTACTCAGGGGTTGATCCTACCAAGAACTGTTGTCTGCTTCAAGGACAATGCTGTGCCTGTTTTTGGACCTGGGCCTTCAGCTGAACACAGAAATCCACACTAACTCCCATTCAGAAGATACAATGTATAGAGGCTTCCCTGGATTCCCTGACATCCAGGGCATCTCTCCCTAGGGTTGCCAGACGTCCAGTTTTTGACTGGAATGCCTGGTCAAAAAGGAACCCTGGGAGCTCTAGTCCACTCTACTGACTGTTAAAAGTCCAGTTGGCAGCAGTGGGGCTCAGGCAGGCTCCCTGCCTGCCCTGGCTTTGCTCAGCTCCATGTGCTGCCCCTGCCCACAATGATGGCTCCGCAGCTCCCATTGGCCGGGAGCCATGGCCAATGGGAGCTGTGCGGGCAACGCCTTTGGTATGTGCAGCGCATATCATGCAGGGCTGCTTGGCTATGTCTCTGCCTAGGGGCCAGATATGTCAGCCACTTCCGGGAGCCCCATGGAGCCAGGGCAGGCAAGAAGTCTGCCTTAGCCCACTGCACCGCCACACAGGAGCCACTTGAGGTAAGCGCTGCCTGGCCAGAGCCCGCACTCCGACTCTCCTGCCTGAGGTCAGAACCCTCTCCCACACCCTAACTCCCTCCTGGACCCTGCACTCCCACCTGCACCCTACCCCCCTGCCCTAGCTAGGAGCCCTCTCCTGCACCCTGAACCTCTCATTTCTGGCCCCATCCTGGAGCTCACACCCCCAGCTGGAGCCCTCACCCCCCCATGCACCCTACCCCCCCGCTCCAGCCCAGTGAAGGTGGGTGAAGGTTGGGGAGAGCGAGCAATGGAGGGAGGGGGCTGGAGTGAGTGGGGGTGGGGCCTCAGAGATGTCACAGATCCCTCTCTGTTAGGATGGGAGTGCATCTTGGCTCTCCGACAGGTGGTCAGCCCAAGAGACCTCCCTCCAAAGCAGTCAGAAATGCCTGTCTTCACTTCCTTCCTCTCATCAGACGCAGATCCATGAAAGTCATGACAGACTACTTGGCTTACATGTTTTATATCCATCAGCAAGGAGGGACGAGATCCCCTTCCCTCTGTGCTGAGGCAATAAAGTTGTGGAACTGGTGCATAAAGCATCACATAGGGATTTCAGCAATGTGTCTGCCTGGCATCCAGAATGTCACAGCCGACATGCTCAGCTGGTGCTTCTCCCAAGACTACAAGTGGGAGTTGGATTCCCAGTTCTGGTCAGAATCTTTCACAGTTGAGGTTTCCAGAAGTGACTTTTTTTTTTTTTTTTTTTGCCACAGCTACAAACAAAAAATGCCACCTATTTTGCTCTGAGAGTTGGGTGTGCTAGGTCATAACTCCCAAGGAGATGCCTTCCTCCTGCCTTGGACAAAGAGGCTGTCATATGCCTTCCCTCTAATGCCTCTCATCATCAAGGTGATAAACAAGATCAAACAGGACAAGGCCAGAATCATTCTAATAGCCCCAAAGTGGTTGAGGCAAGCGTGCTTCCCTCACCTGTTTCATAACACTCTGTCCTCCAACAGATCCTCAGCTCCTCTCCCGGGATGCTGGTTGAGTGAAGCTTCCCAGCTTGGGCACTCTTCACCTCACACCATGGTTCCTCAATGGCTTGTGGGGCTAGAGTCATTCCACTTTGTGGAGGTACAACACATACTATTAAATGGTAAAAAAGTTTTCACCAGAACTACTTATTTTCAAAAGTGGACAAGATTTGGCCACTGATGTGAACCCACAATGATGCCCCTGAATCTGCCCTGCTTCTGTATTCATCCTGGAGTACCTGCTACGGCTTAAAAAATCATTTCTGTTCCTTAATTCCCTCAAGGTTCATCTGGCAGCCCTTCATACTACTATTGAGGGGGTTTTCTCTGTTCGCTCACCCCACAACTGCAACGTTCATGAAAGGCCTGGGAACTCTCTCTCTCTCTCCACAGATAACAGTTCCTACTCCTGTCTGGGACTTGAACTTGGTTCTCAAAAGCCTCACAACCCCCCCTTTAGAACCAATGGCCACTTACTACATGTTGAATTGATCTAGGAAAACGGCCTTTCTAGTAGTTATTCCCTTACCCCGCAAATTTGGAGGCCTTGAGGGCAGGCTCCCTTGCACAGTATCCCAGGTTTCTCCCTAAAGTGTAGGGTGACCAGATAGCAAGTGTAAAAAATCGGGACGGGGGTAGGCGGTAATAGGTGCCTATATAAGAAAAAGTCCCCAAAATAGGGACTGTCCCTATAAAATCGGGACATCTGGTCACCCTACTAAAGTGACTTCTGAATTTCACATCAATCAGATCATATACCTACAAGTTTATTTTCTGAAACTGCACACTTCCAACCTGGAGTCTGTTCTGCATACTCTAGATGTCAGGAAGGCATTATCCTTCTGTCTGGCTAGAACAAAACCATTTACTCCTCAGGGCATACTGTGCCAAAAAATTAAAAAGTCTGTGCCCTAAGAACTCAAATATTCCACACACAATATTTTAAACTTCAGCAAGATTCTGCAAGTTTTATTTGTCAATAAATAAATGCAGAAGCTCCAGCATGACAGTGGGGAGCACAGGTCACTGGCTGTATGAAGGTGGGGGATCACCCTGCAGCCTGCCCATCCCTGGAACACAGACTCAGTGGTGAGGCGGCACCCAACCCTGACACAGCACAAGGCCTGGGCCTGCCCTCAAAACACCCTGGGGCCCTACTCCTCTGTGCCAGGTGCACCAGATGTGGGGCAGTCAGGTTCAGCCAGGCAGGATCCAGGTGTGGTGGGATCCAGGTGTGGAGTGAGAGGATTCTGTGTGGGACAATCTGGGTGCAAGCAGCTCAGTGGGGGGGGAGGTTTCTGGGGGTGGGCTGACATAGCCCCAGGCACTCCTTGCAGGGGAAGATGATGTCCCATTCTCTACTGCCTCCAGCCCAGCCAAGATTAGCAGAACTTTAAAATATTGTGCACAGAATTTTTAATGTTTGGGTGCCGAATGCCTTCAGGAGTACTCTATGTTCCACCTTGCCTATTCTTCACAACCTGCCCCATTTTCAGTGCTGTGTGCCTATGCCATGTACTGAGCATGGCTGTTCTGATCCTATCCCCCTGCTTCCCTGCCACCCTGTGTTAGCATAGTGTGTCCCTGCCATTCACAGGAAATGCCCATTCTGCGTCTCCCTGCGTCACTATGCTTCTCATGCACTGAAATGCCCAGTCTCAATTTGCACCCCAGTTTCAGGGCTGGATCCCTGTGGTGTGCCCCAAGCATGTTTGTCCCTGCTCCTGCCCTCCACAGGCTTGAGCTATGCAGTCAGTATGTCTGTTCCCAGCTATGCACCCTGCTTTCAGACCTAGAGCTGCCCAGCAGTTCAGTGAGGCTCTACTGCCTCATCCTGGCTGGGACGCTTGCACTGGCCTCTCTGGTGTCATATTCAATGTGGCAGCAAGCCCCTCCCCTATCAGCCCAGCCGCCTACTGGGTTTTCTATTCCAGGCACAGTACTTCCCACCAGACTGCCTCATGGCGGATAGATGGCATTAGGGGGACCTTTCTGGGTAGCTGAACCTACTTACATTTGCACACACCATTCACACTCCCATTGTGCCCCAGCCACCAAGCAGAAGGGGGATTGCTAATGGGCACAGCACACAAATCTACCAAGGCTGGAATTTGAACTCATGGACTGTCTTCTTGTGTGTTTCTACAGTGACTGGAACAATGGGGCCCTGATTTTGGCTTCCAGGCACTGTGGGAATAAAAATAACTAACAACTCCCTCAAAACTTCAGTGCAAATGCTAAATCTCCTTCCAACCAACCAGGATTTTTGTTGTGAAGAATGTTTCCCGTCTTCCTAGTCTCCTCAGCTTGGGAGAAGCAATAGATTCACTAACTTGTTTGTTTGAGTTTTTCTGAATGCTGCCAGGGCTGGTTAATGATTTTTAAGCATTGCTCCTCAGAGCACGGCATACAATGCAAATAGCTTTCACCCCTGCCAGGGTCCAAATGTGGACAAACTCAAAGTGTGGGGCACTGGGCCAAGCTGGCTTGTGTCCCATATTGATAGGGGAGCAGTGGCAGAAGATTGCAATGCCTCACATTCAGAGGTGCTGGGACTAGAGATGGTGAGGGTGCAGCAGCGTGCAGTGGTTTCCATCATGTACAGGGCTTACAAGCTGGTTCAATGGCTCTCAGCCTCCTCACTACACAAACTGTTGTAGTGCCCCTGCTCACATTACGCTCTTCAGGACGAAGGCACGTGTGTGCGTGACTTGGGGACAGAGTGAATGCAGTCCAGGCTTCTGTGGGACAGGGAGTCTAGTTTTAGTCCCAAGAAAAATTCTGAAGACTAGAAATCATGGCTGGAGAGAATGGTTTGTGGTTCTCCTATTACGCTTGTCTCCTCCATCAGGAGGGCAGTAAGTCAGAGGCAGTGCAGGGGAGGCTGTCTAGATAGTCTTCAGTAATGTTTCTGATAAATTACCACAAATACTTATTTCATAGACTGATGTATCTGCCCAAGGAACACGGTTACTGGATGTAAGCTGGCTAAGTTAGATAGGTGTTAGCAAACAGGCATGACTCCTGGCAATGAGTCCTAGCAGAGAGTTCAATCTTGTGGCACAGCGGTCACTAGTCAGGGGTTGGTACAGTGGTTAATGACCTAGCTAACAGGGTTATACTTGTGGCTTGGAATTGCAACATTTGCTGATAACTAAATTAGGCCATAGCTGCACTTCTGTGACCTCTGATCTGGTCAGTCCTCATTTTTAAGGTTGAGCAACATATGATAGTACATGCAGTGCTGCTGGTACCGCATTCAGGGGTGGCTCCAGGCACCAGCACACCAAGCGCGTGCCTGGGGTGGCAAGCGGGGGACGGGCTGCCAGTCGCTGTGAGGGCAGCAGCCAGGTGGCTTTCAATGGTGCTCCTGCAGGAGATCTGCCGGTCCTGCAGTTTCGGTGGCAATTCGGTGTTGGGTACGCCGAATCCATGTTACCAGTGGACCTCCCGCAGGCATGCCGCCGAATCTGCATTATCAGCAGACCTCCCGCAGGAAAGCCACTGAATTTGCGTTACTGGCGGACCTTCCACAGGCATGCCGCCGAATCCGCATTACCGGTGGACCTCCCGCAGGCATGGCGCCGAATTCACGTTACTGGCGGACCTCCTGCAGGCGCACCGCTGAAAGCCGCCTGACTGCTGTGCTTGGGGTGGCAAAATACATCGAGCCGTCCCTGACCGCATTAGGGGAGGTTTTCAGTCAGGGTCAGTTCTGAGCCCATGTCCCACAAAAAGTGATAGAGGTACCACAAGATAAGATGTAAAACTGAGGCCATGGCCACCAATGGTTAATAATTCTTGTAAGGATTTCTTTGTGCTTTTTTATTGATACCTTATGGTGTGTTGGCAGGATTTTTTCCTGCTTGTCTTTTAACTTTGAAATATTAAGTCTCTTCTGGTTTTGCTGAAGGAAGAGTCACTCGAGGATGTGTATGGCAGATGCTAACACCTTCATGAAGGGCTGGAAGTGTTGTGGCTTTTAGCCACATGGCCATCAGCCACTGCACTTAAATACTGTGAACCAACAGAAAGGAGGAAACTTCTAAGCAGTCTAAATAAAAAATCCCTTCCCGTCTCAATTGCTCAGCTCAGGTGATGTCATCATTTCCCAAGTTTTCTAGTCACCATAGTCTTCCAGGGTAAAGGGGCCTCAACTTCTAATGTGAAACAATCCAGCAGAAACATTCTCCCCTCTCTCCTGTACAGGGCCCCTTTAAAGCTCACAGGGCACATTTTGCAGTAGTAGGAAAATATCAGGCATTGGGGGTCTCAAACACAAGTCTAGGGGGTCCTAGAATCATAGAATATCAGGGTTGGAAGGGACCTCAGGAGGTCATTTAGTCCAACTCCCTACTCAAAGCAGGACCAACCCCAACTAAATCATCCCAGCCAGGGCTTTGTCAAGCCTGACCTTAAAAACCTCTAAGGAAGGAGATTCCACCACTTCCCTAGGTAACTCATTCCAGTGCTTCACCACTCTCTGAGTGAAAAAGTTTTTCCTAATATCCAACTTAAACCTCCCTCACTGCAACTTGAGACCATTACTCCTTGTTCTGTCATCTGCTACCACTGAGAATAGTCTAGATCCATCCTCTTTGGAACCCCCTTTCAGGTAGTTGAAGCAGCTATCAAATCCCGCCTCATTCTTCTCTTCTGCAGACTAAACAATCCCAGTTCCCTCAGCCTCTCCTCATAAATCATGTGCTCCAGCCCCCTAATAATTTTTGTTGCCCTCCGCTGGACTCGTTCCAATTTTTCCACATCCTTCTTGTAGTGTGGGGCCCAAAACTGGACACAGTACTCCAGATAAGGCCTTACCAATGTTGAATAGAGGGGAATGATCACATCCCTCGATCTGCAGGCAATGCCCCTACTTATACAGCCCAAAATGCTGTTAGCCTTCTTGGCAACAAGGGCACACTGTTGACTCATATCCAGCTTCTCATCCACTGTAACCCCAGGTCCTTTTCTGCAGAACTGCTTCCTAGCCACTCCGTCCCTAGTCTGTAACAGTGAATGGGATTCTTCCATCCTAAGTGCAGGACTCTGCATTTGTCCTTGTTGAACCTCATCAGGTTTCTTTTGGCCCAGTCCTCTAATTTGCCTAGGTCTCTCTGTATCCTATCCCTACCCTCCAGCGTATTTACCACTCCTCCCAGTTTAGTGTCAAAATAAAATAATAATAGGAGATATACCTATCTCCTAGAACGCAAAGGGACCTTGAAAGGTCATTGAGTCCTTCACTAGCAGGACCAAGTATTGATTTTTACCCCAGATCCCTAGGTGGCCCCCTCAAGGATTGAACTCACAACTCTGGTTTAGCAGGCCAATACCCTCCACTGCAGTACAGCAGCTCACACCAGCAGCTGGGACCAGGGTCTATGAAGCCCAACTGGGGGACCAGCCCTTCCCCTACACGCTGATTAGGAGAGTTCCAAGGCTCCTGATTGGGCTGCAGCCCCTATTTAAGCCAGAGGAGCCAATAGGGAGTTGTCTGTACAAGAGGGCCTCATACAATCATGGACTGCTGGCCTGGTGTTTACCTATTCCTACCTTCTGATCCTGCCCTTCCAGTAGCCTGACTCTGCCTGGCTCTTGGTAACTGATACCTGGTTCCTGCCCTCTAGTTTGCTTCTTGATTCTGATCTCCTGGTGTTCCAACCCAGCCTGATTCCTGGTAATTGGCTTCTGGTCTATTGGCTCATGCCAGGCACACCCTAATGCCTGCAGACTGGATCCGGCCCCTCAGGACTTTGCATTCAGCCCATAGGATTTGCTCCCCATGGTGCTGCAGGCCCTGTGCCACTCTTAGAAGCGGCCAACACGGCACCATGTCCCTGGGGGGGAGCAGAGGGCTCTGTGTGTTGCCCCAGGCACTGCCCCCCACAACTCCCATTGGCCGGGGAACTGTGGCCAATGGGAGCTTCGGGGGAGATACCTGGAGGCATGGCAAGGGCAACACACTGAGTCCTGTGGCCCCCGTCGATGCCAGGGGCCATGCAGGGACGTGGTGAGCAGCACGGCGTAAGGCCAGGCCAGGGCAGGCAGGCAGCGTGCGCACAGCTGCAGGTAAGCTGTGCTGGGCCAGAGCCCGAACCCCTCCTGCACCCTGCTCCCCAACTCTCTGCCCTGAGCCTCCTGCTGCACCCCTTCCTGCACCCCAACCCCCTGCCCTGATCCCCCTCCTGCACTCCAACCCCCTTCCCTGAGCCCCCCATACACCCCACACACCACCTCTGTCCCAATCCCTTGCCCTGAGCCCCTTCCTGCACACCACATCCCCTCTCACACCCCGCACTCCCTCCTGCACCCCAACCTTTATGATGTTTGCCTTTTAAAAAAAAATTCCCTAATGAAAAGTGCTGCACACGCCTATGCTTCTACGATGTGGATGGGTGAGCCTGAGAAGGGATGTGAGAAAGCACTGGAGACAGGGTGAGGTAGGATGTAGCCCAGGGAGGAATTAGTAGGTCTGGACAGACAGACTTTAACTGCTTACTCCAGGGGCCTGAGGGTGTGCCTGGGTTCTGCTACTAGCCCACTGAAGACACCTGGTGACAAGGTCTGGAAGGCCAATAAAGCCTAAAGATGGGCTAAATACCTGGCCTGCAGCTGCTGTATCATTGCTGTGCTGCATTTGTCTTCCCCCAGAAGGCTGAGTCACAAGCAGAGCACTAAAGAGCTGGAGCAGCTGTTGGCAGGCAGTGCCAAGGAGCAAAGACCCTGCTATGCCAGGCACAGCTGTGAGAATGAGTGCCTGTAGTGAGTTCCCTGGCTACAGTGGCCTAACTCTTCCTGATTAACTCCCTGGGGGAAGGCTCTGATTCTGGAATAAGAGTGCCTGATTCTGAATTAGTTCAATTCACTTTTGAAGTCTCTCCTGTCCCCTAACTTCTCTGCTTCGTCTCTAGTCTTAAAGAAAACTTGTTTCTCTCTTTGTCACTTAGTGTGCAGCCTTTGCTCTAGTACACAGTCCTAGTGACTATAGGAACAACTGACAGGGCAGCTACGGGACTATTTGGACGTTTTGGAAATGAACAAGTTTATCTGGACTCTCTAACTTCCCCCTCAGTATTGCCTAGGTGCTGTGCAGAGGTTAAAATACAAACATCCTGTGGAACCAGAGAATGCCCATCCAAGGTGTTAAATTAGCTAATGAGTTTCGGACACACTGCTGTAGCCTAAAGGTAGGTAAGGCAGTGGTGCAATGAGCCTACAAGCCTCAAGGCCTGTAAGACAATAGCTTAGCTAAACTCATCAAGGCCTAAAAAGCCTTAGCATAAGCAGCTAACCAGGAGTAATCCTAGATCACAAGATAGAATGAGCTGGAACAAACACAGATGACTAAACTACTGACAGGTAACCACAAGATGGCAGTTGATATCAGCTTTAGATATTTTAAGTTAGGAACATCAGCAGATGGCTGACCATAAGGCTGTGTGCACAGTGCCACTTTCAGCACTAAAACTTTTGTCGTTTGGGGGTGTAACCCCCCCCCTCCCTGAGCAACAAAAGTTTTAGCGCTGAAAAGCACCAGTATAGACAGTGCTTTATCAATGGGAGCCGCTCTCCCACAGATAAAGCTACCACTGCTTGTTAGGGGTGTTGTTTTTTTAATCACCGGGAGAGCTCTCCCCCAGGGATAAAGCGTGTCTACACGGCTCATGTCACAGGGCAGCCACACTGTAATGTGGGTAGTGTAGACATACCCTAAGAATGCCATGGTAACTAGAGAGACTCATAGACTCCAGGACTGGAAAGGATCTCGAGAGGTCATCGAGTCCAGTCCCCTGCCCTCATGGCAGGACCAAATATTGTCTAGACCATCCCTAATAGACATTTTTCTAACCTACTCTTAAATATCTCCAGAGATGGAGATTCCACAACTTCCCTAGGCAATCTATTCCAGTGTTTAACTACCCTGACAGTTAGGAACTTTTTCCTAATGTCCAACCTAAATCTCCCTTGCTGCAGTTTAAGCCCATTGCTCCTTGTTCTATCATTGGAGGCTAAGGTGAACAAGTTTTCTCCCTCCTCCTGATGACACCCTTTTAGATACCTGAAAACTGTTATCATGTCCCCTCTCAGTCTTCTCTTTTCCAAACTAAACAAACCCAATTCCTTCAGCCTTCCTTCATAGGTCATGTTCTCAAGACCTTTAATCATTCTCGTTGCTCTTCTCTGGACCCTCTCCAATTTCTCTACATCTTGCTTGAAATGCGGTGCCCAGAACTGGACACAATACTCCAGCTGAGGCCTGACCAGCGCAGAGTAAAGCGGAAGAATGACTTCTCGTGTCTTGTTTACAACACACCTGTTAATGCATCCCAGAATCATGTTTGCTTTTTTTGCAACAGTAACACACTGTTGACTCATATTAAGCTTGTGGTCCACTATGACCCCTAGATCTCTTTCTGCCATACTCCTTCCTAGACAGTCTCTTCCCATTCTGTATGTGTGAAACTGATTGTTCCTTCCTAAGTGGAGCACTTTGCATTTATCTTTACTGATCTTCATCCTGTTTACCTCAGACCATTTCTCCAATTTGTCCAGATCATTTTGAATTTTGACCCTGTCCTCCAAAGCAGTTGCAATCCCTCCCAGTTTGGTATCGTCCGCAAACTTAATAAGCGTACTTTCTATGCCAATATCTAAATCGTTGATGAAGATATTGAACAGAACTGGTCCCAAAACAGAGCCCTGCGGAACCCCACTTGTTATACCTTTCCAGCAGGATTGGGAGCCATTAACAACTACTCTCTGAGTACGGTTATCCAGCCAGTTATGCACCCACCTTATAGTAGCCCCATCTAAATTGTACTTTCCTAGCTTATCTATAAGAATATCATGCGAGACCGTATCAAATGCCTTACTAAAGTCTAGGTATATCACATCCACCGCTTCTCCTTTATCCACAAGGCTCGTTATCCTATCAAAGAACGCTATCAGATTAGTTTGACACGATTTATTCTTTACAAATCCATGCTGGCTATTCCCTATCACCTTACCACCTTCCAAGTGTTTGCAGATGATTTCTTTAATTACCTGCTCCATTATCTTCCCTGGCACAGAAGTTAAACTAACTGGTCTGTAGTTTCCTGGGTTGTTTTTATTTCCCTTTTTATAGATGGGCACTATATTTGCCCCCTTCCAGTCTTCTGGAATCTCCCCCGTCTCCCATGATTTCCCAAAGATAATAGCTAGAGGCTCAGATACCTCTTCTATTAACTCCTTGAGTATTCTAGGATGCATTTCATCAGGCCCTGGTGACTTGCAGGCATCTAAATTTTCTAAGTGATTTTTTACTTGCTCTTTTTTTATTTTATCTTCTAAACCTACCCTCTTCCTGTAAGCATTCACTATATTAGACATTCCTTCAGACTTCTCAGTGAAGACCGAAACAAAGAAGTCATTAAGCATCTCTGCCATTTCCAAGTCTCTCGTTACTGTTTCCCCCTCCTCACTGAGCAGTGGGCCTACCCTGTCCTTGGTCTTCCTCTTGCTTCTAATGTATTGATAAAAAGTCTTCTTGTTTCCCTTTATTCCCATAGCTAGTTTGAGTTCATTTTGTGCCTTTGCCTTTCTAATCTTGCCTCTGCATTCCTGTGTTATTTTCCTATATTCATCCTTTGTAATCTGACCTAGTTTCCATTTTTTATATGACGCCTTTTTATTTTGTAGGTCATGCAAGATCTCATGGTTAAGCCAAGGTGGTCTTTTGCCACATTTTCTATCTTTCCTAACCATCGGAATAGCTTGCTTTTGGGCTCTTAGTAGTGTCCCTTTGAAAAACTGCCAACTCTCCTCAGTTGTTTTTCCCCTCAGTCTTGATTCCCATGGGACCTTACCTATCAGCTCTCTGAGCTTACCAAAATCCGCCTTCCTGAAATCCATTGTCTCTATTCTGCTGTACTCCCTTCTACCCTTCCTTAGAATTGCAAACTCTATGATTTCATGATCACTTTCACCCAAGCTTCCTTCTACTTTCAAATTCTCAACAAGTTCCTCCCTATTTGTTAAAATCAAGTCTAGAACAACTTCCCCCCTAGTAGCTTTTTCAACTTTCTGAAATAAAAAGTTGTCTGCAATGCAGTCCAGGAACTTATTGGATAGTCTGTGCCTCATGGTGTTATTTTCCCAACATATATCTGGATAGTTGAAGTCCCCCATCACCACCAAATCTCGGGCTTTGGATGCTTTTGTTAGTTGTTTGAAAAAAGCTTCATCCACCTCTTCCACCTGATTAGGTGGCCTGTAGTAGACTCCCAGCATGACATCACCCGTGTTTTTTACCCCTTTTAGCCTAACCCAGAGACTCTCAACACTTCCATCTCCTGTGTCCATCTCCACCTCAGTCCAAGTGTGTACATTTTTAATATATAAGGCAATACCTCCTCCCTTTTTCCCCTGTCTATCCTTCCTGAGCAAACTATACCCATCCACATCAACATTCCAGTCGTGTGTATTAGACAAGGTGGGGCAGGTAATATCTTGTGCTGGTGAGAGAGCCAAGCTTTCCAGCTCACACAGAGCTCCTCCTCAGCAGATTGCCCCTGCCTGCTCTGGAACAGAAACAGTGACACTTTCATTTGAACCTTGTTGCAAACAAATCCACAACTGGTTGACCCCATCTGGCAAATATGATCTGAATCCACTGATCCTTCAGGGACCCTCAGGCATCTGGGAGCAGTCTCTGCTGAGATGATCTGCAACTAGGTTGCTCCTCCCTGCCATAGGATAAATGTCATGGTGGATACACAAATCCTACAGACTTATTGCCTCTACGCACTGGTGGGTGGAGCGGCCACACCCCTGCTTGCTATACTAGATTGCAGATGTGTTGGGCATTACTAGGGCTGAAGTGGAAACCACCCATTCCCCTCTTCATGCCTCCTATAACTGCTGCTTATTTGCCAACTTTCCCTGCTCTGTGCTTAGGTCTCCAGCTGCCTGCCCAACCTTTCCTTGCAGATGATAGAGGAATGATCTGAGAGCCGGATGAACAGCTCATAGTTCCAGTATGCTGAGTGATGTGCAATATTCTTTCCTGAGATCAGCATCCATGAACTCTTAAGTGATGCCAGAGTGCCCCCACTACTGATTGATACATCTGAGGTCCTTGTCCAAGATGTACTCGGATGACTGAACTGCACGTCCCTGAACATTCTTGTCCTGCTTCCCCACCACTTCTAGAGAAGTTTATGATGTTCTGAGGTATGGTGAACAACAGCTGAAGACTGTCTCGACTTTAGACAGTAAACCTGGGACTTGCAGTACTGCACAGGTCTCTGTCTCAGATGGGTAAATGGAGTCATATAGTTAGTGGCTGCCATGAGACTCAGGCAGAGTCTTTCTGACTTCTGGACTCAGGCTGGAGCACAACTTTAGGACCCTGCAAGGTAGAAGGGGATCTACAAGAGCCAGCCCACTAGGCGAGGAGCTGCCTAATCTAGCCAGTGAGAGAGGCTGACAACAGGAGCATGTCCTAAGTCCTACCCCTCTCACAGAGATAGGTGCCCAATGCTGCTGGCAGTTGACAACCGGG
The DNA here is from genome assembly GCF_025201925.1 of Gopherus flavomarginatus. Taxonomy (NCBI): domain Eukaryota; kingdom Metazoa; phylum Chordata; order Testudines; family Testudinidae; genus Gopherus; species Gopherus flavomarginatus. The sequence continues at coordinate 21,361,448 of NC_066627.1, forward strand.
AACCCTTCTCCTGGAATTGGGCGGCGTAAGTACCTAGATAATTTCCTATGTGAATGAGTTAGGTTCTTGCCTCGCTCTCCACAAAAGGGCGGGATGTGGTGGTGCCCAATAGAGGTGAGAGTGCTCACCTGGGATCAATTCCCCTCTGCTTGATGGGAGAGAGGCTTTGAATAGGGGTTCCCCACATCTCAAGTGTGCTCTAACCCCTGCGCTGGGGGATACTCTGTCTCTGTCAGTGGGTCTCTCTGTCTCTTCTGCTGAAGCTGTTCCACGGGGAATAAAGACTTAAATAGTTCTTGGACCAGAGAGAGGGTGACTCTATATTCCAGTGTTAGGGCACCCATCTGAGAGGTGGGAGATCCAGGCTCCAGTCCCCCAGCTCCAGTGAGGATTTAATTCTTTATCCAAAGTGGAATAGCTTCAGCAGGAGAGTTTGAGGGAGCCCCACATCAGAGTATCCCCTAGCTCAGAGGTTAGAGCAGTCTCCTGAGATGTGGGAAACCCTATTTCAATCCTTTCTCCCTAGCAGGCAGAGGTGGAATTGAACCAGGTCTCCCCCATCCCAGCAAGTACCTAATCACTGGGCTAAAAGTTATACGGTTGGCGGCTCCTCCTCCTGTCAGATTTTGAATGGGATCTGACTAAGGCTAAGATTTTGTCATTGATATTTTTAGTCAAAGTCAGACAGGTAACGGGCAAAACAGAAAAATTCATGGAAGCCATGACCTATCTGTGACTTTTACTAAAAAATATCCTTGACAAAATGAGGATCTGTGAATCACCACACTGTGGGGCAGCCCAGGCTACCCCACAGCCCATCTCAAAAAAGATATATTAGAATTTGGAAAAGGTACAGAGAAGGGCAACAAAAAAGATTAGGGGTATGGAACAGATTCCGTATGAGGAGAAATTAAAAAGACTCAGACCGTTCAGCTTGGAAAAGAGATGATTAAGGGGGGTTATGATAGAGGTCTATAAAATCTTGATTGGTGTGGAGAAAATGAATGTTATTTACTCCTTCAAATAACACAAGAAGCAGGGGTCAGGTAATAAAATTAATAGGCAGCAGGCTTAAAAGAAACAAAGGGAAGTACTTCACACAATGAGCAGTCAACCTGTTGTCAGGGGATGTTTGAAGACGAAAAGTACAAGTGGGTTAAAAAAAGAACGAGATAAGTTCATGGAGGATTAGATCCATCAATGGCTATTAGCCAAGATCTGGGATGCAACTTCATGCTTTGGGTGTCCCAAAGCCTTTAAATGCCAGAAGCTGGGATGTCTGACAGGGGATGGATCACTTGATGATTACCTGTTCTGTTCATTCCCTCTGAAGCATCTGGCATTGGCTGCTGTTGGAAGACAGGATACTAGGTTTGGTGGCCTCTTGGTTTGACTCTGTATTGCCGTTCTTATGTTCTAAATTTAAGGTGCTGAATGAGTTTAGGCACTGACAGGATTTGGCAGCAACTGAGCAGGCGTTTTGTGCATCACAGAAGAGCCTAAAACTGGCATTTAGGTGCCTAAGTCTAGGGTTTAGTCTCCTAAGTCCCTTTATGGATCTGGGCCTTTGGTCATGATTATTGTGAGGCAGGGAGGAGGAGGATACACTTGTAGTGTCCAGTCCACCTCAAGGGTTAGATAGGGTGTGTGCGGCTACTTCAGGAGGTTCGGAAAATGCTGGCAGCAAGAGAGAGAGAATTTAGCAGCAAGCCTCTAACAAATTCTACTGAGCATGTGAAAATGGCAAATCTGGATAAAGTTTCATGGGGATGGCAAAAGTCACTCTTTGAACCCTGGAATCCTCCCCTGCCAAGTTTCAACGTCTTGCTCCAAACTATTCAAAGCAATGGTTAAAAAAAAAATAGGCTAACAGTGGCAAAACAAGCCTGGTTCTCAAAACTGTCCGAGCTGTGTTTACTGAAACTTTCCAAAACTAGTGAAGCTGAGGTAGAGAACAATCATGAAAAACTTCAGCCTGAACAGTCAGTTGGCTGAAGCCACTGAAAGAGGAGGATAGAATGGGAAATGTTCAGCAACCCTCATGGGGTTAAGCACTACTAGCATTTAGTGGGTAAAAAAGCCTTGAAAGCTTATGCCCCAATAAATCTGTTAGTCTTTAAGGTGCCACTGGACTCCCGTTGTTTTTGTGGATATAGACTAACACGGCAACCCGCTGATACTAGCATTTAGTTTTACACAATTATTTTTAAATGTAACTTTTAGACTTTAATCATAATGCCTCTTGTGCCTTGCCCTGCTGCAGTAATAGAGTCTCACTATCCTGCAGTGAGATAAGGTCACCAGTCAAGTGTGATGTCATGCTGTTTGGAGTGGCTCACAGCTATGAGTGCCTCCCTCAGGGCAGACTGTTAGAAAACATGGCAGACGCAAACTGGAGGTATCTTCTGTAATTAGATTTTATCAAGCCAGTAACAAATGTGAACTTCTAGATCACTATAACAGTCTTACCATGGAGTTACAGACATTCCTCTCAGACTCTCTGGTCTATCTTGCCACATTCTGATCCGGAAACTACAGAACGCAAACCACCAAAAAAGAAAACCAACCTTCTGCTGGTGGTATTTGACTGAGCCCTGGTCTACACTATGAGTTTAGGTCGAATTTAGCAGGATTAGATCGATTTAAACCTTTACCCATCCACACGACAAAGCCGGTTTTTTCAACTTAAAGGGCTCATAAAATTGAGTTATGTACTCCTCCCTGATGAGGGGATTAGCGCTGAAATCAACCCTGCTGAGTCAAATTTCGGGTAGTGCGGATGCAATCTGATAGTATTGGCCTCCGGGAGCTATCCCAGAGTGCTCCATTGTGACTACTCTGGACATGCATCTGAGGAAGTGGGTATTCACCCACGAAAGCTCATGCTCCAAAACCTCTGTTAGTCTATAAGGTGCCACAGGATTCTTTGCTGCTTTTACAGATCCAGACTAACACGGCTACCCTCTGATACTCTGGACAGCACTCTCAACTCAGATGCACTGGCCAGGTAGACAGGAAAATCCCTGCAAACTTTTGAATTTCATTTCCTGTTTGGCCACCATGGTGAGCTGATCAGCACGGTGACCATGGAGTCCCAGAATCGCAAAAGAGCTCTGGCATGGACTGAACAGGAGGTAATGAATCTGATTGCTGTATGGGGAGATGAATCTGTGCTATGAGAATTCTGTTCTGATAAATGAACTAAATGATTAAGCGCAGCCAGACACCAGGGCAGTTAGAAGGGGGCAGCAGGTTGCGCTGTGCATCAGAAAAGCTTTGAAAACAAGTTTCATGACTATGGTGTGAAAGTTCTGTTTGTTTCTCCTTGGTGAAAACCCACCCCCTTGGTTCACTCTACTTCCCTGTAAGCCAACCGCCCTCCCCTCCCCCCTTTGATCTCTGCTTGCAGAGGCAATAAAGTAATTGTTTCAAATTCATGCATTCTTTATTGATTCATCACACAAATGGGGAGATAACTGCCACGGTAGTCCAGGAGGGGTGAGGGAGGAGGCTAGCACAGGGGAGGGGTAGCTGTAGGGGCACCCCCTTGAATGGCATGCAGCTCATCATAGAAGTGGGATGTTTGGGGCTCTGACCCAGAGCAGTCATTTGCCTCTCTGGTCCTTTAGTAGGCTTGCCTGATATTCCAGGCAGGACTGAATCTCCATTAGATGAAACTTCAAGAAGGGAATGACTTGGAGTCACTCCCATTTATGTCCAGGAGCACATATGTCTGCTCAGGCTCCCACGACCAACCTCACTGAGGCCGGCCAGGAGCACCCATGTCTGCCCAGGCGCCCCCTCAGGCTGGCCAGGAGGAACCAGGAGACAGCAGCAGATGTTACAATACGGCTACTAACCATCTTTGCTAACTTGCAACGGCAAGGAGCTTCTGCTGTGTAGCACTGCAGTACCACGTCTGTCAGCAGCACCCAGGAGATGTACGGTGACAGTGAGCTGAGTGGGCTCTATGCTTGACCTGGTATGTCATCTGCATGGGTAACCCAGGAAAAAAGATGATAAATGATTTTTTGCCGTTGCTTTCATGGGAGGGGCCTGACAACATCTATTGAGAACCACCTGCAACAATGCCCATCAGGCATTGGGAGCTCAACCCAGAATTCCAATAGGTGGCGGAGACTAAGGAAACTGTGGGATAGCTACCCACAGTGCAATGCTCCAAAAGTTGATGCTAGTCTTGGTACTCTGGACACACTCTGCCAACTTAATGGTCTTAATGGTCTTAAGTGGGGACACACACAATCAACTGAAACAAATCTATTTTTTAAAAAATTGACATATTAAATCAACCTAATTTCATGGTGTAGACATACCCTGACATAATGAAAATGAACATGCGTAGGAACGTACAGCTTTGGATTGTTATCGAGCAGAACCCACCATCAGTATGGATGCATGTCCCCTGGAATGGTGGTTGAAGCATGAAGGGACATATGAATCTTTAGCACATCTGGCATGTAAATATCTTGCGACGTGGGCTACAAAAGTGCCATGAGAATGCCTGTTTTCACTTTCAGGTAACATTGTAAACAGGAAGTGGGCAGCGTTATCTCCTGCAAATGTAAACAAACTTGTTTGTCTGAGCAATTGGCTGAACAAGAAGTAGGACTGAGTGGACTTGTAGGCTCTACAATTTTACATTGTTTTATTTTTGAATGAAGTTATTTTGTACATAATTCTACATTTGTAAGTTCAATTTTCATGATAAATACAAGTACAAATACTTGTAATCCAAAATAAATATAAAGTGAGCCCTGTAAACTTTGTATTGTGTTGTAATTGAAATCTATATATTTGAAAATGTAGAAAACATCCAAAAACATTTAAATAAATGGTATTCTATTATTATTTAACAGTGCAATTAATGGCGATTAATTTTTTTGAATTGCTTGACAGCCCTAATATTTAGGTTGCTTCCAGTCATGGGTGGCACATACAAGAGGCTCGAGAGGGCTCAGCCTCTCCAAAATAAAAAAGGTTGGCCATCCAGAGGGCAAATGCCAGATGTGGGTCACCTCCCTTTGGAGGTACATGGCCCCACTACCTTTGCAGCCTGAGAGCAGGAATGCTGGAAGCTCCACTGGTGTCCCTCCACCCCCCACTTCTAGGGAGCTTCTGGCACTCCTGGAAGTAGCCTCCCCAAACAAAAAACTCTTATGTCACTTATGCTTCCAGTCCCAAGAGACTGGTCACTTTTCCCAGATCAACTGGTACTCTAGATCTTACACCAAAAACAACACTGGCAGCCAATTCTACACTAAACTAACCAAAGATTTATTAGCTAAGAAAAAAGAATGAGAGTTATTGAGAGGTTAAAGTTCGTAAATAACAGGTGAATCACAGTTTGTAATGCCAAACGGTGGTAGTGATGTAATAAACTGACAGTTTCCCAAAAGTCTTTTCAGGGTACCCAGATTGTCTCTGGGTATCTCCGCATTGCATCTGGTGCACTTTCCTGCAAGAGTCAAACAGTCTAGAGATGAAAGCTCTTTCCCTGAATCCATACTTACAACTTCTTCTCCCAGAAAACAAGCTGACAGTGTCACTACCCATGTGGGCTTTTCCTTTAAACCACTGAGCTATCCCACTTTGATGGTGGAGAGTGAGGAATGCATTCTGAGTCTTTGACCTCCACTCATCACACACAATGAGCACTTACCTTGAAATTAGCTCTTTTCTGTTAAAGTTCTTCATTTGCATTCCACAAGGCTTCTTTCTCTTTTGATGGGTTATTTAGTTATGGGGGGATATACAATGCAAATGTTTGTTATTACATTATAATGGGATATGGATAACCAAACACAATGAAGTAACAGTCCACTAGTGTTCATGAAGTTTAAACACCAAACAATCACTTTGATCTATACTAATACACAAGTGAATTGGCCTGGGGATCTGGAATGAGCTGGTATCTGGTCTGCCAGTGTCACAGGGGACATCCCAGAAAACACAAGGTCCCTCAGGAAATGGGTAAAGAGTCAGTTGAAAATCTCTTCCCTGTTGCGGCAGGTAACAGACAGGTGTCTTGCCCACTGATCACATATGGAATCTCTGCTGGTGCTGCTCTCTTTGGTGGCTCAGCACTTTCTATCCTGTCTGAAAAGATACATACAAAAATCTGCCAGATTCCTTTGGACAATGGATGGTTCTGTCACTGATCCAGCAGGTCTAAGTCTCTAGGCTGGGACCCGCCCCTCCACTGTGGCCTGCTCCATCACACTCCGCCTTTCTCCTACAATGCCTATAAACCTGAATCCTCCCCTCAAACTAGGTGAAAAGAGAAAATGAAATCAAACGATAAATGTGTTTTACACTGAGGATGACTCTGGCCCCAGTAGCTTAGTTTTACACTTGGCAAGCACAACAGGGGCTGCCCAGCCAGCCAGCAGAGCTGCAGTGATCTCACTGTCTCTCTATTTGTTATGTAGGGTGCAGTGGGATTTCATGTGATGCTCTTCAGATTAAGTTACTTAAAGGATACTTCAGCAGTACCAAAATATCCCTTGCTCAGCAGCACACCTCGTAGTCCCCTGACAGCTGGTTGAGCCAGAGAGCATCATGATTACCAGCCTGAATATGCAGGCTTCTTACCCAGGATTTCAGAGCCTGGTTGTGTTGTCAGACACAAGCCAAAAAATCTTTTGGGTAGTGACAAAATCCATCTAGTGCCAGTGCCAGGTCTAGTCCTACTGATCTGAAGTCAGGAGAGCTCTGTTCTTACAGGACTTGTCTACACGTGGACTTGTTCCCGATTAACTGTTCCTACTTAACTCTCCAGTGTTCCAGAATGATAATGTCCACCCATGGCATTAAGTAGGAACAGTTAATCAGGAACAACTGCATGTGCAGCCAAGCTCTTCCATACCGAGGGCTCAGAACACTTTCTCAGCATCATGGCAGGTGGCAGAATTCAGGTTGGTGGTTGGTAGCACAGTTGGCCAACTGAGCTCCTTCTTTAGTTCTATGACTTGTCTGGATGTTGATTATCCAGAGGGGTGAGCTTTAGTGACCCTCTAGATAACAGGAGCTGATGGACGTAAGGTAATCATACTAACGAGCTGTGTATCCCATGTGGGGCTTTACAGTCTAGCTTAGAATGATGTTGCAGGGGCAGACCTTCTCTTGGCTCAGCAGCAAGATCTAGACAAACCCACCTTTCCCTCAAGAGCGCACATGACCACTGGGATTCCCGTCTGACCCAAAGGAACAATCTCTCATTCCTGCCTCTGTTTCTGAGGAGCTGTTTTGTTTTTAAAGACAGGGACAGAAGCAGAGCTGTTAAAATCCTTAACACAGTCCTTGGGAACTGCTGATTTACAATTCAGTGTGCAAGGGGGAGAACAGAACAAGAGGATACACATATTGCACGTATTGTATAAAAAGGCTGCCCCAGCTCTAATAAGTGATTTACCAGGGCAGGAAACAGAACAGACTGCATCTGAGGCAGCAGGAACACTGGTCTTTTGGGGGGTCTTAGCCATTTTCTCTTTGTTCCGCATTCGGGTGCATTATATTTTTCTATACAAAGTAATTTTTTTTAAATAAAGTTTTAACACATGTGAGGGAATATATAAGATGAGAGCCAAACAATGCCTTCTAGCACACCGGCTCATTGTGGTGGCTGCTGTTGGTGGGGATGTAATCCTCTCCGTTAGTGGCTTAGTCTCTCTCTCAACAATTCCCATTGCACAGTCCTGTTCCCTCGCTATCGGTGCAAAATAGCAGCTACTGTTGTTTGCAATTAATAAAGGACCTGCTAACAAACAACAAGAAAGGGAAACAAAGTCACCATCTACCTGTGACCCACATAAAAATAACTAATAGGGACAAACAGGACTTTCTGGGGCAGAAAGGAGAAGATGGAAGTATTCTCGGTCTCCTTCCTCATTCTACTTCACAATGTTTCTTGAGGATCTACCCTCACTCAGCCTGCTGTACAGAGCCTGTTGGCAAGATAATTCTCTTTGAATTTTGCCTGCAAATCACTTATGTCAAAGTACAAATCAAATACCCTGGTAATAGCCTCACAATCAACAAAGTATAAAGAGGCTTAGCAGAATTTGATTTTTATTTTTTCCAATTTTGACAGGTGATTATTTTAAGCATATTTTCTATTTTTATTTATTTAAACTTTCAGTTGTGCAACAGTATTTGTTTTACATTTTAAATTTTCATCAATTTAAATTTTCACAGTTGCAGGAAATTAGTTGCAGGAGATTCAGACAATTATTTAGTGACCATAGATGTTGAGATTCAAAAAGTTCAAGTTTTATAACCGTTCAAACATAATTTGTTAACACCATGTCAAAATATCCTTAAATGAAACTCTACGTTCTCAAGCAGCATTTTACTTACATTGCCTATCTGTAAATTTCAGTTACCAAGGCAAGTATTTTTGTTGGTTTGTGTGTGTGTACAATGAAATTGACGTTTACTAATATTTATCGATTAAAAATCTAATAGTTTATGCTCAGGCTTGGCAGAATCTCAAACTTGGATACAACACAGAAGCAGTAACTCCATTTCTGGACAATGCAGATCTCAGCTGTATTGTCAGGTAGTTCTTGCTCTATCATGGAAAATATGAAATCTGTCATATTAGAACATATTTATTTCGTTAAACCAAAACCAGAATGAGGTCATCCAGAGACAGTTACAGGAACCTTGTTTTTCAAGAAGATAAATTATCAGCTAGCTTATCTCTTAGCCAGATCTTGTTTTATGCTAGTTCTAGAACCAGAGAACTTGGCTGAAATCTTGTGAATTTTATCAGTGAATGTGGTCTCACTAGCTATGTTAGGTGCCATAATCACTCATCAGCAATGCTGAAATCTCTCAAATGTCTCCTGTTAAGACAGTTCTGCAGGAAATGCACAGAGTGCCTGTCAGAGCTCATAAACTAAGCATAGTTGGATGAGGTAAACCCTTGGACGCTGACTTGCCTTGGGAAAACCCAGGTATTCCAGGAAGTAGTCAGAGATTCAGAAAGATGAGTCACATCAGCTAAACCAATGATTAACCAATACCCCAGAACAACATTAGGGGAGGTGTTGTGCTGTTTGAGAAACTACAGACCTGGAGGTAAAAAGTATACAACCTTGTGTTCCTATTGTTGTCCCTGTCTTTCCCTTCTTCTGTTGTGTTCTGCACCCCTTGTTGGATCTTCTCCATTTTTAGATCATAAATTCTGTGGGACAGGGATGTCTTTTATTGCTTTTACAGTGTCCGGAATAAAGTATGAGCTTTGCGTACCATTTCACAAATAAAATTGTATTTTTAAAAGGGGGCTTTGACCGTTTGTGGTAATTAACAATTCCCACTGCACTGTCTGCAAGAGCAAAGGTGCTAACTCTAGCTGTTCTGCACAAATTTCAGTGGAGGTAATTAGATTTTGCCTCGCTAAATTCCCCTTGGCTGCTGGATTGGAATGTGCATGGAGGAGAGGTTACAGGCTTTTGGAAATGGGAGGAAGTTAAGCATTCCTCTTCAATTTCCCTTCTCAACTTTAGCTAGACTAACTTGGGATAACGAAGGGCTATGGAGGAAGCAGATGGAGCCGACAGGGCCACTGAAAACACAGCTTGGCTACTACAAACTATCCCATCACTGAAGTGCAGGGAAGTTAGAAACATGCTTTAACCAAAAACACCGAGAGTCTCATAATCACACGGCTGGGCCTCAGGAAAGACACCCAATAGCATAAACCTGGTGGTGAAGTCACAAGAGTTGGCAGTGCTGCTGTGTAACTGTGGCAAGTCCCAACCCTCTCTGTATCTATTCCCAACTGTAAGGCAGGATAATGCCCACCTGCCGGCTGAGAGTTGCCAGGCTGAAGCCAGACCAGTGGACAATGCAAGAGAAGGGCAGATTTATTTGGGCTCCAGCAGAATGCAGGGGAGCAGCCCTGCCAGCTCAGCTGAGAAGAGCTGCCACCAGAGGCTGCACTTGCATCGCATTCAAACTGACCTAGCCAGCAGCAGCTCAGTCCCCAAAGAGAGCCAGACTCTTTGCTCCAGAGAGGCTCCTTCAACCTAAGGAGCCCAGTTTGTGCTGGGGACTTTTTGAACCCATACAAATAAGGTACAGCTTCAAAGCCAGCACAGCCCCAGGTCACTCATCCCAGTAAGGCAGATGGGCTGCAGCCACTGCCCTAACTTTCCTGCTGCATGGACACAGGGAGATGCCCTGCTGTCTCAGAGAGCCCCTGTGTGCTACCCCATGTCAGCCCCTGCCCCCTTGCCCCAACTGGTATCACTCCCAGCCCCCATCATCCCCTACCCCCATCACTCCCTGTCCCCATCCCCTACCCCATCACCCCACCCCATCACTCCCTTTCCCCTATTACCCTACACCATTGCCTCTGCCCCATCATTCCCTACCCCCCTCTGCCCCATCACCCCACCCTCCTCTGCCATCATTCCTTACCCCTCTGCCCCCATCATCCCAGCGCCATCGCCTCAGCCCCATCACTCCCTGCCCCTCTCCCTTACTCCCTTCCGCTCCCATCATCCTACCCCCATCCCTCCCTCTCCCCCCATGCCCCCGCCCCCGGCTGGCCTGCCCCGGCAGCGGGACGGGCGGGGCGGGATCGGGTTTCACATCCTGCAGCAGCCGGCGGCCGCAGGGCAGAGGAGCGGGACATGGCGGAGAGGTGAGTGCGGCGGGCGGGCAGCGAGCCGTGAGCCCGGGACCGGGCCGGGCCGGGCCTCCCGCACCTGTTGAGCTGGGTCCGGCCGGTCCCAGCGAACAACCCCCCCCCGACCCCGCTGGCGGCGCTAGGAGCCCCCCTGACTGCAGCCCGCCCCCCATTGGTAACGGTGGGATCCCCTCCCCCTCAACTGCAGCCCGCCCCCCATTGGTAACGGTGGGATCCCCTCCCCCCCAACTGCAGCCCGCCCCCCATTGGTAACGGTGGGATCCCTTCCCCCCCGCCTGCAGCCGGCCCCCCATTGGTAACGGTGGGATCCCCTCTCCCCGCCTGCAGCCCGCCCCCCATTGGTAACGGTGGGATCCCCTCCCCCCCGCCTGCAGCCCGCCCCCCATTAGTAACGGTGGGATCCCCTCTCCCCGCCTGCAGCCCGCCCCCCATTGGTAACGGTGGGATCCCCTCCCCCCCCTGACTGCATCCCGCCCCCCATTAGTAACGGTGGGATCCCCTCCCCCCCGCCTGCAGCCGGCCCCCCATTGGTAACGGTGGGATCCCTTCCCCCCCGCCTGCAGCCCGCCCCCCATTGGTAACGGTGGGATCCCCTCCCCCCGCCTGCAGCCGGTCCCCCATTGGTAACGGTGGGATCCCCTCCCCCCCGCCTGCAGCCGGCCCCCCATTGGTAAGGGTGGGATCCCCTCCCCCCCTGACTGCAGCCCGCCCCCCATTGGTAACGGTGGGATCCCCTCCCCCCCAACTGCAGCCGGCCCCCCATTAGTAACGGTGGGATCCCCTCTCCCCGCCTGCAGCCGGTCCCCCATTGGTAACGGTGGGATCCCCTCCCCCCCGCCTGCAGCCGGCCCCCCATTGGTAAGGGTGGGATCCCCTCCCCCCCGCCTGCAGCCCGCCCCCCATTGGTAAGTGGGGGATCCCCTCCCCCCCAACTGCAGCCCGCCCCCCATTGGTAAGGGTGGGATCCCTTCCCCCCGCTTGCAGCCGGCCCCCCATTGGTAACGGTGGGATCCCCTCCCCCTCAACTGCAGCCCGCCCCCCATTGGTAACGGTGGGATCCCCTCTCCCCGCCTGCAGCCCGCCCCCCATTGGTAACGGTGGGATCCCCTCCCCCCCAACTGCAGCCCGCCCCCCATTGGTAACGGTGGGATCCCCTCCCCCCCGCCTGCAGCCCACCCCCCATTGGTAACGGTGGGATCCCCTCCCCCCCGCCTGCAGCCGGCCCCCCATTGGTAACGGTGGGATCCCCTCCCCCCGCCTGCAGCCCGCCCCCCATTGGTAAGTGGGGGATCCCCTCCCCCCCGCCTGCAGCCCGCCCCCCATTGGTAAGTGGGGGATCCCCTCCCCCCCACCTGCAGCCCGCCCCCCATTGGTAAGGGTGGGATCCCCTCCCCCCCAACTGCAGCCCGACCCCCGTTGGTAAGTGGGGGATCCCCTCCCCCTGCCTTCAGCCGGCCCTCATTGGTACGGGTGGGATCCCCTTCCCCCTCCGCCTGCAGCTGGCCCCCCATTGGTAACGGTGGGATCCCCTCCCCCCCAACTGCAGCCCGCCCCCCATTGGTAACGGTGGGATCCCCTTCCACCCGACTGCAGCCCACCCCCCCATTGGTAAGGGTGGGGTCCCCTCCCCCCACCTGCATCCCACCCCCCCATTGGTAAGGGTGGGGTTCCCTCCCCCCCGACTGCATCCCGCCTCCCCATTGGTAAGGGTGGGGTCCCCTCCCCCCTGACTGCAGCCTGCCCCCCCATTGGTAAGGGGGGATCCCCTTCCCCCCTGACTGCAGCCTGCCCCTCCATTGGTATGGGGGGGAATCCCTCCCCCCAACTGCAGCCTGCCCCCCCCATTATTAAGGATGAGATTCCCCTCCCCCTGGCTGCAGCCTGCCCCCTATTGTTAAGGGGGGGAAACCCCTCCCCCAGGCTGCAGCCCAGCTTCCCCACTGGCAGTGCTAGGAGCCACCCCCACATGACCCCCCACCCCCATTGCACTGGGAGCAGTGGGCAGGAATCCAAAGGGACATGCGAACTGGCGAAAGCCCTGGAAAATTTCCTGAGTCTGAGCTGTGTCAGGCCAGGGCATATGCTCCCTACAATGGCTGGGGCCTGGGGATTGGGGAAAGGGCTCCCCTGAGGGCAGGAGCCCTGTTGGGCTGTTTAAAAGGAGATACATCAGTATTGAGCAGACTTTAGGGAACCTTCCTGCTTTAGCCTGTAGGGGCGGGGGCGAGAGAGAGGAGGTGGAGGGGAGATGGTTGATGTTGTGCCTAAGGCTCTGGTCTGCTAGGACTTGGGAGATCTGGGTTCAGTATGTCACTTCATCTGCTTGTGCCTCAGTTACCTTCTGTAAAGTGGGGATAACAACACTGCCCTTCTCCCACCGTGGCTTCCTAGAGAGCCCCTGTCCCGAAGGGTTTACGTTTTGCTGTGTGTTTGTAGCGCACCTGGCGCAAATGGGCCATGATCTTGGTTTCTTTCCTCCCTGATATCTGTGATACCTTGGCATGCTGGGTGTGCACATGAACTGGATTTTTCTGTTTATGATTAACAGTGAAGTAGTTGAATGTGTTAATGTTTAAATGGAGTCTCTGCATTAACACCCACCTGGGATGAATGGGGCAATAGGTGCTTCAGAACTGCTGCAGGTCACCTTCAGGGGTGGAATATGAAGATTTACAAAGATGAAGTTTTACATTTTGCTTACATTCTTTGTGATGAGTGACAAAGGGGCCAGGATCTGAATGGCATTTGGCTTGCTTTGAGTCCTAGGGGAAGGGACCCAGTGGGCTGAGTCTCACTCAGTTCCTGACCCCATAACCTGAGGGTTTAAGAGCTGAGACTGTCCTCTGGGTCCCCACTCCCAGAGGGCTTGTTCTTTGGGCAGCAGGCAAACTCCAGTGTCTGGGGCAGGTAATCGCTTTCCCAGCCCCGTTCCAGTGTCTGATGTGCATTAACTGCACCTTACACAGTCTGTGCCGAAAAGTTATTCTAGTTTGATTTCAGAGGGTAGCCGTGTTAGTCTGGATCTGTAAAAGCAGCAAAGAATCCTGTGGCACCTTATAGACTAACAGACGTTTTGGAGCATGAGCTTTCGTGGGTGAATACCCACTTCCTCAGATGCATGTAATGGAAATATCCAGGGGCAGGTATATATATGTGTGCTAGCAAGCAAGCTAGAGATAACGAGGTCAGTTCAATCAGGGAGGATGAGGCCCTGTTCTAGCAGTTGAGGTGTGAAAACCAAGAGAGGAGAAACTGGTTCTGTAATTGGCACACGGGAGGTCCACTTTCTTGACACCACGGTGCAAATAAGTGATGGTCACATTAACACCACCCTATATCGAAAACCCACCGACCGCTATGCCTACCTTCATGCCTCCAGCTTCCATCCCGGGCACATCACACGATCCATTGTCTACAGCCAAGCACTGAGGTACAACCGCATCTGCTCTGACCCCTCAGACAGAGACCAACACCTACAAAATCTCCACCAAGCATTCTCAAAACTACAATACCCACACGAGGAAATAAGGAAACAGATCAACAGAGCCAGACGTGTACCCAGAAGCCTCCTACTGCAAGACAAACCCAAGAGAGAAACCAACAGGACTCCACTGGCCATCACATACAGCCCCCAGCTAAAACCCCTCCAACGCATCATCAAGGATCTACAACCCATCCTGGACAATGATCCCACACTTTCACAGGCCTTGGGTGGCAGGCCAATCCTTGCCCACAGACAACCTGCCAACCTGAAACATATTCTCACCAGTAACTGCACACCACACCATAATAACTCTAGCTCAGGAACCAATCCATGCAACAAACCTCGATGCCAACTCTGCCCACATATCTACACCAGCGACACCATCACAGGACCTAACCAGATCAGCCACACCATCACTGGTTCATTCACCTGCACATCCACCAATGTAATATACGCCATCATATGCCAGCAATGCCCCTCTGCTATGTACATCGGCCAAACTGGACAGTCTCTACGGAAAAGGATAAATGGACACAAATCAGACATTAGGAATGGCAATATACAAAAACCTGTAGGAGAGCACTTCAACCTCCCTGGCCACACTATAGCAGACCTTAAGGTGGCCATCCTGCAGCAAAAAAACTTCAGGACCAGACTTCAAAGAGAAACTGCTGAGCTTCAGTTCATCTGCAAATTTGACACCATCAGCTCAGGATTGAACAAAGACTGTGAATGGCTTGCCAATTACAGAACCAGTTTCTCCTCTCTTGGTTTTCACACCTCAACTGCTAGAACAGGGCCTCATCCTCCCTGATTGAACTGACCTCGTTATCTCTAGCTTGCTTGCTAGCACACATATATATACCTGCCCCTGGATATTTCCATTACATGCATCTGAGGAAGTGGGTATTCACCCACGAAAGCTCATGCTCCAAAACGTCTGTTAGTCTATAAGGTGCCACAGGATTCTTTGCTGCTTCTAGTTTGATTGCCATTGACATGCAGCTTTGATTGGTTTTCTGTAGGGAAGGAACTTGTTTTGGACTTGTCCTTTAGATATTTGACTTCTCGGTAAAACCAGGGGGCCAAGTTCACCCCTGATGTAAGCCTGTTAATGTCAGGGGCTAACTCTGGGCCAAGATGTTTACATTCAGATGGGGCTCGTCTGCCCAACTTTTTGAGAAACCTTATTTTTTTGCCGAGTCTCATGTGGTTCTGTTACTGTTAGACTGGCCTTTGGCTTCACAGCCTGCTCAAGGTAAAACTTTCTGCTTAACAAAAGTTATTGGCACATGCCAAATGGAAGTGTCAAGGCCAAGCAGTGCTCTTGCCTTTGCTAAGGGGCTTTTACATGTTTTTCTCGGCATTGATGAGCAATTAATCAGTGATCATCTGTATGCCTTTGAGCCTACTCTTCCTGATTCACAGGCTTTGGGGTGGATGTTTGTGCTGGTTTGATGTCATAGTGTACTTTGTACAGTGGTTATTGCTGTCTTGCTTTCTTACAATCCATTAAAAATGGAGCTACTAATGCATGGGGGAGGGATAGCTCAGTGGTTTGAGCATTGGCCTACTAAACCCAGGGTTGTGAGTTCAATCCTTGAGGGGGCCATTTAGGGAACTGGGGTAAAAATCTGTCTGGGGATTGGTCCTGCTTTGAGCAGGGCTTTGGACTAGATGTTCTCCTGTGGTCCCTTCCAACCCTGATATTCTATGTGCAGGAATGATTATCTTTGTGCTGGGAGAGTTTTAATTTCACCCCTAGCTTGGCTCTCCTTTGTCTGAGGGATAAGTATTGAGGATCTGCTGTTTACAATTAAGGTGGATGCCCAGGAGACCCAGTTTTCTCAGAATGCGCTCCAAACATGGAGCGATGTCACACATCCTGTGAGTAACCCCATTCAGACAGAATACTTCCTGATCGCTGTGTGTTTGCATGAGGTACTTGGGGTGTGATGCAGAGGTTGGCAGAAATACTGTCATTCTGTAGGGCCAGGCCACTAAGCTCTTTGATGCTAATTGCTTTTGCATTGGTCCAGCAGAATTGCTTCTTTTCAGAAGTCAGTATGCTGTAATGATTTGACATTCAAATGAGGGCTATGGGTCAACTGGCTTCGCACAGTCTCCTCAGGTGGGAGGAAGCTGTGTTGGCATTTTTGTTGGTGTGGCTCTTTTCTTCATTATTGGTGCAGGCTCATTGGAGGAGTTCTTCATAGCGTCTGAGGTTTGACTAAGACTTTCTTACTTTTTTTTTCTTTCTTCTCTTCCTGTAAAATGAAGTTTCACTCCCTAAGAACTGAGAGCACCGGATGGTCCACAGGGAACATCACATCCTTTTGAGATTGACGCAAACTGACAGAGTCAGATAAAACACTAGAGTGAAACGGCCTAGGTGTCACAAGACATCTGCCAGCGGCTGCAGGAGCAGGTGATTGTTGCTCTTGCCTGTCCACACCCAACTGTACAAGGACATCTAACTCTCAGAGCCTAGACAGTGTAAAGTTGCAGGTCATTCATTTCCTTGGACGAACTGGAAAAATGAGTCAAGTAGCCAAGACTTTGAGACTTTTTACTGATTCCATCAGGCCTGTGTGAAGGCACACAAGGTTGCCTGCACTTTTTTTTCTAGCTAGTCCAGTGAATCATCATCTACTACCTTTGGTTGTTTGTGGTGTTCTGCTTATTATTTACTGAATTATGCAGTGGTATTGTGGCTGTGTCAGTCCCAGGATAGTAGAGAGACAAGGTGGATGAGGTAATATCTTTTATTCAGCCAGCTTCTGTTGAGGGAGAAAGACAGGTGTTTGATCTTACACAGAGCTCTTCCATTGGTCTACAGATAAAATATATTACCTCACCCACCTTGTCTCTCTATCTACTGACTTGGTAGGGCCACTGCTTCCTATTCCTTAGATCCAAGCTGTTTGAAAGTGGTACTGAGATCACACTGGATTATAGGAATGCAAATTTTTGAGCCAGGTTCCTGTTTGGATAGTCCACATGCCTTTTGTACTCACAATGGGTCTGTTTAACTGAAACAGATACACTGGCCTCCATTGTAAGTACATCAGATACAGGAAAATCTCTCTCTGTTCGGGTGAATAAGTTTTGTAATCAGGAGAAGGTTATAATCAACGATTTTTTTGGGGAAAAAAAAGCAACATGGTGCAGAGAGAAAAGAACAAACAGTTACTATTGTTAGCTGATTGGCCAGCAGGTGCCTGCACGTTTCAGAGTACAGTGCATGTGTGTGCATGAACGTATGGCTTTTTTCTAGATCCTGATGTATCTCTAGTGTCTCTTGTTTGTGGCTGGACCCCAGCTGGCCTACATGTGGTAATGTTTCTTCAGTGGCAAATGCCCCTCTTAAGAAATAGGGCTGTGTGGGGAGGGGTGCAATCTGCCTCTCTGGTTTGGTCCTGCTAATACTAGAAATGGAGCAAGGAGGGTTTTTGAATTCTGTAGTGGAAAGGAGTAGGGGGATGGGTTCAGAATGTGCCTGGGTACTGGGGTCTGATTGCCCTTTGGCTTGACCGGGGGAGGGGAGCACCCAGCACATGCTGCGGGAAGGATGGGATTCATGTGTCTCAAGGATGACCTTGAAAATAAGGGACTAGCTACAGTGCTGTCATTGCATCTCACATACTTGAGTATGATTTAATTGCCCAGAGCTGGTTCTAATTCTAACCCAGGGCTTAATTCATCACTTCTGTAGCAAATTGTTATGCAAACCTTTTTCAGAGATTGTCAGTAGATTTCAACTTGGAGTAGATTGAAACAAACCACAAATTACCAGCCTGTCCAAAACAGCAGGCTGATTCCACAAATGTGAATTCAACCATGGCTTTGATATCCTGGAGTTTTCTGATGCAACTAGTCTGAGTTAGGTAGTTAACCTGGTGCAAATCTCTGTGGGGATACTCTAATTTGTGTTTGAGTGGCTTATTTTGGTTTATCTTAAACTTGTTCATGATTATCTTAAATTAAACTGAAATAAACTTGGTTTAAATCCATATATGACTGTCCACACAGCCTCTGGCACTAGTTTAACTAAACCGGTTTAAAATCACACCTTAAGTTGGGACAGCTCTGCATTCTAAGAAACGTAAGGTATAAACCAAATGTAGCAGTGTCCCTGCAGGGCCCTCCTGGCTCCTGTCCCCTCTGGGCTGAGAAAGTCACACACAGATCTTTAGGTGCAGTGCCCACCTGGTGCTTTTATTTAAAGGCTGTGCTCCCACCACCTTTCCACTGTACAAGTAGTCCACCAGCAGGAGAGAGGGGGCAAAACTCTCTCTCTGCTTCCCCTCACTGCCTTTCCTCTACTGTAGCTTTCCTCTTTCCAGCTCCCCCGGGCTTCCTTCCGCTGGAGCTCTTGGCCAGCCCCAGCCTGATGAGGCAGCAGCTGTTTAAGCTTCCCCAATCAGGGCCAAGTGGTCTACCCAGCTCCAATTCACCTGCCTTAACTGGAGCTGGAGTGACAGAAGGTTGGCTAAGCAGTTTTCTGCTTAGAACCCTGTCACACCAAACCTTAGTTAAAGCTTAACTGGTTACCTGTACCACCTTTCTTACGGTCCTTTTAATTTTGATTGCTTAATTTAGGAAAAGGACTCGCAAGTTGAATTTAGTTTTAAGGAGATTTAATAAAACTACGTAACAGCAACAACTAATATTATAGGATATAAGAAGACAGCGTGTCTTTGTTTTGTAACAGGTTCCATTAAAAAAAAAAAAGAACGAGGAGTACTTGTGGGTTTTTTGTGAAGGTTTTTTTGTTGAAGAATTGTGACTTTTAGATCTGTAATTGAGTGACCAGTGAGGTTGAAGTGTTCTCACACTGGTTTTTGAACGTTATAATTCTTGACATCTGATTTTACAGACAGCCCCCCAACCTGAAGCAACTCACCAGCAACCACACACCACATCAAACAACAAAAACACTAACCCAGGAACCTATCCTTGCAGCAAAGCCTGTTGCCAACTCTGTCTATTCAAGGGACACCATCATAGGACCTAATCACATCAACCACACCATCAGAGGCTCGTTCACCTGCACATCTGTGATATATGTGATATATGCCATTATGTGCCAGCAATGCCCCTCTGCCATGTACATTGGCCAAACTGGACAGTCTCTATGCAAAAGAATAAATGGAGGCAAATCAGACATCAAGAATTATAACATTCAAAAACCAGTCGGAGAACACTTCAACCTCCCTGGTCATTCAATTACAGACCTAAAAGTCGCAATTCTTCAGCAAAAAAACCTTCAAAAACATACTCCAACGAGAAACTGCAGAACTGGAATGAATTTGCAAACCAGACACCATTAAATTAGGCTTGAATAAAGACTGGGAGTGGATGGATCATTACACAAAATAATAACTATTTCCCCATGCTAATTTTTCCCCCTACTGTTACTCACACTTTCTTGTCAACGGTTTGAAATGGGCCATCTGATTATCACTACAGAAGTTTTTTTTTTCCTTCTGCTGATAATAGCCCACCTTAATTGATTAGTCTCATTAGAGTTGGCTTGGCAACACCCATTTTTTCATGTTCTCTGTGTGTATATATATATTCCTACTGTATTTTCCACTGCATGCATCCGATGAAGTGGGTTTTAGCCCACGAAGGCTTATACCAAATAAATTTATTAGTGTCTAAGGTGCCACAAGTATTCCTCATTTGTTTTTTTTTAAATGGGGAACCTGTTACAAAGCAAAGACATACTAACTGTGACAGTATTTAAAGTGCATACACTAGCATGTTCTCTTCCTTACTAATTAGGTCCCCAGCTTTAGGAAAAGTTATGTTTTAGGAAGTGAGCAGTTGACTGAGTTGGGTCTTTACTCAAGAGAAAGTCTGTATGTTACATATCACCAGATCTCTGCTCTGCTGTCAGCTTTCAGCTCAGTTACTGTTCATGGCAGGAGTTGACACTGCAAACACAGGAGGAGTGAAGGGTGCAGTAGCGGGAAACCCAAATAGCAGGAAAATAGAAAGAGACAGTTAAGGTGCCTATCTGAGACAGGAGCTCAGTGTCACCAGGAGAACTCCCAGGTGGCTGGCCCAAGACCTCAGACTTCTCCCTTCCATGTGTCTTCAGCTTTCAGGAAGCAACATGCTGAAGGAGACAGGCCATTTTAGTCTATTTCTGCCTGGTGGTCCAGCTTAGTCCCTCTTACTAAAGATGCTGACATGGATGTTTAGATGGTGATCCATACTTCTTCCAAACATTCGAAATGTCCAACCAAAATGTGATGTCCTCTCTCACCATCCAATCAGGGAACAAGACATCAGCTTTTAAGTTCTTGCAACAAGACTGGAATTTTCCAGGCAACAAATCTTGTCACAGCAGCTTGTTTAAGACAGGTCATGCCATCACTCTTGGTACAGCCATCTTGGGACAAACCCTGAATGCTGGTGGGTTTGCGCCTGTCAGCAACTTACCTCCTCAGGTTGCTTTCCATGCGTCCGTCTGCAGTGCATTCCTGGGTCCATTTTGCAGTTATGCTTCCTCAAGTTGTCATTTCTCCGTCAACACTCTGCTAGCTGCTGAATTGTTCTGTTTAAAGGTGATATAATTTATACAAAGTCCCTCCATATTCTCTGATGCTCTTTAAACTTGTTTTGACAGTCCATTATACAATGCAAAGTCACTGTAAGAACCGGCGTTCTCTAGGAGGCCGGAAGAGCCGTATAAATCTTCTGTTTCCGTTCTCCTTGTTTTAGCAACAATGATAGGACCTTGGTATGGCTGAGTGGTGTCTGTGCATTACTAACCAAACAGTTACATTTCTGATTATTCCACTCCGTGGTCAAGTGTCCTTATACACACACTATTTGGTTCCAGTTCCTTTTATTTACTGCTACTTTCAGCACAAGTGTATTCACTAACTTCATAGCATATGCGTGTTTGATTGCAAACATTAGCCTTACTTCTTCATTTTATCACTTAAACTAAAAGAACTCAATATGACGCAACCTCTTTCTTTCCTAACAATATTGCCCATACGGTAAACCCTTATAGAATAGCAATGTTTGATATTAATTTAATTTTTTAATTCATTGGCTCATTCACAGACAGGGAAAAGGGAGAAGTCTCTTTAGCAGCACCAGAGGTACAGCAACTCTGAATTTCTTCAGACTATTGAAGAAAACTAGACCATGTATGTTTATTCTCTGAGCCCTCTGAGCTATCTTTTTTAAAGGACCTTGGTGACTGGGCAATTGTCAAATAGCAATAACGCATAACTTTAGGGCTTTTGTTACTGCAGGATGTGGTAAGCCCTGGATCTCTGGGAAATTGTCAACATCAGACACCCCAAATGCTGTTGTGATGGAAAATTAATCAAAGGTTCAAAGAAAAAGTGCTTTTTTTTCTGCCTCTTTGACTTATTGTTCTAATATGCCCTTTTCTGCTCTCCTACCTTCATGGTGCTCTTTCTGGACTAGGCCATCCAGAGGAAAGGCTTGCAAACTTTTACCAGAGAAATGCATTAGATTCCCAAATGTTTATTACTTGTTAGATTTATTTTGTTTTCATTGCCTCTGTTCAAACAGAACAAAATGATATGCACTTTGTTGTAACAGGCAGACTTGCTCATTTCTTTGAAAAGCCTTTCAGGCATCATGAGCTTTAACAGTAGCAAAGTCACCTTTTATTTATAATATAAATAAAGACTAGAGCAAACATTGGGATCTGGTTTGAGCTGGATTCATGGAGGGGTTTCTGTATGTCACTCTCATTCTGTACACAGTGGATGTTAATGCTAATTCCTGTGTGTCAAGATAAGCAGCATCAAGCCTATTTTCACTCTTCGCAAAAGTGGCCTTAATATTGAAATGGTTTCTTCCACTTTTGAACAGAGACACCCAAGCTCAGGCTGTGAACGCCATCACCAGGAATCTTTTTTTGCCATTTGTTGATTCTTATGTTTTATATAATTCAACCCACTTTATTTTTTCCGGTGACTCTTTAAAAACACATTCTTTGTTCAATTTTGATCCATTTGTGGAGCAGTAGCAACATATTGGATAATACAGCAGTGATTAAAGCTCCAAGTACCCATCTCTATGCTATTCAGCAAAAGTTAATTTTTCTGCACTTCAGAAAACTGTCTCTCTCTCCCCAGGCAACAGGGAAAAGAAGGCAGCACCTGCTGTTAGGTATTGTGACAAAGTTCCTCCTCTACCTTGGTGGGTCCTGTGCTTATTGACGGATTTGCGTACCTCAGTGATCTTCCCCTCTGGTGGAACCCACAGTCTGGGTCAACTCCTCCTGTGTCTGATCAGGAGTTGGAAGGTTTGGGGGGTACCCGAGCCCACCCTCTACTCCTGGTTCCAGCCCAGGGCCCTGTGGATCTCAGCTATCTATAGTGCCTCCTGTAACAGCTGCATGACAGCTACAACTCCCTGGGCTACTTCCCCATGGCCTCCTCCAAACACCTTCTTTATCCTCACCACAGGACCTTCCTCCTGGTGTCTGATAATGCTTGTACTCCTCAATCCTCCAGCAGTTCACTCTCAGCTCGGTGTGCCTCTTGCTCCCAGCTCCTCACATGCAAATTTCACTGACTAACTGGGAGGCTTTTAACTAGTTCCAGCCAGCCCTTGATTGGCTTCAGGTGTCCCAATCAATGTAGCTATCTTCACTGCCTTCTAGAAAGATCTTAATTGGCCCCAGGTGTCTTGATTAACCTGGAGCAACTGCCATTTGCTTACCATGGTACTAGGGATTTGTTTAGCCTGGGGCTAACATACGTGTTCCTCACTACTTTACTGTAGCCATCTGGCCTTGCCCCATCACATATCCCCCCCTCTGCTCAACACCATAGGGTTGGGCAACTTGGGATGCCAGGCAGTGTGCTCGTGAAAGACAATCAGTGTTGCCGTGGTGCCATCCAGCCCTGTGCCGTATGCGGAACTGGAATGGTTGGAGGGATAAGAACCACCTGGTGACCCTTGCATCCAGTGAAGCCCCAAACTAATAAGCTAGAGGTGATTCAAAACTGGCTGCGGCCAACCCGAAGGAAGCAGCTCCGTGCGTTCCTAAGCGTGGTAGGCTACTACCGACGTAGTAGCCTACCACGTAGGCTGGTAGGGCTGCATGGTCCGTCACAAGAGTAAATTGTCGGCCTAAGAGGTAATAACGCAGTGTCTCCATGGCCCATTTGACAGCAAGGCATTCTCTCTCGACTACTGCATACTTCTGTTCTCTTGGGAGCAGCTTTCTGCTTAGGTAGAGGATTGGGTGTTCTTCTTCTCCAGTCATTTGTGACAGAACCGCCCCCAACCCCACCTCGGAAGCATCTGTTTGTAAAATAAATTCTTTGGTAAAGTCTGAGGCTATGAGTATGAGGTCATTACAGAGAGCCGTCCGAAGGTCTATGAATGCCCCATCTGCTGCGTCGGTCCGCTTTACCATGTCTGGACTTCGGGCCTTCACCAGGTCTGTCAGAGGACTTGCCCTACTGGCGAAGTGGGGAATAAAACGTCGGTAGTAGCCTACCACGCTTAGGAACGCACGGAGCTGCTTCTTTCGGGTTGGCCGCGGCCAGTTTTGAATCACCACTAGCTTATTAGTTTGGGGCTTCACTATACCCCTTTCTACAATATATCCCAGGTACTTAGCCTCTGCTAGTCCTATGGCACATTTAGCGGGATTAGCAGTGAGGCCAGCCCGCCTTAAGGTGCGTAGTACTGCCTCACCTTTCTCCAAGTGGGTTCCCCAGTCTGGCGTATGGATGATGACATCATCTAGGTATGCGGCTGCATAACTAGTATGGGGGCGCAGCAGCTTATCCATGAGGCGCTGGAATGTGGCTGGGGCCCCATGTAGCCCAAAAGGGAGGACGGTATACTGGAATAGCCTGTCCAGGGTGGAGAATGCTGTCTTTTCTTTAGCTGCTTTGGTCAGGGGAATCTGCCAATACCCTTTTGTCAGATCCAGTGTAGTAAAGAAACGGGCACTACCCAGTTGGTCAACCAGTTCGTCGATGCATGGTATAGGGTATGCAACGAATTGGGATACTTCATTCAGTTGGCGAAAGTCATTATAGAATCTCATGGTACCGTCAGGTTTAGGGACTAGAACTATTGGACTGCACCACTGACTGTAGGATTCTTCAATAACGCCTAATTCTAACATTTTCTTTACTTCAGCCTTGATTTCTTCTCTTTTGGCTGCTGAGATTCGGTAGGGTCTCAGTGTTACCTTGGCTCCGGGGATCGTGCAGATATGGTGATAGGTCTCAGTCGTCCGCCCCGGTTTTGTAGAGAACCCATCTTGATTGCGATTAATCATGTCGGCTGCCTCAATCTTTTGGATTGGCATCAAGTCAGGTGATATCCTCACTTGCTCGTGTAAGTTATCCTCCTGGGGAAGGGTCTCCGTGTGACTGAGCATGCCTCTCAGTCATGCCAAGGTTTTAGAAGATTGTTGTGGTAAATTTGCTCCGGTTTCCTGCGGCCTGGTTGCCACACCTTGTAATTTACCTCTCCCACGGCTTCAATCACTTCGTAAGATCCCTGCCACTGGGCCAACAGCTTGCTTTCTGCTGTGGGCACCAGGACCATTACTCGATCCCCTGGTTGGAACCATCAAAGCTTTGCTTGGTGGTTATAATGGGTTCGTTGGGTCTTCTGTGCTTTCTCCAAGTGTTCCCGTACAATGGGTGTAACTTGGGCTATCCGATCCCTCATCTGTAGTACATGTTCGATGATGTTCCTTCCGGGATTTGGCTCCTCTTCCCAGGCTTCTCTGGCTATATCCAATATGCCCCGGGAGTGGCGCCCATATAGTAGTTCGAACGGAGAGAAACCTGTGGAGGCTTGTGGAACTTTCCGGATGGCGAACATGAGGTAAGGCAATAGGGTATCCCAATCTTTCCCATCCTGGCTCACCACTTTCCTGATCATGGCCTTGAGGGTCCTATTAAATCTTTCCACAAGGCTGTCTGTTTGTGGGTGGTATACAGAGGTCCATAGGGCTTGTACATGGAGCATTGAACAGAGATCTTTCATCAACTTGGACACGAAAGGTGTCTCTTGATCAGTCAGTATCTCCTTGGGTAGCCCAACCTGGGAAAAGATCTGTACTAGCTCCTTAGCTATTGTCTTGGACGCTGTGTTGCGTAGGTGGATGGTTTCTGGGTATCGGGTTGCATAGTCTAGTACAACCAGCACATGTTGGTGGCCACAAGCTGTCTTCTCTAGGGGCCCAGTCAGATCCATGGCTATGCGTTCAAATGGTACCTCTATTATTGGAAGAGGTATCAAAGGGGCCCGCAAGTGTTGTCGAGGGCTATGTAGCTGACACTCTGGACAAGAGGTGCAGTATCGCCTGACATCTTCATATACTCCTGGCCAGAAGAACCTCCGCAGGATCCTGGCCTGGGTTTTCTCTACCCCTAGGTGTGCTCCAAACAGGTGACTGTGGGCAAGGCTCAAGATGGCTTTTTGATGTTTTTGTGGCACCAGAAGTTGATGTATCTCCTGCTCCTGCATTTGCACCACACAGTACAGGAGATCTTTCTTCACTGTAAAGTAGGGTCCTGGTCCCTGGACCTTCCCCTCCACTGGTGTCCCATCTATCTCAGCCACCTCTTTTCTGACGTTATCATATCTAGGGTCCTCTGCCTGGTTACACCCGAAAGTCTCTCTCCCAGGACTAACCTGCCTGAGCTCCCAGGGGCTGGCTTCTGCTTCTTCCAATGGCTCATGCCTTCACGGCTGGGACCAGCCTCCAGCTCACCTTCCATGTTGGTAGTTTCTCTAATGGCTGCTTGTGTCCATCTGCCTACTAGTGCGGTCTTCTAGCCCTGGGTCAGGATCTGGGTTCCCAAGGCCTTCGTGACCTTCCTTTCTTTTTTTGTCTTCCGGGCCTTTTGGGGGGCTGAGAATAGTTCCTGAGAAAACTCAGAAAACATTGGGGGTTGACAGTCCACCAACGATGAGTCGCTGCCAACAGGGTCCCCACCTCCCTCCAGCCTCTCTGGGGGGAGTAACTTATCAAACCCTGGATAGTCCCTCCCAATGACTACAGGATATGGGAGTTTAGGAACTATGTCCACTGTCACCTCAATGGGGTTCCTCTGAACCTCTGTCTCCACTGGGTTGGTGATGTAATGGCTCACAACCCCATGCATGCATGTCACTGCTACGTGTTTGGCTTGTAGGAGTTGGCTACTTTTTACCAGCTTACCCGATATAAGGGTGATAGCACTCCCCGAGTCCACAGGCGCTGTAAGTCTCTGCTCCATTTATCTTGACCGGCCTGGTGTAGTTATGCGGGGCTAATGCGACGCCTGCAAGGTGGATAAGGGAGCATGGGACCTCCCAATCCCCCAAGTTGCATTGCATAGGTTCCTTGGTGCTGGGACACTGTGCTGCTGTATGTCCCCACTCCGCAGATGCATAACATGTATAATTGTTTCTAATCATTCCCCTATCATGTGGGTTAGGGGGGTTAGTCCCAGGGTTCCCCCTACTCAGGCCAGTCCCTTCCTTCTGGGGTTTCTGCTGGTTTTCGGCCATTTAGAGGCAGAATCTAAAATCTGATTTCATGCTTTTCAATGTTCAGACAACACAGTATAGACTTGTCACGTGTCAATAGGAAATATATCTTGCTGTTGCTGAGGTCAGATTTCTGTTTTTGGTGCACTGTAGTTAGTTATATGACACTATTTAAATGGAGACTGTGGTGTATGGGAGGAGGCTGTGGATGTGTTGGGTATTACAGTGTTAGTTGGTAAGAGAGATGTGTTGAGGTTGATCTGGATGCTCATGTTGCCTGAACTGAGGGTTTCCTTGGTTTTTTGGGATTAACAGTGACGTATTATTGCCTAAGCCTAGGACGGCAAATTTGCAGGGGCGGCAAATTTATAATAGCAGCATTTTTGTAATCGCGGCATCAGTGAAGCTGTGATTCTACCAATCACAGCGCGTATTTAAACTACCAATGACGGTGCAACGCCATTTAGAAAACATACTCGTGAGAATCCTAAACGTTAATAATATGACTGGAAGGAAGAAATTAAACGGTTCTCTGTTTTGGATCCATGCGTGGTCCCGTGCTATAAGCAAAATCGCGCTATACAGATGTGCATTCAAGCGAGGGTCTGCTGTACTTGTAATTTTATTTATAATAAAACTTGTAAATTTTCAATTATTTTAGTGATATTTAGATTCATTTTAGTTCAAAAGAATTCGTAAAAAAACTAAAACAAGTTCATATGAGGCCGGGAACGGCAATTATTTTTAGGGCCTTGGGGTGGCAAAATCATTAATCCGCCACTGGTGATTATGGTGACAGGAAATGCACCAGAGCAACCATAACTCTTAAATTAACCAAGTTTTAGGAGTATAATCCTAGTTCAGCTACATTATAGGGAATCCCCATATCAGCAACAGCAGAGTGTAAATTTGCCATCTCATCATCACCTGGGAACTGATCCAGAAACTGAGCCGAGCCATGCATCTGAAGAAGTGGGTTTTTTACCCACAAAAGCTTATGCCCAAATAAATCTGTTAGTCTTTAAGGTGCCACCAGAAACTGAGTTGAGTCCTTGAGAACTGAGGCAAGGTGTAAGTGTGAGTTTGCAGGCAGACTGGAGTCCGGAGCTCTGGGAGGCAGTCCCAGAGTCCTCCAGTTTGCCTGAATGACATTGGGCAGGTTACTCCTTATGTGTTAGCTTCCACATCTGTAACATAGTAATTACGATAATGAAGACACCTTCCTTGCAATGCTTCTGTGAGGCTTAGTGTGGTTCTGCTCTGCAAAATGAGTCTGTAATAATTGCCTATTCTTACTGCACCAACGTGCTGGGCGTTTGAGTCAAATCTGCTGAAGCTAGAGCCCCACCAGGCTGTACTTTTCTACACTGCACATTATATGTGCCACCAGAAAGAAAAAAAAAAGTGGTGCTAGAGTTGGCATGGCAGGGCACTGTTGGCATGGAATAATAGAAGATTAGGGTTGGAAGCATGATGAGCTCTGTTTTGACAGACAATACTGCAGTTACTTACCTGGACATAGTACACTTTGTGTTGCATTGTCTTTGTTGCATGTTAGGGTTGTCCAGTCAGGAGTGTAAATTAGCAAAATTCTGTTGTCGCATTCACACTCCAAGGCTCTGGTCCAGGCCCAAGACAGTGTTGGCAGCTGGTTCTCCTCATCACACAAACTGTGCCACCCCAGAGCCACTTCCTCTCCACCAGGGGTTGTTCCCTTTGTTCCATGGGACTGTGTTTGCAGAAACTCTTGGAAAGGGGCAGTATGGTCCAGGAAACTTCCATCCTCAATCTTACATGGTTACTGATAACCTGATACAAAGGAACCCCAGGACGCCATTCTCACAGAGTAGGAGATGTAAATTCGTTAGCGTTTGTAAAGCACTTGACCTTCTTGTAGAAGGTGCCACCAAAGTGCAAAGCATTATTTTATTTCAGCAGCAGCTGTTTCCGTCTCAGCATTGTCCAGGAAGAGGCGAATCCTTCGCTCTGACTCACATGACATGTTGCTGAGAGGTCCCAGGGAGGTTTTCTTTTTCAAATGAAAGCTGAGCTGAGCTTGTTTGTTTGTAAATGTGTAAAGCTCACCTGGCTCTGTGACTCAGTGGCAGTGCAAGTGTGATGCTGGCAAACCCTGGTCGTCGGCAGGCAGGATTGAACTTGGGACCTCTGGAGTTGACTGCATGAGCCTCTACCACATGAGCTAAAATGTCTGTTAGCAAAGGCTGTAGAGCAGACTCATTAATCTCTCTCTACGTGGTCTCAGTGTCACTAGATGGGACAGAACACCACACCCAGGAGGTGTGTGGGTTACACAAGATGCCATGTGTCTGTGATTGCAGCCAGGGTTTGGCAGCGTTCAGCGGAACAATGATGAACAGCCCTGAAACCTTTCAGGAGCCTCGGTGATAAGAACTTAAGTCCTGCTGAAGAGGGAATTCTGCTTTATGTGCATAGCCACACCTGAGTCCTGGCCTTGACTCCTCTCCAATGGGTGTGGAAACTTAGAGGGGAAGGGGGATTATGTGGGAGATGTGATGTGCTCAGCTCTTGGAGAGGACACCAGCTGCAGCTGATGCCAAGAAATGCAAATGGAGGCACAAAGTCTGTTAGCGTATTTCCCTCCTGTGCTACTCAGAGCAATTCTGCGTTAAGTATTCAGGCCTGGTATACACTGGGGGACGGGGATTGAACTAAGTTACACAACTTCAGCTCCGTGAATAAAGTAGCTGAAGTGGACGTGCTTAGACCTACTTACTGCGGTGTCTTCACTGCGGTGAGTTGACTGCTGCCACTCCCCTGTCGATTCTGCCTGTGCCTCTTGTGGCAGTGGAGTATAGGAGTCAACAGGAGAGCACTCGGGGGTTGATTTATTGTGTCTAGACTAGACGCGATAAATTGACCCCTGCTGGATCGATTGCTGCCCACTGATTCGGTGGGTAGCATAGACATACCCTCAGACTTTTGAGGTTTACCCACATAGCAGATCTCCAGACACTATTTTAAAATATAAATGAGGACAAATGCTAAATCCGTTGTACTGCTAGAATGTTAAGCTTTGTCTGCATTGCACATTGCTGGATTTATTTTGTCGGCCGGAGACCTCTCTCCTGATGACAAAGAGCGGCTACACTGCGCACCTTTTAGCAGCACGGCTTTGTCACTAAAAGGTGCGTAGTGTAGACATAACCTGATATGCTACAAAATAAAAATGCAGCATTCCTATTGTAATGTAGAGTGTTTGGAAGAGCTCTGTCTGTTTTAGGTCTCTCACTGTGATATCTCAGTGCCTGCTAGCATAGTTTAATTGCCTTTAGTTCAGATAGTGAAATGTCTTCGGAAGAAACAGATTTGGGGAACTGTGGAAGTTACTTTATAATTAATGTTCTGCTGGCATTTAATCTTTGGACCTCTAGCAGCAATTCTGCATCAGGATATGAGACTGATGGTCTCAGCTTGGTCTGTCTTAGAATGTATTCCACCAAAGCAAAAATATCTTAATTCTAATGAGATCTGATTTAAAATGCCTGCATCACTTTCTACACTGCAGCTTAAAAGGTTGCTGAGGCCATTAAAACTGCATTCCTTCTGTATGTCTCCTAAATAGAGTTACAGTGTTTTCTGGTGTAGGCAGGCCCCTCCCGTCTAATGTGACTCAATTCATTCAAAGCTGTAATTTAGATTTCTTTTTAAAGCATTGGTTTGAGATGCTGGAGAGCAAGGTCTAGTCTGCACTGGAAAAGGTTTGCTGGTATAGCTATACAGGCCAATCCTCGTAGGCCATATCTGTGCTACAAACTTTTGCTGATGCAAGTTACATTATCATAAAGCTGCTGCAGTTAGTATATTACTTGTGCATATGCATACTTAGCCCTTGCGTTGGCGCTGCGCATACTCCCCAGGAATGCTTGTGTCAATGCACAGTGCAGTGCACCATCAGTAGGTATCCTAGCGTGCAGCCCACCGCCATCAAGCACATTGTCTTTTGGGAAATTTTGGCAATGTATGGTGGGGCATACAGTGGTGAGTGGGAGAAAGGGGTCAACTTCCCAGCATGCATCTGTCTTCATCCCATAATGTAATCTATATCCCATAATTGTCATGCCTTTTTTAAAAATACCATGAATCTGTGCAGCCCTCCTTGTTGTCTGCCAGAATAATGGAGCTTGCATGGCACTGCACTGTTTTCGTAAGCATTGCAAGCACAGGACACATGATCCTCTGGTATTTGCAGAGCTTTATGAAAAATTGAAGCAGTGGGGAACATGATATTTTTCTGGACGACAGATTGCTATGGGACATAGTGAGAACCATTTTGAGATTGTTGGTGGCATTCATTGAGCAGCTGCTAATGGTGGAGTGCTTTCTCTGGGTCCAAGAAACATGGAACATCAGCATGGCCATTCTGGGTCAGGCCAATGATCTGTCTTGCCCAGTATCCAGCCTACCCGTTGCTCCCCTGGCTCACAAAGCCATACACTGCCCACCTTGCCAGGATTAAGGAGATTCAACTACCTGATCAGCAGGTCCAGAATGACAGTTGAATGAGCTCTTGGTAGATTAAGGGGACACTGGTGTTGTTTACTCTCAGGAATGGATCTCTGTGAGAATAATATCCGATGGTTAAAGCTATCTGCTGTATTCTGCATAGTATCTGTGAAGCAAAGAGGGAGAAGTTGCTACTGATGTGGAGGGCAGAGATGGAGAAGTTGTCTGCTGAGTTTGAACAGCCAGATACAAAGACTATTAGAAATGTGGAGCTGTACGGCTGAAGGTGCTCTTGAAAGAGCACTTGAACAGTGAGTCACAGTAACGTGCTGTGGTGTATGTACTGTGATCTATTTGGCCCTGCTGTTTTGGGGCCTGTTAGGAATTGTGTGGTGCTTGGTGAGCATCTATGAATATAAAACTGTCAGTGCACCTATGAACATTGTGGTGCTTGCTGTACATTTATAACACTGTGTTTGTCGCTGATCTTAGGACTTGAGTCAGACTGTACAATAACAAGTAGTGGTTGCTTTCAGGACCACCAGGCACTCCAGAGCGGATGTTGTGAACTAATAAAGGTGAATTATTTTCCAAAGAATAGAATTTTATTGACTAACAAAATCAGTGCAAAGCAAAACCTGTGCAGTTTTAAAGCAAATACATTAAAAACGTAAGTTCTGTTCCATTAATTTATTAAGGGTAATGAACATTCATGTCCATTTTATCTACACAAACAACAGCTGTGGCTCTCACAGGCCAGTGTATTTGAAACTGTGGGTGTCCTTAACGTCCCCTGATGTGGAGTGGTCAGGGTAGGGATGCGGCTCCTGAAGCCATGTGGAATGTTGAGGGGGAGTGTAGGCATGTTCTGCAGTGGAGTTTTTTATGGACTGCAAAGGGAGGCAGGGCTGTGACTGAGAGACCCATAGGTCCACAAGAGCCTGCAGCATCTGTGGTTGCTGCTGGAGAAGCCCCATGATGGCCTGGTGCATCTCCCTCTGTTTTTCCTGCTGGGACTCCTGGGCCTTTCTCCTGTCTGCTCTTTCCTTCTCCAGGCTGTCTGCAGTGTTCATCCTGCAGGCCCTGTGCTCACGGTCTGATGCAGCATTGACTTGCAGGAGCTCATGGAACATGGCATCACAAGTCCCCTTCTTTCTTACCTTATCTGGCGCAGGTGTTCTGCAGGTGTGGAGGGGGAACCCCTCAAAACCACAACAGCAGCAGCTACAGATAAATCACGCTGAGGTACCGTTGCCTGTTTAGTCACAACAGAAAGTGAAATCTGAGGTTCAGAACTCCCTTCTTTTCTTCCCTTAACGTATTAAACAAAACTTGCCTATTGACACTGCTGTTTCAGCACACTTGTTCACCGCACACTCCCAGCATTAGCCATAGTGAGTATGGCCCGCCAGGGCAAGGGAAATGTGCAGGGAATTTTACCGTTATATGGCACTATGAGCACAGGACAATGGCACTGAACACTGCCACTGCTCTCCACAGGCGGGGGGTGATTTTAGCTGATCTCTCACTCCTGAGGGGGACAGAGGCAGAGAGAGCACAGCTGCTGGTGGCATCCCAAAGCTGCCTGGACCCATATGTCGCTACCCTGTTTACTGCAGTGGTGCCTGCTCATGTTATCGCTGACTGGTGTGGAGAAGTGTCCTACTGTGGAGGCAGAAATCGGTCTTCCCTCCCTAGAAATCTTCGGGAGATGATTGCAGAGCCCTGCCATGGAAGGTTCATCAGGATGTCTCCAGAGGATTCAAGGGATATAAAGAGTTAATAACTGTGTCCTGTTATGTTGGGGGTGCCATCAGTACATTGCTGGAATGGGAAATACATTTACATGCTCCCTCAAGGTTCCTTCCCCTGCATTGGGCTCACCCATATTTGACTGCTGCGATGGTCTGGACTGCAGGAGAGTCTAAAACAGGGTCTGGCTCATGGTATAGCTGGACCCCTGGTTGCATGTCCCCATCCTGCTCCTCTTCCTCCTTCTTGTCATTGCTGTTCATGGCAGGGACCCGTGACTCTGGCTCCTTGGAGATATCCACAGTGCTTTGCAGCGTGGTGGTGAGGTCTCCGCTAAGGATGGCATGCAGCTCTTTGTAAAAGTAGCAGGCCTTCAGCTCGGCACTGGATTGACTGTTTGCCTCCCTGGCCTTCTGGTATGGCTGCCGCAGTTCCTTGGCTTTCATGCGGCACTGCTCATGGTCTTTGTCGTATCCCTTCTCCTGCATCCCCCAAGGAATCTGCCCATAAATGTCCACATTTCTGTGGTTGGACTATGGCTGTGCCTGCATGGTCTCTTCTCCCCAAGGCCCAAGATACTGAGTATCTTGTCTCCTCTAGGCTGGAGTGCATCTGGAGTATATAGCTGGCGTGTTCAGCTGGGCAGTTGCATTCAACAATGGAGAGCTGCTAGATGTGCTCACCAAGCCTGGCAATAAGGAAAAGCAAATTTCTGAAATGCCAGGTCTTTAAAGGGAATAGGGGGCCTTCTGGTCTCCGTGACCCCGGGCAGTGGAGTCACAAGTGTGACCAGAGTGGTCAGTGTCAGGCATTGGGGGTCAGCTGCTGGAGTCCTGTTAGGGCTGGCATAGGTAACATATTGTCTACACTCGCACTGCATCGAGCTCAGTGCATCGATCATGGCTCAACACTGCTTGGGAAGGTGGTGTTATGATGTCGGCATAATGGAGAGCTTTCATGGGTGGGAGAGAAGATTAAGTATTGACATATGAATGACTCAGTCAACATTGATCTAACTTTCTAATGTAGACCAGGCCTTAGCAGAGTTCATTTTCTCCAAATGAAATAAGCTATCGTGCTGAACACACTTGGCTTTTACTGCATAGAAATGTTGCTTAAAAAAAAATCACACTCCTATCTGACATAACTATACTGGCAAAAGTTTCAAGTGTTGACGTGGCTTCAGTTGCAGAGAGTAGGTGTTAGAGTAACTCTCCACTGATAAAGAAAATCTCTGCTTGCTAATTCACTGCCATTCAGATCGGGAGTATATGTGGCCTGAGCCCTACAGCTGCATGGGAAAAATCTAGAAAGGGAGAACTGAGAACTGAAAGGAACCCTGTCCTTTCTCCTAGTCACAGCCTGATCTTTGACTCTTTTCAGCACAGTTCTGCCTTGCTAGGCCACAGGTGCATGGAGACCTTTTCTTTTAGCTTCAGGCATCTTCTGTTTCAGTTCTCCTGTGGGAAATAACCATGAGACTCTGCAGCAGAGATGGTGGGCCACATACTCTAGCCACAGGAGATCCAGGGAAGCCTTGTTGCAATAGCCCATACAAATCTCAGGGAGTGCTACTGGCCCTCAGGCTCCTGGAAAGGGCTCTTCAAAGAACCAGTCGGCTGCCACATACCAGAGCTGGGGTAGATCCAGAGTCAGAATCAGGGACCGAAGCTGAGGGTCAGAACCAGGGACAGACACCACATGCCAGAGCCAGGGTTGAGCCAGAGTTGGAGTCAGCAGTCGGATCTGGGGGTCAGAGCCAGGGCTGGTAGCCCATGGTCAGAAGCAAGGCATAAGGGCAGGAACTGGAGGAGAGGCGAGGATCAGGCACTGAGCAGGAGCAAGGTGGGAGCTAGGAGCGAGGGCAGGGGCGAGCCAGGAGAAGGTCAGTAGTAGCGCAGGAGTCAAGAACAGACTTGGAAGCAAGCAAGAGCAGAGTCCAACACAGCAACTGCGAGCAGCACCATTTCTCAGACAGCCCAACCCAGTCACTTCCTGGCTTAAGTAGTGGGTGCAAGCCAATCAAGCAGCTACAGGTGCTCTGATAGGATTTCCTTTGGGGCCGAACCTTTCAGGATTGTGAGGTACTACTTTACCCGTCTCCCTTGGTGGTGACACTTGAGTGTCAGAGATCTAGGGCCTCCATAGCCGTGGGTTCCAGACCCACATTCTTGGTTCTTACAAAAGCTGCTGCTAAGTATGTGAATATTTATTTGAACTCCAGGTACAAGGTTTTTATTTCACTTTCTGCAATTCTCAGTGTGGGTTGTGATTTGAAGGGAATATTTGGTTGTGCAGCATGTCTTTACACCAGCCTATGGAATCCCTCACTGCAGCAGACCAGAGTCCCATTCTGTGACAGGATTTTAAAGAGGGCTGCATAACTGGGATGACCACTAATGAAATTTTGTAGTTCTGCAAACTGATTACCCATATTACTGTGTCAAGCTTCATGTTGCGGGGCATAAGCTGATCATATAAAGGCGTTGTGTAGCACTGCACGTGTGCCATGACAGGTCTTTTTTCCTTCCCTCCCAAGCATTAAATGCTGGTTACTGCCTGAGGCAGGTTGTTATGATGATGCATTATTTGTTCAGTGCCAGCAGAGTGCTTTGTGACAAGTCAGAGAAGGAGGGGCTGAGATACAGCATAAACAATCAGAAGGTGTGACAAATAAACAAAATGTGGAACACCTGGGTTTTGTTGTGCATCGGATCATACTTGACAGATTATAATGGTCTCTAACTATGAATGTATTTTAAGAATCTTGATCCATTGTGTAACTCAAAACAAACCTGTTTTGCAGTCTGGTACCGGCTGGGCTGTGGGTTTTGAGAGAGGCTCTTGCCTAGGCTTCCGGTGGGGCAATTGATTTTTCAGAAGCGCTGAATACCTGCAGCACCTATTGACCTCACTTGGAGTTATGAGCATTCAGCTGTTCTCAAAACAAGGCCCGAAGCTTCTCAAATCGGGCATCCAGAAAATTGGGAACGCACAATTAGCAGCCAATTCTGGTGTAAGTGACTTGTCCAGCTCAGGAAGTCAGTGGCAGAGTCAGAGCTGGAGCCCAGTATGCCTCAGTCTAGTGTCTTAACCCCAGGACCATGCTTTCCTTCTCTCCCTCCCTTTGCCTCATTCATGACACACCTCCCTACATCCTTGCCAGTGAGCTACAACATCTCTGTAGTAGACTAGCCGTGAAACGTTAGGAATCAGTGTCCCTTGTTCAGGTAGGTGATGAGTGTGAACTTGTGATTAGTGCAACGGTTACAGACATGATAGCTTGCACCTCGCTGTGACACACTCTTTCTTGGGGGTGTCTACGCTGCAATTAGACCTTGGTAGCCGTCCCATGCCAGCTGACTTGGGCTCAGGCTCCGGGGCTGTTTCATTGCAGTGTAGACGTTTGGGCTGCAGCCTGAGTCCGAATGTTTTCACAGCAGTTAAACAGCCCCACACACAACCCAAGCCCTGCCATCCCGAGTCAGCTGGCACGGGCCAGCCGCAGGCGTCTAATTGCAATGTAGACATACCCTTGGTGATAGTGTAAGAATGTGATTTCGGTGTGGCCGGTGAAGAAACCTGAGTTCTATTCCCAGCTCTGCCGGAAATGACTTTATGTAATCTCTCATTTACTTTAATCTTTAAAATGCGGCAATGGCTCTTGCCTGTCTCCTAAGATAGGGATACAAGACCTTGTTCAATAATAGTGGCTGTGTTGTGCACCAGTGAGTGGAAATGGTGAAGCTTCAACTCATGGTCTCCTGGCTCCCTCCTGAGTCTAAAGAACATTTTAATTCTCCGTCTCTCTCTTCCCTCCTTCAAATATTGCTAGACTTGCTGATGCCGTAGAACAAAGAGCCTAGCTCAGCTGTGACAGAACATCTTGTGAAATGTGGTACCCTTGACCGTGTCCTAAAGTTCTTTCCATCTAAATAGACTAATACCAAATGCATTGAGAGATCCAGAGAGAGCTTCTGTTTTGAAGCTTAATAAGCGTGTGTGTGTGTGTGTGTGTGTGTGTGTGTGTGTGTGTGTGTGTGTGTGTGTGTGTGTGTGTGTGTATAAAATATATACATATGTACACACACACACAACCAGTGGATGATGGCATTTTTATCAATGTGGGTTAATACTGAGAAGGAAGTTGAAGGAAGGGTGGTGTGACCAGAGTCTGAGGGGAGCCACATTGAGGTTACTTAATTAGGACAAACTGCAAAGAATGGAGCAGACAATCCCGAAAGCTGGTGGTCATTCCAGTACTTAGATCCACCATGCTAGTCTCAAATACCTTCTATAATACCTTCCCGGTTATCCAGAAGCCAAAACACAGTTTCCTTAAAGCAACCCAGCCTTATGCCTCCATCCAGACACCCAAGTCAAATATGGTGAGGATTACTGAAAATCTTATTCATCATATAAGAAAGTTCTACCAATCCCAAAGGATCGGACACATTACCTCCCAGGTTAATGACTATTTCAGATCTTACCCAAATACACACTTACAGCCAATTTTTATTAACTACTAAAATGTATTAAAAAAGTAGAGAGAGTGTATTGGTTAAAAGATCAGTATACATACAGACATGAGTACAGTTCTGAGATCAGATTCATAGTAGAGATGGTGAGCTTTGTAGTTGCAAAGAGTTCTTTCAGAATTTGTCCATAGGTTATAATCCAATGTTCATATTCAGGGTGATCCAGGTGGGACTGGAGATCTCAGTTTTATGACTCAAGCTGCCCCTGCATAAAGCATCAAGCCGATCTGAGATGAAAGGATCAGGACCCAAGACACTTTTATACAGTTCCAGGCCTTCTCTTGACAGCATGGAGTCCTTAGGCAAACAATAGGCAATCATGGAGACTTTGAAGTAGACCTATTTCTTAAGCATCACCAGTAATTAGCTACAGGGATTAACATAAGGCAATTGCCTGTTTTCTGCCATTTGCAGGTGATTTGCTATACATTTCAAAGAGAGATGAATCCAGTAATATATTTGCAATTCATTTAAATGTTAAGATCTCCTTTTGATCCTGAATTAATAGAACACAGCATAGACAGAAACTCTTTGATTACATTGTTAACCTCTAACTGTATATATATAAACACACAAAACCACAAACATTATCTTATATGTTCCTAGTAGTTGAATTTGGGTCATTTATCCTGCAGGATGCTTAACCCTTTCTGGCCATGTGTTACAGGTGGTGTCTGCTGTACTGGGATAGGGGTTTTGTAGGGGTAGCATTGAAGAAGGTATTAAAACTAGACAAACACTGTATTAGAGAGACCAGTGGTCTGATCTGAGCAGCAGGAGGTTTGTTTCTGGACTAGAGGGTCCAGGAGTCTGATCTGTTACGGCTGGGGTGTGTATTTTTTTCAGTCATTTAGTCTTTTGTTCAGAGATAGACCTGGAGGAAGCAATGTTTCTTCTCAGAATCCTAGTGTTCCATCTTGGTCACTATCACCATGTACAGCAGTTACTGTCATGACAACTGATAATATCAAGACACAGACAGGAACTTGTAACGGCTGCAGCATAGCTTCTAATATCTGTACTTGTTGTGTGGCTAATAATAACTGTTCTCTGTAGCTAGGAAGTGTCTTCACCCTCTCCCTCGTGTGCTCAATGCAGGGGATAGGATCACTGTAAATCAGTCCTGGAGAGAAGT
This sequence comes from Gopherus flavomarginatus, assembly GCF_025201925.1. NCBI lineage: Eukaryota > Metazoa > Chordata > Testudines > Testudinidae > Gopherus > Gopherus flavomarginatus. The sequence continues at coordinate 21,400,039 of NC_066627.1, forward strand.
GACACATGGATTTCCTGGAGTTTGTATTGTGGAGATCCTGCCTAGCTGCGCCAGTCCACTCCACACTCTGCAGTTACTTCAAGCGAAGTGGAGTTGGAGCATTCCCCTCTGGGCTATTGAGTAGGAAAATACTGATTTTATACAGAACAATACAAACGGATGGTGTTTACTTCCCTGCCTGATTGGAAGAGCAAGCATAAGGCTTTACGCTGAGCTAGGTTGGCTTTTGTTTTGTTGAGAAAAGACCTGCAGCAATTTAAGCGTAATGTGGCCTAGTGAGACCCAAACAATCCATCGCATTGGCCTTGGATCCCAGCTGGTCTAACACTATTGACTTTGTACCCTTTGCTCAAGCACAAAGTTCAGTTTAACCATTTTGACAGCTGTTGAAAATACAGAACCGTGAGTTCTGGGGACAAACACCTGTATTAGTGCACTTGTACAAACCTCAGGAGCAGGAAGCAGCTCTGAGAGGCTCACCATGGCCAGAATTTCAGAATCCCAGGGTGTAAGGCCTGTGGAGGAGAGAGCCCCAGAGCTATTCTGAAGCACTCTCCCAAGACCAGCCTCTCTTGGCTTCAGAAAAACGATTCCCATTATGAAAGCCTAAGTCCTAAGCTCTAAGAAGTTACATCCTAATGTATTGCAGATGGAGCTTGGAGCCACTCCCAGCTCTGCAAGTTGTTTCACCTCACTGGGCCCACCTGGCTTGGATTCAGCCTGTTGCTGTGGCCTGCTGGACCAAGACTTTTCTGGTAGCTCCTTCAGCCTCTGTATAGCTTTAGCTTTTAACAATAATTTTAAAAAGGCCGTTTTCAAATGTAGGTGCTGAAAAGAAGTCACTTAAATATCAGCCTAATTCTTCAGAGGTCCTGAGACGTGCAGCTCCTTCTGTCCTCAGTGATAGCGTCAGGGCTTCCAGCAGCCCTTGAACATCAGCTTCAGTAAGAAGCAGTCTGTCTTCAACACCCAAAAATAGCAAAGGTCACTTGAGGATTATGCCATAGAAACAACTGAAAGATGAAGATTTGAACTTGATAAGAAAGCTGAAAAGCTCTTTTTCTTCACCTTCAGGGTAGCACAGAATGAGCAATGTAAAGAAAGGATTGGAGCTCTTTGCCTTCAGTATAGTCCTCCACATCCATTTAAACTTGCAAGCCCATTACTAGTAGCTGCAAGTGTGAAAATGGAGAGGAAAATCAGAGGAAGAATTAAAGGAATCAGCACTGACACTAATACAATATGATTGGTCACTGAGTTGATAATGGCTACAAGCATCCGACCGCGCAGGGGCAAATGTTTCCCTACTTATACTATTGATTCTGTGTCCAAAAAGAAAACTATAGAACATTGTGTCCAGCTTGCTGAACGTGCTTCCAAGAATGCAGATAAAAGTGTGACAAGGAGGTCTTTGACACTTGCATTGACAACAGAAATAAAATGAAAATGATGAGAACTCGTCTGCAACCATCTAAAGCTTCTGTCATCTGGGTGTTCAAGAGAGTTAATGCTCACTGAGAAACAACTAGTCCTACAAGTCCATAGTACCTTGTCTTCAACTACCATCAGCCTCATGTTTGTTGGACTGAAATAAAGAGTAATTTCTCAGTTTCCCAATGACTCTCAGGAAGATTCTCTACACTTGCATGCAGCTACCATAGACTGTTGAAATTTGTACTGAGCATGAGGCAGTGTCTGATTTAAAATACCAAACATACCACACATTTTACAAAATATGAGACGAAAGGCTCTAAAGTTACAAAAGGATTTGAATGAAGTGTCAGAGAGACTCAATGTACAGATGATACTACCATCACAGTCTCTCTGGAGAGCTGCTTGATTTAATTAATGACAAAGAACTGGAACCCACAAGGACAAAATATATAAATTAATTAAAAGTTTCAGAGAAGAACCTCCCCATTACTTTGCCTTACTAGCTGATACCATTTGCAGGGTCGTAGGATCTACCTAGAACAGGAAGCGGAAGCTGAAATATAGCTGTGGAATGTAATCATTTCTTCTCTTCTAGCATTTAAAATTCAAGCTCTACATTTCTATTTCATATCTGTGCCGCTGATTCAGGAATATACCTCTACTCAAGACAGCATTTAAGCACGTGTGTCTGAATCTGGGCCATTGTTTGTAAAGGAAATTGTTCTCCTGGTTATTGCATCAAAATGCTGGAAATCTGCGGCAGTAAAATCAAAGAAGACAATGGGTTCTTTTTAATTTTCACTTCTGTCTAGCCCATTCAGCATCAATTGAATGTGTTTTTAGCATTGGTCTGAGCTTTGCCTGAAAAAGCAAATAAACTGATAAAAGTGTACAGGTATCTAAGGGCAAATACAAAGATGACAGGGGTCTAACTAGTTAGGTTGGGGCCTTATTGTATATTGTGTTTCATCTGCAGAATTGTACTTTTTGGGCAATGTGTTCAGCTCATTATGTGTGCCGAAGAAAAGTGTTTCTGAAGTGAATCAGTTATGATGAGTTTGTATTGAATTTCACAGACACATCATGAGCTTTTTTACTAGGTTTTCAAGTGTTGGTTTACTCCCCCTCCCTTCCCTGCCCCAGGAAAAGTGTGTGGGGACTGGGGAAAATCACAAGAAGTGACCCATTCCCTCCATACAGAGCTTTCTTGAACCAGCTGTTCCCCTTTGGGCTGTGATCAGAGCAGTTGAGATTTGGTCCTCTGTGGACTCTGTACGGTTCTTATTGACTCTGGCTCGTTGCCAGATTCCTGTACTATCCCAGCATTGTAGTGGCTAACTTGAGTCACACTTAATAGGCTTGGACAGTTAATACTTTCAAGAGCTCCTCTGCATTTGTTCCTACTTAATTTTTTTTAACAAAGCAGACAGGGACAGCTGCAACCTGAGAGATTGCCTGAAAACTGAACCAGTGTAGGAAAGTTGTGATGAAAACAGAGTTATCTTTGTTTGATGCATTTAACCACCAGTGTCTAGCGGACTTTGCTGATGGAGAAATAGCCAATTCCTTTCTAAACTATGTCAGTGGGTTGTATGGGTTTTCAAGAGGCTCTGTGTCTTGGCTTATCAATGACTGGCAGCCTTTAAACTTAACAAGACAGAAGGCCATTATTTTGCTAATGCCATATGTTTAAAAATGTCTCTGCCTTAGATGCGTAACTTTCCATTCTTATTCTGAGGCTCTACAGCTTTTTGCTTCAAGATGAGGTTGTCTTTGTGGGAGTGCACCTGTGAAAACAACTGGCACCTAAAGTAATATCAGGTTCTGTGTGTCAGTTACACCCAGGAATTGTGTGGTTGAGTCCCCATTTTACCATTATAATCTCAGTAACTCAAGGTATGTCTATGCTGCAATTAGACACCCACGGCTGGCCCATGCCAGCTGACTCAGGCTTGTGGGGCTCGGGCTGTGGCGCTGGGTAATATTGCAGTGTAGAGTTAAGGCTGGGACTGCAGCCTGAGCTCTGGGATCCTCCCACCTTGCAAGGTCCTAGAGGAGGGGTAGGCAACCTATGGCACACGTGCCAAAGGTGGCACACAAGCTGATTTTCAGTGGCACTCACACTGCCTGGGTCCTGGCCTCCGGTCCGGGGGGCTCTGCATTTTACTTTAATTTTAAATGAAGCTTCTTAAACATTTTAAAAACCTTATTTACTTTACACACAACAATCATTTAGTTATATATTATAGACTTATAGAAAGAGTCCGTCTAAAAACGTTAAAATGTATTGCTGGCACACAAAACCTTAAATTAGAGTGAATAAATGAAGACTCAGCACACCACTTCTGGAAGGTTGCCGACCCCTGTCCTAGAGCCTGGGCTCCAACCTGAGCCCGAATGTCCGCCCATAGCCTAAATTCTGCGAGCCTGAGTAAGCTGGCACTGGCCAGCCGCAGGCTTTTAGTTGCATTGTAGACCAACCCTCAGTCCATCCCACTCCATTTACCCCCTGCCATCCCTTGCAGCTTCCTCAGAAAAGCTGCTTTCTCCCTGAAGTTACTCATGCATGTTCTCTAACAGGAGAATAATTTGTTGTCATGGGTTCGGAGGTTAATGAGATTGAGGTGCCTGGGTGATCTACAGGTTTGAAGTGTTGGAGGGGGTTTGCTCTCAAAACCTAGGAGACAACGAGTTTAGCCTGAGGTGGGTTGGGAGCTTCTCGTTCTGTCCCTCCTTCCCAGTCCAGAGGGGCAGGAAAGGCTACAGAGGCAGCATGCTGAGCTCGGTGGAGAATGGAGCTCACTGCCAGTGGGGCTGTGATAGCCAGCAATGGAGGAAGCAGTGTTTAGCTCCTCTTGGCCAGTGCAAAGGGCTGGGGCGGCTGCTGCTGCTGTGCTTTCTCTGTCCCAGTGTCACCAAAGCAGCAGGCCCTCTGCAACATGAGTCTCCTGTCTGTGTGAGAGACTGCTGTCCTTTGGCTGCTCCAGGCTGTGCTCTGTCTGGAGCATTATTGTCTGGGGGCTGGCAGTGCTGCCTTTTAGCTAAGGTTGCCCAGCGCTTCCTGTTATAAGACCCTGGTTTCAGTTGCTCATAACTTTGACAAACTGAAGCTATTTGGGCTGAAATTTCTCATGTAGGGTGTTTTTGTTGTTTTTGTTTTAAAGTTTCAGCTAAAACAGTTCAGCTGTGTCTCAGAGTAAGGTTGGGAAAATGTTGTTTTTGCCCATGTTAAAAAAAAAAAAACTTCCCTTTTCCTCTGAGAAGTTTTAGTGCCTCCAGGCTTTGGAGAAGGGACTTGGTGTCAAGGATGTGTCTTGTGCTGTCCTTGAGGAAATACACTCAATTTTGGCCAAATTACAAGTCCCAGCGAAATCTCATTTTGCACATGCTCAGTAGAGACTTGTTAGAGTTTGGCTGCTAAGTTTCCTTATGATTCTATCTGTACTGGGCATGCTCCATCCTCTTGCAGTGCCTACCAAACTGCATGTGCTGTCCTCACAGAGGAAGCTCCATCCCACAGGGGCTAAGCATGACTTTCCCTGCTAGCTGCCAGGTGCTGTAGTGGCACAGGGGACAGAAACTGACAGCAGAGAGTGGCTTTCCTGCTGGTGCCCAGGTAGCCTGAAGGAGGAGGAAGCAGCCTGACTGGAATGCAGAGGGGCTAGGAATAGGGTAGGGCGATGGCAGAGAATACAGGGCACTGGGAAGGGGGAATTAGGAACTGAAAAGTGGGGAACAGGAGCAAAGTGATGCAGACAACTGGGATGAGGGATAGGAACAAAGCAGGGGAGGATGAGCAGGAGCCATGGAGTGAGGAGGAACCATGGACAGGAGAAGCCAAAGGAGTTGGATAGTAGAAGAGGGGTCAGGGTCTGGGGAGAGTGAATTAGGAGCAGAAGAGGATAGGGAGAGGTTGGGAGATTGGGGCAGAAGAATCCATGACTGTTTACAGAACCTGGGACTGAACTCGCTATTCCTGAGTCTCCACGTTCCTCTGCTATCAGCACATATCATCGGGTACCTCATCCCTCATTAGTGGCTGGTCCACAAAGAGGATGACAAGCTACTACTGCTACCAGGTACTCCATTAGCACTACTGGTAGAGGACTGTGCTGTGGATCACTTCTTGTACTGCACCCCCCCCCCCCCGCCGTGCTTCCTGCACTCATCGCTCCTCAACTGCAGGAAGAGGGGCCACTGTACAGTGAGATGCTCCACCATCTGCCCAGCACCCATGCATCCAGACCCCCTCATACCCAGACCCTCCCACTGACCTTCACCCCCCCGACGTGCCTCACTCCCCCTGCACCTGGACCACCCTGACAAGCCACCTGCATCCCCACCCTACCAAACCCCAGCCAGCTGCACCTGGAGCCCCACCCCACTGAGCCCCACCGCCCCAGCATCTGGACCCCCCTACTGACCCCACACACACCCAGACCCCCCCACCACTGAGCCCCAACCCTCTTTGATCAGTGCTTCAGTCGCATGGTGGTGGTGTCTGTAGATGGAAGTGGAAAAGAGAGGAAGAGCATGGCAAACCTCTCTCCCTTTTATCATGTTCTTTCTTCCGTCTTGGCTTTGCCCCACCCCCCCCTTCAGAGTCAGGTAAGCATTACCTCATCACAGTCCCAAACTGGCCAAGGGAAGGAGGGGGTGACTCACTTGAGAGTCCAACAGATCCTTTGTTGTTGCCTAGGCCAGTGTCCTTTGTTCCTGTGAGGCTGGGCTGAGTTTGTCCCATACATGCACTGAAGATGTGTTAACTGCCCTTCTGTTCCTGGAGAGTTTTGCCTGGGCTTATTTTAAGCCATGAGGACACATTTTCAGCCTCACAATTATATACATGAAATTACAACCTATAACATTACTATAACAACAATGCTCAGTGCATTATGAGCCTTCTGAAGACACTGACGTGACAACTCTGCATTGGATACCAGACAGTCATATTATAAGGATGAACATGGGGGTGCAGGGTGTTCCCTCGAGATACAGAGTATCACAGCTGCCTTGCTGAGCCTGCCTGCCCACACCTTGTGCACCTGGCATGGAGGGGCAAGGCCCAGGGGTGTTTCTGGGGCAGGCTTGGTCCTTGCTGTGTCAGGGTTGGGTGCAGGCTCCCTGCTGAGTCTTGTGTCCCGGGGGTATGTGGGGGGGTTCACAATGATTTCCCACCTCTGTGCAACCAGTGGCCTGTGCTCCCCAATGCTATGCTGGAGCCTCCATATTTATTTTACAATTTGCAGAATTTTAAAATATTGTGCACAGAATTTTTATTTTTTTGGTGCAGAATTTTTATTATTTGGCACAGAATGCCCTTAGGAGTAAAGGAGGCAGTTATCTATTGTCATTCTACCTCATCTGTTGGCAGAACTTGCAGGGTGTGCAGTGAATGAGGCAGGGGACTATATGAAGAGTGAGTTCAGTCTCATGGCTAAGGCAGTTACATGGTGCCCTGAAGAACTGGTCCTGATTCAACCAGAGTTAATATGTGGTACTGGACAAGTCACTTAAACTGAGCTAGTGGTCACCAATTACGTTTTCCTCATTTTCTGGGTGCCTAATTTGAGACCCTGGGTCTGGTTTTCAAAAGTGGTGAGCACCTACAGCTGCAATTGAAGCCAGTGGGATCTGTGCTAAGGGCGCCGGAACCTTTGTAGAAGTGGAGGGGCCAAGGCCAAAGTGACAGGGGAATTAAAATACTATTTAAAAATCCCACAGAGCGTAATGTAAATAACCAGAATGCAAAATGTAGCCACATTATAATATTTAAGGTATTATTATAACATGAAGAAACAAAAAAAAAAAGACAACTTTAGTTATAAACATCGGACTGCAGTTTATTTTTGCACTTCATGTATTGTTCTTCCCTTGCATTTATCATTTTACTGCAGATACTCCACTGTTAGTGCTGCACTATTAGTACACCTCTACCCTGGTATAACACACATTTAGATATAATGTGGTAAAGCAGCACTCCAGGGGGGCGGGGCTGCGCACTCTGGTGAATCAAACCAAGTTCAATATAACGCGGTTTCACCTATAACGCAGTAAGATTTTTTGGCTCCTGAGGACAGCGTTATATCAAGGTAGAGGGGTATTAGTATTTATTGAATTGTAACTCGCAGTTCTGTAACATTACAGCCGAATCATCCTTGTTTCTATATAATGCATATTTTAACTATTGTAACCCTAAATTGTAAATCTCCTTGGAAAAAGGCATCTGCAAAATAAATAAAAATAACAATAAACAACTTTGTCGGGAGGTAAACATGTCCCATAGAAGAGAACCATATAAATGATTTTTTGTAATGTTTTATAAAAAATAAAATATCAAACGTATTTGTTTATTTTCAGAAAACCTAACGAACGCCATCATCAGGCTGTAGCAGATAGAAGCAATACAAAATCTATTAAGCAAAACGTGTAAACTTAATGCAATTCTGATCATGCGATTATTTAGGATTGCTATGGATAGCTAGGAATGCATCTGATCTCATGTCATAGTGTATCTTGACCTTTAGCAGTATGATCATGTTTTTCCCACCCTGCATATGGTTGCCTCTGGCATTTCCTAACTTTTGAGTGTTCAACTTTGTGACCTGAACACTTATGGTTCTGGCATTGGTGAGCTGTGCTCTGGAAAAAACAGGTCTTGGTCACCTCAAATGGGCACCCAAAGTTAGTGGACAGTGTTAACCTTAATCTCTCTGAGCATTAGTTCTCTGTCTGTAAAATGGGGATAATACTCCCTCACCTCACAGGGGAGTTATGAAAATACATTTTGTAATGTTTGTGAAGCACTCAGATACTATAGCGATGAGCATGATAGAAAAACTTACAAGGAAATGAATAGCTCTGTCCTCAGAGCACCTTTTGAATAATACGCAGTAAAATGAGCCCCAGGGCCAGTCATTAAACAACAAAGATAGGACAAAATATTATATAGCAGCTCATGCAGTGAGCACCGTCCATCCTGTACGCTCACTGGGGCAGGAGTCCTGTGGAAAAAATAATAGATGAGTGTGTAATTAAAGGCTGTATCCTAATGTTGTCGGCACAGAGTGCCCGAGGGTGTCAACGGTTGGGTCCGTTGCCCGGTGTGCTTCGCAACCAATTAAACACACCAGGGTGGAGAAGTAACCAAACTTTATTTGAGCTCAAATAAGACGCCTGGAGCCACACAGGACTCAGATCAAGCGCGCCAAACAAACAGCTTACCTAACTATTTATACTGGAACCAAAACTGATACACATTATAACATGATCTGTCACTCACACTGTCCCCACCCAAGGCCAAGTCTGCCTAGTAACAGTTCAGTTTCCCGCCCAAAGGTTAAATCTACCCAGCAACAGAGGGAGTAGGAGTAGCCCCTCCCAACAAGGGCAACCTGAGGTCAAACATGGAGGAGTAAAACTCAAAATGGAGGAGCTGGTACACTATGGCTCAGAACAAGAGAACTTCATCTGCTCTCATGGCCTTCCATTCTCCCGAATTACCTGGGTTATTCCAAGTGCGTCCCCAACACTAATGCATATGCACGAGGGGGCTGAATGAAGGTTGTGCGGGATTCTTCATTGAGCCACCTGCACTGATGCCCTAGACATTAGAACCTAGTAAGCTGTGAATAGTTGTGTATTATTTCCTTCAGTGTGCATGCCCTTTGCATGCTGAATTGCATCTGCCCTCTACTTGCCCATTCACCTACCTTGGTTAGGTTGGGTTGACATTCCTCACAGTTAATAGCTCTGAGTCATCTGCAAATGTTTTCATCTTGTTGTTTATTATTCCTTGTGTGATCATGAATGGGTCTCTTTACTAAGCATTTGTGAGGCTCCTAGACTGCGTGTTCCCTTTCCTGGCTGTCCCACGTATGGTATGTCCTTCTGGGTTCTGGCTGCCTGCTCATTTGAGAGATGCCGCAGGTGGTTCCCGCATCGTCCTCTGTAGTCCCAGCTCTGATCCTCTTGTTCTGAAAGATATAGTGTCAGGGATCTCCCCCTGCTGCCCTGGCTGGATGAGGATCAGCCTACACTGCAAAGTTAGCTGTAAAAGTTTTATGTAGTTTGCAGCTGTGCAGTCTGGCTGGTTTCACTAGTTACACAGGTAGCCTGTTCCAGAATAAAAATTATAAAAAGTCAGTTGTGTAGCTGTGGCTGCAGAATCCTGTTCTATTCCCAGTTCACAGCTTGACTGATGTGGGCTAATGCCCAGTCACTGGAGCAGTTGCATACATTATGTGTGATGTAGGGCTGTTGATTAACAGCAAACTCATGTGATTAACTCAAAAAAATTAATTGCGGTTAAAAAAATGAATCACGATTAATCACACTGTTAAACAATAGAATACCAACTGAAATTTATTAAATATTTTTGGATGTTTTTCTACATTTTCAAATACTTTGATTTCTATTACAGCACAGAATACAAAGTGTACAGTGCTCACTTTCTATTATTATTTTTATTACACATATTTGCACTGTAAAATGAAAAACAAAAGAAATACTTTTTGATTCACCTCATACGAGTACTGTAGTGCAATCTCTTTATTGTGAAAGTGTAACTTACAAATGTAGATTTTTTTGTTGTTGTTACATAACTGTACTCAAAAATAAAACAGTGTTAAACTTTAGAGCCTACAAGTCCACTCCGTCCTACTTCTGTTCAACCAGTCGCTAAGACAAACAAGTTTGTTTACGTTTACGGGAGATACTTCTGCCTTCTTATTTATAATGTGAGAAAGTGAGAACAGGCATTCACATGGAACTTTTGTAGCCAGCATTGCGAGGTATTTATGTGCTAGATATGCTAAACCAGGGGTTGGCAACCTACGGCACGTGTGCCACCTTTGGCACGCGAGCCAAATTTGCCGGGCACGCGGCTGCCAGCCAGGGTTCCGGCTGCCGGCCCCGCTCAGAGCGCGGCCGACTGAGTGAATGGAACCCCAGGCTGGCAGAGGCTGAGCAGGGCCAGCGACTGGGACCCCAGACCAGCAGCAGGCGCGCCCCCTGGCTCGCCCCTCACCGTGCTTGGGTTCTGTGGCTCCCAGGAGTGTGAGCTGCTGGGGCACGGGGCTCTGAGCCTGCTGTGGGAGGGGCGGCGGCAGCAGCTCACACTCCCGGGAGCTGCAGAGCCCGAGCTTGGCGAGAGGGGAGCCGGGGGGCTCACGGGGACCGCCGCCTGCATGCATCCGCTGCAGGACCCCCCCCGGGGGGGCACCAAGCTGCAGCCTGGGCAGGCGCGCCCTCCGGCTCGCCCCTCACTGCGCTCGGGTTCTGTGGCTCCCAGAAGAAGGAGCCGCCACTGCCCCTCTTGCAGCTCCCCTCCCCCGCTGCCTCAGCACTCCACATGGAGTTTTGCCTCCATGTAGAGCCAGCATCTGACCGGCATGGGCCTGGTGAGGGGAGTCCCAGGGGGCAGTCAGGGAGCAGGGGGAGGGCTGGATGGGTCGGGAGTTCTGGGGGTCCTATCAGGGAGTGGGGAGTGGTTGGATGGAGCGTGGGAGTCCCCGGGGGTCTGTCTGGGGGCAGGGGTATGGATAAGGGTTGGGGCAGTCAGGGGACAGGTAAGGGGTAGGATCCTAGGGGGGGCAGTTAGGGTGTGGGGGTCCCAGGAGTGGGCTGGGCTAGGGCAGGGCTGTCCCCTTTTCTTTGATTGTTGAAATATGGTAATCCTAGATGAGGGGGGAGCTGGGGGGCGCATGGGGGCTGGCACCCACATACATGCACTGCAGCCTGCAGGAGCCCCTGGGGGGGCGCCGGGCCGCAGGAGGGGCAGGAGGGCGCAGCTGCTCCCCACTAGCGGCGCCGCTGCCTTTGCAGGGCTGCTGCTCCCCTGCACCGCACCGGCTCCTCCATGGCTGGGGCTCACTGCTGTCGCAAGCGGGTCACTCTGGCTCCCCGGTGCCTCCAGAAAGCGGCTCCTCCTTGCCAAGCTGCTGCAGCGGCCCAAGCCTGGCAAAGCCAGTGAGTGGACTCGGGCTGGGGGCCACCTGGGTGGGGTGGGGAGGGCTTGCCAGGGGGACTGTGCACCCTCCAGGGGAGTTCAGGGGGCAGGGAGGGGGGAACCTGGTCTGGGGAGCAGTCCCTGGGCATGGCTGGCCCCTGGGTTCTATAAAGGCTCATTGGGATTTACCCCTCAATGAACCGATGTGCGGGGGGGTGGGGGGTGACAAGGTGGAAGTTTTACCTAGGGTGCAAAATATCCTTGCACTGGCCCTGCCCCAGGGGGTGCATGCACCCCAGGTTAAGAACCACTGCATTAAACTGATAAGATCTGCATCTTAATTTAATTAGAAATGAAGCTTCTTAAACATTTTAAAAAACGTGTTTACTTTACATACAACAATAGGTTATAGACTTATAGAGAGAGACCTTCTAAAAACGTTTAAATGTATTACTGGCACTCGAAACCTTAAATTAGAGTGAATAAATGAAGACTCAGCACACCACTTCTGAAAGGTTGCCGAGCCCTGTGCTAAACATTCGTGTGCCCCTTCATGCTTCGGCCACCATTCCAGAGGACATGCTCCCATGCTGATGATGCTCGTTTGGAAAAAAAAAAAAAAAAAAAAGAAGGAATGAATTAAATTTGTGACTGAACTCCTTGGAGGAGAATTGTATGTCTCCTGTTCTGTTTTACCTGCATTCTGCCATATATTTAATGTTATAGCAGACTTGGATAATGACCCAGCACATGTTCATTTTAAGAACACTTTCATAGCAGATTGGTACCTTCTTTGCGTTTTGTCAATGTGAGATTTCTAAATATAGCTACAGCACTCTACCCAAGGTTTAAGATGAGGTGTGGAGCATGGTTTCAGAAATTTTAAAAGAGCAACACTCAGATGCGAAAACTACAGAACCTAAACCACCAAAAAGGAAAATCAACCTTCTGCTGATGGCATCTGACTCAGATGATGAAAAAGAACATGCATCGGTCTGCTGTGCTTTGGATCATTATCGAGCAAAACCCATCATCAGCATGGACGCATGTCCTCTGGAATGGTGGTTGAAGCATGACGGGACATATGACTCTTTAGTGCATCTGGTGTATAACTATCTTGGGACGCTGGCTACAACAGTGCCATGTGAATGCCTGTTCTCGCTTTCAGGTGACATTGTAAACAAGCGGGCAACATTATCTCCTGCAAATTTAAACAAATTTGTTTGTCTGAGTGATTGGCTGAAATAGGACTGAGTGAACTTGTAGGCGCTAAAGTTTTACATTGTTTTATTTTTGAGTGCAGTTATTTTTTGTACATAATTCTACATTTTTTAGTTCAACTTTCATGATAAAGTGATTGCACTACAGTGCTTGTATTAGGTGAATTGAAAAATACTATTTCTTTTGTTTTTTACAGTGCAAATATTTGAAATAAAAGTAATAATATAAAGTGAGCTCTGTACATTTTGTATTCTGTATTGTAATTGAAATCAATATATTTGAAAATATAGAAAACATCCAAAATATTTAAATAAACGGTATTCTGTTATTGTTTAACAGCGCGATTAATTGCGATTAATTTTTTTAATCACTTGACAGCCCTAGTATGATGATTTGTCAGAGCCGTTTCTAATCTGCAGAGTGCTCTCATTCTTGGGCTGCTCTTCTCTTTGCACCAACGGCCCAGGCAGCAGCTGCCAACTCTCAGCCCATTCCACTCCTCTAGTGCCTTCTTGCTAATGCTGAGAGACAGTGGTGGTGGTGTGGGGAGTTCCGCTGCATCCTTGAGCTAGTCAGAATACTAGTGATGTGAGAGTAGGGAAAGAGTGGTTAGCATCGATCCGGTCCCCTGGGGATTTAGGGGGGTGGTCTTTCAGACTTTGCCAGGTGCACCCCCAGTGATTTACCACAGCTTTATTTGCCCTGTTACACTGTAATCCACACCAGGGATTCAGCCGTCCCAGAGGCTGTGGCCCCGTTTACTCTAGCACATTTTACCTGTGCTTACAGTCCTGTGTGCTGACAATGCTAATCAGGACTTTTGAGGTAGGGTTGCCAACCCTCCAGGATTGTCCAGGAGGCTCTAAGAATTAAAGATTGTGTCATGTGATGAAACCTCCAGGAATACATCCAACCACAGTTGGCAACCCTATTTCTGAGGTCCATGTAGAACAACGTGTTCACCAGCATGTTAGCTGGGTATGGTTAAGCCCTATGGGAAGAGGGACCAGAGGTTGGGTGCTCAGGACTCGGGAGCCCTTGGTTCAATTCGCTGCTCTGCTGTGCACTTCCTGTGAAACTTGTGTTCCTGTGTCTCAGTTCCCCCTCTGCACAATGGGGCTTATAGGACGGCAGGGGTGTTGGGAGGATAAATCCATTAAAGATTGTGAGGTGCTCAGATGCTGCGGTGCTGGGGGCCCGATAGGTACTAACTAGAGCCAGCTCCGTGTTCAGACATACCATTTCCTAATGTAGATGAGGCCCATTTGTCTGGAAACAACTATCTTAGCTTGGGAGTGCCCTGGAAAGTGCATCTGAGATGTCACCTCCCTTTAGAGAGGGGGAGCAGGTTTGTGGCTCTGACCATGACCCTCAGAGACTGTTGGCTCATGGAGGCATTACGAGGATTGGAGGCTGCCTGTTGGCTGGTAGGCAGGATCCTTGCAGAGCAGTGGAAGTAATGCTGCTGCTGGACTAGTTCTTGTGGGCTTGCTGACTCTCTTGAGTATTTGCTGCCTCCTGTTCTGAAGCTGTGCGTGAAGGGCAAGCAGCCGCTTTGTCAGTCTGCTGATAATGCTTCCCTCCCTACCTAATCCCTGCTGTCTGTGCATCTGCCAATGGGAATCCTTCCCCAGAAGCTTTTCCCTTGTTTGGTGGAAATGAGGGAACAGTGTGAATCTCCTTTAATGTTTAAGAGGAAAACTTTCCAGACAGTTGCCCCTGCCTGTGAGGAGGCATCTGTTGAGCCTTTTCATCTCCCGGTGTTTTGGGTCACAGGATCACAGTGCCCTCTTCCCAGTAGCAAGAGGAATTCAGGGAGTGCATCTAGCTGTTAAAGCAGAGCTCCTCAATTCTACTCCTGTCTCAACTACCTCTGGGGAAGATGGGGTGGTGTTAATGCTTGGAAAGCACTTGGGGATCCTCGGATGAAAGGTGCCATCTAGGGGCCCAGGAGTGGTGTTCAGTACATCTTGCCACGTTTGCGCAGGAAATGTCTTGGCATGCAGAGGAAGTGAGTTGTAATTACCAAAAGTTAATTAGTTTGCGAGGTCAGATTGCTGCTGTAGCTGAGTGCGTAGCTCCTCGTCAGGAATGCACAGCAGTGCTTGCTCCTAGGAGGCTTGTGATCCAAGCTGTAATATTTTTTCTAATAATTTCTCCGTGAGGTATTGTTAAACTTGCTGTATATTTTCTGTGCTAAATTTTTTTTTGGCTGAACAGGAAAGAGCCAGGATGTGGGCTTTAGAGATTCATTTCAGTGGAGCTACAGTATTTCCAAAAGCCCAGCTTTGGAATGGTTCCCAGGCTTTTGAAAGCAGTGAACCTGCAGACATACCCTGGGGGCAGCTGGCGCTTGTTGCTTTGCACGGCATAGCACGCAATTAAACTGAGGCTGGATGGGAGCAGAGTTGGGCTGGGTTCATCTTTGTTTTCCTTACTATTTAGACTCCCAGAGCCTGAAGAACTGGCCTCTCTGAAAGCTGGTCAGTGTGGCAAGGGACTGAGGATGAGTGCTTGCTGGTGCTTCATGCCCCTCTGGCAGTCAGTCCCAGATTGGGGCAGTGCACCTGGGAAGGTGAGGGAAGGAGGCTACTTTGCTGACTGTCGATCTGAAATGCCCAGGCCCTGAAAGGCCAAACAGCTCATCTCAAGTTTCACTGACCTGAGCAGGCACTGTAGTGTAGACACATGGGAGACTGGGGCTTTTAATCTTTCTGTAAAGTCAATGAGGAATAAGCCTTTGGCCATGTGCTGCCTTGTCTCCACTAGGCCTGCTTGAGGGTGGGCGCCAGGAAGCAGTGGCCGTGGTAGTAGAAAGCATTGTCCTGTGAGGTGGGAGCTATCCTTAATGCCCTGTGCCGTGCCACTCAGGGCAGCTCCAGGAGAACCTGTCCTGCTGCTCCAGGCCCTGGGCAGGGGGTGGTCCCCCAGCAGGAATGGGGAAGCTTGGTCGTCCTTCCCCCTAAGACTTTTGGGCTGCCCAGGCCACATCCAGAACAGCCTTTCCCATTGGGCTGTTGTCCGTGGCCTTTGGCCCTTAATAAAACTTGAGGCAAGTGGTTGCAGCCTGTGTGAGGGTCTGAATGTTCCCATCCTGTTGTAAGGGCCTGGGACAGGCATCTAAGGGTGGGGTTAAGGCATCTGGGTGGAGCCCCACAGCTGAGCCCTGTTACCACCCTGAGGGCACAGAGGTGGCAGCAGTAGACCAAGTATCAGAGGGGTAGCTGTGTTAGTCTGAATCCACAAAAGCAACGAGGAGTCTGGTGGCATCTTAAAGACTAACAGATTTATTTAGGCATAAGCTTTCGTGAGTAAAAGCCCACTTCTTCAGATTCACTCCATGCATCTGAAGAAGTGGGTTTTTACCCACAAAAGCTTATGCCCAAATAAATCTGTTAGTCTTTAAGGTGCCACTGGACTCCTCATTAGCAGTAGACCCTCTCTCTCCTTGGGAGGAGCAGCAGCAGCCCCCCTCCTCCGAACAGCAGGGCCACCCTTTCCCTTGGAGTCAGCTGCAGGGGCTCCCTATCACTCTAGAGCAACTACAAGGGTGGCAGAAGGGGACCCTTTTCCCACCCCACAGAGGCAGGGCGTGTTTCACTACTTACCTCAACAGCCAGGCTTTATCTGCTTGGATGAGTGGGCTCCTGCACTGTTCTCTTTCTCCACATACTGGGGTGATGGTGGCACAGGGGCTTGATATTAATACTCTATTGAGAAGCATGGGACTGTTCCTCTCGGAGTTGTTGTCTCAGGCTCTTGGCACACTCAGGCAGATGTGACAGGGATGGTAGTCATGCTCGGGTCACGTTTTCAAGTTTCTCTTTACAACCATGAGGACTACAAAATTACTTTTTCTTTTAACGGAAAGCTCAGCTTCAGCTGTAATCACGTGACTCCAGGAGCTGGGGCACAGGTCTGTAGTGCTATACCTCTAGCTCTGGCTGGGCTGCTTTGATTATGCAATCCACTCATCTTTCACCCTTGTAGTGCACCCATGGCCTGGAGCCAGCACTGCATCTAAGGGGATTTCCTTCTGCCCCCTCGCTGAGTTTCTCCCAAGAAGTCATGGCTGTTTTGAGGTTCCTGTTTCCTTTACGTGTGCGGCCTCTGCAGCAGAGATGCATCCTGGGTTTCACAGGAAGCTGTTTAGTTTTGGCATCTAGCCATAGTGAGCCCCTGCAATGCACCCTTTGTTCTGGCCAGCCTTCCAAAGGGGGTTGGCTGTCCTCTCTGCAAAGGGGCCAAAGCTCTGCTCCCAGCAGGTGCTGCAGCAGCCTTGAGACCCAGTGTAAAATCAGGCTCCAGTTGGGTAGCTGGAAGCATGCTGACAAGATCTGCAGTAGGTGGAAAGCTCCCTAATTGATAGGCCCACTGGAGTCTTCTGTTCCATGCCTCCTGTATCACAGAGTTACCCAGCCGCAGGGCATGCTCCACCACCCCGGGAGCTGGCTTTTGGAGGGGGGCTTCCCTGCCCTACTCATGGCTGGCTGTTTGCAGGCTTCCAGCAGAGCTGTGTGTTGATGTGAAAGGGTCAGACCTGGACGGTGGCAGTGAGCCATTTGTTCTGTATTTTCACAGACCAGTCCACGTCTCACGCTGAACAGATGCTGCTTTGTTTGCACAGTGCCTATTTTCAGAGGCAGTGGAACCTTTTGGGTGCTGGCTGGAGTTATATTTACCTTGGTTCCTCTGTCATTTTTGCTGCTAGGATGCCTGTGTGCGTATTAGCTGTGGAGATGTACACCCAGCTTTTATTTTTAGATTTAAATGACAGCTTTCCTGAGCTTGGCGGAGAGGAGCCAGACAGTGAAAGTCTTGCCACAGGAGGAGTTGACTTTCGCTGTCCTCACTTCAGAAGTGAGCCAAGCCAGCCAGCTGTGCGGTCACTAGGGGAGAGCTTAGACGGAGCTTTCCAGCCCCACATGTCAGCTCCATGAGGCAAGTGAACAGTCCTATAGGGATTAGCCCTGCTGCCGTGAAAGGGTTGGACTAATGGGTTTCTGCAGCCTAGAGAAGTCCAGGAGTCTGGGCTTTGTTGCTCAGCAGGCACGTGGAGGTCTCTCAAGCAGGATTTCTGTTGCTAGCTGGAGTCCTGTGCCGTTTGCACAGGTCGCTCTCTCTGGAGTGGGTGGCTGTTCTGGCCTGAAGGCAGGTTGGACTGCTGGAAGCAGATGCTGTGCTATGTATGTACATTGGGGGAGGGGCACAACACGCTTGAAAGGAGAGACAGGGTGGGGCTGTAGGGATGACACTGTTAAACCTCCAAGTGGAGACTGCCTCAACTCTTCTGCCAGTTGGCAGCCTGGACCTCTGGGGAGGGAAGGGAGACTTCTCCTTCCTCACCAGTTCCTGTAGGGCTGGGACAAAGGCTGGAATCCAGCCTGCTGAGTGCCCTGCCCATCACCTCTGGGAAGACACCTGCTTCACGTTCCCTAGTTTGCCTTCTCTGGCTGAGGTCAAGGGGTTTCCTGGAGCCCCACAGGTTGTTGTCATGGAGTCACAGGCTTGGCGCTCTGGCATGGCTCTGAATGAAGTCAGGCAGGACTCTACTCCAGCATCTCTCCCCTCGGGGCACGCGCTCACCTGGTCAAGAAACCTCCTTGGCTTCAGCGTCTCCTGGGTCTGACCTCAAGCTTTCAGCTCCCTGTCCATCCATGGGCTCCCCGCAGCCAGTCCCGCTGATGGGACACCTGGGGAAGCCTCACATGCCTCAAAGGGTCCTGCCTCTAACTCCGCAATCAGCAGTGACTCTCAGCCAGCAAGTAACACAGAAAGTTTATTAGTTAACTGGAAGACAACTTAGAACAGAGCTTGTTAGCACAGAAAGCAGGAACACTCAGCAAACTCCATCCTCAGGAGATCCAGAGCCCTGGACTCTCCCCAGTTCAGCCCAGCTCCTCTGACTCATCCTCCACTTTTCAGTATTGCAGTGTGTGCGCTAGAACTGGAGATGCTGGAGCAGCAATGGCTTCACCAGCACTATGCAGAGAATCAGTGCACCTCTCTACTGCTCCTGTTCTGCCCTCCCCTGGTTAGAGAGCCAGGGCTCATGTTACCCTCAGCCCCAGTCTGCCAGGAGCTTTTGTTCAGTTGGTTTCCACCAGGACTGCTGAGCCCCTTTCAGAGTCACTGTTTTCCAGGATACAGTCCCCCCAGCCTGTGAGCATGGCCTGCGTTCTTCCTGCCGGGATGTGTGAGCTTGCATTTGGCTGCACTAAAACACGTCTGCATGAGCCCAGTTCCCCAGCTGATCCACTTTGCTCAGTCCTTGTCACGGTTTATGAGCCCATCAGCTGCTCAGCGATGATTTTTGGTTTCTTTCAGATCATTGATTTCTATGGAATAGTGTTTGGCTGTGAATGATCCCTGTGGGACCCCAGTAGTTGACAGATATCCCCCCATCCCACTCCCTCCCCAAAGAAATGGGGTGCAGGGGGAGAAGAAGAGTGGAAATGAGGAATATCTGAACCTCCAGTCTGTAAGCGTCTGGTGGGGAGAAACAGGTTTCAGAATAATGAAATGAAAGCCCTTGGGTAGAGTTGAAATGGGTGAGATAATGTTGATTGCTATTTATTGACACATGGTGAGCAGGGCTCTGGGAAGCCTGTGTACACCAGTGGAGAACTGAGAGCTCTGCACATTAGATCAAGAAAGATGTTTTAGACCAGTGGTTCTCAAACTTTTGTACTGGTGACGTCTTTCACACAGCAAGCCTCTGAGTGCAAACCTCCCCCCCCCCTTATTAATTAAAAAAATGTTTTTATATATTTCGGGGTTTGAGGTGGAAGCTGACAGCTCGCGGCCCCCATGTAATAGCATCACGACCCTCTGAGGAGTCCTGATCCCCAGTTTGAGAACCTCTGTTTTACACCCACAATCCCTCAGCTGGGAGCTTCCCGCTAGTGTGCTGCCCCCTCTAGTTTGAAATGTCCCTGGAAGTGGAGCTCCCGCTGCTGACCTGGAGGGCTGTTGCCCAGTGCAGTGGATTTTGCTGTGTTGGGAAATGTTTCCTGGTGTTTGTGCCCCTCTCTAAACCAAGCTGCTGCTTGAGGCAGATGCAGTATTACCTGAGCTGAGGAAGAACTCTGTGTAAGCCTGAAAGCTCAGCTCTCTCACCACCAGAAGCTGGTTCAATAAAGAATATTGCCTCCTCCACTTTGTCTCACTAATAAGTAGGGCTGTCAAGCAATAAAAAAAAGTAATCACAATCACACGATTAAAAAAATTAATCATGATTAATTGCATGATTAATCACACTGTTAAACAATAATAGAATACCATTTATTTAAATATTTAGGTGTTTTCTACATTTTCAAATATATTGATTTCAATTACAACACAGAATACAAAGGAGCAGGAGACATAAAATTCTCCCCAAAGGAGTTCAGTCACAAATTTAATTAACACATTTTTTTTAATGAGTGTTATCAGCATGGAAGCATGTCGTCTGGAATGGTGGCCGAAGCATGAAGGGGCATACGAATGCTTAGCATATCTGGCACATAAATACTTTGCAATGCCGACTACAAAAGTGCCATGCAAATACCTGTTCCCGCTTTCTAGTGACATTGTAAATAAGAAGAGGGCAGCATTATCTCCTGTAAATGTAAACAAACTTGTTTGGCTTAGTGATTGGCTGAACAAGAAATAGGACTGAGTGGACTTGTGTGCTATAAAGTTTTACATTGTTTTGTTTTTGAGTGCAGTTATGTAACAAAAAAATCTACATTTGTAAGTTGCACTTTCAGGACAAAGAAATTGCTCTACAATACTTGTATGAGGTGAATTGAAAAATATTTTAAATAATTTTTGCAATGCAAACATTTATAATAAAAAATAATATATATTTTGATTTCAGTTACAACACAGAATACAATACATATGAAAATGTAGAAAAACATCCAAAACATTTAATACATTTCAATTGGTATTCTTTTGTTTAACAGTGCGATTAAAACTGATTAATTTTTTGAGTAAATCGCGTGAGTTAACTGCAGTTAATCGACAGCTCTACTAATAAGCCTTACTTAATCGGGGAATCTTTACACAGGAGGCTTCATAGTATCTATCCACTGGTTTAAACACCATGTGACCTGGTGTGGGAAAGTATTTTTCCACCATGCTTGTCCTGGCCAAAATTCATGTTGCCCAGTAAAAATCTTTGGTTGTCCAATTTTTTGTGTAGTGTAGGTAACATTTACAAGAAAAACAGTTGTGTCCCTAATAGCAGTGCTTGGATTTCTTGGCTTTCTCTCATTTGTTGTTTTAAATTTGATTATCTTCCGCATGTTCCTTTCTCTCAGTTCTGCATCTTCTCCCCTCCATTTAGTTACAACTCCTGGTTTCTCTGCCAGCCTTGTACTGAGCTGTTCATCGTGGGGGAGGGAGGGAGAGGAAGATGGATAAAGGCCTAACAAGGGGACCGCACCTATCTTTTCATTGTTTAGAAGGGCTGCGGTTCTGTTTGCCCATAAGGGCTTAGCAGCTGTCTGAGCACTATCTTGTTTCCTGTGTGCAGCATATGTGACTCGGTCTGTTAGGGCAATGCTAGTACTTAGCACAGACCTAGCCCTGTGCAAATAGGAATTCTCACAGCTGTGTAGCCGCACTCTGTTGCTTAGGTACTGAGAAGCTAAGCCCAAGGTCAGAAATCAGCAGCAGTAGAGCTGGGATGAAGATGTAGGAGTGTAAGGTTTCCAGGCCCACGCCTGGCCCGTGCTAGGGTTGTAGATGAAGCATTGCATACTGGCATTTGTAGTCTACATGGCTTGTGTTTCTGGAGTAAAGTAGAGCATTGCTGCAATTGGTTCCATTTAATAAAAATGTGATGATCTCAGGCTAATGGCGCACTGCCCATGGGGCCTTCAGCTGGGCAAAATCTGGATTTTCCTCCTGCCATAGAACACTGCTGCCTGGGCCAAATGAGGTGTGCAGTGGACTCTCCTGTTTCAAGGGCAGGTAAATGCTCCACTCTCCCACCTCCGCTTTCTCATGAGTCAGATGGATAATATGCAGCACCCTGGGGCCTTTGAAAGTGACAGGGCTTAGCAGGCTGGTGTTTTCTCTTTCCCTCGCAGTGACTGTGAAGATCTTGTGCAGGACTTGTCATCGGGAGCTGGTCCAAAGGGCTGCAGAATAACAGGTGTGCTGGAGACTTTGCTCTGAAATATTGATTGGGAAAGTGGAAGGTTATGAAAGCTAGAGGTGGGCTCTGCAGTTCCTGGCGTTAGCTGAGCAAGGTCCCTGGAGCTGGAGTCTGGGGGAGTCAAACTTAGTTGGATTGTCTTTGAAGGAGCAGAGTTTGCAGATGCAAGTTAAATCTGGCATGGAGCTTGGCAGGAGGACAGTGAGCTGCAGCCTCCTGTTTCTCTGCCCAGTTTATAAAATAGCTTTTAAAGTAAATAAAATGTCAGCCTTGAAGGGCTGTTAAGGAGGGAGGGAGGGAGCGAGCCAGGCTGTGAGGACAGCTCCTCTGCCTGTGTGAAGTATTCCCGCTGCTACCTCCTGCATCCTCTGTGCTGAGAAAGGGTTGGGGGAGCTCTGGAGCTGAGCTAGCTGGCTGACCTGGGCATGGAGAAGGCTGGCAAGTCAGTTTGTAGCAAGCCCCCCTATAGTAAATGGTGAAGGCTGTTGCCATCAGAGCCTTGTAGCTCTGCTGTGTGGGTTCCCATGGAGCAAATCAATGGGTAAAATGTCTGCGCAGCTCAGTGCACCTGTCACAAACAGCAGGATGGCACAGAAGGCTGTATTTTGCTCCTTCCTGAGGAAGTGTTTACACTAGCCTTTTCCTCTAAAACTTCTCACCATTGCACTAGCTTCTGCGTAGCTCCTAATGGTACAACAGATAAGGCCCCCACTGTGTGCCCAGTGGCGTTTTGGGTACCATCTCCGAGCATGTCTAGTGGGCATGGTGCTTAAAATGCTGGTACCCACAGTGCTTTATCTATGCTAGTGCTCCCCGCGGGGCTGCCAGCAGTGCAATGGAGGAATATTTTGGAGACAAGTATCTCCTTCAGGAAAATCAGCGTGCACTGGGTGAGTAAATGCCTTTGCTGTTGGTCTTTTCTGGAAGTCCCATAGCAAGCAGCCCAGAGCCGCGCTTTATTTTCAAAACGTTACAACCCTTGGAATGTATTTGTGTATGTACGGAATGCAAAGGAAACATCTGAAATCTATGAAATAATAGAGGCTACATGCTGGGGCTGTATTTCTGTGGTTCAAAGGGAGACTTTATTTGCCAGCCAAATGAATCATTTTAAGCTTTGGTTACTGACTACATGACAAACCTGTTACCAAGTCTAGAGACCTGGTCAGGTAGGGATCTGAGCTGATTTCTGGAATGTTACTGTATTTCATCCAAGATGACTGAAGATGCACATACACGCTCTAGAGTTTGCTCCTGAGAAGGCCAGGCAAAAAGCCCTGGGTTTTACTTGAGAGGGCCCTGACCTAGGGTGGCTAGATGTTCCGATTTTATAGGGACAGTCCTGATATTTGGGCTTTGTCTTATATGGGTGCCTATTACCCCCCACCTCTATCCCGATTTTTCACAGTTTCTGTCTGGTCACCCTAGCCTGAACTAAAACCATGGATCCACATTCTTTCACCCTTGGGGAAATGCAGGAGTAAATCCAGACTTTGTGACTAGACCCTGTACCCTACAATAGGCAGCAGTAAAATCGTGGAACAGAACTTACTCTGAGTTGGGATCTGGATCTGAACTTTGTGATGCAGGCTGTTCTCTAACCTTCATGCTGATTCCTTCTTGTCCCCTCACATTCACACTACTGCCAGGGACACTTTGCTTTGACCTGATAAGGCTGGCTTGTGATTATTTTATGTTCAGCAGAGCACTCCAAGCTGGGATGTTATCTATGTAAGATCCTGGGTTTAACACAGCTTTGCAGAGTTCCTGATCTGATGCTCTAAGCTTGGATTGTGTCAGCGGGTGCTGGCTTCTCTCTAGGAATGTGTTGCCTCCCTCTCTCTCTTTTTCCTTTTGTTGTTTTGACTCTTTCTTTACACATTAGAGTAATTGAAGTGAAGTGTGGTACAGAGTGATGTGAATGTCCCTTTGTTTCATTTCAGCCTGGCAGTTCACAGCTTCCAGATATTTACCAGAACAAAGAGGCCATAAGCCCAAATCTCAGGTTAATTTGTCTTTGCACACAAAGGTAAAGAAAACACGAAGAGCAGCAGGCTATAGTTAGCAGCAACATAAACACAGCCAGAGATTGGTGCCATTAGAAGGGGTTGTGAAGTTGCTTTCAGTATTTACTCCCTGCCTTCCCTCTGTCCTGAGAAATAGCTACACTTCCAGAGCCCCTTGTTTCAGAGCTTCAGAGTAGCAGCCATGTTAGTCTGTATCCGCAAAAAGAACAGGAGTGCTTGCGGCACCTTAAAGATTAGCAAATTTATTTGAGCATAAGCTTTCGTGGTCTGAAACCCACTTCACTGGATGCATGTAGTGGAAAATAAAAGTAGGAAGATATATATACACAGAGAACATGAAAAAATGGGTGTTGCCATACCAACTGTAATGAGACTAATCAATTAAGGTGGGCGGGCTATTATCAGCAGGAGAGAGAAAAAAAACTTTTTGTAGTGGTAATCAAAATGGCCCATTTCCAGCAGTTGACAAGGTGTGAGGAACCCCATGTTTATTTTTCTCCCCTCAGGTTCCTCACACCTTCTTGTCAACTGCTGGAAATATACCATTTTGGTAACACCCATTGTTTCATGTTGTGTGTGTGTGTGTGTGTGTGTGTATATATATCTTCCTACTGTATTTTCCACTGCATGCATCCAATGAAGTGGGTTTTAGCCCACAAAAGCTTATGCTCAAATAAATTTGTTAGTCTCTAAGGTGCCATAAGTAGTCCTCCTCTTGTTTCAGAGCTGAATCCTTGCAAATGGCTGCTGACAGAAGGGATCTTGAGTACAATGCTGCTGAATTTTAAATAGTTTGACCATGCAACAGGGGACTTTGCCATTTTTCTGGTGTACGTAAACCTGGGAAACTCACTCTCCCTTCCCTTGCTGAGCCATGATGTGAGTCACTTATTCTGCACTGCTGGCCTAACTCTCCTCTTTTAGACCCTCCACGGGCCCAAGTGACCACATCCCTCCCTGCCCTCTCCCACAAAATGTATCTCCACTCTTGTCCCGTGCCTCTCGCTGCAGTTCTTCCCCTCAGCCTGTCTCGACAGCTCCTCTTGAATCTCCCTTGGTTAGCTTTAAGCTTGGCCTGGCTGAAATGGAACCACTGACTGCTTTACTCCCCCATCTCTTTATCACTGCTGACAAGACAACCCTGTCACTCATGCCCATAACTTGGCTCCTCCCTCTCTCTCGCCTTCATGTCTGGGCTGTGTCCACACTTGGCCGCTGCTTCCATAACATCTCTGAGATCTAGCCCTTTCTTTCTGTCCACACAGCTACATCTTGTTAGGCCCTTCCTGTTCCCTGTTTGAGTCCTGCAGCGGCCTCCTGGCTGGCATTCCTGATGCCCACACCGCCCCTCAGTCTGTTCGCATTGCTACTGTAGAGATCACATGCAGGCTGAAAGGACAGAGATCCTCTCCGCGGATGTGGAGAAAGGACAGAGTGCTCTAGTGAAACACACCCCAGCAGTGTCCCCTTCTCTCAGTATTAACATACAAATTTGAATTAGTCAATAACTAGGATTAAAATAACCTGAGACTCCCTTCCACAGCCTGTACCTTGTGGGAGATCCAGGCTCGGCGTGAGTCCCGACAGCTGGCTGAGAGCCAATTGCAGGTTTTGCTGAAGGCCATTTGAGAGCAAACGCAGCCAAAGCAGCTTACCGGGAGTACTTAGCTTTGTCTGTGGAGAGGCACTCAGGTGGTGACTTGCCCTGGCAATGTGTATGGTGGTCACGTGGGCTGAACACTATGCTCCCTGCGGGGGGGAGTGGCACGTGCACCCTAAGTTTGGAGTGACTACCGGGGCTAGTGGGTCAGCCTTGGACGCCTGTCTGGAGTATCCTTAATTCTACTTCGGTGTTTATAAATGATGCGAACACCCCCGCCTCTGGATGGAGAAGTGGCCTTGCAGGTAAGTGGGCAAGGCCTGCTGGACCCCTGGCTCCCCCTTTCCGAACTGATCTGTACGGGAGGCCAGCAGAGTGGGGGGTGGTGCCCCGAGGGCTTTGATATGACGCAGCTTTGTATCTCTCCTGGGACAGTGACATGAATGAAAACAAGCTGCCTGGGCTCTCTTGGTAGATGGACGTGATCCTGCGTGATTGGGGACACGCTGGAGTTTGGTGGGGATGGGCCAGCTGCCCTCGACGTGGTTAGCAATATGGGCCCCTTCTTTTTGTTTCTATGATAATTTCTGATTCTCTAAGTGGCTTTGGCCTTGGTGTGGTGATTGTGACCATTTCTCTCTGGCATGGGCCTTGCTGCAGTTCCATAGGGCCTGGTCATGACCCAGGCTTGAGGTTGCAATATGCTCTCCATGGGGCTACATGTGAAGACCAGCCAGAAGCTCCAACAGCTGATCAAGAGCCTGGTGCACGAGTGGCTTCTTGGTCCCTTCCAGGTGCCATTCAAGGAGCTGCTGTCAGTGTGGTGTGGATCCTGACTGTCCAAGGGACTGCATCCCGTTCATGCTCTGCCTCAGCAGTGAAGCTGGCTCTTGCCCTCTAGATGTAAACTGTTGAGATCTGAGATCAGAATATTCTCTGTGAAGGGCCCTCTGCTAGAACATGCTGTTCCCGTGGGTCGGACTGGCCCTAGTTAATTACCCTTCTCTCTTCTCTGGCCCAAAGGCACGAGGACGGAAGTTTATATACAAAGTCCGCTCCTGTCAGCTCTGGCTTGGCTTTTGGCAGTGTTTTAACACGTTACGGTGCCCAGGGCCAGCTGCAATAGGGGCGTTTTACAACTTAGAACATACATGAAAGGGTTAATCTGCAACTCTGTGGTGAGCTGTGTGGGGGTTGATTTGGTTTGCGCTCTGTGAATGGGCCCTTGTCAGTGTGTAATTGTGCTGCTCCATGACCGTGGTACAGGCACTAGGGGATTTTTGTGCTTAGTCTTTATCTCCAAACCAAGAGGCTTTCACTCCCAGGCCCTCCAGTGCTATCCTTACCTGGGTTAACAGAAGTGAGAATTGCCTTGAATGCTGGGGGGAGGTGTTAATTGGAAAGGGAGGTAGAATGACTGCCAGTGCTCAGGCGTGGGACCTGTGAAGGAGTTGGTGGGTTTTCTGAAACATTTGGCCCAGTTACCCCCAGTGGCTAACGAATATCACCTGACTGACCAGCCTAATGCCTTACAGTGACCTTAATATCAAAGAGCTGGGCTCTTAAAACTCCTCCCTGGAAGAGCCATCAAGTGAGGCTAAGCCCCTGCAGACGAATGCAGATGTTAGGGAACAACCTGCAGATATAATCCAGCATTGCTAAAGCATTCCTGGCCCCCTGCCCATTACCCAGGCCTAATACTGGGCCTAGTGCTGGGTGTTCTATGTCTTTCCCAATATGCTCATTTGTTAGGTGTTTGGCCGGGCTATTTACTTTTGTACCAGCTCAGGGCCCAGGTAGAGAGCTACTTGTTAGTTGTTAGTCCTGCTCTCTGTGATCAGCTGAGCTTTTGACTTGTCCTGCTTGCCCTGTGCATTCTAGTGGCGCACGGTATCTCATTTCTGTAGGGCTTGTGTCTTCTCCTCCCTGCAGGGAAACTCCTCCAGCTTCTTGGTTCCCCAGCAGGCCAAACCTTCAGAGAGACCCTTGTAAATGAGACCCCTGCGGGCCGGCCTTGGGCACTTGCTGCTGTTCTGTACTCTGAGCACACCGTCAGCCATGCTTGTTACCAGCACACCACCACTGGTTCTGCACCTTCTCCGGGAAAGTCCTGCCAGCTCCTTCCCATGAAAGAAGTGACCTGAAGTAACCTTTCTCCAGGGTCTTCTTATGGGCTGGCCCACCCAGATCCAACCCTCTCCTTCCTGACTTAACTGTGCAGGGGAGAGGAGTTCTTGCAGCCCTTTGTTCAGATGAAAGTGAACTAAGTGCCGTATCTGAGCAGTTTGTGCTTTTTAATTCAACACAGTTTCTGAGCAGCCTCCAAGACGGGCAGACTGCATGGGGATGAAGGCCAAGACTTTCAGAAACAGGACCCTAAAGTTAGGCACTTAAATGAATGGCCAAGTGCAGAACACCCAGTTCTCCTATTAACTTCAATGGTAAAAATCCCACTTCAGTTAAATCAAAATAGGGCACTTTGAATCTGAAGTAGCAGCATTCTGTTTCACCAGATCTGGCCTGAACAACATAGCTTGTAATTCACACCTTTAGGCAGGTGCCAGTCTTGTGTGCAAGGCTGGTCCTGAGGCCCGAGTTCCTGCAGCTGTGCAATATGTGGTGGCTGCGGGTTCCCTGACAAAGCAGCAACACTTGGATCACACCTGGAGCCTTTGTTTATGCATGTGAGAGCCATGGCTTGGTATTTCCTGGCACTCAGATGTGAATGCCCCCAGCCTCTGGGTCCTCTGCCCTACCATTGCCATTCTGGCTTGTTGCAACCCCTCATTGGCTCAGCAGAAAGGCAGCCTGAGCTATTTTGTTGAAAGGGCATGTGCCCTTCTCTGCTGTTTTCTGATAGCGCCTGGAAGACCAGGCTGAAAACAAAGAGGTTTTTCTTCTTCTGCTGTTACCCTAGAAATCAGACCCTCTTGAGGACAGAGGGCTTCATAGTGACTGGAGAACTAGTGCACATGAAACAAATGGCTAATCAAGGGAATGCGGAGCTAAGTGGGGTTTTGATCACACTGTTTAAAACCTGGGGTCATGTTGAACCTGTGTCAGTGACTAATGCTGTCTTGGAAAGAGGTGTCTTTGTTAAGGATTGAACAGCTGCCTCCCTTTGCCTGTGGTCCTGGAGCGACTGTAACAACCTGACACCTCCCATGCTCCTCCAGCTGAACACGGAGCCTGGACTTTACTGTCCTGTGGCTCCAAACAATAAGCAGGATGTAAAACGCTGTGTAGGCCTCCTTCAACCAAAAAGGTGTCAGCCCAATATAGCTCCCCCTTCATACAGGTCACTGTGACACTGATCCAGAGCCTGGTTGCCTGTTCCTACTCCGAGTCCTGGCCCAGGGACTGAGGTAGCTGGCTGCATGCCCGTGGGGTATTCCTGTTGTCTTGTGCCCCCAACCCAGACTGACTGTGCCTTTCTTTGCTGTTGCAGCTCAGATTGGGTGGAGATCATCGAGCCGCGCTCTCGGGAGCGAATGTATGTCAACCTGGCCACCGGTGAGTGTGGCTGGGAGCCACCTCCCAACCTGAGAGTTCGCCAGTCGGACCAGAAGCAGTGGTGGGAGCTGTTTGACCAGAACAACAACCGCTTCTATTACTACAATGCCATCACCCAGCAAACCGTATGGCACCGGCCACAGGGCTGTGACATTGTGCCACTGGCACAACTCCAGGCCATGAAACGCAGGTCCCAGTCTGACTGCAGGGGGCCTCAGCACACAGACAGTGCAAGCAGTGATGGGAGAAACAGCCCGGTCCAAACGGCCCTGCTGCAGGAAGTGGAGAAGAGCACGGGGCAGAGCAGTGCAGAGAAGAGGCCAGACCCTGGAAGGTAGGGAAGGCTTTGTACTGCCTACAGCTTTCTCCTGCGTAACTGCTGTGCAGCTCTCTGCCCTGCAGGCACTGGCTGCTGGGTGTGGACTCGGGGCTGAGGACGCAGCCTGGGAAGCTGGGCTGGCTGCGCTGGGGGTTGGGCTCCCCGCTTGGGGTAGCCAGCTAGACAGCAGGCTGCATTCAGTGCGCTGCGATCGGAGTGAAATGCCGGAATTAGATCTAAGGGTGAACTCAGAATGAATCATTCGCTCCCCCTTGCTGGACAGCTGGGGCTGCACAGTGGAGAGGCTGCCAGGAAAGGCCGAGCTACCGAGCCACACACGCAGGCTACCAGCTCCTTATGTAGAAGGTACCAGGTGGGAGACTAAACCTGTGGGGGCAGAGCCTCTTGGACTGCACCGGGGTCTTGGGCTGGCAGGTTCCTTTGCTGTTACCCTGCCCCAGCCCTTTCTCTCTGCCAGCCTAGCTGCCGTGAGGGATGTGACTGTCAAGGAGCTGGGGCAGAGCTCACGGTCACTTGCACACGTCAGCCAAGGAACAATAACTGGATGCTAGTGTGTTTGGCTAAAGGCTTTGTTTTTATGAGGAACTGATCTGACAACAAGCGAGTGTGTTTCTTTTTGGGATTTTGCCAGCTGTTGTCCCTGCTTTCCCACTCCCCCAGCCCTGCTGTCAACACGGGCACGTCTCCCCTGCCTTGTACATGGGGCGCTCCACACACGCTGCACTGTGAAGGACTGAAGCCCTGGGAGGGAGGTCAGGAGACTCTCCAGGAGGCCTTCGCCTGGGCTCGTGT
Source organism: Gopherus flavomarginatus (assembly GCF_025201925.1). Classification (NCBI taxonomy): domain Eukaryota; kingdom Metazoa; phylum Chordata; order Testudines; family Testudinidae; genus Gopherus; species Gopherus flavomarginatus. Next base: position 21,430,063 of record NC_066627.1, read on the forward strand.
TGCTGTTGTGCACAGTGCTCAGGTAGTGTGAAGATGTGGGCAGTGTAAATTCCCAAGGGGATTCACAGCTTGTGAAGCTGCAGCCCAGAGGGGCAAGTGACTTGATCAAAGTCCCCCAGGAAGTCTGAGATAGAACTAGAAACAGAACGTCTCCTGGTTCCCAGCCCAGTGTCGTTACCATTTGCAATAGCTGAACACAGTCGCCCTTGTTGTGAGCCGGTCTTCATTCGTGGCTGGCTCTTTGGGGCAGGCGATGTCTTCCTGCCTGTGTGACTGGCATCTAGCATGTTGGGGTAGTGCTGTGCGGCAGGAGTTGCAGGGAAGAAGGAGAGATGGGTCCAAGGTGCTACAGACTCTTTTTTCCCTGCAAAATCATGGCAGAAACCCCACTGGCAAGTGAGTTTTGTCTGAGCCAGTGCATGTCCGGCGGAGTCTGGCAGTGCTGCTGCCAGGGGTCCTAGTGAGTAGCCTGTTGTATGCTAGACTCGTTTGTGGTGTTGCCTAAAACCGTATTTGTTGGGGCAAAACTCCTAATGTGCCCTGACTAGATTGTGGGTTGAAATCAATGGGCCATAAAGCTGGAAACTCTGAGATCGCACTTCTGCACATCTCTGTCTCCACAACGCTGTGGTGTGTGCTGTGCTCTGCCTGGCAAGCTCACCTGTCACGTTGCTCCCCCACTCACAGCAGCCTCTGGGGCTAGAGGACTGGGCATGGCCCCTAGCTTGCCTTCCATTTTCAGAGGGCCAGTTGGAGGGAAAGGGCCAGCTAGACTTCTCTACTTTTCCCATTTGCTGCTACTCTGGAGTGTCTGGCTCCTTCTGCGGGGCCGCACTTTCTCCATCTGTTTCGTTACATCGGTACAGCTTAGGAGATGGCTCTCGTGCTGCCATGGGCTCCCATAAATCCTCTGGGACGAGAGTGGGAAAGACCTGAAACTCTGATTGTGGAGGAGCCAGGGTTGGGTTCAGGGATCTTCCACTGCTCCCCAGGACCGGTGCTAGAGTTTTTCGCGCCCTAGGCGCACGGCCATTTCGCCGCCCCGTGTGCTGCTCCCGTGGCTCCGGTGGAGCTGCCGCAGCCATTTCTGCGGAAGGTCTGTTGGTCTGCGGCACCGGAGCCGCACGGGACCAGCGGACCGTCCGCAGGCACGACTGCGGCAGGTCCACCGGAGCTGCCTGCAGCCCCCCCCCCGGCAAAATGCTGCCTCCCGAAAATCCTGGCGCCCTAGGCGATTGCCTAGTTTGCCTCAATGGAAGCACCGGCCTTGCTGCTTCCCTCTGCATGTCCTCCTGATGGAGAGAGTTTCCGGAGTACCCTCCTGAGTGACTGCTGGCCTTTGAGCCACTCAGACTGGAAGTTACCAGCGGCGTGCACAAAGCATGTGCCCGAACCTCCCAGTCCAGGCTGCACCCCCAATTCCAGCTCTTCCCAGCATGCAGGGAGCAGCGTAGCCACCTGGCCACCCCTCGCCTCCCGACTGCAGCAATGTATCAGAATGAGCAGAACTTGGGGGTCCAAATCCCCCTCAAAAAGGGACCTGCTCTCCTGTACTGTAGATTACTCCGGAACTGGCCACGTCTCTCCTGTTGGCCTGTGGCTCTGCTGATGGGTCACTCACATAGCTCTGCCAAGGGAATCCAGCCAGTTAAAGGGCTATCTCTGCAGAGCACAGCACATCCCAGCCCTTTGTAAAGGCAAAAAGCGGCAGAGCACGAAGTCCAGGGAGCAGACTGTCCCACACTGAGCCGTGAAAGGACCGTAAGCTGGAATCATGACCTCTCTCAGTATCAGGCAGCCTGGTTCTGGGAGAGGGACAGTGATGAAGTGCTTCTTCTGCCCACTCCATCCTGGTCGTACCCTGTGGCAGCAGCTTATGTAATAGATATCTGCCCAGGTATCTATTACAATAGTAAGAGTGTAGTAAGTGTAGTAATAATAAGACACCTGCCTGATTTCCGTTGCCTGCGTGTTTCCCCACAGACAAAGACACTCTTCCATCCTAGGGCAGGCAGCTGAGAGGGACGGGGAGGCTACAGAAGGCCTGGGCGGTGGGTCAGTGCTGGAGCAGTGAAGTGCTCAGACTCTATGGTGAGGAGCACAGGATGAGAACCAGGAGGGAGCAGTACAGTCAACACTATTGTCGGGTCTTTCTTTCAAAATTGTTCTACAAAGCGAACTTGCCTGTGAAGGCCAGTGTCCTGCAGGGGGAGTCGCCCAGGGCTCCACTGCACGTGGGCATGTACTTTCCAGACCTTTCAGTGCGTGTCCAGGACTGGAGTTTGCCAGGCAGGAATAGGCAAGCCGTGGTTCCAGTGACTGGGAGTAATTCCCCTGCAAACGTCGGACGTTGCAAGAGTAACTTCCTACCTTTCGTTAGCTAGTCAAGTATTTCCAAACCCAGTACTGCTGCCAGAAGCAGCAAGTGTCCAGCTGGCATTGCCCTGGCATTCTGCACTAGGGGACCCTGCCCAGGTATCTATTACAATAGTAAGAGTGTAGTAAGTGTAGTAATAGTAAGACACCTGCCTGATTTCCGTTGCCTGTGTGTTTCCTCACAGACAAAGACACAAACATGTTCTTCCTCCTCCTGAGGCAGGATATGGTCCTAGAGCCCTATCAAGAGAAATCAGATACAATGTTGGTTGTAATGTGGCATCTTCATAAGTATTTGCACCCAAGACAATGAGGCATTTATCTTTCGAAACAGTGCAGATGGTTGGTTGGCTTTCTCTCCTGCCCCCTGCACTAGACGGTTTTCTTCCTTTCTTGTCTGCTCATCTCTCTTCATAGATGGGCTAGAAGGGACTATTGGGGTCCCCTAGTCTGACTTCCCGTATAAGCCAAGCCAGAGAACCTCACCCCACGGTTCCTGCAGCGAGGAGAATTGCTCTATCCTTCGTCTGTTTCATGCTCTGTCTGTTTTTCCACCAAGAAACAATTCTTTATGTGTTCTATGTTATAACATCTCCTGTGCCGGGTAGGTAGGTATCCAGCCTGGCCATTCAGCACAGGTGGGGCTGGCCCACGTCCTAACTGGGTTAAAGCTAAGGTTGGAACACAGTTGAAACATGCTCTGGTTCTGTTTATACTTTAAGACCTAGCAGTTATCACTCGCTCTCCCAATGCCTGTGCCGAGAAGAGTCTCTCCCTTCGTGGGCCCCTTGTGCTGCATCCTTCTCCCACCAGGGCCAGCGGCCTGTTCTGGAGATGGCCCTTTGCTACCCGGATGACGTTCTGGGGCGGAGTGGCTGGCAGGAATTGGCAGCTGGTGGTTCAGGTGGGGATGCTGCTGTGGTTCCCAGAGGCCTTGTAGGGAAGGCACACCGTTTGGTCACGCACTCTGGCCCCTTGTGTTTTCTCCCCCGCTCCTTCCCAGTGCTACCTAAGCCCTGCCTCCAAAGCAGGGTCCCCAGCTGTGCCAGGCGGGGTGTGTTCGCCATCTCAGAGCAGGTGCCTAGGGCTTTGCTAACCCCTGAGGTGTGTTTGCACAGCAAATGGAAGCTAGTCTCTGAGCTGGGCTGACAGACTCAGGCTTGCGCTACCCTACTGTAAATAGCAGTGTAGATGTTGCTGCTTGGGCTGCAGCTCAGCTCTGAAGCCTAGGAAGGGGGTGGGTTCAGAGCCCGAGCTGCAGCGTCTACACGGGCATTAGTAGCGCGGCAGCACAAGCCTGAGTCTGTAGGCCCGGACGGGGAGGCAAAGTAGAAACCACTTTATCCTTTCAAGAGCCACTGATTCTGAAGGCAAATGTTCCTTAGTTACTGGGAACGAGGGGGCCGCAGAGTCATGCACATGTGGCTGTTCACGGGAATCGAAAGGTTCCTGTTGCCACTTGGAGGGTCAGGCAAGCTGTCACCCCAGCTTGGGGAAGACGTGTTACACCCAGTCCAGAGAATGGGGAAGGATAGTGGAATTTCTGTCTCCATCCTTGTTCCCTCGCTGCCTTCGTGAAGGCACCGCCCATGTTCAAACTCAGACCTGGTGATGGGCATGTGAGAGAGAAGATGTGTCTTCAAAATCAAAGTCAGCTTCTTGCCAGCACAGTTGTCCTGTGGGAAAGAGTGAGGCACTCCTGGGGTAAAACAAGTGGCCGGAGTTATCTGTGATTGTGCACAGCTCTCCATCCCAAGCCCTGCTGGGCTGTTCCTCTGCCCCCAAGGGAGAGTGAGAGTGGGGGCTGTGTTAGGCTGCATCTGTTCTAGCTTGTCAGGCTGTCCTAGGAAGGAGAGGCTCAGGTTTCAGCATAGCAGGTGTGGGAGGTTTGAGAAGAGCAGGAGGAAGATGGTGCCAGAAATAGAAAGGTGAAACAGCAGCCCATGGACTGACTGCTTCAGATCTGAGAGCAGGGGCAGTTCTACCAGAGATTGGTCCCAGCTGAGCCCACCCCAAGGAGTGTCCGTCCCCTCCAGCTGGCATTTGCTTGACTTGGGCTCTGTACAAGGGACAGCCTGAACTCCAGCTGTGTGGCAGGTCCAGGCCCAGCCAGTTGGGGAGAGACCCCACAATCCACTGGTGGGGGAAGCCTTTTGGGGGTGTTCGTTTATTTTCATTCCTTGTGACCCCAAATCCTGCCAAGCCATGTGCAGAGTCCCAACTGTGCCCTGCCCTGTAGAGCTCCCTGCCAGGAGAAGCTGAGACCCAGAGGAGCACAGCTGGGCCTGAGGAACCTCTCCTGACCACTCATTCTTCAGGAGTTCCACTGTACCCCATTATCTACCCACAAGCTACAGTTGGGGTCCCAGCTGAACTTCCTAGAGACCACAGGCTCCCTAGCAGCAGTATGTGGCTTTGTGGGTGCATGACCGATACACATCCAGCACTATTGTGTGGTCTCGGCAGGCCAGTCCCAGTGCAGAAATCGAACCATTCCCCTGCTGTGGGAGTGTGGAGGGCCCTAGTGACTCAATTGTGTCAGCAAGTGCTGAGATTTGCACTTAGAGCAGGAATAAAATCCTTCATTACGTTCGTTTAGCACATTTGCTCTTTGTGGGCCAGTTGCAGTTTCAGTCATATTTGGGATCAAAGATTTACTAACTGCTCATTTCAAAGTGAGCCTCTGAGGCCGCCCTGGGATAGCAACACTTCCTGGGCCCTCCAGCTAAAGAATTACACTTTGGGAGATCTCCCAGCATCTCTCACATAGATATCCCCATGATAACTCAGATATGGGCTTAGGGTATTCACTTCGATACACTATATGGGCTAACGGTGTTTAAGTAACCCAGGTGCCATCCAGCATCAAACTGTTAAACAAGGTTTAGGGTTTGGTATCCAGAGAGCTCAGCCTGCTTAGTCCCATGGTAAATACACCACTGAACATTCTTTTTAACCTTTTATTAAAGGTAAAGGAAAGAAGGAGAAACTTAAATGTTTGAAATGTTAAGTGTTAAATAGGGTTTTCATTTTAACAACATTCTGTGCTCCCTTTCCCTTTAGGTGGAGAGGGTTTTAGAAGGAAAAAGCATTGTGTTTGACAGTCACCCAGATGGTATTAAAGATGGTAATAGCTGTCCTTTGGGGAAAGAGAAGAAGTTAGCTGAGATGAACTGGAGCTGGTGTTACAGTCTGATCCTGTTTCATCCCAGGTGGTGCTTTGGATTCAGCTGGGGCTGGTAGAGGTGTGATGTCATCTAGGTCCCTCTCTCTGTCCTGGTCTGGTCAGGACATCTCTCAGGATCAGAACAATGAAGACCCCCCCAAAATGGTGGGGGTGGCAACCATGATGGTGAAGCTAATATAGGAACATATGAATGGCCATACTGGGTCGGACCAGAGTCCTGCTTTCCAACCGTGGCCAATGCCAGGTGCTTCCGAGGGAATGAACAGAACAGGGCAATTACTGAATGATCCATTCCCTGTCATCCACTCCCAACTAGGGATACCCAGAGTATGTGGTTGTGACCCTGCTCATCTTGGCTAACAGTCATTGATTGAACTGTCCTCAATGAACTTACCTAATTCTTTTTTGAACCCAGGTATAGTTTTATAGCTTGCTCTAGTAGCCAATTTTTCTCCCCAAAGTTTCTTTCAGGACCCACAGAGAGAATGATGGGACAGAAATTTATCATTATTTTGTCCACCAGTTAGGCCTAGTTTGCAGCACACCAGTTTTGGTTCACTGATTTCTAGTCCCACACTATTTGTGTTTACCAAGCATGATCCTGAGTTCTATCAGTAAGCTGTTTTGTTTGGACTGGTTCAGTCTTCGTCTCCTTTTCATACCTTTTCCCATCAACTTCTCTAATTGTTGTTCAAGTACATCAAAAGCAGGAAGCCAGTCAAACAATCAGTGGGGCCACTGGATGACTGAGGTGCTAAAGGAGCACTCAAGAGGGATAAGGCCATTGTGGAGAAACTAAATGAATTCTTTGCATCAGTCTTCACTGCAGAGGATGTGAGGGAGATTCCCACACCTGAGCTATTCTTTTTAGGTGACAAATCTGAGGAACTGTCCCAGATTGAGGTGTCAGTAGAGGAGATTTTTGAACAAATGGATAAATTAAACAATCATAAGTCACCAGGACCAGATGGGATTCACCCAAGAGTTCTGAAGGAACTCAAATATAAAATTGCAGAACTACTAACTGTGGTATGTAACCTATGGCTTAGATCAATTAATGTGACACCAATTTTTCAAGAAGCTCCAGAGGCGATCCTGGCAATTACAGGCTGGGAAGCCTAACTTCAATACCAGGAAAATTGGCTGAAACTATAGTAAAGAAGAGAATTATCAGATATAGCTGAGCACGATTTGTCGGGAAAGAGTCAGTGCAGCATTTATAAAGGGAAATCATTCCTCAACAGTCTATTAGAATTCTTTGAGGGCATCAACAAGTATGTGGACAAGGGTGAGCCAGTGGATATCGTGTATTTGGATGTTCAGAAAGCCTTTGACAAGGTCCCTCACTAAAGGCTCTTAAGCAAAGTAAGCAGTCCTGGGATAAGAGGGAAGGTCCTCTCATGGATCAGTAACTGGTGTGACAGACCCAGACCAGTGGGGTACAGGAGTCTGGTAGAGGGCAAATATACTGGTCACTGAATGAGTAGTTTTCTGTTCCCTGAGTGACCAGAGCAGGGGCTGCGCTAGAGTAATCAGGAACCTGCTAGAACCAATTAAGACAGGCTGATTAGATCACCTGCAGCCAATCAGGGCACCTGGGTTTAAAAAGGAGCTCACTCCAGTCAGGAGAGGGGGAGCCAGAGGAAAGGAAGTGCGTGTGAGGAGCTGGGAGCAAGAGGCACAAGGAGCTGAGAGTGAGAGGGTGTGCTGCTGGAGGACTAAGGAGTACAAGCGTTATCAGACACCAGGAGGAAGGTCCTGTGGTGAGGATAAAGAAGGTGTTTGGAGGAGGCCATGGGAAAGTAGCCCAGGGAGTTGTAGCTGTTATGCAGCTGTTACAAGAGGCACTATAGACAGCTGCAATCCACAGGGCCCTGGCCCGGGTTCCCCCCCAACCTCCCAACTCCTGATCAGACACGGGAGGAGTTGATCCAGACTGTGGGGAAGATCAGTGAGGTGAGCAAATCTGCCAATAAGCGCAGGACCCACCAAGGTAGAGGAGGAACTTTGTCACACTGGTTAAAAGAGAGGAAACAAACGGTAGGAATAAATCATCAGTTTTCAGAATGGAGAGAAGTAAATAGTGGTGTCCCCTAGGGATCTGTACTGGGACCAGTGCTGTTCAGCATGTTCACAAATGATCTGGAAAAATGGATAAAGAGTGAGGTTGTAAAGTCTACAGATGGTATAAAATTATTCAAATCTAAAGCAGACTGCGAAGAGTTACAAAGGGATCTCACAAAACTAGGTAACTGGGCAACAAAATGCAGATGAAATTCAGTGTTGATGAAGGCAAAGTAATGCACATTGAAAACCTAATCCCAACTGTTCATACAAAATGATAGGGTGTAAATTAGCTGTTACTACTCAAGCACGAGATCCTGGAGTAATCACGGATAGTTCCCTGAAAACATCCACTCAAGGTGCAGCAGTCAGCAGTCAAAAAAGCAAGCAGAATGTTAGGAACTGTTAGGAAAGGGATAGATAAGAAGACAGAAAATATCATAATGCTACTATATAAATACACTAAAACCTTGAATACAATGTACAGTTCTGGTCACCCCATCTCAAAAAAGATATATTAGAATTGGAAAATGTACAGAGAAGGAAAACAAAAATGATTAGAGGTATGGAACAGCTTTCGTATGAGGAAAGATTAATAAGACTGGGACTTTTCAGCTTGGAAAAGAGACGACTAAGGAAGGATATGATAGAGGTTTATAAAATCATGAATATTGTAGAGAAAGTGAATAAGAAAGTATTATTTACCCCTTCACATAACACAAGAATCAGGGGACACAGAATGAAATTAATAGGCAGCAGGTTTAAAACAAACAAAAAGAAGTACTTCTTCACACAGTGCACAGTCAACCTGTGGAACTCTGTGCCAGGGGATGCTGTGAAGGCTAAAAATATAACTGGTTTAAAAAAAAAGTTAGGTAAATTAATGGAGGATAGGTCCATCAATGGCTTTAGCCAAAATGGTCAGGGATGCAACCCCATGCTCTGACTGTCCCTAAGCCTCTCACTGCCAGGTGCAGGTGTTGGATCACGCAATAATTGCCCTGTTTTGTTCATTCCCTCTGGGGCACCTGGCATTGTCCACTGATGGAAGACAGGATACTGGGCTGGATGGATCATTGGTCTGACCCAGTATGTCCGTTCTTATGTTCAGCATTTTAGACCTAAAGTATATTGATTTTTTAAAATCTTTATAATTGGACAAGGAATGTTCTCCGGATTCCTGGCATCTACTTCTGTGAGCCTGAGCCAGCTGTGGGTGTTTTGTTGTAGTGTAGACAGTGTTTGTCATAAACAGATAGTTAAGGGTTAATGTCTCTCTTTTACCTGTAAAGGGTTAAGAAGCTCAGTAAACCTGGCTGACACCTGACCAAAGGACCAATAGGGGGACAAGATACTTTCAAATCTTGGTGGAGGGAAGTCTTTGTTTGTGCTTTTTGTTGGTTCGTTGTTCGCTCTCGGGACTGAGAGGGACGGGACATCAATACAGGCTCTCCAAATCTTTCTGAATTAGTCTCTCATGTTTCAAACTTGTAAGTAATTAGCCAGGCAAGGCATGTTAGTCTTATGTTTGTTTTCTCAACTTGTAAATGTTTCTTTTTGCTGGAAGGATTTTACCTCTGTTTGCTGTAACTTTGAACCTAAGGCTAGCCGGGGGGGGAGGTGGGGTCCTCTGGTCTATAGGAATCTGATTACCCTGTAAAGCATTTTCCATCCTGATTTTACAGAGATGATTTTTATCTTTCTTTCTTTAATTAAATGCTTTCTTTTTTTAAGAATCTGATTGATTTTTCCTTGTTTTAAGATCCAAGGGAATTGGGTCTGGACTCACCAGGGATTGGTGGGGGGAAAGGAGGTGGGATGGTTAATTCCTCCTTGTTTTAAGATCCAAGAGGTTTGGCATTGTGTTCACCAGGGAAGTGGTGAAGCCTCTCAAGGCAGCCTGGGGAGGGGAAAGTTTTGGGGGGACAGAAAGTGCCCCAGACACTGAAATTCTGGGTGGTGGCAGTGTTACAGATCTAAGCTAGTAATTAAGCTTAGAAGGGTCCATGCAGGTCCTCCGCATCTGTACCCTAAAGTTCAGAGTGGGGAAAAAACCTTGACAGCGTTAAAGCCCTGCACGAGGAAGGCTGCTTCAGGACGGGCTTTTTGGTGTTAGCTGTGTTCCTGCTGCATCGCTAGTCACCCCTGTCCGTCCCCTGTCATCCACTCCCAGCTTCTACCCCTTCCATACCCTGAATTTTCAGGGTGCTTGGATAGTCTTGTGGGAAAAGCAGTGCGAGCTGCCAAGGCAAGATTTTGTTTGCCAGCGTGGAAATGGCTGTGGAGGAGGTAACATGTTAGGGAAACGTCTCAGACAGCATCCCTGTCCCCCTGCACACTGCGTTTTACCAAAGGTCTCTGGTTTGCGAGGGGTCTGGGAGTCCATGGCACAGATAGCTCCTTGCACCCCACAGGCGGTTGTCAGTAACTCCCAGGACAGATGCCTTGAGTCATTTGCTGATTGTATTTCTACTCACATTGTGGTACAAAGCTCTTGCTTAAGATGGACGTAAAGTCACCATTGCCCTCATGGGTGCTCTGCTCCCTGTGTCCTCACATAACGGGGCTCTGCCAAAGCCCAGACTCAAATGTTCCAGACTCAGGAGATGCTCTGTTGAGGTCTCCCCAGAGATCACTGGGTAGGATGTTAGTATGACAGGAAAACCACCCCAGCCATATGCAAACCAGGAAACGCACAGCCATGGTAGTGCCCTCTCCCCCAAAAGTATAAGCAGACGGCCAGGGAGGCCAGCAGGGACTAGCAAAGTCCAAGTACCTAATCCTTCCCTAATAAACATTGTCCTTTTCGGCGTGTCCGTCTGCAACGAGACACTGCGTCCCCCAAGTGTCGTCATGTTCACAGCCCCCACCGTCAGCGGAGGTTTCAAGAACAGGTTATGCAGACACCTAGTGCAGGCGGCTGGACAAGATGGCCTCTGGAGGCCCCTTCCAACCCTGCATTTCTGTGATTCCATTTCTCTCTGTAGTTTGGGAGCATGTGTAATTCCTCAGGCATGTTAACAATAGAAGGGTAAGGGAAGTATTGTTTGATTCGTAAAAATCTACAGAATTTCAACTTCAGTGGTGTCCCCTCTGATGTGGCTCACTGCCCCCTGGCTCCCAGCTCCAGGTCCTCTGGTTGGTGGACATTTTGATAATAGTGTTGTTGGAAGTGGGTTGAGTAGGGTATCATCTGAAAGCCCTTTCTCCCACAAACACCTGTGGTACCAGACATGACATACCTAGAACAATTATGTAGATCAATAGTTGAAAAATATTTAAAAGTCGACTTTTAAAAATTATACTTTAATACAGGCATGTTAAACATGCAGCCCTCACAAAGTTACATTTTGGGCCTCAACTGACAGTGCTGTGTTAATAGTTAATGCTCCGAAAGTGAGACCAGATTAACTTTTTTAATGTTAGATTACTGTAAATGGAGGAAGTGTTCCAAGTTGGTTTGCCATCATCGGCAAAAAAGAAGCAGTTCAGTGGTACCAATTGTCAGCTTTTTCTATTATACCAAAAGAATCGTAATGAGGCATCATTTAAGAGGTCAGCATCAAGCTAGAAATGACTGGTATCCATCCATGAACCATGTGCACATAGTCACATAACCTACATTACATAACATGATTACTTTGGGATTGTAATTCATTTATTACACGATCCTTGGTTTTATTTTGGTCTTGACCATCTTTAGGCATAAGTGGGGAGATGAAGTGTATCAACTAGTAGCTCGCTGTTTTGGAGAATACCAATATAGAAGACTTGGTTAAACACAATGCTCGGTGATATCTTACATGCTGTATGAAGTGCACCCATAAGCTGAATTTGGCAAGGTTGGAGAGGAAGTACATTGAGCATCAGAAAACAGTTGAAAGTGTTGGGACAAGTGCCAGCTGTGGGCAAGACTCGCCTTATGCTATGGCACATGGCATGCATTTCGAGAACACTTGTTTCTTCTGTGGTCAGACGGAAGCCATCCATTAAGCAGTTTCAACACATGAGACAGGTGAGAAACTGTATGAAGCTGTCACTCTGCAAGAACATTGAATGGAAAGTAAAGGAAAGTGGCACACTGACCCAAAAGACGCCCATGGCATAGCACATTGAGTGGTACACCAAGAATGGCTGTAATGTGTTGTGTCAAGAAGAAAAAGCTACTGAAACAAATACTGACTTTCCTACTGCAAACTGTGCAGCTCAGCTGGAGTTAATACATTCCCTTGGAGCGGTTCTCATGGATGGGAAAGCGGAGGTGATGGCTGATGTAGAGGCTAAGTTCAAAGAAGTATGTGCTTTGAACTGGATTGAAGAGGAACAAATGCTTAGCAGAAAGGCACTTATCGAAGGTGAATTGTGGGTAATATGGACTAATGTCTGTTTAGTTTTTGGCAATCCTATATGAAGAAATGAATCACAGTGTATATCTTTTAAGCTGTAAAAGACGCACTGATGTCAACAGTAGTATGAAGACTTTGTTTGCAGCTGCTAAGTTTTTAGGGAAAAGCATTTTGTCCTGCAGTATGTGGGAGTTTCAGATGCCAAGACTGAAAGAATAATACTGCGTGACTTGTACTACTCCTTTAGGTGGTGCATTGGTGGTCGCAGTGACTTCAGCACCAGCAAGTATGATGGGAAGCTGATGGAACACTAGACTGCCATTTTATCACAAAGCGCCATATACGAGGGCTTGAGTGAAAGGTTTCCAACACATACACGACAATTGTGCGGCATGTGCATAGTCTACTGCTACAAGTGGCTGTTGTTTTAACAGTTCATTCCAAAACCTATAGCAGATTCCTTGTGTGGCTTATGCACAGTGCTGGCTCCTCCATTAACTACGGAAAGTACTGTGCCTGGAGACTGCAATTGCAAATGAGGTACTTTGCCGTGTAGAACTGAATGAAGGGCTGTACGTCCCTGCCCCCCTTTCCCCGCCCCCGACCTTGTCAAGGACAGGTTTATATTTTGTGCTGCTGCTAACTTAGACTTCCTTGAAGAGATAGCAGATGGCAAAGGTCCCACCATGCTACAGTACAGCATGGTCACTCATTGTCATAGTACCGGTATTTTCTCTGTACCTCATAATGAAGTGTTCAGCCAAATCACAGCAGATGTTTAGAGTTTCTGGTATTCTAAGAGCTTGTAACTCAGCCAAACCAACTATGTTTGCTATGCTGGAAGGCCTCTTCTGACATAGGGCACATTGTCAATAAGTGCTGGCTTAGGAAGACCATGCAAGATGTGTATTAGTTTGCCTTTCACCTGCAACATATGCAATGTTCCATTGCATTTGAACATCAATCATGGGGCTACCAAGTCTGACTGGCAGGTTGCATACATGGATGATTCCCTCTGGCACTTGCTTCAGCCTCGGAAGGCTCTCTCCTCGCTCTGAAGGTGTTCTGAGCAGCTGAGAGAGTCACTGATGAGGTTGTAAAGGCACTGAAGGCGTTCATAGGCTTAGTTTACCATTTGAAGACCAACATTACGACATTTGCAGAGCTACATTGGCGGATGCGTTTCAAGAAGCAGACATGGAAAAAATTGCTACTGATGAGTGCATTTATACCTGTTATCAAGCGGGCAAATTATTAAGCGGTGGAATGGCTCTGGGATGATCAAGCACATCCACAACTACCATCTCTTATCAGGCATAGATGGGTCTTGGTGGATGGACTGATCACACCAGTTATGTGTGAAATACCATGTGCGTTCTTATCAATCCGTCAGCCAACCGAATGATCATGCGAAAAGACCAGATGCTCACCGCCCTGCAAATGGTTGGCCAGCAGCCTGCCTTGTATGGAGCTGTGCGAGTGGGGCATGGACAAGGATCAGTATGGCAATAGCGGTGCCCTAGATGGAGACAACACTGGTGATGACTTTGCTGAATAACTGTTTTCAGCCCTACATGTCAAGGCTAACTTCCCTGGGATTACCAAAGATCACTGCCTTTTTTATGTAACACAGGGATGTGTTGCTTGAAGTATAATTTAAAAAACTTTCATTTTAAAACATTTTCTTGACTATATCTCCATATAACGGTTCTCAAGTTGTTGTTTGGTACTGTTGCGTTCATGGGAGCAAAAGCTTTTGAATGACCCCCAACTCGACCCATTTCCGACACCAATGCATTATCAAAATATCCAACTGTAGCACCTGGAGCGGGGAGCCAGCGGGGTGGGCAGTGAGACCACTCGCCCCCAATCACACCACAGAAGGTGACACCACTGTAATTTTGATTCTGTAGATTTTTACAAATCAGATGACTCCCCACTTCCCTTTCTGTCGCTCTTCCCTGAGACTCACCACCTGGGCAGTTTTGCCTGCCCTTTCCTATCAAGCAGGCAGAAGAAAGCACACTGGAAAGTGAACCTGGATTCCTTTGCCCCAGGGAATGGTGCTGTTAGCAGGGCCTGCTCTCCATGGAAGGGAGTGAGTTCCTAGCCTCACTTACAGCCATGGGTGGATGTGACGGGAATAGAGGTGAGTTGAGACTGGACAGGAACTGAGCACTTGTTTTCCAGGGAGACAGTGGGAGTAATGGAGAAATCAACCTGATCTCAACACCTGGTGAACCCCTGGAGGGAGTCAAAAGCTGGAGGACAATTGTGGAAACTAATGAGAGTTTCTGCCTCTGGCTCAGTTAATCTGCTTTTGTAACAACAGCCTTGAAATGAGCTAGGCAGCAAGAAGAGACATGGCCTGTTAACCTAGACCCAGAAACATCCCACAGACCTAGCTGCATGGAGCTGAATGAACTGCTTGGAGAATGTGACTGCCCAAAGCCAACGTGATGAGCACACCCTGGAAGGAGCTCTGGCTCCTGTAGCTCACCCAGGCTGCATCTGAGGAAGTGGGTATTCACCCACGAAAGCTCATGCTCCAATCCGTCTGTTAGTCTATAAGGTGCCACAGGACTCTCTGCTGCTTTCACAGATTCAGACTTAACACGGCTACCCCTCTGATACCAGACTGCATAGTCTCTTCAGTTTTGTTCCAGACTAGGTGGCAATCCCTTAGAAATGTGACCTGGGGCTTGGAGCCCATTTCAGACCTAGGCCATGGATAATCTACGCGCTCTTTCCAGAGCAGCCCTGTGTGCTCGGACAGCTACCACTTGAAAAAACAGGCTGCTTCTCCTGCTCACGCCCCTAGCCTTTCTCGCACAGGATGCAGCTCGTTTGTTTCTTTGTAGTCTCTGCTGAATGAGTGTTTCCTCTTCAGTTGTAAAAACAACTCAAAATACTTTTCACCACAGATCAAAGCTGCACTGCAGTTCAGGACAGTGACCCCTGGTAATTGTTCTGAGTTGCATAAATGGGAGCTGAAGGCAGCTGCTATTCTAGTGCCTGTTTTTCAACACATTTTACTTTGGCTTCAGTCCCACCTGGCCCTGCCCAGCTCTGCCCCCCTAGTTAATGTAAGTTGCTTAGTTCAGGGCTCATGAAGGGTCATCAATACAAAGATCTCTGGGCTGTGTTACTGTGCTCTCCTTGTGAGTCACTGGAGTTCAGGCACCATTCGCTTGCCCCTGCTGCACCCCCAGTTCGGATACTGTGTACCTTTCCAGTTGGCCATGCTGACCACGTCCAGGGGAGTAGCCTGTAGATGGCCTAGGTACATGTTGGGGCCCACTAGCACTGGGAAGGCTCGGGCAGCCTGCAGCCCAGCTGTGGCAGTGTGTTGTGAAACCTCCTTTACATGCTGTGACTCTCCTAGTCTCTTCTCTTTTAGGTCCAAGGTGCAGTGTTCCCAGACGGGAGTTCTGCTGCTCGGACCTAATTCTAAGGCCCAGCCTGAACCCGAGTAGGCCACAGCCCGTTTGAATCCGAACTGAGCCAAGTGGGGGGCGGAAAGGGGAGGGTTGTTTCCATACCCGACGCAAACCCAACCCTTATACAGATTGGGGTTGGTTTGCATGGGGCTGCCTGCCATCCTGGACTAGTTTTCTTTACTTCATTTCCTCCATGGATCTGTCAGGGCTAATTCACTTCCTGGCCCTGCTCCTGGCCCACAGACTGTTCCTTGGCCCAGTTCCGTGCACGCGAAGGGCAACAGGTTCCCCCTTGCCCAGGCTGGTCCCCCCTTGCCCAGGCTGCTCCCTATGAAACTGTCGCTGCCTCTTCGCTCCTGTGGCTTGGCCTGGTAGGGGCTTCCCACTCCCCAAACTCCATGGTCATGATCTGACTCCGGCCCCTGCCTGCCATGGGATCATGTAGTGGTGGCTGTGTACCCAGCGTCTGCCAATCCACTGCCAGCTTGGCGGGTCTTGCGATGATGGCCGCCTGGCTCGGGGGGGGTCACACAGTGGTGGCCACCTGCCGCATGTCTGCCATCTGCTGCCCGTCCAGGGAGGTTGTGCGGTGGTGGCCTCGTGCCCAGCTTCTCCCAGCTGCCCTCACCTCACTGCGCAGTGGTTTGTGGAATGAGAGGCACTGCAGCTCATCAGCACACTCACTCAGCAGCACATACAGCTCATCAAGGTGGTGGTGGCTGGCAGGAGTGGGGCACGTAGCTCCACCATACCAAGCTCCCGGGCAGGAGGTGGTCAGAGACTGCCTCACCTGAGCCTGAAGGTGCTAGGCTGTTTCCAGACCATCCGTATGCTTGCAGTCAGGTCCTGCTGGGTTTGGTTCCAGTACCCAGCGCAATCCCAGATCTCCAGCCTGATGGCAAAGCAAACAGATCCCCCTCCCCCCCAAAGCATAGACTCATAGACTTTAAGGTCAGAAGGGACCATTATGATCATCTAGTCTGACCTCCTGCACAATGCAGGCCGCAGAATCTCACCCATCCACTTCTATAACAAACCTCTGACCTATGTCTAAGTTATTGAAGTCCTCAAATTGTGGTTTGAAGACCTCAAGCTTCAGAGAATCCTCCAGCAAGTGACCCGTGCCCCATGCTGCAGAGGAAGGCAAAAAACCTGCAGGGCCTCTGCCAATCTGCCCTGGAGGAAAATTCCTTCCCAACCCCAAATATGGTGATCAGTTAAACCCTGAGCATGTGGGCAAGACTCACCAGCCAGCACCCAGGAAAGAATTCTCTGTAGTAACTCAGATCCCATCCCATCTAACATCCCATCAGAGACACTGGGCATACTTACCTGCTGATAATCAAAGATCAATTGCCAAATTAATTGCCAGAATTAGGCTATCCCATCATACCATCCCCTCCATAAACTTATCAAGCTCAGTCTTAAAGCCAGATATGTCTTTTGCTCCCCACTACTCCCCTTGGAAGGCTGTTCCAGAACTTCACTCCTCTAATGATTAGAAATCTTCATCTAATTTCAAGTCTAAACTTCCTAGTGTCCAGTTTATATCCATTTGTTCTTGTGTCCACATTGGTACTAAGCTTAAATAATTCCTCTCCCTCCCTAATATTGATCCCTCTGATATATTAATAAAGAGCAATCATATGCCCCCTCAACCTTCTTTTGGTTAGACTAAACAAGCCAAGCTCTTTGACTCTCCTTTCATAAGACAGGTTTTCCATTCCTCAGATCATCCTAGTAGCCCGTCTCTGAACCTGTTCCCATAAACATGGGAGACCAGAACTGCGCACAGTATTCCAGATGAGGTCTCACCAGCGCCTTATATAACGGTACTAACACCCCCTTATCTTTGCTGGAAATACGTCGCCTGATGCATCCTAAAACTGCATTAGCTTTTTAATGGCCATATCACATTGGCGGCTCATAGTCATCCTGTGATCAACCAATACTCCGAGGTCCTTCTCCTCCTCAGTTACTTTCAGCTGATGTGTCCCCAATTTATAACTAAAATTCTTGTTATTAATCCCTAAATGCATGACCTTGCACTTTTCACTATTAAATTTCATCCTATTACTATTACTCCAGTTTACAAGGTCATCCAGATCTTCTTGTAGGATATCCCGGTCCTTCTCTGTGTTAGCAATACCTCCCAGCTATGTGTCATCCACAAACTTTATTAGCACATTCCCGCTTTTTGTGCCAAGGTCAGTAATAAAAAGATTAAATAAGATTGGTCTCAAAACTGATCCCTGAGGAACTCCACTAGTAACCTCCTTCCAGCCTGACAGTTCACCTTTCAGTATGACCCGTTGTAGTCTCCCCTTTAACCAGTCCCATATCCACCTTTCAATTTTCATATTGATCCCCATCTTTTCCAATTTAACTAATAATTCCCCATGTGGAACCGTGTCAAATGCCTTACTGAAATTGAGGTAAATTAGATCCACTATGTTTCCTTTGTCTAAAAAATCTGTTACCTTCTCAAAGGGAGATCAGGTTGGTTTGGCACAATCTACTTTTTGTAAAACCATGTTGTATTTTGTCCCAATTACCATTGACCTCAATGTCCTTAACTACTTTCTCCTTCAAATTTTTTTCCAAGACCTTACATACATACATGCATTTTCGCATTCCCTTTGTTTTTATCTCTCAAAACGTACCTGCTTCATATGCAAGTTCCCCCTTTGCTGGTTCTTCATCTTACTGAAAGGGCCAGCTGTGCCGTCGCACGTCTCACGTGGGAGCCCACCCTGACCTGCTCACCAGTCACAGTTCATACAAGTTCCTTGTCTTTCCTTTTCAGAGGGACTTGCTTGCCCTCTCCTCTCCTCAGTTAGTCCCCTCTCCGTTCTACTGCACAACATGAGAGCTGGTTCAGTTCCCTTTTCACTGGTTAACACAGAACCAGGTTTCACCCTTGTTGCTTCTCCCAGCCGTGGAATAAGAAACAGTCTAACATTCTTTTGATACCATTTGTGGCTGTGCAGGGGCTAGCAGAGAGCACAGAAGCTTTCTATTATAACATCTTTTACTGCTGATGTTTTAGCTGTCTGCTCCATAATACCAGTCAATCATAGCTAGCACTTACATAGGTACCCCATCACCCTCATTTCCCTGATTTGGTGAGCTGTGAGGACCCCTTCTTTTAAACACAGATACTGGGCTCAAAGGGGGCAGATGACAAAAGTCCTGAGGTAGGTATAAAAAAGGTGACTGGAACGGAGGGTTAGATGTTAGGGACAGGGGAAATTACAAAGGGTTCATAGGAGCAGCAAGAGGGAAAACAGTGGGGAATCTGCTTAACATCTTAGGTGTCTATACACAAAGTCAAGGAGTATAGGGAATAAGGAAGAACTGGAAGTCTTAGTACACAAGCTATACTATGACGTAACTGGCATCAGAGACTTGCGGGGGTCAGTCTGCAATACTGGGCATAGCTTATTCAGGAAGGACCGACAGGAAAAATCCAGAAGCACTTGAACTGCCTCACCATCCTAATCTGCTACTTCTCAAAATCAGTTGATTCAGCATCTTCACCACACACTAACTTTAGTTACCAGATTTCTGTCTGCTCTTCTGCCATTTTTGTGGGTGGGCTGCCTGCTATTTCCCATCAGTCTGTCTCCAGGGCGGAGGATCCTTGCGTGTGTGAGCACAGACAATTTGAACTCACTGCAGTATCTCTTCTCGTAACAGAGCATCAGTGTTTCTCCCCCCTTGGTTCCTAGTTTTGGGGGTGTGCAGTTCTGTAGTGTCCAAAGCTTTAGAAGTGTCTTGTCTGCGGCCCAGAGCTCTGTAGAGAGAGCAGTTTTGACACCAAAATGCTGAGAGTTTCATTGGCTTTTGTGGCTTTAGTGGATGTGGTTAACCCATCACCCCAGAGGGTTTCCTCTGTTATGAGACAATGACGATGACATTGCCTGTTTCTCTTATCCTACCACATCGCACCTGCCTGGGTTCAGCCTCTGAGGACAGAGTTCCTGTCGGTCTGTTACTGGGGAACATGCTGTATGTGCTGGAGGGGCAGAAGAGTGTGTAAGATACCTTCACTCAGTCAGGGCCCTGGCTTTCTGGCTGGTTGGAAGAGATCGATTATGCTCTGCCCCGGGCTGGTCTTTGCATATCTTTAGCCACTGCTGTGGAGTAGAGAGAGGGGCACCTCTGATGCTACACTGAGAGAATGAGACTTGTGTGCAGCAGTGGCACATGGTGAAGTCTGTAATTCACCCACTCACCCCGATGTGCACCCCATTAGCTCTGTTATATCATTAGTGCTGCACTCCCTCCTCCCTTTCCGGTTTGGTGGATCTGATAGGGAATTTGGTTCCTAGCTGTAAGCTGGCTTTCTCTTGTGACTCAACTGTGTCGGAGCAGAAGCCCCACCCTGACTGCTATTTCCTGGGGAATGTCAAGGAGTGAGAAGAAGAAAATAGCTGTTACTGTCGTCTGATAAACGTATGACTTGGGGCAAAGAGGAGACAAACTCTTGGGTCCCAGGCTGTCCTCTGGGTTCTTGGCTGGTCCTCTGGAGGACTGTGGATCAAGTGTGGGAGCCTGTAGCCATCTGGCGCAGAAAACCCCTTTCACAGGTAGTCTTTGGAGACTCTCTCTTTTACCTCTTCCGTATCCTCATTAATGTGAATGCAAAAGGTGCAGGGAACCAGGCACTGGGCTCTGCTTCTTCACTGTCACCTGGGAGAGTTTGTCCCAGGACCGAGGAAGGAGTGTTCTGAAGGTCCAAAAGCAGTGCTCTGTCTGCAGAGTCGAACGGGGAATGCTTGCTCTGGGAGATGGGACAGAAGCCCATGATCAGCATTTTCCTGCTAGGACGAAGGATTATCCTCTGGAGTACACACAGCTCTAATATCTCTGGAGAAACGAATCAGAACGTGTCTGGTCTGCTGTGTCAGACATGCACACAGTCTGATACGCAGGCCTCTCGCAGGCCCTCGTTTCAGGAAGTGGTGCTGCTCGACTCGCGGGGAGGCAGGGTGAGGCCGATATTCCTTACAGAACAGAAGCTGCTACTTACTGGATAACACAATAGCTGAGCTGCAGCTGTTCAAAGGTTGAAGGGCGAGTGCTCTTCTCCAGCTCCTGTGGAGTTCAGGGAGCTTTGCCTTTCCAAATAACTGCTCTTTGGAGAGTACTTTGTCATATATCTTGGAGGTGGTGAAAAGTACCATCAGTGGGCTACTGAGACCATCAGCAGAACAACCCTGCGAGCTGTTCGGGCCTGTTGTTGTTATTTAGTATTGAATGTTGACAGTTTGTCTGGCACTGTACAGAACAACCTGTTCCTGAAGTGAGGAGGCCAGTTGCCGGGCATGGATCAAGAGGGAGGAGATCTAAGGTATTTCTCATTTCCCTGAGAGATGACTAGAGCACTCCAGCCCACAGTCTTGCAGGACAAAGTTGGGCAGAACTTTCAGGCTTCCATCTGTCTCTTTTCTCTGGAAGTGAAATTCAGAAAAGTGCTCTGCATGCAGCGGACAAGCCACGCCTTTGGAGCAATGGCATTGTTCTGCCTAATGCCAGGGGCCTGCTGATAGCTGCCAGTGGTTATACAAAGCGATGCAGACGCGTTCAGTGCCTGCTGACAGCAGTGAATGTGAGCAGACTGGGCCTGGCTGAAGAGGGTAAAGCTAGTTCTGAGCAGCCTCCACTGCCTGTTGCCACCAGATTTGACTCCTGGAAGTAGATGTTTTGATATTGCAGTTTAAGTGTGACAGTTACAATACATAAAGACATTCTGAGCTCAGAACCCAGTTCCAGGATGGGGGGCCTGGAACCCTCCCTTGGAGCACAGACATCAGAGCCATCACCTTCCGCCTGGGTGGTGATTGGAGCTTCATGCTTCCCCTGTTACACACATCCACAGTTTGTGCTCTCCTTTGGGGTGATCAGCTGGCAACTGCTGGTAGGGGCCAGTTCAGGTGGGAGATGCTCTTTTGATGCTGGGAGGGAGGAAGACGTTGTGTTCTCCTCCCTAAGCGCTCGGGGCTGCACTGAAGCATGGCACGTCTCTGTCAGGGTGTTCTCCTGCAGCGTTCCTGTTGGGAAGGTGAGTGTGGGTGTTTCTGATCTGGGCAGGTTTGCCCATTGCCCCAGGCCAGCAGAATGGGCTAAAGTTGCTCCTGCATTACACTCCTTTCATTGGGCCTTCGGCCAGCCAGGCAGCAGGACACAGGAACTGACCTGACATGGCTGCAGGTTGAATCAACAGGTGAATGTTTCTGGTGCTGCTTTTAATGTGTCCCTTGGCTGATGTCACCTCTCTGCTCCTGACCTAGCTGTAGGTAAAGACCAAACCAACCAAAGCTCACTCTGAGGGAGGAAGATGCTAATTTGAAAGCCTCCCCCGTGTTGCTGCCCTGGTTCTTCCCACCAGTGCAGAACCCCGTCTAGGGACACCTGCATTGCTGGCATTGCTTTCCAAGGGAGCTTGCTGTGGCTTTGTATTGTTGCTGTGTGTGTGCAGTGTGGATGTATAGTGTGTGCGCCTTCGCAGGGTGCAGGGGTGGGGGTGTGCATGCCGGGGATATGTGCAGGCTGGGTGTGTGTGGTGTGCGTGTGGGTGCGTGTACGTGGGATGTTTGTGAGTGTGTGTGCACAGTGTGTATGCATGGTGTGTTGGTGCATGTGCGTGCAGGGTTTATGGGTGTGCATGCGGTGAGGGTGTGTGCACAGGGTGTGCATGGGTACATGTGGTTTGTATGGGTGAACGGGTAGACGTGGTATGGGTGTGTGGGGGTGCACGCAGCGTCGGTGCATGTATGTTGGGATTGGCTCATTGCAGTCATGGGGCGACAGATGTAGTTGCAGATGCCAGACCCAGGGCGGGTTGGAGCAGAGTGTTTGTTGCAAATGGCATCTTTGTCTTTCACTGAGCTCTCCTGCCCTGCCCCCGCCCCGACCCAGCACTCTGCCCAGCACTGCAGCCATTGCAGGGACTTAGCCCGTAAGGAAGGAGTCGTGGGCATAGAGGGTCAGAGCTAATGCAGCCATGTTCCTGTGGACAGAGCACAGACCCACACTACTCAGGGCACTGGCCACTCCTGGCGCCTCGGCTGGGGGTTAGAGCGTGTTGTCAGAGAGGAGCTGAGGTAGCCAAATACACCAGGGGGACCAGTGCTCGGGGCTAGTGCCCTGCACTGTTGTCCAGGGGATCCAGGTTTGGCTTCGTGGCCTGGATTCCCAGGCTGTCTCCCCTTGGGGGGGTGGGGGATTCCTTGCGGGAGGCTGCGTTCCATTCCCTGTCTCGTTTCCTGCTTGATAGGGGCTGGGCACACACAGGTTGAGGAGCATTGTGCCCCACATGGGTACTGCACAGCAGCGATCTCTCCGCTCAGTGTGGGGCAGTGCTGAGGGTTTTCGAGAGGCGAGGCCGGTCTGGTGCTTAGTGGGATGGATTGTGGTTTGGAGACTGGGGTGAGGGGTTGTAAATGGTGGGATCCTTAGAGCCCAGGCCTGGGTGCTGTCTGTATGAGAGCGACCAGCTGACGGCATCATTACAGCGGGGCTAAACCCAAACCTTCCAATCTGCTCCCAGAGTGTGTCTCCTCCCGCAAGCGCTCCACTGACGTGTGACGCGTCTGTCACCGAGCTGGAGCCAGGCCTTCTGCCAGTGCGCCCTGGACTCTGCTAATGTTCTTCAGGTGACCTTTGCGCCCTGGGAATCAGTCTGGTGCTGCATACAGGCAGACTCCAGTCAGCCCCAGGCCCTCCTGTTGGGGCCTCATGATGAGAGGCAGGAATCACAACATCATGTGGGTCCAATTAAAGGAGGGATTGTTCCAGGAGAGATATGGTAAATCGTTGTCATGTGGGGCTTGGGAGAGCAGTCTGGCCATCCTATGGGGGTAGCACTGGGTAGACACTGCATCCTGGGCGGGACAGACAGTAATTGGGGGTTGGGGGGACATGGGCAGACACAGCATCCTGAGAGGGAGGGGACTGGGCAAACAGGTAATCTTGCAGGGGGAAGGGTGGCGCTGGGCAGACACACTAGGCCCAGAGGAAATGGAGGGGGCAGTGGAACCGTTCCAAGGGGTCGGACCATCTCTAGACAACGCCACAAGAATGCAAATGAGGTTGGATTTGGGAGTTGTGTCTCAAATGAGTCAGATGGCAGAGGGCTGCTGGGGGTGCATGGTAAAGGAGGAGTCTGTCCTGAGTGAGTGAGACTGCAGGGCAGAGGTTTGTCCACTACCCTTCCGAGGAATGTCTCTTGTGTCTCCCATGTCTCTAAGTACTAAATACAGCAATTCAGCTGGGTACAGGACAGGCTTTCCTGCTTCCCTGGGAGGCCGCCCCCTGTCGCCTCCCTCTGTTAAGACAGATGCCTCCTCCCACAGTCAGAGCTTCCTCCCCCTGCTAGAGGTGTGTGCAGCTATTTCTAGTGCACAGACCCTGGGGAGAGGTGTCTGAGTAAGAACTTCATACAGGGGAGGTGGGTTTCCATACAGGGCCATTGTGGGTGGAAGTACACACCTGCTGGTCCCAGGGGATCTCTGCTGGGGAGCTGCATCCCTGCTCTGGTTTCTTGGTTGTAGGTGCTGTGCCATATGCTGTGACCTCCTGGTGCTCCTTCTGTGGCACTGCATCATGTGCCCCACATGTAATAGTGAACAAGAACAGTAGCATGTCTCTACCCTGCCTCTGGCTCTCTCAGCACATGCCTGACACCTGCCCTTCCTGGCCTGTATAGTGCTGTGCAGATGTAGACTTGGGTTTCCTTTTCACAAGCCAGGCCAATTCTGTTGAGGCCGTGCAGTGGAGTTAGACTTTCCTGCCTCGAAGCTGGATTCCCACCTGAGTTTAGGCTGTTATCGCAGTGCAAAACAATGCCTCTGGGATTGGCACTCCCGGGGGGATCTACAAGCCCTTCCCAAGCACACGGCTAAGGTCACAGGGCTCTGGGCCTGTCCCAAGGGAAGGAGACGGGGCTATTTTAAAAAAGCCAGAGCACAGTGGGAAGAGGAGCTAATCTGAGGGCTGGGTGAGGGGGTTCCCCACAAGGCCACTGAGGCATACAGGAGAATTTGGAAGGATTTTCTCCTTAGCAGTTGGTTACGTTGTTAGGGTGCAACGTGCATTCTGTGACTTCCTACTGACTTCCAGGGTTTGCCCCAGAGGCTGTCTGGCACCGAATGCCTTCAGCTGGAAGCATCGCTATGAAGGCAGAAGTTTCTGAAGCGTAAGCATTTGGCTGCTTTTCCATGTAACATTGCAAGTGGTGGAGCGGTCCAGCAGATTTCTTATTCTCCTCTAGCCCGCCAGTCAGGATTGGCTGCCAGATTTGAATGTGTGCTCTAATGGGTTAGCATTGTCTCAGACCTCTGAAGAGGTAACAAGTAGAAAGAACCTGACTTGAATGGCTGAATAGAGTCATGTGATGAGTCAGGCATTTTTCTCATGTGTAAATATTGTATTTCCTGTTTTTAGAACTCGAATGCCCAGGAAACAGCCCCAGAGGGGTGCAGAGTTTATGTGCAAGACCTTGGAGATTCAATTTGATGTCTGGGTAAAAGCTGAGGCCAGCTCACCCATCCCCCACTAGACCTGAGTTCTGAATTGCATTTTTGTTTTCTTCTTTTCCTAAATAATTCCCTATGTTTGTGTTTCTCTCCATCCAGGGACACTCCTACCCGCTGGCAGCCTTTGCCAGGCACTAAAGCGGCCATGCTGGTTAAAGTTAACAGTTTAAGACAAGTGCAGGATTCATCAAACAGTTCACTGCAGCCACAGACTACTGCAGAAGCCAACAGCCAGAAATCTGTGCTTCCAAATCCAGTCCCATATGCCCAGCCTCAGTCTACAGCCCAGACCCCAGCTGCTGCAAAGCCAGCCTCTCCAGTGGAAACCAAACCGTCTATGCAGATTAAAAAGACAGAGAATGGTGGGTTCTGTTTAGTGCTAAGGAATGGCCCTCCTTGTCACGCTCCACCAAAGAGCGAAACAGGGACACCACAGCCTGCATCTCCCAAATATGCCTCTCCAGCACCTATATATGATGAGCCATCATTAGATTCCCCAATTTACGATGAACCTCCTGTAGATATGGACACCGAGAGTGTAAATGCGAATGGGACATCTCCACAAATATCTCCAAGCAACAGCTTCAAAAAGCAGCACCAGCCAACCAAATTATTGCAGCACCCAAGTATGCAACAGCAACAAGCTGGAAAAAACCATGTGCGAAACCCTTCCACCACAGAATACAGCCCTGCTGGAAGGGAGTATATTAAACACATGGTCAATGTTGACCAGTCATCCAAACCTCTTCACTGCCCTGGGGTGGTAGCTGATAGCTCTGCTAAACCGCAGCCTGGTCTGCTTTCTTCAAAGGACAGCTTCAAGCAGTCTTGGAGGGTCTTGGAAGCCAATGTTCTCAAGAATATGGAGGCTCACCACAGTCGACAGAACAGCCCACAAGCTCAAGAATACCCTACTGTTATAAGTCAACAGGATTCTGGCTACTCAACAGGCCCTTCTCCAAGCTTACGAAAGAGGAAAGGAAGGAGACAAATGGCAGGTCAGGGAAGACCTGGCTCAGTGGGCAGCAGCAGTGAACTCAGTGCTTTGAACGATAAGTTGATTGCGGAGATGCGTGCTGTGGTGGGGAAATCAGCAGCCTTCAGGGGAAGCAAAGGAAGTCTAGATGCCGACATACTGGAAAACGCCACCTCAACAGGGAGCAGTAAAGTTAGGTTTCAGTCAGACCATTTGAAGAAAGGTGTCATCCAGCGCTCAAGGGACGATGTGACCTCTAGTAACAGGTCCTTGCACAGACAGGGACTGGAGACGAGGGGGAGCTTCTCGAATGACCCAGCTACACAACAGGACGTAGTGAGGTCCAAGAGGACCTATGAGAAAATGGACTCTTTAGAGAAGAATGTGACGAGCCAGACAAGTTTGGCTTCATCAGATGCAGCACGAACATCCTCTCAGGTATGTACCAAAGATTATTCCAGTTAAATCACTTGCTGCTAGCTCTAACCCAAATGCACCATGCCATGTACTGCTGGGTCTGGATTACTTACTGTACAGAAGTGTTTTATATACAGATACTGTATAGTCTTGGGGAAGAAACAACAGATTGCAGAATCTTGCAGTTTTGTCAGTGGAGGATCCTATTTCAGACCAGGTGCCTGATGCGATAGGTGGGAATTATGGAAGGGAAAGCAGAGTTTGGGTCCCATGCACCAAGTACGTAGCTCTGAATGTGGTTGCTTGACTCTATTTACTTGTTTGTATTGTGGTGTCATGGACCAGGACCCATTGTGGTAGATGCTGTACAAACCCAGAACAAAAAGGAGTCCCTGCCCCAAGGAGAAGACAAGCTAAGACATAAGAGAACAGGTAGATACATACTGGGAAGCACAAGGAAACAACAATTTGGTATTGGTCAGCATAATAGGCAGCATCTCAGTCCTTCAGCTGCCTAACTGTTGTCATGTTCTTTGTAGGCTGCATGGCAAAGGAGGGATTTGGAGGAGGACAGTGAGCTGGCTTGGAGGGTGCTTACAGGGGCAGCAGCAGAGGAAGCAGGAAGGTGCTTGTTTGAATGTAACAAGTGGGAGAAGTATCAGAGGGGTAGCCGTGTTAGTCTGGATCTGTAAAAGCAGCAAAGAGTCCTGTGGCACCTTGTAGACTAACGAATGTATTGGAGCATGAACTTTCGTGGGTGAATACCCACTTTGTCGGATGCATGAGAAGTGGGAGAAGGAGTCTGATGTTACTGGCAGAATGGAGTTCAGAGCCAACATTTTGAGCGTGTCTAAAAGATGCTAGGTCAGGTAGGGACTGTCTGACGAGCTCTGAATGTGAAGGTGTTTGTTTTGGATGTGATGGAGAAGAGGGAGCCAGGAGAGGGGTGCAAAGAGGGGTGACATGGCCAAACAGGAGGAGCCAGGAAAACACTCTTTGGAGCAGCATTCTGAATGGGTGTAAGTAGGATGAGATGCGATTTGTGAAAGCCGTCCAGGAGACGAGCCTGCGTATGATGGTCTAGAGAGAAAGCTGAGTCAAAGATGATGCCCAGGTGACAGGCTTGTGTGACAGCATGGATGGTGGGGTTGTCCCTGGTAATGGACAAGAGGGATGCAGGAGGGGCTTGACAAGAAGATTAAAAGCTCTCTTTTGGTCGTGGTGACCTTAAGCTGATGTCTGGACTCCCAGGAGATGTCAGAAGGGCAGGCTGAGGTCTAGGACAGAAGGAAAACGGCCTGGAGTAGAGGCAGATGTGAGAGTCATCACCATACAGACGATAGCTGAATTTATGTTTGTGAATTAAATTGCCCAGAGATGAGGTGTGGAAGGAATGGAGAAGGGGACAAAGGACAGAGTCCTGTGGAACCCCACAGAGAGTTGGCAGAGGGAGGAGAGGGATCCTCTGAAGGATTAACTAGAGCAGTAGGAGTAGAAGCAGGAGAGGATGAAGCAATGGAAGCTGAAGGATGCCAAGCTTTCAAGAAGAGAAGCCTGGTCGAAGGCAGTGGACAGGTCCAGGAGGATGAGGATGAAGCATTGGTTCTCAGCATTGGCCAGGAAGAGGTCATTAGAGGTTTTGGTGAGAGCCATTGCAGCAGGGTACAGGGGTGACAGGACGATTGGAGAGGGTCTAGGATGGCATTGGAGGAGAGGAGCTCCAGATAATGGTTGTGGACAGTGTGTTCAGTGGGCTTAGAGATGCTGGGAGAAGGGAGATGGGACAGTAGCTGGAGGAACAGATGCTATCAAGGGTTTTAAAAAAAAACAAAAGAAGAAAATCAGGAGAAATTATCCTGCCCAGAGAAGGTGCTGAGCAAGTGAGGGGGATGCATGCTAATCTATCACCCCCATAGAGCCATGTGTTTAGGATAGGAGAGGGTAGGCCCAGACAGGAGTCCAACACACATAAATTCAGCATTGTTTGCTAGCAAGAAAACAACCAACTTAATCTCAGCGTGTATCCTGTTCTGACTAGCTCTGGGTTGAAATTTAAAGTGCTCCTAAATTTATAGGTAATTTGTGATGCAAAAAAAAAAAAATGGAAGGGCCTTTAAAAATGTGCTTTGTGGAGCAGAATCTTAGGGGGACAGAGGTAGGATCTGCTTGGTGAGTTTTGCCCAGTGTTACTCACTGAGGTTCTGGAGTTGTTGGAGGATTTTGAGCCACAGTCTGTTTTAGAATCATGTCCTTTCTGACTGGGGAAGGCCAGCCAGGGAAGGACGGGTCCTTGTTTGCCTCCATTAAGAAGGGCAGGATACCAACAGCCCTGGTTGACAGACTAGCCAGAGTTGCATCCCATATTGACAGACTAGCCAGAGTTGCACCTTCCCTTTTTGGATTATTGAGAAGGTTGTGGCAAGACAAATCTCTCAATATTTCGCTGCTCGTACCTGATTTGGTTTAGAGACTGCTCTTTTTGTGCTCTTCTGTGTTTGCCTCCTAACCGCAGACAATGACCATGTGTCCATGCTGGTATTAGATCTTCCAGCTGCCTTCCATACCCTTGATCATAAGGTGTGGCTGGCTCGTCTGAACTTTAGGTGGAGTTGGTGGGGCGGCTATAAGGTTCTTTCCTATCTGAGAGATCCCAAAGGGATGTAGAGGGCAATTGCTAATCACCAACAAGGTGGACAGGTTCCATGGGCCTCTGGCTGCAAAGGTATGGCCTTGTGTTTTAGATGTGCCTCTCTAACTTCATCTGTACTTTTGCACTTCAGTATCAGACGAACACAACGCGAGCCACATGAGGCCGCATCTTAAACTGGCCCAGAAGGTAGAAGTGGTATTGAGGGTAGCTGTCATCTTGGTAGATGGGTTGGCTATAGAGAGTACATGGCCCCACACTGGTCACTATCTATAGGTTATGGACCTGTTTGATCTATAAACATCTATAAAGACCAAGGACAGGGTAGGCCCGTTACTCGTGGGGGGAATAACAATAGAAAATGTGGAAATGGCAGACGTGCTTAATGACTTCTTTGTTTCGGTTTTCACCAAGAAGGTTGGTGGTGACTGGATATGTAACATAGTGAATGCCAGGAAAAATGAGGTAGGATTAGAAGAGGCTAAAATAGGGAAAGAACAAGTTAAAAATTACTTAGACAAGTTAGATGTCTTCAAGTCACCAGGGCCTGATGAAATGCATCCTAGAATACTCAAGGAGCTGACTGAGGAGATACCTGAGCCATTAGCAGTTATTTTTGCAAAGAGATTGCAGAAAACTAGAAAAGGGCAAATATAATCCCTATCTATAAAAAGGGAAATAAGGACAACCCAGGAAATTACAGACCAGTCAGCTTAACTTCTGGGAAAGATAATGAAGCAAATAATTAAGAAATCAGTTTGCAAACAGCTAGAAGATAATAAGGTGATAAGTAACAGTCAACATGGATTTGTGAAAAACAAATCGCGTCAAACCAACCTGATAGCTTTCTTTGACAATGTAACAAGTTTTGTGGATAGGGGAGAAGCAGTAGACATGGTATATCTTGACTTTACTAAAGCTTTTGATCCTGTCTCGCATGACCTTCTCATAAACAAATGAGGGTTAGCAACCTAGATGGAGCTAGTATAAGGCAAAACTGGTTGGAAAACCATTCCCAGAGAGTAGTTATCTGTGGTTCATAGTCATGCTGGCAGGGCATAACGAATGAGGTTCCACAGGGATTGGTTCTGAGTGCGATTCTGTTCAATAATGGCATAGAGAGTACACTTATCAAGTTTGTGGATGATACCAAGCTGGGAGGGGTTGCAAGTTTTTTTGGAGGCTAGGATTAAAATTCAAAATGATCTGAACTGAACTGGAGAAATAGTCTGAAGTAAATATGATGAAATTCAATAAGGACAAATGCAAAGTATCCCATTTAGGAAGGGACAATCAGTTGCACACATACAAAATGGGAAATGTCTGTCTAGGAAGGAGTACTGTGGAAAGGGATCTGGGGGTCATAGTGGAGCACAAACTAAATATGAGTCAACAGTATAACACTGTTGCAAAAAAGTGAACATCTTTTTGGGATGTATTAGCAGGAGTGTTGTAAGCAAGACACCCTAATTCTTCCACTCTACTCTGCACTGATTAGGCCTCAGCTGAAGTACTGTGTCCAGTTTTTGGTGCCACATTTAAGGAAGAAGGGGAGTAGTGGGGGCAAAAGACATATCTGGCTTTAAGACTAAGCTTGAAAAGTTTATGGAAGGGATGATATGATGGGATAGCTTAATTTTGGCAATTGATCTTTGATTATCAGCAGATAAGTATGCCCAGTGGTCGGTGATGAGATGTTGGATGGGATGGGATCTGAGTTACTGCAGAGAATTCTTTCCTGAGTGCTGGCTGGTGAGTCTTACCCACATGCTCAGGGTTTAGCTGTTCGCCATATTTGGGGTCAGGAAGGAATTTTTCTCCGGGGCAGAATGGCAGAGGCCCTGGAGGTTTTTCGCCTTCCTCTGCAGCATGGGGCGTGGGTCACTTGCTGGTGGATTCTCTGCAGCTTGAGGTCTTCAAACCACAATTTGAAGACTTCAATAACTCGGACATAGGTTAGGGGTTTGTTATAGAAGTGGATGGGTAGGGTTCTGTGGCCTGCTTTGTGCAGGAGGTCAGACTAGATGATCACATTGGTCCCTTCTGACCCTAAAGTCTATGAGTCTTGAAGAAAGTGGACAAATTGGAGAAAGTCCAGAAAAGAGCAACAAAATTGATTAAAGGTCTAGAAAACAGGACCTATTGGAAAACATTGGGTTTGTTTAGTCTTGAGAAGAGAAGACTGAGAGGGGACATGATAAGTTTTCAAGTATGTAAAAGATTGTTACAAGGAGGAGGAAGAAAAATTGTTTTTCTTAACCTCTGAGAATAGGACAAGAAGCAATGGGCTTAAATTGCAGCAAGGGAGGTATAGGTTGGCCATTAGGAAAAACTAACTGTCAGAGTGGTTAAGCACTGGAATAAATTGCCTGGGGAGGTTGTGGAATCTCCATCATTGGAGATTTTTAAGAGCAAGTTAGACCAACACTTGTCAGGAATGGTCTAGATAATTAATCCTGGCACAAGTGTAGGGGACTGGACTAGATGACCTTTTGAGGTCCCTTCCAATTCTATGATTCTAAAAAGCCCCACCTGAGAGATCCTCTCCCTGTGGTACAATGCCATGGTTACTACCAGGAGAGGGGCAGCAGCAGGGCATTCTGTGTGCGGGCTTGGGGCTCTGCTATTCCCTCCCACCCAGTGTGAAATAGGCCAGAGTTGTCGACCTTCAGGGCATGCTGAGGTCCCCATTGTTGGGGGGAATTAAGGAGGTGGTGCTGGGGTCAATGTGTAGCTGACTGTATGTTTAAATACAGTTACACGTGAAATGATCTCGTCTGGGCCTTGGAGTCCACGACCTGGTGGATTATTAGAAACAAATCCAGGGTAGCTACTTGAAGGTTCATGAGTTCATCCTCACTGAGTCTCTGTGGAATCTACTTGGAGGCACAGTGTGTTCGACTGAACACTGCATCTCACACAAGCTCCTGCAGCTGCACTCCTGGGGAGAGAGAAGAGCCCCTTTCAGGTCCCAGGCCATGGATTAATTAACTCTGCTCTCAAGCTGAGCTAGCGCGAGTCTGCCTACCCAGGTGGGGAGGCTCCTCTCCAGCTGCAGTGCAAATGCACTCTTTGGGCCGTTGGGGTATATCTCCCTGGTCTGTGGTTGCAGGTTCATTTTGGATCTCTCTGGAGGTGGGGGCTGATAAAAGGCAGTACTCTTCCTGGTCTCTCTCAGCTAGTCCTCCTTGATCTGCAGGGGAGATGAGAGCACTTGCCCCTGGGCCTCTGCCTGGGGCATTATCACGCTGCACCTTGTTGTCTTCCCACAGGATACCCAGCGTCTTCTCCCAGGGGATTCTCTTTAGGTGTATCATTATGCAGCCTTGCTACCCAAATAGATGTGTGAAGACCCTGGCCAGGCTCCTTGTCACAGCCTGTCCTGCTCCATTGTAGATGTGGCCATGGTTTCCAGGACGGGGGCTGCGAGAGCCAAGGAAAAGCACACAATAGTCCAGAAAACTGGCTAGCCTGAAATGCTGTTAGCAGTAGTCTGGGACAGCCTGAGCTGGCCTGCCGCTGCTCCGTGTATGATGCTAAGCCTGATCAGAGCCCTCCCCCGTGTGTGATAATGTGGTTTATTGCACGTAACCCAGCTGTGAGACACTGGTTGGGTTGGCAATGAGCCAGCCAAAGACAGGAGGTTCCTAGGGTCTGTGTGGACAATGGGGGCCATGAAGTGGGGAACAGGCACTTTGGAAGGGCCACATGTGTGACTACATTCACTGGGGAGGGGGGCATGGGCTGCTGGGGAACATGGATGATGAGTGTGTGCTGGCTGTGGGGAGGAAGGTGTGGGGCTGTGCCCTCTCAGGGAGCCTCAGCGAAGTGGGGAGAAACGGGGTTTGGATAGCAAGAGGTGATAGAGCATTTTGTCTAGGAGTACAACAAGTACTGTGTGCCAGAGAGACAGAGCCAGGATATTCCAGGGGAGTAACGTGGCATGCTGGCCGATGAAAGAAATCCACATCTTGATAGACTGGAGGAGTGCAGTTCCCAGCAACGGACTGCATCCAACATACGTTTTTTCTCTGCTCACGACTCTAGTTTCTGGAGGTTGGGTGGCTGACGCTGTTTAACTGCCTCACTCGGGTAAGACACTCAGCTAAAATGCTTTTGATTGTAACTTGTCTGTTCTCCCTTGCAGCCTGGAACCATAGAGTCAGACTCCAAGCAGAAGAATAGCATGCAGCCTGCCATCAGCATGGGGTATCAGTTTCCCTACAGCACGTTACGGAAGCCCATCTCTGAACTCAGCATGGCAGACTGGGCTTCCAAAAACCTGAACATGCATACTCAGGGCATCTTCCGCCGAAGGATCTCCATCTCCAACATGCTCTCTTGGAACAGAGGCTCCATCAAAAAGCCAATGCTCATCACCAGCAACCACACCGTTAAAAAGGAAGCATGTGAAATGTTTAAACTGGTGCAGATCTACATGGGTGACCGCCAGGCTCGCATGGACCGAAATCATGTGGCTTTGGTCACAGTTACCAAGTGCTGGAGCATACAGGGTTTACGGGATGAACTGTACATACAGCTGATCAGGCAGACTACGGACAATATGTGTTACCGAAGTCTGGCGTGGGGCTGGGAACTCATGGCCATCAGTCTGGCCTTCTTTTCCCCATCACCCAAGTTTCAGTCTTACCTGGAAGGTTACATCTACCGCCATCTTGACCAGGTCAATGATGAAAACAGTAAGTGCCTCACACATCACAACAGCTGTTTAATGGCACTGAAATTCACCATCACGCATTGGGCCAGCGTCAGGCCTGTGCAACTCCGATGTTACTGTGCAGTGTCTGATTATTTGGGCAGCATCAGATATAAACACTGAGGCTATGTCTACACTATGGACCTTACACTGGCACAGCTGTACCACTGCAGCTGCGCCACTGTAAGGCCTCTCGTGTAGCCCCTCTATGCTGGCTGGAGAGAGCTCTCCCGTTGGCATAATTAAATCACCCCAAATGAGTGGCGGTAGCTATGTCAGCAGGAGAGCATCTCCCGCTGACATAGCACTGTTGTGACCGGCCTGTTTGTCGGTGAAACTTATGTCGGTGGGGGAAGGTGGGGGAGTGTTCACACCCTGACTGACAAAAGTGCTAGTGTAGACAAAGCCTTAGAGAGGGACAGACTGCTCTCCCTTATGCTGGTGTGAATCTGAAGTGACTCCACTGGACTGCAGATTTACACTAGTGTATCTGAAAGGTGAAAATACCCTCTGAATGAGGCGCTATGAGGCATGTTATAATTAACCACATTGTGCAGGAGAACTGGCAAGAGCTGGTGGAGGTTGTAACCCTGATACTGATGAGTAAGGCTACGTTTTAGTCACAGGTATTTTTAGTAACAGTCAAGACAGGTCACGGGCAGTAAACAAGAAGTCACAGCCCGGTGACCTGTTCATGACTTTAACTAAAAATTCCTGTGACTAAACCTTACCTTCTGGGAGGGGAGCGTTCCTGAGGACTGCTGCTCCTGTGGGAGGGATGGGGGGGCAGTGCGGGGCCCCACTGCTGCTGCTGGGGGGCTGGGCTGGGGCCCTTGCTGCTGCTCTGGCCAGGAGACCACCCACTCCGGGTGGGGACAGCCAGGGCCCCTGCATGCTGCCAATGGTGGTCCAGGAAGGGGGTGGCCCTGGCCCCTGCCTGCCACTACTGGGCCCAGACTACTGCTCCAGGGCAGTGCCGGGGACCAGCTGCCTGGAGCTGCCAGAGCAGCAGCCAGAGCGGCTGGCTCCGGGGCTTTCTCAGATGCTGGGATAGCCCTGAGGTTAGCTGCACCTGCCACTGCAAAATTCACGGAGGTCACGGAAGCTGTGACTTCCGTGACTTCCGTGAATGATTTGCAGCCTTACTGATTAGTAATACTGGTAAGTAGTCATGCTCAAACTCCAGGGAGGTTTGCAGCCATTTTGCTATCAGCAGGCAGGGATAAGGGTTGTGCCATTCCCAGGAGCTGCTGGGCCTGTGCAGTAAACACTTGCCAAGCAGTCACAGGCAAATGGGTAACCCTTTAATTAGTTTCCAGTGCCAAGGTGATTGCATTCTATGAAGAGAAGTAGGAATCAAGTCCTTCCATCATATAGCACAGCTGCTGTCTGGGCCTTCTCCTGGTGATTCTAGCTTGTATCTGATGAAACAAATAGCTGTATGCAGTAGTGGTGTAGCCGTGTCGGTCCCAGGATGTTAGCGAGATAAGGTTAGGGAGGTGATATGTTTTACTGGACCAACTTCTGTTGGTGAGAGCCAAGCTTTCAAGCTACACAGAGCTCTTGCTCAGGCCTGTCCAAGGTACTCCTAGTGTCACAGCAAAATGCAAGGTTTAACAGAAGTAGTTAGCACATCTTGTAAGGAGCATCCTGTCTTGAAAGAATACAAGCCACTGGAGTTGGCGTTTGTCAGTTCTAGACACAGTCTAATCAGGGGTTCTCTGACTGTTACAGTCTTGAGAGACAAGGTTGGTGAGATAACCAGGGACCCACGCGGCGACAGCTGCATTATGCACAGCCTTGAGGCCAGCTTTGACAAGACAAAGGCTTTTGTCAGCAGCCCCAGGTGTGTGATAAGCAGAGCCTCATCCCACGATGCTGGGAAAGGCGTGCCTCCAAGCAAAGGTGCACCTCCAGTCACTGGCCCCATCCATACTGTGGCATCTCCCACTTTCAGTGTGGGGCTCAGACAGATATAATCAGAGCCCCATCCAAAATTACTAAGTGCTAATGATGAAGGTATTTATAGGCACTTCTTTAGTGCTCAAGAGCAATGCTTGTGCACAGTCATAACTAACACGCTCGAATTGTGCTCGAATTGTTTCTCCCATGGGGTGTTCTGCTGGCAAAGAAACTGAGGCTGTGACTTGTCCAAGGCACAGGGCCTGTGTCAGGCCAGCATTCGGAGTTCCTGGCTCCCAGTCCTGTCCTTTGCTCGTAAGACTACACTCCTCCCAAAGGTCTCTGATTTAAATGGGTTAGTTTTATAAGTTACAAAGTACGCTTGACTGGATCAAACTGACGTGAGGAAGAGTAGAAGCTTTGAGAACAAAGAACAATAGAGTGGGCTGTTGGAGATGTAATGGAAATGCTGCCCAAAGCCCCTAAAGACAGCACCCAGTGATAACTGGCGGTATGCCGAGGTTAAAGGAAAGTGCTGTTGCTGGAGCCCGAGAGGCAAATCCAGAGGCACCGAGCAGTTGTTTTGCCCAGTGAAGTCAGTGGGCCTGACTTGACTGGGCTCCTTATTCTGGCAAGTTCCCCCTGACTCAGCACTTCAGATGCCGAGCGAGGCTCTCAGGGAAGGGAATGGCTGGTGCTCGATCCCTGTAGGACTGACCTTGCATTGGGTTAGGGAAAGTTTGCATTCTGTCAAAAATATCAACTATGCCACGCATGTGCAGTGGGCGATCCTTGTTCCACGGCTTGTGTAGAAATTCTTCCCAGCAGAATCCCTGTGCGTGCTGCAGAAACTGGTGTTACAGCCTTAGCTTTTGCCTATTGCCCTCTGCCATGTACACACCCCCTGAAGAACACAGGTGCACTGTGTTGCCAACCTGTGATGTTCAGTGAGGACAAATTCCAGGATCTCAAATTTCAAGTGCAGCCAAAGTGTCATGTGGATTTTTTTCAGGTTGTAAAGGATATTCCCCCGCACTCACCTAATGCAAACATGGTTGCAGGATGCTTTCTCAGACCTTCCCAATGGTTTTCCTGTGGGCTGAGACCAAGCATTAGAATAATAGAATCGTAGGAGTAGAAGGGACCACAGGAGGTCATCTAGTCCAGTCCCCTGCACTCATGGCAGGACTAAGTATTATCTAGACCATCCCTGACAGGTGTTTGTCTAACCTGCTCTTAAAAACCTCCAATGATGGAGATTCCACAGTTTCCTTAGGCAATTTATTCCACTGCTTAACCACCCTGACAGTTAGGAAGCTTTTCCTTACGTCCAGCCTAAACCTCCCTTGCTGCAATTTAAACCCATTGCTTCTTGTCCTCTCCTCAGAGGTTAAGAAAAACAATTTACCTTCCTCTCCTTGTAACTACCTTTTATGTACTTAAAAACTGTTATCATGTCCCCCTCAGTCTTCTCTTCTCTAGACTAAACAAGCCTAATTTTTTTCAGTCTTCCCTCAGTACATCATATTTTCTAGACCTTTAATCATTTTTGTTGGAGCTTTCAGTCCCAGAGGAGAAGTTTCTGGATGAATGAGGGTAGAGAGTCTAATGGAATGGGAATTGTAACCTTAGTTCAAGCATTTGCTCTCCATAAACACCCTCCTAGATGGAGCATTGAATATTAGTGCTTCCTCCCATGGGTGTAGCAGCTCTGGGCTTCCCTTGGCCAGAAATTCAGGGGCAGAAACAAACAAGGAAGCATTGTAAACTGGCTAGGGCAGGATTTTCTTCCTCTCTTTTCCAAGACTCTGGTGCTGCAAGGGCCAGTGGGATCACTAAGTCAGTCTTGCTAACCGCTGTTGGGGCAGTGTTTGGTGCGGGAGAGTGCAGCTGATCTGTAAGCAAGACAGGCTTGCAGAAGGAGATTTGACATTCTGGAGTCTCCCTCCGGTATCCTTCCTGTTCAGTGGATTTCAGTGACGATCTCTCTGAGCCCTAGCCTAGGCCTTTCTGGAATTGGTTGATACCAGTGTCACGGACACAAGGTTCTTAGAGGCTCTTTCACTTTAAATAGATTTTATTCTTCTCTTCCCCATCTCCCCAGCCATGGCCTCCAGCTCTCCTAGCATCTGTTCCCTGACTAGTTAAGGCCAGCCTGCCCCCTCATGCAGCACCGGAGCAGGTTGCTTTTGCTGATGTCTGTGGGCAGTTTTGGTATCTTGCTGTCCTTTGTCCTTAGTTGTCTATGCTGGGTCACTGCATGCATGCTATAAGGTGAAGAAAGCGGAGCGCATTCAATCTGCTTTGCGGTCACTCATTTAACCATGCTTTGGATTTTCAGTTGCCCAGCGCATTAAGGAACTTCTGGATCTGAAAATCAAGAAGAACTCCAAATCCAGGAAGAAGAGGAAGCAAAACACTGAGGAAGAAGGTAAAGAGAGGCAGAGCGTGAAGACTACACGTGCATGGTCTGTCAGCCTCTGCAGTTAAGCCTAAAACACAACAGATTAGTTGCTGTGGTAGCCATTTGCTAGTAGAACCTGTACCACAGTGTTGTTCAGTTTAGGAATATGAATGTGTTCAGACTATCCCCACCTATTAAGGTTGCCTAACAATTCTCATTGTAAGACTCTGCCTCCGTTGCATGTCACTCGGAGGTGAGCTGTTTATTTGCATCATTCTAATCAGCTTGGTTCAGCATTGATTTATAGCCATACTTGGCTAATAGGTGCTTGCTTTCCAGCCTCTGTCTGGTTGCGAGCTGCATTGTATGGAGGAGAGGGATTTTTTAGACACTCTGCAAATGCATTTGGATCCAGGTATCTTTCAGGTGAGAGGGATTGTGCAGTTTCTGCTTAATCTCAACTGGTTAGACTGGCCTGCCAACTGCAGACTAGGTAGTATCATGCTGGGATTGACTCTGCTCTAAGTGCCCAGGACAGATGCCCATGCTGCTCTGAGCCCTGCCTCCTGCCCCTCCCCATTGCAGAGCTTACAGTAAATAGAGGGTACCCTCCCTCGTGACCCTACAGCTGCCAGCCTTCCCACATAGTTTCCTGGGGCAGTGTTTGTTGGGGGGTGTGAGGGAGCAGCCTGGGGCGTCCAAGATGTTATCAAAGCCTCAGAGTTCCAGTGAGCAGCTAGAGCTCATGAATGCCCCGCGCCACCATTAGCTGCAGCTGTCTTCCAGTTGCCTTGGGGGTGGGGAGGATCTTCAGAGGAGCTCTCCTGCACACACTGTCCAGAGGGGGTGGGGGGCCATGCGGTGTTTTCCGCATACATTTGTACAGTCTTCTCCTATGTTTCCATGTCTTGTGACAGTTGAGGAGATTGGGGTTCCCCTCCGGGGTGTCCCCTGGCCATTTCCAAGAAATCAATCTGCTTCCAAAACTTTGTTTGTTTGGTACAACCCATCCTTTGCCAGCCACTCTGGGCTCACTATAGCTGCCTGCTTGCTGCCTGCACAATAATCCCATGATGGGAATGAATTACTCTCCTAATGGGTGTGTCCTTTGGCCTTGGCTGGCCAAGACCATGGGTAAAAAAAATCCAGGACTGTTGGTAGATAAGTGACTGCACAAGTTACAAACCAGCCATTCCCTCCCTGCTGCTCAGTGCATCCCAGGGCCAAATGCCAGTGTTGATAACCGCAGCTATTCATAAACCAGGGGTCAGGGACCAAAATAGCATGAGGTTTGAAAAGTAGGAGATTGGAGTTCTTTTTCTTGGCCCTTGTGTGGGTTGCCCTGAGAGGTCATGTTTTCTAGCCAGGCTGGATTGATTTAAATCCCCAGGTGGAAAGCCTCAATTGAAATCATCTGTTTTAACCAAAAAAACCTAACAACAACGAGGAGTCCTTGTGGCACCTCAGAAACTAACAAATTTATTTGGGCATAAGCTTTCGTGGGCTAAAACCCACTTCATTGGATGCATCTAATGAAGTGGATTTTAGCCCATGAAAGCTTATGCCCAAATAAATTTGTTAGTCTCTCAGGTGCCACAAGGACTCCTCATTCTTTTTGCTGATACAGACTAAGACGGCTACCACTCTGAAACCTGTTTTAACCAACTTTTCCATTTGTACTTCCGTTATTTTCTAAAGAAAGGTGCATTCTCATTAGCTAATATGACCATTAAACGTGTTGATTTACACCTAAATAAAGCCTTTACACTAGATTTCGTACAATTTTCTGTTTCCTAGCAGGCTACAGTATAACTACATACATTTATTTAAGCAGTTATGTAGCTTAATATTTTCAGATTTTTATTAATTGTAAATTTTAGTGTGTTAGAAAATGGTGACTGATATTGCTT
Source organism: Gopherus flavomarginatus (assembly GCF_025201925.1). NCBI lineage: Eukaryota > Metazoa > Chordata > Testudines > Testudinidae > Gopherus > Gopherus flavomarginatus. The sequence goes on from NC_066627.1 coordinate 21,469,991, forward strand.
ATTTACTGGATAATTCACTTTTGGCTCATGATTTGTGTCCAACTACATTAGGATGGTGACTTCAATTTAATTTAACACAGAGAACAGCATATACACTTTATTTGTATGAAACAAAACCCACCGTAAATATTTTGGATACATAACTTCTCTCATCCAGACACTTTTCACATTTACAACCAATGATTTATTACGGTTGTAGTCAGTGAATTAAACTGATTATTTCAGGTCAGCCTAGGAAAAGTTTTAAGTAAGGCCTGGGCTACACTACAAAGTGAGGGCAACTTAGCTGTGCATGTGTCTGTTCTTTAATTTGTCTGCCACCAATGTTAGCACCCCGTTACGATGACGCAGTAACACCAGCTCCCTGAATGGCATTGAGCCATGGTCAATGCACTGAAGTCAATGCAGTGCGAGTGTAGACACTGTGCTACCGATGTCAACCCTAACAGTCCTCCAGCAGCTTCCCACAATGCCTGAGACTGACCGCTCTGGTTACATTGTGAATTCCACTGCTCGGGGTCACACAGGCTGGAACCCATACCCACCCCCTGAAAACCTCAGAGATATATGAAATGCCTTTTCCTTATTTCCCATCTTGATGAGCACACCTAGCAACTTTCCACTGTTGTGTGCAGCTGCCCAGCTGACCGTGCCGCTGATATGTTCCACACACGCACTGGCCTGGAGCAGACAGGAGATATGGGATCTCTTAGGCCTGTGGGGAGAAGCGACTGTGCAGTTACAGCTAGGGAGCAGCTGGAGAAATGTGGGCATCTACAGGCAAATTGCTCAGGGGCATGCAGGAGAAGGGATACGACAGAGACCGGCCGTGTGAAAACCAAGGAAATGCAGCAGGCATACCAGAAGGCCAGGGAAGCCAACAATGAATCCAGTGCTGAGCCACAGAGTTGCTCAGTAAAATTCTATTCTTTGGAAAATAATTCACCTTTATTAGTTCACAACATCCGCTCTGGAGTGCCTGGTGGTCCTGAAAGCAACCACTACTTGTTATTGTACAGTCTGACTCAAGTCCTAAGATCAGCGACAAACACAGTGTTATAAATGTACAGCAAGCACCACAATGTTCATAGGTGCACTGACAGTTTTATATTCATAGATGCTCACCAAGCACCACGCTATTCCTAACAGGCCCCAAAACAGCAGAGCCAAGTAGATCACAGTACATACACCACAGCACGTTACTGTGACTCACGGTTCAAGTGCTCTTTCAAGAGCACCTTCAGCTGTACAGCTCCACATTGCGTTTTTTCTAATAGTCCTTGAGTCTGGCTGTTCAAACTCAGCAGACAGCTGCTCCGTGTCCGCCCTTTCCCCCTTTGCCGAACAGATACTATGAAGGATACAGCAGGCAGATGTAACCATTGGGATGTTTTTCCCCAAGATCCAATCTTGTGATTAAACAACGCCAGCAATCCTTCAGTCTACCAAAAGCATATTCGGATGCCCTACTGCACTTGCTGAGCAGGTAGTTGACTCTTCGCTGGTGCTGTTAAGGTGGCTGGCTTCATTACCTAGGAGTGGAATGGGTAGGCTGGGTCCCCCAGGATCACTACTGGCATTTCAATGTCACCAGTGGTAATCTGCCTGTCAGAAAAGAGGGTCTGTGCTTGTAGATTACTGAACAGTCCTGTGTTCTTAAAGATGAAATTGTTACGCACCTTCCCGGACCAGACAACTTTGATGTCAGTGAAGCGTCACGGTGTTCGTATAACCATAGAAAAATAGTCCGTTCTGTTGATATACTCTGCAACACAGTGGGCTGGTGCCAAGATAGGGATGTGTGTCCCATCTATCACTCCATGACAGTTCAGGAACCCCATTGCTGCAAATCCATCCACTATGTCCTGCACACTGCTGAGAGTCACAGTCCTGTGGAGCAGAGATGATTGACAACCCTAGATACTTGCATGACAGTGGCCCCCCAGAGTGAATTTTCCAACTTCAAAATGATTTCCCACTGACTGGTAGCAATCCAGCATTGCAGATTTCCACAGTGTGGTTGCCACTCACTTCTTCACTGTTAGTGCAGCCCTCATTCTGGTGTCCATGTGATGGGAGATGGGGGTGAGTTCCTGATCAAGGAATGTGGCCTTTTGCATCTGAAAGTTCTGCAGCCATTGCTAATCATCCCAAACCTGCATTATGATGCAATCCCAGCAATCAATGCTCATTCTTGGGCCAAGAAGCGGCACTCCACCATCTACAGCTGCTCTATGAACACCACCAACCATCCCAAGTTGGTTTTCCTTATGTTCCACAACAAGGAATCGGCACATTCCCTCAGTGATTCGATTCTTCTTATGGCTCTGCAAATATTGGAGGATTGTGTGTGCATGTCTTGTGCTTCCAATGCTCATGACAATAGTGTAGAGCTGTGCAAGTTCCATGCTGCTATCAGAGATGGTGGATAGCAAGAGAGGTCGTGTGGGTTCATGGGATTTTTAAAGAAGGCATGAAAATTATGGGATATGAATGACATTATGCGATGGAGACAGCTGCATGCTGGGAACTTGACCCCTTTCTCCAAGTCACCCTGCATGAATTATTCCTGCCCCGCCATGCTTTGGCAGATCTTCCCAAGACAGCGCTCTGGATGGTGATGAGCTGCATGCTGGGAAACGTACCCATGGTGCACCACACTGTACATCGATACAAGCACTCCTGGTGAGCACACGCAAGGAGCCAAGTTATGTACAAACACAAGCGATATACTCACTGGGGCAGCTTGATGCTGACATAACTTGCATTGGCTCAAGTTTGTAGTGTAGACATGGCCTAGGTGAAAGTGACAGCAGCTTATGTTCCTACTTATCTAAGGCCTGGTCTACACTAGGGGGGGATCGACCTAAGATATGCAACTTCAGCTATGAGAATAGCGTAGCTGAAGTCGACATATCTTAGTTTGACTTACCTCACGTCCTCACGGCACGGGGTCGATTGCCCCCGCCGACTTTGCTTCCTCCTCTCGCTGAGCTGGAGTTCAGCAGTTGACGGAAGAGTGATCAGGGATCGATTTATTGCGTCTACACTACACACGATAAATCAATGTCTGATAGATTGATGGCCACCCGCCTATCCGGCAGGTAGTGTAGACGTACCCTTAGTGTCTTGAAAATGAGACAACAGTCTTCTAAGTTTCTTAGGCTGTCCTTCAAACTTTGAAAACTAGATCTCATCCCCTCCCTCTTCATTTTTATTAATAGACTGGATGAAAAAGACCAGCTTTCCTACTTTTTCAACTTCCGGGCAATTTCTCAACTTTGAATTAGTCCAAATGAAGAAAATATTCTTTCTAATCAGCAGCAGAGGCTGCACTCTGAAGAATATTGTCCCTTCTTCCCACAGTCTCCTGCTTTGACACCAGTGTTGCTCTTTTCTGGTCACTCATTCTGCTCCTTTTACCTTGTTACTCAACTCCCCCGCCTCACCCAACTCCTAGTCCATCTCTACCCCCAGCAAAACAAGAGAACTAACAATCATCCAAGACTTAATCTGCTCATGTAACCCACATGCCTCTTGTGCAGTATATTTTATATGATTAGAGACAGAGGAGGCCGCTGTCGAGAAGTGAATGGGTTTCTGTGTGTTTGTCTCTCTGTCTGTGTACAAAGAGACAGGGTAAGTTCACTTAAGTCAAGTACCCAGAACCATCCAGAAGCAGGGGCTCGCAATTACTGGGTAGATCAGTAGTTTCCATAGTGGGTGGAGTCAAAAATAGTCATAATCCAAGAACTGAGCCAATCAGAGCTCAGGGAGAGAGAAGCTGTAAAACAGGAGCGTAAGACCCTTGCCCCCCACCTCCCCAGGTGGGCTCTGTGGATGATCCTGATGAGGTACATGATGGTGCCTCCTGGAGTCAGAGGCTGAGTCCCACCACCTGTGATCACTTAGCACAGCCCTGGGTCCCCCACAGGATCAAGCTCTTAGTACAGCACATGACCTATTGTGCCATATTTATAAACCTTGACCTCAAAAGTTCAATGTTTGTCCCTTGAGTCTTTCTTTATGTAGAAAAGAAGCCTTTAACTCAGCATTTTTGATTAGAGGCTCATGGATTCAGCATATATTATTAAATTGCCCTAGAGATTATAATAAATTTAGGCCTTAACATGTTTTGTATTAGATTGAGATTTCATTTTAAACAAGTTTATTTTTTAAAAGAACAAATTGTTATAATTTGAACAACAAAATCAACAAAATCTGATTTCAATAAAAAATAGGCTTTTTTTTTTTTTGTCAAAAAATCCATTAATTTTTATCTGCCTGTTTCCAGCTTTTCTCCACAGTGATGAGATCTGGAAGTGTGGTGGTGTTTGAATGCAAGCAGAGAGTTCCTTATGCTCACATAATCTAGAGAGTGGAGGATAGATTCACACAGAGATTTTCAAAGTTAACACTTAAGCCCTTCCCTGGGTATATATTGCAGTGAGACTGCCCCTTCAATGGGTACCTTTGTGTATATTCAGGAATGTGGCTTTGGGGTTGGGATGTCACAGGGGGACTGGCCCCTTTCAGAGGGAGCGTTAGCATATATCTGATTCCCTGCTGCCCACCTGGGCCCTATAGAGGGTTAGACAGCAGCAGCGGAAGGACTGTTAACCCATGGACATCTCTCCACCCAGGGAGATAAGGGACAGAAATACAAGAGCTGCTGGAAAGGTTCCTGAAGGAAGCAGCTAAGAGCCCAGAAACACAGGCCCCAGAAGGAGATCTGTACAATCTGCTAAACTAAGGGCAGAGACTGCAGGCCAAGGGACTTTATTTCAAGTTTATCTTGACTTAATAAAGTAGGACCCCAGCAGGGGAATTTCTTCGTATATCTTTGGACTATATGGGCTTTGTAAGGGGCACTGAGAGAAGGGAAACTGAGTCACCGGGCTGCAGAGTCACACATAGCCAGCAGGGGATTCTACAGGGCAGGTACATCCTTTTACAAGGGGTCAGGAGTGCTTTGCAGATAAGCAGAGGCATGCTAGAGGCACTTGATATTTTCCCTTTCTTCTTTAAAAGGAAACAAAGTACATGAAAAATCAGTGCACCACTGCAGGGTTTGGGAAAGGAGTGACTTAAACTTTTTGTAAAATTCCAGGAGAGGAGAGTTGCTTGGCTTTGTTAGAGAAACATAATTAGCATTGTATTTCTGCTACTGATTTTTTCATTAGCTGCAAATGAGACACATTGAAGTACACCACCAAACAGTGGTGTAACTGGAAATACAGCCAGAGATCTCAGGCCTTGTCCAGGCTGGGATTTTTGCACTAGTGCAAGTCTTTTTACACTAGTGCTTTCTATCAATGTATAGGTAGGCTCTTCCTTGGAAGGAAAAAGATGTTGTTAAGTCTCTCATACAAAAGACATTCTAACAGTGCTAGATTGCAAACTGACATCCTTAAGATCTAATCCCATAGAGAAACACCTGAGCACCATCTGGCTGCCATGTTAGCACAGATGTTCTCCATGTCATGGTTCTAAGTCCACAGCACTCACTGCATTTTTCTTGTCATTTTGTTGTCAAGTTTTCATGCTATGTCTGAGAAGATCTGTTCCTTCTCTCCTCTGGACATTAGCTGGGTGTAAAAGGGCAGCTTCTTTAATGGGAGGAGGCGTTTCCTTCTTTTGGCTTGTGTTGTTGGGTTGGCATGAGGGAAATAGGAAAGCCGGGCTTTTCTCTCACTTCCAGGGCCACTAGCACTATTCTGTTTCTAAAAAGCCCACCCCAAGCATCACACTGTTGCTAGTGTGATGCTTGGGGTGGGATTTACCTGGATTTCATACAGACTCACAATGTGCTCAGGCAGTGGAAGAAGGTTTATCTTGAAGTTTAGCCCTTGAAAGTTTTGTAGCTCCAAGTCTGGAGGGAGGCTGTTCAGTTCCATGTCAGAGGTATCATAAGAACATAAGAACAGCCGTACTGGGTCAGACCAAAGGTCCATCTAGCCCAATATCCTCTCTGCCGACAGTGGCCAATGCCAGGTGCCCCAGAGGGAGTGAAGCTAACAGGCAATGATCAAGTGATCTCCTGCCATCCATCTCCACCCTCTGATGAACTGAGGCTAGGGACACCATTCTTTACCCATCCTGGCTAATAGCTAATCAGGGAGCCCAGTTCACCTTAAGCTGTCTGTGATTTGATTTGTCATGCGTTCAGATCCAGCAGCAACAGACTTACTCTCTTTACATACTAACTGCACTGAATAAGCTGGGCTTTCATACAGTTTTGCTTTCCAGCATTTTGAAGCTAGCATCAGAGTTTCACCATCAGATCCGCTTGATGCTTTCTGTTAGAGAGTCTCTTCCCCAGCTCATCCAGTGAAGTCTGCCTCTGATTCAGTTGTTTTCTGCACGGCCCTGCTAGACTTCTCTGAATCGGAGGGAGCAGTGGATACTGCATGGTTGGCATCAAGATGACACAGGAGCCTGCGGGTTCTATGAAGGCAGGGAAGCTCCATTTTGGTTTTGCTTGTGGTTTGCCCAGGGTCTGGAGCTCTCTGTGGCAAGGACAGGCTGATTTGAAAAATCAAAGAGAATCACAGATGTATGTAAAGGGACGGGAGTTACGGGCTTTTCAGTGGACATCTTCTCTAGTAAGTTTGTCTGTGTTCCTACACCAGTCCAGTCAGTGTATTTCAGTAGCAAAAGGCTTGCCACTTCCCTAAGCTCCTACATGCTCTGAATTCCTTGTTTTGCTGACAGCGTGAATGACAACACAGAGTCTGGAAGCTACATTCCATTGAAATCCCCGAGTTTAGACTCTCATGTTTATAGTAGTGATGATGTCACTGTCACAAGTCTGCTGTTCAGATTCCTCAAGATCTCAGTGGAGGAGGGGTGGCTTAAATCCCACTGGTAATTACATTCCACTGGTAATTACAGCCTCTTCTGGAATATCATTATTTAAAAAAAGTTTTAGCAAATCATTCAGGGTGAAAACTTACCAGGTCATCAAGTTCATCCTCATCTGGATACCCAACAGCCAAAAGGCCCAGCTGCAATACAAACTTGCACGTGTCTTATCTGTTTTATGTGGGAAGGATTTTTTCTTCCTCAGCAGACTAGGAGTTCTTCAGTGTTGTTTTTAAAACTGTTATGTGAATTATTGTCTCATGTATTTTAGTTGTGTACTGTTTTGTGTAGAACAATTAAGAGCCATATATATAGAGCTGCTGCTCATAGCTCCATAGTTAAGTGTGTTTATGTGAACCAGGGACTTGCTTTCTTGGGTTTAGAAGAAATTCAGAGTATCTGCTCTGCAGTCTCACTCCCATTTACTGAAGGAGCTGAGATTGGCAAGTTTTAAGAGAATCAGATGGCAGGTAAGTTGAGAAGCATATTTGTGGTTCTGTTGTTGAGATGCTGTGCTGGGTTTGCAACACTTCTTCATGCACTAGTTGTATATTGACAACGCTTAGAAGCTGCAAACTTACCATATGTCTGATTTAACATAGAATATCAGGGTTGGAAGGGACTTCAGGAGTCCTTGGTCATCTAGTCCAACCCCTTGCTCAAAGCAGGGCCAATCCCCAGACAGATTTCTAAATGGCCCCTTCAAGGATTGAATTTACAACCCTGGGTTTAGCAGGCCAATGCTCAAACCACTGCGCTATCATGGCAGGCAGTGAGGAAGAGCTAGGGTAAAGAAGGAAAGACCAAGAGAGGTATAGTCTCAAAAACAAAGTGTTTGTTAAATCATCCGTACAATCTAGAGTGACAGAGTGACCAGCTGCCCAAGCTGTACAGTGATCAAAGCCCCAAGAGTTTCTCAGTGTAATAAGTACCTCCACGTCCATATATGCATTCACCACAGATCTCACCTCCCACAGCATTGTCAGTTCAACATCGCTCTCCCTTCCAACTACCTGAGGTGTTATAGAGGCCCTAGACTCCTTCCCTTTCCCAGCATGCCTTGCCAAAAGGAGACTGACAGCCAGGCTTCCTTTTCCTCAGATAGACTACTAAGGCAAGCCTGCTTGGCCCCCTGTCCTGGGTCCACCCTCAAGGATACAACTGCCTAGGGTTGGCTTCCTGTTTTTACTTCTCCCTGAAATCTGACTACCCCAGATTGTTAGCCCTGGGGGAAAGGGGAGCTTTGACCCACATGTCTCAGAACTCCAGCCCCAAGGTTCTGACAATCAAAGGCCTAGAAAGTTTGAGCATTGGCCTGCTAAACCCAGGGTTGTGAGCTCAATCCTTGAGGGGGCCATTTAGAAAACTGGCATTTAAAAAAAAACAAAAAAACCAAAAACCTATCAGGGGATTTGTTCTGCTTTGAGCAGGGGGTTGGCTTAGATGATCTCCTGAGGTCCCTTCCAAACCTGATATTCTATGAACAGATCAAACATTGGCTTGATTTGTCATGTAAGGCTCTTCCTTATTCCCAGGGACAGCTTGCTGTCCATGGAGGCCTCATCCTAATAATTTGAAATTGGATTAAGCCCTGAAGCAAGAGGCTTAATCTCTCCTCCAGAAACTTTGTTAGCAATATCCATTAACTTTGGATATTTTTATTATCTATGTAAATGTTTCTTCCTTCTTTGAATCTTGCTAATTTCTTAGCCTCAAAGACATCCTCTGGCAGTGAGTTCCATTGTCAAATTACAGATTGGGAGAAAAGGTATTACTTACAGGGAGTTTTGAATTTGTCACCTTTTTATTTCATTGAATGAAATTGTTCTTGTCTTATGAGCCAAGTCACAATCTACTGTCTCCTATTTTATATACTGGATGCCACCACACTGTGAGGTGGATACATTGTAACAACATATGTGCAATATGGCTCAATTAGCATCACTGGGGGACCCTTAGCTCTCGTACACTTAAATGCTCAACTCTAACGCTGCATTAACAGAGCTTTTGCATTTAATTAGTTTTTTGCTTCAAAATTTCCTTGGGGATGGAAATTCTAAGATAGTGACCTCCTCCCATGTGGCTCAAGGAAGAAGGCATGAGACTGGGCTGGGACTCCATTTCTCATTGTATTTCCCAGTCCATGTGCTTATAGTGTTTCATTTCCAGCTGCTGATTTCAAACCGCAGAACCTAGCCAGGAGGACATTTTTCTTTCAGCCTTGTGCTGGAGGATTTAGTTTGGCTGCTGGGTGAACATGCCTGTGTGGGCATGCAGGAGAGAGTGATTGCATGTTTCTCTTGGCCTCTGTGAAGTGTCTGTCTATTTATTATATTTTTGGCAAGGCTGTCCTCTATTTAATTCTCAGCCAGAGAGGTTTCAGTCGCTCTAAGAGGCACAGGTTCACAGAGCTCAGAAATTGTGACGGGGTCACCTAAATTATATGATGAGTGAAAGCTGTAATACAGTGTGTTTGATTTTAAAAACCCAAGTGTTTTGAGCTCTGAAGCAAGCTTTGGACATGGCAGGGAATCAAATGGGCAGATCTATATACACCTTTAAAGTAAACAATTAGGGTCTGGCTTGAAATGAAACAAAAGCCCAGCAGTTTTGGATCAGTAATCAGCGTTCAGTCAGTGCAGATCTCTCTCTCTGCATTGTGCTGGGGATTAGCTGTGTGAAAACTGCCTGCACTATGCAGCCTCTTTACCCTCTGTGCTAGCTGATCATAGGGCAAATCAAACAGCCACTTCCTGGGCGGAGGAGGAGGCGGAGCTCGGTTTCTTGTTAAAGCTCCTAAGGTGCCGAGCTGTGCTGTGACAATATTTCCTTACAGTAGAATCTCAGAGTTAAGAACACCAGAGTTAGGAACGGACCAGGCAACTACACACCTCATTTGGAACCGAAGTACATATCAGGCAGCAGCAGAGACCAAAAAAGAAAAAAAAAGAGTAGAGTACTGTTTTAAATATAAACTACTAAAAAAAAAAGGAAATTTTATAAAAAAAAGATCTGACAAGGAAAGGACACGGTTGCCGTACTTGTTTCGTTTAAATTAAGATGGTTAAAAGCAGCATTTTTCTTCCACATAGTAAAGTTTCAAAGCTGTGTTAAGTCAATGTTCAGTTGTAAACTTTTGAAAGAACCACCATAACGTTTTGTTCAGAGCTATGAAAAACCTCCAGTCCCGAGGTGTTCGTAGCTCTGGGGTTCTACTGTATTTCATAGAGCCTATGCAAGTTTGATGTGAGCTGCACTCTGCACCCTCCTATCTCCCATACATGGGGATGGTATTCTCTAGCGTTTGGCTAAGACAAGAGAAGAGAGCTGCTCCCCCTTGAATTCACTGGCCTTTCCTCTCCCTTTTTGGAGTTGTGCATTATGCCATGTAGAGCCCAGAACCTTAGGTAGGGGGTTGGGAACATCAGCATGTACCCTGAGTGCATGACAGCACCACCTCTCTCCTCAGTCAGACAGCGATTGCTGTCCATGTGGGGGGAATGTTGGATGGACAAGAATCCACCACCTTACCCCATCACAATAAAATTGCATGCATCCATCCTAGCTTGGGGAGTTTAGAGTCTTTGCAGATTCATCAGCTTTGGTACTCCAGGGAGGCCAGACTCTAGCTAAGGCATTAGAGCTCTGATTCATTTAGGCTGGGTGGCAACCCCAGTGGGGACCGCCAGGACACTGGCCCTTCTGGACCACTTGAGCCTACCACCGGCAGCAGGGGGCTCCCTCCAGGGCCAGCTACTCGGTGCACCGGTCCCAGTCCCCGCACCAACGCTCCTCCATGCAGGAAGCTACAGTGTCCAGACCACCTGCACCTTTGCCGAGCGAGACCAGAGAAACCGGCACCAAGTCCGGTGCTGCCCCAAGGTCAGCTGTCCCGGTCTGAGCCGGAAGCCCCTCCCTTGGGGGAGGGGGACCAAGGGGACCAGCAGGAGGAAGCCGAACAGCTGCTGACCTCCTCGTCATCCCTGGATGAAGCGGTGGCAGGCACAGCGGTATCAGGGCCTCTGCCAATAGACCATAGAGCCCACCAAGAGCTGCTGCGTAAGGTTGCTCATAACTTGGGGTTGTAGGCCGAGGAGATGGTGGAGCAGGAGGACCCCATGGTGGACATCCTGAGCCCAAAGAGTCAATCCAGAATAGCGCTTCCGCTCATTAAGACCATACAGTCGAACTATAAGACTGTATGGCAGACCCCAGCCTCCAGCACTCCAAAGGTGTGGAACGCAAGTACTTCGACCTGTCAAAGGAGTACGACTTCTTGTTTTGCCACCCAAGCCCATGTTCCCTGATAGTCTCGGTGGTAAATGAGAGAGCACCATGGGCAACAGGCCCCAGCCTCCAAGGCCAAGGAAGCGAAGCGCCTGGACCTGTTTGGCAGGAAGGTGTATTCCTCAGGGGGCCTCCAGTTGAGGATAGCTAATCAACAGGCCATCCTCAGCAGGCATAACTTCAACTCCTGGGCGGCACTGGGGAAGTTTAAAGACAACCTCCCGCAGGGTTCCCAACAGGAGTTCATAGTGCTGGTGGTCGAAGGCAAGGCCGTAGCCAAGGCATGCTCTCCAGGCATCCTTGGATTTGGCGGATGCGGTGGCCAGGACAATTGCGTCTGGCATGGTCATGCGATGCTCGGCGTGGCTTCAGGAGTCAGGTCTGCTGCCTGCGGTCCAGAACTCACTCCAGTACCTCCCCTTCAAAGGGTCTGGGCTCTTTTCGGACCAAACGGAGGCAAAGCTACATAGCCTCAAGGACTCGAGGGCTACACTGAAGTCGCTGGGTATGCACACCCCAGTGACTCAGAGGAAGCCATTCAAGCCGCAGCCGCCTCTTCAGCATGACTACCAGCCTCATCCTAGGCATAAGCCCTACCGCAGGTGAAGCGGGAATAACAGGAGGTGATGTAATAATAACAATAGCTCCAATAGGCTGGACCAGAGCCAAGGCCAGAATAAGTTCCAGCCTGGCCCTAAACCAGGCTTTTGAAGGTACACTTGAGGATAGCGTACCAGACCAATCACCGGATCCGTCCCCTTGTTTCCTGAACCGTCTGTCCTTTTTCTCCCATGCGTGGTCCAGCATTATGTCAGACCATTGAGTGTTATGCATCGCCGATTCCTGCGTTTCATCTTGAACCAGGGACATTACCAGTTCACGGTTCTCCCGTTTGGCCTAGTAGCGGCCCCATGGGTGTTCACAAAATGCATGGCGGTGGTGGCGGCCTTCTTAAGGAGGCAGAGGGTTTGAGTTTACCCGTACCTCGATGACTGGCTCCTGGCCAGCTGGTCTGAAGAGGAGGTTCGGTCCCATGTGCAAGTGGCCCTTAGGCTATTCCTCATGCCGGGGCTCCTGGTCAATATCCCCAAGTCCACCCTCATTCCAATGCCTTCCACCAGGGGTTTTCAGGGGGCTCGGTGTTCTCCCTCCCAATGGTGGGGCAGTTCCTTAAAGGACTGGAGAGGGTGTTCCCTTATTCACACCCCCGTCCCTCCATGGAATCTCAACTTAGTCCTTTCTAAGCTCATGGGGCCCCTCACTACCTGCTTCCTCTTCCACCTTTCCTGGATGGTGGCATTCTTGGTAGCCATCACCTTGGCCAGAAGGGTATCTGAGCTGAGGGCACTCACCTCGGAGCCACCATATACAGTGTTTCATAAAGACAAGGTGCAGCTCCATCCGCACCCTAAGTTCCTCCTAGAGGTGGTCTCATAATTCCATTTAGGCCAGGACATTTGTCTGCCGGTGTTTTTTCCCAAACCTCATGTGGACCTGAGTCACCACAGCCAGTGTTTTTTCCCAAACCTCATGTGGACCTGAGTCACCACAGCCTGCACACCCTGGATGTCCGTCGAGCGTTAGCATTCTGCTTGGAGCACACCAGGCCCTTTCATAAATCCACGCAGCTGTTCATGGCTGTGGCTGAGAGGATGAGAGGCCTCCCGGTGCTGGCGCAGCGAATCTCCTCCTGGATTACAGACTACTGCATTCGGGAGTGTTATGACCTTGCAGGTGTTCCGGCCCCGGTGGTCATGGCCCACTTGACCAGGGTGCAAGCAGCTTCAGCGGCTTTCCTGGCACAGGTCCTGATCCAGGAGATCTGCAGAACAGCCACCTGGTCATTGGTGCATACCTTCACGACCCACTACGCGGTCAACCAGCAGGCCCGAGAGGACGTGGCAGTTGGCGTGGCGGTCCTCCGATCAATTGTTCCGTGACTCCTACCCTCCTCCAAAGGTAAGCTTGTAATTCACCTGATGTGGAATGGATGTGAACAAGCACTCAAAGAAGAAAAAACGTTTACCTACTTTTTCGTAACAGTTGTTTTTCGAGATGTGTTGTTCACGTCCATTCCACCACCTGCCCTCCTACCCCTCTGTCGGAGTCGCCGGCAAGAAGGAACTGGAGGAGGTCGGACCAACAGGAGTATATATACACAGCGCAGTGGCACCGCTCAGGCTGGGGCTCCACTGGCCCGACGGGTACCACTAAGGGAAACGTTTCCTATGCACGTGCACACCTAATGTGGAATGGACATAAACAACACATCTTGAAGAACAACAGTTACGAAAAGGTAGGTAACCGTTTTTTTCTCTAGTTTCGTTAGCTAAGGTAGTTTTCTTTCCTTGTTCAGGGACCATCTCCCCACTCCGGGGACAGTGCCTCAGATTCCAGGCTTCAAAACGGTGTTTCCTACCCATGCTCCATCTCTGTGAGCAACAAGCATCAGCGATACTTCTACTGCCTTGGCGAAGCACACATCGTGGCTCTCTGCTGCATTTGCAAGTCCTTCCTGGCCCACACCCAGGAAGCATGTGAACGCCGCCTCTGTAAATACTTGATGGAGGAAGCCATGAGACTGAGAACGTACTCAGATCCAGGCCCAGGAGACCCAACCTGTACAGTGGGCCCCTCCGCGCATCGTGCAGGGCCCAGAACTGGCAGTACTGAAGTGCAAGGCCAAGTCCTGGCATGAGAGTAAAAAAACACTCTGCCAGGCACAAGAGCAGATCTCCGCCCCAGACTGCTCCCAGCACGTTTCCCCCGTCGAGCTGTGCCAAGTCAGGTGAGATGTCGCATGGGGATACAGCTGGACCAGCGCCCAAGGTTCCCTATGTGAAGGGTAAGGCCAGGCACATAGTGGGTCTGACAGTACTGATGGCAACCTTGGCACCCGGGCATTCGGAATGCTCATTGGCACCTGTGCTGACTGTTCCACCAGTGCTCATGCACCTACCAGACAGGCTGGCTCCACAGACACCACCATCTCCACCCCTCTGGCATCTCCACAGTCACACTGTGCACCTCTGAATGCTCAGAGCCATTTCTGTGGACAGAAGAGTTGCTCCTTCCCTACCCACAATCTCCCCTTCTGTCTGGCTCACCCACAACATCCCAACTCCAGAGAACAAATCTTTTCTACTGCTGCTGAAGAAGCCCACCTCTCTGCCACACCACAGCCCTCCGGTATTGACGGTCCCGCCCCACACCTTCCCACCAGCGCTGTCGGTGCATAAAGAGGAGGGAGACATGGCACTGTTTCCGCCGGCTCCTCTGGTCCCGGCTGGAGTATTCTCCTCACTGGATGAGGTGACCATCCCTCTCCTGCACTCTCTGCTGGACGATCATTGCTAATACCAGGACTTGATCCAGAGTGTAGTGGCAGACCTGGACATCCCATTGGAGTAGGTTCAGGACCCACACAATCAACTCCTGGATATACTCCAAAACCACAGGCCTTCTCAAGTAGCCCTACCTATCCAAGAGGCCATCCTCCAACCGGTGCGAGCACTGTGGAACGCCCCTGCCCCCTTTTCCCCCACAGTTAAGTGGGCAGAGAGGAGGCATTTTGTGCCTGCCAAAGGGGCTGATTTTCTTTTTTACTCATTAGAACCTCAGCTCCCTGGTTGTTCACATGGCCGCCATGGTCCGCCACTCCCTCCTTGGACATATGGCAGCCTGCACCTAGGTGAGACTACACACACATTTACATCCGCATTGTCTTCTCCGTTCCCTGGGCCATGCTGTCCTCCCTCTTATGGTGGTCCAATCCTTCCAAGAGCATGATCAGCACCCCCTTTGCCACTCCTACACCACAGGCCACTATGATGAAACACACCTCCCTTGGGGGTCAGGGAGCCCACTTTGGCCACCAGGCAGCTTCAGGGGTGTGGATGCCAGAGGAAGACAGTATGCACATAAACATGCTAGAATTGCAGGCTGTCTGTTTAGCATGCCAGGCCTTCCTCATGCTCATTCAGTCCCTCCGTGTTCAATTGCTCTCTGACAACATTGCGGCAGTGGTGTACCTCAACAAGCAGGGCGGCGCCAAGTCTCCTTCCCTTTGCACTGAGTCAGACCAGCTTTAGAACAGGTGCGTCCAGAATCACATGACTCTTCAAGCCCCGTAGATACCAGGCACCCAGAATTCCCTGGCCAACGCACTCAGTGGGACTCTCTAGCTCAATCACGAGTGGGAGTTACACAATGCCACACTCTGGAACCTCTTCGCAACATGGGGCACCCTCCACTGGGACCTCTTTGCTACTCCCAAGAACCAAAAGCTGCCCCACTATTGTTCCAGGGGAGCAATAGGGAAGGGCTCTTAGGGTGATGCTTTCCTCCTCCTCTCCTCCTCTGCTACGCTTTTACCCCTATTTTCCTCCTGCCATGGGTGCTACACACGATTTGCCAGGACAGTGCCACCGTCCTACTCATAGCCTTGTTCTGGCCCTGTCAGTTCTGGTTCATGGACCTCCTTAGACTTTCTGCCTGCACACTGCTCTGCCTCCGCACACTTCCAAATCTCCTCACACGAGATTGGGGGAGGCTCCGTCAACCCAGTCTGGACTCTCTTCACCTCACAGCCTGATGTTTGGATGGGCACTGCAGATCTACCTCGGTGCAAGAAATCCAAAGCTGGAGATAATCCAGCAGAGCCTGCTACCAAGCTAAATGGAAACGTTTCACCGTATGGACTCACCGCCACCACCACTCACTGAGCATGGTGTCTATTCCAGTCGTCCTTGACCACCTCCTCACCCTCAAGATGTCGAGCCTAGCCCTCAGTTTTGTACTGGTGCACCAGGCAGCACTCAGTGTGTTTCTCCCTCCTGTGGACAGCACCGCAGTGTTTTCGCACTCCACCACCATCCACTTCATGAAGGGTTTATGCAACATCTTTCCACCAGTACTCAAGCCCACGCCCCGCGGGACCTTAATCTCATTCTCTCTGCCCTCATAAAACCACCCTCTGAGCTGCTGGCAGCATGCTCCCTCTCCCACCTCTCAGCGAAAGTGACATTCTTGGTAGCCATTACCTCAGCCAGACAGGTCAGTGACCTAGCAGTCACGATGGCAGATCCCACCTATGTGATATTCCACAAGGACAACGTGTCCTTACAGTTGCACCCCATATGCCTTGCAAAAGTATTGTCGAAGTTCCACTTCAATCAGTGCATCCACCTGCCGGTTTTCCATCCCAAACCACACGCCTCCCCCGCTGACAGGACCTTGCACTCCCTCGATGTCTGCCGTGCACTGCCATTCTACCTAGACAGAACTTGACACATTGCCAAAGCTATATGTGGCCATCTCCAAACGGTCCAAGGGTCAAGCCGTCTTGTCCCAACAAATCTCCAAATGGCTCTCGGGTGCTTCTGCGAATGCTACAACCAATCAAAAGTGGCCTCACCTGATAAAGTCACGGTGCACTCTGTGTGAGCTCCAGCCACCAGGTCAACCTCACTGGCAGACATGCCTTGGGAACACATCTGCCACGTGACAACGTGGCACTCAGTCCAGGCAGTTCGTGACACGTTATGCCATCACACAAACGGTAGCTACAGATGCTGCCATGGGCCAGGCCATACTGCAAACTGCACTTTCATTGGCATTGTCGCACCCACCTCTGTGATAATCACTGCTTGTGAGTCATCCATACGTGGAATACACTGTGACAGACCCAGTGGGGTACAGGAGTCTGGTAGAGGGCAAATATACTGGTCACTGGATGAGTAGTTTTCTGTTCCCTGAGTGACCAGAGAAGGGGCTGCACTAGAGTAATCAGGAACCTGCTAGAACCAATTAAGGCAGACAGGCTGATTAGAACACCTGCAGCCAATCAAGGCAGGCTAATCAGGGCACCTGGGTTTAAAAAGGAGCTCGCTCCCGTCACGAAGGGGGGGAGCCAGAGGAGAGGAAGTGTGTGAGGAGCTGAGAGTGAGAGGCTGTGCTGCTGGAGGACTAAGGAGTACAAGCGTTATCAGACACCAGGAGGAAGGTCCTGTGGTGAGGATAAAGAAGGTGTTTGGAGAAGGCCATGGGGAAATAGCCCAGGGAGTTGTGGCTGTCATGCAGCTGTTACAGGAGGTACTATAGACAGCTGCAATCCATAGGGCCCTGGGCTGGAACCCGGAGTAGAGGGTGGGCCTGGGTTCCCCTCAAACCTCCCAACTCCTGATCAGACACAGGAGGAGTTGACCCAGACTGTGGGGAAGATCACTGAGGTGAGCAAATCTGCCAATAAGTGCAGGACCCACCAAGGTAGAGGAGGAACTTTGTCACAACACATAGAGATCGTCTCTCGAGGAAGAGGAAGAGGTTCCTCACTGTATCTGGAGGTTCTTCGAGATGCGTGGGCCCTATCTATACTCCACTTCCCGCCCTCCTTCCCTTCTGCTTCGGACTGGATTCCAGAATGGTCAGAAGGAGACTGGAGAGGTGTCGACCCGCACTACCGCTGATGCCCTCATCTGGAAGCACAAGGAGGAGATCTGCATCCATGCGGGTCAATGGACACTGCTAAGAAATACCTCCAGGCTCAGGCACATGGCGCGCATGTGCCTCCACGTCTGGAATACATCGAGGGACCCCACATCTTGAAGAACCTCCAGTTATAGGCAAGTAACCTTCTCATCCCTGGGCAGCTGTTGCTCAAAACTCTAGTTCATCTTACCCACACTGAGAGACCTGAGTTGGTTGTTGTGTTAAGCTGAGTTTCTGGCTTTGCTCCTGCCCTGTGGTTTATCAGTCTGTTTTATTTCTATAACATAGGGTATGTCTACACTACGGGATTATTGCGATTTTGTATAAACCGGTTTTGTAAAACAGATTGTATAAAGTCGAGTGCACGCGGCCACACTGAGCACATTAATTCGGAGGTGTCCGTCCATGGTCCGAGGCTAGCGTCGATTTCTGGAGCATTGCACTGTGGGTAGCTATCCAATAGTTCCCGCAGTCTCCCCCGCCCATTGGAATTCTGGGTTGAGACCCCAATGCATGATGGTGCAAAACCAGTGTCGCGGGTGATTCTGGGTAAATGTCGTCATTCCTTCCTTCCTCCATGAAAGCAACGGCAGACAATCATTTCATGCCCTTTTCCCCTGGATTGCCCTGGCAGACGCCATAGCACGGCAACCATGGAGCCCGTTCAGTTTTTTTTACTGTCACCGTATGTCTACTGGATGTTGCTAACAGAGGCGGTACTGCAGCGCTACACAGCAGCATTCATTTGCCTTTGCAAGATAGCAGAGATGGTTATCAGTTGTTCTGTACCGTCTGCCATGCCATTGTAAATTGGTGATGAGATGACGGTTATCAGTTGTTCTGTACCGTCTGCTGCTGTCATGGGTGCCCCTGGCTGAGGTCGGCCAGGGGTGCAAAGACAAAAATGGGAATGACTCCCCGAGTCAATCCCTCCTTTATGGTATCTAAAAATAGAGTCAGTCCTGCCTAGAATATGGTGCAAGTGTACTAGAGAACCAGTGTACCAGAGAACCAGAGAGCACAGCTGCTCCGTGTCAGATCCCACAGAAATGATGAGCGACATGCCATTCTAGGGGGTGCCCCTGCAACAACCCCACCTGTTGCTTCCCTGCTTCCCCAACTGTCATAGTATAATTCCCAACTCTGAACCTTAGCGCCCAGGATATGGGTACTAGCCTAAAGTCCTCTACGCTTAATTACCAGCTTAGATTCTGTAGCGCTGCCACCAATCAGGAATTCCAGGGCCTGATACCCTCTGGTCCCCCCAAACCCTTCCCTGGGGACCCCCAAGACCCAGATTCCTTGAGTCTCACAACAAAGGGGAATAAACCATTTCCCTTCCCCCTCCTTTCTTCCTCCCAGCTCTTTCCCGCCCTGGGTACACTAGGAGACCACCGTGATTCAACTCCTTCAATCACCACCCCGAGAGGAATGTTACCTTCCCCCTCCCTTCTTCCCTGGAGAGAGATACAGAGATAAACGCAGAGAGCAGGTTTTTCTTCCCTCCTCCCTTTCCTTTCTCCCTCCAATTCCCTGGTGAGTGCAGACTCCCTTCCCTGGAGTCTTACAAAAGATAACCAAAAAAAAGTCAATTAGATTTAAAAAAAAAAAGAGGAAAACTTTAATAAAGAAGGAAAAACATAAAAATTGTCTCTGTAATCAAGATGGTAAATATACAGGGTTTTTATAGCTTATAGACAATAGAAAGAAGCTTTCTCCAGCAGAAACACAATTTAAGCTACTTCCAGCAAGTACACATCTGCAAATAAAGAAAAACAAGTTAAAAGACTATAACGGCCTTTTTATTTACTCACTATTCTGAATAGAGAAGAGACTGTAGCAGGGAGATTGGCAGAAACCTGGTTGCACCTCTAGTCCAGTCCAGGACCCAGAGAGAACAACACTCAAACCCAAAACCCACAAACAAAGGCTTCCCTCCACCTAGATTTGAACGTATCTTGTTTCCTGATTGGTCCTCTGGTCAGGTGTTTGGGTCCCTGTTTGTTAACCCTTTACAGGTGAAAGAGACGTTAACCCTTAACTATCTGTTTATGACACAACCCTCCTGGGCTACTGTTGCAGTGTCCCCCCATTTGTGTGATGAAGTAATAAAGAATGCAGGAGTAAGAAACACTGACTTGTTAGTGAGATAAAATGAGGGGGAGGCAGCCTCCAGCTGCTATGACAGTCCAGGCAGGACATTAAACGGTGCGGGGGAGAGGAGCCCAGCATCCTGCTGCTATGATAGTCCAGGCAGTACAGAATCTTTTCTTTACACATGAAAGGGAGGGGGCTGATGGATCTCAGCCCCCAGTTGCTATGATGAAGACGGTTACCAGCCGTTCTGTACCATCTACTGAGAATGATTGGAGGTCATTCCTAGTCATTCCTATTTTTACACAGGCGCCCCAGCTGCCCTCACCTGAGGCCAGCCAGGAGCACTCATGGGCTGATGATGACGACGGATAGCATTCATATTGTACCATCTGCCAGCGGGGAGGGGAGGGAAAAGGAGAGGATACTGCTGTTCACTGCCGCAGCATCGCGTCTACCAGCAGCATGCAGTAGACATAGGGTGACATTGAAAAAAGACAAGAAACGATTTTTTTCCCTTTTCTTTCACGGGGGGGAGGGAGGTAAATTAACGAGCTGTACCCTGAACCACCCCAGACAATGTGTTTTGACCCTACAGGCATTGGGAGCTCAGCCAAGAATGCAAATACTTTTCGGAGACTGCTGGGGACTGTGGGATAGCTGGCGTCCTCAGTCTCCCCCTCCCTCCCTCCATGAGCATCCATTTGATTCTTTGGCTTTCCGTTACGCTTGTCACGCAGCACTGTGCTGTGGACTCTGTATCATAGCCTGGAGATTTTTTTCAAATGCTTTGGCATTTCCTCTTCTGTAACGGAGCTCTGATAGAACAGATTTGTCTCCCCATACAGCGGTCAGATCCAGTCTCTCCCGCACAGTCCATGCTGGAGCTCTTTTTGGATTTGGGACTGCATCGCCACCCGTGCTGATCAGAGCTCTATGCTGGGCAAACAGGAAATGAAATTCAAAAGTTTGCGGGGCTTTTCCTGTCTACCTGGCCACTGCATCCGAGTTCAGATTGCTGTCCAGAGCGGTCACAATGGTGCACTGTGGGATACCGCCCGGAGGCCAATACCATCAATTTACGGCCACACTAACCCTAATCCGATATGGTAATACCGATTCAGCGCTACTCCTCTCGTCGGGGAGGAGTCCAGAAACTGGTTTAAAGAGCCCTTTATACTGATATAAAGGGCCTCGTTGTGTGGACGGGTGCAGCGTTAAACACGTAGTTTAGACCAGGACAAACATTTGTACCTGTAACTCCATGAGCCGGGTCTTGCTGCCTGTGCCCATCAGCTCCTTTTGCAGGATTGAAAGTCCCAGCGTACAAGGCTAGTGCCTGTAAAATCAAGTAAAGCAGAAAGTCTAAGGTCCAGAGGCCTCTAATTTCAAGTAAACATATGAAGGTTTCCCTTCCTGTCTTTAACCAATGTAATCCTAGCATTGATGTTCCAGGCCATGTGTCACTTGCTAGGAAGATTGCAGGAGGTCTTCATGTCTAAGGCTTGAGCTACACTAGGACCTTAGTCAGTATAACTAAGTTGCCCATACCTCGAGCAATGTTACACCGCCCTAACTCCCGTGGAACAGGAGGGCTTCTGTTGTCCACGGAGCTACCACCTCTTGGGGAAGTGGAGTACCTGCACCGATGGGAGAAGCCCTCCTGCCTGTGGAGATAACATCTTCCCTGAAGTGCTACAGCGGCGCAGCTGGCCACTGCAGCCTTATAAGTGTAGACTAGCCCTCTGATGCTGCTAAATTACACTGAGTTTTTGAAATGACAGTTCTTGACTTATGGCACGTTCCATACAAGCCATCTTGGTCTGTCCCCGGTGGGTCTGCTCCTTGGCTCAGTGCACTGTAATCACTGCTTCATTAGTTACTAGTGCTCAGGGGATCCGGCCTACGCAATGAGCCATTCTGTGAATTTCACCTCGCTGCTTGGGAGTTGATTGTGAGCAAATGGTGAACACTTGCACGTTTATTTGCTGTTTGAAATTATTCACTCATTTCTCCAGTGAATAATTCTTGGTCTTTGGCAAATGGTACTTTGTGCATACTTGAAATTTGAAGTTCCTATTTGAAATGTTGGGTCATATGAAATTTGGGTTACATAAGAGTCAGGCATTGTTTCTGTACCTGACTGGATGAATTATGTAGCTAACCAATAAAAGTTTGAACTTCAAATTGCATCTTCATGTGTAAAATCCACAATTTGCAGTTTGCATGTTGTTTGCTAGTTTTGCAATTCTCTTTCTGTGAATGTTTGAGTTCAGAATTCACATCTGGAGATTCTTTGCACCAGTAAAGTTTGTTTACTAGAATATTTGCAGAAAATAAAGATCAGTGGGGCATGCAGCCGATTAAAACAACAAATGAATACTCAGGGTGGTTTTATTCCATCCAGTGTTTATGCAGCTCTAAGGATTCACACAGTAAAAATCCTTTTGATGTTTGTGTCATGTAACTTTCCTGGGTTAAATTAATCAATGAACAATATCGTCTTCCCCAAATGCCCTGGGTGATTCTTTATTAGGCAGACAGAGTTAGGAGAAGCCAGTTACAAAATGGCTCCTTTTTGTCTGTTGACAGTATATATATATATTTCTAGCCCACGCCCCCTTCTGTAAACAAACCCTCTGCTCCACAGCTCGAGCCTTGGAGCCAGCTCCCAGGGCTGAACGATAATGAAACTGGAGTCATTAGTGCATGTGCTGACTCAGTTGGGTTCCCAGCTCTTTATCCTGGTGAAAAGAGACGTGAAGGCAAGAACCAGGGGCAAGGGAAGGGATCTCTCCCTCTGCATGTAGATGATGCTTGTTCTTCATCGAGGGCTCAGGCTAAGGAAAGGTTTGTTCTTTGGGCAGGGCCCTCTGCCCAGCCTCTGCATTGGCCAGCTCCGTGCGCCCTGCCAGTGATACATGCCCAGGGCGCTTACCCTACATCTGACTTGGAGAATGAGCTGTGTTTGCAGACGTTCCTTTGGCAGGGTGCATGTACAGTCAGAGTGCGCCAGACTCAGCTAGGCTGGTGCCTGCCGAAGGGGATGTGGAGCCAGACATCTGCGCTCTTCTGGGTGCACATAGTGTGTTCAGATGATCAAAGCAGCTGTGCAGCGGGGTGGCAATTAGTGCTTGGAGCATTGGGAGCCCTCAGCGGTGAGATGCAAGGGTCAGATCCAGGTGCTTTGAGCCGGAACACAGAGCACCATGAGCCCCAGGGACTGAACTTCTAATGGCACTGCCAGCAGGCTCGGACTGCCATGCTGCCCGTGGGGCCAGGAGGGTACAGGGCACTGGGCTGAACCCAGGGCAGTGGCACTAGACTGCTCCCAGGTTATTCGGCTAGGAGCAGCTGTTGAAAGAAATGCAGAGGCTCTTGCAACACACCTGCAGCACTTGAGGAAGGACTTGTTAATTTTGGTGTCCAGTAAGGGAATGGTGCCCCTCCAGACTCGTATCTCAGGGAAAGTAGGGGGAGGTGTTGGGGTGTTTTGCAAGTACAGGTTCCTGCCCTTCCTGGGGTGCGGAGCCCAGCTCTTTGGCCCTGCCAAGAGAACCCCCAGCACCCAGTATTCGTGGTGACAGCATTTTTCTTCTGGGGGTCTGGCAGCGCCATGGGACTGAGTGGCATGTCTCTCTCTCCCCTAGGTTTGGCCATCAGCACGTATGCCAGGTTCTGTTACCGGAAGCTGCAGAAGGTGGCGGTTACTGGGGGCAAGAAGGTGAGGCACCTACTGTGCCCTGGAGACTTTTTTCTAACATCTCACGTTGCCTTCTCCAGCACTCGCGGTCTCCAGCACACCAGACACTAATGGGTTCCTTCAGGTCCCCGGGCTCCTGTCCTGTGTTAGAGGTGGGAACCAGGCTGCAGGGGGTGAGGGGATTCACGGCCACACAGTGGGTGAGGCCTGACTCCCAGATTCTGTTTCCCTGATAGCACCCTGCCTGGGTGTTACCAGCAGGGCGTGCAGAGTGCTCATGGGGCCCAGCGGGCAGGTCCTGTAGGGGACTATTCCTGGCCCGTGTGGCAAACACAGTGCTCAGCTTTCCCTGGGAGGAGCAGGCGCTGCATGGAGCAGGAACTGCCCATCCCCTGGGGGGGAGGGGATGCTCTCCCGCTTCACCACCGACAGTTCATGTGGGGCTGGCAACTGCATTTCCCCGCAAGCAGGCGTGGGTCTCATTTTAAACATTCCTGGAAGGGGGAGGGCCAGGAACAGCCCACTTCCTGCCCCCCCCATGGAGCCCCATGCTTCTCATGCAGCCTGCCCTCCAGCAGCACCTGTCCTGAGGAATGGATCCCAGAGAGGATGGACTTTGTCACATTTCCCTGGGGGTCTCTGCGCAGTGAGGGCTCCGTGGAGAGGGAGGAGGAGCTGACCCATCCGTCCGGTGGTAGCAGGGGCCCAGCCCCCTGGCAGGACAGGAAATGTACCCCGGTACATGTTCCACACAGCTCCAGACGGAGCTCTGTCTGTGGCACTCCAGGCAGTCAGAGGGATATTTCCAAACTATTCTTTTACCCCTCCTCAACCTTGAAGGCTAGAGGTGGTTTAATTTCCCCCTTTGCCATGTGAAATTAATAGAAGTTGGGCCAGTAAAAGAGATTACCTCACCCACCTTGTCTCTCTAATGTAAGATTAAGTCAGTTTCTTTGTCAACATTCTCCAGAAACCATGGGTTTTGGGTGTCCAGCTAGAGCCATCTGGAGCCTGATTTTCAGAGGTGCCCAGTGCCTCTGAAAATCAGGCTTCTACATGGCGAAAGATGGACACACGAAGATCCCCTGGAAATGGAGATCACCTGGAATTCGCCTCTGCGTTTGGAATGTTTGTTTTCCCATGTTCCATTGCCAAGAGGTATTTGAATGAAATAGCTGCTATAATGACTGTGTGCCCCCTGCTGCCCTGCAGCAGCACCTGTTCACAGCCCATCCCCAGAACGGGGCTTATGCCTGCTGCTGCCCCAACACTGTGGATCCTGGCAGGGATGCAGGGAAAGCAGGAATATTTCCCAAATAGAAAAGATCAGAACATGGCAACAGAATCAGAAAGTAACACTAGAGCCACCCCGAAATCTCTCCGACCCACAGCCGGCAGCCTCCCCACTCTCCTGGGGCCTAACATGTTCAAGCTCCTGGTCCTTGCACGTGCCCTTTGCATAATGGGGATTCTGTTGCAGTGAGGACTTCCTGTAAGCACATGATCCTGGGGCCATCTGGTTATTGTCCACGTGAGCCATGGCCTGCATGCCATAGGGCTGCTCACTGCCTCTGCCTGCACGTGGCTGATCTCCCAGAGGTGCGACATTATAGCTTGAGTTCATAGATATTTTCTGTGCCCTCAGGGCCTCCGTAAACCAACGATAGAGGAGATAACACATGCCAGAAATGCCATTGTGACGCCATCGCTGTTCGGCAGCTCTCTGGAGGAAATCATGTCACGGCAGCAGAACATGTATCCGGGGAACAAGCTGCCTTGGGTACAGATACAGCTGTCTCAACAAGTCCTGGCCCTGGGGGGAGAACAGACTGAAGGAATATTCAGGTGAGCTTTAGGGATGGTGTCTATTTGGCTGAGTAGAATAGAACTCTGGCTCCATTCACATTTCAAACCAGTCAGAATGGGGTGTACAAGCAGAAGCTGTCCCTGTCCCACCCAAAACCACACTCCCACAATCAGCAGAAAGTCACCTCTCCAGTACTACAGACCCACCTAAACCTCTGGCTGCCACACCATAATGGTTCCCTTGCACCAGCTGTCCCAACCCTGGCACTCTGCCTGGGGCTTCCTCCGACCTCTCTTTCTCTGCGGCTGGGGTAACGAGCCGCCTGCACCAGTGAGTCAGCAGAACCCTGCTATTCCAGCAGGATCAGCCCCACTCACAGAGATGTGTTTCAGGAACATGCTGCCAGCAGTCCCCCAAAGGGGCATTGGTCCCTTAGCATGCATCACAGGAGAGGTTTTCTTCTGCAGACACACTTTGAATGATTTGAGCTGCTTGGGACAGTGGGTGAATCTCAAGAGCACCTGGCACAGTGTTGCACTTTCAGTTGATGAAGTGATTGTGGTTCGACTGCTCTGGGAGTGAGGCAGAGCCTGGGATGGCCAGGCAGACATTCCGGCAAAGGTCATCCTTCCCCAGCAGCATTAGTGAGGCTTGGCAGGGGCCTGGGGTGGTATCATGCTGGCTCTGCAAGGTGTCTTCTGTCCAGCCGCGTCTAGAGATGCCATGTGTCGCTGCCCTGAGCCACACAAAATCCTGGCAGAGAGAGTGTGATACTAACCGCAAATTCTTCTGGCACAAAACGGGGGCTGAAGTTCGGCAAAGCACCATAATTCTTGTGTCTCACTGGACAGTGTAATCCACAGGAAAGGGCTCTGCAGGAAAGCCTAAAATAGACAGATCCTATAGACAGACTGAAGCTGGTGCCAGCCTCGCTATATGGATGAACTTGCACATCCCTGGGAGGGAAGGGGCGGAGCTGCTGGGTGCTTGTATTCCTGTTTCCATGTTATTGCTGCCGGTAACAGCAGGGACCTGCAAGGAGGCCTTGCACTCTGAACCCCAGGAGGGATTTCGCTGGCTAGTCACTGGGGTAGCTCTAGCTTCCATGCTCAGCACTTCAATATCGGTTAACTAAGCATCTGGCAGTGACCTTAGCACAGTAGCCCTAATCATTGCTTCTCCCTCAGGTATGGCAAGTGATGAACAATTTGAAAGCAGTTACTGGTAATTACCAAACTATGGATCTCCCTAAATAGCCTCTGTGCAAAGGCAGATTGCAGGGCCACGTAAAATACTCCCTACCTGTTACATGTGATTACAAATCACTGAACTCATGCAGACTAGTTCAGCACATAGGATGCTTCAGTCTTGATGGTGAGTAGGACTTTGCAAATTCAGCTCCCATGTGAGAAAGGGGAGATTTAATGAGCTTGTAAGCTAAGTTCTGTAAATGTATGATTAAGAACTGTAGTGGAGTCCCACTCGTCAATTACCCCGTTAAAATACTGACCTGGTCTGAAAGAAGCTTTCAGAATCACTGCATCCCCCAGACCTACTCTGTACCATCAGACCGACCTACTGCTGGAAGCGTGGCATCAGGAAACTAGCAGCTCCGACTGGGAGAGACTGGCGGGCGGTTCTGAAGGGCCATTTGAAGTTGACTTGGATAAAAAACAGCAAAGTCTTGCTGAGTAAATGTTTCTGTGAGTGTCGCTAGCCTGCAAATTCAGCTCCGCAGGGCTCCTCCCAGTGAGAGTCTCACACCCATGTCTGCTCTCTTCCTCCGCCAAGGCGGCTTGCTCTGCAGTCCATTTGGACTCCAAGTCCGGTTGCTGTATTTCTGGGTTTGCTTTCAGAGTACCTGGCGACATTGATGAAGTCAACGCATTGAAACTGCAGGTGGATCAATGGAGGATCCCCAACAACCTCAGTGATCCCAATATACCAGGTATGAGGACTGGATAGCCATGTAGCTATGGGCTAGTCTAGAATAATGTGTGCAGTGTGCTTCCAAGGCAAAGCTTCCAAGGTGGGCAGACGCAGGACCCTGCACTCGGGCGCTGCGGACGTGGCTGGGTGGTGGACAGACGCAGGACCCTGCACGCGGGCGCTGCGGACACGGCTGGGTGGCGGGCAGGCGCAGGACCCTGCACGCGGGCGCTGCAGACGTGACTGGGTGTGGGCAGATGCAGGACCCTGCACTCGGGCGCTGCGGACATGGCTGGGTGGGGGGCAGGCACAAGACCCTGCACGCGGGTGCTGCGGACGTGGCTGGGTGGGGGGCAGGCACAAGACCCTGCACGCGGGTGCTGCGGACGTGGCTGGGTGGTGGGCAGATGCAGGACCCTGCACTTGGGCGCTGCGGACACAGCTGGGTGGCGGGCAGGCGCAGGACCCTGCACGCGGGCGCTGCGGACGTGGCTGGGTGGTGGGCAGGCGCAGGACCCTGCACGCGGGTGCTGCAGACACGGCTGGGTGGTGGGCAGGTGCAGGACCCTGCACGCGGGCGCTGCAGACGTGGCTGGGTGGGGGGCAGGCGCAAGACCCTGCACTCGGGCGCTGCAGACGCGGCTGGGTGGTGGGCAGGCACAGGACCCTTCACGCGGGCGCTGCGGACGCGGCGGGGTGGGGGGCAGGTGCAGGACCCCGCACGCGGGTGCTGCAGACACAGCTGTCCTTAGGAGCAGCATTTTGATTCTTGTCTGCTTTTCTCCCTAATGTCACACCCGGTAGTTTCCCAACCCAAGCACAATCTGCCCTCAGCCACCCCACCTCAGGGTCTGATCTTGTCAGAGATTGGCAGCGAGGCAGGGCTGAGCCTGGCAGGTCCTTGGAACAGAGGACAGGAAGGGACTCCTGGGTCCCTGACTCCAGTCCCTACTTTTGCAGGCGACCACATGATATAATTTTGGATGAAAGACACCAGTGAGCATTGAACTGCTCAAGTGATTCAGTAGGTGGTACTTTCCACTCCACAGAATAACTGAGGAGGTTCTTCGGCTGGTGTCAGCTGGGTACTGAGAGGCAGGCGCTCGGAGATCCAATCAGAATTCCCCTGTGGTCAGCAATATTGTAAGCCCCACAAATCATGAGGCTGGCTTCAGTGTAAGCAGTGCAGAGTCCTGGTTCTTGGCTTTCTGCTGGCTGAGCCCTTAGGCTGTACACTTTCAAGCTGTTCTCTGCAACCAGGAGGCCAGACTCATTTTAAGTGGGAGTTGCTCTGCTGCAGGCTCCTGACTCAGCAGCTGGGGCTTTAAGAACAACATCAAACATCGTGAGACGTAATGAAATCAAGAGAGTTGGAAATGCTGGGGCAGCAAAGATCCTGTGTTACTTTCACCAGGGTAGCTCTTGGCAAATTCCCACTCAAGTCATTTCACTGTGCCCGCAGCGCCCTTGCGGTTTGTCAGCATGACCCAGGATCGGCCTGGTTGTGCTGCTGTGTCCTGTCAGACTGCAGGAGATTACGGAGTGTAACTCATGTCCTGGCTGGGGTACGCGTGTTGGCCTGTTTTCATGCCCCTCTCCCCCGTTCTGCCTTCCCTCCCAGCCTCCCTGCTGAAGCTGTGGTACCGGGAGCTGGAGGAGCCCGTCATCCCCCAGCAGTTCTACAGAGAGTGCATCAGCAGCTACGAGAACCCCGCCGCTGCCGTGGCTGTGGTGCAGCTTCTGCCAGAGCTCAACCGACTGGTCCTGTGTTACCTCATCCACTTCCTCCAGGTGAGAACCCCTCCCTCTGCCTCTCTCCCCAGCCGTGTGCTGGGGGCTTCGGCTCTGGGAGTCTTGCCTCTTATTTCATGAGCAGAATGTGTTAATTCCCAGCCCGGTTTGACATGGAGCAGGGCTGGTCCCTCCCAAGCCCCAAGGGTCGCCCTGTGAAATCCTCTGACCATGGTGAGGCTCCCGTCCTCCGGCCCCACATGCATGCTGGAGGATTTCCATGTTGAGAAGCATTGTCTGCAGCCTCGTGCTCCAGCTGACCCCCCGGAGCGAGGTCTGGTTCCATGGGCCTGGCTGCTTCTCACCTTTGCCCCATTGTTCTGGCTGAATCTCCTCCTCTCACCTCACAGATCTTTGCTCAGCCGTCTAATGTGGGCAAGACGAAGATGGATGTGAATAACCTGGCCATGGTGATGGCCCCAAACTGCCTGCGCTGTCAGTCCGACGACCCCCGGGTCATCTTCGAGAACACCCGCAAGGAGATGTCCTTCGTGCGCATGCTCATTGTGCACTTGGACACTAGCTTCATCAGAGGGGTGGTGTGAGGGTCTAGCCTCCTAGGGCTGTGGGGAGGAGAGCACGAGGGCCGGTCCCCCCAAGGACTCGTCACCAGAGACAGCACAAGGGTGCAGAATGCCCGCTCCATGCTCTGGTTCCCGGCTCTAGGATTTCTACCATCGTTCCTGTTGTCACATCAGCATCAGTGTAAACAGGGGGAGCATGGGAGGGCTCAGGGCTCGCGGGCAGTGTGGCTGGCCAGGGCTAGGGAGTCTGGAGTGTGGTGCTGGCTCTGTCAGGCCATGCTTAGCGCTGTCACCCAGTGGCTCCTGTGTCACTGGGAGTGGGGAAGCTGCTGCACCTGCCACTCCAAATCAGGGTTGCAAGCTGGAGCAGAGGCTTCCGCCAGGGAACTGATTAGGACTGTGGGTCTGACACCCTTATTGATGTGCCTTAGTGCGAAGGGTGGGTGACTGGGGCTCAGGAGACATGGTCAGGGCAGGGATTTAGTGTCCCTTCCATTCCCGCCCCAGCCATAAGGAGGCAATAAGGGCTGTATCCATTGCAGGAACACCCCAGGTAACCCACGGTCTGCTTCCCCTCTGCCTGGCAATGTCTACAGAGACACCTGGCCCCCTAGGGCTGTTTCGTGCTGACTTAATCCTACTTGAACAGCCAGGAGAGACTCCCCAAGTATGGGGGACTCCCTGAGGTCATAGGACCACCCCTTCTCCATCTCCTAGGATGAGGTGAAAGATGTCAGGGGTCTTCTGTGTTTGGCCAGTCCCCCCAGAATGGCCATGGAGGTCTTTGGCACTGGTATATGACAAGCAGCAGCTCACTGGCCTGTGTGTCAGAGAGCTAGAAAGGTGGCGGATTGCCACCCTGGACTAGCACCACGCGCCGCTCCTCCAGGCTGGAAGACCGACACGCTCTCTAGTGGATGGGGAGGACGCTTACTGGTAACAAGCGATCGCTAGGGTTGTGCTAGGAGGCATGAGAGGGCTTGCTACACCAAGCCCTATCCTCTGTCTGCCGCGGCCCAGGAGTCACCCATGCGTTCTGCCCACTGCGTCCCCATTACCGCCAAGGCAGCGTGCTGCGTAAGCCGTTAAACCAGAATAGCAAGCCAGAGCAGCTGGTGTGTTTCAGAGCCTTGCTGGTGAGGAGGCTGGCTGGCTGGGGTGGTGTCCGAAAGGCTGTGGCTGACTGTATTTGTTAGTGCCATAAATACTCTGGGCTTGCTTTGGGCCAGCGAGAGTGGTGAGTTGCAGCAAGGAAGGGGTATCTTTCTGAGGCTGCTTAATGGGAGCATGTGGGTTTCCCCTTGGCCTCCAGCCAGTCACACATTCCTTCGCAGACTGTAACTCCTGATTACGTGGTGTCCAGTGCCGCGACTGTTCTTTTTTAAGCAGTTTCTCTACCAGCGGCAGGCCTGTTATGGGCCAGATCTCTGAGCCTTGTGGCTGTTTGTACAGCACTACACCTGCCAGTGGTATCCAAAGCCATATTCACTCTTGTGCCTGCAGACTCCCCTCGTCCCAGCCGTATAGGTGCTGTATACAAGGCAGCCTTCTGCTAAGCGTAAACCATTTGCGAGCCAGAGCTGCAGTGGGCTAACTTACAGCTGGCAGATGCATTTAAAGGCTACTCTCTGCTCATGACTGAGCACAGGTTTCAGACAGTCGGTGTGACACATACAGGGAGCTCGGAACACTTGTAGCTTATGAAGTTTATGAGTCAGGGAGCCCTGGGGTGCAAGATCTTCAGCCAGAGTTTGGCGTGTGCCCTGTAGAACCAGGGGCCAAGGTGCTTCTCCTTGTACCAGATGCGAGGTGCTGGTATACTGGGGTCAGGAAAGCCCTGCTCCTCTGGTCACAACTGATCAGGCTATCCTGGGTGCCAGAAAGGTGCAGGGAGGGGCTGCTTCCCAATCTCACCCCGCTGCAGAGCTAGGAAGCAAGTCAGCTCCTCTGGCTTCCAGAAGAGGGTGTCGAATTTATACAGCTGCTTCCACCCTGAATGGTCTGTGCAGTTCAGGTGCCAGCCCTGAGTCACTGGGAAATTGAAATTGTTAAACAGTGCTCAGGGTGTCACATCCTCACCTCAAATTAGCTGGAATGTTTGCTCATGCCTGGCTCAAGATCCCCTTTCATTGGGTTGTAGACACACACCTGTCCCAGGGCTGTCAACTGCAGCTAACTACATTGTGGACAATGACTCAAATTCTTCCTTGCCCTTCGGTGTAGCAGATAGATATTTGCTGCTGTCTAGATCAACGCTTTTTGCCAGGGCTGTAAAATAGGCTAAGAAATTACACTGGATATTGTTTTCTTTTTGCCAGTCAGTTTGTAAATGTGAACCCAGTGAAGCAGCGTCTCCTCCGTTACCTGAGTCATTAAAAATGCAGTGGCGAACCCCCATCCCTCCTGTGCATTTTTTAAGCTTCGTTCATCCGCGTGGAGCTTCCTTTTTCGGTGGACATGCCCGTGGGTGGTGGATGAGCTGTGATGTGAGCATTCTCAGATGGACACAGGCTGCTGCTTAAACTCAGAAGGTTGTGTGGGGTCCTCTGGATTTCTTCCCCATCCCTGTTGCAAGAAGAAAGCTGGGAACAGTCTGTATTCTGGAGCTGCTCCCTCTCTGGAGTTGCCTTAAGAATGTAGTAATCCCATTTTGCTGTGCTATTCTACATGATGAATATTAGAGCAGTTCCCTGTAACAACTCTGCTACTCATCTTGCGTGGCTGAAATATCCCAGGCTTGGGCTCTGTAGTAAATTTGTGTGTGTCAAAGTTTAAATCTCTTCAGCCCTTTCAGGTATGAGAGCATGAAAGATTTACATTTTCTTCATTGTAGTTATAGTTTTGCCGCTCTACCTGCCAGTAGAAGATTATGGGGCCTTGCTGCTTGGGCTCCTGTTGGAGGAGAAATCAGTGATGTAGAATCTGGGAATGGTTTACATGTAATTTTGTTTTATTTACACACACGTGTCCTGGAACAGAGGATGTCAAACAGCATGCATGTCAAACAGCATCCCTTCTTCCAGGAATCTCGGCTCTACACCTGCTTCCCAGGGATTAACTCTGCATCAAGAATTGACTCCAGTCAGAGACCAGCACCGAGAGCAAACTCCTGGGCTCATACAGCTCCCTCTAGTCAGAACAAAGTGAGCAATGCACAACACCAGCTTGTCTCCTTCTAACAGATGCAGCTGTGTATTCCACTTAGGTGTGTGCATGCCAGCACGCCAGAGAAATTGCCTAGCAGTACCCGTAGAGGGGCAGTGCTTGCACCCTGTGGCTGTGGCCCATCCCCTGGCTATATGAGGCAGCACTGCCCTGACCCCCCTCAGTTCCTTCTCACTGCCCGTGGCTGGTGTCAGTGCTCTGTGTGGTTGTAGCCTCATAACCTCGCAAATAGTTTAGTTTAGTTTTCTTGTTGTATATGCTTCGTAGTACCCTTAGTGTTAGAGGAAGTTTGTTTCCCTCAGAGAGGACCACACCAGGTTTAAACGTCGTCCTTCGTGCAGAGGAGCGATTCTCGCACTGCTTGCTCTGTCTCGGTGCGGATCATTTAAGAAGGGTGGCTCAGGACCTTTACCTGAAGCAGTGCCTGCTCGAACAAGCCATGTGACTCGCTTCAGTATTGAGGCCCTCAGTGAGTCAGAGATGGCTCTTGGGCTCCAAGAGCACATTCTGGAGCAGGCTCCACCCCAAAGAAACCCCTTCCTGTTTTACCCCAAACCCGATCATCCCTCAGGTCATCCTCAAACTGAAGGCAAATTGGGCCAAGCTCATGCTCATTGCCCTGGCTTGGCTGTGACAGTGCTGGTTCTCTGATTTTGTCATGCTGTTGATTCAGCCTCCCGTACAGCTTCCTCTCCATCCTGACCTCCTTGCTCAGAATCACAGCCTGTACCTTGCATCCTGCACCCAGCTCCCTGCATCTCACGGGGCGGCTGCTGCGTGGCTGAATGAAGAAGAGGAGCAGTGTTTGCTGGTCATTCAACAAGTCCTGCTCAACAGTAGGAAGTCCTCTCCCAGAATGGCCTATGTAGTGAAATAGAAGAGTTTTTTTATGTGGTTCTTTCCCTGTTCAGGGAAAATCAGTCTTCTCTAATGCCCTGGTGATGAGATTCCTAAAATGGCATTTCTGTCTATATCCTCTAGTCCCAAGAGCCGTTTCCTTTGTGGGACCTAAATACAGGGCAGCTCTGATGCAATCTCCATTTGAGCCCCTACTGTCTTGTCCACTGCCCCTCTTGTGTCAGAAAATTGCTTGGCTGGTAGCGATTACATCTGCAAGGCGGGTGTGTGAGTTGCAGGTTCTGATACGCAATTCTCCAAAGACAAGATAACTTTATGACCACACCCAAAATCTTTGTCTTAAGTGGTCTTTCCATTTACCAGGCAGCATATTTACCTGTGTTTTTTCCTAAAACGCATTCATCTCCATAGAAGCAGCATCTCCCAATTCTGGACGTTAGGCGACGTCTAGCCTTCTGTCTGGCTACAACTAAACCATTTCTTGTTTTGCCTCGCCTGTTTGTGTCATATGCAGACTGCATAAAGGGTCAAGCAGTCTCTTCACAGACCGTCTCTAAATGGGCGACATCTTGTATCAAGACTATGAGATAACTTTGGCTATGCCTCCTCAGCAGCTTCATTCAACAAGAGCGCAAGCAACATCAATAGCATTCCTCACTGACATTTGCATATTGCTCATTTGCAGGGCTGTTACGTAGCCGTACATACATTCTTTTATGAACCATTACACCATTACCGCATCTTCCTGAGCAGACGCAAACTTCAGAAGGGCAGTCCTGCAATCCTTATTTAAGTAGACTCTGAGCCCCATCTCCTGGGAGAGGCACTGCTTGTGAGTCACCTCTGTAGACTACACGGCTGCATCCTCTCGAAGAAGACTAAACGGTGACTGTAACTGTGGTTCTTTGAGATGTGATGCAGACGTGTATTCCACAATTCAGCTACCACTCCATCTGCACTAGAGGCTCTTCTCATGGGCTTTCTATGTGAAGTAACGGAGAGGGGTTGGGACGGCACTACCTCATATAGCTAGAGGAGGCGCCACGGCCACTCGGCACAAACGCCATTCTTCTGTGGGTACCATGGGGCAGTTTCCCCAACTCAGGTGCACTCGGCATGTGCACACCTAACGAGAATACACGTCTGCATCACATCTCAAAGAACCACAGTTCCAGTAAGTAACCGTTTCTTCCCAGGACTGAGCGTTTGTTCATATGCTGTGAAAGAGAACTTGGAAGATTCTGTGTAGCAGTGCCACCTGCTGAGCCGGTCTTAGCACTTCTAAATGGTCTTCCTCCTTTTTTTCCTGTTTTTGAGGAGGAAAAGTAATTCTAATGCAGGGAATTGTTAAATGTGAAATGTTCCATGGCAGGTGCTTTGGGCAGCCTTAAAAATGTGGTTCTGAATTACAAAAGTGCAGAACCTCTAACCTGCCAGCCCGTGGGTAGGTGTGTGTGAGGCAGAGATCTCAGGAAGGCCTGCCCCCTGACATCAGCCCTGAGGCAGGATAGATTGGCTGAGCAAACACAGGTCTAGGAAGGATGGTCTAGTGGCCAGAGCACGGGACTAAGCCTCAAGAGACCTGGGCTCCATTCCCAGCTCAACCACAGATTTGTGTGACCTCAGGAAAGCCATTTAGCCTCTCAGTGCTCCAGCTTCCCATCTGTAAAAAAGGATAATAATCCTACCCTGCCTTCCAGGAGTGCAGGGATGAGAAATACACTAAAGGTTGTCAGGTGCTCAAGTGGCCATGTACATGCCCAGGTAAAAAGGCCTGAATCAACATCAGCCCCTAAGGAGGTGGAGGCAGGGCCCAGAGTCCGACAAATGGAAGAGTCACACTTGTGCGCTTAGATTTCCAGGTTGTCGAAGCTATGTTCCAAATGGCAGCTGAACTTTGGGGGGAACAAGCCCTGGAGGACCTCAGAGCATAAGCCTCTACTGCCTGAACTCAAGAACAGCTTCCTTAGCTGGGAGGCTGGAGCAGACTCCCAAACCTCTAAGTGGTCCAGCCCCTCAAGGAGGGACAGAGTCAGCCTCGATTACACAAGCATTGAGTATATTTGTGGGCCAAAAGCACCATCCCAGTGAGCTGTACACCCCGAGATGAGGATGCCATTCCCTGAGTCAGGATGCCTCGGCTGGACAAAGAATCCAGCCAGGCTTGGAGAGACGCGCTAGCTAGCCCAAGGAGGCAGAATTCCATCAGGGCTTGGATGCTGAGGAAGAATCAGACACCCAGTCCATCCCTGGCCCTCTGTCTGCAGAGGCCGTTCACACTGGAGAACCTGAGGCAGGGGGCCTCTCCTATAGAAAAGAGCTGATTTTCCTTCAGGAGTGAAGAAGCCCAATTTATGTGTTAAAGTTTGTAGCTCCAGTAACGTGATGCCTACAATAAATACCATTGCAGCCCCACTTGGGGTACTGTGTCGCAAAAGCAAGTTGAACCTTACTGCAATTGGTCCAGTCACCACTAGGCAGCCCCTCACGGCCAGGCAGGACATTGCAGCTCTCTCATGGGCAATACCCCTGCCAACGGTCACTGTGGCAGTTTCTCTGTCTCATAATTCGGCCCTCCAGTCAGGTCACCATCTTAAGTCCACTCCTTCCGAGATCACAGTTATCTGAACAAAGTCCAAAAATGTCTTTAACAAGAAGGGAAATCCTTCCCCCCTCGCTGGGGCCAGGAGTGGAGGAAATGCCCTTAAAGTTGGGGGGGGTGAGGGGGAGACCACACAGGTGCCTGAACTATGGCCCTGCCACCTGAGAGCCTGCCCTCACACCACCCCTTCCCCCTGAGGCCCTGCCTTCACACTCCCTCTTCCCTCCAAGACCCCCACTCCTCTCCACCCTCTCACCCCATCGCCCTTACAGTCGGTAAAAAGTGGGGGGAGCCATGGCCCCCCCTTTTCCTGCACCCCTGGCTTGGGCTCTTCCTCAGCCTGTCTCCAGCTCAGGCTACAGTTCCCTCGGTGGGCTCAATAACCATTTCTGTGGGTGTGTAGGCCCCCTTCCTGAGGCCAGTAGGGGAACCCAGTCTCCCTCAACTCTGCATTCCAGCATAGGGCCCTGTACCAACAGCTTGTTCTGCTCCTTGACCTTTGCTGTGGTTTTCCCTGGGCCACTTCCTACCTTTCTTCTCAAGTTCCCATCTTGGTCTCCTAGTCACATGCCTGGTTAGCCAGGGGCTCCCAGCGCTTCCTGCCTGAGGAGCTTGCCTTCCTGCTGAGCTGCCTAACTAGCTTTCACTCCAGCTCTGTCCCCAGGTGGGCTTTGTCACCACTTAAGCCTAGTCCTTTATGAGGGATTGCCTGGTTCCCCTGGGGGGTGGGCTCATTCTGTAACCAGGTTGGCATATCCCCAGGCTTACCAGCCCACTGTTACATACACCCATCCACTTAGAACCTTGCCCACCCCAGGAGTGAATTCTACTGCTGTCCAAGCCTCATTCCTTGTCCTCTGGTGTTGCCAGCCACATGCTTGTATGGCCTGGGCCCTGGCCACGTCTAGTCCCCTTCAGCTCACCCATCATAATTATGAGGAGATCCTTCTTTTCTGCAATGTCCCAACACTCCTGCAGCAATTCATTCTCATTGCATGGCCTGTTCTGAAGCCACTAGCTTCTCCTAAAGCCTTTTTGTTTCTGCCACTGCATCCCTGAGAGTACATCTACACTACCCACTGGATTGGCTGGTAGTGATCGATCTATCGGGGATTGATTTATTGCATCTAGTGTAGTGTAGTCTGCTGTAGACTCCGGAACACCACCGCGGTGAAAGGCAGAAATGGAGCTGACGGGGGAGCGGTAGCAGTCGATTCGCTGCTGTCCTCACGGCCAGGTAAATTGACCTAAGATAAGCCAACTTCAGCTACGCTATTCACATAGCTGAAGTTGCGTCTCTTAGGTTGACCCCCTCCAGTGTAGACCTAGCCTCAGAGATTTTTCCATCAGGGTCTGAGGATCCACCATGGACTGTTTGCCCCTTGTATTTGTCCCTACTTTGGCCTGCTTCATCTCTGTGCCAACCATTTTGTCCTTTAGCTGCCTGCAACACCCTCCTGAGTGTGCTGATTTAGTGTCTGCAGTTCCACATCTGTCACCACCACCTCGCCTGCCTCAAGAGCATTTGGACCACGGGACATCCTCTCTTTTCTTTCTACATGCTTGTGGCCCCACCCTGCCTTTTGCCACCCCACAGTTTCCTAGGGGGGCAGTGTCTTTTTATATGGCCTGCTTCTCTGCACCAAAACCAAATAACTCTGGTCCCCCTCTTGGCATTAGGCCATGCTTCTCCCAGTTCTCATGCCCTGCTCTCTTGGGTTAACCTCAGCACAGCTCACATAGGGCCATGCTCTCATTTTGTGCCCTTTTTATCCACAGGCATGGCAAATCCTAAATTGTGCCTCTGGCCTCCTAGTCCCTGAATACCCTTTTCTTTCACAGTGCTTGTGACCGCAGCTGATTTCCCTTTGCAGGATCTCTAACAGCTATTGCTGCTGCTGCTCCTCCAAGATAGCACATTCCCCACTGCTTCTGTTTGTTCTCTGGGAGCTGCTGGAGAACCACCTGGACCTGGTTTGGCTACTGAGCTGCCTCCTGGAACTAGGGTGACCAGAAAGCAAGTGTGAAAAATCGGGACAGGGGGTGGAGGGTAATAGGAGCCTATATAAGAAAAAGACCCAAAAATCGGGATTGTCCCTATAAAATCGGGACATCTCGTTACCCTAGCTGGAACTGAAGTGGAAACTCAGATGAACAGCTCTGTCCCTCTACGTACCCACTTCGGAGGGTGGACTGTTCTTCAGCAAACACGGCCTCTGTCTATTTTGGCTACATCATCCCTCCTTGATGGGGCGAGGGGGGGCAAGGATCCTACCAACTATGCCAGTTTTTAACAGGGTTGCCAGCTCCCCCTCATGGCCAGTGGTCATTCTATGGCCCCTGCCTCTGTTTTCCACTTTTCCAGGGATCCTTAAATAAACTCAGCACAGTCCACAGGAAATTACCATTCCTCACCTGGATCCAATTTGTTCAGTCTTCAAGTGCACGCTGGCACTCTAGGCCCAACCCCAGTTCAGTGGATCTCCTTTAGCTGGAAGGTTTCCAGCCCTCTCTCTCAGACCTGGGTGAGTCACAGTTCAGGGTCTTTGCGGGAGCCAAATTTCCTTCCTGCAGCTGTTTCTTCAAGGCAGCTCCAGCTCCTCAAGCTGCTGTTTCCTGATCATTTCTGCCCCCACCAGCTTCCTGCTGCCTTTTCTATTGGAATCACCTGATCCCTCTGAGGCGGGGCTCATCTTGTAATCACATGGGTTTAGTTCCAGGCCACTGGCAAGCCCCCTGTTACACTTACACTTCCTCATCTCCCGCCAACAGGGGTAAGGCTCTAAACGTACTGATTTGGCCTCACTAGCATCCCGGTCCCGCTGGCACCTCACAGACCAACTCAGTGGGGAGAGAGGATGCGGTGGGGATGTCAAATGTTGACACTCAAAGATTGTGGAGATGAGTAGAGAAAGTAAGAGCTCCTCACAGAGAAAGAGGATGGAGCCTGAGTTAAGCACCTCACTGTTTGCAAATTGTCTGTTTCCCAGGGAGGTTTATGGTGGGTTCTTTACCCTGAAGCCCAGCCTTTCCACACCACCACGTAGTAGCTGGCTCCCTCCGTCTGAGCACGTCCAGTATCCTTGACACACTGAGCTCACGGCTGAGTGGATACCAAGTGGGCATGAGCTCTGGCAGGCCCGTTTGTGACACACAAGCACATTCTTTGTTGCTTGTTGTTTCAGCCTGAACCTCCTGCTCCACCTGAGCATCCTTTGTTTGGACAAACAAACAGGAAGAATCCCCAGAGACAGAGCTGAAACCTGAGCTGTTTTAAAAAAAGGCTGATGATGTTGCAGGGTTCACTGGGAGAGGCTGCCACACTGTGGTCAAGGTAAGCTACGTAACTGCTTTTGACATGCATATGAAACTACCCTAGGTTAACCTTAAACCGTAACCTTGACCCTGAATGCTAAATCCTAACACAAAATTTAAAACACAATGGAAAATGTGGTTTGATTCTTTCAAAATTCCCCCCCCAATTACTGAAACTGCAAAATATTCAATTTTTAATTTGAAAATGTGCATTTTTTTCCTTTTTGCGGTCTCAGAAATCGTAATATCTAGAAACAGTATTTTCACAGAACAGGCGAGAATATGGGGCATATATTCTCACAGAAAACGAGGAATCAGATGTTTAATTTTTTTTCATTAAAAAAATTCTCCAGTGAAATTTACTGCAGTTAAAAACATAGATTTTATAAATCAACTTTAAAAATACCACAATAAAATGTTCAGACAAATAAAGAAAACTTAATCTACAAAAATCTAAGATTATATCTAAAGTTGTGGGTGATTTTTAGCTTTCTACTAGGGCAGTTAACTCACAATTAATTTAAAAAAATCACAATTCATCACACTCAAACAGTAGAATACCAATTTACATTTATTAAATATTTTGGGATGTTTTTCTACATTTTAAAATATATTGATTTCAATTACAACACAGAATACAAAGTGTACAGTGTTCACTTTATATTATTTTTATTACAAATATTTGCACTGTAAAAATGATAAAAAAATAGTATTTTTCAATTTACCTCATACAAGTACTGTAGTGCCACTCTTTATCATGAAAGTGCAACTTACAAATGTAGATTTTTGTTACATAACTGAACTCAAAAACAAAACAATGTAAAACTTTAGAGCCTACAACTCCACTCAGTCCTACTTCAGCCAATTGCTAAGAGATACCAGTTTGTTTACATTTATAGGAGATAATGCTGCCTGCTTGTTATTTACAATGTCATCTGAAAGTGAGAACAGGCATTCACATAGCACTTTTGTAGCCGGCATTGCAAAGTATTTACATGCCAGATATGCTAAACATTTGTATGCCCCTTCATGCTTCAACAACCATTCCAGAGGACATGCTTCCATGCTGATGATGCTCATTAAAAAAAAAATGCATTAATTACTTAGTGACTGAACTCCTTGGAGAATTGTATGTCTCCTGCTCTGTTTTACCCACATTCTGACATATATTTCATGTTATAGCAGTCTCAGATGATGACCCAGCACATGTTGTTCGTTTTAAGAACACTTTCATTGCATATTTGACAAAACACAAAGAAAGTACCAATGTGAGACTTCTAAAGATAGCTACAGAACTCGAACCAAGGTTTAAGAATCTGAAGTACCTTCCAAAATCTGACAGGGATGAGGTGTGGAGCATGCTTTCAAAAGTCTTAAAAGAGCAATACTGTGATGCGGAAATTACAGAACCCAAACCACCAAAAAAGAAAATCAGCCTTCTGCAGGTGGAATCTGACTCAGATGATGAAAATGAACATACATCAGTCTGCACTACTTATCGTTATCAAGCGGAACCCATCATCAGCATGGATGCATGTCCTCTGGAATGGTGGTTGAAGCATGAAGGGACATGTGAATCTTTGGTGCATCTGGCTTGTAAATACCTTGCGACGCCGGCTACAGCAGTGCCATGCGAACGCCTGTTCTCACTTTCAGGTGACATAAACAAGAAGAGGGCAGCATTATCTCCTGCAAATGTAGACAAACTTGTTTGAGTGAATGGACTGAGTAGACTAGTAAAACTTAGAGCCTACATTGTTTTGTTTTTGAATGCAGTTTATTTAATATCATTCTACACTTGTAAGTTCAACTTTCATGATAAAGAGATTACACTACAGTACTTGTATTAGGTGAATTTAAAAATACTATTTCTTTTGTTTTTTACAGTGCAAATATTTGTAAAAAAAACTAAAGTGAGCATGTTCACCTCGTATTCTGTGTTGTAATTGAAATCAATTTGAAAATGTAGAAAACATCCAAAAATATTTAAATCAATGGTATTATGTTATTGTTTAGCAATGCGATTAATCACAATTTTTTTTTAATCGCTTGACAGCCCTAGTTTCTACTCCTTCTTCCTCACTCCCTGGAACACTTGCAATCTTAAAAACATAGGTGAGGTTTTCAAAGACACCTCAGAAGATCTGGACTCCTACTAGGCACCCAGACCCATAGGACAGCTTTGAAAACCTCAGCCATAACATGTCAGGAGGTGGTGTCTGTTAGAACAGTTTTTTCTCACTGTTAAATATTAAACGTATTGACTCCCCTAATAAGTATATCACCAACCAGTATCTAATTCTGCTCGGACACACACTATACTTCTCCAGAAACTCTTTCCCCCAAAGTGGGTTTTGTGTGAAGTTTGTGCGACGGGTTCGCATCACAGAACCCCCCTTGGAAGCTGCAACCCAATGTGCCAAGACTACTTCTACCCATGCCTTTCCTGCCAGCTTAGGGCCCCAGCACGCTGTCTTGCTGAGCCAGACACTCCTTCAGCAGTTCACTGAAACTGGGATGCACTCAGCTCAGTGTTCAGACTTTATTTTGCTTCCTTTTCTGTCCCTACTTCCCTTACCCGAAATAAGCAAACAGAAAATAACAAACCAGAACCACTTTGTCTATTCTCCAGCCACCACACTTAAAACTCACTTAAAATCACTGCCAGTGTCTCAAAGCAATCAGCTGTGCACAGATCCTGCTCAACTATGCCACTGTGATGGGATGGATCATAGAACCCCCCTTGGGAGCTGCCACCTGATATGCCAAGACTCCTTCTACCTCTGCCTTCCCTGCCAGCTCGGGGCCCCAGCACCCTGTCTTGCTGAGCCAGACACTTCCATCTGCTCCAACAAAGACACAGGGTCTGAATTACTTGCCCCAAAGCCACAGGTTTACCTGAAAGCAGCTCACAGATGTTTTCTTGTCTTTAACACTCAGATGCCCAACTCCCAATGGGGTCTAAGCCCAAATAAATCCATTTTATCCTGTATAAAGCTTATGCAGGGTAAACTCATAAATTGTTCGCCCTCTATAACACTGATAGAGAGATATGCAGGGTGGTTTGCTCCCCCAGGTATTAATACCTACTCTGGGTCAATTAATAAGTAAAAAGTGATTTTATTAAATACAGAAAGGAGGATTTAAGTGGTTCCAAGTAATAACAGACAGAACAAAGTAAGTCACCAAGCAAAATAAAATAAAATGCACAAATCTATGTCTAATCAAACTGAATACAGATAAGATCCTCACCAGTTCCAGAATGCTCCCTTTTACAGACTAATCTCCTTTTAGCCTGGGTCCAGCAACCACTCACACCATCCTTTATTCCAGTTTCTTTCAAGTATCCTGGGGGGTGGAGAGGCTCTTTCTTTAGCCAGCTGAAGACAAAATGGAGGAGTCTCCCAGGAGTTTAAATAGACTTTCTCTTGTGGGTGGAGACCCCCTCCTCACTCCTATGCAAAGTCCAGCTCCAAGATGGAGTTTTAGAGTCACCTGGACAAGTCACATGTCCATGCATAACTCACAGTTTTTACAGGTAGCATCCATTGTTACATGCTACCTTGAATGGCCTCAAGTAGACTTATTATGTGGATTGGCGCATTCCAAGAGCCATTGTCCTTTAAGTGTTTCTTGATTAGGTACTTAATTGCAACATTCCTTTCTCCAGTAACTGACTAAATGCTCTACTAAGGTTATTTGGAAATCAAGCCAGTACACAGCCAACATTCATAACTTTGAATAAAAAAATGATACAGGCATACAAATATGATTAATACATTCAGTAGATCATAACCTTTACAGGGATATGTTACATGGCATATGTAGCATAAAACACATTCTAAGCATATTTCCATAAAGCCTTATGGGAGGTTCTGTCACAGTTTGACCACTGGATGTCACACAAGCTCCATCCAAAATAAACAAAACATTACAAGTGGGGTTTTATAGTCCAGCCACATTCTGAACTCACCTCTCGCCCCCACACAGGAGCCCCTGATGAACCCAAGTTTTAGGGTGAGCTTTCCTTACAAATTTTCAGGTAAAATCTCACCAGTGACAACTTCTGTACAATTTTTGATTGTCATAAGTCAACATGCATTCACAAATTACTGGGAACACAACCCAACAGCTTTGTTTAGTAAAGTGGCATTTAGCACATGGGATGAGATGTCTTGCTATGCTTCTAAGCCCTGGTCTACACTACAAGTTTAGGTCGAATTTAGCGGTGTTAGATTGATTTAACCCTGCACCCATCCACACGACAAAACCATTTTTGTCAACTTAAAGAGCTCTTAAAATCGATTTCTGTACTCCTCCCCAACAAGGTGATTAGCGCTGAAATTGACCCTGCTAGGTCGAATTTGGGGTAGTGTGGATGCAATTCAATCGTATTGGCCTCCAGGAGCTATCCCAGAATGCTCCACTGTGACTGCTCTGGACAGCACTCTCAACTCAGATGCACTGGCCAGGTAGACAGGAAAAGCCCTACGAACCTACAACAACCCCACCCCTGTGCTTCCCTCCTCCCCCACCCCTCCCGAGCTACCTTGGCAGTTATCCCCCCATTTGTGTGATAAATTAATAAAGAATGCATGAATTTGAAACAACAATTATTTTATTGCCTCTCCAAGTGGAGATCAAAGCGGGGAGGGGAGGGCGGTTGGCTTACAGGGAAGTAGAGTGAACCAAGGGGGCGGGTTTTCATCAAGGAGAAACAAACAGAACTTTCACACCGTAGCCTGGTGAATCATGAAACTGGTTTTCAAAGCTTCTCTGATGCGCAGCATGCCCTGCTTTGCTCTTCTAACAGCCCTGGTGTCTGGCTGCACGTAATCAGTGGCCAGGCGATTTGCCTCAACAGCTCACCCCACCATAAATGTCTCCCCCTTACTCTCACAGATATTGTGGAGCACACAGCAAGCAGTAATAACGATGGGAATATTGGTTTCGCTGAGGTCTAACTGAGTCAGTCAGCTGCACCAGCGCGCTTTTAAACATCCAAAGGCACATTCTACCACCACTATGCACTTGCTCAGCCTATAGTTGAACTGCTCCTTACTACTGTCCAGGCTTCATGAGCCATGGGTGCAAGGGGTAGGCTGGGATAGGTGCCATCGTGTGGTGCTGCTGACTGGGAGAGCAGCCTGAGGCAGAAGCCTCCAGCTGGCATGATATTCCAGGCAGGACTGACTCTCCATTAGACGAAACTTAAAGAAGAGAATAACCTGGAGTCATTCCCATTTTTGTTCAGGGTCCCCCGACTGACCTCACCGAGGCTGGTCAGGAGCACTCATGGGACAACGATGATAATGGTTAGCAGTTGTATTACACTGTCCGCAAGGCAAGGGGATGCTGCTGCGTAGCACTGCAGTACCACATCTAGAGTGACCAGATGAGAGGAAGAAAATATTGGGACACATTGGAGGGGCCACCAGCGGAGCAAAAAAAAACAAAAACGGAGTGAGAAATATTGGGACAAATTGCCTAAATATTAGAACATCTGGTCACCCTAACTGCATCTGCCAGCAGCACCCAGGAA
Organism: Gopherus flavomarginatus; assembly: GCF_025201925.1. Taxonomy (NCBI): domain Eukaryota; kingdom Metazoa; phylum Chordata; order Testudines; family Testudinidae; genus Gopherus; species Gopherus flavomarginatus. Next base: position 21,514,961 of record NC_066627.1, read on the forward strand.
ACATATGGTGACAGTGAACTGAGCAGGCTGCATGTTTGCCGTGGTATGTCGTCTGCACGGGTAACCCAGGAAAAAAGGCACGAAACTATTTTTTGCCATTGCTTTCATGGGGGGCGGCTGACGACGTACCCAGAACCACCCGCGACAATGTTTTTGCCCCATCAGGCACTGGGAGCTCAACCCAGAATTCCAATGGGCGACAGAGACTGTGGGAACTGTGGGATAGCTACCACCATGCAACACTCCAAAAGTCGATGCTAGCCTCGGTACTGCGGATACACACCACCGACTTAATGCGCTTAGTGGGGACACACAATTAACTGTATCAAATTGATTTCTAAAAAATTAACTTCTATTAAATCGACCTAAATTCATAGTGTAGACATACCCTACGAGGTGCAGCACGGAATTTTTAGCCCAGGAGAAGGGGAACGAAAACACCAGTACACGATCCTTGCATCCTCCCGATCCCATGCTGCTCCAGGATCTGGAGCAGTTCCTGCTGTAATTCAGCCAGCCGTAGGGCCTGTTTAAATTACAGCTACATGCCCCTGATACCCACTCTCACCCTTAGCCCCGACCCCTGGTACAATGCCTGCAATAGGGCTTGCAAGGGCTTCCACAGAGGCAGCCTTGTAGCTGTCTCCCTCAATTGTTGCACTGGGAAAATCCTCCCCAACCAGAACAGTTTTATGTTTGTAGCTCACTTTTGGACCCTACCATAGAAAAACTTAACCAAGGAAATACAATGGTTTGCCCCTCATCACAAGGATTGGACTATAACATAGTTGGCACCTGTTGCAAGCTCCTATGATGCACAGGGCACATTGTTATGCTTATAAGAAGCACACAGGATCTTTTTCAGGGAAAAGGCAATACACCGCATTTACTGAAGATCGAACAAATAGCGCACACGCACGCGCACACACACACACGCACCAGTCAATGTTATAGTTACCAATCCAGAGTCTGGATCAATCTACTGGCCAGCTAGGTTGATCACGGGTAGGGAGGAGCCAGGTTCCATTGGTCACGACATGATGCTCCAAGTAAGTCTTGGCAGGATGAACCCAAAGTTTCATGGCAAGACACCCTGTTTATATAGTGATTTTCCTTCATTGGGACCAATGGGTTTTGCTCCATCATGCTGTAATCAATTGTTGTTTGACGAGGGCTTGTTTTCTTAACTTGTCCTTCTCATCCTTTATCTTGCTCTTTCATCAAGTTTCTCAGGGAGTTATCACATGCTGGTTTTGATCACAGCTATCTTGTCCCCATTGATAGCTGCCTGTCTCATCTTTAGAGTTGTCAATCTGCCCTCCTCTGACATTTCAATAGGGGCGTGTTGCAGTCTCCTGGCAGCCTTGCATCTGTCTCCAATTCCTCCCTTGTCTATCTGGTTCAGCGATGGCCTTCACACTTATCTCTTAACACACACATTCCTCATTCACACACAAAACAGAATTAATTTACACAGAACATTTTGAACAGGAACATCGAGTTCCAATGCAAAAAAAAACTATCGTGGCATTCTTTTACTTATTTTAAAATGCTGAACCTACAACAAATTGGTGACCCTCAAAGGTCTGTTACTGCCTCGAAATCAGTCCAGGCACAGATTCTGACTGATGTATCTCTACCCATTGGCCCATTAGGCCATTCCTTTCTGTTATTCAAAAAGGGTGGCTGACAAGATATGATCAAATCATACACCAATACATTTAATACATGCTACATTGTTATTCCTTATCCTTCATTCTAAATTATATAAAATACAAACATAAAATCATACTACTACTAATACAGGCTTGGAAGTTTATAATTTTTTTTAGTGTTTGGAGGTTCCTGTTTTTAACTTGCCCACATCTGGACCCACATGTCTATGATTTTTTTTTCCCAGTGATGCATTGAAATGTTAACTTTTCCACTTTTGGACCCTGAAATGGAAAGGAGGGGTTTGCCCAGAAACCACACATGGTTGTCTTCCATCACACAAAATGTGCCAGAGCCTACCTCACCCCATGGCAGAGGTACGGACTCCCTGGGTGCTCTGGGGCTGGAGCACCCACGGGGAAAAAATGGTGGGTGCTGAGTACCCATGGGTAGCCCCCTATCAGCTCCCCCTCCCCAAGTGCCTCCAGGCCTTTCCACCAGCCCATCTGTGGATCAGGCTTTACTTTTAATAGTGCCCAGAGCTGCTGGAACATGAAATTAGTTCCCTGGTCAATGAGGACCTCTGAGGGAAGGCCTGCCCAGGAAAATATCTGGATTAGTTCCTGCATAAGTGTGGAAACTGTGGTGTCCCATAGGAGAACAGCCTCAGGGTATGGGGTGGTATAGTCCAACAGTCCCAGGATGAACCTGTGTCCTAAGGTGTTTTTTTCTAGGGACCAATTATACGAAATCTCACTGTCTCAAAGGGAGTTGTGGTCAGGGGTGCAGAATTAAAGCGGCTTGACCCTTACCTTTTGGGGGTGACCCTTTTGCAGCCAGGACATTAGAGGCAGAAGTCTGCTACAACATCATCCATCCCTATGCAAAAACACTGGGCCAATAGTGTTTCTTGGATTTCAACCTTACCTCGGTATAATGTGGGCCTGCTATAGGAGTGCCCATTGAGCGAGTTTAGGCACCAGGAGCTGGTATTGGAGATCCTTGGTTTGAAGATGTCTCTCCATCTGGCACAGCAACTCATTGCACAATTCAAACCAGGGGAGACGATGTGCTACGCAGCCTGTTGTTGTCATAACTATAAAGGGAAGGGTAACAACTCTCCTGTGTACAATACTATAAAATCCCTCATGGCCAGAGACACCAAAATCCTTTCATCTGTAAAGGGTTAAGAAGCTCAGGTAACCTGGCTGATACCTGACCCAAAGAACCAATAAGGGGACAAGATGCTTTCAAATCTTGGTGGAGGTAAGGCTTTTGTTTGTGTGCTCGTTGTTTTGGGGGTTGTTCGCTCTTGGGACTAAGAGGGACTGGACATCAATCCATGCTTTCCAAATCATTCTGAACCAGTCTCTCATATTTCAGACTTGTAAATAACAGCCAGGCAAGGCGTGTTAGGTTTATCTTTGTTTTCTCAACTTGTAAATGTTCCTTTTGCAAGAGTATTTACCTCTGTTTGCTGTAACTTTGAACCTAAGGCTAGAGGGAGATCCTCTGGACTCTTTGAATCTGATTACCCTGTAAAGTTTTTCCATCCTGATTTTACAGAGACGATTTTTACTTTTCTTTCTTTAATTAAAAGCCTTCTTTTTAAGAACCTGATTAATTTTTCCTTGTTTTAAGATCCAAGGGGGTTGAATCTGGACTCACCAGGAAATGGGGGGGGAAGGAGGGGGAATGGTTAATTCCTCCTTGTTTTAAGATCCAAGGTTTTGGATCGGTGTTCACCAGGAAATTGGTGAAGAAGTCTCTCAAGGCTACCCAGGGAAGGGTTATAGTACTTGGGAGGGAGATATTCTTGGGGGGGAGGTAGACAAAGTTTCCCAAATAACTCATAAATAATTTGGGTGGTGGCAGCAAAACCAACCCTAAGCTGGTAGTTAAGCTTAGAGGTTCTCAAGCAGGTCCCCACATCTGTACCCTAAATTTCAAAGTGGGGAAGGAACCTTAACAGTTGTGAACATTCCTCTGACAGCCACCCTGTGGGTAAGACGCTCCCAAAGGGTCTGGTCCTTCCATGGGGCTGCCGTGATGTCAAAAACATCACTAGGGACACTAATCTAGATCAGGAGCTTGGTCTGCTGTGCCCCTTCCCTGGAAAAAAGGGAGTTTTGGCTGTTGGGAGGATCCTGGCCCTCCAAAAGATGGTGCTATTCTTCAAAGACTGCTTTGATGGCTAGCAGTTCTTTGTCCAGGATTCATAATTCATTTCAGTGGAATTGAGATTTCATGAGTAAAAAGTGCATGGGTGAAGCTGATGATTGAGAGGAGCAGGTTGGGAAAGGTCTGCCCTAGCATGAGGTTTGAAGCATCCGCCTCCACCATAAATGATTTGGGCACCAAGATGGGAGCTGTGACACATCTGTTTCAAATTATCAAATGAAGTCTGTGCTTCTGGGGACCATGAAAACTGGACTCCCTTTTGCAGCAAGGGGAGAATGGTGAGAGGACTGGCCAAAACAGAGAATCCTAGGATAAATAGGCTACAAAAATAAGCAAAACCTAAGAAACATTGGATTCTTCAGACATCCTTCAGTGCCACCCAACCCATGATGGCTGTCACCTTGCAGGAGTCTGTTGCCAGCCCCATGGGTGAGATAATATATCCAGGAAATTCAAGGGTATCCAGTACAATGTATATTTCTCCAGCTTCGCATATAGATAATCTGGTGTAGTTTTTCAAGAATGTTATGCATTTACTGGTTGTGAAGAGCTGGGTCTTCAGAGAAAATCATTATATTGTCAAGGTATATAATGACAAAATGGTCCTGCATATCTCAGAATATATTGTTCATAAAGAGTTGAAAACTTGCTGGAGCATTGCATAGGCGAATAGCATGACTAGGCGGCTGTACTGAGCATGAAAGGCAGTCTTCCACTTATCTCCCTCATGCATATGCACCATGTTATAGGCCCACACAGTTCTAACCTCATGAAAATGTCAGATGTGCGTAGCTGGTCTAGGAGCTTGTTGTTAAGGGGGACCAGGGAGTGGTTTCATATGGTCAGCTTGCTCAGAGTCTGATAATCAATACATGGCTGTAAAGAGACATCCTTCTTCTTGACAAATGATCAGAGCATCCTCTGGGCACATGGATGGGCGGATGAAACTGTTCTGAAGTTTCTCCTGCAAGTACATGCAGCGAACTCAAAGTTCAGGTTCAGAGAGGTCATATACCTGATCAAATGGGACCTCTGCTTTGCACTGGAGATTGATCTGGCAACCATAAGTCTGAAGTGGGCCAGGAGGTCTGCCTTCCCCTCTTCAAAAACATCAGCATAGTCACAGGATTTGTGTGGGATCTTGGCCATGGCAGGTGCAGCTCCAGGGGACACTGAGGACACTGGTGGCTTGCTGCCTGAGGGTTGGGGTCTTCAAGAAGGTAATGTGAACCTCAGAGCATATCAGTCTGGTTCTTGGATCCTGGGAGGTGGGATAGTCAGCAATGCAGGGAACTAGAGTGTAGAGTACTGTGACGGGGTGTACCAATGCTGCACTGGTGTGGACAGGGTTAAAAAACTGCTTTGGGCCCAAGAGGACACACCCCATTGCCTCTGTTGGGCATGCTCCTAGAGGAGGGAGCATTTAAAAGGGAGTGACTAAGCTCAGTCTGGGATGACAGTGGAGGAGAGCTGCAACCTGCTGCTGGGAAGTCACCAGGGCTCCACACTGCCAGGACTGAGCCTCATAGCCAAACTGCTGGAAGCCTGTCAATCATGGGAGCTGAAGCTGATGACTCGCCATTGTCAGCGAGGAGACTCAAGATACAGATCAGCAGGAAACATAGAAGAGACCCCCAAGACACTGCCAGAGGAACTGGAACAATGGTAGGAAGTGACCCAGGGAGCGTGTTCAGGGATATCAGGCCCTAGGCCCTGTTCATGGGCTACAGACTCGAAGGGCCCAGGTCAGAACCCAGTGGAGTAGGGTGGGCCCAGCTTCCCCTAACTCCCCTCTCTCACCAGTGAGCAAAACTACCCTGAGCTGTTGCTGCTAGGCAAGGAAGTCTTTGGACTCTTGACAGTGGGTGACACTAACCTGAGCCATAACTGCCAGGAAAACTGACCCTTGGACACTCACCATTAGGTGTTACCTCCCCGGAGTATCACCATTAGGTGATACTGCTGGCCCAGAGCACACAGCCAACCCCCCCATCAGTTCCCCTTCTGCCAACAAATATGGGGGTCATGAGTGTAAGAAAGGGCATTCAGTGAATTAATCTGGGGCTCCCACACTCCCATCATCCTAATTAGAGGGTTTCCTGATTCCCCCAGGGCATGATAACTGTTACTGGCAAAGTCTGGTGGGTTATGGGTCTGAAGAGAGAGAAGAGACCAATCAGTAGTCTTAACTACAACTGGGGAGTCCTTGCATATGGTGGGAACCGCATGGGCCTTAGCTAAGTTCAAATCAATAAAGTTATGCCACCACATTGACTAGAGCCTGTATGTGAATCCCAGAACTGACTGTAGTCGAATCAATAGAAGTATTTGGAGTTACAAAAGAAACTGAAATGGGGGTCCTGCTGTGCCAATTGTGGCCTGTGGGTGCTAGGAAATGCAGGAGGGGGTAGAAGACCAGCTCTGCCCAGACCCGCTTCTTGTTTTCCCAGCCCCAGTTCCACTCAAGTCTTTGCTGGATATATCAAGACAAGATGGCAGGGTTCCCTACAACCTAAACACAAGCCTAACATAAAGTGTCAGTTCTTCTCCAAGTCAGAGACTTGTGTGTTTGGTGTGTTATGGGCAGGGTGGCTAGCAACCTTTGGAGAATTCTGGTACTCTCACGACGAAGCTTCATGAAGCAATCATTGTACAAGTCAATCAGAATGTTCAGATTGGGTGGAGGCTCCATCTTGTCCTTTATATCCTTGTTTAACGCCAGGTGGAAATGGTAACACTCTCCTGCCTCATTCCATCCAGTGTCAGAAACCAAACAACAAAATTCAGCAGCATATGTGGGAATGGGCCAGTATCCCTGCTGTTAGGCCTGAAAGATTGTCTCAGTGGTTCACATATGGTTGGGGTCAGGGCAATGGATTTTTTCGAAAAGTGAGGGGGCCATGAGACCCTGCCCCCTCTGTGGCCCTGCCCCTGCCCATCCTATTCCCCCCTGAGGAATTCCCCACCCACCCCAGCAAAGCCAGAATCCATAGCCAGACTAGGGAATATGGACCCCCACATCTGCCTGGGGTGGGGAGGCCCTGGAAATCAGCCCCCAGCCCATGTCCTCATCCCTCCCCCCAGACCCTCTGCCCAGGGCAGGGGGAGGGTCTGCAGCTCCCCACAGCTTCACACATGGCACTTATCCTGACCCAGCTCCAGCTTCCTGCCTGGCTGGATGTGGGGGACTCAGGGTCTGAAGAGCCACAACTAGGCAACTGTGTGGAGCTGCAGACCCTCCATCTGTCCTGGGCAGGGATGACACAGGCTGGGGGCTGCTCTCAGGCCTTCACCCACCCAGGGTAGATGGAAGGGTCTGTGGCTCCCCACAGCTGCCTGGGTGGCTATTACCTGGGGGGGCTCCAGCTTCCAGCCTGGCCAGGGGGGCAGGGCCTTGGGGGAAGATGAAGGGCAGGGGGCTGGGCCTGTGGTGAAAAGGAGGAGGGCCATGGCCCTTTAGTCCCCCTGTTCCAGTGCATCTGGTTGGGGTCATCAAAGATAATGAACATAGCTTGAATGAATTCCTCTAAACACAGGAGCAGTCATTATGGTGGACATGAGCACTGAGCAGCCAGCGAGCTGCTGCTGCTGGCATAAGAGCTGGTTTGCTGGTCCCTTCAGCCAATCAACCGGTGTGGCCAACCAGGCAGCACGCTGCAGGCCAGCTATAGTAATGAGGCTGCCTGGAGACTGGTTCCGCTGCAAGCCCTGATTGCTGACAACCTTGGAGCTTTGATCAATGCCTTGCTCAAGGCCATGAGGCTCTAACCCTTGGAGCTATGATCACCCCAGGTGTTTGAAGTCTGAGTGGTTAATTGCTCCCTAGTGGTGAGGGGCAGGGCTGAGATGAGCTAAGTAAGGCAGACTTGGTTAAAAAAAAAAAAAAGGTTACTTGCAAGGTGAACTCGAGAGCTGTGAACAGAGGCAACTAAACAGGAGAGTGCCAGAGGGAGTTGAGGGAGTGAGTGAGAGTGGCTTTCCTTCCAGGTTCAATACTATCTATGATATCCAGATGCCCAGCGATAGAACAGTGGTGGTGACCTGCAATAGATGTGCCACGTTCTCTTTCCTGCCTGAAGCCAGAAAGGATTTCCTGTACATGAAATGCAAAGTGCTGGCTGTGCAACAGGAGAAGATTCTTGAACTGGAAGGGCACGTAGCGATGCTACTGAGAATCACAGAAGCTGAAGAGTTGCTAGACAGACAGGTTTGGAAACACCAGTATCCTAGGTTCAAAGAAGAATGGAGTTGGTCATGGGAAAAGAAAGAAAGCAAGTCAGAGAGGAGGCCTGGCAGTTCATAACCACCAAAGGTAAGAAGTCAAGATGGGTTTCTACATCTTTGGAGACAAATGAGGAGAAGCAGGCAACAGCAACCAGATGGAAGAGGACCGGGAAGAACTCCACACAGCTAGAAGTTTCAAATCGATACCACGTCCTCAGTGTGGAAACCAAGGAAGATACCTCTCCAGAACCAGCAGGTCCAAGAAAATGGAGGGATATACAGGACACACACATGGATGGAAGCTCAGCCCGACCTTTAAGAAAAATCAAACTTCCCCGCAAAGAGTTCTCCTACCATCCAAGGAAAACAGACAATGCTTGTTTGAGATTCAATACTCAGAAGAACTGAAAGACCATTCTGCAAGGGACAGGCAGACAATGGAACATAAGAATGGTCATACTGGGTGTGACATTTTGTACCTCATGGGAACATCCTACACCCCCATGTTCATCCTTATAATATGATTGTATGGTATCCAATGTAAAGTTTGTCATGTCAGGTATCTTTGGAAGGCTCATGATGCACTGAGCATTGTTGTTATATTAATTGTCGTTAAAGTAACATTATAGTAATGTTATAGGTTGTAATTTCATATATATAGATATGAGGCTGAAAATGTGTCTTCATGGGTTAAAATAAGGCCAGGCAAAAACTCTCCAAGGACAGAGGGGCAGTTCACACCTCATCAGGGCGTGTACGGGACAAACCCAGCCCAGCCTCACAAGAACAAAGGACGCTGGCCTAGGCAGCAACAAAAGTATCTTTTGGACTCTCAAATGAGTCAGCCCCCTTCCTCTGGTCAGTTTGGGACTGTGATGAGGTAATGCTCATCTGACTCTGAAGGGGGTGGGAGGTAAAGTCTAGAGGGAAGAAAGAACATGATAAAAGAGAGAGATGTTTACCATGCTCTTCCTCTCTCTTCCACCTACATCTACAGATACCACACCAAGCAACTGAAGCGCTGATCAAAGGGGAGAGCCTGGCTGAAGATTAACTAGCCAGCCTGAGGTGAGAAGCCTCTAAGTTTGTAAGGGCATTGAAAGTGTTAAGATCAGTTTAGAATGCATTTTGCTTTTATTTCATTTGACCAAATCTGACTTCTTGTGCTTAGACTTATAATCACTTAGAATCTATCTTTATAGTTAATAAATCTGTTTGTTCATTCTACCTGAAGCAGTGTGTTTGGGTTGAAGTGTGTCAGAGACTCTCCTTGGGACAACAAGCCTGGTATATATCAATTTCTTTGTTAAATTGATGAACTCATATAAGTTTGCTGCATCTAGCGAGCATAACTGGACACTGCAAGACAGAGGTTCCTAGGGTTGCGTCTGGGGCTAGAGATATTGGCTAGTGTCATTTGGTTGCACAATCCAAGGAGCAGTTTACATGTTAGAGGCTGTGCGTGAATAGCCCATGAGTGGGGGTTCTCCCAGCAGAGCAGGGGAAGGCCGGCTCCCAGAGTAAAGTATTGGAGTGACCTAGCAGATCATCGGTCCAGATAACACAGGGGAATGTCACACTGTGTCAGACCAAAGGTCCATCTATCCCAGTATCCTGTCTTCCGACAGTGGCCAATGCCAGGTGCCCCAGAGAAAATTAACAGAACAGATAATCATCAAGTTATCCCCCCACTGTTACCCATTCCCAGCTTCTGGCAAACAGAGGCTAGGGCCACTATCCCTGCCCATCCTGGCTAATAACCATTGATGTACCTATCCTCCATGAATTTATCTAGTTCTTTTTTAAACTCTGGTATAGTCTTGGCCTTCACAACATCCTCTGGCAAAGAGTTCCACAGACTGACTGTTCATTGTGTGAAAAAATTCTTCTTTTTGTTTGTTTTAAACCTCCTGCCTTTTTTTTTTCATTTGGTGACCCCTAGCTGTTGTGTTATAACACTTCCTTATTTACTTTCTCCACATCAGTATGATTTTATAGACCTCAATTATATGCCCCCTTAGCTGTCTCTTTTCCAAGCTGAAAAGTCCCAGTCTTATTAATCTCTCCTTATATGGTAGCCGTTCCATACCCGTAATCGTCCTTGCCCTTTTCTGCACCTTTTCCAATATATCTTTTCTGAGAGGGAGCAATCACATATGCATCCTGTATTAAAATGTGGGCAAACCATGGTTTTATATAGAGGCAATATGATATTTTCTGTCTTATTATCTATCCCTTTTTTAATGATTCCCAGCATTCTGTTTGCTTTTTCGACTGTCGCTGCACATTGAGTGGATATTTTCAGAAAACTATCCACAAGGACTTCAAGATCTTTCTTGAGTGATAACAGCTAATTTAAATCTAGGACAATGTGCTGGCTTCCCAGAGGCAAGATACAAGACGTCAGTCTAAGAGTGGATGGGCTTCTGAAGTCAATGGGAAAAGATCCATTGGTGATGTTTTGTATCAACACTAATAGCACTGCATCACAGCATATCTTGCAGATATAGATGAGGTCAGGGAACTTTGAAGTGTAGTGGGAAAGAATGTCCAAGTGATCTGAGATCCTTCCTGTCCCACAACCAAAGGGAGATAGAAGATTCTGGAAGTGAACCTCTGGCTAGGTAAGTGGATAAGGGTTTGGGTTGTGTGGAACATCTGTCCACCATCAATGGAGAAAGGGGGCTGTGTAGTTTGGATGGCCTCCAGCTCAGTAGAATAGGGACCAATCTTCTCAGAACAGGATGGCTAAAGTAGTCAGGAGGGAGTTAAACTAATAACAAAAGAGGGAAGATATGAGCACAAAATCAACATGTTGAGAATAAAATCAAGGAACCAAAGGACATGAAGAGAAAAAATTCTTGAATTGCTGATGCACCAATACTAGGAGCCTGAGTAACAAACAAGAGGAATTGGATTTGCTCATTTATGAGCATAAGTATGCTCTAGTTGATATTACTGAAAATTAGTTGGACAATTTGCACTATTGGAATGTTAAAATCAATGGTTATAAGCTATTTTGGAAAGATTGAGTGAGCATGCGGTTAGGGGAGTTAAAATGTTAAAAATAGCAGTACCCATTTCCAGGCACTGATAAGTTGGAAGAAAATTATCTTGAATGCTTATGGATCAAAGTCCTAACCAATAAAGCACAAGATGGGGTATTAGTTTGTATCCACTACAGACCCGAAATCACAATGGGGAACAGAACGATTGCTCCTTTTGTGTCTATGTGCAACGTATAGGGGAAAAAAGCTGCATGATCATTGGGAACTTCAATCTGACTGACATATGCTGGAGGTCTCAGGCTATCAGTACTAAAACATCCTAGGAATATCTAAACATTATAGATGACAATTTCCGAATTAAAAAAGCATTACAGCTAACATGGGAGAATTCTTTATTACACCTTGTCCTAACAGACAAAGAGGAAGTGATCATAGATCTTAAAAAAAACCAAACCAAACCAATAGTAGCTTAGGCGTAAGTGATTATTACTTGATAACATTTATAAAGTGCAAGCAGAATAAAGTCCAGACCAGTGCTATTAAAGCACCAAGTGTGCATATATAGGGCCAATTTCACAAAGCTGAAAACAATTACGAGTCAAATCAATTAGGGGAAAGAATTTTATCAGAAAAGCATGTATGATAATAGGGAACCATTTAAGAACACCTCACTAGAAGTCCAAAAAGCCACAATTGAGGAAGAAGGCTGTAAAAAAAGTGACTTGGTTTAGTAAAGTGAAAGCAGCTATAAAAAAAGGGAGGGGGGAAATCTATAACAAATGGAAGAAAGGGGAAGTTGATAGTAATGGATATCAATCAGCGTGACAGTCCAGTTCCAGACACTCCCAGGGGAAAACAGGGCATCTGAACCCCCAAAGAATAAACCGAATCAACTGCTTGTATATAATGTGACTGTGTAAAAATGTCAGGCAAGGTCTTTTATGAAAGTTTGTAATGTTCTAAACTTGATGGTCATTCTGAGATTTACACAGACTGTGATTATGAATGTATGTATTTGTGTAGATACAAAAATGTGCTCATCATTTGTGCTGAAACAATCAGCCGCACCTCACAACAAGGCAGTGGTCAGACAGACAGGGAGGGGTTGCCTTCCTAGACAGCCAAGACTAGTGCCAACCACCTACATTGTCCAACCCAGGAGAAGACAAGTGATGGGCCATTAAAGTTAACAAGAAAACAATGAAACAACTAGAAACTGAAGAGAAAACCTCAGTCTTGGAAAACTAAGAAAGGAGGGAATTTTTGAGAGAGTGCCACTGCTCCTCCACTTTTGTCTACTCAATCCTTCCCAAATTGATTATAACTATTGATTATAACATTCCAATCACGGGAATCATCCCTTCAAGACCAGGGTGTGGATGGTCATGCCTATTGGTCAAAGCACTGGGCGGTCCGTCCTAGTGGTCAGAGCCAGCATCAGAGGCCAGGAACAGCTCTGAGCATCAGGGCTAGAAACCAGGAATCAGAGTAATGTGTCAATCAGTAACCAGGAGTTAGAGCCAAGTGTCAGGGCTGGGTCGTAGCTGGCCTTTGGCCATGGAGTAAGTTGCTCAGTAATGGGGCCAAAGGTCAGAGATCAGTCTGGGGCTAGGCCAGCTCAGAACTTCAGAATCAGAGTCCATTACCAAACAGAGCCTGAGGTAAGAACTGAGGTCAGCTTGGGCCAGAGTCTCATCTGGGTCAGCAATAGTCTGACACCAAAGACAGGAAATCAGGGTCAGGAGCTGAGCCTAAATGAAGAGCTGGTAGTCTGGGATCACAGTGAGTTGCAGCAAGCAGGGTTTAAGCCATAAGCACACCAAAGGTCTGTATTGTTCAGAGAACTCCCAGAAATGGTGTCCTGTTTTATGAGGAATTACAGCTAATCACAAAGGGTTAGCACTTATGCCCCTTACAGAGGGACTTCCTTCAGAGCTTAGCCTTTCATTTGCTCTTGGTGGCAATCCTGCCTTGGCTCCTGGTGGCAATGAGGAAGCAGCACCTCCCTCACATCCTGGCTCTAGACCCCTGGATTCTTACACCAAGGGCCAGGGCCAAGGGCAGGAGCAAGGCAGGGAACAAGGCAGGTACAGGAGCAATCACAGCTGCGGGTGTCAGTCTTGGGCAGCTGGCAACCTGCTACTGTTGGTGGGCTTAAGAGCACATCTGATGGCTCCCTTCAACCAACTAGGCAGGTCAGGCAGTTTTGCTATAGCCCATTTGGGCTCATTAGTCTGCTTGCAGACTGAACCGGCTAGTCCAGGTGCTCATCCCTGACAATTTCCACCAGGTTACAGCAACACCAACTAAAACAAATTTATATTCACAAATGAGCACTTCAGCTCCTCTTGCTTGTAACCCAGGCTCCGAGCACTAGTGTGCAAGCAATTCAATAATTTCTTCTCTTCATATCCTTTGGTTTCTTGATTAATTTTGTCCTCAACCTCAATTTTATGCTGAGTGCCCATCTCTTCCCTCTTTTTACCCTCTCTTTTTGTTATTAGTTTAATACGCTCCTGACTTCCCTAGCCAGCTTGTGCCCAAGATTGGTCCCTGTTCCACTGAGATATAGGACATCTAAACTATACAACCCCCTCACCCTACAGAAGGTGGACCAATGTCCCACAAAACCAAACCTCTCCACCCCACACCACTTACTTAGCCAGCAGTTCACTTCCATACTCTTCTGCCATCTGTCTTCATTTGCTCATGGGACAGGAAGGATCTCAGCAATGACCACTTGGACAGTATTCATCTTCAGCATGCTTCTGAGTTCCCTGAAGTCATCCACCACCTGCAAGATCCCCCACAATACAGTGTGATTAGTACCGATATGAACCATCACCAATGGAACATTTCCCATTGATTTCAAAAGCCCATCTAATCTTAGAGTGACAGTTATGGGCCTGGTCTACACTACGAGTTTATATCGAATTTAGCAGGGTTAAATTGCATTAACCTTGCACCCGTCCACACAACGAAGCCCTTTATATCGATATAAAGGGCTCTTAATACCGATATCTGTAATCCTCCCTGACGAGGGGAGTAGCCCTGAAATCGGTATTGCCATTTCAGATTAGGGTTAGCGTGGCTGCAATTTGACGGTATTGGCCACCGGGCGCTATCCCACAGTGCATCATTGTGACCGCTCTGAACTCTGATGCACTAGCCAGGTAGACAGGAAAAGCCCCATGAACTCTTGAATTTCATTTCCTGTTTGCCCAGTGTGGAGCACTGATCAGCACAGGTGACCATGCAGTTCCAGAATTAAAAAAGAGCTCCAGCATGGATTGTACGGGAGATACTGAAGCTGATCTCTGTATGGGGAGATGAATCTGTTCTATCAGAACTCCGTTCCGAAAGATGAAATGCCAAAGCATTTGAAAAAATCTCCAAGGCTATGATAGACAGAGGCCACAATAGAGACTCAACACAGTGCTGTGTGAAGGAGCTGAGACAAGCGTAACGGAAAGCCAAAGACTCAAATAGATGCTCACGGAGGGAGGGAGGGAGGGAGGGGGGACTGAGGACTCTAAGTATCCCACAGTTCCTGCACTCTCCGAAAACATTTACATTCTTGGCTGAGTGCCCAATGCCTGAAGGGTCAAAAACCGGGTAGTTCAGGGTATATATCGTCAGCCCCCCCCCATGAAAGAAAAGGGAAAAAAATCATTTCTCACCTTTTTTCAATGTCACCGTATGTCTACTGGATGCTGCAGGCAGACGCAGTGCTGCAGCGCTACACAGCAGCATCCCCTTCCCTTCCTGATGGCAGACGGTGCAATATGACTGGTATCCGTCATCATCGTTCCGTAAGTGCTCCTGGCTGGAATATCATAACAACTGGAGGCTGCCTTCCCCACCCCTTTTATCTCTGCTTGCAGAGACGATAAAGTCAGTGTATTTCTTATTCATATATTCTTTATTACTTCATCACAGAAATGGGGGGATAACTGCCATGGTAGCCCAGGAGGGGTCAGGGAGGAGGGAAGTAATGGGTGGGGTTATTGCAGGGGCACCCCCTAGAATGGCATACAGCTCATCATTTCTGTGGGATGTCTGGGGCTCTGACCCGGAACGGCTGTTTGCCTCTCTGGTTCTTTAGTAGCCTTGCCTGATATTCTAGGCAGGACTCACTCTCCATTAGACAAAACTTAAAGAAGGGAATGACCTGGGGAGCCATTCCCATTTTTGTCCAGGCACCCCTGGCCAACCTCACCGAGGCCAGCCAGGAGCACCCATGACAGCAGCAGACGGTACAATATGACTGGTAACCGTTTCTGCTAACTTGCAAAGGCAAGGGATGCTGCAGTACCACGTCTGTCAGCAGCATTCGGTAGACATACGGTGACAGTGAAAAAAGGCTAAACGGGCTCCATGGTTGCCGTGCTATGGCGTCTGCCAGGACAATCCAGGGAAAAGGGCGTGAAATGATTGTCTGCCATTGCTTTCACGGAGGGAGGATTGACTGATGACATTTACCCAGCATCAACCGCGACACTGTTTTTGCCCCATCATGCATTGTGATCTTAACCCAGAATTCCAATGGGCAGGGGAGACTGCGGGAACTATGGGATAGCTACAGGATAGCTATCCACAGTGCAACACTCCAGAAATCAACGCCACCCTCGGTACATGACACAAACCACCAAATTCATGTGCTTAGTGCGGCCGCATGCACTCGACTTTATACAATCTGTTTCCAAAAACCAGTTTCTGTAAAAGAGGAATAATCCTGTAGTGTAGACATACCCATGATGGTTGCATTTAGTGCCATATAAACACTTGCACCATCCTCTCAGTATAGGATAGGCTGCTTGTGCCTCCTCAGTGCCACAGGCAGGGAGGGGATTTGGCAGAGCAGGTGTAGTGGGTTAGCAGTGATTCCTCCACCTCCAGTTCAGTAGGAGGCCACTCCACCTCACTACATTTCTGGGCATCATCCCCTTATCCAAGATTACAGCTCTGGCTATTAGGCAGGGCCGGGCCAACAAACAATCTGACATCCCAGTTCTGGCAGATGGCGGACAAATACAGGCCTTTTGCCCTAAGGTGGGGAGACTGCCACCCTAGGGGTGGGTTGGCAACAAAGGGGTAGGGGGACTCAAGCCCACCCTACTCTACCTGGTTGCAGACCAGGGCCCTAACAGTGTCAGAGTATTCCACCAATGGGTCAGCAGAGATCCACCCAAAACACACAGACATAGATTCAGGCAACAATCCAACTGGACTAACATCTGGTTTCCCAGGGCCACTTCCTACAATCCCCTTGTTGGGTACCTGCACTCCACAGGCATCCTCTGTCTCCTCAGGATATACAGCAAGCAGCAGACCTGGCAGCTCTTCACCTTGGTCAGTCTCTTCTAGGGGCAGGGCATGGCAGGTCATTGGTTCAGCACTGGTCAGTCTGAACCAGGGAAGGGAGCAGACAGTTTCAGGATGCTCCAGAGCACAGCAGCCTGGAAATGTCTGCTCCCTTCCCCAGCTCAAACTCAACTGGGTTAGAGGCTCTCTTTTATACTTCCTGTCATTCCCCTTGGCTTCTGGTGGGAGGGGCAAGCCCAGCCTGGCTCCACCTACCAGGGATCACAGAGTGACTCCTCCCACTCCAGGTCCTATTGAATTCCAGTAGGTCACTCCACCTCACTATAAGGGCGGCAGAGCCTTCCCAAAAGTCAGGGGCTAGGGCCCCCCTGAGGCCCCGCCACTTCTCCTGATGCCTCACCCCTGCCTTGCCCCTTCCTCCTGTGGTCCCCTCCTCTTCCCCTGGAGGCCCATCCCCTTCTCTTCCCCCAAAGACCCTGGCCCTGGCCAAGCTGAAGCAGGGCTGGGGAACCTGCCCCCCCCACCCTCCCGGGGGCCAAAAGCAGTCCACTGCATGTCCCAGGTGGAGGGACCCGGGCTCCCCACAGCTGCTCACGCAGCACCGTTCTTACCCCTACCTGGCTCCATCCAGGGGGAGAGCCGCAGCTCAGCCATGGTAAGAGCTGCGCGGGCAGCAGTAGGAAGCTGCGGCGTGGACCCTCCATCTGCCCTGGGCAGGGAGTCCAGGAGGTAGGATGGGGACATGGGGGGGAAAGAGGAGGGGAAGGGGTGGGGTTGCCATGGTGAAAAGTGAGTGGGCCATGGCCCTCTGCCCCCCCCCCCATCATTCTGGTGCCACTGCACTAGACAGTCCCCACTCAAGTCCAGCTCCTGGTTTTCAGGGTTGGTGTCATTGCTTTTCCCCAGGCATGATAAAAAGTCCATGTTAGTGTAACCCACACACCTTCTGGGTGTGGTGTTCTGTCCCATCTAGTGGCACTGAGACCACTTAGGGAGAGATTAATGAATTTGTTTTACAGACTTAGCTAATAGTCATATGGCTTTTAGCTCATGTAGTATAGGCTCATGCACTGAGATCCCTGGTTCAATCCCAGCCACTGACAACCAAGGTCTGTCAGGGTTACCATAGGTGTTGACTCCATGGGTGCTCTGGGGCTGGAGCACCCACAGGGAAAAATTGGTGGGTGCTCAGCTTCCCATCTCTGTTCTGCCTCGTCCCCTGAGTGCGCCACATGCCTGCTTTTTCCCTCTAGCTCCCAGCACTTGCGCCACAAAACAGCTGTTTTGGGCAGGAGGGAGGGAGAGGTGAGGCAGGTTGGGGCGGGAATTTGGGGAAGGGGTCAAATAGGGGTAGGGAGGGGGCAGAGTTGGGGCAGGGACTTTAGGGAAGAGATTGGAATGGGGGCAGGGCAGGGGTGGGGAAAGGGTGGATTCAGGGTGGGGGAGGCTTGAGCCACCACCGGCGCTGGGGAAAGTTGGTGCCTATGGGTATTACAAGTGGGGGCTCATCTGGGATTTCAACTGGGAAGTCTCTGAAGCTCTGGACACACTTCCTCAGCTAGCAGAAGTATGTAACCCACACACCTTCTGGGTGTGGTGTTCTGTCCTATCTTGTGGCACCGAGACCACTTAGAGAGATTAATGAGTCTGCTTTACAGCCTTAACTAATAGCCATATGGCTTTTAGCTCATGCTGTAGAGGCTCATGCATTTACCTCCAAAGGTCCCAGGTTCAATCCCAGCCAACAATGACTGGGGTCTGTCGGTGTGACATTAGCATTGTCCTTACCCAGTCAGTGTCTGAGGGTGAATGTGAATAGTTGGAGAGTGAAGTACCACTGCATCAATTTGAGATTGGTGTTCTTCATAGTGTTCAGCTATTTTAGGAGGGCATAGTTGGTTATCAGCAGGAAGGGGACGCTGAGACAATAGTACCTGAGGCATCCACCACCCATTTGATGGCAAGGGCATCTTTCTCAATGACGGAATAATTCTGCTGTCTCTGGAACAGCTTCCTACTGATGTATACGACAGGTGCTCATCCCTCTCTACCACCTGTGAAAGGATGGCCATGAGCCCCACCTCTGAAGCATCTGTTTGGACAATAAATTCCTGGTTGAAGTCAGGGATGAAGAGTACCGGTTCCCAGCACAGGTGCTCCTTCTGGGTCTGGAAGGTGTTTTCACACTCTGCTGACCAGTGTACTCAGTGGGGGCTGTTCTTAGTCAGGAGCTTGGTCAAGGAGGCAGAAATTAACTATAACATCTGGCCAGCCACAGGACAGCCACACCTGTTGCTTTGTGGTTGGGGCCAGGCAGGCCTGCAGGGCCTGGACCTTCCCCATGAGAAGGCATATCTGAGTTGCCCCAGGGTGTATCCCAGGTAAGTGGTTTCTTGCCACCCAATCTGGCATTTCTTCATGTTCGCTGTCAACCCAGTGACTCACAGTGCCTGAAGAACGATTGCTACCTCCCAGCTCTGGCTGTACACCACCACATCATCTAAGTAGGGTGCGACATACATAGTGTGGGGCTGCAGGAGGTGGTCCATTAACCGCAAGAACGTTGCCAGGGCTCTGTGCTCGCTGAAGGGCATTTGCATAAAATGTTAGAGCCCAGTTGGGGTGGAAAATGCTGGGCTCAAAGATGTGAAGTCTGGCTCCCTGGTTGTAGATCTGCTCTTGTGTCCCTTGGGCTGCCCACAAATTCTCCTTAGCAAGGTTCCCGGTCTGGGCTAGGTGCTCCTGCAATTGCACAACATATTGTAAAAGTCCCTGTGCCATCAAAGGGGTGTGTTCCCAGGCCTCCCTCATTAGGTCCGACAGTCTGCAAGGTTGTTGACCATATAATAATTCCAAGGGTGAGAACTTGGTATAAGACAGTGGTGCTTCCCTAACTGCTAACAGCAGAGGGGGGAATCAGTTGGTCCCATTGGTAGAGCTCCTGCAGGAGAAACTTATGCAGTGTCTCTTTTAGGGTCCAGTTGAACCGCGTGACCAACCCATCAGTCTGGGGGTGATATACCAAGGTCTGTAATTTCTTGATCCCCAACAGTGAACATACCTGGCAGAGCAGCTGGGAGGTGAAGTTGGTACCTTGATCAGTGAGGAGTTCATGGGTGTAAGGAGCCGGGGTGGCTTCCCTCCAAACCTGAGGGTAAAGAGCCGCTCTCTCAGCCTGAGTGGACGGGGCCAGGCCAAGCTTACTCCACCCCCCGGACGGGGAGGAACAGGAAGTACAACAGGCGGGGCCCTTAGCCCAGTCAGAGCAGCACCAGGGAGGGAGGCAGATGCAGACTGCTGGCTGCTCCCTTCAGACCCTGCTGCTGCACCAGGGGAGGCTCTGGACCAGGAGAAACCTGACCTGGAGGAAGAACTGGGGCTACCAGGACTGCCTGCCGCCGAGAACCCGAAGGAACTGGAGGAACCTGACGTGGAGGAGGAGCTGGAGCTGCCAGCAGCTGAATACCCGGAGGAGCTGGAGGGACCGGAGAGACTCGCTCAAGCGACCGGGCAGGAAGTAGCCCAGGGACAGAACTGCACAGTGTGGTGAGTCTGTTTGGTCAGCATGTTGTGGAAGGACCCCCGCTGACCCCGTGGTCGGACCCTTGCCCCGCCACTGTCGGGGCCCTGGGCTGGAACGCAGTGGAGTTGGGTGGGCCCGTGTTCCCCTACCCCGGCCACCCTGCCTCGGGTAGCAGAATCCCGACAATGCTATGGACTCTTGTGGGCGCTCCCCTGCCCGAGGGGCACTCTATAGACCCTTCCTGGTGCCCCTCCCTCCGCTAATTCCCTAGTGACAGAGGCGTGACTCAGGCCAGCCAGTGAGGCAGTAGTTCCCCACTGCCCTCGAGCGGCTTGGTGGGCCAACCAACACAGGTCACAGTGGGGGAGTCCAACCCAGGTGAAAACCTTCACGAGCTCCGCTGCAATGGTCTTGGCATTGGTGTTAGCCTTGGGGAAGTGGGTGGCATGATCCATTAGGATGAGAATGTATCAGTAGCCAGCGTTACTCTTTGGGAGGGGTACCACCATGTCCATCGCAACCCGCTTAACGAGAACATCAACCACAGGTAATGGAATCAGGGGCCCACTGCACTCCCTGGGGAGCAGTGAGCTGACATTTGGGACACAAGTTCCAGTATTCCATTACTTTGCGATGGACTCCTTACCAGAAGAACTGGGCCAGGACCCAAGCCAGGGTCTTCTCCTGCCCTAGATGACTAGCTGCTGGGATGTCATGGGCGAGTTGCAGGATGGCCTGTAGGTGACACTGGGGAACAACTAGCTGAGTCCAAGTCTCCTGGGTTCAGGGGTCTCAATCAATGTGGTATATGTAATCGCTGGTCAGCTCAAAGTTGGGTCCCTGGGTTGCACGCCAGGGCTCAGTCACTTCTCCATCCATGAAGGTTAAGAGTTCATGGGTATATCTGAGGGTGTGGTCTTCTCTTCGGTCATTGCTAAAGTCTGTAAACATGGCTAGGATGGTGGTCTCTTCATCCAGACAGTCCTGGCCCAGCACCGGGCCCAGTCATTCATCAGGGTTCTCTCTCCTGGGTTCCTCCTTTTCTTCCTTGGGTGGGTCCCCCTCAAGGACCTCCTGAATAGGGAGACTCCCAGTGTTTGTAACCTGAAGCAGTTCTGCGAACCCTGGGCAGTTGTGGCCAAGGATGACAGGGTAGGCAAGCATGGGGGCCAACCCCACTGTCATCACCCAGGTCACTCTGTTCTCAGTCGGGAGACCTGGACACTGGGGTATGGTTTCATGTCCCTGTGGATACACAGGAGCCCTTATTTCCCCAAGCACCTGCTTGGGGTCTGGGGCAAGCTCCCAGAGGATGAGGGTCTGTCAACAGCCTATGGGGTCAGTGACCTGTAGTGCCCCACCTCTACAGGGAGCATGAGCTTTACAGCAGTCTGTCAGCAGGCCTGGGATTTGCCCATGTAAACTCAGCCAAAGCCGCAGTCCATGTCTGGATATTCCCATTGCAGATGCAATCGCACGAGAAGCAGGGCCCTAAATTTGGGTGCCCCAGGCAAGTGACCACCTCAGCCAAAAGATTCGGCAGACTTGGGCTTGGCATCCTCTCGCTCAGGTTGGGGCACGCCCAGGGTCCCCAGAATGTAGGGTGATATTGGCAAGGGGTGTCGCTGACCAGGCTGTCGTGTCTTCGTGCTCCTGGTTGTCCCTTGACCGTGGGCCCAGATTTCCTCCGTGGGTGTGGGGTGGTCATTCCTGATGCCAAGGTTCAGGTCTTTGATCCGACAGGGGCTTCTGGGGCCAGGAAGTCTTCCATCAACCCCACAGCAATGGATAGCATAGCAGGCCAGTGTTGAAGGACCCAGGTCCTACCTCGTGGCGGGAGGATATAAACAAATTGCTCCACAACGATCTGTTTGGCAACCTCACTTGTGAAGCACTGTTTGGGTTACAGTCAATGCCAGCAGGCGTCCTTCAGTTCCTGGGGCACAGCCCAGGGTTGGGCGTCTGGCAGCTAGAGCTTCCCTCAGACCCATTGTCTGAATGTCTCTGGACAGATGTCTAGGGTGTCCAAGATGGTGGCCTTCACGTGTCCATAGTCCTGGGATTCGTAGTCTGGTAGCCCTTGGTAAGCATTTTACGCCGACCTGAAAGATATGGGGCCAGGAGGGTGGCCCACTGTTCAGGTGGCCTCCCAGCTGCTGAGGCAACCATTCAAAGATCACAAGGCATCTCTGACAGCCATACTGGTACTGTGGGGATAGAGGTGGTCATAGCCTCTACCTGGTGGGGCCCACCAGAACTGGACAGCAGGGCTTCCAGCTACTGCAGGCACTACTGCTGCTCTTCAGGATGTTGGGCTTCCAACTCGCAGAGGAGCTGCTGCTTCTAGGCCCCTAGCTGTTGCACCAGCTGCTGCTGCTGTTGGAGTTCAGTCGCCTGCTGCTGCTGGTGGCCCTCAGCCAAGTACTTGATTAGCTTGTGGCAAGGCACCTCCTTCGTCTTGCCAGTCCAAGCACTTCCCCCTATGAAGATGACAGGCCTGGGGTAAATCAGCCCTATCCCACTCTGGGCAGCATTCGTCCTATCCCCATTCTGTGCTCCTTTGGTCTTATTTCCTGGATAGGCCTCATGGTAGGCCTAAGGGGTGATCCTCCACCAAACAAAAGGGGAATAGTCTCATAAACACAAAAACAAAGGGTGATACTTTCCCTTGCCTCCTCCCTGGTGCTCGGTGTCACCCTGTAGTCTGCCCCTGGATATCAGTCCTTCCCCTAGCAGGCATTCAGGCTTGTCTGCTTCCCCTATGGGGAAGCTTACTTCCCTGCTGCCACTAGCTTTGTAGCAGCTTGTCTCCCTCTCTCTCCCTGTCCCTCCTAGTTTTAAAAGGTCTCAGGAAGCCCTTAACTGGATCCAGGTATTCCTAATTGAACTGAGGTAATCCATGTGGATGTAACAGCTTATCCATGAGCTGCTGGAAGATTGTGGGTGTGCCATGCCATATAGCCCAAAAGGGAGGACAGTGTACTGGTACAATCCCTCCAGTGTTAAAAAGACAGTCTTCTCTTTGGCCTTGTTGGCCACAGAGATTTGCTAATAACCTTTGGTTAGGTCAATGGTGGACAAGAATCGTCTAGTCAGTCTTTTCCAGCTTTTCCCAGTCAGTCGATTAGCTCATCTATCTGAGGTATAGGGTAAGCATCAAACTGGGACACCTCGTTTAATTTCCGAAGTCATTGCAGAATCCCATGCTGCCATCTGACTTAGGTACCAGGACAAATGGACTGGACCATTGACAATGGGACTCCTCAATGACTCCTAGCTTCAACATTTTCCTAACATGGGTCTTGATCGCCTCTCTTTTTGCCTCTGGGATCCGATATGGCTTAACATTCACCTTTATTCCAGGATCCGTGATGATGTGATGGTGAACTTCTGTGGTCCTGCCTGGCCTTTCTGAGATCACATTGTGGTTTTGTTCAATCATACCGATGAATTTGGCTCGTTGTTAAGGTGTCAATTCAGGGGATATTCCCACCTGCCCCTGAGGTTTGCTTCCTTGGGGTGGTGTCTCTAGAGTGACCAGATGAACCTCCCTGTTTTGCCAGGTTTCAACAAGTTGATATGGTAGATTTGTTCCGGCTTCTGATGATCAGGCTGTCAAACTTTATAGTCGACCTCTCCAATGGCTTCTGTCACTTCATATGGCTCCTGCCATCTGGTCAGGAGTTTGTTCTCTGCTGTGGGCACCAGCACCATTATCCGATCTCCCACTTGGAATTTCCGGGTCATTGATCAGCAATTGTAATAGATCTTTTGGGCCTCTTGGGCCTTCTTCATGTGTTCCCACACTATGGGGGTGACTTGGGCTATCCTGTCCTTCATTTGCAGCACATGTTCAATGATGCTTTTTCCCTGGTTAGGCTGTTCTTCCCAGCCTTCCTTGGCAATGTCCAGTATGCTACCAGGGTGGCAATTGTATAAACAGTTCGAAAGGGGAAAACCCTTATAGCAAACATCAGGGAAGGTAGTAAGGTATCCCAATTTTTCCCATCCCAACTCACCACATTTCATATCATGGTCTTCAGTGTCCTATTAAAGCGTTTGACAAGGCCATCAGTCTGTGGATGGTAGACTGACATTCTTAGGTCCCGTATGTGGAGCATCGCACACAAGTCTTTCATCAACTTGGACACAAAGGGAGTCCCTTGATCTGTCAAGATTTCCTTGGGTTTTCCCACCCTAGAGAAAATTTGGATTAATTCTTTAGCTATCATCTTGGACATTGTGTTTCATAAGGGTATGGCTTTGGGTATCGGGTGGCATAATCCAGTACATCGAGCACACTCTGATGGCTCCAGGTAACTTCTTCAGTGCGCTATCTTCTTGAATGAGACTTCAATTATTGGCAGAGGGACTAAAAGGGCCCTTAAGTGCAGTCGGGGGCCATGTAATTGGCATTCTGGACAGGAGGTGCAATATCGTCGGACCTCCATACAAACTCGTGGCCAAAAGAACTTCTGAAGGATTCGGTTGAGGATTTTATCCACTCCTAGATGTCCTCCGAACAAATGACTATGAGGTCCAACACTGCCCTCTGGTGTCTTCAAGCTACCAAGAGCTGCTCCACTTCTTGCTCTTGCATTTGGACTACCCTGTATAGTAGGTCCCTTTTTATCATGAAGTATGGCCCTGGGCCTTTGGTTTTTCCCTCCACTGGGACCCCATTCATCTCACCTACCTCTTTCCTAATGTTATCGTATAGCAGATCATTGGCTTGACCCTGCCCCAAATTCTCAAAGAGGGTCCAATATGCCCAAACTCAAGGGGACCTATTTCTGTTTCCCTCGAAGGAGGGGCCTCCATGGAACTGGGTCCAGCTTCTAACTCATTAGTCATTTGTGTCGCCCCCACTGTCAGCTGGATCAGACTTCTTCCCCATGAGCACAGCCTTTCGGTTCTGGGCCAAGATTCTGGTTCCCAACCTTTTATCGGCCCTCCTTTCTCACCTAGTCTTCCGAGGATTCCCACCTGTAGAGAATAGATCCTGAGCGAATTCACAGGAGACTGGAGGAGGGCTAGCTACTGGGGCCATTGTATTGATCCCAGGGTCACTACCCTCCTCTGACTCATCTATGGAGAGTAGGCCTCCAAACCCTGGGAAGTCTAGTCCTATGAGGACCAGGTATGGGAGCTTCAGGACCACTCCCACCATCACCCTTGTGGTATTCCCCTGGACCTCAATTTGTACAGGGATGGTCAGATAATAGTTGACAGCACTGTGTACACAGGTTATTCCTGTGTGCTTGGCCTGAGACAGCTGATCCCAGCCCACTCATTTCCCTGAGAAAAGCATGATGGCACTCCCAGAGTCCACTAAGGCAATGGTCTCTAATGACATTCATCTTAACTGGCTGCATGTACCTATGGGGTGCCATCCCAACTCCCATGAGGTTTATCAAGCCACATGGATCTTCAGGATCCCCCAGATTACATTGCATGGGCTCCTCCATATTAGGATACTGGCTGCTATATGTCCTACTTCCTCACATGCATAACACCTATATCCTGCTCAGGGTATTCCCCTATTCTTTGGGCTATTGGGCCTTACCCCACAACCCGCTCTCCCCAGTTCTCCAAGTCCCTTTGCGGCCTCTGGCCACTCTTCAGCATCCTTCCTCCCCATCATAGTTCTTCCCAGCGCTTTGTAAGCCAGGGCCCTCAGGGTGGGGACTGGCCTCTTGACCCAGAGCATCTCTTCCACGATAGTCCAAGAAAGTTATTTGGCTGTTAAGTGTCTCTCTATAAGGGTGACTAACTCATCATAGGGAGAGGAGTCATTTTGGCTGACTCATCCCCATAGGTCAGGCGGTAGTCTCCTCATGAGCTTGTTCAACACTATGATTTCCATAAGTTTCTCCAGGCCATGGGTCTCAGGGAGCATCTACTTCCGCATTAGACTGATCAGGTCAAATAGCTGGGACCTTGATGCTTTGGTGTCCCGGTACAGCCACTCATGGAACCTCCGGGCCCTTATAGCTGTCAGCCCGGATCTTGCCACTATCTCCACCTTCAACTGGGGGTAATCTGTAGCTGCTTCTGCTGCCACATCGTGATAGGCCTTCTGGGTCTCCCCACACAAAAAGAGGGTGAGGATCCTGACCCACTGGTCTTGGGGCCAAGCCTCACATAGGGAACTGTTCTCTCGAAGGTGAGGAGGTATGCCTTGACATCTTCTACTGTCATCTTTTGTAGGTAACTACTGGCCCGTAGGGACCAGATTCCATCATGGCCACGCACCAGAGCAGTCAGGGCCTTCAGCTGGTTCACGATCTCCTGCAGGGTGACTTGATCCTGGGCTGCCTGGGTCATTAGCAGTTGATTTGTTTACTGCTGAAGATGCACCAGCTCCTGTTGTGGAGCCATCTGGACCCTTGTAGCCTCTTGTTAGGCTACCATGGCCTGTACCAGCACCCTTACTACATTGTCCATTGGGGGGGGGGTGATTTACCTTCCCCTGGGATGGTTTGCACAAAGTCAGATCCCACCTCTAACACCATGTGTGGCAAGGCACCTCCTTCAACTCGCCCAACCAAGCACTTCTGCCCCTGGCGATGGCGGGCCTGGGGTAAATTAGCCCCACCCCTCTCTGGGCAGCATTCATCCTATCCCCTTCTGTGCTCCTTTGGCCGTATTTCCTGGATAGGCCTCAGGGTAAGCCTACTGGGTAATCCTCTACCAAACAAAAGGGGAATAAGTCCCATAAAAACAAAAACCAAGGGTGATACCTTCCCCTGTCTCCTTGCTGGGGCTGGGTGTTGCCCAGTAGTTTGCTCCCGGGTGTCAGTCCTTCCCCTTGTGGCATTCAGGCTTGTATGCCTCCCCTATGGGGAAGCTTACTTCCCTGCTGCCACTAGTCTGGTAGCGGCTTGTCTCTCTCTCTCTGTCCCTCATGGTTTTAAAAGGTCTCAGGCAGTCCTTAACTGGATCCAGGTGTTCCTAACTGATCTGAGGTAACCCTGTCTCAGTTTATAGGGAAGAGGGCCTTTAACATTCTAGGGCTAACATATCTGCCTTCCCACTTCCTCTTGCAGCTGTCTGGCCTGACTTTGTCACAGCTTGTCCAGCTCTATGGTAACTGCAAGGATGTGTAGGGTGTGATTTGTTCTGGACCCCTTATTACAGGGGCTGGGCCGATACACTTGGTGAAGAATGCAGGCATTGGGTTATCAATGGTCCCTCCCCCTCCGGCTCAGTGGGAGGCCACTCTGCCTGACTATGTCTCTGGGGTGCCACCCCTTATCAGGGATTAGATCTCCAGCTCTTAGGCAAGGCAGGGCCATGAAATGGTCTAGGACAGTGGTTCTCAAACTTTTTTTTTTGCATACCACTTGAAAATTGCTGAGGGTCTTGGCCAATCACTCAATGATCTTTCCAAATGTTGTTTGTACCATTAGCTAACTATTGTAAAGCGCTTTGGATAAAAGTGCTATATAAAAAAAAATTAATAATAATTAACTTTTTTTGTTCTGCAAATAAAAGCACACAACTCATCTTTTAATATCAGTAGTCTCGCCTTTCTAATGCGATAGATGTACCCTCTCTCCCCTACCACAGCAGCCCTGGGGCTGGGAAGGAGGGGAGTATCTCCCGCTCTCCCCCGCCACAGCAGCTTCAGAGCTAAGGCTGGGAAGGAGGCCCATCTCTCTCCAGCAGCCATAGCCCTGGAGCTGGGTAAAGTTGCCTCTTTCTCTGGCCACTGCAGCCCTGCACATCCCAAATTCCCTCCGCCCCTCTTCTCACCCCATTGACCCCTCCCACTCACCTCCTATTCCCCTGCCCCCCAGGCCACCACCTCGCCTGTGCAGCTCCACTAATTAGGTGAGTGGCCCTTCATTTTCTTGTGTGCAGCCGCCCTGGCACGCACCTTAGAGAGAACTATCCACGGACCACCTGAATGGAGCTCGCGGATCACTGGTGGTCCACAGAACACAGTTTGAGAACCTCTGCTCTAAGTGCTTCAACCAAACCCACAATGTTTTAGGAAAAATATAAAGCAGATTTATTAACTACAGAAAGATAGATTTTAAATGATTATAAGAAGCAGGCATAGAGATCAAAGTTGGTTACTTAAGAAATAAAAAATAAACTTGCAGTCTAAATTCTACAGACTAAATAAGGTTTGAATCAAACAGTCTCTCACCCCAATGGATGTTTCAGGCAGTTTACAGTTTTTATTACACAGACTGAATTCCCTTTCAGCCTGGGACCAATCTCCCCAGTTCAAAGTCTTTGTCTTCCACGAGTTGAGATGGGGGAGTAGAGAGGCCAATTGGTGATGTCACTGTCCCTTTTTTATACTTTCCTCCAGCTGCTGGAAAGATCTTTGCTATGTCACGTGAGTTAGGTTGCCTCCACAGTGTACATGCCCTCTGAGCCGTCTCTGGGATGGGCATTTGGAGTGTCTGGTATGGGCCATCAACACATATCTGGCTGGTCCTGATGTAAATCTATTTCATTAGATGCTCCTTTGTTGCCACTGAAAGGCAGGCTGTGGGTGCCTCCCAACCTCACGACATATTTCAATAACACACACAGCAATAGTTCACAACTTCAGATACAATGGTAACACACAATTCAATAGGATAGTAATGTTCAATAGATCATGACTTAAATGATACCTCACAAGCATACTTTGTACAAAACATATCATAATCATATCACAGTGGTGAATATGAGGGTTCCAGGGT
Organism: Gopherus flavomarginatus; assembly: GCF_025201925.1. Taxonomy (NCBI): domain Eukaryota; kingdom Metazoa; phylum Chordata; order Testudines; family Testudinidae; genus Gopherus; species Gopherus flavomarginatus. Next base: position 21,543,580 of record NC_066627.1, read on the forward strand.
GCTATTTTGAGGTACAGAATGTCACAGTAGCCCCTCAGAAGTTCCAACTAGTGCCAGGGCTCAGTGATGAAGAATCAAGGACCTTCACTCGACTCCTTGATGACACTCTGCACCATATCCAAGCAGGGGAGAAGCAAGTCTTGAAAGTCTCTGGAAGAAGTCCTGCTATGATGCTGGATTCTACTAGATTTATTTTGTCTTCCTTCAGTTCTGTCATTTTGCTAACCAAGGAAGTCCACCTCTTCACCATAATTGAACCCCACAGCTACAAACCCAGTCAGCAGTTTGAAATCTTTGTCTCCCTCCTTTAACCCTCTCCCTCCCCTCTCCCACTTCTCACACTGCTTAGGAATTTGATGACTTTTGCACAAGATCAAACATGAGCTCTCCACAGGGATGTTGGAACAATTTGTATAGTGGGGATGCTGAGAGCCATTGAACCAAACTGTAAACTCTTTATATACTGGAAACCACTTCAAGTCGGAGTGTGTGTGGCAGCACCCCTAGTTCTATCACCCATGACTCTCCATTCCCTTACCTTTTACCACACTCTCCTCCTCCTTCCCAAACACTGACACTGTTTCTCATTTTTTTCTCCTCCTCTAAGACCTCCACCTGCTCCTGTGTGACCCCATCCCAAGCGTACCTCTCCAGCCCCCATTCTCCCACCTTTTTCTTCAGCACCTTGGATCCTTCCCTTTGTAATCAGGGCCAGCTCCAGGGGTTTTGCCGCCCCAAGCAGCTAAAAAAAAAAAAAAGACGCAATCACGCTCTGCGGCAATTCAGCGGGAGGTCCTTCGCTCCGAGCAGGAGTGAGGGACCCTCCTCTGAATTGCTGCCGAATACCTGAAAGTGCCACCCCGCTCCGGAGTTGCTGCCGCAAGCACCTGCTTGATAAGCTGGTGCCTGGAGCCGGCCCTGTTTATAATACAAGCATGCTTCAGTCTTCTTCATCATGAAATAATTCACCTCTGACCACATCTGCCTCTGCAGCTATCACACCATTTCCCTCACACCTTCAGTCTTATTGAACATTCTTCTACAACCACTACCTTAAGTTCCTCTTCTCACACCTTTTCCCTCTCAATCCAGTTTCTGCCTTCTGAACTCCACTGAAATGACTCGCAATATAATCTCAAATGACCTCTTCTTGGCCAAATCCCAGGGTTTCTGCTCCATTCTCATTCTCCTTGACTGCTCAGTGACCGGTGACAGCATCAACGACTCTACTTTTAATAGTTCTATCTGTTGCTATTTGAAGCATTGCTCTCTGATTGTTCTCTTCTTTCTTCTCTGATCAGATCTTCAGTATCCTGTTTGGTAGATTACCTTTCCTTAGTCCCCTGCTGCCTTTCTCTACACCCTATCTCTAGGTGCTTTCATCTACAAGCATGGGTTTTGAATGCCATCTTCATGCTGAAAACTCATAAATCTACCTTTCCACTAAAAAAACCCCATCTTGGACCCATCTGATTCTGCATCTTAGCTTGTCTTTCTGATGTTTCCTTGTGGATGTCCAGCTTAAACTCAGCATGGCCCAAACTGAGCTTCTGACCTTCTCTCGCCCAAATGTTCTCCCCACCCCATTTCTCTGTCATCATGAGTAACACCTATCAGAGGGGTAGCCGTGTTAGTCTGGATCTGTAAAAGCAGCAAAGAGTCCTGTGGCACCTTATAGACTAACAGATGTTTTGGAGCATGAGCTTTGGAGATGCATCTGACGAAGTGGGTATTCACCCACAAAAGCTCATGCTCCAAAACATCTGTTAGTCTATAAGGTGCCATGAGTAACACCACTATTCTCTCCTAATCACTGAGGCCTGTAATGTGAGCATTATATTAAACTTCACCCTCTCTCATGATGCACATATCTAGGCCCTGTCCGATTTTTGTTGTTTCTTTCCACATATTTCTAAAATTCTGCCTTTTCTATCTGTCCAGCCAACCAAGGCTCTTATTCAGGCCTCATTATCTAATGTCTTGATTATTGTAATCTCTTCCTGGTTGAAGACTATTCAAAACACTGCTGATGGGATTATGTTCCTTGCTCCATGCGCCAGCCATATCATCTCCTATTTTAATTTGTTCCGCTGGGTTCCCCTCCTCTACTACTTCAAACTTAAGCATCTTGTCTTTACCTTTAAGGCCTTTCACCACGTAGTGGGACTTTATCTGACAGATCAACTAACTTATTGAGACTTTGACCCCTTTGCTCTGCTAATTAGAACCTCAGCAAAATTTCTTATTTTTTTAGCTGTCTTCATCCAACCTACTTCTCACTTTGTCTTTTTTGTCCATTTTCTGTGCCCTAACACCTAGATTGTGAAACAATACAAGTATGAGTGAGAATTTATTTACGACAGGAAAAACCCAAAGCCTGGTGGGTGGAAGGAGTCTTTTGGGTCAGTGCCTTTATGGTGCAGGTGGGGACTCTGGGTCCTGTGTCTCATGCACTTAGAAGTCCCAGGGCCCTGTGTCTTCAGGGAATGTGGGGTGCTGACGTATCTGGGGTACAAGGTGGCTCTTTGGCCAATCTCTTTGGGGTAACAAGCAAAGGAAACAGGACTGTCAGGCTTGTGGTATCATGAGGTCAGAGTGTTTTGGGCTGCTGGTGCTAGTACTGGCTGAGACTATGCCAGCTGCCTTTCTGGATGCACAAGTACTTCTGGGAGCAGCAGACACCGCACAGAAGGGAGGGACCTTGCCTAACACGTGCCCAAAAGGGAGGGAAAAGGAGACCTGTGTGAGCGTTCTGTCCCGCCCCTTCCTGCCCGCAATACAGGCCCCGCCCCTTCACCTGAGCCTCCCCAAGTCCCCGCCCTTTCTTCGGGACCACTCTCTCTACCCCGCCCCATCCCCTCGCCTACTGGCCCCGCCTCCTCCCCTGAGATCCCGCGCCAGCCCCCTCCACCCTCGCGGCGGCGCCTCAGCCGCGGCGGCCATTTTGTGGCGCTGCTCGGTCGGTGGCGCTGGGCTCGCGCGGGGAGCGGGGCCCGGGCGGCGATTAGCCCCTTTCTAACCCTTGTTCCGCACAGATTCCTCGGTAAGAAACCGGCAGCGTCCGGGCCGGGCCCGGCCCCGCCCCTCAGCGGCCCCCTCCCATCGCGGCTGGGCCCTGTCTCGGGGGAGGCCGGGCCCGCCACGGAGCGTGTCCTCCGAGCCGCACAAAAGGGGGGAGGGGCAGGGAGTGGGCTGAAGAGGCCCCGAGGCCTGGGTGGCTCCTGCCGCAGGCTGGGGCGCGGGCCCCAGCGTGCCCGTGTCTCCGCCCGCGCTTACAGGGCTCCGCTGTCGCCCGGGGCCGTGGGGCCAGAGCCCGGCCTCTGAGTTGCGTGGCTCGGAGCGGCCCACGCGGGGGAGGTGAGTATTTGCGCCCTGCAGCGCAGGCGCTGGCGGGGCCCGCGCGGCGCGAGGCGAGCGGGCCCGGAAGGGTCCCCGGCTTAGCCCGCGGAGACGCCCAGCGCCGTCTGTAGTGCAGCCGCCCTCCGCTAGCACTTGTGGCCGCCGCGAGTCGAGGCGGCGCGCTCGGGTGGGCGTGGAGTGCCCGTGATCGCGGAGCCGTGTTTTCTTCTCGCAGACAGCCCGGCGGCTCCCGTCTCTTTGTGCTCCGGGCTGTTGGCTGTGAGCCCCGGCGCGGGGCTTTGGCTCCAGGGGCCTCGGAGCGGAGGATGGGAAACAGGAGTGAGCTGGATACTGACTCGCCTTTAACGTGCCAGCGTCTCGGGGTCGCTTTGCAGACACGAGCGATGGCTCCCTCAGTGTGTGCAACGAGTGTTGTGCTGCGACAGTGACCACGAATTAACGTCAAGCTTGTGTGCCTTTGGGAGGGGGCAGAAATAAAAGCAATGGCACGATTAAGGTTGTGATGTTGATGTTTGTACCCTTATAGGCCATCTGGATGCAAGGTGTAAACGCAACACTTCTTACTTGGTAAGCTGACTGCAGCATTTGTGGCAATCAAATTCTCCTTTGTGGTTCACGTTGTTTCACGAGTTGGTGTGTGTCAGAGGATCCTGGCATGTCTTCACTCTAATTCCTTCTGGTTTGAATAGACCCACTTCTCAATAATAGCAAATACAACAAACAGCTTCTTTTAGACAGAGTGGTTACCAGAGATTGTTGGGTATGGGACAGTTGTGGGCATCTTTCAGTGAGAGTGCCTGTAGGCTGTGGGTCTCTAATATACTTTTTGTTAGCATTGTTGGCTTTACAAGAAACCTGCTCTGTTCTACTGTGAGGTGAGACATCAAAGTGAACGTGTGGCCTTGGTGAAACAGAAGCTGTTCTGGAAAGGTTATAAAATGTCCATCTGTTCTTAAGGAGAATGTCCATCTGTTCTTAAGGAGAAGAAGGCAAAAAAATTAATAGGAAACTTACTGTTTATCACAAAAATAAGGAATATGACTTTTTGAAAGATGTTTACAAAAACTGGCATTTATTTTAATCACTAACCTCCTAATAGTTGGTTCACTAGCTGGCTACCACTTCAGCTTTGCATAGGCTTGGTAAAAATAAAGAAAATGGTTTTCAAAATAAGTCCACAGAAAAATGCATTTAGTTATGTTTAAAGGGAGGAAAGCTCAGACATATTTGTTGTACAGTATTACTTTCTGTTCCTGGAATTGAGTATTGCTCCACCCCCTACTTCAGACGAATAGGTAAAGTGGATCTGTATTGAGTTCTCAGTGCTAGAGAGCCTGGGTTCAAATCATTGCTTATATCCCCACCCAAAAAAAGTTGGATTACAGACTCACTGGAACATCTGGCAGAATTGAATCTGTTCAAGAAAGTCTAGAAACACACATAGTTAGATCCGAATTAAAGTGTATTGATAATGCTATATGGGAAAGCAATACATCTCATTTCACTATGGGCAGTTTTGAGAACCAGCTGAGAACCCTCACTTTTGGGAACCAGCTTGACTGTGGATAAGTAGCTCCATGTCCCCAAATTAATATATGCAGCAGCAAATGTTATGCAGATCCTGAAAAATAATTTGAATTTGTGTATAAAAATCACAACACTGATCCAAAATAAAGTTATACACGAGACTGGGTAGATTCAAACATCCATGTTCTAGATGGCTTGGGGTGGTATGTGAAGTTTTGCAGAACATGTCTCTGTCATGCCATAGGTATTACCTCAACATATTTTTATTAGTCTCTTAGTTTCTGGATAATTGTACAGAAGTTCACAACTGAAAGTTTTTGAGAAATGCTTTGGGTGACCTGGGATTATTTTAGTGAAATGTTGCTTGTGCACAAAAGATCTGTTCTAAATCTGTACTGAAATAGCTGAGTTCTGGTGGAAAAGTGGTCAAGTTGTTGCATCTTTTTGTGTGTTGTATATTGCTGTTTGGAAGCACAGAGCAATGTCCTCCTGATTTGGGGTTGTCTGGTGTTTATTTTTTTTTAAATGAAGATTTTTTTTTAAAGTGTTGGTTCTGTTCTGGAGATGGGTGTATTGATCAACTTAATCCAAGTGATCCAAAATCTAATTTGTGGGAGTTCAATTTACATTCCCTCTATCCTACCCTCTTTTAAATTCTGTTGTTCACAGGCCAGGGATAGCTCAATGGTTTGAGCATTGGCCTGCAAAACCCAGGGGGTTGTGAGTTCAATGGGGGGTGGGGGGGGCAATTTAGGGATCTGGGGCAAAAAAAAAAAATAGTTGGGGATTAGTCCTGCTTTGAGCAGGGGGTTGGACTGGATGGCCCCTGAGGTCCCTTCCAGCCCTGATATTCTGGGATCCATAAGTCTATAATATATAACTAAACTATTGTTGTATGTAAAGTAAATAAGATTTTTAAAATGTTTAAGAAGTTTTCTTTAAAATTAAATTAAAATGCAGATCCCGCCGGACCAGTGGCCAGGACCCGGGCAGTGTGAGTGCCGCTGAAAATCAGCTCACATGCCGCCTTTCGCACACATACCATAGGTTGCCTACCCCTGATGTAGACAGTATTTGTTCCTAATAGGCACAGCCTGTGTTGAAACGTCCTAAGAAATGAAATTAACTTAAACCCTTGTCACATATTCACTTTTTTCTTAACATACCTTCTCCCAGAGAGACCATTTCTCACACTATACAGTACTTTGGGCTATCAAGTAGTTGCTGATGAATAGTTACTTGGAGTTCTTTAAGCCTGGATATTGACAAAAGTTCTGTCAAATCTTCCAATTTTCTTGGTCACTTGTGAGTCCTCAGAATAGAACTTTAATAATCTTGAGTTTTAAGCAATATGACATGGACCTGAATTTTATATTGGGTTGTAATTAGATTTGTAGGTCTGTAGCCTTCATTCTAGGAGGTATGAGTTCACATGAGAGTGTTTCAGTAGTGTGTGGAGACAAGTGGTGTTGCAAAGTGATGGGTCTCTAGTGTGTGGATTTATTTTTAACTTCAACTGTTCTTCGTGGCCCTTCTAAGGATGTTAATATATGTAATTTTTGGAGTGATTGCTCAGCAAAAAGTATTGTTTGCGCTCAGTCATCACTAGAACTGTATACTATAAGCGAAAGGGTAAAATTTTACAAGTAGAGTTTGAGGAATTGAAACTTAAATTGAGAAAGTAATACCCTGAAAAGTAAAAGCAAATTGGATATGTCAGATTTTGTGTAACATTAATTCTGCCTGTTAATCTGTGTTCTTAGGGCATAATTGTGACTTGAATTGTTCAGGAGCAATGATCATAAACTACTAAGTCTTCAAGTGACACATTTAACAGAAGAGATCAAATTTTGCACACTTATGGATATTGTATGCTTCAGCATAGTATATGGTCTCAGACTTGAGCTGCCTTAGTGCATAGTTCGTTGTAGACTGCTGCTGTTTGTGTGGCATCTATTTAGTTTTACCGCCTTTATTCATTGTAATCTAAAAGTTTGTTCTGCTTGGTTGCCTACAGGATTGTCTTAACTTTTGCTACTTACCTTGCAAAAATGGATGTTTTTCTTTATTTTATTAGTTTTTGCAAAAGATTTTGATTTTAAGATTTCATTGTATTTGTCTACACATCAGTAGTTATGTATTCGACACCTATAATATGAATATTAAGACCAACACATGTCTTATAATACGAGTATATAGGAACAAAATCAGAAAGGCTAAGGCACAAAATGAGTTACACTTAGCAAGGGACATAAAAGGTAATAAGAGGTTCTTTAAATACATTGGGAGCAAGAGGAAGAAGACAAAGGAGATGAAGGAAGGAAGGAAGGAGAGCTAATAATGGATGATATCAAGGAAACTCTGAGGTGTTTAGTGTCTATTTTGCTTCAATTTTCACTAAAAAGGTTAATGGTGACCAGATACTCAGCATAATTAATATTAACAATAAGGGGGAAGGAACACAAGTCAAACAGGGAAATAATAGATTAAAGAATATTTAGAAATTTGATATATTCAAGCTAGCAGTGCCTGATGACATTCATCCTGGGGTACTCAAGGAACTAGCTAAAGCAATCTTGGACCCGTTAGTAATTTTCTTTGAGAATTCCCTGAAGGACAGGTGAGGTCCCAGAAGACTAGAGAAGGGCAAACAGCACTAGTCTTTAAAAGGAACAAAAAGGACCTGTGGAATTATAGACAAGTAGCCTAACTTTGATACCTGGAAAGATACTGGAACAAATTATTAAACAGTGTGTAAGCACCTGCAGGTTTGTAAGGAATAGCCAGCATGGATTTGTCAAGTACAGATCGTGGCAAACCAAACTAATTTCCTTCTTTTGACAGGTTACTGGCCTAGTGGATAAAGGAGGAAGCTGTGGATGTGAGATCTTGATTTTAGTAAGGTATTTAACAGTCCTTCATGATATTCTCATAAGCAAACTAGGGAAATGTGGTCTTGATTAAATTACTGTAAAGTAGATGCACAACTGATGGAAAGACTTTATTCAAAGAGTAGTTATCAATGATTTGCTGTCAAACTGAGAGGGTTTAAATAGTGGGGTCTTGCAGCGGTCAGTACTAGGTCTGGTACTACTCAGTGTGTTCATTAATGACTTGGATAGTGGAGTGGAGAGTAAGTTTTAAAAGCTTGTAGATGACACCAAACTGGGAAGGGTTGCAAGCACTTTGGAGGGTAGGATCAGATTTCAAAATGTCCTTGACAAATTTTAGAATTGGTGTAAAATCAACAAGATGAAATTCAATAAAGACAAGTGCAGAGTACTTCACTTAAGGAAAAATCAAATGTACAGCTATAAAATGAGGAATAACTGGCTAAGTGGTAGCACTGCAAAAGGATCTAGGAGTTTTAATGGATCATAAATTGAATACAGGTCAATGACATGATGCTGTTAGGAAAAAGGCTAATATAGTTCTTAAGTGTATTAACAGGAGTGTCATACGTTAGACACAGGAGGTGATTATTCCACTTGGTACTGGTGAAGCCTTAACTGTAGTACTGTGCTGAGTTGTGGGTGCCACAGTTTAGGAAAGATATGGAGAAATTAGAGTTTTGAGAAGAGCAACAAAAATTATAAAAGGTTTAGAAAACCTGACCTATGAGGAAAGGTGAAAAAACTGTACATGTTCAGTCTTGAAAGAAGACTTTGGGGGACCTGATAAGTCTTCACTTAAGTTAAGGGGTATACCAGAGAGGATGGGGATCAGTTGTTCTCCATGTCTGCCAAAGGTAGGACAAGCAGTAATAGGCTTAATCTGCAATAAGAGAAACTTAGTTTTTCCAAATATCTAACCTTTCTAACTATAAGGATAGTTTAAGCTCTGGAATAGGCTTCCAAGGGAGGTTATGGAGTCCCCATCACTGGATGTTTTTAAAAACAGATTGGATGGATACCTGTCAGGGATGATCTAGGTTTATTTGGTCCTGCCACAATGCAAGGGGCTGGACTTGATGGCTTCTTAAGGTACCTTCCAGCCCTACATTTCTATGGTTTTTTTTAATCAAATATTTATAATCAATAAAAATTGCATCTGTGTATAGTTTGTCTTCGTAAATTTAATTCCTATTGGTGATGGTGGATTCTGTGCCAGTGTTGTCCTTGTAAATATTTCCTCTTTGAAATGCCTAGGTGATCCTATTTTATCAGCATGTGTGGTAATTTAGGATACTGAGTCAGTGTAGGTAACAGTGGCAGCTAATAGGGACGTGCAGGATTAACAGCTACAGCTCTGAGTGTAATATTGCTGCTCCTGTGTGCATCCATGTGTTCACAGGTTTGAAACATTTTGCTGGTGTTGTCTGAGTCTGTACATGCACTGTATATGCCTTTGCATCCCTCCCCACCTGAGGGCATATAGGGGAGTGCTGGCCCCCTGTTACTGCTCTGTTCCTTTACCACCCATGGCAGTGAATTGGAATTCATCAGTGTCTTCCCTGCTCCTTGTAGCAAATTTGCCTCACAGATTTCCTTATATAAAAAAAAAGACCTGTCCCGCTTTGTATTCCTTTAGCTAGTTTTTCTGTATATTTTCAAAGAAAAAATATCTACCCTGTAGGTGGCATTTTTTCTTTTTCCTCTGTTGATTGTTGATTGCTTGGCGAGCACCATGACTTGTTTTCTCACTTTGTGGCTCATGTTAAAACCTTGGGCTGCAAACTCTGTTGCTCCTGCAGTGGCAACACTCAGTTCTTGTTCTGCAAGAGAAGGGAATGTGCCTAATTGATATCCGCTCTGGTGGTCCTTCTATAACAGGATCCTCTGGGCTAGGGACAGTCCCATCAATGGTAAGGAAAGGTGGCATCAGATTCCGAGCATCAAACTACTTCCACTAAGGGGTCTTGCTCCTTTAGTGCTCCCGGAAGCCAGAATTCAACACATTTGATCCTGTGTCCCTGGGATGGGTGTAGTGGGGTTAGCTCCCTCTCTGATCTGCTCATGGTCCCCAAAGCCAAGCACATTAGTATCTGTGCACTCTGCACTGGCTCTCGTTTCCACATTGACCTTGGCACTGAGCTCTTTAGGCAGAACAGAATGTTGCTCGAAAGGTGACTCGGTGCCAGTTATCGTCCTCTCTTCCAGGGAAGAAGAAAAAGGACTTATGACTGTCCTGGGCATCACATCTCAGGACTAGACATAGAATTGGCCTATGCCATGGAGGCCTGGGCTTCCAAGGCATCATTTGCCTCAGTGCTATATCATCCCTTGCATTGGAGGCATTTACCAGGCTCTTTTCCTATGTCATCTGTCTAGGTGCTGATACTCCTTTTACCAGTACTGATCACATTGGTGCCTTTAATGCTGAGAATCTCTGATCATGCCATCTGAATGTTCCCTAATCTGGGGAGATCTGCATCACATTTGACTTCATTTATTCTTCCTCTGTGGCATTCTTGGAACTCCTGCGTGTACAAATCCACTTAAGGGGTTGCGGTCATTCTTGCAGTCATCCAGAATTGACATTTGAAGCCCACTGTACAGTTCCCCCTTTTAGATAATCTGATGGTCCTCTTAACTTTCCCAGTCCTACACCTACACCAGGGGCATCCCCAGAGGGTGGTATCATGGCATTACCAGGAAATTTGTGCTCCACCTACCTTTCCTGAAAGAGTGCCTCACTATTAGGTCTCCTCAGAGATTACCTGGAACTTCTTCCCAAGTCAGGTCTACTAATGGACTGGCCAAAGGTTTCATTAGGAAGAGTGGAAGGTTCCTGATGAGGACCTTAACCCAGATTCAGGGCCATCTTGCTATCATTGTCTCCTTATGAAACATTACTCCTAATTGGTGTCCTTGCAGTGATTATAGGGCATTGCAAGACTGCACAGAATTATTGAACACCAGTTATGGAGCAGTTGGTGGAAGAAGAGGATACAAACTACTTGAAAACTTGCAGTTAAAGTAGCTTGGCGGGGTAGCTGTGCTGATTGATGAGGGTGTCCTTGGACTCTTGCTAGACTTCATCTGCACCCTTTCCAACATTCGCTGAAGACAGTATTCCAGTCCTTAGTCCCATATGGACAAGGGTCTCGTTGTTGCTGCCATCCTTTCCTCTATGAGGTGGTGGATAAACCTGGAGACAGTCTGCAAAGGGGTGCGCTTTCGCTTTCCTTTTTTCTTCAGCGATACAGGTAACAGATGTTACCACATAAGGATGGGGATTACACTTCGATCATTTTGCACACTCAAGGTCTGGGGTCTTGAGTCAGCTCTTCACATAAATATATTAAAGCACAGGGCAGTTTTGCTTACAAATTTATTTCCTTTTCTGAAGTGTTAGTCTTTAGATACAATACATAAATCTTGATCTTCTCTCCCCTCTGTGTCAGAAAGCAATCAAATTTTGAAGCTGATGGCGTTATTTGATGCTAAACATGACAGCCCTTCACAGACATTGGAGCGAGCAATAGCCTAGCAGTTTACTGCATCAGGCAGTACACAGCTCATCATGTGTGATCTATGGAAGATTCTCTGAAAATCCTTTTCTGTAGGTGAGGTTCTCTTCAGGTAGTCTTATTCTGGTTGGAGGCAAAACACGTGCTGCCTATTCTGCCCCAGAGGAAGGGGGAAGAAGTCTAGGTTCTCTCCCAGATGCCTTTCTTGGTCCAGTCTTGTGTGACTTCCCCACTGGCTCTGTTCATCCTCAGTTACCAGAAAGATGAGACAAATTACAGCCACAGTGACTTTCACAGCTTCTTCTTTGGTGAGACAGTTCTGGGTCATGGATCTGCTACATCCAGCTCTCTGTATGACCTCTCTCACTCCTGAACATTCCAGATGTTCTCTTTCAAAATCAGGGGAGGATCCATCACCCCAAGTCTCTGTGGAACATGGAAGTTTGACTGGCTGAGCATAATACTGAGAGACGCTGCTCTGAGGAAGTACAGAACATTCTCCTACAAGTAGGAAACCACTTACTAGATCTCTCTCTAGGATGATGTGGAAAGATCTTCTATCTTGGCCACTAAACAAGGGCTTGGTTCATTGAAAACTCCTGTCCCCAAAATTCTGGACTCAGTAAAATTTTCAGAAGTGACTAAGTGACTTAAGCTCCTGAATCTCTTTCACTTTTGAACATGGAAGTTGGTATAAAATTTTCAGAAGTGCCTGTCTCCTACACCTCAAGCAAACGCACCTTTACTGTCAGGTCATTGAGTCTGTTTAGCTGCCATATCTGTCTGTCATCAATTTGTAGAAGTCCAAACAGTGACACTTCAAATGTAATCTTTAATTGGTGGTCGCTTTAGCAGATGAGATCTGTGAGACAGTGGGAGTGAAGTATAGGGGGGACTGAAGTAGGGAGTTGCTGCAGGAAGGGAGAAAAAGAATTGCTTTAAGAAGAGTTTGCTGCTGTACAAATTCTCTTGACATGGACTGAAATACTGGATGATTTAAACAGGTATTTAGAATACAGAGTATGTGAGAACAGATTAGATTAAAGGAGTGTCAAACTCATTGTGGGGAAAGAATCAAATTCCATTTTAAAAGTATAGCTCAGGATACAAGTTTAAGACCCTGCACTCCTGTTTAGTACACAGCAGAATTTTAACTAGTAACAATGGGAGGGTTGCACAAAGATCAAGGGTGGAAGATAGGTATTCTGTAGTAATTAAGCTTTTAGTTAATGCTCCCAAAGCTCTTCTGCGGTGGTTGGCTCACCAACTGAGAGGCAGTGTGGACAAAACAACTTCTGTTTGGTAAAAGATAAAGTAATTAGTGTAAGACTTCTGATATTTAAAGGCATACAAATACAAAATAAAGGTATATACATCGTATGTCTCTTAACAAGGATTGCACTGGACAGTTACTAAGCCTCAATATTTACAGTACTTTCACATTTAAAAGTTAGGAGTTCCTGAAGGTGTTAGCTGTATTATTTTGGGACTAAAAGTTACTTCTTTAGGTAACTGTTTTTCAGAACTTTAAAATACCTTTGTTATAGCACTGATATGACTGTTTTTTCCTTCCTGCAGTCATAGGTTAAACATTTGAAATGTTGTCAACTATAGGTCTTTTCTAGGTGAGTATTATAATCACATAAGTACAGCTCTTTTATATAACAATTCAGTAGTACTGCTCTTAAATTTCAGAATTATAATAAATACTTAGTTTGACTCTTTTTATAGTCTTACCATAAAAGATCTGTCAGTTAATATTTCTCCCAAATCAAACAAATAATGTTGGCATTTTTAATATGACGTGTACATTGTTTCAGATGCGGATTTGCTTTTGTAGACATCATGGCAGTTTGAATAATACAGAAGTAGTAGTTAACTTATTCATTGTGTATTCTAACGCTTTTATTTAGAAAAAAAATTTCACCTAACTCATATTATTCTTGGTAAAATTGAACAGGCAAGCTTGATTTTAAGGATTTCTGCTTTGCATTTTTAATTCACACTCACATTGTGGGACTTCTAGAAAGTATTGACATAAGATTAGAACAAATAACTTCAGTTTAGCCAAACATTTAATATATTTCTGAAGAGATTTTAAAACAAAATTCCATAAATGGTGGTGAGTACACCTTCGTTTTAAATCACTCTTCGCAATTCAAGGAGAGGACGATTTTTTATTTTTGAATTCCTTTTGTTTGATGGATTATACCTCCTGTTCCTTAGTCTTCACTTCCAGATGGTCCCAGTCCCTGCATTCATAGTTCTCAAGTGTCCTTCCCTCCCCCGTCAGGGTAAGAGGCAGGGAGGGGAAGGAAGAGGTTGACTTCCCCACAAATATCCTGTAGTTTAGGGAAGGCAAACTGACCTGGGAGTCAGGGGACCATGAATTCTGGTGTCTCACCTGATTTCTGTTCATATTTCTGGAAACTGGAGTCCTTTACTGAGCAGGCACTCATACCTTGTTCTAGAAGGACTGGCAGATACAATCATTTTTCCTCATTACACAAGTAGGTTAACAGAGTTCACATTGTCTGTGATAAGCAGGATAGTAAGCGGGTTCCAAATTCAGTAGATCCAAATCAAAGGGTACGTCTACACTACGGGATTATTCCGATTTTATATACACCGGTTTTATAAAACAGATTGTATAAAGTCGAGTGCACGCGGCCACACTAAGCACATTAATTTGGTGGTGTGTGTCCATGGTCCGAGGCTAGCGTCGATTTCCGGAGCGTTGCACTGTGGGTAGCTATTCCATAGCTATCCCATAGTTCCCGCAGTCTCCCCCGCCCCTTAGAATTCTGGGTTGAGAGCCCAGTGGCTGATGGGGCAAAAATCATTGTTGTAGGTGGTTCTGGGTAAATGTCGTCAGTCATTCCTTCCTCCGTGAAAGCAACAGCAGACAATCATTTTGCGCCCTTTTTCCCTGGATTGCCCTGGCAGACACCACAGCATGGCAACCATGGAGCCCGTTCAGCCTTTTTTTTTTTTTTTTTTTTACAGTCACCGTATGTGTACAGGATGCCGCGGACAGAGGCGATACTCCAGCGCTACACAGCAGCATTCATTTGCTTTTGCATGATAGCAGAGATGGTTACCAGTCGTTCTGTACCGTCTGCTGCCAGTGTAATTTGGCAATGAGATGACGGTTATCTGTCCTTCTGTGCTGTCTGCTGCTATCATGGGTGCCCCTGGCTGAGATCGGCCGGGGGCGCGAAAGCAAAACTGGGAATGACTCCCCGAGTCAATCCCTCCTTTATGGTTTCTAAAAATAGTCAGTCCTGCCTAGAATATGGGGCAAATGTACTAGAGAAGCAGTGTATCAGAGAGTACAGCTGCTCTGTGTCAGATCCCGCAGAAATGATGAGCTACATGCCATTCACGGGGGGTGCCCCTGCAACAACCCCACCCATTGCTTCTCTCCTCCCCCAACCTTCCTGGGCTTCTGTGGCAGTGTCCCCCCCCATTTGTGTCATGAAGTAATAAAGAATGCAAGAATAAGAAACACTGAGTTTTTAGTGACATAAAATGAGGGGGAGGCAGCCTCCCAGTGCTATGATAGTCCAGGCAGGACATTAAGCAGTGTGGGGGAGAGGAGCCCAGCATCCCACTGCTATGATAGTCCAGGCAGTACAGAATCTTTTCTTTTCACATGAAAGGGAGGGGGCTGATTGAATCTCAGCCCCCAGTTGATATGGTGAAGACGGTTACCAGCCGTTCTGTACCATCTACTGGGAATGACCGGGAGTCATTCCTATTTTCACCCAGGCGCCCCCGGCCAGCCTCACCTGAAGCCAGCCAGGAGCGCTCACGGGTTGATAAGGACGGTTACCAGTCCTACTGCACCGTCTGCACCGGGGAGGGGAGAGGAGCGGATACTTCTCTTCACTGCTGCAGCATCGCGTCTACCAGCAGCATTCAGTAGGCATAGGGTGACATTGAAAGAAGTCAAGAAATGATTTCTTTCCCTTTTCTTTCGCATTGGGGTGGGGGGGGGGGGAGTAAATTGACGAGCTATTCCCTGAACCACGCTGGACAATGTATTTGAACCTACGGGCATTGGGAGCTCAGCCAAGAATGCAAATACTTTTCGGAGACTGCTGGGAACTGTAAGATAGCTGGAGTCCTCAGTACCCCCTCCCTCCCTCCCTGAGTGTCCATTTGAGTCTCTGGCTTCCTGTTACGCTTGTCACGCAGCACTGTGTAGCCTGTAGATTTTTTTTAAAACGCTTTGGCATTTCGTCTTCTGTAACGGAGCTTTGATAGAACAGATTTGTCTCCTCATACAGCAATCAGATTCAGTATCTCCCATACGGTCCATGCTGGAGCTCTTTTTGGATTTGGGACTGCATTGCCACCCGTGCTGATCAGAGCTCCACGCTGGGCAAACAGGAAATGAAAATCAAAATTTCGCGGGGCTTTTCCTGGTTACCTGGCCACTGCATCCGAGCTGAGATTGCTGTCCAGAGCGGTCACAGTGGTGCACTCCGGGATACCGCCCGGAGGCCAATACCGTCGAATTGCTGCCGCACTAACCCTAATCTGATATGGTAATACCGATTTTAGCGCTACTCCTCTCGTCGGGGAGGAGTACAGAAACCGATTTAAAGAGCCCTTTATATCGATATAAAGGGCCTTGTAGTGTGGACGGGTACAGCGTTAAATCGGTTTAACGCTGCTAAAATCGGTTTAAACGCGTAGTGTAGACCAGACCTTACTCACTGAGACTCACTGCCTCTCAGAATGAATGTGCCAAATCTATGGATTTAGCTATCCTGTCTATAACCACTAGATAACATCTTCCTTCCAGATCCTGGAATAGATACCCAGGATTAATGATATCAACATCCTACTGCTCTTTAGCAACTAATTGTGTAACTCCCAGGCAAAATATGTGGCATCCTGTTCTAGTGGCTAGCTCACAGAGTGGATAACAATAGATTAATGGTATTTTAAAGCCATTAGTGACTATTGTGATCATCTAGTCTGACTTTCTGCATAGAACAGGTGAGAAAATTTCCCCAAGTTATTACTGCATCAAGCCAATACTTGTGTTTGGACAGAGTTAATCTTTTGGAGATGAACTGATGGGGAATCCATCATATGCTTGGTAGTTTATTCAGATAGTTAATTATCCTTATTACTGCTTTGATTGTTTCTTGTTACTGTTTAGCTCAAGTGATAGATGTCTTGATTGGGGATCTGAAGATACGGGGTTCAAACCTCACCGATAACTATATTCATTTTCTTCAAAAGCAAAGAAACTCTGGTTTAATAAATTGCATGGTTACAAAACATGCTTCAGTTTATGGCACAACATGCAATAAGAGGTGTGCTTCATGCCAGCAGGGACAAGGGACACAGCCGGCAAAATCTGGCTGCTGGAGCACAGGCACACACCTGACTGTTGCAGCTACTCCTGGGTGTAGTCCATTTCAAGAAGTGCATAAGAAGCTGTGGAGTGTTTTGGGAAGCGAATGACATTGCAGGCTTCCCCTACTGTGAATACCTGCCACCATTCCTTCCATGGTACCTTTCTTGAAGATTATTTCCATCTGTATGCCTGATGTGACCAGAGTACATAAATGTGTGCCTATTGATTTCTGATGAGTTAGCTTCTCTCCAGTAATGCTTCTAACACAATTGTGTCTTTTCCATCTCAGAAGATAAGATGCTCAAGTCTTTGCTAGCACCACATCTCAAAGACTTCAGTTTTTCTTTTTTCAGCAGCATTATTTTCCCAGGAATCACATCTATAAGTTGCTATGGAAAAAAATAAGGTTTTCACCAGTCTAACCTTCATACGTTTTGAGATGCCACACTTTTGCAAGAGAGGCAGTGGCTGGGTGAGCCATTCCTAGTCATCTTCTGATGCAACCCTAACTGTCATTAAATAAAGGTTTTCTTTTGTTAGTAAACTGCTCTACAGTTGCAAAGTGGATTTGGAGGCATAATATACTTTAAGGTAACATTTTCACAAGCACCGATATGATTTAGGAGCTTAAGTTCAACTGGCTTTCAGTGGGTGTCTAAATTACTCTTGATGGGACTAGGGAGCCTGTGTTATGTGCATGTGAAAATTTTACGCTTAATTGTCACAAGGTCTTTAGGATTATAAACATTAGGTGGTGTCTAGGTGAATACATTGTGTCATAAATAGTTGTCTGATATAGACGTTGCCTTTTCTCATCTGCAGGTATGCATTTCAGGACAGCATGGCTGTGGTTATCCATTTGCATGGTTTTCTGATTGTGGTGGGGGACCATGGACATTCACCACTTCTCTGGATTGACCATTCCTGATGGGACTTGCGTGTTGTAGGGGGTGAATTGGGTGAGGCGTTCTTCACTTTTTGCTACCGAGGAAGATGCAAGATGTGTTTATGGTGGGCGCAGGTGGTACCATTAAAGAGTCAAAAGTAACTCTTGCTGAGTTGTATGACAAATATAAAACATGATAGAGATGCCACCAGCAGGTCTGATCACCACCTAGCTCTATGTTCAGTGCTACAGGAAAGTTATCTACTGTAGTATCAAATTCTAACAGTACTTGGTGTAGGAACTGCAGCTACTTTTGTGCATTAAAGGCAACCAAAGCATAACCTACATTCTTTATGGCCAGTATGCGAAATGCATTCCAAATCCTGGTGCTGCCTTTGCTAGCCCCTCATTTAATTCAGTTATACACCTTCACCAGTGCCTGGTATGCTGTCTTTGCCACCAATGCCTTCTAGTCCCCCTAAACCTGTTCCATGTCCTGTACTTGCCCTGCTTCTTGTTCCTCCATTTCCCCTGGCTCCTTCTGTACTATCAGTGATACCAGGAAGGTCTGTGAAACCTCCAGCTGTAACACCTTTTACATACTAGAATAAATGGGTCCGGAATAGTGAATATGAGCAACAGTTTGAATCCAGTGTTTCTCTCAATAATCCTATAAAGCCTCAGATGAATTCTCAAAAGTAGTGCGAAACCCCTTCCTATCACTTTTTTCTTTTAAATGTCAGTGTTCATGGAATACCCTTTCAGTGAAATCTGATATGAAAAGATTCTTTTCCTGAGCTCTGAGTTGATGCAGTACATATGCAGATGCAGTACTGAAATCATGGAAATGGATCAGATGAAGGACTTCTTAACACAAACCTTTAGTTTGTGGCAAACTGGGGTATGACTACTCTGTATTAGCCTGCTCGCAGATTAACTGTACATTAGCAGGTAGTTCTGTGTACTTTATTTGCAGACCAAATTGGAAGTGGTTTTCCTGGTTCAGGTATTGGTGTTCCAGGGTTTGGAAGTGGTCCTAGTAAACAGAGTGGAATATGAAGTGTTGGAGGTGGATCTCGGAACTCTGGGAATGGGCCTAGTTAAGTGATCTCCTTGCTTTGATAGTGGTGTTAAGAATTTAAGTGGGCCCCAAGGGCTTTTGGGAAGCCAGAGTCAACTGCCATTAAAGTGCAAAGTATGCCATTTGGTGTGTCAGTTAATGACATTCTTGAGTTCTTTTATGATTACAAAGTTACCCTGGGCTTGGTCTTACTAAAATGCCATGAAAAGAGTATGCCTGTGGGAATAGCAGTAGTTGCATTTGAGGCTGATAGTGAAATAATGGCAGCTGTTCTAAGTGACGGGTAGGCTTAAAAGTCAAACTTATTTTAGAGTTGCTGTCGACGTAAAGTATGTCATGTTGCTATTTGTAGTGATGTAACTAATACAATAAAAACCAATCTGAATGTATTTCCAGATTAGAACCTGGGAATTGTTTAAATCATAAATGTTTGTTTTGATAACTTGAGGCCACTGGTTGGACTCAGGACAGAGCGATGCTTTTAGTGATAACCAAGAAGTAACCTGGGTTGGGCCTTGCAGGTGAAGAAGGTCAAACCTTGTTTTGCACACTCACTGGTTGGATCTTTGTGCTGCCTCGGGGCCTTTTTGTGAGGCGATCATACCGATTGGTCCCAGACCCAGTATACACAAGGGAGCTGGAGCCATATAAGAGTACCACTTCCACCATCCCATCAGATGTGTCCATCTTTGTCCTCCACGTATGTTCTGCAGGGCCAGGCACCAGAATGTGGGTTACCACAGGGGGCAGATTAGGGATGCTGCTCACCCTCAAGAGCAGTCCAGAAATCTACACTGTCTTTTATTTGCTTATTGCAGCTGAGGACAGTGACCAGCTTGGGGAATACTCTGTAGGCATAGGCATTTAAATTGACCAGCAAGAAGCATAGGGCTCCCTCCACACTGAGGGTGGGGCAGTGAGTGATTGGTGTAGGGTGATCAGATGTCCCAATTTTATAGGGACAGTCCTGATTTTTGGGTCTTTTTCTTATATAGGATCCTATTACCCACCTCCCCGTCCCGATTTTTCACACTTGCTGTCTAGTCACCCTAGGTTGGTAGCATGTTGCAAATGGATCTTCTGCCTATATCATCATACTGCATGTTGAGGGCTGGGTGGGAGTGGCTGTCTTATACCAGTGGAAAACTTTTCTTGAAATGCCCAAACCTGTGCAGCTGGTGACTCCCTCATCTAAGGGACTCCAGAGAACACCACTCTTGTTAATTGCAGCCCTGTAAATTGCTGTAAATGTGTGTAGTTGTGCAGCTGCTCTGACATACAGTAATTCTTAACAACTGAAATGTTAACATGAAGTTAGGAATTAATAATAAAATTATTTGAGGTTATTAAACATTTCAGACGCTGCGTCCTAAATGTATGGAGGACTAAAATTCTAGCGCAGAGCATTAATTTAATTAAAAAGCTTTGGCTACCTATAAGCACACTCACCTAGGTTTTAAAATAGAGCAGTGTTTAGCTATACCAAATACGCTCATTGTAGATTTGTCTCTTACTATTTACCCTCACAGCACAGTATAGCCTTTTGTGCATGGAGGCAAATTTCTGGCAATTGTTTTAGTGTTGCTTGACATAATAACAAATCCAGCAGTATTGGGGTAGTCTCCAAAGGGAAGTGATGAAACAACCATGGATAAGTTTAATGCGGTACGTATTTATTAGGTGGAATGGGAAATTGGCCCAAAATATGATCTTCCTTCTGTGCTATATATGAAATCTTGATATTTGCATTTGTTACTGTTACAAAGTATAGGTTATAATCTAAACCCATCTAAACTACTTAGTGATGTTTCCTGCACCTATATCTCTTGGAAATGCTGTGTCCTATTTGATGGTGTTAGCCTTTTTCTGGTGTGCTACTCTTTCTCCTGAGTAGACTCATAGGGTTAGAAGGGACTGCAAGGTTAGTCTAGTCTAACCCTCTGCCAAGATGCAGGATGTGTTGCATCTAAAGACAGGTGGCTATCCAGCTTCCTTTTGAAAACCTTCAATGAAAGAGCTTCCACAACCTCCCTGTGAAGTCTGTTTCATTGTCCTACTGTTCTTTCAGTTAGATTAAATCTCAGGAAAAACTTCCTAACAGAATGGAGGTAAACATTTTACAAGTTGTTAAATTATACTTGGATATATAAAAAAAAGGCCTCTTTCCTTGAGAGAGTTTAATCTTATTTGTGTGTAATTTCCGCCCCCCGTCCTCCAACACTGTAATAGTTACATGAAACTGTATAGACTTAAAGCCCTAACTGCTGAGCCATCTACCCACTATCAAGCCACTTTAAGTTATCTGAAGTTAGAAACCCAGAATCACCACTTCTGAATGTTAGATACACACAGTAAAATTTCTTCTTTCTCTAGCCTTTATTCCTGATAGTTGCTTATAGAACACTGCCATTCACTATTCACATAGGCACTAGGCAGCTCAGCATCTTGACTGCTATTTCTTCACAAGGTTAGCCAAGTCCTCTGAGGAATGATTGGGTAAGCTGGCTGTCTATTATAAATCTCAGTTTACCAGCTCATCCTAATTCCAGGATCAGTTCCAGTGTTCTTAAGATTGAAAATTGAGTGTGGCAAATGTTACCTCACAGAATGACAGGTGGTCTGTCCAGTTCCTACCTTGGACTAGGACAGGATAGGACTTTCTTCTGCCTCTGTCATAACATATTCCCAGATTTGGACCTTAGCGTCCAAAATATGGGTGTTAGCATGAAAACCTTCAAGCTTAGTTACCAGCTTGGACCTGGTAAAGCTGCCACCACCCAAAAAATTAGAGTGTTTTGGGGCACTCTGGTCCCCCCAACAACCTTCCCTGGGAACCCCAAGACCCAAATTCCTTGAGTCTCACAACAAAGGGGAATAAACCATTTCCCTTCCCCCCTCCAGGTGTTCCCTCCCTGGGTTCCTGGAGAGATATACAGAAGCAAGCTCCGTGAATCTAAACAGAGGGATTCCACCCTCCCTATTTCCAGTCCTGGAAAACAGAAGTACCGAGAGCTAATCTCTCTTCCCCACTCACCCAGAGGGAATGCAAAGTCAGGCTAGTAAATCTAACACACACAGATTTCCCCCTGACTTCTTCCTCCCACCAATTCCCTGGTGAGCACAGACTCAATTCCCTGGAGTTCCCCACTAAAGAAAAACTCCAACAGGTCTTAAAAAGAAAGCTTTATGTAAAAAGAAAGAAAAATACATAAAAATGGTCTCTCTGTATTAAGGTGACAAATACAGGGTCAATTGCTTAAAAGAAATATGAATAAACAGCCTTATTCAAAAAGAAAACAATTCAAAACACTCCAGCAACTACACACATGTAAACATATAAACCACTGTCCTTTCTGTACTTACAACTGGGAAACAGAAGATTAGAAAGCAGGAGACAGAAAAATCCTTCCCATAGCTGAGAGGGACAGACCCAAGACAAGAACAAAGGACTCACACACAAAACTTCCCTCCACCCAGATTTGAAAAAGTCTTGTTTCCTGATTGGTCCTCTGGTCAGGTGTTTCAGGTTACTCCTTTCCAGGTGAAAGAGACATTAACCCTTAGCTATCTGTTTATGACAGCCTCCACCTCACTTCTGGAGCTGTTTAGTGCTATCACCCATATTCCTGTGCTAATACCTACCTGGAAAGAAGGACAGAGGCAGGTAGACGTTAAGTTACTTGTATTCTGGTAGTGCTAGGGTCTATTATACTAGGCAATGTGTAGAATACAGCTCCTGGCTCAGAGCTTACAACCTAAAAGAGAAAATGGACAAACACCTACAGATATAGGTGTTACCAAGTGCTACTTACCTATTGTTAACGGGACATTTAATCTGTTCGTGGGATTTTTATTTTTTTTAATTGAGGAATTGGTTTTATTTCTTGTCTTGTCTTCCTCACTGGGCCTGGTGCTATTGTCCTAGATCAGGGTGGATTTGATTTAAATCACTAGTCAGGAAGACTCTATTTAATTGTGGATTTCTACATAAAAGTGCATTCTTGTTGTTTGTTATAACCTTAATACATATTCTTCACAACTCGGAGATAGATGTAGGTTTTGTTTTTAGATTGGGGTACACTATACATTTTTAAAGTGATTTATTTTGAAAACTTTTCAGATTAGTTTTACAGCTATATCAGAAAATGAATGATTGTTTGGTTATTTCATTTACCAAAGGTAATTAAGCAGATATTTATGAAGTCATTGGGAGGTGAACAATCTCCAGTTCAATAGGTTAATCATTAATATTTGGAGGATTTTCTTGCCATGCTGTATTAGGAGGATAGACATTTAAATTATTTAATTAAAACAGCATTATATATTCTAGATTTTTTTCATCAACAGCAGACATAGATGATATTTTAACAAAACATGCATAAGAATTTTTGAATTTAAACATTCAATTTTTTAAAATCAGGTTTGTTTTAAAAATTGTCTAAAATAGTTAAATTCTTTTGATATATTTCAATCAACTGTCAGCCAGGTCAACATGAGAAACTTAAAATATTGGTGTCTGCAGCTAACTCAGTCGTCTTGACCTTCATTTTTCTGTTTTGTTCATAATCTGGAAAAGAACAACAAGCTTTTCTGCTTTTTTAGGTCCCAAACAATTTCTCAATTTGGAATGAATTAGTCCAAAGGAAGAAAATGTTCTTTCTACACTGACAGAGGAAGCTACTGCTGTTAAAAATGAGATCCACTTCAATAGTCTCTGAATCCAAGTGCTGAAGTGACTTCCACCAGTTCACTGGTGTGACTTCCTTTAAATCATCATCAGCAAACACATATTTCTTGAATGATTCACCCTTAGCTCTGAAGTTTGTTTATAGTTGGCATTATGCGGGGATGATTGCTGGATGTCCATGTCATAGCCAGTTCCTCCTCTTCAGCAGTTAAGGTTTGACCCTGGTACTGAGTATTGAGAATATTTGCAAGAAAAGGAGCTGGGATAGTGCTTGTCCCATTCATTTTTTTTAATGCTTGTAATTTAACACACTCATTGCATATTTATCTTTTTAAGATCTCACTCAGTTTCTTCCAGATTTCAACAGCATCAGCAATAAAACAGCTATTTCCCTGCATTTTGTTCAAGGCTACAGAAATAGGCTTCAGGGTACTCAGCATGTGTTCAACGTTTCTCTTAAGCCCAATGTTGAGAACTTTGTCTGTGACAGTGCCATCTATTTTTTTCACAATTTTGTTCACAAACTAATCGGATTAGGACACTTCTTGATACAGTGCTCAAAACAGTCCACTACTGAGTTCCATTGCATGTCTTGTGGGAGAGTTAGCTTGGTTCCTCCCACTTTTTTCAGAGCAGCTGCTGCGAAATGGTTATTGTGGAAGTACACTTCTACCCCGATATAACACTGTCCTTGGGAGCCAAAAAAATCTTACTGCGTTATAGGTGAAACCACATTATATCCAATGTGCGTTGATCTGCCAGCGTGCACAGCCCTGCCCTCCCGGAGCACTGCTTTACCACGTTTTATCTGAATTCGTGTTATATCGGGTTGCGTTATCAGGGTAGAGGTGTATTTTGCAATTTCAACAACATTAGCCTTTTATTTCTGGAACACTGAAGTCTTCAGACAGGAGGTGCATCAAATGAGCACTGCAACCGTAGGTTGTTAGCTTGGGACTCTCTTCACTCTCTTCTAAATTTCTTCTCATTGTCTGTGACCAGACTGCGTACTAGACACTTGCATTTTCCCCCCCAGTTTGTTATAGCTTTTACTGCTACTTCTTGTAAGTATTCTGCTGTGTCTGCATTTCCTGATGAATCAGTTGTTTCTGTAAGGAAGACATTCTCTTCTTCTCTTGTCACACAAGCACATGCAACAGGACCATTGTGGACATTGCTCCACCCATCAAGACTCAGGTTAACAATTTTACCCTCTAGAACTTTTGCACACTACTCAATTTCTCTTTCATACACTTTATCCAGCAATTTGCCTGCAACATCTGTGCAACAGCTACAACTCCCCGGGCGACTTCCCCATGGCCTCCTCCCAACACCTTCTTTATCCTCACCTTAGGACCCTTCTCCTGGTGTCTGATAATGCTTGTACTCCTGAGTCTTCTAGCAGTAAGTCTTCTCACTCTCAGCTTCTAGTGCCTCTTGCTCCCAACTCCTTGCATACACACTGCAAACTGAAATGAGGTCCTTTTTAAACTCAGGTGCCTTGATTAGCCAGCCTGTCCTAATTGATTCTAGCAGTTTCTTCTAATTGGCTCCAGCTGTCCTAATTAGCCTGCCTGCTGTTATTGGTTCCAGCAAGTTCCTGTTTGTTCTGAAACTGCCCTTGTTATCTCACCTAGGGAAAATGGATCTACTTAATCTGGGACTAATATATGTGCCTTCTAACGCTCTCCTGTAGCCATCTAGCCTGACCCTGTTACAATATATATTTATTAACATTTTTTGCTGTTAACAAGCATGTTATGTCTGGAGACACAAATCCACAGTTAGAGAACTTTTTTTTTTTTTTTTTTTAAATTGGAGATCTACCTATCTCCTAGAACTGGAAGGGACCTTGAAAGGTCATCGAGTCCAGCCCTTTGCCTTCGCTTGCAGGACCAAGTACTGATTTTTGCCCCAGATTCCTAAGTGGCCCCCTCAGAGACTGAACTCACAACCCTGGGTATAGCAGGCCAATGCTCAAACCACTGAGCTATCCCACCCCCCTGCAAAGTGCAAAACTAAGCTTCTCTGATGGTTTCTTCTAGACTGAGCACGGAGTCCCATTGGGTAGATAGAAAGATTAACCTAAATGATCTCTACAGAAGCCCCTGGAACCCCATGAGATTGGGTCCCTAATCCATGAACAATTGGAACTCATTTACAAAACTTTTCTTAAACATTACATGAATATATTGTCCCATACTATAGAATTAGAATTTATAATCCCTATTCCATGATGAGGTATCTTTGAGCTATAATAGTTTTAATTAAGATATATCTTTACATTGCTTTTTGAGGGGGAATAAAGCATTTATTAAAAAAAATCTGTTTTAAATCAAATGTTGGTTTTGCTTAAAAAAGAAATCATTTTATTTTTTATCCACCCTGGTTTTCCTCTATTGCTTGGCAAACCAATGAAGATCAGCTGTTTGGTATGAAAGCACTATACAGATTCATAGCACAATATTATATATTTGGTTATGTTCTTATGAAAAGGTTTCCAGTACCCTATAGTTGTTTAATGAAAGCTTTAAAATATTCCTGACATTGAACTTTAGTCCCCCGTCTCTCCATAGAAAGCCTCTTATTTGCTGCTGGCGTTTGAATTGATCAAACCTTGATGTAGAGTTAAAAACTGAAAATACAAATACTTAAATCTCAATCACGTCTTTACTTACCTGTTAAATTCCAGGTTCTTTGTTACCTTTGTATGATTGATGAAATCACATATCTAAAGCAGACGGATGGATCTCTTTTGCCTTTAGGTAGTGGGCTTAGGGGAGAGAAATCTGAGTCTTTAATTGTGGTCTTTGTGATTGACAAGATTTTCATTTCATCTCCATAGTACAATGAGCAGGATTTTTTCAATGTTAGAATATAATCTTAGCAAAATTTGAACAAGTTAGTTTGACTGGTTGTGGTTGAGTTAGCTCATACACTATGGTGAGCTGGACATTTCTAATATATTAGAATCCAAAAGATGAAATATTAGTGATTGTGAAACTAGTTTGAGATTTCTAAATAAAAAATCATTGTGTAGTTTGGATTCCTAATAATGGGAATTAGAGCAAGAGAACCTATTATTATCTAGTCCAGCCCTTCATCAGTGCAGGATTGTTCCTTGCAGTATGTTCTTGATTATTCTTTTTTTCATGGTTCACTAGGTTGCATGGCAAAATTTCCCTTCTGATACATTTTATTTAAGTAGCAGTTGATGAAGAATAATAAAATATAATAATCTTCTGTAAGTTCCAGTGGAACCATTTCATTGAAAAGGTGCCAAACATAGAGAGACTTATTCAAGGTGGCCATTAATTGTAACACACCTCTATTTTATTGAACAGACTTTTTGAAGATTTAAATTAAGAATCCTTGGATTGATATTTGCCACTGAATGTTAACTTTTCTTCAGTCAGATTTTAGGAGATACTTTTATTGTCAGTCTTTAGTAAAATGCTGTTCTTAATTTTTTAGTCTTTTAAAATTTGTATACAGTAAACTTTTATACACTTCATGTATAAAAACTCCATCTTCATAGTCTATCAGGCTTGTCTGTGGAAGCAGCTGTTGTAAGGCAGACAGCATTGCTTGCCCGCACTGAGAGGAAATATACTATTTTGAGGAGGGAGAGGTTAAAAACACAGGAGTTTAGGACAGAGATTCTCAGATTTTCTCCATCTGGCACACCTACAGATTTCGTGTGTGTAAATCAATCCCGTAGATCTTTGGGATCATCAGAAGAAAAAACTGCCTCCTTTTGGGTTAGTACATGCTGTCTGCTGGGTGTGCTTTCTCTTCCTGTTTGCACTGAGCTCTGCTTCAAAGAATTGGTTATCAGTAGTGCCCTACAATTCAAGGTCCATTTTGGTCAATTTCACTGTCATAGGATTTTAACAACGGTAAATTTCATGATTTCAGCTATTTAAATCTTAAATTTCACGGTGTTATAATTGTAGTGATCCTGACCTAAAAAGGAGTTGTGGCTGGGTCGCAAGGTTATTATGGGGGGTGTGTGTGTGTGTGTGTGTGTGTTGCAATCCTGCTACCCTTACATCTGTGCTACTGCTGGTGGCGGTGCTGCATTCAGAACTTGATAGCTAGAGAGCAGTGGCTGCTGGCTAGGAGCCTGGCTCTGAAGGCAGAGCAGCACAGAAGTAATGATGGCATGGTATGGTATTGCCACCTTTACTTTTGTGCTGCTGCCTGCAGAGCTGGGCCCTCAGTAAGCAGCTGCCACTCTGCTGCCACCCAGCTCTCAAGGCAGCAGCGCGTAAGTAGGGGTATAGTATTGCCATCCTTACTTCTGCGTTGCTGCTGGCGGGTCCCTGCGTTCAGCGCTGGACACCTGGCCGACAGCCACTGCTCTCTGGCTGCCCAGCTCTGAAGGTAGTGCAGCAGTAAAGGTAGCAATACCATAACCCCCTTAAAATAACCTTGCAACCTCTCTGCAACTGCCTTTTGGGTCAGGACCCCGAGTTTGAGAAACGCTGATCTCTGTCATGAAATCTGTGTAGTATAGGGTAAAAACACACACAACACCATATTTCACAGGGGGAGACCAGATTTCACGGTCCGTGACATGTTTTTCATGGCCATGAATTTGGTAGGGCCCTACTTATCAGCCATGGTGAGAAGCTGGCTGAGTGCTGTCAAGAGCTGCAAAATGAAGCTCCTCACAATCCTTAAGCAATGCATACTGGAGCATATTGTGGTTCATTGCAGTGGAAAAGTGGTTAGTGTGAGTAGAACAACAGGAAGAAAAGAGAAGACCACTTTTTCTTGCCCCCCAGCTTGCCTTCTGGAGTCTAGTATCCCTGTGATCTCCTGGCCACTGCTTTGTTACCCATCCAGTGCCAGACCCACAGCCTGAGAACCCCTGAGAGAATTGACTTTCTCCAGTCTCATAGAAAACAATTTTATGTGGTATTATTACTTCTTTGTGACCCTGGTGTGAAGAATTGGTTCTTTTTTCCTTTCCTGCTAAGTTGTGGAGTTCTCTCATTCTCAAGCCCTAGGTGGTTGAAATAAAGAGCTTCTGTTGCAGAGTTAACAACTGAGGACAGCAGGGGGAGGCAGGAAAAGAACACCAATATTTAGGAGAAAGGGAACCCAGCTCTGCCTTAAGAAACCGTTTTTTCTCTGGATGGGTTAGGCCCTTTTTCTACTACACCTTTGTCTTTCCTCTTTGCTCCTGTTGATCTCAGTGGGCTAGACTGCAGGTTGAGCATGAAAGAGCCTCAGAACAGACCACCTCCCTTCTGCATTGTCAGCCTTATCTCAGCAACACTGATAGGTCCCTATCTCACATGCATGTCCCTCAGATATTCTCTGGGGATGCACACCAACGTCCCCTCCCCCAAAAAACAAACAAACAAAACAAAACACCCTGGTGAAATATTTACATTTTACTTTAACAGTGATTTTTCTGCAAAGTGTTTTTTTGGTATCAGGAGTTTTACAGAATCTTTCTTTTTGTGCACAGCTCTTTCATAGGCTTCTTGAGGGACTCTTCATTAATATAAATAATAATTAGCTGCAGTATGCACATTTTCATTCTTTTAATAATTTGGCTACATTAAGAAACATTAAGTGTTTCTGGTTGCATTGCTACCTACTAGTTACGAGAGAGAATTAAATATATCATCTTGGGTTTTGCAGGATGGAAAATGTTTAATTTTTTTGCCCCAACATAGTTTAGAACTGAGGCAGTGAAAACATTTCTTTATCTATGATGGGATGAATGCATTTGAGATTAGCCAGTTGCAAGCTCAGAAGAGGGATGGGGAAAAGAACAAATAGACCTTGTCTGAGCCATTGATAATAGAAAGCCAGTGGCTTTAGATAAGTAACATAGAATGTTCATCAGAATAGCCTAGTCAGTCCCCTAGCTCTAGCTCAGAACATATCTGTTTTAAAAATAAAATAAAATCTATTCTTAAAAGCTTTTGACTTTACAAGCTTTTTTGACTTCAGCTAATCAGCGCAGTGGCCATCATTCTGCACTGTCTCCTAGTAGATTAGTTCTTGCTCCTGGTGTCCTGTCCTGCCGGGAGTAGGAGTGTTATAATGCTTCCCATGATTGTGTGTTGGGAAGAGACAGGCACCACTCAAAGTTAATTGGCCAATTTAAAGAGTTCTGTTAATGGGATTGGAAAGGAGCCCCAATTAACTTTTATTGATTAGAAGGAGCAATGGCAATAATATACCTATAGTGAGATAAAAATAAGGGTCTATAAGGCTCAGACAGGGACACAGAAACCCCCTGGATCATTGGGACACCATTGATGAGCAATCAACCAGTTGTCTCCACTCCGACAATTGTGTGTCAGTACTTGAATCTCCATGAAGTGCATTCAGGTCCACTCTTTTATGTTGCCAATCCATCTCTTTTGTCAATCTCTTCTTCTGTTCCCTTGTACTGTCCCTTGGATAGGCCAGATGATCTTGTTACATGGATGTACCACTTCAGCTTGTGCTTCTTCATGGTCATCAGGAGGTCTTCATATGACCCAGCACGTTGGGTGATGATATTGAGGATCTCTTCATTAGTGACGTGGTTGAAGTGGGAGATGCCAAGGATTTTATGGAAGTATCTCATCTCTACTACCTGTATTTTCTGTTCAAGTTCTACCATAAGGGTCCGTGTCTCGCCTACAGAAAAATGGAGATGGCTTGTGCATGTAGCAGTTTGTTTGGATTCCAGGGAGATGCTCTTGTTCCTCCAAATTGTCTTTAGCTTTGCCACTGTTGCTGTTTGCACAGTTCTTGCCAGAATTTCTGCCTTTGCCCCCAAATATATTAGTTGATGTTTTATGGAGAAAGCAGGCTTTCCACTGAGTCTTTGGCATAAGGAGTGCTTGACTATAAAAGGACAAATGTCAAATGAGGTTTAAATGGCTGTAAATGCTGTTGATAACTTAGAATAAAACTATATGCACAGAAGATCAATAAACAAGGCAAAAACCTAGGATAAATGCAGGTTGAATAGAGCTTAAATTGTCACAAATTTATCATATTACGAACTTTGCAAATATAGTTAGACTGTTTCTAATTTTAACCCTTTTCTTTGTTACAGGCTGAAACTAGGTATTCTGCTTTGCGTGGACAGAGTTGATATGGTGTCATTGGGAGGGAGTTTCATTTGTTTTCATTGACAAGTACCTTGTATGGCAGTGCCTCCAAAACTGGGAAAAGACGCATTTGCTATGCCATTTGTTCATGAGTACTGGCATTTTGCCGGTATTTTTACTAGATCCATTATGAAAAAAACTTAATGGAAATAATGAATAGCTAAAACAGCGGCTGTAATTGTACTGTGGCTCCCTTTAAAAATTGGCGCTTCGAAGAACAAATATTGAGAGATTGTGCAGGGTCGTTGAATCTACACCACATCCAGAAGAGGGGCCTTTCCTACTCCGTGGATCTCAATTGTTCTTCTTTCCCATCTTGGTTCCTGATCCTCCCCTCACCTGTTGGTTGACTTTCTTGTGCCATCTGGGCCCAGCACCTACTCTTGCCACTTATTTGACTCTTCTGCCCCTCTACTTCATTAAGATTCTCATTCACTATGGGTCTGACCCAGGAATGGATCAAGTACTATTTGCTGAGATTTGAGTCTCTTTTGTCATCGTGCATGTTCCGAAGGATGCAAGCAATGTTGCAATGCAATTAAGAGCTTTTTTGCTGTTCTATCACAAGAGACTCTAGTAGAGTCAGCTAGGATGACTGCTTGTACAGGTCTTTTCCAGGCTGTCTTCTGAATGAGGAGCCTGGCCCCCATAGAAGTAGCTGGAACTGAGGAAGAAATCTAGCCAACACAAGGTGACATGCCTTGTTTGTATAGACCACCCGCAAGTGTTTCATGGACCAGAGTTTAAGAACCAGTCCGTCCCCTATGCAGGCCCTTGCTGGGAGCTTTCCCTGTAGTCTATTTTCTAGTATTTTCTTCTGGTTTGTTTTAAATGTCACAAGCAACGTGGCTTCCATCCGTTCCATGGAGACTAGTCAACAATTTAACAGATTTCAGTCAGGAAGAGTTTTCTAAAACTGTTTTATTCCAGCTATATTTTTTTCTTTTCCTAATTTCATTCTGTTAGTTCTAGTTAGGGCTTGAAGTGAGCCACCCCAGAAAAGGGGCAGAGTGGGGAGGCAAACAGACAACCGCGAGGGTCAGTGGGAGTATGGAGGCACAACTGCCACCAAAGACAGGGAAATAGGAGAGTGTGGTTAGTGGGGTATGAATAGGCTTACACTCTTTTGTTCCCACTTTCACTTCTGGTTAAATACTTTTTTATTTTTGAGTCGTTTTAACTAGCTTTACAGGTGTGGGACCTGATTATCCGCACGTAATGTTACTTAAGAAGAACTCCGGTAAATGGGGGAACATTAGTGTAAAACTGGTGCAAGTGAGGAGAGTCGTTTGTATTCGCATAATTAAGAACCTATTGGTGTTTCCATCATACATATTTTTGAGGTTTAAATGGGTTTACCTGTGAAAACTCACTTTGAGATGAAGTACTTGCTGAATGGATTAGAGAAAATGTGGGTGAGGTGAAAGCTTTTATTGGATCAACTTCTGTTAGTGAGAGGATGGTGGTGTCTCTCACCAACAGAAGTTGGTCCATTAAAAGATATTACCTCACCCGCCTTGTGTATCTAATATCCTGGGGCCAATACGGCTACAACAATATTGCATGCTATATGTATTATCAGGGGAATTTTTCTAATGACTACTTTCTACGTGTTTGAGGAAGGTGGTTTCTGTTAATTTTGTATTCTGGTAAAAACAAACTTTTACTTTTTAAAATGCTTTTTCCCCATAACGGTTAATTTGGGGCTCTCATTTAGGAACATAGCAGTTGTTGGAGTGGATCACACCACTAGTTCATTTCATCCAGCATCCTGTCTCAGGCCATGTCTACATCTAAAATTTTGCAGCGCTGGTTGTTACAGCTGTATTAGTACAGCTGTATAGGGTCAGCGCTGCAGAGTGGCCACACTTACAGCAACCAGCGCTGCAAGTGGTGTTAGATGTGGCCACACTGCAGCGCTGTTGGGCGGCTTCAAGGGGTTTTGGGGAAGGCGAGAGCAAACCGGGGAAGGAGACCAGCTTCGCCGCGGTTTGCTCTCGCGTTCCGCGAACCACCCTGCAAACCGCAGGGAAGGAGACCTGCTTGCTCGGGGGTTCGGCGAACGCGAGAGCAAACCGGGGAAGGAGACCAGCTTCGCCGCGGTTTGCTCTCGCGTTCCGCGAACCACCCAGCAAACCTCAGGGAAGGAGACCTGCTTGCTCGGGGTTCGGGGAACGCGAGAGCAAGCCGGGGAAGGAGACCAGCTTGATTACCAGAGGCTTCCTCAGGTATGCTGGGATACCTGCTTATTCCACGGAGGTCAAGAAAAGCGCTGGTAAGTGACTATACTTGATTACCAGCGCTGGATCACCAGCGCTGGATCCTCTACACCCGAGACAAAACGGGAGTATGGCCAGCGCTGCAAACAGGGAGTTGCAGCGCTGGTGGTGCCCTGCAGATGTGTACACCTCCTAAGTTGCAGCGCTGTAACTCCCTCACCAGCGCTGCAACTTTCTGATGTAGACAAGCCCTCAGACAGTGGCCAGAACCGTATGTTTCAGAGGAAGAAACCCTATAGTAGGCAGTTAGGGAATAATCTTCCCCCAGAGAAAGCTGCTTCATAAGCCTCTGTAGTTAGATGTTGTCTTATGTTGCAACGTTTGAGGATTTATATCCTTTCCAAAGTTCTTGTTTGTTTTTAAAATACTTATTATAACCCTGGATATTCTAACATATGTTAGAAAAGTTTACTCCTTAATGAAATCTTGCTAAACACTTGTTCTAAATCAGGAGTTCTCAAATTGGGGTCCCGTCAGGGAGTCATGAGGTTACTATGTGGAGGGTTGTGAGCTGTCAGTCTCTACCCCAAACGCTGCTTTGCCTCCAGCATTTATAATGGTGTTAAATATATAAAAAAAAGTATTTTTAATTTATAAGGGGGGTTGCACTTAGAGGCTTGCTATGTGAAAGGGTCACCAGTATGAAAGTTTGAGAATCACTGTTCTAAATGATAACTTGTGCCAGTGAGTTCCACAGTCAAATTGTGCACCGTTTCCTTTTGTCAGTATGTCACCTTTCACTTTCATTGTATGTCCCTGTGTTCTTGTACTGTGAGAGACTGAATAAAAGTTCCTGATCTATCTTTATTAGATTATTCATTAATTTGTAAATCTTGATCAGGTCTGAGTTACAATCTCAGCCTTTTCAATGTCCTATGCAAACCTTGGAGTTACTTGAGCATAGAGACTGCAGGAGTAGGTTGTAGTCTGTATTGAATTCTTAAGTTAAAATGGGTGAGGAACAGATTTTAGGAAAAGTTGCTGTTGAACAGGACTTTGCAATTAAGTGGACCTTGAAATTAATGGGCTACTAAGGCAAGACTTTTAGTGTCTTTTTAAGTAGTACTGGAGACATTCACAACAATTAGCTATTTTTAAAATAGTTTCCAATAAAATACAAAATAATAAATAGATGAAAACACAGGAAAGGGAAATAACATACCAGGTGATATCTTAGATCTGAATTGATAAAAATAAATCATAACTATAATAATTCTTAAGTCTGATCTTTATTGTATCGATGATGCCACTAGCAAGGTACACTGCAGTGTACAGAGAAAGGATGACCTAATTCAGTGTTTTCAGGGAGCTCCTTAAAATGGCAGTTTGTGAGTGTATGTTAATTGTGTATATAATTAACTCTTGAAGAGATTCCTCACTAGTTTTACTAGAGCCTATGGTCCTTATGTTTTAGTCTTTCTGGTTCTGGTTTAAAAAAAAAAAAGTTTTATTCTTATCACAAACATCACAAGACTCAACACTCAGGCAATATGGAAAGGCCATGTTTCACTATGTTAAGTGTTCCGTATTCTTTCAGTCCTTTGTATGTTCTTGAAAGCTGTTCCTCTTCTGATACTGATTTTTTTTTTACACCATATTTTTCCATGAATACAGTAAAAGTGCACTCTGAGAGCTACCATGAATAGGTAACTTTAGAATTAAACTCTTCCACTCACCCCTCACTCTAAAAGATAGTAGCAGTTCACCTAGAATAACTCAGATTTGCTTGTAAAGAATTTAATATTAATTTGAATCTCAGACACTTTCTCTAGATTATTCCTTGTAAATAGGAAACATTGAGCAATTAATTATTTAAGAATACTTCTAACATTTAGATGTTTTGGATTTACAGTGCATAGATTTATTTTTGTATGTGTCTTTATTAGTGATTGATATTCAATTGCATTTTTCAGGGGAATAAAAACAGCGGTGTTGATATTACAAAATGACAAAACATCCACCGAATAGAAGAGGGATCAACTTTGAGGTGGGAGCCCAGTTGGAAGCCCGTGACAGATTAAAAAACTGGTATTTTTTTTTTAAAACTTAATACTATATTAACTATCACAAAAAGTTTCTTAGAATGTTACAAACACTTGGTGATATTATAGTTTTATTCTTATCACAAATGTTCATGGAATCCTGTTCACTGGTTTATGGAAAATTAGTTTATTCATTTGTTTTTAACAGGCTTATCTGTGTACAATATACAAATTATAAAGCAACTGTTTCAAAGTGGAGAGTCTTTTTTAGCCCAAAATATCCAAGACAGAACCTCACCTTGCTCCCATCCAGCAGTATTTATGCTTCAGATAGTTTATAAGACCTGCTGTCTTGTACTGATTTCTAAAGGTGGCCAAATAGTGGATAGAGGGGCTGAAAGTAGGACTATCCTCCTGTAGTGGGTGCCCTAGGTTTGGAATGTTGCTCTTTTGTCTGCCCTCTGGAGTTGAACTATGAGGAAGAATATTTGTTGACTATAAATTCTATGATGGAGCAAAAAGAGAGTATATTTTGGAGTCATAGGAAGCTAGTTTAGAGCCCAGGTGTTATCTGTTGGGCCTGCTCAGTAAGTGGGAGGCTGCATTCTGTTTGCACTATCTGAAGCTTCTGAGTGATTTTCAAGAGTAGTTCCAGATACCTGTAGAGAGCCCTATGCTAGTGAAATTTGGAGATAAGCATGGAGAGATCCATGTCAGAGAAGAGCCATCTGAAGATAGCATGAAATACCTTTTATCATCACTGTCATCTAGGAATCTAAGAATAGCACATGGGTCCAATATTGCCTCTGAAATTGAAAATCACTGGAAGCAGAGATTTGCTTCCTGAATGCAAAGATCAGTCATTATTCACCAATGACTATATTTTTCCTTCTGGCTGCCTGCATCAACTCCATGTTATATGGACCGAGCCTGGCTTTCCTCCAAGAAGCAATCTTAGTTTGGCACAGGTAATCAAGGTTACTGTTTTAATTACAGAGATAGTACTCAGCTCTTTGCTCTGTCAGCCTACAGATGGTATTGCAACCCAAACATCTGTGCATCTCTCTCATAAGTCTTACTGCTTCTGAATTGTCAGCAGGACAACAACAAATTGGATTTTCCCGAGGCCCCTTTAAGAGGATGAAATGCTCATTGACACACTTTACAGCACTTGTCCTAAAACAGGCAGTTAGATCTGAAATGCCTTAAACATCGTTAGTTAGAAAATAGAGAGGAAATTAAAGACATCAGATCTTAAATCCTGCTTGGCTGAGTTTGAAGTATGAAAGAATATAGATTGCCATGATAGTTTTACAGCTACAAATATTTAAGAGTATTTGCATCATATCTTAACTTAAAATCTTAGCTTTTGCTCAGATTAGGAGGACTGTTTTGATTATGATTCTGTCCTGAATCTTTGTGCATCTGTGGTTTTCCTCTCTCTCTCTGGCTTTTTCTTCACTAGAAAAATTTGGCATGCTGACACTATGTAATTCCCAGGGCTGCCTGGTGTGCATGAAGTACTCCCAAGATATATACTCCATTACAGCTACTATTGGGTTTATATTTTATTTAAGCCTTTGTGGTCCTCCCCCGTGCCACTCTTCAACATTCCAAAAATACTCCTGAGAACATAAGAATGGTATAATAGGTCAAACCAATGGTGCATCTAGCTCAGTACCCTATCCTCTGACAGTGCCAGATACTTCAGAGGGAATGAACAGGACAATTACTATATCAAGTGATCCATCTCCTGTCCATCCAGTCCCAGCTTCTGGCAGTCAGGTTTAGGGACACTTAGAAAATGGGGTTGCATCTCCGGCCATCTTGGCTGATGGACCCATCCTCCATGAACTTCTCATTCTTTTGTGAACCCAGTTATACTTTTGACCTTCACAAAAGTCAGTGAAGTGGCAGTGAAGTCCGCAGATTGACTGTGCATTGTGTGAAGAAGTACTTTCTTACGTTAGTGTTTAAACTTACTGCCTATTAATTTCATTGAGTGAACCCTAGTTGTCCTGCCACCAAAAGGGATGCAAAGAAGTACTGTGTCCCAGCCAAAGGGTTTGAGTACCTATATACCCACCCATCTCTGGGCTTGCTGGTAGTCTCTGTGGCCAACAAGGAGGACAAGCAGAGGCACACCAGTTCCAAC
Source organism: Gopherus flavomarginatus (assembly GCF_025201925.1). NCBI lineage: Eukaryota > Metazoa > Chordata > Testudines > Testudinidae > Gopherus > Gopherus flavomarginatus. Next base: position 21,580,456 of record NC_066627.1, read on the forward strand.
TCCCAAAAATAAAGAGGCCAAATAATGGGACCTTTTCGTGAGGAAAACTTATTTGACAGCCAACCTGCAGTTCCGGGTGGTGAACCACCAGGCTCTCTTTCGTAGGTACAATTTTAACTTATGGAACTCCCACTGTAAGTTCAAGGAGCCCTAGATTTGGCCCAGTAATTCAGCAGAGGAAGGTACCACGACGGTAGAGGTGCTCTCTCCAAATGGCGTGGGACGCAGCGGACTCGGCGGCTAAGGTGGTTGCATCGACGTGGTCATGTGGCGCGGCTCCTGGCTTCAGACCGCTGGCCTGTCCCAAGAAATGCAGACCTCAATCCAGGACCTCCGATTTGATGGGAATGGATTCTTAGGCTGCATGGGTTGAAGGACACTCGTGCCACCCTTCGTTTGCTGGGTATGCATATGCCACAGTTTGCAAGGAGGCAGTTCCAGCTGCCCCCACTGCCAAGACTTTGGCAGACTTGACCAGGAGTCTGTAAGGAGAAGGTATTAGAGACACGAGCTTTAGTCTTCAGTTGCGACCACACCCAGCATTTCTGCCCATGGTCATTTCCCAGTTTCATACTGGCCAGGACATACGTTTACCTGTCTTTTTTTCAAAGCCTAATATGTCAGATGAAGAACGCAGGCTGCACTCTCTGGATGTCAGGAGGGTGCTGGCCTTCTACATAAACAGGACAAGGCCATTCCGTAAGTCACCAAAGCTGTTCGTTGCGGTGGCAGACAGAGTGAAGGGTCGCCCAGTGTCTCCTCAAAGGATTTCATCCAGGATCAGTGCCTGCTGCTGCTGCTGCTGCTTCTGCTATGAGCTGGCAAACATGCCTCCGCTGGGAATCATTATGGCACATTGACCAGGGCACAGGTGTCATTAGCGGCCTTTCTGTTGCAGATTCCAATCCAAGAGATCTGTAGAGCCAATGCCTGGTCTTCTGTCCACACGTTTGTGTCTCATTTATGCACTTACTCAGCAAGCTCAAGATGACGCTGGTTGTGGCAGAGCAGTGCTGCAAGCTGCACAACCATGAACTCCAAGCATACCTTCATGGACACTGCTTGTGAGTCACCTAGAATGGAATCGACATGAGCTATTGAAGAAAAGCGGTTACCCACCTTTTTGTAACTGTTGCTCTTAGAGCTGTGTTGCTCATGTTCATTCCATTACCTGCCCCTCCCTCTGCTGGCAAGAAGGAACTGGGAGGGCATAGGGCTGGCGGTGCCTGATATACCGACGCATGAGCATGGCACTTAAGGAGGTGCCACAGCTGACCCTGTGGATACTGCTAAGGCAAAAATCTCTTGACAACTGCGCTTGTGGGCGCGCACACACCTAGAATGGAATGAAATGAGCAACACATCTCGAAGAATAAGAGTTACGAAAAGGTGGGTAACTATTTTTGTGTGATGGAGTAAATATTTCCTTATTCACTGTCTCCACACGATTCATGATTTTATAGACATTTATCATGTCTCTCCTAAGTTGTCTCTTTTCCAAGATACAGTCCCAGTTTCCTCATATGGAAGCTGTACCATACCCCAATCACTTTTTTTTTTTCGCCCTTTTCTGTACCTTTTCCAGTTCTAATATATCTATTTTGAGAGATGGGAACCAGAACTGCATGCACTTTTCAAGATGTGGGCATACCATTGGTTTATATTTTGATATTTTTTGTCTTATCTATCCTTTTCCTATTGGTTCCTAATATTGTTAGCTTTTTTGACTGATGTTGCACGTTGAGCAGATGTTTGCAGAGAACTATAAGAACATAATGGCCATCCTGGGTCAGACCAAAGGTTCATCTAGCCCAGTATCCTGTCTTCTGATAATGGCCAATGCCAGGTGCCCCAGAGGGAATGAACAGAACAGCTAATCATCATGTGATCCCTTCCCTGATGCCCATTCCCAGCTTCTGGCAAAAACTGTTAAAGGCTTTCTGAAAGTCCAAATACAATATATGGACTGGATCACCCTCGTTTGTGTGCTTGTTGACTCTATCAAAGAATTCTAATAGATCGGTGAGGCACAATTAGACACAAATGTACTAATGCCTCTTGGATTTGTACATTGATTGTTACCCCACCCTGCACATCAGCCCAAGTCCACATTAAAAATTAAAATGGTCAGGAAATGTAAGTGCATTTCCAACAGCAGCATTAACTTACGTCCACCACAAAATATATTAAACTTGTTAACTTTTCTGTGCAGATCATATTGTTTTCTGCAAAAGTTGCAGATGCTTAGCATCAGTAAAGATTTGGGTTTGAGATTTTTTTTCTGTATAATTACTCTTTCCTCCTAAACTCTGTATTTTTAACAAAATTATCAGCATTCAAATGAAGGATTTACGAGGTAGTTTCTTTTCTATTGCATACAGATACAGTAACTTTGTTAGTATTTCACAAGCTTTTGCATTGTACTTGTACGATTTTGACTGTTTTATGTAGAAGTGTAACTGTTTTGTAATTTGTATTAATTTGAGCTATCCTTCAGGGCCTTAATTTTAAAATATTACTTTTGCTGAGAACTGGATGTACTTGCAATTAGATTTGAATAAAATATCCTTAGAGTACATGCTTTGTATGTGTGTTTAGTAGTACCTTATAGTCAGTTATGGCAGATTCATAATACTGTTAAATTTCTTTTAGTAAATGAGAATTTGCCTAGAGAATTTTCATTTCTGTGCTACTGATTAGAAAGTTTTCAAATTTCTAATTGGACAAGTACAGGTAAGTTGAACACTTTTTTTTTTCTTTTTTGCATAAAACAACAAAAATCTGTGATTGAGGCAGAAGTATTTGTGTTAATCTGTAAGTGTGTTTAGAGTAAGAGATGTATTAATGAAACACCCACTTATAGTACTATAGCTATTGAAAGAGTTAATGTACAATTTCACTTAAATACTTACAGATGCTACAGTATATGTTCATTTTGTAGCATGTTTTATTGCATTATTATTTCAATTGACTTTCATGATTGTCCTCTTTTATATAGAATAGTACACCTTGCCGCAGGATGCTGTGTAACCATCTAAAGTTGTAGTGAAAAAATTGTTTGACATTCGAATGTAGTATTTGAGAAGTATGTGGTCATGTAATTTAAGACTGTTATAATGCATGTGCACAAGGAGCAGAGTAATGGTTGTGTTGTGTCATCATGAAATTTGTGATGTTTATAGCTTTGCTTGCCTAATCATGCAACCATAATGTTCTCTAAAGGTAGCTCAGTAGAATAAATTTCTTTTTAGTTTGTTTTTAAAAAATACAAGTTAAGGTGTTCAATGTGCAATTCATTTATCTGTGTGTCTGTCTTCAGCCAGCCTTTTCTGGGCAGCACTATGGTTCTGCTGTGTGCAGGAAATACGTGAGCTTATGTTTAATGGATGATATTGGTATGCCTGCCTCTTCAAAATGTCTGACCTTTGTTGCTACGAGTACTGGTGCCAAATGGGGGGGAGAGCACCAGACAAGGCCACCCCTTTCTCCAAGCAAAGGCAGATGACTTATGTATGTTGTAGTTATAGACACTGGTTTATTACACACTGTCACCAACTATTTGATAAAATTAACTCTGTACCAAAAGTTTCTAAGAGCTAGTTGATGCTACTGAAACACTTTTGGCACCCATCAGATATAGTTCATGTGTCGGCTGGATGATTATACCAGGGTGATGCAAGTCACACGTTCTCTGCAGAGCTTCACCTTCTCACATCCCTTTGAGATAAAAGGAGAGGAAGTGGTGCACCAGGAAGCTGCCATCTGTCTTGATGTCGTGCAGCAATGTGAGCTTCCCCTGGAAAACAGTGAGCAGGGAGCCTTAAAGAAAGGAAAGAGATGAGGGGGGATTTGAAAGCAGCCTTCAGTTACCTGAAAGGGGGGTCCAAAGAGATCGGTGCCAGGCTGTTCTCAGTGGGAGCAGATGACAGAACAAGGAGTAATGGTCTCAAGTTGCAGTGGGGGAGGTCTAGATTGCATATTAGGAAACACTATTTCACTAGGAGGGTGGTGATGCACTAGCATAGTTTATCAAGCAAGATGGTGGAATCTCCATCCTTAGAAGTTCTTAAGGGCTGCTTGACAAAGCCCTGGCTGGGATGATTTAGTTGGGGTTGGTTCTGCTTTGAGCAGGGGGTTGGACTAGATGACTTCCTGAGGTCCCTTCCAACCCTAATCTTCTATGATTCTCAGTTGGTAGGAAGGTCTCTTGTGTGTATCTGGACATGACAGATGAAGGGATTCATTTTCCAGTTCTTGTCAGAGTTCATTCCACCTTTCATGAGTCCTGCTTGATTGAGATGGAGGATGGTAGGTAAAATATAAATTTGATAATGTTCATGTTGACTTTGAAGTCTGTATTTAAAAGTGTCTTCAGGCTGAGCAAGATAGAACATCTTTATTCTTGGGTGCGGGGGGTAGGAGTAATTGTGTATTTCTAGAGTACAAATCTTTTATCAATGTCTCTTGTGGTCTTCTGCCAGACAGGTCATAGCGATAGAGATATCTTATAGATTTGAGAGGGCGCTATGCAGGCTGAGAGATCTAGCTGTTGGCAGAATTTTAGTTTGGGTTTCAGTAAATATTCCATGGATGCTTCCTATAAGGGAGAGATCCTGGAGCACTGGGCCTAGCACATGAGCTGAGGCCTGAACCAGAGGCTATGAACCAAAGTTAGGCCATGTATTAAAGTAGATGTTCGCAAGTTCACTGTCCGACATATAACATTGGCAAAAGTATTGCTAGTGTTGCTAAAACATTGGCACTCCTAAGAAGTAACAGATACTGGGTATGTGTAAGAACACACTCCAAAAAATAGCCCAAGGACATCCTGACTGAATAGCAAATAAGAGGTGGTTTTGCCTGAGACACCTGGAGCATGAAACAAAGGGAGTAACAATCAAATGTCATGAAACTCATAAGGTGATAGGTAAGTTGTTTGTTTCAGTCTATAAATGTTGGGATACCTTGCTGTAACCTTTTGTGTGGCCTATGGGACAGCAGAGCTCCTGCGGACTGAGCTGCTTGCCACAGGGCATCTGACTGAGTGCCTTTGTTGCCAAACTTATGGTCTTCCTGGGTAGTACTGTCGAGGTCTGCTGAACCAACTATCTGTGCTAGGCTGGGACAGCAGATCGAGAGAGCGCTCACACACCTAACTGGCAACACTTCCTAATCGAACATCTCTCTCTATTTGAAAAAATTGTAGAATGTGAATGTCCCAAAGTGTTATGTAACATTGTGACCTCCATTTTTTTTCTGCTGTGTATAGCAGCTTGTAAAAAAGTTTCCAGTAATTTGAAGGTATCTTGTGGTTCTTCTTTGTGTAGATGCAGATGTGAATTTCACTTAGGTGTTTGTGCTGGAATCTTTTCCCTAGCCGTACCCATAGAGGTTCAGCACTTGCACCTCATGGCTGTGGCCCCTCCCCTGCCTATATAAGTGTGTGACAGCCCTGACTTCCCTCAGTTCCTTATCGTCCATGGCGATGAGAGTTGGAGTTGTGTGGTTGTAGTCTCTCAAACTCTCATTTAGTCATAGCCTAGTTTATTGTTGTTGTGTATATAGTCAGTTACTTAGTGTTAGTGGGTAGTTAGTGTTCTCTGGTGCTGCCCTTGCCAGTATTCAAACGCTCCCAAACAGTGACTCTCTCACACAGGATACTTGCTGTCTCATCAAGGCCCACCTTAAGGAATACTGTTCACTTTTTAAATTTGTTTAAAAAGTGGAATCAGGTGGCGCTGGACCTTCGCCTCAAGCAGCACCTGTTTGAACAAGCCATACAGGCCTTATCTTGTACAGAGACCCTCCTCGGGTTGAAGATCGCCCTTGGGCTCGGAGAGCACTCCCACCTCTTGTTCTGGGACAGATGCCTCACCGAAGAGACAGAGGAGTCGTTCCTTGTTAGCGCCAAAGAGGAGATCTCATAAGACTGGGACGCTCCAGGTGACTGCTTCGCCAGGAAAAGTGCAGACCGGCACAAGCCCAGTTCTGGTGTGTGGGATGACTCAGGTACCGCTGATCTTCCTCGTTACCAAGAAGGAAGGGCAGAAACCTCCATACCGTTGACTCTAGTTCTGGCCTCCAGGAGTCTGAGTGTGGTACTGACAAGGGAATTACCGGTACCAATTGTGTCCATGTTGTTGGCATGCCAGGCAGCTGCAGACCTCTGCCTTTTGGTCCCAGCCTCACCGTTGGTCCAAGACTTTCCCAAGGCTGTGCTGCCTATGACCCCTCAAATGGAGGAAGCCGCTAAACCTTTGTGTCTGTCGGTGGTGCATCTGGATGCTTCCCTTCTGTGTTGGGGATGGAGCCAGTACTGGAATCAGTGCAGGGAACCTTGGCCTGGGACTCTTGTTGACCTGCTGCATTCCACACCTCAAGGTGGCTCCCACCTTCTTTCTCTTTCCACCTGCCCCCGCGCACACACATTGCCACCTTGAGGTGCTCCAGTACTGATGTTTGTTCCAGGACCGCCCATTGCCTGTGGCCCTGGCATGCTCATACTACCTTAATTGAGAGCACTGATTCCCGCCTCTTTCTGGGCAACAGATGAATCAGACTGCCTATTGGCTCTTTCAGGCATCACTCTGCTTATGTTGCCAAGATTGTGTGGCTCTGATTCAGAATTGGAGTTGTCATCATTCCGCTGTGCATCACCTAATGAAATCTGGGGCCAGCTAGTGAAGCAGTGTGGCTTTCAGGGTTGACATATGCCCTATGGCTGAGATGGAGGTCCCTGGCCTAGTCCCTGTTGGTCACCAATGTCCTAATCCAGTGGTTCTCAACCTATTTACCATTGTGGGCTGCATCCAATACTACCTGTATGGTACTGAGGATGTCACATGGGCCGCAGCTGTGTGCTGATTTGGCCGTGGGTGAGAACCACTGCCCTACTCCTATTAGTGGCCTTGGACTCAGTGGGATGCTTCTCATTCACAGAAATCCTGCTTAAAGCTGAAGTCGTCCTCCAGGCTGACAGTGGTGGATCTGAATCAGATTTAGGCCAGGACATCGGTGGTCTTGCTCCCCGCAGAACTGCTATTGTCCTCCTCCTGGATATGTCTTCCTGGGAATGAGAGCCGGTTTTGGGTCAGCCAAGATCTTCATCCTTGTTGCTGGACAGTGCCATATTGCTGAGTTCATCCTCTCCTATCCTGGAGGACATCCAAGGCGTACCAGAAACCCATCCCCGGGCATCCAGGCAGAGGTCCTCCAAGAGAACACACACAAACTGGTGCACATTTTACAGCCTGCCGTGTCCTGGAGAGTAGGCCTCCTGATCAATGAGGCACTCCTTGAGTCGATGAGAGCCCTATGGAGTACAGAGGCCTTGGTGGTGAAATACTTGAAGTGCTGCTTTGGTCCTATGTAGGGATGTCAGGGGTTCTACTCCCATCCAGCCTCGAACTCCCTGGTAGTAATGATGGTAAATGACAGGGCCTGGCAGTGTAAGTTCATTTCTGCTGCCAAGGATAGACACTCCAATGGGTTGGATGTTCTGGCCTGGAAGGACTATACCTCATTGTCCCTGCAGATGAGGATTGCTAACAAATAGAGGCCCTACCAAATTCATGGTCCATTTTGGTCAATTTCATGGACATAGGATTTTAAAAATCATAAAATTAATGACTTTAACTATTTGAATCTGAAATTTCACGGTGTTTCAGTTTTAGGGGTCCTGACCCAAAAAGGAATTTGGGGGTGGGTGGGGCTGCAGTACTGCTACTCTTATTTCTGTGCTGCTGCCTGAGAGCTGGGTAGATGGAGAGTGGTGGCTACTGGCTGGCAGAGCTCTGAAGGCAGAGTCACTGCCAGCAGTAGCATAGAAGTAAAGATGGCCTGGAATGGGATTGCCACTCTTCTGTGCTGCTGCCTGCAAAGCTGGGCCCTCAGTTAGCAGCTGCCACTCTCTGAAGGCAGAAGCACAGAATGATGACATGGTATGGTATTGCCACCCTTACTTCGGTGCTGCTGGGGCACTGCCTTCAGAGCTGGGCACCTGGCCATGAGTCGCTGCTCTCTGGCCGCCCAGCTCTGAATGCAGAGCAGAAGTAAGCATGGCAATACTACAACTGCCCTAAAATAACCTTGTGACCCCTTGCAACTCCCTTTTTAGTCAGGACCCCCAATTTGAGAAACGCCGGTCTCCTCTGAAATCTATATAGTATAGGGTAAAAGCACGCAACACCAGACTTCACGGGATGAGACTAAATTTTACGGTGTGTGATGCATTTTTCATGGCCATGCATTTGGGAGGACCCTACTAATGAAGAGACTTTACAGGTCAAGTATGATTGCCTAAATTGGTCAGTCATGGCTAAATTTGAGGAGCAGTTGCCTGAGCTGTTGTGAGGAGTTTAAGGTGTTTGCTGCAGAGGGCTGCTTGTCCTTGAAAGTCCCTGCAGTCTATCCTTGAGGTTGTGGATACTGTGGTCTGGGTCATGGCCTTGGCACTAGCCATGAGGAGGGCTTCCTGGTTGCAAAACTTCGGGGTTGCCCTAGATGTTCAGTAAGCCATAAAGGACTTGCCCTTTGATCGCTGGCTGAGTCTTGTTCTCAGACAAGATGGGTGACACCTTGCATTCCTTCAGGGATTCCAGGGCTACCTTGAAGTCCTTGGATGTGTATGTGCCGTCCATGCAAATATGCCACTATGGGGTGCAGCAGCAATATCACTCAGTCTTCCTTTGTGCAACATTGTCCCCAAAAAAATGGACTACCCTATAAAAAGGGATAGATCCTAAAAAGAGGAAGCAGTCAGGTGCATGCTTTGGGCAGTCCTCAGTCTCTCCCTTTGCATAGGCCATGTGCCCATTTTTTACTTTTGTCCAAAGCACTGATTCAGTTATTCCTCCATCCTCCCATCCCTTTGGCCCCCTCTTACAATGCTTGGGACTCAGTTACCTCCAACAGCTGGGCCCTAGACACTGTAAGATCAGACTATGCTATCTAGTTCCTCTTCATGCCCTCTTTCCTCCTTTCCCTGTCCTCCTTCAGGGATCTCTCTCACAAGACACTGCTTGTTAAGCAGGCTAGCTTTTTGAAGTTGAGAGCAGTGGAGAAACACTTGGGCCATGTTTTATATTGCCGGTACTGCCTGATACCATAATCCAAGGGCAGAATGAAACCTATTCTTGACCTTCGTGGCCTCAACAACTTAATCAAAGTACATGAGATTCTGTATTGGCTATCCTCCTCGTACTGTCTCAGAATGGCTGGTTTGCTGCTCTGCACCTTCAGGACACGTACTTTCATGTGGCCATTCTGCCAAGCCACAGGAAATTTCTGTGTTTTGTGATAGGAGAACACCACTTTCAGTATACTGTTCTCTCGTTTGGCTTCTCTTCCGCCCTGCCCCACACCCCCCGAGTCTTTCCAAATGCGTGGCAGTGGTCATGGCATATCTCAAGAGGAAGGGAATTCACATCTTCCTGTACCTCATTGACTGGTTACTGAAGAGTGGCTCCAGAGGGGAGGATCTCGCCCACTTGACACCACATTTTGTGTGTTTGCTTGATAATCTGGGACTCATTTCAAACACCATGTTGCCTGTGTTTTCCCCTTAGCTGCACTCTTCCCCAGAAGAACAGCACCTCCATACTCTGGATGTCAGGAGATGTCAAACTTTTTATCTAGACAGGAAAACAACTGTTTTGTGTTTCGCCTCGCCTGTTCATGTCATGTGGACTGCATGAAGGAGCAAGCCAAGTGGTCCTTGCCCAGACCATCTCTAGATGGATAATATCCTGTATCAGGACTGTGTATGAGAGCGCTTTGGCTGTTCCTCCTCACAAGAGCGCAGGTGACATCGAAAGCATTCCTCAGTGATGTTTTGTTACTGGACATTTTCCAGGTGGCTATATGGTCATCCATAAGTACATTTACGGACCATTATGCGATTACTGAATCTTGCAGAGCGGCTGCGGGCCTTAGGAGGGCAGTCCTGTGGTCCTTATTTCAGTGGATTCTGAACCCCGCCTCCAGATTGGGGTACTGCTTGTCAATCATCTAAGTGGAACACACATCTGCATCTGCTCGAAGAAGAAGAAGAAATGGGTACTTATTGTAACTGGTTCTTCGAGATGTGATGCAGATGTATATTCCAGAATTCAAGCTCCTTCCCTTCTCAATTGGAATCTCCTCTCATGGGTTTTTAATGTGGTGGAACTGACACATCACCTTTATATCGGTGCACATAACAAAATGCATGTGGTGGGTGAGGCCTAGGTGTTCAAAGTGTGGGAGGAGGCTCAGGGCTGGGGAAGAGGGTTGGGGTGTAGGCTCTGGGGTGGGGCTCAGGATGAGAGGTTTGGGGTGCAGAAGGGTGCTCCGGGCCTACAGCAGGAAGAGAGGACTCCCTGCAGCCCTCTTTCCCCACAGCAGGACTTGGACTGTTGGGGAAGAGGTGCCTCTTCCTGCCACAGCAGCTACAAGGTTGGGGCCGCAGGATAGGTGCCCCTCGCCGAACCCCTGCAGGTCTGGCCGGGGCTAGGTTCATGGTGGGCTGTCCTGTGACAGGAGCCACGGCTGGGGTAGGTACTCCATGGCCGTGGCTGAGTCCGGGGCTGCTGCATAGTTGGGTCTGGGGGAGGGGTGGATTACAGGGAACTTAGGGTGGCACCATCTCATATAGCCAAGGGAGGGGCCACAGCCACAAGGCATGAGCACTGCTCCTCTATGAGTACTGTTAGGGAAAAATCTCTGTTTCCAGCGCACACCTAAGTGGAATATATATCTTCATCATACCTCAAAGAACCACAGTGACAGTGAGTAACCATTTCTTTTTTAAATTGGTTAAGGGGAAGACCAAGATGATGATGTGATAGTAGCAGATCTTTCTTACTTTGATCCTATATGCTTGAGTTTTATATTTTCTTCTTATGTGTAGGTTGTTTGATTCTGTGCATAAAGAATTCTGTCATGGAGAACAAGAAGTTGTTCTGATCATAATAGGCTTTTCATTAAAAGGTTTGTATTTTTAGGGTCTGGTATACGTTTTTTCTCGCAGGGGTGAGTTTCTTTTCTTCCAGTGTAATTTGTTGGAAGAAGTATACTTATATTTTCCTCCCCATTGAGGCATAGCTGATGCAGATGCCCCGGTAGCTTTTTTGCCCTGGATTTGAGAGGTGTGTATATCCCAGAATGTGATCAAGCTAATTGCAACCATATTATGTGCATTCAGCCACCCTGAAGTAATGAAATAGAACACCACATAGTTAAGGGTTAATTTGGAGACAAGCTTTCAGAAGCATGGTCAAAACTAGCTACAGTTTCTGCTAATCAGAATTGGAGGAGGGGATAGACTGGTAAACAACTAAGTCTGAAAGCCTTGGTAGTTGGGAAACCTTGAGTTTAGACGCCTCTGATATTAAAAGTATACTCAGGTTTCGAAAAGTGGTGATATAGTAGGTGTCATTATGACCTATGTGTTTTGTAGAAGTTAATTATAAAAGATCAGCTACTAGAGCATACTTTGGAGCAGTCCTCTGAAGCTATCCTGAGAGACGTTTTTCCCGATACCCTTTCTCCCAAGTGAGTAAGGAACAGCCCACTGCGAACCTGCTGTTAATTACTCAATAGCATTCCAGATGTTAAGAAAATATCTGGGATGTTCTAAACTTATTGCTTATGTTTGTGTGTGCTTAAATGTAGGGCTGTCGATTAATCAGAGTTAACTCACGCGATTAACTTGAAGAAAACTTAATCGCGATTAATTTGTTTTAACCGCACTGTTAAACAATAGAATCCCAATTGAAATTTTAATAAATATTTTGGATGTTTTTCTGTATTTTCATATATTGTGCTGTAATTGAAATCAAAGTGTATATTTTTATTACAAATATGTGCACTGTAAAAATGATAAAACAAAAGAGAGAGTATGGGGTGAATTGAAAAATACAAGTACTGTAGTGCAATCCCTTTGTCGTGAAAGTGCAACTTACAAATGTAGATTTTTTTGTTGTTGTTGCATAACTGCACTCAAAAACAAAACAATGTAAAACTTCAGAGCCTACAAGTCCACTCAGTCCTACTACTTGTTCGGCCAATTGCTGAGATAAAAAACAAATTTGTTTACATTTACAGGAGATAATGCTGCCCTTTTCTTATTTACAATGTCACCAGAAAGTGAGAGCAGACATTTGCGTGGCACTTTTGTAGCTGGCTTGCAAGGTATTTACATACCAGATATGCTAAAAGTTCATATGCCCCTTCATGCTATGGCCACCATTCCAGAGGACATGCTTCCATGCTGATGATGCTCATTAAAAAAAAAATGCATTAATTAAATTTGTGACTGAACTCCTTGGGGGAGAACTGTATGTCCCCTGCTCTGTTTTACATTCTACCATATCTTTCATGTTATAGCAGTCTTGGATGATGACCCAGCACATACTGTTCATTTTAAGAACACTTTTACTGCAGATTTGACAAAACACAAACAAGGTACCCATGTGAGATTTCTAAAGATAGCTACAGCACTCAACCCAAGGTTTACAAACCTTCCAAAATCTGAAAGGGGATGAGGAGTGGAGCATGCTTTCAGAAGTCTTAAAAGAGCAACACTCCGATGCGGAAACTACAGAACCTGAACCACCAAACAATAAAATCAACCTTCTGCTGGTGGCATCTGCCTCAGATCATGAAAATGAATGTGCATCGGTCCTTACTGCTTTGGATTGTTATCAAGCAGAACCCGTCGTCAGAATGGAGGCATGTCCTGTGGAATGGTGGTTGAAGCATGAAGTGACATATGAATCTTTAGCGCATCTGGCACGTAATATCTTGCAATGCCAGTCAGTACCATGAGAACGCTTGTTCTCACTTTCAGGTGACATTGTAAACAAGAAATGGACATTATTATCTCCCTCAAATGTAAACAGACTTGTTTTTCTGAAGCGATTGGCTGAACAGGAAGTAGGACTGAGTGGACTTGCCAGCGCTTAAAAATTTACATTGTTTTATTTCTGAATGCAGGTTTTTGTATATAATTCTACATTTGTAAGTTCAACTTTTGTAATAAAGAGATTGCACTACAGTACTTAAGTGAATTGAAAAATACTATTTCTTTAGTTTTTTACAGTGCAAATACTTGTAATCAAGGATATAGTGAGCACTATACATTTTGTGTTCTGTGTTGTAATTGAAATCAATATATTTGAAAATGTAGAAAATATCCACAAATATTTAATAAATAGTATTATATTATTGTTTAACAATGCGATTAATCACGCGATTAATTTTTTTAATCGCTTGATAGCCCTACTTATATCTAATAAACTGCAGGTTTAGACGAGCATGCTTACTTGCATTACTACTTGATCAGACAGAATTGCTGAGTTCCTGTTGATTTATGCTTTAGAGCTGCTGGAGTGAAATAGTTAAGTTGCCCCTGTTGAGGGTTCTGAAAACCTTGGGTAACAGCTTTGAATGCTTCCGAAACTGTAATTTGGTCTTGGAGAGATTTAAAACTTGAGTATCTTTTTAACTGTGTCAGTGAGGTTTAACCTTTAAAGATGTTGGTACATATCCAAAATCTCAACATTGAGGCTGTGTTCTCTTGGCACTGGCATGTGGTCAAATATAGTTATTGGATAGAAAGGGTATTGTGGCAACTAGGGGGGACCAGTTTAAGAAATTATGTAATTTATCCTTGGGAAAAACAGGAGTAGTCTGTATATCCATGAGGTTGCTGTCTGCACATATGTCAGGCTGTTAAATGGTAGTTGCGGTGAGAGGTCTGCCTAAAGTTAATGTGCTGCTGAAAAGTCCTTGATAGGTTCAGTCACTACTAACAATTGTTGAGTGATCCCACTTGCAATCCAGTGTTTCTTCTATCTTATGAAATAGATCTGTCAATTGATGAGGAATTGTATACTGAACCCAGAATAATACTTCACCATTTATGAGGCTGTCATTGTGGGAAATTAGAGGTATGAGAGAGGTGCAGGTTGAGCAAAGTTGGGTTTGAACAATGCATAAACGTTAATGAGAACATAAAGCAATTTATAATGAAATGATTTGGATAATGATAGACTGGTTATCATGACACCAATGCTGGGCAAAGTAGTGGAACTGCTGGTTTCAGACTTTATCCATAAAAATTTATTATGATTTGAAAATAGGTTCTTGTCAAAGTATAATATCAGATTGGTTGGCAAGAGTACAAGTTGGAATGGTGTAAGGGTAACTTGTGTAATATATTTTTCTGTTAGATAATTGATTTATTACTTCATTATTTATTACATGAATTGCCTAAGGAAGTTGTGGAATCTCCATCATTGGGGATTTTTAAGAGCAAGTTGGACAAACACCTGACAGGGATGGTCTAGATAATTTATTCCTGCCTTGAGTGCAGGGGACTGGACTAAATGACCTCTCGAGGTCCGTTCCTGTTCTGATTCTATAATTATATCCTGATTTTTAAAAAAAAAATGTAAAAAATCAATATCCCTGTTAAATGAATTAAATTCTAATTGATAAATCTCAAAGCTTGTTTATTGAGGGTTTGAGTAAGGTGCATCTAGTTGGATGTACCAGAGAGATTAGCTCTATCTCAGTGCTATTCGGTATTGATCAGTAACCTGAAAGGAAATTATTGCGTAGTTAACCAGCAGATGACACACATCGGTGGATTGGTAAATGATGATGACAGGTCATAGATACTGAGCGATCTGGGTCACTTGGTAAGCTAGGCACAATCAGATATGTATTTTATTACAGTTAACAGACTTGTATACTTACAAATGTAGATATTGCCTTGCTAGACCAGATGCATGATCCAGTTTAGTCTAGTATGCTGTCTCTGAGTACTAGCCCTATTGATTGAAGAGGCATCCCAAAATTGTTTGTCTTGCTACCTTTGTTGGAAAGACTGAGAGATAAAACATAGTGAGATTCTTATTTGGATAGAAGAGATGTTTCATTTTACTGTTTGTAGAAGCTATACATAAAACAACATAAAAATTGAGAAACTATGGGAAAAGACTGTTCCCATATCTTTAGGTCTCGGTACCACTACAGAGTGCTTCATTCATAGATTCATAGATTCTAGGGCTGGAAGGGACCTTGAGAGGTCATCAAGTCCAGTCCCCTGCTCTCATGGCAGGACCAAATACTGTCTAGACCATCCCTGATAGACATTTATCTAACCTACTCTTAAATATCTCCAGAGATGGAGATTCCACAACCTTCCTAGGCAATTTATTCCAGTGTTTAACCACCCTGACAGTTAGGAACTCTTTCCTAATGTCCAACCTAAATCTCCCTTGCTGCAGTTTAAGCCCATTGCTTCTTGTTCTATCCTTAGAGGCGAAGATGAACAAATTTTCTCCCTCCTCCTGATGACACCCTTTTAGATACGTGAAAACTGCTATCATGTCCCCTCTCAGTCTTCTCTTTTCCAAACTAAACATACCCAATTCTTTCAGCCTTCCTTAGTAGGTCATGTTCTCAAGACCTTTAATCATTGTTGTTGCTCTTCTCTGGACCCTCTCCATTTTCTCCACATCTTTCTTGAAATGCGGTGCCCAGAACTGGACACAATACTCCAGTTGAGGCCTCACCAGCGCAGAGTAGAGCGGAAGAATGACTTCTCATGTCTTGCTCACGACACACTCGTTAATGCATCCCAGCATCACGTTTGTTGTTTTTTGGGGGTTTTTTTGCAACAGCATCACACTGTTGACTCATATTTAGCTTGTGGTCCACTATGACCCCTAGATTGCTTTCTGCCGTATTGCTTCCTAGACAGTCTCTGCCCATTCTGTATGTGTGAAACTGATTGTTCCTTCCTAAGTGGAGCACTTTGCATTTGTCTTTATTAAACTTCATCCTGTTTACCTCAGACCATTTCTCCAATTTGTCCAGATCATTTTGAATTATGACCCTGTCCTCCAAAGCAGTTGCAATCCCTCTCAGTTTGGTATCATCTGTAAACTTAATAAGCGTACTTTCTATGCCAACATCTAAGTCGTTGATGAAGATATTGAACAGAGCCGGTCCCAAAACAGACCCCTGCGGAACCCCACTTGTTATACCTTTCCAGCAGGATTGGGAACTATTAGTAACTACTCTCTGAGTATGGTTATCCAGCCAGTTACGCACCCACCTTATAGTAGCCTCATTTAAATTGTATTTGCCTAGTTTATTGATAAGATTGTCATGCGAGATCGAATCAAATGCCTTACTAAAGTCTAGGTATACCACATCCACCGCTTCTCCCTTATCCACAAGACTCGTCATCCTATCAAAGAAAGCGATCATTGGTTTGACACGATTTGTTCTTTACAAATCCATGCTGGCTATTCCCTATCACCTTACCACCTTCCAAGTGTTTGCAGATGATTTCCTTAATTACTTGCTCCATTATCTTCCCTGGCACAGAAGTAAAACTGACTGGTCTGTAGTTTCCTGGGTTGTTTTTATTTCCCCTTTTATAGATGGGCACTATATTTGTCCTTTTCCAGTCTTCTGGAATCTCTCCCGTCTCCCATGATTTTCTAAAGATAATAGCTAGAGGCTCAGATACTTCCTCTGTTAGCTCCTTGAGTATTCTAGGATGCATTTCATCAGGCCTTGGTGACTTGCAGGCATCTAACTTTTCTAAGTTATAGACTTAGAAAAGCATCTTTTTCTTTTTGTTTTTCACTTTTGCTATTGTCAGCAGAACAACTAGATATATGTATGGCCTTATATTGTAATCATCCTACTGATTTTTGAGGCATCTTATTTTATTCTTAAGCAGAGTTATTTTAGTGAACTCTTTATTTGCATAGGTATCCAGCTCATATTGAAGAAATTGACTATGAAGAAGGAAAAGTGCTTATCCATTTCAAACGCTGGAACCACCGATATGATGAATGGTTTTGTTGGGACAGTCCTTATCTGCGTCCCTTAGAGAAAATACAGCTAAGGAAAGAGGGGTTACATGAGGAAGACGGATGTGGTGTAAGTTGAAAACAGCATATTCAATGATTTCCCATTATTCAGCTAGTGATGTACCAAGTCTTTTATGCATCTAAACCCATTAAGGTCCCTGAATGTAGCATGTACATGGCCAGATATAGTTTGTGATTGTTATAGCTGAGTGCTAACAATGTCATTGGTATGGTACAGACAGAGGAAGGAACAGTTCCTGCCTGAAGGAGCTTACAGTCTCAATAAGAATGGTGTGAACTTCTATTTTTTGCATGTCTAGCCGAATATAAATTCTTTCTTATGCTCAAGTGCTGCTGCAGTGGCTGCCTGTTGAAGGGTATGGGGTGTTTTTTCATTCTTGCTTTTTTACTTTTTACAAAGAAACAGTTCTAGTGGTTTAATGAAGCAGTATATTTTAAATCTTCATAATTTTGTTTCTCTACTTCAGGAAGTGTAAATTGTTTTTTTTTCTCTTTGTAGGGATTTCGTATAAACGATCAGGTATTGGCTTGCTGGTCTGATTGTCGTTTTTATCCAGCCAAAGTCACTTCCGTTAACAAGGATGGTAGGTCACCTATTCATTTTGTTGTACTTAATAACTGGATAACTTTGTGTTCAGAATTTCCTCATGCTTCCAGAGAACATGGCACATTTCTGAAAGAAAAGTCATTATACACCTCTACTCCGATATAACGCAACCCGAAAAAACACGAATTCAGATATAACGCGGTAAAGTGGTGCTCTGGGGGGGGGCGGCTGCATGCTCCAGCGGATCAAAGCAAGTTCAATATAACGTGGTTTCACCTATAACACGGTAAGATTTTTTGGCTCCCGAGGACAGCGTTATATCGGGGTAGAGGTGTACTACAGTATATTAATTTTATGAACGTTAGTTTTTTAATTTTGTAATTTATCCTTAAATGTTGTTCATATGTAACCAGTGGGTATGTTGTGCACTTTTTCAAGGGGCTAGCATGAGCTACCAAATGACCTAACTTGGGAGGAGAATCAATTAATTACAATTTTTTTTAGCCACTTCACATAATTGCTTAAGAAGTGTTGGCAGCAGAGAACAGGCACAACATAATCTTTTTTTTGTCATTGTAAAGGAGAGGATTCAATTTGATGAAAGACAAATTCTTTTTCTAAGGTTCACATACATGCTTTCACCTTTAATGTATTTTTTCTATACTTGGAAGACACAGGCTAAATAAATAAAATACAAAGATCTTTTTAAAATATCTGGGACCTTCTTATGATTGCTGAATTCATCTTTCTTGAAATGCAGTGGTCTGAGGTTTATTTTCTTTTTCAGAGGTGCACAAAGCATTCTTCCACCAAAACTACCTCTGTATTCTTGATGAGTGTCAGGCCCACTATTAAATACATAAAAGTGTATTTTTTGTTGAAATTTAAATTATTCTACATTTAAATCAGGTACACTTTTTACTTTCGGCAGAATGCGTTATTTTCCTCATTGTAGAAGTTGTAATTCAAATTGTTACCTACAGTATGCTTTCTAGAAAATATACTGTAGGAAACACTGTTTTTGGGTTGTGGGCTGGATCAGACAATAGAGTATGGTCCAGTACAATTTTTAAAGTGTCAAAACAATGAAGCGTGCGTCACTTTCTTTTGGAGATTATTCCACTATTTAATACATCTCTCTCAAAGATTATTTGCTGTGGACATCACTAAGATTATAGAGATTTACAGAATAATTTTCAGTGTAATGATTCTTAATATAGATCACTGAAATATGGGAGAAAAGGGTAGAAATGTGAAACACTTCAGTTTGACACACTGCTATACAGGAGCAGAGTTTAGATGTATTCAGCATCATAATTACTAGGCTCTTCTCTTGCCAAGCAGGGTGTAAGGCATTTATAAATTTGTTTGCAACTTGGTCATTAGACTTGGGTACTCATTGTTAGTGGATTAGAGTCTCATGTTGAACTGTAGCATTTTATTATAATTTTCAGATATTAAACATTTTTTCATGTGTAACAGTCAGCAGTTGATTTAATATAGGAACTTTAAAGCTTGTCGTGGATAAATAGCTATTTGGGGGTGAGGTGGGTTTTTTTTTTAATCTGTAGGAATATTTTCATAATTTAGGAGAGATGCAAAATAGTACTGAGAGCATCTCAGTTGCAGAAAGCAAATTCTACAGGTTAAACCAGTGAGTCTTAAACTTTTGTACTGGTGACCCCTTTCACATAGCAAGCCTCTGAGTGCAAACCTCCCTTATTAATTAAAAACACTTTTTTTTTGGTATATTTAATACCATTGTAAATGCTCGAGGCAGAGCAGGGTTTGGGGTGGAATCTGACAGCTTGTGACCTCCCCCATAACCTCATGACCCCCTGAGGGGTTTCGATCCCCAGTTTGAGAACCCCTGGGTTAAATACACAGGGCCATTTCCTACTTCCTGCACTCGCTGCCTTCAATTGCACTACCAGTATGAGTACTGTAAACAGGAAGGAATTGCTCATATTCCTTCATTTGACTTTGATCCCTTTTGGATCTGTTAGTCGCAAAATTAATTCTTTTGTTTTATTTTTTCAATTGAAAGCATGGAGTCTAAGAAATTTCATCAGTCCCAATGTGCGTGCTTTCATGTGTCTTGACAATAAATTTTTTTGCTCATGATTTTTATTAGTAAACTTGTTCTTATGTTAATATAGATGAATCTAGAAGAAATAAACTATGTTCTCCCTTCATACATCTTTCGTGAAAGAAGAGACCTAAAGTTTAAGGATATACATTTTTGTAACCCTAAAAGAGTGAACTTTTATTTAGAACCAGATGTGCATCTCTAGAACTGGAATGTTCAGTGTTTTATTCTTTGAATATTTATCAAAATGGAAGTTAAATTATGCTGTTAATCAGGATGTGTTCTCAATTTTTAGGTACTTACACTGTGAAATTTTACGATGGAGTAGTTCAGACTGTCAAAAATATTCACATCAAAGCTTTTTCCAAAGATCAGGTGAGAAATGTTGTGTTTTCGCCAATTTAATTGTAAAAGACTAGCTGTTTCTTAAATTTGAATTCAGTTGACTTGTTTGTTAGCGTCAGTGAAAAATCCATCAAGTGAACACTTAACTTTTTGTTTTTATCTAGAATTTTAGCCAGTAAATGATTTTAAATATTCGTAATTTGTCACTACAGGAATGTGATTTAAATTTCTATCCTATCTGTCATGTATTGTCAATACTTTAATCAGCTCTGCCCTAATAATATCCTGTGATAACTTTTTTGTTTTTTTTAAATGTATACCTGTCACACAGTTGTTCCTGAGCACATGTACACACACTTCTTAAAACTATAAGAGACTAGCTGATCAGTGTCAAATAAAATGTCAGATTCCAGCTCTAGGTTGTAAACATAACCCATAGTTATGTCCTTAGGCAAAAGCTGTGCACCAATTCTTGAAGGCCAGTAGGCTGGGAAGTGAATTTTAGATTTGAAGGTTCTTCATTGAGATGCCCTGCCAACAGGAATTGTCAGGCGAGAGTCTGTTGGCTAATCTCTTCTCTTGTCAATACAGAAGGAGATCCTGGAAGAATCTTCTTTGCAATGACAAGTGGATTTATTTTATTTAAAGTGTGTTTCTTATATCACAGAATGATCTTTTTATGAAACATTCTGCATAATAAAAACTAAGTTGGTTTTTTTTTTTTTGGATAGCATATGTTCATTCCTCTGAAGGCATGCATGCGTGTCTCATGCACTGGTGCTGGAGATTTTTCCCTGTTAGTAACCATGGGGGTGGCTACTGATGCTGGATAATATCGTTCTATTGTAGCTGTAAGGGAGATGCTGTCCTGGACAAATTTTCTGGTATGTTCTAATTTATCGTAATTAGTGAGAAAGGGTAAAATTTTCAGAAGAACCTGAATGACTTAGGCGCTCAAGTCCCAGTAAAAGGGGAATTAGCTTCCTACGTCATTTAAGTCCTGTTCTCCCTCCCCCCACCCCCGACCAAAGCCAAGACACTCTCACCCTCTACCCCCCAGAGCCCAGGGATCCAGAGGGAGAAACATGGCCTGATGCTGGATCCTGGGCTTGCAAGGAGTTCCCTTCCTTTAAAGCGTGCTGGGAATTGCAGCTGCTGGGAACCCTCCAGTCCGTGTGTGTCTCCTACTCCCCCCTTCCCCCCGCCCTTGTCTTCTATTCATGAACTGGGCTCTGCCAGGTCCAGCAACCCCTAGTGGCAGCCAACAACTATCCAGCCCATTTTGAGGGGTCAGGAAAGGAAGTTCTGCATGCACAACATGAATTTCTGAAAAATTCTGCTTTATGCACACGTGCAGAATTTCCTCAGGAGTAAATGTGTGTGACCCATAGTAGGCTTCCCATAGACGCTGTTAGAGGGTTAAGATGGATAATCAGCTGAACATGTACTCCCAGTATGATGGTGTGGCCAAAAAAACTAATGTGATCCTGGGATTCATAAGTAGGGGGATATTGAGCAGCCATAGAGAGGTTATACTTTTGTTTGGCCCTGGAATATGGTGTCCAGTTCTGATGCCCACAGTTCAAGAGGGTGTTGATAAATTGGAGAGGGTTCAGAGAAGAGTCAAGAGAATGATTAAAGGATTAGAAAACATGCCTTCTGTAGACTCTTAAGAGCTCAATCTATTTAACTTAACTAAGAGAAGATTGGGATGACTTGATTACAGTCTATAAGTACCCACGTAGGAATAAATATTTAATAATGGGTTCTTCAGTCCTAGCAGAGAAGGGTATAACGTGATCCAGTAGTTGGAAGTTGAGGCTAGACAAATTCAGATTGGAAATAAGGATAATTTTTTAATGGTGAGAGTAATTAACCATTGGAACAGTTTGCCAAGCGTTGTGGTGGGTTCTTCATAAGTCACAATTTTTAAATGAAGATTGGATGTTTTTCTAAAAGATCTGTTCTAGGAATTATTTGGGCAAGTTTTCTGGTCTGTGTTATACAGATTAGACTGATCACGTTGATCCTTCTGGCCTTGGAATCTGTTACTGCTGGGGGAATTCTGTGCCAAAAAATTAAAAATTCTGTGCATAATACTTTAAAATTCTGCACATTTTATTTGTCAAAATAACACAATATAATCACGCAAGTTTCAATAATTTTGGTAATTTATTTCAAAATACCTGTCAGAAAGTATGTCTGTAACAGTACTGACAAATTTTTTTTTCCCCCAGGAACAGAGTTAAATCAATGGTCCCCAACGCGGTGCCGTGGGCACCATGGCGCCCACCGGGGAATTTATGTGCGCCCACCTAGTGCCCAGCAGGGGAGAGAAGCCACAGCTCCGCGCCTGCCAGAGACAGAACTCCGGGGCCCAAAGGCTGCAGGCGCTGGCATTCTCTTCCCTGTCAGGTGCGGGGCTGCGGCTTCTCTCTGGCTTCTCCAGAGCTGCAGGCGCCGGTATTCTCTGTCCCTGGCAGGCGCGGGGCTGCAGGCTGCGGGTGTCGGTGTTCTCTGTCCCCGGCAGGTGCCAGGCCACAACTTCTCTATGGCTTCGAAGCCGGAGAGAAGCTGCAGCCCCGCGCCTGCTGGGGACAGAGAACTCCTGGGCTGCAGGCTTCATTCTGTGTTAAAGTAAGAATAACAAATATATTTGGACCAACAGTTCAACTATGTTTTACTTTTTCAAGATAAATAAGATGAAAACTGTTTGATATTTATTTTGCAAAAACTCCTTAATTTTTCTTACAAGTAGATAAAAAAGAGCAAATTCACATGGTAAGATGAAAGAGTAATTGCTGAATAATTTAATTAATACCTTTTACATCTAAAATTACCCTTTTTATCTTATGTAATATTAAATATGATGATTTTTGTATTATTTAATGTACAAATACAAAATAAGCCTTGAAAAATTGTTGTCGCCCTCCTGTTCTGAAAACACGAATGTGCTACTGGCCACAAAAAGGTTGGGGACCACTGAGTTAAATAAACCCCTACAACAACCCAGTTCCTGTTTCTCTGTTATGCTTTTATTTTGTGTCTTGATCTGGGTGTGTCACATGTGCCAGCTGGGCACATCTTGAGGGAAAAATCCACCCCTCCAGTCTCAGACACTCGCACCCCTTACTTCGCAGAGCCCAGCTGTGGACTGCCCTCCACCTGAGACATCTGCACCCCCTATTCCCCTATAGCCCAGCTATGGGGCATCCCCCGAACTCCCGGCCCAGACACCTGCATCCCCTACTCCCAGAGCCCAGGAATCCACAGAGAGAAACAGCCTGGTGGTGAGTTCTAGACTTTTATGGAGTTTCCTGTACGCTGCCTCCTCCTTTCATGATGTGCTGGGGACTGCAGCTCCAGTTCTCCCTCCTTCTGGCCATATCCTGTATTTGTGAGCTGGAGAGCTGGGCTCTGCTGAGTCCAGCAGCCCGTGGTAGTGGCCAGCAACTCTGTAGCACCCATTCTGTGGGGGAAAATTTAAATTCTGTGCAGAACATTATTTCTCTGCAAATTCTGCATTGCGCAGTGGTATAGAACTCCACCAGGAGTAATATATGAACTCTGTGGTTAAATCAGTTTATCAAGGTGGATTTGGTGGCAGGAAAGTCACATTCATCTGTTTTGTGAGATTGCAGACTCATTGTCTACAAGGTTGGAAAAACTCTGTTTATGACTGTGTTCTTGACCCTTTTGTGTATGTTCCTTTGATTAGGGAACAGGCTGTACAGATTCTCGCACAGAACATTGGCTATTTGTTGAAAGGGAGAGCTAGGTTTCCAGATTTTGTTTGTCATGAAGCAGTGTGGGCAGTGGGCATTCAGAACAAAGTAATTCCTTCAGTTCTAGATCTGTAAAGAGTGAAAAATGCTTTAGCAGACTACATAAATAACGGGTGATTGGATCAGATGGACTTGGTATTTGGTGGTGAATCCTTTACATTTTTGGGGGGGAGTTGCAGGGGGCCATCACTCTGCTTTTGGAATCACTGAAAAAGATCATGTAATGTCCAAAGATGAGGTTCCAAATTCTTATCTTAGACTTAATTGCTTGGATTTTCTCTTATCCTTGATAGATTTGGGATTACCAGTAGTGCAAGTATAATTTGCTGTAATAGCTATTTCTCCTTACCGTATCCCCATTTAAGGGGGGGAGAGGGTTCAGATTTTTTTCATCCTTTAACAGAGCTTCTCAAAGATCGGAATATTTATCCTCCAATTTATTGATCAATGAGATCATGAGACTGAAATCTGGTCCCTACTTTGATACCCTATATTTATTGTGGAAGGTTTTTCCTAGTGGCTATATGACATCAACAGTTTCAGGGTTGGAAGACAGAACCTCATTGTACAATTTGAAATAGTTTTGACATGTCATCCATATTTGATTTTACAATTTCATTTATTGTTTTCTGTGTTTTTCTGAAGCATTAAAGTCTTCCAAGTAGAGCTTAGTTACATATCTTAGATATTAAAAGGGATATTAACAAATGATTACATTCCTATCGGAAAATATACAAAGTGAAAACACTGTTTCAGGCCAGTGGCTTTTGAACTGGATCAAATAGTGTATTCAGACATGCTGTAGCTGCTATTCAGCATTTTGGCAGATGATTTGATTTAAGTCTGGAATTATCCTTTAAAAAATATTTGAATAGTATTTGAATTTTGATGTGTGTTAATGAATTGTGCTGATGATCTGTTGCTCAGTGAGTATCTGAATACAGTAAAATCTGCCTTAGTGACCACTTCTGATGAGAGACCACCTGTCATGAGTGACTACTTGCAGTGACCATGGAACATTTCTCCCTCATAACGGTGTTTCTCAGACTGAGATCAGTGGATCCCTGGGGGTCCCTGAAGGTACTCAAGGCGGTCCATGGGCCCTGCTGAGCAATTCCTCCCTCTCCTTCCCTCAACTCTGCTCCCTCCCTCTATCTCTTGGAGGCTACTGAAGCTAAACGGGGAGATATTAGGTGCTAAAAGTCCGGTGGCACAATGGGGCTAAGGCAGTGTCCTTGCCTACCCTAGCTCTGTGCGCTGCCCCTGCCGTGAGTGCTGACTCCACAGATCCCATTGGCTGGCAACTGCAGCCAATGGGAGCTGTGGGGTTGGTGCCTGTGGGCAGGAGCATCATGTGGAGCCTAGGAGCCACTTCCAGAAAGATGTGCCATGTCGTTTTCGGGAGCTGCTGGAGGTAAGCGCAGCCCGTCCGGAGCCTTTATCCCAGACACCCTGCCCCAGCCCAGAGCCCTCACCCTGCACACAGAATCCTTCCCAGAGCCTGCACCCCTCAGTCCTCCTGCACCCAAACTCCCTCCTAGAGCCCACACCCCCTCCTGCACCCCAACCCTCTGCCCCAGCCTGGTGAAAGTGAGTGAGGGTGGGGGAGAGCGAGCAACAGAGACGGTGGATGGAGTAAATGGGGGATGGGAAGAGGTGGGATGGGGTGGGACCTTGGGAGAAGGGGTGGAGTGGGGTGGGGCCTGGGGCTGAGCGCGGTGGCTTGGGGGTCCCTGAAAAATTTTAAATCAAAATGGGGGTCTTCGGGTTGCTGAAGTTTGAGAACCGCTGCCTTGCAATTTAACTGTGAAGAGCAACGACCTGTCAGCTGCGATGAGTGGCGACATTTTCTTAGTCCCATCCATAAAAACAAACCTGTAGGAGAAACTGATCGTCGCTTATCAGTCTGTTTCTTTGATATTTCCAGCGAAAGATATTTTTTCTTTTGTACGTTACGGTGTCTGCAATATATGGCCTCATACTCAACAGGAACTGGAAATTGAACTTGAACAAACAGGAACTTTAAAGGAAGATGTGAATGTGTACACTACTGTGTGTTGCAGTTGAAAGCTAAAAAGTTGTAATGGAAGAGAAAAATTGCAAATCCAAAATGTTTCTTACACTGGAGCAACATGTTGAAGCGGTATTGCAGCTAGAAGCTTGTACCAGTTGCCATCAAATTGCCAAACATTTTGGAGTTGGAAAAACACAAATCCAAAACCTGTTATAATGGAAGGCACAAATCCTCGCTGATGTGTCAAATGCAGAATCTTCAATGGAAATTAGATGTGCTAAAACTAGAAATGAAGTCAATTTTTTCACTTTTTAGTGTTTTAAATCCACTGTTGTTCATCATGTAAATGTCTCTGGTTCAATGCTAAAAGTGCAAGACATGAGGAGTTGGAAAACAGGGAGTTTAAAGCCGGCAATGACTGGCTTGAATCATTTAAGGAGAGTGACAGCCTTGCCTTTGGTATCGCATGCAGTGAGCATGGAGACATAACCAAGATATGGCTTCAGATTAGAAGCAAAAGTTAGCTGAAGTAATACAGGATTATGAACCATCTGAAATCTATAATATGGCTGAAACGGGACTGTTTTTTAAAGACAGCAACATTACCAAAACCCTCCATATCAAAGGCTTGCAATGTTCAAATGGAAAATATTCAGAAGAAAGAATCACCCTTTATTATGCACCAACACAAATGGAGATAAAGCAAGGCCTATACTGATTGGTAAATCCCAATGCCCTTGAGGCTTTGGCAAGTTGAATATCAAAGAGTTACCTGTGGAATATGAATTCAACAAAAAACTATGGATGAACTCCAGAACTTTTTGAAAAATGATTAGAGATTTGACTGCAGATTGCTACTAATGAGGACATAAAATTGTGTTTATGGAAAATGCCCCATGCCGCCTCCCTGTTAAACTCTCAGACATTAAACTCTGCTTCTTTTCCCCAAAACAGCATGTCTGTGTAACAGCCTATTGATACTGGGGTTATTGAAACCCTAAAACTGAACCTTTGGAACAGGCAAATTCAATTTATTCTTCATCAAATGGAATCTGGCATAACTTCTTTGGGTCTATTGCATTTGAAAAGGGTTTCAGTCTTTGGTAAATACACTGGGTTCATTGAGCATGGAGTGAGACTGAGCCAAGCACCATCAAAAAATGCTTTGCTAAATGTGGACACAACAAATGAAGATCTTCATCTAGAAGATGAGTATAAGCTTCCTCTTTCAGTAGTTAATATGTTGCAAAGTCTTTTTGGGAGTGCTGAACCTTGCAACAACTGATGAGGTCAGACACGTCAACGCCTGCTACAAAACTGGAAAATTTCAAGCCATGTCATGACACTCGCAGTGCCACAAAAACTGATGATGAAGGGGGTGGCAATGGTGCCTCTGAACCCTGGTAAGAATAACTTTTATGACTGAAGCCAAGAATATGATTAAAAACATGAAAGCATTTGCCATGCAAAAGAGCAATAACCAACTTTTAGAGCTATTGAACGATGCAGAAGAAACGATAAACCTGCTCCTATTGTTGCAGAGGCAGACAAGAATAAGTGACATTTTCAAATAAATGCAAACTACTGTAGACTGAAAACAAGACTTTTTGATAACACAGGTAATTGTAAAAATTCTTTTGCGTCAGTCTAGAGAACATGAACTTTCATTAGTGTACTGAATTTCCTCTTCTGATTAACAAATACTGTTCTACTGTATTAATAAACCCAGCAAGAGATTTTTAAATACAGTACTATATTGTATACTATATGTAATGTTCATGTAATAGGTAATGAAAATTAAACATGAAACATTGCCAACACTAGTAGCCTTTCTATGCCTTGTAAAAATGCCCATTTTACAGTAAACCTTTGAAGAGAGTCCACCTCTGACAAGGGAGCACTTTTGCTAACCCCTATGAGTGGTCACTCTTGGCAGGTTTTACTGTAACTCTCTGCCTATAATTTTAAATTTTTAACTTTTTGGGTTATATTGACATGACACCTGGACCCCTGTTCCTTTGCTTACAATTTTCTTTTATTTCTTATGTTAAATATAAAGAAATTTCAAAATGCAAAGAATCATGCATTTTTCACTTCGTGTTTTCTCTATTTTAGAATATTGTGGGTAATGCTAGGCCTAAAGAAAGAGGTAATGAAATCCCTTCATCTCCTGAAAAACGGGAGAAGTTTAAAGAACAGAGGAAAGCAACAGAGAATGCTAAGAAGGACAAGGATGAAAAGGCATTAAAGACAGAAAAAAGATCTAAACAACCTGATAAAGAAGGAAAAATAATAGTCATCTCAGAAAAAGGCAAGGTCTCTGAAAAAAATATACCCAAGAATGGGAAAGAAGATAAAGAGAATATATCAGAAAATGATATGGAATATTCAGTAGATACTCAAATTGAGAAGAAATCTGAAAACGACAATGTGAAGAGTCTACCAGAAAACATAAAGGAAACTAAAAGAAAACGTGGTAGACCACCTATAACACCCCCAACTGGTTAGTACTTAAAATATTTGTATTTGGGCAGTATTCTAGAAAATCTTGTAGGGAATAGGAGCTGCTGAGCAGTTCAGCACTGCATTCTTTTCTGATTTGGGGCATGGGGATCTTTGTTCTAAGTAAATGGAAATAAATGTTGCTCTTGCAGCACTTATTTTAGCTCATTCACTACAACCTCCCATCATGACAATCAGCAATATATTTGGTTGTATTTAAATAACATTGGTAGAGAGGTCTAAAAATTTAGTACTAGAGACATGGTTTTTAAGGAGATAGTTGCAGAGCTGATATGTGTAGAGACTAACATGACAATATGTGATGTTATAAATGGGATTATATGGTAAAATGAATATGTTAACTAAAGAGTCAGTCATGATGTACCAAAATAGCTAATAAGAGGAAAGGAAATAAAGAAAATTGGAGAATTAGAGAGAGATACTAATATTGGTTTTTTTATAAAGCTCTGAAAAAGTGAGTTTGTATTTTTTTTAAATATACAAATTTGACTATTTTAACTGACTTTAATGGTATGTTTAGTCAACTCTCATTCCTCTGGTTTTATGTAAATTTGTAGAGCAAAGTTCTCAAACATTGCAGCCAATAACATTGGAATTAAGAAGGCGGAAAATACCTA
The DNA here is from genome assembly GCF_025201925.1 of Gopherus flavomarginatus. Taxonomy (NCBI): domain Eukaryota; kingdom Metazoa; phylum Chordata; order Testudines; family Testudinidae; genus Gopherus; species Gopherus flavomarginatus. The sequence goes on from NC_066627.1 coordinate 21,609,274, forward strand.
AAGGAGGGGAAGTTCCATCAAAACGCATCAGGGTTGAAAAAAACTTGTGTGAGTATTTTTAGTACTTCAGCTTCTGAAACTTAGGTCATTTTATAACATGGTTCTTTCTATAATATTGTCTTTGAATTTTAATTTTAGGTGATCTAAAGGCTATATGTGTTATCTAGGGAATCTGTTGCAATGATAATTTGTTGGGTATTGAAGTGTAGCAATATTGTAAGTAGTCCCCATCAAAATCTTGAAAGCAAGATTTCATAGATTTTTTTTTTTAAGACTAGAAGGGATCATTGTGTTCAAATCTGACTTCCTTAAGTAGTAGAGGCCATATAATTTCACCCAGTGATTCCTGAATCGATCCCAATAAATTGTGGTTTAACTATAGGATATCTTTTCAAAATACCTCCAATGCTGATTTTAAAGATTTCAAGTATGGCGAATCCATCACATTCCTTGATAAGTTGTTTGACTGGGTAATTTACCTGCACTATTAAAAAGTATTTTTTACCTTATTTCTAACCTGGATTTATGTAGTTTCAACATCTAGCTCTTGGATCTTGTTATGCCTTTGAATGCTAGATTAATGAGCCTTCTGCTAATACCGTGGTAATCACGTTCCCTCTGAACCTTAACATGCCCTACAAGATTTAAGGAACTCAATTTCTTTTTAGCTTATTTTAATGATTGTCCCCATGCACATTCCGCTGATGATGGTACACATTTTCCTCATGTACTCGAGTTTGGAGTCTTTTGGCAAGCAGTATATGATGCACATGTGCCCCAAAAGTACTCTTTTTCTGCATCAAGAGCATAGAAAGGTGGAGTGCACCAAATGCCACTTAGTTCTACTCACAACCTCTTAGCTTCGAAATGAAGTAGCTTGCTGACCCTGTGACTGTCAGCAACTTTTTGCTAGTCTTGTGGTCTTTTTGCTAGTCAGAACCCCACTTCCCCCCACACACTAACTCCCTCCCAGACTCTGGAACTCCACCTGCACCCCAACCCCCCGTTCCAGGTTGGAACCCTCTCCCGCATCCTAACTCCTTCCCAGGGACGTCCTTAGGATTTATGGTGCCCTAGGTGGGATTATTAAACTGGTGCCCCGTGCCTGTCTTGCTCTTAGCAACACAAACATAAGCTTACACTGTTGGAAAATTTGCCACATGCATGTTATTAAAACCAGTTTAACTTAATTAAGCACACTGTAGTGCTGATGGACTAACATTAAAGAAGTAGCACTATAGAAAAAATTCTGATTTGACAGAATGATGCAAATAATATAATTTTTTGAATTTGTCAACATTTTATTGGAAATTTATATGAAGAAGTATAGAAACAAGGATTAGTTTTTAATTAAAAGCAATCTTTCTGGCTTTTTTGGCTGCAAAATCAGTAATAATGTCATCGTATGACAAATACAAAGTGATGTCTTGTTTGATTGCAAGAATAGCAAGACCAGTTAAGTGTTCCTGACTCCTTGTAGAGCGGAGATAGTTTTTAATGAGCTTTAGTTTTGAGAAACTCTGTTCTCCTGATGCTACTGTTACAGGAATTGTCAGTAGAATACAAGTGGCAGTGTACACATTAGGATATATGATAACAAGTTTGCTGGTATGAGTAAACTGTACAATGTCCAACATCGATTTTGCATGTGGCAACATTGATGATAGTGTACTCAATTCTTCATACAGTTCAAGTCCTTTTAAATCAAAACGATCGCCGTGCTTCAGGAGACTCTCTCTGTCAGGAGTCCGCAACGCGGTGCCTGCAGGTGCCATGGCGCCCGCAGGGGCCTCTCAGTGCACCTGCGTACTGGCTGGCGGACGAAGCATCCTCTGAAATGCCGCCAAAGTTCGGCGGCTTTTCGGCGGTGATGCCTCTGGATGACGCCGCTTGCCACCGATAAGCAGTGTCATCCAGAGGCGTCACCGCTGAAATGCCGCCGAATTTTGGTGGCATTTTGACGGATGCTCGTCCACTGCCACGTTTCTTCATCTGGCACCCGCCAGACGAAATAGGTTGGGGACCATTGTTCTAGGTTCTTGCATTTCGTCATTAGTTGCTCTTGTTTTCCTAGTTCGTTGAATTTAGTCCTGCTCAGCCCGGTACCAGCTTAGTGAATGGAACCCCAGGCCGACAGCGGGTTGAGTGGCTCAGCCAGGGTATCAGCTGCCAGCCTGCTCAGCCAGCTGCCAGCCTGGGGTTCCTTGGGAGTCCCCAGGCCAGCAGTGGGTGCTGAGTGGGGCTGGCAGTCAGGATCCCTGGTGGCAATGGGGCAGCAGCCAGAACCCCAGAGCCATCGAAAATCAACTTACTTGCCACCTTTGGCACGTGTGCCGTAGGTTGCCGACCCCTGCTCTATACATTAGTAAGGAGATGAGCATATTACAGTTGTTGGAGGGCTCTGTTTAGCAGTAACAGGGCTATAGGAAAGTCAGTCAACATTTTTTGTTTCTCTGATGAAAACTGGCCCACTACCTTCCCCATACCAAACTTGTCACAAATAATTGTCAACAACTTAATTTTCTGTTTTTGGCTAAGATATTGATTTTTAATAAAAAATATTGAAATTCACGATTATTAGCAAGCTCTTTTGGCAAACAAAGTTGTTAAATGACAATCTAAATGGCAACTCAGTACTGCTTTCATGCTTGATTCACCCCCCCTAGCCTGCTGGTCCAACAGCTGCAGTAGAGGAGGAGATAGGTGGAAAACTGCAGGACCCCAAAATCCACCTCTTGAGGTGCAGAGTGGCAACAGCAAACCCTCAGCTCTGATCACATGCCAATGGGCACCACCGCCAGCCCAACGGACCATGGTGAAGTTAGCACAGCATCTGATCTCAGGGACGGGCACCCCTGGAGCCATAGCAGCTCATCCTGCCCTGTGCAGCTCCCCCCGGATGAGATGGATTACTGCCAGCCCAGGGGAGAGACGCGCTCCCCAGCTAGGGTGACCAGATCCAGATGTCCTAATTTTATAGGGCCAGTCCCAATATTTGGGACTTTGTCTAATAGGTACCAATTACCCCCACCTAGGGTGACCAGACAGCAAATGTGAAAAATTGGAACTGGGGTGGGGGGGAATAGGAGCCTATATAAGAGAGAGACCCAAAAATCAGGACTGTCCCTATAAAATCGGGACATCTGGTCACCCTGCAGGTGAGTTCCTTCCCAGAGACCCCAGCAGCCCATCCCCTCCCTCAGACTGTGCTGCATTTGGCTCTCTCTAGGACCCAGCAGCCCTGCTCTTACATGCTCCACTGCTTCCCATCTGTCCGGGCTCACAGCAGAGTGATGCCCCCAGACCTAGTGGTGCCCTAGGCGGCTGCCTGTTCTGCCTATGGCTAAGGACGGCCCTGCTCCTTCCCAGACCCTGCACCCACACCCCTGCCCCAGCCCTGAGCCCCCTCTCAAACCCAAATTCCCCCAAACCTCCTCCTGCACTGCTGCCCCAGCCCTGAGCCCACTACTGCACTCCAAACCTCTTGGCCCCAGTCCAGAGCCCCCTCCTGCACCCGAGCCCCTCATCCCCAGCCCCACTCCAGAACTCCCACCTCCAGACGAAGCCCTCATCCCCAACCCCCTGCCCCAAAGCCCTTTCCTGCACCCAGAGCCCCTCATTTCTGGCCCCATCCTGGAGTCTAGGGGAAGCACCGAGCCTCTGCACGCCCCTCCACCCTGTGGGGGCTGGAGCTGAGAGCACCAGCTCACCCTGCTGCAGGGGAAGCCACCCCCACCCCATGCATGGGGCTGTATGTCTGTGGCCCACGACTGATTTTTTTTCTGAGTGTCAGTGGCTCCTGATAGAATAAAGGTTCCCCATCCCTGCTTTAGATAATGTGCCCACTGGCACTTTTCTCTAGTTTTAAGTAATGTTAGTAAAGTATCCAAGTTACAGAGTGGCCTCATGAGGTCTCCTGGCTTTAAGTACTGTCTGGCATGCAATAAAGCAATGCCTGTTTACGATGGTCACATTAAATGCCTTTATTGCCTAGGAGAATTGCATATATCTGGGAAATTCCTGATTTGTAAGTCATATAATGCCTGGACAGTGAGAGAACAGAGAAGTGTACTTATGACTAAATTCATGAGACCGGCTTCCGATCCTAGCTCTTGAGGTACTCCCCACCCCTCTGTTGGAGCTAAAGAGTGAAAGTGCAGGTTCCCTACCCGGAGGGGGCCTCATCTTCATCCAGATCCACCAAGAAATTGGTGGGCAAGACCTGAGTGTGCGGGTAGCCTTACAGGGAGATCTCCCACCTGCTCTTACTCTCATCAGCACTATTCGTTCTCAGACTTCACCGTCCTGTATAGTTCTTGTGTAAGCTCAGTTCCATAGGAACTGATAGTGAGCTGACACTAAGCAAACTCAGAGCCTCTGAAACCTCACTTCTTGAGAGACTCAGCACAGATAGCAATCCATGACATGATTGTGGCATCATCAAGGCCTTTGCGTTGAAAGGTGCCAGCCTTGGCACCACGGTCAGTGTTCGTAGACCTAATGCCACTTCTGGCCACACCACTGCATCAGCTGGCACTGAAGTTTATGACACAGAGACTTGCTGATCATGCAAGAGCCAGGGTCACCTCTTTTGTCTGCTTTGCTGCCATTTGCGGCACTAAAACAGTGTTGACAACTTCTCTCCTGCTGACCTTACTCTTCACTTCATGAGCTATACCTCTTCCCATGGGTGTGGAGTATTCTCATCAACCTCATGTGAGACTTCAGGTGATAACAGAGAATCTGGATGGGTCCTAAACTCTTCATATAGGGGATTTGGACATTCCTCCAGGGAAGGATACTGGGAGACCTCCACCACAAGGTCCCTGGTTTCCCATACCATGGCCACCAGGACAGTGCTTGGGGGTTCCAATTTGGCCACATTGTGACCTGTGGTTCTCTTTCAGTAGGGCAGAGCCTCAGGATAGACTCCAGCAGTCTGCAAAATTACTTCCACCAACCATGGCATCATAAGGTGTGCCAGAGCCAGCATCTCCCTACCCACCACCAGAATAAGAGGAGGACTTGGATTAGGTCTCATTACCAGGTGATATACTGGCTCTGGTGGTACCGTTATCATCATCCTGATGAAGCTGTTGTCCCACAGATTCTCTTTCAAATTTGATGACTTTTAGGGGTTCCAGGAACAACCTAAGAAGATTGTGCAAACTCTGCAAATCCCCATGGAAGAAATTCAGGAGCAGACCTACAAATTGATGTATATACCCCGGTCCTTCACACCAGGAAAAATTGCCATTCTGGTGATTGGACCCAGTGAAAGTGTTGTGTCAAAAACACCAATCCACACTAGCTCCTACCTCTTGTAAAAGGACAAAATAACAGGTTCTACCCAAAGAGGCTCAGTTCTCTCATGTACTTCTGATGTCACCTTTATTGTTCATAATGAAGGCCAATGAAAAATCCCATCAGTATAAATCAACACCCAGAGACAAAGATCCAGAGAAACTAGATTTATTGAGTTGAAAAGTGTACTCATTGGTGAGCCTTCCATTAAGGATTAGCATTTACCAAGTCCTGCTGGCCTGCTGTAACTTCAGGAATTATGAAAGAATATAGACCTTTGTGACAAACTCCCCTCAGACCTGAGGGGGAGAATTTCGGAAGAGACTCAGAAGATGATCTTGTGGCAAAGGTGAGCCTACAAGCAGCTCTGGATGCAGCAGACACTGCTGCCAGGTCAGTGGTAATGATCACGATGGCTTTTGTGAGGTGTAGACAACAACAGGTATCCCGTTTTGAAGGAAGTACCTACAGTTAATGGTGGGTGACGACTGCAAACAATACTACATTATACCCTTTGGACTCCAGGCTGCACTGAAGGTATTTACAAGGTGCTTGCAATAGTAGTAGCACCATATCTAAGAGAGAACATTTTCATATACCCATACCCTGACAGCTGTCTGATATGAAGCAGATCTTCCTTAACAGTCTCATAATCCATCCACCTGATGCCCTATCTGTTCCACAACTTAGATAGGACTGAGAGTCAACATGCAGAAATTCCGCTTGCCTCCTCTCTAAAATTATAAAGTTATTTGGAGCAATTCTAGACTCCACCAAATCAGTGGCTTATCTTCTCCAGGACAGATTCAAGACCCTGTCATCCCTTATGCTGTAGCTAGAACCAAACCCACATAAATAAGAATGTGCTTTGCCATGTTGGGACACATGGTCTCTTATACCTTTTATGATGACATGTGCTAGACTTCACCTCTACTGCATTCAGGTCTGGTTCAGGCTAGCGTATGCCCTTCCAGGCATCACTTGGATATGCCCCCCCTGCCCTCTTCCGCCTCCCCACCCCCCGGAGTACTGTAGTACAGTCTGTCCTGGAAGAACCCTGTGAATGTCTGTATTGGATCTCCTCCCAGCCTCCCATCTGATCCAGGATTATAGCTGTAGACACTTTGCTTAAGGCATGGGGAGCACACATGAGAAACCTTTCCAAGATATTGATATACGTTCTTGCCCCTCTCTGGACCCAGAGGGGCAAGAAACTATATCAGTCTCTTGGAATGCTGGGCTGGATGCATGGCTTGCGAGTCCTTCCTTCAGTACATGACAGAGTGATTAGTCCAGGTAACAGAGGACAATACGACCACCACGTTCTACCTCAACGGGCATGGTGGGGTAAGATCCTACCAGCTCTGCCAGAAAGCCATCAGACTACGGAACTAGTGCATCACATGTGTTTCTCTTTCACTCATACATCTACCTGATCTACAGAATACTTTAGTGGGCAATCTCAGCAGATACTGCTGTACCAATAAGGCCCTTAGTTTTTGTGTGTTACCATTTTTAACCAGAAAAATCTCAGGTTTTACAAAACCTATTATTTGGTATTTACCAATATTTCACCTGAATTTTAGACCACTTGTGTACATGAAAATGCCAGTTGTCTGAGAGATCAGTATATTACATTTTTCATTGTTACTAAATTAATCTAAATGTAAATCCAAGGCCATCTTTTCAAAGTAAGACACTGTAGTAGATGATGTGCGCGCACACACACGTACGTCAGTGCTCAAGTCCTAAAAGGCATTATGAGAGAAACTTACCTGGAGAAGTGGACCAGGCTTTCTCACTTCTGCCATTGGAAGTCCATCACCCCTCATCACTGCTTAATATCTTGAATTCTGAACTATGAACTGGAGAGAAAACAGAAAACAAAGTAATTTATCTTTGAATTCAGTCAAAGTACACTTGGTAGTGATCTCAGCCCATCATGCACCTATAGACAGCTGTACAACCTTCTCCTAACCAACTGTGATCAAGTTCCTCAAAGGCCTGATTAAGATGTTCTCATCGGTCAAGGACCCTGTTGCTCCATGGGCCCTGAGTCTAGCTGTCTTGCTTTAATGAGAGCACGCTTTGAACAGTTACCAAAAGGTTCCCTCTTACATATATAAATGAGAACTGTTTCTAGTTGCCATCACTTAATTGAGGAGAGTGCTGCAATCTTTATTCTCCAAAAGACTTCAAGCTCCCACCTACATTACATAAGATCACTGCTTAGGAGTCACCAGTAGTGGAATATGCATATGGACAATCACTCAAAGGAGAATGGGAAGTTACTTACCTGTTTAATAATCAGAACTCCAATTATTGGAGGTAGAGGCATAAGTGGTCTGCAGATGTTAACCACATAACCAGTGGTACTTCATTGTCAAGCTTCAATGTTTTCATGATTGACAGCGTATTGTGCAATGAGATTAAATTTATTATGCTGTTTAGCTCAGGAAAAGTTGAAAAACTGTCCAGACAGCAATGAAAGAGACCAAATTAGGAGACGATCATCAAGGCTGTTATCCAGTGGTAGTCCTGAGATAATAAATACGGATCTTACTGCAACAACTTTTTCTGAAATTGGACCGTTGAAAGATCCAGCATCTATTCCAAAGGAACCTGAGGAACGTAAGTACTTTGTTGTAATGGTATGCTCTTGGGTTGTTATGAAGGAGAGTTGTTTAATTGTGTTATAACTAATTACTAAGATGAAGTTTTGAATGACTTCCACTTGCAAAGAAGATTGATGAAGTTGATTTCATGTTTAGCTTTTATGTGCAGTTTGATACATTAGAATTCACTTGAACTGGGGACAGATTGCCTAGATAAGGTTTAAGGGATTCCTTTTGGAACTAGTTGAACCATATCTATCTATTTATTCACTTACTAATTAGTTAATTACTATTGCACCCTAGGATCCCGCCCCCCCCGTTATAGACTAGCACTCCATTGTTGGCCCTGAATGAACACCAAACAAAATGACACTACGATTAATTGACAGCTGTAGTTTAAATACCTTGATAGTCACTCCATTTTCACCCCAACTTTCTCAGGAAATCCAGCCTATTAAACCCAATCGGGCTGTGTGGTCTGCTGGAATCACTGGATTTGATGAGGGGCATGGACTGGCATTAATGTCACATTCCCCATCAGTACCTACCCAAGCCAGGGAAGCTACTGAACCAAACAGTGGACCAAATTCAGTGATGAATACTGGTTACGTGCCACATTGTGCATACACTAAAAAGAATGTCTGGATGTGATATTCAAACACTAAGAGGAAAGGGAGTTTTGTTTCACACATTCTTATTATCCGCTTAAAACAGAAAATGGTGAGACAAATGTATCTTCTTTTGCCTTAAGTCTTTTCCAGTACTTTGGCTATCTGGTTTTTGTTTTTGTGTATTTTGCTCCCATAAACTCCTTTTTTCTTTTTCTTATAGTTCCGTTAAAAATTCCTGTTGAGTCTGACCAAAACGGCTGTGAACAAGCACCTCAGTCTTCTGGAGATGTATCACAGACCGCACCGCTTGATGTGAACAGCAGTTTAAAGGAAGAAAAAGTTGATGACCGTGAGCTCTCCTTTACATCTACTGAAACCCAAGAGCCTTCTGTTACAGGTTCAGATTTAGATTTAACAAATGTAAAATGTGATGCCTTCTTTTTATTTTTGTGTATTTATGATAGAACACTGGCACTAGGCAACTTTTCTTCTTTTCAAACATTTCTCTATTACATGATTATTTAAAAAAAAAAGGGGGAGGTGGGGAGATGGGGGAAGCATTTGGATGAATGCTGGATAAAGGAAAAATACATACTTTGAGTTCTGGTGCTCTGAGTTTTGCTATTATAGGTTAACTTTGGGGTGGTTATGAACAATTTTCTGCAAACACAATGGTAATTTTGCATTTCAGATTATTGGGTTTTAGCTATATGAAAGGTAGGGTAACTCCACAGTCTCATATATGCAATAACCATACAGTCTTGATTAATATAGTTGTGTTTTGTGGTCCCAAATAAGATTAAACTGATGTTTAAAGTGATATTAATTTTTTCTATATATTTCCCCCCTTTTTTAATCTCTGTAGGGAGAGATAAGGTTGTTGGGGTATGCTAACTGTGCATTACCACACTGTAACATGTATGGATTTCCTTAAGTTAACCTTAACTTTGAATTTTCTGGGGTTATAATTCTTTGTGGGGATAATTGACATCTCTTTAATGTTTCTTTACCCTAAACATATTATTACATACTTTCAGTCTTAACAAAATCTTAACATTTTAACATAGCTGTGTGGGATTTCCGTTGTTATATATTTTATAATTATTAGAATTTTCATACATAAACAGTAAATTAGAAGCCTGAAGAGAATGTCATGCTGTGAAAATTCCAGTTACTTGAAGAAAGGAAATTTTGCAAATTAACACTTAAGACTTGATTCATCAATTCTTGCTAGTGTATGCCATTCTGAACTAGTGTAAAGCAGCCAGAGCATATTAAGCAGTTATATTGGGTATACAGCTGCTTGACATTTATAGTAGATTATACACACTTGATTCCCTCTCCCTCTTGCCCTTCTGCATCCCTTTGTACACATGCTCACAGTCCCTGTCCTTCCATCTCCCATCTCTGTTAAGTAGATCTGATGCAACAAGTAGATTTTTAAAAAAACATTTTGGGGTCATCTTTTGCAGCTGTTCTTCATAACCAAAATTTTTTCAGGAATTTCTCTGAAGGAGATTTTGTGCCAAAGCTACTCCCGAAGTTCTGTCTTTCAAAATGACTGCCATTTTCCACTGTTCTCAACCGACCTCAGCTAGGATGGTCCCTGTTTCCCATTGTTCACAGTGGCAATGAAGCCAAACAACCTTCAGGGAAGATGGCCCTACAAACACTATTAGGAACAGGTGGATTCCATGGTGGCCATCTTTACTAAGGGTATCCTGTGGTTTCAGTCCTGTTCAAAGCAGTGGTTGATCATGGCCATTTTGAAAGAGAACAATTTTTATTGTGTATCCCTGAAGGAGATTTGTAATCTTCCCTTTGACAAACTTTGTTATTAAAAAAAATGGAAGGGAAAAATCCTACCTGTCACACCAGATCCACTCAGTGGTCATCTCTCTGCCAATGTCTGTTGATAGACAGTACGTTCGAATTTATAAATCCTGAATGATCTTCTTTGACATAGAATATTCAGTTTCTTAAAGAACCCCTTTTAAAATTAATTTTTATAAACTAGTTAATAGATTTACATGTAAATTCTTAGAAAATTAATTCTACAAGTACTGTGATTTCAGTGAGTACAATATGCTCTATTCTTCATACATAAAGTGGTTGAACTTTTAAGTGTGAACTCAGCCTTAACTATGGAGCTGCAGTTGATGCCTCCATATAATAATCATATGTTTTTGGATTATGGCATTCTCATATGTATAGTACTTAAATTATATTGTATAATTTAATAGAACCAGTGACTTTAGCAAAAGGGTTAAAGGCAGGGTAATGTAATTAATGCAAATCAACATAGGTTTATGAAAAACACATCCTGTCACATTAACTGGATACCTTTATCAACCAAACTTGCAATCATCATCAAGAAAAAAAAAGCTAATGTTGATATACTATGAATTTGACTTGGTAACACATGGCATTTTGATTTAAAAAAAAACCAGCAGCCTGGCATTATATAAAATTAACATGGTACACATTAAATGGATTAAAACCAGGCTAACATATAGGTCTCAAAATGTAATTATAAATAGGGATTTGTCATTGAGCAGGTGTGTTTGCAGTCCTGTTGAAATTGGTTCTTGGCCTTATGCTATTTAACATTTTTTTTAATCAATGACCTGGGAGAAAATATGAAATGATCACTGATAAAGGGTGCAAATATCTCACACATTGGGGGACTGGTAAATAATGAACAGGGTAAGTCACTGATCCAGAGTAATCTGAGTCACTTGGTAAACTAGACGCAAGTAAATCATGTGTTTTTAATATGGCAAAATTTAAATGTGTACACCAAGGAACAAGGAATGTAGGCCATGCTTACAGGTTGGGGGACTCAATCCTGGGAAGCAGTGACTCTGAAAAAGATTTGGCAATCGTGGTGAATAATCAGCATAAGATCCCAGTGTGATGCTATGGCCAAATAGAGCAAGTGTGATCCTGGAATGCATAAACAGGGGGATCTTGAATAGGTGTAGAGAGTTTATTTTGCCTCTGTATTTGGCACTGGGGCAACCACTGCTGGAATATTGTATCCCTTTCTTGTGCCCATAGTTCAAGAAGGATGTTGATAAATTGGAGAGGGTTCAGAGAAGAGCCATGAGACTGATTCAAGATTAGAGAACATGCCTTATAGCAGTAGACTCAGGGAGCTCTATCTACTTAGTTTAACAAAGAGAAGGTTACCGGGTGACTTGATTAGTCTATAAATATCTACATGGGGAACAAATATTTAATTGTTGACTCTTCAGTCTAGCAGAGAAAGGTAAAACATGATCCAGTGGCTGGAAGTTGAGGCTAGACAGATTCAGACTGGAAATAAGATGATGTTAATTTTTAACAGTGAGAGTAGTTGTTAATTGAAACAATTTATCCAGGTTTTGTGGTGAATTCTCCATTAGTGACAATTTTTAACCCAAGATTGGATGTTTTTTTCTAAAGGATCTGTTCTAGGAATTATTTTGGAGAAGATCTCTGCCCTGTATTATACAGCAGGCCAGATTAGATTATCACAACTGTCCTATTTGGCCTTGGAATCTATAACAAGGAAGGGTTGTAAAACATTTGGATTAGCAGTTAATTTTAATAAAAAGCTGGAAAAGGGATATACTTTTCCTGGAAAGCTATCATGATGTAACCTTTATATATTCATTTAGAATGCAAAGTTTTTAAGTAGTTTCAAAAATGTTAGATTCCAGATAATTATAAATTGAAATGCTTTTTAAAATAACGTTTGATACGAAATTAGTAATAGAAATGTGTAGAGACTTAGACTACAAATAAATACATCTCTACCACGATATAATACTGTCCTCAGGAGCCAAAAAATCTTAACCACATTATAAGTGAAACAGCGTTATATCAAACTTGCTTTGATCCGTCGGAATGCACAGCCCCACTCCCCCGGAGCGCTGCTTTACCGTGTTATATCGGGTCGCGTTATATCGGGGTAGCGGTGTATATTTGAAAACAAAGTAGCTATAAATTAGTTGTTCAAGTGCTTGTTCACGTCCATTCCACATTAGGTGTGCGTGCACCGCGTGCACAAGCATCAAAAACTTTTTCCCTTAGCGACTCCCGGCAGGGCCCCCACCAGAGTGGCATCACTGCACCATGTATATATACCCCTGCTGGCCCGACCCCCTCCAGTTCCTTCTTACCATCTGTTGCGGCGTTGGAACAACCTCTTGCTCTCGTAGGAGAAGCAATCCGTTAGCCTTAGAAGTACATAGCTATTATCAGTTAGTTAGCATTTCATTGTTGTTGGACACTAATAGATTAGGTGCTTGGAAGATTCCAGCATCCGCCCCAGGCTGCGGAGCATGCCGCAGGCTCAAGGTGACCCTGGTTAGTGACCCCCTCAACTCTTGTCTACGTTGCCTGAGGTAAGCTCACCAAACGGAGAAGTGTAAGATCTGCAAGGCCTTTAAGCCGAGAATGAAGAAAGAGAGAGACTTTCACTTAAAGCAGTTGCTGATGGAGGCCACGCTGCAGCCATCAGACCCAGAATGCCCGATGCCAGCCCCAGCCTCCTTGGTGCGGAGCATCCCGGAATCGTTAAGAGACCTGGTACCGGCCAAGCACCATAAGCCATCGGCCTCGGGACACCATAGTAGGCCCTGGCACCGCTCATCTTCCCTGGTGTGAGCCAAGGCAAAATCAAAGGAGGGGCGCAGACACTCCCTGCAAAGGAGACCGGCGCCATATCAGTCCCCAGGTATCGGGAAGAGGGGGATGGACACTGCACCAACTTCAGCACCATTGGCACTGGTGCCACAGGTCCCACCAAGTCCAGCCAGAAGTGAACTCAGTGTAGATGAAGGGCTCGGGGGTGTAATAGATCAGCCCTCCGCGCCTAACACCTTTGAGGCTGCAAAAGACCTCATCAGATTGTCGAAGGTGAGCCCCTCCCAACCAGGGATAAGTCTCCAGCACCTGAACCAAGGGTGCTCATAGACTTTAAGGTCAGAAGGGACCACTATGATCATCCAGTCCGACCCCCTGCACAATGTAGGCCACACAGTCTCACCCATCCTGTAGCAAACCCTTAGCCTATGTCTGAGTTATTGAAGTCCTCAAATTGTAGTTTGAAGACCTCAAGCTGCAGAGAATCCTCCAGCAAGTGACCCGTGCCCCATGCTGCAGAGGAAGGTGGAAAACCTCCAGGGCCTCTGCCAATCTGCCATGGAGGAAAATTTCTTCCCGACCCCAAATATGGCGATCAGTTAAACCCTGAGCATGTGGGCAAGACTCACCAGCCAGCACCCAGGAAAGAATTCTCTGTAGAAACTCAGATCCCATCCCATCACAGACCACTGGGCATACTTACCTACTGATAATCAAATATCAATTGCCAAATTAATTGCCAAAATTAGGCTATCCCATCATACCATCCCCTCTATAAACTTATCTGACTTTAAGACTAAGCTTGATATGTCTTTTGCCCCCACTACTCCCCTTGGAAGGCTGTTCCAGAACTTCACTCCTCTAATGGTTAGAAACCTTCGTCTAATTTCAAGTCTAAACTTCCTAGTGTCCAGTTTATATCCATTTGTTCTTGTGTCCACATTGGTACTAAGCTTAAATAATTCCTCTCCCTCTCTAATATTTATCCCTCTGATATATTTCTGTCACCCGAGCCCATGTTCCCTGGTAGTCTCGTTGGTAAATGAGAGAGAGCACCATGGGCAACAGGCCCCGGCCCCCAAGGCCAAGGAAGCAAAATGCCTAGACCTGTTTGGCAGGAAGGTGTATTCGTCAGGGGGCCTTCAGTTGAGGATCGCCTGCTGGTTAGCAATCCTCAACCGGCATAACTTCAACTCCTGGGTAGCAGTGGGGAAGTTTAGTGACAACCTCCCACAGAGCTCCCAGCAGGAGTTCACGGCCCCTATGGAGGAAGGCAAGGCCGTAGCGAAAACCTCCCTCCAAGTGTCCTTGAACTCAGCGGATGCAGCAGCTAGGACAGTCGCATCGGGCGTGGTCATGCGGCTCTCAACATGGCTTCAGGAGTCAGGTCTCCCGCTGGAGGTCCAGAATTCGCTCCAGGACCTTCCCTTCGAAGGGTCCAGACTCTTCTCGGACCAGACGGACGCTAAGCTGCATAGCCTCACAGACTCTAGAGCTACACTCAAGTCACTGGGTATGCATACCCTGGTTACTCAGAGGAAGTCATTTAAGCCACAACCTCCTCCCCAGCGCCAGTATCAGCCTCGTCCTCGACAGGAGGCCTACCGCAGGCGAGAGGGAGACAACAGAAGGTGGCGCAATAATAACAATAACTCCAATAGGCTGGGCCAAAGCCAAGGCCAACATAAATCTCAACCAGGCTCTAAGCCAGGCTTTTGAAGGTGCGCTTGAGGACAGCGTATCAGATCAACTACCGGATCCATCCCCTTGTTTCCTCAACCCGTCCCGCTTCTCCTGGGCATGGGTCACGAATCCTCCCAAGGCACCATAAAAGTTGTCAACTCAAGCCTGTGAATACGGGCAAGCATCATGCCACCTGGCTGCTCTAGAAAAGAGTAGTCAAACAAAGCTTTTGCCTCAGCCAACAGCTCTGCACTGGAGACTGGCATTTTGACAGGACATTAGATATAGGTCCAGGAGATCCATTTGAATATCTTCAAAGTTCCACGTTTAGAGTTGAAGGGCTGAATCCACCTCTTGATCTGAAGGGGGAATGTGTTGAAGTTTGCACTGGTTGTACACTCTGTGCTTGCATGTTAAATCTTTCATTGTGTTCTGTGTATTCCAGTTCCTCTATCGTTTTAATGCTGGCACAGGTGAAGCAAATGTATGGGCTATGTGACTCTCATACTCTCATAACTTCAGACGTAATTGGTGTCTCAGGTGCTGTTTGCAATGGGTTAAGTAATCTTGTATGCCCAAAGGCTGCTCAGAGCTTTGTGAACTGATAAGAGCTCACTAAGTTTAGGACTTTGACATTTTCACTCCAGACAGCAACATCTTTACTGCAATGGTTCTGGAAACATTGAAGGTGCTAGAAAGAGGTACAATACGTAAGTAATGCGATCAGAGTAGTTTTCAAATCCTGGTTTCACAGGCTTAATTTTTAATGAGGCCTTGTCTGTGCTACACAGTTTTGTTGGTAAAAGGCAGCTTTTGCTGACAAAACAGTGGAGGTGTACACACTACAAAACTACTTTTGGTGGCAAAAGAAAACCACCTTGCCAAGAGACATAAAGCTTTTTGCGGCAAAGTTAAAATGACAAAGCATCAGTCACCATTCGTTATGTTGACATAACTGGCCTCTGCCAGTATCCCACAATGCCCACCATGACTGCTCTGCTCTCTGTTTAGAACTTGGCTTCACCACAGGCATGCACCCCCCCTTTCAAAGCTCTGGGAAGCTTTATTATTTCTCAGTGTGAAGAGCTCTGTGAGCTGTACCTGCCCCCAAGAGACATTACAAAGCCTGCCCAAAGCATCCTGCAGCCAGTTGTGCGGTGGGATAGCTACCCACAGTGCACTATTCTGTGTCAATGCAAGAGCTGCTAGTGTATATATGCTCTGCGGATACAAGGAGCATAGTGTAGACATGCAACAGCAGTTTAATTAAGTGGGATAACTTTTGTCGACAAAACTCTAGTGCAGACGTGGCCTCAGTTTTGAAAACTGGGAAAGTTCCAGAGGAGTAGAAGAAAGCTGTGTCATACCAGTTTTAAAAGAATAAACAGAATAACCCATGTAACTGAAGATTTTGTCCTCTGAAGATACATGAAGCTGTAGATTGAATGGTCAGTGAGTGGGTGAGAGGTAACGTTCCAAAGAGTTGATTATCTTTCTCCTATTTGTATGAAAAGTAATTTAAGGATAAACAGTTACTGACTCTCAGGAAGTCTGCATGCTTTATTTTGTGCCCTCTATTGGTTATTACTCTAACAGCTTAGCTGAAAGTTCTAAATCAAATAAGATCCCTCACAAGCCAGAGGTTTAAGATACGTATGATATATGGATTGGTGATCTGGGGCAGAAGGCCAGAATTATAAGTAATTTTCTCTTTCAGCATTCTAGGTCATAAGAACCCCAAAATTAAGTGGTGGGATACATAGAGGGCTCACAGTGATATACCTCAGTATTCACAGGAAATTGCTTGTTTGCAATATTGAGTTCATTCTTCCTCCAATCCCCCTCCCCCTCCCCCTCTCCCTCCCCCCGCCCATATGCTCCAGAAAAAGGTGGAACCTCTGAAAGTTCATTGCCGGTATGTCTTCAGTAAAAAGTACCTTACTGTCCCCAAATTGGGTAATTCTGTTAATATCTAGTGCATATGACCAGGAATCACAGTAGTCAAGGTCCACATTTTCCTGGGCTGTTGAGGGAGAGAGGAGCTTCCCCCTTCCACCTCTGTACACCTTCCTTTACTACCATCAAGCTTGGGAGAGATTGTGTTTCCTTGGGGTACAATTTCTTCCCAAGGTCTTCCTGGGTAGAACAGTCACACACCAACTTTATATTAATTCCCATGAGCAGAGAATTCCATGTGGGCATTATCGTATGAAGAGGGGAAAGATCCCTCTATGTGGTGGTAACCTAAACTTTGTAGTTCAAAATTCGGGCATGTCTGTGTATTTCCTGTTGTTGCCCTAGAGTTTGAATAGATTCCTTTGTGCCCATTGCAGTAAGCCAGCAGTCCTCTAACTGGGGGTCGGGTCCCCTCAGGGGGTCATGAATTTATTATGTGCGAGGTCAGTCTCTACCCAAACCCCGCTTTGCCTCCAGCATTTATAATGGTGATAAATATATTTAAAAAATATTTTTAATTTATAAGGGGGCTTGTTATGTGAAAGGGGTCACCAGTACAAAAGTTTGCAGTAAGCTCTCCCTTCCTTTCTCTCTCCTGTTTCCAACCCATCCTCAATTCCTCTGTTGCCTCCTCTTCTCCAGACGTCAGTTTATCGGATCAGTTAGAAGCTATTCTCTGTACCTTTGCAAGAATTTGTACATCTCTGTGAAAGAAAGATACACCAAGCTTGGATACAGGACTCCTGACGGGGTCTAATCATGACAATTGTACAATAGTTTTCCTTGTCATCTTCATATTTCTTTTGTTGAAGCCTGAGATGCTATTGGTACTCCTTGCTGCAATTGAATGATGTTTTCCCATCTTCATGTTACTTCTAAATTGAATCATATTTCCTTCCAGTTCAGTTATATGTTTCATTCTTTATTAATACAATATTTGAGGTTTTGGGGTTGGCAAATTTTGCCATCCCTATAGCATGGCCCTGTTTAGGTATGTTAAAATTATCAAAATGATTTGAAATCACTCATTGTCAGGAAATTCTTACTTATATCAGGCCTAAATTTTGTCTGTCTTAATTTTTGCTTCCCCTTTCTCCTTGCTGTTTTCCCCCACGTACAACCCTAAAAAAGTTCCTCTTCATTCTTGTTGTTCACTCCCAGTAAATTAATGTAGATTGTCAAATGTTTCCACTTTTCTCTTAGGCAACCTGCTGTGTATGTATAAGCTCTCTTAACTTTCCCCAGGAATCAATCTGTCTAGCACTATTGAGTACTTCTGTTGCTTTTCTCTTTGAACTCCTTCAGGTTTGTCAGTTTCTTTCAGGCAGAGTAGTACCCAAAACTGAATGCATTTCAGATGCAGTCGCACCAGAACAATTTACTTTCCTGCTCCATGATGCCTCTGTCTATTTTAGCCCTAAATTGCATTGGCTACATTTGTTATCTCGTATTAAAAATATTTATCAAAATTCCTATTTTTTTCTTATGCCTATCTCATCTTGGCAGTACTGCTTCCCAGCTTCCTCCCTCCAAGTGACTGCTGTCAGTTTTTTCAGATTATTTCCCCCTACTCTTTTCTGACCACATTTGTTAGCTCGCATGGTCCCTCTGTATTAATTCTGTGTCCTTGTTGGTGTTTTCACTTCCTCCCAATTTAATGTGATTTTTTTTTTTCCCCATTAACAGGCTGCTTACTTGCATTTCCAGTTCATTGAACTTGCTAGCTCTGGGTCCTTCTACTAGATACTTTCCGCTCCCCTAACTCGAGATACCATGATGTAATATCCTTTTGTAGAGTTTTTTGTGATAAGTATTTGTTTCATCCAAATGATTTACTAAAATCTAATTACACGAAATGAACTACAGTGCCTTTATTCACTTACTTTGCATTTCTGTTTAAAAAAACAAAAACCCACAGCATTGTCCCTAGAAAAAATTCTTTTATAAACGTTATTTTTCATATTATTCCATTAACTTCTAGATATTTATTGATTTATCTTACTAGTGATGCAGGTTAGATTTATGTGATGGTTATTGCTGGGATCAGTCTTCTTTTTTTTTTTTTTTTAAATTGTGCTATGTTGGCATTTTTCCAATTTTCTGGTACTCTTCCCATTTGACCAATTTTTTTAGGTATAGTTGTCAGCAACACAGGAAGTTCAGACTTTTTGTGTTTTTGGAGTTTTTTTTGGTTCATCAGTGTTTCTTTCAAGAATACAGTAATTCCCATCAAAAACATAAGTGAAAATGTTTGGAACCTTAGAAAAGATGGGAATAAATCTATTTAGTTCATCTTCTGGCCAGTGTAGCAATGTTCTGTAGACTGTATTCTCTAATCCTTATTCCAGGCCAGTTTGAAGACTTGAGCAAAGTTTTTTTCCAGCAGCGCTATTGAGAAACTAATAAGTAGTCTAATAAATCTCTGAGTAGGAAATGTTTCTTGAATTTCGTCCTAAGTATGTCTTTGCTCAATGTCATGTCTTCACGTTTACTGTGTGCAATTTTTAAAATTCTTTTATTAATAAATCTAATTTACCTGAAGGACAGCTCTGACTTTTCCCTAACTGTAGCAGCACTCCGCAGCTCTTAACTTTAACAGATATTTATTTTTGGATCTAACATCAGGAAATCCTGATACACAATCAGTTATATGTTAGTAAGCAAAAAATGTTTCTCTTGACCCGTGCTCTAATATAAGATACTAATGTTTAAAAAAACTTGATAGAATGTGTTGTTATTGTTTTAAGTGAAACATGTAGTGTTCATGCTGGTTCCATAGTGGACAGAATCACTGTACTACTGTTGTGCTACCGGCTTCAGTGATATCTGCCATTGGACCAAGTAAGCTCAGTTAAGCAAAGTCTCTCTAATATATTATGTTCCCTATTACAATAGCAATTGGTTAATAAACATTTTTATGGAGATTTTAGTAATAGTTTCATTAAACCACAGTAAGGAAAATAGTCTCAGGTTAGTCCCTATCTAGGCTGTTGATCTCAGAAGCCGCTAATAGCAACAATACTTTGTTTCATAGCTAATGTAGTATTTTATGTTTAAATACATGTTAGTTTCTTAATTTTTTTTGAAGTTTAGAGAATCATATGATAAATATAGCAAAAGCATGGGGGATTCTTATTTGTTTTGTCCTTACAGTAACAAAAACTTTTAAGAGAACACATGATTTTATTGCTTCAAAAGCTGCGACTGTTGACCAAGATCACAAGTTTAGATGCAAGCTCTTGGACTGTTCAAAATCATTCCGCAAAGCCAAGTTGCTACATTATCATATGAAATATTTTCATGGAGTGGAGAAGGCACCAGAACCGCAGCAGAGTCCAGTACCAAGAAATATTCAAACAAGAGGTTTTTTGGCTTCTGAAAAAGCCAAACAAAGAAGTTTAAACAGAAGGCGGACTACATCTGGTTCATTGTGTAAGTATATTGGCTATCTCTTCATTTCTAAGGAGCATTCTAGTATCTAGAATGAAAAGAAAAATTAGTGGAAAACATTTCAGTTACATGATAGATATTAGACAAAGAAGGGTCCTTTGAGTTCATCATCTTATTCTTCTATGCATCTCCCTGAATTGAGAAATCTTATTTAGAAACATAAATACAAATGGTATAACGTAACAGTATTTCGAGATTAGAGAATATGATAAAACTCACTCTGAGCCTATTCCCTCTTCCAGAAACTGACCAAGTTACTTAATGAACTGATTTATCCTAGCAGCTTCTTTTGCTCCCCTTCAGCAATTTTTTCCACTATTAAACCTTTATGTGTGTGACTAAAAAAGGAAAAAGAGAAAAAATTCACCTGAAATACTGCAGTCTTTCATTTTATTTTTGCTTGGCAATGTCCTTCCCCAAACAATACTCTCAGAAGAGGAAAGGACGAGAAGTTCTTTAATCAACCAATCTAAACATCTATCTCATTTCTTTTTCACTCTTTCACTCTCCTTGTTCAGAAGAAGGGATAAAAGTAACTTAAAAAAAGTCCAATCTCACTTGTAATTTCTGTGATTCTTTTTAGAGTTCCACCGGCAACGTAAGAGCAAGCAGTTTAAGCTGCTGGTGGAACTCTGACTAGAATCCTGTTATGCATGACTACAAGTATAGGAGTTGAGTTTTTTTGAAAGAATTTTGTATAATTTACTTGAGTAGAAGAGGGGAAAAATCAGAAGGGCATGGGAAAATGCAGGATTCTCAATAGGTGATGCCCACCTGTATCCATCAAAACAGAATCTTATTGGTTGTCTTCTGCTTTACATTTTTGTTTGCTGTGCCTTCCTTCAACACTGTGCTCACTAGAGTTATGCACGATATTCTAGATAAAATCTTCATAGTGTCTTATGTAATACCAGAGTAATACTTTAGGTTTCTATTCTATATTCTTGTATCTTGCAATCTTGTTGTTTGGAACAGATATTCTTACTTTAGTGGACTATTTTTTTTTTTCTGTATTGTAGTTCCATTTAAACAGATGTTTTTGTGGATTTTCTTCTGCTCTTAGCCCATATTTGTAAAATAATTTTTTCAAAATATATCTTCTTGTGCCACGTTAGTGCATGGGGTAAAGACAAGACTATAATGTTTACCTAAATTCTCAATTTCTTGGCTTTTCTTAGTTTAAAATCTCAAACTTTAATGTTGCATTAACATTTTGTATAAATAATTATTTTATACATTTAAATAATATAACTTGCAAAATTTTTGTGTAACTAGTTAAAAAGTAGCAGCTAGATATTTTAGCTTTAAACACACCCCCTACAATGATCTCTAGTTTCTTAATGTATATCCTTGCAAAGACAATGGTTCCTCATTTGAGAGGCTGCCTTTCCTGTTCATATACCACTTACCTACCTGAAAGTAGTTTTTAATATCCTACCAAACTAAAAATTCTACATTCCAATTAGTTTTACAGTCCCCCTCCCCGAAAAGCAAAATTTAAAAAATTGGACTAAAAGCATAGGCAGAATTTTTCTTAAATGAGTTAGTGGGGAATGCGTTTAAAGGTAACTACTGGCTATAGTTTTAGTATACATAACATTTAAATCAAGCTAAATAAGTATTGGCAGAAAAAATATTGTGAAGAACTGCTAATGCTTAAGAGAATGATCGAGATGGGCTTCTTCTCCTTTCTATCTTGTCTGTGTCTGTGATTGTTCCTACTTTATATGATCTGGTTCTGAGCTGCATTTCTTGTTCTTTTAATAATTTGATCTATAGAAATTCTAGTCTACTTTTTGTAATATCATTTGGTTCTGCCTTGGTTGTGCCTTGGTCATCCCAGTCTCTGCGAACTTGATGTCCTCTCATGTTGTTTTTGAGAGAAAGTAAAGGCCATGTCTTGTGTATCCAAATGCCCGAGGAATGAAAACTTCAGTGCTACCGCATAGTTTGATCTGAACTAGAATTTATACCTCTGAGTAAAGGACCAATTTATTTTAACACAAGCTATTTTAAATCCTTTCTATGACATCTGTCCTGATACCAGAATAATATAAAAATAGTGTTGTTTTAAAATAATAGGATACATTCTGAGGCTTACTCATCCTGCATTTCAGCTTCTCATATTGCCATATTTTGTGCTTCGCATTACAAACTTTCAAGCTCCTTTTTCATTTCCTGTCTTAATTTGTCTGCTACTAAAGATGTTTTTTTTTCAAGTTGAGTGCTATGCAGTTTTGGAAAAACTCATTTGGACCAATTGTATTTTTAGTGATTATATTTTGAAGTTTCTGTATTGCAGTGCAGGAACTCATAGCCTTTTAAGAGCTTCTGGTATTGCTTTATTGAATTAAGCTGACAAAACAGACCATTTTTCATTCAGAGGTTTTTGAATCTTTATTCAGTTCTTCTCATATGCTTTTCAGGCACAAAAGCCCGTTTTTGGGAGGTTTTTGTTTTTGTTTTTTAAAAAGTAAAACTGCTGTAATTCTGCCATATTGGGAGAAGCAGGCCACAAAAAGACCATTTAGGGGAACTCAATCTCTGCATGCCATGGAGAAATACAGAGGCAATTTTTGTGGGGTGTTTGTGACCAGTGAGTTTACTCTCTACAGATTCACTTCATCCTTGCATAGTATATGTGTTGGCGCAGCTGCATTGGTGATCTGCCACTAGCTTCAGGTTGAAGTGGAAGGAAGTTTCTTTTTGATTCTCCACTCGCTCAACCTTGTGGAGATGAAAGAAGATATAGGTGTGATCTGTGAGCTATAAGGAGAGTTTATTCAAAAGAATTTGGAGGAGAAAGAAAAAGATCTTAGAGTCATTGTGGATAGTTCTCTGAAAAGGTCCACTCAATGTGCAGCGGCAGTCAAAAAAGCAAACAATCTGGGGAATCGTCAAGAAAGGGATAGATAATAAGACAGAAAATATCCTATTGCCTCTATATAAATCCATAGTACACCCATGTCTTGAATACTGCATGCAGATATGGTCACCCCATCTCAAAATAGATATATTGGAATTGGAAAGGTACAGAAAAAGGCAACAAAAATGATTAGGGATACGAAATAGCTTCCATATGAGGAGAGATTAAAAAGACTGGGACTTTCATCTTAGAAAAGAGACAACTAAGAGGGCATATGATAGACAGCTATAAAATCTGATGTGGAGAAAGTAAACAAGGAGGTATGTTATACTTGTTCACAAAACATTGGTCTGATAGTGGATGCATATTTGCCATCTTTCCACAAGACACTTTTGGGAGGTTACGGATGAAGCCTCCACAAAGATTAGTCACTCGCATTTTGCATTTGTTGATGATCTCTCCCATTTGCTGAAAGCCAATCAAAAACTTTCTACTGGGGTTGACACTGCTAGAGAGCATCTTGAAAGGAGATTCGCTTTTCACACCTTGGTTCTAAAATAATGATAGGCATGGATGCCTACAATCTGGGGGTTGGGACAATGTATCTGGGAAATTTTCACTTTCTATGATCTTTGGAGACCTCCAGAGAAGAGACTCCATGTAAACTAGCTAGAACTGAGGCTCATCAGGCTGGTTCTCAAATTCCTTCTTTCACGCATCAGAGGGCAGACAATGCAAATGTTCAGACAGTGTGTTTGCAACGTATTGCCTGAACAAATAAGGGGAATTCGGTTACCTCTGTGTAACTGACAATCCACCTGATACATTATTAATAATGTAAGTAGATGAGGTAATAACTTTTATTGAACCAACTTCCATTGACGAGAGAGACTTATGCAGAGCTCTATTTCGGATCTGGAAACTGCACTAAGAGTACATTTCTAATATGTCTCTCCAATATCCTGTGATCAACAGGGCTACAACAACACTGCATACAACTTGAGAAACTCAGCAACCCTTCTGATATTTGACTTTCTTTGCTACAAATCAGAAAGTGTCCAAAGTTCAGCTCAAAAATAGGATACCGAGGGAAAACTCCTTCACACCTATCCTTCATTTCCCTTCTTTCCAGAGTACTGACAAAGATTCAGTAAGACAGAGCAGTGGTGATTCAAGTGCCACCAACCTGGCCATGGGAGACTTGATTCTCAGACCTTTTGGTCCTGACAAAGATTGTCCTGACAAAGATTGTCCAATCAGTCTTCCTTGAGTCGGGTCTTGTCACAGTAGAATGCCAGGGTGGAACGTCAAGGCTGTCAGTCCCTGCACCTTTCACCACGGCTGCTAGGTTTCTAGAGCAGAGAGTTTTGTGCTTTTCTGTAGAGATCAAAGCAAGTTTGAGATAACTTGTGTGCTGCCAGATGGAACCAGTTTGACATGCATGCTCAAGCCAGAGTCCTAGACTCAGTGTTTGGTGGTTTGTTTGTTTTTTGGTGGTTCCTGCTGTCTTGGACTTCTTCTTTTCTCATGTTTCTAATGTCTTCAGAGCTATCTCTGGCTACTGTATGTTTGTTTACTGTTTATTTAGCTACAGTGTCTGTTTAGTGTGTCCATGTGAAGAGTCATGGAGTTCGCTCATCTCCTAGTGTAACAATTTTTAAAGACTTCTACTTCCTGCTTAGTGGCCTAATGATCCTTGAGAGTTGAATTTGGCATTACCAAGCATATAGGTGGCCCCTTTGTGCCATGGGGATTTTAGATCTCTGTGAAAGTTTATTCTTCTTGGCTGCCACGTTCTCCAGGACGGTCTTGGTGTTGCAGGCTCTGTTAGCCAGCCTACTTGACACCACAGTCCAAAATCACCAGGTGGTACTTAATGTGTCAGTATGTCTCCTAGTCTCTTTCCCAAAGCCTCAAAATAATACTAGGAGAAGAGCTGGTTATCTGTTACTTAAACATGACTAAGCCATCCAGAAAATTTGTGCCATTTATAATTGAAACAAAAAACAACTAGACAGCTAAAGGATGGCTAGTGGATAAGACTATGCATCAGGTCATGTTATAAATTAGAGTGTTCCTATACCTAAATGTCTAAAAGTTAACTCACCTAGGGGCACAGCAGCTTCAGTGGCATATATCTGCAATAAGAACATTGTAACAACTACTGTACTGGGTCAGACCAGTGGCTGGTCTAGACCGGTATCCTGTCTGCAACAGTGGCCAGTAGTAGAATTTCCGGGAGAGTGAACAGAGAAGGGCAATTTTCCTCTCCTGGTTTCTGGCAATGAGAAGTTTAGGGTCACCCAAAGCGTGGTGTGCATCCTTGATCATCTTGGCTAAAGTTCATGGAGGCTATCTAGTTCTCTTTTGAATACAGTTCCTGTAGTCGTCACATCCCATGACAATGAGATCCACAGATTAATATCGTTTGTGAAAAAATACTTTTGTCTTAAATCTTCTGTCTATTAATTTCAGTCCTTGACTCCTGGTTTTGCACTGTAGGAAAAAATAAATAACAGTTCTTCTCAAGTGGTGTTCCTATGGGTTCCCCACTTCAGGTGCACTCACACCTCTTATGCTTTTAATCTGAGATTTTTGGTGGTAGTGTCTGTTCGACCTGTGCATGTGGCTTCCTCATGCCATGCTTCAAGGCTGTATAAGGCTACGTGGGTGAACTGCCTGCAGTTTCCTCTCAACTGCCTTGGCCTGAGACAAGCATTAATGTGCCTTACTATTTGAAGTTGACAGTTGAGTCTAGTTACCTTTCTTCATTCTATTATTTAGTTATTTTATTTTCTGTATTTTATTTAGGTGTTTAGGGGGAGCCTTGCTTAATCCCTTTCCCCTTTAAGGGAGGTGGGAATCTTGCCCTTCTAGCTACTGTTGCCTTGGGATATGCCAGGCTTTCTGGACTTTTGGGGAGGTTCTCGGGAGACTTTCCTGGTCAGTGGTCGGTATTCTCGTTTTATCTGTAGCTTGGGATAATCTTATCCTGTATGTCCATTTGCTGTGCTTTTAAAGGCAGGGCAAGGGAAAATTGGGTTTTTTAAAACTGAGATGCTTAATGATGGAGCGTTCCCTCCAGCCACCCTCACCCTCAGTTCCCAGCCAGGAGATCTCTCTTCCCTATCCTCACCCCCTACAGAAATCTCTGTGTGAACACATGTCCCTGTCAACTTTGGCTCTTTCACCTGTGTCTGCCTGAGGTAAATTCACAGAAAAGATATATAGAAAGAGGATCCATTCTCTGTAGGAGAAGTTCGACCTCAGTCCCTGCAAAGGAAGACTGCTGTGGAGTCATCTCATCCCACTTTGGGTATGGCTGAGGCTCCAGATGCTCTTGGTACTAATCCTGTGTCCATGACTCTGGACTCATCTGATAAAAAGGGCAACAAGCATGCCTCAATACCAAGATCTGCCGTACTGTAGAAACAGGACACTGCATAAATGAATCATTCCACCTCTAATAGAAGGGTACCCACAACTCCTTAGGTAACATCTTCATCAGAGTCAACCACTTAGACTGTTTCAGTACAGGGAAGACACCACATTTCACATAGGGTCTTGACCCCTCCCAGGGCATCATCATCAGTACCAAATACTTGGGCCAGAAAGGACTTGCTGGAATAACATATACGCTTGGTACTGACTACAGAATGGGGCCCCATTCTTCAAATCCACTCTGTATTGCAGGAGTTCAGATTTCTTAAGGACTTACTTGTTTTGGAAGAACCAGAGTCAACCTTATTAACGGGTACTGAAAGGTTATTCGTAATGAAACAGGCACAGTCTCCAAGGTAGAGCCTTTCCCCAGTACTACTTGATCCTCAAAGACTTTCAGAGTGTGCTGAAGCTGCCCCTGTTGATGAGGAGGAATTATCCTCTAATTTGAGAGTCGTCTGGCACCTTATAGACTAACAGACATTTTGGAGCATGAGGTTTCATCGGATGCATGTAGTGGAAATTTCCAGGGGCAGGTATATATATGCAGGCAAGCTTGAGATAACAAGGTAAGTTCAATCAGGGAGGATGGATTGGTTCCTGAGCTAGCAACAAACCTCGATGCCAACTCTGCCCACATATCTATACTAGCGACACCATCACAGGACCTAACCAGATCAGCCACACCGTCACCGGTTCATACATCTGCACGTCCACCAATGTAATATACGCCATCATATGCCAGCAATGCCCCTCTGCTATGTACATCGACCAAACTGGACAGTCTCTACGGAAAAGGATAAACGGACACAAATCAGATATTAGGAATGGCAATATATAAAAACCTGTAGGAGAACACTTCAACCTCCCTGGCCACACTATAGCAGACCTTAAGGTGGCCATTCTGCAGCAAAAAAACTTCAGGACCAGACTTCAAAGAGAAACTGCTGAGCTTCAGTTCATCTGCAAATTTGACATCATCAGCTCAGGATTAAACAAAGACTGTGAATGGCTTGCCAACTACAAAACCAGTTTCTCTTCCCTTGGTTTTCACACCTCAACTGCTAGAACAGGGCCTCATCCTCCCTGATTGAACTAACCTCGTTATCTCTAGCTTGCCTGCATATATATAACTGTCCCTGGAAATGTCCACTACATGCATCCGACGAAGTGGGTATTCACCCACGAAAGCTCATGCTCCAAAACGTCTGTTAGGCTATAAGGTGCCCCAGGACTCTTTGCTGCTTTTACAGATCCAGACTAACACGGCTACCCCTCTGATACTTGACCTCTAATTTGAATGTCTCAGTCCAAGATTCCCCTACTTTTCAGACAAGTGTTTTCCTTTCTAATGCTTTTGAAAAGGGGGGGGGGGGGGGGGCAGGGGGTTTGCACCAAAAATGCGCCTGTGTTCACCCTATCTGGTTCAAGCCTTTTGGACACACCCAATCCCTAGTGACCATACTGGGATCCCTGAACTACATATTGACAGCAGTTTTCTCATGCCCCTAATCTTTCTTGTGGGGAACAGTTGGAGTAGAGGAGTGTCTCCCCTCCTCCTCTACCTCAGGTGCAAGAATCATTTGAGGAGCAGGAGGCCAGGACAGATAGAGGCTACTCTGTGAACAAATATTTCTTCATCTTCCCCAGATGAGGTAGTAATGCTTGCCTAATCAGTTATGGCTGATGACTTCAGACACATCCACAAGTTAATTAAGCATATTGCAGATTCCCTACAGCTCCCTCTGAAGGGCTCAGGAAGTTTCAGCATAAGCTTAATAGACTCCCTCTACCTGAGCCGCCCTGCCTACTAATGAGGCCCTGTTGGATCATGCCAAATCCATGTGGCAGACCTCTGCAATGACGCTGCCAGCATATAAGCAGGGCGATAAGAAATATTGCTTCCCAGCTATTGACTCTGAATTTTTGCAGACCCATCCAGCACCAAACTCCATGGTTGTGCAGATGGTGAATGAGCCACAAATGTGGCAGGTAACGCCACACGAAGGCCATGCCATATGATAATGACCAAAAATGCCTTGATCTCTTTGACAGAAAAACGTACTCCTCTGTGACTCCTCGATTTAGGATTGTAAATTATCAAGCTGTCATATTGAAGTACAATCACTCAGATTATGCCAATTTCAACACCTGGATTCAGTATCTGCCAGTTGATCAGTGTGAGCTGTTTCAGGCTGTTATCAATGAGGCTGGAACATTGCTACAGGCCTGGTTGGATGCAGTCCCCACTGTAGCTTGATCTGTCTCTACGGCAGCAGGCATGCCTAGGGTGTCCTGGCTTTCTGAATTCCCAAAGGAGGTCCAAAATATGGTTGAGGATCTTTCCTTTCAATGGCCTCAAGCTCTTCACTGAATCCACTGATGAATCCCTGCATACTCTTAAGAATCCCAGAGCCACATTGAGATCCTTTGAGATTTACATGCTTACAAACAAACAAGTTTAGTAGTTCCCAAACAGCTTAAAGATCCCACCCTGCTTCATTCCCAGAATTCCAGAGACCTTATGAATCACCCAGAAAGAAGTCAAGGTTCTTGGGGAAAAGACCGCCTGCTCTATTTGCATCCGCAGCTGAGCCTTCATCATCATCATCATCATCATCTAAGCATCAGTTTTGATGGCCTGGTCAAGGGCCCGGAACAGTCTCACAAAATCAAACTGTGTCCACACCATTCTACCCATCATGCACCTGTTGGAGGCTGTCTCTCACACTTTCTGTCCACATGAGAGAATCGTATCAAACAATTGAGTGCTGGAGGTTATAAGATTGGAGTATGCTATCCATTTTGCCTCCCTCCCTTTTACTCACCCCCCTCCCTGTTCCTCGTCAGGGACTCCTCTCATGAATAACTTTGTAAAGCAAGAAGTCAATTCCATTCTGTGAATAAATGCTATAGAACTAGTTCCAGTTCAGCATGGAGGGAGGGAAGAATGGAGAGTGGAGGCTGATTTTAGATCTAAGACTTCTAAACAGTTTTTTGAAGTCACAGAAATTCAGAATAAAAGAACAGGAGTACTTGTGGTACCTTAGAGACTAACACATTTATTTCAGCATAAGCTTTCGTGAACTACAGCTCACTTCTTCAGTTGCATAAATGGAACACACAGACAGGAGATATTTATACATACAGAGAACATGAAAAGATGGAAGTATGCATACCAACAGGAAGAGTCTAATCAATTGAGATGAGCTATCATCAACAGGAGAAAAAAAACTTTTGAAGTGATAATTGAGATGACCCATAGAAGGTGTGAGGAGAACTTAACATAAGGAAATAGATTCAATTAGTGTAATGACCCAACCGTTCCCAGTCTCTGTTTAAACCTAAGTTAATTGTATCTAATTTGCATATTAATTTGAATTCAGCAGTCTCTCTTTGGAGACTGTTTTTGAAGTTTTTTTGGTGTAAAATTGCCACCTTCAAGTTCGTCACTGAGTGGTTAGAGAGGTTGAAGTGTTCTCCCACTGGTTTTTGAATGTTATGATTCCTGATGTCAGATTTGTGTCCATTTATTCTTTTGCATAGGAACTGTCTGGTTTGGCCAATGTACATTGCAGAGAGGCATTGCTAGCACATGATGGCATATATCACGTTGGTAGATGTGCACGTGAACGAGCCCCTGATGGCGTGGCTGATGTGATTAGGTCCTATGATGGTGTCACTTGAATAGATATGTGGATAGAGCTGGAATCGGGCTTTGTTACAAGGATAGGTTCCTGGGTTAATGTTTATGTTGTATGGTGTGTGGTTGCTGGTGAGTATTTGCTTCAGGTTGAGAGGCTGTCTATAAGCTCCAGACTCCAAAGAGAGACTGCTGAACTCGAATTAATATGCAAATTAGATAGTTAACTTAGGTTTAAACAGACTGGGAATGGTTGGGTCATTACACTAATTGAATCTATTTCCCTATGTTACGTTCTCCTCACACCTTCTATGGGTCATCTTAAGTTATCACTTCAAAAGTTTTTTTTCTCCTGCTGATGATAGCTCATCTCAATTGATTAGACTATGCATCCGAAGAAGTGAGCTGTAGCTCACGAAAGCTCATGCTGAAATAAATGTGTTAGTCTCTAAGGTGCCACAAGTACTCCTGTTCTTTTTGCAGATACAGACTAACACGGCTGCTACTCTGAAACCTATCAGTATTCTCTTTGATGCTTTACTGAGGGCAGAGGGTGGCTTTTGTAGAGCAGTTTTCAAATACTATTAAATTAAAAGAACTCCTCAGCCTGGTCATTGTTAGTTTGCTACAGTGGCACTTTGTGGAAGAAGTGTTATACTATTTTATCAATAAGAATTCTTGTGTCTGAATTGGTTGCCTCCACGGAGCCATATTCACCTCACTTCTTCTTTCTGCTTCAAAGCCTGGGTAATTCTGGAGGTATAGTTTCTGATGAATGACTGGTGGGCAATGTATTTATTATACCTTCTGTATATGGAAAGCTGTGATTGATTGTTATGCATATCCTCCAACCACTGTTAGAGCTGCTTATAAGCAGCAGTTGTGGTCACGTGGCTAGGCATATAAATCCTGCAGTGTAGCTCTGTGGTGGCAATACACTCAGACAGCCAGAATTATTGCTGTCAAGTACTTCCTTTTCATGGTTCTAAGTAGACTTTTGAAACAAAAATATTAAAGCATGCAACTTGTTTTTATTCTCTTTATAGATGCTCCTGTTCACGTAGGCCTAAGGACTATACCACATAGAGATGAGAAAATAGAAAAGAGAAGAACTTCTGCACCTTCCTCAGTAAACACATTAAAGGCTCACCAACCTTCCCTTAGAGAGCAAAGCAAAGAGAACCATATAGACAGATCACAGAAGAAACATCAAGAAAGGGAAAGAACTGAAAATGGTATGGCTTCTTCACTGGTCTAACATTGGATTATGATGGGGAACTTAAATGCAGTTTAAGGAACTGTTATAAATGTTGGTGCACGGTTCTTTGGCCTACCTTTGTCCCCTACCAGATACTTTTGTAATCTTGAAGAGACCATTAAGCAGTATTTTTCAGTGTTTCTTAGTTGTTGTTTCAAATATTCTTAAATAGGAGCTCTTCGTCACAGGGCACTTTCCTCTGCTGAATTCTGTCTAGAAATCCTAATAATTTGCTTGTGAAACTCCATTCCTTTACTAAGAAATAATTTGTGATATCACAAATTGTCAGTTATTTTAAGATCTAATAGGCAGTTAAAATAAGCTATGAGAGAGCACTTAACCTCAAACACCGATGTATTTGGTAATTAGCAAATGTGTCAAGAATACATGTGAATGATAGATTATGGTTTGTCAGATTTAATTGATAAAGGTTAAAGTTTCCCAACATATAGTCGGTATATCCTCAATGTGAAAGTTCCTCTCTCATTGTGTAGCTGTATGAAAATGTTAAGACAAACCATCCTATCACCTGTGGGTGAATGCTTCACAAAATGATCACTCTTTCTGACCTATCAGTCCTCATCCTCAAAGGAAACCTGCCCAACATATGAAAAAGACAAGCCTTGAAGCTTAAACTCTTAACTTTGTTTCTCCCATCGACATAGCTACTGCATCTCATGGAGGTGGATTAAAACTATAACGAGGGGAGAAGCTCTCCAATTGGCTTAGTAGCATCTTCTCTAAAACACTACAGGAGTGCGCATGCATTGGTGCAGCTACGCCACTGTAGCACTGTATGTGAAGATAAGCCCCTAGACCTGAAGAAGAGCTCTGCATAGCTTGAAAGCTTGTCCCTCTGACTATCAGAAGTTGGTCCAATAAAAGATATTACCTCACCCTCCTGTGGTCTAAATTAGCTGTTACCACTCAAAAGAGACCTTGGAGTCATTGTGGAGAGTTCTCTGAAAATATCCATTCATTGTGCAGCAGCAGTCAAAGCTAACAATGTTAGGAACTATTAGGAAAAGGATAGATAATGAAAGCAGAAAATATCATGCCACTGTAGAAATCCGTGGTACCTTGAATACTGCATACAGAACTGGTCACTCTATCTCAAAAAAAGATACATTAGAATTGTAAAAGGTACAGAAAAGGGCAACAAAAATGATTAGGGGTATGGAACAGCTTCCATATGAGGAGAGATTATAAAGACTGGGGCTGGTCATCTTAGAAAAGAGATGACTAAGAGGGGGATATAATAGAGCTCTATAAAATCATGAGCAGCGAAAGTGAACAAGGTAGTGTTGTTTACCTTTTTACATAACAAAGAACTAGTAGCCACCTAATTAATTAATAGGCAGCGGGTTTAAAACAAACTAAAGGAAGTATTTCATGCAATATACAGTCAACCTGTGGAACTCATTGCCAGAGTATGTTGTGAAGGCGAAAAGCATAACTGGATTCAAAAAAAAGGAAATTCATGAAGGATAGGTCCATCAATTGCCATGAGCCAGGATGGTCAGGAACACAACCCCATGCTCTGGGTGACCTTAAACCTCCAGCTGCCAGAAATATCTGGTGCTGGCCACTGTCAAACAGGATACTGGATTAGATGAACCTTGATCTAACCCATTATGATGATGATATTTAAAAAATATAAAGCAAATGGTAAATTCTGCTTGTTTTGTAATCAGAGAAGTCCAGATAGTCAAGTCTTCTTGTACTTGACCTAATTTAGAGGTATCAGAATTGTGGATTGTGAAATTTCTCACTTAGTTGGGGGAATGGGGATGTTGAATCATTTCTCCCAGTTGCTTCTCGGGTATTAGAGGTAGATGGGTTTAAAAGATTTTTAAAAACAACAGCAATGTGTATAAATTGTATCCCTTCTCAGTGAAATTTTACTTGCATATTGTCTGTCATAATCCCATTAGTTCTTCAGCTGTCCATAGTCTTCCAGGAAAAAAAAAATCCTGAATTTCTTATCTATTGAAAAAAAAATAAAAAAAATCAAGATCTCCTTTATATCTTGTAAGGAAGGAGAAAAAAAGTCAGAGCTAATTTTTTTCTTTGCAGCATTTTAAAGTGAGTATTGCCGACCTCATCTTAAATATTTTACTGTGTCCCTATGATTTATAACTTTTAAAAGAAATAATATTCTCACTAGTAAATCTCTTTTTGGTGACAGGACTGTCCTATTTCATGGATATACAGTGCCCAGCTCAATGGGGCCCCCTTTCCAGACTAGTGTCTAGAGCCCCATTGTAATATAAATTCACTAACAACAAATACTCAACCACACAAAACACAAAGATAAAAAACAAGTACAGTAAGTCTTATTTTCCACACCACAGTCTTGTTTTCCACACCACAACCTTAACACTGCCTGTTTTTGTTCAGTGGCCTAAAGGAAGGATCCATCGGGGCAGCATGTTTGGAGGTCAACTGGTGATGGTGAAGAACCGTGACAGGGAAACTATAAAGTGTTAAATGTTTAAAAGATTCTGATTCTTATTCTAAAGCATCCCTCAGGACGATCACATTATCTCTGTCTTAGATCAGGTCTACACTACAAACTTGTATAGGTATAACTACGTCTGTTGGGGGTGTGAAAAATCTGCACCCTCTGAACAGTGTAGTTCTGTTGACCTAATCCTCTGGTGTAGACAGCACTATGTCAACAGGAGCACTTCTGTCAACAGAGCTACCACCTTTTGCAGGTGAATTAACTATGTCAGTGGCAGAAGTTCTCTCGCCAGCATAGTAGTGTCTTCACAAAAGGGCTACAGCAGTGCAGCTGCAGTGCTGTACGTGAACAGAAATCCCTATTGTTCGGTTTGATGTCTAGTGACCCTTTGCTTCTGCTACCTGGATAGATGTTGCATTGAACATGGCAAGGATCTCTCTCTCTCTCTCTCTCTCTCTCTCTCTCTCTCTCTCTCCCCCAAATTTGTGAAGGCCAAGGTCCTACGATGCCAAGAAAGTAAAACATTCTCTACATTGATGAACTCAAACACACAACATTTGCACAGGAGTTCCTTCGCTCAGATCCCCTCTCGCTGCTAGTTTGGGAGGCACACCTGCACAACCACACAATCCATTTTCGCTGCTCCCCATCAAAATCAACATTACACATGAACTTACTAGAGCTGCGGGCAGTCTGCAGAGCATGTTCTTGCTTCCTGCATCTCCTGTCCAGGAGCATGTGAGCTGCTTGCACACACTAATGTGACCAGGGACAGCTGCCAGTGAGACTGGTGCCTGCCCCGGTGGGCAGGGCTGGATGCAATGCAGCTGTGCTGCAGGAAGTCCCCGGGCTGGCTCCTGCAAGTGGCAGCACAACATGCCACTGCTTTTGCTGCTATGGTTCCTGGCTTGGTTTCTGGCTGTGGCCTTGCTGGTCTCGCTAGCTGTCGCTGGAGCCCTGCAACTCCATGGATGTCGGCATTCCTCGATATAAATTCTGTATCCACGCAGGGCTCTGTACAGGGTTCAGAAACAATGAAATGACTTATTCAGAGGAGATAAGAGGCATTAATAATAGAAGGTCTACTACAAGGCGTACCTACCTTCACATGTGGAAGAAATTCCATACATGTAGCCAGAATAGGCAAACAATGGCAACTACCTCTCCTTTACCAATGACTTTGGATTACATACTGGAACTCAAAAGAAATTGGGTGTCTCAATGAGCTCCATTGGAGTACACCTTGCAGTAGTCATGGCATTTCCACCACAAAGTGGACAAGTTCTCATTCTACCCACCCTACCATTGAACATTTTCTGAAGAGTATTTTGTAACCTGGACCCGGAAATACGTGCCTGCACGCCATCATGGGACCTCAATCTGGTGCTGCAATGTCTTACCGGGCTCCCTTTTGGTGACATGCTCACTTCTCCACCTCTTGATGAAGGTCGCCTTCCTCGTTGCTATCACACCTGCCCAATGAGTGGGATAACTGGGAGCTGTCATGGGATATCACCATACAGAATAACTTTCAAAAAATAGTTACCCTATGACCACTCCCCATGTTTTTTCCTATAATTGTTTCATTATCCATTTGTATCAACCCATCCATGGGAACAAACAAGAAGCAACACTTTATATCCTATATGGTCGTAGGCGACTTTCCGAAAGACTGTCATTTTCAAGTTCATTTCTTTCCATTGTGATACTATCTAAAGGAGACATCATATTCAAAGAAATATCAGGTGGTAGCCGTGTTAGTTTGTATCCAGAAAAACGACGACAAGTCCAGTGGCACCTTAAAGGCTAACAAATGTATTTGGGCATAAGCTTTCATGGGTAAAAAACCCACTTTTTCAGATGCATGGAGTGAAAATTACAGATGCAGGCATTGTTATACTGACACATGGAGAAGAGTCACCTTACAAGTGGAGAACTAGTGTTGACAAGGCCAGTTCAATCAGGGTGGATGTAGTCAACTCCCAATAATTGATGAGGAGGTGTCAGTACCAGGAGAGAGAAAGTTGCTTTTGTAGTGAGCCAGCCACTCCCAGTCCCTATTCAAGCCCAAACTAATGGTGATACAGGACAGGCCCAACAAGGAAAATAACAGAATACCACTGGCCATCACCTACAGCCCCCAGCTAAAATCTCTCCAGCGTTTAAAGATCTAGAAAAATTACCTATGAGGGAAGACTAAATAAACCCAGTTTTTTCAGTCTGGAGAAGAGAAGACTGAGAGGGGACATTACAGCTTTCAAGTACATAAAAGATTGCTAGAAAGAGGAGGGGAAAGAATAGTTCTCCTTAACCACTGAGAATAGGACAAGAAGCAGTGGGCTTAACTTGCAGCAAGGTTGGTTTAGGTTGGATATTAGGAAAAATTTCTTAACTGTCAGGGTAGTTAAGCATTGGAATAAATTGCCTAGGGGTCTGATTAGATGTCAGACCAGGGCCCAGGTGGAGGTAGAGGTAAGGTTAATATTGTCAACTTGCAGAAGCTAGGCATATTGATAAACATGCGGAAATCAACACTCTCCTCTGTCCAAAGGCTAGAAATCATAGGAGAGATTCTTCCAGAAGCCTGGTTCTGGGCCCTAGGCTCAATCATAGAACACATCAGAAACCAACTTATCACCACAGCAAGAAACTGCCTGAAACATTGGGGCACATGGCATCATACACTTACTTGGACATAGTTATGCGTAGGGAGTCTTGGCTCCATTCCTCTGGTTTCCCAAGGGAGATACAAAATACTATTGAAGACATTCCTTTTGACAGATCCCATCATTTTAAGCAAAAGATGGATGAATCGCTACATACCCTCAAGGATTCCAGAGCCGTCCCTTCCTCTCTCAGCATCTACACTCCTGCTCCAAAGCTGAAATTCCACTGCTCACCATACACCCAGTGTTATAGGGCCCCCCAGTTCTACCCTCAGAGACCTTATGAGCCCCTGAGGAAATGCCAAAAAACTAGAGATCTCGCCTCCTGGGACCTGCTTTGCAGGCTTCGATGTAATAGCTACAACCTCTAGCCAAGAGGTATTTCTGAGGTAACCCCAGGAGCTGCCAACCACTCTGCCTACCACCTCACAACCCCCCCATCCCACTTGTGGGTTGTTTAGCACTCTTTCCCATGCTTGGAGTGTGATAACAATGGACAAATTGGTTAACGTCATCCACCATGGCTGCATGATCAAATTTATCACACTACCTTCTCGAAGACTCCTCCTCCCAGTTCCTGTTCAGAGACCACTCTCATAACAGTGTCCTCACCTCAGAGGTGAACTCCTTATTACAACAAGAGGGTAGAACACATTCCCCTGGAATATCAGTGAAGGGGATTTTTTATTCAACTTAGTTTCTGATACTTAAGAAGAAAGGTGGGTGGAGACCAATCTTTGATTTCACACATCTCAGTTGCTTCGTTCAGATTCAAGTTTCATATGGTCATGCTGGCAGCGATTATCCCATTCTTAGAAAAAGGCATGTGATTTTTCGACTCTGCATATAAAGGACGTTTATTTTCATATTAATATCCATCTGACCCAGAGATGCTTCCTGAGATTCACAAGTGGGCACCCACCATTTCCAGTAGAGGGTGCTCCCCTTCAGAATGGCCACCGCTCCCAGAGCCTTCACCAAAGTTTTCTATCATAGCAGCCTATGTTAGATGTTATGGGGTCCTGATGTTTTCATATCTCGCTGATGTGGCTTCTAGCTGTGCTGTCCAGGCAAGAAGCCCAAGTGTCAAATTCCATGTTGCTCAACCTTCTTTTATCCCTCATAGTCTGCGTCAACATTGAGAAGTTGATC
Source organism: Gopherus flavomarginatus (assembly GCF_025201925.1). NCBI lineage: Eukaryota > Metazoa > Chordata > Testudines > Testudinidae > Gopherus > Gopherus flavomarginatus. The sequence goes on from NC_066627.1 coordinate 21,647,018, forward strand.
CTAGACCCGATGGACTCTCTGGACTTCATAGGGGCTATCGTCAGTTCAGTCACAGCATGGACCTACTTACCAAAAGACAGGTTCCAGGCAGTGAGTGTCAACATAACTAACATTGTGAGCAATCCTTATATACCCTCCAGGACTTGCCTGTCCCTCCTGGGCCTTTTGCTTCATGTATGAGAGTGACCACTGTTGCAAGACTTCACTTTCACTGCCTTCAGATGTGGCTCCAGTCAGTTTACTCACCAAATGGTCACTCCATGGATTTCATGTCATGTATGCATGGCGATTCCTTTCCTTCCAGACAAGATGATCATTACCCCACACGTCCCTGGTTGGCTGGGTAGCCAACGTGAACAATCAAATGACACAGGGAAAGTAGTCTTCCTCAGAATCCAGGATGCACATAAATATCCTAGAACTCCAAGCTGTAAGAAAGACGTGCCAGTCCTTTCTTCCATTTATTCGTTCCCATTGCATTCATCATGTCAGACAACATCAGTTTTTTCTATATCAACAAATGGGAGAATGAGATTAAGCACTTCTGAGTACAGAGCAGCCAATCTCTGGAATTAGTGCCTCAATAACCAGATCCTCTTGTCCGCAGCCTATCTTCTGGGGACACAGAATGTACTTGCCGACTCGCTCAGCAGACATTTTGCGATTGGCTATGAGTGGGAACTTCACAATTCTGTGGTACATGATATCTTCACTTGGTGGGGGACTCCAACCAGATATCTATTCACTTCACAAATGAACAGCAAATGCACCACATACTGCTCCAGGGAAGGCCCCAGTCACCGCTCTCAGGGCGATGCTTTCCTGGTCAGACCAAATCAGCTACACCTTCTTGCCTTGAATAATGCACAAGATCCAGCGAGACACAGCAGTGGTCATTCTGATAGCCCTCTGCTGGCCCAGACCATTCTGGTTTTCTAATCTCCTATGCATGCCATCCCATCCACTGATTCTCATCTGCAACTTCCCTAATCTTCTGACCCTGTACAATGGCGCAATCAGACATCCTAATCCACATATTACATGTCAGAGTGTGGCACTTGGATAGGCTTCTGCTTGAGAACAGAAGTGCTCTTCAGCCATGCAAGACATCCTCTCTAGCAGCAGGAAGAACTCCACTAGGCAATGTTATAGAGCCAAGTTCAAACATTTCTCATCTTGGGTGCCATAAAAAGGAGTTTTACTTGAATCAGCAGGATCCCCCCTCCTCCTGGACTACATTCTATCTTTAAAGTCACTGGGTCTTGCCCTCAACTCTTTGAGTCCACCTGGTGGCTATTAGTGCATTCCGCTCTCCAGTGGAAAGTTGTTGTCTTTACACATCCACTAACCACTAGGTTTTGGAAAGGCCTTACCAGAACCTTCTCATTTGTCCAAATGATCGCATCCCAATGGGTCCTGAATCTAGTTCTCTTTATGCTAACGAAACCACCCTTTGAACCACTAGCATCGTGCTCCATGTCCTGCCTTTCTGTTGCTATCACTTCTGCAGGAAGGGTCAGTGAACTCAGAGCTGTGATGCCAGACCCATGTTTCATGCTCTTCCACAAGGATAGTCTCCTTACGTCTACACCCCCAAACTTTTACCAAAGATGGTCTTCCAGTTTCACATCAATCAATCTATTCACTTACTTGTTTTCTTCCAAAAACTACACTCATCTGCAAAGGAACATTGACTCCATTCCCTAGATGTCCGACGTGTTCTGGCCTTCTACCCACAGAGAATGAAATCAATTAGGAAATTCCCTAGACTATTTGTTGCGATAGCAGAAAGACCTGAGGGATAGGCCATTTCCACCCAGAGAATCTCTAAATGGATTTCGAGTTGCATTAAACTCTGCTACTAATTGTTAGGCCTACCTTCCCCCGCTCCATGAGAGCTCAGGCTTCGACCACGGCCTCCCTTCAGGATGTGTTGCTTATGGACATATGTAGAGTAGCCATACCTTTTGTGCACTGCACTACCCCTTAGAGGACTTGATGGTGAATAACTCCTTTGGCATGGCAGTTTTCCGTACCCTTCTCTGGCTTAGATACTGCTTGTTAATAACCCTTAGTGGAATTACTCAAAGAGGAGGTTACTTACCTGTAACTGGAGGTTCTTCGAGATATGTGGTCCCTGTTTGTATTCCACTTCCTGCCCTCCTTCCCCGAATCTGTCTGGTTTGTGGTAGACATGGAACTGGAGATGCAGTTGATCTGTCCCACCCTTTATCACTTCAGACAGAAGTACAAGGCAAGCCAGGGCGCATGTGTGAACCAGTGGACACTACTTTCAGATTCTCCAGCTCTGGACACATGGTATGCATGCGTAACTCTTAGTGGAATACAGAAGGGACCACACATCTCCAAGAACCTCCAGTTACAATTAAGTAACCTCATCTCTTTGAAAGAGAGTGTCTTTTCAGAGGAAAAACAGGCTAATTACTGAAAAAACCTAAGTGCATGAGATCGCTGGCTTGTTCTCTGTGCTTGACTCCTCTGTAAGAATGAGGCCCTCTGCTTTTTCTTTCCAATTCCAGAGGCAGTCCTTCCCCTGGACTTGGTTTATTTTACATTAAGCCAAGCATGTCAGAAATACCTGCAGCCTCCCAGAGTCACTCTAAGGGGACAGCTTTCTTAAAATGAGTCAGCGTATGTTAAAGATTCAGCAGTGTCTCACTCAGAGTGAAATTATTTTTGGGTCTCATAGGCCTTATGGCAGCCATTACATTCGTGCATCTGAGAATGAGACCTATGCAGCACTAGTTATCTCAGGTCTACAGACCAAACTGGGACAGCCTTCAGATGTTGATTACCATGCCTCAGAGTACTATTAATTTCTCTGAAATGGTAGTCAGGGCGAATGTGCTCGGGGTGTAGAGTCCAGTCCTCTGGATCCATCCCTGACAGTAACTTCAGATGCGTCAAACAAGGGTTGGGGGCTGTATCTAAATCATTTGACAGTTCTAGGGCACTGATTTTTTCAGGCGGGAGCCTTGCACATCAGTGTATTAGGGCTATTCATTTGGCCTTCGGGTTGTTTCTTCCACCTTCAGGGGATGGTCATGAAGATGACGGACAATACATTAGCGTTGTATTACATTATCAAGCAGGGGAGTGCTCACTCTGTTCTCCTGTGCACAGAGGCTCAAAGTTTATGGGATTGGTGTATTTGCTGTGAAATTTATCTTGTAGCCCCATACCTGGCATTAGAAAGTAATGTAGTTGTGAATCATCTCAGCAGAGCTCCCAAATTCAGTTGATTCAGACCATATTCTCCATCTAGCAGGAGATGACCAGATGTGGACCTGTTCACAGCAAGGATCAACAAAGTGTCCTGATCCAGAGAGGGCAGACAGTCAATCCCTGTCAGATGCCTTTCTTCTACATTGTGAGAGTGGCTTCATGCTCACTTTGCGTGCCCCCTTCCATTGATCAAGAAGGTTGTAAGACATTTCAGGACAGGGCAAGGATGATACTCGTTGTCCCAGCTTGGCCACATTAGCGGTGGTTTACCAATCATCTTCCTCTGTCCCCAGATCTCCTGTCCCAGCAGGAGGGCAGGATCTTTCATCCAGACCCACGGTCTCTTCATCTGATGGTGTGGGTGATTGTACTTTCACTCTCTGTGCTTGACCAGTGTTCTTTGGCAGCATGTGCTAATTAACTCTTAACAGTCAACTAGATGTTATCATTTAAAGTTGACCAGATTTCAGATGTGGGTGAGAGGAAGCTCTTATTTCCCCTGTATTTGCTTTCATTCCTTGTGTTCTGGAATACTTAGCCTCTGATTCCTTAAGTACATTATCTAACTCCTCATTAAAAGTGCATTTGGCAGCCATCTCTGCATATCATACTGTAGCTAATAGCAAATCACTGATTGGTGGTTGTTTGGTTAAAAGATTTATGATGGGTTTGTCATATGTGTATACCCCATTAGCGATCCTGTCCCTTCTTGGGACCTCAATTTGATGTTGCTGTGCTGGTAAAATAGCCCTCTGAACCCTTGGCTTAATGTTCTTTTTTCGATTTATCTATCAAAACAGCTTTCATTTTTGCCATCACATTGATTAGGAGAGTGAGTGAGTTGAATGCCCTTATGGCTTGATCCACCTTTCACTCCTTTTTCATCAGGGCAAGATAATTCTCAGACCGGATCCCAGATTCTTACCTAAGGTGCTGTCTGATTTCCACATCAACCAGACCATTAGTTTGGTAGCTTCTCCTCCTTCCCCCCAGCCTCACTCTAATAAGTGAGAATTTATCCTATATAATTCATATGTCAGAAGAGTCCTCACCTATATACCTGGGCAGAACTCAAAGCTTTTGGAAATTTGTCTAGATAGTTTGTGTCTTATGCTGAGAACCACATGGCGTATGGTGTCTTCCCAGACTGTTTCTCTATGGATTAAACAGTATATTGCTGAATGCGATGCATTGGTAAAAGTTCCTGGACCTGCTGTGATTTGATCATAGTTCTGAAATAGCCTTCCAAGAGGAGCAGGAGGGGCAAAAGACATCTCTTGATTCAAGACTAAGCTTGATAAGTTTATGGATGGGATGGTATAATGGGTTAGCCTAATTTTCGCAATTAATTTGTCTTTGACTACTAGCAATAAATATGCCCAGTGGCCTGTGATGGGATGTTATATGGGGTGAGATGTGAGTTACTACAGAGAATTCTTTCCTGGGTATTTGGCTGGTGAGTCTTGCCCATATGCTCAGGGTTTAGCTGATCACCATATTTGGGGTCGGGAAGGAATTTTTCTCCAGGGCAGATTGGCAGAAGCCCTGGGTTTTTTTGCCTTCCTCTGCAGCATGGGGCATGGGTCACTTGCTAGAGGATTCTCTGTACCTTGAAGTCTTTAAACCATAATTTGAGGACTTCGGTGGCTCAGACACAGGTTTGATTCAGGAGTGGGTGGGGGAGATTCTGTGGCCTGCATTGTGCAGGAGGTCAAACTAGACGATCCCAATTGCTGACATTTGCAAAAGCTGCAACCTGGACTTCGGTGCATGCTTTCACTAAGCCTGATGCTCTGTACTTGGCTTTGAGGGTGGAGGCTGGATTTGGCAAAGTGGTGCTTCAATCACTGTTCAACTAGAACTCAGCTCCCACTTTTGGGTCAGTTGTCAGAACTGCTTATCAGTCTACCACCATATGTGGAAATATGTACTTTAAAGAAGAAATCGTGGTTAGCTACTTGTAACTGGAGTTCTTTGAGATGGTTCTGCATATTCACACTTCCCACCCAGCTTCCCGTCTCAGAGTCCTTGTTTGTTCTGTGTCTCAGGCTTTGCGGTGGAAGGAACTGAGCTGATGAGGGCACTCCACCCACTCTATAACCTTGTTATCAGTGTCTCGTGAGCCTGAGGGAAGGGGAAGTGGGTGTAAGAGTGCTTCGAAATGGCTAGAAAGAATTTTTTACCATAAGACACAACAAGGCGGCACAATAACCATAAGTGTAAATGTGCAGAGCCATTTCAAAGTTTTACAAGTTTTGAGTCTCAGGTCACCAAGTTAATATTCATTTTTGTTGTGGGCAAAAAAGTGTTTTAAAATTTGCTATTTTATATTAGCCTTTTATGGGAGTGGGGGGGATTTCAGGAACATCTTGACCAAATAAACCCAAATATTCATATTGACTCTATCCCTATCTCAGTTGGTATAGCAGTTTTTATTTTAGTTTGAGTATTAATATGCACTTTAGAGACCTTTGAAAATTAACTCCTAAACAAAAAATTCTGCTAACCTGAACTGTGGTGCTCCCATGATAACACTTTCTTTGCTGGCTTAGACAATTTTCATCTGGTTCCAAAAAATGATTCATGATTTTGCTGTAATCACACTATACAACTTAATCTAAACATAAAAGTGCATTTAAAAAAAATGTTGTGCTTTCTCTGTAAGTAATTCCTAGGTGCTGGTAGCAGCTCCATAAGTTTAAATTGCACGAGACTTGGCTTAGGCCTGGTCTACACTACGTGTTTATACCGAATTTAGCAGCGTTAAACCGATTTAACCCTGCACCCATCCACACAACGAAGCCCTTTATATCGATATAAAGGGCTCTTAAAACCGATTTCTGTACTCCTTCCCGACGAGGGGAGTAGCGCTGAAATCGGTATTGCCATGTCGGATTAGGGTTAATGTGGCCTTAATTCGACGGTATTGGCCTCCGAGCGGTATCCCACAGTGCATCATTGTGACTGCTCTGGAAAGCAATCTGAGCTCGAATGCACTGGCTAGGTAGACAGGAAAATCCCCGCAAACTTTTGAATTTCATTTCCTGTTTGCCCAGCGTGGAGCTCTGATCAGCACGGGTGGCCATGCAGTCCCAAATCCAAAAAGAGCTCTAGCATGGACCGTATTGGAGATACTGGATCTGATCACTGTATGGGGAGACAAATCTGTTCTATCAGATCTCTGTTCCAGAAGACGAAATGCCAAAGTATTTGAAAAAATCTCCAGGCTATGATAGACAGAAGCCACGGCAGGGACTCAGCACAGTGCTGTGTGACAAGCGTAACGGAAAGCCAAAGAATCAAATGGACGCTCATGGAGTGAGGGAGGGGGGATTGAGGACTCAAGCTATCCCACAGTTCCTGCAGTCTCCGAAAAGCATTTGCATTCTTGGCTGAGCTCCCAGTGCCCGAAGGGTCAAAAACATTGTTGCCAGTGGTTCAGGGAATATGTCCTCAATTTACCACCACCCCCCCAAAGAGGAGGGAAAAAAATAGTTTCTCGCCTCTTTTCACTGTCACCGTATGTCTACTGGATGCTGCTGGTAGACGAGATGCTGCTGCGCTAAACAACAGCATTCTCTCCTCTCCTCTCCCCTCCCCTCCCTGGTGGCAGACGGTACGGTACAATATGACTGATAGCCGTCATCATCATCCTGTGTGCTCCTGGCTGGCCTCGGTGAGGTTGGCTGGGGCGCCTGGGCAAAAATGGGAATGACTCCCGGTCATTCCCTTCTTTAAGCTGTGTGTCCTGGAGATTCAGTCCTGGCAGATGGTGCAATAAGGCTGATAACCATCCTCATCATAGCAGCTGGAGGCTGAGCTCCTCCCCCCCCCCCCCACCCCTTCATGTCTAATGGAGATTCTGGACTATCATAACGATGAGAGGCTGTGCTCCTCTCCCCCCGCCTCCTTTAATGAGTAATGGAGATGTCATGCCTGGAATATCATAACAGCTGGAGGCTGCCTCCCCCTCATTTTATCTCACTAAAAACTCAGTGTTTCTTATTTCTGCATTCTTTATTACTTCATCACACAAATGGGGGGATATCTACCACGGTAGCCTAGGAGGGGTGTGGGACGAGGGAAGCAACGGGTGGGATTGTTGCAGGGGCACCCCCTAGAATGGCATGCAGCTCATCATTTCTGCGGGATCTCTGGGGCTCTGACCCGGAGCAGCTGTGCTCTCTGGTTCTCTAGTAGACTTGCCCCATATTCTAGGCAGGACTAACTCTATTTTTAGACAAAACATAAAGAAGGGTGTGACCTGGGAAGTCATACCCATTTTTGTCCACGCGCCCCTGGCTGACCTCAGCGAGGCCAGCCAGGAGCACCCATGACAGCAGCTGACGGTGCAGTAGGGCTGGTAACCATCTCTGCTACCTTGCAAAGGCAAATTAATGCTGCTGTGTATCACTGCAGTACCGTGTCTGTCAGCAGCATCCAGTACACATACGGTGATAGTGAAAAAAGACTAAACGGGCTCCATGGTTATCATCCTATGGCGTCTTCCAGGGCAATCCAGAGAAAAAGGGCGCAAAATGATTGTCTGCTGTTGCTTTCACAGAGGAAGGACTGAGTGACAACATTAACCCAAAATCACCTGCGACACTGTTTTTGCTTCATCATGCATTGTGATCTCAACCCAAAATTCCAATGGGTGAGGGAGACTGCGGGAACTATGGGATAGCTACCCACAATGCAACGCTCTAGCAATCGATGCTAGCCGTGGTACATGGACGCACACCGCCGAATTAATGTGCTTAGTGTGGCTGCGTGCACTCGACTTTATACAATCTGTTTTACAAAACCAGTTTATGTAAAATCAGAATAATCCCGTAGTATAGACATACCCTTAGTCAGGTCTTTGAAACCTCTGTTGTTTAGCCAATTGCATTCTTTGGAAACCTCAGAATGGAAAACACTGGCATATATCTGAGTTTTTTAAAATATTGCAAGCACTGATGAGCGTGCCTGTACTAAGATATAAACATTAAAAAAAACACTTTTATGAAATGTAGGTTAGGGTTATCTCCCCCTCCCTCCTTCCCGGTTTCTCTTGCTAAATACCCACAGTCTCTGCAAACCACAAACTTTACATACACACTAGTCACCTGTGTCTGCCAATGCAAGTTGAAAATTTTTACATTTAAAATTTAAAAAGTTGCTCCCCTAATTTATCATGACATTAAGCAGTTTCACCAAGAATAAATGGCAGAGCTCACCATCTCCATCTGACCAGGGAGGAAGAATTGACAGCTGGAGCACCTCCGTGATAGTGGCTATCTGAAGGAGGAAGGGAAATGGGGTGGGAATGCACCATTTGAGGGGGCCATTTAGGGAAGTGAGCAGGGGGTTGGACTAGATGATCTCCTGAGGTCCCTTCCAACCCTAATAATCTGTGATTCTGTGATTTGATGGGTGCAGGGGGGAAAAGGAGGTGGGCAAGAGTGTGAGTGTGTGTGTGTGTATGAAGTTGGTGTTGCCATCCATGTCTCCCTTAACACACTCCTGTTTTCCCTGCACTAAGGCTGCCTGGCTGAAGTACGTGTATTTTCTGTCCATATACTGCCTATCAGATTGACACTTGCCAACCAGTGAGCTATAGATGGCTAGCTGGCTGGAGCAGCTGCGGGAAGAGGAGACCTCGTAGCTGACAGAACTTCGATATGTCTCCCTCTCTTGCACCTTTCCAGAATAGCGGGGGGACACTGAAGGAGCCGAGGGAGGGGAAGAAAGTGCTAAAGCTATGTAGGGACAGAGCTAAGAGTCCGATTCCTGTGGCAACTGTCAAATCATTGCTTAAATGAGTTTGATGAACCAGACTGTTTATGGATATGCATTTGCTGTGGCGTGTGTTAAATTAGGTGTGATACTTGCGGCATATGGTGGATGGATTACTAGTGATCTATGTGTTTGGATCTATTGGCATCAATATTTATTTCCTGCACTTTGTGGTTTTGCATTATTGATTAAATAATTTGAGGAACATAAAGTGTCCTCTAATCGTGTTTTGTTTGTAGGATGGAATTTGATATGTCACACTCCATGCTCTTTGGCCTTAATCATTTTGTTTACTAATAATCAGAAATTGAAATACTCTTTTTGAAAATTTGGTTGTGATTGGTATATACCAAAGGGTTACTCAGATTATATAGTTCTCCTTTCCTTTATATTATGGTTGCACCTAGAGAGGTCAACCAAGTCAGGGCCTCATTGTTCTAGACGTTATACAAGCATACATAAAATGATGGTTCCTTTTTCAAAGAGCTTTCAGTCTAAAATATGACATAACCGGTGATTTAGACCAAAAAGGCGACGGGCTGAGAGCAGAAAGATGGGTTAGCAAACTATAGAATGTGCACATTTCTTTGGCCACAGTAAAGTAAATTCCTGGCTGTGCCATGTATGACCTAGGGAAAATGACTTAATCTCTTTGTTTCTCTCATATAAAATAGAGATAATGCCTTCTCTTTTTCTACCCTTCGTCTGTCTTGTCTAAGCTCTTCTGGGCAGGGACTTTCTTTTACTATATATGTACAGCACAACTGCAATCTTGGTTGGCGTCGTTATGTGCTACTATAATACAAATAAATAATACAGTAATTTTGTATTAATTTGGCACTCCTCACTTTAGTGCTGCTGAAAAATACTTGAGCACATTGTGATAGGAAATTGCAACAACCAGCAGAAGAATGTTCGTTTTTCTTTCTGCATCTGAACTGTCCATGGTTGCATAAAGTAACATAGATCTAAGTTAAACCTTGTATGATGCAGAATGAGTCCCTAATTGTGAGCTGTCCTTTCTAAAATAAACTGCAATTTTATCTAATTTCAGCTGTTAAAGACAAAGAGAAGAATAAAGAGAAGACATCCAAAGACTGTGTAAGGTCAAAGTTGAAGAAGAAGATAAAGAAATTTAAGTCTGGTAAAATACACTTTTTCGCTCTCCCCACCCCCACTCCCCCATAGAAAGTATTCTTAGTTTTTCAGTTTGACTTTCTTGACCCCAGTTCAAAGTTTTCCATGACCAGTGACAGTATATAGGAGAGATTGTATTGTTTTGTCTTTAATCACCGCCGGTTCTGATGTAATAATCCATGAAAGGTGAAGTGTGAATAGCATGGCTTTTTCTTGCTGATTGAGGGGCACGGCCATTGAGGTAGATGGCTGATAAAAACATATAAATCAGTAAATAAATGTAGGTGCCCAAGGACTACTTCTCGAAAACATCCCTCTCCCCAAAAAATGTACAAATCATTGCTCTTGGAAGTGATGATATGACAACATTTTTTTTCCTTTTCTATCACTGTTCTCGATAGGAGTTGCTGGATGCAGACCATTTCTGAAAATCTGGCTACTTTGTTTAGTTGCCCAGCTGGGAGCTGAGGTCTTTTGAAAATGTAGCCTTAGTTGAGGGTTTTGAGCAATTTTGAAACTCTAACTCCAACTTATCATTGTCCTTCATAGCTATTGTTCTTTGACTTGTGTGTCAGTGTGGATCCCATTGTATGTGTGCATGCTCTTGTGCGCTCAAGATTGGATTCTTTTGAATAGCATTGTCCTTCGGGTCTGCACCTGTGCCACCTCTGTGCTTCCATATGAGGGCATAAAGGGCAGAGGAGTCTGTATTCTCCCTCAGTTCCCTCTAAACTGTCAGTGACAGTAAGACAGAACCCAGAGAATTTCTGATCCATTACTTCTACAGAGCTTTCAAATTTTATCCCTTTTTAACCATATTCATAAAGAAAATTTATGTTCGCTCCTCTTCTTGCTTTTTTTCTTTCATTTGGGTTTTCCAAAAAAAAAGGAGAGAGAGATCACCCTTGAACAGAAGGGTGAAGTATATTTTGCACCAACATAGTGGGCTCTAAACAGTCAGGGTTCAAACCCTGCTCATCCTGTGATGGTCTCATCCCTCTTACTGGTGGACACACCTATATTTTAAGCTCAACAACTCTGTCCAGGATTGTCCTCCCTATCAATGAGAGCATACTGGAGCCAACTAAAGGACTCTGGCAAACCTGGGCCACTCTTCCATTTCTACAGAAGATATTAGGTGACCCCAAAGAGGTCTGAATATTTTTATGCCCACCCAAACGCAAGATATTTGAGGGGAGGATGTCCACAGTTCAAAACAAATTTAGTCCTGAAAAGGTACTCCCAAATACAATGATCCAAAGAAGTTAGTCCTGTTTTTGTGTAAAACATACTCCTCAGCACTACTTCAACTCCAGAGGCAAAGTACCATGATTTGTTTGAAAAATATCTGCCTCACCTGGGAGAAGGTCATTTGCTTTGTAATCCATTTACTGAGAGGTTAAAGAGTGGAGGTTGGAAACAAAGAAAAGTCTACAATTTCTTATTTTCTGTTCCTTTATTTCGGGAAAGGGAATAAAGCCGCAGAAAAGGCAGGATGAACAAATAAATGTATGCTAAGCACACCAAGAAGCAGAAGAGTTGTGTGCAGAATGTTGCTTATTCACTGCAGGAAAAAAAAAAATATGGATAGGTTGAAAACTCTCCTCGTGGTGTATGACAAGCAACATGAAGGGCATCTGAATTACTGTTATGTGCCTGAAGACTCAGAGAATCCGCCTGATACCACCACTAGCATGACAACAAAGGAGCTGGAGTTGGCCACAATAGAGCTCTGCAAGCTGGAACTAGCAGAAGAGTGTGAGTGTGTCCGTAGAGGGTGGCAGAAATTGAAGCCAAGAAAAGGCAAAAGACAGGCAAGGAAGAGAGACTGCACGCCCTGAGCATGCTGGCCTTACAAAAGCCCATGAGTAATACAAGCCCATGAGTAATACTCCCCCAAGGGGTTCCAGCAGGGACAAGCTTTACCCTGTATACATAGAGAGATTGAAAAGTGTATCTCCATTTTTGAAAAGATACATGCGTTGCAAAAGATTCCAGAGGATTAAGGAGTATCCACGCTGATCTCCAAGCTGTCTGATAAAGCATTGCGGGTGTTTAATGAGGTGGACATGGAGGAGGCATTGAAATATGTTGAAATATAAAAAGCTTTGTTGCAAAGGTTTCAGATCACTGCTGAGGTTTATCATTTAAGGTTTAGGAACCTCAAAAAGCATGACAGGATGTGCCATAGAGAATGTGTATAGAATGTGTGATTCTTCAAGTGCTTGCTCATATCGATTCCAATTAAGTGTGCGCGCGCTGCGTGCACGCTTGTCGGAAGATTTTTACCCTAACAACACTTGGTGGGTTGGCTGGGTCACCCCCTGGAGTGGCACCGTTATGGCACCGGATATATACCCCTGCCGGCCCATCGCCCTTCAGTTCCTTCTTACCACCGTGACGGTCGTTGGAACTGTGGAGCGCGGCATAGCTGATCTCCACTTTCCTAGCTTTCCTCGTGTTTTTCTCTATAGATAGCTCTCCTCAGTGCACCGTCCAGGCCGCGACAGCCTGGACACGATCCTCATTGTTCTCAAGGACATCTTAGGATCCCTGACTTGGTAGCTGAATCCCTCCCTGGTCTGTGCAGGGATGCCATTCCATGCATCGCAACCTTCAATGGCCCTGACCACAAACATGTGGTGGTTTGTCTAGCGTGTCAAGTGTTTCGAGAACATCTCCAAGGCCGTTGTATTATAGTCTTCTCAGACAACACAACGGCCATGTTTTACATAAACAAGCAGGCAGAGCACGCTCCTCCCTCCTTTGTCAGGAAGCCATTCAGCTCTGGGAGTTTTGTATAGCCCATTCAATCGATCTGGTAGTGTCCTTTCTCCCAGGAGTTCAAAACACCCTGGCAGATCATCTCAGCAGATCCTTCCTAACTCACGAGTGGTCGATTCGTCCGGATGTCATTCATTCTGTTTTCTGGAAGTGGGGATTTCCCCACATAGACCTCTTCGCCTCTCGAGAATCAGAAGGCCACGTGTTCTGCTCCTTCCAGGGACGCTCCCTGGGCTCCCTCTCATACGCATTCCTGATATCCTGGAAAGACTACCTCCTCTATGCCTTTCCACCTTTCCAGCTGGTCCACAAGGTCCTGCTCAAGCTTCACAGAGACAAGGCCCACTTAATCCTGATTGCGCCAGCGTGGCCGAGACAGCAGTGGTACACCACGTTGCTCGACCTGTCGGTGACCGACCCAATTCCCCTACCACTCTGGCCAGATCTCAGAACTCACGAACATGGCAGACTTCACCACCCAGACCTGCAGTCCCTCCATCTCACAGCATGGATGCTGCATGGTTAAGTCAGTCCGAGCTGCGTTGCTCCGCCTTGGTTCAACAGGTGCTCTTGGGTAGTAGGAAGCCTTCCACTAGGTTGACATACCTGGCCAAGTGGAAGCGTTTCTCCTACTGATGCGCTCAACACGGTACTGTCCCCACGCAGGTACCAGTCCCTACTGTCCTGGAATATCTCTGGTCCTTGAAACAGCATGGCATAGCGGTCTCATCCATAAAAGTTCACCTGGCAGCCATCTTGGTTTTCCATCCAGGGGAGAAAGGGCGTTCACTCTTTTCTAACCCTATGGTTACCTGATTCCTCAAGGGCCTGGAGCGCTAGTACCCGCAGACTTGCCACCCATCCCCGACGTGGGACCTTAATCTAGTTCTATCCAAGCTCACGGGTGCCCCCTTTGAGCTGATGGCCACCTGCTCGCTGCTGTACCTTTCCTGGAAGACAACCTTCCTCATCGCCATTACATCGGCAAGGCAAGTGTCGGAACTTTGGGCCCTCACAGCGGACCCCCCATATATGGTGTTTCATAAGGACAAGGTACAGCTGCAACCACATCCCACCTTCCTCCCTAAGGTGGTGTCTGCCTTCCACGTCAACCAGGACATCCTCCTTCCAGTCTTCTTCCCGAAACTGCATTCCTCATGTCGGGAACAGCAGTTGCATTCCCTGGACGTTCATAGGGCTCTCGCCTTTTACATCAAGAGGACAAAACCCTTTCGAAAAACACCTCAACTCTTCGTAGCGGTGGCAGAATAAATGAAGGGTCTTCCGGTCTCTTCGCAGCGAATTTCATCTTGGATGACGGCTTGCATCCGTGCCTGTTATGACTTGGCTCACGTTCCAACTAGCCAACTCACCGCCCATTCTACTCGGGCTCAAGCTTCATCTACCACCTTCGTGGCCCACGTACCCATCCAGGAGATATGTCGGGCAGCTACCTGGTCATCTTTGCATCACACTATGCATTGGTGCAACAGTCCAGAGATGATGCAGCATTTGATTCAGCAGTTTTACTTTCTGCGACATCTCGCTCCGACCCCACCTCCTAGATAAGGCTTGGGAGTCACCTAATTGGAATAGATATGAGCAAGCTCTTGAAGAAGAAAAAATGGTTACTCACCTTTGCTCATATCCACTCCAAACCTGCCCTCTTTCCCCTCTGTCGGAGTAGCCGGCAAGAAGGAACTGAAGGGACAATGGGCCGGCAGGGGTATATATCCAGCGCCATAACAGCACCACTCCAGGGGGCGACCTAGCCAACCCACTGAGTGTTGCTAGGATAAAAATCTTCTGATGAGCGTGCACGCGGCACGCGCACACCTAATTGGAATGGATATGAGCAACACATCTCGAGGAACAACAGTTACAAAGGTGAGTAACCGTCTTTTCTAATGAAAAAGTGGGCAATGGGGACAAGGATGGATGGATGGATTGGCCAGTTATTTGTCCTGTTTGTATAGGAACTTTTCCTGAGTGTATGTATTGAAGTCAGAGCAGCAGTTTGGGATAAAACCCCTGCCACTGTACAGGAAGCAGCTGATATTGCTGACTCACATATACAAGACAGACTCTTCAGTGAGCACAGATGCAGGAGGGAACAGCAGAAGCCTAGTTTGAGTGGGTTCTCCATTTTATCCCCAGGAAAAGGGAAAGCACGCCTCACCCCAGAACCCATCCCCTCCTGGTAATCATAATTACAAGCGTCTAACACAGGAGGACAGCTCAAAAAAGTGTTACTCATGTTGTTCCACTGAGCACATGAAAAGAAATTGCCCTAAGCAAGGGAAATCCAAATAAAAACCATGTTAAGCCCTGGTTAACACACCTACCTTTGACGTAGGACCCCAGGACGTGGTTTAGGTGATCCTAGTGAATTTTGTAAGAGCTAACCTATTGAATGTTGGTTAAAACGTTTATCAGAGATGTATGGGAACAGTAAGGTATGCCAGGGTTGGAGGGACACTGGTGCCCAGATTTCTTTGGTTGGAAGATAAATGGTTATGGATTCTGATCTGCTCTCAGGGCAAAATTTAAAACTCCTTGCATTGGAAAAATTTGAAATTAGCACCAATAGAGCTGGACTGGGAACGCTTAAATGTTGGTATACTGGATAGCACTCCAGCAGATGTACTAATAGGTAATGATATCATGTCTGTGCGTAGAGATATTAATATTATAACTCCTAGTAAGAGCATAACACCAGAACCTCACTTCATCGAGAGAGATGAAGGGGCATACACTGGACATTTCCAAAGGTCAGTCCAGCTCATCACAAAGAATAGCTAAATGGATAACACAGTATGTCACACTGTGATACCAATTAGCTGATGTACCTCTCCCACTAAACATCTGTGCTCACTCTTTCAGAAGTGAGCCAATTTCTGAAATATACAAGACAGCGATATGGAGTAACCCACTAACTTTTGTCAAGCATTATCCGTTGGATGTAGCTGCTGGGGCAGATGCCAAATTCAGGAGAGCAGTTCTGCAGTCCCTGTTGGACTGATCCAGCTTATACTCACTATCCCACTATCCAGAAAGGATATGCCTTGCTAGTCGCTTATATTGGAATCCACAGTGTCACATACTCCAGGAAGAGAGATGATTTACTCAACAGAACTTTGGTTACTCCGTCCCTCCTTTCAAAATCTGTTAACACGGGCTTCATGTTGTGAGGGAAATATGGGGGAGTTGCATATTTTTCGTCCCTTAGTCCATCACACAAGAATGTGAGGGAGGCACAGGGTGCATGCACAGCCGCAGTGAGCACTGCTATTCAAAACAATCTGATCGTGTATGCTTGAGGCACAGTGGGATCCAATCTCTTCAGGCTGTCTTCAGTCTCAGGCAGACGTCACTGCACTGGTTTATATCCAGTTGACATTTTGAATGTTTTCTTCACAACTATAAGGGCTAGTAACTTTTTATTAATAAAAAGCTTTGATTCTGAAGCTTAAACATATCCACTTAGGAGAAGTACTGGCTTGTTGAACCACCCCACTCTGACCCCTGGTATTACATTTATTCTGGATATATTCTCATATCTGCAGCTTTTTTTTCTCTTCTTCATGCATGACTCTGGTTTGATAAAATAGCACATAGACTTTCTTTAAACAGTACAAAATGTGTGGAAGCTATCAAAGATAACAATGGTCTCTAATCACAAAACCATTTTATCACAAATATTCTCTTCTGAATACTTTTTTGCAGGAACGCAGTCAACCAGAAAGATCACACTTGACTTCATGTTTCTTTACCTTCTTTTGTTCCCAGTAACATCAAATTCTTGGAGGGGTGAGGGGGAGCCTTTTTTTATTTTCTTTCTCATTTCTTCTTTAACATTCCCACAAAGAAGTCTATTGTAGGATTCACAGCCTAGTCACACAGTCGCAGAACATCTTTTTGAGCAGTAGCTGGCAGTTAGGATGCGTGCGCAGTCTTAAACCCAGCATTCCATGGATTGAGTGTATAAACCCATCACTCCTCTGTTCTTGTCTATCCAACCACTGGCACACTCACAGAACTTCTCTCTATTGTTTTAGTTTTCATATAATATATAGTATATATACTATATTACATAGCATGGTCTGGTGGTTAGAGTAGGTCTTGTCTATTTAAACCTGTAAGCTCTTGGAGAGTCTCATAGCCCGAGCTCTATTCTGAACCCAAGCATCTAACCTTCAATTTTATAGCCCTGCAGCCTGAACCCTGCAAACCTGAGTCAGCTGACCCAGGCTCTGAGTTTTGGTGCTGTGGGTTTTTTATCACAGTGTACGCATACCTAATGTGTCTGTACGATACTTAGCACAGTGGGGTTATGATCTCAGTTGGGACCTCGAGGCATACCATAACACAAGTAAAAATAAAATGGTTTAGATAGTTGAACGTAGTATTGACTAAAACGTCATGATTTAACTGTTGTAGCCTTGAGCTATTTTCTGTCCGTTATTTGCTTGGTTTTTGGTTTCCTCGGGTCTTGTTTGCCTTTACAAACCCACAATGATCCTTCTTCCTCTCCTCTGTTGGAGTCCGGCTTGAAAAAAGGCTTCTGGAGGCAGAGAGGAACTGAAGGATTGTTATAAAGGGTGTGTGTAAGATGTAGAGTGACCAGATGTCCTGATTTTATAGGGACAGTCCCGATATTTGGGGCTTTTTCTTATATAGGCTCCGATTACCCCCCATCCCAATTTTTCACACTTGATGTCTGGTCACCCTAGTAAGATTTTAATTATTAAAACCAGAAAAGGATCAAAAAATCTCAGTGTAGTTGTAGTATCTGAAGCTAGTTTTCACTCATTTTTTAAATAACTAAATTTAAAGCTTTCAGTGTCCCTTTAATCTTTAGTTGACATCAGAGTCCATGCAACATCATCTTCAAGTAGTCTCCCCTCGTATATATCAGGCAGAGTCCAAAGGCTGCCTCTCCACCCTCCTTTTGCCTACCCTCCACCCTGGAAGCCACCATTCTTCCACTGCAGGAGAACTGGACAGTAATGCTATTAGTATTTCTAAATGCCAAACTTGTAGATCCCCACTTTAGTGTCCCCCCCCTCCAGTACTAACATATTTATAATTTTACAGAATACCCTGACAGTGAAGAAAACATTGACATTTCCCAGGAGCTTTCCCCCCCAAAATCAGTCATCACCACAAGATACAATTCTTCAAATAGACCTTATCCTCACTTAAGTAAACCGTTACATGTCTCTGATTCTGGGCACCATAGAGACAGTGTGAAAGTAAATGGTAAGATGGATCTCATTTGTGGCTTGATAGCTTTGTGTGTAAGTAGTAAATGTGAGTAAAAGGGAAATGTATAGTGTGTCACAGCAGATGGATTTAAGCAGCATTAGTGGTGCAAATTTGCCTATACCAGTTCAGATGTGTTGTGTTTACATGTCCCTGCCATCCTGAGGAAGCTAAACCCAATTTACTTTCCTAGGCTATATGCTGCTGTGTGGTTTTTTGTTTTTTTCCCAATTTCACTCCATAATGGTTCTTTTAAAGTACAGTAGACACTTGTTTGCAGCAAACCCTTGTAAGAGCAGTCGCCGCTTACAGGCAATATTTCCCATGGCAACACTTTTTTCCTATTGTGAATTGTCGACGCAACCCTTAACAGCAACAGCCACCTAGCAGCAGCAGAGCAAAATATGTTGCTGCTATTGAGTGTCTACTCAACTGTCTCTCAATCTCTCCTGGTCACCTTTTTGTTCTTTTTCATAACTCAGTATGTGGTTTACAGCAAAAGTAGCCTTTGGTAAATACATTCTATTGAGTTTCCATTTATAAATAGTTCATAAAGGGCTAATAAGTTAATAGATGTTTAGAAATGTGGTATACAGAGTAGTATGTGCTATAAGCATATCAGTAGAAGGTGTTAATAGATGGTTGTAAATCATGGTGGTTCTTCAAGTACTTTTCCCTATGTGTATTCCATAGCTGTTATACACATGCGTTTCATGTGCTTGAGTCTGGAGATTTCTAGAAAATAGTGTCCACTGCATCTCATAAGGAGATCAAAATTTTAAATTAATAATTAATATTTGCTCAGTTTCTTTGCAATCACCTGCTGGTACTTGTTCTGAGTTTTCCTTTTTAATGTAAATGTTTGTGTCCTTGTATTTGTTTGATATCTGAAGATTAATCCCATGATGTTAAAGGGAACTATTAGTGTGTGTTGATGTCTTTCACAAAACATCATGATGCCTGGTTAATAATAGAATTGACTGAATTGTTTTCTTTTGATCAATTAAAATATAGTCTTAATGAGTCAAGTGGAGCATTAATTCCTTACTCAGCTTTTCATGTGTTCTTGGTTTAGAATCAAATGTCTGGTTCCACCAACTAAAATATTCACTGACAGTTGTTCCTCTATGAAAGTACTGCCTTGACTTTGACTCAGGGTTTCTCTATGCTTGAAATGCTACAGCTGCAGCAGCGCTTCCGTCTGGGTGCTACCTGCACTGATGGGAAAGTTCTCCTATTGGTGTAGGTAATCCATTTCCCTGAGAGAAGTGGTAGCTAGGTTTACTGAAGAATTCTTTTGTCAGGCTAGAACCGTCTACACCAAGGGTTAGGTTGGCTTAACTGAGTCACTCAGGTGTGTGTGATTTAGGCTCTGACTACACTAGAGATCTTACAGATGCGCTGCTGTAATCTCTCTTTTTAGACACTCTAAATGAATGGAGGGAGAGCTGTCCCTTTGACTTAATTGATCCACTCCCAACGAGCGGTAGTAGCTACATCGGTGCGAGAAGGTCTCCCGCCGACATAGCGCCATCCACACCCGTACTAAAGTCGCGTAAGTTAGGTTGCTTGGGAGTGGCCAATTCACACCCCTGACCAATATAACTTACACAGAATTAAGCTGTAATGTAGCCATAGCCTTCATTCTTTATTCTAGATAGAACTGTCTACCTAGACAAGCACTAGACAAAGTATAGAATACTAACCATCAAACAAAAAATGGAGTGGAACATTTTCTTCTCTCTATCCTCAAAAACAGCCACAAAGTTTTGGCTTTCACAGGTTCTTAGGAAGAGCTGGAAGTAAAAAAGATAAATATAAAGAGTGATGAATCTGGGAGTGAGTTGAGAATAACTCCAGATACACCACACTACATTATACGTGTCTCTCAAAAATCAGTTAGGAGGATAACTCAAAGTAATTAGCAAGATACTAGCTTGCTGAAATATCAGGAAATAACAGAGTAGTAGTGGCCACTTTATTACGGTTGTGTAACAGTTTTCTTTCATCTCTTTTTGATAACTTGTATCTCTCCAGAACTTTGAAGTTTCAGCCTGAAAGCCAGATTTGGTTTCTGCTCAAAAGCAACTCTTCATTTTTGGAAATTTTGAGCAAAAACATTTCAATTATTTTTGAAACATGAGGAGAGGTAGTAAAATAAACATCCCCAGTATTTGAGGTCAGTGGTAGTCATGTGCCTAAATTCCTTTAAAAATCTGGTTCTAGGTTTCTTGCTTAGCTTCCTAACTCCTGATGTGTGCAGATGTGGGGTTGCCTTCTGCAGTACTCGTAAGGGGTGTGTGTGTGTTTGTGTGTGTGTGTGTGTGTGTGTGTGAGAGAGTGAGATACATGGTGTTTTGTTGTCGTCTCGGGTACTGCTCACATACTTAAAACTGAGCACTTGCTGAAGTCCTTTGCTAGATTGGGGCCAGAGAGCACAGTATTATGTAGGTCTGAGTCCTTGCCAGAGAGTTTCATATCATAGAATGTAAACAAGCTATTTACAATTTTTTGCAAGCCAGCACAATTCGAAAGTCCTGAAGAGTGAAGCTCCTTCAGTTTTCCATCTTTTTTCCATTTAAACAAAAAATAACCTAACCCTAAAAAAAATAAATAAATAAAAAAAACCCTCTCCAGGAAATTCATATTGTAAACATTAAAAGTTGCATGATTAATTATTAAAAAATAAAAATAAAAAAATTGCATGCACAATCCTGACTCTGCTCTTTTGTGTTAGTCTTCAGTTGCCTGTTGACCTACTGTTTCTCAAACAATATGATCTGTCATGCTTTTTTCTGCAACTGTAGATTCACAAGTATAGCAGCTTATGATAATACATATTCTTTATATATGCCAGACAGTCCTAAAACTCATACACAACATACAATTCATTTAGAAAAACACATACAGGAATAGTGACAAATTGGTGACATGTATAGGCTTCCTAAGTTGGCAATTATCTTTTATAGTTAACTGCCTCAGTCCTGAGTTGTATCTAAAAGTCTGTGTTGATGGTTGAACAGAAAAATGTATGATACACAAAAGTTACTAGAATACTTAAATGAGAGAAAAAACAAATCAATGACAGTAAAGATGTTGGACCATTCTGACAAAGATTTTAGTGTAAGTAAAATAGTGGGGCTGTCAGATTAAAAAATAATCGCAATTAGTCACGCAATTAAAGAAATTAATAGAGTGATCGTGCTGTTAAACAATAGAATACCATTTATTTAAATATTTTTTGATATTTTCTACATTTTCAAATATATTGCTTTCAATTTCAACACAATAGAAAGTGTACAGTGCTCACTTTGTATTTTTTATTAAAATTATTTGCACTGTTAAAAACACCAGAAATAATATTTTTCTGCACCAGAAATATTGTAGTGCAATCTCTTTATTGTGAAAGTGCAATTTACAAATGTAGATTTTGTTGTTGTTCTCGTTGTTGTTGTTGAGGTTTTTTTTTTTGTTTTTTGTTACATATCTGCATTCGGAAACAAAACATGCCTACAAGTCTGCTCAGTCCTACTTCTTGTTCAGGCAGTCGCTAAGACAAACAAGTTTGTTTACATTTACAGGAGATAATGCTTCCTTCTTATTTACAATGTCACCAGAAGGTGAGAACAGGCATTCGCATGGCACTTTTGTAGCAGGCATTGCAAAGGTATATGTGTACCAGATATGCTTAACATTCATATGCCCCTTCCATTCTGATGGTGCTCATTAAAAAAATGTGTTAATTAAATTTGTGACTGAACTCCTTGGGGGAGAACTGTATGTCTCCTGCTCTGTTCTACCTGCATTCTATCATATATTTCATGTTATAGCAGTTTCAGATGATGACCTACCACATGTTGTTCATTTTAAGAACACTTTCATTGCAGATTTCACAAAATGCAAAGAAGGTACCAATGTGAGATTTCTAAAGATAGCTACAGTACTCGACCCAAGGTTTAAGAATCTGAAGTGCCTTCCAAAATCTGAGAGGGATGAGATGTGGAATATATTTTCAGAAGTCTTAAAAGAGCAACCCTCTGATGTGGAAACTACAGAACTCGAACCACCAAACAATAAAATCAGCCTTCTGCTTGTGGCATCTGACTCAGATGATGAAAATGAACATGCATCAGTCTGTGCAGCTTTGGATCGTTAACGAGTAGAACCCATCATCAGCATGAACACGTCCTCTGGAAAGGTGGTTGAAACACGCTAAAGATTCATCTGTCCTTTATCTGGCACGTAAATATCTTGCAACGCAAGCTACAACAGTGCCATACAAACATCCTGTTCTCACCTTTCAGGTGACATTGTAAACAAGAAATGGGCAGCATTATCTTCTGCAAATTTAAACAAACTTGTTTGTCTTAGTGATTGCCTGAACAAGAAGTAGGACTGAGCAGACTTGTAGGCACATTGTTTTGTTTCTGAGTGCAGATATGTAACAAAAACTACATTTGTAAGTTGCACTTTCAGGATGAAAAGATTGAACGGCAGTACTTGTATGAGATGAATTGAAAAATACAGTTTATCATTTTTACATATAAAATAAACACTGTAGACTTTGTATTCTGTGTTGAAATTGAAATCAATGTACTTGAAAATGTAGAAAAACATCCAAAAATATTTAATAAATTTCAGTTGGTATTCTATTGTTTAACAGTGTGAGTAAAACTGCGATTTGATTAATTTTTTTTAGTTATTTGCATGAGCTAATTATGATTAATTGACAGCCCTGTAAAATAAATGAAAAAACTACAACGTGTCATATATCTGGGGCTGTACAGTATTAGTTTAAATGTATTTGTTTAAATAGTATGTTTTAATGTAATTACAAACTGTACACAAAAGAGGGCAGAGTTAAGTTTGCTTGGGCAACCTTAACCCTAACATTTTTTTACTTCACTATAAACTTAAAACAAAACAACATTGTTTCTGATATTGAATATATACGAAGAGCTCAGTTTGTTTCCAACTTTGTATCAGATGCGCAAGGAGGAGCCAGTTCAAAGGCTTCCATCCACTCCTTATTCTCCTGTGCCAGGACTGGGGCCAGGTCTGCACTACAGACTTATATCTGTATAACTACATCACTGAGATGTGAAAAATCTGCCCCCCTGAGCAACATAGTTATACCAACCCCACCCCCTGTGTAATCAGGGCTATGTCAACAGGAGAGCTTCTCCCATTGACATAGCTACCGCTTCTCAGGGAGTTGGATTAATTATGCTGACAGGAGCTTTCCCATCAGCATAGGAGCAGCTTCACTAAAGTGCTACAGCAGCGCATCTGCATGGGAGGGATGTATGCTGAACCTGGTGACTTGTGGTACAGTGACCACTCTTGGTAGACATTGTGCCTCTTGGACAGACAGTGGCTCCCAGTGGTGCAATATGCTACAGCACTGTCTCCTTCTATAGGATGTGGCTTTGAAATGTGTAATTGAACTCTTATTATCAAAGCAGGTCCAACTCTGGAAATATTGAGTTATTGATAAAGAGCTTATTTAAATTTTTAAACATTCCTGTGGCAACATCAGTGGATTTTAAAACACGTGACGGAAAAAAATCTTTGGCATCAAAGAAGATAAACTTTTGTTCCCTCTAGATACTCCTACATCTAGCTAGGAATAGCACCACAAAATCTGTCCCAGTTTCAATAAATTCAGACCTTGAAGAGAAACTTTTGTTAGCTGTCAGCATAGTATTGGCCATCTCAAAGATGTGAACTCCTCATTCCAAAAACAAATATACTTTTTTCCAGATTGTGGTTCTCACTTCTGCTTTTCTATGGAAGTAGGAACAGGTCTCACTTAAAGTGGGAAAGGAATCTTGTGACTTTGTTTTTGTTTTGAGACATTTTCAGATATATTTTTGGGAACTAAAATCTTAAGAATTCTGAAGGTTTTGATAAGGCAAAAGGTATTAAGGAGTAACTGTTATTTAGCAGATATGAATTTGCGAACTAATGTACAAATTCAACACATTCTAAGCCTAATACTGTACTATTACTTTAAACACAGACTCTTAGACATATTTTATAGTGCCTGCAATGCATATCCCCAGATACACAGTAATTTAGAATGGCCACCCCATTTGGCTTTTTCCTGTAATCACTCTGACGGATATATTCAATTTAACTTTTTGACACAGAGGAAGATACCTTGAGTGAGTCATCTACAGATAGTTTGCTTTGGAGTGATGATGACTGCAGTCAGGACATTGATGTAACAACTAACCCTGATGAGGAGTTCGATGAAGAAGACAGTGACTTTGGGATTGTTCGATGCATTTGTGAAGTGGAAGAAGAAAATGACTTTATGATTCAGGTATATGATTGTAGACTGTGGATGTGTAGTGAAGTAAATGTAAATACAGGAAGGGATGTCATCTGAAGCCCAACAGTGGAAGTATCTGTAGGAATATGTGAGAGTGTATCCCTTATGAAATGTATCATTGCTCTGCCCTGGCATCTCAAAAAAGAAAAAGAAAAAAAATGATGAGGTTAGCAGGGGTGAGCAACTGTTCTGTGATAGCAGGTGAACAAATTATGCTTTTGGTAGTTCACCTCAGAAATTCATGTTCCATGTAAGTTCCATCAAGACCATCATCATTAATGTTGCCTTTTTGAAAGTTTGAGTAAAATCCCCAGTTACTTTTGAATTAAGGGTGAATGGGAGGGGAAAAACATTGTTTCTACTTCTTTACAAAAACACTTTTGTAACAGAGCTGCAGCAAAAATGGCTGAAGTTTTTAACTTGTCATGGACATAGTTGTCTTTGAAGATAGTGTCTTTACTAGGTTAGAGAATAAATAATATTAAAATTAAAATGTTGAGATTGATTTGAAACCTTCCCCAAACTTCTGAGCATGCTCAGAAGCTATTTATTTGCTAGTTTTAAAAGCCCTGCCTCATCACAATGTACATTCACCATACCTGGCCCAGTCAAAAGGATGAACAAGTACAGTGAGTTAGTGCTTGATTCAGTTTACATGAGGGATATTATTAAACGCCTTAGTAAAATCCTCTAAAAACATTTTTTAACATTGGGGCAGGAAAAAATCTGGTGGTATTTTATTTTTTAAAGTAGAACCTGCTGTTTTGCGTGGGGGTGCAATTCTTGATGCATTATGTAATATTCTGCACATTCTAAATTTTCACTTTTTTCAAGATCCCTTCATTCAATCTGGATATATTACTCTCCTTTCAACCAAGTTTGTGAAAAACCTTTCTCTAGCTACACAATAGCAGCAGCAAATGTGGAACTTTCCCTGTCTCTCTAAATATCTGCACAAGATTCCACACTTGGGTCTTCAGGGAGCTCCCTGAGCTCTTAAGTGCTTTGATCCTCTGAGGCACATATGTGTTGTCAGGAGAGCTCTACCAAGTGAATGTGCACCAGCTACAGATCATTCCAGTCTGTTCTCTACTAACTTCAGTTGGCAAAAAGCATCTGGCAGGTAGTGTTTTGATTTTAACTGTTGTTGCTCCAGCTCTGTTCACCAGTGCTCTTTTGGCAAGTATCTTTTGATCATTTCTCTGAATTTTGGGCGAGTGGTGAAAATAAAAATTTGAATCAGTTCTGTGGAGTGGTTTGGGTTGCTGATACTTTGGGCCTGGAGTACCAGTTGTTGAAAGGGCTCTTGACTCCATTTTTGGGAAATGGTCGGTTTTAGGAATGTTTTGGGGCTTACTTTTGAATCCCCAAACTCGTTTAGTTAGTTTGGCTTTGTTGCAAGACTTCAAGTCATGTCTGAACTACCTTTCGGCTCATGAATGCACCCAATGTAGTCTTTTATGTATTATATTTTTTAGTGCTTTGTTGATTGGTCATTATCTCTGACTGCTACTTTGTAATTCTGTTGCTTGCAAAAGGGAGGATAGAAAGAAGCTCAGCAATTTGAAAAAGTGTTAGAGTGGCTGGAATATCTCAATGGTAGGCATGGCTGTGTGCTCTGCACCTGGGAGAGGAACTTGGCGTGAATGTGACTAGGCATATGGGTTGTATATGCTTTAAAAGGATCATCCAGAATCAGTCCTGGAGGCCACCATCAGATGCCCATAATTCTGGCCTGTTGCCATTTCTGTTGACCTAGACCTAGCAGATGTGTTTTACTAGCTGTATCAAAGCAATCTGAACCAGTTTGAAGCAGAGGTCTCCAAAGTAGTGATGATTTAATACCCTTGGTGCATTCATATACCAAGTCAGTGGCTGAGCTCCAACTCCTCTAATGAAAAATGCAGTTCAGGAAGCTGAGAGAGAGAGACAGCTTTCCTTTGGTGCATCACCTTTGACTTCAAGTTCTCAAACCAAAGGCTCCAGCTACCCCAATCCAAGTAGGGAGCAACATTTGGAGAAACTTGACTGAAGCAGTGCCTGTTGGCAGAAATACTCGTGTTTCAGGTTAGTCATATAGTGTCATAATGGCACCATATTCAGCACCCAACACCAAACTCTGTCAGAGCACTTGGTGGTATGGGACCACCATTTATTCCAGCATCAGTATATGTGCCCTAGAAGTAGGATTCATCTGTGCAAGGCAGGCTGGTCTAACAGTCTGGAATAACCTTGTATGGAATATCTTGGTTCAGCTGACATTACTTGCAGAGCAGTGACAATTCTTGCATTACCCTCATCAATGCAACAGGTTGAGTGAGGATACGTATTTGCTGGGGAGAATTCTTCAGAGGCTGGATACATCTCTGCAACAGAGGAACAGAAAGACAGTTACTGTGTTCCAGAGGATCCAGTATCCCTCTGTTCCCTCAAATGTTTAAAGCAGCTGGCTAAAACAGTTGGGTTTGAATCAGTTTCTGTCCTCAAAGTTGACTGGTAACTTGACTGGAAATCCTTTCTTTGCACTTGCATCCTATTTCAGATGAATTGCTGAAGAAAGTGTGGAAAACACTGCAGACTTTTCTCCCCAAGTTCTCCCAAAGTGGCAGAAAAGAAATATACCTCACCCTGATATGCCAGAAGCTTTCTCTCTGGGATAGGTCTTGCCTGGGGTGTGGATTAGGAGTCCTTAAGAAGCTGGGATAGGACATTGTATGTAGTGGGACATAAGGATTAATGAGCAGGATTTAAAAGTAGCTGAATCTCATTAACCTTGCAGGATACCAGTCTGGGACATAGGAGGAGAAAGTAAGAAATCAAGTGCTGTCTGTTGGAAACTTTTTGAGGGAAACTGGCTGCCTGCCTTTTAAGTACCTCTAGGTTGTGAATTTCTCTTGTCTTTACAATTAGAGACTGTTTTGTTTGTTTTTAATCCTGAGGCTAAGGGATTTGAGATCTTTTGCTTACATTAACCTCAAGGAGCAGGAAGGGATCAGAGATGGCTTTCGTTTGTTCGTGACTTAAGGGGTTGAGGACTCTTGTTTTCCTTGAACCCCAAGAGCATTGAGAGTGGATATAAGTTAAGACATGATAAAAACTAGTGGTTTTATTTACCTTTTGGTTTGCCTGGATTCTTTGAGGATGAGTGACCCTTTGGCCAATATCTTTCACACCACTAATGTGCACATGTTTGAGGGGCCGTGGGGGAGGGGGGAGAATGGGGAGAGATCAGACAGACTTTCAGCACTGTGGCCTAGAGCTCTTAAAATTTGGTTCTTGGGTTATTTTTGGTAGGTAAGTTTACTGCATTTTGCTGCTGCTGCTTCCTTGTGAGTCCTAGGTCGTACTAATTGCCTTAGCTTGGGCCAGCCACTACTTGTATGCATATCTCCTACCAGTGATTTCAGACATCTTGACCCAAAAAGGCTTTTGCATGCTGCATCCTCACATCTTGGATCACAGGATGCTGACTGATGTAACTTGTACTGTGAAAATGGGGAAAATCCTATTACAGTCTAGGAAAATACTTGTTAAATATTTTTCTCAGAAATAGATGAGGTTTCACCATGAGTAGCAGATTCTCTGCAATCTGTTTTCATATTATCCAACTTAGACTTCTTACTGTAGTTAGTTTTTCAGTCTCTCCTTGTATTCCGCCAAAGTGTATTTATCAGCCATCTCATCATATTACCCTTTTGTTGATTATAAATTGTTACCATTATTTTTTATCTCTGCTGTAAAAATTAGGCACCACCAGAGGATACTTGTGCAGTCTCAGTCAGGGCTGTTTTCTAAAACGTTCCTGAAGCTCAGCAGTGCCAAGGCTGCATCTTCCGTAAATTGAACTATATAGACATACTTTTAAAATTATAGCTCCTGAGTTATCTCTGTTTTTACAAATGTAATATGAAATTGAATAATGCAATCAGTACAGTAGCATGTATTTATATTTTAATGATAAATTCTTTTGTTCCTTATTTTCAGGCTTTGATTTGCAATAGATTTTTGTATTGATAACATGTTACTCCATGGTAGTAGCTATTAGGGAGTGGGAAGCTGGTGTTATAGCAGCTGCATAGGCACAGTTAGTACTTGAGAACACGCAGGAATTTGTTGGGAGTGAGATACACATTAATTAGCATTGGAGTTGTCCTAAAATGATAAGGAGTAAAATCGTAATGTTTGCAATTATCAGGCTTAGATGTCAGACTTAAGATGCCCTATAGAGATGAATTGGGGAAGTTCACATCTCTCTATGCTATTTCAGGCTGTCTGCAGACTCAGGAAAGTATAATTTCTTCAGTTACACTGCTCTCCTATGCATAGATGTGAGGGCTAGAAGTATAACTTGATTAGAAATTAAAACTTAGATGCTGGAGTACAATTTTCTGGCAACGGGTGGATTTCTGCGATATATTCTATTATTGCAAAACACAAAGGGCAACATATGGTGGTAGCTCAGTGTCTTACTCCTTCATTTTGAATGTCTTTCTATTACAGGGATCTTCTGGAAGGTTGTGGGGGTTTTTTGTTTTTGTTTTTGGCTTTTTTGTGGGGAAGGGGGGACCAAGAGCTTTTAGGGTTGAACTAATGTTGTTGGTTCAAAAAAATAGTGACCGTGGATTGCTCTGGCTGGCTGTCATGAGGAGGTGGCTTTCTGTCCAGGAGAGGGACGTTGTCTGTACTTCAGAGACATGCCCAAAGGGGTCTGGTGGGTGGCTGGCTTTGTTATGGGAATTGCTGCAATTTGGAGAAGTCCATGGTGGTTCTGACAGCTGGGTGGCTTTGGGCTATTTTCGTAGGGCTTGGCTACACTGGCACTTTACAGCGCTGCAACTTTCGCGCTCGGGTGTGAAAAAACACCTCCCTGAGCGCTGCAAGATACAGCGCTGTAAAGCCTCAGTGTAATCAGTGCCACAGCGCTGGGAGCGCGGCTCCCAGCGCTGCAAGCTACACCCGTAAGGGATGTGGTTTACGTGCAGCACTGGGAGAGCTCTCTCCCAGCGCTGGTGCTCCCACCACACTTACACTTGCTTTGAAATTTCAAATGTAGCCATACCACCAGCTGCATTGCCTACATTGCCATTAAAATTGGCTAGGACAGCAAATCTTAGTTTGTTAGAAACACTGTGACAGGTTGGATCACAGAAACCCCACTCAGAGCTGCCAACGGATGTGCCAAGACTACCTCTGCTCCTGTTTTTTTTGCCAGCTCAGGACTTCAGCACCCTGTTTTGCTGAGCCAGATACTTTTGTCTGCTTCAGCAAATACCCAGGGTCTGAATTACTCGCCCCACAGCTGCAGGTTGTGAAAACAGCTCACGGAAGTGTGCTTATTTTTAGCACTCAGTTGCCCAATTCCCAATGGGGTCTAAACCCAAATCCGTTTTACCCTGTATAAAGCTTATACAGGGTAAATTCATAAATTGTTCACCCTCTGTAACACTGATAGAGAGATATGCACAGCTGTTTGCTCCCCCCAGATATTAATACATACTCTGAATTAATAAGTAAAAAGTGATTTTATTAAATACAGAAAGTAGGATTTAAGTGGTTTCAAGTAGTAACAGACAGAACAAAGTAAGTCACCAAGCAAAATAAAATGAAATGTGCAAATTTGTTTAATTAAACTGAATACAGATAATCTCACCCTTAAGATATGTTTCAGTAAGTTAATATTTTTTCCTCAGACTGGACACCTTCCAGGGCTGCGCACAATTCTTTTCCCTGGTACAGCTCTTGTTTCAGCTTAAGTGGTAGCTAGGGGATTTTTTATGATGGCTTCTCTTTCCTCTTTGTTTTGTTCCGCCCCTTTTATATATACATTTTTGCATAAGGTGGGAATCCTTTTGTTCCTCTCTGGGTTCCCACCCCCTCCTTCTCAATGGAAAGACACAGGTTAAAGATGGATTCCACTTCAGGTAACATGATCACATGTCACTGCAACACTTCAAGCCTTCATTCCTCCCAGCCTGATTCACAGGGAGGCCTGCCTGCAAACAGAGCCATTCAGTCAATTGCCCTGGTTAATGGGAGTCATCAAGATTAATGGTCCACACTTTGCATAATTACAGTAGGCCCTCAGAATTGTATTTCATATTTCTAGTTTCAGATACAGGAGTGTTACATTTATGCAAATAGGATGATCACACTCAGTAGATTATAAGCTTTGTAATGATACCTTACAAGAGACCTTTTGTATGAAGTATATTCCAGTTACATTATATTTACTTATTAGCATATTTTTATAAAACCATACAGACCGCAGTGTCACAACTTAGTTGATTAAGTAATTGTCTAGACACTCTTTGGTTGTCTTATCTGGGAAATTGTATAACAGAAGAATACATAGGAGTTTTTATTTCTCCATCTCTGGATTCACATACTGAGACATCTCTTATCTGAGTCGGCTAGCTTTTGAAAGTTTCTGGAATCATAGATCATTAGGGTTGGAAGGGATCTCAAGAGATCATCTAGTCCAGCCCTGTGCTAGAAGCAGGACCAATCCCTAAATGGCCCCCTCAAGGATTGAACTCACAACCTTGGATTTAGCAGCCCACTGCTCAAACCACTGAGCTGTCTTTCCCCCCTGTTTTAGAAGGATGCATCCTTTGGTGCTGTTTATGTATATGTTTTTCATTATTCTATGGGGTGGATGGGGGACTCTCTTCTTTATTGGGTACCAGCCTCTTTTTGACACTGCTTCTTGGAACGTTCTAATTATTTTTATTTGCGTCATCGCCCAAGCCACTTACTCTTGAAGAATGAAAATTCTATGCAGTTGTAACCTTAAAGAAGAAAAAACTACTTAATTGTAAATCTGCATTGTTGAAGATATCCCCTCAGAGGATTCTCATTCAGACCTCTACCTTACCCCAGAATTTGGAAGCTCAGATTTGAGGTGTCTCCTGTATCTGCCCTCAAAGCAGTCATTTGGAGATTTGCCCATTCCTGGAGGAATTGCTGATTTTTTTTTTTTTTTAAATGTGGGCACTTGAAATGCCAATTAGAATGAGACAGAATGCTGCCTTTTCTTACTTATCTGAAAGAAACTGGCTAGAATTTTCTGGGACCTCTGAGGTGCTTGTTGTTGGAGCATACACATTCCAGGGAGCCCTTGTACCAACCACAGGTGTCTTGAGGCATCAAAAACATAAGAGCTAAGGCAGTTTATGCATGGGGGTGCAAGACCTGTGAGTGGGAGTCTTGTGAGCTCTTATCTACAAAAACGCAGAATTACAAGTAAGTAATATTCTCTTCTTCTTCGAGTGATTGCTCATATCCATTCCAGGTAGGTGTACGCGCCGCGCGTGCACGTCTGCCGGAAACTTTTTACCCTAGCAACTCCAGTGGGCCGGCAGGTCGCCCCCTAGAGTGGCGCCACTATGGCACTAGATATATACCCCTGCCGGCCCGCCCGCTCCTCAGTTCCTTCTTACCGCCGTGTCGGTTGCTGGAACTGTGGAGTGCGGCTTGCTGACCTCCATGTCCCTAGCTCTCCTGTTCATCTTCGTCGTTTGATTGTAGATAGTTCTTAGTTGAGTTGTAGATAGTCCTTTAGTCTAGTAGTTAGTTAGAATCTTGTAAATAGTTATCGGACGTTGCCTGCGGGTGGGCCGTTGCCCTCCCCGGCACCCGGCACCGGGCCCATGCCTGGTTCGCCGGGTTTCAAGCAGTGCTCGGCGTGCAAAAAGCCGATGCCTACAAGCGATCCCCACGACGCGTGCCTTAAGTGCCTTGGGGAATCGCACATTAGCGACAAGTGCCGCATTTGCAAGGCCTTTAAGCCTCGCACTAAAAAGGAGAGAGACCAAAGACTTCGCGCTCTCCTCATGGAAGCGGCCCTGTCTCCGGCACCGGCGGCACAGTCAGCCAGTTCTACTACGGCACCGGACCGCGCCGGCACCGGCAAGACTCCCCGGCACCGACCATCTCTGGCACCGGGAACAGATCTACGTCCCTCGGCGTCTGCGACACCATCAAGGCAGGCCCGAGCGGACCGCCCGGCACCTACCTTAGCCGCGGCACCGCCTGCAGGACTGCTGTCGACTCCGGGCCCAGAAGGTCTGTCGAGTCCAGCTCCACCTAGCTCTCCCGTAAGATCAGGGGTCGAGCTAAGGGTCCCATCGACGCCGGAGACTTTCGCCTCGGCTCGGGACTTAATTGCTCTTACGGAGCCATCTCAGCCTCATCCGGCACCTCTGGGACGCATAACTTCCAGGGGTAAGCCGATGCTTCGAGCTCTGTCTCCCGAGTCCCGGCACCAATCACCCCGGAGGCGCGAACGCTCACGCTCAGGGCGCCGTTTGGAGTCCCGGCACCGGTCGCCCAGACGGTACCGGTCGTACTCGCGGCACCGATCACCATCCGCACGGTCCCGGTCGGGCTCATCTCACCACCGGCACCGAGACTCCAGGAGCCGTTCGCCTCGGCGTTCGGCCCTGCGGTCGACCTCCCAGCACCGAACCGGTGCCAGGTCCCGAACCTGGTCGACCTCCTGGTACCGCGCTGGTGGTAGGTCCCGGTCTCCGCTGCCGGCCCGGCACCGCGTTCACAGAAGGTCGCGGTCTCGCTCCCGGCACCGTCATCGCTCCCGCTCCCAGTCGGGATCTCGGCACAGATCATCATGCTGTTCCCGGTCCCGATCCCGGTACCGATGTGGGTCGCAGCACCGAGCCTCGGCACTGAGGGGAGCGTCAGTCACGGCGCATAGGGCTGCATATCAACCAAGCTCGGCGCCCCCCTGGCCTTCTAGGGAGCCGTCGGTTTCCTCCCGCACTGACAGTGTCTATGCCATGGCACAGGACAGGCACGCGGCCCTGTTCCAAGACCCTCCGCCACAAGAACGAGGGCCTCCACAGTGGGGGTTTTGGACCCCATGGGCATACTCTCAGGCCCAGGGTCCACAACACATTACCCCCCGCCCTGTGGCGGAGCGCAGACCACCGGAAGCGACCGCGTCTAGACCCCCTCACTCCCCGGAGACAGACGGTACTCACTGGGACCCAGAGCTCCCTCCGGAAACAGAGGTGCAGCCCCTCGCGGAAACCCCCGTGGACACCTTGTTGCCGGGGGTCTCCTCGTCCTCGTCTCCGGATAAGGCAGTGGCGGGCACCTCGTCCTCCAGCCCCCCCCCCCCCCCCACTGGATTTGAGGGCACACCAGGACCTCCTCCGCCGAGTGGCACAGAACCTGAACTTGCAGGCGGAGGAGGTGTCCGAAGTTGAGGACCCGGTGGTGAGCATCCTTTCATCCGATACTCCCACCAGGGTGGCACTGCCCTTCATAAAAACGATCCAGACTAATGCCACTAACATCTGGCAGTCACCGGCCTCCATCCCTCCGACGGCTAGAGGGATGGAGCAAAAGTACATGGCCCCCTCAAAGGGCTATGAGTACTTATATGTTCACCCGACCCCCTGCTCGTTGGTGGTCCAGTTAGTGAACGATAGGGAGCGCCACGGGCAAGAGGCCCCAGCGCCCAAGTCGAAGGAGGCGAGGCGGATGGACCTCCTGGGACGCAAGGTCTATTCGGCGGGGGCGCTGCAGCTCCGGGTCTCAAACCAACAGGCCCTCCTCAGCTGCTACTCCTTCAATTCCTGGGTAGCGGCGGGGAAGTTTGTGGAGCTCTTGCCCCAGGATGCACGCCAGGAATTTTCCACCATCCTGGACGAGGGCAAGAAAGTAGCAAGAACATCGCTACAGGCCTCCCTTGATGCTGCTGACTTGGCCGCTCGGACCCTAGCTTCGGGGCTTACGATGCGCCGGATTTCTTGGCTGCAGGTCTCTGGCCTTCCGCTGGAGCTCCAGCACACAATCCAGGACCTCCCCTTCGAAGGCCAGGGCCTGTTTTCTGATAAAACAGACCCTGGATTGAAGGATCTAAAAGATAACAGGGTCATCATAAGGTCGCTGGGCATGCATACGCCAGCGACACAACGTAGGCCGTTCAGGCAGCAAAACCAGCAGTGGCGGCCATACTCTCAGTTCCGCCCAGGACCTTTCCTGCCTCGGCAGGACCTTTCGAGGCGCCGAGGCAGGAACAACCGCCGCAGGCAGTCTGGTGGGCAAACGGGGCAGAACCAAGGCTCCACCAAGGCCCCTCCAGGACCTAAGCCTTCATTTTGAAGGTGCGCCCGGGGGCGCAGTAGCAGTTTCCCCTCCGGATCCTTCCCTGCAGTTTTCCAACCGCCTTTCCTTTTTCCTCCCGGCGTGGACCCAAATAACGTCAGACCGTTGGGTCTTCCGTACGGTGCAGGCCGGTTATCGCCTGCAGTTTTCTTCGCTCCCACCCACCTTCCCCGTCCCTCTTCAGGGACCCCTCTCACGAGCAATTCCTCCGTCAGGAGGTGCACGCGCTCCTTGCCAAGGGAGCCATAGAGGCTGTTCCGGACAACGAGAAGGGCAAAGGGTTTTATTCCTGTTACTTTCTAATCCCCAAATCCAAGGGCGGCCTCAGGCCCATTCTCGACCTGCGAGAACTCAACAAGTATATCGTGAAGTTGAAGTTCCGCATGGTATCCCTTGGAACCATCATCCCTTCCCTGGATCCCGGAGACTGGTACGCCGCCCTCGATATGCAGGACGCCTACTTTCATATCTCGATTGCCCCCCAACACAGGCATTTCCTCCTCTTCGTGGCCGACCGCCAACATTACCAATTTGCGGTCCTTCCGTTTGGCCTCTCTACGGCCCCGAGAGTCTTTACAAAATGCATGGCAGTCGTTGTCGCACATCTTCGACGTTGCCGCATCCACGTCTTCCCCTACTTGGACGACTGGCTGATCCGAGGCACGTCGGAGCTGCAGGTCCGCGACCATGTCGACAGGATCAGCACCCTCTTTGCGTCCCTGGGCCTCGTAATCAACGTGGACAAGTCTACTCTACTTCCCACGCAGCTGATAGAGTTTATCGGGGCCGTTCTAGATTGTACCCTGGCCAGGGCCTTGTTACCCTTGCCCAGGTTCCAGTCCTTGTCGGACATCATTCTACGTTTGCGAGCGGCCCCGATGACCTCTCTACGAACGTGTCTGGCCCTCCTAGGCCACATGGCAGCCTGCACGTTTGTAACAGCATATGCTCGACTCCGCATGAGACCTCTTCAATCATGGCTCATTGCGCAGTATCGGCCGGCCAGACAGTCTTTGGACACGGTCGTCACCGTCCCTCAGAGTGTGCTGGACTCTCTTCGATGGTGGCTGGACCAATCGGTAGTCTGTGCGGGGCTTCCGTTCCATCCGCCCCAGCCTTCAGCATCCCTGATCACGGATGCCTCCGATCTGGGATGGGGGACTCACTGCGGCACCCAGAGAACCCAGGGCTTGTGGACACCACAAGAGATCAACCTCCATATCAACGTACAGGAGTTGAGGGCGGTCCACCTTGCTTGTCAAGCGTTTGTCCATCTCCTTCAAGGTCGTTGTGTCGCGGTCTTCACCGACAACACAACGACCATGTTTTACATCAACAAGCAGGGCGGCACCAGGTCCTCTCCACTCTGTCTCGAGGCAATACGTCTCTGGGAGTTTTGCATAGCCCATTCGATTCACCTTTCCGCCTCCTATCTCCCTGGAGTGCGGAACACCCTGGCGGATCGGCTGAGCAGATCCTTCCGTTCGCACGAGTGGTCCCTCCATCCGGACGTCGCCCTCTCACTCTTCCAGAGGTGGGGTCGTCCCCGGGTGGACCTCTTCGCGTCCAGGGTGAACAGGAAGTGTCGAACATTCTGCTCCTTCCAGGGTCGGGAGCCAGGGTCTCTAGCGGATGCATTCCTGATCCCATGGACAGCCCACCTGTGTTATGCTTTCCCGCCCATCCTGCTGATTCACAGAGTTCTCATCAAGGTGCGCAGAGACAGAGCCCGGGTGATCCTCATAGCTCCAGCATGGGCCAGACAGCACTGGTATCCCATGTTGCTGGACCTCTCAGTGGCCAACCCGGTTACCCTGCCCCTTCATCGGGACCTGATCACTCAGGACCACGGCAGGCTCTGTCACCCGGACCTTCCGTCTCTTCACCTGACGGCATGGCTCCTGCGTGGTTGACAGACTCTGAGTTACGCTGCTCTACCCCGGTTCTCCTGGGCAGCAGGAAGCCTTCCACCAGAGCGACTTACACAGCTAAGTGGAAGCGTTTCTCCTGCTGGTGTTCAAAGAAAGCTCTTCGTCCTACGGAGACTCCCGTCACCACTCTTTTAGACTATATCTGGTCCCTTAAGACCCAGGGTCTGGCACTGTCGTCCCTCCGAGTACACCTAGCCGCCATCTCTGCGTTTCATCCTGGAGTGGACGGCTGTTCGGTCTTCTCTCACCCTATGGTGGCAAGATTCCTGAAGGGGCTGGAGCGGCTCTATCCGCAAATTCGCCCTCCGGCCCCTTCATGGGACCTCAATCTGGTCCTGACTCGGCTCATGGCCCCTCCATTCGAGCCATTAGCTACTTGCTCCCTGCTCTACCTCTCGTGGAAGACCGCCTTCCTTGTAGCCATTACCTCAGCTAGACGAGTGTCAGAGCTGAGGGCCCTCACGGTGGACCCACCGTATACCGTCTTCCACAAAGACAAGGTACAGCTGAGACCTCACCCTGCCTTTCTTCCCAAGGTGGTCTCAGCTTTCCATGTGAACCAAGAGATTTTCCTCCCAGTCTTCTTTCCCAAGCCCCATTCGTCACGTAGGGAGCAGCAGCTTCACTCGCTAGATGTCCGTCGAGCACTAGCATTTTATGTGGACAGGACCAAACCCTTCCGCAAGTCCCCCCAGTTATTTGTGGCAGTAGCGGACCGGGTCAAGGGGCTGCCGATTTCCTCCCAAAGGTTATCTTCATGGGTTATCTCCTGCATCAGGACCTGCTACGACCTGGCCCAAGTTCCGACGGGCCGTGTGACTGCTCACTCCACCAGAGCACAGGCGTCATCGCTGGCTTTCCTCGCCCGCGTCCCGATCCAAGAGATCTGTAGGGCGGCGACCTGGTCATCGGTCCATACATTCGCTTCCCATTACGCCCTGGTCCAGCAGTCCAGAGATGATGCGGCCTTTGGTTCGGCAGTGCTCCAGGCCGCGACTTCTCACTCCGACCCCACCGCCTAGGTAAGGCTTGGGAATCACCTACCTGGAATGGATATGAGCAATCACTCGAAGAAGAAAAGACGGTTACTCACCTTTGTAACTGTTGTTCTTCGAGATGTGTTGCTCATATCCATTCCACACCCGCCCTCCTTCCCCACTGTCGGAGTAGCCGGCAAGAAGGTACTGAGGAGCGGGCGGGCCGGCAGGGGTATATATCTAGTGCCATAGTGGCGCCACTCTGGGGGGCGACCTGCCGGCCCACTGGAGTTGCTAGGGTAAAAAGTTTCCGGCAGACATGCACGCGCGGCGCGTACACCTACCTGGAATGGATATGAGCAACACATCTCGAAGAACAACAGTTACAAAGGTGAGTAACCGTCTTTTCCCCACTGTGTTCATCCCTAAGAAGTTCAGTGCCATTAAGCATGGAGAATATCTTCATTTTTCTTTACAAAAAGATTTCATACAAAAATTGTATGCAATCCTAATATTGGTACAGTTAAATAACAAAGGGTCTGGTGCAGCTCCCTTTGAAGCTGACAGTAAACCTCCCACTGATTTCAGTTGGAGCAGGATTGGGCCCAGTAACAGGAAGTGCAAAATGTTGTGGTTTCAACTAGACCATGTACAGTTAATATAGTATAAAATTCATAACCATTTGTGTCTGAATACAGTAGTTACAGAAAGGTACATACATGGTTTTTGCATTTAAACAGTACATTTGTACAGAAAGAATTACTAAATTAATAGTACTAGAACCGAAACAAAATCTATTTAAATATGGACCTGTGTCATTGTCACTGAGGCTTCATCCTGGTCTCTGCTTAACTCTGGAGGACCATGGGGTTTTGCTGTTAGAGCTATATAGGCAGGAATTCAGTTTTTACACTGATCACCCTTTTATTGGAGGGGAATGAGACTTTCTCCTGGGGCCTACATCCTCACAGTAAGGTCTGGACAACAATTAGCCCCAACATAAGAACATAACATAAGAACAGCCGTACTGGGTCAGACCAAAGGTTCATCTAGTCCAGTATCCTGTCTGCCAACAGTAGCCAATGCCAGGTGCCCCAGAGGGAGTGAACCTAACAGGTAATGATCAAGTGATCTCTCGCCATCCGTCTCCACCCTCTGATAAACAGAGTCTAGGGACACCATTCCTTACCCATCATGGCTAATAGCCATTAATGGACTTAACCTCCATGAGTTTATCCAGTTCTCTTTTAAATGCTGTTATAGTCCTAGCCTTCACAACCTCCTCAGGTAAGGAGTTCCACAAGTTGACTGTGCGCTGTGTGAAGAAGAACTTCCTTTTATTTGTTTTAAACCTGCTGCCCATCAATTTCATTTGGTGGCCCCTAGTTCTTGTATTATGGGAATAAGTAAATAACTTTCCCTTATCTACTTCCTCCACATCACTCATAATTTTATATACCTCTTTCATATCCTCCCTTAGTCTCCTCTTTTCCAAGTGAAAAGTCCTAGCCTCTTTAATCTCACCTCATAGGGGACCCTCTCCAATCCCCTAATCATTTTAGTTGCCCTTCTCTGAACCTTTTCTAGTGCCAGTATATCTTTTTTTTGAGCTGAGGCGACCACATCTGTACTCAGTATTCAAGATGAGAGTACCATTGATTTATATAAGGGCAATAAGATATTCTCCATCTTATTCTCTGTCCCCTTTTTAATGATTCCTAACATCCTGTTTGCTTTTTTGACCGCCTCTGCACACTGCGTGGATGTCATCAGCGATGACTCCTAGATCTTTTTCCTGATTTGTTGTAGCTAAATTAGCCCCCATCATATTGTATGTATAGTTGGGGTTATTTTTTCCAATGTGCATTACTTTACATTTATCCACATTCAATTTCATTTGCCATTTTGTTGCCCAGTCACTTAGTTTTGTGAGATCTTTGTGAGACCATCTGCTTTGGTCTTAACTATCTTGAGCAGTTTAGTATCATCTGCAAATTTTACCACCTCACTTTTTACCCCTTTACCCAAATAGAACAAATGTGCATATTCTTTTCTGGGTTTAAGTCATGAATTTTTTTGTTGTTGGTGTGTTTTTTTGTTTGTTTTAATTTTGGAGAGTGACTCCACATACCAGCATGGGGAAATCCACTCCTCACCTCCTTTGCATACGTAATTAATTTGTATTTTTTTTTAGTCCTGTTGTTCTCCTCCTCCTCCTCCCCCCTTGTCCAGCGGTGGCTCCAGACACCAGTACTCCAAGTGCATGCCTGGGATGGCAAACCACAGGGGGCGTCCTGCCGGTCCCTGCGAGGGTAGCAGTCAGGCTGTCTTTGGCGGCTTGCTTGCAGGAGGTCCACAGATTCGACGGCAATTCGGCAGTGGGTACGCCAAAGCCATGGGACCGGGAAGCTCCCGCAGGCAAGCCGCTGAAGGCAACCTGCCTGCCATGCTTGGGGCAGCAAAAAAGCTAGAGCTGCCCCTGCCCTTGTCCACCTTTTCTTCTCCTTCAAAACCTCTAGCTCCTTATTTTAGCTCACTTTCCATTACTAATCTATACTCTGGCTCAATCTGCTTCCTCTCACCTGTTACAGTGGGTCTGTAGCCAGGTAAGCAAAAGTGGGAAGCACTGGACAGACAGTAAAAAAGGGGTGATGAGCATCGTGTCCTTCCATGGAACACTCTGAAATGTCTGGGGCAGCTTTCAGCATTTTAGAAGATTAAGACATTTCAAAACATTCACTTTAGTTAAAACAGTTGTCTTGAATTCTGTAGTTGGGTATTTTGCCTGTGTGGCAAATTATACTTTGCATATTCCTCATTTATATCTGTTAATATTTATATAGAGATATTGGGTTCATGAGAGTTTCCCCAGCCTGCCTCATTCCACAGTCCCATGTTTCGATATCTCCTGATTCAGTATATGAACTCAAACTGAATGTCTGTGTATTTTTGTATCGTTTTTATAAACTTGCCATAAAACTTTGAAACAGAAGTAACATACTTGTTTCCTTGTTGTTTGTCCTGATCTTTTTCTTTTTCCTTGACTTTTCTTTCTTTTGTACTCACTAATCTGTCTTGTCTGCTTTTTCAGTATCTGCTTTACATCCAATTAAAGGCACATAAACTAAAAACCACTTCTGTCTGAACATGTTTTGTGTGTGATTGCTACCAGTAATCCTTGAGATTACTAGAACTGAAAAATTGGAGAGAAATACTTTTCTGTCAGTTAGTTTGGTGCCCTGTGTTACCTTGACACTATATTTTAAAATCATGCTTTAAAGCAGAGTGGGTTTCAGTTTGACAGCATCCTTGTACTTTTCTGCCCTTTCCCTTTGTGGCCCCAGTCTACACTAGCACGTTCCTAAAATCTCTTACTGGTGCAGCTCCTCTGTTGCGCAGTCATGAGGAATTTTACAAAAGTGTTAGTTTAGACAGGGCCTGGAGCTCTCCTCTTGTTCTTGACATGTCCTCCTTTGGCTTCCCTTTTCCTCTGCTTGCTTTCCCTCCTCCCATTAACCCATCCTTTCCCTTGGGTTTTCCTCTGGACCCTCCCTTGGTAGGATTTCTCTGCCTCCTCTTCCCTTCCTTTATTGAGGAGACCCATTTTGGAAGGGGTGCCTGCCTTTTTCCTTTTTTGGATGGGGAGTCTTCCTCTCAACTGATCTTTCTATTTCCCATCTTACCCACCACCGTTGTCTTAGTGGTGAGAAGAGAGACTACTTCCTCCCCTACCCGCCTCCCAGGGATGTCTTCTACCTTTTACAGCCCTCCACCCCATCCTACTTGACTGGCCTGTCTCCTTCCTCTTCTTTCCACCACTCTTCCCCTCCAGTTCTTAGGGTGAAGGAATGCCTCTTCTTCTCCTCTCCCCTTTTTGTGGGAGAGACTTTCCTTAATCCCAGCCTCCTTGGATACATGGTATATGGATCTTGCAGTCTATTTGGGGGGTAGAAGGCAAAAGTCTCTCCTCTTCCACATTTCCCTCTCCGCCTTCGGTGTTGTGCTCTCCCCCTACCCCATTTCCATGGTCTTCTCTGTCTCTGCCCCAAGGTCACTGGACCTAACCACGAAGCTGGGTGTTCAGAATCTGTTGGTGCTTCTAATGTGCTTTGCAATCATGTGTTCTCCCCATAGATGAAAGATATGTCCCAAAGGATATGTCTAGACTAGAGTTTTTTGCTGCAGGAGTAAACTACAGACATTTGTGTAGTGTCTAAGTTAACATTTACAAAAGTATAACTTGAGTTAATTGGGAATCAGTTCTCTCAAAACAGGAACCAAACTTGAGTCTAAACAATCTCTGTGGCCCTAGGGACAATAAACATGTTTCTCAATTGAGTTAGCCCAACTCAACTGAAAACTAACTTTCATGCCATTGTAGGTACGGTTTAATACTTTTAAAGTTGTTTGAGCTGGCCATTTTGTAACTATTTGGTTGAGCTAATTCTACTGAAAAACAGCTTCTTTGTTCCTGTCAGTAAGGCCTGTGCAGAGAGAGCCACTCAGGAAATTAGGGAGAGTCAGGAAGGGTTCTTCCTCTTGCACCTCTCTGTAACAGGCTTCTGTAAAAGAACATATGCAGAACCATGACACAGTCCTGTAAATAATGTTCCCTCATGTGCAGTTTTGTCCCACTTCCACCATCTTTTTCATTATCAAACTTAGAAACTCCTTAGAGGAGAGATTTGGTTATCTTATTTATCTGTGAATTTCTTTGTACCCCTTTTTAGACTGTATAAATGGGACTAGTGGTAACTTCTAGGAACTGTTTTGAAATTGCAGTGGGGTACTTTTCAGTCTTTTTTTTTTTTTTTTTTTTTTTTTTTAACCATGAAACACAACATGCAGCTGCAGCCTTATCTACACTAGAAAGTTGTACCTCTTTAATACTGATACAGTTTAATACTGTTAACTTTCAAGTTTAGACCAGATTTAAGTGTCTCTGCCTTTAAGGTATCTTCGCATTCGATATAGTACCTGGATTGTGTTGATCTGAATAATGATTGAATGAAGGTGACTCAGCTATTCTCTCACTTCTGGAGTTTTGTAGGTAAATTGGTAGGGGAAGCTTGGACTTGTTCTGTGGCTACCCTTGTTCTATGTGGTTGAGGTAATGTCTTTTTTATTGGACCACATTTAGTTGGTGAGAGAGACAAACTTTCAAGCTACACAGAGCTCTTCGGGTCTGGGAAAGCTTGTCTCTTTCATCAAAATAAGCTAGTCCAATGAAAGATATCATCTCACCCACCTTGTCTCTTTAATATCCTGGGACAGATACGGCTGCATCAATGCTTGGTCTATATGCTCATGTACTACAGGATTTTGGTCTCATGGGGTATCAGTTTGCTACTTTTTATGATCTCTAATGTCACTCTAAAATGGTGGTGATTTTTATGAAAAATGAGTGGGGAAGATGGAAATTTCATTGTAGTTGCAATCTTTTAATTTAATTGCTGTTCTTAAAATAAGACTGGATCCGAGTGTCATTTTCTAGGCCTATATTTCTCTTAAGTTTATGGGTTTTTTTGTTACACAGACACTACATACATACACATATTAATCTTACTAATTGAGGTAATTGTATTGAGGTTTCATTTGTTGATGTGCAATTCTTAACTTCAAACAGTGTGAAGAGTGTCTGTGCTGGCAGCATGGAGTCTGTATGGGTTTACTGGAAGATAATGTACCTGAGAAATATACCTGCTATATTTGCCAAGATCCTCCAGGTACAAAGATTTCTAAGGTTACAGACCCTTCTAATACATGTAGTAATTTTATTAGCTTTTTATTTTTATTACAAAGTATGTATGTATAGTTTTTTTTCTTATACCACTATTTTCTGCCCTGTTAGTTTGTCTGTCCTTTTTAGATGATTGGATTTTTTAAAAAGTGAATTTAATTTGCTTTCATTTGTTATTGTTTAGTCAACATTGTTCAGATGTGTTATGTGAAACCATAACAGATGTTGGAATTAAATGTGTGTAATTTTAAAGATAATCTTCATAGAACATACATTTTGCTGTTAATACAGATTAATTTGGGGTGTGCTATCTGACTGGAAAATACAGATCAAGTTGTCTAATTTTTCAGTCTGTTTTATTTTTGAGCTCTCCTGAGAGTTTTTAATTTGTTTGAAACTAATGGTAAATTGTTGTTGACTAAGTGCAAGGAAGCTTTAGGTAATGCTGTAGCTTGAACTTAGTTAACCAAAGCAATTAATTGATGTAATATTGAACTAAGTAATGTTAAAGATGGTAAATAGAATGAAAATGGAATAATTTAATATTGTATCACTTTTGATATGTAATGTTTATAACAGTGGCATTTTCCCACACAGGCCTCTGAGCATGTATCAGTGTAATAGAACCTGTGCCTGACGACAGTGTTGTTACAAATCACCACTTTTATTTTAAATATGCCTGTTTTGATGGCTGTGGCAGGCTCATCAACAGCAGTCCTGTAGACTCCTTTAAGGCTGATGCCAGTCCTACCTCATGAACTTAACCAGCAGGAGGCTGTTTCCTAACAGCCATAACTATCTCTCCTCTCCCCTCCCTTCATCTCTGAAATGCATTTGTGATCCACTTTTTTTATTTTGTGTTAGAATATAGATAAGGTAAGAAGCCATCAGAATAAATTCCTGTTGTGCACAATCTAAATTATTCAGATTGCATCACTCCATATCTTTATTTTTTTTAAAATCCATTCTTGA
Source organism: Gopherus flavomarginatus (assembly GCF_025201925.1). NCBI lineage: Eukaryota > Metazoa > Chordata > Testudines > Testudinidae > Gopherus > Gopherus flavomarginatus. The sequence continues at coordinate 21,691,319 of NC_066627.1, forward strand.
AATATTATAATAAAAGATATGCTCTAGTTCATACAGGAATTAATTCAGGGAAGTCCTGTGGCCTGTGTTATGATCACAGTGGTCCCTTCTGGACTTACAATCTATGATTTAGTAATTCCTTCAAATAATCACTCTTAACAAGTTTGCTGAATTTTTTTGGAGAAGATTGAGAAGTTTGGGGCTTGTCTCTCCAGTTCTCTTAATTGTCGGAACTTGGGGTAACTAACAGACTGACTTCTGCACTGTCCCCGATACCTTCAAGGGTTTGTGTATTTTATACTCTGATCTATGCCCACTCTGGCTACTTAGAAAGTTGTTTTCTGCCATTGTGTTGCTGTTATTGAAGAGATATTATCAAGACATCACTTAGCTGACTGGCATCCACCACTTACTATGGAGGTTCACCCCTCTTAAGTTACAGGAGTCCTTCCTAGTAGTCTCCCTGTCTGACCTTTCTTCTTTGGGGACAGTAAACCAGAAGGGTAATGGCTTTTTGGCTCCAAGTCCACCTCTAAATCAGTAACATCCTGGCTAGATTTCAGTCCAGATTCAGTCTGTCTTAGGGTACATCTATACTACCTGCCAGATCGGCAGGTAGTGATTGATCGATCAGGGATCAATTTATTGCATGTAGTGTAGATGCGATAAATCGATCCCCAATCGCTCTCCCGTCGACTGGTGAACTTCAACTTGGTGAGAGGCGGAAGCAAAGTTGACGGAGGAGCCGTGGCAATTGACCCCGTGCCGTGAGGATGCAAGGTAAATCGAACTAAGATACGTTGACTTCAGCTACGCTATTCCCGTAGCTGAAGTTGCGTATCTTAGGTCGACACCTCCCCCACATCCCTTCTCCGAAGACCAGGCCTTGGGGAGTTGAGACTGCCAGTCAGGGTCCTAAATGATCTGTAGATTTTAAATTAGGATGAATTGACATCGATTTTTTTTGTTGTATTTGGCAGTTTTTCCTATCACTGACCACATGTTGTTGCTTTATTTACTAAGGGATGTTGCTGGTGTGCCTGGAACTACTTTGCAGTGGTTTTGGTCATATCTACAAGACCTCACAGTGTTGCTAGACAATATGTGTCATTGCCTAGGGATTTGGATCCCTTAAAAATCTGTCCTATTTACCATGAGGTAATATGTTTTATTGGATCAATTTCTGTTGGTGAAAGAGAAGCTTTTAAGCTTCATAGATACTACTTCACCCACCTTGTGTCTCAAATACCCTGGAGCCAACGCAGCTACATCAACACTGCAGTGTCCTCTGTTTACCACATCGTTTAGTGTTTTGCATACAGAAGGTCTCTGGGTGAGGTCATCTGTAAACATTGGATGGTCATATCACCATGGTGATGGTACACAATTGTACATCTCCTCACCTGCCCTGTGGACCCCAATAGCTTGGACTGGGTATGTCCTAACTGACTCTTTCCACAAACTGTCGATGCCCCAGCCAAGCCTATTGATTTATTACTATTGTGTTTATCACATCTATAACTGAGTCGCATTTCAGCTGTTTCTGTGATACCGCAACTGCCTCAGCAAGGGGTAGATAGTCATATATTTGCATAAGGTTTTGGTCAAAATTGTTTGGTCAATGACTGCATCTTGGTACATGCATTCTGCTTATAAAATGTGACTAATTAGGCATCAAAGAAACTACTGGTGATGGGGAAGTTCACAGCCCTGTGGTGTATTTGTTTGTCCACAGATTCTTTAAAATCATTTGCACTGAATTACATAGTGTCTTTATGCCTGAAGATTTAGTTACTGGAATGTGCAGTACTCTATTGATAAGAATACATCAAAAATATGAAGATGTCAGTCAGTTGCAACTGTCTGGCATGGAAGTCCTCACTGAATACTGCTGCTTTACACTTAGGTAGAATTCCCTGACCTGGAGCAAGGTGTCATATGTTCTTCCCACTTCATATGTTCTTTCTGTCTTTGGGGCAGTGGAGTGTCCCATGTCAAATAGACTTTTATTAGTGCTATTGCTAAGAGGAGTTACTATTAATAAGATGGTGCAAGGTTTATATTAGTCGATATCAAGTTAATGACAGCTATTACCTGTAATGTTCACAAACCAAAGTTACCTTAATGATTATTTTAATCTACTCATTACTGTTGCTTTAGGTCAGAGATCCAGCTTAAAATACTGGTATGAGAAGGAGTGGTTAAGTAATGGTCACATGCATGGTTTAGCATTTCTGGAAGAAAATTATTCCCACCAGAATGCCAAGAAGATTGTAGCCACTCATCAACTTCTTGGGGATGTGCAGAAAGTGATAGAAGTACTGCATGGACTGCAGCTGAAGATGAGCATTTTACAGTAAGCAGTGTTTTGAAGTCTTAGCTGGCATGTACTAGACGTGAAACAGATTTCAAAGAGTAGAAAAATAACTGATAATGCAGATTTATTTTGATTTTATATACTGTTCCATAGATATGTAGGCATGTAGTTTGATATGATGAATTGTGAATTGAAAAAACAAAAATTAGTTGCAACTCCTTGGTGCAGTGAAACAAATTTATAAAATATTTTTTAAAAAAGATTAAAAATTGGCTTGGGTGTATAGATATACTCAAACAGAAGTGTGGAGAAAGAGATAGCAAGCAAGCAAGCAAAGTATAGAAGAAAACTCTTCTAGAATGTTTATACGGAATACAGAAAAAAGCGAAATATGGATGATAGGTATATAATACTTACGTTGATATTCTTGACACATCTGTCTTTTCTATCTCAATATTACTAAACCATAGTTTTGCTATTGGGAATATTATTGTTTCGCCCATCTCCATTGTTGCTCTATATATATAGTGGAATGAGAACATTAATATCTCAGCAGCCTTTCAGTGGCTTGCCCACCACTTTATTTATTGAGCTTTATTTTGTGGTTACCAATGCAACCAGAAAAATTACAAAATGTTCCATCATACATATATGTATTAATAGATATATAAAGTCAATAACCAACTTTTTCTGCATTTTTATGAGTTGATCAACGTTTTTTCAGTTTCCTGAATGTTCTGGGGATGAAAACAAAATGAATTATCCTAACCTCAAATCCATCAGTTTTAGAGTGTGATTTCATAAATGTTTCTCTGTTTACTGATCAGCCAGTCACATAGCAGCAGCCATTTGGAAAGCAAGGCTCTTGGTGTCTTCGGCCTCTTTGAGGTGAAAGGAGAAGTTTTTAAATCTGTGGTGTCTGCAATGTGATAGTTGCAATACCTTTAAGTGTTTGAATAGTGGATTGCAAAAAAAAGATACAGGGTCATGCATCATGGAAATATTATGTATCCATTCATCATGGGATTCCTTAATCACCTCTGTGGAATACTTTTCTACATAGTAGGGAGGAGGTGAAACTTAAATATCTCCAGCTCTTTAGGACCTTTCTTCCCAGTGTTGTACAAAAAGGGGAAATGAGAGTTTTAGATCTTTAGATTCTTCAGCTATGGAACACCATATCTGTTTTGTGGCATTAAGGTATGGAATGAAACGAGTGTTTTTCTTATGGAATTTTTCCCTTTTGGTTTCCACCTTATCTTGATCTTGCTGTAAGGTATTGTACTAAATTAACTCCCAGTTTTCTCATAAAATGCATCATTAAAGAATCTTCAAGAGATTCCTAGGTTTGAAGAAAAAGCATCTTGATGCTCTTCTTTGAGTGATGTCTCTATGGGTGCTCTTCTTTAGGTGATTGTGCGCCCCGAACGTCTAGTCAAAGAATTTTGACAGCAGTGCCATGTTGGGCAGCACATGCGCTATTCCCATCTCATGCTAATATCAGCGGTTAACTGGTGCTGTGTGACCAACCACCCCTCAGTTCCCTCTGAATCGCTCTTGGTCTGAGTCAGAGCTCCAGCAGTGCCTCTACACGACTTACCTTAGATTTAGATTTTGGATTAGCTGCATAGTGTAGTAGCTAGAATGGTTAGTTAGAACTCATTCCTCTTTTTTTTCTCCCTTTATTTTAAAAAAATACACACATACTAACACCAACATTATTTTTACGTTACATTTTCATTCACCCCTCAGGGACAATTTCACCTGAGAATGCCCGAGTCTCTGGGCTTTAAATGTTACCTCTCCTTTTGAGAGGCAATGCCAGTCACAGACAGACATACCCAGTGTGTCTGCTGCTTGGAGGAGACACACATACACCAGAAGTGCTTCTACTATCACAACCCTAGGACCTGCGCGAGGAAAGTGAGGGACCTTAAACTCAAACTCATTTTTATGGAGAAATCTCTCCGCCTGGCCTCCAACTCAGGATCCCAAAGTCCTCCCAGTCACCTGCCTCGGCTTCTGACAGACCTCCCTCACCAACTCTGCATGGAAGGAGCCTGTCTCCTTAAAAAAAGGCCCAAGAAGAAAGCTACCACTTCTTCTTCGAGTGATTGCTCACATCCATTCCAGTTAGGTGTGCGCGCTGCGCGTGCACGTTCGTCGGAAACTTTTTACCCTAGCAACTCCAGTGGGCCGGCAGGTCGCCCCCTGGAGTGGCGCCGCCATGGCGCCAAATATATATTCCTGCCGGCCCACCCGCTCCTCAGTTCCTTCTTACCGCCGTGTCGGTCGTTGGAACTGTGGAGCGCGGCATAGCTGTCCTCCACGTCCCTAGCTCTCCTTGTTCTCTATCGTTTATCTCTAGCACTATTGTAGTTGTTAATTAGATTGTTAAGTGTAGATAGTAGTAGTTAAGTTAAGTAGTTTGTAAATAGTTCTTCGCCGGGGGCTTAGCCCTTCCCGGCACCCGGCACCAGGCTCATGCCTGGTTCGCCGGGCTTCAAGCAGTGTGCGGCCTGCAAGAAGCCCATGCCCACCAGCGATCCCCACGACGCGTGCCTGAAGTGCCTGGGGGAATCGCACAGATCCGACAAGTGCCGCATCTGCAAGGCTTTTAAGCCAAGGACTAAGAAGGAGAGGGATCAAAGGCTCCGGACTCTCCTTATGGAGGCGGCACTTGACCCGGCGGCTTCGCAGGCCGTGATCTCGGCGCCGGCACCGGATCGCACCGACACCGAGAAGACTCCCCGGCACCGACCTTCTCCGGCACCGGGGACAGAGCCTAGGCCGTCGAAGTCTATTACTCCGGCCAGGCAGACCCGACTGGAGCGCCCGGCCTCAACATCGGCCGCGGCGCCGCCGGCACCGTCGACTCCGGGCCCGGCGGGTCCGTCGAGTCCGGTGCCGCCAAGCTCCCCCATGACATCTGGGGTTGAGATAGTGGTGCCATCCACACCAGAGACCTTCGCCTCGGCACGGGACCTCATAGCCATGACTGAGCCCACTCAGCGGCCACCCCCGGTACCGCCGGTGCGGGTCGTGTCCAGAGGAAAACCTATGATGTCGGCACCGTCCCGGGACTCACGTTCTCGATCCAGGTCCCGACGTCACGGTCGCTCCAGATCCCGCCGCCGCTCGCAGTCCCGGCACCGCTCCCCTCAGCGGTACCGGTCGCACTCGCGGCACCGGTCGACATCACGACGATCGCGGTCGGACTCCAGCCGCAGATACCGGCACCGCGATTCCAGGAGCCGATCCAGACTTTATTCGCCGCACCGGTCGACCTCCCGGCGCCGAGCTGGTGGCAGGTCCCGGTCCCGGTCGACCTCCCGGCACCGAGCTGGTGGCAGGTCCCGATCCCGGCACCGAAGCGGCGCCCGGTACCGGTCCAGATCCCGGCACCGTGACAGAACCCGGTCCCGGTCCCGGCACCGATATGACTCCCGGCACCGGTCCCTGGCACCGAGACGATCGTCCGTGCCGGCCCGCGCGGACCCTTACCATCCAGGGTCCGCCCCGCCATGGCCCTCCAGACAGCCGTCCGTATCCTCGCTGACGGACAGTGGGTACGCGCTGGGCACCGACCGGCAGGCGGCGCTGTTCAGCGATCCGCCACAGCAGGACCAAGGCCCGCAGCAATGGGGATTCTGGACACCCTGGGCATATCAGGCCCAGGGCCCCCAACAGCTCCCTGCTAGGCCGGCGACTGCGGAGCGCAGGGCACCTGAAGCCTCGTTGTCTCGCCCCCCTCCCTCCCCGGATGGGGAGGAAGGGTCCAAGCATCAAGACTCCGCTTTGGCTCCTGAGGCAGAGGCGAGGGCCGAAGGAGACCCGCCGTTAGACACTCTCTTGCCGGGGGTCTCCTCCTCCTCCTCCCCGGATGAAGCGGTGGCTGGGACCTCCTCCAACAGCCCCCCCCCCCCCCCCCGCTGGACCTCAGGGCGCACCAGGACCTCCTCAGGCGAGTAGCTCAAAATCTGAGTCTGCAAGCCGAGGAGGTCTCGGAGATAGAGGATCCAATTGTGACCATCCTCTCGGCAGACGCTTCCACCAGAGTCGCCCTGCCGTTCGTACGAACCATCCAGGCCAACGCCAACACCATCTGGCAGTCTCCGGCCTCCATTCCTCCCACTGCGAAGGGCGTAGAGAGGAAGTACATGGCTCCTTCTAAGGGCTACGAGTACCTCCACGTGCACCCGACCCCGTGTTCCCTGGTGGTCCAATCAGTCAACGATAAAGAGCGTCATGGCCAGGAGGCTCCAGCCCCCAAATCCAGGGAGGCCAGGCGGATGGATCTCCTTGGCCGTAAAGTGTACTCGGCTGGGGCGCTGCAGCTCAGGGTCTCCAACCAGCAGGCCCTGCTGAGCAGATACGCCTTCAACTGCTGGTGGCAGCAGATAAATTCAAGGAGCTGCTGCCACAAGATGCTCGTCAGGAGTTTACGGCCATTTTGGAGGAAGGCAAGAAGGTCGCACGCACGTCCTTACAAGCCTCTTTGGACGCTGCGGACTCGGCTGCCCGTACCCTCGCGTCGGGTGTAACAATGCGTCGCCTCTCCTGGCTGCAGGTTTCTGGCCTTCCGCCGGAGCTCCAGCACACTATACAGGACCTTCCTTTCGAAGGCCAAGGCTTATTCTCGGACAAGACAGACCCCAGACTCAAGAGTCTGAAAGACAACCGAGTCATCATGCGGTCACTTGGGATGCACACACCAGTGACGCAACGCAGACCCTTCCGGCCGCAGCAACAACAACAACAGCGCAGGCCGTATTCCCAGTTCCGCCAGCGGCAGGACCTTAACAGGCGCCGCGGCAGGAACGGAAGGCGCAGGCACTCGGGGAACCAAGGGGGGCAGAACCAAGGCTCCTCTAAGCCCCCGCCTGGACCTAAGCCTTCATTTTGAAGGTGCGCCCGAGGGCGCAGTAACAGTTTCCCCAATGGATCCTTCCCCCCCGTTTTCCAACCGCCTTTCGTTTTTCCTCCCGGCGTGGTCCCTAATAACATCAGACCGCTGGGTCTTACGCACGGTGCAGTCGGGATACCGCCTGCAGTTTGTTTCATTTCCTCCTTCCCGCCCCCCTTCCTCGTCCCTCTTCAGGGACCCCTCTCACGAGCAATTCCTTCGGCAGGAGGTGCAGACGCTCCTCGGCAAAGGAGCTATAGAGGCGGTGCCGGAGAACGAGAAAGGCAAGGGGTTTTATTCCCGCTACTTCCTGATCCCCAAGGCCAAGGGGGGCCTCAGGCCTATCCTCGACCTGCGAGAGCTCAACAAGTACCTGGTGAAGTTGAAGTTCCGCATGGTATCCTTGGGGACCATTATCCCATCCTTGGATCCGGGAGACTGGTACGCCGCCCTCGACATGCAGGACGCGTATTTTCACATTGCTATCTGGCCACGTCACAGACGTTTCCTTCGCTTCGTTGTGGGGTCTCTTCATTACCAATTTGCAGTCCTCCCATTTGGCTTGTCCACGGCCCCGAGGGTGTTTACGAAGTGCATGGCAGTTGTTGTGGCGCAGCTCCGGCGCAGTCGTATCCACGTGTTTCCGTATCTGGACGATTGGTTGATTCGGGGCACGTCGGAACAACAAGTCTGCAGCCATGTCCGCGTGATCACCGACATGTTCGCCACTCTGGGCATCTTGGTGAACACAGACAAGTCCACCCTGGTTCCCACACAAAGGGTGGAATTCATCGGGGCCGTCCTGGACGCCACTGTGGGCAGGGCCTTGCTGCCATTGCAGCGGTTCCAGGCCTTGTCGGCGATCGTGCATCGGCTGCGGACAGCCCCCTTAACGTCAGTGAGGACATGTCTAACCCTGTTAGGCCACATGGCGGCTTGTACTTTTGTGACCAATTACGCTCGGCTCCGCATGAGGCCCCTGCAGTTGTGGCTCATCAGTCATTACAGGCCGACAAGACAGCCGCTAGATATGTTAATCACAATCCCCCAGAGGGTCCTAGATTCTCTCGGCTGGTGGCTAGACCAGTCAGTGTTGTGTGCGGGTCTCCCCTTCCACCCATCTCAGCCCTCGGTGTCCCTAACAACGGATGCCTCAGATCTCGGCTGGGGGGCCCACGTAGGGACCCTGAGGACGCAGGGCCTGTGGTCCCAGGAGGAGGTGGGGCTACACATCAACATGCGGGAGTTGAGAGCGGTCCGTCTTGCTTGTCAAACGTTCTGTCATCAGCTTCAGGGTCGCTGTGTCGCGGTGTTCACCGACAACATGACGACCATGTATTATATCAACAAGCAGGGCGGCACCAGATCCTCCTCCCTGTGCCACGAGGCGATACGACTCTGGGACTTTTGTGTAGCCCACTCCATTCACCTCATGGCTTCCTTCCTCCCCGGAGTACGGAACACGCTGGCGGATCGATTGAGCAGATCCTTCCTGTCACACAAGTGGTCCCTTCGCCCAGACGTCGCCCTCTCCATCTTCCGGAGGTGGGGTTATCCCCGGGTGGACCTCTTCGCGTCCAAGGGGAACAGGAAGTGCCAAGCGTTCTGCTCCTTTCAGGGCAGGGAGCCCGGGTCGATAGCGGATGCCTTCCTCATCCAGTGGTCGACCCACCTGTACTATGCGTTTCCCCCATTCCCTTTGGTCCACAGGGTCCTTCTGAAGGTACGCAGGGACAGGGCTCACGTGATCATGGTAGCCCCGGCATGGCCCAGACAGCACTGGTACCCCATGCTGCTGGACCTGACTATAGCCGACCCAGTTCCCCTGCCCCTTCATCCGGACCTGATTACCCAGGAGCACGGGACCCTCTGTCACCCGGACCTGCAGTCGCTGCACCTAGCAGCGTGGCTCCTGCGTGGCTGACTGGCTCTGAGCTGCGCTGTTCCTCGCCGGTGAGGGAGGTGCTCTTGGGCAGCAGGAAGCCGTCCACAAGAGCGACATATTTGGCCAAATGGAAGCGCTTCTCCTGTTGGTGCATGGAGAGAAATCTCCGCCCTATGGAAGTTTCGGTAGCCGATATCTTAGACTACATTTGGTCCCTTAAAGGGCAAGGTCTGGCCATATCGTCGTTGCGAGTCCACCTAGCAGCTATCTCCACCTTTCATCCGGGTGCGGATGGTCGCTCTGTTTTTTCTCACCCGACGGTGTCTAGATTCCTTAAGGGGTTGGAACGTTTATACCCTAACGTCCGTCCCCCTGCTCCAACCTGGGATCTTAACCTGGTGTTGTCCCGGCTCATGGGGCCCCCCTTTGAGCCGTTAGCCACTTGCTCCCTGCTTTACCTCTCTTGGAAGACGGCCTTTCTAGTAGCTATCACCTCAGCTAGACGGGTGTCGGAACTCCGGGCTCTTGTGGTAGACCCCCCATATACGGTCTTCCACAAGGACAAGGTGCAGCTGAGACCACACCCTGCTTTTCTCCCCAAGGTGGTCTCAGCCTTCCACATCAACCAAGAGATATTCCTTCCGGTTTTTTTCCCGAAACCTCACTCCTCAGGCAGGGAGCAGCAGCTCCACTCGCTTGATGTCCGTAGGGCTCTCGCGTTCTACGTGGAGAGGACCAAGCCCTTCCGCAAATCCCCCCAGCTTTTCGTGGCAGTAGCGGACCGCATGAAAGGGCTTCCTCTCTCCTCCCAGAGGTTATCCTCTTGGGTAACGTCCTGCATCAGGACCTGCTATGACTTGGCCCATGTCCCTACGGGCCGTGTGACTGCGCATTCTACCAGGGCGCAGGCGTCGTCGCTGGCTTTCCTCGCCCGTGTGCCCATCCAGGAAATCTGTCGGGCAGCGACCTGGTCATCGGTCCACACCTTTGCTTCCCACTACGCCCTGGTCCAGCAGTCTAGAGAGGACGCGGCCTTCGGATCTGCAGTGCTCCATGCCGCGACTTCTCGCTCCGACCCCACCGCCTAGGTATGGCTTGGGATTCACCTAACTGGAATGGATGTGAGCAATCACTCGAAGAAGAAAAGACGGTTACTCACCTTTGTAACTGTTGTTCTTCGAGATGTGTTGCTCACATCCATTCCACACCCGCCCTCCTTCCCCACTGTCGGAGTAGCCGGCAAGAAGGAACCGAGGAGCGGGTGGGCCGGCAGGGATATATATTGGGCGCCATGGCGGCGCCACTCCAGGGGGCGACCTGCCGGCCCACTGGAGTTGCTAGGGTAAAAAGTTTCCGACGAACGTGCACGCGCGGCGCGCACACCTAACTGGAATGGATGTGAGCAACACATCTCGAAGAACAACAGTTACAAAGGTGAGTAACCGTCTTTTCTCCCACAAAGGGAATCTAAAAAAAATAAGCCTTCTCCAACTCTCTCCACATCGTTGGTGCTGACCGTGCCACAGCTACGTACCTTTGAGTCAACAGGATCTTGCAGTACCCCTAAAGTCAAAGACTCTAAGTGAGCTGTCTCTCAGAAAGATGGCAGAAACAAGACTGACCTTTCGACCACAGCACTGACTGCAGCAGCAAATCACAAATACCGATTAACTATGCAGTGCCTCAGCTTACGGTGCCATCTTCTGGCCCATACCTCAGAGACAGCGGTACCAAAGCCTACTTTACCTCCTTTGGTACAGACACCATCAGCACCAATTCCCCCAGTGCCACAACACCTTCCAGTATCACAACAGTCCCCGGCACCACAGCAATTGCAGATGCAAGTCGACGGTACCAAGATCTCTTGAAATACAGCAGTTTCTCTGACTTAATAGTTGCTGCGTCACCAGAGTCACCTCTTCTTGGTACCGCTATAGCGTCTGTGCATTCAGCACTCACAGCAAACAGATCTACCCCTCCTTTTTCTAGCGAGAGGGATGAGGAGGGAGAGGTTTATTCATCACAACACTTTTCACCCATATAATTTACAGGAACAGCGAGGACACTGTATGGGGTGGTATGGACATCCGGGGGTGCCACCATCAATGCCATGCCTGCCACAGTGGCTGTACTGGGACCAGTGGGTCACATTACTCCAAGCCTCCCACTACCTCCAGGGAAAAACAGAGCCACTCCCCATCCAATGTCAGAGGCAGAACCCCATGAGCTCCCTAAAGAGACTTTTGAGGAAACAGAGGCGGCTGTGGATCAGGAGGCCAATCCTGCAACTAAAACCACCTCCTCTCCAGATGAGACCATCATGCCTCTGCCACCTACAACAGGAGACAATTTTAAGCAATGTCAGGAGCTGTTTAAAAGAATCACACACATGCTCCAAATCCTTCTGGTTGCTGAGTCCCAACACAAATTGTTTCATATATTACACACGTCAGCCTCATCCAAATTGGTTCTTACCATAAATAAGGTACTCATGGAGCCTGCCAACACCATCTGGCAGACCACTGCAACAATCCACCCTACTTGTAAAAGGGCAGATAAAAAGTATTATATCACATCAAAAGCCCTAGAATTTCTATTGTCATAGCCCCAGCCAAACTCACTGGTGGTAGAGGCAGGCAACACCATTCAAGGAATAACCCATATCATAGAGTGGAAAAGATTGGATCTGTTTGGTCATAAGACCTATTCGTCATCGAGATTACAGTTCAGAATAGCCAAGTGTGAGGCCTTGATGGTGAAATACAACCATACAGATTACTCGAAACTGTACGAATCTATTGACTTTATCCTGGAAGACAAAAATGTACAATTTAGGTCAGTCATCTCTGAAGGTCACCTCCTGGCATGAACAGCTGTACATGCTTCCTTAGAATCAGCAGACACAGTGGCACGATCCATTGCAAACGCCATAGTCATGCAATGGACCTCTTGGCTCCATCTATCTGGATTGTCAAGTGGGGAGGTGCAATCCACTGTAGCAGATCTTCCCTTTGTAGGTCCAAAAATATTTGTAACTAAGACCGAGTCCCTCCATACATTGAAAGACTCTAGAGCAACTCTGGTCTTCAGGCATCTACACACCTGCACAAACATGAAAACAAGGCAGATATTACTTATCACAGTGCTCATGGCCAGCTCCCTACACACAGCCATACATGCAGTACGATACCCAGAAGCTGAGGCAAAGACCCACAAGACATGGGCCACTCCCATCTCAGTCTACCACCTCGCAACAACCTGAATTGAAACATCAAATTTGAGGGGTTGGTCGAGAGCCCGAGAGACCCCCGCCCAATTCCAGTTGCTGAAACCACTTTCTACCAGACATCCATTTACAGACCATTTAATACCATTCTCCCTGTGACAGGTTGGATCACAGAAACCCCCCTGGGAGCTGCCAGCTGATGTGCCAAGACTAGCTCTGCTCCTGTGGGCTGGCCATCCCATTTAAATAACCTAGCAGTACAGAGCAAGTGGTCTCCTCCAGAACCAACACTGCACATAAAAGTTCTGGAACTGCAAGCAGATTGCAACATATGTGCACGCTTTCTACCCATGATCAAAAACAAAACCATACAAATCCTGATGTATGTTGCTTGTATGTTCTATATTAAACAAAAAACAGGGAGGAGCAAGGTACACTCCCTCTGCATTGAGGCCGTAAGACTGTAGAACTGTTGCATCCATCACAACATCACCATATTAGCCATCTGTCTACCTGGGTTTCAGAACATCACAATGGATATGTTAAGCAGAAAGTTCTCCCATAATCGTGAGTGTAAAATAAATACCTCAGTGATCTAGGACATATTCCGACAATGGGGATTCCCCACAATAGATCTATTTGCCATAAGTCAGAACAGCAAATGTCCAACATGTTGCTTCAGAGCAGGCTTCAGGCCAGGATTCAGAGGCAATGCCTTCCTCTTCAGATGGAACCCACCTTTTCTTTACATTTATCTCCTACCCAGGGTTGTCCAGGATCATACAAAAGCTCAAGACCAATCAATCCAGAGTCATGTTAACAGCCCCCACGTGGCCCGGGCAGACTTGGGTTCCGTACCTGCAGCAGAATTCGGCATGTCCGCCGCACATTCTCCAATTTCTTCCATATTTCCTGTGACAAGATGCAGGCCAGATCTTGCACCCAAACCTGGAGATACCCCACCTGAGAGTATGGCTCCTCCACGGTACCAAGGCAACGAGATGACCTGTTCAGAAGATGCCATGAATATCTTGCTAAACAGCAGATGGTTGACTATATGTTCAACCTACCTCCACAAATGGAAGTGTGTTCACACATTGCCAGAACAAACACATCAGAGCCACCACCTCCTGGACTGTATACTTCAACAAAAATAATTAGATCTTTCATTGAACTCACTCAGAGTACACCTTGCAGCTATCACAACTTTCCACCATACCCTGCCACCCCAGGTGGTGGGGGGAAGTCTGGGTAGTGGGGCTTGGACTTCAGCCCTTGGTGGTAGGGCTTGGGCTTTGGCCCTGGGCCTCAGCAAGTCTAATGCCAGTTGTGGCAACCCCCATTAAAACAGGTTAGCAACCCACTTTGGGGTCCTAACTCAGTCTGAGAACTGCTGCTCTAGATGTCAAAAGGGCACTAGCCTTTTATTTCAATATATGGAGATATACCTATCTCATAGAACTGGAAGGGACTCCGAAAGGTCATCGAATCCAGCCCCCTGCCTTCACTAGCAGGACCAAGTACTGATTTTTGCCCCAGATCCCTAAGTGTCCCCCTCAAGGATTAAAATCACAACCAGGGCCAGCTTTAGGCTGATTCGACCGGTTCCCTGTAATCAGGCCCTGCGCCTAAGAGGGCCCCGCACCGGCGCCTTTTTAATTTTTACTCACCCAGCTGCAATCCGGGAGGTCTTTTGCGGCATTTGAGCAGTGGGCCCTTCACTCACTCTGGGTCTTCGGCATTTCGGCAGCGGGTCCTTGAGTGCTGCCGAAGACCCGGATGTATTGACAAATGTATTGGAGCATAAGCTGTCGTGGGTGAATACCCACTTCGTCAGACTCTCGAAATGAATTTCAGAGTGCATTCATTTCTGCAGCTGTCAACATGAAGTACAACCCCCACTGGGGACTAGAACACATTCCAGCAGGTAGTTCTCTACAGTGGTAGCCTTCCTTAATAATGTGCCTATTACAGACCTATGTAAAGCAACCACTTGGGCATCAGCCCATACGTTCATTCAGCTGTACACAGAGAGAGATTCAACATCTGATACTTTACCAGGACTCATGATTCTATCATCAGTCATAGACCCAACTTCGAAACCCCTCCTTTCCACTGACAGGCACTGCTCTACAGTCACCTGAAGTGGAGCACCCACGGGTACATCCTCGAAGAAGAGAAGGTTACTTACCTTGTGTAGTAACTGAGATTCTTTGAAACGTGTCCCTCTGGGTGCTCCAGTACCCGCCCTCCTCCCTTCTACTTCAGAGTTCTGGCAAGGTCCTCTGTGGTAGAGAAGGAACTGAGAGGGGGTTGGTCGCACAGTGCTAGTTAACTGCCGCTGTAGGTGCAAGACTGAGACAACACATGTGTGGCCTATTGCTGTCGAAATTCTCCAACTTGAGGCCCTGGAGCACACAATCACCCAAAGTGGAGCATCCACAAGGACACGCATCATGAAGAACCTCAGTAACTGCACAAGGTGAGTAACCTTCTCATACTGATGTACAGATCAGAAAAACATCTTCATATCCTTTCAAAAAATATTTGGAGAGTGTCCTTCAGCACTCCTGAAGGAAGAGGGTGAAAAGATCAGTATTGGCTTTGACAGAACCAGTATAGTGTGAGCCAGCTTTCAGAAGCCATTAGTAAACAGTGCCTGGGGTCAGTGTTAGTTTGTTCCTTGGATGGCGCCTGGGGTCAGTGTTAATTTGTTCCTTGGGTGCTTCACTTTCAGGTGTTCCTCCTGTCTGCAATAGGCCAATCCATCCTAGATTGACTTTTGTTGCTTCTCTTGTGAAGCTAGCCACCACACTGGTGACCCGGACAAACCCTTAGTCTAATACTGATAGAAATACAAGCCATAACAGTAATTGCACTAATGGGAATGTATTGCTACATGCAGCATCAAACCAAAAAGGCTAAATTACAGCACCGGGCTAAGAAGATGTAGTTGTGCTTCTGGACCTGGACTGGAAAAGACATATATATGCAAGCCTCCTAAATTGGTGAATAAATCTGTAATTGAAGGCACTTCTAGAGGTGAACTCTGTCACATTTTGAAATCCTTATTTTTATTGGGGAATTCTAGCCCTTTACTGATGAGGTTTGCCCTCTAAGAAGATTTGTCTTGTTAAAGCAGTAATTGTCAGTTTTGGAGTAACTGCCACTCCATGGTCTGTTCAAGGAGTTTCCCTTTAGGTCTCAGGCCTCCAGCCATCAAGTCTTACTGAGCCAGGAGCTGCCTCCCTCTTCCTCAGAGCAGGGTTTTAGGCTTTCAGCTCCACCTGCATTTCACGGTGATTATCCCAGCAGGTCTGACTTAGGGCTTACTTAGCACTTGCAGTTTCACTTTCTCCAGGGACAAGTGACAGTGGTTCATCGGTGACCAAACAGTCCTCACCAGATAAACTACATTTATTTAAGGCAAAAGCATTACAGAAAACATCATAAACAATAACATTTAAATACATACTTAAGTTTCCCCCATCTTGCCTATGGAAACCCTGTCAGGTTCCAGTTCTTCAGACTCTTTAGCAGGTAACCACCACTTGCTGTCAGTTGGCTCAAAATCAGGCCCCCAAGTCCATTTAAATGCAGCCAAAAGACTTTTTGTTCCCAGGACTCCTGAAACGGATAAAACCAGTCACTGTCCCTTTGCCAGGGGGGAAAGAGTTCAAACTCTGGATGTCTCCATAATCAGCACTGGGATTCTGCATAAATCACCACTTGGTGATCTCAGATCCCCCAAGCAATTCACACAGTGAGCCAAGAGCGCACAAATACATATAACATGTATTGGTACAAAGGTCTCTGGGCCATATTGTCTGGACCACCTCAGACCATCCCTTTGAAGTTTTCATGCTTTCAGGGTCTGGCTTAACATAAAGTTGAAACACTAGTCTCCGAAGATGCTGCCTGTGTTAGCAATATCTGTCACAGGCACCAACAATAGTCTCCTGCAACATGTAGAAAGGAAATTTTAGCCACTCTTGCATGGATTTGAAAGGAATGTTTCAGTTGTGCAATTGTCATGTTGCCTATAAGATGCATATAGCAGACAGCTCAAACATTTTTAGCGCGGTATTACCCATTTATCGTGTCTTCAGGGAGCTGTTTGACTCTTTTTTTAAAAAAAATCTCTGACTCTTTATTCTGGAAGACAAGTCTTGATGGACCGTGCAGTGACATGGGGATTTCGATTACTTTGGATTTCAGATTTGATGAATACTTCTCCAGGATCTCTCCTCCAGTATTCTTTCAGGAGTTAGCCCAGGCTGTCGTTTAATTTTCTTCTAGTTTGGGCCTGGTTCTAGTCTATGAGAATAATCTGTTCAGACATTCCAAAGATGCTAAATACTTTGCTTTGCTTTCCTTTCCTTTCTTTTTTTGCTGTTGACCCCTAATGGATAAGTGAAGGAATTCAATGAAAATTACAGAAACCTAGTATTCATATACATCTAAAATTCTTGGTTCCTCCTTAAACTATTTATAAGTGTACCCAGTTGCCCTGCTGCTGAAATAAATTCTTGCAGGATTATTCTGTACTATTCAACCTGATGGAAATTTAAGTAAACTAAAAAATGAAAAATATTATAGAAAACAGTTTAGTGGGAAAAGTATGGGGTTCTAGTGTACACAAAGATAGTCTTGGCTAGGTGTGAAACTGCTCCAACACTTTACTTAAGTAATGAAATAATTGGCAAAGGAAGGGTCATTGAGGAACCAGTATAGACAT
Organism: Gopherus flavomarginatus; assembly: GCF_025201925.1. Taxonomy (NCBI): domain Eukaryota; kingdom Metazoa; phylum Chordata; order Testudines; family Testudinidae; genus Gopherus; species Gopherus flavomarginatus. The sequence goes on from NC_066627.1 coordinate 21,708,370, forward strand.
GTATTATCAGATTTATGGATTTAGTTTGGAGGACAATTTCTATACAGGTTGCTAGAAAATGACCCAGAAGGACCTTTTCCAGTGCTGTGATCTGAGAGTTCTTTTGGCTTAAGGCAGCGGACCCAACGCGGTGCTCACAGGCGCCATGGCGCCCGCAGGGGCATCTTAATGCGCCTGCATCCTGGCCCCCAGGACAGCACCCGCCGAAATGCCACCTAATTTCAGCGGCATTTCGGCAGGGACGCCTCTCGATGACGACGCTTGTCGCCAACAAGTGATGTCATCGAGAGGCCTCGTCCCCGAATTTCAGTGGGGATGCCTCTCGATGACACTGCTTGCTGTCGACAAGTGACATCATCGAGAGACGTCGCTCCCAAATTTTGGCGGGGGTGCCTCTCGATGACGTCGCTTGTTGACAGCAAGCAGTGTCATCGAGAGGCGTTGCCACCGAAATTTGGCGGCATTTTGGCGGGTGCTCCACCGCCGCAGTGGTCCTTCGGCTGGCACCCGCCAGCCAGAAAGGTTGGGGACCGCTGGCTTAAGGAGATTGCATTGAAGTGCCTTGCTTCCTGTTCTTTTATTACAGCTTGTTTCTTAACAGTAAATTAAAGTTTCATATAAATGACATGTATATAGGAACATAGAGCAAGTATCAACTATTTTTCCAGTTTTTGTTAAGTAATGGGTTATTTCTTTCCATGGTAAAATCAGAACTTTATTTTTAGAATAATAGAGAAAAGAATACTTAATGTCAAACAAATCACAATGCCCAAGTAATTCCTAGCATACTCATCCGAGAAATATATTTCCTGCTGGGAAAATTTCCTGATCCCAGAGTTTATATTTGAGTTCATTTTCACACGTTTTTCTTCAGCTATTAATACATGAAAGAATTGTTGTTAAAACCAAATACTGAGTGTGTTTGCTGTCTTTATTTGTTTGAGGCAGTGGGGGCTGGAGGGGTTGGAGTGTCAGGATTTTTTTGTTTTGATTTATGGTCTTGTAATCTAATATTGGCCATACTCTCTGGAGGATCATTCGTACTACTCTAATGAAATTTGTTTTGTTTGTATGAATAGAGGACTGTTTCAGCTCTGTATGCACATACACTAATCACCTGTTTTAGAGCAAATACTTTCTCAGTTCTAGTGTTTTTAAATATTTCTTTTTAAAAATCAAATTGAAAACATGAAAACAAATTTCTGCTTCCATAAAGAAAATTCATAGATGATTCAGGGGATGTAGCAACAACTGAAAATATTTTCTCATTTATTTTAACACATTTTTATAATTGAAATTTAATAAAAGTATTTGCACCACAAAAAATGGTGATATGAACATGCCAAATCTGAAGTAGTTCCAAATTGGAACCTACCAGTTGCATCTAAATATTGTGGGGTATAGGATAACTAATGCCATGGCATTAAGCAGAAAGCATTATTAAAAATAGTGACTCTAATGAAAAAAGATTATTTTGAAAGATACTGAACAGAGATTATTGGAAAGTGAAATCTCACCCCAGAATGTTTAGGGAAGCTTACTTGTAAGGAAGTTCATCAGTTCTGATGTGTTTAAATAGAATGTTCTCATTTCACTTCTTTGTAAAATAAAGTCATAAAGAAACTCTGTCATTTTAAGAAGGTTAAATTTAAAAAGTGTGTTTTACTTGTTTTATCTGTAAACAGAAATAAAGATCATCCAGACTTAAAACTTTGGTGTCATCCTTGGAAGCATCTTACGGTGGATGAAAAAATTCGTACGAAACACATCATTCACATTGAAGAAAGCTGCTGCAAAGAAGAGACCGTAAGTTATAGAACTTTCAATGGAACAACTGAGAAACCTTCAACCATTCCTTCTGTGGAGGAATCCTATATTACCAGTGAACACTGTTACCAGAAACCTCGAGCCTACTACCCTGCTATAGAGCAGAGACTGGTTGTGGAAACCAGAGGTTCAGCCATGGACGATGGAGTGAACAGAATAAGAGAGAATGGAGATGATGCCCTGTCAGAGAGATTTGGATGGAATCTGGACAGAGAATTATACAAGTTGGAGAATGAGTCCAAGCATAATTACTCTAAGGTATGTTATATTGGTATAACCCTGTTTCTCTAGGGCATTTGTTTTTACCAGGCACATTCACTGTGCTTTCTGAAAATCCTTGACTGCTTTGAGTATTATCTGTGTTGATCCCCACTTCTGGTGCATGTTTACTTCATGCTCCAGGGTCTGGAATTTTCTGGTCAGCAGTGTCCATTGGGGTTGCACATGCTCTCCGCACAATCTGAGGGCATGTTACAAAGTGTTGTTCCAGCCACCCTTCTTACCACGTGTGACTTCAGGTTGACACTCAGTGATGTCTGCTCTACTCCCCATAGAAGTTCATCCTTCAAAAATTTCACTTTAGAAAATTAATGTTATAGTATTAGTTTACTAACTGCTTTGCTATGCGTGTCTGTCCTGTTGGCAGCTTTAGATTTTGACCATTGATTTGACTGGTGCTTTAAAGTTGAGGCAAAAGTATGAAGGTTCAGATACTCTTCCTTGTGTGACTTATCCTTGTCAGTGAGGTGCCTTTTTTGTTGTGGTGGTGGTGGTGGTGGTGGCAGTGGTGTTGTGGCAAAGGCCTTATGTCATAACTGTCCTACTCAGATCTGAACCTTAGAGTTCAGAACATGAGAAGCTAGCATGAAACCTCCAAACTTAATTACCAGCTTGGATCTGATATCGCTGCCACCGGCCAGAAAAATTCCAGTGTCTGGCTCACTCTGGTCTCCCCAAAACCTTCCCTGGGGAACCCCCAAGACTCAAATGCCCTGAGTCTCACCACAAAGGGAAATAACCCACTTCCCTTCTCCCTCTTTACCTCCTCCCAGATTTCCCCGCCCTGGGTACTCTCGGAGATTCCCTGCTTCAAGTCCTTGAAACACAAGTACCGAGAGATCAATCTCTCTCTCCCTTCACCCAGAGGGCATGCAAAGTCAGGCTTAGTAAATCTAACACTCAGAGATTTTCCCCCTCCCTTGGTTTCTTAGCCTTAACCAGTGAAAAAACACTTAAACAGGTCTTAAAAAGAAAGCTTTATATAAAAAGAAAGAAAAAGGACATAAAATTGGTCTCTGTATTAAGGTGACAATATACAGGGTCAATTGCTTAAAGGAAAAAATGAATAAACAGCCTTATCCAGAAAGAATACAATTTAACACATTCCAGCAACTACACACATGTAAATACAAAAAAAACAATATAAACCTATTGTCTTACTATCCTTGTACTTACAACTTGGAAACAGAAGATTAGAAAGCCTGGAGATAGAAAGATCACTCTCAGAGCCGAGAGGATCATCGAACCAAGACAAAGAACAAAGAACCCACACCCAAAACTTCCCTCCACCCAGATTTGAAAAAGTCTTGTTTCCTGATTGGTCCTCTGGTCAGGTGTTTGGTTCCCTTTGTTAACCCTTTACAGGTAAAAGAACATTAACCCTTAGCTATCTGTTTGACACCTTATCCTTGGTAAGTGCTTGGTCTGCTGGCTCTTAGTCCAGAGAAGCAGCCATAAGGCATAGAATCAAAGGAGATTAGGGTTGGAAGAGACCTCAGGAGATCATCTAGTCCAACCTCCTGCTCAAAGCAGGACCAACCCCAACTGAATCATGCCAGCCAGGGCTTTGTCAAGCTGGGCCTTAAAAACTTCTAAGGATGGATATTCCACCACCTTCCTAGGTAACCCATTCCAGTGTTTCACCACCCTCCCAGTGAAATAGTTTTTCCTAATATCCAACCTAGACTTCCCCCACTGCAACTTGAGACCATTGCTCCATGTTCTGTCATCCGCCACCACTGAGAACAGCCTAGCTTCATTCTCTTTGGAACTGCCCTGCAAGTAGTTGAAAGCTGTTTATCAAATCCCCCCTCACTCTTCTTTTCTGCAGACTAAATAAACGCAGTTCACTCAGCCTCTCCTCATAAGTCATGTGCCTCATTCCACTAATCATTTTTGTTGCCCTCTGCTGGACTCTCTCCAATTTGTCCACATCCTTTCTTTAGCGAGGGGGCCCAAAACTGGACACACTACTCCAGATGTGGCCTCACCAGTGTCAAACAGAGGGGAATAATCTGGTGATCTTGATCTGCTGGCAACGCTCCTACTAATGCAGGCCATTATGCCGTTAGCCTCTTTGGCAACCAGGGCGCACTGTTGATTCATATCCAGCTTCTCGTCCACTGTAATTCCTAGGTCCTTTTCTGCAGAACTGATGCTTAGCCAGTCAGTCCTCAGCCTGTAGCCATGCTTGAGATTCTTCCATCCTAAGTGCAGGACTTTACACTTGACCTTGTTGAACTTCATCAGATTTCTTTTGGCCCAATCCTCCAATTTGTCTAGGTCACTTTGGACCCTCTCCCTATCCTCCAGTGTATCTACGTCTCCCCCCAGCTTAGTGTCATCTGCAAACTTGCTGAGGGTGCAATCCATCCCATCATCCAGATCATTAATGAAGATGTTGAAGAAAACCAGCCCCAGGACCGCTCCCTGGGGCACTCTGCTTGATACTGGCTGGCAACTAGACATTAAGCTGTTCATAACTACCTGTTGAGCCTGATCTAGCCAGCTTTCTATCCACCTTATAGTCCATTCATCCAGCCCATACTACTTCAACTTGCTAGCAAAAATACTGTGGGAGACCATATATCATTCTCTAATTGAACATATGACTGTGCTGCCTTAGTCTGTTTATGCAAGAACTCTTCTACCTCTCTGATGCCACTCAAGGTCAATAGTTACCCTTTAAGATCATGAAACTTTTCCTTTTATACAGCCATCAACTTGTACTTCCTGCATAAGAAGTCTGTCTTCAGGCACGAAACAGAATATGGCACAACCCTTGTTAAGTCCCAGTACCAATATTGACCGCCAGCAATGGACTAGTTAATGTACCAGAGGAAAAGAATTTCTTCTCTCTCTGCTGCAAACTCTTTCAGAAATCCTGTTGGCCTGCTCAGGTGGTGATTTTTTTGTTGTGGTTTTTTTTTGTTTTTTTTCCCCCAAGTTCCATTATTTTCATTGGTCAGTATCACCCCCATGCTCTTATGGAGGGATTAACCACTCAGACTTCAAACACCTGACTTGATCAAACGTCACATAGCCCCAGTCACATGGTCATTAGAGACACAAGGAAACCAACTGCTCACTGAGCCTTTTTGGAGGCCCAACAGTTCAACTATATGACCCTCACAGAGACACAATCAAACCAAACATGCAACTCACCAAGTTGTTAGGATCTACAGATACATCCCAGAAACTTCCCTGTTAGCATTGCCTGTTCACCTGCTCATGTGTTCACTTTAAGTGCATTATACCTAGCCTTTCTGGATGGCATCATGAAAGCATCCAAAGCAAAAAGTGTGTTAGCTACCCCAAAGGAAACCTGTAAAACTGCAACCTAGTCATCCAGCAACATGTTTGTAAAATGCTACAGGCTTGAACTTCATTCTGTGGAGAAGCATCATTTAGCAGGAAAGTGCTCCAAAATGTGTCCCCAAAATAAGTAAATACTTCTGATTTGAGGGAAGGGAGTGCATTCTTCTCCTATTTAGCACTCTCTTCCTTCTAAAACCTTCTTCACTGAGTAGTGTCCCTATGGATGTCCCTATGGCATGTGCCTCTTGAGCCCTTGATCAGAGATTTTCCAGTAGCAATGACCATTCAGCCCACACATGCATCTATTATCTCCTTATGACACTTAACAAGGCTATATAAAGATGCGCGGACAAACCACCCTCTGTTCCTTCTGAACTGCCTTGGCCTGAGGTGGAGCCTTAGCATGTCATGCCTCTGCTGTCTTGTGTTTACAATTTCCTATAGTAGTTTTGTTTAGGATTAGTTAGTATAGTTAGTTGTTAGTTATAACTATATTGTTATCAGTATGTGGTGATTGGATAGTCTTGTTCCTCTCTGTCTCCCTCAGAGAGTCTTTTATTTTCCTGGCAGGGCATGCCTGGTTCACTAGGTTATAAACACTGCCTCTCCTGCTGTTAGCGACAGCCACTCTTATGTGTCTGTTGCTTGGGGGAGTCCCATGTCTCCCAGAAGTGTAGCTTCGGCCCAACCCTCACATCCAGGGCAAGAAATAATAGAGAGATTAAACTGAGACTGACCCTTTGACCAGCTTCTGAATCAGCTCAGGAGACACACCTCTCCCTCTATACATCTGTTTCTCCAGACATATCCAGCATTCCTTCAGCCTCAGTGCAGGCAACCTGCGAAAGGGAAGACTTTGGAGGCTTCAGGGAAGTTTTCCAAGAAGAGGAATGTCAAGACTCATCTCACGGAGCCAGCTCCTAAAGGGCCCAGATCCCCTGATGAGGTCCACAATCTCGGAAGCCTTGACCTCTCAGCTTGGTACCATAGAGGCATGAGACTCCTCCAGTACTGGTAGAACTGAAAGTACCAGAGCTCGAAGGAGAGAGACAGCTCTGACAGGCCTTGGTACCTTCTGAGAGACAAGGAAGGAAAGCATCAACACTCGAGGCTGCCACCATCTGGCACAGCCCTGCCATTGGTGCCTACGCATTCAGCACTTTTGCTACTGAGCAAGAAATGGCACCAGATAGCATGGGCACCTGCATTAGTACACCCCCAATTGACAGTACCTTCTTCAGTTACTATATCGGTACTGATCCCCTACTTAGTACCACAAGAATTCAGGTACATTAAGCACCTGTCTGATTAACGTACCGAAGCCCTCACTCCTCATAGTACTGAACATCTCTTGGTACTGAGACCTCGGTCTCCAAATCACCATCATCCTCTGGTACCTCACCATTTTCTGTGGATGCTCCTCCACTGGAAGATATTGAGTAGGATGGAGACTTCCAGTCAGTCTCTCGTATTTCTGTACAGGGTTCTCCGACTTACCTGTGTAGGAACCCATTCTTTGACATTCATAGGGAAGATACTCTTTCTCAACAAGGAGGGTGGTGGAAGCAACCTTATGCCACCCCTGCTCCCATATGGGTGCCCTCCCACTAATGGCCATACTGCAATCTTTGGACTGTTTATCGGCATCAATTCACCAGACCACTGGTACTGTCTCCTAAGGAGGCTAGAGTTGTACAGTCGTCTCCTCACCAATCAGCCCACTCACAGGAGGAGACATTTGAGGAGCAGGAAGCCAGAGTGGAGAAAGAGGCCACCCTTCAAACACCTGTTTCATCATAGTCTACAGACAAGGTGGTTATGCCTCCACCACCTTCCATGGCTGCTGATTTCGGCAATTTCAAACTCTTACAAAGAGGGTAGCCGACACTTCTAATTCTTCTCAGAGGTCTCACAGCACAATCTTCTGAATATTCTGCAGTCAGCAATATCCTCCAGGGTGGCGTTACCCATTAACAAGGTACTCCTTTCATCCAGCAAAGACTGTGTGGCAAATACCTGCTACCCTTCCATCAATGTGTAAATGAGCAGATAAAAAATATTATATTCCCCCTAAGTAGTCTGCTTTTTTCTGAGCAGGGTAAGCAGAATGTTTCCAAGTCTATTCTATATGACAAGGACCAAAAGAGACCAGACTTTTTTGGACAGAAGTACTGTTCATCAGCAACCCTGCAGTTCAGGAACAAGAACTATCAGGCAATCATGGCCAACATTTTACAATTTATAATTTTACAAACTGTAATAGATTTACAGCCTTTATTGAACATCTGCCACACGAGCATAGGAAACAGTTCCAGGCCATCATTTCAGAGGGCCAATTATTGGTCAGAACCTCTCTTCAAGCATCCTTGGATGTTCCAGACACCACTGCTAGGCCCATCTCCATGGCAGTATTTATGTGCAGGGCATCATGGATCTAAACTCTGGTTTTCTCAGAGAAGGCCAGAACACTGTTGAGAAACATCCCTTCAGTGATTGTAAGCTAGTCTTGGAGACCACGGATGAGTCCTTCCACATACTAAAAGACTCTAGAGCTATTTATGATCTCTGGGCGTAGATACATCTACAAATAAGATTTGGTAGGTGACAGACTTCCCAGAGATCACATCCTGCTCATTTCATGGGATTCCTAAGTCCCACTTGACCCTCCCAGGAAAAGACAAATTCTAGAGAGACAATGCTGCTTACCTGCCCTCTATGAGCACCTCATAATCTTCAAAATTTTGACAGGTCAGTCGAGGGTTCAAATCCTCCCATACCTCTGGTTTTACAGGTGAATCTTTTTCCCCTCCTCCCCATCTTTGGAGATCACCTTCCCCATTTCCAGCATGCTTGGAGGTGGATCACTACAGACAGCCGGGTCATAGATGTCATAACATCCGTTTATATCATCCATTTTACATCCCTTCCCCCTTCCATACCCCTTTTCGTCTGCAAGGTTCCCTCTCCCAAGCTATTATTGAGATAAGTGAACTCTCTCCTTCAATTAAGAGCAATATAGGCAGTCTCACCACTTCACAAAGGCAAGAAGTTTTACTTGTACCAAAAAAAAGAGAGTGTGGAAACCAATCTTGGATCTAAGACTTCTAAACAAGTTTGTAAAGCCTTAAAAATTCAGGATAGTGACTCTGGCAAATATAATTCCTTCACTGAAGGAAGGGTATTGGTTTTTGGTTTTCAACCTACAAGATGCCTATTTCCAAATAATGATAAATCCATTGCATAGGAAATACCTACACATCACTGTAGGCCAGAATCATTTCCAATACCAAGTACTTCTCTTAGGCCCCAAGCTTGTTCTCAGAGGTGCTGGAAATAGTGGCTGCTTACCTCCATCAAGAAGCGATTCTAATCTTCACATACCTCAATGTCTGGCTACTCAAAGGCAGGCTGTTCCTATGAAGAAGTGCTGTCTTCCAACCAGACAGCAGTTGCTCTTTTCCAGGAACTGGGTCGCCAGCTGAATGTAAAAAAAAATCCACATTAACTCCCTGCAGAAAAGATACAGTTTACAGAGGCATACTTGAATTCATTGACAGCCAGGGCCTACCTTCCCACAGACAGACTTGTAACTTTGTCAGCGCTGGTAGGGACAGTTCAGGGAAGCTTAGACTACAATAAGGAACTGTCTGTGGCTCCCGGATCACATGACAGCTTGCACCTTCATGACCAATCACCCAAGGATACACCTCTACTACTACCAGGGTTGGCATAAAATGACCTTTTCTCTAGTCAGAGTTGCTTTGGACAGGCGTGTGATGGTTATTCTCTAGACCCTCAGTGTCTGTGCAGGCGTTCCTTTCTGTCAGCTCCCTGAGTAACTATGACAACAGCTGTGTCATTGGGATGGTGAGCTCACCTCAGTGCCCTCAAGGTAGATGGACAAATCAGGAAAACTGTCTCCACATCAATCTGTTGGAACTCAGGGTGATCAGAAATCCCTGCTTTCATTTCCTGCCCCTCATCGTGGCGAATCAGAGTCCTAACGGACAATGTTCTGCATGTTCTATATCAACAAGCCTTGAGGGACAAGATCCCCCTCTCTGTGCGCCAAAGCTGTGAAACTATGCAATTGATGTATAGTCCATCCGATCCAAATTTCAGTTATCTCCCATGTATTCAGAACCATAGCTAGTATTCTCAGCAGACAGTTATCCCAGGACTACAAATGGGAGCTAGACTCTCAAATACTCCACACTTTATTCCAAAGGTGGAGACTACCAGAAGTGGATCTCTTTATCACCTTCAGAAACAAGAAGTGTCCTCCATTCTGCTCAAGAAGGGTTCTGGGCCTTTCTTCTATCTTGGCAGTGGGGTCTGCTTTTTGTATTTTCTAAAACACTACTATTAAGGGTGATGAACAAGATCAGAAAGGACAAAGACAGAGTTATCCTTATAATATTGATCTGGCTGAGACAAGCTTGGTATCCTGACCTGCTTCGCCTATGCGTCCAACTGTTGTTCATACTTCTGACCATTCCTTATTTCCTTTCCCAGACTGTGGGTCATGTGCTTCATACTAGCCTAGGGTTCTCCACCTTCGGGGGTGGTTCCTTGATGATTTGTGGGGTTAGAATCTTCCTGCTCTGCAGAAGTGCAACAGGTGTTACTGAACATCAGGAGTCAACCCATATTACTTACCTGCAAAAGTGCAAGAGATTCTTGCTTTGCTGTTGTCACCACTTTTTTGTGTCTGAATCTGTGCTGCTCTGTCGCCCTGGATAACTGTTAATCTAAAGAAATCGGGGTTATCTGTTCAATTTAAGATCCATTTGGCCGCAGTATCAGCCTTTCATCCTCCAGTAGCGGGATTCTCCATATTTCTTGACCCTGTGTTGTCTAGGTCAGTAGTTCACAAACTTTTCAGTCTGCTTCTCCTCCCCCCCTCCCTCCTCCTCCCCCCGTTTATCATTCACAGAATTTGTCCATTACTTGTAATCTGAAGCTGTTTTGGTTTGGGTTTTTTTGCAAGGGCTCTACCCTGAGATCCTGCTGCCATAATAGCTGGAGCGGGATAAAAATTCAACAAATAATGCGGGAGTGGGTGGGATGGGAGCAGGATTTTAAAAAATAGTTTTCCTGCAGCGCAAGCAGCATGAATGCCCTGGCCAGCACCTGCTGCTCTCTAGCCACCCAGCTCTGAAGGCAGCACCACCACCAGCAACAGTGCAGAAGTAAGGGTGGCAATGCCCTCACTTTGCACTGCTGTTGGCGGTGGTGCTGACCTCAGAGCTGGACAGCTGGAGAGCAGCAGCTGCTGGCTGAGGTATTCATGTTTGCTGCATAGGAGAACTATTTGATTTTAATCCCACTTCTGTCCTGCCCCGCAATACCCACTCTATTTTTATCCTGCTCCCGCTATTATGGTAACAGGTCCTGTGGGACCTGCAGGATCCCAGTTTCTTTGTAACCGTTAGAGAACCTCTGGCATGCCCCCCCAATTTGTGCACAGCTAGTCTAGGTTGATAATAGGTTTAGGGAATCTCTACCCCACTCTAATTTGGGACCTTAACATGATAATTAAATACTTCATGAGACACTGATTTGAAACAATGGCAACCAGTTCTCTGCTCTCCTTATCTATGAAGACTGCCTTTTTATCTCATCAGCCTATAGGATTGGAGAGAATGAAGCCTTGATGGCAGACCTCCCCCTCCCGCTTCCTCCAATATTCTGAAAGGACGAAGTCTCTGTGCCCAAACCCTAAATTCTTACCTAAGATACTATCAGTGTTTCATCTTAACCAATCCATTCATCCACCAGTTTTTTCCAAAACCCTGCAAGTCTCTGCAGGAAACGTACTATCATATCTTGATTTTTTTGAAGAGCATTGGCTTTCTACTTGTATAGAATCAATCAATTACAATAGTCACCTAGACTGTTCATCTCCATCGTAGATAGATCCCATGGGTCCTCGATCTCTGCTCAGAGGCTGTCAATGTGGATCTTTGGGTGTATTATCACTTGTTATAAGGCAACGAGCATTCATCCCCCGTCCAAAGGGTGATAGCACATTCTATCAGAACCTAAGCAACATCCTCAGCATTATCCAATAATGTGCCAGTATCTGAAATATGTATGGCCACTGCATGGGCTTCAGTACATACGTTTTCTAATCATTATGCCTTGATCCATGCATTCTGATCCTATGCAGCGGTTTGTAAATGCACTACTTTCTTCAGTACTGGACTCAGTCCCAAACCTCCTGTATCCCCCTGTGGAGTTACTGCTTGGGAGTCACCTGAAGTGGAGCACCCTTAGGGACGCTACTCAGAGAAGAAGAGGTTACTCACCTTGTGCAGTAGTTGCAGTTCTTCAGCGTGTCCCCCTATGGATGTTCAACTACCCGCCCTCCTTCCCTCCTGCTTTAGACTATTCTATATGGAATATTTGGGTGGATAAGAAACTGTGGAGCATTGACCTGCACATCTCTGGATAGCCTTGGTGTGTGGCACAGGGAGGTAGAGGATGCATCACAGGTTGAATGGACACTGCTAATGGAAAATCTCCAATCAAGGGCTCAAGAGGTTCATGTGCATCTGAAGTGGAGCACCCATAGGGGGATACATCTCGAAGAACTGCAGTTACAGCACAAGGTGAGTAACCACTTTACTGCTTGCTATGGCCTGAACGTCTCAGACCGGGGAAGCGCTCAGGATCCCGAATGGAAAGCTCATTACCAGATTTCCTTGCTGGGACTGAGCTGCTCTGTGTGAGAGAAGTGCTTTCCGTATCTGAACAATTGGTTTTCTCCAGGGACCATATGCACATTAAACACAATCTAATTAGGTGTTACTATTAGATTACATTTAATCTGTTAATAAAGATTTAGTGTTTTCCATACAGTTTTTGAAAATGGTAATCTGGGGGGCAAGAGGAGAAGGAAAGGGTGTTTCTAACCCTGGAACTTTGTGAATTAGTCTAAACTACCTCCATTACTGGCCAGAAGGGTAGTGCAACCAAAATATTGACTGTGGAAGAGGTCAGTCCCATACAGTAAATCCAGAAACAAATCTTCTGTTTAAACTGTCTCTGTTTCTGAAGTGTCGGACTCTCATTCTTTTGCTTTTGAGTATTTTGTTTTAAATGTTGTTGGTGTTTTTGTGCCTCATCCAAGAGTGTGAAACTAAGGCAGTATCTTTGTTGCTGGTAAAAGGTTTTAAAATTCTTATTAGTGGACAACTGGAGTATAGAGACTTCTTAATCTTCATGTTTCATATTAATGCATTTTGATGGGCTAACAAGGGCTGTTAGCAAACAAGGATTTGCAGACTAGTTATTGATAAATAATACAATAATTCTGCAAATAATAAACACAGCAAAAAAAAAAATAGGGAACTGGATAACTGGCAGGAAACTGTACCATTAGCTTCAGTAACTCTAGAGATCCATGCAGCCTGATTGGCTGGCTGAAGTATTTCCATTTCACTAGGATAAATACTAACTTATGTACCTTTTTTCAGGTAAGAGAATGTGTATCTAAGAAAATCCCTTCAGAGGAAGCTATTGAAATGAAACTGCTGGAAAAAGACAAGGAAGGAGTTGTGAATGCTCAGCTGCAGTGGCAACTTAACCTTCTAGCCCACGTTGAATCTCTGCAAGATGAAGTTACACACAGGATGGATTTCATTGAGAAAGAACTGGATGGTAAATTAAATGTATTTTCTTTCACAGATTAAAGAGCTTGTACATTTTTGTCCCATTCAGATTATGCTGTTTCTCTCTTAAATGCATTGTCTTGAGATCTGTATCGTATTTCTGCAGATCTACAAAGATACCAGCATCGTTTTTATCAAATAGCCATCTGTAATAATTGAAAGTTGTGGTTTTAGGAGTAAATTTGGTTTTGATATAGTCACTGGAACATGGATCCAATTTTGGAATGTGATGAAAACTTACTTTCTTGTAGAAAAGATTTGCAGTTGACTCATTTTTAGAAATGCGTGTGTGTGTATATATGTATCTGTGTGTGTGTGTGTGTGTGTGTGTGTACACACACACACAAAAATAGGTATTCAGATAAACATTCAGATTGAACTGTTTGTGTAACGTGTTGAGAATTTAATATCATCAATACCTGCAGAGGGTCCGCTGGTCCCGCGGCTTCGGTGGACCTCCCGCGGGCATGCCTGCGGAGGGTCCGCTGGTCCTGCGGCTTCGGAAGACCTGCAGGAAGTCCACTGAAGCTGCGGGACCAGCGGACCCTCCGCAGGCAAACCTCCGGAGGCAGCCTGCCTGTCATGCTTGGGGCAGCAAAATCCCTAGAGCCGCCCCGACCAATACTCAGCTGTTGTACTTTCTTATAAAAGGATTTTAAAGCACTTTCCAAGGGAAGGTAAGTATATCATTTCCACATGTATAAAATAATACTAAACTTGAACAGAGCCACATAAATTGTCTTCCTGATGCATGTGTGGCAGCTTGGCTTAATGTATATTGTGCTAATTTTTGTTAGGGAAGTGCTGGTGACATTTCAGAGAAGAGGATTTCAGACAAGCTTGGAAAGTTTTGGTCTGACTTTTTAGAAGTCTTTGATTAATTCCTAGTGGATGGAACCAGTATGTTCTCCTTTCCCCTCCCTGTCCTAAGGACTGTCATACTGGGTCAGACCAGTGGTCCATCTAGTCCTGTATCCTGCTTTCCCACAGTGGCCAATACTGGGTTCTATAGAAGGAATGAACAGAATAAGCAATCAAGTGAGACATCCCCTGTCTTCCCCTTCTAGCGAACAGAAGCTAGGGACACTCAGAGCATGGGGTCGCATCCCTGACCATCTTGGTTACTAGCCATTGATGGACCTATTCTCCATGAAATTAGCTCATTCTTTTTTTAATCCTGTTATAGTTGTGGCCTTCAGAAAACCTCCTGGCAACGAGTTCCACAGGTTGATTTTATGATAAAGTACTTCCTTTTGTTTGTTTTAAACATGCTGCTTATTAATTTCATTGGGTGCCCCTGCTTCTTGTGTTATGTGAAGGAGTAAAGAACACTTCCTTATTCATTTTCTTCACACCAATCACAATTTTATAGACCTCTATCATATCCCCTCTTAGTCATCTCTTTTCCAAGTTGAATAGTCCCAGGCTTTTAAATCTCTCCTTATACAGAAGCTGTTCTTTACCCCTAGCCATTTTTGTTGTCCTTCTCTGTACCTTTTCCCATTCTAATATATCTTTTTTGAGATGGAGTGATCAGATCTGCACTCAGTATTCAAGGTGTGGATTTATATAGTGGCTTTATGATCATTTCTGTCATCTTTTCTATCCTTTTCCTAATGGTTGCTAGCATTCTGTTAACTGCACATTCAGCGGATGTTGTCAGAGAACTATCCACAGTGACTCCAAGATCTTTCCTGAGTGTTCCCTTCCTTTCCTTTCCTGTCCCTCCCTTTCTATTTCTTTACTTTGTATTTTCATCATTTTTATTCTCGCTTTAGTTTTGGGGAAAATATTCAGTACAATAGAAACATTTAAAAGGGGCAGGAGCTGGTTGTGGATCCATTGTTAAGGCTTGCAAATAAAGCAGAGATTCACCCTGTTTGTTGTTCATGAATAATACAGGTGAGTCTCATCTTACACGTGTTTAACATGCGTGAATTCAGCTTTGCACGGTCAGCAAAAAAAAAAGAGAGAAAAATAACAATTTAAATACTGTACCTGTACACACTCAATGTAATTTTGACTATACGCAATTTTCGTTTTATGCACTGACAGCAGAACGTAACCCCAGCATAACTCACCTGTACATTGTATACTTCCCAAAGTGTATTCTTTGAGTACAGAATGAAATTTCTATTGCTACAAATTAAATTTAACTAGTGTGAGTTAAAATTAGTTTTAAAAGTGGATCTTCAAAGACTGTCATTTAAATAAGTTTTAAATAAATGTACAGTTTTAGCCTCCAATGCTGTAAACATTTACGCTCATGTATAACTTTAAGAACATCAGGAATCCCACTGAAGTCAGAGAGTGTTCGTGTGAGTAAAGTTATGTTATCTGCTTAATCATTTGCAGGATCAGGGCCTTAATTTTTATATTTATTTATTTACTTCAGCAGTCCAGGCTTAGGAATGCGCAGAGCTGGTGTGTGTGCTCAGTGCTTGACAAACACACAGTATTTGTATAAAATTGTATAATTCTGTACAGACACACGTTATAAACGTTTAATCAGTATGAGTTTAGGTTGGCTCAAACCTATGCTGATTAAAACGATATACCTCATCTCTCTGTTCTGTATTATGGGTCTGCAACATATTTTACAGAAAAACTATTTTGTAAAACCTTCAGAAAGTTTTTAAAAATCTTATTGGGACATTTTTTTGTATCCTTTATCCTGTACAGCCAAAACCTTAATTATTCTGAATCTGGAAGGGGGCAGAAAGTAAAACTAATGTAAAACATCTCCAAAAAAATCCAAAATGGCTCTTTTATACGTACAAATAGTGTGATATTGAAGTCTGATATTGTGGGTTCTACAAGGATTAAAAGCAAGTGCAGCATGTCCCACTAGAAAGCTGTGAATCTCCCCTATACAGTGACATAAAGCCCTCGTTTCTAGCTCAGTAGAGTGGTAAGCCGTCACTTTTACCACTAGTCTAGGATTGCTTCCCCACGCCTGGCCATCTGTGGTTTAGAATCATAGAAGATTAGGGTTGGAAGAAACCTCAGGAGGTCACTGAGTCCAACCCCCTGCTCAAAATAGGACCAACCCCAATTAAATCATCCCAGCCAGGGATCTGTCAAGCCAGGCCTTCTAAGGATGGAGATTCCACCACCTCCCTAGGTAACCCATTCCAGTGTTTCACTGCCCTCCTAGTGAAATAGTTTTTCCTAATATCCAACCTAGACCTCCCCCACTGCAACTTGAGACCATTGTTCCTTGTTCTGTCATCCGCCACCACTGAGAACAGCCTAGCTCCATCCTCTTTGGAACTGCCCTTCAGGTAGTTGAAGGCTGCTATCAAATCCCCCCCTCACTCTTCTCTTTTGCAGACTGACTAAGCCCAGTTCCCTCAGCTTTGCTTCATAATTCATGTGCCCCAGCCCCCTAATCATTTTCATTGCCCACTGCTGAACTATCTCCAATTTGTCCACATCCTTTCTGCAGCGGGGGGCCCAAAACAGGACACAGTACTTTAAATGTGGCCTCACCAGTGCCAAATAGAGGAGAATAATCACTTCCCGCAATCTGCTGGCGATGCTCCTACTGATGTAGCCCAATATGCCATTAGCCTTCTTGGCAACAGGGGCCCACTGTTGACTCATATCCAGCTTTTCATCCACTGTAATTCCCAGGTCCTTTTCTGCAGAACTAACACTCAGCCATTCAGTCTTGAGCCTGTAGCCGTGTATGGGATTCTTCCATCCTAAGTGCAGGACTCTGTACTTGTCCTTGTTGAACTTCATCAGATTTCTTTTGGCCCAATCCTCCAATTTGTCTAGGTCACTCTGGACCCTATCTCTACCCTCCAGCATATCTTCCTCTCCCCCCAGCTTAGTGTCATCTGCAAACTTGCTGAGGGTGCAATCCATCCCATCATCTAGATCATTAATGAAGATGTTGACGAAAACCAGCCCCAGGACCGACCCCTGGGACACTCTGCTTGATACTGGCTGTCAACTAGACATTGAGCCATTGATCACTACCCATTGAGCCCAACGATCTAGCCAGCTTTCTGTCCCCCTTATAGTCCATTTATCCAATCCATACTTCAGCTTGCCTTGCAGAGAGATTTTTTGCCTTACAGAGATGAACACATTGATTTAAGCACATGGTAACTCTGTAAATTACCAAACGTTATTTGGAAAGTTTTGTTTTCTCTGATTTCTAAAATATTGTATATGTTAAAATTACTGTAGTTTCTTTCAAAATATATATTTATTTCAAGAACTCTTAGTTTTATGGCTTTGGAAATATATATGTATATATTTGCCAGCTAATCACAGTAGTGAATAGTGTTAACTTTTTCTATTTCTTTTTCAGTTTTAGAGAGTTGGTTGGATTACACAGGAGAGCTGGAGCCACCAGAACCACTAGCTAGACTTCCACAACTCAAACATTGTATAAAACAACTTATTACGGACCTAGGCAAGGTGCAACAAATTGCTCTTTGCTGCTCAACGTGAGACTGGAGAGCTCTTGAAATTGCTGTTGAATATGAATGTGGAGTGTTTGGCACAAACAGCTCTATATATTTAAATGAAATTAGCATGCTGATTGCATGTGATGCAGACTGACTTCAGGGATTTGTGAAGAAATATGACTGTTCTGAAAGCAGTAACACGTTTATCCTTATCTTTTGATCTTTTGGGGGTTTACTAGGCAACTTTAACAATATGGAAGGGGATTTTACTCTTGTATTCAAGGGTAGGAGCAGGGTGACAAATTATACTCTTAGATTTTCATTCCTTACGACAAGTTGTTGAATGAAATATACTTTTTGCATAATTAAACTGACTTAAAATTGTGCCACTGAAGATAAAGCAGAGTTCTAAGAGCCAAAAATGTTTAGTTGACGAAGGTTGTAAATTATGTTCTACAGAGTTTATTTAAATGAGTTGTATACCAGGTCAGGTCATGCTTTATTCCTACTGGTTTATGCACAGTACAGTATTTAATCAATAGGTGACGTTATAACAATTTTCAAGCATAGTGAGTATGAATGTCCATCTTTAATTGTTAACTCTTACATGGAGGTTTGCAAGTAATGCTGGTCTAAAACCCCACTCTTGTTAATTTAAATAGAGATACCAGAAGGGCACAGTTGGGTTGCGCTTAGTTTCATAGTAAATGATTTGTTTTCCATATTTATCATGTCACTATCACATGACTCTACGGTACTGGGGAAATCCATTTACACTGTGCTTCTTGTGCATTCTTGAACTTTTAAATTTGGCCATACTGTGCCTCCTTGAACTAGTGCTACTGGTTCACCCTTGTGACAGTATACAGTGATATGTCTAAAAGATGGGAGATGTACCAGAAGTTCCAAACTTAAAGTGTGTAGTTTTCTATCCATTTGTTGTTTGCCATTCCGGTTATATTTTGAAATATAGACTTTTTTTCAGTACTCTAAACATGCTCATTGTAAAGACTTACTATGAATATGTGGTTTTGGGAATCAGTTTATTTTATGTTTGTTTAAATAAAGCCTCAAAAGCTATGCATGAGGTACTGTCCTCACAGTGAGGTATTATGTTAAATAGTGTATGTTCTCAGTCTCTTTTTATACTTTGTTTTAATTTTCTAGTTTGTATTATTTTGTGAGATCAAGATGAAAATGCTGCTTAAGTTGAAGATACGTTATATATAGTACCTTTTGAAACGTTGATGTATTGTATTTGATATGTTACAAGCCTTTTACGTGCAGCTCATATCTCCATAAATAATGGTTGTGATTTTTTTTCTTCCCAAATATTGCTGAGTGTAACTTCACTGTGGAAAAGGGTAAATTGTTTCTGCATTGAGAGAGTGTCCTGAAAAAGCAGAATTTTTCTGTTATCTTGATCTCTCTTACAGTTCTATTTGTGATGGTACCACCAAAGGGTTAAAATTAAAGCGCAGTTGTAATCAAAAGACCCAGAAGTGTACAAATTGTTAATTATGGATATATGAATCTGTAAAGTTTATATGCTGCAAAGAATAATGATTTACTATGTAAACTTGAAATATCCACTATCATAGGAATAACAATATCTACAATTAATATTTTGATCAGTTTAGTTCCTTCAGAAAATGGAATAACTAGGCTACTCAAGGTAGTAGTTAAGGCTTTTATGCCAAGACTCATTTCAGGGAATAATTTATGTCACACCATTTTATGGCACTAGTTGATATATAATGAATTTGACATATGTACAGCAGGAAAATAAACTTATTTTGCTGTAACACAGTTGGAATAAAGCTTACATTATCTTAAATGCCACTTTGCTTTTTAAAGGTAAAAACAAATGCTTAAACCATGGCATTCCTCTTAATGACATCAGAGTTATGAGTAACAGGCTCTGTAGCGCTATAACAGACAGCAGTAACCAAATGACAAGAAGGCTATCCAAACAAGGGTTTTAAACAGCTGTGAAGTTTTTATCAGATTACTGTTTTACCAGTAAATTATTCCCTGTTTGAAATCTGTATAATGAGCACTCAGACTGAAAAATAATTAAATACAACTACATTAACAAATCAACTTGTTTAAGGTTTTGGAGTGGTTAATTCCCAAGTTTTTCTCTCCAGAAATGGAAATTTTCCCTTTGCAAGTAACTGGTTTTGAGCATTCATTTTAAGTTTGCTTTGCCAGTTTATTTTTGCTCATGGCAGAGAAAATTCCACTTGGTGAATAGCAATACTGAAGGTTTTGTTTTCCTTTAGCAGAATGATTATGCAATAGGGAACCCCTTGCTGATGAAACAGATCCTGGATAACTGAAAATATTTATTTGAAATAGTTTAGTGCTTTTCACATTCAGGAAAGGTTCTATATTGTGCCCTGCCTGAATTGTTTTGTCCCTATTTTTTTTATAAGTTTCCACATTTGTAGCTCTCCTTATTCTTGACCAACACTATTTTGGTCTGGCAAATCACTTTTTGTTGTTTCTTTAAATCACTGGTAAGTGACCGCAACATGGAGCCTTGATAAAATGAGCAAACATTGCACTGTGGATACATAAGTATATATGTCTTTGTTTATGCACTATTAGAACTGAGGGCGTTGTATATAGAATTTTGCTTTGGAGCAATATTTGCAAAACTTGAAAACTTCTGTATCTTGGTGTTTGGAATAAATAAATAGGTTTTTGTTGGTTAAGTCTTAGTAAAGTCTATTTCTGTTTCAGTTTAATGATTATTCAAAGTAGTTATACATTAAAAAGGTCATTTTTGGACTTTAGAGAGACGAGATTGGTGAGTTAATATCTTTTATTGGACCCATTTCTGTTAGTGAGAGACACAAGCTCTGAAGCCTACATAGAGCTCTTCTAAGTTAGATACTGTAGTTCAGCAGGAATAATACTGACCCAGTACTCACTAGATTGATCAGTTCCTCAAAAATGTCATGTATAAGAATTCCCAATAAACTAACTGACCTTTTCTCTGCTTAAAGTGGAATATTTTATAATATATTTGTTTTAATTTAAAACGCCACCAAAATTAACAGGATACATATGTAGGCTTTTAAAAAAAAGCCCTATATAATATTAAACCAAATATTTATAAAGCAGTTCCTTCATCACTTACTAATCAGAGCCTGAATGCAAGATTTGAAGTTTCTCCTGCATGAGTTCATAGCATCACAAATATGTCTGCCATTGTAAAGAATGCAGCAGGAGAAACATGGAACACTGGACTTGAGCCTCAGCTGATCAAGGTGGATTGATTTAAAACAAAGTGATTTAAATAACCACTTTATTAATAACCACTTTATTAATAAAATTAATAAATTTTAATCTTGTTTTCCATTTGTACTTTGTTTACCTAAAAAGAGGTCAATTCTCATTGGCTAGTAACCATTAAAACCTGTTGATTTGCAGCTAAGTACAGCCTTTGCAGTACTGGGCTTATTTATTCTGAAGAAGAGAAGAGTGAGGGGGGATTTGATAGCAGCCTTCAACTACCTGAAGGGGAGTTCCAAAGAGGATGGAGCTCGGCTGTTCTCAGTGGTGGCAGATGACAGAACAAGGAGCAATGGTCTCAAGTTGCAGTGGGGGAGGTCTAGGTTGGATATTAGGAAAAACTATTTCAGTGGGATGGTGGTGAAGCACTGGAATGGGTTACCTAGAGAGGTGGTGGAATCTCCATCTGTAGAGGTTTTTAAGGCCCAGTTTGACAGATCCCTGGCTGGGATGATTTAATTGGGGTTGGTCCTGCTTTGAGCAAGGAGTTGGACTCAATGACCTCCAGAGGTCTCTTCCAACCATAATCTTCTATGATTCTAAATTTGGTACATTTTTGCTAAAGAAGAGGCTATACTATGTCTCCATAAGTTTTATTTAAGCAACTATGTGTAGCTTAATATATATTTATTCCAATTCTTAACCTTTACATTTTTATGGTTAGAAAATGCTTAGTGATACATTTTTAATTAGATGAATAAATTTTTTACTCATGATTTGTTTCAAGCTGCATTTGTATGGAAATTTCTGCTGTTGTGCTGCTTAAATTCCATTTTTTTATTAGTGTTATAAGCCTACCTCTTAAATGTGCAGGATACATTTTTTAAGTTTATCAAAATGTTTTGCATTTAAAACCAACTAGTTTAACAAACAAAGGAAGTATTATCTGTACTTAGTGAATTGAGCTGATTGTCTCTGTTCGCCATGCCCTTCAAGATTTTAGAATTGGTCGATCTCATCTTCTTGCACCTTCTTGCACCTAATTTTTATTCCTAGATTAGAAGAAGAAAAAAAGCTTACCTGCTTTTCCATCTTCTAGTTTCTTAACTTCAGATGAATTAGGCATTGAACTGAACTAGCTGAATAAATTGAAATGAAGGAAATATTCTCTGTGCACCCGAAGAAGAGGCTAGTGCTGTCAAAAAGCTGGTGCAGCATTTCAGCAAACTCTGTTTCCAGCTGCTTAGCCAGTGATTTCACCAGTTCAGTGTAGTCTGACTTTCTTTAAAACTTCAGCAAATATGTAATATTTGTAAAACATACAATATTTAATATTTTTATTTAATTTACACTTTTTAATAGATTGTAGTAAGTTTAGGCCTTGACACAGGTATTTGCGTTGATATCCTGCTAGGGGATGAGTGTGCTGTATGGAAGGAGTGTGATGGGGACCCCTGGATTCGGTGAGGGACAAATGGGAGAAGGCGGCCTTTCCTCATGGAGAATCACTGGTGCAGTGCACACTAACTTTCTGGGAAAAGCTCGCTGAGCTTATGGGTCAGGCTGGGGAGAACCTAACCGGGGCCCAAGGGAGGCCAAAAGTCTAGTACAACTGTACGGCATGTGCTCGCTTCTATGGGACCAGGGACCATGTGATGTTTCTCATCCTAGTGAGGAAGAATAAGCTACAAGCTGCCTGGGACGGGCCCTTGAGTGTCCTCACCCAGCTGAATGAGGTGAACTATGTGGGGGAACTGCCTAACCGGGCTCACAACCACCGAGGGGACCATGTCAACATGATGGAGCTGTACTGTGACAGGGAGCTGCTGGCTGTTTGTGGGCAGTGGGAGGATCCCCTGGTGGAACAGGAGCTGACCTCCCACTGGAATCAATTCCTCTCTCTGCCCAGTTAACCCCTGCCCATCATGCACAGATCAGAGAGGTGCTGCATTCGTATCCGCAGCTGTTCTCCAGCCAGCCTGGGCTCACTAACCTAGCTGTCCACTGTGACAGGAGACAAACTTCCCATCAGGCATTCCCCATTCAGTCACTGGGAACAGGGCACAGCCTGTGGGGAGAGAGCTGAGACATGCTGGCTTTAGGAGTGATCCAGCCATCCACCAGCCCCTGGGACTCACTCATGGTGCTGGTCCCCAGGAAAGATGGGTCAGTCCAATTCTGTGTGGCCTATTGGAAGCTCAATGCCATCACCATATCTGTTGCCTGCCCCATGCCTAGACCTGACAGGATCCTAGACAAGTTAGGGGGAACTCAGTACACCACTACCAAGGATCTCACCAAAGGCTACTGGTAAGTGCCTTTGGATCTAGATGCCAGGTTGAAACCTGCTTTTGTCACTCCTTTGGGGTTATACAAATCCCTGGTCCTACCTTCTGTCCTCAAGGAGGTGCCGGTCACCTGCCAGCACCAGGCAGATCAGTTACTGAGGGGGTTGGAGAATTTTACCCTAACGTACATTGATGATATTTGTGCCATTAGCCAGACCTGGGAGGACCATGTGTCCCAGTCGAAGAGGGGGCTGAGTCATCTCCAGGATGCAGGCCTGACTGTAAAAGCTGGCAAGTGCAAGGTGGGGATGGCAGAGGTGTCATACCTGGGCCACAAGGTGGGGAGCGGCTTCCTAGAGCCAGCCAAGGTGGAGGCAATCGGAGATTGGCCTGCACCCCAGACTAAGAAACAGGTCCAGGCCTTTATTGGGATGGCGATGCCCCACTTTAGCTCTGTCAGCCCCCATCACTGAGCTATGCAAGAAGAGTAAGCCAGACAAGGTGGTCTGGACTGGGTAGTCCCAAAGGGCTCTCTGTGCATGGAAGGAGGATCTGGTCAAGGGCCTGGTGCTGGGAAATCCAGACTTTGGCGAGTCCTATCTGGTGTTCATTGATACCTCAGACACAGCGCTGGGCACAGTGCCAATTTAAGCTGATGTGCAGTGGGAGAAACAACCCATCATGTATGTGAGCAGGAAGCTGCTGCCCCAGGAGCAGGGCTATGCAGCCGCAGAGAAGGAATGCCTGACCCTGGAGTGGGCTCTTAAAAGGCTGCAGCTGGATTTAGTTGGGTGCTACTTCACTGTGTACACTGAACACTCACCCCTGCCGTGGCTGCACCAGATGAGAGAGGCCAATGCCAAGCTCCTGACGTGGAGTCTGTCCTTCCTGGATTATGAGATGGAGGTGGTCCATGTTAAGAGGAGTGCAAGTGTTATAGCCGATGCTTCGTCCCAGAGAAGGGGGTCTGAATTTCTCCAGGTCATGAGCTAAAGTGACCCCGCTCAGTTCAGTCCCAAAGGGACAAGAGATGTGACAGAGGTCTGGTCTACACTACGAGCTTGTCGAATTTAGCAGCATTAAATCGAATTAACCCTGCACCCGTCCACACAACGAAGCCCTTTACTTCGACATAAAGGGCTCTTAAAATCGATTTCTGTACTCCTCCCTGATGAGGGGAGTAGTGCTGAAATCGACATTGCACTTTCGAATTAGGGTTAGCATGGCCACAATTTGAGGGTATTGGCCTCTGGGAGCTATCCCACAGTGCACCATTGTGACCACTCTGGACAGCAATCTGAACTCTGATGCACTGGTCAGATAGACAGGAAAAGCCCCACGAACCTTTGAATTTAATTTCCTGTTTGCCTAGCGTGGAGAGCTGATCAGCACAGGAGACCATGCAGAGCTCATCAGCACAGATAACCATGCAGTCTGAGAATCGAAAAAGAGCTCCAGCATGGACCGTGTGGGAGGTACTGGATCTGATTGCTGTATGGGGAGAGGATTCCATGCTAACAGAACTATGTTCCAAAAGACGAAATGCCAAAACATTTGAAAAAATCTCAAAGGGCATGATGGAGAGAGGCCACAATAGGGACTCACTACCGTGCCGCATGAAAGTTAAGGAGCTCAGACAAACCTACCAGAAAACCAAAGAAGCAAACAGAAGGTCCAGGTCAGACATGCCGCTTCTACACTGAGCTGCTATGCAATTCTACCCCATCTCTGACTGTGGATTCTGAGGAGGGGGTAATCTCACCCATGGCTGAGGATTCTGCCGACGGGGAAGATGAGGAGGAGGAAGAGGATGACGAGCTTATGGAGAGCACACAGCACTCTGTTCTCCCCAACAGCCAGGATCTTTTTCTCATCCTGAATGAAGTATCCTCCCAACCCTCCCAAGGCAGTATCCCAGACCATGAAGCCATGGAAGGGACCTCTGGCGAGTGTACTGTTGTAAATATAAAACATGGTTTAAAAGCAAGCGTTTTTTAATGATTAATTTGCCCTGATGACTTGGGATGTATTCGTGGCCAAGTACAGCTACTGGAAAAGTCTGTTAATGTGTCTGCGGATGGAGTGGAAATCCTCCAGGGACATCTCATTGAAGCTCTCCTGGAGGGACTCTAAAAGCCTTTGCAGAAGGTTTCTGAGCAGTGCAGCCTTATTCTGTTCTCCATGGTAGGACACTTGACCATGCCATGCTAGTAGCAAGTAATCTGCTATCATTGCATAACAAAGCCTAGCAGCGTACGGTCCCGGTGTTTGCTAGCATTGAAGCAACATCTATTCTTTATCTTGCTGTGTTATCCTCAGGAGAGTGATATCGTTCAATGTAACCTGGTTGAAATATGGGAATTTAATTAAGGGGACAGAGGTGACCATTCCTACTGGGCTGTTTGCCTGTGGCTGAAAGGAAATCCGTCCCTGCAGTTAGCCAAGCTGTGGGGGGGGGGGGGTTGGATGGGCGCTGAGCTTTTTGCATTTGGCTAGCAAGGATCTTCCCTGATACCAGCCATGTGGTGGGGGGAGGGGTAAAGTGATCATCCCAGAGAATTGGAGGTGGGGGGTAGTTTGGTTTCTGCTGCTGCACGTTAACAGGAAAACCGCAGCACTCAACGCGCTTTGCTTGGTATGTGGGAAAGGAGAGCGCTGCTTTATGTAGGCTGCAGAAGCCGAAAGACAATGGCTTACCATGGCCGCATGCAAGCCGAATTCTGTTGCCGGGACCTGCGTCTGTGATCTCTAACACCAAAGCCGCAGGCACTCAATATTAAGATGCAAAATGCGACCTTGTACCAAAATCATGTGCTATGTAATGTGAATAGTGTTGTTCACCCTGAAAGAGTATAACCATTGTTCTGTAAAATGTATCTTTTTAAATGGTTCTCCCTTTTTTCCCTCCCTGCCCACAGCTGCAAATTTTTTCAAGCCTCCATCTTCCGTCCCGAAGGCTATGTCAGATAAGGCAGTTAAAAAAAATGGACACGAGACGGAATGTTCTCTGAAATCATAGAATCACGCCGCAATGAAAAAGCTCATCTGAATGAGTGGAAGGACACAGTATCACAGTACATGAAAGATGCCAGTGAACGTGAGGACAGAAGGGACCAACGTGAGGGACAGGAGAGGTGCTCAAGATGAGAGGTGGCGACAGGAAGATGATAGGAGGCAGGATGCAACGCTAGGGCTGCTGCCTGAGCAAATGGACGTGCTCCAGCATCTGGTGGAGCTTCAGGAGCGGCTGCAGGATCAGAGTGCCGCTGCAGCCCCTGTATAACTGCCCTCCCGCTTACCATGTTCCATAGCCTCCTCACCCAGATGTGTTGGGGGGGGAGCGAGGAGGCTCCGTGCACCCTTCCACTCCAACCCAGTGGACAGCCCAAGCAAAAGGCTGTCATTATTTTGAACTTTTTAGTGGCCTTTTCCTTCCCTCCTATCCTCCTCCCAAACCCTACCTGGGCTACCTTGTCAGTTCTCTCCCTCTTTTATAATCAATTAGTAAAGAATTTTTAAACTATAATGACTTTATTTCCTTAGAAAGCAAGCTATGATCAAACGGGGAGGGTGGGTTGCTTACAGAAAATGAGTCAATCAAGGGAGCAGGTTTTCATGAAGGAGAAACACAGAACTTTCACACCATAGCCTGGCCAGTCATGAAACTGGTTTTCAAAGCTTCTCTGATGCGCACTGCTTCCTAGTGTGCTCTTCTAATCGCCCTGGTGTCTGGCTGCACGTAATCAGCGGCCAGGCAATTTGCCTCAGCCTCCCACCCCACCATAAACGTCTCTCCCATACTCTCACAGAGGTTGTGGAGCACACAGCAAGCAGCAATAACTATGGGTATATTGGTTTGGCTGAGGTCTGAGTGAGTTAGCAACATGCGCCAGCGTCCCTTTAAATGTCCAAATGCACATTCTACTACCATTCTGCACTTGCTCAGCCCGTAGTTGAATAACTCCTGACTACTGTCCAGGCTGCCTGTGTATGGCTTCATGAGCCATGGCATTAAGGAATAGGCTGGGTCCCCAAGGATAACTATAGACATTTGAACATCTCCAACTGTTCTTTTCTGTTCTGGGAAGTAAATCCCTTGCTGCAGCCGTTTAAACAGATTAGTGTTCCTGAAGAAGCGAGCGTCATGAACCCTTTCCAGCCATCCCACATGGATGTTGGTGAAACGTCCCTTGTGATCCACCAGTGCATGCAGCACCATTGAAAAGTACTCCTTGCAGTTTATGTACTGGGTGTCCTGGTGCTCCGGTGCCAAAATAGGGATATGGGTTCCATCTATCGCCCCACCACAGTTAGGGAATCCCATTGCAGCAAAGCCATCCACTATGACCTGCACATTTCCTAGAGTCACTACCTTTGGTAGCAGCAGCTCAGTGATTGCTTTGGCTACTTGCATCACAGCAGCCCCCACAGTAGATTTTCCCACTCCAAATTGATTCCCGACTGACCGGTAGCTGTTTGGCGTTGCAAGCTTCCACAGGGCTATTGCCACTCGCTTCTCAACTGTGAGGGCTGCTCTCATCTTGGTATTCTGGCGCTTCAGGGCAGGGGAAAGCAAAACACAAAGTTCCATGAAAGTGCCCTTACGCATGCGAAAGTTTAGCAGCCACTGGGAATCATCCCAGACCTGCAACACTATGCGGTTCTATCAGTCTGTGCTTGTTTCCCGGACCCAGAATCGGCGTTCCACAGCTATAATCTGCTCCATTAACAGCATGATCTCCAAAGTGCCGGGGACCAAGGTTTGAGAGAATTCTGTGTCCATGTCCTCATCACTCTCTTCGGCGCACTGCCATAGCCGCCATCTCCTCACCTGGTTTTTCAGGTCCTGGTTCAGCATAGGCTGCACGATAATGCATGAGGTGTTTACAATGTTCACGACTGCTGCCTTGAACTGAGCAGGCTCCATGCTTGCCATGGTATGGTGTCTGCACAGTTCACCCAGGGAAAAAAGGCATGAAACAGTTGTCTGCCGTTGCTTTCATGGATGGAGGGGGAGGATGTACCCAGAACCACCAGGGACAATGTTTTTTGCCCCATCAGGCACTGGGATCTCAATCCAGAATTCCAATGGGTGGGAGAGACTGCAGGATCTATGGAATAGCTACCCACAGTGCAACGCTCCGGAAATTGATGCTATCCTTGGTACATGGACGCACACCGCCGAATTAATGTACTTAGTGTGGTCACATGCGCTCGACTTTATACAATCTGTTTCCAAAAATCGATTTCTGTAAAATCGGAGTAATCCCATAGTGTAGACATACCCAAAGTGGGTTTTTCTTCCTTATTATGTTGTATGTGAACCTATGTGACTCTTACTATTTTGCATGGATACTGTGTATGTCTCAGTTTCTCTCTGTATTGCACCAATGCCTAGGTGGTGGGAATAAGGGTGTGTGACTTTTGCTGAGACCCTCGGGGCCAGGTGAGGCAGCTCCAGCTGCCTGCATGTAAGTGATGGATGGTGCCCTTTGTAATCTGAGACCCAGGAAAGGGTTGTGACCAGGTGACACTTTTCCCGGGAAACGCCACAAAGACGGAGGTGGAGCAACAGGCATGTCAGAGGTCAGGTCACTGGAACCTGGGGAGTCTCCTGTTTGGGACTCAGAGTAGGAAGTCAAAGACATCCGGCCCGAGATCCCACCAAAATAGACTTTGCTGAATGTTGCTGATTTCTGTGCTAATGCTCTATTCTGCACTGTGTTCCTGTCAACTAATAAACTTTGGTTTACATGCTGGCTGAGAGTCACATCTGACTGCAGAGTCGGGGTGCAGGGCCCTCTGGCTTCCCTGAGGGTCCCAGCCAGGTGGATCTGCCAAGGGGAAGGGTAGTGTGAATGGGTGCTGAATGCTCCAAAGTCAGACCAGGAAGGCTATAGCCGAGGAGGTTCCTTGCCCTGGACAGCGTGCTCAGAGGGGAGTCACGCCACCTCACAGTCCTGTCTGACTTCATGCAGAGAAGTTGTTCCAGCGCATTGGATCTATGACTCCATCACAGACATATGGCTCAATTTCCTTTAAGCTTGTCAGCAGCTATTATGTCAGCTCACTGCAGCACAGAGAAAGCAGGGGATCACAAGCTCAGCCCTGTGAGTGGATTCCAGGCCGCTATGGTGAGTCGTTCTGGAATCAGAACAAGTAGCAGATTCATTGCCCCTTCCTGTGAAGTTGTCAGAGTCCCTCTCCTGAGGTTTTGTGCAGTTGCATTACAGCAGTACCCTGAGACTGCCATGTAAGAGAGAGCTCCTGAATGCAGGGGTGAGAACGCTGCCAGCTCTGCTGGGAAGCTGACAGGTTTGAGTGGAGAATGAGAAGATGGTCTCTTGGCCTCCTTCAAGTGCCCTATTGGTATTTACTGTGAGTGTGCATGCAGTCTATGTGCCTGGGACTGGAAATGCTTCAGTAGCAGCAGCTGTTGGTGTGTGCCCTGATCTTTGCCCTTGGTTGGGAGCACTATGGGGCAGTGCAGAATAACTGCTCTCCAGTTCCTTTCTACTTCTTGTGGTCTGGGATGGAACCCTTCTGCCTCTGTAGCCTTCTAGCTTTTGCTCTAACTTTTGTAAATATTTTTTATATTAGATAGTTGGTAAGTCATGGAATCACAGAACCAGAGGGTAGAAAGGACGGCAAGGGTCATCTAATCTAACCCCCTGCCACGATGCAGGATTTGTTGTGTCTAAACCATCCAAGACAGATGCTCTCCAACCTCCTTTTGAAAACCTTCATATAAGGAGCTTCCACAACTTCCCTGACTGTCTGTCTGTTCCATTGTCCTCCTGTTCTTACAGGTAGGAAGTTTTCCCTGAGGTGTAATCTAAATCTGCTACGATGTAGTTTGAACCCACTGCCTCTTATCTTGCCTTCTATGGCAAGAGAAAACAACTTTTCTCCATCTTTTTTTTATGGCAACTTTTCAGGTATTTGAAGACTGCTAGCCTGTCCCTCCTCCCTTAATCTCTTTTCCAAACTAAACATATCCAGGTCCTTCAAGTCATCATTAGTGGGGCTGTTTGGAGAACATAGTATGCCCAGGGACCTGGGCTTCAAACCCTGACTGTGCTGCTCTCAAGTCTTCCTGGTAAGTGAACTGCATAGAGCTTCCTGTGCTGCCTTTTGGGGAAATCACGTGTTCCATCCAAGTGAGATCTGCCACTTCTTTCCTCCTTAGATGTTCACACTCGCAGGCATACAATGGAACTCTCCATGAGGACCCATCTGATCTGGGACCTTCTGACTCTCCATCTCATCAGCCAGAGCCTCTGGGAGTGGCCCTCCAGCAGCAACACTTTCAGCTTGGAATCCCCCAGCAGGCCCAAGGACTCCACAAAATGGACGCATGAAGGGGGTCAGGAGAAGTTCAACAAGTGACAGTAACTGGGGCACTAAGTAAGAGTGATTGCAGTATAATTAAGTTCAAAATCCTTGGGGGCAGGAAGGGAACCAAACAGTGACACAGGGACACTAATGCTCATAGAGTTCAATAAAAGGAGAAGGTACATCAATAAGGCTCTTAAGGCAGAAGGAAAGGAAGTCAAATCTTCAGAGATGGGTTGGAAGCTGCTAAAAGACACAGTCCTAGAGTCTCAGAAGGCATGCTGACCACAGAGCAAAAAGGGAACCAGGAATGCCAGGTGGAAACCATTCCGCCTAAATGGCAAGATTCAAGAGGTAATTTAAGCCAAACAGATATCCTTCAAAAACTGGAAATCTGACCCTGGTGAAGCCAATAAGCAGAAGCACGAATTACAGCAGGCGATAGGTCAGAGCGAGATAAGGAGACTAAGATGGATTTTGAAGAGCAAACAGTGAAAAATTCAAGTATGTCAAAAGAAGAACTCCTACAAAAGAATAGCTGGGTCTCTGGGATATCTAAGTTTAGAAGTGCAATTAAGAAAGAGAAGAGTGTTTCTGAGAAACTAAATATTTGCATCAGTCTTCACCACAGAGGATGTTCACAAGATGCTTTCACAGGGCTGCTTTTTCTGGTAATAAGCATGAAGCAGTAGCACCAGTTGAGGTGAAGTATTAGTGCTGGAATAAACTGTTAATTTAAAAAGCCTGAAATCATGACGCACTGATGGTTGCATCCGAGAGTTCTGAAGGAGCCTGGCAGAGCTATTTGCAAAACCATATCATCTCACTAAAAACAGCTACGCGACCAGAAGATTGGTGGGCAACAGCATCTATTTCAAAAGGCTCTGGAGTGATTATTCTGTTAAATAAACATGTTAAAAACTACAGGACCATATAAAGTGCTCATAAGAATATTAAACAAATTAGCCAAAAACCTCTCAATGGTGTTTTTGTTTTTGTTTTTCATTTAATAAATCTTGGACCAGTGCTAGGATGACCAGACAGCAAATGTGAAAAAATTGGGATGGAGCTACGGGGTAATAGGAGCCTATATAAGAGAGAGACCCAAAAATCGGGACTGTCCCTATAAAATTGGGACATCTGGTCACCCTAACCAGTATGAGTAAGGCCAGTTAGCCAACACTGATCCTGGGCAGTAACATGAAAAGGCAGATGTGGGATGCAATCATTAATAATGCTGCCATCCATTAATTCTTTAAGTTAGTCAACATGGTTTTATGGAAAATAGCTCATCAAACAAATGGGGGTTTTGTTTGGGGTTTTTTAGTTTTTTGTTGGTTGATAAAATGAACGATTGATCTGATATATTTGAACTTCTGTAAGGTGTTTGACTTAGTCCCATACAACATTCTGGTTAAATGATGAGCAGTCTGGCTCTCTTGCTCACTGTCTGTAATCAGTGTAGCACATTGCGACCGGGGTCCTAGTGGGGCCAGCTGTGGTCACTCAATTAGGGTGAACTGCAAAGAATGGGGCAGACAATCCCCATAAATCTGATGGATATTCTAATACTTAAATTCACCAGGCCAGCACAAAACAGTTTTTCTTTATTATCTTACTGATTACTCAGACATCCAAACAACACAGTTCCCTTAAAGTGATCCAGCCTCAGGCCTCCATCCAGGTACTTAAGGCAAATATGATGTTTTCTCAAAATTTTATTTCATTATATAAAATAAAAGGTTCTACCAGTCCGAAAGGATTGGACACATTACATCCCAGGTTAACGAATTTTACCTTACCCAAATACATACTACAGCCATTTCTTATTAACAAAACTAAAATTTGTTAAAAACAAGAGTGTGGTTAAAAGACATGAGTTCAATTCATTTAGGTGCAGATTCATAGCAGAGATGATGAGCTTTGTAGTTGCAAAGAGTTCTTTCAGAAATAATTGATAAGTTATATGTCCAAATATCATATTCAAGGCATACCAACATAACTGGGTTCTCAAACTTCCCCTGATGAAACCTAAGCAGATCTGAGACAACAGAATCAGGACCCAAGGATCTTTCATACAATTTCATGTCTTTTGACAAGTTGGGAGTTATTAGCATGACTTTGAAGGAGATCCATCACAGGCATTTAGCTACAGAATTAACATAAGGCAATTTGCGTGTTCCTCTGCCATTCACAGATTACTTGCTATACATTTCACAGAGAGATAAATACAGAGATCCTGTGTTTACAATTCATTTAAACAGGGTGTTCTTTTGACCTCTGAATTATCAGAATACAGCATAGACAGGGACTGTTGATTACATTGTCAACCCTATTCATCTGTAAATACACAAAAACACAAACATTATCTCCCTACAAGTCTTGGGGGGGGGGTGTATTTATTTTGCAGGATGTTTGACTCATGGCTAGAAAGGGTTACTTACACACACTCACTCTCTCACTCTCTCTCTCTCGCCATGGTTTAATTCTCCAATGAGGCTGTTTCTGCAACCATCCCCAGAGCAATGTCCCCTAACAGCTGTAGGCTTAATTGAAAGCAGGTTAAGAAATGTTCCTCTCGCTAACACTCAGATGCTCAACTCCCAGTGGGGTCCAAACCCCAAATAAATCTGTTATACCCTGTATAAAGCTTATAGCGGGTGAACAGTTTATGAGTTTACCCTGTATAACACTGAGAGAGAGAGAGGCACACTGTTTGGGTCCTCCCCCGCACATGTATTAATACATACTGTGGGTTAATTAATGAGTAAAAAAGTGATTTTATTAAATACAGAAAATAGGATTTAAGTGGTTCCAAGTAGTAACAGACAGAACAAAGTGAATTACCAAGCAAAATAAAATAGGATATGCAAGTGTACGTCTAATATGGTAAGAAAACTGAATACAGATAAAAACCTCACCCTCAGAGGAATTCCAGTGAGCTCCCTTTTACAGACTAGTCTGGGTCCAGCAATCACTCACAGCCCTCAGGTATCCTTGGGGGAGGAGAGGCTCTCTCTTGAGCTAACTGAAGACCAAATGGAGGGGACGCCCAGGGGTTTAAATAGACTTTCTTTTGTGAGTGGAGACCCCTTCCTCTCTCCTATGCAAAGTCCAGCTCCAAGATGGAGTTTTGGAGTCACAGGGGCAAGTCACATGTCCATGCATGACTCAGTTTTTACAGGCAGCAGCCATTGTTTACATGCTACTGTGAATGTCTTCAGGTAGACTTCTTGTGTGGATGGAAGCCTTCCAAGATTCATTGTCCTTTAAGTGTTTCTTGACTGGGCACTTAATTTGCACATTCCTTTCTTAAGAAGCTGACCAAATGCTTTACTAAGGCTACTTAGAAATCAAGCATGTACACAGTCAATATTCATAAATTTGAATACAACAATGATGCATGTAAATAGGATGCATAGATTCAGTAGATCATAACCTTTACAGAGCGATGTTACATGGCATATGTAGCATAAAACATATTCCAGTTCTGTCATATATATACATTCAGAAGCATATTGCCATAAAGCCTTATAGGGTACACGGTCACACCCCTTTCAAAATATTTCAGGCCATGATGACCCCTTCTCCCTGCCCCCCAGGTGATGACCACTCCCATCCCCCACCATGGCACCCTGGCCTGTGTGCTGCTGCTGGGGCAGTGCTGTCTTTAGAGCTGGGTGGCCGGTCAGCAGCTGCTGCTCTCCATGCATGACTGACAGCTGGAGCACTGCTAGGCACAGGTTGACAGCTCGTGACCACCACCCCATGTAATAATCTTATGACCCCCCCTAGTTTCAGAACCCCTGGTCTAGACCATCCCTGATGGGGTTTGTCAAAACTGTTTTTAAAAATCCCCAACAATGAAGATGCCACAACCTCCCTATAGTCCAGTGCTTAACCACCCTGACAGGAGGTTTTGCCTAATGTCCAACCTAAACATCCCTTGCTGCAATTTAAGCACATTGTGTCTTGTCCTGTCCTCAGCGGTAAGAAAAACCATTTTTCTCCCTCCTCTTTGTAACAACCTTTTACATACTTGAAAACTGTTATCATGCCCCCCTCTCAGTCGTCTCTTCTCCAGACTAAACAAACCCAATTTTTTTTTCAATCTTCACTCATATGTCATGTTTTCTAGACCTTTAATCATTTTTGTTGCTCTTTTCTGGGATCTTCTCTAATTTGTTGCCATCTTTCCTGAAATGTGGCACCCAAAGCTGGCTACAATGCACTAGATGAGGCCTAATCAGCATGGTATAAAGCAGAAGAATTACTTCTCATGTCTTGCTTACAACACTCCTGCTAGTACAGCCCAGAATGATGTTTGCTTTTTTTTGCAACAGTGTTACACAGTTCACCCATATTTAGCTTGTGATCCACTATAACCACCAATCCCTTGCCCCTGTATTTAGCCTGTCTGAAGTGCTGAGTGCTCCTGCTGCTGGGGAATGGAATCCTGCATGGGGGGACGGGGCCGGCGGTGGGTTAGGGAGCTGGACAGGAGCAGCTTCTCTCAATAAGTGGTGGTGCTTATATAGCCAGGCCCTAGTCAGCATGACTTGCAGCTGTAAGTCATGGTATCTAAGGCAGCCCAATGACCCCTGAGGGAGAGTTCCCAAGTCTAGGGGGCAGGTCTCTGGCAGTGAGAGTTGGACACCTAGCTGCCCTTTAACAATTTCTCCCACCGTATAGCAACTTTGACCAGAGCATAACTGGAACGCAGGCCCGCCTTAAAAGGCCAGCAGACTGCTACTGTCTGCGTGGGCGGGAGGGGGCAGGAGAGGTGCTGGGGACTTTGCTAAAAGGTGCTGATTTTTGTGCTAAAAAGTTCTGTTCTACACTGTGTTCCTGTTGACTGATAAGCCACCTGTTTTACACGCTGGCTGAGAGTCACGTCTGACTATGGAGCGGGGGCGCAGGGCCCTCTGGCTTCCCCAGGGGTCCCGTCCAGCTGGACCCACCAGGAGGACTGGTACAGTGGAAACGGATGCTGAATGCTCCAAGGTCAGATCAGAAAGGCCATAGCTGAGGAGGTGCCTTACCCTGGACAGCATGACTGCAGGGAGTCACACCCCTTCCCCCCCCTCCCCCCAAGCCCTGGCTGGCTTCATACAGAGCACTTCCAGAGCATCAGACCTGTGACTCTGTCACAGGGGGTAGCTCTGCATGGGAGTGAGGCGGGGGAAGGAGATAGGGCTGGGGGGGCAGCTCTGCACAGGGAGAGCTCCGTGTGGGGGAGCAGTTCTGTGTAGGTGGGAGGGAGAGGCTCGGGGGGAAGCTGTGTGTGGGAGAGGGGTGCAGGAAAGGGGCTGGGGGGCAGCTTTGCATGGAGAGAGAAGAAGGGCTAAGAGGGAGTGCTGGGTGGGGGGCAGCTCTGTGTGGGTAGGAGGGGGTCAGAAGAGATGCTAAGGGGAGCTTGGTGTGGGAGGGAGCGGTGCAGGAAAGGGGCTGGGGGGGGCAGCTCTGCATGGGGAGCGGAGAAGGGCTTAGGGGGACTGCCGTGTGGGGGGTGGGGGCAGCTCTGTACAGGTGGGAGGGAGGTGCTGTGTATGGGGAGGGGAATGTCAATTCTGTGCAGGAGAGAGAGAGGAAGGTAGCAGGAGAGTAGCTGTGGGGGGGAAGCACTGCATGGGAGGGAGGGAGCAGGCAAGGGGCTGGGGGGCGGGGTGGTTCCCGCACAAGGGCAATATGCTCAGTGCTCTCCTGCTTCTGGCCTTGCTGGGGAGGGAGAGCATCAGAGGATAGAGGTAGGGCAGGGCCAGTATTCCTGCCTTGGGGGCGGGGAGGGCACCCCGACTGGCCCAGGTGCTGTGGGGCCATACTGTAATCCCCCCTGCATTTAAGGCACCCAGGCAGCAACATGCCCTCTGATTGGCCTGAATTTCACCTAAGGTTGCCAACTTTCTAATTGCTCAAACCCAAACACCCTTGTCCCACCCTTTCTCTGAGGCCCTGCCCCCCCACTCCATCCCCAGTCCTGCCTCCCCCCCACCCTCACTCACTTTCACCAGGCTGGGGCAGGGGTTTGGGGTGAGTGGGTCAAGGGGGTCAGAGTGGCAGAGAGCTCCAGGCTGTGCCTGGGGGTTGGGGTGCAGGTTGGGGTGCTGTGTGTGAGCTCTGGGAGGGTGTTTGGATGCAGGAGGGGCCCCAGGCCTGGGGCAGGGGATTGGGGTTAGGAGCGGGCAGGACTGGCACTAGGATTTTGAACGCCCTAGGCAGACGGCAATTTCAACACCCCGCGCGCTGGTCCCGCGGCTCTGCTGGAGCTGCCGCAGTGGTGTCTGCGGGAGGTCCACCGGAGCAGCCAACTGCCCGCAGGCACGACTGCGGCAGCTCCATGGGAGCTGCCTGGCGCCACCTCCGGACACCCTGGGCTGCCGGCTGCCGTGGCGGCGCCCTGACCCAGGGGACACCCTGGACTACTGGGGCGGCGCCCTGACCCAGGGTGCCGGCTGCCGCGGAGGCGCACTGAGCCCGGGGTTTCCCTGGGCCAGAGGACCCCTGCCCCTGGGCTGCCGGCTGCCGCAGCGGCGCCCTGACCCTGGGGAACCCCTGGGCTGCCGGCTGCTGCCGGCAGCTCAGACTCCCTCTCTGTCCCAGCAGCAGCGGCTGCTCAACCATTTAAAAAAAAATTGGGGGGCACTTTTTGGCACCCTCAAATCTCGGCGCCCTAGGCAACCGCCTAGTCTGCCTAAATGGTTGCACTGGCCCTGGGAAAGGGTGAGGAATGCAGGCTCAGACCAGGTGGTGCTTTGGGCAGCTCCCAGATGCAGCCGGCCTGTCCAACCATGCATGGAGACGCACACCCCCGGCCACCCCTGCGGCTAGGAGCCAGACGTACCAGCCACTTCTGGGATCTGTGTGGAGCCAGGGCAGGCAGGGAGCCTGCCTTAGCCCCGCTGTGCTGCTGACCGTACTTTTAGCAGCCTATTAGAATCTCCCAGATTGGTGTCAGTAGCCACCAGGAGAGTGATTCTGATGCTTGGAGACTCCCAGCCAAGCCGGGAGGGTTGGTAGCCCTAATTGCACCCAAGGGCATGACACTGTGAGCCGGCTCAGCATCCAGCCCGAAGAGAGCTCCGTAAGCCCCAGTATGGGGGAAGCAGCACTGGCTGAGGTAGGAGCAAAAAGCTGGAGGCATACCTTTTTTAAGGGAGCACCCATGACGTGCCTAATACTGTTTTCTCAATTCTTGATGCTAAATTTGTTAGTCTCAGAACTCTGTTGGATTTTCTTTTGTCCCAGCCTGGCAGGAAAAGCCCAGGAGCCTGAGAGGGGTCTAGGGAAGCTGTGAAGGCGAGACCAACTCCCCGACAGCCATCCAGCAAAGGCCTTGGACTCACCCTCTCCCTTGCTGGGAGTCGGGAGCGAGTGCTTTGCACAACCCCTAGAGCACCTGGCCCAAACCTCAGCCACTTTAATAGGCCAAATTTTTACATGCCGATTTTGCATGAAATCTGGAAACGCAGCCTCTGCACAGCATATTGGATACATTACATGAGCTAAACTGCATGAAAGTCCTGTCCTGGGGCCATGACCTGTTGGGTAGAGGGGTGTGCTGGTGCCATTGCCACAGGACACAGCTCAGTTATTCAATATTTGCATTTTATTTCAGTTGACAGCTACAGCCCAGTAGCTGGAAGCCATTTCCTGGCCTCAGGCTCATGGCCCCTTTATGAACCACTTTGGCCGGGCCAGTGTCTTACCAGGTTGCATGGCCTGGCTTTAGGCAAGTTTGTCTTTGCAGCATGTGTGGAGAGGCACTCAGCTTTCTCTGCTGCAGGCCCATGATGACAGGCTGATGTCAAACACGGGAGCCTGCAGTTGGCGATGGCCCCAGCTCTCAGGCTGGTGCTGGTGCTCGGAGGGGCCTGGAGCTGGCAGCGCTATGTCTGGAGCACGCAGGTCTGGACTGAGGGGCGCAGGCTGATTCTGCCTCGTCTCTGTCTGTTGTATTCAGTGTTACGCAAGGCCAGTCAGTCAGAGTGTCACATGCACTGGCATCGAACTCTCTTACACACAGCACATAACAGGGCCTCTGTACATTATAATTCACCCCAAACTCCTCTTTCCAGCAAGTCCTTTCCTTCTGGCCACTGGGCCCAGTAAGGTGTCCTCAGAGACTGCTTGTGTGCTGGGATTCCCAGGCAGCAGCTTACTCAGCCAAAGCTGCCAGCACTGGAGGTGAGAGTGACTCTGAGCAGCAGACGCTGGGTTCCTTGTGGTGAGCAGTGGATCCAGACCTAGATGGGCCCGAGTCAGGTCCAAAGCACTCGGAGCACCCCACCCAACCAGCTGGGTTCAAACATGAGACAAGGCCAGCTGTGGGAGGACAGCTCAGAGCAGCACTGCTGCAATAAATTACTTGGCATCAGGCCAATAATTTATATGGTGCTTGTGGTGGGTGGAGGGTAAAAGTTCAGGGGCTGGGGAAGCAGCTTGCTTGGCTGAGACTGCAGCCCCGCCGTCTCTGGCGCCATGTGCTGGCCTGGCACCCTCAGGCGCTCTTCCACAGACGGCCCTTCTCGCCCTTCTCCGGGGGCAGCTCTTCCGTCAGAAAGAGGTAGGAGCTGATGGCTTCTCGCAGGCCCAGGCTGACAGGGGACTCCCCTTCTTGGGCTGGAGCCTCTGAAAACAGGGCCGAGCTACAGACAGAAGAGAGGGATGCTTAGCACAGTCACGCTATTCACTAGCAGCCTGGCACCCGCCGGACCTGGCCCTGCCCCCCACTCTAGCCAGTGTCAGCATTACT
This sequence comes from Gopherus flavomarginatus, assembly GCF_025201925.1. Lineage (NCBI taxonomy): Eukaryota > Metazoa > Chordata > Testudines > Testudinidae > Gopherus > Gopherus flavomarginatus. The sequence goes on from NC_066627.1 coordinate 21,747,512, forward strand.
GGCACCAAAGCTAAGCACCAGCCTAGAGGCAGACAGGCCCCAGCCTGAGCTGCTGCATCCCTTTGTGTCTGGTGAGTCCTTGGAGGCCCCCTGCCTGCTCAGCACCCAGACCTTGGGAGCCGGGCACCCTAGAACCTGCACCCAGATGGGCAAGGAGTGGGCAGGGGGCATTGCAGGTCTCCCCACAGCAGGGCTCCCCCCCGCAGTGCACAAGGAGGGCTCCACTCCTGCCATCCCAAAGAGCAGTGGAGCCGCTCCAGCCCCTGCATGAGTGAGGGGCAGCACCCTCCGCTACCAGCAGCTTCCTACCTGTCAAGCTCCTGCCAGTTGAGAGACGATTTGTTGACAACCACAGGCAGAGCCAGGTTCTGGGCTGGGACTTGAACTGCTCCTTGGATGAAGCATGGCTCCTTGAGGAGGCAGCACAACCCGTCCCCGATTTCTGAGGCAGAGAAGCAGGGAGCATCAGCAATGGTGTCCCGTTCACCCGCCCCCCGGAACATGCACACCCTGCGTGCAGCACAGACACGTGCACCGGTGCGTGGCCACGCAGGCTGGCTCCTCTGCTGGGGTGTCAGCTGCAGTAACAGGCGCCCTACTCACACCAAGGGGCAGCTGGAACTGAGCAGAGCAGGCCGGTGAGCACTGCCGCTCAGGATCACGTAGTGCAGGCTGCTCATTGCTGGGGGGCTGGAGCACTCTGCTGAGAGATGCTGGGCAGCTAGACCACACCCAGCATCCACAGGCCTGCTTTGCAGACACATCTCTGCAGCCGTGACCCCTGCAAGTCACGTGCACAGTGGGATGGGCTTGGGGTGAGCAGGGAAGAGCATGCAGCCCACCCCCCACCCCAAGTACATGGGGGCAGCGTAGTCAGATGTGGCCAAGCCTGGCTCTGGGCCGCACGCTCCTCACTGGAGCATGGGTAGTAGGGCCCAAGGAGTGGCCCTGTCACGAGGTAGGCATAGCACGGAGGGGTGATACTAACCCGGGACTCTTACGCCTGCTCCAAGCAACACCATCCCTAAAGACAAGGGTCTATTCCTGGATTCATGGCACCTGTGCCCCCCACCCCAGAAAATGGGGCTAAGAGCTCAGGCTGGGGAGGAATGGGGGCAGGGGGGCTGGGGCTGCTTGCCCAGTCCCTGCGCTCTGGCTGTCCCAGGGTGAGCTTGGCACCCAGAGCTCTTTGGTGAGTCTCCTTTTCTCCCCCCTCGCTGCTCCTCCCCTGGTCTTTGGGGCTCTGCAGGCCCCGGGCTGCGCACATTGATCACCCACTTCCCACTGGGGCAGGGGCAGTTACCGGAGTAATAGTCCACCAGCTCCTGCAGGCTGGGGAAGGTGAGGCGTGGGGCGATGTAAAGCCAGCCGTTCTCCAGGCGGTTGATGCGATAGTGTTTGACGGAGTCCCAGGAGGAGAGGTTGGTGCGCCTGACTGACAAGGAGTAGCAGCCTGCAAGGGGAGAGATCACGATGCAAAGCCTGGCTCCAGCACACTGCCATGGCCGGGGGCACAGCGCTGAGTTGGGGCAGGGGGCTCCTGCCACACCAGCATGTTGGCTTCATTGCAACTGCACTGGGCCCAAGCCCTTGGCAAAGGCCCCGGGGTGTTAGGAGCATTGCAGACTATGGGCGGAGCTGAACACTGCACGCTGATTGGCGAAGGGAACAGCCCTATTGGGCACATCGGCCAATTGACAACAGCAAAATGAGATTTTCACAAGCTAGGGTCTGACTGGCCAATGTTCTGTGCCACAAGCCAAGCTGATCAGCTGCTGGACAGCCATGGGGCTGCTGGCCAGGATAGGCTTTGCCGCCCTTATGCCAGCCGACCCTCCTGCCCCCACATCAGACAAGGTGAGACACCCTCTTGTCTTTGGAAACCCACTCCAGAGAGCCAGCCGGCTGCCTGGCTGCAGGCAGCACCCTGGGCTGTGTGCTTATCCCCATCGAGCAGTGCGGGAGGGAGCCCCACCTGTGGGAAGCTCACTGACGCACACTAGCCAGCCCGCTGGCGGGGTCACTCCCCTGTCCCGGCACGCACAGCACGGTTTTCAGTTCCTACGCTGGTAACTGAATGCTGCAGGAAGCTTTCTGCCTGGGGGCAGTGGAGTGGGGGGGAGGGAAGTGTGACACAAACGCAGTGTACTCAGGAAACCGCTGGGCTCAGCAGCCAGCTAAAGCTGCAGGTGCAAGTGATCGGAGATAAGGCCACTGTTCTACACATCGCCGTTATGTGCACCGCAGATGAGGCAGGAGGCCTCAGTCAATAACACATCAAACTCAGCCCTTGAAACTGTTGATCGTCTGGCCCCTGAGCCAGCAGGTGCCTGCTTCCTACCGTAAGTGGCCCTGGGGAAGGCAATGGGAATCCTGAGCACAACACACAGCAGCTGGTGTGTGCGGGGGCAGGCTCCCACTTTTAAAGAACTTGTGCTTCCCTTGGGGATGGCGCATGCTGTGGCCATGCTGGGCCAGCTGGGGCCGAACAGCCCGGGCCTGACTCAGCTCTGACCTGCTGGGCTGTCACTCCTCAGCAGCAGCCAGCCTCTGCCTTGGATCGCTAATGATTGATTTAGCAGGGCTTTTAGGGAAAGGTACAGGTCCGGTTCTGGACCCCAGCCCTGCTCCACTAACACCAAGGAGGAACTAACACTTCTAAGAGAGCCCAGGATTTTCAGCAAAATCTTTGCTTGTGCCCTGGGGCCACTCTAAGTTATGCTGGGACCATTTCAGCTCCAGCCTGCAGCAGTAGCGCAGAACTGGAAAGGTGCCAATATCACACCTGAGATCAGGGCTCTGACCTCAGTGGAAACAGGTGTGCTGCTGCTGCTTCGCCTAGCCTGGCAAACAGCCGCTGCAGTGGGTGAACTTCCCCTCACACCAGCCCTCCCTTTCGCGCACAGCCCAAGCAACAAGCAGCGAAGGCCCACCCCTGGGCTCTGTGCTCCCCCAGGGTGTGTAGGGGCCAGTTTGGTGGCTGTTTCAACGAGCAGCCTTTTAGCAGCAATTCCAGCAGCAGCTGCAGCTCTCATGCGCTTTGCACCCGAGAGCCCTTTGTCCCATCTCTGTCATTCCCCACGAGCCACCCTCCGGGGAGAGGCCAGACTGGGCTGGGGGTGCACAGAAATTCCCTGCTCAGGTGCCAGGCTGTGCCCAACAACAGGTGCCAGCTCAGGCTAGACTCTGTCCTCAGCCACACTGATGGCAGCAGCCCAGAAATCTCGGTGACCCTGGAGCCCTTCCCCTATCAGGGACTGTCTGGGCATGGCAGGAGGTGCTGTGGGGTGAGCTCTGGGGCTGGGACACTGCCCACATGTGGGGCTGGTAGCCTCGGGTTGGATAGTGCCCAGACATCTCGCTGCAGGACTCCTGCTCACTAAGAGGAAGCAGCCCCATGGTTCCTGCCCCTCGGCTCCAGCCCGGCTGGCAGGTAGTGGGTGCTTGGCAGCGGCTCTGTGGAGTCTTTTACCTTGCCTGGTCTGGCTCTCTCGGATCAGGAAGGAACCGCTGTGGTTGCACGGCAGAAGCAGCAGCTCCTCGGCTTTCTCCCGGCTAACGCCCTCATACAGCCACCTGGCAGCAATGACAGGACACTGAGCACCAGAGAGTGGCAGAAGGCAGCCCCACTCCTGGGCCATCCCAGCGCCCTGCCCCCCAGAACAGGCAGGGCTCAGCCCTCCCCCACTATGGGGACAGCCCTGCCTTAGCAGGGGACAGACTGGGTGGTCCCATTCCTGGCTCCTACCCAAGCCCAGGCCGTTCGTTACATTTGGCCCAGGCTTCCTCTGGAACGGCTGCGCTGGCTAACAGCACACAGCAATACAGTGTGGGCGTGGAGACCGGCAGTGAAAAGCAATGGGAATGTAGGAAGGCAGACAGGCCAGGCAGCACTGTTACACCTTCCCCACACACAGGAACCCCAAGGTGCCTTCCACGCCCACAAGTGGTCAGGACTCAATGGCACAACAGGAATAACATGGTGTCCAGGAAGCTGACTACGGTGTTCAGCCAAGAACCCAACCCGTCAGGCTGCATCTTCCTGGAACACTGCCCCCAGCCCCCTGTCAGCACCACACTGAAGGCAGCACAGAGCCCCCGGCACCACGCTGAGGCTTCAGCAACACCAGCACCACATCTTGCAGCACCCAGGGCTGCACGCTGATCACTGGCCACAGCCGGCCCATACGAAGTGGCAGCAGAAGCTCTGCAGCTGCAGGACACAAGCCCAATACTTGGTTTCTCAGTCTCCCACTCAGCCTGCCTTCCAGAGCAGTGTTTGCCCTGGGGGCAGATCCAGGGGAGAGGAGCAGGACCATGGGAACCATTCAGGAGGTAGGAAGGCGGGGCTGGGGGGTCTGCTCAGCTGGCTTTTACTGGCTGTGAACTAACTGCACAATTCTCCAGGGCATTTAGTGTCCATGCTCCCGATGGGTCATTCTGTGGGTCCGGAGCCACTGCCGAATGGGAGCTCTAGTGACGCTGGACGTTCTAGGCCATGACCCAGGTCTGTGAAGCACCTACATGTTTTGGGCACTACAAAAAAGTAATTATTATAGCGGCCATGCCAAATTCCTCAGTCAGCTGGCATTGTTCCACTTCCCGAATGCCCCTAACCTACCCCAGCATGCCTGGCAACGTGGCTATTCCAGGGTGAAAGCCCAGCACCATGTAGCCAATTGACACATCTGGGCCAATTTGAAATTCACTCCAAGGAATAGCTGAGGGTCTCCCACGTGCTGGCCTGTCAGTGTCACTCTGTGTGGCCAGCGTCTAGCACGGTGGGGCCTGGGCTGTGACTGGGGCTGCCACGGTACAATCCCAAAGCGTATTCTGGAGAATTGCTGCAAAGTGGTTGGTTTCGCATCTAGTGAGGCCTGAGTTCTGCATTTCAGCCCCAGCACTGGGAAGAGCAGGAGACAATAGCTGGGGGAAGGGGAGAGGAAGCTGTGGCTCAGCGGGTGTCGCTCAGGGGGTCTCAGCTGCATGTGAGCTCCCTGCCATCTGGGTAGCAGAGTGCACCACATGCTCAGCTCTAGGGCTGTCTGCGCTTCACCTAGAGCCCGACCCCCTGACCAGAGAGGCCATACAGATTTGTCCTCTGACAGCAGCTGGGTCCCCTCCATGCGCCAGCCTCAGTCCTGGGATAGGCCCCATCTCAGCCCCCCATGCCCTGAGACCATGTGGACAGCGCCAGCAGAGACGGGAGAGGTGGCCTGGAGCATGGAGACTGCTGCCCCTCCTCTCTAGCTGTGCGTCCGTGAGGCATTTGGGTGGGGCTCTGGGCCCCTGGCACTGCCAGAGTGCACTGACCCCGTGGGCACCTATGGCCTGCGGAGCCCCAGGTGCTGTTCCAGCCCCGCTGCCTGTCTGGCACAGCCACGCGCGGTGACTCACCCAGCCTGCAAACAGCCACCAGTAACACTACTCTCCTGTGCATTCCCACCACATTTGCTTGCATGGGAGTGTTTGCAGGGGCCGTGCCTTCCTGTGTCTGTGCAGCACCTGGTGCCAGGGACCCTGACCCCGCACTGCCATGATACAGCACTAAACAGCAGCACTGATAACGCCAGGCCCGCAGGCTCCTACCTATGCCACACCTTCGCCACATGGCTGCTGGGGACCGAACACTCCTTGCCGGTGACTAGTGACACCACGTTCCACCATTCCCCATCCCTGGAAGAGAGAAGAGTTTCCAGGAACGCCACAGCCACATGCCTCTAAACAAGGCCCATGGCTGTGCTGTGTTGGTAGTCCAGCAGCTTCTTGCCTGGCTTGGTCCCCCTGCCCCCAGTATGTATAGCCAGCCATCTCGGCCCACTGAGCTCACCAAGGGCCTCTTTGTTGCTGCGTCTGAGTTTCTGGGGGCTCCTGAAATCAAAGCAGTGGGGCTCGATGCCATGGGAGCTTGAAACGTGCTTGCAGGGCATGGTCCCCACACAGCCCAACACCGTTCCCGTGGGGGACAAGGCTTGCCAGGAGCCAGGAATGGGTCAGCAGAAGCTGCTCCCCTGTGATGTCTCCACGTTCTGGCTCCTGGCGCCCGGCAGAGGCCTGTGCGAGCCCCAGGCCGGAGGCAGGCTCCAGCATATGTCCCAGCAGGCAGGATTGCAGGGCATGTGAAATATATGACTAGAGCGTCTCCTAGAGCTCCCCAGGGCCTGGGGAAGCCGCAGGCTGCAGTGCTGGTGGCCGTGGCCGTGTGTTTAGAGGCCATGCGTCTCAGGGAGGGGATGGGGGCAGAGCCCCGGTGCGCCAACCTTGTCCAGCCTGGCACAGTACAGTGAGAGCTTGGGCACAGCCTGGTGAGCACCCTAGTGCTGGGGAGGTCCCAATCTCCTCTCCAGGCCCTGGGGTAGCACTTGGGGTTGAGGGACTTACTCAGATAGGACGTTCAGCTGCTCGCCTGGTCGCAGGATGGTCTCTGCCTGCCCCCCAGCAGGGAAAGAGCACAAGGCAACTGCCACGTAGCTGTTCAGACCTGTCGAGAGACCACAGCACCTCAGAGCACAGCACTGCCCTTTCCTGCCCACGGGGGCAGCGCCCGCGGCCTCGCGAGAGGGGCAGAGCAGTGCCGGGGTGAGTGGGCCCACGGCTCCCAGTGGGTGCCCAGAGAAGGGATATGTGCAGGAACAGACTTTGTGGTATGCCCCTGGCCTGGCAGCGGTACTGACTCTTGTGAGAGATCATATTTTCTTTAGAGCCCCAGCTCCCAGAGCTGTGGGGGTGCAGGAGAATCGGGGCTTTTAGGAAAAAGTCAGTGGCCAGCCCCAAAATCCAGAAAGCATAGCCCTGAAGCTGAAGAGCACACCTCCCCACCCACAAGCCACAGAGTGCGACCCCCCACCCAAGCCGGACAGCACACCCTCAGAAGCCACAGAGCGTGACCCCACAAGCCAGAGAGCACAGCCCCAAAGCTGGAGTGCACCCCCTCCCCCAAGCCAGAGAGCATGGCCCCTCCCACCTCAGAAAGTTACAGCCAAAGACACCCCCCACCCAACTATTAGGATTTTTTTTTTTATTGAAGGATTTTAAGCCAATCTCATGCTTTTTGGGGGCCTGGTGGTGAGATCTGCATGTGAGAGGTCAGCAGCACAGCACTAGCCCCCACTGCAGGAGTCCTGCTTGGATTTATATCCCTCACCCATGCAACTGCAGTGTGTCTGTGGGGGGGGGGTCAGCCCCACACTGGGCCCCTTGCATTTGGCACTGTGGGACTTGCCTAGTTGCAGGGGCTATAGATGACCACTGGAGGGCGCTGGGCAGGGTCAGGGTTTCTAGCAGTGCTGGGGGAAGGGTGGGGTGTCTGCTCTGCACTGTACACAGCTTCCTCAAAGGCCTTGGTTCCAGGCCCAGCCAGCCACAGGTCACTTGGGTTTTGCTCACGCCCACGAGTTCATAGAATCATAGAATATTAGGGTTGGAAGAGTCCTCAGGAGGTCTAGTCCAACCCCCGGCTCAAAGCAGGACCAACCCCAAGTAAATAATCCTAGCCAGGGCTTTGTCAAGCTGGGCTTAAGAACCTTTACGGATGGAGATTCCACCACCTCCCTAGGTAACCCATTCCAGTGCTTCACCACCCTCTTAGTAAAATAGCTTTTCCTAATATCCAAACTAGACCTCTCCCACTGCAAGTTGAGACCATTGCTCCTTGTTCTGTCATCTGCCACCACTGAGAACGGCCTAACTCCATCCTCTTTGGAACCCCCCTTCAGGTAGTTGAAGGCTGCTATCAAATCCCCCCTCACTCTTCTCTTCTGCAGACTAAATAAGCCCAGTTCCACCAGCCTCTCCTCATAAGTCATGTGCCCCAACCCCCTAATAATTTTCTTTGCCCTCTGCTGGATTCTCTCCAATTTGCCCACATCCTTTCTGGGGGGCCCAAAACTGAAGGCAATCATAGGCACCGACTCCGTGGGAGCTTCAGGGCTGGAGCACCCATGGGGAAAAAATAGTGGGTGCTCTGCACCCACCGGCAGCCAAGCTCCCCGCCCCACCTCACCTCCTCCTCTGTCTCCATCTCCTTCCCTGAGTGTGCCACGTCCTAGTTCCTTTGCCTACCTCCCAATGCTTGCAGCCACCAAACAGCTGTAGCAAGCTCTGGGAGGGAGGGGGGAGGAGCGGGAACATGGTATGCTCAGGGGAGGAGGCAGGGCCAGGTGGGAATTTGGAGAAGGAATCGAATAGGGGCAGGGACTTTGGAGAAGGGGTTGTAATGGGGGCTGGGCAGGGGTGGAGTCGGGGTGGGGCCAGGGGCCATTAGAAGTCGGCGCCTATGGACGCAATACTCCAGATGTGGCCTCACCAGTGCTGAATAGAGGCGGAATAGAATTGCCTGTTTGGCGCACAGCCTGGATTGCTGGAGCAGGTTGACTTGGCTGAGGCCAGGCCCCCCAGCCGCTCTCAGACCCCATTAGGAAAGCTAAGAACCAGCCTGTTTTCTTCTGCTCTGCCTGTGGGGCTGGGATGCAGCCACCTGTTGCCAACCCCTGCATCACTGGGGCTGCCTTGCTGCCAGGCTCTGCATGCTCCTGCCTCCCAGCTCTCCTGGGGCACGCCCTGGCTCAGACTGCGGTCCCAGGTCATTGCAGGCCACCGGGGCCTAGTGCAAACAGGCAGAAGCCGTGTCAGATGCAGCCCTCGTTCTGTGCAGGAAGAGGTGCCGGCCTTTCCTGCCAGCCTCATTCCTGAGCTTGTCCTGGGTGCCTCAGAGCTGGGCCAGAGCGGGCAGAGGGACACTGTCAGGCTTCCAGCAAAGGACACCCCGAAGCGCACATCAGCTGGGCAGCAGTGTGGGGAGGGAGAGGAGCCTTGTGCAGACCAGGTGGGGGAAATGAGCAGGTTACTGGTGCTCTGGGGGCCCACAGCTTTGGCATCTTGCCAGATTTTCCCCACGCTAAAGCCAGCTGCTCGGTACCCTGTCCTGCTCCTCCATGCTAGAGAAGCTGTCTGGCCATTGGGCAGCCAGGCCCCTGCCCCCCTCGCTGCTGGAGGACATGGCAGGGTCTCAGGCGGCTTTGAACAGTGATGCTCCGCAGGCTGGAACCTGAGCTGCATGTGTCCTGCTGGCAATGGAAGAGGCTGATTCCTAGGGCTCTGCGCTGAGCCAGCGGGCCTAGCATGATGACAGGGTAGGCATGGGGCAGAAGGGGGCGCTGCAGTGCCCCATGGGATGGATTCAGGATGGGGTTGTTGTGCACAGGCTGGGAACCCTGAGCCCACATCTCACCGGTGCTCAGGGCTGCAAAGGGGCCATGATTCCTACCTGTCTGCACGGGGGCAGTGGCCTGCATGGCAGCAGCTGGGCTGGGCTGAATGACAAGCTGCTTGCTCCTGCTGGGCAAACTTCCCATCCTTCCCGGGCACCTGCGGGGCCTCAGCAGACAGCTCTGAGCTTCTGCAGCAGGGAGAGAAATCTGAAAAACCAAGGGATGGCTAAATGCTTGAACTTGTGGGCTGCTGCCTGCACTGCTCCCTGTCCACCCCTGGTCTTGTGGGATCCCTGCCCTCCCCACAGCAAGGGCCTTCAATGAGGCTTTCAAATGGCTGACTGGTTCTCAGCATAAGGTGGCCCAAGCAGCTGCCCAGGCAAAGCCACATCCTGCTAGGGTGGGCCGTGCCCTGAGCTATGCACAGCCAGGGCTACATGGTGTGAGAGACGGTGGCCTGCCTGGGCTGCTGGTGCTGTCTGCTTGCCCTGGCTGTTCACACACATGCAGGTACAGGCCTGCGCATTCACACCCACCCATACAACCCCCCGCTCATTGGCGCGTTAGCCTCGGCCATGTTTATAAAATTGCCCCATTTGGCTGTTATGTGTTGTGCCCCTCTGAGCACAGGCACTGGGGCCAACGGGGCACGTGGAGCCTTGTTTGGGTGGTTTTCTGTGTTGTTGCTCTCGGTTTAACCTGACCAGCCCCAGCGTGTCGCAGGCTGGGTGGGCTTGGGAACACTCCGAGCCCAGAGGTTCCTGCTGCAACACAAAGGGGAACTGGGGGCTTACGGCAGTAGGGCATTGCCCCAGAGTCACGCCAGAGAAGAGTTTGATGTATCTGGACAGGGCCTCCCCCATTAACCGGGTCAGGGACACCACAGCCCCACTGAGGCAGGCAGGCTGCGAGGTCATGGCAGCCGGCTGGTGGGGAGAGCGATACAGAATGGCCAGGGGCTGCACAACACAGCACTGCATTTGCCCCTCCTAATGAGACCCAAGGGAATGGCTCAGGGCAGTGATGACGGATGCCATGGAGATCTCGTGCCTAAGAGCACCCCAGGGGCCTGCCAGTCTCTGGTCATTGAAGATACCGAAGTAATTCTTACCAGAGAGGGCTGGTGGCCAACTGCCACTGTGGGGGTCTAGGCCCTGTGTAGCTAACTGTCCCCTACTCCCTGCAGCATCAGCTGGCTATGGCAGGCCACATTGTCTTGTTGCCTAAGTACCAGCACATACACACAGACCCTTGGGACATCGGTTTCCTCTGCTGCCGTCCCCCCTCACCTCCAATGCCAAACTGGGGCATGGTGGCATTGCAAGTTTTTAAACAGCTGCTGCACTACACCCCAGAGGTGACTGCATTTCAGTGGTGAGTGAAATGACCCCAATCTCACAGGGAGAGCTGTGAGCCTTAGTTCATCACTGTTTGTAAAGGGCTTTGCGTGCATGGGCTGAATGGGATGAGCATGTTATCACAGCGTCTCATCACACAGTCACGGCTCTCCCCCATTTCCTCTGACTCAGCTCCGGGCCCACAGAAAACGGGTTCAGACAGAGCTACAGCAACTGAACAGGGCACGTGCTGGCTCTGCTGCCCTGAGGAACAGGACTGGAGTGAGGGCTGACCAGTCGGCAGCTGCACCCTTTCCTTCCTCCCTCATTAGGGTATCTGACAGCAGGCAGGAGACAGGTTATTCAAAGCTCTGTCTTCATTATGTGCAGCCCATCCGTTCAAAACAGGCCCCTGGGCCAGAGCTCACCAGCCCCCAGCACCCCGCTTCCCCCAGAGGAAAATCTTGTTCCACTTACTTGACTCTCATCTCAACGAAGACGCTACAGGGCTCCTCAGAGCTCGGCAGATGCTGTGCAGAGTCTGCAGTGTCACCCCTCCTGCTGCGGCAGGCTGCCTAGGGCAGGAGTCACTCCAGTGCTGGACAAAATCCACCTGCACACAGGGAGGCACTAGGACTCCTCTGAGCCCACCACTGCAGGCTCTCCCAGCTGGTGGCTCCCCCTGTGCAGTGCAGAGCCCACCACTGCAGGCTCTCCCAGCTGGTGGCTCCCCCTGTGCAGTGCAGAGCCCACCACTGCAGGCTCTCCCAGCTGGTGGCTCCCCCTGTGCAGTGCAGAGCCCACCACTGCAGGCTCTCCCAGCTGGTGGCTCCCCCTGTGCAGTGCAGAGCCCACCACTGCAGGCTCTCCGAACTGCTAGATTATGCTGTTCAGAACCCCTCGGCAGCAGGTCCCTGTCTCTCTCCTAGGTGCCGCTGTCCTCTGGTACTAGAAACTTCTGTGTAGCTTATTGAGTGTGAGGTGTGTGACAGGAGGGAGCTGGCTGGGGCTGCGGAGCCACGACCCATTCACATTTCCTGTGACGTGCGCAAGTGCTGGAGAGGAGGCTGGAGCACTGGTTTCTGTTTCTGCTCAGAGAGCAGCTGCTTGCAGCATCCTGTTTCCATGGGGGCAGGTGTCACTGTGGATGGGGACAGACCCATATCTGCTGGTACTGGCTGGCAGCCCTGGGGAAGGGTGCAGGGGCAAGACACCCCGTCCTCTGGAGCCAGCCTTGAGAACATGGCAAGCTGGTGAATTCCTCCCTGGGATTGGACTCTGGGTTTTAACACACACACACACACACACACACACACACCTCTGAACCTCCTCCCCATACAGGTACAGACACCTGAACCCCTCCTCCTGTACATGTATGTACACCTGATTCTCTCCCCCTATGTATAGGCATGTATGGCTGAACCCCTCCCCCCAGTACAGGTACAGACACCTGAACCCCTCCTCCTGTACATGTATGTACACCTGATTCTCTCCCCCTATGTATAGGCATGTATGGCTGAACTCCTCTCCCCAGTACAGGTACATACACCTGAACCCCTCCCCCCAGTACAGGTACATACACCTGAACCCCCAATACAGGTACAGACATCTGAACACACCCACTCATGTACAGGCATATGCGCCTACACCCACAAGCTTCAAACAGCCCCTTGGTTTCCTGGTGCAGGTATAAAATAACCCTCCAGGCATTTAGCCCCTTGGGTGGGCAGGCAGGCTGGACTGCTGAGGAGCCAAGAAAGCCCAGGAAGGGCCCAGAGAGCCAGGCAGCTGATTGGCTCCTGCTGTCCCCCCATTCAAAGCAGGTGGAAATGCTCCTTGAGCGGCCTCCCCGTGACCCCGTGTTTCACAATGCTTTCACACAGGGGTCAGCCACTCTGTGCAGTGCCACGCAGGGCAGCGTGAAGGCCCCTGGATCAGCTGTGGTGCCAGCTGTAACCTGCTGGCCTTGGGCGCATGGGGCCAATTACCCATTTATTACCCGCTAACAGCTCGCTCCCTAATGGGATTCTGCATCTGAGCCCTCCTGCCCATCCAAGAGCCCCGCGTGCTTTGGCCCAGCCCCCAGTTCTGACCTGTCAGCTGAGAGCAAATGCCCCAGCCTGAAGCAGGGCATTCTGGGTGCAGAGCCTCCACTGTAATGCACACACCATGCTGCTCTAGGCATGGGGCTGGAGTTAGCAGGGAGGAAGAGGCAGGCTGGCGGCACGGGCACAGTATTCCTGGCTGATGGGCAGCATTGCCCTGTGCTCAGGGCAGCGATAAGTCCCTGTCAATGGAAGAACAGTGGGCTGATTCCAAACAAGTCAGCACGTTGGGCTGTGAATGCTGTGCAGGGTTGCTTAGCTCCCAGCTGCAGTGCAGGAGATCTTATCTGCCCCAGCATCTAAAATAACCTGTGTGTCACCACGCCATCACCACACTCCAGCCCACGTGCTTATGCTGAAGAGGAGGAGGCAGCTTCATGGAAACTGTGTGACGGTGCCTGGGTGCTATGAGCATGCACAGCCGCCAGCCAGTGGCTTGCTGAATATTGGGGCAATTCACCAGAGCTCCCCCACCCCCGAAACCCACACAGGGCCCTGAGTCCCAGCAATGCTGGCTCCTTGCCAAGCCCGTAGCCCCTGTATGCAGGTCACAGGCCATTCTGTTCGCTGGTTCCAGCCACTCTCTTGCCTAAGCTCTGATGCAGGCAGGCGCCAGGCTCCATTGCTGCTCACAGGGGGCGTCATCTGAACGTCTGAGTGAAGCTGGATATTATATTTGTGTTAGATCAATGCATGTTGTGCGGTGGAGGCCGGACTCAAAAGAGAGACAGCCTCGCTGGCTGGGTGGGGACCTTCTGCAGGGCAATCCTGCTGTACTGGAGGAAGTTACCTGCAACTGAAGAGCACAAACCGAGCACACACGACTTGTCCTCTCCTAGTTTTAGAAAGCCTGGCCAAGGTTAGAGGAAGTAACATACCAACATAGACTCAGACTTTAAGGTCAGAAGAGACCATCATGATAATCCAGTCTGACCTCTTGCACAACGCAGGCCACAGAATCTCACCCACCCACTCCTGTAACAAACCCCCTAACCTATGTCTGAGTTACTGAAGTCCTCAGATCATGGCACAGAGAATCCTCCAGCAAGTGACCTGTGCCTCATGCTGCAGAGGAAGGCGAAAAACCTCCAGGGCCTCTGCCAATCTGCCCTGGAGGAAAATTCATTCCCAACCCCAGATATGGCAATCAGTTAAACCCTGAGCATGTGGGCAAGACTCACCAGCCAGCACCCAGGAAAGAATTCTCTGTAGTAACTCAGATCAGGGTTAATGTCTCTTTCACCTGAAAAAAAAGTAACCTGAAGCACCTGACCAGAGGACCAATCAGGAAACCGGATTTTTTCAACTCTGGGTGGAGGAAAGTTTGTGTCTGAGTTCTTTGTTTTCTGCCTGCATCTCTCTCAGCTAGACAAGGATTTTTCTATTTCCTGCTTTCTAATCTTCTGTTTCCCAGTTTTAAGTACAAAGAGGTCAAATAGTGAGTTATATGATTTTTTTTCTTTTGTATTTACATGTCTATAGTTGCTGGAGTGCTTTGAATTGTATTCTTTTTGAATAAGGCTGTTTATTCAATATTCTTTTAAGCAAATGACCCTGTATGTGTCACCTTAATACAGAGAGACCATTTTTATGTATTTTTCTTTCTTTTTATATAAAGCTTTCTTTTTAAGACCTGTTGGAGTTTTTCTTTAGTGGGGAATTCCAGGGAATTGAGTCTGTGCTCACCAGGGAATTGGTGGGAGGAAGAAGTCAGGGGGAAAATCTCTTTGTGTTAAATTTACTAAGCCTGACTTTGCATTCCCTCTGGGTGAGAGGGGAAGAGAGATTAACTCTCGGTACTTCTGTTTTCCAAGGCTGGAAACGGGGAGGGTGGAATCCCTCTGCTTAGATTCACGGAGGTTGCTTCTGTGTATCTCTCCAGGAGCACCTGGAGGGGGGAAGAGAAAAAATTTATTTCCCTTTGTTGTGAGACTCAAGGGTTTGGGTCTTGGGGTCCCCAGGGAAGGTTTTTGTGGGGACCAGAGTGCCCCAAAACACTCTAAATTTTTGGGTGGTGGCAGCAGTACCAGGTCCAAGCTGGTAATTAAGCTTGGAGGTTTTCATGCTAACCCCCATATTTTGGACGCTAAGGTCCAAATCTGGGACTAGGTTATATGACAATCCCATCACAGACCATTGGGCATATTTACCGCTAATAATCAAAGATCAATTAATTGCCAGAATTAGGCTATCCCATCATACCATCCCCTCCATTAACTTATCAAGCTTATTCTTTAAGCCAGATATGTCTTTTGCCCCCACTACTCCCCTCAGAAGGCTGTTCCAGAACTTCACTCCTCTAATGGTTAGAAATCATCATCTAATTTCAAGTCTAAACTTCCTGATGGCCAGTTTATATCCATTTGTTCTTGTGTCCACACTGGTACTGATCTTAAATAATTCCTCTCCATCCCTGATATTTATCCTTCTGATATATTTATAAAGAGCAATCACATCTCCCCTCAGCCTTCTTTTGGTTAGGCTAAACAAGCCAAGCTCTTTGAGTCTCCTTTCTTAAGACTGGTTTTCCATTCCTCAGATCATCCTGGTAGCCCTTCTCTGTACCTCTTCCAGTTTGAATTCATCCTTCTTAAACATGGGAGACCAGAACTGCACACAATATTCCAGATGAGTTCTCACCAGTGCCTTGTATAATAGTACTAACACCTCCTTATCTCTACTGGAAATACTTCCCCTGATGCATCCCAAGACCGCATTAGCTTTTTACACAGCCATATCACATTGGTGGCTCATAGTCATCCTGTGATCAATCAATACTCTGAGATCCTTCTCCTCCTCTGTTACCTCCAACTGATGTGTCCCCAATTTATAACCAAAATTATTGTTATCGATCCCTAAATGTATGACCTTGCACTTTTCACTATTAAATTTCATCCTGTTACACCTCTACCCCAATATAATGCTACCTGATATAACACAAATTCGGATATAACATGGTAAAGCAGCGCTCCGGCGGGGAGGGGCGGAGGCTGCGCACTCTGGTGGATCAAAGCAAGTTCGATATAACAACGTTTCACCTATAATGCAGTAAGATTTTATGGCTCCCGAGGACAGCGTTATATCGAGGTGGAGGTGTACTATTACTCCAGTTTACAAGGTCATCCAGATTTTCCTGTATGATATCCCGGTCCTTCTCTCCATTGTCAATACCTCCTAGCTTTGTGTCATCCACAAACTTTATTAGCACATTCCCACTTTTTGTGCCAAGGTCAGTAATTAAAAGATTAAATAAGATTGGTCCCCAAACTGATCTCTGAGGAACTCCACTAGTAACCTCCCTGCAGCCTGATAGTTCACTTTTCAGTACGACACGTTGTAGTCTCCCCTTTAACCAGTTCCTTATGCACCTTTCGATTTTCATATTGATCCCCATCTTTTCCAACATAGCTAATAATTCCCCACGTGGAACCATATCAAATGCCTTACTGAAATCGAGGTGAATTAGATCCACTGCGTTTGTCTAAAAAATCTGTTACCTTCTTAAAGAAGGAAATCAGGTTGGTTTGGCACAATCTGCCTTTTATAAAACCATGTTGTATTTTGTCCCAATTACCATTGACCTCAATGTCCTTAACTACTTTCTCCTTCAAATTTTTCTCCAAGACCTTACATACTACAGATGTCAAACTAACAGGTCTATAGTTACTCAGATCACCTTTTTTTCCTTTAAAAATAGGAACTATGTTAGCAAATCTCCAGTCGTACGGTACAACCCCTGAGTTTACTGATTCATTAAAAATTCTTGCTAATGGGCTTGCAATTTCATGTGCCAGTTCCTTTAATATTCTTGGATGAAGATTATCTGGGCCCTCCGATTTAGTCCCATTAAGCTGTTTGAGTTTGGCTTCTGCCTCGGATGTGGTAATATCCACCTCCATATCCTCATTCCCATTTGTCATCCTACCTTTATGCCTAAGCTCTTCATTAGCTTCATTAAAGACTGAGGTGAAGTATTTGTTTAGATATTGGACAATGCCTAGATTATCCTTAACCTCCATTCCAGCCTCAGTGTTTAGCAGTCCCACTTCTTCTTTCTTTATTTTCTTCTTATTTATATGGCTATAGAACCTTTTACTATTGGTTTTAATTCCCTTTGCAAGGTCCAATTCTGCATGGCTTTTGGCCTTTCTCACTTTATCCCTGCATGTTCTGACCTCAACAAGGTAGCTTTCATTGCTAATCCCGCCCATCTTCCACTCCTTGTAGGCTTTCTGCTTTTTCTTAATCACCTCTCTGAGATGCTTGCTTATCCAGCTTGGTCTACAACTCCTGCCTGTGGGTTTTTTCCCCGTTCTTGGGATGCAGGCTTCTGATAGTTTCTGCAACTTTGACGAAGTAATTCCAGGCCTCCCTTAGATTCACAAGTTCTTCAGTCCAATCTACTTCCCTAACTAATTTCCTTAATTTTTTAAAGTTAGCCTGTTTGAAATAAAAAACCCTAGTCATAGATCTATTTTTGTTTATCCTTCCATCTAGTTTGAACTGAATTAGCTCATGATCACTTGAACCAAGATTGTCCCCTACAACCATTTCTTCTATGAGGTCCTCACTATTCATCAAAACCAAATCTAAAATGGCATCCCCTCTTGTTGGTTCTTCAACTACTTGGTGAAGAAATCCATCAGCTATCGCATTCAGGAAAATCTGAGCCCTATTATTATTACTAGCACTTGTCCTCCAGTCTGTATCTGGGAAGTAAAAGTCTCCCATGATCACACAATTCCCATTAGAGTTTAAGCAGCAAAGAGTCCTGTGGCACCTTATAGACTAACAGACGTTTTGGAGCATGAGCTTTCATGAGTGAATACCCACTTCGCTGGATGCAAGTGGGCATCCGACGAAGTGGGTATTCACCCACGAAAGCTCATGCTCTAAAACGTCTGTTAGTCTATAAGGTGCCACAGGACTCTTTGCTGCTTTTACAGATCCAGACTAACACGGCTACCCCTCTGATACCTGACATTAGTGTTTACTTCATTAAAAAAATTAAAGAGGTCTCTATCCATATCCAAAACGGATCCCGGCGGTCTGTAGCACACCCCAAGCACTATCCCAGGGGAGGCTCTAGCAGCTTTCTTTCCCAATGTGATTTTTGCCCAGATAGACTCTGTGCTATTCATTCTATTACTTCTTATTTCTTTACAGTCTACCTCATGACTGATATACAATGCTACTCCACCACCTTTGCCTTTATTTCTGCCTTTCCTAAACAGCACATACCCTTCAATACCTGTACTCCAGTCATGACTACTATTGCACCATGCTTCTGTTATCCCTATAATATCTGGTTTCACTTCCTGCTCCAGTAGCTCTAGTTCCTCCATTTTGTTACCTAGGTTCCTCGCATTAGTGTACAAACATCTTAATTTTGGCCATTTGGCTTCACTGACATTCTTTACCTGATTAGGCCCAGACATTCTACTATCAGTATCACCTATTAGACTGGTATCTACACTACCCTTCCTCTGTATGTCCATTCTCCTACCCATGGCTGTATCCTTTCTTACTTCATTTTCTTCCCTCTCAATGTTAAATTCCGGCGTAGAGATTACCTGGACATCTCCCAACCACCTCCTCCCAGTTCCTAGTTTAAAGCTCTCTTAATCAGTTGTGCCAGCCTCCATCCTCGAAGTCTATTTCCCTCCCTACTCAGGTGAATTCCATCCTGAAAGAACAGTCCTCTGTCCATGAATGCTTCCCAGTGGCCATACATCCCAAAGCCTTCCTTATAGCACCACTGCCTGAGCCATCTGTTAATCCTCATAATCCTGTCACACCTTTGTTGCCTTTCTCTAGGAAGAGGCAGAATCCCACTGAAGATCACCTGAGCCTCGATTTCCTTAAGCGTCTTCTCCAGCCTGCATAGTCTCCCTTGATACGTTCCAGCGAGAATCTAGCCGTATCATTTGTTCCCACAGGAAGGACAATCAGCGGATTCTTTCCCGCTCCCGTTAGGATCCTCTTCAGCCTCAGATCCACATCCTGTATCTTAGCACCTGGCAGACAGCACACCCTTCTGTTCTCTGGATCAGCTCTAGTTACAGGCCTGTCTATTCTTCTCAGTAAGGAGTCCCCAGTCACGTAGACCTGCCTTTTCCTGGTGACAGTGTGATTCTCCAGTCTATCCCCTGCTCCCTCTGGCTGCAAGTCCTCTTGATTCCTATTGTCCCTTGCAATCCTTTGCAACCCATCCAGTATCCTCCCAGGGCTCGTATTTGGTGTCATCTCCATTGACTCTTCCCCTCTTCCTATAGCACTAGCTGCTCTTCTCTCTTCCCTTGCCCTCCCACCTTCAGCAACCACCTGCTGTGCCCCTTCTTCATTTTCCAACTCAGCAAACCTGTTCCTGAGCTCTATTTCTCCTTCACTAGCCCGTCTTTTCCTCTGCCTGGTTCCCTTAGTCACATGCTTCCACTGTCCACTTCCCTTACTCAGCAGTCTCCCCTCAGAGTTCTTTGGTCCTGCTTTCATCTGCAAGTCTGAGATTATCCCTTCACCCTCCTCATGTCTTTGCTCCATCATCTGCTCGAACCCCCTTTTAAACTCAGCCAGAGTTTCCACTTGTATCTCCAATCCTCGGATTTTTTCTTTCATCAGTTCTATCAGGCGGCACTTCATGCAGACAAAACTCTTTTCAGGTACCCTCTCCAGGATCATGTACATGCCGCAGCTTCCACATCCAGTCATCCTCATTGTGTCTTCCACTGCTGCCTCTATATCAGTCATAGCCTTCCCACCTAAAACCTGTTAGCCCGGGAAACGCAAACCAAACCAAAACACCACCACCCACAGCAAAAAAAAACCTCAACAGGGTCCAGAACACCGGCAGAACACCACCCACTCCCTTCCCTGGCCTGTCTATTCCTCTGCCTAGCTCTCTTAGTCTCCCTCTCAAACTCCCCTTGCAAACGCCCACTCAAAACTCCCCTGTTTACAGCCCTGTTGGCTGGCTCCTGTGCCGCTGTAGCTGTCTGTGTCGCTGCTTGACTGGCTGGCTACCTTTATAGGACCCCCTAAGCAGAGATGCCCCGCCTTCTAATCAGGGCTCAGCTTCTCTCCCAGCACACTGCCCCTACCAGCCTCCATGCATATAACTACAAAATACAGAAACCTTCTCCTCCAACAGAACTCCCACTGAAACTCCCATTTACAGTTCTGTTTGCTGGCTCCTGTGCTGCTGCAGCTCCAGGATGGTGCCTCTGGGGGCATAAGGAAGCATCCCAGGAGTATAGGGAATCCCAGACCAAGCAAGGCCAACAGTCCATTTAGTTCAGTATCCTTTGGCCAGCAATGACTAAGCCAGATGCTATAGGGAAATGTGCAAGGAGCCTGTGGTGGGCAATAATGGAATACCCAGCCCATAGAGGAAACTTCTTCTAACCCTATGAGGGGTCAGCATGTGCCCTGGAGCTGCTATACCTCTGGTGCAGTGTCTGTGGCTGCTCTCCTTATCCATATAAATGTCCAGTCCTTGCTGTCTCCTGCTATGCCCTTGTAGCAATGAGTTCCACAGGCTGGTTACATGGTGTGCGGAAACAGATTTCCTTTCACATGTTGCCTGCCAGTTCCATTGGGTGTCCCCTTCTTCTAGTGCAGTGGTTTTCACCCTTTTTTTCATATTCAGACCCCTAAACATTTTTGAATGAAGGTGCAGAGCCCTTTGGAAATATTAGACAGTCTGCAGACCACCAGGGGTCGACAGACCACAAGTTGGGAAAAAAAAAAAAAAAGGTTATTCACCTTTCGTAACTGTTGTTCTTCAAGATGTGTTGCTCCTGTCCATTCCAATTAGGTGTATGTGCACTGCGTGCACAGTCGTTGGAAAGTTTTTCCCCTAACAGCATCATCGGGTCTGCTGTGGAGCCCCTGGAGTGGCGCCTTTATAGTACTCAATATATGATCTTGTCAACCCGGCGCCCCCTCAGTTCCTTCTTGCCAGCTATTCTGACAGAGGGGAAGGCGGTGGGTTTGGAATACATGTGAGCAACACATTTCAAAGAACAACAGTTACGAGGGGTAACCATTTTTTCTTCTTTGAGTGATTGCTCATCTCGATTCCAATTAGGTGACTCACAAGCCTTACCAACGTGGTGGGGTTGGAGTTAAGAGAACACCGATTGCAGCTGGTTCGATTTTCTGAAGGGTTTAGTGCGCTCGATGTAGAAAGCTAGTGCGCTGCGAACATCAAGGGAGTGGAGCCGCTGTTCCCTGGTACTGGCATGAGGCTTAGAGTAAAAGACAGGTAGGAAAATGTCCTGACTGGCGTGGAAGTGCAACACCACCTTGGGGAGAAAGGCCGGATGTGGCCTGAATTGCACCTTATCCTTGTGGAAAACCACGTAAGGTGGGTCAGAGGGGAGGGCCTTTAGTTCAGACACCCTCCTCGCAGACATAACGGTGACCAGGAATACTACCTTCCATGACAGGTATAGAAGTGAGCAAATTGCCAGTGGTTCAAATGGGGGCCCCATGAGCCTGGAAAGGACCAGGTTAAGGTCTCATGCAGGGACAGGCTGCCGGATCTGGGGATATAGACGGTCCAAACCTTTAAGGAAGCGGCTAACCATAGGGTTGGCGAAGATAGATCGACCAGATGCTCCTGGGTGGAAGGCCGAGATATGGAGGACACTTCCAGGCCTTGTTGTTTCAGGTGTAGGAGGTACTCCAAGATGAGAGGTACCAGTGCCTGGAGGGGGCGTGTACGATGCTGGTCACACCAACACGAAAATCTCTTCCACTTTACCAGATACGTAGCTGTGGTGGAGGTCTTCCTGCTGCCGAGGAGGACCTTACTTGTTCTGAGCCGAGAAGTTCCATGGGTTTCAGCCAGGAAGCTTCCAAGCCGTGAGGTGGAGGGACTGTAGGTTGTGGTGATGGAGGCGATCATGGTCCTGAGTGAGTAAGTCAAGGAGGAGAGGTAATGTAACCGATGCGTCCACCGACAGCTCCAGTAGCGTAGTCTACCAGTGTGAAGGCCACGCTGGGGCTATCAGAATTACCTTTGCTCCCTCCCTGCGGACCTCCAACAGGACCCTGTTCACGAGAGGGAACAGGGGAAAGGCATAGAGCAGGCGGCCTCTCCAGGGTAGCAGGAATGCATCCATGAGGGAGCCTGGGCTGCAACCCTGGAAGGAGCAGAACATTGGGCACTTCATATTGCATCAGGTGGCAAACAGGTTGATCTGGGGGAAACCCCCACCTTTGGAAAATGAGATGTATGACATTCGGTGAGATGGGCCACTCGTGTGTGTGGAAGGACCTGCTGAAGTGCTTCACCAGCGTGTTCTGAACTCCTGGTAGAAAGGATGCTTCCAGGTGAATGGAGTGGGCTGTGCAGAACTCCCACAGCTGGAGGGTCTCCCAGCATAGGGGAGAGGAATAGAATCTCCCTTGCTTGTTGATGTAAAACATGGCAGTGGTGTTGTCCATTAGAATCGCTACGCACTGGCCTTATAGTCAGGCCTGTAAGGCCTGGCAAGCTAAGTGCACTGCCCTCAGCTCCTTGACATTGATATGTAGGGAAAGAGGGGAGGGATAGCTCAGTGTTTTGAGCATTGGCCTGCTAAACCCAGGGCTGTGAGTTCAATCCTTGAGGGGGCCATATAGGGATCTAGGGCAAAAATCTATCTGGGGATTGGTCCTGCTTTGAGCAGGGGGTTGGACTAGATGACCTCCTGAGGTCCCTTCCAATCCTGATATTCTGTGAAAGCTCGGCCTGTGACCAGAGACCCAGTGTCTGGAGGCCCCTCATCCCAGAGCTGATGTGTCCATAACCAGGAACAAGGAAAGTTGAGGATTATGGAAGGGGACTCCTCTGCATACCACTTGGGAGTTGAGCCACCAGCAAAGGAACATAAAGGACCTGCCCTGGTAGTATGACCACTGAATTCAAGCTGTTGTGCCCTGGGTGGTAGGCCAAGGTGAGCCATGCCTGCAACGGTCTGATCTGCAGCCTGGAGTGATCAGTCACGTACATGCAAGAAGCTTTGTAACCGAGGAGACTCAGGCACACCGTTGTGGTTGGGAACTGCTGGAGGCTTTGAATGATGTCCGTGATGGCTTGGAATTGGGACTCCGGCAGAAGGGCTCACACCTGGACAGAGTCTAACACTGAATTCTGTTCTCTGGGTCGGTTCCAGGGTTGACTTACCCAAGTTGAGGAGGAGACACAGCTGCTCAAACATGAACCTGACCAAATGGATTTGGGACGGCACCTGTGCCCTGATGCAGCCCCTAAGCAGCCAGTCATCAAGGTAGGGGTATATTTGCACCTGCTGACGACCAAGGAAAGCAGCACTTGGTGAACACTCGGGGGGCTGTTGAGAGGCCGAATGGTAGGGCAGTGAATTGGTAATGCTTGTGGTTGGCCATGAAGCATAGGAAGCGCCTGTGTGCTGTATGATCGCTGTGTGGAAATACCTGTCCTTTATGTTGAGGGCAGTGTACTAGTTTCTTGGATCCAGGCAGAGACAAAACAAAGAGCTAGGTAAAGGTGGAAAATTTGCTGAGCAAGACGCCACAGTTCCAATGACCGTCACTGGCGGTAAGAAGTAACTGAAGAGGCACTGGGTTGGCAGAGTCATATATTGAGTGCCATGAAGGCTCCACAGCTGACTTGACGGGTGCTGCTAGGGGAAAAACTTTCTGATGACCGTGCATGAGCAATCGCTCAAAGAACCACTGTTCCAGGATTATGAAGAGATTTGAATCGGAGCAGGCAGCTGGAGAGAGAACACATACAGCACAGTACTGTGTGCGAGCCAAGCTCCGACAGGGCCTGGGACCCCCGTGTCTGGCTCAGACATGCCTGCTCCCTGGAGCCAGCCAACCTATGAACAGGGGCATTTGGATGGGGTCTGCGCACATTTCCAGCCCTCAGCTCCTGAGGTGGCACTTTCTCAGGCTCACTCGCCCTGGTTGTGAGGGGCCTGGCTGGGGTTTGGTGCAAGCCAGCCCCAGCCCTGCCCCGTTTGGCATTGTTATGGAGATGTCTGCCCAGACCACGGTGCTGAGCTGCACGGCTAGTTCTGCGCCCCTCCCTAAGAGCTGTGGATCAGTCAGGTCACAGCCCAGGCCGCGCTGCAGGCAGGGAGCCACAGGCTTTGCAGCACCAGCCGCTAGAAAGGGTTTGGGGCCTGATCCCCATGGTGGCTGCTTCGTGCCCTGCTCAGTCCCTCCTGCTACCACCACAGTACAGCCTGCACCTGGCCCAGTGCTGGGGGAGGCAGGACTCCTCACCACCCACAGGAGCAGCCCCCCCAGCCCGGCAATGCAGAATCCAGCTCTCCTAGCACTGCTGCAAGGTTCGATTTGAAACCATTGATTCTCATAATTACCAGATTCTGCTGCTCTTGGAACTGCAGGGAACTAGCCCCAGGCAGAGCTGGCAAGGGGCAGGGGAGGGGGCACAGTGTAGGCAGCACTGCTTTGTCCTGCCCTGCAGCTGCCCCTGCTATCCAGGCCTAGGCCTTTGTGCAAACTGGGCAGCCTCGTGCCTTGCAGCTGGGGAGCAGAGTGAGGCCAGACTATCACTGGAGTAACCTCCAGGACAACCCAGGTGGAGGGTAGGCTGTCCCTGCTGTGAGGGAAGCCCCCGCCCCCATTTGGGTTCTGCAGCAAGGTGCTGGCTGGCTGGGGAGGCAGCGTGGACAAGCCCTCTGCTCCTCTGTCATGTAGGACAAAGGGCTTGAGCAGCGAGTGCAGCTGTGAATGGGGCTGGGAGGGAGCCAGGTGTGGCTTGCTGATCCTCTGCAGCGCTGATTTGGGTCACTGACAGAACGCAGACGAATCACTGACACATCCAGCCTCATGCCGAGTAGTCCCATTGCCTGAGTGCGTGGGGGGCAGATTCTACCAAAGAATTACACCATGTTTATACTCCAGGAGCAGCCTAGCTACAGCCCTGGAGCACAGGTGCTTCTCAAACTCATCCCAGAGCATCTGATGGGGCCAGTACCAGCTGCTTCAACGGCAGGTACCAAGGAGCCCAGTGTCTCAGTTCCAGGGTAACTGCCTCCCGCCTCGGTGGTCACCTTTCTGGGGCAGGAATCCATGTTTCTCTCTGCACACCCAGGATTCAGGTCGTGGCTCCTGCTGCCCTTCATTGTGGTCCCTTTAGTAAGTCTGAGTTTAGGCCTGCATCTGCCAAGTTGCTCCCTCCCAAGGCTATGGGTGCGCGACTGCCCAGCTGGCAGTGGGGACAGCACATTTATTTAGGATGAAACAGTTACAAAGAAAACACAATTAAACAATAAACAGCGTGTGTGTGTGTGTGTGTGTGTGTGTGTGTGTGTGTCTGTCTGTCTGTCAGAGGGGTCACCCATCTTCCCCGAGGAGCCCTGGGCAGGGCTCCGTGTCCTCCAAACCCTTCCAAGCAATTCTGTCCCTCTTGGTCACAGGCTCAAATCAGTCCTTGCATTATGCTTGAGTGACCCCTCCTCAGCTGTAAGCTGCCCACTTTACCCAGCTCTCGGGCTGCTGGGCCTCTTGAGTCTGCTCAAAACTAGGCTGTGCAATTCCCCAAGGGGCAGTACTTTGCACCAGTCACCACCAGTGACATTATCTCCTGATGGTTCAATCATGCTGAGTGACTCCCCCTCCATCAAGGAATTAATCCCTTCACATGCAGCAGGGAACAAGAGGGGAAACTGAGTCAAACCTGTTTTTCCATAAATATATCAGAAGTTCTCTGCAACCTGCACAAATGTCCTGCCCCCACAGGAATGTTCAGTCTTATCACCCACTGGTCCACTTTTATACCCTTATAACTACATCCATACTAGGGTTTTGTTTTTTTTAAACTGGTTTTAGGATAAAGCTTTCTAGTATAGACCAGCCCTTATTTACTAGGGAAGAAACTTGCTGTGAGTCTATTCCAACCCAGAGACTGCTCCCAGTTTTGTATTTACTCTTCAAATATCTATTTTGGAGCTGCACGTTTCTCCTGGCATTGTACAGCAAAGCCAGCGCTGTTGGACAACCAGCTGCTTCAGACAGGACTCGTTGGGATCAGCGTACCATAAGCAGTCTGTGACCAAACCTGCCCTGAGCTGTTGTGTGACCTGGGGGAAATCTCACTACCCCATGTATGAAGATAACGATACAGCTCCTCCTACGTGAAGTGTTTAGTGATCTACGGCAAGAAAATGCTGCAGTGTAGTTACAGCCGTGAGATTAAGGATGAGCGGCTGAGCCCTGGGAATGAACTCGGCCCAGCTAGCTGAGCATGACGCAGGCAGCTATCAGCAGACTGCTCCCACCTGCTGGCACACTCAGGGCACAGCGCTCTGTGTGAGTGGCTGGGGCAGTTCCTGAGGGATTCCATGCTCTATAGGGCGCCCAGCGTGTCGATGGCAATTAGTGACTAAATAAACAGCAGCAGAAGGAGCACATGGAGCCAGGCAACAATGACTCATTTGTAGCTTTATTTAATAATAGGTACAAAGTGCCCTTCAGGCAGAGTCTCCCGGTCCCATTCCCTGCCTGAGTGGAGCAGAATATGAAAGCTCTGAGGAGCCAGTTCCCTACCAGTCAGAACTGGGCAGCAACGGAAAGAGGATGCGTTACCTTGACTTTATCAAGAGACCTGCAGTGACCTGACAGTTTATCCCTCATCTCAGTGACGAGCTCCCCTGCTGTGTGACAGGGTCATTAATTCGCCTGCTCTCCTCTGTGACTCACCACATACAAAAAGAGCAACAGACTTGTGAATGCAGTGAAAGAAGACAGAATCTGCATGGTGACATTCCCTAGCTGTTGGTTAGCCACAAGCTCCAGGCGTGGGAATACAGGCCATCTCTGATTGGAGTCAGATTCACTGGCATTTTTGCAGCAACAATTGAATTGGGATACTCTGCTCTGGCAATCTAGCTGGACCGTGTGGCAGTGCTAAGTGGATGCTGGCACAGCAGGAGTAGCAAACTCCCCCACGGCCCATTTCTGGATCCCAGGTCTGCAGCTGGGCACTGCTCACCATGTACTGAGTGTTAAGAGATTTCCAAAAGTCACAGCAAAGAGTCCAGTTATGAGGAGATGTGATCACATGTGATAAATGATCCTGTTTGCATCTGGCCCGCCTGCAAACTGCTCTGGAGGTCCCTGTGGGTCGACAAAGCCATGCTTGTTCGGCTGTAGAGCAGTGTAATCCCTTGTACTCTGCTGAATAGTGCATTTTAATTAGTGAAAATTAACTCGTTAATTGCTTTGCCCTTTCAAGAGGTTCAGGTAAGAGATGGATCTGCTCACTCAGAAGACATGAGACCAAGACAATAGTTATGACTGTCCCACCCCCCAGGAGTGCTTTGATCCCCACCAGCCTGAGGAGTGCCAGGATGCTTTGCCGTGCTCAGCACACCATGTGGAATAAGACTCGTCTCCTGTGCCTGGAGTTTTGCACCATTGTGGGCTCGCTTCCCCTCACATCCAAAATGCCCTAAGAACTGCATCACAAAAGTCCTAATGTCCTTTAGCAGAAGCACAACTAGGAAGCAATTCTATCCTCACAAAGCCACAGACATCAGATTTAAATTAAAAAGGGAACAACGGCTGTCATCGGATCGATACACAGCACAGAAAGCACAGAAAGGATGGGGCACTAGCATGTACCGCGACTGGATTCACTTGGCCTGTGGAATGTTAATGACTTTTAAAGTGGTTCTGTTCCCAGAAACATACAAAAAGGACCAAAGTAGCACCAAGCACAGACTATCAAGGAGGCAGCAGCTTGGATGGGCATGCACAGGTTAGAGAAAACTGTGGTTTTGCTGGATGAAATGCTAGATTCTAGGTGAGGTCAGTGGGGGAGGATGAAGTTGTCTGGATCCAGAAAGGCTCCTCTTAGCAGGATAATTCCATGGTTTGAGGTGTGTCTTGGACATCAGCTGCTTCTGGGGGCCCAGCAGTCCCCTCCCCTTGGTTGCTGATGTGCGAACGGCTGCGGGCACTCTCTCCAGAGCCCACACTGGAGGAGGAGTGGGTACGGGAGCGGATCAGTCTAGTCATACTCGCTGTTGGCACTGCAGGAAAGAAAGAGGACTGTCAAAAGGAGCAAGGTCAGGGAGTTAGTGAACTACAGCTGATACCACTGGGCATGCTTGTGTCAGCATCCCGCTGGGTAAGCGTGAAAAGAGCTACACACCAGGATCAGAACTGTTACTCTCAGCTGCCCAAACCGGGCCTTTATGCATCAAAAGCAGGAGGTTTATGGCCTGATTTCAAAAGGTCTGAGGTGAGTGACTGCACATTGCATAACTGGCCATTTGCAAATGCAGCCATGGCAACTTGTAAATTAGGTAGTGATTGGTCATGTGACCTTTTGAAAATAAGGCCTGTGCTCCAGATAATCGGAGAGCTGCAAACCATGCAACCGTCACCAAAACACAAATGAGAGGTGAAAACACACAGTGCACGCACAAAATGTACAATGGAATGGCCCAGGATCTGGAGCACCAACAAGACATGCTGTAAACAGCCAGAGCAATGCACCCAAAAGAAGACAGTGATTCAGCCCAGTATGCAGCCTTGGTCGTGCTAGGTGTGGGTTTGCAGGTACCTGACTCAGTGCTCAGGTGGCTGAGCTGCATGTAAGGGACTGGAAACAACGTGAGACAGGGAAGAGATGAACACGAGAGAGAGCAAGTTAATTCCCTCGTCAGCCTGGAACGCACTGTGCTGCTGGAGCGAACCCCAGCACCAGGTCTGCAGCCAGCCAGTGCTCCTGGGCTCTGGGCTCACATTCCTCACTGACAATCTCTTAGGAGCTTCCCTTTGAAAGGAAATCACCCCAGATGTTACTCAGCTCTCTGCCCATTAGAAAGAAAGGAAATCGGATTTCCTTGAAGACCACAGGAAAAGCCATGTTCTTAGGGACTCCACTGGGCTTTCAGAACAGCAGGGCCCCTTATGAGAGATTGTGTTTAGTATTTACAGACCAGCCTCCCAGCCAAGATGAGGGCCATGGGATCAGAGTGTTGTCCCCTGAGCTGACAGTCACGGCCTCTGCCAAAGGCCTGCAGCTATGCCCATGAGCATAGGGTGTCCCCTCCACACTAGTGTTTGAGATGGGGACAGCAGCTAGAGCAGCACAGCCTGCTTTGGACAAGGGGAAGGAGCCATTCCTTTTACTTGGGAGGCCCCTGCTCCTTAACCTGGGGCAAGTGTCCTGCTGGTAGTGACTTCTGCCCTGGCCTATGTCCATTCTCCAGCAGCACGGCCCTTGCTCGGGGCTCTGCTGGGCCACAACCTGGATCCTGTCAGACGACATGTTGCCCTGACAGGCTGAAGGAGGGGTGCTCTCGCTTCCACTGGCACTCCATGCCCTGCCTGAAGGAGCCCTGACCCTCTGATGCCTGACGACAGCATTGGCAGCTCAGCCATCAGGGAAGCAAGGGTCACGCTCAGGCCCAGGGAACTCCGCTTAGTCCACATAGGATCCGGGGAACCTCTGACATCACAGCACGTTGACTTCTCTTTTTGCTGGTGGATCGTGTCTACTCAGCCAACAACCTTCTCTCTAGGGGGCCAGTCTTAACTGCCAAGCAGGTGCCATGTAGGATAAGACCTGTTTTCCCACATCCATATCCGTGGGACAACAGCTGACTCTGAAGTACTGTGGGCCCAGCCAATGTTTTTGGCATACTGGAGATGACAATGACTCTTCCAGGGCCCTGGCAGCTGCCGGCATGTTAGTGCTGGCTCCTTGGCCTCAGGGATGACTAGACTAGCGAGACTAGCTGCCCAGGAGATCTCTGTCATTCCCCACCCAACCATGCTGACCAGCTGCTGGCAAAGCTGCCCTCCTCTCATGTGGCTGGGCACACACCCTGCCCTGCCACAAAGATGCTCCAGTTTAGCAGCCAGTTCTGTGGTGTCAGTGGCTACACCAACCGGGGTTTGAGCACCAGCCTTTACAGATCACAGGCTTGTCTCAGTAAGTGCTGCTACGGCAGCACCACAGCCAGCGTGACCGACACCCAGAGTGCTGGGGCCCTGCACTGGAGACGTGTCCAGTTTAGGCAGGTAAAAGGCTGTTCTCCTGGACTGTTCAACAGGGGAAGGGATGATAACCTCAGCCCATGCCCCCACCTCAGAGCAAAGCACCTGCTGGGCCCAAAGCATGAGGAGGTTCTCACCAGGCTCCCGGAGATATTTGGGCTGATTTCTGTAGGTGCCTCAGGAGCTGACTCGCGCTCTGGGCAGTTAGTGGTACCCCCTGCCCAGGGACAGTGGCCACACAGATGTGCCTGTGCTCCAGAGCAGAGCTCAGTCCAGAGCACTGCTGAGCACACACTGGTCTGGAGCTAGCTCACTGCCACCACTAGTAGGAGCCCCACACTCCCCCAGGGGCTGCCTGTGGGACCCAGCACAGAGCGTTTACCATTTGAAGGCAGCAGACCTTGTCTAGGCTTTGCCATGCACTAGCCCTAGAGATGAGATGCTGTCTGCTAGGTGCTAAGGGTGGTTACCATCTCGATACACACATCTGCTGACATGCGTCAGCGCGACAGTCATTTCTCCAGGCTAAGCCGAGCCCCTGAGGGTACGTGGCTGTCTGTGCAACGGGACACCGCCCGTCATAGACATACAGGCAAAGCCGATCCCCAGCATAGACCCATCGCCCCCCCACACCAGCCCCACTCGGCAAAGGAAGCTGTGTTTGCTACTTACTGTAGCCCATTCCCTGCACAAAGTACTTGAAGGCTTCTGTCAGCTTCCCAGGCTGAGAAGACAAAATACGAGGCGTTAACATGTGCAAGGCTGGGGCCAAAACACAAACCAGAGAACAGAGACAAGTTCTTACCTGAACCACTTGGGGCAGCCCTCCGCAGTCTGCCATCTGTAAAAAAGAAAGAGGGGCTTTGAAGTGTCCCTTCCTCATGCCATGTGGCCAGGCCAGGGGCTGGGCTAACACTGCCAGCCCCGCTGGGGCCCACTCGATCCTCACTGACCAAAAAGCAGAGGCTGCCCCCTCACCTTTAACACACAGCTGTGGCCTATGGTGACTGGGGGTTCCAGCATGCAGCGCTTCACCGTGACTGTCTCCATTTGGCGCAAGGAGCATGGCCCGCTAGTCTTCACAGGCTGCACATCTCCACTAACAAGGGGTATCCCGGGCCATATTCTAGGAGTCAGAGAGCAACTCCTTCACCAGCCATGTACCATGGCCCTTCCTGCCAGAGGAGGGATAGACTCCCTACCCTAATATCCAGGCCCTTTCTGCCCCCTAGAGATAAGGGTGGGTCTGCCCAGTGAGAAATCCCTGGTGAAGGGTGGAGGTGGCAGGGAATTGCAGCTGGTCTAAAGGCAGTGCAAGTGACTCCTGTGCCACCCCAGCTGGCCCTGGCATAGGGGGCATACTAGGGGCATGCAGAGCACATGGCTGGGACACCTCTGCACTCCAGTTCTCAGCTGGCAGGTGCTCCCTTGGGGACTGTTTTCCAGTCAGTGTAAGCTCAAGCAGTTCCAAGGCCAGAGCTGTGCAGTGCAGAGACTCCAGGAACCTAGCAGCCTGCTCCCTCTCCTGTGCTGAGTGGAGCATCGCTCAGGAGAGCATCTGACCCAGATTGTCTCTCTAGACACCTCTGTGAAAGCCAGATGCATTGAAGGAGATCAATGCACAGAGCTGGGCCCTCAGCAGAGACACAATATCCCTAAGGCAGCCTGTGGCAGGCCCCTGGAGCTGCCGGGTACCTTCAGGAGCGTAGTGTTGGTAGGGTCCAGCCGCGAGTTACATTCAACCTAAAAGCAAAAAGGGAAAAATCAAATGGTATCACATGCACACAAGTGAGAGATCTGGAGCATGGGGCAGGTGCTTTCATCGGGGCTGCTGCTCCCCAAGAGACAGCAGCCATCCTCAGTGACAGGAGCATCCAGGGACCAGGCTGTCGCCAGCACAATCCCAGCATGGGAGGTGATCAGACGGCGGAGGATGACACGGGGCAGACGGAATGTAGAGCAGAAGGGGCATGAGTAACTTCTTGCAATAAGAATTAAACCCTCCTTGTGCTAAAGATTGATCCACCAACAGCCTGCGTTACAGCAGCCACAGCTTGTGGGAGGCACCACAGAATGGAGGGAGGATCCTAATCCGGCCCCCTGCTCCCCAGGAGACGTGTACCGAGTGGTATGTAGGCTAGCTGAGCCCAGGAGAGCTAGTGGAGTGAGGCCAGGCCAGGGCTGTCATAACTCTCCTACTCAGATCTGAACCTTAGAGTTCAGAACATGAGAAGCTAGCATGAAACCTTCAAACTTAATTACCAGCTTGGATCTGATATCGCTGCCACCAGCCAGAATTCCAGTGTCTGGCTCACTCTGGTCTCCCCAAAACCTTCCCTGGGAAACCCCCAAGACTCAGATGCCCTGAGTCTCACCACAAAGGGAAATAACCCACTTCCCTTCTCCCTCTTCCCCTCCAGGTGTCCCCTCCCTGGGTTCCTGGAGAGATATACAGATTCAAGCTCCGTGAATCTAAACAAAGGGATTCCACCCTCTTTACCTCCTCCCAGATTTCCCGGCCCTGGGTACTCTGGGAGATTCCCTGCTTCAAGTCCTTGAAACACAAGTACCGAGAGATCTAATCTCTCTCCCCCCTCACCCAGAGGGTATGCAAAGTCAGGCTTAGTAAATCTAACACAAAGAGATTTTCCCCCTCCCTTCGTTTCTTAGCCTTAACCAGTGAAAAACACTCAAACAGGTCTTAAAAAGAAAGCTTTATATAAAAAGAAAGAAAAAGGACATAAAATGGTCTCTGTATCAAGGTGACAATATACAGGGTCAATTGCTCAAAGGAAAAAATGAATAAACAGCCTTATCCAAAAAGAATACAATTTAACACATTCCAGCAACTACACACATGTAAATACAAAAAAACAATATAAACCTATTGTCTTACTATCCTTGTACTTACAACTTGGAAACAGAAGATTAGAAAGCCTGGAGATAGAAAGATCACTCTCAGAGCCGAGAGGGTCACTGAACCAAGACAAAGAACAAAGAACTCACACCCAAAACTTCCCTCCACCCAGATTTGAAAAAGTCTTGTTTCCTGATTGGTCCTCTGGTCAGGTGTTTGGTTCTCTTTGTTAACCCTTTACAGGTAAAAGAACATTAACCCTTAGCTATCTGTTTATGACAAGGGCATACTATTATGCAGTATTTTGAAGGGATGGTGCGTCTCAATGTTACTGTGCTGTCCAGGAGCTGGGAATTGGGCTATTTTGTGCTATGTCACATCAAAGGAGGCTGAGGCCTGAGAGAGCCCATTGCTGCCTCCCTGCTGCCAGCTGGGAAGTGACTGGAGTCCTCGGGGACACTATTACTGCTGCAAAATCAAACCCTGTGAATGACCTGGACTCTTGATCAAAGGAACAGGGACCCACGGCGGTGTGAACTAAGCGCCATGTAGCAGCCCTACAGATCTACATTAAGGGCTTGTTGCAAGACACATGTCATTGAAACTGCCATGGCCATAGCTGCATGAGCCCTGAGATGCTCAGGTACAAGGAGTTTAGTCAATACACCCATAGCTCTTCTGCTGAAACTCCCTTTAGATCTGTCCCCAAGGAGGCTGTTAGAGCTCCTGAAATGCTCAGTTCTCTAGATCAGGGCTGCGCAAACTTTTCCAGTCACACCCTCCCTTACCATTCATGGAATGTACCGTGCCCATTACCATCCTTACTTCTGTGCTGTTGCTGGTGGCGGCGCTGCCTTCACAACTGGGCAGCTGGAGAGCGGTGGCTGCTGGCCAAGGCATTCCTGTTGTTTGCGGTGTGGGAGGACTATTTTTCTTAACCTCACTCCTGTCCCACAATACCCACTCTATTTTTATCCTGCTCCCACTATTATGGCAGCAGATCCTGCGGAACCCGTGGGATCCCAGTTTCTTTGCGCCTCGCCCCCCTGAGAATCTTTTGTGCCCCCGCAAAGGGGTGCACTCCCAGTTTGCACATCACTGCTGTAAGTAATAGCTGACCGATCTCTCAGCTTCCAGGGCATGCAGCCTGGTTTCTGCCTCTGGCAAACACAAGCAGCACTACTAACTAATATAAATAAAAGACAAGCCCTTTTTGTAAGACGTTTAGGGTGAGTCCTGAGTACTAGCTGGTCAGTATGTAGAGTGAGGTGGGGAGTTGCTAATTGCTCGTAGGGACTAAGAAGAGCATTCAGTGCAAAAGAGACCTTGTATACGTACCACAGCTTCAACGGCAGGCGAGCTGTCACCAACCACTAATAAGGCAGGGCACCTGGGCAAAAGCCAGCAGAGAAGTACATTAATTGCAGTGCATCTGGGCGACCTTTAATCTATTCATAGCTTTCATGGATACAACTTGGCTTTATTCTCCTCTAGCCTCTCAAAAACCTTTATTAATTCAGAGCGTGGATCGGGACCCCCATTGGTGCTGAGGGGGCAGGGAACGGTGCTTGTCCCAGGACCCCTGCTGCTGCTCGGGGGGCAGGGAGCTGGGCAGCAGTGTGGGAGCCCTGCGAACAATGGAAGCTGCGGAGATGGGACCTGCAGGTGGAGGCAGTGCATGGAGCTGTCTGGCTGTGCCTCCACCTAGGAGCCGGACATGCTGGCCACTTCCGGGGAGCCCCCCTGAGGGATGTGCTGCCCAGAGCCCTCACCTGCACCCATACCCCTACCCCATCCCACACCCAAGCTCCTACTGCTGCTGGGGGTGGGAGGAGGAGGGGCATGGTGGCCCGAGACTGCCCCAGCAGCGGCCGGTGTGGCTGGCCCAGGGGCTGCCCGAGCTGCTCAAGTGGCCCCCTGGCCAGCTGCACCTGCTATTGCAGAAGTCACAGAGGTCACAGCCTTACTTATGACCAAGTATTCAAAAAATTAAAAAAATAACATTAGTAAACTTAAAGTTAGCCTAGGTCTTAGATTTTGCTATAACCCAGAAGTGATTAAATTTGCAAATCTTGAAAAATCGAGACAGAAAAGTACATTAAGAAATCTCCAAAAGGAGCTATTTAGAACTGCTTAGAAACCAGTAACAGAACACTAACTCTGCTCCTAAAGCAAGTGCTGTGAACTTGGGGAGGACACACGGTCATCCATGTGCAACAAAGGGATAATTCCTTCTTTAAAGGGAACATCAGCACAACCTTAACCCTGCAGCCATGATGTGCCCCCACCACACCGCACTCTAGATCAATATTTCTGCATCCTGAGCCAGTGCTGCTGAATTCTTCTCAGTTTTCTGGCTCTTGGGTCTCTTGCTGAGGAGCGGCAGCCTCTCTGCTGAACTAACTCTGCAGTTTCCAATGGGTGCACAGATTGATCCACAGCAACTTACTTGAATGTTTTTGTTGTATTTTCACTGATGCCCAGAACTGGCCTCTCAATTTCCAGGTCTCTGCGGCTGGAAGACAAAGGAGAACAGCTCTCCATCAGACAAACCCAGGTAATCCGGATGTGGTGGGTGCCAATATGATCCTGTGGATTCCGTCTGGAGAGAGGTCCATGGAACGAGAGGACTCAGCCTCCCCATTGGAGACCAGAACACAAAGTGACCAAGGTCACACACAGGAATTTGTGAGCCTCATCAGAAAACGCAGCACGATGCCCCATACCACATGCAGGTGCTACTCAGAGAAGCAGCAATAAGTCAGAAAACAGTGCTTGGTCTCCAAGCTTCAGAAACAACCTAGGCCTGACCCACAGAAGCGGCGGTGGCAAGTTAGCAGAGCCACGTGACTCACTCAGCAGAGCACACAAAGCACTGGCCTGCACTTACAGGTCAAAACCGGAGAGGATATGAGGGGAAACAACAGGCGGATGTGAGCCCTTTGCCCAGGCGTAGAGCACTCCTGAGCCTCCATGTCTGAATACAGAGCACTCTGCGGTGCTTACCCTGTTTCTGAAGAGATGATGCACCGGAGGGCAGAGGGGCTGATCTGGGGATAAAGGCTGAGGAGGCTCGATTTGTAAGAGAAAATAATTAGTTACAAGAGTCCAGGGCCGTGAGCTGAATTCAAGGAAGGGTTAGGACCTGCAGGGAGCTTCACACAGAGTAACTCATATGTGGAAGAGACTCACTGAAGAGTACCAGGAGGCACTAGGAAAGGTTTGAGGGCAACTTTGGAGCTGAACTGTTCATCCCCCCTGGATTCCTCCCTGCTCCCTGGTGTTACATTTGCTACAATGCTATTTTTACCCACTGATGCACAGGGCGTGAGCGTAACACTGAGATCAGACTTCTATGCATGGGCAGAATGGAGTCCAGTACCTGTTATATGAGGCAAGAAACATCTGAAGGTTCTCTTGGTTAATGTCCTGTGCAATATGGAGCCTGTATGTCTGGATCAGGTCCAGATTAGCCTGCAGTTCTTCCTGCACACGGGGGGAGGGAAGTTTAGAAAAAGACACTGATCAACCTCTTTTGTTACTATTATACATTTAAAAATGCAATTTGAGAAATGAACTTCATTGACTGTGCAACAAATTACTGAGCTGCGTTCAGATAAACAATTCATTCTGCTGATAAAGCCAACGGTAAAACCACACTCAAGAGTGATTTACACTACAAGTTTTGCTGCTAGAACTAGGTCCATTAAGGGTATGATCTTTTACCAAGATGATTATATTGGTACACATGCAGTTATATCAGTAGAAAGATGCCTTATACCAGTATAGCTTATTTTGGTTCCTGAACTGGACTCTTCTATACTTGTATAAGCACTCAAATTAGTATAGCTGCCTCCAAATTAGGGGCTTTTGCCACTTTCTCTATACCACACACAATTTTCTCATACAGACAAGCCCTTAGAATGGTGTTATTTGCAGAGAAAAATCTCACTCCCTTGTCTATACCTGTAAAGACGTTTCACCTGAGGTTGGTGCACACTCTGAAGTTTTGCCGACATATCTACATCAGTTAGGCGTGTGAAATCCCCCTCCCCCACTGACGCAGCTGTGTTGACAAACCAGCGTAGATGCAGAGCGCTGTTGTCGACACAGCTAATTTTGCTCCTGAAGGTGGTGTAGCTATGCTGGTAGAACTCCTCCTTTTGGAGGCTTATGCTGCCTCTCCACTAGAAGCGCTGCCGGCGCAGCCACACCAGCAGAGTATTTGTCGAGTAGAGAAGCCCTGATTGTTGGATATGGTTGTAGGGGGAGGGGGAGAGAAAGGAGCAATGTGGGAGTGTGAGGATCGGACATGAGGAGGTGAAGTGGGGAGAGCAGAGCATACACTAAACAGTGACTTACAGATGTGGGAGGTTTGGCTGTTGTGACAGAGACTCACTAGGCATTCACTCCTGTGTGCCAGCAACTCGTGCCAGGCCTGACATATTCACTACACCCAACTCACTACCGTCACAGCCTGTGTCAAAGGGGAGCGGAAGGTATCATATGTGAACTGGTCACTCGGTGGTGATTAATATCCTTGTGAAAGGTCTGCATTAAGATCAGACAAGGAATTACTGAGCCTCATTAATATTATGCTTTAAAGTCTGTGACCAAGCAAAGGGAGAGAACAGGATTTCTCCCAGATAGAAGGGAAGGCATGGTGGAATCAAAACGTGGCAGCCCCATTTACATACAAATCAGCAGGGGGATGGGAAGCCCACAGGAATGGAAAAACAGCGTGAGGTCATCCTGAGTCTGGGGACAAAATAGGGAGTTTGGGAAGATATAAGGAAAGAGGAGAAGCTATCACTGGACAGATACAAGAGCCAGAGCTCTTGCAAGCTGGGACAGATGGGTCCTTCACCAAGGGGGCTGAAGTCTCCAGGAACTGAATATAAGTGAAAAGCCTATTTAGGCAAAGCTCTTTCGCCTAGGAAGACAAGAGGAAGCATTACTTTGTACTTCTGTGGAAGGTCCTGACTGAGAGAAAGCCAGCCACGGCTGGAAAGAGAGAGACTGATATGAAATTACCGTGAACTAGTCAGCCACTAGAGAGAATCATTGTTTCCAAGAAGCGTGGATCTGTTTTTCCCCTCTTCTGCGACTACAACTAGTTTAGGAATGGCTCAGCAGGATGTGGCCCGGCCCTGCAGCCCCTGAGTCAAAAGGAAGAGCTTGAGGGGGGAGTAAAGCAGGTTAGTGCCTTGGTATGTGGCTGGACACACTGTCCTACTGTCCCCACAACTCTTATAGCAACCAAAATGTCTCTAGACTGAACACAAAGGAACCTGCTGGTCCCCTCTTACCAGCTGCATTGTGTAAATATGGAGGAGGGTCAGGGCAAAAACACACCAGGTTCCCACTGCACTAGTTTCCACGGACAGACCAGGGTCTGCGGGGACTGGGAGAAGCTTAATTGTTGAGTCAACAAAATGTCTGACTCTGTGTGGATTTGACAAGCCCAGGAAAGTAGGGTGACCAGATGTCCCGATTTTATAGGGACAGTCCCGATTTTTGGGTCTTTTTCTTATATAGGCTCCTATTACCCCCCTCCCCCACCCTGTCCAGATTTTTCACACTTGCTGTCTGGTCACCCTACAGGAAAGCCATGTTTGCAGGCTTGCTTGCCACTCACACCCTCTGTCCATAGCAGCTGGGAACATCTGTAACTCCACCAACAGAACCCTTTTCTGGAGACACTCATGTAAATTCCTCAGACCTTTTAACCAGTGGGGGAATTCAGGGCAGGATTCAAAGCTAAGTAGCAGTGATAGCAAAAGGCAGCAGAGGAACAGCTGCTAAGTGGTAACACTTGGAGCAGAAGGGTTGCTTTCGAAAACCAGAACCAGGAAAGAAGTTTGCAAACAAAAGGCCTCTGTTGGAACACACTGGCCTGGAAAACCCGTTTACCATAAAAGAGCGAGTTTGTCTGTAAAGAACTCACCCAGATGACTGCATTGCTGAAAAAAACACTGCACATGGCCGTGCAAGGGATGGGCTCAAACATTTTCTGAGTTCTGCCCAAATTCAGAGCTGTTCCCTAGATAAGCTCCCAGGAAATATGAGTTTATGGTGAAGAGCATAGACAGCTTCCTTTGTTGCTGACTTTTCTCCAGAAGCCAGTGTAGACCTGCTCTGCACTGGGACCATAGAGGAAAGGGAGATGTGAGAAAAGAGTCTTTTTTTTTTTTTTTTTTTAAGATGTGAGTTTGCATTGCAGACTATTAGAAAGCTGCTGCTTCTCAGAGACCTTCTAAATGCCTGAATGGCATCAGAACTGAGAGACTGGCATCGGCATATGCCACACAACTCTACCATTCCTTTCCTAGGTGCAGGCAGGGGACGGGGTAGTTTAGGAAATCAGCTCTCCTGCAGGAGAGAGTGGATTTCATTCACATTTTACTGCCTTGCCTGATGCTGAGAATGGAGTGAGTGGGCAGGGCAGGTGATAGGATGTGCATGAATGCCGCTAAAGGTGCCAAGTCCTGGCTGCAGGGTTGCCCACAGAGAACCTGGCACCATCTGTGGCAACCCTTGTTTGGCACAGAGAGATCCCAAGATCTGAAGGTCAGCTCAGTACAAAGCATAAGGCCCACACTTTGCTTTGTGTTGTCAACTCTGCAGCCTGCAGTTTAACACAAAGGGGAAATGTGTGATTATGGGGGACTTCAACTTCCCGGATATAGACTGGAGGACGAGTACTTGCACAAATAATAGGGGTCAGATTTTTCTGGATGTGATAGCGGATGGATTTCTTCATCAAGTAGTTGAAGCACCTACGAGAGGGGATGCCATTTTAGACTTGGTGTTGGTGAGCAGTGAGGACCTCGTAGAAGAAATGGTGGTAGGGGACAACCTTGGTACGAGTGATCATGAGCTGATTCAGTTCAAACTAGATGGAAGGATAAACAAATGTAGATCTGCGATTAGGGTTTTCGACTTCTCGAGGGCTAATTTTAAAGAGTTAAGGAAATTAGTTAGGGAAGTGGATTGGACGGAGGAATTAGTGGATTTAAATGTGGAGGAGGCCTGGAATTACTTTAAGTCACAGCTGCGGAGACTGTCGGAAGCCTGCATCCCGAGAAAGGGGAAAAGAACCATGGGCAGGAGTTGCAGGCCAAACTGGATGAGCAAGCAACTCAGAGAGGGGATTAGACAAAAGCAGAAAGCTTACAGGGAGTGGAAGGAAGGCAGGATCAGTAAAGAAAGCTACCTTGCTGAGGTCAGAACATGTAGGGATAAAGTGAGGAAGGCTAAAAGCCGCATTGAACTGGAACTTGCAAAGGGAATCAAAACCAATAGTAAAAGGTTCTACAGCCACATAAATAAGAAGAAAACAAAGAAAGAAGAAGTGGGGCCGCTATACACTGAGGATGGAATGGAGGTTAAGGATAACCTAGGCATGGCCCAACATCTAAACAAGTACTTTGCCTCGGTTTTTAATAAGACTAGTGAGGAACCTTGCGATGATGGAGGGATGATAAACGGGAATGTGGATATGGAAGTGGATATTACTGCAACTGAGGTAGAGGCCGTACTTGAACAGCTCGATGGGTCGAAGTCGGAGGGCCCGGACAATCTCCACCCGAGGATATTAAAGGAACTGGCGCGTGAAATTGCGAGCCCGTTAGCGAGAATTTTTAAGCAATCGATAATCTCGAGTGTTGTGCCGTATGACTGGAGGATTGCTAATGTAGTTCCTATTTTTAAGAAAGGGAAAAAGAGTGATCCGGGTAATTATAGGCCTGTTAGCTTGACGTCTGTAGTATGTAAGGTCTTGGAAAAAATTTTAAGGGAGAAAGTAGTTAAGGACATAGAGGTCAATGGTAATTGGGACGAATTGCAACACGGATTTACTAAAGGTAGATCGTGCCAAACCAATCTGATCTCCTTCTTTGAGAAGGTGACGGATTACTTAGATAAAGGAAATGCGGTAGATATAATTTACCTAGATTTCAGTAAGGCGTTCGACACGGTTCCGCACGGGGAGCTGTTAGTTAAATTGGAAAAGCTGGGAGTGAATATGAAAGTTGTAAGGTGGATAAGGAACTGGTTAAAGGGGAGACTCCAGAGGGTCGTATTGAAAGGTGAACTGTCGGACTAGAAGGAGGTCACCAGTGGAGTCCCTCAAGGATCGGTTTTGGGACCGATCTTATTTAACCTTTTTATTACTGACCTTGGCACAAAGAGCGGGAATGTGCTAATAAAGTTCGCGGATGACACGAAGCTGGGGGGTATTGCTAACACGGAGAAGGACAGGGATACTATTCAAGAAGATCTGAACCACCTTGTAAACTGGAGTAATAGAAATAGGATGAAATACAATAGTGAAAAGTGCAAGGTCATGCATTTAGGAATTAATAATAAGAATTTTGGATATACGTTGGGGGCGCATCAGTTGGAAGCGACGGAGGAAGAGAAGGACCTTGGGGTACTGGTTGATAGCAGGATGACTATGAGTCGCCAATGTGATACGGCTGTTAAAAAAGCAAATGCGATTTTGGGATGCATCAGGCGGGGTATTTCCTGCAAGGATAAGGAGGTGTTAGTACCGTTGTATACGGCGTTGGTGAGACCCCATCTGGAATACTGTGTGCAGTTCTGGTGTCCCATGTTCAAGAAGGATGAATTCAAACTGGAACAGGTTCAGAGACGGGCTACGAGGATGATCCGAGGAATGGAAAAACTGCCTTATGAAAGGAGACTCAAAGAGCTTGGCTTGTTTAGCCTGGCCAAAAGAAGGCTGAGGGGGGATATGCTCGCCCTATATAAATATATCAAGGGGGTTAATGTTAGGGAGGGAGAGGAATTATTTAAGTTTAGTACTAATGTAGCCACGAGGACGAATGGGTATAAACTGGATATTAGGAAGTTTAGACTTGAAATTAGACGAAGGTTTCTGACCATTAGGGGAGTGAAGTTCTGGAATAGCCTTCCGAGGGAAGTAGTAGGGGCAAAAGACTTTCCTGGCTTTAAGACAAAGCTTGATAAGTATATGGAGGGGATGTTATGATAGGATCGTTAATTTGGGCAATTGATCTTGAATTACCACCAGACAGGTCTGCTCAATGGTCTGCGGGGTGATGTTGCATGCGATGGGTACTGAGTTGCTGCGGAGAACTCCTTCTTGGGTGCTGGCTGGTGACTCTTGCCCACATGCTCAGGGTTTAGCTGATCGCCATATTTGGGGTCGGGAAGGAATTTTCCTCCAGGGCGGATTGGCAGGTGCCCTGGAGGTTTTTCGCCTTCCCCTGCAGCGTGGGGCACGGGTCGCTTGCTGGTGATGTCTCTGCAGCTTGAGGTCTTCAAACCATTTTTGAGGATTTCAACAACTCGGTCCTGGGATAGGGGTTGTACAAAATTGGATGGGTGGGGTTCTGTGGCCTGCCTTGTGCAGGAGGTCAGACTAGATGATCAGATTGGTCCCTTCTGACCTATGAGTCTATGAGTCTATGAGTTTACTTACATGACCAAAATGGTGAGCCAAGACAATGTCCACTATGTTGGTTGTCCAGCCTGAAAACTGAAAAGTAACAAAAACATCTCATGCAAATTCCTTTGTGAAACTTAGCGACAAATGACACAAAAACTGTAAAGGCCAAACTAGCTTTAGGTATGGGGAATGAGCCCCTAGAGTTCTGGAAGCGCTTGGCTCCTGCCAGAGAAGCATATAGAACACAGCTCCCTGGAGTTCACCAGCTCATCTGAGATAAATGTTCCAACCCCTGGCCATGCTAGGGCCTTCAGTGACTCTGAGCTGGCTGGCAATACCAAGTATCACTTGCAGTATTCCAGGGTCTCCTAGCCAACATCACCAATAGTTGCTTCGTTTGAGAACTCAGCCTGAGGGGCCTACCTCAGTAACTTGTACAGTATGGTCTGCAGCACTCATGCACAGAGAGAGAGAGAAGAGTCTCACCTTGGCGGCTGCCCAGTCCATCCAGCCTTTTGCACATGGATCAACATTGATGAGCACGAGCCCCTCCACCAGGTCAGGGTGATTGAGCTGCAGGGAAACACAGCACACTCAGTATGAGGGGCCCCAGGGGACCAGGAGGCACAGTGGCTGGGGAACTCCCTGGGAGAGGCAGTGACAGCAAAATAAGAGGAAAACCTGTAACTGAAACCCTGATTAGATCATTGCTAACAATACTTCTCACAGAGCAGGGGCAGTAGCCTCATCCCATTCTACTGAAGCAAGAAAATCGAAGTGACTCTCCCAGGGTCACACTTTGGGGGTTCATAGCAAAGCAGGAAGAGATTTCTGTTGTCAGATGTCACCGGTGTGGTGCTCTGCTCAACCATGATAACAGTCAGCTACATGCGTGTGTGTTCTCCCTGTGTGCTGCCCTGGCTCTGCGCACGTAACTGACACAGCAGACCCTAAGAGAACCCCCAAAGACTCTAATAAAATATGAAGGCACCCGGCCAGGATTATTGTCAAACGAAGCACAGTAATAGTTTCCCGCAGACTCTACAGAACATACTATGAATGTGCACCCCCTAACAATGAACCGGCTCAGTCAGTGATTTGCCACTGCCCTCCAGGCCAGACAAAGACATCCACTCAGGGGTGCACTCTTATACACAAGTGCAAACAGATTACACATCATTCCTGACGTATTGAGGTACAGCCCCTCTACGCAGTAGGGTGCTGCCTCTCCCCAGTGCAGGTTGGTTCAAAAAAAAAGTTTATCCATCATATTGTCCTTTTGACCCTGTCTTTAGGATGGGTCTGCCTGTTCCTTGTTATTCTGTGGAATGTGCTTATATGGGGATGTTCTGGTGCTATCCTGGCACACGTTCCTCTTATTAGTGCTTATATATGTATACATGCTTTTAGCTGCTGCCTTCTTGCCAACTTCGGTGAGCAGGACCTGCCTCTGGCTCACAGCATAACTTTGCTTTATGTTAGCAAGGTCTTGACCATTACTTTAGTTCAGGCCTCATATTGGGTCCCTGATACCAAGGGTTTATGTTTCAGGGACTCATCTTACTACAATTTCCAGTGCTGCACCCTCACCATGGCCCCACTCAGCTTCCTGTAAATTGCAGGCCCATGACAAGGGACACGTTGTCAGCACCCAGAATTCTCAGCAGGGACCGTTTGGGGAATATAGTTACATCTAGAGTCTTCTCTGTTTTAATCTGCTGATAGAAGGAAAAAAGCTGGTTCGAGCAAGGCACGGGGAACTCAGGTACTACATCTACATCACCCACACAGCTCTGCCACTGCATCTGCCCACAGGGAAGAGACCAAGACACATTAAAACCACTTGAGATGTCCATTTTCTGGGCAGCTGGACACTGCCTAACACCCACGACCATGCTAGAACCTGAACCCAGACTGCTTATTGTGGGAAGTGAGTGTGTCCGCTGCTCCACTCGGAGATCCACACTGACAGCTTTCAGTCCTGATTTCCTATCCGCCTTGGATCACTGGACTTTCAGCACAGGAAAGCTGTTTACGTTGCTCTAAGTCTGAGCTGCAGATTTTAGAAATGGGATTTATCTTTCTAGCTATGAATGGTGAGATGAGATTCAGTACAGTGTGAATACTTGTCTCCTCTCCTACGTGTGGGGGGCCAATCCCTAACCCCACTGACCTCTCCAGCAGCTTTCCACTGACTCTAATGGCATCCCTACGCCAGGCACTCACCCCCAGTGTGGCAAGGCTGTAGAGCAGCACCGGCTCTGTTTAACCCCTCAGGTACCCTAAGCAGCTCTCATTTTGCCATTTGAATGTATCCTGAAATCCCTGCTTCTCAGCCTGTGCCCTGCAAAGAGGCAGTATGGTTAGCGGGGGCAGGGTGGAAAAAAACCTACTTACCGCAAACCTGCTGAGGATGTAAGCACCAGCTCCAACGCCAATCCCAATGATGCTTTTCAGGCTGAAATGCAGACATATCAGAGTCAAAAGAGACACTCTAAACTCAAGCCCTGGGTATCCCCACCCCACCCAAGCCTCAGACCAGCTTGTCTGGATCAAAGGCTTGTTCTCTTTTTGGCCCTGCAGTCACCCAGCAGGCATGCGGTGGAATGTGCTCTCTGAAGAGACAC
The DNA here is from genome assembly GCF_025201925.1 of Gopherus flavomarginatus. Lineage (NCBI taxonomy): Eukaryota > Metazoa > Chordata > Testudines > Testudinidae > Gopherus > Gopherus flavomarginatus. The sequence continues at coordinate 21,792,096 of NC_066627.1, forward strand.
TCCATGTCAGGGCTGTGTGCACTGGGCAAGCGCCTTGGGACAGCCATTGTCCTTTGCACGCAGCACAACCAGAGCCCCGCAGGAGCACAGGCAGAGCTGCTGGAATGACAGCATGGCCTCCTAAGATAATCTGACAGGAGTCAGCCTGGGCCCCTCTGCACACTCACCTCAGGTGGGTTAGAACAGCAGACAGCATTTCAGCCAGTTCATCCATACTAGGGTAGTAATACCTGAAACCCAAAGGAGAGGCTGGAATCAGCAAGCCTCCGAACACTGACCTCCAGAGGCGACACAGCCTTCCGATGACATTCCAAGAGCCAGAAACATTCGAACAGCTTGGGCTCTGGTATCTATGGTGCAGTGCCACTGCAGCACGGCACATTACGGATCCCGCCCTGTAAGCTGTGTTCACAGAGATCTGTCCCGCAAAGATCCCATGCTGGAGAATGAAGGGATGGACCGAGCAACTGCAGCTATATATTAGTTTGGGTCAGTTGGGATCATGTGCTAAATCAGAACGCTCCCAGCAGCATTGCTTCCAGCACCGGCTCTTAGCGATGCAAGTGCCTCTTCTGCTCCAGAGGGCAGAGACCCTGCTGGCTGGAGTGACCCCTCCCCAGCTTCCCCTCCCCCTACCGCCAGGGCTGACCAGATGGCAGCCTGCCTCTGCCAGCATAGGGAACCCCATTTGGATTAAATAGCATCTTGGTGTGAGCAGGCCCTGAGCACACCTGGAGCTCTGAGAAGGCACTTCTGAGAGTTCTTACCCAGTCGGGAAAGGGGGAGCTCCCTCCTGCTGGCCTGGCGCATCCACGTGGCACACAGCAAAGTGCTGGGTAATCTCCTGCATGTCTTCAAAGTTAAAGAATGCATTGAAACAGGATTTGTCTGCAAGAGAAATGCCCAGTGAGCCTTGGACCCAGCCCAAATACTGCTACAACTCATGCTTGGAACAGCAGTGCCACCCACCTGCACCAGCCCAAACAGGCTGCTCTGGAAACCCCATTGCTGCTGTGCATGAAGACTGGTGGTGCATGTGTGACCAGGGGTCTGTTAAAGTCCATGTGACAGCAATCTAGGGAGTGTTCAGTATTGGGAAAGCAGAGGGTGGGGGTGGGGCAGAAACAATCACAAGCTAACCTCACGGCCCAGCCAATCAGCCACTCACCGCACTGCTCAGCTCACACAGACGCAGTCTATAGCAAGAGGACACAAGACTGAGGAACACGGGGTTTGCAGCCAGACCAAGAGCCCCTGGTTACTCATGTACACAGGTGCTGGGCTTCTCCTAAAAGCAGTTACGTGAGGGGCCTGGGAAGCTCCTGGGGGTGAAACTTTTTGGAAGAGTGGCTGGGGTGATGAGGACCTATGAATAGCAGTGCCTGCCTTAGAGTGGTTCTCAGCACCACGCCACGTCTGCTGCTAACTAGTCTGCTCAGCCTCTCCATAAAGGAGGGGGCGGTGTGTGAGAAGGCCTCAGGCAGCCAGCTCCATCAGTCAGTGCTCCACTCAGTGGGGCCTCTGACTGAACTGCGGGCCGCTCTGCACCCTCACTGAGACTCTCCTCACCAGGGCCTTCAAGGCCTGCAGAGAGCTGCACTCCAGACTAGGGACTTGTCATGTGCTCTGTTCCCATCTCAGCTCCAGGCCAGCCTGATTTCTGTGCTCTCTGCATCAGGGGACCAGGAGGCTCCCAGGGACCACTACGACTCTGAATCTTGCCTTAAAACCGGCCCTTTAGAACTAACACAGGCTGATGGAGGAGAGTCTCCTTGGAGCAAGAGGACTTACGGTTGAGGCCAATGTCATGGTAAGTGAGGATGACAGGTCTGTTCCCCTTCAGGCTGCCCCGCATGGTGACATGGACAACTCCAAAAACTGTCTCGATGTCATGCTCCTGCAGAGAGAAGAGAACAGTCTCACTACAGGGACGACATAGCCAGGGGCAGACTTGGTCTGAGAGGGCAGCAGGGAGCCCAGGGCAGGAGTCTTGGTATGTTTCATGATTACTTCCCTCTTCCCACAGGCACCACTAACACTGGCGAAGCCTCACGAACGCTCAGCTCCTCAGAGTCACAACTCTACCGCCATGACTTCTCAGTGCGAGGTATTCCGCAGGACATCCCACCCCATCTCGCTCACCGCTCTGCAGAGCCAGCACTGGCCACAGCTACCAGGCAGTTATTACACTTCACTGGTGCACAGCTGGGATGAGGGCTTGGAACCAGGCTGTTTGCAATGTTAAGGTCTCTTTTCGGTCACTTTAGCAGGGTCTTTCTGGTCATATGCTGGTACAAGGTTAGAAATTAACAGAACATGGCTTCTCCTCACAAGTTTTCACAGTGGAACCCACACAACAGAGATTGCTGCACGGGCACATTCACAACAGCATTCCTGTGGCAACGGCATCCCAGCCTTGGAGCAGCGACCTAAGGGAGCAGGTATGTCACTCTGATGCCTCCAAGGATTTAACATTGGAAATGTGAGCAGCCTGCACGCCTCACACCACAGCCAGGGGGATTCCCCAGCTCTCTTCCTGCAGTTCTGGTGACACATCCCCCAGTGTGAACATGGTTACACTATTATAACGGTGCATTTATTACCCATACAGCTATTCCAGAATGGGAAGGGGAATAAAGGATGTGTTTACTGGTCTAACTGCATCCATGTTAAGGCTTGCACCAGTGTAACTAGCTCACCTGCCCAGCACACTTAATCTGGTACAAAACGTTCATAGAGCAGGATTCAGGCTCGCATCAAATGAGAGGACACGGCACTATGACCATAGCCATTCTTAAACTGAACGGCCAGAGAAAACTGGCGACAAATCTAACTGTTGGAGACCAAAAACAAGAGGTTGTTTTAGAAGCACGGTGACTTGTAGACCAGGAAGGGGGTCGTGTACTCACAGGATTTACCACAGTCAAACTGAAGAGCTGGTGACAAGCACTTTCAAACTCTACTGTAAATCAGAGCTAAGATCTCTAAAGCAGAAGAGTGTGTCCATCCCAGAACCTGAGTTGCCTTCCTCCCCACACGGGGCATAGCCCCTCATATGCTTTGCTGTGTTCACAGATCATCAAATCTGCCCCTGTCTACGTCCCCTGGATCCCTGACCTCTGAGCCCGCTGGCTTCCTGGCACCAAAGCCAAGCTGCCTAAAAGCATCTGAATGCACAGCAACTGCCCCAACAGACAGTATAGCAGCATCCTTCCAGACTGCAGCTCAACTGCAGGCACTCCTGGCGGAGTTTAAAGAGGCAGTATCCATTTACAGGACAGCTGGCCAAGGTTTTTCCCTCTAAACACAGGAAATGGGAAGACTCTGGTCTACCAATTACCAGCCTCCCTGCCTATCTAAGCTATTCTAGTCATCCACCTGCTTTTATATCCGCCATACTACAGTACCCGAGAGCTAGTCAGTTACGCCTTGGCTGCAATACTCCGAATTCGGTCCTGTCCAATGCCTTAACCACAGGACTGCTGCCTTTTGCTGACAAAACTGTATAATGTAGACAAGGCCTAAGACTTTGGAACTTTTGGTGAGAGAGACTTTTGCTTTGAATTCACTTAGCTTGTTAAGTATCAGAGGGGTAGCCATGTCAGTCTGGATCTGTAAAAAGCGATAAAGAGTCCCGTGACACCTTATAGACTAACAGATATATTGGAGGATAAGCCTTCGTGAGTGAATAGCCACTTTGTCAGACGCATGTTAAGCTTGTTAAGTTAGGTATTAGTTGTGTTTTAACTTTTATTTCCTTGTAACCAATTCTGACTTTTATGCCTCATTACTTGAAATCACTTAAAATCTATCCTTCTATAATTAATACATTTGTTTTACTGTTTTATCTAAACCAGTGCATTTGGATTGAAATGCTTGGGAAACTTCATCTGGGAGAACAGGATTTTGGCATATCATTTTCTATTAATGAAATGACAGACTATCTATGAGCTTGTATTGTCCAGGGGGGTGCTGGGCAGTATAAGACACACATTTCTTGGGGGGAAGTCTGGGACTAGGAGTAATGTACATGCTGGAGGCTGTGAGCAGACCAGAAGTGGTTGCTCTCATGGCAAAGCAGTGTAAAAGGTACTGTGGGTTGGAGAACTGAGAGGATACAGCCATCTATCAGTCCAGACTGTACCCTGGGTAATGTCAGATCCATCTTTACTGAAAACTCAGCAAATACTTTACTAGAGAAGGGTGAAGTATTTTCTTCTGCATAAAGTAAAGCAAATGTTACATTAATCCCACTCTGTGCCAGCTTAGCTCTGTGGGCCATAAACCACTGCAGGCCTAGGATCTGATCAAACCCGCCATATTAAAACAGCTTTGGGTGAAACTTGGGGAATTCATCACTAAAATAAATAAATAAAATAAATAAAAGTTCTGCTGCTGATAAAGCACCCCCCCACACACACACACACTCCCCAGGAACGTCCCTTACAAAAGTTATAATCACCAAGGTTATAAAGACAAGACACACAGGTGCTGGGAAATTTTAGGAAGGATATAAAGAGAAACACAACAAATGGTATAATAAGCTCTAGTCAGAGCTTTTATGCTGACCATCTGCACAAACAAAAAGTCACAAATACGTTACAATTTAAACGTAAAAAAAAATGTAAAAGATTTAAGCAGGCAGGAGGACATGTAGGTGCCAGTGTGTATGGTTCAAATTTTTGTTACTTAGGAATGTGGGATAATGTGATAGTTTTGCCTATATAACGCAAATAAAAAACAAAGTTCTTTGGGAACCATTTCCGGACTGTGGTTCCACATCAAGCTCCTGAAATTCTTACCCCCCTGCATGACTGCGATGTCCAGAGGCATTGCCAGAAACCCCAGGACGAGGGGGACATTGGGAGTGGTGAGCATAAGAGATTTGCTTGGCATACGTGTTCTTTGTGTGCTGCTAATAAGTAGATGTTTAGAGCACAGCTGTGTAAGGCTCTTTCACTGGGAAAAGGTCCTGCAGAGGGGTCACGCCTTGAGCCCTCGGTAGAGTATAGGCAGGATGCTCTAGATTATGCGGGTAACACCATCACAAGAACAGCTCAGGTCATGAAGATAAGCCACATCAAGGCACAACTTGTTATACTTCACATCAGCACCACAAGCTGACCCGGAGCTCCGTCTCTAGTGGGCAACACTGCTGGGGGCATGAAAAAGGAAGGCTGATTCCAATGCACCAAGAGGATTTTTTCAGAGCCTCAGAGCGCTCCCCATCACAGGACGGGGAGGGGAGAGAGGCTGGCAGGGTCGGGAGCAAACAGGAAGAGTCCACCGAACAAGGGCTGTTTGGAAATTGCAGCAGTAAAGGCTCATGTTTTGTCTGCAGTGTCCGTTTGAGTCATGAGTGACTGGCAGATCCTGCCCTCCTGGAGTCAGAAAAGCAAGTCACAGGAGCACACGTTTAATGTGGGCTTGGGAAGTCCCTTTGGAGAAGCTGCCAGCCACCATCAGCTCCAAAGGAAGTGTTTATTTCTAACCCACAAGCCCACATCGTATTATGTAATCCAGGTATCTGGGTCCTGAGTTAGGATATCAGTGGGTGAAGGTCCAGCAGAATGGGAGGGGCTAAATCATCTGTAAAAAACAAAAAGTGCATTGGAGGCTGGGAACAAGTCAAAGAACAATGATGAACTCTGAAGACAGTGAGGAGTCCGGTGGCACCTTAAAGACTAACAGATTTATTTGGGCATAAGCTTTTGTGGGTAAAAAAACCTCACTTCTTCAGATGGCGATTCATAAACAGCAGAGGTTGACTCAGAGCAGCCCCAAGATCCATGCCCAGAAGAGGTTTGCAGGAACAAGGGCACACCTCACCATGAAACCTGTGTTTCAACCAGCATTAACCATGCAATTGGGGAAGTGAACACTGGGTTCCATTTCCACCTTTTGCTTGAAAGGAAGCCACCGATCTGAAGAGCCTCTGCTTCAGTGACCTCAGACCAAAGGGTGTGTCTTCACCTCCACAGTGCGATAGCTAACATGCTGTAAAATCCTAGTGTAAACGGGCAAGCTACAGTCATGCCACAATGTAGCTGGCTGTGTTGCACCGGAATACGACACCCCTGCGTGTACCCCAGAATTTGATAGCACTGCAGTCAGCCATTTTGTATGTTCAGCCATTGCCAGCGGAAAACCAGCTAATAGCTAGGAATAATAATACTAGAAATATTTTGAGATAATAAATAGTTTGTTGAAATTAGCAGAATTGGTGACTCAGTAGAGGTTACTATGCTGACCCACAAAGAGTCACTGTAGGTTGTGTGTTTTGTTAGAGCAATGGTTTTCAAACTTTTTGTATTGGTGACCCCTTTCACACAGCACGCCTCTGAGTGTGACCCCCCCCGCCCCCAGAAGAAAGTCCGGACAGTGTATTGTTCAGCAGACGAGAGCTCTTGGCTGGCTGTATGACCAGTATAGATTCGAAACACGGCTAGAACAGCGAAGTAAGGCAGCACAAGCTCTAGTTAGCAAGACGTTCGAGTTCCTTTCCTCTCACTCTGAACGCCACAAAGGAAATTCTCCAGGTGACTTTTGGAATCAGGAACACGCTGTAATGAAGTTCGCCATCCACTGCTCAGCTATTAAATTTCCCCCTCCCCCGAGGTTACTCACGCCATGTCTTTCCTTCCTCTCTGAGGGGAAGAATTCTGGGAAGCGTGAGGGCAGCTGTACACTTAAGCACTGCAATGGCCCAACTACACCCATGCAGCTGTGCTTCTGTAGCGCTTCAGTGAAGACGCTACAATGCCAATGGGACAAGGGGGCTAGGTCGGTATAACCCATTGTTCAGGGGCACCCCCGAGCGATACAGTTATACCGTGGAAGTTTATAGTGTAGACCTGGCCTGAGACTCTCATCACAAGAGGGGGCTAATTTATGAAGGGCCCATGTACTTCGCAAGTGCACTTCCAGACCGCAGAGGAGTGGCATTTGCCTGAGCAGTTCCACTCCCCTCAATCACCCTCCTACCCCACAACTCCCAATAGTTTACTGTTGAGCTATACTGCACACAAATGATGGATTCAGAAGGGCTCCTTCCTAAGCTGAAGCACAGCATGTGCCAGCAGCACCACGATGAAAGATGTGAAAGCCAAGGACACGGCTAAGGCATCATCCAGCTTTAAAAACATAACATCCGTGTGTGTGTGTTAAAATAGTGAGTACATGAACTCTGAAAACAGACGAGAACAGCACGGTTATAATTTGTGCCTCTTGACAATGCCCCTTTACACTAGATCAGAGTTCAGCTGCATATGGTAATAGCAAGTATCGAGACTGCTCATTAGCTACTCTGAAACACTGTTAGTGGATGTTGCATAACAGATGAAGACAGATCAACCTTTGTTAATGGCATGGGACTACCAATTTTCTGCAGGCAGGAACTGCACAGAATCCCTTCCCAGCCCAGGGTCCTGTATCCTCCTTGCGACAGACAGCAGTGCAGGAGCTCCAGACACCAACTTGTTATACTGGTCTTGAGAACTTACATTTAACATCCCCGTCCAACCAATCTCTTCAAAAGAGAAGCCAGTGGAGCATGCCGTTGTCAAAGGTTAGAAAGCTGTCGTGAATGCTCGGACTCCTATTTCTCTGAATAGGCTTCATTGAAGAATTACATTCACATGTCCTAAAATGTAACTTGTAAGTGGGTTGTCATGGAGTCTTGCTAACTCTCTAAAAATGTCATTTTATTTACAAAAATTCAACACTTTCCAAAAGATTCAATATTCAAGAGTGAGGAAATGAAGCTTCAGGGATCCAGCCACTTCTCCACTTGTGTATAACTCCTCATTCGGTATCACCCACCTGATTACGGTTCAGTATTTTATGCTTCTCAAGGCCCATGCAAACAGCACTGAGCTTCTCTCCTCTCTGATGAAGCAATATACTATAATGATGGTCCAATGATTAGGGTCAATTCTCTGCCCTACCACAGACTCAGGCAGGTCACTAAGGCCTGGTTTACACACAGTTTTTTGTACCATTTAACTAGGTCAGTTAGGTGTGTGATTTATTACAGAACTAGTTAAATCAGTACAACCTCCCAGTATGGATACTTTTATACCAGTATAGCCTATTCCCCCACATTCACTGGAATAAGCTCAGTATAAACACCTTTATACAGTATAACTGGGTCCACACTAGGAGGCTCATACTGATATAGCTATACTGGGGTAGCTCAAGTGGTACAACTTTTGTGTTAGCCAAGACCATAGTGTCTCTGTGTCTCAGTTCCCAGCTGTACAATGGGGACAATAGCCACACCCCACAGGGTGTTGTGAGGATTGTGAGGTGCTCAGATACTACAGAAACAGGGGCCAGACAAGTACGTTAAAGAGACAGATCAATATAAGCAATAATTGGAATTTCCAGAGAAAAAGCTACTAGGGGCTGTCGATTAATCGCTGTTAACTCATTCAATTAACTCAAAAAAATTAATCACGATTAAAAAAATTATTGCGATTAATTGCAGTTTTAATCGCACTGTTAAACAATAGAATACCAATTGAAATTTATTAAATATTTTTGCATGTTTTTCTACATTTTCAAATATTATTGAAACAATTACTACAACACAGAATACAAAGTGGGTATTCACCCACGAAAGCTCATGCTCCAATACATCTGTTAGTCTATAAGGCGCTACAGGACTCTTTTCTGCTTTTACAGATCCAGACTAACACGGCTACCCCTCTGATACTTGACAGAATACAAAGTGTACAGTGCTAACATATTATTTTTTTATTACAAATATTTGCACTGTAAAAATTATAAACAAAAGAAATAGTATTTTTCGATTCACCTCATACAAGTACCATAGTGCTATATCTTTATCATGAAAGTGCAACTTACAGATGTGGATTTTTTTTTTGTTACATAACTGCACTCAAAAACAAAACAGTGTAAAACTTTAGTGCTTTCAAGTCCACTCAGTCCTACCTATTGTTCAGCCAATCGCTAAGAGAAACAAGTTTCTTTACAGTTATGGGAGATACTGCTACCCACTTCTTAATTACAATGTCACCTGAAAGGGAGAACAAGCGTTCACGTGGCACTGTTGTAGCTAGTGTCACAAGATATTTGTGTGCCAGATGCGCTAAAGATCCATATGCTTCTTCGTGCTTTGGCCACCATTCCAGAGGACATGCTTCCATGCTGATGATGCTTGTTGAAAAAATAATGTGTTAATTACATTTGTGACCGAACTCCTTGGGGGAAAATTGTATGTCTCCTGCTCTGTTTTACCGGCATTCTGCCATATATTTTATCTTTAAGCAGTCTCACATGATGACCCAGCACATGTTGTTCGTTTTAAGAACACTTTCACTGCAGATTTGACAAAACGCAAAGAAGGTAGCAATGTGAGATTTCTAAAGATAGCTACAGCACTTGACTCAAGGTTTAAGACTCTGATGTGCCTTCCAAAATCTGAGAGGGGCCAGGTGTGGAGTCTGCCTTCAGAAGTCTTAAAAGAGCAACACTCTGATGCAGAAACTACAGAACCTTTTGCTGTTGGCATCTGACTCATATGATGAAAATGAACATGCATTGGTCTGCACTGCTTTAGATGGTTATCGAGCAGAACCTGTCATCAGCATGGACGCACGTGTGCTGGAATGGTGGTTGAAGCATGAAGGGATGTATGAATCTTTAGCGCACCTGGCACATAAATATCTTGCGACATCAGCTACAACAGTGCCATGCAAATGCCTGTTCTCACTTTCAGGTGACGTAAAAAAGAAGCAGGCAGCATTATCTCCTGCAAATGTAAACAGACTTGTTTGTCTGAGCGATTGGCTGAACAAGTAGGACTGAGTGCACTTGTAGGCTCTGAAGTTTTACATTGTTTTATTTTTGAATGCAGGTTTTTTGGTACATAATTCTACATTTGTACATTCTACATTTGTAAGTTCAACTTTCATGATAGAGAGATTGCACTACAGTGTTTGTATTAGGTGAATTGAAAAATACTATTTCTTTTGTTTTTGCAGTGCAAATATTTGTAATAAAAATAAATATAAAGTGAGCTCTGTACACTTTGTATTCTGTGTTGTAACTGAAATAAATACATTTGAAAATGTAGAAAACATCCAAAAATATTTAAATAAATGGCATCCTATCATTAACAGCATGATTAATTGCACGATTAATTTTTTTAATCGATTGACAGCCCTAAAAGCTACATTAAGACAGAGTTAAGGTGGAGGGCACATATCAATGATTTAGGGAAGAACTGTAATTACTGTAATTATCCCCAGCGCAACCATTATAAACTCGGGAAATACAGAGTTAAACACAAACATAAAATAAATCCAAACATGTGAAGGTGTGGAAATGCAATGAAAGCACCCACACAACTTTAACTCTGTCCTGTAGTGACATCATGAAATAATCATACAACTATGATTAATATATAACAGGGTTTGTCATTTCAAAGTAAACTGATTTTTAAAGACAGTTTTTCATTTTTTTCCCCTCATGATCTTATCATGTCTGGATTTCTTTTCAGGTTAATCTGGACTCTGAATTTCCTGGCTTTCCAATGCTGCTTGTTATTTTGGGCATTGCAGAATTCTGGCTTTCCAACCCTCGTGAACCATTTCAGCCAGGCAGCATGGACAAGAAAGCAGTTCCAGGTCTCAGCTCACCTTTCATAAATTGTATGCCGACATCAGCACCCCCTTCTCTCTCTGTGTGGGGGGCAAGGGAGCTGTACCAGAGACAGACTGGATTAAATGCTGTTGTGTGTCAGGCAGAAGTCACAGCCCAAGAATGGATTTTTTTAAAAGGACAATGTACATTTCAAATGTCAGGAGTGTCAGGAAAAGGTGGAGAATTTTATGTCAGCAAGGCATTCACCTCTCAAAACAAACACAAAGGGTGCGCCGGCACCATAAAGACACAAACTCAGTTCCACTAATTGCAGGTCATCAACACCATCTGCCCATCAGCCAGCCCTGAACAAGACCATTTAATCTGCCATCTGCTTACTAAGGGGGGATAAGCTCAGCCTAGCATTTCATTAGAGCTCACAAAGCTGGAGCATGATAGGGCCCTGAGATTCTAGGTTAATACATTTTATTTCAGAGAATGAACTAGATTACTGCTCCTAATGAAAAAGGAAGAAATTTACAGAGGTCTGTAAGCCGTGTGCCAAACCTACTGTTTACTCTCATGTCAAATGGTTAGCAGATTATTCAGGGGTTATTTTAAATAGAGTAATGGCACACTGGAACACTGACCATTGTTTATCAGCATCTAGCTGTGTTTAGTGGTGGCTAAATGGGTATCAGAAAAGGAGCACGATGTCCTCCATTGGTCAGCTGCAATGCAGGCAGACAGGCTGGGAGCCCCTCCACACCACTCCGACCCAGAGGAGGGGCTTGCACTTTGGATTAGCATAGATCTGTTTCAGACCAGTCAGGACAAACCTAATTTTATTCCTAAGTGAAAATAAATACTCCAACCGCCTGGGAAGTTAGTAACAGACTACAAACGGGGAAGTGCACATAGTTGCATAGCTGCCAGAATGCATGGCAAATACGAACAAAGATGTTCCTGGGGACAGCAATGAGTGCCGAAGCTTTAGTGAGAGAAGCATGTACAGAATGTGCTCTGTGCACCATGCTGTTCAGAGGAACATCTCCCTCTACACCAAGAACATTCCAAGCAAGACTGAAAATAGGAGCTGGGACTCAATTAATTTATCTTCTTAGCAGCTAAACATTCATCGCAAAACATGAACAACTGACAACCTAACGCAGAGCACCCTGAAACAAGTTCTGGATTTGTCACACTAGATCAGAACGTGGTGCAAGCCAGTGTAATATTCTACCAAGAGAAAAGTCCACAGTGGCCCCGGTCAATTGTGAAAGGCTCAGACATGAGGAAAATGACTTCTGACCCCGCAGGCAAATCAGCTTATGGTCTGAAGCATGAGATTTGCTTACCCACGGTTGATATGCACCTGACCTCTGCTCTGCTGAGTCCATGTCTCCTCATGTCTGGGAAAGGCAAGACTCTGAACACCAAAGGGTTAATGTTCCGACACGACAGATGATGTAAAATTGTGTTCTCTGAAACCATCCTGCTGAAGAAGGATGTTCTTAATATTAGCCCAGCTCAGTCTAAGGCAGTTTCAGAGTAGAAGAGTGAGGAAAACTCACTTCTAGCATAGGCCTTGTCTGTGCACCAATCTGCACCTATTTAGTTAAAACAGTGGCCTGTGGGAACACACTTATTTCCACTTAAACCAGATGTATTCAGATTTCATTTAAACCTGTTCCTTATGGAATTAAGCTAAAGCAAAGAAGCCTGGTTTAAACCAATATCTCTGCTCATCCACCCTTTTGCACCAGTTTAACTAAATCAATTTAAAAATCATACCATAAGTTCAACCTGTGCCATTCTGCATGCAGATAAGACCCCAGATTCTATGAAAACTGTGATTCAAAGCTCAGTACCAGGACAAGTGCAGTTGTGACAGTACTGGAAATCCATGAAGATGTATGTTGCGGGAGAAAAATAGGGACGTACCATATAACTCCACAGAAACAGAGGGAGAGGGTGAAAAATCGGGCAAAGATACAGCCAGAGGGATAGGACTGTGAAAAACCAAAACTGACCAATTTCATGGGCAAGTCAGTGACTCCATAACAATTCATGGCTTGTGTTGGATAAGGAATTCTCCAAAGTGCAGTTCTATTCTGAAAATTGACTCAAAATGTATAGTGGGGTTTTAAGACAATAACTTCAGATTGAACTTGCCCTCGTACTCCTGGTATCTGCTTGTGCGTTCCCGCAGCTGGGAAAAATGTGGGTCCCCTTCTATCTACTTGTCTTTCAGGAAGGTAGAGCCTGAAGCAGTTTCACTTACAATTTATGGGAAGTTGGGCAACTCGCTGCATGAGCAAAGCACAGAGAGCCAGACAGCAAACTGGAAAGAATTTACAGATGAGCCCTACGGGGTTTTTAAAAATTGGACATGTCTCTTTTTGATTTTGTTGTGATTCAGGGATGCTTGGAAGGATTCCCCCTCCCCGTACCCCTTTGTATTTTGTTAAACATGAAGGAAAAGTTGCCCTTTTAAAGTGGCTGGTTAGCAGGGTCCACAGGGACAGGAGAGGCACAGCAATCAAACCCATTTAACTATGTAAGAAGCCTCTACTGCAATAGTTCCAAATTTTATTAATTCACACGCTGCCTTCTTTATAAATTGTCATGAAGTGAATTGATAGAACATGAAACTCATGTGCAGGCAGTTCTCACACTTATAACACAATTGGTTCCTGAAAATTGTGTCGTAAGTTGAAACATTGTAACTCAGAACCACAATACACTCCATTGAAGGACCAAGTGTCGTAAAGTCGAAACCAACTGTCATAAGTCGTTAAGTGCCGTTCACCGTAAGTCGAACATAATAAAGTTGAGGACTGCCTGTACCACAGTTTGGGAACCCGTGATCTACTGCATGCAAACATATGAGCTGGATAAAGATGAACGTGTCAGACATGGAGGGGATATGGCAATAATTGTAGGTGTTCAGTTAAACAAGAACATTTTCATTTAAAGCAGGCTGCTGTCTGCACTAAATGAAAATGTTTTTCCAAGAGCCAAACAGAAGGGTAAATCTTACGGTGGTGGTTCAGGGACCCCATAGAGTCTATAAGGTAAAAGCATGAGATATTTTGGGCAGAATGTCCTGCCCCCACCATTCCTGTGGACTGGACCATTCTGTGTAAGGTTGTGCTGTTTCCATAGGAACAGCCACTACCATGCAGGATCACTGGGCCATCTAGTCTGGGACCCTGTTCCTTTGCATCACTGTAACTGGGTACATGAGAATTTACCCGCTAATCTTATTTCTGTGGGTCTAGGTAACAGCTGAGCCCAACAGGGACTAGACCTTTTGGCAGCTCTAGACTTGCACCCATCCTTTGTGAGCCCCAGATTTCATTCTGACCTTGCACAGACCAATTGGTAAGACAAATGAAGCCAGGCATTCCTTATGAACAGGAAGCACTGACCAAAAATATGACACTATTCCACTCCTGGGAGAGCCTGAGGAGTTGCTGTCTGGGGCCACAGGAGGAAAGATTTTACTTGGTAAGTTCATTTCTCTGACTCCAGACTAGCCATCCCAAAGGAACTCACTACAGTGAAAAACCCAGGACAAGGAGAGTAGGACAGAAAAAAACATCTCTACGTGCTTCATTTCATATCTGCCCGAAGGTGCATATCTGAAGAGACAGTGAGTCTGCAGTGCTTGTTGAACACATGCACTAATATCAGGCAGCCAATCTGCAGATCTCCTGTTACACGATTTGCTACAATCCTGTCAGAGTGGGCTCTAAGCCCAGCATGGCTACGTACCCTAGCTACGTAGCAAGTTTGGTTAGACAGGTTCTAATTCACTCAGATCACACATCCGGAAACAGGAAAGTTTTTTTGGCTCCCTGCCAAGAAGAAATAGGGGGAATCTCATTTTCCTTCAGTTCTTACTTCTAGCTAGTAAAGGTTTAGGTGTGTGTTGTGCCCATGGATGTGAGCTAAGCCCAAAGCTGGGGACAAAGCGCCTAAAGCCAGGAACAGTTTCCTGGTGATGGTAAAGAGGGATATCAGCGTAAGTCAGAAAGAAGGGAATGTGTATCAGACTATTTGAGGTGTGCATTAATGGAAATACTGGTGCCCGTATTTCTCGGCCATTAGTTTGTCTGTGGCTAGTTCTGTTTAGTGGTGGCTACATGAGGGTTTTGTCCACTGGTCAGCTGGGATGCAAAAAGACAAGTGGAAAGCTTCTCCGTGCTGCTCTGTTCAAGAGAACAATTCCATGTGCACACAACAACATTGGGGTTATGCAGATTCCAAAAAAACAGCATGACCCACCAAAGGATTTTAGTGAACTTTGTGGTCCTCTACTCCTTAAAGTTGTCTGTCCATGGTCTAGAATGCCCTAGTTTTAGGGCTTGTTAATTCATCACTGGGGGAATTACAGTAGCTGGTGTATTAAGAATGAAGTGGACATGCTGCTCTGGCTCCCAGGTCTGAACTCAAAAAAATGCTTGGGCCGGATCACAGTTCTGAACATAACAGGGTCAATGCTGCAGCCGCCACTTCAGAAAGAACAAGGCAAATGTCATACTGCTTAATACAAAGTTAAACGTCCAAGTTAATGCATGAAGTAATGGCTTCAGAAACATCCTGCCAAGCCTAAAAGGGGTGAGTTAAACTGGACAGGAAAGCTGGAATCAGGGCTAGTCACTGTTAATAGTGACTGCTGAAAAACGTGAACCCTGGTCACAAATGAAATACAAATCAAACAGGAATAACAACTGTCCTTCCAATCCCAGAAAGAGACCTCTGCTCTCCAAACAGAGGCAAAGCTACCCTCTGGCAGTGTCTGGACTCTGCCACTAACCCCAAGTGATGTATTTGATGCATCAGTTCCTCACAATCAGAGAACAATATTTTTGTCCATTTCAGTTCCCAGCCTGCTGAGAAAGAGGCCAGTGAAATACACACGTAATCAAACCAGACACTGCAGAGCTGCTATTGGCAAGTAGTTCTTCGGCAGAGTTGTGCTATAGGCTTTGTTCACAGGGATACTTACAAGGAGGGGCTTGGGGAGGATATTGTGGAAGAGAATACTATTATGTCACAGCCTTGTCACCAGGTGGCATCCTTTTGTACTCCCTTTGTAAAAATCTCAGACCCGCTCCCAAGACAAGAAAGAGCGCAGCCCTTCCCCTCTCCCTCCAGCACTGCACAACTGGCTTATGGGTGTAGATTTCGTGCTCCTTGTACCAGGGCCGCCCAGAGGATTCAGGGGGCCTGGGGCAAAGAAATTTTGGGGGCCCCTTCCATAAAAAAAATTGCAATACTATATTCTCGTAGGGGCCCCTGCAGGGCCCAGGCAAATTGCCCCACTTGCTCCCTGCCAGAGGCAGCCATGGGAAAAATAAACCTTCCGCATCTCGGCACAAATCCAGCTTTAAGAAAACTTTTTTACAAGGTATCGCTGGTTCTCAGCATCAGCTAGTGATAAAAGGCACTAAAGCTCATTAAAAGGGCTGGACAAATATTTTCCGTCAAAACTTTTTTTGGATCGAAAACTAGGGGTTTTTAAAAAGCAAAAAAAATCACGTCTGTTTTCCTTCAAAATTTGTTGTGGTTTTTTTAAATTAAAAAGCTGAAATTAGTCTACCAAAACCTGAATATGGTTTGGGGTTTCAGAAGTGTGCGGCCAAATGTTTGCTGCTTGCTGTGTTTGATTGTTTAAAGAAACACTAAAAAATTCTGCTTAAAAAGATCCAAAACTTTTGAACCACCTCAGCTTGTGACCAAACACCTGAGCCCATCCAGTCAGAGATTTTTCCAGGGTTCTCATACTCTGCTGGCTTTCTTGACTCATATCTGTCTCCATAACTTTGGGTTCATTTAGGTTAGAACATAAGAACAGCCATACTGGGTAAAACCAAAGGTCCATCCAGCCCAGTATCCTGTCTACCGACAATGGCCAATGCCAAGTGCCCCAGAGGGAGTGAACCTACAGGTAATGATCAAGTGATCTCTCCCCTGCCATCCATCTCCACCCTCTGACAAACAGAGGCTAGGGACACCATTCCTTACCCATCCATAGCCATTAATGGACTTAGCCTCCATGAATGTATCTGTTTCCTAGAGACTGGCTCCATGGGGTCCCTCACAAACTGGAGATAGTTACTGTGGGTTTGTCTTTAGTACAGCTTATGTACATACTCCACGAACTGAGCATTTGAGCTTGTTCCAGAATCTGGGATGAGCCCATGTTGTGAAAACTGACATGCTCAAAATAGCACATGCATGTGAATGGACACAGGGTGCTAAAATTAAATTAACCCAGGGGTTCTCAAACTGGGGATCGGGACCCCTCAGGGGGTCACAAGGTTATTACTGGGGGTCGTGAGTTGTCAACCTCCACCTCAAACCCCGCTTTGCCTCCAGCATTTATAATAGTGTTAAATATACAAAAAAGTGTTTTCAATGTATGGAGGGGGAGTCGCACTCAGAGGTTTGCTATGTGAATGGGGTCACCAGGACAAAAAAGTTTGAGAACCACTGAATTAAATCCTCTGAAGCCTCAGGGAATGCCGGGGGGTGGGAGGAAGGTGTCTCCCTTGGTAGGGTCAGGAAGGAGGTAGGTGGTGTAGGATATTGCTCTTCTCATGTGATCCCTGCCCCAGTGGCTAATTTTAAATGAAGCTACTCTCCCCTGACATGAATCTCCCTATGGCACTGAAATTAAATATAGACTATAATTTGGCATTTGAGAAGTAAAACGGATGGTAGCCCTAATGGAAAAGCTAACAGCTTGGCTCTTCTGCAAGCCTCAAACTGCTGAATGAGCTTTAGAGTAGGGAAGGCTGTGCCTCCCAAACAGCCTGGCCCTGCCCCCTATCTGACCCCCCTACTTCCTGCCCCCCAACTGCCCACCCCCCTCAGAATCCCCGACCTATCCTGTTCCTTGCCCCCTCACCATTCCCAAGAGACCCACCACTACCACCCCGGGACCCCACCCCTGCTCCCTGTCCCGACTGCCCCAACCTCTATCCACCCCCCCACTGAGTCTTGACAAACCCCCGGAACACCCACAATCCAACCCCCCCATTCCCTGTCCCCTGACCACCCCCCCTCCACCTCTGCCCCCTCCCTGTGCCCTGACTGTCCCCAGGACTTCCTGCCCCTTAGCCAACCCCCCCCCCCCGGCCCCTTACCCCTGGCGCCTCGCTCACCCGGAACCTTAGCGCGTTGTATCCAGCAGTGTCCCTGAACAGCGGTGCGGCATGGCTCCGGCGGGGCTCCTGAACTCCGCCCCACTCAGAACCACATGGTAAGGGGGTGGGGCTGGGAGCTCAGGAGTCCCGCCGGAGCCACAGTGCACTGCTGTTCAGGGACACTGCTGGATCCGTTGAGGCTCTGGGTGAGGGGCAGAGGCGGGGTCGGGCTAGGG
This sequence comes from Gopherus flavomarginatus, assembly GCF_025201925.1. Taxonomy (NCBI): domain Eukaryota; kingdom Metazoa; phylum Chordata; order Testudines; family Testudinidae; genus Gopherus; species Gopherus flavomarginatus. The sequence goes on from NC_066627.1 coordinate 21,810,100, forward strand.
CGGGAGCCCCACCCGTTCTCTTGGGGGCCCCTGTGGAGCCCGGGGCCTGGGGCAAATTGCCCCACTTGCCCCCCCCCGGGCGGCCCTGCCTTGTACAAGCCACTGTCACAGACAGGAGACCCAATTAGACCAGCCTCAGGTCTGAGCTGATGTAACAGATATTAAGTTCCAGCAGTGGTAGAAACCTAAAGTCACTGCTTAGGTCTGATTCAGTATTCCTTGGCATGCGGATGGCTGAGGCAGACAGCCGTGCCCCGCAGTGGCACTTGGCAGGAGGATGAGGCGGTGGTGGCACTGAATCACAAAAGCAGCTGTAACTGGATGCTAAAAAGACACTACAATGAATTGAGAGCTCCTGCAAGCAGCATCCTGTCTCCTGCTCATTTGTTGCCATGGACACTGGTCCTCCACTGATCCAACCCACCAAGATCAGGCATTCCTCTGCCGGCGCTCACTTCACTGCCGTCTGCTGGCTACGGGGCTGCTTGGCAACTCTGCCACGATTCAGCAGCGTGGGGCGAATGCAGGCCTCAGCTACTCTGCCACTTTGAGAGGGCCTGGGGTTGAAACAAGTGAGGGCAGAACAGGACCGCATGGAGCTCGTCCAAACATGGCTTCGCTGGCTGCCCACCCTCTTTCCATGGGGTAGGGTTCCCCTGTGTTCCAAACATGTCTAGTTAGTCTCTACAGACTGGGGTGTGCCTTGGGGAGAGCATGTGGGAGATGGTGCGGCTTGATGGGAAAGGGGGACTGAAGAGAAGTGAGGCCTTTTATACCATGGGGGCTTTCCTGCCCCCCCACCCCCCCAGACCAGCACCTTCTGCCAAGCTTGGACAGCTGCCAGCAAGGAGAGAGAGGGAGCCAGCTCTGAACAGGCAAAGCCTAGGCTGCTTTGGAGATTCAGAAGATGCCCAGGGAATGGTTACTACTGCCCTCTCCCATCCCCAGGCCCCAAGCACACTGCCCCTGTGCTCCCCTTACTCACCATACACAGGCCTCAGCAGGTAGCACCTGTGCTCCATGAGCCCTGATCACCTCCTAACCCAAGCACACTGCATCTGTGCTGCTCACACACATACAGATCCCAGGCCCCATGCACAGCACCATTGCTCCCCTCCTAGGACCAAGCCTTACAAACCTGTGTGCCTCTCCCCAGTGCAACCAGGCCTGGCACCTGAGCTCCCCTCGCCCTTTCCTGCACACAAACAGGATGGTGGGGGAACCTGTTTTCATTGCATTAGCTACTTTGAAGGCAACAAAAGCAAAGTGATCCAGAGTCACTGCTGCTGTCTTCCCCTGCCCCTCTGGACACTGTAGCTGTAATAGGGTTTGATTAATGCTCTGAGGACTTCAGAACAACGGCAATTTTGAAATCCACTTCCAGCTGGGATAACTAGGCCCAGTAGGCAGAGTTAGAGCCCAGCTGCCCTGGATTGTCGCATCCTGCCTGCTCAGAAACCAGTACCTTGTATCTTTTGATAGGGGGCTCCCCAAAGACACTGCGAGACAAACTGCCTGATCGCTGCTGCATTTATGGCTCTGCCTTTTCGGGCAGCCAGAGGAATCATTCCCTCTAAAAAGCTGAGTTTTATATAGAGTGGAGTCAGACAGCCCTTGAGAGCCCACTTCTGCAGCTACTTTGCTAGCACATCACAGCAGTGAGCGCTGGCCCTGCCCTTCACAAGCAGAATGCTGGAGTAGCAACAGCAGAGTCTTCACAGCAGGGGAGGAAGAGAAGCCAACAGCCACGCATGGTTCCATGTGTTGCTCCAGCCTGTTTTGACTGGGTGCAGGACGGGGTGTCACTTGGCAGAGCAGCTTGGGCCTGCCCCCGACAAGCCTGCCAGGTAACACCAATGCCATGTGCTGCACAGTGAAGAATCAGCCCAACTGCAATGCAGGGAAGCCATGCGGTTTAATGGTTCCTCTGTAGGGATCATTCTATAGCAACAAGGCAGAGACCACAGTTGTCTTCTGCACTGGTCTGTCAGGATGAAGCGTATCAGGAGGAATTACTACAGCTTTGCCATGAGTGGGCGTCAGGCAATCTGCCCATCTCTAGGTCAACTGATCCCAATGCTATTTAGCACTTCACATCTTCAGAGTGCTGAAGCAACTGAACTACGGCAAGAACAAGCCATTGTGCCCCCTGCCTCCCTTGTCAGCCAATGCGCGGGGTGGGATCTGCGTCTTCACACCAATTTGGTGGCACACGCAGCAGAGCTGCATGAGTTTAACATGTTGCAAGTAATGAACTTACACAGGAGACAAATCTGTCCAGCACTGGGTGTTGCTACAACAGCAAACATGGTACAGTGCGCTAGAGGAGCATGTCCAGAATACAAGCAATTAGCCATGTCTAGTGACAGCTTCCAGCTCCACTCCCAGGCCTCTGTTTTACCAATAAAACGACACTGCTTATTTGCTGAGACTGCCACTTTGCAGGACAACAGGAATTACTCCCCCCGTTTCTCCTCCCAAAGCTACACATCCATGCCCTTTGATAAGTATACATTGCCAAACAGTAGAGCTCATGAGTGGAGGGCAGAGATGCAGGAAAGAGCAGGCACTGCCTGACTGATGTGGTGCATAGGTGGAGCACACCGAGAACAAACCCAGCTGTCCCACCACTTCCCTTCGCTACTTTAGACATCCCTGGAAGAGTTTGATGGTATTAGGAATTTCCTTGCCAACTCACTGAATCTTGCAGCTCAGTCTGAGCCCTAATTTGACATTCCTGTCATGGAGCTCACTGTGTCACCATTTGGCACTGGGACTTCACTGCAGGGGAAGCTGAGCTGAGTGGGCGATGGTCTTGTTAACATAGACAGTGAAACAGAGGAAGGGAGAAGGCCCAGGACTGGAGGCTGCTCCCCAGGAGATTTTCCCGTTTTGCTCAGTGAAATCTTTACAGGCTCAAGGCAGAAGACTGAGCTAATAAAAGCCCATCTGAACTATGATGGGTCATGTCTGCGTTCAGCATTGGTTACGACATGGGCCATTTGCTGCTTTCTGCGCAGAGGCTGTCAGTAACAGATCCCTTCTGGCTGCATGCTCCTTACCTGGCAGTCAAAGTCCTGGAAGTGCCGAGCAGCATTCTGTCAATGAGAAAAGAAAAACCGTCAGCATTCAGCACGGCTCCCCGAGAACAAATCGACAAATCTGCTGTCAACAGCTAGGCATGACTATGTTGGGTAAAGTCAACATAGCTATGTCGGCAAAACCCCTGGTGTGGACACAGCTATGCCAACAGCAGAGTGCTACTTGCCACTTAGCTGATGCTGTTTGGGGAGGTAGCGTAACTAGGCCAGCAGTTTCCTCCTGCCACTGTCTTGCCGGCTCTGCTGACACAGTGGCCAAGACTACTGCAGTGCTTCTCAACCAGTGGTACACACGCACCACAGGGGTAGGCAGAGGTCTTCCGGGGGTACAGCAACTTTTCTAGATATTTGCCTAGTTTCACAATGAGCTACAGAGAAAGCACTAGCAAAGTCAGTACAAACTAAAATTTCACACAGAATTACTTACTCTGCTCTATATACTATACACAGAGTACAATATTTATATTCCAGTTGGTTTACTTAATAATTATATGGTAAAAATGAGAAAGTCGGCACTTCCTCAGTGCTAGTGTGCTGAGACCCTTTTGTATTTTTAGGTCTGATTTTGTAAGCAAATAATTTTTAAGTAAGGTGAAACTTGGGGTATGCAAGACAAGAAGTCTGGAAAGATTGAGACCCACTGCTCTACTGTACACAAGCCATAAGTCTCTGACCATGTCCAGCATCAGAAGCAGGTTCAAGAACCCTTCAGTGAGTAATTACGGAATAACCTGTCCATAAGGGAAGTGACCTGGAGTGAATGAAGAGCACTAGTTTCATTAGGAGGGTCTGCTCATCACAGCTGCCATTATCGATCTGAATGCAGAATTACTTAAGGCAATACTGCTAAATCTTAGTTTCACAAAATTCTCCATGTCTCTGTTATACCCTAAATGAAACCAAACCCCCATTCACTCAGGGGGATGGTGGATATTTACCAATTCATACATTAAGGCCAGAAGGGACCATTGTGACCAGCTAGTCTGACTTCCTGCATAGCACAGGCCAGAGAATCCACCCAGCAATTCCTGCATCAAACCCATGACTACTGAACAGGAGCAGATCTTTTAGAAAGACATCCAATCTTGATTTAAAGGTTTCAAGGGATAGAGGATCTGCCACTTCCCAAGGTAATTTGTTCGTGTTAATTAGCCTCACTATTAAAAAGTTGGACCTTATTTCTAGTGCAAATTGGTCTAGCTTCTGCTTCCACCTACTAGACAAACTTATTATGCCTTTGTCTGCCATACTGAAGAGCCTTCTATTATAAGATCTTCACCCCATGTAGGTACTTACAGATGGGTGAAATCACCTCTTAACAGTCTCTGATTTTAGGCAGAGCAGGCAGCAACATCTATAGCTAAGGTTGCCAACTCTTTCTACTATAAGACCCTGCTTTCAGTTGCTTTCCCAAACTTCGACAGTTCAGGCTGAATGTCTGCCTCAGGCTGAAATTCTGTTTTGAACATTTTAGCTAAACTGGTCCCACTGTTTCCAAGAACAAGGTTGTGGAAAAGTATATTTTTGCCTATATTAAAAATGCTTACAACCATTTTGTTGAGACCTTTAGTGCCTTCCTGCTTTGGAGCAGGGTCAGATATGTACCTTTTGCTGTAAAAATTTGTTGATGCTCACACTTTGCACATGGTCAGTAGAGGTTGGTCAGAAGCTGGCAGCTAAATTCTCAGAGGATTCCACAGAAACTTAGCATGCTCCAGCCCAGAGCTGCAGGGGTTGCACAGGTCTTTCCTTGCAATTGATCCTCCCACTATTAGGCATCAGAACTGAGAGCAGGGACACTGTCATGTTCTCTCAACGTCTCCTTAACAGGTAGTACTCAGGCAAGGTAGAGGAGAAGAAGAAAGCAGCCTGATTCAAATGCAGAAGGATGTGGAGCAGAAAGGGATCAGGATGGGGGAGGACAGAGGTAGTAGGGTCTACCCATAAATGAGACTTTTCTCCAGAACCTGGAAAAGAACCTAGAATTCCTGAAACCCAATATTCCTATGCTCCAGCAAACAACTGTGAAATCCTCTGGCAGTGTGTGTCTCACTAGTGGCTTGTCCATCTACAGAATAATGGCCAACTAGTGCATGCAGGTAGCTCAAGTGACAGGCATCTGTGCTGTGGATCTAAAAGCTCCATCCCTGATGATGATCCAGTTCAGGGGATCAATATGATAGAGTTTTCTCAGTTTACTCTTTTAAAAACCTTAGAAAATTACATGCAAGCCCTCCTCCCACCAATATTAAATACAACGTTTGCAAAATCAAGCACTCAGGACAGGAAATGCCAGAATTAAGACTGTGTAACCATAATTCACCCCCCTTGTACATATGCATTATGTTACAGACAAATTACATGAGTGAGGAATAGCTCAGTGGTTTGAGCACTGGCCTGCTAAACCCAGGGTTATAAGTTCAATCCCTGAGGGGGCCATTTAGGGAACTGGGGTAAAAAAAATCAACAAAACAAAACTGTGGATTTGTCCTGCTTTGAGCAGGGGGTTGGACTAGATGATCTCCTGAGTTCCATTCCAACCCTGATATTCTATGAGCACATGCTACTTTTCCACAGGATCCCTGCCACATTCAGTGCACAAGATGGATCTGCTCTGGGGATGAATCAGGGTTGTGTATGAAGGAGATTATCTTGTTTGTTGCAGAAATCAGAAACTGTGTAGTGAATGATGCTGGGGCTTGCAGGAAGGGAAAAGATGATCCCATGCTTAAGGCAGTTGAATGCTGCCCTGGAGAACTGGATTTGACCCCTGCCTCTGCCACAAAGTTACCTGTAAAAGCAGCAAAGAGTCCTGTGGCACCTTATAGGCTAACAGACATATTGGAGCATGAGCTTTCATAGGTGAATACCCACTTTGTCAGATGCATGTAGTGGAAATAGTGGGATATTTCCACTACATGCATCCAACGAAGTGGGTATTCACCCACAAAAGCTCATGCTCCAAAATGTCTGTTAGCCTATAAGGTGCCACAGGACACTCTGCTGCTTTTACAGATCCAGACTAACACGCTACCCCTCTGATACTTAAACTTACCTGCTTGTCAAGTCACTTGATCTAAGCTTTTCACAGCTGGTCACCAAGTGCATATGCCTCATTTTCTGGATGCCCAACTTGAGACACCTGGCACCTGATTTGCAGAAGTGCTGAGCACTCGCAGCTGCAACTTAAGTCACTGGGAGCATGCTTTGAATGTAAGGTACCATAAAAACACTATGAGAACAACACCTGATCCAACAGGAGCATTGTGCAGAGAAATTCAAGCACTCCAATACTATGGCGATAAGCACGATATAAAATTGCACAAGGAAATAAAATTATTCATCTCCACTATAAGAGCTGGCATAACGTGCAATAAATAAGGGAAGGGCCACATGAACAATGAGGATAGAAAGTAGTATTGCATCCGGTGCACAGAATGAGGCAAGGGGTCATGGGGAAAAAACATTATCTGACCATGTAACTCAAGACCGCCATAATGTATATGCCACAAGGAGGCTGAATTAAAGGTGCACAGGAAACCTAAGATCAGGCATTTTCTACCCTCTGAGTTCTTGAAACTGGTTATTTGTTTATCTGAAGCCCATTCCCCCACCCTATACTTCAGAGCCCAAGTTCCGGCCTGAGTCGCAGTTTCCAAGAGCTGTCTACACAGCTATTTTTAGAGCACTAGCATATGCCCCTAGCCTGTTGACAATGAGTTGGAAGGTTGGTTCCCTGGGCTCCATGCAGTGTGTGGACATAGCCTCAGTATTCTGTTGCACCCAGCACCCCAAGGAACATGGGTAAGGGACCTGAAGGAACAATCCCATCAATAAAGTGTCATTTTTCAAAACAGAAGTTTCTCTATGTTACAACTACTGTAGATCTGAAACCGAAACATTTCAAGTTTAATTTCTCTCCAGTTAGGCTCTTCATTGCTTTAATTTCCCTGAGCATGAACAATGAGAACAGATTGATCAATCTAGTGGCTTTCATTTCATGCAGCCTCATGCTGCTGCAGGAGAGCTGATGCCTCCAATCACCACAGGGCAAAGTTTATATTGGAACAGAAGTGTACTTGTGTTCTTTGATTCATCACACGTGTTATAATGGTTTGTTACTTTTAGGACTGATGCAAAAGAAACCGTGGTCCTTTTAGTTCAGGCAAGAAATTCATAGCCTGGGGTTTTCCTCATTTTCCAGGCAGCTCTGCCATTTTCTCATGCAGTTTGACTGTTATGTTGCCAGCATCTCTCTAAACTTTAGTACATTCCCCCACCTGGCAGAAGATAAAAAAAAGCCACTCAGCACCCCTTGTGCTGAGGAAAAGCTCTAGAGAAGCACACCCTGGGAACTCTGGTCCCATTAAGCACATTTTGGGCAGCTGTGTTCACCCTGGCATGTGAGATCCTGGTCTTGGAGTGATATCAGCTTAGCCATCGAAGATCTGTGTGCGCAATAGCATCAGCTCTTGGGTCTCTGTAAAACCTGATATGCTGAATGAAAGTGGCCTGTTGTGGCACAGGTCCTTTGTATGCTCCATTTACTGGTCTTGGAGAGAACGTGTACATTTCCTTATCAGCTCTGGAAGAATTTCAAGCACCAATGAGGCTCTGTTTTGCCTTTCTGAGAGACGTGACCTCATCAAGACGTTTTGTTCTTGGACAAACGTCAGCATTCATTCCACCCAGGCCACTCATGGGGGAGGGAGCAAAGGAAAAGGCAACACAGAAACTGGGCCGATGAGAACATTCTCAAGGGGACAGATGCCATTTTCTTCTCATTCCAATTCCTGGCAGAACAACAAGCTCCGACTGGACATGGTTCTGGAGCACTGTCAGGCATGAAGCTGCCTGTTCCACCCATTTTTTCTCACTCTGATACTAGCTCCTGTAATCTTTTGATCAACTAACTAAAGTGAATTAGGTGGCTGATCTGCCATTATCGTTTGAAGGATGCACTGAGTACTCCCATAGTGCCACAAGACCCGAACTGGTGGGGTGAGGGGGGATAGCTCTCTCCTTCGATACAATGAGGAAGAGAGGTCCTCTCTGGGGAGCTGGATAATTCTCTGGCCCAGCAGTGGCTATCCCTGCAATTGCCGGAACAACCAAGCTGGGGATCTAAATTTGGCTATTTACTAAGCGTTAAAGAGTTAGGAGGTGCCTAGGTCAAGAATCTCAGCTTGTTGATTTGCTCTGCTGCCTGTCACTCAAATGAGAAGGGATCTAAAGTTTCCACTTACCAATCAGTATCTGAGATGATCAATTCCCAGATCTTGCTGTGGAAGCCCAGGCGAGCGCATGTCCTGGACAGTCAGGGCTGCAGGGCAGGGGAGCATTAACTGGGCCAGAATTTCCTTAATAGCAGAAGCCAGTTCAGTGCCCTCATCAAAGACGACAGCATGAAAAGATTAAATACTTGCTGGGCTTTTGTAACTTTTCCAAAGTGCCCCAGTACTGCACTACTTTGCCTTAAGAGGCTACAGCAATGCTCTGCAGAATCCAGTTGGAATGGCAGGTGAGGTTCCCCTGTCATCAATCTCATGCAGACAGCAGACTTTGAAAGCCAATAGGCAGGTGAGTGAGGTAACATCTTTTATTGGACCAACTTCTGTTGGTGAGAGAGACAAGCTTTAGAGCCACACAGAGCTCTTCCTCGGGTCTAGGAAGGGTACTCCCAGTCTCTCAGCTAAATTCAAGGTGGAGCAGATTTTTTAGCCTAAGTAGTTAGCACATGTTGTAAGAGACCATTCAGAAATTGGTCCCATAAAATAAATTATCTCACCCACCTTATCTCTCTAGTATCCTGAGACCAACATGGCTAAACCTACATTGCATACAATAGGCAGGTAGGCCATTCTGCAGGTAAGGAAGTCATGGCACCATGTCAGGAGAGAGAATCTGGTATTCTCCTATAATTTCTATCACCAGGCTGGCCCTGCTAGAGATCTCTTACTGCCTAGGGTTTTAGTGATGCCACCTGCCACACAATTTCTACCCCCCGCCCACAGGACTTCATAGCACAGGCTGCATCACATTGGCAGAGTTGGATAGGGGTCCTCATCAGAGCCTATCAGAGCTGCTCCTAAACGGTCTTTGGGGAGTGGAGAGCAATTGCCATTTCTAAGCATTTGAGCTAGTTCCCTCTGTGACTGGAGAGTCTGGCCACCAGAATTCCTGACTGTCTGCACGTGGACACAGAATTAGCTCAAGTCCGGTGAGTGAGAGTGGAGGGGCAGTAAGCATTACCTTATCATTCAGGAGGGGTTTGATCTCTGTCAGCTGCACATCCTGCAGTTCATCCATGGCAGCGGGTGTAGAATCGTATAATCTGCAGAGTGGCAAATCAGTGACCCTGGAACAGAAGGAGAGGACAAGATTAGAGATGATGACCTTTCAAAAGGATTCTCCCCACTGTGACCAATGGCTATGCTTACAGCACAGCTACTAGGGTATACTAAGCCTGAAACCTGCTGGCCCTGTTCCCAGTGAAACATGGCACATCTACAACACAGTGGGGAAGAGCAGCTTGGTTTGTGCTTGAGTGAGTCACACCAAGTGACCTCCCCACACTGCAGGGAACCCCTGCTAGGAATCTCTCACCCGCTGAAAACTGTGCAACACACTGGCCTCCTCACACACACACTCCATCAGTTCTCATGCCGGAAACCTGCAGGGCACATAGCTCTGATGCTGCAGAGCTTCCCACTTGTGTAACACCACAGACTTTAACCTAGCAGGAAGATCATGGCCCTAAGTATGTTGTATGGATCTGCTCTTTCAGTGGCACTGGCGCTTTGAGACTGCTCTGCTCAACAAAAAACAGCTGAGATACAGCACCTAGAAGGGATAATGGAACAGACGCAGTTCCAGTTGTGTCTGATCTGGGATTACGTCCCAGTAGTCTCTGACAAATGCCATCACCATTTCCAATGGCACCCCTACATTAGTCAGGTTACTCAAGACATATCCCACCAAGAGTAGACGGAGGAACTTCAGTAGAACCTAAACAAGCTTCACTTGTAAGCTCCTACAGCCGGGACGGTGTTTTTGCTGTATGTTTGTACAGCACCAAGCACAACTGGGTCCTGGTCAATGATTGGGGTCCTCAGGAACTTCCACAATACAATTAAACAACCATCCCGGTGAACGAACAGCACAATGGCAAATGGAAATCACTGGTGACAAATGCAGAGTAACACATACTGGAAGGAATATTAAATACTCCCACACATGCTGGGTTCTGTACTGACTATAATGACTCAATAAGACCTGGGCATCATCGTGGGCAGCTCAGTGGAAACCTATGGTGTCATAAACAGATAGCTAAGGGTTAATGTCTCTTTCACCTGTAAAGGGTTAACAAACAGTGACCTGCAACACCTGACCAGAGGACCAAGCAGGAGGCAAAATACTTTAAAATCTCAGTGGAGGGAAGCCTTTGTTTGTGTTTTTTGGGTTTTGCTTTGTTCTCTCTGGGCTCTGAGAATGACCACACATACCTACAGGCTCTCTAATCTTCTATTCCAATTTTGTAAGTATAAAGGTAGAAAGGCGGTATAGTCTTTTTATTTGTTTTCCTTTATTTGCAAATGTGTATTTGGCTTGAAGTATTTCTATTGGAGGAGGCTATTTCTCCAATTTCTTAAGCTGACAGACCTTGTAACTTTTTACCATCTAAATTGCAAAGATAGACCTTTTACTTTTTTCTTTCTTTTTATTAAAAGTTTTGCTTTTAAGACCTGTCTGATTTTTTTCCCCTTGTTGAGGCTCAAGGGAATTGAGTCTGTACTTAACAGGGAAGGAGAAGGGAGGGGAAGGGTGGAATCCCTTTGTTTTAGATTCACGGAGCGTGAATCTGTCTCTCTCTCTAGGAGACCTAATTTCTCTGTGTTGTGATTCAAGGGGTTTGAATCACAGTAATCTTCCAAGGTAACCCAGGGAGGGGAAGGCTGACAAAGGCAACGGTGAGGAAAGAGGTTTACTTTCCTTGTGTTAAGATCTAGGGGGTCTGGGTCTTGGGGTTCCCCTGGGAAGGTTTTGGGGGGACCAGAGTGTATCAGGCTCTCGAATTCCTGATTGGTGGCAGCTTATCAGATCTAAGCTGGTAATTAAGCTTAGAGGAATTCACGCTAGTACCCCAACTTCTGGACTCTAAGGTTCAGATTGGGGAAAGATACTATGACATGGGCAGCTCAGTGGAAACCTATGGTCAATGTGCAGGAGTGATAGAAAACCACTAACAAGTTTCCCTGGAGCTGCAATTTCTGCATTAGGATGAGCTGGGAGATATTTTAAGACACATTTACACTTCTTCTATGCTATAAGCTGGCGTGTGATTCCCAGCTCGGGTACACGTACTTATAGCAGCTCAGTGAGAGCCAGCACGAGTATAAACAGCAGTGTAGCATGGGCAGTGGCAGCGCAGGCGCGGCCGAGTTGTGCTGAGTACGGACCCACCATTTTTAGGCATGTTTGGCACAGCTCAGCTGTGCCTTTGCAGCCACTGCCCATGCTACACTGCTATTCACGCAGTCACAGGACAGAAAGAGGAGGTTATGGGTTACAGATTGTTGTAATAAGTCATAAATCCAGTGTCTGTTCAGCCCATGAGTTAGTGTCTAGCAGTTATGCATTTAAGCTCCCAGGCTCATCTTTTGAAAGGGTTGTGCAGGTGTCCTTTCAGGATAACGATAGACAGGTGAGACAGCATGATCGGTTTGTGAGAAGTGTTCATCCACAGGTGAAAGGGTGTTCTTGTGTTGTCATTTTCCTATTTCACTCAAGAACCCTCTTTTTGTCCTGTAGAGATGTGATCGGAGCCACTCTACCTTGAATAGTCCCTACTCATGTTAAACAATCTGTTCCACCTGGCATTTTGCTGTGACGCTGGGAGTACCCTTCCCAGACCTGAAGAAGAGCTCAGTGTGGTTGGAAAACATACACTGAAAACTGAATGGCTGCCCATTTGGTATTACATCATATTACACAGACATGCCTAGCTGCATCTGACTATCTATTAGATGAGCAAGAAGAGGCAGCTAAAATGATGATTACAGCTCACTGTGATCTTTCTCACAGTTCTAAATTGGACCACTCCTCTTGCTCACCCCAGTGATCATCATCCTGTATTTCTGGTTCAATACGATGAGGCTTGCGATCAAGCTGTGAATTCACTCTCTCCATGCATGGATGCAGGAGCTTACTCTAGGTCTGGCTGCTGCAGATTCTTTTCATGCTCAAATAAAACGGTTCATGTGGCACACACATAAGTAAGGCCTTGTCAATACTACAGTTTTGTCGACTCAAGTTAGGCTGATGATCAAAACCTGCTATAATTACATCGCTTCTGCGTGTTCACACAACACTACTTAAGTCAGCAGAGCACATCCACAGTTGGTGCTCTAGCACTGACAGTGAGAGCAGTGCACAGTGGGTATCTATCCTGCTGTGCTACTCACCACCTTCTGTAGCTAGGAATTTGGGAAGGCGGAGTGGGTAGCTGTGCATCATGGATGTGGGGTCAATAGCCCATGATGCAGTTTTTTCCGTCCCATCATTCCATGGGCATCCAACTGCGTTTCACGACATTTTTCAACAGCCCCTGTTTACTGTGCACACGCCATCTCTATCTGAAAGCATGGATCCTGCTCTGCTCTCTGCTGCTATGATCACTGCTCTGAACACATCCTGGCTGATCATGCAGTATATCATGAGTTCCCAATCTGAACAGGAATCAGTGGTGCCTGACCTGCTGTGTGCCATGGAAAGAAGCAACACCAGATTACTTTTGACATTCACGGAACAGTTACACATGGTGGACCATCACTTTTGGGCTCGGGAAACAAGCACTGAGTGGTGGGATCACATCGTTAGGAGGGAACCTTTGCATGTGCAAAGGCATTTTCCTGAAATTGTGTGCGGAGCTTGCCCCAGCCCTGTGGGGCAAGGACACTCAAATGAGAGCTGCCCTCTTGGTGGAGAAATATGTGGTGATCACTGTGTGGAAGCTGGCGACCCCAGACTTCTTGCAGTGGGTCATGAATTGGTTTGCAGTTGGGAAATTCACCATTGGGGCTGCATTAATGAAGTGTGCAGGGCCATTAATCACATCCTGCTACAAAGGACTGTGGCTCTTGGCAATATGCGTGAAACAGTGGATGTCTTTGCGGCAATGGGATTCCCTGAGGAGGGATGATAGCTGGCACGCATATCCCAATTTTGGCCCTGGACCATCTTGCAATGGAGTACATCAATAGGAAGGGCTACTTCAGTACGGTATTGCAGGTGCTTGTGGATCACTGTGGATGTTTCACTGACATCAATGTGGGATTGTCCGGGAAGGTGCATGATGCACGCATCTTCAGGAACGCATCTATACAGAACGCTGCAAGCAGGGACTTTCTTGCCTGACCAGAAGATTCCAGTGGGGGATGTTGAAATGCCTATAGCAATCCTGGGAGTCCCCGAGTACCCCTTACTTCCACGACTCATGAAGTCTTATACAGGAAATTTGGACAGCAGTAAGAAGTGCTTCAACAAGAGGCTGAACAGGTGCAGAAAGATGGTAGAACATGCCTTTGGCAGGAGCCTAAGGGTGAAAAATTCCCCCTGGGGTGGAGCATGGAGGCAGATTGCCTGATACCAGGGCTATTAAGAGGGGCACAACAGGGAGCTATTCGAATCAGGGAGGCTTTGAGGCAACATTTTGACATTGTGCACCAGTAATGTGTCTTTCTATGCAGCACTCTGCGATGCTTTGTTAACCTGCTGCCTTGCATGAAAATTTTAACGATTCCTGACTGTGATTTGTAGTCAGCAAATGATCAAATTGCAACTGTGTATTAATTCCAGCAGCAACCCGTGTGTAGGAGACAAACGAAGATTGGCTATCTTTCAGAGAGTATGTTTTTATTAAATACCAATTAACAACACACACAACAGGCTTGGTGGGGAGGGAGATAACAATGAAGGGCGGTGTATGCTCTGATAGCTGTGTTAAGTCCAGCGATCATTTTGGATGCTGTCTGAAGGGATGGAGTGAATGGGGTACTGAGACGGGCTGGGAAGTTGCAAGGAATGTGTGCGGGGAGTTTGGGGAGAGCATGGAAAGCAGTTCTGTATTGGCTGCAGAGGGGGCCTAGCACATATGAATTTAGCCTGCAGTGTGATTAGAGACTTCAACATCTCCATACCCTTCTCCACCACTTTTATCATCCACTCCTGGCCCATTAAAATTCACTCCTGGTTCTCCTTTCTGTCCTGTCTGTATTATAATTTTCTTCTTTTAAAGTCTCTCTCCACACTCTGCATTCCTGTTTTCTGGCTTCTGAGGACTGGAGCACCTCTTGAAACGTCCTCCTTGCTCCTCCTTGGTTGCTTCCTTATCTGGTGGAAGCACTCTGCTGGCATACAGGGGGTTCCCCTGAAGGCCACACCTGCATAAGCACAAAAAATAATAAACAGAAGCATGATTGTTAGTGCACGAATAGCAGCAATTATTGTAGAAAGATGCACCCCTTTTTAAATATGAATCTGTTTCTCACTGTCCCTTGGCAAGCACACAGCTCAGTGAATGCCCTAAACATGGTGAGGTCAGCCCGGGGAGGGGGATGCTCAAGATGGGGCACAGAGTCTAGCAGGTTTTTTAAGGGGATCACTGCAGGTGACCAGGGATACTATTTAAATTCTGCCACCCTTTTCCACAGGCAGGGGTCATTGAAGCTCATATCTCATTCCTGATGATAAGCAAAGGTGCAAGGGTGCATCTCCTGCATGCATGCGGCTTCAGACCAGGTCCTTACGCTGTTCACCTGTGAGCTGCTTTAATCCCTGTACAAATGACGGCTGATTGGTGCGGGAAGAAGTTTCCTACAATGGAGGAAGGAAGCAAGCAGCTCTGCTAAGGAATCTTCGGCCGAGGATTGGCGGGCATCTCGTGGAAAGTTTCCCAGAGATCTCTCTGGAGGATTCCCCTGAAATCTCAGTGTGCATTGACACACTGTTCTGCCACACTGCATAGCTGCACAAGCGAAGGCGGAGCACACTCAAACACAGCTAGTCTTGTACACGTCTATCCCTTCACCTACTTCTAGAATATACAAAGCAAAGGACAACTCTACTTCATATAACTGAGCAGCATCAACTCAAAAAGATCACTTATCAGAGCTCTCCTCTCCTGCATCATGTGTGCCAGAAACAGACTGCTGGGACTGGCTAGACCCCACCAGAGTGGAAAAGCGGACCAGACTCACTGCACCATCAGATGACTCTGCCGTACGCTCCACATCATCCTCCAATTAGACCTCCTTACCACGACTTCATCCTTGGAGTTCAGTCTGCTGTCCGCTTTCTCTAGCTCCGCCGAAGTATCCACGGGGCTCTTGGTGGTAGATGTGGGGTCACCGCCGATGATGGTATCCATCTCCTAACAGAAGCAGCAGGTCTTCGGCGCAGCACCAGAGGGATGGTTTGACTCCCTTGCCTTCTGGTATGCTTGCCTCAGCTCCTTTAGCTTCACACGGCACTGATGCATGTCCCATTTGTAGCCCTTATCCAACATGCCATGAGAAATCTGACCAGGTATCGAAGTTCCTATGGCTGGAATGAAACTGGGCCCGCACAGCCTCCTCTCCCCACAGTGCCAGCAGATCCAACAACTCAGCTGTGCTCCAAGCAGGTGAGTGTTTGCTGCATGGAGCTGCCATGGTCAGCTGGGAAGATGCAATGTGAGCTCTCCACACTGACCAAACAGGAAGTTGAATTTCAAAAATTCCCAGGCCTCTAAAGGAAGAGGGACGGATGCCTGTTTACCTGGGTGCAGGGCAGTGGAATTCAAACTGCTGACCAGCGCAATCAGGACTGGCATTGTGGGACATCTCCTGGAGGCCATTTACAGCAACATAAGCAAATGCAGTGTCTATATGACTTTGCTGCAAAAAACTCTGTAGCTTAAGCTATAGTGATGTTAAAATTCATTTTACACAACTCTGTCAAAAGAGTCTGAAGCTTATGTGACAGGATAGCCTAATTTTGGCAATTAATTGATCTTTGATTATTAGCAGGTTAATTTGCCCATTGGTCTGTGATGGGATGCTAGATGGGGTGAGATCTGAGTTACTACAGAGAATTATTTCCTGGGTGTCTGGCTGGTGAGTCTTGCCCACATGCTCAGGATTTAACTGACTGCCATATTTGGGGTTGGGAAGGAATTTTCCTCCAGGGAAGATTGGCAGAGGCCCTGGAGGTTTTTCACCTTCCTCTGCAGCGTGGGGCATGGGTCACTTGCCGGAGGATTCTCTGCACCTTGACATCTTTAAACCACAATTTGAGGATTTCAATAATTCAGACATAGGTTAGGGTGTTGTTACAGGAGTAGGTGGATGAGATTCTGTGGCCTGCATTGTGCAGGTGGTCAGACTAGATGATCATAATCGTCCCTTCTGACCTTAAGTCTGTGAGTCTATGAGCTCTACGCCTCTTGTCAAGGTGGTTTTATTTTGTTGGCAAAGCAGGAGAGTTTTGTTGGCAGAAGGAGCACCGTAGTGTGTACACCACCACCATTTTGTTGATGAAAGCTGACTTTTGTTGACGAAAGCTGACTTTTGTTGACAAAACTCTGTAGTGTAGACAAGACCTCAAGTCCTCACAATGGTTCTGCCATTTCCCACTCGCCCATGTATGATATACGGTTAAAAGAAAACCTACGTTAAAAGAACTAACAGGGGAATGCGTCTCCTCTCAATTGCTACTAGGGAATTGGGGATGAGCTGTGATTTTTATTCTGAATTTAACCTCAACATGAGAGGAAGCAACTCATAGCCAGAAGCTGCCCTGCAAGACACAGACAGTCTGGCAGGTCATTCTCATGATGTCAGCATACTGCTCTCCCTCCTCCCAGAGCTAATGCCCTAGCAACAATAGAGACAAGACGTAAATCAGCACAGAGCCAGAAAGATTTTATTCCAGCTTAATCGCTCTGCAGAGCTGCATTAAGAAAATCCATTGTCCCATTCTCCTCCTGCTGCCCTATTAGTCCTGTCCAGGGCACTCCCCCACAACACAACTGGTTGGAACACTCACAAAGCGCAAAAATCCTCTATGTTCTCATCGGTCCTGCCTAACGAAGGATTAGCTTTTATCCAGGCGACCTGGATAATGAAGAGAGGGGCTGGACTATTAGCAGATGCACTGCAGGCCACATCCTGCTATCTGAAAGTCTAGGAAAGAAGTATGTAGAGCACAAGACCAAGAAAAATTAGATTGTACACAAATCTGATCACCCCCCACTTCCATCCTGCAACAGAACAAAGGGTCCTGCTCCCAGGATTTTACACTCTCCAGCAGCTGATGATCTGAAAGCAGAGCCAGAACGTGCGTGGGTGAAGGTTACAGGAGCTGAACGGGTTTTGAGCTGACGGCAGAAGATGACAGACTGCCCCTTATAGCCGGAGAGTTTATTCCCTGCAGCTGGCTTACTCTCCTGTGAAGGAGAATGTCCTTTGGGCCAGGCACTTGCAGGAAGGGAATGCTGACAGGACCCTTGGAAGCTCTCTCCCATTCAGCAGAATGCTCCACACCACCGCGCTCTGACTCTTTAGAGTGACTGCTCTGGCAGCTGGCCAGACAAAAGGCTTTAATGCCACCCAGGAAACCTCATTACCATTGGACATACAGTCCTCCTGCCTGGCCTAGACTGGCTGCCACACAGACAAGGAGTGCAGCTGGCACAGAGTGGACTCTTGAGGCAAGAGGTCTACCGGGTACCACTGGCCATGAAGAAGTGTCTTCCCAAAGTCTCCTATGCAACCAAAAGTGATGCATAGCCTGAACACTTCTTTGCCTGGGTTCCTCCAACTGAAAACACACCAGAAGGCTGCATCTGGGGTGGGAAGCCACACCTGATGGCTGCACTGATTTGCTGGTGGAGCAGTGAAAGGGTCAGGAATAACTTGGAGAGAGACTAGTGTTGCCTGTAAAATGAAAACAATACTCCCCCTCTTGCTCTTCTTGATGTAGCTTGTAGCTTTCTGGGAACTCACATACAGCACCTAGCTTCCCCCCAATTTCAGATGCTACGTGCTACTGCAATATCGGTGATTAACAACAACAAAACACTGATGTTAGCCTGGTAATAGTTCACTTCCTACTCTCCTATTGTTCCCACCGCCTAGCATTAAAGTTTATGAGCCAGCCAGCAGCTCTTTGGAAGACTAATCCAGTGCTTCACAACTTTAAAACTATTCACGCTGGGCAGCAGACTTCCCAAGGCCCATCATTTAGCATTAGAGGAGTGAAGTTCTGGAACAGCCTTCCAAGGGGAGTAGTGGGGGCAAAAGACATATCTGGCTTTAAGACTAAGCTTGATAAGTTTATGGAAGGGATGGTATGATGGGATAGCTTAATTTTGGCAATTGATCTTTGATTATCAGCAGATAAATATGCCCAGTGGTCTGTGATGGGATGTTGGATGGGATGGGATCTGAGTTACTGCAGAGAATTCTTTCCTGAGTGCTGGCTGGTGAATCTTGCCCACATGCTCAGGGTTTAGCTGATCGTCATATTTGGGGTCGGGAAGGAATTTTCCTCCGGGGCAGCTTGGCAGAAGCCCTGGAGGTTTTTTGCCTTCCTCTGCAGCATGGGGCATGGGTCACTTGCTGGTGGATTCTCTGCAGCTTGAGGTCTTCAAGCCACAATTTGAAGACTTCAATAACTCAGACATAGGTTAGGGGTTTGTTATAGAAGTGGATGGGTAGGGTTCTGTGGCCTGCTTTGTGCAGGAGGTCAGACTAGATGATCATTTTGGTCCCTTCTGACCCTAAAGTCTATGAGTATGCGGCAGGCTGAGAATCGTACAGAGCATCTCCTCAAAGGGTAGTGAGGTCTAGTATCGCCTGCCTGCAACTGAAGAGGCAGATAGACCCGGTGGGTCCTTCAAGAGCAGTGCCATTTCCACTCTGACAGGTTATAACATTAACTTCAGAGTACATTCAAAAAGAGAAGTGTCCAAAAGTGTGAGAAACACTCAAGTGAAAAGGAAGAGCACTGCAGAAGGCAGGGTGCAGCTGAAGCAACAGGTTTGTGTGGAATGATCTACACATGCATTTCTCTTTATACGGCTCAGTACAGTATCCTGGGCAATTGCTCCCTACACTTGCATTTGCACACAGATGACACTCTCAGGAAACTCCTCCTAAACCAGTTTTTCCTTCCCAAAGGCTTCTTGGAGACTTGGATAGATCTGCACTCTCTGGAAATGGGTTCCAGAAGCATCAAAGCTAAGGCCTTGGCTACACTGGCGCTTTACAGCGCTGCAACTTTCTCGCTCAGGGGTGTGAAAAAAACACCCCCCCGAGTGCTGCAAGATACAGCGCTGTAAAGCGCCAGTGTGAACAGTGCCGCAGCGCTGGGAGCGTGGCTCCCAGCGCTGCAAGCTAAACCCCACCAGGATGTGGAGTACGTGCAGCGCTGGGAGAGCTCTCTCCCAGCGCTGGCGCTGCAGCCACACATGCACTTCAAAGCGCTGCCGCCGCAGCGCTTTGAAGTTTCAAGTGTAGCCATACTCAAAGTCACCTGGTGGATACATAATTGACAAGGGGCCTGGAGCTCTGAGTAGGGGACAGGAAAGTCCTAGAGGTACACGGGGTGGAAGAGTGCAAACACCCACTTGCAGAAATCCTCAAACAAGCCCTTAGTAAATCAGATAAGTAGAAGCCCCATTATCCCACCAGAGCATTGACAACGCTCCCATTGAGGGCTTGCCTATGTGGAAACAGGAGCCGAAATCATGCATGTACATGCTATTTCAGAATAAGAGTGCCTCAAATAGACAGGTAAAATTTTCATTTAAATTATACCGAAATAGAGTGCTCTTATTCTGAAAGAAGTGTGTACACCCACGGAACAGCACCAGGATAGCTGAAGGTGAGAATTACAACCCTGTTGGTTATTTTAACTCCCGTTTCTGTGCAAACAAGCCCTCAGAGTGCTGTTCCTCACTCAGAATCAGAGGCCTGAAACACTCACTAGCCACTGCAATGCACCTGCTTTAACATTCTTATGTATCATGGAAACAGAATCTCCCACACACCACCTGGGAGAAAGGGGATAATTACTTTCCAGAGTCAGCCACTGTGCAACAAAACACTTTGTGCTCTGCTGCTGCAAGTCCTTCTACATTCATCATAACCAATCCAGAGCTTCTAATTTACCAGCTCCATGACTTGTCACACTCCTGCCTTTACAAATTACATTAGACTTGTCACATCTCTCACAGGGATAATTCTTTAATACAGTTATTAAGCTACGATGCAAAACATGTAAAGGATACATCTGGGAAAATGTAGACTTCTCTCAGTAAAATATTACCTCCCCTACCTTGCCTCTCATATCCTGGGACCAACACAGCTACAGCACTACTTGTCTCTGACTGTCAGCCTAGCAGAGACTATGGGCATTGGGCAGCCTGTTCTCCAAAGAGCGTGTAGGTTTAAAGCTGTAACAAACTGGGTTAGTCTTCCAAAGGGCTGCTCACTCTCCCTTACAGCCTTGAATAAGCAGTTCTTACCGATATGAGAAGCCAAGAGGGAATTTCCTTCCAAAGGGAATCCGGGAGTGGGAGATGGGACACAAGGTCAAACAGGGCCAGCTTTAGGCCAATTTGCCCGATTCCCAGGAATCGGGCCCCGCGCCTAAGAGGGCCCCGAGCCTTATACACTTTTTTTTTTTTTAAACTTACCCCAGGGCCCTGGCTGCGATCTGCTCAGGGGTCTTCCGTGGTCCCGCTCCCTTGAGCGAAGTGCAGGCGGGAGCGGGCAAGTCCCGCTCTCCCGGCTGGAGCTCTGGCCGGAGTGCGGCAAGCCCCACGGCCTCGCTCTCCTGCCTGGAGCCCCGGCTGGAGCGCGGCAAGCCCCGCGGCCTCGCTCTCCTGGCTGGAGCCCCGGCCGGAGTGTGGCAAGCCCTGCGGTCTCGCTCTCCTGGCTGGAGCCCCGGTCGGAGCGCGGCAAGCCCCGCGGCCTCACTCTCCTGGCTGGAGCCCTGGCTGGAGCCCCGGCCGGAGCATGGCAAGCTCTGTGGCCTCGCTCTCCCGGCTGGAGCCCCGGCCGGAGCACGGCAAGCCCCGCAGACTCGCTCTCCTGGCTGGAGCCCCGGCCAGAGCACGGCAAGCCCCGCGGCCTCGCTCTCCTGGCTGGAGCCCCGGCCGGAGCACGGCAAGCCCCGCGGCCTCGCTCTCCTGGCTGGAGCTCCGGCCGGAGCGCGGCAAGCCCCAAGGCCCCGCTCTCCTGGCTGGAGCCCCGGCCGGAGCGCTGCAAGCCCCGAGGCCCCGCTCTCCCGGCTGGAGCTCCGGCCGGAGCTCGGCAAGCCCCGCTCTCCCGGCTGGAGCTCCGGCCGGAGCTCAGCAAGCCCCGCTCTCCCGGCTGGAGCTCCGGCCGGAGCTCGGCAAGCCCCGTGGCCCTGCTCTCCCGGCTGGAGTCCCGGCCGGAGCGCGGCAAGTCCTGCTCTCCCGGTTGGAGCTCTGGGCCTTTAAATAGCCTCCAGAGCTCTGGGGTAGTGAGGGGTTCCGGGGGCTATTTAAAGGGCGGGGGCTCCAGCTGCCTCTGCCACCCCAGTCCTTTAAATAGCTGCCAGAGCCCCGCCACCCCCATGCATTCCCCAGGGCTCCCGCAGCTATTTAAAAGGTCCAGGGCGGGATAGAAGCTGGGGAGCCCCTGGCCCTTTAAATAGCCCCCAAAGCCCTGGGATAGCAGGGAGCTTGGGGGCTATTTAAAGGACTGGGGCTCTAGCTGCCTCTGCTGCACCCCCTGCCCTGCCCACACCAGCCCCGCTCCCCCTGCCTGCAGCCAGCTCTGCACCCCATGCCCACAGCCAGTCCTTGTCAAACCCCCTGCCATATCTCCAGTCAACCCCTACCACACACCCCTGTGGCCCTGCCCAAAGCCAGCCAGTCCCACACACACTGCTGCCCGCACCAGCCCTGCACACCCTGCCCTGTCTCCAGCCAACCCCTGCTGCACCCCACTGCCTGAAGCCAGCCAGTCTCACACTCCTCTGTCTCCAGCCCTGCCAACCCCTGCTGCATCCCACCGAGGCCCTGCCTGAAGCCAGCCCGCCCCACACATTCCCTATCTCAAACCAGCCCCGCACCCCTTGTCCTGCCTGCAGCCAGACCCTACTTCCAGTCAGCCTCTGCCCTGCCTCCAGCCAGCCCCCATGTCCACTTGTGCCCTGCAGATCCCAGGGCAGTAACCCTGCACACCTGCTTCAATGAGGGGGGCAGGGAGCAGCTGGGACCCACACATGTGAAACAGCAGTCATTAATAACCAATCAACAGCATATATATGATGCAATGTACATAATATATAATTTTATTATTTATATAGTTATGGAAAGTAAATAGTACATGAAAGAAATTAAAGGCTTTTTTTTCCACTTTTTTTTTTTTTTAAGTCATCTCTGCCAGGGCCCTGCCGAAAATGTTCAAATTGGGCCCCGCACTTCCCAAAGCTGGCCCTGAGGTCAAAACTACTGTTTGCAAATTGAGCAAGATGCTCAGAAGCCTGCTCATTTCCTTGCATCCTGGATATTTACTCAGCATTCACACTGCTGCAGCCTTGGAGAGGCCGTTCCTCAATGATCTTCTGCAGAAATTTTTATTTATTTATTTTTATAACAATTGGAGATATACCCATCTCCTAGAACTGGAAGGGACCTTGAAAGATCATCAAGTCCAACCCCCTGCTTTCACTAGCAGGACCAGGTACTGATTTTTGCCCCAGATCCCTAAGTGGCCCCCTCAAGGATTGAACTCACAACCCTGAGTTTAGAAGACCAATGCTCAAACCACTGAGCTATCTGCTCCTGCCCCCCTGCACACTGCTTGCCTGCCTGCCTGCCTGCCTGCCTTTGTTCCACACCCTGTGTTTGAGCCATTTATTTCCAACAACTGTGCATACAGCTCCTCTAGACCCCTTTGATTATGTGCCACATTAATCTTGGCACATTCCTTTTTCCAAGTAATAAAACCCTCATTTATAGCCCTGGTGACCCTTTATTATCCTTACTGCTCTCTGCTTTTTCCTCAGTTCTTCACTAAATTCTTCCTGAGCTGTCATTAGCCATCTGTACAGGCCAGTCCAAGTCCTGTATTTATACATGCAGGTTAACAGTAACCTTTCAGCTAGGGAGGTAAGGGACCAAATTTCTCTTTCAATGTCTAAACACTCTACCAAGTTTGCTACTCCCTCTTTACTCCCTAGCCCCTACATTTTTGGTGTTGTACCAGCAATTACAACTGCATATTCTACCATATTTCCAGTTTCTTGGCACACAAGTCAAATTGTCAGCATTCTGAGAGAGAACTGAAAAACTCCATCTAATCGCTACAGAACATTGTTATACCCATAAAAATATATTAGAATTGGAAAAGATACAGAGAAGGGCAACAAAAATGATTAAGGGTATGGAGCAGCTTACATCTGGGGACAGCTTAAAAAGACTAGGACTATACAGCTTGGAAAAGAAATGACTAAGGGGGGAATATGATAGAGGTCTATAAAATCATGAATGGTGCGGTTCCTGGACGAAGGGAGCTAGAGAGCCAGCACTCATGGCGGGAGCAGTGCACAGAGCACCCCGACTGCCCCTCCTCCTAGGAGCTGCAGGGATATGCCGGTTGGAGCCGGGTAGGGAGCCTGCCAACCCACACCAGCAGGGGTTCCAGGCCATGCCCCAATACCCAGCCTCCCCTCTCAGCAACAGCAGAGGTCCAGGACCATGCACGACCGCCTGGCTCCCCCCTCCCAGCACCATTTGGGGTCTCTGGCCACTGCCCAGTCCCCCCTCCCAGCACCAGCAGGGGTCCCAGGCCACATGCCACCGCCAGCCCCCTCCCAGCAGGTGTCCTGGGCTGGGTGCCACCACCTGCCCCCTCCCCCAAGCATTCACCCCCTCAACACCTACGGTGCCCCCGAACTTCTTCCCCTCCCCCCAGAGCACCTCTAGCCCCCTGCCCAAGTTTTAGTTAGAAGTATATAGAAAAAGTCATGGGCAGGTCACAGGCCGTGAATCAAGGAACCAAAGGACATGAAAAGAAGAAATTTTTTTAACTGCCTATACATCTATGCCAGGAGCCTGGGTAACAAACAAGAGGAATTGGAATTACTCATTTATGAGCATAAATTCAACCTAGTTGGTATTACTGAAACCTGGCTGGATGACTTGCACTATTGGAATGTTAAAGATCAATGGTTATAGCATATTTAGAAAGGATTGAGTGGGCAAAAGGGGAGGGGAATAGCACTCCATATTAAGAATACCATTACCTGCTAGCATTTCTTGAAATGCTAATGGATCAAAGTCCTAACAGATAAAGCATAACATAGGGTATTAGTTGGTGTCTGTTACAGACCCCCAAATCTCACTGGGGAACAGGATGGCTGCTCCTTATAGGGAAAAAAGGCAGAGTGATCATGAAGGACTTAAATTTGAGAGATATATGCTGGAGGTCTGATACTGCTAGTACTAACACATCCTTTGAATTTCTAAATATTATAGGTGACAATTTCCTAATTAAAAAAGTATTTCAGTCAACATAGGGGAATTCTTTATAAGGCCTTGTACTAACAGATAGAAGGAACTGATCATAGAACTAAAAACTAATGGTAGCTTAGGTACAAGTGATCATAACTTGACCACATTTTTAGTATGCAGGCAGAAAAATGTGCAGATCAGGGATAAATATACTTGATGCTTTAATAGAGCCAATTTTACAAAGCTGAAAACAGTTGGAAGCCAAATCATCTAGGAAGAAGAATTTAATCAAAAATGTGAATGATAATTGAGAATTATTTAAGATCACCTTACTATATGCACAAAAAGCCACAATCCCACAACCACGGAAGAAGCTATGCTGGTTTTAAAAAAAAAATCCTGGTTGAGAGGGGAAGTTAAAGCAGCTGTAAAAAATAAAATATAACAAATTGAAGAAAGGGGAAGTTGATAGCAATGAATATAAATCAGAAGATAAGAATTGTAGAAAAATGATTAGGGAAGCTACGGGACACAGGAGAAATCTACAGCCAGCAGTGTTAACAACATAAGACAGAGATTTTTAGATATATTAGGAACAAAAGGAACCCTGACAATAGTATTGGTCCATTACTAGATGAAAATGGTAGAAATATCAATAACAACGAAGAAAAGGCAGAAGTGTTCAATAAATATTTCTATTCTGTATCTGGGAAAATACACATTACATAGTCTCCACATATGGTGATAATACTCTTGCCATTTCGCCAGTATGTTACACAGAAGTTACTGAAGTTAGACATTTTTAAATCAGTGGGTGCAGTAAACTTTCTTCCAGCAGTTTTAAGAGAGATGGCTGAGGAGCTTGGTGGACCATTAATATTGATTTTCAATAAGCCTTGGAACATTGGGAAAGTTCCAGAGGACTGAAAGAAAGATATCATTATGCCAATATTTAATAAGGGTAAATGGAATGACCCAGGTAATTATAGGCCTGACTGCCTGACATAGATGCCAGGCAAGATAATGGAGCAATTGATACTGGACTCAACAGAGAATTAAAGGAGAGTAATGTACTTAATGCAAATCAACATGGATTTATGGAAAAGATATCTTGTAATCTTATGGAAAAAGATAAAGTTAGTTCGACGAGTCTGGTTGAGTCAAAGAGGGTGAAGTAATATCTTTGATTGGACCAACTTCTATTGGCCAGAGAGACATGCTTTCAAGCTTATCCAGTGCTCTTCTTTTGGTCACAAAAGTGGGTACAGTAAACAGTATGAGACTCTCTCTAATATCCTGGGATTGATATGTCTACAATACTGCACACAAGTTTGGTTGATGAAGGTAATGGCGCTGACATACTGTACTTAGACTTCCCATAAAAAGTGGAAAATGACTGCCTAGGAAGGAGCACTGCAGAAAGGGATCTGGGGCTCATAGTGGATCACAAGCTAAATATGAGTCAACAGTGTTACACTGTTGCAGAAAAGGAAACATCATTCTAGGATGTATCAGCAGGAGTGTTGTAAGCAAGACATGAGAGGTAATTCTTCTGCTCTACTCCGTGCTGGTAAGGACTCAACTAGAGTATTGTATCCAGTTCTGGGCACCACATTTCAGGAAAGACAGGGACAATCTGGAGAAAGTCCAGAGAACAGCAACAGAAAATGATTAAAAGTCTAGAAAACAATGACCTATGAGGAAAGATTGAAAAAATGGGTTTGTTTAGTCTGGAGAAGATAAGACTGAGGGGGGACATGATAAAAGTTTTCAAGTACTGTACATAAAAGGTTGCTACAAGGAGGAGGGTGGAAAATTGTTCTCCTTAACCTCTGAGGATAGGACAAAAAGCAATGGACTCAAATTTACACCTGGGATTTCTGCCCCCCAAAAATTAAAATTCTGCACACATTTTAAAATTCTGCAAAATTCTGCATATTTTATTTGTCAAAATAAAGCAATATATCACACCAGTTCCAATTATTTTGGTAAATTTATCATCAGCAAGTAACAATACAGGCAAAAAATATTTCCCCAGGAGAGGAGAGTTAAACAAACCCCTACAACAACCCAGTTTCTGTTTCTCTGTTCATCGTTGAGCAATCAGTCTGGATGTGTCACACATGCCAGCTGGGCACATCTTGGGAGAAAGCTCTGTCCTTTTGGTCTTTTAGTCGATCGTCAATTTTTTGCCCTGCTCCCGTAGGGTTACCATATAGGCGTTCCCGAAGAGAGGACACTGTCAGGGGAAGGGGAAGCTAAAGGGGTGCTGGAAGGGTATGTGTACTGGGAGAGGGTATTTGGGGGTGGTGGAGGTGGCTGTGTGGGGCATCCCCAGCCAGCCGCCTGCATCCCTTTTCCCCAGAGCTCAGGGAGAAACAGCCTGATGCTGCGTCCCTGACTTGTATGAAGTTTCCTGAATGCCACCTCTTTCCTTCAAGGCGATCTGTGAATTGTATCTGCCAGAAACCCTCCAGCTCCCCCTCCCCCTGGCAGCATTCTCTATTTGCGAGCCAGGCTCTGCAGGGCCCAGCGGCCCCTAAAGGTGGCCCAGGAGCTCTGCAGTCCCAATTCTGTGGGGGAAAATGAAATTTTGCACAGAACATTAATTCTACACAAATTCTACATTGCATAACTATGCAGAGTTCCCCAAGGAGTATAAATTGCAGCAAGGAAGGTTTAGGTTGGACATCAGGAAAAACTTCCTATCAGGGTAGTTAAGTACTGTAACAAATTGCCTAGGTAGATTGTGGAATCTGCATCATTTGGAGGTTTTTAAGAACAGATTAGGCAAGAACCTGTCAGGAACGGTCTAGTTATTACTTAGTCTGCCTTGAGTGCAGGGCGCTGGACTAGATGACATATTGAGGTCCCTTCCAATGCTACATTTCCATGATTATATAATTCTGCAAGGCATTTGACTTGGTACAACACAATATTTAGATTTAAAAAACTAGAAAGATATCAAATTAACATGGCACACATTAAATAGATTTACAACTGACCAGCTGATAGGTCTCAAAATGTAATTATAAACAGGAAATTGTCATCTTATGGAGTCTCATAGGGACCGGTTCTTGGTCCTATGCTATTTAACAGTTTTATCAGTTACCTGGAAGAAAACAAAATCACTATTGATAAAGTTTGCAGATGACAAAAATAGAGAGAGTGGTAAATACGGAAGAGGACAGGTCAGTAATTCAGAGCAATCTGGATCACTCTGGACACTGGACAAAAACAAACTGTATATTTGCATACAGCTAAATGTAAGTGTATTCATCCAAGAATAAAGAATGTAGGCCATATTTACATGATAGGGGACTCTATCCTGGGAAGCAGTGACTCTGAAAAAGATCTGGGAGTCATGGTGGATAATCAGTTGAACTCCCTATGTGATGACACTGTGTCCAATCCTGGGATGCACAAACAGGGGCATCTCATGCAGGAGTAGAGAGGTTATTTTTACCTCTTTATTTGGCACTGGTGTGACCCCTGCTGGAATACTGTGTCCAGTTCTGGTGCCTACAATTCAAGGATGGTGATAAACTGGAGGCGGTGCGGAGAAGAGCCACAAGAATGATTAAAGGATTAGAAAACATGCCTTAGAGTGATAAACTCAGGGAGCTTAATCTATTTAGTTTAACAAAGAAAAGGTTAAGGGATAATTTCATTACAGTCTAAAAGTATCTACGCGGGGACAAATATTTAATAATGGGTTCTTCAGTCTACTAGAGAAACGTCAAATATGTTACAGTGGCTGGAAGTTGAAGCTAGATAAATTCAGACTGAAAATGAGGCATACATTTTTATCAGTAAGACTGAGTAACCATTGGAAACAATTTAACAAGGGTTGTGGTGGATTCTCCATCACTGACAGTTTTTAAATCAAGATTGGATAGTTTTCCAAGATCTGCTCTAGGAATTATTTTGGGGAAATTCTCTGACCCACGTTATGCTGGACGTTAGACTAGATGATAAGAACGGTTCCTTCTGGCCATAGAATCTTTGAAATGTCAGGCCTCAGGCCTTTACCTTTGGCAGAGTGGAATTCTACAATTCTCCCACTCTTAGGCTAGGCCCCGTGTACCAATCATTCTCACCCCACATGTCTGAGTTCACACACCTTCTTCCCTTCAGGAGTCTGTGATCAATAATGTGCAGTCAGCAGCCTTCTTAAGAGTTGTGGGCTTTTTTAAGTAGTAGAAACAAACCTTTTTAGAGAAATAAAAGGGGATTTAAAATAGTCTACATACCGTCTATCCTACCTATAGCCCTACTGTCCTGGGATGGTGATCTAGCCTAGTTTCCCCAGATTCCCTAGCTGGGACCCGTGTTTCAGTCTGCTTTCCCCAAAGAATTACCGCTCCTCTTCAGTTTTCCCAGATTTCTTTTGTCTTTGAGTTCACAGGCTTTTTCCTGTTCTGCTCCAAACCAGTTGTGTAGGGTGGCCAGAGAGGTTGTTTAGCACGTACTAAGAGCTGGCTACCTTGGGTGGAGCTGGGTGGGAAATGGTGTTCCCGTCCTGTGAATATTAGAATTCAGAAATTTTCTGTATCAAGAAAAAACTGAAACCTTTCACAGTTTTTGATGAAGAAACACAACTATCTCACTCTCTGACCAGAAATTCCATCCTCAGCCTGAGAAACCCTTTCAACGAGTTCTGGCGAACCTGGTATGTTCCTGCAAACAGTGTCAGTTTCAAGAAACTGACAATTTTTGGGCAAACAGTTTTGGTGAAAATTCCCAGACAGCTCTAATCTTGAGCCATTCTTTTCCCTCATGCCTGTTTTTCCCAACAAATTCCAGTTGAGTTAAGCCAATACAGTGTAAGTCAGTTGTCTGAATGAACTCTCCCCTACCACCTACTTAGGAACTAGGGGGAAAAGACCTCAAGAGCAGAGAGACACCTATTTTCCCTTGGCGATCAGCAGGCATACATACCTGCTTTGCCAGAGTCATCAACTGTGGTCGTTTTGGGTTAAAATTCACATAAGTCTTGGCTGCAGGGACAGTGAAATATTGTTATCCTTACTGTAGGACTAAAGGGCAGCAGAATTGTACTTAATTGGCCCTAAGTGGGCAGGGACAGTTGCCCTACCTCAATCTCACTTGCTAAGCAGCAGGCAGTGATGCCAAATCCAAGTGAAAGTTGGAGTGGGGACTGGGACAGATGCTCTTAACCTGGTGGCAAAGACTCTGTTTTCTCAGTTGCCATTTGACCCTCCCCCTCCAGGGTTTAAAGACAGCTGACTGGACTTGAGACCCCTCGTTTCTCGGTGGTCTGGTCGCTAGAGCTAAAATCTTGATAAGCTGGTCTAGGGGCTGAGCTCTAAGACAATGTGGGGATGGTGTTGCTGAGAAAGACAATGCAGAAGAGGCAGCAGCAGTGAGGTTCCCCACTAGCCAGTGAAATCACTAAGGACTGAGCTAGGTGGTGGAACCTCAGAACACGGCATCACAGACAAAGGCAAAGGGGATAGTGACAGCAGTAAGCAGAGGCATCACTCAGCCGTGCCCTCCCGCCTCTGGGTATGAGGTGAACCCACCCGAACGCACTTATGGAGTCTTGTGACTTTCACATTGCAGTGGGAGAAACTAATGCGAAGCACTACTGCCCAAGATATTGTGGGATGGATGTTTTATTTAACGTTTGCATACTTTTGCATCACTGTTGTGTTTTCCCAAGTTAATACTGGGCTCCCTCTCCTCTTAATAAAAAATTTCTTTTTTTATACACAGACTTAGTGCTTGCAAGTGGGGAAATATTGCCTCTTAGAAGTACCCAGAGCTGGTGTTTGGTTTTCCTCGAGTTCCAGGGGAGGGAGGAGGAGCTCAAGCCAATTGTGTTTTGTAATGCTAAGAGGAAACCCCAGATACTGAACCCGATGCTTGTTGCTGCGAACACACCTGGGAGACAGAAACCAGCACAATAGCAAAGCCAATACACAACATTCATAAATTACGAAGCAGCTTCCAATGAGTCACAAGTCTTTTCCCAAGTGAGGCAAGAGAAATGCTTTTTATACAATAAAAGTATCATCTCTGGCTCAGTATTCTAGCCTACTGGCTAATATAGCCTTGCATCTGGTTGCTGTTAAATACAAGGCTAATGGATTTCTGTGACTATTATTCCACATGCTAGTCTGATCAGCATGCTGGATAATTCAGTCACTCTGTATTCCTTATTCAAAACATCCCCCATATTTTCACAGTCACATTCTGAGAGTCCTTATCAAGTCTATAGCTCAAATGGTGGATAACACCACCTGTGGCAGAATTTCAGAGCTGAAACATTCTTATTTTGCATTGGGTTTTGCCTGGCCCTGGCCCTCCCTTGTTCCGGTGCCCTGGCTACAAATCTACAGGAATCCTTTCAGAAAAGAGCCAAACTGGTAGTTATTGTGTGTCTCATTTAAAAATGCCAGGAATATGCACCTAGAACACACTGACAGATCTAAGGTTTTGTTTCACTCACTGTACAAAATACTTGTACAGTTACAGCAGCAGTTTGAAAACACCTGCAGGAACACAAAGGTCACATGATGAAAAATTGCATCTGCTGAGACATTCAGCAGTAAATCCAGGCAGCCTGGAGTATCTCTGGGGACCTTAGCCTGCCACAAGCTATATTTTTCCCAGATACCCTTTTGAAAATGATACAGAGCAAACCCTCTAAGGTCCTCTTACATGTTTATATGCATTATACGCTGGTCTCTTTTTTAAGATAGAAACAAAATCCACATAGCTTCAAAGTCATTAGTGCCCTAGAGGCAAATTGCAGTAGCAGAGTCTATTACAATAACTCATTCACTAAGATGCAGTACCCTTTAGAGAAACTCCCACTGGAATAAAACCTGCTCCAACAACAGTAATAGCAGCCGTTACCGAGTGATTCTCCAAGCACTAAATCAATTCTCTCCTCTGTTTATAATCAGGTCACTGTACACATCCAAGGGAAGGTGCACACTCCTCACTGCTACTAGCACACAGTGACAGTTTGTGGAGAAGCAGTCTCTTTAGACTTTCAGGCTACATAAGTCTTTAGCGCACACAATGGAAACAGGGAGGGAGGAAGCACTGTCTAGTACTGTGGTTCTCACCTTTTCTCACCCAGGATCCAAGTCCCACTCATGGTTTCTTTCAGGACTAATCCACATCCCACAATCCTTTGCTGTTGCAAAGGGACGTGAGATTGGGGTCATGGTAAGAATTCACAGCTGAATCTTGGATGAAGGGAGTGAGGGGTAGCATGGGAAAGAAAGACCTCCCTCCACACATCAGCTTCAGTGCAGCACAGTTTGGAAAGGTTGTGGGGCTGGTTGCACAGGCTTTTGGAGTGCCTCAGAGCTGAGCACATGCAGGTGGGGGGCAGAGGAGAGGGGCTGAGGTGCTGCATTGGGACTGGGTTGAGAGGGGAGTTGGAGCAGCAGGAGGCAGCAAACTGCTCCTAACTGCAGGAGTGAGATGCTGTGGTCACCCCCTCACAATTCAGTCATTCAGAAGACTTTTCCTTGTGGTTAGAGCATAGGACTGGGACTGAAGAACTGGCATGTGAGATTTCTAATCCAGTAGTAAGGATCTTTAATAAAAATATCTATTTGGGGCTAGTACTGAATGACCCAAGACTCCTGGGTTCTATTCCTGGATCTTTCAGAGATTCACGGTGTGACCATGAGCAACTCACTTGACCTCTACAGGCCGCAGTAAGGGTTGATCGACACACAAACTTGTACTGAAATAACAAAAGATGTGAATTAAAACTGACAGTTATTTTGGTGCAAATATCTGCAGACACTAGCCACTTTTATTTCAAAGTAAGAGCATCCACAAAGATCTGCACCTGAGTAACTACAACAGTTTTGGGGAACCAATTCAGTTCGGTCAGTGCAAGTCTGTGAGCAGACTTAAATAGGAGCAACAACTCACCTGCCACCCAAGGGAGCTGTAGTGAGTGAAAAGCACTTTAGAAAGGCACTATATCCTGCAGTGGCTCCAGGGAGATGGACAGGAGGAGGTAACAGGTCTGCCATCTTTAACTTCGGGGTCTGTGCCAATGGTCACACTTAAAAGATTTAAAGAGTCCGTAGCCCACTTAAAAGAAGAAAACAGAAAGCATGTCTATCTGCAGATTCGATTTAGAAACATAATTCCTTAGTGTTGATGCATTATGAAGGTGCCCAAAACTGGTATAATTTATTCTCCTTCACAAACAGGAATTGCTCTACAGATATAAGGCACCTTTATCCACCTTTCAGCTACTTTATTGTTATTAGTGGAAAAGTATTAAGGGATATATAAAATCATAGGAGTGTAGGACTGGGAAGGACCTCAATAGGTCATCTAGTCCAGTGATTTTCACCCAGCGGTATGAGTCTAGATATCATCTAGATATTTGTCTAGTTTTATAACAGGCTGTATAAAAAGCACTAGTGAAGTCAGTACAAACTAAAATTTCATACAGACTATGACTTATTTATACTGCTCTATATACTATACACTAAAATAGTAAGTATAATATTTATATTCCAATTAATTTACTTTATAATTATATGGTAAAAATGAGAAAGTAAGCAATGTTTCAGTAACAGTGTGCGGTGACACTTCTGTATTTCTATGTCTGATTTTTGTAAGCAAGACATTTTTAACTTGGGGTACGCCAGACAAATCAGACTCCTCAGAGGGGTATAATAGTCTTGAGTTTGAGCGCCATCAATTTAGTCCAGCCCCGTCACGCATGGTTCATTCTCTCTCAATCTCTCTGCAGTAGCAGAATTGTGTGTGCAGTGGAGCAGTCTGTTTTGGTAGGGTTGTGGGCATGTTTTAAATGTACACAGAGCGCTTGCATTAATTAAAGAAGGCAGACCCGAGAAGTGTTCCTGGCAGCTGGCATAGAAGGAAGTGAGGTTTGTGATGGTCCTTCATTTGGGAGTTCATTCCACAGACTCCCTCCCCCCAGAAGCTCCATCTTCTGCACAGTTGGACTTTACCCTTGTGCTAAGAAATTCCACTGTGCCCGAGTGGAGCTGTTGACCAGTTCTCACCCCAGAGCTTTAGGTGAGGTTTTATATATGCTGGGCTCAGGAAATGCCCTGAAGATAAGGACCAAGACTTTGAACATGATATTCTACGAAAGCCAGCACAGAGAGTAGAGGACAGGTGTGATGTGTTTGCAGGAGCTGGTGTTGCTGAGGAGATGTGCTTCAGCATTCTGCACCAATAGGAGTTTCTTAAGGGTTGATGCCTTCACAATCAGGTATGTAGCATTACTATAGTCCAGACAGGTGGTGACAAAGGTATGAATAACTAAGGCGCCAAGTCATCATCTGCCATAATGTAGGATAGGTTCCTCACCAACCGGAGATGACAGAAAGAATTACTCATGCATGCACGCTATGTGAGAGCTCAGCATCAGTGAGAAATCCAGCAATATATTGACTGAATTGACCAGTTGTGGGCATTAATCTTCAACACAAGACTGGAAGCTCTTCACTGCACTTTCCTCTACCCATCAGCATAACCTGTCTTGCTCAGGTTCTACTTCAACCAGCTGTTCTTCACCCATGAGCTGTTCTCATCCAAGCACTGGGCATCTAGGTAGTGGTTCAGTCATACGTGGTGAAAGATAGGTCAATCTGTGTGTCATCTACATATTGCTGGCACTTATCTAAATAGTACACCTAGTGGCTGCATATAGATTTTGATAAGTACTGGAAAGAAAATTGATCCAGCTGAGGGGTCTCATAGTGGAGGTGCAGTTCCGCACCATTATTTGTTGGAAGCATCCCTCCAGGATGGATTCAAACCATTACCCTGGACCCCACCACCTCTCTAAGGTGGGACAACAGTATCTTATGGTCAATGCTAAAGGAAGATCCAGGGAGATGAGAATGGGTATCTACCTTCTATCCACTGACAGCAGATGATCTTCCACCAATGCCACTAAAGCTGCTTCAATGCCATGTCCTGACCTGAATCCAGATCCAGTCTCGGAGATTAGCTTCAATTAGGTGAACTTGTAGTTGGTGCTTGGCTAGCTTCTCTGTGAACTTTCTTAGAAATTGGAGATTTGACACTGAGCACTAGAACCAATGTATCTTCTGGGTTTCTTCAGTGTTTGTCAGACTATTGTGTGTTTAAGGAGGAAGGGAAGATTCCCTCCTTGAATGAGACATCGGCTATTTTGGACAAGAGGGGCACCAGTTGCTCATGGCTCTCTGTCACCTGATAGAAAGGGCATGGGTTAGTTCACAGGTCTTGGGTTGAGACTCCTTTATTCATAGATTCCAAGGCCAGAAGGGAAGGGACCACTGCGATCATCTAGTCTGGCCTCCTGTAAAATACAGGCCAGAGACCTTCTCCAAAATAACTCCTATAACAGATCTTTTAGAAAAACATCCAATCTTGATTTCAAAATTGTCAGTGATTGAGAATCAACCACGACCACACAATCATTTGTAAACTGATCCAGTGGTTAATTCCTCTCACCATTAACACCTTACTTCCAGTCTGAATTTGTCTAGCTTCAACTTCCAACCATTGGATCATGTTAGATCTTTCTCTGCTACACTGAATACTCTTGGGGGAATTCTGCGCCACTGCATATTTAATGAGACTCGCAGACTTCTAATTCTTGTGCAGAAAAAAGCTTCTGTCAAAATGTTGCTGCAGTTCTGCCTTTTGCCCACCAGAGGACATTGTGGTGACAGAACAAAGTTGCGGCTCCCCGCCAGCGAGAAGAGAGAGTGAGCTGCCTTTGCAGGGTTTGTCAGGCCAGGTGCTGGGGGTGTCAGACAGGGGCTCATAAGGATTAGTGGGGGAGGACAGACTGGGGCAGGGCTGAATGGGAGTGGAGGCACAGGGCCATGGGGGGAGGGAGATGCAGAGACACATGGGGTCGGGGCAGAGCTACATAAGGACGGGGAATGGCTGGGTGAGGACACAGACACACATGGGGGGGCAGATGTGCCTGACTGAATGGGAGATGATAGGGGTCAGCCAGAGTTTGCATGGGGGAAGCTCCCGAATAATCCCTCCCAGCCCCACTCGAAACCTGTTCCATACTTCTCCCACTCATATCCAACAGCCCTCCAAGTTCACACCCAGCAATTTACTTCCTTCTTCTTCAGCTCCTCTGTTACCGCGACTCCCCCGAGCCTTTGCACTGCTTCTGAGGAGGTGTGGGAAATACAGTTCTGTGTTGTAGTTCAAATGAATTATTATTCAGAGTTCTGTGTTAATATACCTAGTAAGGAATCTATTGGTCAAAAAACATTTCCTGAATCTTTTGTCTCTGTATTGTTACAGACCTGTCAGCAAGTATGTATTTTGAAATAAATCACAAAAATAATTGAAACTGGTGTGATTTTTGTGTGTTATTTTGACAAATAAAATACCCAGAATTTTAAAATAGTGTGCAGAATTTTTAATTTTTTGGCACAGCATTCCACCAGGAGTAAATGAAGAGCACACTAGCAAACATTTGTTCCCCCCTGCAGGTACTTTTAGACTAATCTAGTCACCCCTCGATGTTCTCCTTGTTAAACTAAACAGACGGAACTCCTTGAATCTATCACTGTAAGGCAATTTTTCTAATCCTTTAATCATCCTTGTGGCTCTTCTCTGAACCTCTTCAATTTTTCAAAAGGGAGTGCAGTACTTCTATTGAGGGCTGAATGTACTGAGCTCTGGGAATGCAGGTAGATAGTTTGTTGGCTGGTATAGGTGGGTTGGATCCATGTTGTCTGAGAAGGATTCCTGAATGTGTGATCTTTTCTGCACAGTAGGATGATGGTTCTTTGCATTCGGAGCTGGGTTCTGTTGTGGGCTGTAGGCACACAGGATTGATAAAGTTGTTTACCATCCTGGATGGCTCCTTGGGGTAGGATTTGGCAGTCTCAACTGAAGTCAGTAGGAAGGTTCTCTTGGCCTCTAATACAGTCTCGGCATGGGCTTAGAGAAATTCTTTATGTTGAGTTAAACAACCTAGGCCCTGACCACTCGTAGTCATTACAGATTTCACCACACTACTCACAAGAACTTCCCTATGAAACCAGTTACAAAACCAATGCTGTGTGTGTCACATTTTCCATTCACCTCCTGTGAGCCATACAAGTATGTCGTCTTCTCCAAAAGGAGAGATGTTTACAGTCAGACTACAAACCTAATGCCCATATAACAACAGATGGAGAAGACAGAAGGATGGCAATATTCACAGCATTGGTCTTTCTACATTTTAATTTCTCAGTGACAGGCTGCTGACTCAAGTCCTTGGAAAGAAACATCGTACAAAAGCCAACAACTGAACAACAATATTCCCTCTAATACTTCGTTTTCTTTTCTTTTAAACCGAGTGGCCCACAAACTCCCAAGTCCTACATTTTTGTCCTCAGGCAAGTTAATTCAAAAGAAGTGCGGGGCATATGCACTGAGAGGGGCTGGGTGTGCAGAGTGGCTCCTTCCCAGTATCTCACACTAATTCCTGTGCCCCCATTTGCAGGGTCCCTGAGGGAGGCGATTTGTTCTGCAGCAGCTGTCTTAGGAGCCCGACCAGGAGTCCGTGTGGGAGAGGGCAGATGTCAGACCACATCTTCCCCAGATCAAGGGTTTCAGTCCCCCTGCTCCGAATGGATGCTCCCAGGAAGGGGCCTGGCTGCAGCTCTCTTCCTGCCACATCCCTGGAAACCAACTGCCGGAGGGTGGAAGCGGTTGGGGCTTTGGCCCTGTTAGGAGCAGATCCAGAGCAGCTACTGATCCTGCCAGCACTGCAGAGCCTGGCCGGGCCCCCAGCCTGAGTCCCCACACAAGGCATAGCTGAGCATGTCCGAGACCGGAAGCATTTAATGCCCCTACAGGAAGGAGCTGGGGCATTAACACTCTGTCATGGGGGTAGGAGGATGATCAGAGCAGGTTCTTCAAGTACCACACCACATCTCTGCTGGGCCCAAACACAGGAGACATGAACAGCACGGTTTCTGACGTGCACCATATACTCAAGATTGCTGCATGGCCATGCTGTTTACAGGGAACATTACTGGATGGAGGGACGCAGGGAACAAAGTGGCAAGGGAAAGTTGGCAGCATTGTGGGGGCAGAGTTAAGGTGATCTAAATGGCCAAATGCACATTTCTATACAGTAGAACCTCAGTTATGAACACCAGAGTTATGAACTGACCAGTCAGCCATACAACTCATTTCGAACAGGAAGTACACTATCAGGCAGCAGCAGAGACCAAAAAAACACAAATACAGTAGACTACTGTATTAAATGTGAAGTTCTAAAAAAAAAAAAAGGGGAAAGCAGCATTTTTCTTCTACATCGTAAAGTTTCAAAGTTGTATTAAGTCAATGTTCAGTTGCAAACTTTTGAAACAGCCACCATAACGTTGTGTTCAGAATTACAATCATTTCAGAGTTCCTAAGATGTTCGTAACTATGAGGTTCTACTGTACTTTTAACTCTTCATGGTTTTAACTTGTCTGATGGTTTATGAATTCTTTTGTTTACTGTGTAACAATATTATTTTACCCTTAAATTATTGTTCCCAGACTTAATTTCAGTCTACCAGAATTTTTTTTTCCTGGGATTATATAGTTTGTGTTACAACCTGACCCAGTACCCTTCTATACAGTCACCAGTCCATTGTGAGTGGACTCAATCGCTGGGGATCACATGCATCCAAGCAAGCTGGGTCTGAGTAGAAGCCGGTCACAGTTCCTAGCTTTAGAGCCCTCTGGCACACCTGTGTCTAACTTTCCTTGGGACCTGGAACACCTTCATCCAGCCACCCTAAGCCCTAAAATCAGAGTTTGAGACCTCCCAACTTAGCTTATGCTCCCTCAAAGTTCCATCTAGGCTGTGGACACTCTGAGATTCTATTTTAACCATTTCAGGAACAACATGGCAAGACAGTAAGGAACACACCGTAGCAAAGGAATTTCTTAACCACAGTGACTTTACTGTTGAAGAACTCAGCTTACAGTTCTTCTGTGTTATACAGAGGAAGCCAGAAATGATCACAGGGGTCCCTTCTATTGAAAACAATCGAAGTCCTGAAATGCTCCTTCCTCTAGTCTGATCTCACCCCTCCTGAGAGTCCAAGATGTCACCATGTTTCCAGCTGGGTAGGGTCCCTTTCATCCCCTTTCTCTGGCAAGTCCTTGTATATGGTGATGGTCTGCCCCCCGCACCAAGCAGAACCCTACTTTTAAGTAGGGTCACTCCTCTGTGCCTGTGCTCCAGCACTGCCTCCTCCTCCACGTACACCCCCTCTTGTTATGCTTGCCCCACCTGCTGGCCTCTGTATAGGAAACCCATTATCCTATGGAAAGCACCAGACTGTGATCTTGATGGCTCATAGTGATAGTCCTTACTGATGTCTGAGCCAGGCACTGTCTGGAATGCAGTACTTCCTACAGGCTGCTCTCAGGCACAGTTAGGTTTGTGTTCAACACAATACAAAGTGGAGTTCGTAATTTGACAGATGTATCCCATCCTGTCACAGTTTGTACAATCAGTTCAAGGAGCTGTATCATTTCCATTAGAGGAAAAATACTGTAAGTTGAAAGAAAAAGCTATTTCACTCCAGTGAAATTCACTCTTGTGTAACAGGGAAACAAAACCTGTCAACACAGAGGACTGATATAGTAAATATATTCATACATGGCACTTCTGAGAACTTCGCAGCATTCATCTCATTAGCACATGGCACACTGTTTAACAGCTTCACTCATCACAGAGAAAAAATACATTAACAGAAAACAACAGAGTGATGAGCTCACTCTCCAAAAAACTAAAGGCATGGGAAGGAGTTGAAACTGAAATTCCTTGGTGTCAGGAGTACCCCCAACACTAGGGAATCCAGTTACCGTAAATATATTCAGGGCTTGTTAAAATGTATAGGGGTGTTCTTTTCCTGTTCTCAAAATTACGGTTGAGCCACTCAGTCGTTAAAGTGAGCTTTGATGCCTGGTTCTCTGGTGAGATTCTGGACTAAAGGGGAGTCCTCTGAGGGGTTATACATTCATTCCCTTTTCAGCACCTAGAAAGAACAGATTACAAATGATTAATACTTAATTTCAGTTGGCAGAAGACTAGACAGTCCTCATTATGAGAACGGAAGGTGTGCTTTGCACCAAGGTCCTAGAGTAGAACAAAGCTGTTGATGGAGCACATTTTTAAAGATAGTTCCTGGTCCTTTTACTTCAGGGCACAGTTGTTTTGAGAATAAACCACTTTAATTTGCAAACCGTAACACTGATCCTTGCAGACACACAGACACTACTAAGGTTGATTTACAGGGGATTTGTACAGATCTGAACAAATGAGCTTTCTGACCTGAAAACATCAGATATCCCCAGCAGAATGCAGAAGCAGATGCCTGATCAAAGACTCCTACCCACAGGCTGAAGGGAGAGATGATTGCTCTCTATAAATACATTAGAGGGATAAGTACCAGGGGGCAGAAGAGTTATTTAAATGAAGTGCCAATGTGGACACAGGAACAAAAGGATATCAACTGGCCATCAACAAGTTTAGGCTTGAAATTAGATGAAGCTGTCTAACCATCAGATGAGTGACATTCTGGAACAGCCTTCCAAGGGAAGCACTGGGGGCAAAAAAACCCTCCTCAACAGCGTACCCCCAACCCACCCAAGATTTAATCACAGGAATTTTTAGTATAAGTCATGGACAGGTCACAGGCCATGAACGTTTTGTTTATTGCCCATGAGTTGTTCGTGACTTTTACTAAAAACACCTGTGACTAAATCGTAGTCTTAGTGATGGGACACTAGAGGAGGAGGGCTTTGAGTTACTACAGAGAATTCTCTCTCAGGTGTCTGGCTGCTGGGAGCCTAGGCCTTAGGCTGCACTGATTGAGGCCTGGTCTACACTACGCGTTTATACCGAATTTAGCAGCATTAAACTGATTTAACCCTGCACCCCTCTACACAATGAAGCCCTTTATATCGATATAAAAGGCTCTTAAAACAGATTTCTGTACTCCTCCCCGACGAGGGGAGTAGCGCTGAAATAGATATTGCCATGTTGGATTAGGGTTAGTGTGGCTGTAATTCAACGGTATTGGCCTCCGGGCGGTCTCCCACAGTGCACCATTCTGACCGCTCTGGAAAGCAATCTGAACTCGGATACACTGGCCAGGTAGACAGGAAAAGCTCCGTGAACTTTTGAATTTCATTTCTTGCTTGCCTAGCATGGAGCGCTGATCAGCACGGGTGGCCATGCAGTCCCAAATCCAAAAAGAGCTCCAGCATGGACCGTACAGGAGATACTGGATCTGATTGCTGTATGGGGAGACAAATCTGTTCTATCAGAGCTCTGTTCCAGAAGACGAAATGCAAAAGCATTTGAAAAAAATCTCCAGGCTATGATAGACAGAAGCCACAGCAGGGACTCAACACTGTGCTGTGTGACAACCATAACGGAAAGCCCAAGAATCAAACGGATGCTCATGGAGGGAGGGAGGGGGTACTGAGGACTCGAGCTATCCCACAGTTACTGCAGTCTCCGAAAAGCATTTGCATTCTTGGCTGAGCTCCCAATGCCTGAAGGGTCAAAAACATTGTCGCCAGTGGTTCAGGGAATATGTCCTCAATTTACCCCCTTCTCCCCCCCTCAAAGAAAAGGGGAAAAAAACGTTTCTTGTCTCTTTTCAATGTCACCATATGTCTACTGGATGCTGCTGGTAGACGGGGTGCTGCAGCGCTAAACAGCAGCATCCACTCCCCTCCCCTCCTCGGTGGCAGAAGGTACGGTACAAAATGACTGATAGCCGTCATCATCATCATTCTGTGAGTGCTCCTGGCTGGCCTCAGTGAGGTCGGCTGGGGGCGCCTGGGAAAAAATGGGAATGACTCCCGATCATTCCCTTCTTCAAGCTTTGTATCCTAGAGATTCAGTCCTGGCAGATGGTGCAATAGGGCTGGTAACCGTCCTCATCATAGCAGCGGGAGGCTGTGCTCCTCTCCCCCTCTCTCATCCTTTAATGAGTAATGGAGATGTCCTGCCTGGAATATCATAGCAGCTGGAGGCTGCCTCCCCCTCATTTTATCTCACTAAAAACTCAGTGTTTCTTATTCCTGCATTCTTTATTACTTCATCACACAAATGGGGGGATAACTGCCACAGTATCCCAGGAGGGGTGTGGGAGGAAGAAAGCAACGGGTGGGTTTGTTGCAGGGGCACCCCCTAGAATGGCATGCAGCTCATCATTTCTGCGGGATCTCTGGGGCTCTGACGTGGAGCGGCTGTGCTCTCTGGTTCTCTAGTAGACTTACCCCATATTCTAGGCAGGACTGACTCTATTTTTAGACAAAACATAAAGAAGGGAATGACCTGGGAAGTCAGTCCAATTTTTGTCCATGCGCCCCCGGCTGACCTCAGCGAGGCCAGCCAGGAGCACTCATGACAGCAGCAGATGGTACAAAAGGACTGGTAACCATCATTGCCAATTTCCAAATCAGCAGACGGTGCAACAGGGCTGGTAACTGTCTCTGCTACCTTGCAAAGGCAAATGAATGCTGCCGTATAGCACTGCAGTACCACGTCTGTCAGCAGCATTCACTACACATACGGTGACAGTGGAAAACAGGCTAAACGGGCTCCACAGTTACCATGCTATGGCGTCTGCCAGGGCAATCCAGAGAAAAAGGGCGCTAAATGATTGTCTGCTGTTGCTTTCACAGAGAAAGGATTGAGTGACAACATTTACCCAGAAACACCCGCGACACTGTTTTTGCTCCATCAAGCATTGTGATCGCAACCCAGAATTCCAAAGGGTGGGGGAGACTGCGGGAACTATTGGATAGCTATGGGATAGCTACCCACAATGCAATGCTCTGGAAATCGACGTTAGCCTCGGTACATGGACGCACACCGTTGAATTAATATGCTTAGTGTGGCCATGTGCACTCGACTTTAAAGTATTTTTAAAAAACGGTATATGTAAAATCGGAATAATCCCATAGTGTAGACATACCCTGAGAGGCAGTCTCAGATGTGGGAGGTTCCCTGGGGAGGGGATACCCTAAGAATGAGTGGTTACTGCCAGGGCAGAACCCCAGATAACGGGGCAACGGAGTCCAGAGAGGGATGTGGAGGCCCAGCGGCAGTGGGACACTGGCCTGCACAGGGCGCTCCAAGGCTGGAAAATGAGTTAATTCCCAGGACACCAGCAGGAGGCACCAAAAGGGTGAGTTGCACATTCTTACAGGACCCCAAAGTGGATCATGACCCAATTTTAATGGGGCCATCAGGGCTGGCATTAGGCTTGCTGGGGCTAGGGTCTAAACCCCAAATCCCATCACCTGGGGCCGAAGCCAAAGACCAAAGGCTTCAATCCTGGTGGTGAGGCTCAGGTTACAGGTCTCACCTGGGACTGAAGCCCTTGGAAGTTAGCCCCATGCCCGGGGCAGTGGGGCTCGGGCTTTGGCTTTACCAAACCCAGGGCAGCAGGGCTTGGGTCGACTCAGACTTAGGTCCACCCTCCTGGGGTCATGTAGAAATTTTTGTTGCCAGAAGGGGGCTGCGGTGCAATGAAGATTGAGAATCCCAGAACTAGACTAAATGGTAGACTCTGTAATTTGAAGTTGTTAAATGATGACTTCAGTAACTCAGGCAGAGGTTAAGAGATCAATTACAGAAGTGGATGGGTGAGGTTCTGTGGCCTGCAATGTGCAGGAAGTCAGACTACGATGATCATGATGGTTCCTTCTGACCTTAAAATCTATGAGTATTTACAGATTTCCTAAGACATCTCAGTTTCTTCGTTTAAAAATTTAAGAGAAGAAACTAAGATAGATACTTCAAATGAAAGGCACGAGATGGAGCAGATACTCATCTGCCAGTAGCTTTTTGCAAGGCAGAGAATCAACAGCAGGTTTAACTTCAAATTCCTTGTTCCATTCTGGACTATTCTCAATAAGGTAAAGAGTGCCCTTGGGGCGACAGAACTCATTTCAGAGTTGGTTATGTCCCCTGGAGTTCACTGGAACCATTTTTGCCAGTCAGAAGCTCAGCCAGAGGAAGCTACACATGACGCCCTACAGCTGAACGCCCTTGTAGTGCTAACAGAAGGGCCCGACAGCTCAGGGTTGCATCTCCCCCCTCCATGTTGTGCTCGTAAGGAAAGGTCTCCACTAGCTATACAAAACACAGAGAAATGCTGGCCCAGGATGACAACATCCAATACCAAGATGCAGTTCAAGGTGAGGCTCTCCACTAGCCAGCTAGGTCCTGACTATCCCAGGGACCAACTCTTTCTCCATTGGCCAAGACAATGGCTATGAACAGAAGGAACCTTTAAGCCAAAAATCCAGAAAGCTGGCAACACACAAAGGCTGCTGCTGGGAAAGGGCAGTCACCCCCTGGGAAGAGGGTTTGGAGCTGGTCCACCCAGAGCAAGGAGGGGAATCAGGAGTGGTAAGAAGCAGTCCAGGGCGGGAGAAGTGAGGTCTGGGAAAGGAAAGCATAGAACTGCAAGGTGCAAGATCTGTGGATTGGAATCCGGAGTAGTTGGCGAGCCCGAGTTCCCCTACCAGCCACTGAAGGCATAGCACAGACCGGCAGGTCAGTGAACGGGAAAACTTCCTGGGTCGCTGTGGGAGTTTCAGAGAATTTAAGCAGCATACCCCGAAATGGGGGAAAATGCTAAGTGACCTACTTGGAGGGCTGAGTCATGAAGAGGGTGCTGCAGTTCCTGAGATAAGAGAGGAGTTGCAAACCAGATGACAGCATGCAAATGGCAGAAGGGGGCGCTGACCTTGTGAACTAACCCCTGAAGTGACTGGGAGAAGGTGCCAGACAAGATCTGAATTAGTTTTTTCACTCTTCAAGTGTACCAGACTCTCCGCACACTTCAGTCTGAAGTGCTTTTGGACAACACTGTGCAGATTTTAAACTTACCATGTTTGGCACTCCATTACTATGGCAATAGATTCTACAGAAACAGCCAAAGGTGATTTCAACTGTTTTAAGGAAAGTATAGCAGAAAACAGGCACCAAGCCACCACTCTCAGCACCAATCTCCATCTATTTCATGGACATCAAGGTCTGTCTAGATCTCAAATACAC
This sequence comes from Gopherus flavomarginatus, assembly GCF_025201925.1. NCBI lineage: Eukaryota > Metazoa > Chordata > Testudines > Testudinidae > Gopherus > Gopherus flavomarginatus. The sequence continues at coordinate 21,854,821 of NC_066627.1, forward strand.
CACCACGGTGGCTACGCCTCCCTTACAATGTGAGATTCCCCTGCTTATGTACACATTCACACTCGCTCTCATCAAGCTAGCACAAATATCAATAGTAGCATAGCAATGGTAGCAGCAGTAGAGGCACAGCTGAGCCGTGCCAAGTACATAGCCACCAGTTTCAGTCAGGTTTGTACTCAGCACAGCTTACTGTGCTTTCACTACTGCTACCCATGCCACGGCAGCTTTCCTCCTATTTATATTTACATTAGCTCTGATTATGTGTACACAAGCAGGGGAAACAAATACAAAATGGGGAATGACTACTGAGGAAAGAGATCTGGGGGTTATAGTGGATCACAAGCTAAATATGAGTCAACAGTGTAACACTGTTGCAAAAAAAGGGAACATCATTCTGGGACCTATTAGCAGGAGTGTTGTAACAAGACACAAGTAGTAATTCTTCTGCTCTATTCTGTGCTGATTAGGCCTCAACAGGAATATTGTGTCCAGTTCCTGGCGCCACGTTTCAGGAAAGATGTGGACAAATTGGAGAAAGTCCAGAGAAGTGCAACAAAAATGACAAGTCTAGGAACATGACCTCCAAGGAAAGACTGAAAAAATTGGGTTTGTGTAGTCTGGAAAAGACAAGACTGAGAAGGGAGATGGTAACAGCTTCCAAGCATGTAAAAGGTTGTTATGAAGAGGAGTGTGATCAACTGTTCTCCTTAACCACTAAAGACAAGAATTAATGGGCTTAAACTGCAGCAAGGAGCAAGTTATACATTCTGAATAGCTTCCTAACTCAGGAGAGTGTAGAAATCTGCTAAACTGGCAGTCAGTTTATTTCCAGTGAATGTAAGAACAGAACAAATCACCATATCTGATGTAAATGGCACCTGAATGGTAAGATCCACCCCTGGCTATGGTGGCTGGAGGTCTACATGAAGTCATAGTAAAAGGGACACTGACGAGTGTAAAATCTGTGTTATTCAGGAGGGCCTGGCATGTACAATCAAAATATTCACTTTCAGCAAAGAATGTAAAGCAGCCTCCTGCGGACGAGCCCTGTAACTATAATATGGCTGTACAGATATTTGATCCTACAAGTAAGTCTGTGGTAGTTTAGGCTATGGCTAGATGGGAGGGGTCGGATCAGTTTCACTGGTTTTTCAGACTTTGGGAACATGCAGTCTACCACCATTCCAACCGAACACATAGGACATGCATGTTTTTGAGAAGCAGTTCTCTAACTTATTTGATCACGCCCCCCTTCTGTGTGTCTGTAGTAGTTTATGCCCCCCATTCCCCAACCACCCAGCAAGCAACTGCTGCTTTCTGGCCACTCAGCTCTGTATGTGCACAGTAAGCTTTTTCCCCCTAAAGCTTCTCACACATCCTCAGAATACACTCTAGGCCACCCCAGGGCAGTGTGCCTCCCAGTTTGAGAACTTCTGCTCTTGAAGATCGATATTTTCCTACTTCAGTAATAACACTGAATAGTTTATGCTCATCAGTTCCATCTATGAAACATCTGCAACAAACTAACAATTGTATGTGACCACAATGCCTTATTACACGTTTCTACTCAAATGCATTTTCTGGAGAAATTCAACCGGTTTTGTGCTTACACAGGTAGGAGAGCATAAGCAATGTAAATTAATCAGATGGGCTGTTTCTGGAGACCCACCAGGCTTCACTAAAGGTCATAAACAACACTGCAAAACAATCTTCTGAACAGAGCTGTGGAGCAAAGCTTTAAGAACATTGTAAATGGTGTTTTGGCAAAGTGTTAACTGCAGAATAAGACAAAATAATTTTAGAGTCCTTGTTTGATAAAAATGTCTCTCATTCCCAAAGTTCACTATCCTGCACCATGCAGAGAGCACATGACAAAAAGGTTCAGCACATCATGATGAGACAAATACTGCTGAACAGGGCAATAACACAGAAATCCACATAATAAGTAGACAACAGAGCTGGACTGGCTTCTCATGCACTTTGCTTTTTGCCCTGCTTCTGAGTGTTTTTACTGTGCAACATTCTCTTCCCCTGTCCTAACTGTGTATTCTAAGAAGTCAGATTCATGTAAGAACTGTGCAGTAAGTACGCAGGACATATCCCTCCAAGTGCAAAAAGCAGTCGATTAGCCTGGACCAGGTGGGATGCAGCAGCAGGAGGCAACTTGCGGAGATCAACTGCTCTTGTAAATGTCCCTTGTGGAACATTACAGGAGGCAGACACCAATTAGGGATGAAAATTCCACTGTGAAGTAGCAAGACACTCTCTAGGGCATCTTCAGTGTCTGACTAGTTTGAGGGAGATTAATCTAAAAGCAACTTATCCCCATTAGTTAGAATTTAAGCAGCTTGAGTTTTCATTCCACATCACATATTTTGTGAGGGAGGCAGAAAGCACCTAAGAGCATGGATCATCCTGGAGTCTGGTAAATCACACACGGGATGAAGTTTGACTGAGACTGCCACGACACATGTGGGTACTCAGGATGGATTTGCTCCCACCAAAGCCACACAGCGAAGTGTCATCTTGTAGATCATTAGAACACCTCAGAAACTGAATTACAAATTAAAAGGATTCTTGGGCAAATTCAGAGAAGTATCTCTCAACCCCCACAGCATATAGGTTATGCCATTGAGACTTATCACTAGGGCCCTACCAAATTCATGGTCCATTTTGGTCGAATTTCATGCTCACAGGATTTTAAAAATTGTAAGTTTAATGATTTCAGCTATTTAAATCTGAAATTTCATGGTGTTGTAATTGCAGGGGTCCTGATCCAAAAAGGAGTTGTGGGATGGTCGCAGGGTTATTGTACAGGGGTTGAGGTACTGCTAGCATTACTTCTGTGCAGCTGCTGGCGGCAGCACCGTCTTCAGAGCCTGGCAGCTGGAGAGCGGTGGCTCCTGGCTGGGAGCCCAGCTCTGAAAGCAGAGCCTCTGCCAGCAGCAACGCAGAAGTAAGGATGGCCTGGTATGGTATTGCCACCTTTACTTCTGCACTGCAGCCTGCAGAACTAGGCCCTCAGTCAGCAGCCGCCACACTCACCCTGCCCAGCTCTGAAGACAGCAGCGCAGAAGTAAGGGTGAAATGGTATGGTATTGTCATCCTTACTTCTGTGCTGCTGCTGGCAGGGTGACACCTTCAGAACTCGGCCCCCGGCCAACATCTGCCACAATCTGGTTGCCCAGCTCTGAAGGCAGAGTAGAAGTAAGGGTAACAATACCACAATCCCCCTACAACTCCCTTTTGGGTCAGGACCCCCAATCTGAGAAATGCTGATCTCCCCCCTGAAATCTGTATAGTATAGGGTAAAAGCACACAAAAGATGAGATTTCACCGGTCTGGGACGGATTTTTCATGAAGGAATTTGGCAGGGCCTACTTATCAAACACATAAGATATGTCTGCCCCTTCCTCCACATATACCGGGAGGGTGAAATTCAGAGATTGTGTAAGAATATAAAGCTTCATCTATACACAAAGATTGCAAGGTGTGAAAAAGTTCCTCCTCTACCTTGGCGGGTCCTGCGCTTATTGGCAGATTTGCTCACCTCGGTGATCTTCCCCACAGTCTGGGTCAACTTCTCCTGTGTCTGATCAGGAGTTGGGAGGTTTGGGGGGAACCCGGGCCCGCCCTCTACTCCGGGTTCCAGCCCAGGGCCCTGTGGATTGCAGCTGTCTATAGTGCCTCCTGTAACAGCTGCATGATAGCTACAACTCCCTGGGCTACTTCCCCATGGCCTCCTCCAAACACCTTCTTTATCCTCACACGCACTTCCTCTCCTCTGGCTCCCCCCTTCGTGACTGGAGTGAGCTCCTTTTTAAACCCAGGTGCCCTGATCAGCCTGCCTTGATTGGCTGCAGGTGGTCTAATCAGTCTGTCTGCCTTAATTGGTTCTAGCAGCTTCCTGATTATTCTAGTGCAGCCCCTGCTCTGGTCACTCAGGGAACAGAACACTACTCATCCAGTGACCAGTATATTTGCCCTCTACCAGACTCCTGTACCCCACTGGTTTGGAACTGTCACAAAGGGTAATAACTCATGTGTATCTGAATGCAGGACGAGCCACACCAATACATTTCCTCCCATGCATGGTGCTCTGGACTTCAATCAGAAAGTTACTCTGGTTCACAACAGCTGTAACCCTGCCTTGATGGAAGTGCAATCACAATGGAGCTATGAACAATAAAACTCATTTGTGTGGGAGACAGAACTTTCTCCAAGGGTGGTCTGATGCTGGAGAACGATCTCCCCCCAAGAACCATCACAAAGCTCACCATTTTCCGCTCCAAATGCAATGTGTTCTTCTTTGACCCTGCCTTCTTTTACATAAACACATAGCAACAGGTATATTAAAAAACACATAAAACCCACAAACACGACCAAGCCAAGATGTTCCACGTGATTCTCCCTGTAGATGAGAGAACAAACACGTGACAGATGTGTAGTTACATTGCTTAATGCACTACAAGGCGGTACTCAGGGTACGTCTACACTATGGGATTATTCCAATTTTACATAAACCGGTTTTATAAAACAGATTGTATAAAGTCGAGTGCACGCGGCCACACTAAGCACATTAATTTGGTGGTGTGCGTCCATGGTCCGAGGCTAGCGTCAATTTCCGGAGCGTTGCACTGTGGGCAGCTATTCCATAGCTATCTCATAGTTCCTGCAGTCTCCCCCACCCCTTAGAATTCTGGGTTGAGAGCCCAGTGGCTGATGGGGCAAAAGCAGTGTCTCGGGTGGTTCTGGGTAAATGTTGTCAGTCATTCCTTCTTCCGGGAAAGCAACAGCAGACAATCATTTCGCGCCCTTTTTCCCTGGATTGCCCTGGCAGACGCCATAGCATGGCAACCATGGAGCCCGTTCAGCTTTTCTTTTTTTTTTTTTTTTTTTTTTTTTACAGTCACCGTATGTGTACTGGATGCCCCGGACAGAGGCGATACTCCAGCACTACACAGCAGCATTCATTTGCTTTTGCATGACAGCAGAGATGGTTACCAGTTGTTCTGTACCGTCTGCTGCCAGTGTAATTTGGCTATGAGATGACGGTTATCTGTCCTTCTGTGCTGTCTGATGCTATCATGGGTGCCCCTGGCTGAGATCGGCCTGGGGCACAAAAGCAAAACTGGGAATGACTCCCCAAGTCAATCCCTCCTTTATGGTTTCTAAAAATAGAGTCAGTCCTGCCTAGAATATGGGGCAAACGTACTAGAGAAGCAGTGTATCAGAGAGTACAGCTGCTCTGTGTCAGACCCCACAGAAATGATGAGCTACATGCCATTCACGGGGGGTGCCCCTGCAACAACCCTACCCGTTGCTTCCCTTCTCCCCTAACCTTCCTGGGCTACCGTGGCAGTGTCCCCACCATTTGTGTCATGAAGTAATAAAGAATGCAGGAATAAGAAACACTGAGTTCTTAGTGACATAAAATGAGGGGGAGGCAGCCTCCGGGTGCTATGATAGTCAAGGCAGGACATTAAGCAGCGTGGGGGACAGGAGCCCAGCATCCCACTGCTATGATAGTCCAGGCAGTACAGAATCTTTTCTTTACACATGAAAGGGAGGGGGCTGATTGAAGCTCAGCCCCCAATTGCTATGATGAAGACCGTTACCAGCCGTTCTGTACCATCTACTGGGAATGACCGGGAGTCATTCCTATTTTCACCCAGGCGCCCCCGGCCAGCCACACCTAAAGCCAGCCAGCAGCACTCACGAGCTGATAAGAAGAACGGTTACCAGTCCTACTGCACCGTCTGCCACCGGGGAGGGGAGAAGAGCAGATACTTCTCTTCACCGCTGCAGCATCGCATCTACCAGTAGCATTCAGTAGACATAGGGTGACATTGAAAGAAGTCAAGAAATGATTTCTTTCCCTTTTCTTTCACGTGGTGGGGGGGTGTAAATTGACGAGCTATTCCCTGAACCACACCGGACAATGTGTTGGAACCTACAGGCATTGGGAGCTCAGCCAAGAATGCAAATACTTTTCAGAGACTGCCGGGGACTGTGGGATAGCTGGAGTCCTCAGTACCCCCTCCCTCCCTCCATGAGCATCCATTTGAGTCTCTGGCTTCCCGTTACGCTTGTCACGCAGCACTGTGTAGCCTGTAGATTTTTTTTTCAAACGCTTTGGCATTTCGTCTTCTGTAACGGAGCTTTGATTGAACAGATTTGTCTCCCCATACAGCAATCAGATTCAGTATCTCCCGTACGGTCCATGCTGGAGCTCTTTTTGGATTTGGGACTGCATTACCACCGTGCTGATCAGAGCTCCACGCTGGGCAAACAGGAAATGAAAATCAAAATTTCGCGGGGCTTTTCCTGGTTACCTGGCCACTGCATCCGAGCTGAGATTGCTGTCCAGAGCGGTCACAGTGGTGCACTCCGGGATACCACCCAGAGGCCAATACCGTCGATTTGCGGCCACACTAACCATAATCCGATATGGTAATACCAATTTTAGCACTACTCCTCTCGTCGGGGAGGAGTACAGAAACCGATTTAAAGAGCCCTTTATATCAATATAAAGGGCCTCGTAGTGTGGACGGGTACAGCGTTAAATCGGTTTAACGCTGCTAAAATCGGTTTAAACGCGTAGTGTAGACCAGGCCTCAGATACTACGGTGATGAGAGCAGCATAAAAATCTATACAGAACAGAACCATTTAGTGGCAGCAAAGGACACATCACATTTCTGATTTAACTAAGCTGTTACAAACAGTCCTGGAGCAGCTGTCCCACATCTCACCAGTCTACATAACTGACCTGTTTGGTTTCCCAGGCTATGCTTCACAGGGTCGGAAGTCATCCCACTCTTCAGGTAGCACTAGCAAACACATGGGTCCTATTCATGAGCCACTTTCTCAGTGAGGAAACATATTTCTGAGGAAATGCAAACTTCTTTGCCCTTTGATCACACATTACACATCAGTCTGGACCTGCGAAGAGGTCAGCACCTCACTACTCTGTAGAGTGAGGAGCACACACAGTCTCAGCTATCAGTCATCAGAATTTACAAGTAGATGTCTAAGCAAGTGGCTGAAGTGGGTATCTCCTCGGAGAAATAGAGACAGAACAAGGATTTCAGGTCTCTAGATATATTAAAGACAAGAGCAGCCCTCCTGGAACTCCCATAAGTTATCCAGGACTTGACAGGATCTTTTCTAGGGAGCTCACCAATTGGTGTAGCCTAAGAGATGATCCCTCAGGGGAGTTCCACAGCCATAGTGAGCTGGATTCATCCCCACCCAACAGCCAGGACCTGTTCAAAGCTCAGGAGGATACACAAGGCCATGCCAGAGACATGGGTAGAGACAATGTAGGCTACATACAGTGAGGCCAGATCTGCACTAGAAGCTTTTGCAATTATGGCAATATCAATCAGAAGTGTGATAATTCAATATTGGAAAAAACCCTAGTGTAGACGCAGTGACACTGCTATAAAAGTGCTTTTGCCCGTATAGTTTATTTTATTAATGTACCGAGTCTACCTTTTACTCGTAAGCTGCGTCTACCTTTTCTAGGGTAGATAGGTTTATGTTTTCATTGCAATATATAACCACTGTGGCCTCTCTTACATATTGGTAGAATGAGAGTAATTAGGTCTAATGGAGTTAAGGTTACATCACCCAACACACTAAAATTTGGCCCTTTATGACTCCTAACTACCAACAGCGTGCCAGTGTCTCCAGCCCAGTGGTCAGAATGGTGGTTTCAGAAGGTCTTCTAAGTTCGTGTTCTCTCAGTTCCAGGGTCACATAAGCACTCATCATCCAACAGCTAGAGAATTCCACTGTGCTTGCAATACACAAAATCAGTTCACTCAGAGTGGAATGAGGCCCTGGCATAACATTTCTAGAGTGCAGATGACATGACTGCAGGAAGAGAGCTGATTGCACGCACACACTAAGTGACTAGAGCAGTAGCCTCAAAGAAGCATAGCTACAAAATCAGATGATAGCGTTTGTGACAATCTGTACTCTTATGTTCACCACTTTCAAAAGGCTGTGATAAATTTCATGCAAAGTATGTCTTATGAGCTATCATTTGAAAACTCATAATTCGCTGATCATTATTGTCCCAGTGAAATGTGTGGAAACATTGTTAAAGTTATAAAATTCTATTTTATAAGACATGATCCAAGTCGAGGGAAACAAGTTCAAACCTGTTTCCCAGAGACAAAAGGCTAGCCAGCACCTCAGCCAGGTGTCAGCATAATCAAATGAACTCTCACCTAGTTAAGTGGCTATTCTTTGCAGGAAAAAGGTTCTGAGCAAGAAATTTACATGTTGGCAAAGAAACAGTTGGAAGTTCCCATTACACAGGCTTACTGTTGCCTGAACCCAAGCTGGAGATGATTCTCAAAGAAGAGAAATGCTATAAGAAAGGTGACCACACTCCAGATTACCTCTCTCCCCTCATCTCTACTTTCGGCATCAACACCATCTGAAAGACAAAGGAAGCATCACTGAACTGGAGGACAGGTTCTGGCTGAAGGAATCCAGCCAGACTGCTGTAAGAATGTGGTGAAGGAAACCTTTTTCTTTAAATTCATTTAGCTTGTTAAGTTAGATACTAGTTTGTTTCACCTTTTGTTTGTAACCAATACTGACTTTTATGCCTCATTACTCATAATCATTTACAATCTATCTTTATATAGTTAAAAGACTTGTTTTAGCTAAACCAGTGTGTGTTTGGATTGAAGTGTTTGGGAAACTTCATTTGAAACAACAGGATTTATGCATATCATTTTCTATTAATAAACTGATAGACTATCTATGAACTTGTATTCTCCGGAAGGAAGGACCTGGGCAATACAAAGGACACATTTCTGGGGACAAGTCTGGGACTGGAAATTTGCTGGTGTCACTCTGCAATATAATTCAGAGTGGCTAGCTAAGAGATCTCTCACAATTCAGTTGGGAGTGATTTTGCATGTTAGAGGCTATGTGCGAGCAAACCAGGAGTGGCTGCTCTCATAGTGAAGCAGTGTGAAAGGAACTCAAGGTTGAAGAATCGAGGGGACACAGCAGTTCAGCAGTCCAGATTATACCTTTGGTAATGTCACAGTGTTTGAAGGACCTTTCGGGAAAACTTAATTCAGACAGTCTCATATTGTGGTCTGTGGACTAACCGCTGGTCCCATGGTGCTGGCTTCTTGTTTCCAGCTGCTAAGCAGCACTAAAAAGCTAAAAATACATTGAATACTTCCCAGAGATGGGATTAGCTTGATGATTAGCTGTTCTGTTCATTCCCTGTGGGGCACCTGGCATTGGTCAGTCGGAAGACAGGACACTGAGCTAGATGGACCTTTGGTCTGACCAGTATGGTTGTTCTTATGGAAAGGCACTTTTCCACATAAACAATTGCTGTAGCCACCAGAAGGATGTTATACAAGAATGGGGAGGTGGGGCCAAATTATTGCAAACAAGAAGGGAGATATAACAGCTTATGGATATTTGAGAAATCCTGATCTAGAGCTCAACCCTCTCAGCTTAAACATGGGCATTGTGCTATTCTACTGCAGCACACGGCTACACGCCTGTAGTACAGGATAAGTGGATCTGACTCCAGTAATTCATTTTAATCTATTTTTATGTTATGCTCTTAGTTTGCTCGCACCTTTCAGCAAATGCCTATTCTTCTGAGATCACTTTCCAGGATGGAAGGCCAGAAACGACCAATTTGACCATCAAGCCTGTCCACCCAATGATTGCTGCATCCAGCCCTACAACTTGTGGCTGAACTACAGAGTCTCTCTTGGAATCTTTACATCAACAATGGATGTCTTTCTAAATTATGGGGAATGCACCATGTCCCTTGACAATCTGTTCCAAGGGTTAATTGCTCTCACCGGCAAATACTGGCATCTGATTTCCAGTTTGACCTTAGCTGACTTTACCTTCCAGCCACTGGATTTTATTACACTAGACTAAACAGGCCCAAATTATCACATCTCCCCTCCCTTTCTAAGTACTTATAAACTGTGATTAAATCCCCTGAATCTTCTTTCTTTGGTGAGCTTAATAAGCTGTGGTTCTCTCTCTCATTGTAAGGCATGTTTTCCAGACTACTAATGATTGTTGCAGCTGTTCTCTGAATATTCTCTGATTTTTCCAGTAGTAATTATACCCCATCTCTCCTAACTTTATCTATATACTATATTCTTCCTTCAAGGGCAGATGTAGACAGATGAGTGACTAAAAAGTACACTGGGAACTCCTGGGAAATCCCTCCCTCCCATTCCCTAAGCAAACATGTCTGCACTCTATTTACAAGCCAGACCAAGTTCTTCCTAGCTGCCAACCTGCAAACTCTGTCTGGGAGCCTGTTGTTTTTCACTTTTTATACCTTCACTAACTCATAAAAATTCTGCAGGCAGATCCTTATTGACAATCCTGTGGAAAACGCAAGAGGCAGAGTACTGCCCAGCTGACCCGTCCATAGTAGTACTGGACTTGACTTGCAAGGATGGTAATGACTGGTTTGCATCAGTGACAGATAAGACTCCAAGATGCAGAAGAGGAAACTTCCATAGTGGTTTTTCTGACAATAACTGCATTTTAACGTTCATCATTTTCAAGTTAACAATCAAATGAATTTTTGAACTTTGTGTACAAATTTGTAATGGCTACAAGTCACTGCTCCCCTTGCCTATGTGAAAAAAAGAAATGGCCTTCTCTTTCCCTTCTCTCTCGGTGCCTCTTGTAATTAGGTGTCTCAAGGGCTATGATTCAATAGACTGAAGCTACAGATTCACAGACTAAGCCAATAAGGCACCTTTTCGCGCCTTCAGCTTTTGATGTTTATCCTGCCATTTCATTTTCTTGATGTTTTAGGGCACATGCAGATGATATTGCACCATGCTGCACAAATGTAGAAGCCAAGACTAAATGGAAGGGTTCCCACAACTGAGGGCATGTCTACCTTGCCATCACAGGTATGGCTGCAGCACACACAGACATAATTGAGCTACCTTTTATCTAGCTAATGGGAGCACCAACAGCAGTGAAACCACAGAAGCACAGACTGTTTAAGCCTTCCTAGGGTCTTGGGTACTTACTCAAGCCACCAGCACACACTGATGTCTGTGCTGCTGAGACGTCACCGCTATTGGTACTTGTAGACATCCCCAAGCTAGCTTTAATCTAGCTAGCACATGAACTGCAATGTGCTCTGACGGCAGGGTGGATATGCCCGTAAAGGAGGAAAGATAGGTCCTGGAAACAAAGGGACTAGTTTTCTAAAGTGCTATGTGCCAACTGGTGTCAATTGATGTTGTAACCGCTCAGCGCCTCCGGAAAAACCCCATCTAAACCTAAAAACATGTATTCCAGTTTGCAACATTAGCCAGTAAAGCACTTACAGCTTCACTAAAAGGAGAGTTTAAGACTCTCAAATTATTTCTCGCTAACACCTCACTTTAGGCTTTATTAAACAACCCCACCATAGTTTTTGAAGTGCTTTCATATTTTGTTTTTAGAAATGCAGAACAAAACCAGTGATGGATATTACATAGGAGAGACTGAGCAGAGGTAATAATGACAGACATAACTGAAGAAAAGGGTGTTCACCTTTCCATAACCAACAGGAAAACTTGGCCTTGCAGAATCTTTACTACAGACAACAGAACACAGGAGATCACAGCTATCTGTAGAAAAAAACATTGTAAATGGATCCAGTTTTATCTGGAGTCACTGAGATAAGAAGCAATAAACTCTGTGATGGTATTTGTAGAGGTACTTTTCACAAAGGATCTACATTTGAAGGTCAGAGATTATGTCAGGGAAACCAGACCACACAGAAGTGAGAGATCCACACTACAGCACTTCTCAGCTCAGACAATTAGTGCTTAGCTCATGAGCTTAGCTTTCTGCTACAAGTGTACAAGTAACGTTAACCTCTTTCAACTAAGCCCTCTATTATAGACTGGACATGTCCAGAGAGCACAGCACGAAATTCATATTCTGCAGACTCAAAGGCTTGACATATTCCTGCCTAAATTGTGCTTGGTTTATGAAAGTCTAAAAATTTAATATATTGTTCATCCCTCCACACAAAGCAGGGCTTGAGTTTTTAGTTAATTTCTGAACATTATATCCTTATTTTACTACAGAATGGATAAAAATATTTTTAAATCCAGTTTTAATTCAAAGTAAATACAATTTGCTTTTTAAAAATAAACCTATTTAAAATTAAATTTGAAGTTACAACAACCTATATTAAGAGCTAATTTTACTATAAACTGTTAAAATCAAATTAAATTATTAAAAATATTCAAGTGGTTCATGTTTGCTGCAAAAGTTTTAAATAAAGTTAAATCATTGACTTGGTGGAAGTCACTGGCTAAGCACCTGGAACCAGTTTGTTGAAATACTAAACTAGCTTTGATGGCAGCAGCCCTTTCTGTAGGTGCAAAGAAAATATTTTCTTCATGTCAGTGTTTCAATTAGTTTAGTTCAATGACTAATTCATTCAAAGCTGAGAAACCAAAAGGGAATTGAAAAAACAAGAAAGCTTGTTTTCCTTTTACAGACTATGAATAAAAACAAATGTGTGAAAGAATGAGCTTTACTAGTTTTAAATCTACATGGTGACCAGAAACAAATCAGTTCAATAACAGATATTTCCTTTGTTTAATACATCAGTTACTTTTAAATACAAATCATGTTCTGACAAACTTATCTTTCTTATGTGTCCATCCTAGCGGTAGTTTAGTTAAATTTAAAATACATTTTTATGCATTTTAACTGAATTGCTATTCCTATACAAATACACAAATCACAAGTAAAAAACAATCATTTGCTATTTCCTTAAAGTAGTAAAAAATAAAAATTAAGACTCTGTATAAATATGTTAAGCTATATAGTTGCTTAATTAAATGTATACAGATAGTGTATCCTCCTGGTTAGTAAAAAAAACACCAAGTTTAGCGTAAAGGTTATATTTAGCTGTAAATCAGCACATTTTAATGGTTAATAACCAGTAAGTCCCAACCTTTCTTTAGAAAAATAAGTACAAATGCAAAACTAGATTAAAATTGATTATTCAAATCAATGTGTCCTTCTAGCTAATTTAAATTGTTCCAAAGATCACAGCCAATTATAGTGAATAATCAAGACATACAAACATTTCTGTACATGATGTAAACTTCTGTAGTAAACAGTATTTTTATTTATTGTCTTAATCCCAAGTCCGAGTAGTTGACAATTACAAACAACTTTCAAAAACAGGTGACTATTGCTGCCAAAAAGACCATATCTTTTGGGGATTTTGGTAAAACTTAATAAAATTCCTCCTGGTGTGGGAAAATTTAACATAGACCCCTGGTGTGGGAAAGTAAAAATCAGCTGCAGTACATCCTGCTTCTTCCCCGCCAACCCCAGCACATACCCAGGCCATGTGTACATCACAAAATCAAGTTGACTTAAGTTATGTTGATGTACAGCTGCCACAGTAAATAAATTCTTTTTGCATGGTCACACACTCAGTTTGGAGTTGGGAAATCAACTGTGGGGGTTCCTGTGATGCAAGTGTGCAGGGCCATTAATTGCCTCCTGCTACGAAGGATTGTGTGATTCTGGGCAATGTGTGGGAAATAGTGGATGGTTTTGCAGCAATGGTATTCCAGAACTGCAGTAGGATGATAGATGGCATACATATCCCTATTTTGTCAACAGACCATCAGCAGGGGCTGTTCACGGAAGGTGCATGAAGCACGCATCTTTAAGAACAGAGGCCAGTACAGAAAGCTACGAGCAGGGACTCTCTTTCCAGACCAGAGGATTATCATTGGGGATGTTGAAATACCAACAGTGATCCTGGGACTGTGACAACCTGTACCCCTATGCTCACCCCCTTTTACAAGACTATGATAAATTTTGGACAAAGTATGCTTTGTGAACTATCTTTTGAAAATTCATAATTTACTGATCATTATTGTCCTAGTGAAATATTGTGGCAACACTGCATGCAAAGTTATAGGAAAGAGGATGTGGGCGAAAATCTACATATTGACAAAAGAAACAACTGGGGAGTTCCTATCCACACAGACTTGATGTCTCCTGAGCCTCAGCTGGAGATGATTCTCAAAAAAAGAGAAAGGACTATAAAAGGAGAGAGAAGCCACAAATTGTTCCTACTTTTTCTCTACCCACAACACCTGAAAAACAAGGGAAACAGCTTTGGACTCAGGGAGGGATACTGATAGAAAGATACATCCAGTAAGACTGCTAAAAGATGTGGTTAGAGACACTTTGCTTTGAATTCACTTAGCTTGTTAAGTTGGGTATTAGTTGCGTTTCACTTTTTATTTTCTTGTATCCAATTCTGACTTTTATGCCTCATTACTTCTAGTTACTTAAAATCCATTTTCTGTCATTAATAAACTTGTTTTATTCTTTTATCTAGTCCAGCGTGTTTGGACTGAAATGTTTGGGAAACTCCATTTAGAATAATAGAATTTGTGCATATCATTTTCGATTAATAAAATGACAGACTTTATATGAGCTTGTGCTGTCTGGGAGTGAGCTCGGCAGTACAAGTCGCACATTTCTGGGGGAAAGTCTGGGACTGGGAATTTGCTGATGTTTCTCTGCAGTGCAATTCAAGGGTGGCTGGCCATAGAACTCATGCAGGATATCCGGAGTAATTTACCTGCTGGATGCTGAGAGAGAGCAGGCCAGGAGTGGTTGCTCTCAAAGCGAAGCAGTGTAAAAGGCAAGCCAGGTTGGAGAACTGAGGGGACACAGCTGTTCATCAGTCCAGATTATACCCTCGGAAGTGTCACAGAGATCCAGCCTACCCCTTATTCCCATGACTCATGAAGCTGTATACTGGCCACCTAGACAGCAGCAAGGAGCGTGTCAGCAACAGGCTCAGCAAGTGCAGAATGACAGCTCAATATGCCTTTGGACATTTGAAAGGCCACTGGTGATGTTTAATCATGAGATTAGACCTCAGTGAAGAAAATATCCCCTTGGTCATAGCTGCCTGCTGTGTGCTTCATAATATCTGTGAGGCAAAGGGGAAGAAGTCCAGTGTGGAGGGAGAGACCCTCAAGGCCACATTTGCAACTGCTAAAGAAACAATGGGCAGAGATACTATTGTGAGTGCATTCACTCCTCTTGATCCACACAAGTTACAAGCTTGCATTGGGATTCACAGAGCACGGCAGCAGTCCCAGCCACGGTGAGTATGGCCTGGGGGAAAGGGGACGAGTTGAGACAATAAGTGGCGGTAGGACACGGCTATCTGTGTATGCAGACAGGGCAACTGAACTGAATACTGGCAGCATTTTCACCAGAAGTGGTGATTTTAGCTGATCTCTCGCTCCTGTGGGTAACGGAGGCTGAAAGGGAACAGTTACTGCATGCGTTCTGCTGCAGACTCTGTCCATATGATACCTGATGAAGTAACCGCTGACTGGCATGGAAAAGTGTCCTACTGCAGTGGAAGAAATAAGGCAGCCCTCCCCAGAAATCTTTGATAGAGGATTGAAGACTACCTGCAGCAAAGTTTCCTTGAGCTCTCTATGGAGGATTCAAGGAATGTCCTGGAGCACATAAACTATTCCGCAGGGCCCCCTCTGCCTAGCTGTAAGGGAGAATGAGAAGCAGAAAGCAACTCTACCTCTACTGGTTATTTCACCACCTCTTTTAGCCTGATTTAAATAAATAGTACCTGAATAGATGTGCTCCTGAAATACTGAAGCAAACTGCATACTTATCAGAGGACCCTTCCCCTGCATCAGGCTTGCCAGTGCTGGACTGCTGGGAGTGGCTCTTCTGCTCAGAAGTCAAAATGAGGTCCTAGCTTGCTGCTCCACTGGACACTCTCCTGTTGCCTGTCCTGCGTATTCTTCCTCCTCCTCATGGTTCGCTTTGGTGGCCTGTGACTCCAGCTCCTGCAAAGTATCCACAAGGGCAGTGGGGGTGGGGTCACTGCTGAGGAAGGCGTGCAGCTCCTTGAAGAAGCGGCACATCAGCGGCTCCGCACCAGAGCAACTGTTTGGCTCCCTTCCCTTCTGGTACACCTGTCACAACTCCTTGATTTTCACATGACACTGCTACGTGTCCCTGTTGTAACCCTTCTCCCCCATGCCCCAAGCGATCTGGCCATAGATATTGAAGTTCCTATGGCTGGATCGGAGCTGTGCCTGCACAACCTCCTCCCCCCACAGACCCAGGAGATCCATCACCTCCTGTGTACTCTGGGCAGGAGCACGTTTACTGCATGGAGCTGGCATGGTCAGCTGGGCAGTTGCTATGTGAGCTCTCCATGCCAACCAAACAGGAAATGGAATTTCAAAAATTTGTGGGGCTTTAAAAGGAGAGGGGCATGTTCCTGTGTACCTGGTCACTGGGCAGCAAAGTTCAAAATGGTGACCAAAAGTAGTCATGGTGAGGCATTGTGGGACACTTCCTGGAGTCCACTCCACTAAAGTCAATGTAGGTAACACAGTGTCCACACTGACACTGTTGTGATGGTAGCCCCCGCTTCAAGGGTGCCACCTGATGTACTGGGGAACCACTGAGCCTGCCTGTTGCACCAGCCTGGGCTCCCTCACCCTGTCCTGCTAAGCCCATGGAACCCTCATCCACCTCCTCTGTGGATTTTAAGGCTCCCTTCCCTGGGCTCCTCTCTGAGATACACACACCTCCATGCTCTCTAGAGCAGTTTCTATCCCTGATTTAGCTGCATCAGACTTGCAGCTACCAGCTGACACAACCTTCTCACTGACAGGCAAATACTCTCCACCCCTTTTGAGGACCCTACACAATACTCCCTGCTGCGACTTACCACACCAACAGTCCTGGCCTTGTGGAAAAAATCATTCCCCACCAACATGTCCACTAGGAAGTCCTCTAGCATCACAAGTATATTGCCTTTCAAACCTTCCCACTCCACACAAACCAGAGAGCTGAGCCCCAGCATCCCTCCACCTCAAGCAGCCTGTGCCATCAGTCTTGAAAACCTTAATGTATTCCCGGTCTGGTTCACCCAGCCCTGTGTCCACCAAGCAGGTGTGGTAAGTTGTGGGGACACCTTCTGGGGCCTCAGAAAATCGAGCCAAAATGGGCCAGGTGAGGCTTATTTTCCTTCAATTTGGGGCAGTTATACCTCAGTGATCTGTAAAAGCACCTGAGTGGAAGCACCTTCTAGGGTCTCCTGTTTTTAAGTGTGGTTTAGGATGGGTATTGGAGGTAGGGTTCTGGGAAGGTGAATGCCCCACTTCCCAGCCACCCTCCCTCTTCCCAGGGGTAAAGCAGTGGCCTTGCTTCCCACCAAACTTAAACCCCTCTGCCTGTGATTTGTTCCTAATAGATGCTTGGGACTGTTCAAATTCATCTGCAAAAGTAGCATGTTCCTTGACGTTTTTCCCCTTTTATCCCATAAATCACGGGTTCTCAACCTTTTTCTTTCTGAGCTCCCCCCACTCCACATGCTATAAAAACTCCATAGCCCACAACTATTTTTCTGCTTATAAACGCCAGGCCCAGCATTATGGGTTAGCAAGTAGGGGAACTGCCCAGGGCCCTGCAAAACTAAGTTGCTCAGGCTTTGGCTTCGGCTTCAGGCCCATATGGTAGGGCCTCAGGCTTCAGCTCTGCATGGTGGCCTTTGGCTTTCTGCCCTGGCCCTGTTTGGCAGCCCCCTAAAGCCTGCTTATGGCCTCCCAGGGGGCCCCGGACCCCTGGTTAAGAACTACTGCCATAAATCTTTCATTTGGTTTACATATACCACATTACTCATTCCAGCCCCTCCCTTAAGGCTTCTAAATATTACCCTCTAGGTTTCAGGTCCTTACTCCTGGTGGAATTTTGTACCACTGCGCATGTGCAGAATTCATGTCCCCCACAGATTTCTTTCCTTCCTCAAATAAAAATGACATTCTGACAGGGAAGCAAATGGAAGCTTCAATCCTCCCCTTAGGCTGGGGGGGATCCTTTAGCATTAGGCGGGCGGTACAGCCTCTCCTGGGCTGTTTCAAGCCCCACAGGGCAGGAGCGGGTAATCACTCCGCTACAGGTACACAGTACTCGCGATTGTCTTAGAGCTCACAGCATGCTGCCCTCCTTATAGGAATTAATGACTCAGCCAAGGATGTAGAGAAATACTGTACAGATTATGGGCCTCTTAAACCTTCCTTTTAAAACCATTTTACTGTTCTTTTACTTGTTATACTGCATTTAACTGCAACAGTACCTGGATTATGTGCTGTCTCCTGTTTGACTTGACATGGGTCAAGTTGAAATAAACTGGGAATTCCCGGGAGGGGGAAAAAAAAAAAAGGAGACGTCACGCACCATTTCCTAACTGCACAGGTACATTGTTTCAGGCACCCAGAACAGCCAGCAGCGAAGTAAATCACCCCAGCCAGTGGTTCCTGCCCTAAGCCAAGATCAGCTGCTAGTCTCAACTGGGCTGGAGGCAGGAGAGGATGGAACTTCCTCTTTCCCTGCAAGGAGTAGTTGGGGCTGTGTCAGACCAACACCCAAGAAAGCTCCCCCACATCGCTTCTCAGCTGCAGGGGGAGGGGTCACGTTGCAGGGGGCTGCTCCTCCATCTGCCCAGTCCCAATGCATCTGAACCTTCCATACCCAGACACTCCTGCCAAGCCTCACCCAGAACTCCCTTAGCCCTCCATACCAAACCCCACCACACTGAACTTCAACCCCTGCACCCGGAGCCCCCTGCACCTGTACCCCCACCCCTTCACCCAGACCTCCCCGCACTCTAACCGCCACCTTGATGAGCCACAGTGCACACATCCAGACCTCCACGCCACTGATCTCCAACTAACTGCACCCAGACCCCCACCCCACCAAGCCCCACTCCCCAGCACCCAGACCCCTCCACTGAACCCCAACCACTTTCACTTGGAAGCCCCTGTAGAGTCCCATTGCCCCTGCACCTGGAACCCCCCAACAAGCCTGTGCATCCAGATCCTGCCCCACCCCACCCCCCACCAAGACCCCTCACTGAGCTGCCTACACCTTGATTGTCCAACACAGAATCCTCTCACTCCACATCTGGATCCCCCCAACACTGAGCCACTCCACGCTTGGATCCCTGCCCCACACCTGGTGCACCAGCACAGAGGGATCATCACATGGAGCACACACAGCCTCTCAAAGTTATAAAATATTCAGCAATGTCCCAGTCTTGCTGTATGCAGGACATAACCATTCTCATTTGTGGATTTTTGGAGAGGTGGGGTCCCCTGGTGTGGGGTTCCTTTTCTGCCGCTCCATCAAGGCTGGTTCATGCTCTCTCTCTTTTTCCCTCTCCTCCATTTCTGTGTGTCTCAGTTCCAGGACAGCTTTTTGCCTCACTGCTTCTGCATCCATTTCTTTGGCTTGCAGTTCCATGGCTTGCTTCTGGGCTTCCACGGCCCTCTTGTTGGGTGCTTTTAGTCTGGCTTCTTTTGCTTCCTGTTTCTTTATCTGCAATTGTCTTAATTCCACCTGACTCTGGTGCATCTTTTCATTCTCTTCTATCTGTAATCTGTAAAGCTCCAGCTTTTTGGTAGCTTCACTTGGACTCATTTTCCTGCTTTACTGCCCCGAATTCCCTTGCCCAAAATAAGCAAACAGAAAACCTGGTAACCACTTTGCCTGTTCTCTAGCCACACTGAAAACGTACTTAAAATCTCCACCGCTGTGATGGGTTGCCCTCCCTTCTGGGGCGCCACCTGATGTACTGGGGTACCACTGAGACCACCTGTTCCACCAGCCTGGGCTTCCACGCTCTGTCCTGCTAGGCCAGGACCTCAAACCTCCTCTAGAACACACCCAGCTGCAGAAAGACACAGCCACTGAAGTCAGTACTGCATGGGAAGGCTTCAGTTAGGGAATTGCCCAGCACTCAAGCACACTCCCCCTCTAGAGAGTAAACCCAAAATTATATGGTCCTCCACTGCACAGAGAACTGTACAATGTGAGCGAATTGAAATCCGCCCTCTCCCTCAATGTGGAGAGAGATATGCACAGCCTTTCGCACCCCCGCACTCCACCCCCAGTTATGAATTACACAAACTGGGTTTAAAACAAAAACAAGTTTATTGAGCACAAGAAGTAGATTTTAAGTGATTATAAGGGTTAGCCAACAGATCAGATTACCTTAGTAAATAAACAAAAACTGCAAACTGAGCTTAACACACTAGATAGGTAGGATATAAATCAGCAAATTCTCACCCTGAGTGATAAACAGGCTGGCAGACTCTTAACGCACAAGTTGCCTTGGCTGTCCCAGGTTTTCATACACAGGCTAAAGATCCTTCTAGCCTGGGACCATCACTTCCCACAATTTGGTCTTTGTCCCTCAGGTGTTTCCAGGTGTGTTACTGCAGGGAGAGTGAGGTACAATCATGATGTCATTGTCCCCCTTTTATATCTTCTTCCCACTTGCTGGAAAGCTCTTTTTCTGTGACCTGGGTCAAACAGTTCCCACTGTGTAGTGCTAGCTCTGAGAGCTTTCTATCATACACAGTTCCTAGGCTAATCCTTGTGCTTGTCTGCATTTCCTCAATAAGCCATTAACATTGTTTAGCCTTTTTACTGTTGTACCTGAAAGGCTGTTTGTGGTTGCTTTTTGTGGGTGCTTTCAACCTCACAATATGTTTTATAACACACACAAAGCCAAACTTTATAAGACCACAAACGACGATAACACATACAATCCAACAAGATATTAATATCTAGTAAATCAAAACTTTTAGAATACCTCACAAGACATACTTTATACAAAACATATCCTAATTACATGACAGTGGTGAATATTTGGGTGTCAACCTATGTCAAACTAAGAGCTGTGCCTCTCATCAAGATGTAGCAAGTGAGTTACATAGGCGGGAGGAATGTTGTAATGTAGAAGCTTATATAGTTAGTTGTGTTGACTTAATGCTGTAATGTAGACCAGGCCCCAGAGTCCCAGCCTCTCTGAACCCATCACCAACAGAACAGCCATCAGCTCTAAGGCCATTTTGAAGCAACATGATCTTGGTCTTGTGGCACATGGTAACTGACAGCCCCCATACAAACAGTTTGTTCCTTTTTGCCCATGTGCGCCAGCTGCAATATTCCAGCCCTTGCCCTAGTCAGGCTTCTGTGTGTTGACTGTCTCAATTATCAGCTCACTGCTAGTGGTTGAGAAACAAACAAAGTTGATGGCCCTAGATTGTTCTGATGGCTTCAAAGCCTTAATCATTCAACCAGGTGCCATGTTTTGAACAGTAAACTGATGTTCTAGCCCATCATGAAGGTTACACTATGAAATTAAGGTCATAATGAAGGCTACAATCCCAGATGGAAGCCATAATACAAAATGGTGTTCACAATTTTAGACAGACACACACTGTCAGAGAGGGGACATTTAATGGAGAAATTCTCCTGTGGACACCTCCCCTCCCATTTGTTGTCTCATAATATTTCTGTGACAGCTACACCAGTTGCTTATATAGGCATGGTATTAATGGATTTTCACTTTCTTCAAGGCAGTTTAGCAACTGGAAACAATGAGCAGTAACCAGTACTCTGTGAGGCCAAATAGAGCTTTGCAGACCAGGTTGGGAATTCTACAGTATTTCCACGGTGCTTATTACTGTAGTGTCAGAGCACTTATATTGATGCTAGAGAGACAAGGTGGGTGAGGTAATATCTTTTATTGGACCAACTTCTGTTGGTGAGAGAGACAAAGCTTCTGAGCAAGCTTGAAAGCTTGTCTCTTTCATCAACAGAAATTGGTCCAATAAAAGATATTATCTCACGCACCCAGTCTCTCTGGTATCCTGGGACCAACACAGTTACAACACTGTATACAATATTGACTGTGTCATTCCCACGTACTGGCAAGGACCAAGTCTATTGAGTCATTGCAAAATATAGCATGATGCTACAGGATGGTGAAAAGGCCATTCCTCTCTCAATTGCTCAGCTTACCACAAGGATAAAGCAAGTGTATCACCATTGCAGTAGTTCTCCAGCCACCATATAGTTTTGTAGCCTAAATAGGACTTTCTAGTATAAAAACAAGCAGTTAGGAAAAAATACAACTTTCAAGCTACCTTTATACATCCTAAAACAATAAGGACACATTCATTTCCCTCTTCTGCAGATCACCTTTAGTACTGCCCTGCAGATTTAAGACTTCTCATCTGCAGGCAATAACCTTTAAATTCAAATAAAAACAAACAAATCCTACACATTTCTTCTGGATGAAAATATTGTTTCAATTTCAGCCAAGCATGAATCAAAATTTCTCCTTTACCTACTATTCAAAAATACAAAACATCTACCCAAAATGAAAAATAAACCTTATTAACTAAATAATAGTACACTAAATCTAGTGTAGTCAAAAGCCACTGTCAGAAGCAGAAGCCTCCAATTTTAGTTCTGCACAGACAATCAGAAAGACCTAACTACACAGAACAGCTTTCACTGTGTAACTTATGACAAGACAGCTGCTGAGTCAATACAGAAGCTTCCAAGAATACTGCCCAAAAGTCTGTTTAGCAGCCAGTAAACTTCACTATTTTTGTTGCACTTTACAAGGACATTAACTTAAACCCAGTCAATTTCAATATAGTTTCATGTACTTCACTTGCCTAAGTCTTGCTGCCAGAATCAATTACATAGTTTTATTTTCAAGAATATTTTTCTCTGTCCTGTTGCTGTGTAAGAGAACCACACAAACTAAAGGTGAAAATTACCATCCAGGAGAAAAAGAGAAACTGGCCTTACACAGTGTAATACATGCACAAAATTCATAACAAAATGAAAAGCATTTTTCATTGTCTAATCTTTCAGTTATAGCAAACTAGGGCATCAGTTGCAAGAGAAATGGGTACAATTTTTCAGACAAGAGTGTGATTTTTAAGTTGATTGTATTTCTTTAACTCAAGATGTCCAGGATGCATTCACAAAAATCATAGTAATTATACACACGCCTTGTATACACACCAAGTTGTACCAATACAAGTGTGATTTTAATACTTAGTTAAATCAGTGCAAATTTGTATGTACTTTTATTAGCTTAAATCTGGGATTACATTGATTTAAAATTGAGCCTGTAAATTTACAGTTTTAAACTGATAAAGTCCACACACAAAAATTGAATTGGTTTAGTTAAACTAGGTGCGGACAGAGGCAAAACTAAGTCAACTTAGATTGTTATAACTTTGTAGTTTAGACAAGCCCTAGCACCCCAGCACTTCTTCCCAGTGGATATTCTGCCATTGTGGAGTAGCAGCAATCATCATGGGCCTGATGAGAGTTCAAAGGAAGACATTGCCTGATCCACTGTCGGTTTTCATATCTTTCCTTTTCTCTTCTGAATGTTACCACCACAGCACTGTAATCAGGAGGCTGAGTCACAGGGCTTACTACATGGACACAGCAGTCAGTCACTTACTCTCATGCGATCTACGCTGACTAGAGAATGGCTCCCATAACATCTTGGGTGTAGCAGTACAGGTAACTGCTAACAACTGCCTACTGGAAAGTGCAGTAGAACAAGGACAGGATTAGCTGCTTCCCTCAGCCACTAGGGGAAACACAACAAAACACAATCAGTTCAGCCTGCAGGGAACTGTTTGGGGTGGAGCAGGTAGAGCACAAGAGAGATCATCAGCATCCCTAAGGCCATGTCTACACCGGCAGTTTTTTCACCAAACAACTTGGGGCAGTAGCATCAACAGTGAGAGCAATGCACTGTGGGTACCTATGCACAGCTCTCCATCTTCTGCTACTAGGTCTTGTGGAAAGGCAAAGCAGATCACAGCTCATCATGGGTCCAGGCTCAATGTCCCATGAAGCATTTTTTCCCAATCCAGCATTCCATGTGCTTCCATCTCCAGTTTGTGGCATTTTTCAATGTCCATTTGTTTTCTACTCATCCCGCCATCTGTGTCTGAAAGAATGGATCCCGCACTGTTCTCCAATGCTCTGCTAGCTGTCAGCAGCACACTGTGAATGGCAGTGCAGTTAATTGTGAAGTTCCACACTCAACAGGATTCACAGTTGCCTCATGTGCTGCCTGACATCAATAGGTGCAACATCGATTACTTTTGGCATTCACAGAACAGCTGAACATAGTGGACTGTCACTTCTGGCCTCAGGAAACTAGCACTGAGTGGTGGGATCACATCGTTATGTGGGTCTGAGATGAGGAGCAGTGACTGCACAACTTTCGGATGAGGAAAGCCACCTTCCTGGAACTGTGTGCTGAGCTCGGCCCAGCCTTGCAGCATAGGGACAACTAAATGAGAACTGCCCTCTCAGTGGAGAAGTGTGTGGCAATTGCAGTGTGGAAGCTGGCAACTCCGAACTGCTACCGGTCAGTCGCAAATCAGTTTGCAGTCAGGAAGTCAACCGTTGGGGCTGCATTAACACAAAAGTGTGCAGAGCCACTAATCGCATCCTACTGCAAAGATCCATGACTTTGGCAATGTGCATGAAATAGTGGATGGCTTTGCAGCAATGCGTTTCCCTAACTGCGGCTGGGCGATAGATGGCGTGCATATTCCAATCTTGGCACCGGACAATCTTGCAATGGAATACATCAATAGGAGGGGGTACTTCTCCATGGTGTTGCAGGCACTTGTGGATCACTGCAGGTGTTTCACTGAAATCAATGCAGGGTGGTCTGGAAAGGTGCATGATGCATGTATCTTTAGGAACACCAGCCTGGGGCTTTCTTTCCAGACCAGAAGATTACAGGAGGGGATTTTCAAGTGCCCATAGTGATCCTGGAAGACCAGGTGTACCCCCTAATGTCATGATTCATGAAGCCTTATACAGGAAAAACAGATTGCAGTAAAGAACGGTTCAACAATAAGCTGAGCAGGTGCAGAATGACACCAGAATGTGTGCTTGGCAGATTAAAGGCACGCTGGAGATGCCTTTATGGCAGGCTAGACCTCGATGAGGATAATAGTCCCATGGTCAGAGCTGTGTGTTGCACATTGCACAATATTTGTGAAGGAAAGGGTGAAAAGTTTGCTTAGAGGAGGACTGCTGAGGCAGAACACTTGGCTGCAGTTTTAGAGCAGTCAGATACCAAGGCTATTAGAGGGGCACAAAAGTGGGGGCAATCTGAAACAGGGAGGCTTTGAGGCAACACTTTGAAGATCAGAAACAGTAATGTATGTTGCTATGCTCTGGACTACAATACTTAATGAAACGGAGTTTTGCAAGGAAGTACTCATGATTTTTGTGGTCTAGGATTCAATGTAAGAAAGTGATTTAACTGCTTCTTAACTTATTACTGCCATCTGCTATCACAATTTGCAGGAAATAAAGAGTTCTTATCGTTCAAAAAACTTTGTTATTATTGCGCACGCACACACAATTGCTGGGGGTGTTGGCAGGGAGAGAAGGTACCAGGGCAAAGTTGACTTTTACAGCTGTGTGTAAGTCCAGCTATCATTTGAAAAGGTGTCTGTGGGGGTGGAGTGAATGGGAAAGCAAGAAGTCCCAGACAGCAGAAAAACTCTCACATAGAATTTGAGGAGGGCACGGGAAAGTTTTCAATGTGCTGAAAAGGAGGGCACGTATGCATGCACCTGCTCAGCCTGGAGGGTTATAAGGGATTGTATCACCTCAGTTTGCCTCTCCATAACTTTAATCATCCTCCCCGTTGCATCCCTAGCATATAGGCCTCACTTTCTTTTCTGTCCTCCCTTTCAATTTCCCTCCTCTGTCTGCGTACCCTGTTTTCTGCATCTGAGTATGTCTTCCTTGCTCCATCTTGGGTGCTCTCTTATCTGCACTGCAGCGTGTCCCAATCATAGTCCTTTCCGCACAAGCTTTGAGAAATCTGCCTGTAGGCATCGAAATTCCTACAGCTGGGACAGCACAGACTCCTCTCCCCAAATACTGAGTAAATCCAGCAGCTGCACATTGGTCCAAGTGGGAGAGTGTTTGCCATATGGAGCGGCCATGGTCAGCTGGGAAGATACGATGTGAGCTCTCCACACCACGCAAACAGGAAGTGTAATTTCAAAAATTCCCATGGCTTTAAAGGAGGAGGCATGGACGGTTGCTTACCTGGCTTCAGGGCAGTGGAGTTCTAACTGCTGGCCAGAGTGGTGAGGATGGGCATTGTGGACACTTCTGGAGGCCAATTAAAGTGATAAAAATCAAGTGTGGTATCCACATTGGCACTTCTGCAACAAAACTTTTGCATAAAAAGCCCTATGACTTCTGTTGCCGAAAGTGGCATTGCAGTGTGTACACCTCCACTGTTTCATCACCAAAAGCTGCCTTTTGGTGAAAAAAACTCTACAGCGTAGACAAGGCCTCAATTTGCAAGGACGGCAGAACTATTTCCAAGCAGACTAACTCAATCTCACCTGTTCCCAGACCTCAGTGGCAATGAGAATGCTGAGGCCAAGGGACAACATACCTGGTCACTGCCAAGGCAGAAATAATGCCTATTATTTTCTGTGAAGTCTCTTAAGTCCTAAGATCACTCCAGATTTTGTTTGACCTCAGATACACAAACGTGTGCCCACAAGTGAAAGAAAGCTGAAACCAGCCAGTACACATCAGAGTGCAGAGTGCAAAGAAGGAAACAACAGCTAGGGAAAGAGGAGACTGTCCACAGTACTTGCCTGAGAACAGTTACAAGTCTATGCCTTGGACTGGACCCTGCAAAATTTCATATTTTGAATCTGTTTAATTATTGTGGAGAAGCATCCTCAGTCTGGATGTATACATATGTACAATCAGGTTACAGAAAAATTAAACACCGTATTTATAGGCAATCTTAGCTAACGATAACACCAAAGCTAAGGAACACAAGTCTGCAATCTACAGAAACCCAGCATAAACAGAACAGGACTTCCAAAGTGTCAGGATGAGTACCAGATGAGAAAAGTTTCCTATTTCTGTCTGACTCAGCATGTACTTGACAATTTCTCCAACTGTTGCTATATCAATCACTGAAGTCAAACTGTATATTGAAGGTACATTATGAATGATCAGTTGTAACTCATTATGATTAAAGTTCCAGCTACTTTTTTAAACTCAGACTTCAAGGCTTGTGGGGACCATTATGACCATCTACACTGGTGTCCGAAATAGCATGCACAGATCAGAGAATTTCACCCAATAATTCCTGTATCAGGCCCAAATTACATTGTCCTCACTCAATGTCTGACAACTGCCCCAAATACTCTGATATCTCATTTGGAGTGGGACACAATGACATCCTTCTCTCGAAACTAGTCTCATAGCCCTATGTGATCACATTCAGCCTTAGAATAAAGCTCTTTGGTATTATTTCAGTACTGATGCTGAGGCAATATTATCTATGTCAATTCTTTAACATGATGTGATGATGAGACACCAATATTTATATTCAAAAACCAAACTATTTTTGCTAACAAAGTATAAAATTTCAGCATGAGTCATTCATGTGGGTTCATCCAGTGAGAGCCTTTGTCTGTAGAGCTTGAATAATCCAATGCCGGAGCCCAAGGACCAGTCATTTATTGAGAACATTGCACAGGTTTCCATTTGCTTATCTAGCTACAGCAACATCTCTGGATAGCATTCCAGCTGCCAAGTTAAAAACAGAGTCATCAAGATGAACCAAGGCCTCCATTATTGGACTGTCCAATAATGCAATTAGAACAGCAGCAGGATAAAACAGACTCATAGACTTTAAGGTCAGAAGGGACCGTTATGATCTAGTCTGACCTCCTGCACAATGCAGGCCACAGAATCTCACCCATCCACTTCAATAACTCAGACATAGCTTAGAGGTTTGTTATACAAGTCTTCAAATTGTGGTTTGAAGACCTCAAGCTGCAGAGAATCCTCCAGCAAGTGACCCGTGCCCCAGGCTGCAGAGGAAGGCGAAAAACCTCCAGGGCCTCTGCCAATCTGCCCTGGAGGAAAATTCCTTCCCGACCCCAAATATGGCGATCAGTTAACCCTGAGCATGTGGGCAAGACTCACCAGCCAGCACCCAGGAAAGAATTCTCTGTAGTAACTCAGATCCCAACCCATCTAACAACCCATCACAGACCATTGGACATACTTACCTGCTGATAATCAAACATCAATTGCCAAATTAATTGTCAAAATTAGGCTATCCCATCATACCATCCCCTCCATAAACTTATCAAGCTTAGTCTTAAAGCCAGATATATCTTTTGCCCCCACTACTCCCCTTGGAAGGCTGTTCCAGAACTTCACTCCTCTAATGGTTAGAAAACTTCATCTAATTTCAAGTCTAAACTTCCTGATGGCCAGTATATATCCATTTGCTCTTGCATCCACATTGGTACTAAGCTTAAATAATTCCTCCCCCTCCCTAATATTAATCCCTCTGATATATTTATAAAGAGCAATCAACCTTTTTTTGGTTAGGCTAAACAAGCCAAGCTCTTTGAGTCTCCTTTCATAAGGCAAGTATCGGAGGGGTAGCCATGTTAGTCTGGATCTGTAAAAGCAGCAAAGAGTCCTGTGGCACCTTATAGACTAACAGACATTTTGGAGCATGAGCTTTCGTGGGTGAATACCCACTTTGTCGGATGCATACTCTATAAGGTGCCACAGGACTCTCTGCTGCTTTCATAAGACAGGTTTTCCATTCCTCGGATCATCCTAGTAGCCCCTCTCTGAACCTGTTCCCATTTGAATTCATCCTTCTTAAACATGGGAGACCAGAACTGCACACAGTATTCCAGATGAGGTCTCACCAGTGCCTTATATAACGGTACTAACACCTCCTTATCTTTGTTGGAAATACCTCACCTGGTACATCCTAAAACTGCATTAGCTTTTTTAACGGCTATATCACATTGGCGGCTCACAGTCATCATGTAATCAACCAATACTCCGAGGTACTTTTCCTCCTCTGTTACTTCCAACTGATGTCTCCCCAATTTATAACTAAAATTCTTGTTATTAATCTCTAAATGCATGACCCTGCACTTTTCACTATTAAATTTCATCCTATTACTATTACTCCAGTTTACAAGGTCATCCAGATCTTCCTGTAGGATATCCCAGTCCTTCTCTGTGTTAGCAATACCTCCCAGCTTTGTGTCATCCGCAAACTGTGTTAGCACATTCCTGCTTTCTGCGCCAAGGTCAGTAATAAAAAGGTTAAATAAGATTGGTCCCAAAACTGATCCCTGAGGAACTCCACAAGTAACTTCCTTCCAGCATGACCTGTTGTAATCTCCCCTTTAACCAATTCCTTATCTACCTTTCAATTTTCATATTGATCCCCATCTTTTCCAATTTAACTAATAATTCCCCATGTGGAACCGTGTCAAATGCCTTACTGAAAACAAGGTAAATTAGATCCACGGCGTTTCCTTTGTCTAAAAAATCTGTTATCTTCTCAAAGAAGAGGATCAGGTTGGTTTGGCATGATCTACCTTTTGTAAAACCATGATGTATCCTGTCCCAAGTACCATTGACCTCAATGTCCTTAACTACTTTCTCCTTCAGAAATTTTTCCAAGACCTTGGATACTACAGATGTCAAACTAACAGGCCTGTAGTTACCTGGATCACTTTTTTTTCCTTTCTTAACAATAGGAACTATGTTAGTATTTCTCCAGTCATATGGTACAACCCCTGACTTTACAGATTCATTAAAAATTCTTGCTAATGGGCTTGCAATTTCATGTGCCAGTTCCTTTAATATTCTTGGATGAAGATTATCTAGGGTCCCTGATTTAGTCCCATTAAGCTGTTCGAGCTTGACTTCTACCTTGGATGTGGTAATATCTACCTCCATATCCTCATTCCCATTTGTCATCCTACCCTTATCCCTAAGCTCCTCATTAGCCTCATTTAAGACTGAGGCAAAGTATTTGTTTAGATATTGGGCCATGCCTAGATTATCTTTAACCTCCATTCCAGCCTCAGTGTTTAGCAGTCCCACTTCTTTCTTTATTTTCTTCTTATTTATATGGCTATAGAATCTTTTACTATTGGTTTTAATTCCCTTTGCAAAGTCCAATTCTACATGGCTTTTAGCCTCTCTCACTTCATCCCTACATGTTCTGACCTCAATAAGGTACCTTTCCTTGCTAATCCCGCTGATCTTCCACTCCTTGTAGGCTTTCTGCTTTTTCTTAATCACCTCTCTGAGATGCTTGCTTATCCAGCTTGGTCTACAACTTGTGCCTATGATTTTTTTCCCCTTTCTTGGGATGCAGGCTTCTGATAGTTTCTGCAACTTTGACTTGAAGTAATTCCAGGCCTCCTCCGCCTTTAGATCCCCAAGTTCTTCAGTCCAATTCACTTCCCTAACTAATTTCCTTAATTCTTTAAAGTTAGCCCTTTTGAAATAAAAAACTGTCATCCCAGATCTATTTTTGTTTATCTTTCCATTTAGTTTAAACTGAATTAGCTCATAAAATCGCTCGAACCAAGGTTGTCCCCTATAACCATTTCTTCTATGAAGTCCTCACTACTCACCAAAACCAAATCTAAAATGGCATCTCCTCTTGTTGGTTCAGCAACTACTTGGTGAAGGAATCCATCAGCTATCACATCCAGGAAAATCTGAGCCCTATTATTATTATTAGCACTTGTCCTCCAGTTTATATCTGGGAAGTTAAAGTCTCCCATGATCACACAATTCCTATTAGTGTTTACTTCATTAAAAACATTAAAGAGGTCTCTATCCATATCCAAATCAGATCCTGGCAGTCTGTAGCACACCCCAAGCACTATCTCAGGGGAGGCTCTAGTAGCTTTCTTTCCCAATGTGATTTTTGCCCAGACAGACTCTGTCTTATCCATTCCATCAGTTCTTACTTCTTTACAGTTAACATCTCACCTTCCTCCTTCACTGCAACAATTATGCTGGGCCAAGAGAGCTGTTCTACAGATAGTCCTAATACATGCAGAGCTACTCCCCAATCCCATGTATAGCATACACCGTACAAGCATATTCTCCAAAATACATTGCTGCCTGATTATGAGAACAAGATAAACTCTCGTTATGGAAGGTTACAATGTCAGCACTGAATAAAGCTATAAAAATAGCACTCACTAAGTACTTAGCTTTAACTGTTTTAAAAAGAGACAAGAGTGACAATCTAGGAGACAGCTATTATTTAAAAGGACATTGGATAATTAAAATTGAAAATTCAGTGTCAGTTATTAAAGCTGAAATGTTAACCATCTATTTTTAATCAATTTTATTGTGTACTTTTTGCATTTAACAGTGCAATTAAAACAGATGTATTATATTTTAGGTGTAGTCAATTTCATGTTCTGAGTCTCATGCACTACCACAAAGCTGCAATATTTTGACTGAAGATATAATGGGGGAATGTTTAAATCCAAAATGAACCCAAACTGTCTCTTTTTAAAATAATTTTGTGAAAAATTCTAATATTCAGTTCTACTTAAAAAAATCTAATTATGGGACCTACTTGATGGACCCCCTTTAAATTCAAAGATACAGGTATGTTTTCCATCTAAAAAGATGACTAACATTAAATATGAGCTATTTAGAGCTCCGCTGGAAGAGTTTTAAAGGTGACCTGTGAACAAAAAACATGAATCAAACAGCTTTTGTTAATAATGAAATATGATCTCAGCTTACATGCAAAGTTCTGTGAGGAATACAAAGAGATCTGTGACACAAGTGTGGAGACCTAAGCTGTCACTGTCAGCAGTATTTAAACTTTCCCAGCTCTTATGGTTGCAAAGATAGCCTTCTAAATGTGAACCAAGTGTAACTGATGTAATGTTATCTGCTTGAGTCTGCAGACAGCCAGCTCCAGTGCCTCTGTTACTGCTCATAGACAAGTTTTAAAGATGAACATTACTTTGTTCCCAGCCTAGAGTTTCCTCCCACTTACCAACCCTGTATAGTATACCCCATAACCTAGTTCACCAGAAAAGCTCTAGTTTTCTGGAGAGAGCCTCCCAATGACTCTATTGAAATCCCACTTCAGCTGTTTGCTCAGGCACACTCCCATAACCCATCAGTCTCTGCCACCACTCCTTGCTGTGCCTGCCCTAGAAACAATCAAGTTCACAAGTATCTGTGTGCTAAACCCTAGTACTTTACCATCCACCAGTCTCTCCCCACGAGCTGTGCACATTAGGACAAAACAAAAACAAAACAGAAAAACCATGCTGTTGCACAATTTGCACTCTTGGGTTTGGAGGACACCCGACTGCAACAGGGAGGAAGGCAGACAGAGCACTGAGGCAGTGGGACCCTTAACTCCTAACTCAGTGAGGGAGAGGGTGCTGGATGTCTTTACAGGGCAGACAAAGGCCAAAAGGATTGCAGGGGGAAGAGACAATTCTCACACAATGGTAAGTTTCCCCCAGTATAATCCCCCATCCTCTCACACCCCACTGCAACCCAACTGTGCTTCCCAAACATGATTATTCCCCCCCTCCCCGCCCCAAGACCTTCCAAGGTACAATCCACACCAGTGAGATGGTGTGTAACCACCTGCCCTGCAACCTGGGGTGCCTTACAATGCTTTGCTGTTGTAGCTTTTCGCCAAATTGCTCAAACAGCCTGCCAACATGTAATTCACTCTCCAAATATCTGTGTGCAGCCAGAGCCCGGATCCAGAACCTCTGATCTCTGCAGCCTGCCAGCAAACACTAGCCACACCCTGGCTCCCATTAGCCTTGGTTACTATTTTCCCAACACATTCCCAGTCCCAAATTTCCCATCCTCTCCCTAAACATATATGTCCAGCTCTCTCCTGGACAGCCCAGATACATGAGGTCCATTGTCCCTCTAAGAGTACAACACACAACAGTGTACCACCTTAAATGGAGTTACCCAAACAGTTTAACTTATAAACACACTGGATTTGATTAAACAAGAAAACAAGTTTATTAACAAAAGAAAACAGGATTTTAAATGCATTTAAGTGTGGGCATTACATTGAGAAATGGTTACCCAAAAAAAACCAAACAGAAAAAAACCCCACCCTTTCTGATGCTAAAACTTAAACTAGGCTTGATTTAAGGCAAAGTTCTTACCCACATGCACCTATGAGCATTACTGATAGGTCAGGACCTCTCCCCTAAAGTCCAACAGTGGATTTTTTTTTATCTCCTTAGATGGAGAGAGACAGAGAGAGATCTTTTGGAGTGTTTGCCCCTCACCTTTATATCTCATTTCCCCCTGTGAAATGCAAGCTCTTAAGAAAAGAACAGGAGTGCTTGTGGCACCTTAGAGGCTAACAAATTCATTTGAGCTTAAGCTTTCATGGGCTAAAACTCATTTCATAGGATGCATGCAGAAGAAAATACAGTAGGAAGATATATGTATACACAGAGAACATGAAACAATCGGTGTTACCATACACACTATAACGAAAGTGATCAGTTAAGGTGAGCTATAACCAGCAGGAGAGTGTTTTTATATATATGTTCCTACTGTATTTTCCACTGCATGCATCCGATGAAGTGGGTTTTAGCCCACAAAAGCCTATGCTCAAATAAATTTGTTAGTCTCTAAAGGTACCACAAGTACTCCTGTTCTTTTTGTGGATACAGACTAACACGGCTGCTACTCTGAAGCTCTTCAGAGTTATTTCTAGGTAAAAAATTTTTCCAGCTGGGGGCCAGCTGGGATGAAATCTCCTGGTGAAAAATCCCAGGCTATTTTTTCATATTCCTGTTTGCCAAAATGCATATCTTCTTTGTCCTCTGCCTTTCCCCTTTCATTTTCTGAGAACTCCGTTTACTGTTTATATGTAAATTTGAGGTAAACAAAAATCCCTTTGTTTAAGGTCTGCTTGGCCTGTTTTGTCTAATTGTTGCTTCATGAGCTTAAACATACCCCACCAACACAACTTTACATATAATTCATAACTTTACATATAATGATGCCACACACATTTCACCATGATATTATTGACCAGTGAATTATGAGTTTTCCAATGATACTTTACAAGGTATGCTTTGTGCAAAGTATATTACAGAAATGTGTTGCCCACCGGGTGAATACAGGGTGCATTCAGTCACACCCTCTGAAACCCCTTCTAGTCCACAGTAAGATGGGTCACTCTCCTACAGGCTTTGGGCTCCCTTCTCAACAAGTCCTAATCATACTGTGCTCTCAGATATGCTGCTAACTTGAGCAGAGAGATATTGGACCAAGCACGAGAACCCATGTCTCTTCCATAGCAATGCAGCTTCCCACCCTGTGCCACAAGACCAACTGTCAGGGCCTGGCTACACTGGAGAGTTGCAGCACCAGTGGTGGCTTTACAGTGCTGCAACTCACTCACCATCCACACTTGAAAGGCACATACAGCGCTGTGTCTCCCTGGCTACAGCGCTGGTTGTACTCCACCTCGACGAGAGGAATAAAGACTATAGCGCTGCTGATGCGGCGCTGCTCCGCCAGTGTGGCCACCAAAAGCGCTGTTATTCGCCTACAGAGGTATTAGGAGGTATCCCCATGCCTGTTCAGCCACTCTGCTCATCAGTTCGAACTCTACTGCCCTGACCTCAGGTGACCAACCATCAGACCCGCCCTTTAAATGCCCCAGGAATTTTAAAAATCCCCTTCCTGTTTGCCCAGCCAGGTGTGGAGTGCAATCAGTGAATCTTTCCAGGTGACCATGCTTCCACGCGCCAAACGAGCCCCAGCATGGAGCAATGGCGAGTTGCTGGACCTCATCAGTGTTTGGGGGAAGGAAGCTGTGCAGTCTCAGCTGCGCTCCAGCCGTAGGAATTATGATACCTATGGGCAGATACCAAGGGCCATGATAAGGACGCGCTGCAGCACAGGGTTAAAGCGAAGGAGCTGCGGAGTGCCTACTGCAAAGCCCGCGAGGGAAACTGCCGCTCCGGTGCTGTCCCCACACCCTGGCGTTTCTACAAAGAGCTGGACACGATACTTGGGGAGGACCCCACCTCCACTCCAAGGACCACGATGGACACTTCAGAGCTGGGGGAGGAAGAGAGCGAGAGTGAGGGTACTGGGGTGGGGGGAGACACCCCGGAGTCCCTGGAGGCATGCAGCCAGGAGCTCTTCTCAAGCCAGGAGGAAAGGAGCCAGTCAGAGCAGCCGGTACTTGGTGGAGGACAAACAGTGAAGCGGGTTTCCCGGTAAGCGGCTTCTATTTTCAGGATGGAAATTTTTCGGGAGAGGGAGGGAGGGTTAAGGCTGCATGCATGCCTGCCTGCCTAGATGCGGAATAGTGCATTGATGTGGTCTATCATGTCGCAGTAATCGGCCTCGGTAATCTCTTCAAAAGTCTCATCCAGAGCGTGGGCAATGCGCTTGTGTAGGTTTATTGGGAGAGCCACTGTGGTCCTTGTCCAAGGGTATGTCTACACTACGGGATTACTCCGATTTTACATGAACCAGTTTTTTAAAACAGATTGTATAAAGTCGAGTGCACATGGCCACAGTAAGCACATTAATTCGGCGGTGTGCGTCCATGTACCGAGGCTAGCGTCGATTTCCGGAGCGTTGCACGGTGGGTAGCTATCTCATAGCTATCCCACAGTTCCTGCAGTCTCCCTTGCCCATTGGAATTCTGGGTTGAGATCCCAATGCATGATGGGGCAAAAACAGTGTCGCAGGTGATTCTGGGTAAATGTCATCACTCAATCCTTCCTCCATGAAAGCAATGGCAGAATCATTTAGCGCCCTTTTTCCCTGGATTGCCCTGGCAGACACCATAGCATGGTAACCATGGAGCCTGTTTAGCCTTTTGTCACTATCACCATATGTGTACTGGATGCTGCTGACAGACACAGTATGGCAGTGCTACACAGCAGCATTCATTTGCCTTTGCAAGGTAGCAGAGACAGTTACCAGCCCTATTGCACCGTCTGCTGACTTGAAAATTGGCGATGATGGTTACCAGTCCTTTTGCAACATCTGCTGCTGTCATGGGTGCTCCTGGCTGGCCTCGCTGAGGTTGGCCGGGGGCGCATGGACAAAAAAGGGAATGACTCCCCAGGTCATTCCCTTCTTTATGTTTTGTCTAAAAATAGAGTCAGTCCTGCCTAGAATATGGGGCAAGTTACTAGAGAACCAGAGAGCACAGCTGCTCTGGGTCAGAGCCCCAGAGATCCCACAGAAATGATGAGCTGCATGCCATTCTAGGGGGTGCCTCTGCAACAACCCCACTCGTTGCTTCCCTCCTCCCATGCCCCTCCTGGGCTACCGTGGCAGTGTCCCCCCATTTGTGTGATGAAATAATAAAGAATGCAGGAATAAGAAACACTGAGTTTTTAGTGAGATAAAATGAGGGTGAGGCAGCCTCCAGCTGCTATGATATTCCAGGTAGGACAGAATCTCCATTACTCATTAAAGGATAGGGGGGAGAGGAGCACAGCCTCCCATTGCTATGGTAGTCCAGGCAGTACAGAATCTTCATTAGACATGAAAGGTGGCGAGGAGGAGCTCAGCCTCCAGCTGCTATGATGAGGACGGTTACCAAGCCTATTACACCGTCTGCCTCTCCAGGAGACAAAGCTTAAAGACAGGAATGACCGGGAGTCATTCCCATTGTTGCCCAGGAGCCCCCGGCCGACCTCACCAAGGCCAGCCAGGAGCACTCACGAACGATTAGGAGGGTTTTCAAGCCTTTTGCACCGTCTGCCATCAGGAAAGGAAGAGGAGGGGATGCTGCTGTTCAGCGCCACAGCACAACGTCTACCAGCAGCATGCAGTAGACATACGATGACATTGAGAAAAGGCAAGAAACAATTATTTTCCCTTTTCTTTCATGGAGGGTGAGGGGGGTAAATTGACGACATATACCCTGAACCACCCGAGACAATGTTTTTGACCCATCAGGCACTGGGAGCTCAGCCAAGAATGCAAATGCTTTTCGGAGACTGCGGGGACCGTGGGATAGCTGGAGTCCTCAGTCCCCCCTCCCTCCCTCCAGTCAGGCTAACACGTCAGCGCCACTGTGCCACGAGGGGTGGGGGGACCATTGCTGCACACTGGCAAGCTGCATAAGAGCCAGGGCGGAATCTGCATTGCAGTAGAAGACCCTCCCGTACTTCCCAAGTGACCCACAGCAGCGAGATATCTTCCAGGATAAATTCCTATAGAAAATGTTGGGATAGCTTTCAGTGTAGGTGCCCCCCACAGCTGTTTGTTTTCCCCAACACACAGAAACCCCAGTGAAAGTGGCTTTTCTCATCCAAAGGTTCTGCAGCCACTGCTCGTCATCCCAGACTTGCATGACGATGTGATCCCACCAGTCAGTGCTCATTTCCCAAGCCCAAAAGAGGCGTTCCACGGTGCTGAGCATGTCTGTGAATGCCACAAGCAATTTTGTGTCGTACGCATTACACAACTCGCTATCATCGTCGGACTCCTCACTGTCACTTTGGATCTTAAGCAATAGCTCAACTGCCAAACGTGATGCGCTGGCGAGACTCATCAGCATATTCCTCAGCAGTTCGGGCTCCATTTCCCACAGACCAAAAAAGGAACACAGAAACCATGCAAAGATGGCACCAAATGTGGACAGAAACACAAGGCGATGCATCACGGGGCATTAGGACAGGAACCAGAATGACCCGCACCCTCTGCCCCCTTCCCACAACCCACGGCGCCAGAATGGGAAGAGGTGCTCTGTGAGATAGCTGCCCATAATGCACCACTCCCAACACCACTGCAAATGTGGCCAAGCTGCAGCGCTGGTAGCTGTCAGTATGGCCACACTGCAGCACTTTCCCTACACAGCTGTACGAAGACAGCTTAAACTCCCAGCGCTGTACAGCTGCAAGTGTAGCCAAACCCTCAGACACTATCTGAACACTTGCAACCTTCCTTAGAAGTGAGTGTTGCATATGGGGCTGTCTCGTCCAAACAGTTGGTCTCTTACAGCACAGAATTTTATGAAAATGTTTAATATGGTCCCAGAAGCAGTTAATTTAACAACCACCATATTTTTGAATAACTCATTCTGCCTTACATTAATATCAGGTAAATAGTCACAGAGCCAAATGAAGCTGCAAATGAGGAAAAAATTGTCACAACCAACTCCTCTCCCCACTCACCCCTAGACAAAACCTCACTGATTTAAGGAACATCTTGTTTTCATCTCCCAAAAATTATTTTCATCTCCCAAAAATTATTACTTTTAGGCAGACTTTGCATACTCCTGATATGCTGAATTCCTTCCTATCTTTATCAAAAGCTCTCAGCACAATATTTTAAAGTCATTTGATTTTTTTAATTTGCAGCTGACCTTCAATGAAGTCAGAGTGATCAAGAAAAAAAAAAATCAATATATCAGTGACTAAGGTTTATCTATGCCGTAGTTTTCCCCAGCACCATGAAGGCTTCCATAACAATACCCTCCCATGGATGGATTTCAATGAATAAATCAATCCATCTGTAAACTAGATTGAGAACACAGCCTTAAAATATACTTTAAAAAAATGGGAATATAAAGAGATTATTTATGAAAACCATAGCATGAAAAACACTTAGGGGTGAATAAGGGGAGGAGCTAAAAACGTAATTCAGGCAGAACCTACCCTTTCATGTTTCTAGCCCTTCTGTTTGCAAAGAAAACCTTTGGAATGAGACACCAAGGCTGTGCTCAGTTTGCAGACAGACAGTGCCAATGCTTATTCCTCAGCAGCAGGAGAGTGAAACTAAATTGACAGTTGCATTACTGCTCAGTGTTCTGTGATGTCAATTTTATTCTGCTACCTGGGAAAACCTTGAGTAGCAACAGATGCAAGCACTGGAGCACACCCCAAAAAACAGAAGATGGGGAAAGATGTAGTAAAAATCAGTCCTGCCTAAACAATCAGACTGGCTAATATGGAGAAGACATCTGGCTTCTCTCCTTTTCAGCAAGGAGAGGTGGGCAGAGGCTCAAGCCCAAGATCAGGTATAACATCCTGGTAGGAACTGGAGCACCCTCCCCAGTACAAGTCAGACAGGGATGAGACTGGACTTCTCAGACACTTGGGCCCTGGACCTCACTTCTCGACTTGCTTCCTCCTTCCCTTTTTTCCCCTCCTATCAATCCCAGGCTGGCAGATTTCTGGCAGCCAAGGTTAAATATTACTCCTTCAAAGAGTAATTAGCAGTTTCCTGCACTGCATTGCTTCTCTGGTTTAGGAAGCTAGAAAATTGGGAAAGAATCCTTTCTGCAAGTATCCAGTTACTTAACACAGGTGATGTGCAGAAGCCAGTGTTTCCAATATCAGGTTACCAAATTTACAAGCTATTCTCCTATAGGAGTAGAGTTTTAAGATTTTTATCTGCACGCACTATTTACAACTCAAGCAGGGATAAAGGAACCCCTTATTACAACTTAATCCATTTCTAATGGAAATTTTCTGCTCACTTTTGAAAGTCCCAGGATCAGTATTGATGGAGATGAAGGCCTGAGAACTGGAATACCAGAAGTTTGAAACGTTAGCTCTTTCGGGAGCTGGAGTTAATTGGAAAAAAAAAACTGCCAAAAAGTCAACTAGCACCATTAAACAATCTAAAGAACTGAAAAGGTCTGAAGAAATTCAGCAGCAGCCTGTATTACAATTGATTTGCCTATTTGCCCAAGCATGAGATAACTTTTGTTAAGGCATCGAGGGTATGTCTATAGTTAAAACACAAGGGAGGCAGCAGCACCACTGTAGGTTACAGGCTGTTTACCCTAGTACTTTTGTTGGTCAGGGGTGTGAAAAACATCCCCACCCCTCAGCCCCCAACATAAGCTTCACAGACAAAAGCGCTGGAGCTGACAACGCTAGGTGGGAGGGACACACTGTCCCACCGACATAGCTACCGCCACTTGCTGGGGGTGGTTTAATTATGCCAACCGGAGAGCTCACTCCCATCAGCACAGAGCGGCTACGCAGGAGACCTTACAGCGGCGCAGTTGCTGCTGTAAGGTCCCTAGCGTAGACACGCTATGCCAAAGGAAGCGGTTCTCCCACCAGCACAGGTACCCGCCTCCCGGGAAGATGAAGAATTATTCCGCTGACCTACCGCTGTCTACGCGGCCGGTCTGGGCGATATATCACCCGCCTGCGACACAACTGTGCCAGCGCAGGCTCCCAGCACAGACTGGCCCTGGACCCACAGATGCGGCGGAGAGCTACCGCCCATCCCCGCCACTTGCTCGGTCCCCTGCCTCGCTGCTCCCAGGGAGCCGCCGGACTCCCATGGGAAGTTCCCCATTCTCCTGCATCGCGTCCTGCCCTTCGGCCTCACGCCGCCTGGGGAAAGGACCGTCCGCACCTCGGGGCCCGGGGAGCGCCTGCCACGGACACCCCGCCGCCGGGACCACCCCAGCGCAGGCACCGGCTGCAAGGCGTCGGGGCGCCCAGCGCGGACCCTGCTGCACAGCGGGCGGGGAGAGCCCAGCGCCCACCCCGCCCCAGGCCCAGGCTGCGGAGACCGGCGGTGCCGCCCCTCCAGTATCTGGGAAGGGGACGCTCTGCGCCCGGGCCCGAGGGAGAGCCCCGCCCGGCTCTTACCGGACTCGCAGGGCAAAAGACAGCTCCGGCGCTGACAACAGCGTGTGTGAATGCGTGACGCGCCTGCGCACTGCCCGGCAAAGCGCTCGGGACTCCCGCACATGCGCAGAGCTGTGGCAGGTCTCAGAACTACAAAGAAGATGGCGGCGGCGGCGCTGAGGGAAAAGGGAAATCGCCTTCTCTGCCCGCCGGGCTGAGGCACTGCGAACCGGGGGGCGGGGCTGCGTGGGCAGCGGCTCCTCTTCCCTCGACGCCCCCGGGGCTGGGCTGGGGTGAGGGCCTAGCAGGGTCGGTCCCGCTGCGGGGCCTGGGTGGCTGTGAGTTCCCCTCAGCCCAGCTCGCTGTGGCGCTGGCAGGAAAGACTCCCTGGGACCTTGTGCTGGCTGCGGAGCAGACGCTGAGCCCCCAGCCCATGGCGGCTGCGGTGACTGGATGTCCCGTTTTTAAAGGGACAGTCCTGTTCCTTTAGGACTTTTTCTTGTCTAGGCACCTATTACCCCCACCCCTGTCCTGTTTATTCACAGTTGCTATCTGGTCACCCTAATTGTGGCCGGGCACCGCCATCCCCACCTGGCTCCAAGCCCCTGGCCCATCACACCCGACCTTGGCCGTCTCCGTTCTTCAGGCCTTTGTGCCTATCTGCCTCTGCACATGGGCACGAACCTGGGGCAACGGAAGGATGACTAGGGAAGAGCGCTACAGTGCATCTCCTCAGCGACACAGGCCACCGAGAGCGCGGCACCCATCCTCTGCACTGGCTTCCCGTACAATGGCAGCTCAAGTTTAAGGTCTTGGTGCTTAGCTTTACAGCGCCCCATGGAGTCTCAATAGACTGGTTAAAGCTCAGAGACAAAGAGCGTGGTCAACAGCTTCACCCCTGTGGCATACTCAGTGGAATGGACCTCTCAGCAATACCAGTCTTTTTGTTTATTGCCTGGGACTGGTCCATGACTTTTACTAAAAGTAACCATGACAAAAGCTTAGCTTTAACTATTACAGATGACATAAGCTAATTCCATGCAGAATACTGTAGCTTGCACAGTCCCTTCTGAGCAAAGCAGGTAGAGGACAACTGTCGTTCCCTCTTACAGCGGGGCTGAGTCACATATTAATGGAGCATAACAGTAGGTCTGATGGTTAAAATAGCTACACTTCTGGCAAAGTACCTATGGTTTCCCAAACAGATTGAGGTGGGTATATTAAAAATCCTTCTCTAAAGCAGCTAACAGGCTTAATACCTCTACAGGTGCTTAGACCTATTCTGAGCAAGGTTAGATGACATAGGCCATGACTATACCGCACTTTCACCATTACAACTTTTGTCACTTTGGGCTGGTCTACACTGAGGGGGATCGATCTAAGATACGCAGCTTCAGCTACGTGAATAGTGTAGCTAAAGTTGAAGTATCTTAGATCGATTTACCTCTCGTCCTCACGGTGCAAGACCGACGTCTGCGGCTTCCCCGTCCACTCCGCTACCGCCGTTCGCGCTGGTGGAGTTCCGGAGTCAACGGGAGCGCTTTCAGGGATTGATATATCGCGTCTAGATGAGACACGATATATCGATCCCTGAGAAATCAATCACTACCCGCTGATAACGGCGGGTATTCTAGACATACCTGTAGGGATGTGAAAAAACACCCCCCCAAATGACAAAAGCTATAATGAAAAAAAGCACCAGTGTGGATAGCGCTTAGTCGGCGGGAGACACGTTACCAGCAACAAAGCTACTGCCTCTCATTGGAGGTGGTTTTATTTTGTTGCCGGGAGAGCTTTCTCCCAGCAACAAAGAGTGGCTACACTGTGCATCTTACAACACTGCAGCTATTGTAAGGTGTGCAGTGTATACAGCCATAGTGCTGTAAGCACCTACTAGCTTGTGTATACTGGAGCTCCCAATGGTACTGACTCAGAAGGAGCTTAATCCGTGTTAGTCACAGTAGGAAATGTTTTAAATTTTTGTGTAGACAATACTATAAATCAGCTATAATTGATGAGGAATGTAGGTGTGCAATGCAGATTACATGGGTTTCAAATACTGGAATCCTGTCTCCTACCCAGCAATGTGAAAGCAAGGCACACTGGAATTTGGAGTCAGTAAGCGGCCCTTCCTCTCGTGGCCGTGCAGACCAGCGGCTGGTTTCAGTTAGCCTTTTGGGGCTGGTGCAGGGTAAGTACACACCGTCACAGTGTAGCAGGAGACTTAAATTGGCAGGAGGAGCATTGCAGTGTGTACACCTCCACTGTTCTGTAGATGAAAGCTGCCTTTTTTTGACAAAACTAGTGTAGACAAGACCGTAGGCATCTAAGAACTGGATTCACAAAAGCCAGCAAGCTGAGCAAAGAGCCACCTAAACAAGACAATAGGAAATGCCAAAGCCCTGCCCCTCAAAGGGAGTTAGGTGCCTAAATCAGAGGGAAGTGCCTGTATTGATTTAGGATTCACAGCCATGAACCCTCTCAGGAGGGTGGGGAGGTCTGAGTAGCTCTTAGTATCTGAGATAGTGATGTTGGACCTGGTGATGAAAGAATCAAGGAGGATGTTACAACATTTGAGGGAGGAGTAGACTGAGGCATGGAGCAAAGTTATAGAATCATAACATCCCATAATATGCTCAGAGTTTAGCTGATCGCCATATTTGGGGTCAGACTGGTGAGTCTAGCCCACATTCACTCATGATTCTATGTTAGATTCTGTGTTAGATGGGGTGGGATCTGAGTTACTACAGAGAATTTTTTCCTGCGTCTCTGGCTGGTGAGTCTTGCCCACATGCTCATAACATCCCATCACAGGCCATTGGGCATATTTACTGCTAATTGTCAAAGATCAATTAATAGCCAAAATTAGGCTATTCCATCATACCATCCCCTCCATAAAATTATCAAGCTTAGTCTTGAAGCCAGATATGTCTTTTGTCCTCACTGCTCCCCTCAGAAGGCTATTCCAGAACCTCACTCCTCTGATGGTTAGAAACCATCTAATTTCAAATCTAAACTTCCTGATGGCCAGTTTATATCCATTTGTTCTTGTGTCCACATTGGTACTGATCTTAAATAATTCCTCTCCCTTCCTGGTATTTGTTCTTCTGATATATTTATAGAGAGCGATCATATCTCCCCTCAGCCTTCTTTTGGTTAGGCCAGTGGTCCCCAAAATTTTTCGTCTGGTGGACACCAGACAAAGAACCGTGGCGCAGTTGAGCATCTGCCGAAATGCCACCGAAATTCAGTGGTGACGCCTCTGGATGATGTTGCTTTTGGCAGCAAGCAGCGTCATCCAGAGGTGTCACCAGCAAATTTCGGCGGATGCTCGACCGCCAGCCACGATGCGGGCATTTAGATGCCCCTGCGGGCACCATGGGGCCCACAGACGCCACATTGGGGACCCCTGTGTTAGGCTAAACAAGTCAAGCTCTTTGAGTCTCCTTTCATAAGACAGGTTTTCCATTCCTTGGATCATCCTAGTAGCCCTTCTCTGTTCCTGTTCCAGTTTGAATTCATCCTCCTTAAACATGGGAAATAAGAAGTGCACACAGTATTCCAGATGAGGTCTCACCAATGCCTTGTATAATGGTATTAACACCTTCTTATCTCTACTGGAAATACCTCTCCTGATGCATCCCAAGACCGCATTAGCGTTTTTCACAGC
Organism: Gopherus flavomarginatus; assembly: GCF_025201925.1. Lineage (NCBI taxonomy): Eukaryota > Metazoa > Chordata > Testudines > Testudinidae > Gopherus > Gopherus flavomarginatus. The sequence continues at coordinate 21,898,922 of NC_066627.1, forward strand.
CATATCACATTGGCAGCTCATTGTCATCCTGTAATCAACCAATACTCCGAGGTCCTTCTCCTTCTATGTTACTTCCAACTGATGCATCCCCGGCTTATAACAAAAATTCTTGTTATTAATCCCTAAATGCATGACCTTGCACTTTTCACTATTAAATTTCTTCCTATTACTATTACTTCAATTTACAAGGTCATCCAGATCTTCCTGTATGATATCCTGGTCCTTCCCAGTATTGGCAATACCTCCCAGCTTTGTGTCATCTGCAAACTTTATTAGCACGTTCCCACTTTTTGTGCCAAGGTCAATAATAAAAGATTAAATAAGATTGGTCCCAAAACTGATCCCTGAGGAACTCCACTAGTAACCTCCTTCCAGCCTGACAGTTCACCTTTCAGTACGACCCATTGTCATCTCTTTAACGAGTTCCTTATCCACCTTTCAATTTTCATATTGAGCCTCATCTTTTCCAATTTAGCTAATAATTCCCCATGTGGAACCATATCAAATGCTTTACTGAAATCGAGGTAAATTAGAACCACTGCATTTCTTTTGTCTAAAAAAAATTGTTCCCTTCTCAAAGAAGGAAATCAGGCTGGTTTGGCATGATCTACCTTTTGTAAAACCATGATGTATTTTGTCCCAAGTACCATTGACCTCAATGTCCTTCACTACTTTCTCCTTCAAATTTTTTCCAAGACCTTGAATACTACAGATGTCAAACTAACAGGCCTGTAGTTACCTGGATCACTTTTTTTCCCTTTCTTAACAATAGGAACTATGTTAGCATTTCTCCAGTCATATGGTACAACCCCTGACTTTACAGATTCATTAAAAATTCTTGCTAATGGGCTTGCAATTTCATGTGCCAGTTCCTTTAATATTCTTGGATTAAGATTATCTAGGGCCCCCAATTTAGTCCCATTAAGCTGTTCAAGTTTGACTTCTGCCTTGGATGTGGTAATATCTACCTCCATATCCTCATTCCCATTTGTCATCCTACCCTTATCCCTAAGCTCCTCATTAGCCTCATTTAAGACTGAGGCAAAGTATTTGTTTAGATATTGGGCCATGCCTAGATTATCCTTAACCTCCACTCCATCCTCAGTGTTTAGCGGTCCCACTTCTTTCTTTTTTTCCCTTCTTATTTATATGGCTATAGAACCTTCTACTATTGGTTTTAATTCCCTTTGCGAGGTCCAATTCTACATGGCTTTTGGCCTTTATCCCTACATGTTCTGACCTCAATAAGGTAGCTTTCCTTGCTGATCACTCCCATCTTCCACTCCTTGTAGGCTTTCTTCTTTTTCTTCATCACCTCTCTGAAATGCTTGCTCATTCATCTTGGTCTACAATTCCTGCCTATGATTTTTTTTCCCCTTTCTTGGGATACAGGCTTCTGATAGTTTCTGCAACTTTGACTTGAAGTAATTCCAGGCCTCCTCTGCCTTTAGATCCACAAGTTCTTCAGTCCAATTCACTTCCCTAACTAATTTCCTTAATTTTTTAAAATTAAAAATTCTAGTCACAGATCTATTTTTGTTTATCTTTCCATTTAGTTTAAACTGAATTAGCTCATAAAATGGCTCAAACCAAGATTGTCCCCTACAACCATTTCTTCTATGAGGTCCTCACTACTCACCAAAACCAAATCTAAAATGTCATCTCCTCTTGTGGGTTCAGCAACTACTTGGTGAAGGAATCCATCAATTATCACATCCAGGAAAATCTGAGCCCTATTATTATTACTAGCACTTGTCCTCCAGTCTATATCTGGGAAGTTAAAGTCTCCCATGATCACACAATTCCTATTTGTATTTACTTTATTAAAAACATTAAAGAGGTCTCTATCCATATCCAAATCAGAACATGGTGGTCTATAGCACACCCCAAGCACTATCCCAGTGGAGGCTTTAGTAACTTTCTTCTCCAATATGATTTTTGCCTAGACAGACTCTGTCTTATCCATTCCATCACTTCTTATTTCTTTACAGTATACCTCATCATTGATATTCAATGCCACTCTACTACCTTTGCCTTTATTTCTGTCTTTCCTAAACAGCACATACTCTTCAATACCTGTACTCCAGCCATGGCTACTATTTCACCATGTTTCTGTTATCCCTGTAATATCTGGTTTCACTTCCTGCGCCAGTAACTCTAGTTCCTCCATTTTGTTACCTAGGTTCCTCGCATTGTTGTACAAACATCTTAATTTTTGCTGTTTGGCTTCGCTTACATTCATTACCTGATTAGACACAGATATTTTACTGCTAGCATCACCTATTTGACTGGTGTCTACACTACCCTTCCTCCCTATGTCCATTCTCCTATCTACAGCTGTATCCTTTCTTACTTTGTTTTCTTCCCTCTCAATGTTAAAATCCAGCATGGAGATTGCCCGGACATCTCCCCCCAATTCCTAGTTTAAAACTCTCTTAGTTATGCCATCCTCCATTCTAGAAGTTTATTTTCCTCCCTACTCAGGTGAAGTCTATCCTGAGAGAACAGTCTTTTGTCCATGAATGCCTCCCAGTGGCCATACATCCCAAAGCCTTCTTTATAGCACCACTTCCTGAGCCATCTGTTGATCACCATTATCTTGTCACACCTTGGTTGCCCTTCTCTAGGAACAGGCAGAATCCCACTGAAGATCACCTGAGCCTCCATTTCCTTAAGCAGCTTCCCTATCCTGGCATAGTCTCCCTTGATATGTTCCAGCGAGAATCTAACTGTATCATTTGTTCCCACATGAAGGACAATCAGCAGATTCTTTCCCGCTCCTGTTAGGATCCTCTTCAGCCTCAGGTCCACATCCCCTATCTTAGCACCTGGTAGACAGCACACCCTTCTGTTCTCTGGATCAGCTCTGGTTACAGGCCTGTCTAGTCTTCTCAGTAAGGAGCCCCCAATCATGTAGACCTGCTTTCTCCTAGTGATGGTGTGATTCTCAGGTCTATCCCTTGTTCCCTCTGGCTGCAAGTCCTCTTGATTCCTGTTCTCCCTTGCAATCCTCCGCAGCCCATCCTGTATCTTCCCGGGGCTCTGTAACAGGTCCTCTGACCACCTCTCTTCCTGGGGCCCACTGGCTGCCCCAATAAAACACAGAGAGGCTTCTCCTTCTGCAGCACACATGGCTTTATTTACATATGTTCTCCCACCACCAGTGATATACTATATACAGAGCAGGCCTTACAGTCTCCTCTTCTGCACAGAGTCTGCCCTCAGCCTGGAGACTGACCTTCCCCTGGCCATTCTCCTGTCTTCTCGCTGCCAGCCAGCCTTTATAGCCCTCGAACCCTCAGGCTCACAGGTGCAGCCAGTTCTAAAGGCCAGGCACCAGCCTTCTCCCCAGCCCCAATCTATTTCCCCTGATTGGGGCTGGCTGAGCAGGGGCTAATTAGGTGCCTTTGCACCAGCACACTGCTACAGGCTCGTATTTGGTATTATCTCCATTGACTCTTCCCCGCTTCCTGTAGGACTAGCTGCTCTTCTCTTCTTCCTTGCCCTCTCACCTTCAGTGACCACCTGCGGTGCCCCTTCTTCATTTTCCAACTCCACAAAGCTGTTCCTGAGCTCTATTTCTCCTTCACTAGCCCATCTTTTCCTTTGCCTGGTTCTCTTAGTCACATGCTTCCACTGTTCACTTTCCTCACCCAGCAGTCTCCCCTCAGAGTTCTTTGGTCCTGCTTCCATCTGCAAGTCTGAGCTTTTCCCTTCAGCCTCCTCATGTCTTTGTTCCATCATCTGCTTGAACTGCCTTCTAAACTCAACCAGAGTTTCCACCTGCATCTCCAATCCTCGGATCTTTTCTTCCATCAGCTCTATCAGGTGGCAGTTCATGCAGACAAGACTTTTTTCAGGTACCCCCTCCAGGATCATGTACATACTGCAGCTTCCACATCCAGTCATATTTACTGTGTCTTCCACTGCTTGGGTCACTACAACTGCTGCCTCTGTATCTATCATAGGCTTCCCACCTAAATCCTGTAAATCTGAGAAACACAAACCAAACATTCTATGATGAATACTTGAGGCAGGAGCAGATTGAGGCATGGAGCAAGGTTACAGCAATAGGAATTGAAAGGGTTGGACAGATTTTGGGCAAGAAAACCAAACAGCAGGATTTACTGACAGCATGGATGTAGAAAGGGAGAAGTTGAACCTGACACCCACACTACATAGCTGGTAAACTGGGAGGCTGATGGAATTATCGGTAATGTTTGAGAGGGAAATAATCTGTAAATTGTTTTAGGATCCCGCTGCCTGCAGAGTCCTTTAGCAATGCATCTTGGCTTCCTGGTGCTATTTCTGGACAAAAAGGAAAAGGTCTGGACAATTAGGGCACGCCTACACAGGGAAATTAACAACACAGCTAATCTAAAATAACTACTCTGCTATAGCTATCCCAGAACAACTAGCTGGCTGTAGCTATTCTGGGACAGTTCCCAATGTGGACACTAGTCTGAATTTAAAATGGCTGAAATAAAGTCACTTTCCACCTGAAACAGAGAGGCCACCTGCAGAAGGTCCTCTGGAATAGCTCAATTCTGGCATGGCTATATGGGAGTAGTTATTTTCTAATAGCTCTGCTGGTCAATTTCTGGCATGGAGTCAAGGCTTTAGAGTAAAATCCTGCCCCCTCCACCCAGGCTCTAGAGCAGCAGAAGTGGTATGGCTCAGCTTTGAATGGGTTAGGATTTCTGCATCCCCAGCGCACACTAGCCCAGTGAGGTTTGGAGCTGGGCAGAGGCAGGGCAGACACAGGACTGGCCACTGTACAGGTCATTGGGCTATAGTGCTCCTATGAAACAGTGCTCAGTGACTGGAGCCACTGGAGCCCATGTGACAGTTACCTGGATGGGACAGAACTGCCCTAGAAACCCTGCGCCTGTGAATCTCCAACTACTACACATACTTATCCCAGAGATAAGTTGTGCCACCTCCCCAGTGTTGGTGTCACCAGGTATAAATCTAGTTAATTCGGGAGAGTGGTAGATCACAAGTGTCAATGAAGTCCTCCTGTTGTAGGCCTCAGTGAACCATTGTTCCTCCATGTTCAACACTTTGTGTAACCTAGTGTAACCTAATGTACTAATAGTTGCAAAAATGTAATGTTAGCAGTTAGTTTTCGGTTGTAACAGCCAGTTCTCTGCTGTAATACATTGAAGCTAGGCTGAAGCAAGTTTCAAGGCCACTTTTAGATACAGCATACATGTCTCTGCAGCAGAAAGTGGGAGAGGGAGGGGGAAAACAAAGAAGTGTGTGAGAAGAGAATGCTGCAGCTGGACAGAAGAGGGAGGGGAAATGAGGGATTGCGAGTCAGCCAGGAAAGTTCTCATGGATATAAAGGAACAGACTGCTTGTTTTAAACATGCTTGATTTGAGTCAGTCTCCCTGCACCACTTTGAGATCTCAAATAAACTTGGTTTGCTTCTCCACCCTGGTGTGTTTATTGGCGCGGCACACCGGGTGATGGACCCCCCCCCCGCCCCGCTGTTGCTTGGCCTCAGGCAGTTATCTGCCGGCAACACCAGTGATCCAGTCAGCCCCCCACCCTAGGGAGCCAGCTGCTGCTCCTGCCCTCCTCTCCCCTTCCCATTCTGTAGCACTTCACTTGGCCCTTGGCTCCAGGGTTCATGTAATAAGCACTCTCTGGGAATGCAGCTGCCTCATCCTTTCCTGCTCCCGCCAGAGCCCCCCGCAGCTAGCAGGCGCTCTCCATTACCGGCAGCCCCAGCCCTTTTTCCAGCTTAGGGCCTGTCTTCTTCCATAGTCACACTGCAGGTTTTTAACCCGTTCCTTGCTTGAATGGCTAGGGGACGATTTCAAGGAGAGATGGCCCCTTCACAAGGCTGGGGCTCTGGGACAGCAGCAGCCTGGGGGAGACAGTAGATTGGAGGGAGCCGCATATACAGATGCTGGGCCAGAGCCTGGGAGGGACTTCTGTTCTACAGGAGAAGCCCTTGAATGTAGTTCCATGGGGCACTGATGCAGCCAGCTAAAGGGGTAGGGGGGCAGATGGTGGCACCAGGTCCCCAGACATGGGGTCAGTATCAGGCCAGACCCTTTGCTTGCTGTCAAAGAGAAGGATGGATTTGAAGGGTACTTCTGGTACTAGACTCACAAGCCCTAAAGGGAAGGCTAGCATTGCATTCTACTGGATTGCCCAGAGGGTCAACCAAAGAACTACACCTCACTTACCTTCCTCCAGTCCCACAAGTGCCAGGGAATAGCAGTCCCTGAGTGAAGCTGCAGTGGAACGCAGCAGCGAGGTTCAGAACAGTTTGAAGAGAAGGCGGCAGGTGCCCATGTTCCCTGCTTCTTCTAATGAACTGTTCTGTCTCTCCACTCCACTCAGACTGCTGGACTGGGGCAGTGTCCATAGTGCAACCCCCTCAGGATGGACAAACCAGCACCTCAGTGCAGAGCAGTGTGAAAAAGTGTCCTGCTGTGGAGGAAGAAATAAGGCTGCCATCCCTAGAAACCTTTGGCAGAGCACTGCAGAGGGGAGGAGGATAAGGCACATAGGTGCTGAGTTTCTAATCTTCTGGGTTGTGCTCCCACTGGCTGTGCCCAGGCGCCGCCCCCACTCCAATGCTGCTGGGGCTGCCCATCCTGTGCTCAGGGGCTGGAGGGCCACCCGCCCACTTTGGGACTAGGGGAGCGGGACCTGCATGCTGCATGCTCGCTTGTGCTTGGGGGGGCCATGTGTCACCCGCACGTCCTGTGCTAGAAGGTCGGGGGGCCATGCGCCACCTGCCCTGTGCTCCAGGGCTGGGGGGGCTATGGCAGGGGAAGGGGAACAGGTCCTTGGGCTGGGGTGGGTGTGCAGGGCTGGCTGGGGGCTAGCCTCCCTCAGCCAGTGGTTCACCCACCACTCCTGGGGTTCAGCTATTTGTTCTCTGATGTGCCCCACAAACTTTTGGGTACTGTGAACAGGACAGAACAGGTTGTGCTGGTGGATGAGTGGCACTATATGTGAAAGAAAGCATAGAGTCAAATGAAGTAAAAATCTTAAATGAACCAAACTGTACCATAGAATTTCCATGGATAGTCATTCCAGGCTTCCATAATAAGAATATAGCAATAGGGATATATTACTGACCACTTGACCAGGATGGAGATAGTTACTGAAATGTTTGGGGAGATTAGAGAGGCTATAAAAACAAAAAACTCAATAATAATGGGGGGATTTCAGCTATCCTCATATTGACTGGGTACATGTCACCTCAGGACAGGATGCAGAGGTAAAGTTTCTTGACACCTTAAATGACTGCTTCTTGGAGCATCTAGTCCTGAAATCCACAAGAGGAGAGGCAATTCTTGATTTAGTCCTAAGTGGAGCACAGGCTGTAGTCCAAGAGGTGAATATAGCTGAACTGCTTCGTAATAGTGAACATAATGTAATTAAATTTAACATCCCTGGGGGTGGGGGTGGGGGAGAGGGCAAACACCACAACAGCCCATGACAGCAACATTTAATTTCAGAAAGGGGAACTACACAAAAATGAATTAAACAGAAATACAAAGGTGCAATCCCAAGAGTGAAATTATTGCAAGCTGCATGGAAACTTTTAAAAAACATCATAACAGCGACTCAATTTAAATGTATACCCCAAACTAAAAAAACATAGTAAGAGAATCAAAAAAGTGCCACCTTGGCTAAAGAAAGTAAAAAGCAGTTAGATACAAAAAGGTGTCCTTTAAAAAGTGGAAGTTAAATCCTATTGACGAAAATGGAAAGGAGCATGAACTCTGGCAAGTGAAGTATAAAAATATAATTAGAAAGGCCTAAAAAGGATTTGAAGAATAGCTAGCCAGATTCAAAAACTAACAGCAATTTTTTTTCAGTATATCAGAAGCAAGGAGCCTGCTACACAACCAGTAGGGCCAAAGTAGCACTCAAGGGGAATAAGAGAATTGCAGAGAAACTAAATGAATTCTTTTCATTGGTCTTCATGGCTGAGGATGTGAGGGAGATTCCCACACATGAGCCATTCTTTTTAGGTGATAAATCTGAGGAACTGTCCCAGACTGAGGTGTCATTAAAGGAGGTTTTAGAACAAATTGATAAACAGTAATAAGCCACCAGGGCCAGACGGTATTCATCCAAGAGTTCTGAAGGAACTCAGATGTGAAATTGCAGAACTACTAACTGTGCAATGAAACCTATTGCTTAAATCAGATTCTGTACCAGATGACTGGAGGATAGCTAATGTGATACCAATTTTAAAAAACGCTCCAGAAGTGATGCCAGCAATTAGAGACTGGTAAGCTTAACTTCAGTACCATGCAAGTTGGTTGAAACTATAGTAAAGAACAGAATTATTAGACACATAGATGAACACAATTTGTTGGGAAAGAGTCAACATGGTTTTTGTAAAGGGAAATCATGCTTCACCAATCTCCTAGAATTCTTTGAGAGGGGTCAACAAGTGTGTGGGCAAGAGGGATCCAATGGTATAGTGGACTTAGATTTTCAGAAAGCCTTTGAAAAGATCCATCATCAAAGGCTCTTAAGCAAAGTAAGCTGTCATGGGATAAGAGGGATCATGATCTCATGGATCTGTAACTAGTTAAAAGACAGGGAACAAAGGATAGGAATAAATGACCAGTTTTCAAAATGGAGAGAGGTAAATAGTGGTATCCACCATGAGTCTGTACTGAGACTAGTACTGTTCAACATATTCATAAATGGTCTGGAAAAAGGCGTAAGTAGTGAGGTGGCAAAATTTGCAGATGATACAAAACTACTCAAGATAGTTAAGTCCAAAGCAGATTGCAAAGAGTTACAAAGGGATCTCATAAAACTGGGTGATAGAGGTCTGTAAAATCATGATTGGTATGGATATGTAAGCAGAGTCAGGATAAGCTCTACACTGACATCTGGTGGAAAGAATTTCAGAGAGTGTATTTGCATAGGCACGCCTACCCTATCCCAGACTGCCAAGCTGTGGGACTGCTTGGTGACAAATTGCTCACCCTCAGCTGGGTGGTACTGGCTAGACATGGGACATGGGTTCCAAAACCCAGAGAATTGAGATATATATATATATATATTGGGGACAGGTATTTGTGCCTGGTGGTGCAGTCTCCTTGTGGAGCCAGAAGCACCAGTTGCACCCTGTCCTCTCTCCACTGTGGAATGTCAGAGTTGATTTTTTTATTTCCTTAAGAATTTAAATACAGGTTACTGAGCTGAAATCACTTTGGGCTAATGGTGCACTAGCACTGGGGCTCCCCTACTATGAGCTGGAATCACTAAGAGCTGAAAATCACTAAAAAGCTAAAATCACTGAGCTGAGAGCACTGAGTACAGTGCTAACTAGTGGGGAGCCCAAAGCTATACTGTGGAACAGAGCTGCTGGCGGAGTGGAGCAGTTCGTGGGGACGGCTGGAGCGGATCACAGGACAGCTGGTGGCAGCAGAGCAGCTGACAGAGCGGAGTAGCTGTGGGACGGGTGGAGCGGCCCACAGAGCGAGCAGAGCCGAGCAGTTTGCAGAGAGAACTGGAGCAGCTCATGGAGCAGAGCAGCTGGTGGAGCGGAGCAGTTTCTGAGGACGGCTGGAGGAGCAGCGTGGAGCGGCTGGTAAAGCGGAGCAGTTCGTGGAGAAGGCGGAAGCAGAACCCACGGAGAGGCAGGGCAGTTGGCCCCAGACCATGTAAGGTGCCCCTTTCTATCCAGGCTGGGGGGAGGGACCTCTACAGATAAACTCTCGAACTCTGGGGTGGCATTGACCAGAGACTTTTGGGTTGTTGGACTTTGGGGTGATTGGACTTAAAACCCTAAGGGGAAAAAGGACAGTGCCAAATGTACTTGGAGGTGGGTTTTTGTTTATGGTTTGTGTTATAACCCTGTTTGTGGTGTTTCTCCAATGGGATGCCGCATTAATTCCTTCCTTTATTAAAAAGATTTTGCTACACTCAGACTCCGTGCTTGCGAGAGGGGAAGTATTGCCTCCTAGAGGCGCCCAGGGGGGTGTGGTATGTGAGTGTCCCAGGTCACTGGGTGGGGGCTCGAGCCGGTTATGCATTGTGTTACTGAAACGGAACCCCTGGATACTGAACCCGGCCCTTGTTGCTGCCAACTCAGAGGGGCAGAAGGGTTACAGATAAAGTAAATAAGAAAGTGTTATTTACTCTCCTTCATAACACAAAAAGTAGGGGTCACCAAATGAAATTAATAGGCAACAGGTTTAAAGCAAACAAAAGGAAGTATTTATTCACACAACACACAGTCAACCTATGGAAGTCTTTGCCAGAGGATGTTGTGAAGGCCAAGACTATAACAGAGTTAAAAAAAGAATTAGATACATTCATGGAGGATAGATCCATCATTAGCTATTAGCCCGGATGGGCAGGGATGCAAAACCATGCTCTGAGGTATACATAGCCTCTGTTTGCCAGAAGCTCTGAATGGGTGATGGGATGGATAACTTGGTGATTACCTGTTGCATTCATTCCCTCTGAAGCAGTGGGCATTTGCCACTGTCAGAAAACAGGATACTGGGCTGGAATAACCATTGGTCTGACTCAGTCTGGCTGTTTTTATGTTCTTATGAAAGTAATGAATTGTAAACAGAGGGGATCTAAAACTCCATATGAAATTCAGTGTTTACATGTAACACTTTGCATTATTGCTGTGAAATATTGTATATAACACAATGACAACAGCAAGCTGAGGTGGCAAGAGCACTGGTTTCACAGCAATAATGCAAAGAGCTATGTTATATATATGGCCTTGTCTTCATTACAGCTTTTTACTGTCATTTTTATATCCAGTTAGGTCACCTTAATTGGTTATAAGTAATATAGGTTGTCCACACAACAGCTTTTGTTATCTCAACTGTGCATACATGTCAGCACTTACTGTTTGTAGCAATGCATTTTAGGAAAATCTAGGCAGCCTTAGCCAGGAAAAGAGTTACCAGCAGGACATGCACACGGAATTGTATTGCCAATATGTATGGTAATGTGTTCTGGGGTGTCGCAGTACGTAGGCTGTTGTGAAGAAGGAAGGCCAGTTAAATTGGTTACCCATACATGGTTATAGGATCCTGTCCATGCTGTAGGAAAGTGTCTACCAAGAATGAAATGCTGTTAACTATCTCAGGTAGTAACAGTCTCTAACTATGTGGCATGTGTACATAACCTGTACTTGGATCCAATTGTGCTAGGAGCTAATTAACAACTTAAGATGTAGCATAGTTAGGGGCTTAAGCTAGAGTGGAAGATTGATTAGTCCCAAAGTACTGTCTAACTTTATATGTCCAAGACCAAATCTCCTGTATTTATTGAGTAGGAAACCTATTTCTTCCCATTGCCAGTGAGACTTGATTTGACTTTGAATGCTGATTAGCTACTTCCTCTGTTGGCTCCCTTGCTCTTAGATCCAAACATGTTAGATGCTTTAATTTGGATGCAGTCCATTAAAATACACCAGCTTTGAAGATTTTACCTTTATATTTTTAACACAATTTTTTTTACTGTTTGTCACTGCATACCGGTGGTATGAAGCCCTATTAGGGAATATTTCTTCTTCAGGTTCTCAGCACTGTTTCTAACAATAGCATACACTTAGTGATCTCATAGCTTCTGCTAAAAAAGATGAAGGACTAGGAATTGGATTTTCAATAGACATTTTCCAACAAAATAGTTTGAATATAGATCATTAGCATAGTGTATCCCTGTTCATGGGTCCATCTCCAACACGAATGCTTAAGCAAACTGTCCTTCATTATAATCAGTTATGCAACACTCAACAAATATAACTTGTTTAAAAGTAATTTAGAATTGGTGAAATAGTAAACATTCTTGTTCTAGAAAACTGTCTAATTACTTTTATAGGGAGAAATTTCAAATCCTTGTGAAAATGAAGGTAAAAGGAAGACAAGCTGGTGTGCAGGTTTCAGTGTCTGATGGTGCAGGAAAGGATGGCACTTGGTTTTTTGAGATGGTGGGCACATTTAAAAAATTTGGGATAGCAGAGGGTTGGAATGACTAGGATGTTATGCTATCCTAAGTGTTATTTTTAACGTGCCTACCATCTTGGAAGAGCAGGTGCTATCCTGTCCTGCATTATCAGACAGATTTACATTCCAATAAGGAGAGATTAAAAAGACTGGGACTTTTCAAGCTAGGAAAAGACAACTAAGTGGGTAGGGGGATATCATAGAGGTAGATAAAACCTCGACTAATATATAGAAAGTAAATAAGGAAGTGTTATTTATTTCTTTACATAACACAAGAACCAGGGGTCACCCAATGAAATTAATAGGCAGCCAGTTTAAAACAAAGGGAAGTACTTCTTCACACAGTGCACAATCAACGTATATATTCTTATTCATTCTCAGTAAATATGCCACAAATAGTTAGAAAAACAACACCCCAACAAGCTAGCCAGGCCCAAATTCTGGTTTCTGGCGCCATCCACTGGTCAGATATAGTATTTCCAGTTAAATTCCCTTCATAACAGAGAGCAAGGACTGCCTAGACAGTGGTTCTCAAACTTTTGTACTGGTGACCCCTTTCACATAGGAAGCCTCTGAGTACGATTCCCGCCCCCCCCCCCCCCCCACACTTATAAATTAAAAACACTTTTTAATATGTTTAACACCATTATAAATGCTGAAGGCAAAGCGGGATTTAGGGTGGAGGCTGACACCTTGCAACCCAGTGTTATGAGTTAAATCCTTGAGGGAGCCATTTAGGGATCTGGGGATTAATCCTGCTTTGAGCAGGGGATTGGACTAGATGACCTCCTAAGGTCCCTTCCAACCCTGATATTCTATGACTTGAGTACCTCTAACCCCCCATATAATAACCGTACGACTCCCTGAAGGGTCCCAACCCCCAGTTTGAGAACCCCTGGCCTAAGAGAAGTAGCATGCTGAATGAAGCTCCTTGTTCAGCATTAGAAAGAAGTGATGTGCTCTGCGATTGTTTAATATTGCCTCATGAAGGCTGGAGTGGTTGGTGATAACGAGAATGGGGCCCTGAGCAAAGCAAAACTGAGAGCTGTCCACATAACTTAATGGAAAACAGAAACCTCAATTAATTCTGTGAGGGGATTACAGGTTTGGTTGATAAAAGTAGTACACTTAGACTTAGGTCGTGTCTTTGACTTAGTACCGCATAATCTGATTATTGATATCGCATAGTGGTATTTTTAGCACACAGTAGAACCTCAGAGTTACGAACACCTCGGGAATGGAGGTTGTTTGTAACTCTGAAATATTTGTAACTCTGAACAAAACGTTATGGTGGTTCTTTCAAAAATTTACAGCCAAACATTTGACTTAATACAGCTTTGAAACTTTACTTTGCAGAAGAAAAATGCTGCTTTTAACCATCTTAATTTAAATGAAATGAGCACAGAAAGTTTCCTTACCTTGTCAAATCTTTTTATTTAAACTTTCCCTTTTTTTAGTAGTTTATCTTTAACACAGTACTGTACTGTATTTTTTTTCTCTGCTACTGCCTGATTGCATACATTGCACCAAATGAGGTGTGTGCTTGCCCAGTCAGTTCGTAACTCTGAGGTTCTACAGTACATGTTAATTGGAGCAAGAACAGGTTAACTGATCTCAAAGAAGTTGTCCGTGGGGAAGCATCATCAAATGGGGGTATTTCTAGTGAGGTTCGTCAGGGATCAGCCTGACAATATTCACCATTTTCATCAACAATTTGGAAGGAAATGAAATCACTGTTGAGAAAATTTGCAGATGTTACAAAGATTGTTGGAAATGGTAAATAATGCTGAGGACAGGGCGGTCATACAGAGCAACCTAGATTGCTTAATAAACTGGGTCCTTTCAAATAAAGTAAGTTTTTAATCCTGCCAAATGCAAAGTTATAAATTCAGGAACAAGGCGTGCAGGTCACATGTACAGAATGGGGAGCTGTGTCCTGGAAAGCAGTGATTCTGAAAAGGATTTAAGGTCATAATAGAGAAAAAAGCCTGACCCATGAGCTCCCAGTGTGATGCTGTAGCAAAAAGAGCTAATGCTATTCCTGGAGTTGTCATGGGATAAGAGGGAAGAGCCTTTCATGGATTGAGAGCTTGTTAAAAGACAGGGAACAAAGGGTAGGAATAAATGGTAAATTTTCAGAATGGAGAGGGGTAACTAGTGGTGTTTCCCAAGGGTCAGTCCTAGGACCAATCCTATTCAACTTATCCATAAATGATCTGGAGAAAGGGGTAAACAGTGAGGTGGCAAAGTTTGCAGACCATACTAAACTGCTCAAGATAGTTAAGACCAAAGCAGATTGTGAAGAACTTCATAAAGATCTCACAAAACTAAGTGATTCGGCAACAAAATGGCAAATGAAATTTAATGTGGATAAATGTAAAGTAATGCACATTGGAAAAAATAACCCCAACTATACATACAATATGATGGGGGCTAATTTAGCTACCACTAATCAGGAAAGAGATCTTGGAGTCATTGTGGATAGTTTTCGGAAGATGTCCACACAGCGTGCAGCAGCAGTCAAAAAAGCAAATGGAATGTTAGGAGTCATTCAAAAAGGGATAGAGAATAAGGCAGAGAATATCTTGTTGCCCTTATATAAATCCATGGTACGCCCACATCTTGAATACTGTGTACAGATGTGGTCTCCCCATCTCAGAAAAAATATACTGGCATTAGAAAAGGTTCAGAGAAGGGCAACTAAAATGATTAGCGGTTTGGAATGGGAGAGATTAAAGAGGCTAAGACTTTTCAGCTTGGAAAAGAGGAGACTGAGGGGGGATATGATAGAAGTATATACAATCATGAGTGGTGTGGAGAAGGTGAATAAAGAAAAGTTATCTACTTATTCCCATAATACAAAAACTAGGGGCCACCAAATGAAATTAACGGGCAGCAGGTTTAAAATAAATAAAAGGAAGTTCTTCTTTACACAGAGCACAGTCAACCTGTGGAACTCCTTGCCTGAGGAGGTTGTGAAGTCTAGGACTATAACAGGATTTAAAAGAGAACTAGATAAATTCATGGAGGTTAAGTCCATTAATGGCTATTAGCCAGGATGGGTAAGGAATGGTGTCCCTAGCCTCTGTTTGTCAGAGGGTGGAGCTGGTTGGCAGGAGAGAGATCACTTGATCATTACCTGTTAGGTTCACTCCTTCTGGGACACCTGGCATTGGTCACTGTTGGTAGACAGGATACTGGGCTGGATGGACCTTTGGTCTGACCCAGTATGGCCGTTCTTATGTTCTTATGATGGATAAACAGGGGAGTAGTGAGTAGAATAGGGAGGGGCCTTTACCTCACCAATGCCATATACAGAGACCAATACTGGAATACTGCATATAGTTCTGGTGTCAACATTTGATGAAAAATGGAGAAGGTGCAGGAAAGAGGCATAAACGTTATTTGAGGGCTGGAGAAAAGGCCTTCATGGGCAAAAAATCCCAAGTGTTAAAGAGCTCTTTAATCTAGCGGAGAAAGACAGACAAGAACCAATGGCTGGAAGCTCAAACCAGAAAAATCCAGATTAGAAATAAGGCACGAATGTTTAACAGTGAGAACAACAGTTAGAACAAACTGAAGTGCCAAGGGAGGTGGTGGATTCTCCATCTCTTGATATGTTCATACCAAGGCTGGAGGCCCTTCTCAAAGCTCTAGTTTAGTCAGACACAAGTTATTGGGTTTAATTCAGGGGTAATTGGGTGAAATTTAATGCCCTGTGATATGTGGGAGGTAAAACTAGATGATCTAATGGTTCCTTCATGCCTTAATCTCTATGGAAATAATATGTAATCATAGATGTAGTCATGGGTATATTTGGTAAAAGTCATGGATAGGTCATGGGCAATAAATAAAAATTCACTGTCCGTGACCTATCCATGATATTTACCAAAAATACCCATGATTAAATCTCTACTTCTGGGGCCCTGCTACTCCGGGGGGCCCTGCTCCAGTGCTGGGGGTTGATTGCCCCCTAGCAGCTGCTCCCAGGACCACTCTCTGGATGGCCTCCGGGCACTCCTGTGGCCCCTACTCCAGACACCCCAGGACCGCTGCTGCTCAGGTGGTCCCCAGAACACCCTCAGGACTGCAGTTTGGGCACTCCCTGGAGCCAGCCACACGAGCCACTATTCCAGTGGTCCCAGGACCACTGCTTGGGCAGTCTGCGGGACCAGCCACACCAGCCACTGCTCGGGCAGTCCTCAGAGCCCGCTGCCCAGGGCCTCCCAAGCAGTGACTGGTGCAGATAGCCCTGGGTCATTCCAGCAGCAGCCAGTGTGGCCAGCCGTGGGGCGCCCGAGCAACTGCCCCTGGGGTTATGGGGCCAGCTGCTCAGGTGGCCCTGAAGTCAGCTGCATCAGCCTCTGTGGATGTCATGGAGGTCACGCGAAGTCACAGAATCCGTGACTTCTGTGAAAGAATTGCAGCCTTAATCATAGTTATACCTCTGGCCTGCAAAATGGAGCAGAGTTGGAGTACAAGAGCAGGAGTAGAGAGGTGAAGGATTCCTGACCTTGCCTAACTCAGAAGGCTTGGAAGGGACCATTATGGAGAAGGAGGGAAACAAGCCAGAGGCAGTTGCACCTAGTCCTGCAACTGAAGAGAGACTTCCCTCAACAATGTGAGGAGCAGGAGCAACAGCAATGAGCCACAGTGTCAGATCAATGTGGTAGCTGAACAAGGAAAGACGATCAACAACAAGGAGAGAGGACTCCAACATCCATATGTGGCAGGCTGTTCCTAAGGAGCCCAGTGATGGGACACTAGATGGAGAGGGCTCTGAGTTACTACAGTGAATTCTTTCCCAGGTGTGTGTCTATTGGGTCTTTCCTAAGTACTCAAGATCTAACTCAGGCCTGCACAACTCGTAAAGCAGCGAGGGCCACATTACTCCAAAGAAAACAGCTGAAGGCTGAAACCCCCTGGCCTCATGGAAACACCCCCCTCAAAACCTCCCGGCCCCGCGGAAACACCCTGCACCAACACCGCCCAGCCCTGCAGAAACCAACCCTCCTTCCCCAGCGCCACCCCACCAAAACAGCTGTGGGCCAAACAGGAAGGTTTGGGGTGGGGAGGTGATACTTGATTTTAAATCAATCAGGGGCTCCCAGGTGAAGAGGTGGCTGGGAGCTGTCAGGGGCAAATTAAAGGGCCCAGGGCTCTGGCCACTGGGGGAACCTGGAGCTTTGCGGGGCTGGGGCAGGGATTTAAAGGGCCCAGAGCTCCTGCCACTGAGGGGAGCCCGAGCCCTTTAAATCCCAGCCCCAGCCCATCCACTGGAGCCGCGGCTGGGATTCAAAGGGCTCTGGGCTGCCTGCAGCCGTGGGGAGCCCTGAGCCCTTTCAATCTCAGCCCCTGCTGGGATTCAAAGGGCTCTGGTCTGCCCGTGGCTGCAGGGAGCCCTGAGCCCTTTAAATCTCAGCCGCGGCCGGGAATCTCTGCGGACAGCCCAGAGCCTTTTGAATCCCGGCCACGGCTGGGGTTTAAAGGGCTCTGGGCTCCCTGCGGCTGCGGGCAGCTCAGAGCCTTTTGAATCCCAGCCGCAGCTGAGATTTAAAGAACTCTGGGCTCCCCGCCACTGCGGGCAGCTCAGAGCCTTTTGAATCCTGGCCGCAGCTGGGATTTAAAGGGCTCTAGGCTCCCTGCCGCAGCCAGCAGCCCAGAGCCCTTTGAATCCCGGCCATGGCTGGGATTTAAAGGGCTCTGGGCTCCCCGCCGCTGCAGGCAGCTCAGAGCCTTTTGAATCCCGGCTGTGGCTGGGATTTAAAGGACTCTGGGCTCCCCGCCACTGCGGGCAGCCCAGAGCCCTTTGAATCCTGGCTGCGGCTGGGATTTAAAGGGCTTTGGGCTCCCCACAGCGGTGGGCAGCCCAAAGTCCTATGAATCCCGGCCACGGCTGAGTTTTAAAGAGCTCTGGGCTCCCCGCGGCTGCAGGGAGCCCAGAGCCCTATGAATCCCGGCCGCTGCTGGGATTTAAAGGGCTCTGGGCTCCCCACCACTGCAAGCAGCTCAGAGCCTTTTGAATCCTGACTGCAGCTGGGATTCAAAGGGCTCTGGGGTCCCCATGGCTGCGGGCAGCCCAGAGTCCTTTGATTCCCTGCCGCGGGCTGCACAGTGAGCCTCTGCGGGCTGCATATTGTGCAGGCCTGATCTAACTGATCGCTGTATTTGGGGTTGGGAAGGAATTTTTCCCTAGGTCAGATTGGCAGAGACTCTGGGGGTGTTTTGCCTTCCTCTGCAGCCTGGGTCAGTTGCAGGTTTAAACTAATGTAAATGGTGAATTTTCTGTAACGTGAAGTCTTTAAATCATGATTTGAGGACCTCAGTGACTCAGCCAGAAGTTAGGGATCTATTACAGGAGTGGGTGGGTGAGGGTCTGTGGCCTGCAAGGTGCAGGCCATACTAGACAATTATGATGGTCCCTTCCAACCTTAAAGTCTGTGAGCCCTACCAGCTTCTGCAGTGCTGCAACTGCATCCATCCCATCAGAGCCCTGTTGAGAGACCAGTTACTGACTCATCCATGCTCGCTGAGGAATTTTGTTGTGAATAGTGCAGAAATCAGGCCCTTCCCTGATGAGACTGTTAAAAGGCTATACCCCAACTGGATGTTTTGGGGGATGAAGGGGAGAGACGAGGCTACACTTTTGTAAACCTCCTGCACTTAGGTTCTATTTCTGATTGGGTCAGTATCAAGTATATTGTAAGTGGTCCTTGTCCAATTCTGATCACTTAATTTCTTTCTCTATCTTTTACCTTTACTGCTCTGCCTTACCCTGTCTTGTTTTCCCTCCCCTTCATGTCTCCAGGACAGTGAGAGAGAACCCAGATATATCATTCCTAGAGCTGGAACTAACAATGGCTCAAGCAATGACACTATTTGGGTGCTGATAAAAAGAAATTTGATCTAAACACTCCTTATGGCTAATATTATAAACTCTGTTTCCAGGAACATCAAAGGGGTGAATCACCTGCTAAAAAGCCACATTTTCTTGAATGCTGGGCTTTTTAAAGCCATGTTCGTAGATGCTGGAGCATTTTCCCCACCTACTTGCACAGAGCTCTTTCAAATGTGAAAATATCTGCCAGGGACACTAGCTTTGACAAACGGATGCTGTCTTCCAATAATGTGATCAAACTGGAAGGCTGCTGTGGGAGAGCTTTTGATTTTGCTTTGTAACACTCTTCCCTTTGATGGTTGTTGTGTCAGCAGGGGAAGAGGCATGCAGCAGATCCAGTGGAACCTGTTTGTTACAATATACCTCTTGCAGAGGAGACTCTCTTGCCTAGCTCAGGGCTGCCCAAAGCGGATTCCCTGGCCTCTGGGAGCCCAAGGAAAGTCAGGGAGGTCAGGTTCTATGACAGTGAAGCAGCCCAAAAAGCATTTACAGACCAAACTAACCTTCCCTGACCTCTGCCCTTTTAGCACCATTGTTAGATAGAAGGTTATAGGAACAATAAGTAAAACATCCACAACCCGTATCCCAAAGGGTCACAAGTCCAACTGTTGCACAGATTGGATCCCTGTAGTGAGGCCCACAGAACTCATTGGTACCTTGGGAAGGACAGGTGTCAGACACTTTTTCAGGGTGCTGTAGTGGAGGAAGGGGGCCACCTCAGCTTCAACCCAAGAATTTACATCCTTCAATTAACTTCTGCCTTCCAGGGATACAGTGTGGCTACAACTGATGCACATGAACCTTCAGACTGTCCAAAGCTCCAATCAGCTGCACCAAGTGTGTGATTGATCTAGTGCAGCCTGGTCAGTCCCTGGGGTCAGTACTGTCGGCAGATCAACACCTGCTCCTTAGACTGGAACTTACTTGACCCAATGGCAGAAGCCTGAACAGCCAAACTGGAAATGGTGAGAAAGAGGGAGAACTGGCATCACAGCAGGCAGCTAAGAAAAGTAGACCCATATCAGAGTCTGGGAATGCCAAAGCTGCCCCAAACTCACTGACGTATTGTTTGGCTGGCTAAGTGTATGAGACCACAAGCCACACCAGGGCCAACAATAACTCATTCTGGAAGACTAGTAGTATCTATAAGAGTTTAACTATCAGGTCACTGGAGATGTCAACCATTAGCAAAACTCCCACCTATTTCACAGAGACACCCACTATCAACCAATAAATACAATCACAGACTCTGCACTAAGATCTACATGCAGACGTGGTCAGACCCCAGCTTTCCGCTCATGCATGGCAGCCTTTGCTGGCTATTTACGGAACATCTGAATTGGGGTGGGGGTGGCAAGTAGTTCCAAATTCAGTTAACTGTCTTCTACTAATCTACTGGACAGCTACCACAGTCAGCTGCACATTAATGTTTTAGTTCTGCCAGGCCCCAGTAAAACCCCACATCACTGCCTGCGGTAAGGCATCTTGTGTCCTACTGGGGCATGAGCTAGAACAGGAGTCAAGAACAGGAGTCAAAGGTCAGAGTTGGAGCCAGGAACCAGGACTCAAGCTGAGGGTCAGAAGCAGAGTCAGAAGCAAGCACGGACCCAGGACTGGAGTGGACTAAAGCAGGACAGGAATAAGACTGGAGCAAGACAGGAAACAAGGCAGACACAGGAAGAATTACTTGTTGAGCTGGGGTTAAAAGCAGGCTTGTTGGATCCTTTCAGCCAATCAGGTGGTTCAGCCAGGACCCAGCTGAGCTGATTAATCTGTCTGGAGGTGGGCTGGCTAGTCCTCAGCTGAAGGAGCTCACTCCTGACGTCTTGAACTATCATTTGAAGGCCTCACAGTAAACAGCCTTGCACTGTAGATTATTCATGTCTGCAATGCCAGATTGGCCCTAACACCAGCATCACAGGGTTGTGTGGCCACCTCCTGGCTACAAATTCATACCCTGTGAAAGAAGAGGTTTGTGACAGTAGCTACAACTAGTTGTTTAGCTGTAATGGGTACGTCTTCCCCCTGTGACACCCCATTGCTTGATGCAGGAAACACTCTCATGTCTGGGTGAGTGTAGTGAGGCGGCCTGGCTCCCAGACGTCCCAGAGAGGGACGAGTCCCGCCGGATGCCAAAGTGAGCGGAGCCACTGGAGCCTGCGCCCGCCCCCCAGAGGTCAATGCGCAGGACCAGAAGTATAAAAGCCCAACCCCAGGGCTCAGAAGCTGCCTGGCTGCTGGAGATGCCGGATGCTAGTGCCCTAGCTCCTGCTAGGGAGACTCCTGCTACCTGTGACCGCCTCGAGGACTGGCCATACCCATCGAGGCCGACGCTGACCAGATATCGGAGAAGCCAGCAAGCCTACCGGTGAGAAGGGACCCAGAGGAGCTGCCCAGCTTACTGCTCGCGGCGTACCCCAAGGAGCCCATGGTGCTCGATGCCGTACAGGACGCCAACCAGATGCAGGTACTGCTAGAGGGGGAGGTCGGAAGTAGCCCAGGGGCAGCCAACTCTAGTCTGGCTGGGGTACACCCAAAGCTGATGTCAGTGTGTTACAGCCAGGATCCCCAATGACACAGCAGCAGGTCGCCTGCTGCTGTCAGGGCCCCGGGCTAGGACGCAGTGGAGTGGTCGAGTCTGCATTCCCCCCTGCCATCCCACTCACGGGTGGCAGTCTCCCCCTCACCCTGATGCTCAGGACCAGGAGCCTGGGCTTTGCTCTTGAACTGTTTGTTTGCTGCCCTGCCCTGACCTAGGGCCTGGGCTTATTACTGAACTCTGTGCTCAGCCCCTGCCTGAGGGTCTGAGCCCTGAACTGTTTGTTTGCTGCTCCACTCTGACTGAGGGCCTGGGCGTACTATTGAACTCTGTGCTCAGCTCCGACCTGAAGGCCTGAGCCCTTGACTGTTTCCTGCCCCACCGGGCTAACTCCCTGACTCACTGGACTTGTGTAGTGAGGCAGTGTGGCTCCCAGCTGCCCCGGAGAGGGGAGATCCCAACAACACATGCCTACACGTGGTACCAGAAGTGGGGAGTTCGTCCAGGACCCCGATCCCTGTGAGCAGGGATCTGAGGAGGCTTATCCAAGGCAGCCATGGACATAGATAAGCTTATTAAATTTTTGGCAGAGAGCCAACAGCAGCAGCAGGCCACCGCCCAGGTCAAGCAGCAGCAGCAACTGGTCCAGCAGCTCGGGACACAGCAGCAGCAGCTGATTCTGGAACTTGGACGCCAGAACCGGGACCACCAGCAACAATGCCTGCAGCAGTTGGCAACACTGCTGCCTCATCCTGCGGAGCCCCAGCCGGTGGGCCCCCCGGGACCACCCAGCAGCACCCCACCTATTCGGTTGATGAAGATGAGCCTCAACGACAACCCAGAGGCCGTTCTGGTGACATTTGAACGGGTGGCAGTAGTTGCTGGCTGGGCCTCCAAGCAATGGGCTACCCTCCTGGCCCCATATCTGACTGGGACCGCCCAAACTGTCTGTCGGGGCCTGTCCACAGACGCAGCACGGGACTATAGTCGGGTAAAGGCGGCAATTTTGGATGCCCTGGATGTAAGTCCGGAAACCTTCCGGCAACAGTTCCAGAGCCTGACCTACCCTACAGGTGCCCGGCCCCTGCTGATAGCTCAGGAGCTAAGGGAGGCGTGCAAGCAGTGGCTGCAGCCCGAAAGATGAACCCCGGAGGAGCTCACCAAACAAATCATGCTGGAACAATTCATCCACATACTCCCACCACGAGGAAGGGCCTGGGTCCTCCACCATCGGCCTGTGACGCTATCCGCCACCATCAACCTGATGGAGGATTTTCTAGCCGCTGAAACACCAGTGGGTCCGACTATCCGAGCAGCCCCACCAGGGTTGGGGCGCCCTAATGCAGAGAGAAGGGGGGCGCCCACCCGGACCGACTCACGAATTCCCTCGTGGGGTGTGGAGCCCCGAACCCATCCGGCTGAGACCCCAGTGCGATAAGCCCCAGCACCCTCCCCAGTTTCTCAAGGGATCAACCAGAGCCCTCCCCGGAGACCGGTGGGAACACGACCATGCCCGGGACGGTCAGACCTTGGGCCCCGTTTTTCCTGCGGGGAGTATGGCCATTTACAACGGGACTGCACAGCGATGGAGTGCAACTTTGGCCAGGTCAGCACCGGGGAAGCCCGTGGCCGACGTCCACAAACCACGAATATCACAGTGCCAGTAGTTGTTGAGGGTTACCCAACGGTGGCCCTCATTGATTCAGGCTGTGGCCAGATGCTGATTCACCAAAACTTAGGCTCCCAGACCGACGCCCGCCTGGGGACGATCCGGCTAGAGTGTCTTCACGGGGACGTACGGCCCTACCCCAGTACTTGAGCCCAGCTAACTGTGGATGGGGTCACCCGACCTATGGTGGTTGGTCTAGCCCCGTGCCTCACATTCCCGGTGATCCTGGGGCGAGACTGGCCGGAGTTCCCAGATGTCCTCCATTGCAATGCCGGGGAACGCCCAAGGGTCACCCCAGTCTTGGAAGGAGACCCGCCCGAGACCTGGGTAGAGGAAGAGGAAGCACCCGACCATACTAAACTGGGTGGAGAACCTGAGGACTCTCCCCCGGAAGTTATTGGTGAGCCCTCGCTCTACAACGACTTTTGCCATGATCAAAGGGCTGATCCCACGCTCAAGCAGGCGTACAAGCAGTTGGCCACTGTCGATGGCACAATTATTAATCCACACCAGGCGGCACAGTAGCCACACATTGAACTGTGGTAGGAGCGCCTATATCGGGTTGAGCAGGACCCTTGCATGGGGGATTCCCAGATCCAGCTACTCGTGCCCCAGTACCACCGGCGAGACGTCATGAAACTAGCCCACGATGTCCCGGCAGCCGGACACCTGGGCCACAAGAAGACTCTGTCCTGAATATCGATGCGCTTCTTCTGGGCAGGTGTACCCCAGGACATGAGGAACTACTGTAAGTCCTGCCTTGAATGCCAGTTGGCTGCTCCTCCGCAGACCCCCAAGACTCCCCTGTCCCCATGCCCTTAATTGAAACCCCCTTCGAGCATGTGGCCATGGACCTGGTGGGGCCTCTCCCAAAAAGCATCACCGGGTTTCAGTATATATTGGTTATGGTGGATTATGCTACCCGTTTCCCAGAGGCAATACCCCTCCAAAACATCAAGGCCCACACCATCGCAGGTGAGCTCGTGAAGGTCTTCGCTCGCGTAGGCTTACCCCGGGAGATTCTCACGGACCAGGGCACCAACTTTGCTTCTCGGCTGTTGCGGCAGGTGTTTGAGCTTCTGGGGATCAAGCAGCTACGTACGTCGGTCTCCATCCCCAGACCGACGGGTTGCTCAAACTGTTTAACCAGACCCTCAAGGACATGTTACGCAAGTTCCCCCAAGAAGATCTCCACCGATGGGACCAGTTACTTCCACCTCTGCTCCTGAAGGGTTCGGGAGGTCCCCCAGTCCTCTACAAAGTTTTCCCCTTTTGAACTACTATATGGTCAGCGCCTGCGGGGCCTGTTGGACCTAATGAGGGAAACATGGGAGCAAGCCCCATCGCCTACCCAGGGCCTCTTAAAATACTTACTCGAGCTCCAGGAGCACCTTACTCAGGCTGGGGCCTTGGCGCGGGAGAATTTGAAGGCCGCCTAAGAAGCTCAGGCCCAGACCTACAACCGGGATGGCCGGACTCGCAACTTCCAACCAGGGGATCAGGTTTTACTCCTCCTCCCCTCAAGTGAGTCAAAGATTCTGGCCCGATGGCAAGGGCCTTATGAGGTGGTCCGAAAGGTCGGGCCCGTCATGTATGAGATCAAACAGCTTCACCGGTGCAAGAAAATGCAACGGTACCATGTTAACCTTCTCAAACCCTGGCGGGAGCAAGAGAGACTCTTAATTAACCCGTACCTGCTGGAACCTGAGCTGGGTCCCCAAGTAACACGTCCGGAGGACCCCAGAGGACCCCAGCTCAGAGAGACGCTGATTGAGGAGCAACTCAAACAGACCCAATGTCTCCTACAAGCGTTCCCACGCACTTTCACAGCCCAACCAGGATACACAACCCTCGTCCATCATACAATTCAGACAGAGCCTGGGGTGGTGATCCGGGGCGCAACCAGGACCTTGCCATATCACGTGCGACAGGTCGTTGAAGAGGAAGTACAGGCCATGCTGGACCTGGGAGTCATCGAACCATCACAAAGTGAATGGCGCAGCCCACTAGTGCTGATACCAAAGCCCGACGGCACACAACGGTTCTGCATCAATTTCTGACGCGTCAATGCCATCTCAAAGTTCGATGCGTATCCTATGCCCCGTGTAGATGAGCTGCTTGGCTGGTTAGGAGAGGCCCGCTACATCACCACCCTTGATCTGAGCAAGGAATACTGGCAGATCCCTCTCGAGCCGGCCTCCAGGGAGAAGACTGCCTTTGCCAACCCACAGGTCTGTATCAGTTTACTCGGATGCCCTTCGGCCTCCATGGGGCCCCGGCCGCGTTTCAGCGGCTGATGGACCGCTTCCTCCAGCCCCATCAGGACTACGCTGCTGCCTACCTGGATGATGTGGTTATTTATAGCCGCCAATGGGAGAACCACCTAGAGCGGGAAGCAGCAGTCCTGAGATCCCTGCGGGCAGCTGGGTTAACAGCCAACCCAAAGAAGTGCTGCATTGGCTGGCAAGAAACTACCTACCTGGGGTATACTATAGGAAACGGACAAGTAAAGCCCCTTGTAGGAAAGGTTCAGGCCATTGCAACCTGCCCACCGCCGGCCACAAAACGCCAGGTATGCCAGTTCCTGGGGCTTGCTGGCTACTATAGGCGGTTTATTCCCCAGTTTGCGGTGATTGCAGCCCCCTTGACCAGGCTGTTGACCAAGGACAGTCCTCAGCAAGTAGTGTGGACCCGAGAGTGCGATAACGCATTCCAGACGCTCAAGGCAAGTCTCTGCCGTGAACTGGTCTTAAATAGCCCCGATTTTGACCAGGCATTCATCCTCCAAAAGACGCCTCAGACATGGGACTCGGGGCCGTCCTCTCCCAAGAGGTAGACAGGGAAGAACATCCGGTCGTCTACATCAGCTGGAAGTTGTTCCCCCGGGAAAAGAACTATGCGGTGGTAGAGAAGGAGGTCCTCGCAATAAAGTGGGCTTGTGATGCTTTGCGTTACTATCTCCTTGGAGTCCTGTTCACATTAGTCACCGATCATGCAGCACTCCAGTGGCTGGCCTGAATGAAGGATCATAATACGAGACTACAGTGTTGGTACCTGGCGCCACAGCCCTATGCCTTTACATAGGGCCGGGAAGGACCACACAAATGCCGACTTTCTGTCCCATTTGAGAGGCATGGAAGGGACTGGCCCCGCTGAACGGGAGCCAGACTTGAGTGTGGGGAGGTGTAGTGAGGCGGCCTGGCTCCCAGCCACCCCAGAGAGGGATGAGTCCCTCCAGAGGCCAAAGTGGGCGGAGCCACTAGAGCCTGCACCTGCCCCCTAGAGGTCAAGGCACAGGATCGGAAGTATAAAAGCCCAGCCCTAGAGCTCAGAAGCTGCCTGGTCGCTGGAGAGGCTGGATGCTGGTGCCCTAGCTCCCACTGGGGAGACTCCTGCCGCCTGTGACCGCCCCGAGGACTGGCCATACCCGTCGAGGCCAGATGCCGACCAGACACCAGAGAAGCCAGCAAGCCTACCGGTGAGAAGGGACCCAGAGGAGCTGCCCAGCTTACCGCTCGTAGAGTACCCCGAGGAGCCCGTGGTGCTCCATGCCATAGAGGACACCAACCAGATGCAAATACTGCTAGAGGAGGAGGTCGGAAGTAGCCTGGGGGCAGCCAACTCTAGTCTGACTGGGGTACACCCAGAGCTGATGTCAGTGTGTTGCGGCCAGGATCCCCACTGACACAGCAGCAGGTCACCTGCCGCTGTTAGGGCCTCGGGCTGGGATGCAGTGGAGTGGGCGGTCCTGCGTCCCCCCCTGCCACCCAGCTAGCAGGACACAATCTCCCCCTCCCCAACGCTCAGGACCAGGAGCCTGGGCTTTGCTCTTGAACTGTTTGTTTGCTGCCCCGCCCTGACCTAGGGGCTGGGCTTATTACTGAACTCTCTGCTCAGCCTCTGCCTGAGGGTCTGAGCCCTGAACTGTTTGTTTGCTGCCCCGCCCTGACTGAGGGCCTGGGCGTACTATTGAACTCTGTGCTCAGCCTCTATCTGAGGGCCTGAACCGTTGACTGTTTCCTGCCCCACCAGCTAACTCCCCGACTCATCAGACTTGTGTAATGAGGAGGCCTGGCTCCCAGCCACCCCAGAGAGGGGCGACCCCAACGACACACGCATACAGTGAGGTAATCTGGAGAGCATGCCCATCATCATATATGCAGAGCCCTCCTTTCGCAAGAGGAATCTGGTGCCCACTGCTGGAAGTGTGCTGCTGTCATTTGGGAATAGCCCTGTTCTAGGCCCAAATATCTTGACAAGGGATTTATGGATAATGAGGGGAATAATTTTCCTACCACAGAGTAACCATGATATTTGAGAATCGTGAACTCTAATGCCACTGCATCCTCCACTCGTAGTGTGTGCTGCTTTGGGCAGATGGAATGGAAGGCATATGGAATGGGACACGGGGGCCAACAATGCAAATTTGCTTCCCCAGCCTCTACACCAGAGGCATCATAGGCTGAAATCAGGAGGCCAGGATCTAAATACAGAAATACAGGAGCCACAGCCCATTTTTATTTTGGCTGCTACGAGGTGCGTAAACATGCTGGGGACCATTCCCAGCATATCCCTTGGGCTGGTCAATTACTGAAGGGGCACCATGACGTGGATAGGCCCTTTAAAAGTCTGCCAGAGAATGCTTGGCTGGCTGAAAGTGCCTGGCATTGAGAGAGAGAGGGGCACAGGGCCTCTAAGAACAGCTGCCTCTTCTGGCCAAAGAAATTAAAGAGGCACTGCACTGCTGTGCCTGTTGCCCTACAGCTGTAGGCAAGAATGTGCTGGGGCTATCACAGCTCCCACTGTGGAGCATGAGACTCCCTTGCTAGGCTTGATCAAGACATTCAGGAACTACTGACAGGGAACAGAGTCTTCGTTAGAATGTGAAACAGCTTTTTTGCTGTTTCACGCGGCAAGCACTGGGAGAAAGGGGGAACGTGGCGTGCTCGGGGAAGAGGCGGGGTCGGGAATTTGGGGAAGGGGTCCAATAGGGGCAGGGAGTGGGTGGAGTTGGGGTGGGGACTTTGGGGAAGGGGTTAGAATGGGGGCAGGGAAAGGGTGGAGTCAGGGCGGGGCCAGGGGTGGGGGGCGTGAGCACCCACGGGCGCTGGGAAAACCTATGGTTGTCATGGGATGATAGCTCTAGCTCTGACTAGTGGGGTAGAGCTACTCAATAATTATACAGTGTAGACTAAACCACAAGCCTGACTACACTAGTTCTGAAGTCAAAAGGGCAACTCTTTTGGGCGCAAACTGGTGAACACAGATGGATATTTCAGGGCTGAGAGACAGCAGGAACCTGGCTTGAATCATCAGATATCTGCTCTCCATGTTATTTGAGCATGGAGCTATGATGAACTGAAGGGTCTGTCACCATCACTTCTGAACTGTGGGTGATTTTATGAAATCGTAGCATGAAATTACCATATCCTGGAAAGCCCGTGCGTGTGGCTCCCCTTGAGTTAAAAGGGTTGTGTCACAGCTCTGCCAGGCCAGAGACAATGGTGAGTGATTGTCTCTTCAAAGTCAAACACCTTGGGACAATGGCTTTGCTTTAGCTCTGAGAAGACACTTCCTATTCTTGTCTGAAGGGAGGTGGGTTTAGAGCTGTGGAAAATTACCAAAAGGCAGAACAAAACAAGCAGGTGACCCCAGCAGGAGTCTATAAAGGGGATCCCAGAGTGGAACTGTTACACGGTCTCAGGTAACAGGACCAGGTTCTTTGACTG
This sequence comes from Gopherus flavomarginatus, assembly GCF_025201925.1. NCBI lineage: Eukaryota > Metazoa > Chordata > Testudines > Testudinidae > Gopherus > Gopherus flavomarginatus. The sequence goes on from NC_066627.1 coordinate 21,927,730, forward strand.
GCAATACCAGTATCTAATCACTTGGGGAGTAAGTTAACTAAAATCTTCCCACTGCCCACAAGGTAGGTAACAGAAGACTAGAGAGGGAAAATGTTTTAAAACAAACAGGAAATTGATTAAAAGGGTTACTACCAATGTCAGGGAGAAGGGGGTGGGGGAGCATAAAACAGATTAAAACCATAAAACAGCAATGTGGTTGCCCAAAATGGGCCTGAAGCCCGGTCCCCAATACAACCCTTGGTAATTTACACTTCTAACAAAACAAGCTAAACCAAGGTACCCCAGAACTGTACTGTATCTTGAAGGATGGATCTCAAGTGGGATCAGCTGCGGGTGTTAAGTGACAGTCTCTCTGTTGCTTGAGTTCGTAGGGACCTGGACCTGCAACTATGCACCCGGTGGTTACCAGGGACAGGAGGAGCTCGGGACCTTCCCTGTGTTGGAACCAGGAGACCACTGATGTTGGCAATCACTGGAACCAGGAACAAGGTAAGTGGATTGAGGTGGAAGATACTCGGATCGGTGGGATAGATCAGGTAAGATGGTGAAGGAAGTCCTCGATGCCTGTGCAAATGTGACTGTCACTGGCTGCCTCTCAGATGGACAGCCCCGCTGACAACATGTGCAGCCCTTTTATGCCTTCTGTGTCGCGAAAGTTCTAGTCCAGACCAGTTTGATCCAGTCTGCTCAGAGGCAGTTTCTGCGGCAAACCCTGTTTCCTACCAAACGAAAAGGTGCGAAAGTGAGTTGTAAACAACCAAAACTGGACTCCCTTTTAAAAAATAGATTCCATTGTCCAAAATGCTGTATAACTAATTATTTTACTACAAATACAATACATTCAAATGAACAGTGAAACAAGCATAAGTAAGCATGAATAAACATACATAGGGAACTCAGCCCTACAGAACAGGGTAGAGAGCCATTTTGCACCAGAGTAAGATGAGAGAGGCTGCTGCAGGGACAGGTTAGGCAAGAGGGCAGTGGATCTTGCCTGCCTGCCGGAGCACAGATGATCCCCCTTGGACTCCCAAGAGAAGGGTGAGCTAGTGAAGGACACTGCAGTTAGGAAGTCTTGTGTGATCTGTGCTCTCCTGCACTATATCTGCTAAGTAAAGAGCATAAAGATGTTAGACTAGGCAGCATGCGTGTGTTGACTGCTTCACAACTGCTGTGTGACCCAGAGAAAGTTAAACTGTAAGCAGAAGCTTCACACCTGTTTGGTGGAATTCTAGGAGAGGGGTGTGTTTAAATACTGGGGAGTCAGAAGGGTCAGTGCTGTGTTGAGAGGGGCTAGATGGCTGGACAGCAGGTTCCAGCACTCAGAAGGGGGGTGCCAGGTAGAGTGTGCCAGGGACCTTGAGACTGGGGCAGTGGCTGGACTCTGTTCAGGCTCCAGGAGTCTGAAACACAGCAGGGATCCAGAGCCAAAAGACCTGGGTTCCCTCTGCAGCAGTCCCAGTGGATGACGCTGTCTAGGATCTGTGAATGCACTGCAGTCTATTTGCTGCACAATCCCCAAGTGCTTCCTTGCATGTCAGTAGTATCTGGCAGTACTCTTTGTTCTCTGGTAGGCTGAGGCTTTCTGCAGTTTGCACATCTAGGTGATGCCAAGTAAGATACTTTTCTCACCCCCACCCACACCTGAAATAGAGTAAAAACTCACTTCCTTCACATAGCCCTTGTTTTTCCTCTCAAAATGTTCAATTGCTCTGTATTTGGTTGGCTGGTGTTTAGCTTTCTACTGGTCACTTTCTAAGTTTCTCTGCAGTATGTGGCTAACAAACACGAGCCAGGCTCTCCACAGTGTATACACTGGGGCTTGGATGCATTGCAGATGTGACGTTATATGATTAAAATATGACCATGTATAATCATTGTTGCTACCACTGTTTACAATTGCAACAAATCTTGTGCAAAATATGTCATGTAAGGTGTAACAGTACTCTCTTGAGGATCATGGCCTATTGATCATGGCTGCAACTCCTGATGGCCAAGGGACCCTACCACTCCACTGGGTCCGACCCAGGACCCTTTGGGCTACCAGTAGTCTGGCAACGAAGCCTGTTTAATACTGTCCTCCCTGGTGCTCTTCCTCTTGTCCACAACCCCTGGGGTCAGCTTAGTCCAAGGCTTTCCCCTGGTGGAGAAACCCAAACCACAATAAGGAAAGGGGGTTACCAATGTGCAAGGTCCACAGGATACTTTCCTCTCTGGTTGTCTCTGGGGTGGGTCCTCCTTTCCGTCACTGAGGGACCCTTGGGGCAGCTGTGTCAGGGTGTTAGGCTTCCCACTGCTCTGCTCTGTTGGAGCTGTGGGCTGCAGGTCTGCTCACCTCCAGCTCTGCCACCCAAATGGGCGAATTCCCTGCCTTTTAATTCCTCCAGCAGATGGAGCATTTGCTGCAGGTGTACCGGAGTTGGGCTGGTAGATCATAACCAGATCTGTGAGAGGGGCTGCAATTGTCGAGAACCTCTGTAGAAATCGGTGGTAGTAGCCAGCAAGTCCCAAAAAACTCCTGACCTGTTTCTTAGTGGTAGGGCATGGGGTGTCCTTGAGGGCCTGGACTTTATCTGTAAGGGGCTGGATCTGGCCTTTCCCAAACATGTATCCCAGGTAGGTGGCTTCTTGTGTCTCTATTTTACATTTTGCAGGGTTTGCTGTTAGTCCAGCCTGTCACAGGGAGCAGAGCACGGCTGCAATTTGTGCCAGATGTTCTTCCCTGGTTTGGCTGTAAATAACTACATCATTTAAATAGGCTGTGGCGTACGAGTTATGGGACTGCAAAACATGGTTCATAAGGCTTTGGAATATTGCGGGTGTCCCATGGAGACCAAACGGCATAGTTCAAAACTGGTAGAGGCTGAATGGAGTGACATTCTTGCGATTCTGGTGTGAGTGGGATTTGCCAATGCCTGTTTGTTAAGTGTAAGGTGGTGATATACTGAGCTTAGCCCAGCTGGTCTAGTAATTCATCCACACGGGGCTTGGGGTAGGCATCAAATCTGGAAATTGCATTGACCTTCCTGAAGTTGATGCAAAACTGAACAGTGCCATCTGGCTTTGGGACTAATATGACAGGGCTTCACCACTCACTGTGGGATTCCTCAATGACCCCAAGCTCCAGCATGGTCTGGACTTCCTGTTTTACTGCCTCACGCACTTTCCAGGGAAGTGGCCAGGGGTTCTCCTGGACAATGTGTCCAGGTTCAGTCTGGATGTGGTGGAGTGTGAGGTGGGTCCTTCCTGGCTGGGATGAGAACACCATCAGGAATGCTTTCACCAGGCTCTGCACCTGCGCCCTTTGTTCAAGGCAAAGTTGTTCCCCCATTTGTGTAGCCTCTGGGGGACAGGGCTTAAGGCACTTGTGGCCCCAGTTCTGGTTCCGGGGGATACGGGGCAATGAATAGGCTTTCTCGTTCTTTCCATTCTTTCAGCAGGTTGAGGTGATAGACCTGGATGGGCTTCCATTTGTCAGGTTGTCTAACCTCATAATTGACGGCCCAACTTGGCGCATAATTTCGTAGGGCCCTTGCCACTAGGCCAGTAGTTTAGACTCCATACTTGGGAGTAGAAGGAGGACCCTATCACCTGGGCTGAAAGTGGGTACCCACGCTCCCTTGTTATAGGAGAGTTCCTGAGTCTGTTGGACGGTGAGGAGGTTTTCTTTAGCCGATCTCCCACAGTCTCAAGTCTCCCCCTGAGTCTCAACACATACTGTAGGACATTCTGAGTTCTTGGCATTTGTCCTTCTCCCCATCCAAGGGGAAAGCATATGGGATGCCTCTCAGAGAGGACTGGTGGAGATGCTAGGGGAATCCATTTTCTCCTTCTTTGAAAGAGTGGTTGGGGGTGCAGAATCCTTGGGGAGGACTCTGCCTGCCAACCCAGAAAGGAGAAGGCCTGTTTTTCTTCCCAGTGCCATGCATTACCTTCCATTGCTTCCTCATAGCACAGGCACAGCACAGAATGGAACAGAGGTGCCGATGAGTTGTAGGTAGGACTATAGTAAGGATGAAGAATTCTATTAGAATTATTTGAAGGAGTTAACAACCATGTGGACAAGGGTGATCCTGTGGATATAGTGTACTCAGACTTTCAGAAAGCCTTTGACAAGGTCTCGCACCAAAGGCTTTTAAGCAAAGTAGGCACTCATGGGAAGGGCCCTACTAAATTCATGGCCATGAAAAACATGTCATGGACTGTGAAATCTGGTCTTTTATGTGTTTTTACTCTATACTATGCAGATTTCATAGGGGAGACCAGAGTTTCTCAAATTGCGGGTCCTGACCCAAAAGAGAGTTGCAGGGGGGTCGCAAGGTTATTTTAGGAGGGTCACAGTATTGCCACCCTTACTTCTGCACTGCCTTCAGAGCTGGGTGGTCAGAGAGTGGCGGCTGTTAGCTGGGTACCCAGCCCTGAAGGCAGTGCCCTGCCAGCAGCAGTGCAGAAATAAGGGTGGCAATACCATACCATGCCACCATTACTTCTGCACCTTTGCCTTCAGAGCTGGGAAGCCAGAGAGTGATGGCTACTGACCAAGGGGCTAGCTCTGAAAGCAGCAGCGCTGAAATTAGGATGGCAATACCAAATTGTGCCATCCTCACTTCTGCACTGCGGCTGGCGGCAGCTCTGCCTTCAGAGCTGGGCTCCCACCCAGCAGCTGCCACTCTCCAGCCACCCAGCTCTGACAGCACTGCCTCCACCAGCATCAGCACAGAAGTAAAGGTAGCAGCACTGCAACCCCCTGCCCTGTACAATAACCTGGTGCCCCCCCACGACTCTTCTTTAGGTCAGGACCCCTACAATTACAACACCATGAAATTTCAGATTTAAATATCTGAAATCATTAAATTTATGATTTTTAAAATCCTGTGACCGTGAAATTGACCAAAATGGACCGTGAATTTGGTAGGACACTACTCATGGGATAAGAGGGAAAGTCCTCTCATGGATCAATAACTGGTTAAAAGGCAAGAAACAAAGGGTAGGAATAAATGGTCAGTTTTCACAATGGATAGAGGTAAATAGTGGGAGTCCCCTAAGGATTTGAACTAGGACTGTGCTGTTCAACATATTCATTAATATCTGGGAAAGGGGGTGACTAGTGAAGTGGAAAAGTTTGCAGATGATATAAAATTATTCAAGATAACTAAATCCAAGCAGACTGCAAGGAGTTACAAAGGGATTTCACAAAGATGGGGACTGGATGACAAAATGGAAGATGAAATGCACATTGGAAAAAATAATCCCAACTATGTACATACACAATGATGGATTCTAAATTAGCTGTTACTACCTAAGAATGAGATCTTGGAGTCACTATGGATAACTATCTGAAAACTTCTAGTCAATGCACAAGAAGAGTCAGAAAGGCTAACAGTATGATAGAAACTGTTAGGAAAGGGATAAACATAAGAGAAAATATAATGCAATTACATAAACATAGGGTGTGCCCACACCTTGAATACTGTTTCCAGTTCTGATCACTCCATCTCAAAAAAAGTGGAACTGGAATAGGTTCAGAGAAGGGCAATAAAGATGATCAAGGGTATGGAATGGCTTCCATAAGAGGAGAAACTAGAGAAATTACTGTTGTCCATCTTAGAAAAGAAATGATTAAGGGGTAATATGATAGAGGTCTATCAATAATGAATGATGCCGAAAAAGTGAATATAGAATACTTCTGTTAGCCTATAAGGTGCCACAGGACTCTTTGTTGCTTTTTACAGATCCAGACTAACACGGTTACCCCTCTGATACTTTAAAATCAGAATTCTTTATAGTCAGAATTCTTTAAGGTTCCAGTCTGTAGGGCAGGTACAGATAATTTAATTAGTGGAGGACTGTGAATGACACAAGTGATAAAATAAAATACTTTATTTACTCTGAAATACAATGGAACCACATACTGCACTGATACTCCCATTCTAAGATGAAATAATGCATTTAGGGATGATCAATCCCTAACTAAAGAGAAAGGGTGTATTTTCTCTAAAAATACCTTGAAGGCAGATGGGTACACCTAATCTGAAATTAACATTATACCCTCTTTATAATCAATTATAATAACACCCCTTAATTAATATGAACTCCAACTTTTTACCATAATTAAATAGTTTCCAATTTTTCATTGCTATTTTATCTTAAACATCATCTTAATTAACATATGCATAACTATCCCATGTGCCAATAACTATAAAAATATATAGCATTTTCCAAAACATTAACAATTTATCTGAAACACTTGTAAAAATCAGTTAGGACCAAAACACGTTTGCAGGACCTGAGTTATGTCCTAACTTATCTCCAACTTGCCTCTGACTTGTCTCACTTCACTTCACTCATATTTTACCAGGACTCACTTGCCTCATCTGTTTTTAAGAAATAGATTTTTGGGCCTACTTACATTTCAACATTTCCATATAAACATAAACAAGCATCATCTCTATAAGCTACAAAGTCCATCAATGGCTATTAGCCAAGATGGTCAAGGATGCAACCCTATGCTCAGAGTCATCATAAATCTCTGACTGCCAGAAGGCAGGAGTGAAAAATAGGGGTGGATCACTCCATAATTGCTCTTTTCTGTACACCTCGCCCCCTAACCCCTGCCGAAGGTCTGTTACAGACCACTGTCGGAGACAGGGTTCTGAGTCAGATGAACCATGATCTGACCCAGTATGGCTGTTCTTATGTTCTTATGTCAAGAAGACCACTTAACAGCCAGTCCTTAATTGCCAGTGGAACAAGTCCCTTGAAAGGCCAGAAGACCGTTAGCTGTGAAGTTTCCTCTGTTCCTGTGGTGATATGTTTGGAAGAGAACTACCATGCACAACTCTTGGTTTGCCTACACCAGAAAAACAACTCCTTGCTGATAATGGATGTCAGCATCAGGTGCAGCTGAGTTGGCACTGAACACAGGTTAGGGGCAAGTGTCGATTGAAAAGCAAAAGTTAAAACCGAAATGGTGCTGAACCCGATTTGTCTAATTTTGTTGAACGTGGCTTGTTTTGGCAAAAATGGAACAAATAAAGCCACTGCCACAGTCCTCCTGTCTGGAAGGGAACCTGGTTGAGAATTGGATGAAAATGTTTGGTTACTTCCTGCAAAGTGTGGTAGTATTGCAAGTACCATTGTGGATAAACAGGAGTTGGTGAAATCTCCCTCACTACCACAATCAGCAGGCCAAGAGGCATGGAGCATGAGGTTGACTGCAGACTGTTAGAGGCATTCAGAAGTTTCAAGAGTGCCCAGATGTCGCTTGGGAAAAGCACATTTTCTTCAGAAGAATAAGGAACTATGTGAGATCATTATTATGTAGCGCTGTAGCAAAATAATCAAACTAAGTTGTATAAAACTGAACATCCATCAAGTAGACTAACTGAATTATTCCTGAAGTACTTGATCACTCTTTGATCTGACCAGGTTATCTTTTCAGTGGGTATTTGCAGGGCCTGCAAAAGCTGCTTCCTAAATGAATGTTTTAGCAAATACTGAAAGAGCAAAGCTTAAAGACAGAATGCAGGAATAAACACATGGCAGAGACTAGATTTGTCTGCCAAACATCTGGAGGCAGTCATAACACACGACAGAGGTGTCCAGCACACAGGGTGGATTTGCATTCATGCAACAGAAGCAACCATTTTGCAAAAGCCATTTGCAGCATAAGTTGTAAAGAAATACAAAAGCAAGATACTGTACATTAATGGACATACCGATGGAAGACAAAGCTCCGAAAATGATGCAAAACAGAGTTCTTTGCTGGCTCTCTTAAGTTTACAAAGCAGGAGTTTGACAGTAAGTTGTTTTATGACACTGGAAAGAATTAACCAAAGGTGATTTTCAAAATAGATCCTGGAGCTGAGTATAGTGGAATCACAAAGTTATTAGTGGCCACCACATTTAAAACAAAACAAAACAAAACAAGCTCATCTCATGAAGTGGGCACAGAATGAGCCTCTGTGGCTAAGCTACACTGGCACATCTGTGTGAGGACAGATGCCACCTCACAGTCTGAAATAGCAGAACAGGAAGTCCCGTGTTTGTTTGTGTCGAAGAACTGTCTGCAAGTACAGGTTGTCAGATGGGTATATAGCTTATAACAGGGCACTGAACCTTTGGGCACATGTGTGGCATGCATGCCTGTTAGGGAACCTGGCTATTTAATGCTGAAAATTCCAGGAGATACAGTCCAGAGGAACAGTTTGGAGCTGAAGTCCTGGGACACATGACTAGGAGCAAGCATGTGACCTACAGGAAATAAATATTCCTGTCCCTCCAGTAGGAACCAACACACTGAGACACATAGCAAGTGGTGAGAAAGGTGCTCTGTGGAGGGCCAAGAAGAAAGGCTGAGGAAAGCTCAGAAACACTCAAACAGGAAGGGGCAGGGTACTGTGACTGGAGCCCTGAGATGGGTGAAGGGGTGTTTATATTCTGTTAGTCATAAATTAAACCTTTGTGTCACGCTGTAATGTCTGGTGTGACTCACGTCCATGAGTGTCTACCTCAGGGCAGACTGTCAAAAGCAGGGTAGACACCCCAGATTGGTGTGTTCTATAAGATTTCACCAACTCAATACCCAATGAGAACTCCCAATAGTCTTGGAATGGAGTCACAGACAGTTCCCTTAGACTGTCCAGTCTATGTGATAAGTGGTCACTTACACCAAAAATCACAACATATTCCAGGTTACCCCCAGTCCCAAGAGACCAGTCACTGACCCAGGTCAATTTGCATCCTAGATCTCACACCAAAGACAGTGTTGGTGGCCAATTCTATAGTAAACTAACTAAAGGTTCATTAGCTAAGAAAACAGAATGAGAGTTATTGAGAGGTTAAAGCAGGTAAAATACATGTACAGGGGAGTGGCAGTCTGTAATTCCAAATGGTAACAGAAGTTTAGTAATCTGCAAGTTTCCCCAAAGTCTCTCAGGGTTACCCAGAATAACTCTGGGGATCTCTGTCTTCTCATTCAGTTATTCCGCCCTGTTAGAATCCAGACAGTCCAGAGCTGAAGGATCCTTTCCTGAATCCACATTTATAGCTTCTTCTCACAGAAAACAAGCTGACAGAGGGTCACTACCCACATGGACTCTTTCTTTGAAGATAGGGAGTGAGGAATACATTTATTGTCTTTGATCTCCACTTATCACACACACTGACTACTTGCATTGAAATTAGCACCTTCCAGTTAAAGTTCTTCATTTGCATTCCACAAGGCTTCTTTCTTGTTTGATGGGTTATTTAGTTAGAGGGGGATATACAATGTAAATGTTTGCTACTGCATTATAACTGGATACAGATGAATGAAAATAAGGCATGCAGTATCCCATTAGTTGTCATGATATTTAAACACCAAATACACTCATACATTTAACAATCACTTTGATCTACACTAATACACAAGTGAATTGGCCTGGCTTCCAGCTATACATTTGTAAGTTTTCAGTGAGGCTTGGTGCTTTGACATGAGCTGGCATCTGGTCTGCCAGCATCACACCTTGGAGGAGAGGTGTGTGTGTCAAAGATTTCCATTGTGTTTGGCCATTAATAGAGCTGGGCCTGAAAAGAGGGGAAACTGAGGCATACTATCCTGGCTGCAGGGAGGCAGATACCTCTCCTATAGAACAGGATGAAAAGTATGTTCTCAAAGAATCTGATGAGTTATTTAACATACTAGTGATGTATTAAGGATATAATGCATGTACCACAGGAAGTCCTATTAGCACTGAGAAATAAAACTGACCTTAACTGGATGGTAAAACTTGATGTGAATGAGCACATTAAGACTGAACAGATTAACAGTATGGACATTGTAATAAACTCAAACAAGTTAAGGATTTATATAGATCCAGAATACTTGAATAAGGCCATCAAACACAAGCACTCCCCCACGAAACCAGCTTCAGGTTTGGAAACAAGCCAAAAATTCTGACTTCGTACTCAAAGTGCTAGACTTCCCCTTCACTTCCCCTTTGGGTCCCTGTGTTTAGGTGACTTCTCTAGATTACCACTGCATGTGAGTGAAACCAAAACAGCATGTCTCACATCTCTGAGGATTTGCTGATTCAGGACAGGAGTTACTATATGTGACTGTGTAACATGCAAAAAAAACCTCAAGCCACACCAAATCCAGAACTGGAAACTGAACAAAAGCAAGTGTCAGGGCTACAGTCAGATTGGTTATGTAGGGAGTATCCATAATTCATCTACAGTGCTGTTATAGACATTTCAGTGAATATTAATGGCCAGTGTATTATTAGTTTTTGGATGATGTCTTACATGACATCTTTCAAATAAATATCATGTTGACAGGGTGTGAGGTGTATTGAGCTGGTCAGGTTAGCTGAGTTTTATTGTTCATATGGCGAGGAGTCCTTTCCCCTCTGGTATTGGGGAGCTCTGAGATCATACTGCCTAACTTTTAAGCATCTAGAAAATCACAGGAATGACACTGCTATCCACAAAGCTGCGTAAGGTGCCCAGGCACCCTGTACAATGACTGGGGAGACAGATGCTCTTTAGACTGCAATCCACAAAAGTCAACACACTAGGTAGGGAGATGCAGACCAGAGGGGTGTGTGCCAAGTTCCTCCTCTCTTGCAGAGATAGGAGCCTAATGCTGGGCTATAGAGACATGTCACACTGTCTGAAGTGCCTCATCACCATGAGTACCAAACTCAGGGCAGACTGTCAAAAAGCAGGGCAGAGCACCCAAACTGGTTTTGTATTCTATAATTCGATTTCACCTGCCCAGTGACAAGTGTGAACTCCTAAAGCACTATAAGTTTTACTATGGAGTCAAAGACAATCCCCTTGGGCATTTCAGTCTATCTTGCCACCCAGGTAAGATGGACCATCTATCCTTGCACGCTCTGTTCACATGTGTCCCTCCACCCCCATTCAGACACCCACTCCCCCCATCCCCATGTGGCCCTGCAACCCCTCCCCCTGTCCCTATGTGTCTCTGTGCCCCCACTCAGCCACCCCATCTCTATGTGGCACAGCACCCCCTGCCCCATCCCTATGAGGCCCTGCACCTCCCTCCCTGCTGTGGCCCTGTGCCTCCATTCCAATTCAGCTCCTGCCCCAATCCGTACTCCCCCACTAGCCCTTATGAGCCACTGGTGACCCTGCACCAGTCCCACACTGTCTGTCTCCCCATAGCCCCTCTCTGCTGACCTGGCCCAACAGGCGCTGTGAAAAAGGTATGTTCTTTCTATTCCCTAACTGGCTGGGAGCTGCTACTCTGTTATATCATCACAGCTCCCCCTGGTGGGAAAAATGTGGAACTGCAGCCATTCCAGCCGAAGCTTTTTTCTGTGCAAAAAATTTTAAAATATACACATCTCATTATGCACATATAGGGGCACAGAATTCCCACAGGAGTAGTTACAGTCTATGGTTTAAAAAGGTGACAGAGTTGTAGTAATGTGTCAGCTCTGAATTTCTATTAGAGCTAATTGAGATTGACCTTGGGGATCTCTGCTTCTGTTTTATAGCTCCGACCCTGTGAGATTCTAAACAGCAAAAGGGATGAAAATTTTTCTGGTCAGCTATCTTTCTTTCCTTCTTCCAGAATACAAGATGATAGGATGAGCCCTTTTGCACATAGCTTCTTCACGGGTGCCAGGGAGCAATTAACAAAGTCTTTGTATTGTGATGTTCCACAATGGTCCATTAAGGCTTTGTCTACACTAGCACTTACATCAGCAAAACTTTTGTCAGTCAGGGTGTGAAAAAACACACCCCAACTAATATAGGTTTCACTAACAAAAGCACTGGTGTGGACAGTTGGTAAGAGAGCGTCTCCTGCCAACATAGCTACTGCTGCTTGTTGGGGGTGGTTTAATTATGCCAGCAGGAGAGCTCTCTCCCATCGGCATAGGGTGGGTACACAGGAGCCCTTACCATGGTGCAGCTGCAGCTAGGCAGCTGTGTCACTGTAAGATCCACAGTGTAGACATAGCCTTAGTTTTGATAGGCCTTCTTGATGGTGGGGAGACGATCCCTCTTGACTGGGTTCACAGTTTTACAGCAAACATTTTTTACAATTACAAAGCAAAAAGTTATATATATTTCCTTATAGCATGGCATACAGCCATTACAAGTGAGATTGTGAAATGTTTGTAAATTTCTGCATCCATTAAAGTCTAAACACATTGCTGTAAATCCAATATCTTAACCACACTAGCACACACGTGACACAGACTGGTTTCCAGCAAGGAATTTGTCAGTGATCAGCGGAAGCCTAAAACCTTTCAAGAGCTGGCACTTGGTCTGCCAGTAACACAGGAGGTACCCATCTCTGCTTAGCAAGCCAGGAACAGTAACCAGCAGCTTGGAGTCAGGTAGCTTAAGGGCCTAAGCTGTTTGTTGCGGGAATGTGTTAGGTGCCTACCTCAATCCACACAAAACAGCTGGAGGAATTGGTACATACACCTCTATCCCAATATAATGTGGTCCTTGGGAGACAAAATATCTCACCGCGTTATAGGTGAGACAGCGTTATATCAAACTTGCTTTGCCCCCCCCCATTCCTTGTTCCCTGACCGCCCTCTCCAGAGACCCCTGTCCCTAATCACCCCCAGGACCCCACAAAACCCCCCTGTCCCCCCTGACTGCTCCAACCCCTATCTACCCACCCCCCACCCCCTGACAGGCACTCACCAGCAGCGGCGGGAAGTGGAGCAGCCTGGCCTCAGCCTGCTCCACTCCACCACCTCCCAGTCGCGTTGCTCCACTTTCAGCTGCCTGGTGAGTGTGGGGAGGTTGAGGAAAGGATGCCCCTGCCCCCTGTACTCACTTGCGGCGGGAAGCGGAGTGACGCAGCCCCAGCCTGCTCCACTTTTCTTGGCCCAGCCTCAGCTATGTCGCTGGGGGGCTGCTGGGGAAAGGTCCTGCACTCACCTGCCCGGCGGGAAGCGGAGTGCCACGGCTGGGAGCTGGTGGAGTACAGCTGGCTGGGGCTGAGCTGCTCTGCTTCCTGCCCCTGGTGAGTGCGGGGAAGTTGGGGAAAGGATGCCCTCCGCCAGGACCGGCGCTAGAGTTTTGAGCGCCCTAGGCGGACGGCAATTTCGCCGCCCCGCGCGCTGGTCCCGCGGCTCTGGTGGAGCTGTCGCAGTGGCGCCTGCGGAGGGTCCGGTGCTCCGTGGCTCCGGTGGAGCTGCTGCAGTGGTGTCTGCGGGAGGTCCACCAGAGCCGTGCGAGCAGCTGACTGTCCGCAGGCACAACCGGCAGCTCCACCCGAGCCGCGGAGCACCGGACCACCCGCAGGCACCACTGCGGCAGCTCCACGGGAGCTGCCTGCCGCCCCCTCTGGCGGCGCCCTGACCCAGGGGACATCCTGGGCTGCCAAATGCTGCGGAGGCGCCCTGACCCAGGGGACCCCCTGGACTGTGGGCTGCCGTGGAGGCGCCCTGACCTAGGGGACACCCTGGGCTGCGGGCTGCCGTGGCGGCTCCCTGACCTGGGGGACACCCTGGGCTGCCGGCTGCCGCGGAGGCGCCCTGACCTGGGGGACACCCTGGGCTGCCGGCTGCCATGGCGGTGCCCTGATCCGGGGGACACTCTAGACTGTGGGCTGCAGCAGTGGTGCCCTGACCCAGGGGACACCCTGGGCTGCCGGCTGCCGCGGTGGCGCCCTGATCCGGGGGACACTCTAGACTGTGGGCTGCCGCGGTGGTGCCCTGACCCAGGGGACACCCTGGGCTGCCGGCTGCCGCGGTGGCGCCCTGACCCGGGGGACACCCTGGGCTGCCGGCTGCCACGGAGGCGCCCTCACCCGGGGGACACCCTGGGCTGCCGGCTGCTGCGGAGGCGCCCTGACCCGGGGGACACCCTGGGCTGCTGGCTGCCGCCGGCAGCTCAGACTCCCTCTCTGTCCCAGCAGCAGCGGCTGCTCAACCATTTAAAAAAAATTTGGGGGCGCTTTTTGGCGCCCTCAAATCTCGGCGCCCTAGGCAACCGCCTAGTCCGCCTAAATGGTAGCACCAGCCCTGCCCTCCGCACTCACCTGCAGCAGGAAACGGAGTGACATGGACGCGGACACAGCCCCAGCCCGCGCCACTCTGCCATTTCATAGCCACGGCGCTCCGCTTCCTGCAGCAGGTGAGTGTGGGGAGGTTGGGTAAAGGATGCCCCCCATACTCACCTGCGGCGGGAAGTGGAGCACTGTGGCTGGGAGCTGGCGGAGCTGACTGGGGCCAGGCTGGTGAGTGCAGGGGGGATCCCTTCCCCCAAGTCCCCTCCCCTGAGCGACATGGCCGGGGTGAGAGAAGCAGGGTGACTGTTCCTGACCCCCTGCCAGGGCCGGTGCAAGGAAGTTTCACGCCCTAGGTGAAACTTCCACCTTGCACCCCCCCAGCTAACCTCGCCCCCCCCCACAGCAGCTAACTCAGCCTGCCACCCGGGGAGCCCGCCCCCCCGCAGCAGCTACCCCCCCATCGCGACAGCTAACCCCTCTCCCCCCCGTCCCCCCATGGCAACTAACCCTGCCTGGGGAGACTTCCCCCCCTTTACCCCCCCTTCCCCGGCAACTAACCCTGTCTGGGGAGACCCCCCCCACCCAGCAGCTAACCCTGCCTGGGGACACTTCCCCCCCACTCCCTCGGCAGCTAACCCTGCCTGGGGAGACTTCCCCCCTTCCCCTGCTCCCCCGGCAGCTAATCCTGCCTGGGGAGACCTCCTGCAGAAACTAAGCCTGCCTGAGTAGCCCACCCCAGCTCACCTCGGCTCCACCTCCTCCACTGAGCACGTGGGCTCTGCTCAAATTCTCCTCGCCCAGGCTTGCAGCGCTGATTGGAGGAGACTTAGAGCTGGGCTATGTGCTCAGCGGAGGAGGCAGAGCGGAGCTGGGGCAGGGAGCGGTTCCCCCTGTGCGCCCCCCCTCGTTATTGTAGGCAACCCTCTCCGCGCACCTCCCACCCAGCTTTCATCCACCTCCTTGCCTGAGGGGCTTTTAGGCGCCCCCAACCTCTAGGCGCCCTAGGCGGCTGCCTAGTTTGCCTAAATGGTTGCACCGGCCCTGCCCCCTGCTAATCCTCTGGGCCACTCTGGGACTGCGGGGCCCCCAAAAGTGCCCTCCCACAGCTCCTGACCCCCAGACCTTGGTGGGGGGAAGCCCCTGACTGCCCCCGAGATCCTCTGCCCCTTATTGAACCCCTCGGCCCCGGGCTGGCCTGGCACCCTTAGCTCGCTGCTTAGAGCAGTGTGTCAGAACTTTACCACCTTGTGTGCGAACCCGGCTTATATCAGGTCATGTTATATCGGGGTAGAGGTGTATATACCAAGGAACAAAGAATGTAGGGCACATGCAGGATGGGGGACTCTATCCTTGGAAGCAGTGACTCTGAAAAAAACTTGAGGGTCATCGTGGATAATCAGCTGGACATGAGGTCCCGCTGTGGCCAAAAGAGCAAATGTGATCCTGGCATGCATAAACTGGGGAATCTCGAGTAGGAGCAGAGAGGTTATTTTACCTCTGTGTGTGGTACTTGTGCAACTGCTGCTGGAATATTGTGTCCAGTTTTGGTTTCCACTAGAACAGCTTCAATAGGAGAGGTTGAGGGAGCCTCACATCAGAAAATCTCAAAATAAACTCAGTGGTTAGTGCATCCACCTGTGAGTGGAGACCCCTGTTCAAATCCTTTCTCCTCCTCTGGCACTTTCACTCTTAAAAACGTACGCTTCATTTCCCATCTGAATTTGTCTAGTTTCAACTTCCAGCCATTGGATTGTATTACACCTTTTTCTACTAGACTTTCTCTACTAATTTAGTTCCTCTAGTCTATGACTATAAGTAGGGCCCTACTAAATTCAGGCCCATGAAAAACACGTCACGGACCCTGAAATCTGTTCTCCTCCAGTGAAATCTGGTCTTTTGTGTGCTTTTACCATATACTATACAGATTTCATGGGGGGGATCAGTGTTTTTCAAATTGGGGGTCCTGACCCAAAAGGGAGTTGCAGGGGGTCACAAGGTTGTTTTAGAGGGGTTGCGGTATTGCCACCCTTACTTCTGCTCTGCCTTCAGAGCTGGGCGGCTGGAGAGCGGCAGCTGTTGGCCAGGCACTCAGCTCTGAAGGCAGCAGCCCACCAGCAGCAGCACAGAGGTAAGGGCGGCAATACCAGACCAGGGCATCCTTACTTCTGTGCTTGTGTTGGCAGTGGCTCTGCCTTCAGAGCTGGGCTCCTGGCCAGCAGCTGCCACTCTCCAGCTGCCCAGTTCTGAAGGCAGCACTGCCGCCAACAGCAGTGCAGAAGTAATGCTAGCAGTATCACAACCCCCCCTACAATAACCTTGCAATGCCCACCAACTGCTTTTTGGTCAGGACCCTACAATTACAACACCATGACATTTCAGATTTAAAGAGCTGAAATCATGATATTTATGATTTTTAAAATCCTGTGACTGTGACATTGGTAGGGCAGGATTTTTAACCCTTAAATCATTCTCATGGCTCTTCTTTGAAACCTCACCAACATCCTTCTTGAATTGTGGGCACCAGAGCTGGACACAGTATTGCAGCAGCAGTTGCACCAGTGCCAGATATAGAGATCAAATAACCTCATTACTCCTACTCCAGATTCCTGTCTATGCATCCAAGGATTGCATTAGCCCTTTTGGCCACAGTGCCACAGTAGGAGCTCATGTTCAGCTGATTATCCATCACAACCCCCAAATCTTTTTCAGAGTCACTGCTTCCCAGGATAGAGTCCCCTTGTCCTGTAAGTTTGGTGACTTTCTTTGTTCTTACACGTATACATTTACATTTAGCCATATTAAAACATACAGTTTGCTTGCATCAGCTCAGCAAGAGATCCAGATTGCTCTGTACCAGTGACCCGTTCTCTTTCATTATTTACCATTCCTCCAATTTCTGTATGTTGGGATTCCCTCTGAGTCCTTTTCCTCTGGGTTCCCAAGGACTCAGTTAAACCCCAGGCTCATCACTCAGATTATGCTTTATTGGCATACAATCAAACTACACTTGAGTTGATCAGGCTTAAGTGTACGGGAAGAGTACAGGGTAATACCACAAATCCAAAGAATATGGGTACTGGTTACTTTATAGTAGGGTGACCAGATATCCCGATTTTATAGGGAGAGTCCTGATATTTGGAGCGTTTTCTTATACAGATGCCAATTACCCCCCATCCCCATCCCTATTTTTCACACTTGCTGTCTGGTCTACCTACTTTATATACAGGATTAACTGTAACATGCGTCTTCCCTTGCACATTTTATCACACGCTCTGGGATTGGTAAAGTTCTTTTCAGAATTAATCCCTGTACATACCATGCTTTGTTCACATGCTTCTTATACACAACATATTTTATAAGTTTCCTCCCTATCTGCTTATTGTCCTTCAACAGATCTTTCATTGTTACCACTGCTACATTTTACTGAGTTATTTTTACAGCTTATCTTCTCCCTTGTCCTTGGTAACTGAGGCCTACTCACACCAAGTTATGACTACACAGTGTCATCTGAAAACTTTATCAGCAATGATTTTATATTTCCTTTCAGGTCATTAATAAAAATGTTAAATATAATAGGCTGAAGAACCAATTTCTATAATACCACACTAGAAATTCACCCATTTGATGATTCCCTATTTACAATTATATTTTGAGACCCATCATTTAGTCAGCTTTTAATCCATTTAATGTGTGCAGTGTTAATTTGATATCATTCTGGTTTTTTATCTAAATGTCATGGTACCAAGTCAAATGCCTTACAGAAGTCCAAGTATATTACATCAATAATATTCCCTTTATCAACCAAACTTGTAATCTCATCAAAAGAATCTATCTACTTAGTTTGGCAGGATGTATTTTCCATAAACCCACGTTGATTGGTATTAATTATGTTACCCTCCTTTAATTCTTTATTAATCATACCCCAGGGTCTAAAACTTAGACACTTAAGAAATGTTTAAAGCAAACAGTAAGGTTCTGACTGAGCTAAGGCTCCTACAGCATTAGGTAGAAGTCAAGTGGGAGTTTCATGGATTGCAGTAATGCTGAGCATGGGTTACTCCTGGGGGCATTCTGTGCCAAAAAAAAAATCTGCACCAAAAAAATAAAAATTCTGCACACATTTTAAAATTCTGCAAAATTCTGCACATTTTATTTGTCAAAATAACACTACATAATCAAACCAGTTTCAATTATTTTGGTAATTTATTTCAAAATACCTGCCAGCAAGTATGTCTGGCACAAATGCAATGCACAAATTTTCCCCCAGGAGTAGAGAGTTAAAGAAATCCCTACAACAACCCAGTTCCTGTTTCTCTGCCTGCTTACCACCCCCACCCAGAGCCCTGCCAGCAGCCAGACACCCACAACCTCTCTCCCCGCACAGCCCAGCCATGGCACTCCCCCAGCCAATATACCCAACTCCCCGAGCCCAGTCGTGCCCCCCCTGGGCCAGATACCTGCACCCCCTCCCCCCAGACCCTAACCACAAGGTGTAATAACCTTAGTCCCAGATTTGGACCTTAGCGTCCAAAATATGGGGGTTAGCATGAAATCCTCCAAGCTTAGTTACCTGCTTGGACCTGGTACCTGCTGCCACCACCCAAAAAATTAGAGTGTTTTGGGGCACTCTGGTCCCCCTGAAAAACCTTTCCTGGGGACCCCAAGACCCAAATCCCTTGAGTCTCACAACAAAGGGAAATAATCCTTTTTCCCTTCCCCCCTCCAGGTGCTCCTGGAGAGATACACAGACACAAGCTCTGTGAATCCAAACAGAGTGAATCTCCCTCTCTGTTCCCAATCCTGGAAACAAAAAGTACTTTCCTATTCCCCCAGAGGGAATGCAAAATTAGGCTAGCAATCCAACACACAGATCTCCCCGATTTCTTCCTCCCACCAATTCCCTGGTGAGTACAGACTCAATTTCCCTGAAGTAAAGAAAAACTCCAACCGGTCTTAAAAGAAAGCTTTATATAAAAAGAAAGAAAAATACATACAAATGTTCTCTCTGTATTAGATGATACAACACAGGGTCAATTGCTTAAAAGAATATTGAATAAACAGCCTTATTCAAAAAGAATACAAATCAAAGCACTCCAGCACTTATATTCATGCAAATACCAAAGAAAAGAAACCATATAACTTACTATCTGATCTCTTTGTCCTTACACTTAGAAACAGAAGATTAGAAAACAGAACTACTTCTCCAAAGCTCAGAGAAATCAGGCAGCCAGAAAACAAAGACTCAGACACACAATTCCCTCCACCCAAAGTTGAAAAAATCCGGTTTCCTGATTGGTCCTCTGGTCAGGTGCTTCAGGTGAAAGAGACATTAACCCTTAGCTATCTGTTTATGACACGCCCCCCAAATTGCAGACAGTGGGGAAGCTCACTGGCGGCGATTTCCTTCTAGAACTTTAAAATAAACAGATTACTACAACACATGCACCTTTACATATACTACTAAGTATATAACTAACAGACTTCTACATTTTAAGAACACTTTTTAACTACTGAATTCTGGGAAACTCTCACGGGAGAGTGCATCAGCTACTTTGTTAGAAGCTCCTGTGATGTGTTGAATTTCAAAATCAAAATCTTGGAGAGCTAAACTCCAACGAAGAAGTTTTTTGTTGTTCCCCTTGGCAGTATGAAGCCACTTTAGTGCAGCATGGTCAGTTTGTAGTTGGAACCGCCGTCCCCAAACATATGGGCGTAGCTTTTCCAGGGCGTACACAATGGCATAGCATTCCTTTTCACTGACTGACCAGTGACTTTCCCTCTCAGACAGTTTTTTGCTGAGAAACACGACAGGATGGAAGTTGTGATCTGTTGCTTCCTGCATGAGCACTGCTCCTATACCACGCTCAGATGCATCCGTGGTTACTAGGAATGGCTTGTCAAAGTCCGGGGCCCTGAGCACAGGGTCAGACATGAGCGTTGCCTTAAGTTGGGTAAAGGCCGTTTGACACTCATCAGTCCACTTAACTGCATTTGGCTGGGTCTTTTTGGTCAGGTCGGTCAGTGGGGCAGCGATTTGGCTGTAGTGTGGTACAAATCGCCTGTAGTATCCGGCCAAGCCTAAGAAGGATTGGACCTGCTTCTTTGACTTTGGGACAGGCCACTTTTGGATAGCATCCACCTTGGCCTGTAGGGGGTTTATGGTTCCTTGACCCACCTGGTGCCCCAGGTAAGTCACTTTGTTTTGGCCTATTTGACACTTTTTGGCCTTAACAGTTAGTCCTGCCTGCCTGATGCGCTCAAAGACCTTTTCCAGGTGTAGTAGGTGTTCGGGCCAGGAGTCTGAAAAAATGGCCACATCATCGAGGTAGGCAACTGCAAATTCTCCCAGTCCAGCTAGTAGACCATCTACCAGCCTCTGGAAGGTGGCGGGTGCATTTCGAAGGCCGAAAGGAAGGACATTGAATTCATACACCCCCGCATGGGTGACGAATGCTGACCTCTCCTTGGCAGGTTCATCTAGCGGTACTTGCCAGTACCCCTTGGTTAAGTCTATTGTAGAGATGAACTGGGCACGTCCCAACTTTTCCAATAGCTCATCGGTGCGGGGCATTGGATAGTTGTCCGGACGAGTTACCGCATTTAGCTTACGGTAGTCCACGCAAAAGCGTATTTCCCCATCTGGTTTGGGTACCAGAACCACTGGAGATGCCCATGCACTGGTAGATGAGCGGATTATACCCATCTGTAGCATGTTCTGGATCTCCCGTTCTATAGCAGCTTGGGCATGAGGAGACACTCGGTAGGGTGGGGTTCTGATTGGGTGAGCATTACCTGTATCAATGGAGTGGTATGCCCGTTCAGTCCGTCCTGGGGTGGCTGAGAACCATGGGGCGAAGCTAGTGCACAGCTCCTTGATTTGTTGCCGCTGCAGACGTTCCAGGGTGGTTGAGAGGTTCACCTCTTCCATGCCACCGTCTTTTTTCCCGTCGTAGTAGACACCGTCAGGCCACTCAGCATCCTCTCCCTGGACTGTAAACTGACAAACCTGTAAGTCTCTGGAATAGAAAGGCTTGAGAGAATTAACATGGTACACTTTAGGCTTTAGTGAGGAATTGGGAAATGCTATGAGGTAGTTTACAGCTCCCAGGCGCTCTTGGACCGTGAATGGCCCTTCCCATGATGCTTCCATCTTATGGGCCTGTTGCGCCTTCAAGACTATAACCTGGTCTCCTACCTTGAAGGACCGATCTCTGGCATGTCTGTCATACCAGGCCTTTTGCTCTTCTTGAGCATTCTTTAGGTTCTCTTTAGCAAGGGCTAAAGAGTGTCGGAGGGTGCTTTGTAGGTTGCTTACAAAGTCCAGAATGTTAGTTCCTGGAGAAGGCGTAAACCCCTCCCATTGCTGCTTCACCAACTGTAATGGCCCCTTAACCTCGTGACCATACACAAGTTCAAATGGTGAAAACCCTAAACTGGGATGTGGTACAGCCCTGTAGGCAAACAGCAACTGCTGCAACACTAGGTCCCAATTATTGGAGAATTCGTTGGTGAATTTTCGTATCATGGCCCCCAAAGTTCCATTGAACCTTTCAACCAGGCCATTGGTTTGATGGTGGTACGGGGTGGCAACCAAGTGATTCACCCCATGAGTTTCCCACAGTTTTTCCATGGTCCCTGCCAGGAAATTAGACCCTGAATCTGTAAGGATGTCAGAGGGCCAACCTACCCTGGCAAAGATGTCTGTTAGGGCCAGGCACACAGTGTTAGCCCTGGTGTTGCCTAGAGCTACTGCTTCTGGCCATCGGGTAGCAAAGTCCACTAAAGTCAGTACGTACTGCTTTCCTCTGGGCGTCTTTTTTGGGAAAGGGCCCAGAATATCCACAGCTACTCGCTGAAATGGGACCTCAATTATGGGGAGTGGCTGGAGAGGGGCCTTGACCTGGTCTTGAGGCTTTCCCACTCTTTGGCATACCTCACAAGACCGGACATACTTGGCAACGTCCTTGCCCATCCCCTCCCAGTGGAAGGACTTCCCCAACCGGTCCTTGGTTCTGTTCACCCCAGCATGGCCACTGGGATGATCATGGGCTAAGCTTAAGAGCTTCCCCCGGTACTTAGTTGGAACCACCAACTGTTTTTGCGGCTGCCATTCTTCCCGGTGTCCACCAGAAAGAATTTCCTTGTATAAAAGTCCTTGGTCTATAACAAACCGGGATCGATTAGAAGAGCTGAGAGGCGGTGGGGTGCTCCGTGCTGCCGCCCAAGCTTTCTGAAGGCTGTCATCCGCTTCCTGCTCAGCCTGGAACTGTTCCCTTGAGGCTGGGGTCACCAGTTCTTCCTCAGACTGTGGACTTGGGCTTGGTCCCTCTGGAAGCGATGTAGGTGATGGGGTTGTTTCCGTTGCTGGTGTACCGCTCTCCGCTGGTGCACCTGAGGGTATTTCAGGCTCTGGCTGAGCCTTTTGGGTATGGCTGTCTTTTGCTTCTGCCAGTTTTGGCTCGCTGGCGCCCTCTGGCGTTGAGTTTGAAGATGTGGTTGCACTTGCTGGTGCTGGTTGCTGTTCCAGTTCCGGGCCTGGGACTGGAGATGCTGTGGCTGTTTCAGTGGTAGGCATGGAATCCGGGTCCACTACCTCTGTCTGGGTCTCTGGTAACACAGACGGGGCCTCTGTGGACGGTTCAGGAACAGGAATGGGTCTGGAAGCTTGCCTGCTTTGGCTACGTGTAACCATTCCCACTCTCTTGGCCCGCCTCACCTGGTTGGCCAAGTCTTCCCCCAGTAGCATGGGGATAGGATAATTGTCATAGACTGCAAAAGTCCACATTCCTGACCAGCCTTTGTACTGGACAGGCAGTTGAGCTGTAGGCAAATCTACAGCTTGTGACATGAAGGGGTAAATTGTAACTTTGGCCTTTGGGTTGATGAATTTGGGGTCAACGAAGGATTGGTGGATAGCTGACACTTGTGCCCCCGTGTCTCTCCATGCAGTAACCTTCTTTCCGCCCACTCTCAAATTTTCCCTTCGCTCCAAGGGTATTTGAGAGGCATCCGGGCCTGGGGATCTTTGGTGTGATGGTGGTGTAATGAATTGCACTCGCATGGTGTTCTTGGGACAGTTGGCCTTGATATGTCCCAGTTCATTACACTTAAAGCATCTTCCATCTGATGGGTCACTGGGCCGAGGTGAGTTACTGGAGACTGGTGAGGTTGAAGGGTAGGGTATCTGTGGCTTTACTTGGGTGGTATGTGGGGTCTTTGGCTGTCCTCGGTTGTAGGGTTTATGGTCTGTGTGCCCCCTGGGGTAATCGTTCCCCTTGACAGTAGCTTTCTTGCTTTCTGCCAGTTCCATCCATTTGGCTCCAATCTCCCCCGCCTCAGCGATATTTTTGGGATTTCCATCTTGTATGTACCGTGTGATGTCTTCAGGAACACCATCCAAGAACTGCTCCATTTGTATGAGGAGGTTCAGTTCTTCCAAGGTTTGAATGTTGTTTCCTGTTATCCAGGCCTCATAGTTTTTTGCAATGTAGTAGGCGTGTTTGGGAAATGACACCTCTGGTTTCCACTTTTGGGTTCTGAAACGCCGACGGGCATGATCTGGGGTTATCCCCATTCTGTATCTGGCCTTGGTTTGAAAAAGTTTATAGTCATTCATTTGCTGCTTAGGCATTTCAGCTGCCACCTCTGCTAAAGGTTCACTGAGCTGTGACCTCAATTCTACCATGTACTGGTCTTCGGGAATGCTGTACCCAAGACAGGCTCTTTCAAAATTTTCCAAGAAGGCCTCGGTGTCATCACCTGCCTTGTAGGTGGGAAATTTCCTGTGCTGTGGAGCAATATTTGGCGCCGGGTTGTTAGGGTTGGCTGGCACATGCAGCCCAGCTTTTGCCAAGTCCAGTTCATGTTTTCTCTGTTTTTCCTTCTCTTCATGTTGTTTTTCCATTTCTTTTTGTTGTTTTTCCATTTCTTTTTGGTGTTTTTCCATGTCTCGGCGGTGGGCCGCCTCTTCTTCTTCTTGCTTCCTTCTGTGGGCCAACTCTTCTTCTGCTTGTTTCCTTCGGTAGGCCACCTCTTCTTCTTCTAGTTTTCTTTTGTGTGCTGCCTCTTGGGCTGCCTGTTCTCTTTGGAAGGCTGCCAGTTTCATGCTTTCTTCCTTTTCTTTTATCTCCATCTTTTTTTGTTTTATTTCCAGTTGTCGCCTGTGTTCAGCTTCTTTGATTTGTTCTTCGGCGTCGATTTTTGCCTTAGAAGTCATGGTTCCTGTTTTCTTGTGTTGGGGTGCCCTCCGGTGTTTATCTTCTGAACTGCAGGTTCTGTTGCCTCCTGAAGTCTGCCTAGCAACAGTGCTTTTTCCTTTTCTTTCTCTAGCTAATGTTCAATGAAGGGAAACCAGAAAAACCACTTTATTTGCATGCCTATAAGTGCTGGTACTTGCCTCCTAATGGGAGGGCTATTGCATGACAAAAGACCCTCAACAGTCTCTTAATGGCTTCTCGCTTAACATGCAAGCCACAAACTGCCAGAGAGAGCAGAAAAAAAAATTCTCTCTGGTTCCCTTTTAAAACCAACTGTTTCTCTCTGCTAAAAAGCCCTTAGCAGAGAAAAGAAAAATATAATATTTCTACTGGCTTCTGGATTCTGTCTATATCCCACCGCTGCCACCATGTAATAACCTTAGTCCCAGATTTGGACCTTAGCGTCCAAAATATGGGGGTTAGCATGAAATCCTCCAAGCTTAGTTACCTGCTTGGACCTGGTACCTGCTGCCACCACCCAAAAAATTAGAGTGTTTTGGGGCACTCTGGTCCCCCTGAAAAACCTTTCCTGGGGACCCCAAGACCCAAATCCCTTGAGTCTCACAACAAAGGGAAATAATCCTTTTTCCCTTCCCCCCTCCAGGTGCTCCTGGAGAGATACACAGACACAAGCTCTGTAAATCCAAACAGAGTGAATCTCCCTCTCTGTTCCCAATCCTGGAAACAAAAAGTACTTTCCTATTCCCCCAGAGGGAATGCAAAATTAGGCTAGCAATCCAACACACAGATCTCCCCGATTTCTTCCTCCCACCAATTCCCTGGTGAGTACAGACTCAATTTCCCTGAAGTAAAGAAAAACTCCAACCGGTCTTAAAAGAAAGCTTTATATAAAAAGAAAGAAAAATACATACAAATGTTCTCTCTGTATTAGATGATACAACACAGGGTCAATTGCTTAAAAGAATATTGAATAAACAGCCTTATTCAAAAAGAATACAAATCAAAGCACTCCAGCACTTATATTCATGCAAATACCAAAGAAAAAAAACCATATAACTTACTATCTAATCTCTTTGTCCTTACACTTAAAAACAAAAAATTAGAAAACAGAACTACTTCTCCAAAGCTCAGAGAAATCAGGCAGCCAGAAAACAAAGACTCAAACACACAATTCCCTCCACCCAAAGTTGAAAAAATCCGGTTTCCTGATTGGTCCTCTGGTCAGGTGCTTCAGGTGAAAGAGACATTAACCCTTAGCTATCTGTTTATGACAAGGCCCTTCCTTGCCTAGATCCCGCACCCCTCCCCCAAGAGCCCAACTGTGCCCCCCCCCCCAGACAACCGCCCCAGAGCCCAGGGATCCAAAGGGAGAAACAGCCTGATGCTTGGTCCCAGGCTTGCATGGAGTTTCCTGCATGCCACCATCTCCTTCCCTCAGGGCATGC
Organism: Gopherus flavomarginatus; assembly: GCF_025201925.1. Taxonomy (NCBI): domain Eukaryota; kingdom Metazoa; phylum Chordata; order Testudines; family Testudinidae; genus Gopherus; species Gopherus flavomarginatus. Next base: position 21,953,382 of record NC_066627.1, read on the forward strand.
TGGGAACTGCAGCTGCCACTGCTAGGAACCTTCTAGTTCCCAGTCCCTCCCTCTCCCACTGAGCAGTGTCTTCTATGCGCAAGCTGGGCTCTGCTGTGTCCAGTGGTCCCTAGTGGCAGCCAGCAGCACTGCAGCCCATTTTTGTGGGGGGAAAGGAAATTCTGTACGCATAATGTTAACTTCTGCAAAATTCTGCATTGCACAGTGGTGCAGAATTCCTCCAGGAGTAATGGGGACTTAGGTGCCACCTTCTGGAATGTTTTACACACCTACATTGCTTCATGGATCACATCCTAGTTTTTTTCTTTTTCTCAGAGGAACATCATACAAACCCTAGACAGATTTAGGACAACATCTTTAAACAAAGCATAACTCAAATCCAGACCAGCCTGAAGATTCACTGGTGCACACAGTACTCCTAAAACCTGCTGCCTGATTGCTTCCAGCCACCTTTCTTTTCTATTTACATGTTCCAAGGTGGTTTCCCGAAAGGTAACAAGCTGCAGCTATTTCTAGGATCTGCTGGTTAACCCTTCCCTCACTGCCTATAACCCTCACCACGAATCTTGGGGCTTTCCGTCCCTGCTATCATCCTTGACTTTTAAGTCTTCAGAGGCATAATATGCCCTAACACAAAAGACACATACCCAGTAATGCAGGAGTTTGAGAAACCCAAGGAATATACAGGCCACTTTGCAAAGGGAAAGTGCCCCAAACAAAGAGGCCTTACAGGGATTCAAGGGTATGTTAAGCACATTCCTCTAAATTTGTCACAAATTACAGTTAAGTGCCTCCCTCAGAATGCTGCTTTAGGAAACTTAATGCATTGGGCTGTCTGGGGAGCTGAGCAGAGCATAACCGTTTGAACCCCATTGCTGACAGGTGTGGAGGTAAAGGAAGGTTTAGGACTTAGCCGTGGTCTACACTACGAGTTTAAGTTGAATTTAGCAGCGTTCGATTGATTTAAACCTGCACCCGTCCACACAATGAAGCCATTTTTGTCAACTTAAAGGGCTCTTAAAATCGATTTCTGTACTCCTCCCTGATGAGGGGATTAGCGCTGAAATCTACCTTGCTGGGTTGAATTTGGGGTAGTGTGGACACAATTCGATGGTATTGGCCACTGGGAGCTATTCCACACTGCTCCATTGTGATCGCTCTGGACAGCACTCTCAACTCAGATGCACTGGCCAGGTAGACAGGAAAAGCTCCACAAACTTTTGAATTTCATTTCCTGTTTGACCAGTGTGGAGAGCTGATCAGCCACAGGTGACCAAGTAGAGCTCGTCAGCATGGGTGACCATGCAGTCCCAGAATCACAAAAGAGCTCCAGCATGGACTGAATGGGAGGTACTGGATCTGATTGCTGTAAGGGGAGAGGAATATGTGCTATCAGAACTCTGTTCCAAAAGATTAAATGCCCAAATATTTGAAAAAATCTCCAAGGACATGAAGGACAGAGGTTATAACAGGGTCCCACAGCAGTGCCACATGAAAGTTAAGGAGCTCAGGCAAGCCTACCAAAGAACCAGAGAGGCAAACGGCTGCTCCAGGTCAGAGCCCCAGACATGCCGCTTCTATGATGAGCTGCATGCCATTCTAGGAGGTGCCCCTATAACTAACCCACCCCTGTGCGTGGACTCCGTCAATGGACTCTCATGCAACAGGGGTGCGGATTTTGGGGATGAGGAAGATGATAGCACACAGAAAGCAGGTGGAGAAACCGTTTTCCCGAACAGCCAGGAACTGTTTATCACCCTGGAGCCAGTACCCTCCCAACCCACCCAAGGTGGGCTCCCGGATCTTAAAGGTGGAGAAGGGACCTCTGGTGAGTGTACCTTTGTAAATATAATACATGGTTTAAAAGCAAGCGTGTTTAATGATTAATTTGCCCTAAAGACTTGGGGTGCATTCCAGTACAGCTAGTGGAAAAGTCTGTAAACGTGTATGGGGGTGGAGTGGAAATCCTCCAGGGACATCTCATTGAAGCTCTCCTGAATATACTCCCAAAGCCTTTGCAAAAGGTTTTTAGGGAGGGCAGTCGTATTCCATCCTCCATGGTATGACACTTTACCAAGCCAGGCCAGTAGCACGCAGTCTGGAATCATTGCATAACAAAGTATGGCAGTGTATGGTCTCGGTGTTTGCTGGCATTCAAGCAACATCTGTTCTTTATCTTTCAGTGTTATCCTCAGGAGACTGATATAATTCATGGTCACCTGGTTGAAATAGGGTGATTTTATTAAGGGAACATTCAGAGGTGGCCGTTCCTGCTGGGCTATTTGCCTGTAGCTGAACAGAAATCATCCCCACTGTTAGCCACGCGGCGGGGGGAGGGGTGAAGCGATCATCCTAGAGAATTGGGTGTGGGGGGGGGGGTTTAGTTGGGTTTGTGCTGCACATTAACCTGAAAACCGGAGCCCCTCCTTTTAAATGGCCAACCCATTTAAAATGGCCAACTCAACAGGTGCTTCGCATGGGAAATGAGGGTGCTGCTGTTTGAAACCATTCCCACATATTATGAAGGTTAAAGAAGCCAAAAGACTGTGGCTTATCATGTCTGCCTGCAAGCCAAATTCTGTTGCCTGCCAGCCTGCGTGTGTCATATCTCACACCAAACCGGCAGGCCCTCAATTTAAGAGGCTATGTAATGTTAACAGCTTGGTTCACAGTGAAGGAGTCTTCACATTGTTCTCTAAAATGTGTCTTTTTAAATACTACTCTCCCTTTTTTTACTCCCACAGCTGCAAATGTTTCAACGCTCCCCTTATTATCTCCATCCCAGAGGCTAGCGAAGATTAGAAAGTGAAAAAAAAGCACTTGCAATGAAATGTTCTCTGAGCTCATGCAGTCCTCCTTCACTGAAAGAGCCCAGCAGAATGTGTGGAGGCAGACAATGGCAGAGTGGAAGAAAGCACAAAATGAATGTGAGGACAGGAAGGACGCACAAGAAGACAGGTGGCAGGATCAAGATGATAGGTGGCGTCAGCATGATGAGAGGAAGCAAGAAGCAATGCTGAGGCTACTGTAGGATCAAACTGATATGCTCTGGCATATGGCTGAGGTGTAGGAAAGGCAGCAGGAGCACAGACTGCTGCTGCAGCCCCTGTGTAACCAACCACCCTCCTCCCCAAGTTCCATTGCTCCTCACCCAGACACCCAAGAATGTGCACAAGGCACGCAACCACTCCACCCCAGAGGACTGCCCAAGCAACAGAAAGCTGGCATTCAATAAGTTTTGAAATGCAGTGTGGCCTTGTCCTTCCCTCCTCCACCACTCCACCCAGTGCTTCCCTCCTCCCTCACCCCGCCCGAGCTACCTTGGCAGTTATTCCCCCATTTGTGTGATGAATTAATAAAGAATGCATGAATTTGAAACAACAATGACTTTATTGCCTCTGCAAGCAGTGATCAAAGGTGGGGGCGGTTGGCTTACAAGGAAGTAGAGTGAACTAAGTGGACGGGTTTTCATCCAGGAGAAACAAACAGAACTTTCACACCGTAGCCTGACCAGTCATGAAACTGGTTTTCAAAGCTTCTCTAATGCGCAGTGCACCCTCCTGTGCTCTTCTAACCACCCTGGTGTCTGGCTGTGCGTAATCAGTGGCCAGGTGATTTGCCTCCACCTCCCACCCCGCCATAAACATCTCCCCCTTACTTTCACAGAGATTGTGGAGCACACAGCAAGCAATAATAACAATGGGAATATTAGTTTCGCTGAGGTCTAACCGAGTCAGTAAACTGTGCCAGCACGCTTTTAAACATCCAAATGCACATTCTACCACCATTCTGGCACTTGCTCAGCCTGTAGTTGAACAGCTCCTGACTACTGTCCAGGCTGCCTGTGTATGGCTTCAGGAGCCATGGCATTAAGGGGTAGGCTGGGTCCCCAAGGATAACTATAGGAATTTCAACATCTCCAGTGGTTATTTTCTGGTCTGGAAAGTAAGTCCATTGCTGCAGCCATTCACACAGACCAGAGTTCCTACAGATGCGAGCATCATGTACCTTTCCCAGCCATCCCACACTGATGTTGGTGAAACGTCCCTTGTGATCCACCAGTGCTTGCAGCAGCATTGAAAAGTACCCCTTTCGGTTTAGGTACTGGCTGCCTTGGTGCTCTGGTCCCAAGATAGGGATATGCGGATAGGGATAGGGATCTGCGGATGTGGATAGGGATATACGTTCCCCATCTATCACCCCACCACAGTTAGGGATCCCATTTCAGCAAAGCCATTCACTATGACCTGCACATTTCCCAGAGTCACTACCCTTGATAGCAGCAGATCAGTGATCACGTTGGCTACTTGGATCACAGCAGCCCCCACAGTAGATTTGCCCACTCCAAATTGTTATAAAATTGGATGGGTGGGGTTCTGTGGCCTGCCTTGTGCAGGAGGTCAGACTAGATGATCAGATTGGTCCCTTCTGACCTATGAGTCTATGAGTCTATGATTCCTGACTGACCGGTAGCTGTCTGGCATTGCAAGCTTCCAGAGGGCTATCACCACTAGCTTGTGAACTGTGAGGACTGCTCTCATCCTGGTATTCTTGCGCTTCAGGGCAGGGGAAAGCAAGTCACAAAGTTCCATGAAAGTGCCTTTACGCATGCAAAAGTTTCACAGCCACTGGGAATCATCCCAGACCTGCAACACTATGCGGTCCCACCAGTCTGTGTTTGTTTCCCGGGCCCAGAATCGGCGTTCCACAGCATGAACCTGCCCCATTAACACCATGATGTCCAAATTGCCAGGGCCCGAGCTTTGAGAGAAGTCTGTGTCCATGTCCTCATCACTCTCGTCACCACGCTGCCGTCACCTCCTCACCTGCTTTTGAAGTTTCTGGTGCTGCATATACTGCAAGATAATGTGCTTGGTGTTTACAGTGCTCACAACTGCCGCGGTGATCTGAGCGGGTTCCATGCTTGTTGTGGTATGGCGTCTGCAGGAGAGCAGAATGGCAGCGTAAGTTGTCATTTGATGATGACAGTTTGCAGTCCTACTGCACTGTCTGCTGCCAGCAGCACCCAGGACACAACAGCGGCGGCTGAGCTGAGTGGGCTGCACACTTGCCGTGGTATGGTGTCTTCATGGAAAAAAGGTGTGAAACAATTGTCTGCTGTTGCTCTCACGGAGGGAGGGGTGACTGACAACATGGCTTACAGGGTTGGCTTACAGGGAATTAAAACCAACAAAGGGGGCGGGTTTGCATCAAGGAGAAACACACACAACTGTCACACTGAAGCCTGGCCAGTCATTAAACTGGTTTTCAAAGCCTCTGTGATGCGCAGCGTGCCTTGCTGTGCTCTTCTAATCGCAAACAGCCTAGTCAGCAAACAGCACCAGCAAGCTTTTAAACCTCCAAAGGCACATTCTATCACCGTTCTGCACTTGCTCAGCCTATAGTTGAACTGCTCCTTACTACTGTTCAGGCTTCATGAACCATGGGAGCAAGGGGTAGGCTCGGGTAGGTGTGACTGCGCAGTGCTGCCGGCTGGAAGAGCAGCCTGAGGCAGAAGCCTCCAGTTCGCATGGTATTCCAGGCAGGACTGAATCTTCATGAGACATAACTTAAAGAAGAGAATGACCTGGAGCACTCTCATTTATGTCCAGGCGGAGGTGCCCCTGATAGACCTCACCGAGGTCTGCCAGGAGCACCCACGTCTGTCCAGGCACCCCTTACCTACCTCACCGAGGTCGGCCGGGGCACCCAGGAGATGACGACGACGGCTAGTAGTTGTACTTCTGCCGCGAAGGCAAAGAGCTGCTGCTGTGTAGCAATGCAGTACTGCATCTGCCAGCAGCACCCAGGAGACGTATGGTGATGGTGAGCTGATGGGCTCCATGTTTGCCATGGTATGTTGTCTGCACGGGTAATGCAGGAAAAAAGGCGAGAAATGATTGTTTGCCGTTGCTTTCATGGAGGGATTGGGGTGGGGGCTGACAACATGTACCTAAAATCACCCGCGACAATGTTTTTGTCCCATTGGGCATTGGGAGCTCAACACAGAATTCCAATGGGCAATGGAGATTGCGGGAACTGTGGGATAGCTAACCACAGTGCAATGCTGCGAAAGTTGATGTTAGCCTCGGTACTGTGAATGCACTCTGCCGACTTAATGTGCTTAGTGGGGACACACACAATCGACTGTATAAAAGCGACCTAATTTCGTAGTGTAGACATACCCTTAGTGTTAAGGTAATCTGTGGGGCAACACTCCAGGGCGTGTCAAAGTGCGCACTGTCCCTTTAAGAATAAGAGAAAGGTGGAGAAAGCGGGTTGACAGTATAGAATGCGCAAGCGCAAACGACAACGCTAGAGACTTATTTGACAATGAGGAAAATGTCACGCGCACGCGCACTTCCCAATAAGTGGAGCGCAGATAAGAGGGAACTTATTTCGCGAAGCAGTCAGTGTGGTGTGGTGCACGCGCCCCGTGTGCCGAGAAACCGGGTTCCTCCAGGTGAGTTTTCTGGCGCTGCCGGAAGTGTCCGGAGAAAGCCGAGCCGAGCTGAGCTGAGCCTCCTGTGCTGTGTCGCCGGCCTCACCCACTGCGGGCACCATGGAGCCGGGCGCCTGAGGGCGGAGCGGTGCCCTGCCCCCGACATGCCAGCCGGGTCCATCGGCGCAGGTAACTGGCCCTCCCCTCCGGGCGGGCAGCGACGGACCCTGGGCGCCCTTGCGGGGAGGGAGCGGGCTGGGCCGGACCACACCGCGGCAGCTCCCCTGGGGAGGCCCGGGCCGCGGGCGGGCCGTGTCCGTGCTCGGGCTGCGGGCGCCGCGGTGGCTGCAGGCCCTGGCCGAGTAGAGGGGCTGCGGCCGGCTGCCCCAGGGCGGGCTCGGCAGGCTGGGCCCGGCCCTGCGCGGGGTGGCTGCGGGGTGTCGCCTGCTGGCCGCACCGAGAGGTGCCAGCTCGAGGGGCGCGGCTCCCGCCGCAGCGAGCGGTGTTCCCTCACTCCTGGGCCCGGCCCATCTCCGGAGGCAGCGCCTGTCCTGGGCACCCTGCTGGCCGCTGCCTACCGGGGGCGGCGGGGCAGGTCCGCTGTGATCCCGGCGAAGCAGCGGGCTCAGGAGCGGGTTCCTGGGGACTGACGGGGGGTGGCGATTCTCGGCGGCCTCCTGTAGGCAGCGCGGGCAGCTGCCTACATCTCGGGCACGTTGGCAAATGCCTGAACTAGAGGTTATGGTTTAGGCTGAAGTGATACAGTGAGAGCAAGACGGTGGTGAACAGAAAAGTGCCCTTGGATGAAGCATGAGGCAACGAACTAGAAAGGGGTTTGAACAGATTATTAGGAGTCAGGGTTTAGCCTTCGGTTGATTTATAATATAAAACTGCCGTTGGAGAGAACCTGGGAATTGCCAGACACCATCACCCTCTTTGGTTAGGCCTTGGGCCAGCACTACTTGGGAAACCCAGGTGCCCCATGACCCAAGCTGCTGCAAGGGTGCTTGCTCTGAATTCTGCTGTGGGAAAGGAACTCCATCTTTTATATTCACTCCAGACTATTAAGTGTTATTAATGTGAAGATTTGCCTTAACTTGCTATTAAAAGAGAGGGAGCTTTCTCTCTGTCTCCCCCTGTTCACAGCTCCTTGATTGCTGCAAGTTGGAGTACAGTGTATATTGATGGAGCAAGGAATGTTTCTGTTACTTTCCCCTCTCATTAGATTTCCCTGGTGAAGAACTTCAGTGCCTGCCTCTGTTGTTGCTGCTCAGGAAAATTCTTTTTCTACTGTATTTTCCACTACATGCATCGATGAAATGGGCTGTAGCCTATGAAAGCTTATGCTCAAATAAATGTTAGTCTCTAAGGTGCCACAAGTACTCCTGTTCTTTCATGACTGTTGATTTTCACAGCTGATATTCAGAACTGTTAGTATCAGTGTACTCTGCTATTGTATGGCAAAGTTATGAGAATGGCAGAAGCATGGAAGGTGACTGTAGACTAGATAGTATTGAGATTAACTCCAAATTTTCAGGTAATATTTTTACTTCAAGGTCCCAGAGACACAAGATGAGGTTTTCATCTCAATACTAAAAACGAGAGACAGAAGGAATGTTGCAGCTGGTTTATAAAGAATTGGGATTAGTGACTCATGAATGGCCAAAGTGCTATCTACAGAAATTTAGCCTACCTATTAATAGCCAAGTGCTCATTCTTTTGTGGCTGATTTATAAGATTTTCCCCCCGCCCCCGATCTTTCTTTGAAGGTTCTAGTGGAACAAGCTGGAGTGGCTCAGCTGAACTCAGCCAATCCTGTTAGAGATGAAGTGGTCTCTCTTCATCATTGCTTCCTGATACATCTAGGAGATTGGACTGGAGGGTACAAGTCACAGTCCTAGAGCTTAAAGCCAGAAGGAACCACCAAAGCGTCTAGTCTGATGTCTTGTGTAGCACAGGTCACCAACACCACCCAGCTAGGGTGACCAGATAGCAAGTGTCAAAAATCGGGACAGGAGGTGGGGGGGTAATAGGTGCCTGTGTGAGAAAAAGACCCAAAAATCAGGATTGTCCCTATAAAATTGGGATATCTGGTCACCCTACACTCAGCACCTGCACACTAAACCCAACAGCTGAAATCAGACAAAATTATCGTGGCCCTCAGGAGACTAGACTGTTATGTGCCACATGTGGAGAATAGGAGGGACTAAGGTGCACCAGTGCCTTACGGCCCTGTCAGTAGTTGGGAAATGTTTAAGTAAGGCATACTCAGATAATCCTGGCAAGTGACCCACATGCACATACTGCAGAAGAAGATGAAACCTCCAAAGTCGCTGTCGATCTGGCCTGGGGCAAAATTTTCCTCCTGACCCCACATATGGCAATCAGTTAGGTCCTGAGTATGTGAGCAAGAACTGGCCAGCCAAGCACCTGAGAGAGAATACTTGGTGCCATCTCAGAGCCCTGACCCTCCGTGTCCAATGTCCCATCTCTGGCAGTGGCCATCCATGTTGCTTCAGAGGAAGGAGATTAAAACAAACAAACCTAGAATACATGGGGGTGGAGGGGAGGAATCCCTTCCTGATCCCTGCAGGTAGCTTTTAGGCATATAAGACATAAACTGGAAGTAAGCTTCAAGGCTGCTGAGGCTTGCCCCCTACCATCAGAAGCAACCATGTCATTCAGTCACACTCTTAATTGACAGAGAGATGAAGGTGGTAGGGAGAAATGTGGTGGCTTGACTTATAAATGGGAGAGCAAAACAAGACAAGGGATAGAATTTTCCATACTGATGTCACTTAGGAATCTAAGTCCCATTAACATTCAACAAGACTTAGGCCTTGTCTGTTTATTACATCAACTTAGCTATATTGTTCGGGTCTGTGGAAAAATGTTATGCCCTAAGCACCACAGTTAGGTCAATCTAACCCCCGGTGTAGATGTGCTAGGTTGATAGAATTCTTTTGTCGACCTAGCTACTGCCTCTTGGAGAGGTGAATTAACTACATCATGAGACAACCTCCTTCTGTCAATGTAGGATGCGCTTACAGTATAGCAGGATAGTTGCAGTGTGCAGCTGTAGTGTAGACATGCCCTTAGGCTTCTAGATGCAGAAACAACATCTCCTGTGACAGTAAATGCAGTTTCTAAAGGGGCAGATTCCAGCACTTTAAAGAGGTAGTTAAAGTGGAATTGAAAGGAGGTGGGAAATAAAATTAAAAAGGAGAGAAGAGACTCCCTTCTTTTGGAATAAAATCTTCCAGAGTGTATCCGAGCTCTCCAAAAGTTTGTAGCAGGGACTCCCAAACTTCCACCATCCTGACTTCAGGATTTAGTCTTGCACATCTGCCAGCTGACTTTCATTCTGTATCTACTCTAGCGTCAATGTCGTCACCCCCCTGAAGCTTCGGAAGGCTTTGCCTCTCTGTCCCAGTGGAATTCAGGCAGTTCCACGTGTCCTAATATTTTGTCCTCCTATAGGGATTTTAATTGAGGATGTCAAATCATTTTGCAAACCATGTTAAATCTCCCAGCCCTCCTATGGTGCAGGTATGCACTAGTATCCCATTTTACAGAGACTAGACACTGCATTTGAAATTCGTGATCTTAGTTCAGGTTCCTAAATAAAGATGAACTTTAAGTGGTTTGATTTGGAAGCTGAATGCCTGTAAAGTCCACTGAAGTAATTGGATATTGTGCGTGCTCACAGCACCTGTGGAAACCAGGCCACTTTTTTTTTAAAGCTAAGTACCTTATAGATTTAGGAGCCAGCTTGAGTTAGCCAGAGTTGAAGACTTTGGCCACAGTTGGTTGCCCAAGGCCTGTCAGAGCAGGGAATAAAACCCAAATCTCTTGATTTTTCTGGTGTGTGTGTGTGTGGTGGTGGGGTTTTTTTTCTTGTTTTTTTTAATATAGAGACTTCTCTCGCAAGAACTGCAAGAGCATGAAATCAGTATTTTATGCTTGCTAAAAAGCAGTTGGGAAGTCTAGTTTTCAACTGACAAAACATTAAGTTCTGATTGCAGTGGTTTCTAAGATAACAGCCACTAAAATCATGCCAGAATTTAAATGGATGTGGAGGAAGCAAGATGAAAATCCAAATGACCTATTCTATTAAAATATTTTAATAGATCCCCAGTTTTAATAAAGCTAAACAAAAATATTTTAACTTCAAAACCTCTCAATTGCTCCACTAAACAAAGTTGTTTGTACCTCCTCTGTAGTTCCCTGTGAAATTTGAGAGGATGTTTTTTGTTCTGTGCTTCTTCTGAGGACATAAGCACTTCCTGTTTCCAAATTTGAGAGGCTATGATATAGTTTAATGAAGTTAGCTGGAGGAAAATATATTTCAGATGTTTTCTCTTTAACTTTGAGTGTTAATAGCAAGTTGAATTCGAAGACAGCTGTGATTATATCACTATGAAACTTGAATATCCTCCCAAGTTTCATAGGGACAGGGCACTGGAGTACAACTTTTAACTGTTGTTTTGGACCAGTTTTAGTGGTTTTATAAAGTTAAAATTCAAGAACACACCAAAATATATTAAAAAAAAAAAATTGTGTGTGTAAAATGTATATTTTGAAGTCTCATCTCTGTCAACTTGCCATGGCTATAAACCATTTACAAATGCTTTATTGATCAGTAAACTCTTCCAGGCAATGGTCTTAGAGGAAGTCTCTTTCCGGTAATCAATCTTTCTGACACTTTTTTGAGCACTATAAAATTGTCCATATATGTATGGAATCTGAAAATCGTGTCTCTCGAATCTGACATAAGATCTTTTTCAGCATCAGAGCAAGTTCTGTTAGGCTTTTTGGATACTAAAGCACAAACTGTTTTGGAAATAGTTTATTCTAATTAGAAGCCCAACAAGCAGTAACAATCTTTACTTCTCTTGAGTGGCAGTTGAATGTGAAAGTCTTTCCTGTTTTGAAAATTTCTAGAAGGAAATTTCTAATCTGACCAATGCAGCCAAATGTCCCACAGCTAAGTGTAAGCGGGGGCAAATGCGTTGTCATACAGGCTTTTAAGAAATACCATGAGATTGAATCCATGTAACCAAATAACCACAGGAGTCAGGAAAACCAAACTCTACTGAGCTTTTTTTTTTTTTTTTTTGACAAGACTGACCAAAACAAACTTCTTGCATAATAAGACCAAAAAATTCTGATATGTAGCCCTTATTAGATGCACATAAACTTCCACATCCTTAAGATCAGGCAGTCAGCTGTGAGTACAAAGCACCGGCGAAGGCCCTGCCCTTTCTTGATTCCTGTCCTGCTTCCAGGACTGTCCTTTACCCACACACAGCAAAGTTACTTCCTTCCCTTGTACATTCCTTCCCTTCATCCCTGGAAGATGATGGGCGAAATCAAGCCAAAAACTGCTGCTACTTTTCTCTGGTGCTAGGGAGGATGGAGCCAGTCATGGGAGGCTGCAACTTGCTGGTGGTGTCGCTCCTAGGTTTGGTTATCCTATGCCCCATGATGGATTTTCAGAATAATCAGGATTTGGGATTTCCTGTCTTTCCTCCAAAGCTGGCACACTGATTACATAGGCCATGTGTACATGTGAATTTTTTCAGTGTAACCTAAGGTGTGACTTTAAACTGATATAGTTGTACTGGTGTAACACCTCCACCCAGTGTGTGGGCACACTTACTGTGGTATGAGTCCTTTTTGTGGGGAGGAGGGTTACCATATGTTGCTTGTGAAGAAGTTTAAGCTAAAATGAAAAAAAGCACTGTTCTACTAGGCTACTTGTCCATATGGGATTTACCAGAATAACGCTCTATCCATTACTGTGGTATCTGAGAGACTGTAATTATTCCCCATAACACACCTATGAGGTAGGAAAGTACACCAAAACAGTCTCTGCATCGGGTCTCCATCTGTCAGAAATAGGTGTTGCTAAGTGACTTGTCCAAGGTCCCTCACAAAGTGTGTGGCAAAGCAAGGGATGAACCCAAGGGCTTGTCTACATCACAAAGTTGCAGCGCTGGTGAGGGGGTTACAGCGCTGCAACTTAGGAGGTGTACACATCTGCAGGGCATCACCAGCGCTGCAACTCCGTTTGCAGCGCTGGCCGTACTCCCATTTTGTCTCGGGTGTAGAGGATCCAGCGCTAGTAATCAAGTGTAGACACTTACCAGCGCTTTTCTTGACCTCCGTGGAATAAGCAGGTATCCCAGCATACCTGAGGAAGCCTCTCCTTCAAGCAGGTCTCTTTCCCTGCGGTTTGCAGGGGGGTCCAGGGAACGCGAGAGCAAACCGCGGGGAAGCTGGTCTCCTTCCCCGGTTTGCTCTCGCGTTCCCCGAACCCCCGAGCAAGCAGGTCTCCTTCCCTGCGGTTTGCAGGGGGGTTCGGGGAACGCGAGAGCAAACCGCGGGGAAGCTGGTCTCCTTCCCTGCGGTTTGCTCTCGCGTTCCCCGAAACCCCGAGCAAGCAGGTCTCCTTCCCTGCGGTTTGCTCTCGCGTTCCCCGAAACCCCGAGCAAGCAGGTCTCCTTCCCTGTGGTTTGCAAGGGGGTTTGGGGAACGCGAGAGCAAACCGCAGGGAAGCTGGTCTCCTTCCCCGGTTTGCTCTCGCATTCCCCGAACCCCCCTTGAAGCCGCCCAACAGTGCTGCAGTGTGGCCACATCTAACACCACTTGCAGCGCTGGTTGCTGTAAGTGTGGCCACACTGCAGCGCTGGCCCTATACAGCTGTACTAATACAGCTGTAACAACCAGCGCTGCAAAATTGTAGATGTAGACATACCCCAAGTCTCCTGAGTGCCAGGCTTGCACCCTAATCACTGAACCCTACTGGTAGACAAGGCCACAGTCCTAGACTAATTGGCACTGTCTGCTTTCCTGACTTCCTCTCCCCTGCTTCTACCTGGGGTTCATCCATTTTCCCCTTCAAAGAGCTGGCTGTCTTGTGATCATCCTCTTCTCTCCAAGGTTTAGGTCTCTGGTCACTGTGTTCCCACCACTTCAAAAGCATTTTTTTTTTTAATTGCTTTCTTAGGAAGGTGTAGGGAGAGAGCTCTTTCCTACAGGCTCAATGCTCTGATGTATTTGATATTAACTTAATCAGCAGTGCATCTGGCTCCTGCCTCAAACCAGGCAGCAGTTGAATCTGGAAAATAGCAAAATAAATCTCAGATGTAGGCTTTCTACAATGCTCTTTGGGAAACCAGCATGGTGGGTTACTCATCTGAGACTTTCCTAATTTACAAAGCTGTTTAGGTGGTGAGCCCGCTTTTTGAAAGCACTAGTATCTCTGCAAGCCATGCCCTGTTATTTGGTACTGGGCCAAGAGTCTCTCTTTTTAGGGGAAAGGTTGAGTGCAAATGTTTTGAACAAATGGGCTTTTACTTCTCTTGGCTGGCAAGCCACACTTTAACCTTCACCTCTTTGTTTCCTGGAAGATGGGCTAGTGCAGTGATTCTCAACCTTTCCAGACTGCTGTACCCCTTTCAGAAGTCTGATTTTTCAGCCCTAGGTGGCAGGGGTTGGGTTTTGGCTTCAGCATGAATCTTAGCTTTGTGGGGGCCCTGCATGCTACCCTCTAATGCTTTCTGTGTACTTGTGATTTCCTCACCCAGAACCCATCCTTCAACCCCCCCCCCGAGCGATCACCACCACCATGTTGAGAAACGCTGATCTAGTATATAGAGCAGTATAAAAAAGTCACTATCTGTATGAAATTTTAGTTTTTTGTACTATCTTTGCCAGTGCTTTTTATGTAGCTTGTTGTAAAACTAGACGACTGTCTAGATGAACTGACATACTCCCTGGAAGACCTCTGTGTACCCCCAACGAGAACCACTAGATTAGTGTCTGCCCACAATTTTTAGCGATCTTAGGACTGTAAGTGGAGCTGTGAAATCCTGTCTCTTGTAGATCAAACTTAAAACAAAACAAAATCCAAACAGTAAACTTTAATTGAAGGGAAGAGAATCTGAGACTTTTTTTAAATGCGACTTGTGATTATTTTGTGTTGGAACTGTAACTTAAAGCTTACCATGTGGGTTACTCAAACTATAGCCCAAATCTTCAACCGTGTGTATACAACCCCAGAATGACACCCAAGACTTCCCTTTTTAGAAAGGTAAGCCTTAGAAATAGCCTGCTCAACTGCACTCATTCCAGACTTAGCAGTGTCTTGACTTAGTTTATTAGATCCTAGGAAAATGTTAAACTGATGGTACTTTTTCTTTATGGTGAATGTAATTAAGATGAGACTCTGTTCCTGAACTCTCAAAATGTTAAGCTGATGATTCTGTTGAACTTATTTTTTTAAAGTCTTCCACTTAGGATTCAGGGCTGCAAACTGAACATTATCATTGGATCAAACATCGGAATCTCTTTTCACCTATTTGAATCTTGCAAATTAATTCTAATCAAAAGCGTGGAGGACACTACAAACAATGGAGAACTTGTCTCCATGGGGAAATTTGAACAATCAGTGGGGCCATTGGATGATTGAGATGCTAAAGGAACGCTTAAAGACAACAAGGCTGTTATGGAGAAACTAAATACATTGTTTGCATCAGTCTTCAGTGCAGAGGGTGTGATGGAGATTCCTACGCCTGAGCCATTCTTTTTAGGTGACCAATCTGAGGAACTGTCCCAGGGTGAGGTGTCAGTAGAGGAGGTGTTTGGAACATTTTGATCAATTATACAGTAATTAGTCACCAGGACCAGAGGGTATTCACCAAGAGTTCTAAAGGAACTCAGATATGAAATTGGAGAACTACTAACTGTGGTATGTAACCTATCATTTAAATCTGCTTCTGTACCAGATGACTGGAGGATAGCTAATGTGACACCAATTTTTGAAAAAGGCTTACCAGCCTGTAATTGCCAGGATTGCCTCTGGAGCCTAACTTCATTTCCAGGCAAATTGGTTGAAACAATAGTGAAGAACAAAATTATCAGATGAACATGATTTGTTGGGGGAAAAGTCAACACCGCTTTTGGGAAGGGAAATCATGCCTCACCAATCTATTAGAATTCTTTAAGGGGGGTCAAGAAACATGTGGATAAGAGTGACCCAGTGCATATAGTGTACTTAAACTTTCAGAAGGCCTTTGACAAGGTCCCTCACCAAAGGCTCTTAAGCAAAGTAAGTAGTCATGGGATAAGAGGGAAGGTCCTCTCATGGATCAGTAAATGGTTAAAAGGCAGAAAACAAAGGGTAGGAATAAATGGTCAGTTTTCAGAGTGGAGAGAGGTAAATAACAATGTTCCCCAGGGGTCTGTACTGGGAGCAGTGATGTTCAACATATTCATAAATGATCTGGAAAAAGGGGTAAGCAGTGAGGTGGCAAAATTTGCAGACAATACAAAATTGCTCAGATAGTTAAATGCAGAGCACAGTGTGAAGAGTTGCAAAGGGATCTCTCAAAACTGGGTGACTGGGCAACAAAATGGCAGCTGAAATTCATTGGTGACACGCAAGTAATACACATTGGGAAAACAATTCTATTCTATGTCTAAAATCCCAACTATAAATTTAGCTGTTACTACTTATGAAAGAGATCTCGGGAGTCATTGCGGATAGTTCTCTGAAAACCTATGCTCAATGTGCAGCGGCAGTCAAAGCTAACAGTGTTAGGAACCATTAGGAAAAGGATAGAGAGTAAGACGGAAAATATCAGCATGCAGCTATATAAATCCATCTTGAATACTGCATGCAGATCTCAAAAAAGATACATTGGAAAGGTTCAGAGAAGGGCAACAAAAATGATTAGGGGTATGTGGCAACATTTCTGTATGAGTAGAAGGTAAAAAGACTGGCTCTTTTCAGCTTGGAAAAGAGCCAATTATTGGAGGAATATGATAAGAGGTCTATAAAATCTTGATTGGTGTGTAGAAGGTGAATAAGGAAATGTTAGTTTACTCCTTCACATAACACAAGAACCAGGGGTCAAGCAATGAAATTAATAGGCATAGGGTTTATAACAAACAAAAGGAAGTACTGCTTCGCACAATGCACAGTCCACATGTGGGACTCTTTGCCAGAGGATGTTGTGAAGGCCAAAACATGGTTTTTTAAAAAAAAAACTAGACGCAAGTTCCTGTAGGATCGGTCCATCAATGGTTATTAGTCAAGGTTGGCAGGGATGCAATCCCATGTTCTGTCTCTCTATAGCCTTTGATTGCCTGAAGCTGGAAGTGGATGATGGGATGGATCACTTGATGATTACCTGTGCTGCTCATTCCTTCTGAAACACTTGTTGGCCACTGTCAGAAGACAGGATACTGGGCTAAATGGATAATTGGTCTCATCGAGTGTGACTGTTTTTATGTTCTTAATTTATTGGCATAATAGACTAGTATAGCTCACTGCATGGACTCTTATTCCAGAATAAGTGTGTCCACATAAACAGTTAAGATAGTAAACTTCCTTGTGTAGACAAGCCCTGAGAGAACAGAGGACAAAATCAAGACCACTGCATGTTGTATGTATTGTTTACTAGACTACTGGTTTTGATGACTTGTATTGCAGTAGCACTTATTCACCCCATTGTGCTAGGCATATTACATATATATGTATGTACCTCCCTCCCTTGAAAAGACAGTCTCTACCCCCAAAGAGTTTACAGTCTGAGTGACTGGCATATGTGCAATACTGCTGTTTGGTATACTTATTAATATACTTTAATATGTATAAGAATTCAAAGAAGTTTTAAAGTTTCCTGGATTAATTTGCAATAAAAGAGGGGGCAGGGTTTAACTTGCCTTCCCACAAGATCATCTCTACAGTTTTTCTTAACATTTTAATCGCCCGCCATTTCCTTGAAATCTGTCATGGGTCCTTTCCTTGGCATCATGGGCGTTGCTAGGAACTAATGTGTAGGCATGTGCATTGGAGCCTATGCTTAAATTCAGTTCTGGAATTGACCTCCATTCAGGTGAAAAGAGGTGTCAGAGTAAGAGCAGTGTCTGTTCCATAATTACTGGGAAAGAGCAGGGGTCGTTTCAAGTGATTGGACCATGGATATAATGCAGGAGAGGTCTTAAGATTGATGTCTGGACTCTAATTTTCTATCTGTAATCAACATTCATGGACAAATTCCATTTAGTCAACATACTGGTTCACTGGACTATATTAGAGAGCTCTTGAAATTGAATGGCTGTGGCTTGATTTTTTTTTTTTTTTACTTTCCAATTCTCCATGGGTGTGAAGCACTCATTTGCATTTTTAAATGTGTAATAGGGTATGTTCTGTGTCATCTAGCCAGAGTTCTAATAATGTGTACCATAAGCATATATAATAATTGCTGCTTTTTCTTCTTCCAGGTGTTTGGTGTGTAGCATAGAGGCACTATGTACTCAGAGTGGAGGTCCCTACATCTTGTTGTCCAAAATGATCAGGGTCACACCAGTGTACTTCACAGCTATCCTGATAATGTGGGGAGGGAGGTGGCAAATGCAGTGGTGCGTCCTCTTGGGCAAGCCTTAAATACGCCGTCGGCAGCTGGGAGCGAGAGTTTACTAAAAACAGATAAAGAAGTAAGTTTTTCTCAAAGGAGATTCTGGTTCTGTTCACATGTTAACTTCCATGTAGCTGATCTGTGTAGCTTTCTGCAGTGTAACTTTGAATTTTTTAAGTAATCCAAGCTTTCTGAAGTACAATTCAAGTCCTAAACCAGTGATCTGTAGAAGGCTTTTCCCAACAGCTAATTCATAGCATAAGTAAATTCTGTTACTTTTCTCACCAGTGAATTGTTTTTTATGAAATATGTAGCTCTCCAGACAAGTAAGCTTTTCCAGCTATAAAAATGTTATTAATTGCTAAATTCCTTGTTTTCAGTTTGGGCCAACTTCTCAGAACCTATGGCACAATAGACAAATATTGAAAGTCAGTCATATAACCAACATGTGCACTGTCTTTAGCTACTACAGAATACATATTCTTCTTTCTCAGTATTATGGGTATTTAATCTTCCTAACAATATGTTAACCTGTCTGTTGTTCAGTCTTGCACTCTGTTAAAAAGTATGAAGGGCTGTTGTCAAATGCAGGTATGCTACACTGGCAGTTTAATGGAAACTGAAAGTGCTTAAAGTCTTGATCATCTTATTAAGGATGAAATAAACTTCATGAGGCTGTGATGTCATGTCAGTGTATCATACTAATAACAAATGGCAGCAGAAGGCAGAACTAGCAACAGTAGCAAATGATGGATTGTTATAAAGTGCAAACTTTAGTTAGAAAACAAGCTGAATAGCATTGTAGGCTAGTACAGTAAAAGCTATTTTATCTGGCACTTCATCAGCCAGACAACTCCATAAACCAGCATTTCTGATCTTAATTGAAATTCCGGTTTATAGTCTGGTTGGAGCAGGGCTGGCAGGGGGTTGAGTTGCAGGAGCGGGTGTGGAGCGCAGGCTTTGTGAAGGAGGGGTGTGGGAGAGGACTTGAGCAGGGGGTTGTGGCTCAGGAGTGGGGATCTGGGGGGTGCTCACCTCAGGTGGCTCCCTACAAGTGGCCACATGTCCTGGCTGCCCCTAGGTGGAGGCACAGCAAGCGGCTCCGTGTGCTGCCGCTGCCTCACCCCGAGCATTAGCTCTGCAGCTCCCATTGGCTGGGAACCGTGGCCAATGGGAGCTGCAGGGGTGGTGCCTGCAGGTGGCGGCAGCTCAGAGCCAGCTGCCATGTCTCCACCTAGGAGCAGCCTGGACAAGTCTCTGCTTGCGGGGAGCTGCCCAAGGTGAGTGGTGTCCCACCTGGATCTGGCACCTTGCACTCCCATATCCCAACCCACTACCTCAAGCCCCCTCCTGCACCCAAATTCTCTTCCTCTTAGTTAACTGACATTTTTCACTTACTGACACCCCCCACTTCTCCAACATGCTGGATAAAACAGCTTTTCCTATGTGTTGCTTTTGTTTCCATGTTAAGTCTGTTAGGTAGCATGATTTACAATCTGTAAGTTGGGGTTTGTTTAAAAAGTTTCTTTAAAGTTGTGGGCAATCCCCACAAACCCCTTGTGGTGGTGTGGGTGTGTCCTTCCTGCCTTAATTCCTATAATTGGAGAGGCATGGGTTTGCTTTTATAGCCCGAGGCAAGGAGAAGCCAACACACACTAACCAAATACCAAGTCACCTTTTTAGTAAGGTTTTAGGACAGGAGTGATTGCAAGCCTTCCCAGCTTCTGCTCCCTGCTCTCCCCTGTTGTATATAGCTTGACATGAGTGTGTGGCAGGACCTCCTGTATTATCCCCAAACTGCAAGCTCTAGCCTGTGCCTTAAGGGAAACTGTCCCTTTACCCATGTTATAAACGGACACAGGCTGAAATACTTCTTGAAGGGATGCATATGTTCATAGCTTATTGCTAAAAGCTAAAAAGGGGGCTATTGGCACCATTGGGCTTGTTTAGGAACATGTAGACATGCTCTTATGTTTGGTACATACAGTATTCTAACAATCTCATCTTTCTTTCTTTGTTTAGGTAAAATGGACCATGGAGGTGGTTTGTTATGGACTGACCCTCCCATTGGAGGGCGATACTGTGAAGTATTGTGTTGATGTATATACTGACTGGATTATGGCTCTTGTATTACCTAAAGACTCCATTCCTTTACCTGTTATTAAGGAACCAAACCTTTATGTTCAGAGCATTCTCAAACATCTACAAAATCTCTTTGTACCAAGGTGAGATACAGATCTGTAGTGACTGGGGAGGGAGGAGATTGGGTCTGGGCTTCTCTGCCATAGTTGTGTAATTCTTTTGCTAGAAAGTCCAGCAGTTTTATTTTACTACAAATCCTACTCTGGTTTGGCTAGCAAATGAAACTTACTTGTCTCTGCTGCAAAACACAACTGGCTCTGAAGGGGGAGGGGGAGGGAGAAGAGGTGACCACTCTAATCTATTGCAGCTTTGAATTGCAAACTAGGCAGCTGCTTTTGCTGCCATGGTTAGACAACTTAATTTGCAAATCAGTCCTTGACTTACACACTAACTACTCTAAACACTTCTTACAAGGACTATGTCCATGGATAGTTGCATGATTTTTGGGAGGGCGGAAATTGAAAAATGTTTTTGTACAACGTCAGATCACCCTGCTGGGCTTCTGGGGTGTGTCAGAGTTCAGAGGAATTTTACCCAACGTATGTAGGCTAGAAATAAAGTAGGCCAGGGATGGTGCTGGATGGTTATGTGAGAGATGATGTGCCTACTAAGAGCTTTATTTATATATATTTTTTTTCCTTTATTTCTAAGTGGGAGAGGCTCAGATCCTATGGGAAGTGATGGTGGGGATAGAATTCAGGAGAATACTTCTACTGCTTCTTTTTGTGGAATAAAAGTATTCCCTACTCCTGTATTACAGCATTCAATCCACACCATAAATACATTTTCTTGGTCCTGGTGAAATAGTTTCCTTGCCCACCCTGAGGAAGTGATGTAGCTATTGACTGCCAGGGGCACAGTGGTCCAGAGTTGTGATAAGAGGATGCTGATATCTAAAATAGCTCAAGTGCACATCCTCCATCTAGGAGATGAATGCATCAGGAAGGCTGGCTTTTCTGAGTCAACCTAATTAGTTACAAACGAGCAGACTTGAAATGGCAGGTAGAGAACAGACAGATTGAAAAAGGTTTGATACCCCCAAAAGTAAGTGTTCATAAACTCAGACCAACATTTAGTCCCCTGAAACAGCAATGTGTACAGAATCCATGCCTGCAATAGTTATAGTGCTAAAAACAGTTAATCTGTGCTCACATTTGAGACCCATAGCCTTGAAATAACATCAAGAACAATGAATATGAATGAGAGAGCGAGAGCAGGGTAACTTGGAATTGCTCCTAGCTGGCTAATCAACCAGAAAGAAGTCACTTACATTCTTCCCTCTCATATCAGCCTCTGACTTCTAGCCCTGATGAAATGAACCCTAACCCTAGCTACCCTGCTTGATTCAAGAAGCACTAAAATTCAATAGCAGTGGCAGTTATTACAGTCAGATAATGCCCCAGTGCTACAAGGCTTCCAGTTGCATTAGCTCAGGGGTTCCCAAATGGGGTCGGGACCCCTCAGCGGGTCATGAGGTTATTACATGGGGGGGGGAGGTCACGAGCTATCGGCTTCCACCGCAAGCCCTACTTTGCCTCCAGCGTTTTTAAATGATGTTAAATATATAGATTCTTTTAATTTATAAGGAGGTCGTACCCAGAAGCTTGCTATGTGGAAGGGGTCACCAGTACAATAGTTTGAGAACCACTGCATTAGATGAACAAAATGCTCAGGCTCTGGCAGATCTTGTCTTAAAACTATGTATAGGGCATCTTTTATAGATGGTACTCTGTTGAAATGCCTTAATCTGGCCCAGATTTCCCTTTTCTGTAAACCCTGAACTCCTTTCGTTTATTGCTGCTTCAAACTGTTTTCCTCCATCACAAAAATCTCCTGAACGTGTGAGCATGGAGTGAGTGCTTTTGCCTTGCCCTTCCTAATCAGGTGGAATTCATGCATGACATTTGCATGCTCTAAATGTATGATGATAATGGCATCCTGTCATCAAGAATGGAGTGACAGAAGATATATAAAAAGGCTGGTGCTGTGGAAAAGCTTTTGTCATTGTCACTTTCCCTATCTCATCTTTGTATTTCACAAAATGGCTTTTTGAAGGGGTAGAGAAATCCAGCCAATCTCATCAAAACTCACTCTGTTGTGGTATATGAGAGTCAATAATATTTTCATGATGGGATAACCCTAAGAGCTAATGTATTAAAACTCTGGCTTCTGTGACCAAGCTTTCTCTATATGCAGAGGACTTCCTTAATCTGCTTTTCCTATTCCAGTGACTTTTTTAGAATTTTTAAAAAGCTTAGGAGGGTGTAGTTTTATGGTCAGTTGGGGATAGGAAGTGTTGGAGGAGGTGGCAAAGAAGTCAAACTAGTTTGCTAGCACCATTCTCTCCTGCTTCTGAATTAGATACCATCTGGCCATAAGTGAATCCTGACATCTCCATTATGTTCAGGTTTATCTTTGTCTTGTCTAGGATATATTCTCTTGGATAAGTGGGCTCCTTTTTGGTGACGTGTGAGGTATTGAGTCAGTCTGATCTGCATATCCTGCACAAAGAGGAAGTCAGGATCACTTTTGCTCTCCCTATGCCATTTAAAAAAAACAAAACGTAATGTGGTAGTCAGCTCCTTCATCTTTGCCAGTCTAACTGTGATTTCAACATACCCTTCTTACATCATAAGCTCTCTGAAGCAGGATCATGTCACTGTCCATATTTATACAGCATATTGCACAATAGGATCCCCATCCTGATTGATGCTGTGACTATATAGAAGTAGGTGAAAGTAATCATTCCTGGAATGAATGGGTGGGAAGGATTGGGGACTCGTTTATTTGGTAAGCTTTATAATTTACATGTGCCTGGAATAATTAGGAACACTCTTAAAAATCAAAATAATACATACCACACTTTAATTCTGCCTCTCTGCCTACCCCATATGTGTCTTTATGCATTTTACATGATCTCATGGCATTAGGTGATGAGCCATTCACTTAGCAATTGGAATATAATGCAAAGGAGCTGTACTTTCTCTAACTGTGAATGTGTACATAGTGTGGCATTTTGTATGAGTGCATGTTTGTGTAGTATCATATGAAAAAGCTGTTGTACTGTATACTTCGCTGCACTGAGGCAGACTTGGATTCCGGTGAATCACCTTAGTTCAAAGTTTGATTCAATAATCTTGCCATTTTAAGTTCTTTTGCATATAACACAGTGAATTTTAGGTACTGTAGTCAATCTCAAAGTTTATAGATTTTTTTTTTTTGAGCGAGACACTCAAATAGTGTCCTTTCCTTCTAGGCAGGACCCGGGGTCCAGTCAGAATAGACTATGCTTGCAGGTTTTGAAGGCTGTCCAGAAATTGGCTCGTGAGTCAACCATCATGGCTCGAGAAACTTGGGAGGTTTTACTGTTGTTTCTTCTACAGATTAATGACACTCTTCTGGCAGCTCCCACTGTGCAAGGTTCGTGTCTTAACTTTTTTCATTTGCTTCTCTTATGCATATAAGGGATTTTGGCCCCTGAGTGTAGTTTGTTTTCATGTTGAAAAACAATCAAAAGTTGCTAGTGACCATGTAAGAACAACAACCCAGCTCTGGTATTTAAACTCTGAATTAAAGTTGGATGGCCTGAAATTGAACCTGATTAAACAATTTTTGTCCTATATGAATTGTCAAAACATACTCTGCAAGATACATGATGGTCCATCCAACTATAAACTCAGATTACTGGGTCTTCTGTCTTGGTGGCCCCAGAGTTCTGTCTGTCAGCTACATATTATCTTTATTTTCCCTTAGCTAGAGAGGTAGTGTGAAGACATGTCGGTATCTACCCACCTGTAAACTAATAAGTTCATGGTCAGATCTCTCTCTCTCTCTCTCTCTGTGATGTGTTACTGTGGTGATAATATGTCTAAGTAGGTGAATCCCTTGTTGCATAGGTGTTCGCATTACCCATATAGCTAGGCTTTACACTATCAGTTATAACATTTTGACTTTTTAAAAGCATGGATGCACCTGTAGAAAGTAAGCAAATGGTACTGTTGTAGATCAGAATAGATTTAAGGGTATTTAAACATTGCTTATAAAATGAAATCTATATAAATTCAAAGTGATATGAGCATGATAGCCATGAGATTCCTTTTAGGATTAATAGCGTTTCCTAGGGAGATGGCTGAAAGAGCTCTAGCATCTTAAATGGCTTTAAATGTTTGTTTTTGTTCCTGCATAAGGTGGCATTGCTGAGAATCTGGCTGAGAAACTGATTGGTGTGCTGTTTGAAGTGTGGTTGCTAGCTTGCACTCGGTGCTTTCCAACACCCCCTTATTGGAAAACTGCCAAAGAAATGGTGGCCAACTGGCGGCATCACCCTGCTGTAGTGGAGCAGTGGAGCAAGGTTATCTGTGCCCTTACTTCCAGGTAGGTGAAACCTCAAAAGAAACTGACATTGAGATGAACACACTTACTGTGTATGTTGTTCAGC
This sequence comes from Gopherus flavomarginatus, assembly GCF_025201925.1. Classification (NCBI taxonomy): domain Eukaryota; kingdom Metazoa; phylum Chordata; order Testudines; family Testudinidae; genus Gopherus; species Gopherus flavomarginatus. The sequence goes on from NC_066627.1 coordinate 21,977,833, forward strand.
CAGTTTTCTGTGATGGTGGAGTCTTTCATAGCTCTGTATCTTCTGTTCATTTGTGGAATGTGGTTTTAACGGGACAAATATATTCCAATATTTGCAGAATAACTGCGTGTCCATTATTTCATAACTGCAGATACAGTAACCATATCTATCATATGGTTGGTCACACTTTTTTTTTGCAGACAATAGCAAATTTGAATAATGAGCAGCTCATCCAAAACCTTTTGGTAAACAAAGCAAATACCTACTAAAACCAGGTAAACTTCAATATTCTATGAAGTTTGGTTGTATGGAATCTTTTTTTTTAATGTCCATATTTTTAGTAAATGTTAGCATTCCATAAATGAACAGTTCAGTGTATTGTCTTTTTGTATCTGTGTATAATCTTAATATCTCTGTTATCCAAAGCATTACAGTGTTACCGAGTCTTGTTACATACAATGTTCCATTGTTCTGACTTTTTATCTTGTCTTCAATAGCTTTCAGTTCAACTCTAGGAAAACTTCTGCTGTCAAAGTGCTTCTTAAAATCTGAAAATATATGTCTAGATTTTTCCATGCTGTACAGCTTCTCATCACATGTATTTAGAAGATGATGATTAGGGTTGGAAGAAACCTCAGGAGGTCATCTAATCTAATCCCCTGCTCAAAGCAGGACCAACCCCAGCTAAGTCATCCCAGCCAGGGCTTTGTCAAACTAGGCCTTAAAAACCTCTAAAGGAGGAGATTCCACTACCTCCCTAGGTAACCCATTCCAGTGCTTCACCAGCGTCCCACTGAAATAGTTTTTCCTAATATCCAACCTAGACCTCCCCCACTGCAACTTGAGACCATCACTCCTTGTTCTGTCATCTTCCACCACTGAGAACAGCCTAGCTCCATCCTCTTTGGAACCCCCTCTTCAGGTAGTTGAAAGCAGCTATCAAATCACCCTTCACTCTTCTTTTCTTTTCTGCAGACTAAATAATCCCAGTTCCCTCAGCCTCTCTTCGTAAATCATGTGCCCCAGCCCCCTAATCATTTTCTTTGCCCTCTGCAGGATGTGATCATTCCCCTCTATTCAACTTTTGTTGAGGCTCAACTGAAGTACTGAGTCCAGTTTTGGGCCCCACACTACAAGTAGGATGTGGAAAAATTGGAAAGAATCCAGCGGAGGGCAACAAAAATGATTGGGGGCTGGAACACATGACTTATGAAGAGAGGCTGAGGGAACTGGAATTGTTTAGTCTGCAGAAGAGAAGAATGAGGGGGGATTTGATAGTTGCTTTCAGCTACCTGAAAGGGGGTTCCAAAGAGGATAGATCTAGACTGTTCTCAGTGGCACCAGATGACAGAACAAGGAGTAATGGTCTGAAATTGCAGAGGGGGAGGTTTAGGTTGGATATTAGGAAAAACTTTTTCACTAGGAGGGTGGTGAAGCACTGGAATGGGTTACCTAGGGAGGTAGTGGAATCTCCTTCCTTAGAGGTTTTTAAGGTCAGGCTTGACGAAGCCCTGGCTGGGATGACTTAGTTGGGGTTGGTCCTGCTTTGAGCAGAGGGCTGGACTAGGTGACCTCCTGAGGTCCTTTCCAACCCTGATATTCTATGACTCTCTCTCCAGTCTGTTCACATCGTTTCTGTAGCGGAAGGCCCAAAACTGGATGCAGTACTCCCCATGTGGCCTCACTAGTGCCAAATAGAGGGGAATAATCAATTCCCTTGATCTGCTGGCAATGCTCCTACTAATGCAGCCCAATATGCTGTGAGCCTTCTTGTCAACAGTGTGCCCTTGGTGCCTCATATGCAGCTTTTCATCCACTGTAATCCTCACATCCTTTTCTGCAAAACTGCTGCTTAGCCAGTTGGTCCCCAGCCTGTAGCAGTGCATGGGATTCTTCTGTCCTAAGTGCAGGACTCTGAACTTGTCTTTTGTTGAACCTCATCAGATTTCTTTTGGCCCAAACCTCCAATTTGTCTAGGTCACTCTAGATCTTCTCTATCCTCCAGCATGTCTACCTCTCTCCCAGCTTAGTGTCATCCGTGAACTTGCTGAGAGTGTAATCCATCCCATTATCCATGAAGATGTTGAGCAAAACCAGCCCCAGGACTGACCCCTGGGGCACTCTGCTTGATACCGGCTGCCAATTAGTGAAGCCATTGATCACTGTCCACTGATCCCGACGATCTAGTCGCTTTCTATCTACCTTATAGTCCATTCATCCAATCCATTCTTCTTTAACTTGCTGGCAAGAATACTGTGGGAGACCTCATCAAAAGCTTTGCTAAAGTCAAGGCATATCACATCCACTGCTTTCCCCATAGCCACAGAGCCAGTTGTGTCCTCATAGAAGGCAATCAGGTTGGTCAGGCATGACTTTTCCTTGGTGAATCCATATTGACTGTTCATGATCACCTTCTTCGCTTTAAAGTGCTTTCAATATGGATTCCTTGAGGACCTGCTGCATGATTTTCTAGGGACTGAGGTGAGGCTGACTGGCCTGTAGTTCGTCAGTTTCTCCTTCAAAGATTGGCACTATATTTGCCTTTTTCCAAGTGTCTGGAACCTCCCCCGATCATCATGGGTTTTTCAAAGATAATGGCCAATGGCTCTGCAATCACATCAGCCAATTGCCTCCGCACCCTCGAACTTGTGCATGTCCAGCTTTTCTAAATAGTCTTTAACCTGCTCTTTCACCACTGAGGGCTACTCACCTCCTCCCAATACATACATATATATACACCTATGTGAGGCATCTTTTATTTTACACAACTAAATACACAATTCTTCTGGCTATTTTTAGCTGCTTAGATGTAGCTGTGTTTTTATGATCCACTGATTTGATAAGTCGTAACTCCCTTAAAGCATGTATCAGTGTTCTGTTCCACTGCTACTCCAGATGCTTTATGCTCAGATCTTACAGCCCTCTGATGTCTAACAGTTTTAATGCCACTCATATAGAGTAACCTGTGGGTTCTGGGACATTTGTGTAAAATGTAGTACTTCTGTTGTGGATTTGTTTGCTTATTTAAATCTAATATATAAAGAGCTGAAGTTTTTTGATGCTAAACTTAAGCTCAGTGGTGCTTCAAGTTTGCATGAGTACCTTTAGCCCAAAGAAATTCTAATCCAACTTCCAAAGGGCAAAGTGACTTTTTAATAAACATCTTTCCTGAATTTGGCTGCTAGTAATATGCTCAGAGTAGGTTTCCTGAATCAAAACAATGGTGATTGGCTAGTCATATAGGAGTTCCTGTGTATGTAAAAACTTAATATTTTGATATCTAAGAGTATTTCTTCACTTTAGAATTAATTGGGAATCTTCTGAGATGTTGTCCTTCACCGGCTCTCCCACCAGAAAACAAACCTTTCACGCAAATTTAGTCATGCTCTAAACCCAGGCTAGTTGGCCCTGCTGGCGTATAAGCTAGGCTCAGGTTCTGCTTTCACTTGAGCTGGTAACCCACCCATTTTGCAGTGAGGACACAGGCTAAATTGCTCACATGCTGGTAGTCTTCCAGTGCCTTCCCACAATTTGCCCCATGTGCTCATAAGGGCAGACAAGTTCTCCCACAGTTCACTGGGAAAGAATCCCAGAGCAGCTCAGCTTATTGCAGCACCAAGAACCATAGGATGTGCCCCCAGCACTCCTAGTGAGAGACATGGGTAAGTGTAGCACCAGTGAAGACACTAACTCGGGTAGGGCTTTGCAGTGTGGTTGCTTAGACCTGGGCCAGGTGGCCTTGGGTTCTGAATCCGGTCACCTGAGTTAACTCTGCAGGGAAGATATACCCCACTGTGTTAGGGGAACTGGTTCAAGAGCTAAACCTTAACATAGCTCATATTTTGAAAGCAATTAAATTACTGCCCAACATGAATCTGTCTTCAACATTTACCAGGTGCAAATCACTATAATGTCTAGGTGTGAAAATACAATTTCAAGAAAAGCATAATCACTCAGTTGGACATTGCTCTTGCTGTCCTACAGTTTGGCCTCTTAGACTTGATTTTCTTCCCTTCTTTTCTGCTCTTCCTAGTATAACAAATTTGCTGCTATGAAAAGTGTGGCCTGTGACCTGAGGTGCCTGGAGTAGCCCAGACTGAAAATGCCACGGTCAGGGCAGGCTGCGAAAGGAGAGTGGATTCTCCCCAAACTGGTGGTTAACCCTATAGTTTGATTCACTAACCAGTCACAAAATTGTGCTCTTGATTCCCCCATGCTGGTTATCCAGAAGCTTAAAAATACATATCACAGCCCCCTCTATTGCATTCCAGTTTCTGGCCCCCAATCTGTGACTAAGTCCAGTAAAGTGAGAAGTTACTTAAAAGTCTGTTCACTTTAAAATGTTCTTCTTATCCCCAAAGGACCAGACACAGTACCAGATCAATACTTGTTTAGAACTTACCCAAAATACAACTCTGCCAGACAATCCTTTATTATCTAAAACTAAATGTTTTGTTATATAAGAAAAGAAACAAAAGAGAAGAGAGTTGTTAAAGAGTCAAAACAATTAGATACATGTACATATGACTTCAGAGTTCATAGATCAGGTTCTTAAAAGCACTGGAGAATTTGCTGGCCTGTAAAGTATTTGTGGAACACACCCAAAGCTTGGATGGGTCTATCAGTCCTTTTTTCAAAGCTTCAATTTGTAGAAAACTTGTTGCAGAGGTCTTCAATCCTGCTTCTCACAAACTGGAGATGATGCAGCTGCCTTTTTATATTCTCTGCCATGTGGCTTGTATATCCTTTGTCCCAAACACAAGCTCACAGCACGTGGGCATGGAAAAGTATTTGGAGTCACCTGTCTATAAGTGTGTCCCTATATGTCCCCCAACTAGGTGTAGCCCCTAGCTTCTCTCAATGGATTTGTTGTACAGCTGATTGCTGATGGGCCATCAAGCAGCCTGGATAGTGCTGATGCCAATCTGTCTGGGGGTGTCTCCCAGAAACACAGGATAAGTTTGAGATGCAGATATAGCATACACATTTATAATTCATGATACAAAGATTAGATAGATATAATCTACTAAATATGATATTTTTATAACTTTTCCACCGAGGCCATGTAAGGTATATCTTGTATACTCTTAATTGCTATTTTGTAATATTGGTATCAGTATTTTAAATGTTCATCCTTATTCCATGCAGCGTCACAGACAGCAGTCTCAATTAGCTCAGATGAGGCACTAGTTGGAGTGGAAAAGACCAAGTGAGGTTTTGTTCCTCCCCCCGATTGGGAGGGCAAAGCATAATTTTGAGAAGAGTAAAAACTTGAGATTGAGGTGGCAGGGACTCAATTTGGAGAAGAATGAGACAATTCTGATTGGACTCTATTTGTCATTTCTCATGGGTTTGCAAGATAGAGGAATTGGCGGTGGCGATGGGTTGGATCCTAAGTTTCTTTTGGATGGTGGTAAAGGTTTGTTCCATCGCTGCTTGGCCAGAAAGTTATCACTCTTTCTTTCTAGCTGTGACCCCACTTCAGTTTTCCAGGCCTTTAACACCTTGAGATTGGAGCATTGTAATGTGCTCTGTGGTGCTATACTTCAAGACCGCTTGGAGACTTCAGCTTCTTCAGATTGTAGTGGGTCTGCTTGCTAAGCTTGGCACCTCATGGAGAGCATACATTGCACCTGGATCTGCGCTGGCTCTTTGTTTCCAGGTGTAATTCAATGTGTTGATTCAAATCAATAAAAGCCCTAAGTGGTTTGGGACCTAATTACTTGAGAAACTGCCTCTCTTTGTGCGATATCTTGTCACTTAAAAAACACATGGCACACAAGCTGGTGGTCCCCTGGTTTTAAACAGTGAGGGTGTGCTGGCAGAGTGTTTCCATAGAGGGCCCCGGCATCTGGAATGCCTTCTTAGTCTGACAGAATCCAAGCACTCTGAACTTCAGGCATGCTTCAAGGCTATAAGCTGAAGCTTTTGAGAAGAGTGGGATAGAGAAGGTTAAATGGATTGATGTTTAATTTTGAATGGATGACTGTACAAAGTTCATGATTTATTTAGTAAGGTTTGTAAGTATTTTTTTATTTTACATGTGCTTAAAACAATATATGGTGCACTGTATTTACATTTGTAAAAAGATGCAAGTGTGAGGAGTACTAATGCAATGACAGCCTTACTGACTTGTCCCCTAGATTGCTGCGTTTTACATATGGACCTTCATTTCCTCCATTTAAAATTCCTGATGAAGATGCAAGTCTGATTCCTCCTGAAATGGACAACGAGTGCATTGCACAGACTTGGTTTCGCTTTTTACATATGCTGAGGTAATGTAATACTTATAAAATGTCCATGGTATAAAGCGTTCAAGAATATCAACAAATCCATGTTGGATGTGAGTGAAGTTATCCCAGGAAGGAGAGAGAACTAATGTTAAGTGTCTGAAATGAGTAAAGACTACTACAGAAGTGCTCATTGTGACAGTGCCACAAGAACAAGCGCTGTGAGTGGGAGTTAGAACACTTTCTTCTCGTACAACTTTGAACTTACTGATTTTTGCAGAACTTAAGAGTCTGCCTTAAAAAAAAAAAAATAAATAAATAAATAAATAAATATATATATATATATATATATATATATATATATATATATATATATATATATTAAAAAAAAATTCCAACTTATGATTTGGAGGAAAAAAGTGCAAATGTGACTTGATTGTCTTACGCGATTGTAAGCAGGAAGACTAAAACAGCAGCTCTAGGAGCTGTGAATTGCTTCCATTCATCCCAGTGGGGGTATTAAATAATCTTTGTCGGTCACGTTTTTTAAAATGGGTGTGCATCCTGTTTTTGTTCTTCAAGTGCTTGTTCATGTCCACTCCAATGTAGGTGCATGGACCACCACGGGAAATTTTGTTTTCTCTCAGTGGTATCCGCCATATCGGCTCTGGTGCCCCTGGAGTCGTGCCCTCATAGCGCCGGCATACAGGGACCTGCCACCCCACCACTTCTTCAGTTCCTTCTTACCACCTGTGATAGCTACTGGAACTTCTCCTCGTCCCTTGCATTCTGCAAATGCCTTTTTTTCAGTGGACTTTTTTCAGAAAAAATTGTACATAATTACTGTTAGGATTAAGTTAGTAGTTAGCTACATAGTGTAATATAGGTAGTAGCGATCCCCGCTTAGTGGGGCTAGGCCCCCCTGCACAACAGTGCCGCAGTCCCAAGGGTTCAAACCGTGTGTGACCCACACCATACCTGTCTTAAGTGCCTGGGAGAGGCCCACATGCAGGAATGGTGCAGGAGCTTCAGACCCAGGACAAAAAAGGACAGGGATGCTAGACTTAAGTTTCCCCCACATGGAAGCAGCGCTCTGTCCCCCTTTGGAGCTGCTCAGGGGGAATCGGAACCATATACTTCTAGGTTAGTAAGAAGTGCTCTGGAGTCTCTCTCAGGGTGGTGCAGTTAGGGTGACCAGATGAGAGGGGGAAAATATCGGGAGACATGGGAGGGGGGTGTGTCTGCTGGTGGAGGACAAAAAAGGGAGGGGGAGAGAGAGAGAGAGAGAGGGAAAAAAAAAATGTCAGGACAAATTGCGTTCCGACCACAGAGCGGTCGGGACACCAGACAGACACCTAAATATTGGGACGTCTGGTCACCCCAGGTGCATTGCCATTCCACATCCCTGTTACCAAGAAAGGACTTTGCTACTGATGGTTTGGGGCTTCCAGCACTGACGTAAGTCTCCAGCACAGAGGAAATGAATTTGGCTTGGGACTCTCGGCACCGCACACAATCGCCGGTGCCTGAGAAAAAGCAGAAAAAGACGACAGAATGGAGGTACCCTCCAACCCCAAGGTCTGCAGGCAATAGGACTTCTGGTAGAGTGTGACCCGTGGTGGGCCACTTGGAGGTGCCAACAGGGTGTGCAACATCATCAACTCCAGCCCTGGAAAGGGCGTCGTTGAGACTGGTACCATTGGACTCCACACCAAGGGAGAGCCATCGCTGCGTGACAGCCCTGGTTTTACTCTCTATGCCAGAGGCTGTGAGAGACCTCCTTTCCCTCATGGTGCCACCATCCTCAGCCATTTGGGAGCAGTCAGTGGCCACACCAGAACTGAGGGGCACCATGACACCGAGACAGGTGCTGGTGAAGGACAAGCTGGTCATGATGGTGTGGCACAAATTCCCTCACTCATGGCACCACTCTCTGGCACTGGTCGGCAGTGCCCTGCCTTGGTTGCCAAGAAGCCACTCCTCAGACTCAGTTTTGGAAGCAGAGTCCTAAGCCTCATGCAGGAGCAGATTTTGCTTCGATAGGCAGCACTCTGCCACTGGACATGGGCCAAGGAATGCTGCTTGTTGCGTGGCCACCAGCACAATGGCAAATGCCCCAGAAGTGGCCATTTTGGAATCTCTGAGCATTCCAACCTATCCAGGGGTCCCAGTCCATAAGATTATATTCTGCGATATTGGCGGCACAAGGTGCCTATCCATCCCTCTTGGAACTGGGATCAGTCCCCCTCTGTCAAGCCTGGTTCTGAGCAGGAGGATGCCCCCTCACAGGACCCATCTGGAGCAGAGGAAGAAATACAGGGCCAGGTGCCTATGCAGGCTTCTCCATCTTCCTCTCTCAATGAGACAGTGATGGGAACAGCTATGGTGCCCACCCAGGAGGATTATAGGGTGCACCAAGAACTGCTGAGGAAGGTAGCCCAGAACCTGGGCATTCAACCAGAAGAGTTCTCTGAATCCTAGGAAGCAGTTCTGCAGAAAAGGACCTAGGGGTTATAGTGAACGAGAAGCTGGATATGAGTCAACAGTGTGCCCTTGTTGCCAAGAAGGCTAATGGCATTTTGGGCTATACGTATAAGTAGAGGCATTGCCAGCAGATCGAGGGATGTGATCATTCCCCTCTATTCAACATTGGTGAGGCCTCATCTGGAGTACTGTGTCTAGTTTTGGGCCCCACACTACAAGAAGGATGTGGAAAAATTGGAATGAGTCCAGCGGAGGGAAACAAAAATGATTAGGAGGCTGGAACACATGACTTATGAGGAGAGGCTGAGGGAACTGGGATTGTTTAGTCTGCAGAAGAGAAGGATGAGGGGGGATTTGATAGCTGCTTTCAACTACCTGAAAGGGGATTCCAAAAAGGATGGATTTAGACTGTTCTCAGTGGTACCCGATGACAGAACAAGGAGTAATGGTCTGAAGTTGCAGTGGGGGAGGTTTAGGTTGGATATTAGGAAAAACTTTTTCACTAGGAGGGTGGTGAAGCACTGGAATGAGTTACCTAGGGAGGTGGTGGAATCTCCTTCCTTTAGAGGTTTTTTAAGGTCAGGCTTGACAAAGCCTTGGCTGGGATGATTTAGTTGGGGATTGGTCCTACTTTGAGCAGGGGGTTGGACTAGATGACCTCCTGAGGTCCCTTCCAACCCTGATATTCTATGAAATACTTTGTCCCTCCCAAGGGGTATACATTCTTGTATATTACTCACCTCCACCCTCCAGCAGGCTCACTGGTTGTTTGTTTCTGCGGTGAACAAAAGGGGGAGAGAGACAACGGGCCAGCCCCTAAGGCAAAAGATGACTAAAAACTCAGCCTTTTTGGCAGAAAGATCTACTGTACTGAGCCACTAGCTCAGGATTGCCAACCACCCAGTGTTCCTGGATTGGTATGACTTTTTTTAATTCTTGGCGTGCTGTGGCAAAGTTCAGGGAGCTCTTGCTGCAGGAATCCAGGGGTGAGTTTTCAGCCGTAGTGGAGGAAGGCAAAGTGATGGCCACGGCATCCTTCCAGGTGGCTCTGGACACAGTAGCCTGCTCCATGGCTTTGTTGGTAGTGATCATGACGGTCTGCTCTATGTGGTCTAGCAGGCAATCCAGGACCTGTTGTTTCGAAGACAAATCACTCACTTCAGAGCAAACTGATCTGACTTTCCATAGCTTGAAAGACTCGAGGACTACTCTGAATCCTTGGGTCTACATACATCAACTCCTGCTAGGAAGCACTATAAGCCCTAACCAATGGCCAGGTTCTACCCTACGCAGAAGAGAGAGGAATACAGCAGGAAAAAGAACAGGCTATAGAAGGAGGCCTCTGTCCCAATCCTTGTCTTACCGAGCACCTGCCGCCCAAGCCATTTGACTGTGTCTAAACAGGCCTTTTGAGGGTATGCCTGAGGATGGCATACCAGGACAGTGTCTGGAGCCTATTTCCCCTACGTTTGTTAACCGGTTGTCCCACTTCTATCAGGCATGGACCTGAATTAACATGGATTTCTGGGTGCTGTGCATGGTGGAAGTGGAATACGCTCTTCAATTCAGTTGTTCCCCCTCCTTCCCACCCTCCCTGTCCTCCTTCAGGGACGCTTCTCCTGAGAGACTCGTAGCCGAAAAGGTGCAGTCACTCCTAAATTGTGGAAGCAGTGGTGGAATTTCTCCCAGTGCTAAGGGGTTGAGGGTTCTACTCTCATTACTTCCTAATCCCAAAGACCAATGGTGACTGTGACCCGCGTGCCTGGGGCAGCCCTCACTGAAAATGCTGAGGTCAGGGCAGGCTGCAAAAAAGAGTGCAGACACTCCCCAAATTGGTGGTTAACACTGAAGTTAAACTCACCAACCAGTCAGAAACTGTGCTACTGGTCTGCCACACTGATTATTGAGAAGCTTAAAAAAAAAAAATCATACTGCCTCCCTTTATTGCATTCCAGTTCTCTGGCTCCTAATCAGCACCTAGGTCCAGTACAGTGAGAAGTTATTTAAGAACTTTGCTAACATCTACAAAATGACCTTTTGACCCCAAAGGGTCAGCCATGTTACTAGGTCAATATTAGTTTGGATCTTCCCCAAAATACCACGCTGCCAGCCAGTCCTTTAGTGTTTTATATTATAAGGAAAAAAAGAACCAAGAAGAGAGTTTTTAAGTGACCAAAGCACTCAGATACATACAGAGACTTCAAAGTCCATATAGGAGGTTCTTAGCAGTATTGGTGAGTTTGCTGGCTTGAAAGTCCCTCTGGAATACATCCACAGCTTAGATAGGTCTTTCAGAGCTTTATTTGTAGGAAAGTTACTCCAGAGGTAAGAAGCAGGAATGAAGACCAAATGGAGACCATGCAGCTGCCCTTTATATTCCTTTTTCCATGTGGCTTGTATTTCCTGTGTCCCAAACACAAGCTTCAGAGCACATGGAAAAGCCTTGGAGTTCTTCTCTGTCCATAGGCATGTCCCTGCAAGTCGTGCTGACTCCTAAAGTGTATTCCCTGGCTCCTTTCAATGGGTTCATTGTACAGCTGAGCCCTTGGTGGGCCATCAAACAGGCATCAGCACTGCCTAGCCTACTCTCTGGGGTGTCACAGAACAAGTTTGAAATACAGATATACATATCTGTAACTCTCACAATACAAAGGCGATACGAACACACAAACAAGATTATCATATTTGGCAAATCATAACATTTCACCTTACATGACATATCTGATCAGATTCCTTACAATTTTGTAATATTGGTATCAATAGTATTATAAATGTGTCTCATATTCCATACAGCATCACAATGACCTCATAACAATTGTCGGATTTGCAAAACCTGAACAGATTCATGAAGAAACTGAAGTTCTGCATGGTCTCCTTGGCCTCCTTTAGCTGTTCTCTGGATCTAGGGGACTGGTACGCCGTCCTCGATTTAAAGGACATATATTTCTAGATTGCTATCTTTCAAGACACAGAAGGTGTTGATGATTTGTGGTAAACCACAGACATTACCAGTTTACAGTACTCCATTTCAGTCTGTCAGCAGATCCATGGGTGTACACGAAATGCATGAGAGTTGTTGCAGCCTTCCTGAGGAGACAAGGGGTGTTGGTGTCAGAGATTGGTGCAGGGGCCATGTGGAAGCAGATGTAAAACTGATACAGTTCACTTTTCAGGACCTGGGACTGTTGACAAATATGCTAAAATCCACATTTTTCCCCAGTTCAAAGAATAGAATTCATAGGAGCAGTCCTCCATGCAAACCAGGCCAGAGCTTTTCTCCCAGAAAGTCAGTTCAGAGCTGTAGAGGCACTCCTAAAGAGCCAGAGAGATTACCACAGCAAGAAACTGCTTAAAGCTTCTGGAGCATATGGCATCATGCACCTATGTGGCGCAATGCACAAGACTGCGATTAAGACCCCTCCAATCTTGGTTGGCGTCATCTAGACAAGGTGCTCTCATTTTCCCCTGTTTGGTGATTTCCACCCTCCTTTGGTGTCTGGATTTGGAGAGGGTGTGTGCAGGCGTCCTGTTCTTGAGACCTCCACCGTCAAGGTCTCAGTCATAAACGCATCGGAGATCGGATGGGGGGCCCACCTAGGGACCTTCAGGACTCAAGGCTGCTGGTCCCCAGAGGAACTCGAGTTGCACATCAGTGTGAGAGAATTGAGGGCGGTGCGCCTAGTCTGCCGAGCTTTCCAACTGCATCTAGAGGGCAACTGCGTGTCTGTCCTCACAGACAACATAAAAACAATGTTTTTCCTAAACAAGCAGGGCAGAGCTCGCTCCTCTCCCCTATGTGAGAAGGTTCTGTGCCCATGGGATTTCTTTATAGCCCATTCCATTCACCTCAAAGCCTCCTACCTCCCAGGGTCGCAGAACAAGTTAGTGGATCATCGCAGCAAATCCTTTTCTAACCATCACAAGTGTCCATTCGCGCAGACGTCATGTTCTTCTCCTTCCTAGGCCACAGTTAAGGTTCACTCACAGACACCTTTTCTCCTCCCTTGGACCGACCAGGTCTTCTCCACATTCCCTCCCACTCCTCTCATACACAGGGTCCTCCTGAAGGTCAGAAGGGATAGGGATGGGATGGGCCAGGCCTGGCCTGGCTGCACAGGCACTAATTCAGCACCCTCCTGGATCTCTCGATGGGCACCTCCATCACCCTACCACTATTTCTGGACTTGATCCTTCAAGATCACAGTCACCTATGTTACCCAAACCTTGAATCTCTCCACCTCACAGCATGGAAGCTCCATGGCTGAACCCAGCAGAATGGGCTTGCTCAGGGCCAGTTCATGAGGTGCTCTTGGGTAGCAGGAAGCCATCTTCTAGGGCCACTTACCTGGCAAAGTGAAAGAGATTCTCGATATGGTCAATGCAGAAGGGTGTTTTGCCTACTGAGTCATAACTGCCCTTCATTTTAGATTCCCTGCTTCACTTAAAGCAGGAGGGTCTGAAGGGGTCATCCGTAAGTGTCCTGCTAGCTGCAATCTCTGCATTTCACCCTTGGGTGGGTGGCCGGTCTTCTCAGACTCAATCTGTGAATGGCTGTGCCATCTCAATATGGTGCTGACTAGGCTAGCAGGACCCCTATTTGAGCCACTGGCAACATGCTCCCTGTTCTGTCTTGGAAGGTGGCTTTCCTAGTCGCCATTACATCTGCCAGAAGGGTCTCAGAGATCCAGGCTCTTATCTCCAAGCCACTGCATACTGTTTTCTTCAAGGACAAGATACAGCTGTGGCCCCACCCATCCTTTCAAAGGTGGTCTGTCAATTCCATAGTAACCAGGACCTCTTTCTGCCAGTCTTCTATCCTAATCCGCAAACAAACAGAGAGGAGCAGACTCCGCTTACTGAATGTAAGTTGTGCACTAGTTTTCTGTTTAAAGGGGACCGAGCCCTTTAGGAAGACTGCCCAGCTATTCATACCTATTGCAGACAGAACAAAAGGCCATCCAGTCTCAGCCCAGAGAATGTCATCATGGATCACTTTCTGTATCGGCTCATGCTATGACCCAGCAAAGCGCCCGGAACCTCAGTTGACAGCTTACTCTAAGAGAGCTCAAGCATTGTCGGTGGCATTTGTAGCACAGTTTCAATCAGGTATCTGTAGAGCAGCAACTTGGTCGTCAGTCCACGTGTTCGTGTCACACGATGCCATCGCCCAACAAGCCAGAGATGATGTGGGCTTCGGCTGAGCGGTACTTCAGTCGGCATGCTAATGAACTCCAAACCTTCCACCTGCATAATTGCTTGGGAGTCACCTACATTGGAATGGACATGAGCAAGCACTTGAAGAAAAAAATAGTTACTAACCTTCCATAACTGTTGTTCTTCGAGATGTGTTGCTCATGTCCTTCCACATTCCAGCCTCCTGTGCCTCTGTTGGAGTTAGCTGGCAAGAAGGAATTGGCAGGGTGACAGGCCCCTGTATACTGGTGCTATGAGGGCACAATTCTAGAGGGCACCAGAGCCAACTCAACAGATACCGCTGACGGGTAATTTTTCAGCGGTGGTGCATGTGGCACATTGGAATGGACATGAGCAACACATCCTGAAGAACAGCAGTTATGGAAGGTTTAGTAACGGTTTATCTATGATGAAGACGTGGCAGGTTGTTAGTGTGTGTATTTCTTGGGTTTTTTTAATCAGAAATATCCAAATATGTCAGATTTGGTCTGCATTGGTTTATTTAAAGAATCCTTAGGCATTCCTTGTGAACGGTGATATCTAATAAATGGCTGTTATATCTTAACATTTTAGCTAAAGGAAATTTTTATGTAACTAGTTATTGCAGTTATATAGGTGTTACTGTTAAAACTGTTTTTGTTTACTAACTAAAAATCCCTTCCCCTTCAATTGCTCATCTCTCATTCATGGTCCTCTTGATGTCACCATTGGGCTAGTTCTCCATTTGCCATACTCTTCCAGCCTCGATAGGCTTTCAAGGGTTTTGTGTCAATCATAAGAAAAGAAAAAGGCACAATTTTTTCCTTTGTAGGTCTTCTTTAGCAGGTCTGAAATCTGATGGCAGCAATTTAAATATTCTTAAGTGCCATCTCAACCCTCTACAAAGCGTAGCTTTAGATTTGGTCACTGCTCTATAATGCTTAATGTCAATATTTTATTCACTGCCCATCATTTTAGAAGAAATACCCTAACGAGGGCTACGGCTCTTAACCAGTGTTAGATTCTGTTAGCTAGTCAGAACTCGTATGGAAAAGACCTTCTCTGTAACTCATCCATCCCTCTGCAATTGCAGGATTGTTATCTATAATGTATTCTCTAGATCTTCACCAGGTTTAATTTGAGATGGTAGCTCAATTCACTGACCGTGATTATAATTGATGATTTTTATAAAACTTGTTTTTATAAAAGTTCAAGTCAGTAGAAATGTTTCTTTATTTTTATTTTTATTTTTTTTAGAAAGCAGTTATAACACCTGAAAGCATGCTCTTGCAGCCTTAAAAACCAAAATGTTGTAACATTAAGACCCTGAAAGTGAAACTGATTTTAGTTGTCCATGCTGAGAGAATAACTGGGAACAATTCTCTTACTATCTAAGGTGTTGGCAAAGAAATTAGTTTGTAAAACCAAACCATCTTAAATTGAGTGTCCTTTTAAATTTTCTTAAGTTATACACATTGTCTGACTATCAAAGGTTGCATATTTCGGTGTTAAGATTTTTAATTGCTACGAGTACACTAAAATGTGGTGGTTTTTGTTTTTTTAAATAGTAATCCAGTGGATTTGAGTAACCCAGCCATTATAAGCTCTACCCCCAAATTTCAGGAGCAGTTTCTGAATGTGAGTGGAATGACTCAAGAATTGAATCAGTATCCCTGCCTTAAACATCTGCCTCATATATTCTTTCGTGCCATGCGTGGGATCAGCTGTTTAGTGGATGCGTTCCTAGGTAATCTTTCCACTTATTTGTGTATTATCTGCCACAATTTAATACAAGACTTCAAGTAATCTTTGTTTATGCTTTTAGGTCCAGATTTTCAGAATTGTGTGCATGTGGTTTTTTGTTTTTTGTTTTTCATGCACAATGCTATTGCCCACATTTTCACAGCGAATTTACCTGCAAATGGCAAATAAGACTTCTAACTGGCCAGTTATGTGCATAGTTATTAAATTTGTGTAAATCATCCTACAAATGTGTACACAGTTCTGAAAAGCTGGGCTTAATACAGTATGGCCAAAATTTGTAAACTGAGCCTCCAAAATCAGGTCTAAGGATATGTCTACACTACCTGCCAGATGGGCAGCAGTGGTCGATCCAGTGGGGATTGATTTATCGTGTCTAGTCTAAAACGCGATAAATCTGCTCCTGGACGCTTTCCTGTCAACTCCTGTACTCAACTACTGTGAGAGGCTCAGGCAGCAGTCGACTCACTGCGGTGAAGATGCCATGGTAAGTTGATCTAAGTATGTCGAAATGTAGCTGAAGTTGTGTAACTTAGATTGATTCTCTTCCCCCCCGCCCCGGTGTAGAACTGGGCTAAGTCACTTCTTTTTTCAGAGGTTCTGAGCACCAACAATTTAATTTATAAAGCTCTTTGAGGCACAGTGGTTATTACTGTGAAGCACTGTCTTTGATTGTATTGCTGTTGCAATACAAATTAGTAATCATTTGAAGTCTGTGGGATTTGCAGATGTTCAGCATTGGTGAAAAATGAGCCACTTTTATTTAGGTGCCTCCTAGGAGTCTAATTTAGGCCCCCAGATTTAAAAATGTTGTTGTTTGGTAACATTATTTAATTTATGTAGAGTTTTTGACTATTAGGCATTATGCCTCTTGCCTTCCTGAAGGTTTATCTAGACTTAAAACTTCCTTAGAGTTGTGTGTGCTATATTGTACTTCAGATCTTACTGCCCCTTCTCTGCTTTTTTACATTTTTAATATTTAAAAACCAAATCATCTGTTATGACTCCCAGAAGTCTGAACTGATAAAACAGGTTGTGGCAGACTATAGAATAAACACGTCAGTACTATGCTCAGAAAAAAAAGTTAATCTGTAACATAATACTACCTAGTTTGCATTTCCTCCCTTGAAGGAACCTGGAGAGTTTAGTTCCTTCAAATAAATAGAGAAATCTTATTTGCCACACTACTTTCATAAAGCAACGAATATTCTTTTGACTAGTAATACTTGTTTATATTAACATGTAATATTTGTATACTACTAATCCATTTTCACTAGTATGTTGCTTGTTGCAAACATAATTTCATTTTCTAAACAATGGCTTTATTAAATGCGTCTATTGTATATTGCAGAAAGCAGCAAATTAATTTCTTTCTTCTCTAGGAGTTGCAGCCTTTACGAACAGTGGGTGTGAAAGATTACCCAGATATGGTATTAAGTCTTGACTCTTGTTGCACTCATTTTGGTAGCAAGAATCTGGGCAGAAGGGTTGATAACTAATACTGATATACCAAACAATGTTGTAAAAGCTGCAGTATTCTGTCATTATTTGTAAAAGTGTTGTTTCAATTTTTGTTTAATAAGAAATATATTTGAATTTCCTAAAAGGACATTGTTATGGTATAGTGACTTAAAAATGTTAACTATTTTATTATAGCCTTGAAGAGATCTAAAACTGAAATCTGTTCTAATTTTTTTACCCGTTGGTTTGTCAAAGGGTTGGTCACAGGGCTGGTTTTTTGTTTTGTTTTGCTTTTAAACAAAGCTCTGAAGTATTTGATGTTTAAAACATTTTACGTAAATTGCAGTGACTTTGCAAACAGATGTAGAGTAGAGTAAAACTTTCACATTGGAACAAACTTCCAAATGCATCAACTTAAAAAATTTGTATTAACAAGATGTTTTCTGTTTTACATAATCTTACTCAGAATTACTACAGATTACATTTTGATCCTAAACTATTGTTGCTGCTTATCTGAGCTTCAGTGAAGTCATAGCATTGCAATTGTGCTGCAATAACCATGCTAAGAATGTCATAAATGAAGAATTATGACCTCACTGCAGGATCTATTAGACCCTGGGCTTTGATGGATGTGTACTTTTTAAAATCAAAAATAGCTTTAGTTCTGGTGGGGAACACAGAGTGCTTGAAGCCACTTGCACTTTGTATATAGACTCTTTTCAAGTTTGTTCCGATGTGAAAGAGGTGCCCTTAGACATTTATAGGAAAAAAACAAAGTTAATCATGCTCCTGCCAATAGTGTCCCTTTAAACAATTTGTTTAACTGCTATCAAGCATAAAGTTCAAACTGGACGTTTGAGTTAGTCTGCTTAATACAGAATACTGCTTCTTTGTAATTACAAAATTAATAATCCTCTCAACACTATGTAAATCATATTTGCTTTGTGTATTGTGCTATATGTTGCACCAGTGCAGGCAGAAGTGCAGAGGTGTCACATTACACATTGGCTAACTGCCACTGTCCTTTCAGTTTTACATGGGTTAAGCTTTTGAATTTGTTTAGATTCATACATACTTTATATATACTCTTGATACATTACTTGGTGACTAAGGGTTTGAAGTACATATTGTGTTCAGGATGAATTTTCAGGGTAAAAGTACTTGAAAATAAAGTATTGTCCTTGTCAGTTTGTACTGGGCCAGATAAGGTTGCCAAGTCTTGCATTCCTGACTCTCTGCACTGTTTTCCTGCCCTGATTTATGAAATGACCTGGAGCTGATTTTATTTTTAATACGTTACATGTGAAGAATTGATAATTCAGCAGTTTGATAAAAATGTCTATTAATAACCTGGTACTGCCTTGTAAATAATAGATTAGTGACCTTCTACACAGCAGACTTATTGTAAGTTGTCGAACAGTGCAGATATAGAATTTACATTTTAATCTTGAAAGAAACTTCACTGGTATAAATATTTATGACGAGATGGAGCTTTAAAGTATAGTGCTTAATTGTGCATTTCTAAGCCTGCTTCCACATATTTGGTTCTTCCCAAATGGGAAAATCAGCCTTTGGGCTGGCTAACTCCTGGCTTAGATTGGGAGGCTGGTCTTGAGACTTTTGTTGCAACCTAGTAACTAACCTAGCAAACCTGCTTTGTCCATTAATGTCAGAGACTATACAGTGAAAGGTCGGGGTGAAAGTGAATAAGGACCAACTGTAGCTCCCTGCTTCCAGTTATGTATCAGTCTGGAATGCTGTACCCAGCAGAAAATAAGGTTGTCACTTTGGGATTCGGAGCAGAAGCCTGTGAGCTAACTACAAATACTTGTTTCAGATCCACAATATTGCTTCTGTGTAGCTTTCTTTTACATTCTTCAGTTCCTCTGCAGGCATGGAGCCTTAGACTACTCACCTGAAACATCGCTTTTTAAAAATATTCAAACTAAAAATGGGTAATAAACCATGATAGTGGTAACTAAACTCTTTTTCTCTTTGTCCTGAAAATATTGGTAGATTGTTTCTGTGATTTAGTGTCTGGACAGGTTCAATATCTTAAGCATCTCACGGAGAAAGTGAATAAGGAAATGTTGTTGTTTACCCCTTCACAAAACACAAGAACCAGGGGTTACCCAACAAAATAAGTAAGCAGCAGGTTTAAAACAAACAAAAGCAAGTGCTTCACATAGTGCACAGTCAATGTGTGGAACTCTTTGGCAGGGGATGTTGTGATAGCCAAAATTATAACTGGATTCAAAAAGACATTAGATAAGTTCATGGATGATAGGTCCGTCAGTATAAGTAAGGATGGTTAGGGATGCATACCCATATTCTGGGTGACCCCTAAGCCTCTTGACTGCCAAATGCTGGGACTGGATGATGGGATGAATCACTTGATGATTACCCTGTTCTGTTCATTCCCTCTTGAGGCATTGGCTAGTGCTGGAAGACAGGATACTGGGTCTAGATGGACCTTTGGTCTGACCCAGTATGGCCATTCTTATGTTCTTAAATGCCCTGCCATAGCCTATCATTAATTCTCCCCCCCCCCCGCCCCCTCTAATCTTGCAGCACACTTTCACCTTGTATCCTGGTTTCTCAGATTGGTCTTAAAGATATTAATCTTTGTGGTTTGCAGAGAAACTAAGCGCTCTGTCTCACAATGATCTCCGATTACATTTTCTAGGACAGATGGGGGGAGGGAGGGCATGTCTTTTCATTGAAGTGGGGGGTGAAGTGGATTGTCCTTTGAGTTTCATTCAGACCTCTCTATGTAGAGTAAAAGTGAATTGGTTGTTCTGAACCCATGACTAGAAAAAAAAATGGCTTTCTACAAACCATCTGCATTCCCTTCTACCATCTGTTGGTGCCCTCACTCCTCCACTTTCTTAGGTGCTTATGTTGATGTTTGCTCACCTTTTGATAAGCAGTGGTCTGTCATGTAGATTTAACTGAAATGCTTTTCTGGACCACTTGTCAATCTCTACTAATACTGAATGATAGATGCTTTTTAACCCTCTGGTGTTTTGGGGGAATCTCTGATGCTAATGATTTGCAGAATGCCTTAATATCTATGCCATAGGGCTCTAAAAGTACTGTGCACTGAGATTTGCTTTATTTCATTCTTCAGGCATTTCACGACCCCGGTCAGACAGTGCTCCCCCCACGCCAGTAAATAGGCTGAGCATGCCCCAGAATACTGCTATCAACACAACTCCACCTCATAACCGAAGGCATCGGGCTGTGACTGTGAATAAGGCAACAATGAAAACCAGCACTGTAAGATGTTATGCTTAGTACTTCAATATTTTTCCATTTGATCTGTTTCTGTGTATGAATGAATATAGAAATTTTTAAGGAAATTTTAATAGGGTGAAACTTTTTTTTTCCTTTATTCAAAAAGGTTAGCACTGTTCACACATCAAAAGTGCAGCACCAGCCGTCGTCCTCCACCTCTCCATTGTCTAGCCCGAACCAGACTAGTTCTGAGCCTCGACCGCTACCAGCTCCCCACAGGCCAAAGGTTAACAGCATATTGAACCTCTTTGGATCATGGTTATTTGATGCAGCATTTGTTCACTGTAAACTTCATAATGGAATAAATAGAGACAGCAGCATGACTGGTAAATATTGCTGACCAAATATATGCAACTCTTTCCTTGCTTACTGACATTTCCTACCTGCAAGATTAATATTTACTTAATCAAAAAGAAATAAATAACTTGATAAAGCACTCTGTTATGGTTAACCCTTTCCAGCTGAACTAACCCAAACTGGCACCTTTGCTAGCAGCTCAGGAGAGAGATCTCTCTTGAGCTTGTTTTTATCTTAGAAATAAAATATCACCTGTACTTTATAGTACATACTTGTTAAATCAAATGATAACCAGGCAGTTTCCACTATGTCAGATAGGAGACTGTTATTAAACAAAAGAAATGTAGTGTAGTGAGGGAGTTTCCCTTTGTGTCTTGGAAGAGCATCACTTTGAGTAAGAACAGTTTTTTTTCTTATAATGGTAGCACTTTAATAAATTCACATATGAAAAAACTGGCAGCATCATTGCAGATGCCGTTCTGCATCATGTAACTTCACATGGTCTTAGTATGGGAGAACAGGATTTCTACATCTTCACAAAAGCAAAAAGTCAAGCAAAATCATTCCCTTTCACTGATGGTTGACAACTACCAGTCTGTTGATGTGTTCAGTCCTCCTAACTGTTAGATTTATTTTCAGTACTCTAGAGTACCTGGTTCCCATGGTTAGATCTGTTTGAGATATGACATCTTGCAGAAGCAGTGCTCTCTGTATTGGTGGTGGTCTAGACAACATGTTCTTCATGTAATAGGTCAGTTTTAGTGGTCTAAAGAAAAAATCAAATCAGTTACTGGGTAGGAGAGGTTTGTATTAGCAAGTTTAGGTTTAGAGGTGTCACTCAATAGCCATTATGCTGGCTAGCTTCCATGCATGTCCTGCCAGAAAATACGTTTTTAGATGTGTTAAGCTGATATGATATCATTATTCAGTGAGTTTTGCAGTGTCCATTCTAAATACGTATGTCAGGCATATAAGGCCTGATTTTCAGAGGTCCATCTGCAGAGTCCCTTGACTTCAGTAGGAAATATATGTTCTCATTTTGTCTGAAGGAGAGGGAGAGGGAGAGGGAGAGGGAGATGGCTTAGGAAAACTGAACAATTTAAGAGTAAATTCACACCTGCATGCGCAGGTGAGTGAACAAATACCATTCCCTTTTTAATAACAGGAGTTTCATACCACTTTAAACATTGAATTTACCTCTTGGTCTATTTGTTGGACTATTTTAAAGTTGGACTATTTTAGAAGTTTACAGGTGATCTCTTAGAACAGAGTGTAGATATAAATATAGTCTGAGCAATTTTTGAATAAAATGTGCATTGTTTTTCCAGTGTGCACAACATCTGAGCTGTATGTTTACTCCACTCACTTCCTTACAGATGTTCTTGCTGCGTGGGTTTTTATAAGTAGTTCTTACACACAAATTACTTTTATGTACCAGTAAATGTCAGAGACCAAGAGAGGGACCAAGGAATAGTTTGGGGTTTTAACTAAAACACCTGGTCATCCAAAAATTGTAACTTGGTTGAAGAAATCTTTCATTCTCCAAAGCTGCTCTGTGTTAGCCTAGCCAGTGGATATAAGTCCTATGCCATTAGAGAGAGAGTTTGTAATATTTTGTGCCCCAGTGGTGGGACTTTACTTTCTGTATGATGCTTTGCAGTTATTTCCTGCCTCAAGCAGTTAGACATAGCTCTCTGGATGGCTGAGGTAGACCTGTCTCTGTAGTTGGATAGGAAATTTTAACCCTTGTCTTTTTTTGCCCATGAATGGAGTGCTTTGCAGTCAATTCTGTCCCTCTTTTATGCTCTCCAGAGCCCTACAGGAAGAGGCCAACCTTTGCCTAAAATGTATTGCTGATTCCGTGAGCAAGAACTGCCCCGCAGGAAGGCACTTAGAATACAGTGATGATGGGCCAGCTGATGAAGACCCAGATAGATAGAAAATAGTGTTCTATTTCTAGTGTGTCCCTCTTTCTCTCAGTGGCTTGGAAGGTAGAGGTTTGGTTTGTGATCAGAAACCTCCTGAATTTGGAAGTCAGACTCAGTCCGTGCAATTCCTTGATTTCACTACTTGTGCATTTCTCCCATTCCCACAAGGAGGAGTGCCTTCTTGGGGACAGTTTTATTTACGTCGTGATATCCGTTAAGGAGAAAGCTAATGTAACGCTCCCAGAAAATAAAAATCCTTTTCAGGGTCAGCCCTTTTGATTTTGAGTCTCCCAAGCCCTGTAGACTAGGGAAAATACAGTTCCTTTTCTTTTCTGTGTTATAGGTTGCTTGATCCATCTTTCTTCAGGGCGAGAGTGACTAGTCTAGCCCTGGCAGCTCCTGCATGCAAATGGACTTAGGTCCACAGCAGCCAGCCTCTTAGGAGGCTCTAGTGATTTGCCTTCATGTGAACTGACTGCTAGTCACTGTGCCTCATGGCTTCTTACTTGAGTTTGTCTCTATGCCTGG
Source organism: Gopherus flavomarginatus (assembly GCF_025201925.1). Taxonomy (NCBI): domain Eukaryota; kingdom Metazoa; phylum Chordata; order Testudines; family Testudinidae; genus Gopherus; species Gopherus flavomarginatus. The sequence continues at coordinate 22,000,970 of NC_066627.1, forward strand.
TGAGGTAGCTTTCTTCCTCATCTTCATATAAAAAGGAATGCAATTCAGGAAATTGAGTCATCTGGTAAAGATTCAAGCTCTAGTACAAAACAGATTCAGAACATACTCTTTGGTATGTCGAGGCATTTCGATTCTGACCTGTTCTGTATTGAACTTGAAGTCAGTAAAACATCCCTTCTCCACTTGCTGCCCTGCTGAATGAAGACTCGAGCTCCATGACTCAGCCAGGCAGTCCAGGTAGTTTGCTTTGTACTGGCCACCTACAAACTACTTGCCTGTACAAGAATCCATCTTGCTGAAATCCCTCTTTTCTTCATTGTGGGTCAGTATTGATCGTTCGGGGCCTTTGGCTTTCAGTTCATCACAATGGCTCGTATGCTTATGACTTGTCTGCGCATAAACTAGCACTTAAATAACTACATCGGTTGTAATTCATGCCTGTTATGACATCAGTGCAGAAATGTTAAGTTTTTTTTAAACTTATTTTATAACACTGTTAGTGCTCAGGAGGTCTCTTAGTTGCACAGTGTTAGCCAGGCATCTTCATCATATAGATGAGTAACACGACAGAGCTATGCTTCTGTCTCCATCTGATGGTTGAAGGACTTACACCTACTTTTGTGGAATGGAATAGAGGGAATTTGGAATAGAGGGAATTTGAAGTAATCAGAATAGAGGGGGGAAAATTACCACTAGTAGCATTAAAATTGTACTTAATCCTTCAGATGGTCACACTTGCAACTTTCCCTGTTGAAAGGATCCTGAAGACCTTCTTGTTTCCCAGAATTCGATACTTACCTTATTTGTATTGTGTGAGACACCCAGAATGCTTCAGCATGTGCCAGGCCCCATATAAATAAAATGCTGTCTAGCTAAGGCTGAGAGAGCATCCCAACCTGGGCAGACAAATTTCCACTAGCAGGGCTTGAGCTAGTGCACTAAAAATAGCAGTGTGGATGTTGTACCAGCAGAGGCTTGGGCTTGCCACCCAAGCTCAGATCACTATCCTCCCTGACCTTTTGAGTCCAAGCTTGGGTGGCTAGCTTGAGCTTCCACCAGTGCAGCAAGATCCACACTGCTGCTGCTATGAGTCTGTGTACCCGAGCAGAGAGGCTGCTGCCAGAGAGCAACATGGTATGTTCTGCCATACGAACAAGGTGCATTCTGACATTCTACTCCCTGGAGAACATGGGCAATTTCAAAAGGATCCTTTTATTAAATTTTGTGTCACACATCACCACTACTCCCATCCTACAGTAGATTCCTTGTGATGGTCTTTAAGGCTCGGTCTTCCATGAAGCAAGGAGGCAAAGAGCTGTCAGTCATAGCCAGTATAAAGGAGCCAACCCATAAACATTCTCCTCAGTTCTTTGTCTCCTTGTCCTAGAACTCCATACCTCATGACTCCGCTTTAATTTTTTTCTCTAAGACTCTCTCGTTCCATAGGGAAGGCAAGAATGAGAAAAATGTGGCTGTTTGGGAGAAAAAGGGAGGGGGAGGGTTGGACAGCAAGCAAATAGCCTTTCCTACAGATTCCACAGCTGGATCACAGCTAAAAGTATCTTTGGTCAAATGGGGGAGAATCTTCTTAGGATCTAGCAGGAAAACTGTCCCTTCCGCCTAACCTTCTCATGACCAAAGGGGAATTTAGGGTCAGCCCGCCTCCTTTGGCAAACATGAGCTGTTCCTACAGATCATCTGGCTCCTTCAACATGGCATGACTTTTTTCTGCTTGTTTAGGCAGCCAGCCTCCAAACTCCTCCTTGAGCTGACACCTCTCTGCAGTCTTTGTTTGAATGACAGATTACTAGCCACCACAGCAGCTGGCAAGGTAAACCCAAATGTAATGAACCTTTTCTGTTTTCAAGGGCTCTGTATGTCTGATTTTGGACCTTCATTCACAATGAATGCAATCACTGCCCCTTTTCGGCCAGTTCAGATTAATCTTCACTATCATTGGGAAAACTTACAGTGATGTCCCTTGCACAGCTGAGTATAGCCTGCAACATCTCAAGTTATTTTCAGGCAGTCCATTCTTGTCTGCTTCTGCTTTGAGGTATGTGTGGCATATCTTCCTTCAAGCAAAGACTATTAATGAGACTCCACTTCAGGGTAACTTCTGTATAATTCTGAGTACATCTGGAGGATCTTTTGCCACACTGCATTCTCAGGCCTATCTTTCAACATGATCTCTTGCATTCTGACTCGGAAGCAGCAACTTGTCTGCTGGCTAGCCAAGAGTCTTGTGCTTTGGGGGTCCTATGTCAGTTAGTGCAGGAATTCAATGGACTGAGTTGCATTCCAGCTGGCTAGAAATTTCCATCTCTGATAAGAGATGGATAATAAGATCTACTGCTTCATAATATGCATCCAAAAGACTTACCTTCCTTTTATGAAGTCTTGGAGTAAAGGAGAAGTGATCTGTTCCAGAATCAGGCACTTACTTTGTGGAGACAGTCAGTCAGTTTTTTGTTTGTCTCATTGTCTAGAATTAGATCACATGGCAGGTCCCCACTCCAGGGACTGTTCCTTCATTAGTCTGTCTGATGTCCAGTTCGTCTTTCTGTCGGCATAGCATAGCTGCTGGTGGCTAATTTACTTGATCATCAATATATATTAATTTCTCCTCTGTATGCTGTAACTGCTTCAATAATTTTAAATTCAGTGAGGAATTCTGTATGACTTTTTATGCAACATGCTGGGCAGCAGATACCTTCAGCTGTGCAGTTTGGAAACTCCAGATGGGTGATGCATTGGATCTCAGTAATTGGTCGGCTTGCTATCCTGGCTGCTTTAGAACAAATGCTTCCCCTCAGTTGTGTAATGTCAGCTGTTAAGGAGTTTTTCTTGGGCATTTGGGAAACCTTGAAAGGATATCCCCTGAGTGCTACAGTCATGGCTGAGTCTATTTTCTTAATAGAGCTTTGCTCTGCTGAGTTCTCCAGACAATGTGTCAAGTAAAATGTAATGATGTTAACCCAGCCCTCTTGACAATTTATCTTTTAAGACTAAATTTCTTTTAGCGCATGTGGGATGATATTCCTTGGGTCCAGTTAAATGACAGAGATTTGATTGCCTCTTGTAATATGTCTACACTATGATGATAAACCTACGACACTAAGTCTCAGAGCCCAGGTCAGCAGGGTTGGGTTACGTGGCTATAAAATTGCAGTGTAGACAGTGAAAGACACTCAGAGCATCCGTTGCCTCGGGGAATCTCATGTTTCCTAAAGTGCAGCTTCTGTGTGGAATTAAAATCTAGAGCCAGAAAAAATAGGGAGATCAAACTTCAACTACATATGATGGGGAGTATGCCGTGCCCAGCCTCTGATCCATGCAAGCGGGACTCATCCTTCCAGTATGTCAGTCTCAGAATAAGTCGGCTGCCTCTGAGCCTCAGTCCCTGAGGCCAACTAAGAGGATGAACCAAGATTCTTCTCCTGAGTTATTTGAAGACCATGCATCGAGTTCTCCAGGTAGGGAATCTGCCTCAGAGAAGTCACAGTTGCTGATGACTCCAGCCACTTTGGCACTTGTCAGTCTCCTACCCAATACCTATGAGGTTGCTTGTTCTGCAGGTTCCAGGGCACTGTTAGTTTTAAGTCTTTAAGCTTATCAGGCTCCAATAAGCCATCAGGTGTCTCTGCTCACTCGATACTGAAGATGTTCACTCAGGCCCCATCTGGACTCCCCTTGGAGTATTTGAGACTCAGTACTGTCAAATCCCTCAGCCACTATCAATTTGACTCAAGCTTTGAACACTGTATCTACGACACTCTGTGTCACAGGAGTTTAGTTTTCCCTAAGACCTTGCTGTGTCTGAGACACCTGGCTCGCCATTGCTCAGCTATGATCTGGTCTCGGTACCAAAGACCTCTGATCCCCACACACTTGTCCAGTACAGACAGTTTTATCTCATGTTTCTTCCAGTGCTCCACAATGATTTGGAAGAGGAAGATTTTGATGAAGACCATACCTTGGTTTCTCAAATACTGTACAAGGCTCTCTTCTCCATCCCCAGAGAGGCTTTTTTTCAGAGTCTCTGAGGAAATGGATCTCGCTTGTGAGAAATGTCCACAACCACCATCTTGTTGGTATGAGCACTCATACCAATGGATGCCTCCACCCATGCTACATGCGTCACCCCCTTGGCCATACTGAGGCCACCGGGGGTCCCAGTATTGCCAGCAATTCTTTAGCACCTTGAACACCACCTGATGGAGAGAGACATCATCACCCTTCCTCTCTAGGAGACCAGAACCTCAGGAAGAAACCACTGAGGAACAGGAAGCTATGGCTGATAAAGAGGTCTCTCTGTCAGCCAACAACTCCTCTTCTTCATCCTTGGATGAAGCGGTTATGCAGCCTCTACCATCTCTGGCTGCTGATTTTGAGCAGTTTCAAGACCTTTATCAAGAGAGTTGTGGATTCTTGATATACAGAGCCCTCTTGAGGATGTTAAAGAATCACATCATAAGCTGCTTGACATCTTTCATACAGCTTCATCTGCCTGAGTTACCCTGCCTGTTAACCTTTGCAGGGTTCAGGAGGGCTCCATTATCTGACACCCGAGCCACAATTCTGCCCATATGCAAAAGAGCAGATAAGAAATATTATGTTCATTCTAAGGACTCAGAATTATTATTTTCTCATACCTTATCTAACTCCTTGGTGGTCGAGGCAGTTAATAAACATGGAAAGCAGCACCACACTAAATCTGTGCCCTATATAAAGATCATAAGCACCTTGACCTGTTTGATAGACAGTCATACTCATCAGCTGCTCTACAATTCAGAATCACCAACTTCTAGGCATTGATGGCAAAGTACAACCATACAAATCATACCAAGCTGAACTCCTTTATTGAGCATCTACGAGCAGAACATAGAGAGCAATTGTAGAATGCTAACTGCTCACCAGACCATCTCTGCAGGTCTCTCTTGATGCTGCTGATACTGCCACTCTGATTTCTGTGGTAGTAGTTATGAGGAGGGCCTCCTTGCTTCAGCTCCCGGGATTTCCAGAGGAGGTCCAGAATATGGTCAAAGACCTTTCTTTTGGTGGCACTTAACTGTTTGTTGATAGCACAGACGAATCTTTGTGCACATTAAAGGACTCCAGGGACCACTTTGTATTCTCTGGGGATTTATAACCTGCCTGCTGGAGAAAGTCTAAGTCTCGGGCAGGGCAGAATTTGCTCAAGCCATGCTCTTTACTGGCTTCTCTCTGCCCCCAACATATGCCTTACTCTAGGGGATGTGATGTGAGGAGACAGGGTCCAGCTGTGGGAATTCCCAGCTGTTTGTTTCCAGAATATAACTGAGGGACTGCATCTCAGCTCATGATCTGTCCCAAAATATTTAGAGAAGCAGTTTTTACAAAGTAAGTAATTTTTTCCCTTACTAGTAATTCTTTGAAGTTTTCCCTCTCTTCCACCTTTTCTTGGGAATTGCGTCTAAGGTATTGAATCTTTGTCATTATTCTGCTACCTGTTTATTTCTGCATTGGAAGTTTCTTGACTGAGATGGAAGTGGGCAGGCTTGTACATTTATAATGGCCTTTGTTAAGGATTCTTTGTCGTCTTGCTTCCTGGAAATTGGAGCCATAACACTTTTTAGTATAAAGAATTTGTGGTTGGGGAAAGAGGAGAATTGGGGCAAGCAGCATTACTGGTAAGTAACTTTTTCCCGTGTGGGTTCACCCCAAGTAAGCAAGTCTTATGATTATTGTACTAGTGTAGTCTTGTAATATACTTCATGTACAGCATAGTTCAGGAGAAGCACAGCTTGAGCTGAGATGGGTTAATACATTTATTTAAAGATCAAATGTACATTAATATGAACAAAACTAAACATTATTAATATTTTGTAGATTTCTTTGTTCATTGTTTTGCATGGTACTTTCAAAACCATAATTTTGGACCTGAATGCCAATTTCCTGTGTGTTTAACAAGCTTGCTATGTCATAAAGCTTTTAATCTATTTTTAAAAAAAGCTGAAAGCTTCTTAACTTATTACAATTTCACCATCTTAAAGTATTTTATAACTACTGCTGTCCTTTGATTTGTTTCCATTTTATTTCTATTATCTTGCAGCATCTTTTATCCAAATTCTTCTTTCTTATAAATCTTGTAAGTAGGAACCAGTAGCTTTTCCTTAATTGCAGTCATGTTTTTTTCTTTTTTCATAATCTCATATTTTTATTTGTAATGTCATTGTCATTGTCTCTTGTAGCTTTTGCACTTTTACTTGGGAAAGACAAGTAATTTTTTGTGTGTGTGTTTTTTGAATGGGGAAGATTGTTGGCAAAAGCAAATTAATCTGCCTGAATCAGTCCCATCATTTTATGTACTATAGTCTGTGATCATGTCATGAATTTCAGGACTTTGCACTAACCATGTTTTGTTTTGTTTTTTAACTTAAAGCTTATTTTTATACAGACCTAATGTTTGATTTGTATGCATTGTGCATGTAGTGTGTTTCGTTTTTTTTCCAACTATACTATATTGTTGGATAGCTTATTTAGGACACAAATGGCTCATGGGAAGATGCATAAAGATTTTGTGCTTATTTGTCACTGATGCCAGAAAAATCTGTAAGGTAACAAACATCAACTAGTTTACAACCAAGAATTTTAAAAAGAAAAACTGAGAAAAGACTTTTGTTAGGAACTTTCTAAAAATTAACCCTCCATATAATTTGTACATATTGTATCTGGCAAAGCGTAATCAGGACTTCTGTTAGTACAACTTCAAACTCCTCACCCTTTGCAAATCTGATTTTTTTTTTTTCCCCCCCTGCAGTGTCCCAGGCCCTAAATTGTGTGTGTTACTAGTGGAATTCTGATGTGCTCCTTCACAGAACCAAACTAGCCACTATGTTTTTTTAAGTAATACTGGCACATGATTGCCTTTCCTGAAAATCACAAGCAATGTGCTGTTCCAGTCTTTGGGGATCCCCCAGGGAAGTGGCTCTTCTGTTGCCCAGGGAATGCACAGTACATCCTTCTTCGCCAGAAGAAATAATGGGGCAAGCAAAGTGGCTAGCTTTCTCCATGTTGTGCACATGGCACTGACGAAGGGGCTAGGGACATCTCTAAGAGGAATTCATAAACTACATTTGTTATATCACTCTCAGATATATTCTGCAGGAAAAGAAAACAGTGCTAAAGAATGACCAACCCCAGTTAGGTCCATGGGGCCACCCAAAGCCATTTTGGTATTTTAGAAATGTTTGCAGATTATGTTGAAGAGTGTATTTAAAAACTTTCATTAATACTGTGAAGTAGCCATTAGACAACTTTCCAGTTTCCTGGTAGCTGACACCCAGTACTGGCTAACTTCAAAGATTCCCATGGCAATTATGGGCACTGTGTGATGGAGGGACCAGTTTATAACAGCAACTTTCAACACATTCAGACATGTCCCACCTCTCTCACAGCCATGCCTTTCACTCTGACGTGGGTCCTGTCCTCTCTCCTGACTTCTGGAAATAGGCAGGGGACTTACTTCAACAGTAGAGGCCAGAGGGATAAGCTGGGCCAGAGTAGCTGTGTGCTCAAGAGTCAGCCAAAAAAATCTGAGTCAGGAAGCATAAAAGTAGTCATCTGCTTTTTTGGGGGGTGGAAGGGGAATGGAATAACTTCAGATAGTGGCAAGATAGCTTAGGAGATGGAAAGGGAAATTAGAATGTCTACTTTTCTAAAGGGGAAGAGGAGGCAGGAAGTGAGATGAGGGGTATGGTGGATCTTTTTGTTTGCGCACAACTCAGGGAATTGGACCGATGCGCACATACTCAGCATACGTGTACTCTTCTTCAGTACACAATGCTGAGAGTGAATATACTTATACATAGAGTCTGAAGAATTAATCACTCCTGTGTTAGGGAAGAAATCAAATACCCTGAAATAGCTTTTTAAACAGAGGCAGTGATTCAAATACAGTGAACTAGCAGCTTCATCATAATCCCTAAATTTGACGTGATCTTTGTGTCCTGGATCCCATGAGCCTGTCTTGTGTTTGTCAACATACAATGAAAACTCTTACTTTTTCTCTTTCCAGCTATAGCAACCCAAGCTAGCATGGAGTTTCGTCGGAAAGGATCTCAAATGTCCACAGACACCATGACTTCCAATTCCACATTTGATTCAAGTGACTTTCCTGATAACTATGAAGCAGGAAGAGCAGAGGCATGTGGAACGCTATGTAGGATATTTTGTAGCAAGAAGACTGGGGAGGATATACTGCCAGCTTACTTATCCCGGTACTAAAGCATCTTCCAGTTGCTTTCTTGCTGTAATTTTGTGGTGAAAATCTAACTTATTTTGAGTAAACAGCATCCAGTTTGCTCCTGAATCTTGTAATGCCAATCAGTAGATAATTGTTCAGGTCTTTAAAGATGCTGCATCTAGGAACCTCTGTTTAATCAAGGGGAGATTTCTTGCCCCCTCTCATGACCTCAGTTATATCAGGGTTTTCTTGAGGATGCAGAATATGTCCCTTCCGTTTGATGGTCTTCTTTGGCTCTTCCGTGATGGTCTTTTCTCTTCTCTTATCCACTGTAAGACTGAATTTTTTTTTTTTACTACACAGACACAAGGCATGTTTGTGTATTAGACATTGAAAGATGTTCCTATATGGTCTCCAGTTTTACAAAAATGAAGCCACGTAGGCTTAAATTTGAATATGGAAATATCATGAGATGTTCTCTTCCAGAACCATTATGATTAGGGCTGTCAAGCAATTAATGATGCAATTAATTGCATTGTTAAACAATAATAGAATTCCATTTATTTAAATATTTTAGGATGTTTTCTACATTTTTCAAATATATTTCAATTACAACACAGAATGCCAAGTGTACAATGCTCACTTTATATTTAGTTTTGATTACAAATATTTGCGCTGTAAAAAACAGAAGAAATATTTTTCAGTTCACCTAATACAAGTATTGTAGTACAATCTCTTTATCATGAAAGTTGAACTTACAAATGTAGAATTATGTGTTTAAAAACAAAAAGCAAAAAAAAAACCCGCATTCAAAAATAAACCAATGTAAAACTTTAGAGCCTACAAATCCACTTAGTCCTACTTCCTGTTCGGCCAATCGCTCAAACAAACCAATTTGTTTACATTTGCAGGAGATAATGCTGCCTGCTTCTTGTTTACAGTGTCACCTGAAACTGAGAACAGGCATTCACATGACACTGTTGTAGCCTGTGTCACAAACTATTTACATGCCAGATGCTCTAAAGATTAATATATTCTTTTATGCATCAGTCACCATTCCAGAGGACATGCATCCATGCTGATGACTGCTTCTGCTCACTAACAATCCAAAGCAGTGTGGACCAACACATACTCATTTTTGGCATCTAACTCAGATAATGAAAAAAGCAGAAAGTTGATTTTGGTTTGGTTCGGGTTCTTAGTTTCTGCATCAGAGTGTTACTGTTTTAAGACTCCTGAAAGTATGCTCCACACCTTGTCCCTCTCAGATTGTGGAACGCGCTTCAGAGTCTTTAAACCTTGGGTGGAGTGCTGTAGCTATCTATAGAAATTTCACACTGGTAACTTCTTTGCGTTTTTGTCAAATCTAGAGTGAAAGTGTTCTGAAATCAAACGTGCTGGGTCATTATCTGAGACTGCCATAACACGTAATATATGGCAGGATGCGGGTAAAACTGAGCAGGAGACATACTATTCTCCCACAAGGAGTTCGGTCACAAATGTAATTATTATTTTTTTTAATAAGCATCGGCATGGAAGCATGTCCTCTGGAATGGTGCCCAAAGCATGAAGGGACATACAAACGTTTAGCTTATCTAGCACATAAATATCTTGCTATGCCTGTTCTCACTTTCAAGTGACATTGTAAATAAGAAGCGGGCGACACTATCTCCCGTAAATGTAAATAAACTTGTTTGTCTTAGCAAAGAAGTGGGACTGAGTGGACTTGTAGGCTTTCAAGTTTTACTTTTTTTGTTTTTGAGTGCAGTTATGTACCAAAAAAAAATCTACGTTTGTAAGTTGCACTTTCATGATAAAAAGATAGCGCTACGGTACTTATGTGAAGTGAATTGAAAAATACTATTTCTTTTATCATTTTTATAGTGCAAATATTTGTAATCAAAAACAGTATAAAGTGAGCATTGTACATTTTGTATTCTGTGGAAGATTCACGCAACCAACAGGTGGGAGGGAAATATTTTTTTAAAGCAGGAATGGCAAAACCCCAAAACCTATGCATGAGGACTCAGTAGAAAGTATGGCAGGCTGGATAAAAGTAGTCATTTAAACCAAATTAGATTTTTTTTTATACTTAGAGTTTTATTTGCATGTTACTTGTTCTTTACTTTTCACTTTATATTGCTAAATTGAATGCTTTATACTTTTTTCTTTAGTTTCCTAAACGTTAGTAGAAACAAATATGTAAAAATCTGAAATTCTACTAAAAAATTTCACACTTACAATATTTACCTGTGCTGAAAAAGACTAGACCTGGTTCTTGTTAGCATCCTTACTGTGTGAACAACACAAATTCAAACAAAATTGGTAAGACTCTAATCTGTGCTATATTTGTGACCAACATCACCTTCCAGGTATGAACTTCCCACAGATCAAAGCTGCAACACTTCGATCTGGCTATCTTACTCCATCAGGGTTTGCAATCTGAAGTCAATGGAATATGTGCTCCGAAGTCATTTAGGAGCATTTAAAAATGCCACCCTTAGGTGCATATGGATTCAGGAGCATAACTGTAGGCTCCTGGTTAATGAAACATTTTGGTCTGTATTTTAATTTAAAAGGTTAAAAATAGTTATTGACTAATGACCAGTCTAGCTGCTAATGCAAAGGCTCTTTTTGTATAAACCATTTAATCCTGACTCTCTCTCTCTTTTTCTTTCTTTCTTTCTCTTTCAGATTTTACATGCTTTTAATTCAGGGTTTGCAGATAGCAGATTTCATTTGCCACCCAGTGCTGGCCAGCATTATTCTAAACTCTCCTCCGTTGTTCTGCTGCGACCTGAAAGGGATTGATGTTGTGGTTCCTTACTTCATTTCTGCCCTTGAAACGATTTTACCTGACAGGTAAAATACTCTTTTTCATGTAGATGTTAAAAGAAAAATTGTGACATGTTACTTGTGAATAGTTTTCATTAGTGCATTCTAAACTGTACCCTGAGGGTCAGTGACCCAGTAAATATATGTTAAACAGCAACATTAGTGCTTGGTAATAACTCTGGCTTTATAATGATAATCATAGTGCATACAGGCTCTTGCATTTCCTTACCTTTAACAAGGCTTGGTGGATTTGATTTTTTTTTTTATGTATATAATTTTAATGGATAGTATCGATATTTATTTTAAAGCATTTTTTATTTTTAATTATTTAAGTTTTCGCATTTCTGGGAAATTACGGGCAGCTCAGCCAGTAAGGGAGTCAGGCAATAATTATTTAATTCTATATGTTGAGATTCAAATGTTCAAGCTTTATAAAAGTTAAAACCCAAATTGCCAACGTCACATGTCAAAATATACAAAGTAAATATCCTTAAATCAACTTTAATAAGTTCCCAAATAGTATTTTTCTTTCTTTTCCTAGCTGAACATTTTGATTAATATTGCTGGAAATATTTATTAGCTGTGTGTGTGTGCACAGTGAAATCGACACTTACCAATTAAAAATCAAATCCCTCCCAGCCTAGCTTTAACTAATTGTTATTGGGGTTTTGACCCAATAATAGCATGTTGCCTTTCCAAAGAATATAATGTTCTTGTCTCTGGGGTGCCCATGAGAATCCAGCAGACCTCTGCTTGGGAGCGTGTTTAATTCTGTGGGCAAGTTTAATGATAGAAAAGTAAGGGAGTTGTCATTTTGATTGATAAAAATCTACTGAATCATAATTTCGATCAGAGTCATAATATCTTCGTGGGGGGAAGAAGCTGCTCCTCCCCCCAGCTCCAGGTGCTATGATTGGTTGACATTTTGCTAATTCAGTGTTGTTGGAAATAGGTCGAGTTGGGTATCATTCGAAAGCCCTTTCTCCTACTAACACAATGCTACTGAACGTGACAAACCTAGAACAATTATGTAGATATGTGTTCAAGAACATGTTTAAAAATCAACTTTTAAAAATTATTCTTTAACACAGACATGTCAGACATGCACTCTTCACAATGTTAAATTGTGGCCATCAATTAACAAGGCATTGTTATCAGGCAATGCTCAGAACATGATCCCTGATTAATTTTTTGAATGTTACAGATGACTATAATAAATGGAAGGAGCACTTCACGCTGATTTGCCATCATAGGCCAAAAAAGTGATTTGATCGTATTGATTATCAGCTTGCTTTATTATACCAAAAGAGTTGTAATGAGACTCTGGTTAAGATGTCTGCATCCAGCCAGAAATTACTTGAATCCATCTATAATTGGTATGCACATAGTTATGCAACATACATTACATAACACAATGAATTATAATCAAAAGAACTTATTACAAAATCCTTGTTTTTTACTTTTAGTCTTGATAATTTTCAGGCATCAATGGGGATACAGAGTACTGACTAGTAGCTAAATCTTTGGAAAATACCACAGTAGGGCAGTTGGTTAAGCTCAGTGGGCACCTCACTATAAGAAGTGCACTCATAAACTGAATTTGGTAAGGTTGGAGAGAGAGTACATCAAGAAAAAGTTGAAGATGCTGGGACAACTGCCAGCTGTTGGCAAGTCTCACCTTATATTAGGTCCCAGGGCATGCATTGCAAAAAGAACACCTGCTTCTTTTGTTGTATAGAAGCACACACCTGAAAACTTGTTGCCCTTTAAAAGTGATACCTAGATGTCATCTTTGAAAAACAGATGAATGTGTTTGAAGCCCTTTTCAAGGGGCACAGGACTTGCAAGGCGGGTTCCACACATCCAGTGTACATTCTGCTCTTAATGACCTATTGCCACATGATGGGGAGCTGCAATACTGCAGAATGGATCAAGCAATTCAGTGAGGTTGAATCGGCAAATCAGCCAACTTTTGAGATAGTGTAGCAATATATGAACATGATTGAGTCTTTGCTACCCTTTATTTGATCTGTCAGGACTACTAATTGGAATTTGCACCTTGCAGCACTGGAAGACTGAAATTTTTTTTTTGTCAGCTATTCTGCAATGGTTGCCTGGGGCTTCGCTGAAATAAGAGGTGTAGAAAATTCTGACCCTGACAATGGGGAGGAATTTTGAAAAGGAAATTGGGTTGTTAAAAGATCACTAGCTCCCTTCTGTGTGCTTGGTTCTGGCAAAGCCATAAAATGTGGAAATGTGGAAAACAGAGCATTAAAAGTTTTTTGGGAGGAAAGGGGAGTTGTGGGCATAACACAGTTTCCAAATGCCCTTTCCCAGTTTTTCCTGGCAACCTCAGAACTACATCACTTACTGTTTCATTCCAAAATCTGGGGTTGGGGTGCCTTCCCCGAAAATAACCATGCACCAGTTAGACTCGTAAGATGCTGTCAATTGCCAGAAAGGGGCAATTTTAAAGCTACAGTTGAGCTTGCTCGGACTGGCAACCCATTCACATATGACAGACAGGAGCTCATTAATATTTTGATGAGAGCAGTCTTCACTGATGAGACAGCTAAAGATGTCAGTTGAATAGATACTTTGGGTCATGACTTGTATGAAGCCTTCAAAACCCAAAGAATTATCGTGGGCTACAATCAAGAAAAACAGACTAAAGTTGTGTTTGAATGCGAAGAAGAAAATCAGAGTGAAGGTGGCAGGGACTATTTCAGAGCTAACCACAGACAGGTCATTATTTTGCCAGTCTCCTGGTTGTGTCTAGATCTGTGTGATGTTGATATGTGTGAGACTTTGGGAAAGTGTAAGTTCTCTGTGGTACCACAATTAGTGTTAGAATCTGATGGAACGCAATATATGTGCCAGGTGAAAAGCAAAATAATGCACATCTTGCATAGTCTTCCTAAGCTAACAACTACTGGTAATGTGACCAGTACCTTATGCTAGCAGAGGCCTTTCAGTGTAGCAGTCATACATGGTATGGCTGAGATACAAGCTCTTGACAAAGCAGAAACTCTTAACACCTGCCACGGTTTGGCTGAACACTTCATTATGAAGCTAGAGAGAAAATACTGGACCTATGACAAAGTCCACCTCATGTTTTGACATGTATGCAGAGGAATCAATTAAAAATATTACCAGAAAGAAGAGACTTCATGGCATTGCACCTGTCCAGTACAAAGTCATTGACTCCACAAACATGTCCAGTGTGACAGCAAAGAAGCTACTGCCTCATACTACATGAAGGACAAGTTAATCTCATACCTTGCAGGAAAAGCACTCCTGCATACCAAGAAATGCTTGAAGAATTTTGTCATCACATGTCATCATAAAGCTGCTGCCTCACACTGTTCAGTTGAGTTTCTTCATAGTTCCTGTAGGAGAGTGTAATGGTCCCTCACTCTCCTGCTTGGAGGGAGGCCACTCAGGCTGGTCATGTGTGGCCAGGACCAGAGTCTGTGAGCTGGGCCGGCCTTAGGATTTATGGTGCCCTAGGCGAGATTATTAAAGTGGTGCCCCTGTGCCTGATCTGCGCTTAGCAACACAAACATAAGCTTACAGTATTGGAAAACTTGCCACATTCACGTTATTAAAACCAGTTTAACTTAATTAAGCACACTGTAATGCTGATGGACTAGCACTATAGAAAAAATTCTGATGACAGAATGATGCAAATTTTTTTTAATTTATCAAAATTTTATTGGAAATTTATATGAAGAGATATTGAAACAAAGATTTGTTTTTAATTAAAAAGCAATCTTTCTGGCTTTTTTGGCTGCAAAATCAGTAATAATGTCATCGTATGACAAAGACAAAGTCCGTGTCTTGTTCGATTGCAAGAATAGCAAGACCAGTTAAGCGTTCCTGACTCATTGTAGAGCGGAGATAGTTTTTAATGAGCTTTAGTTTTGAGAAACTCCATTCTCCTGACGCTACTGTTAAAGGAATTGTCAGTAGAATACGAGTGGCAATGTACACATTAGGATATATGTCAACAAGTTTGCGGGTATGAATAAACTGTACAATGTCCATCACCGATTTTGCATGTGGCAACATTCATGACAGTGTACTCAATTCTTCATACAGTTCAAGTCCATTTAAATCAAAACTATCACCGTGCTTCAGGAGGCTCTCTAGGTTCTTGCACTTTGTCATTAGTTGCTCTTGTTTTCCTATTTCGTTGAATTTAGTTATGTCATACAAAAATGCAAACTGTTCATGGTGTACTTGCAAGGTATTAAACCTTTCATCAACAGCAGATACTGCTTTATCCATCACAACATTAAAAAATTCAACCTCAAATTTCTTTTCTGGATCGTCTATGGGCATGATCTGTTGTACAGATTCTTCACAAACAAGTGTCCCTGGCCTTTTTAACTCATATTAACTATGTATTTACATTATGAAAGTTGGAGAAAACATTGTGAAAATGTAAAACATTGGCTGCCCAACTTCTGGGCTGGCAAAAGTTATACTGACTCACAGGGAAAAAAAAAAGCAGGAGAATCTTAGTACAACATATGGTCACTCTATACCAGGGGTCGGGTCGGCAACCTTTCAGAAGTGGTGTGCCAAGTTCACTGTAATTTAAGGTTTCTCCTGCCAGTAATACATTTTAATGTTTGTAGAAGGTTTCTCTCTATGTCTATATTATATAAATAAACTATTGTTATTATCTGAGTTCTTGGCCACCGGTCCTGCTCAGGCCACTGCCAGCTGAGTAAATGAAACCCCAAACCGGCAGCGGGCTGGTGGCTGGAATCCTAGACAAGGATCCCAGGCCCTGCTCAGCCCGCTGCTGGTCTGGGGTTCTGACCACCAACTCCTGCCAGCCAGGATCCCGGCCGCCAATCCCCCCTCAGCCCGCTACTAGCCTGGGATTCTGCTCACCCAGGCTGGCAGGAGGCAGAGTGGGGCGGGCGGCTGAGCTCCTGACTGGCAAGGGGCCGGCAGCCGGAACCCTGGAGTAGCAGTAGGCTGAGTGCTGCTGGCACCCCAGACTGGCAGCAGACTGAGCCACTCAACCCCCCATCGGCCCTGCTCAGCCCGCCACCAGCCCACTCAGCCCGCTGCCGGCTGAGTGAATGGAATCCCAGGCTCACAGCAGGCTGAGTGGTTCAGCTGGCCTGCTCAGCCCACTGCCAGCCTGGGGTTCCTTGGAGGTCCCCAGGCCAGCAGCAGGTGCTGAGTGGGGCCGATGGCTGGTATCCCAGCTGGCAATAGGGCAGCAGCCGGAACCCCAGAGCAGTGACGGGCTGAGCCGCTCAGCCTGCTGCTGCATACCATCAAAAATCAGCTCACCTGCCACCTTTGACACGTGTGCCGTAGGTTGCCGACCCCTGCTTTATACACTAGTAAGGAGATGAGCATATTACAGTTGTTGGAGGGCTCTTATCAGGAGTAACAGGCTATAGGAAAGTCAGTCAACATTTTTTGTTTCTCTGATGAAAACTGGCCCACTCCCTGCCTCAAACCAAACCTGTCACTAATAATTGTCAACAACTTAATTTTCTGTTTTTGGCTAAGATAATGATTTTTTTTTTAAAATAATATTGAAATTGGATTCAGGATTGTTAGCAAGAATTTTTGGCAAACAAAGTTGTTAAATGACAATCTAAATGGCAACACAGTACTGCTTTCATGCTTGGCTCACCCCCCAGCCCGCTGGTCCAACAGCTGCAGTAGAGGAGGAGATAGGTGGAAAACTGCAGGACCCCAAAATCCACCTCTTGGGGTGCAGAGTGGCAACAGCAGCAGCAAACCCTCAGGTCCAATCACACACCAATGGGCACCACCACCAGCCTTATGGACCATGGTGAAGTTAGCACAGCATCTGATCTCAGGGACAGGGCACCCATGGAGCCACAGCAGCTCATCCTGCCTTATGCAGCTCCCCCCGGATGAGATGGATAGCTGGCAGCTTCCAGCCCGGGGGAGAGGCGCTCCCCAGCTAGGGGGGCCAGATCCAGATGTCCTGATTTTATAGGGCCAGTCCTGATATTTGGGGCTTTGTCTTATATAAGCACCAATTACCCCCACCTAGAGTGACCAGACAGTGTGTAAAATCAGGACAGGAATGGGGGGGGGGAGTGGGGGGGTAAAAGGAGCCTATATAAGAAAAAGACCCCAAAATTGGGACTGTTCCTATAAAATAGGGATATCTGCTCACCCTACCCCAATCCCGATTTGTCACACATCTGGCTAACCCCATCCAAACCCTGTGTGACATTCCAATCCTGGCTGCCTGCCCAGGAAGTGAGTTACTTTCACTTTCATTCCTCAGCAGGCAGCCAGCCAGCCTCGCCTCCCCCCCAGCACTTCACCCAACCTAGCCCTGACGGAGGAGAGAGAGGAGAGAGAGAGGGGTGCTCCTGGGGAGAAAGGAGGGGGTGCTCCGTGGGGGAGAAGAATGGATGTTATGGGAGACAACAGAGGATACTGGTTCCAGAGCCACAGAGCCTGCCTCATCTGACCTCAGCCGGGGGGAAAGAGTCACACTCACAGGTGAGCTCCTTTCCGAACCCCCACCCCCGCCCCTTCCCAGAGACCCCAGCAGCCAATCCCATCCCTCAGACTGTGCTGCATTCGGCTCTCTCTAGGACCCAGCAGCCCTGCTTCTACACTGTCTGGGCTGCCTGCAGAGCGGTGCCCCCAGGCAGTGTGAGGCCCTACGCGGCTGCCTATTCTGCCTATGCCTAAGGACGGCCCTGTCTGTGAGACTGCCAAGAGCCCACAATAGGGCTGGGCAATGAATAGTCCCCGTCAGGCTTTAGTCTGGCTTTGGGTAGCTCAAAAACCCTTTAAAAAGAGCCTATCCGGGCTGGCTTTAGCCTGGGTAGAGCTTAGGCAGCCAGCAAACAAACAGTCTACAGGTGAGCTGGGCCTGGGCTTGAGTAGGCTCGGGGGGCCAGCAAGCACACCAGTCTTTCGGGACTACTGGTAAGGGAAGCTCCTCTTCAGAGCTAGAACCTCCTGGCACAGTGGAGGGAGGAATTAGCCATCCCGGGGTGAGTTGGCAGGGGGACGCAGGCCCACCCTACTCCACTGCGTCCCAGTCCAGGGCTCTGGCAGGGGCAGGACTGGCTGCATCTGCGTTGGCGGGAATCCAGCTGCAACATGCTGACTGAGCTACACTGGGCTCTGCAGTCGGGCTGCTCCCTGGGCTACTTCCTGCCTCTCTGAGGTTTGGTACCTGGCCTCTTCTGGTTTCTTGGGGTACATGGCGGTAGGCATTCTGGGCCAGTGCTTGTCGGCATCTGGGGATTGGCAACAGCCAGGCATAGATTCCTCCCGGGGACACGGCAGAACCAGCAGAGTGTCCTTCTCCTGCACAGGCTCCCCTCCAGCTGAGCCTCAGGGCTGGCCTTTTATACTTCCAGCCACACCCTGGTACTTCCAGCGAGGGGGGTGGGGTGATCTAGGCTCCGCCCTCCAAGGGGAGTGTAATGGTCCCTCACTCTCCTGCTCGGAGGGAGGCCACTCAGCCTCACTGCAGAGGGTGACACTAAATTATCTTGTGTGCCATCAATGTCACAGAGAGGTGCTACTAAACTCTGGATTTTTGCAGTGGACACAAGTGTTCTAGTGCTTCCTATGAGACGTTTGCCAAGCCTTCCTCAACATTGTTTTAAGCCCGCTGCTGGGGAACAGATCACTGTATATCCATCAGAGAGAGACTCCTATTGGTCAGACCATTAAAAGCTGCCACACTGCTGAGTTACTGCGCCCTTTCAGGATGTGACACTACTGAAAGATTGACTGGAAAAATCAAAATATCGTACTGGAAGGCATTTGATACAGCCTCCAAAAACACACACTCACTCTGAAGGTGCATAGGATGGCTGAGACTTTCCCACTTAGAACACAAGAATGGCCCTACTAGGACAGACCAATGATCCATCTAGCCTGGTATCCTGTCTTCTGACATTGGCCAATGCCAGGTGCTCCAGAAGGAATGAACAGAAAAGGAAATCGAGTGATCCATTCCCTGTTCTCCACTTCCAACTTCAGGCAGTCAGAGGCTAGGGACACCCAGAGCATGGAGTTGCATTCCTGACCACCTTGGTTAATAGCTAGGTTCCTACCAAATTCACTATCCATTTTGGTCAATTTCACAGTCATAGGATTTTAGAAATTGTACATGTCATGATTTCAGCTATTAAAATCTGAAATTTCACATTGTTGTAATTGTAGAGATCCTGACCCAAAAAGGAATTTATTGGGGGTTTGCAAGGTTATTGTAGGGGACATTGTGGTACTGTTACCCTTACTTCTGTGCTGCTGCTGGCAGTGGTGCTGCCTTCAGAGCTGGGCAGCTGGAGAGTGGTGGCAGCTGTCTGGGAGCCCAGCTCTGAAGGCAGAGCTGCTGCCAGCAGCAGCACAGAAGTAAAGATGGCCTGGTGTGATACTTCCATCCTTACTTCTGTGCTGGTGCCTGCAGAGCTGGGTCCTTAGTCAGCAGTCACCACTCTCTGGCCGCCCAGCTCTGAAGGCGGCAGCGCAGAAGTAAGGGTGACATGGTATGGTATTGCCACCCTTATTTCTGCACTGGTGCTGGTGGGTTGCTGCCTTCAGAGCTGGATGCCCGGCCAACAGTTGTCACTCTCCAGCCACCCAGCTCTGAAGACAGCGCAGAAGTAAGGGTGGCAATGCCCTATCTCCCCCCCACGCAAAATAACTTTGTGACCTCTCTGCAACTCCCTATGGGTCAGGACCCCCAATTTGAGAAACGCTGGTCTGGATTGTGAAATCTGTATAGTATAGTGTAAAAGCACACAAAAGACCAGATTTCATGGGGGGGAGATAAGATTTCATGGTCTGTGATGTGTTTTTCATAGGCGTGAATTTTGGTAGGGCACTATTAATAGCCATTGATGGATCTATCCTCTGTGAACATATCTAGTTCTTTTTTGAACCCCATGATTGTTTTGGCCTTCACAATATCCTCTGGCAAAGAGTTCCACAGGTTTACTGTGTGTTATGTGAAGAAGTACTTCCTTTTGTTACTTTTAAACCTGCTGCCTATTAATTTCATTGAGTGACCCCTGGTTCTTTTGTTATGTGAAGGAGTAAATAATGTATCCTTATTCACACACTCTACCCCAATCACAATTTTATAGACCTCTATCATATCTCCCCTTAGTTGTCTCTTTTCCAAGCTGAACAGTCAGTTCTAATCTCTCCTCATACAAAAGCTGCTCCATACCCTTAATCATTGTTGTCCTTCTCTGTACATTTTCCAGTTCTAATATATCTTTTGTGAGATGGGATGACCAGAATTGCATGAAGTATTCAGATGTGGGCATACCATGGATTTATATAGTGGCATTATGATATTTTCTGTCTTATTGTCTGTCTATTTTGTAATGGTTCCTGACTTTCTGTTTTGCTTTTTTGACTGCCACTGCAGAGTGAGTGGATGTTTTCAGAGAACTATCCACAATGACTCTCTTTTTCTTGATTGGTAAAAGCTAAGATAGACCCCATCATTTTATATGTAGAGTTGGGATTGTTTTCCAATATGCGTTACTTTGCCTTTATTAATACTGCATTTCATCTACCATTTTGTTCTCCAGTCACTCAGTTTTGTGAGATCCCTTTGTAACTCTTCGCAATCTGTTTTGGACATAACTAATAAAACTAGTGAGGTAACAAATGCACTAGAGGTGTTCATATGCCGAGTTTACCATTTGAAGACCAGCATTACAGCATTTGCAGAGCTACATTGGTGGATAGTTTTCCAAGAACCAGACAAACAGAGAAAAATTGCCACCAACAAAGAGTGCATGTATATCTGCCATGAAGAGGTCAAATTATCAAGCAACGGAATGTCTCTGGGATGATTGAGTGCATCCAAATCTACCCGTCGCTGTCAGGCATGGATGGGTCTTGGTGGATGGATTGATCACACCAGTAACATGTGAAATGCTATATGCTCCTGTACCGATCCTTTAGCTAATGAAATGCTTGTGTGCAAAGATGAGGTGCGCACCACCCTACAAATGTTTGACCAGCAGTTTGCTTTGTATGGAGCTGTGCACATGTGGCACGGATGAGGATTAGTGTGATAACATGTCCATCAGTGGTGCCCTGGATAGAGACAATACTGACTATGAGCTTGATGAATAAATGTTTTCAGTCCTACATGTCAAGGATAACTTCTCTGAGATGACTGACAATCAATGCCTTTTTTATGTAAGCAATGCATCTCTCTGTTAAAGTATTATTTAAAAATCATTGATTTTTTTTAAGATTCTCAAATATATATCTACATAATTGTTACTGTTAACAATTAAAATTACATTTTAAGAGGCAATGTGCATAAACTGCGTTGATTATTTACTTGTCTCTTTAAAAACAAAACATGCAGCAATAAGGAGAGATGAAGAAATGGAAAAACCCAACTTAGCTCCAAATGCGCTTATAGCCTATTTATTCTTAAAGATTTGCTGCACAATGGAATTTTTCTTCTATTTTACATTTGTATTATTCCTGTGAATTAATTTATTAATTTTGAGAATGATGCTGCCACTTAGGGTTTTTTGTTTTGGTATATAAAAAATTAACTTGATTTGAATATGGTAAAGAACAGAGTACAGCTCCTTACATCATAAAACTTTACTTGAGTCTTATGTCCAGGAGGTTGTACGTCTATGACGTGTTGACAAATAGTTAATCATCTTTCATTTTATTCAGTGCAGGCTTTCTACACTATATTTCTTAGATATTAATTAATATCGCTGTTATCCTGAAGTCCATGTAAAATAACTATTATGTAAATCTGTCCCTTGTGAAATTTTGAGCTGTTGTTCCTTTTCGCCTGGAAAAGGTCTTAACTCTGAGCAAGAGAATTTACCTGGTATTCACTACTGAAAAAAAGTTAAGCTAAAGATATTTTCCTAGGCAGTTTCTATCTGGTGCAGTGTGCATGCAAAGAGCTACCTTAACATCATTGATGGTACTGTTGGTTTCACAAGTAATAAATGTAGTTTGTGACAGTGCCGTTCCTGTTTTCAGGGTGCTCTGTCTCTGAATGATACCTGATACATCAGTTCATTTGCCAAATACCGATGGTGTAATTCTGGCCTTGTTGAAGTCAATGGTAAAACTTCCATTGACTTCAATGGAGCCAAGATTTCAACCCATGTGTGCGAACTGAACCATGACAAGGATAGGGGCAAGTCATACATGTTTAGACCTATTGTGCAGCAGAGCTCATAGTGGAGCTCAGAGCAATCCTACTGCTCTGTATGTAAGAGAGCAGTAGGATTGCTCAGAGAGCTCCAGTATGATACTGGAGAAAAGCCTGTTAAGCGTCTTTGGGTTAAGTTTAGAGGCAAGAGCAACAAAGGTGATGTTGTGGTGGGCATCTGCTGTAGACTTCCAGACCAGGAGGATGAGGTAGATGAGGCTTTCTTCGGACAACTAACAGAAGTTTCCAGATCACAGGCCTTGGTTTTTTATGGGGACTTCAATCACTCTGACAGCTGCTGGGAGAGTAATACAACAGTGCATGGACAATCCAGGAAGTTTTTGGAGAGTGTTGGGGACAACTTCCTGGTGCAATTGCTGGAGTAACCAGCTAGGGTCCGTGGTCCTCTTGACCTGCTGCTCACAAATGGGGAAGAATTGGTAGGGGAAGTAGAAGTGGGTGACAACCTGGGCAGCAGTGATCATGAGATGGTCGAGTTCAGGATCCTGACAAAAGGAAGAAAGGAGAGCAGCAGAATACAGACCCTGGACTTCAGAAAAGCAGACTTTGACTCTCTCAGGGAACTGATGGGCAGGATCCCCTAGGAGGCTAATATGAGGGGGAAGGGAATCCAGGAGAGCTGGCTGTATTTTAAAGAAGCCTTATTGAGGGCACAGACAGAATCCATCCTGATGTGCAAAAAGAATAGCAAATATGGTAGACAGCCATCTTGGCTTAACAAATCTTCGGTGAGATTAAACACAAAAAGGAAGCTTACAAGAAGTGGAAACTTGGACAGATGACTAGGGAGGAGTATAAAAATATTGCTGGAATATGCAGGGATGTAATCAGGAAGGCCAAGGCACAATTGGAGTTGCAGCTAGCAAGGGATGCGAAGAGTAACGAGAGGTTTCTGCGGGTATGCTAGCAACAAGAAGGTGGTCAGGGAAAGTGTGGGACCCTTACTGAACGGGCGGGAGAGGGGCAACCTAGTGACAGATGATCTGGAAAAAGCTGAAGTACTCAGTGGGTTTTTTGCCTCAGTCTTCACAGACAAGGTCAGCTCCCAGACTGCTGCACTGGGCAGCACAGTGTGGGGAGGAGCTGAGTAGCCTTCAATGATGAAAGAACAGGTTAAGGATTATTTAGAAAAGCTAGACATTCACAAGTCCATGGGGTCAGATGCAGTGCATCTGAGAGAGTTGGCTGATATGATTGCAGAGCCATTGGCCATTATCTCTGAAAACTTGTGGCAATCGGGGGATGTCCTGGATGACTGGAAAAAGGCAAAAATAGTGCCCATCTTTAAAAAAGGGAAGAAGGAGAATCCAGGGAACTACCGATCAGTCAGCCTCACCTCAGTCCTTGGAAAAATCATGGAGCGGGTCCTCAGGGAATCCATTTTGAAGCACTTGGAAGAGAGGAAAATGATCAGAACAGTCAACATGGATTCACCAAGGGCAAGTCATGCCTGACCAACCTGATTGCCTTCTATGATGAGATAACTGGCTCTGTGGATATGGGGAAAGCAGTGAACATAATATGCCTTGACTTTATCAAAACTTTTAATACGGTCTCCCACAGTATTCTTGCCAGCAAGTTAAAGAAGTATGGGTTAGATGAATGGACTTTAAGGTGGATAGGAAGCTGGCTAGATCGTCGGGCTCAGTGGGTAATGATCAACGGCTCCATTTCTAGTTGACAGCCAGTGTCAGCGGAGTGTCCCAAGGGTCGCTCCTGGGGCCCTTTTTTGTTCATCATCTTCATTAATGATCTGGATGACCGGATGGATTGTACCCTCAGCAAGTTTGTGGATGACACTAAGCTGGGAGGAGAAATAGAGGCACTGCAGGGTAGGGATAGGGTCCAAAGTGACCTAAACAAATTGGAGGATTGGGCCAAAAGAAATCTGATGAAGTTGTGGCACATGACTTAGGAGGAGAAGCTGAGGGAACTGGGCTTATTTAGTCTGCAAAAGAGAAGAGTGAGGGGGGATTTGATAGCAGGCTTCAACTACGTGAAGGGGAGTTCCAAAGAGGATGGAGCTCGGCTGTTCTCAGTGGTGCCAGATGACAGAACAAAGAGCAATGTTCTCAAATTGCAGTAGGGGAGGTCTAGGTTGGATATTAGGAAAAACTGTTTCACTAGGAAGGTGGTGAAGCACTGGAATGGGTTACCTAGGGAGGTGGTGGGATCTCCATCCTTAAAGGTTTTTAAGGCCTGGCTTGACAAAGCCCTGGGTGGGATGATTTCGTTGGTCCTGCTTTGAACAGGGAGGTCTCTTCCAACCCTAGCCTTCTATGAGAGTATGTGGCACAGGGTAAAGAAGAGAGCACGTTTTGCTAAAAAGGTGGTGACATTTAATGGAAAATGGGGTGAATTTCCTTGCTGTGCATATTGCTCCTAAACTACCATTCAGAAGCACAAGTTATCCCTCCAAAGGGCTAAGAGCAGATTCTCAATCATGGATTCCCTTGTTTGGGTCCAGGTTTTTGCATGGCTTTGACTTTGCCAAAGGGCTTAAACTCCTTGTTACCAAATCTCTCTATTTGAAATGTAGTGTATATCTGTGTATTTACTCACAGAAGTGTTTGTTCCTTCTGGGAGTTCAGTGTAAGAGGTTAAATGTCAATTGCCCCTCTCTTTTGATTGTATGCACAATCACATTGGGTTTCAATGTTAGACTAGAGTGGAGGCTAAAGAGCCTTATTCTGACAAGGAAAGTACAGGTTAAAACCATGTCACATGCTTTTTTTCCTTCAGTTTGATTGAAGAGGCAATTTGTCTTCTCTTTGTAAAAAGAGATCCTGTTTCTAGGTCTCATGCAATGGATGCAATACCGTATATAGCTAACTTTTGTGTGTGACTCTGTGCCTATGCACAACTGGTTACCTTAGTTTAAACCAGGGATTGGCAACCTTTGGCACACGGCCTGCCAGGGTAAGCCCCCTGGCAGGCCGGGCTGGTTTGTTTACCTGCTGTGTCTGTGAGTTTGGCTGATCATAGCTCCCTCTGGCCGTGGTTCACTGCTTCAGGCCAATGGGGGCTGTGGGAAGCGGCGGCCAGTACATCCCTTGTCCCATGACGCTTCCCGCAGCCCCCATTGGCCTGGAGCAGTGAACCGTGGCCTGTGGGAGCTGCGATCAGCCGAACCTGTGGATGCGGCAGGTAAACAAACCAGCCCGGACTGCCAGGTGGCTTACTCTGGCGGGCTGCATGCCAAAGGTTGCCGATCCCTGGTTTAAAATATAGCGTGTGAATGGTTTAGAGGAAATATTTGCTGCTGTATCCTTATCTAGCTCGTAGATACCAAAGAGTATACACTCAGCTGCTGGGTTGGCACTTGATAAAATACTTAGAATGTTTTACCAGGACTAAGCGGACTATTGGACTAGTATGAGATGATATGCTATTGAAAATGGTAGGTGTGAAATGGTCATGAGACTGGAAGGGCTTAATGGATCGGGTTTCAAACTGCATTTAAAAACCAGCCATGGAAGCATGTATGTTCTTGTTTGGGGTAGATAAGCTTCATTTGAACTCACTGAAAATGAAATGACGACACTTACCATGGTTCTGTGGAACTTATTAGCTGATTACTGCATTGTATATCAAGCTGTTGGACTGTTTCACATTGCAGTTGGAGGATTTGCCTGGAGGGTCTTTCCGTCTCTAAAGCTCGAATTCTTAAAGCCTAGGTTGTTAAAGTTGAATTCTAAAGTCCTAGTTGGTTATGCTGAAGCCAGAGCTACAGATACACCTTTCTGTTAAAAATAAAATGACATATATGAATTCAAAGTCTGATCATTGATAACACAAAGTAAGGCTTCTAAACCCAAAGTGAAATAGATACCATATTATACAGTGTGCTTTTTAAGTATCTTTTGTGCTTGTAAATTTAATCCATATGGTATTACATTTAATTCCAAACTCCTGAGAAAAGTTGATTAACTTTCTAACACTTTTTCTTATTGGCAGAGAGCTCTCAAAGTTTAAAACCTATGTAAACCCTACAGACCTGAGAAGATCCTCTATCAATATTTTGCTGTCATTGTTGCCTCTCCCTCATCATTTTGGGACCATAAAATCTGAGGTAACGAATTAGCATGATTGATTTCGGTGAGATTATTTTTGTCAGCATTTTTCAGAAATAATCTACGAATGTTACATGTGACGTTGCAGTATTGACTCAATGATCCTGCGGTTTGTCCTCTGCACAAAAGGGTACAGGTTTGGTCTTTCTTCCAGATTGTTAGGGCTTTTGAAGCAGCAAGCTCAACTCTTACCAGGCTGTAGGGGAAGTGAAAGCAGATGGCACACCTTGCTTTCCAGCATTCCCTCTGGCTAATACAAGAACAGCCTCCATAAAGGTTCCCAAGGGATGTCCCTCCATCCTCAGAGTAAGAAATTATGGCAATAGAGATGTACTTGTGGAGAGAGGGAAGAAAAGTGTAGGTTAGGATATTACTGTGCTCAAGTGTGATGTCAGGCCAGTTTAGTTTAAGGATATTCAAAGTCTGAATACCTTAAAAATCCACAAGGTTCTTCCATCTTCCAATGGAGTTTGACTTATTCTGCTTTCTTTGTTATGCTGCAACTATACCAAGGCCAATTTTGCTGTCTAGTTAACTGCTCCATTTAGCGCTGACTTTCTTGTATCCAGCTCTTCACTTACAGAAGAAATAATATGGTACATCACAGATGTTGGTAATGCTGCAGAGAGACAAATACTTTCATTTTGGGTTAGTTAAATTACTTAACAGTAAAACTAATCAAATAACGATGCAAGTGCTCTGAGATTATCAAATCCATGTCTATGCTAATTGATATTAAAGGAAATTTATTCTTTCTTCAGGTTGTCCTGGAAGGAAAATTCAGCAATGATGACGGCTGCTCATCATATGATAAACCAGTAACCTTCCTATCCTTGAAGTTGAGGCTTGTGAATATACTAATAGGAGCTTTGCAAACTGAAACAGACCCTAACAACACTCAAATGATACTAGGTTATTTGAATGTATTTATTTATTTTTTGTTTTATGCTGGATTATAAGAAAAATCCTGAATTCGAGGATTGAGTTCTCAATATTATACAACAGAATACTGTGCAAACTACCAGGGATCATGTAGGACTTAAATAATTATGTGCTGCTGTGCAAGTGGAAAGACACAAAGTTCCAGCCTTAAGTTCTTTTGCTTAAGAAATCACTTACGTTGCACTTTTCACTGTGAAAGCATTCCGATAGACAACTAAAATTGTCCCAGTAATCTTTAGTAAGTATTATCCCCATTTTACAGATGGGGAAATCATAGATACTGCATCTGCACAGCTAGTTCATTGGGCCCTCTGAACATGTAGTTATAATTATCTGGCACTAGGACTGTTGTAGCACCTAGAGAATAGGGTCAAGATCAAGACCCATTGAACTAGGTGCTGTACATACACATAGTCAAAGTCAGTCCCTGCCCAGCTCCTTTTAAATCAGTGTCTGATGCCTTGTCCTTGTAGAGGTTTCATAGTGTGTGCAGTGCATTAAAAAAATCCTATCTCCATAATTTCTATGCTTGCAGAGTGGACAGCTTTTTTGGAGTCGAGTTCAGGGAGTTTCTAATGAAGAAGGAGTTAAGATTTAAAAACAAACAAACAAAATCTTTATTGAAAAAACAAAGGCCTTTCCGAGTTGAGAGGAGCATAAGGAACTTCTCTGTCAAGCCAAGTGAATTTAAAATAATTTACAGCAAAATCTGAGCTAGTATCACCCTCTGTGTTGAATTTCAGAATCTGAAGCAAATTCTTGTGGCTATCATAAACCCTTAAACAGATCTTTTATAAAAGTGAGCACTGACACATTTTTGTAGATTTTAGCAGCGCACACACTGCTTTTCACACATTTGAACTGTAAGCAGTTCCCGTCTTGTGTTTTAATGTTGCAGGAGCGATGTTAAATATTGTTCAAGACTCAGCACTTTTAGAAGCCATTGGCTGTCAGATGGAAACGGTGAGTTGTTTTGTGTTAAAGATGAACTTTTTTAGAATAACATATTACTGTATTATATCTACTTTTTCCAAGATATCTAAGCTGATTCCATTAGGTTTTGCCTTTTTATTCTTCTCAGTACATCTTCTAAGATTGTTTTCAGATATGCAGAACCACTAACCTATACAGTCTTGTCCCTCATTCATGCTGATTTCAATTTACAGAATGGTGGAGAAAATAACCTTTTGAAAAACCACCGTCGCACTAACAGTGGCATTAGTACAGCAAGCGGAGGAAGCACAGAGACCACAACTCCAGATAGTGAGAGACCAGCACAAGCACTTCTAAGGGATTACGGTAAGGAGTGAAGCTTTTTTTTATTTTATTTTTTTTTTTATTTTTTTTAATTGCCATTATATCCCAATTTTACAAAACTCCTTTCCAGGTTGTGTTTGACTTACTGAGACCTTTAGATGTATGAAGGATATTTTCAACCAGAGGTGATGGGTATTGTGGGTAGCCCTTTGGATCGGGTGTTAGCTGCTAAATTTTGCTCCTATTTGTATTTATATGTTAGCTTTCAGTCCTGTTATAAGGTATTTTGTTAGTATTCTTATAATAAGAAAGCTTATGAAAAATGGGAAAAGTTAATAAACTGCTTATGTTTGTAATGTAGTTTTTGAGCCTCTTACAATTTGCAGCTGATACTGGGGCAGATCCTCAGGTAGTTTAAATTGTCATAGCTCCATTGATTTTGATTCAGGTGTGACAATTTACACAAGTTGATGATCTGCCATTCTTAAATCATAGTTGAAAGGATTCTGGTTTGAAAATTAATTATGGTCCTCTAAAACAGGACATCAGCTACACAGATCCCTTGATATATAATATGTTAAAATTTTGTTTTGCTTTAGTTTGGAGTTTGTTTGACCTTATAATAAAATCCACCCAGTCCTAAATCTGTATGCAGTGATCCAGCTGAACTTAGTGAAAGCCTGGATTCCCATTTGTATCTATTTGTCGGTCTTTGATTAAATCATTAATGTTAACCAGATGTACCTGAGAACAGACCACTCTAGTATGCTGTCTACTAAAGATGTAGAGTCTAGGGGCCAGTCCTACACCAGTGAAGATGAGTATTTCCATTGACTTCAATGGCAGGGGAAATCAGTGTATGCTCGAAGTTTCACTTCCGCTGTTGAATTGTATCTGTGCAGGAATTCAATTTGTCTGGAAATGGCTTACTTGATATCTGAATGCTGCTTTTTCAGCACATGGGTTTGTTTTTAATGTGCATGTTTTAATTGGTATGAGTTTGCACTGAGACAACTGCTTTTGGCATGTCGTATGCAAAGTATCTGTTTGTAGGGTTCATAGTGACCTTTCTTCTGTGTATTGGTTACTGAATTCTATGACTATGATACAGTCTAAAGATTGACTTTCATAATGTTTTGGCCAAAGACTTTTTAGCACTGTTAACATTCATTTTATTGGATTCTTGTGCCTTATACAGACAAAATATAGTGTTCAGAATAGAAACATAATTTGGGAAGCTCATAAACACAGTTCATTTTCATCTGGAGCCTCTGAGGAAAGTTCAAAAGAATCAGGATGGTCTATTTTCAGATTTTAACTATAACTGATACTTTGAGTTCTGTTACTAGTGTTCCAAAGAATGTCTTACTAAGAATTCCTGATTTTTATGTTTATATATATATTTTATTCTTAATGAAGATTCATTTTTTCCATCATAATTCTCCTGTCTTTCTTAGTCACAGGCACCTGCTTCCTCTGGGCACCAGGGGTGCTCAAAACCCTCTCTGCCCCAGGCCCCACCTCTGCCCCTACCCTATCCCTCTCCCAAGTCCCCATCCCTGCCCCGCCTCTTCTTGCCACTGCTCCACCCCCACCCTGCATCTTCTTGCCCAGTGCACCCCATTCTCACTCCTCTCTCTCTCCCTCCAGTGTCTCCTGCACACTGTTGAACAGCTGATCATGGTGGGCGGGAGGCACTGAGAGAGAGGGGGAGGAGCTGATTGGCAGGGTTGGCGAGGGATGGGAGGCGCTGGGTGGGGAAGTGGTGGCTGCTGGTGGGTGCTAAGCATCCACTAATTTTTTTTTTTGTGGGTGCTCCAATCCCAACAGCTTTCATTTCTGAAATCAGTTTTTTCCCCTACTCCAGTCTTAACAAATTGAACCTAAATGACCCTCAAATATGAAATTTATAAAGAAAGCAGATACTGAAAACATGCCATTTAATTTCAAGCCTGTGGTGCAGGAAAATCAAATGTCTGGAAATAATTGTAGTGCCGTTGTCTTTTTTTTTTTTTCTCCCCCAGGATTAATTCTCTCAATGCCTGGAGCTAATCTTTATGAAATCCTATAGTAATTTTCAGCATATGTGTTTTAAGTAGAACGCTATGTAATATTTGTACATCATATTAACGTCTGAATTAGTTGAAGCTATGAGTACTCAAACTATGAACTCTTACAGAAACTTAAACACTATAGCGAAAAGTTTCTGTATAAAGTAAACCTGCTGTTAGCCATTCCACAGCTCCACAATTTAAATGTTGTAGCTAGTATTGTGCAGCATGCAGTGGACACCTAAAATGTGTTTTTTCAGATGAATTATTCTAACTACATTCAAATGGCAAATCTGGTAAAATATGTTTATATATGTATAAAGAGAGAATGCTTTGAGAGTAGAAGCTAGTCTGATTTAGATATATAACTTGCTGGAGTTATAAACCAATTAATCAATCCATGTGAAATTTACTAAATTGCTAGCTTCTGAGATGTATGTAATTTTGTTTTCTATGCTTTATTGTGGCTGCTTTGGCCTGTGCCTGACAGATTGCTTTGCTTATTGTTACTAATGCTTAGTTATTTTCCCTCCCTGTGGGATGTGGTATTGGGATTATATCCTAGCTCTTAATACAGATACAGCGGCTGGACTACTGATTCGCAGTATTCACCTGGTAACACAAAGACTCAACTCACAGTGGAGACAGGACATGAGTATCTCACTAGCTGCATTAGAGCTTCTTTCTGGATTGGCTAAGGTGAGAGCTGAAGTTTCACTTGTTTTGGTTTTCAATAATTCAGGGATTCTGTCAAGCCAGAAGATGTCTTACAAAAAGAAACAATAGTTCTGTTGATTTGAAATATGAAGCATGTCTTGCTGCTATTCTTGGAATGATTTTGCGGACTAGATAATTGTATAACACATTCAGGTTTTTAATGAGAAACCTTGGTTTAAAAGGCTACCACTGCAGTTCCAGGGCAGTTCACTGCTTGGAAAACCTACCAGGGCAATGAGCCCATTTAAAAATCGTTGCTGTAAAGGCCACATACTGCTTTTCCCCTTCCTTCTGCCCTGGAAACAGTCATTCTTGTAAACTGAAAACATACAGATTATATTTTTAATAAGGAAATAGTATCTTTCTTTTTGAAATTTGTATTTCTGCTCCTCGGTCTGAAGCTAATGGGCTTGCTGCTTCTCCCCTCTTCCCAGTTGAGCAGTTAGATCAATCCACTAGCCTGGATTTTGGCATTCCCTGCAGCAGTCGAGATGCTGAGCAGATTTCCTCCCACCGTATTCCCCTTTATTACTCCCGTGACCCTATTGTAATTTTACCATTTTCCCTACCCCCAAAAAACTCCAGCTGTCTGTCAAGCCATCTTTTTTTAATACCTACCTTTGGGCAATTGTCACTTGCCCCTTTCAACCTAATTTAAAGCCCTCCTCACCAGGTTGTCTAATCAGTGTGCAAAGATGCTCTTCCCCTTCTTGAGCAGGTGGACCCCGTCTTTCCCAGCCGTCCTCCATCCTGGAGCAACATCCCATAGTCATAAGAACAGCCATACTGGGTCAGACCAAAGGTCCATCAAGCCCAGTATCCTGTCCTCTGGCAGTGGCCAATGGCAGGTGCCCCAAAGGGAATGAACAGACAAGTTATCATCAAGTGATCCATGCCCTGTCACCCAGTCCCAGCTTCTGGCACACACAAGCTAGGGACACCATTCCTGCCCATCCTGGCTAATAGCCATTGATGGACCTATCATCCATGAATCTATCTAGCTCCCTTTTGAATCCAGTTATAGTATTGTTCTTCACAACACCCTCTGGCAAGGAGTTCCAGAGATTGACAGTGCCTTGTGTGAAAAAATACTTTCTTGTGTTTGTTTTAAACCTGTTACCTATTAATTTCATTTGGTGGCCCCTTGTTCTTGTATTATAAGGAGGAGTAAATAACACTTCCTTATTTACTTTCTCTATACTACTCATGATTTTATAGACCTCTATCATATCCCCACTTAGGTGCCTCTTTTCCAAGCTGAAAAGTCCCAATCTTATTTCTCTCTCCTCATACGGAAGCTGTTCTATACCCCTAATCATTTTTGTTGCCCTCATCTGAACCTTTTCCAATTCTAATATATCTTTTTTTGAGATGGGACGACTACATCTGCACGCAGTATTCAAGGTGTGGCAGTATCATGGATTTATATAGAGGCAATATGATATTTTCTGTCTTATTATCTATCCCTTTCTTGACGATTCCCAACATTCTGTTTGCTTTTTTGACTGCCGCTGCACATTGAGTGGATGGTTTCAGAGAACTATCCACAATGATTCCAAGATCTGTTTCTTGAGTGATAACAGCTAATTTATATATATATATGTATAGTTAGGATTATGTTTTCCAATGTGCATTACTTTGTATTTATCAACATTAAATTTCATCTGCCATTTTGTTTCTCAGTCACTCAGTTTTGTGAGATCCTTTTGTAGCTCTTCACAATCTGCCTGGGACTTCAGTATCTTCAGTAGTTTTGTATCTGCAAATTTTGCCACCTCACTGTTTATCCCTTTTTCTGATCATTTATGAATATGTTCAATAGGACTGGTCTCAGTACAGATCCCTGGGGCACACTACTTTTTACCTCTCTCCATTCTGAAAACTGACCATTTATTCCTACCCTTTGTTTCTTATCTTTTAACCAGTTACCAGTCCATGAGAGAACCTTCCCTCTTATCCCATGACTGCTTATTTTGCTTAAGAGACTTTGGTGAGGGACCTTGTCAAAGGCTTTCTGAAAATCTAAATACACTATATCCAGTGGATCTCCTTAAAGAATTCTAGTGGATTGGTGAGGCATGATTTCCCTTTACAAAAACCATGTTGACTATTTCCCAACAAATTATGTTCATCTAATGGTCAAGGAAGCTGTCATAACTATAAAGGGAAGGGAACAGCCCTCCTGTGTACAATACTATAAAATCCCTAATGGCTAGAGACACCAAAATCCTTTTACCTATAAAGGGTTAAAAAGCTCAGAAAACCTGACTGACACCTGATCCAAAGGACCAATAGAGGGACAAGATACTTTCAAATCTTGGTGCAGGGAAGGCTTTTGTTTGTGCTCTTTTTTTTGGTGGTTGTTCGCTCTTGAGACTAAGAGGGACCAGACATCAATCCACACTTTCCAAATCTTTCTGAACCATCTCTCATGTTTCAAACTTGTAAGTAACAGCCAAGCAAGGCGTGTTAGTTTAATTTTTGTTTTCTCAACGTGTAAATGTTCCTTTTTGCTGAGAGAATTTTACCTCTGTTTGCTGTAATTTTGAACCTAAGTCTAGAGGGGGTTTCTCTGGGCTCTATGAATCTAATTACCCTGTAAAGTTATTTTCCATCCTGATTTTACAGAGATGACTTTTACCTTTCTTTCTTTAATTAAAAGCCTTCTTTTTAAGAACTTGATTGATTTTTTCCTTGTTTTAAGATCCAAGGGGATTGGATCTGGACTCACCAGGAATTGGTGGGGGAAAGGAGGGGGGATGGTTACATTCTCCTTGTGTTAAGATCCAAGGAGTGGGATCAGTGTTCACCAGGAACTTGGTGAAGAAGTCTCTCAAGGCTGCCCAGGGAGGGGAAGGTTTTTGGGGGAAAGAGTGTTCCAGACACTCAGAAATCTGACTGGTGGCAGCGAGACCAGATCTAAGCTGGTAGTTAAGCTTAGAGGTGTTTTATGCAGGTCCCCACATCAGTACCCTAAAGTTCAGAGTGGAGGAGGAACCTTGACAGAAGCCAAAGCTCTCCTGTCAATGCCATCTGTGCAGGCACCTGTTCATCTCCAGAATGCATCTTCCCCTGCCTGGGCCCTTACCCTTAACTGTGAGGATGGATGATACCACCACATACACCCATGATTCCCTCACTCTGGCTCCAAGAGCCCTGTAGTCAATACAGATCTGCTCAGGGTTACATCTGCCCACTAATAAGAGAGCAGTAGAGAGACAGATGAGCCTTGGCAATCTTTCTATACTGTCTTGGATACAGGCTCTAGGCAGGCAGCAACTTCCTGGGATGGCAAGTCAGGCTGGTAGATAGATGCCTCTATCCACTTCCATCACCCATGGATGGGTGCCTGTGCTGCCTCCTCTTTTGGGTGGTGGCCCTGAGCCTCCCAGCCTTGGGGGAGATGGCTTCTCTTGCTCAGCCATGAGGTCTGATCATCTCCTCCTGTTGCCAGTATAGCATACTGGTTCTTGATCTTGATGGACTGGGTGAGGATGGAGCACTATGTACTGCCTGAGGTCTCCTTCCCGCAGAGCAGCCATTTTCCTTCCTGTTCTGGTGCTGTTATTGCCTTCTGTAGTCAGCTAGTGACCTCCATCCAGACGTCCCCATGTACATAATATCAACTAAGTCCTCGCATAATAAATGACAATAAGCTCTTTGGCTAGGATCTGCCCCAGCTTGTGTCTTGGACAGCACTAAGACTGTTTGGTACTCAGTAAATAAATAAAAATCCCAGCTGGTGAGAAGCCAAATTCAACATGGGAATAACCGTCAGAGTGCCATTGGGAAGTCTGTTGTAATCACTGGAGATGATTCGGCCTGAGACCAGCCTTCAGAACAGTTGGAGAATTGAGAGGCACCAGACTTTCAATGACACGCAGGTTGAAGGTGTGACAGTCTCTAACGGCAGCTCCACTGTGTGACATCCAGTGCTGGGATGTAGGAGAGGCTGCCTGTCTCTGAGCTCACAACTGTGTCCCCACCAACAGAGGCATAGAATCATAGAATATCAGGGTTGGAAGGGACCTCAGGAGGTCATCTAGTCCAACCCTCTGCTCAAAGCAGGAGCAATTCCAAACTAAATCATCCCAGCCAGGGCTTCGTCAAGCCTGACCATAAAAACCTTCAAGAAAGGAGATTCCAACACCTTCCTAGGTAACCCATTCCAGTGCTTCACCACCCTCCTAGTGAACAAGTTTTTTTCCTAATATCCAACCTAGACCTCCACCACTGCAACTTGAGACCATTACTCCTTGTACTGTCATCTGCTACCACCGAGAACAGTCTAGATCAGGTGTCGGCGTCCTTTCAGAAGTGGTGTGCCGAGTCTTCATTTATTCATGCTATTTAAGGTTTCATGTGCCAGGAATACATTTTAATGTTTTTAGAAGATCTCTTTCTAGAAGTCTATAATATATAACTAAACTATTGTTGTATGTAAAGTAAATTAAGGTTTTTTAAATGTTTAAGAAGCTTAATTTAATTTTAAATTAAAATGCAGAGCCTCCTGAACTGGTGGCCAGGATCCACGCAGTGTGAGTGCCACTGAAAATCAGCTCGCGTGCTGCCTTTGGCACACATGCCATAGATTGTCCCTGGTCTAGATCTATCCTCTTTGGAACCCCCTTTCAGGTAGTTGAAAGCAGCTATCAAATCCCCCCCTCATTCTTCTCTTCCACAGGCTAAGTGATCCCAGTTCCCTCAGCCTCTCCTCATAAATCATATGCTCCAGCCCCCTAATCATTTTTATTGCCCTCCGCTGGACTCTTTTTCCACATTCTTCTTGTAGTGTGGGGCCCAAAACTGGACACAGCATTCCAGATGAGGCCTCACCAATGCCGAATAGAGGGGAATGATCACGTCCCTCGATGTGCTGGCAGTGCCTCTGCTTATACAGCCCAAAATGCTGTTAGCCTTCTTAGCAACAAGGGCACACTGTTGACTCATATGCAGCTTCTCATCCACTGTAACCCCTAGGTCCTTTTCTGCAGAAACTGCTGCAAAGCCACTCGGTCCCTAGTCTGTAGCAGTGCATGAGATTCTTCTGTCCTAAGTGCAGGACTCTGCACTTGTCCTTGTTGAACCTCATCAGATTTCTTTTGGCCCAATCTTCTAATTTGTCTAGGTCCCTCTGTATCCTACCCCAACCCTTCAGCATATCTACCACTCCTCTCAGTTTAGTGTCATCTGCAAACTTGCTGAGAATGCACTCCACGCCATTCTCCCGATCATTAATGAAGATACTAAACAAAACCGTCCCCAGGACCAACCCTTGGGGCACTCCGCTTGATATGAGCTGCCAACTAGACATGGAGCCATTGATCACTACCCGTTGAGCCCGATGATCTAGCCAGCTTTCTATCTACCTTATAGTCCATTCATCCAATCCATTCTTTTTTAACTTGCTGGCAAGAATACTGTGGGAGACGGTATCAAAAGCTTTGCTAAAGTCAAGGAACAACATGTCCACTGCTTTCCCCTCACCCACAGAGCCATCATAGAAGGCAATTAGGTTAGTCAGGCATGACTTGCCCTTGGTGAATCCATGCTGACTGTTCCTGATCACTTTCCTCTCCAAGTGCTTCAGAATTGATTCCTTGAGGACCTGCTGCTTGAGTTTTCCAGGGACTGAGGTGAGGCTGACTGGCCTGTAGTTCCCCAGATCCTCCTCCTTCCCTTTTTTAAAGATGGACACTACATTAGCCTTTTTCCAGTCATCTGGGACCTCCCTGATTGCCATGAGTTTTCAAAGATAATGGCCAATGGCTCTGCAATCACATCCGCCAACTCCTTTAGCACCCTCGGGTGCACTGCATCCGGCCCCATGGACTTGTGCTTGTCCAGCTTTTCTAAATAGGC
This sequence comes from Gopherus flavomarginatus, assembly GCF_025201925.1. Lineage (NCBI taxonomy): Eukaryota > Metazoa > Chordata > Testudines > Testudinidae > Gopherus > Gopherus flavomarginatus. Next base: position 22,038,161 of record NC_066627.1, read on the forward strand.
ATGATATAGAGGTATACACTAGCAGGCAAAGTACTGTCTGAGGCCAGGAATTGTAGCTCCCTGTTCTAGGCACTGGGGACTTCCTTCTTACATGAGACGTTTCTAAGGTGTGGCTAAATTATAGGGAGCAGGGAAATGCAAATGGGCTGATTGCATCAGTGTTAGCTGTATGGCTAGAGCAATCCAATATGGGAGGAGGGAAGAAAGGAGGACAGTTTTTCATCTTTAACTCTGTATCAAGGCAACCTTTGCCCCCTAGTTTGTGGTACTGTTCGCTAGCTTCCAAGATCTTGGACTCTGGCTCTATGGTTGTCCAACCAGGCCAGAAGTTCCTTCCCATTTATATGTTGGGGCGTTTCCCACTAATTAGTCAGAGAGTGGCCTGGCGGAAGAAGCAAAGTAACTACTACTGAAAGGTTCTGCTCCACAGACTGCTTTCCTTTCACTTCCTCTCTTCCTGCGAGAAAGCTGCGATGTTAACTGAAGGCTGAGAGCAGAAAGTTCCATTGATGGAATGAAGTCACACAAAGAGAGCTGTCAGAGGTTAGTGATGCCAAAACCCAGACAAGTGGACAGGTCCAATTACCTGCATGAGAGAGGTGACAACCCGTAAGTTCCAAAATAAGGAAGCTAAGCAGAAATCCATCTTGCAGCAAGTCCACTAGTAAACCAGCTGGTGTCCTCAGTTCTTTAGATGTAAACCAGTACGTACTGCGGTAGGATTCGTGCACAATCGCTTCACTGAGACTTTGGTGGTCCATTGCACATCAGCATTATATTAAACCTGTCTTACTCACAGTGCTTTCCTGTATATCAGAGAGCGGCGCTCAACTGTTCGTTTGTATTTTTTAGCGTTTAGAAGCACTAAAACAAGTTTTCTCTTCTCTGAAAGAGTTCCTGAAGAAATTCTCAGCTGATAGTCTCTCTACTGCTTGCTTTACTTAGGTGAAGGTGATTGTTGATTCAGCGGACAGAAAGCGAGCTGTCAGTTCAGTATGCAGTTACATTGTGTACCAGTGCAGCCGTCCAGCTCCACTCCACTCTAGAGATCTTCACTCCATGATCGTTGCAGCATTTCAGTGCCTCTGTGTCTGGCTCACTGAACATCCTGACATGATGGATGAGAAGGTGAGAGGATCTGTGCTGTTCCTGTTTAATGGAGGGAAGTGTGTAGGGTAAATTTAAATTCTTGCTGTTCTGTGCTAGAAGGCTTGCACATCTAAACCACCTGTTCTTGGGTACTTTTCATGTGTATATTTCCAGCGTTAAAGAAATGCAGTTAACCTGAAATCCTATAAACATAAATTAACTTCTGTCTGACTCTAAGTTGTGTTGCTAGAGGTGACAGGGCATGGAGAGTGGGGTGAGGGGTAGGAGAACAGGGTGAAATGCATCGTTGTTATGGAAGATATAGGGGATTGGGGTAAATGGAACCATCTGAGGGACTTATGAAAATGGGGCTAGGATGGCGGGGATACAGATTTAGAATTGTAGGGGCTTAAAGGGGTGTCATGGAGCTGTGCTCCTTGGTCTCAGAATGGGTGGGGGCTGTGGGAGGTTGAAAGCAAATTCAGGGGGTAAGAGGGCATAGATATACAAGGGGGAACAGGGTACCTGGGGTGGGCATGGAGAGGAGACTTGGAGGTAGAGATGTGTCTGAACAGGACTCCTCTCTGTCAGACCTTATTGACAAACCGATCTTATTGACAAACCGACTTAAAATTTTGACACTCATTGAAAAGACAGGAAAATTCTTTTCAAACTCACTTTGTCAGGGAGTTAAGTTGAAGTTGTGTCTAGGTGAAGTCCAGCTAACCCACACAAACCACTCACTTTCTTTACAAAAGTCTGTGCCTAAAAACAACCTTCACAAGTATCCAAAAATGAAAAAGTGAGGGCTCTAGCTAGTTCCCCAGTGCTCCACAATCCATTGCTCGCTCTCATCTGCATAGGCTGGGAGATTGATAACTTGAGAACTAGTGAAATGATGATGTGATGAGAGTCATGAAATGAAAGTCAAATAACTGAGAGGAGAAAGGGATTTTTAGTCAGGTTACTTAAAACTGTTTTATGCAGTGTGGTTGTAGCCGTGTGGGTCCCAGGGTTTTAGAGAGGCAAGGTGGATGAGGTAATATCAATAAAAGAGAGTCCCTTACCCATTTCATCTCACTCTGTTTTATCTGTTAACTCCCATTTAACTTCCATGCCTAACATTTTAGCTAAAGGAAACCTTCCTTAAAGATCCAGCATCCTTGAACCTTCAATTAAGGTGTGAGAGCCTACAGTAAACAAGCTCTGAGACCCACAACAAATTCTTCAGCAAAACTGAAAGGAGAGCAGAGTTGATGTTCCATAAAATTTCTGAGGTAAAATAAGCAGGAGAAAAAAACCACCACTTCCTGCCATGTTCATCATAAAGAAGCAAAAAAAGAACATACACAGAGTTTAAAAAAAAATCCTTTGGTCACCTTTAGCAATGTTCTGTAAACAGTGTTTTGTTTGGGAATCATGTTCTTAGGTGGTGGTTAGCAAGAGTAGGCTTAAATAGAAGTGTAAGGCATTCTTCGAGGGGCAGATTACTCTATTGACTTCAGTGGAGATGTACTGACCTACCTCAGCTGAGGAGCTCACCCGTGATGGTGACAGTGCTCCTTATATTTTGTTGTTTTAAATCAGTTTGTCTCTGCATCTGCATATTTTGAACACTCTGGGCCAATATTTAATGTGCACCCACAAACAGTTATAGCCCAGGTGTGTGCCCAAATACACACACTGCCAATGCTCCACAATCTCAACGCAGCAATATGAAGATCTGTATTTTGAAGTAGCACTTATACACCATTAGCAGTCAGAGTCCTAAAAGGTTTTCATTTTTATCAAATGGCTTCCCCCAGTGAATTGGGGGCTGAGCTGTTATGTCTTTGGCAGCGTGGTCTCAGTGGACTTTGTGTGTTCTTTCACACGTTGAAGGTTTTTAACATTGATCACACATTGACTATGTGCAGTTAACTCAGATCATCACTTTATATTCTATATAATCAAGTGTTGGCTCATTCTGGATTCATGAGGTGGTCTTTAATTCCTTTAAAAATATTTGAGGCCACTATCATGGGATGGCAGCAGTGCAGAGCTTTGTCACCTAGCCATCTTAGGTCAGTTAGAGGCCTGGCACCTTATTCCTTGGTAGTATCTTGTGAAGACCAGTGTGTCATCAGGAATTTCCTGGATTATAAGGGGGAAAATTTGCTATAGCTCCCCAGATAGAAGGGAATTCAATGTGTGTTAGTAAACCATGTGTAAATTCCATGGCTTTCCTCCACAAGATACAGTAGAACCTCAGAATTAGGAACACAAGAGTTACAAACTGACCAGTCAGCCGCACACTTTGTTTGGAACCAGAAGTAGACCATCAGGCAGTAACAGAGACTCCCCCACCCCCCCAATAAAAAAGGCAAATATAGTACAGTATTGTGTTAAACATAAACTACTTTAAAAAAAAAAAGGGAAGGCAGCATTGTTCTTCTGTGTAGTAAAGTTTCAAAGCTGTATTAAGTCAACATTCAGTTGTAAACTTTTGAAAAACCATCTATAATGTTTTGTTCATAGTTACAAACATTTTAGAGTTACGTACAACCTCCATTCCCAAGGTGTTCGTAACTCTGAGGTTCTACTGCAAATGATATTTCTCCCCTGGAATATTCAAGTTTGACCCTTCTACAACACCACTGGGAGCTACATCCTACCTTGCAACGGCTCACAAAGAAAAGTTTTCATTCTTTGGATTTTTATGTGACATGACTGCAGTTCAAGAAAGTTCAGCAGAATGGCCTCGTCACCAGCAACCCTTCTCTCAGTCACAGCTATGGATGCACTAATTCACAACTTGTGTGTCTCAACAGATTTGATGCTGCTTAGCTATTTAGTTGTAGCTTTTTCATTGATGCTGAATGAGCAAGCTAAGGGTTTTATTTTACATTATGAAGGTTCTTTGCAAGTACAAGCCTAGAAACTTTAAAGAAGAAAAGCTGACTGAAGAAAGAGTAGAAATATGGAAAAGAGCTGCAACACTCTGGTATTCTGCTTAAAACATCAGACGCATGACACAATCTCTCTGAAATGCATTTAATGCATGTCTGCTTAAATATTTTTATAAGAGACTTTTTCTGGATCACTCTCCTAATAACATCCCCTCTGTTGTGTTCCACATATATAACTGTGAAGAGATGGTGTATAATTTAACTTATATATACACAATTTAGCAGCATTCTTCTATAATGTGATTTTTGTACAAATTCGGCCAAGCTTTTTTGAGGGCTTATGTTTTTGCATTCTACCATGTATGTGTGCAGTTGGGATAGTCTTCTAGCAGTGGCAAGAGCCTCAAAATTTACTTGATCAGCAAAACTCACATGGCAGAACTTCATTTGAATTGACAATACATGATTCATAGATTCTTGGACTGGAAGGGACCTCGAGAGGTCATCGAGTCCAGTCCCCTGCCTTCATAGGGCCAAATACTGTCTAGACAGAAAAAAGACAAGATGGGTGCGATGATATTGTTTATTGGTCCAACTTCTGTTGGTAAGAGAGACAAATTTTTGAGCTACACAGAGCTCTTCTTTAGGTCCAGGAAAGGCACTCAGCGTGTCACAGTTTAAATGCAAGGTCGAACAAATAGTTTAGCATAAGTAGTTAGCACATGTTCTAAGGGATCATTCAAGGTGAAGTGATCCATTAACACCCTTGCAGTCTAGGACAAAAAGGGGGGTAGTGGGTTACAGATTATTGTAATAAAGCCATCAATCTAGTGTCTGTATTAAGACCATGATTCTTAGTATTTAGCACAGTTATGAATTTAAGCTCCCAGACTTGTCTCTTGAAACTCTTGTGCAGTTTTGAGAATGAAGACTGATAGGTCAGATATATAGTGTGTGACAGGATCAGGCCAGATGGCTACAGGAGAGTGTTAGAAGGCAGAGATATTAGTCCCAGATTAAGTAGATCCCTTTCCCCTGGGTAAGGTAACAGGGGTAGTTCCAGAACCAGCAGGAACTTGCTGGAACCAGCTACGGCAGGCAGGTTAATTAGGACACCTGGAGCCAATTAAGAAGCAACTGCTAGAATCAATTAGGACAGGCTGGCTAATCAGGGCACCTGAGTTAAAAAGGAACTCACTTCAGTTTGTAGCATGCATGTGAGGAGCCAGGAGCAAGAGGCACTAGGAGCTGAAAGTGAGAAGGCATATTGCTGGAGAACTGAGGAGTACAAGCATTATCAGACACCAGGAGAAAAGTCTTGTGGTGAGGATAAAGAAGGTATTGGGAGAAGGCCAGGGGGAAGTAGCCCAGGGAGTTGTAGCTGTTGCGCAGCTGTACCAGGAGGCACTCTAGACAGCTGCAGTCCACAGGGCCCTGGGCTGGAACCCAGAGTAGAGGTCGGCCCCGGTTGCCCCCAAACCTTCCAACTCCTGATCAGACACAGGAGGAATTGGCCTGGACTGTGGCTTCTACCAGAGGGGAAGGTCTCTGGGCTGTTTCCTGACCCACATGGTGAATCTCCGAGGTGAGCAAAGCCGCCAGTAAGCTCAGGACCCACCAAGGTAGAGGAGGAACTTTGTCACAAGTGAACGCTTTATGAACAGTGTTCACCCACAGGTGATTGGGTGCTTTTGTCTTTTATTATTTTCCTGTGAGTTCATTTGAGAGTGTAGAGATTCTGGTTTCACCCACATAGTTGTTTCTGGAGCGCTTAGTGCACTGGATGAGGTACAACATATGTTATGATAGGCATATGTAGGACCCAGGAATCTTGAAAGGTGGGTTGTGGGAGGTGTTGATCATTGTAGCAGTGGAGATATGTCAGCGGGTTTTGCATCTCTTGTTCTGGCAGGGTCTGGTGCCACTTTGAGTTAGTGTGTCCTCGTCTGTGGGGAGTTTACTTCTGTTGATGATCTTGGGGGGGCTGTTTGAAGGCCAGAAGTGGGGGCTCTGGGAAGATTTCTTTCAGGGTGGGTTCCTCATTGAATATGGGTTGTAGTTGTTTGTACCCCACATGGCTTCCAGTGTGGCATTGTAAGTGACAACTTAAGAGTGTACAGTCGACAGGAGTTTTCTGTATTTAAGCAGGCTTTCTTGGGGTATTTGGATGGCCTGTTATATGATGTGCTCTACTTCTCTGAAGTATCCTTGTTGGGTGAAGGTGGTTTAGAGTGTGTTAAGGTTTATATTCCAGATTTTCTCCTTGGAGCATATTCCATGGTATCTGAGTGCCTTGCTGTAGATAACAGATTTCTTGGTGTGCTTGGAGTGGCTATAAGGGTGTTAATAGAATATCAAGGTTGGAAGGGACCTCAGGAGATCCTCTAGTCTAACCCCCTGCTCAAAGCAGAATAAATCCCCAGACAGATTTTTGCCCCAGATCCCTAAGTGGACTGCGCAAGGATTGAACTCACAACCCTGGGTTTAGCAGGCCAGTGTTCAAACCACTGAGCGATTCCCTCCCCATTGTCTCATGAAATTCTTTAGGGAAGACAAGATCGGAGTGTTTTGCTTTAAACAATTTGTCCCTTTCCCACTTTAGGACTGTTTAAAAGAGGTGTTGGAGATTGTGGAATTGGGCATCTCAGGAAGTAAATCTAAAAACAGTGAACAAGAGGTCAAGTACAAAGGAGATAAAGAACCAAATCCTGCGTCAATGAGGGTGAAGGATGCAGCTGAAGCTACGTTAACGTGGTATGGCATTCATCAGAATATGTCAGCTGCCTGGCAGGGTATTGCTGCTGGGGAAATTAACATTCAGAAGAACACTGTTTTAATGGGTGGATATGATGGGTGGTATACTAGGTAACTTGGGATGGATAGTAACTTGCTAACTTTACAAGTGGCTTGCAAAAGGGGGTACCTGCCTTCTCCTTTGTTCCACTTGCAGTAAATTGCCATACAGTTGAATGTGAACTATAAAATGATCCCATGTAGTTACCAAGATAAATGTAACTATTCACCAGAACTTGCAGATGAACTTGGTATTGCATAAAAGTACTTTATGCATGTACTGTTGTAGTCCAGGCACGTTCCCTTTATCTATGTAAATATTATTAATGTGGGGGGGGGGGAGTTTTAACTATTAAATATGCTCATATCTGGTGGTGATCTGACCAGAAGTAAGAGCTTTTTTTTTTTAAAAGGCATGATTTCTGGGCGAAGATCAAGTAGGTGATCAACAGCAATCACCTACCTGATCTCTCCCCCAGAAATTACGCCTTTTTAAAAAGCCCTGTCCAGATGTTGTATCATCACCAGACATGATCATACCCTTATTCACTGTTCTTAGCCAGGGAATTTCTTTGGAAATTAAACCCTGAGATGGTGCTGTTGCATTGGTGGAGACAGATAATATCTGGGAAAATAGTTTTTAAAAAATCTGCATAATTTCAAATTATTATTGAATATTTTTATCGCAGTAGTGCCCATGGACCCCAATCTGGTCAGGGGCTCCATTTATGCTAGGTGCTGTACAACCACATACGAAGACCTGGTCCTTGTCCTGAAGAGTTTTTTGCAATCTGAAACCTTCAAAGGCTGCACTCCTCAAATTAGGGGTCTAGGTTCATGAAGGCTCTGCTGGATAACTTCTGTTCAAAGTAACACTAAAGCAATGATAGCACACACACCTACTATGGCTGCTACAGGTGCTTGGGATTCAAGAAGGGATTAGGAATTAAACACTTCAATGGACAATAAGAATATTCACAGATATATATGAAAAGTTAAAACAAATAAAAAAGAGGTAGAAATTCTCATGCTTCAAAGCATTCCCAAACTGCTTATGTCTTGTGTTAAAGAAGTAACTTCCCACATGGGCAGATTATTTGTTCCTCATGGGGTTTCTTGCACTGTCCTCTGAAGCCTTCAGTTATTGGTCCCTGTTTGAGACGGGACCTGGATTATGTGGATCATTGGTTTGATCAGTTGTCAAATTCCTATGTCAGGATGCAAAGGAACAACATGTCTAAAAGTTCCCATCTCAGATGGGATCGAGATGTATCTTTTTAGGATGTGGTGTTGACTGAATTCTTCTCTGATTTGCAGTATTATGCAGTTACTTGGAGCATTTCCTTCACCCAGTGGCCCTGCTTCTCCTTGCAGCCTGGTGAATGAAACCACCTTAATTAAATACTCCCGTCTACCTACCATTAACAAACACAGCTTCCGCTACTTTGTCCTTGATAATAGTGTCATCCTGGCAATGTTGGAGCAGCCTTTAGGGAATGAGCAAAGTAAGTTAAACATTTTGTGTCCTCTTGGTTCTGTAGATCAACATTCTTTGTAGCATATCTGCAAAATGTTTGTTTTAGTTAGGCAGTTCTTTTGCATTTCACACACTGGAAACCTGTTCTACAGGGTGTTCCACTGAAGTGTGAAATCTGGCATGTAATTGCAGACATTCATGCAATAAGATCAACAAAGTGTCACTGTAGTTACAATGAATATAAACCCTGCCAAATTCTCCAAATAAATGTGCACTGACCTGTGAGATCACATGCTTTTAGCTGGCTGCTTTGTAAATACAGCTGAAGGAATAAAACCAGTAACACTTGAGTACATTTTAAAAAGTCACACGTTCCACTCCATAAAAGGATGAATGTTTAAAATGTATGTCAGACTGTATGGATTGGTGTTTAACCAGCAACTGCTGTGTGTGGTATTGATTTGCTCAGTTTAAGTCTCTGTTGCTGTTAAATATTTCAGTGAGGACTGACTCCCAGCAGCTGTATTGTGTCATTGCTTTTCATCTGGTAGGGGCTTAACTTCAATTGCGCTCCAGTCTCTAGCAGACACTGGGTGAGCCATCCCACTGCACCAGTGGGATTAGCTGTAAAGGAGATGTGCAACGGGATTATATGTGCCATAACCCCTGCTCCTTACTAACTCTCCTAGCAGTTTCATGTGCACTTTGAACAAGAAAGGAATTAGAGTAAGAGCTCTGCAATACTCTGCGCAAGCATGCCCTAGAGATGGACAAACACTAGCCCTAAATCACTCTCTGGGCCTTCTATATACAAAGGGGGCTGCTTAAAAGATTCCATCCTCTCTGGTAGATATTGTAGATAGACACATCAGACAGGTCTAACAGTTTGCATGGGTATACGGTCCTTGTCCAGAAGGCCATTGACCAATGACACTAGTTCATTCCCATATGTGGGACTGACCAGGATCAAGGAAATCTGAAGACTCGGAATCTCTGTAATCTTTCTCCAAAATGGGAGATGTGATACTAGCCTATAATTACAAGGTCGTCAGTATCAAGGGATGACTTGAGTAGGGGCCTCACCCATGCCTAAGTGAGAGTGACTGGCACCCTATCCTCAGATGGACACTGACAGTGTCCACCACAGTGGGACTATCATCTTTGCCAGCCAAAAAGAAACATGGATCCAGGTACCAGGTTGTGGCCCAAAGTGCCCATAGCACTCCTGGAACTTCACTGACCATCACTAATTTTAAATTCTAGCAGATAATTTTTGTCCCATTTGGACACTGATGAACACCCACACCCATATCTGTCCAATCCAACAAGTTTACAATAACACTCCTTGACTTTCTTGGAATAATACACACACTTTCTCAACTGAGCAGTTCTTCTCTCTCAGAATAATGTTGTGTTTCTCCTAAATTGTCAAATATCACTGGCATTAAAATCCTCCAAGGACTGGTCCAAATCCAGGTTATGTTCTCAGATGCTGATGTTGTATCCGGGCCTATACAGTAAAGTAAATATACAAACATACTTATCCCTCCATGAATCCACTTGCTGTACATCTAAACAGGCAGATTTTTTTTGATCTACTGGCCTTACTTCTGCATGTAGAAATTACAGTCTGTTAGCTGAGTTGTAATGAAACTGACCTCTTCTTGCAATCAAACCAAGGTGATCCACTTGAAATCTTCAGAGAGCCCAGCAGAACAGTATTTCCATGTTGCAACAAAGATCCTCCTTTATTTTTGCTACCCTTCAGGGATCTGTCTTATGGGTCAGATGGGAGGAGTCACCCTGAAAATCACACAAGTTTACATGGTGATATAGTATATTGACACTTTTTTATGGGTATGAATACATTTCCGTCTGTTTGTTCTGATCACTTAGGTGTTTAATGCAATTGGCAAATTATTACATAATATTTTAAAATATGTTTTTATCTGTGCACTCTGCAGATGACTCTTTCCCCTCTGTCACGGTTCTGATCCGTGGGGTGTCTGGAAGACTTGCATGGGCCCAGCAACTTTGCCTTTTGCCAAGAGGAGCTAAAGCAAATCAAAAGGTCTCTGTCAGAGTCCAATGGGCAATCTCTAACTTACAGATGTTCAGCAGAAATTTCACTAAAATTGCAAGATAACCCACAGAATTGGTGACTGTATGTATTTCTGAATCACAGTGCCCTTAACTGTGGGTAATGGGACACATCTCTGGTGCACTTTACAAATTTGTTATAATACTTCAGTGTGAGTGTTGAACAAAAATGCTACTTAATTCCATATTATTTGTGTGTGTAAGGGAAACAGTCCCTGCGTTGTTTGGAAAGTGTCATGTGGTGGGACTGTCTGTCCTTCAGTGTTCAGCATTAATAGTTTGAGTGGAGGTGATGCCATGGCTTCTGGGACTCTTGGCTCTTGGGAACATTTTCCAGCATTATGGCTTTGACATACATTTCTCTGGCTTTTCGGGATGACTGGAAATGGATTTATTACAGTGAAACAAGGACATTCAGACTGTGGTTGAAATTCAGGGCTGTCAGCCTCAGCTGTTCCTTTTAATATTTAGGTCACTTACACAAATCTAAAACTATAGGAAACTCAAGCAAAACTTAAATTGCTCTTAGCAGTCTGCCCAGGGCTAACAGGGGCGGCTCTGTGTTTTGCCACCCAAAGCACAGCAGTCAGGCGGCTTTCAGCAGCATGCCTGTGGGAGGTCCGCCGGTCCTGCGGCTTCGGTGGCAAGTACACGCGGGACTGGCGGACCTCCTGCAGGCATGCCACCAAAGGCAGCCTGACTGCCACCCTCATGGCGACCGGCAGACCGCCCCCGGCACGCGCTTGGTGCGTTGGTGGCTGGAGCTGCCTCTGATGGCTAAGCAAGCTTTGGGGAAGCATATAATCCTTGTGATGCTTCTAAAGCTACCCTGGCACTTAAGCAGATGTGTCACTCAGTTGAGACACTTAATGGAATGGCAAGATAGTGAGGTTTGATAGAGACTATGGGAAGGTTCTCTCTTGGCATGTGAAATACTTGTTGGTGTCAGTGCGAGTGTAGCAAGGATACAGCACTTCTTACTTTTTAGCATTTTATACCTCTAAATTTAAAATAAATAAAAAAGCAAGCCTGTAACATGGCACTCAGGGCAACCCCAAAGACACTTATCCCCCGTGGCTTATGTGGTGGTGTTCCCACTCAGACTCTGGGGTTTGAATAACTGATGGTCATGAGAAACTGATTGTACCGCTGAGAGCAAAATACAGTAATTACAAGCAGTATGCAAGCTGCTTGCATACCTCTGCCAGTGAGTTCATCCTGACCTGCAATATCGTTCCTATGCAGCACCCTTCCCTCATCTAGTCCCGTATTCAGTAGGGCCTAGGTGGAGACTGCCAGAAATAATCTTCAGCTCTCTTTAAAAATTATTAGAATTGCTTTAACCTAAAACTCAAGTAACCCCAGAAAGACTTGCAACTTCCATGTAATCAAATGGGATTGATGGCAGAGAGACAGTGTTGAAAACCACGGTTCATAGGTACCATGAGTAGAACCATAACGAGTAGGACTGAATATGAAACTTTGCTTTAAAACTTATAATCAGTTCTTACAAGTGAATAATATTTAGTTTTCTGAATGCTTTCTTAATAAATAAAACCTATTGTTACCTATGGTTATGAACCTGTGATATTGTGATATACCTAAAGAAAATTATTTCTATAATGTAAATGTATTGCACTACAGGACAAAGCATTTAAATTGGACATAAAATTGTTCCCTTCATCGTAACAGATGTTTTTACCAGAACCTCGACCAGCTCCTAAAAATGATGTTGGACTCAAATACAGTGTGAAACACCGGCCCTTTCCTGAGGAGGTGGACAAGATCCCTTTTGTGAAAGCCGACCTGAGCATTCCAGACTTGCATGAAATTGTTAATGAGGAAGTAAGAGGTTTTAGTCTTTGATTTCCTTTGTTCTTTGCCTGTCAGCTTCAGAGTCCACTTGGTAAATTACACCCTGTACAGGGCACTTAACTGTAAAGCTTTCCTGTTGTAAAGGGTATTGCAGTAGAACAGGGGTCAGCAACCTGTGGCACGCAGCTCGCCAGGGTAAGCCCCCTGGTGGGCCAGGCCAGTTTGTTTACCTGCCACGTCAGCAGGTTTGGCCGATTGCGGCTCCCATTGGCCGTGGTTTGCTGTCCCAGGCCAATGGGGGCCGTGGGAACCTGTGACCAGCACATCCCTCGGCCCGCGCTGTTTCCTGCAGCCCCCATTGCTGTGGGACGGCAAACCACAGCGAGTGGGACCCGTGATCGGCTGAACCTGCCGACGTGGCAGGTAAACAAACTGGCCCGGCTTGCCAGGGGGCTTACCTTGGTGAGCCACGTGCCACAGGTTGCCGACCCCTGCAGTAGAACGTTACCAACTTCTGTTAACGAGGTGACAAACTCACTGCAGGTTAGTGAAGTCTAGGAACTATCCAGGGATGATAGGACCTGTGATATGACCCTACCTATTATTGGCCTACCGGGGAGCCCCACACAATATGTGTTGCCCCAGTCCTGACACACTATGATGACATGAAGCAGTGACTTGTTTCCTGCTGCTGCTCCAGGGAAAGAGGCTAGCACCTCTTCTTCTGTCTTGTGAGAGCTCTTGTAAATGTGGCATTATTAGATCAGAGTGAAAAATGTGCTATTCTTCCAGCTCATTTGAAGGACCAGTATTGGAGTTGACACTAGTTACATCGTTTGTCACAGTTGTCCTAAAGAAATATGATATTGATTGGGGGGTTTCAAGTCACATCCATCGACCCTCCTCCACATCTGTGGGACCTCAGTGCTCCCATAAACATAGGGGAGTGTTCCAGGAACTGTTCAAGCTTGTAGTTTGTTGCTCTGTGAACTAGCTAGGGAGTTGCTTTGAAATGCTGGGAAAGAGATGGTGCTGGAATCAGTATTCCATATCTGTGAAATAATGTGTTTCAGCTGGAAGAGCGTCATGAAAAGCTGAGGAATGGTATGGCCCAACAGATCACTTATGAGACTTCTGTAGATCAGCAGAGTGAAGAGGAGTGGCGCAAGAAGAGTTTCCCTGACCCAATCACTGAGTGTAAGCCCCCGCCTCCTGCCCAGGAATTCCAGACAGCACGTCTCTTCCTCTCGCACTTTGGATTTCTGTCCCTAGAGGCACTGAAGGTGACTTGATATCTCCCTTCATATTGTACAAATGGCCTCAAACACCCCAATATCCTGTAGGACAAAACAGTGTCATTTAGCAGCTTTGCTAATGGAGTTTTCTCTTGTGTAAATATACTGCTAGAGCTAGTCACTGTTACGATAGCTGTGGTCTGCTCAGATATAGGGAAATGAACCTAGAACTTTCAGGAGTTCTGGAAGCCAGAGGTCTAATGCTTCAAGCTTTGACTGAAGAGCTCTAAGCTGGCTTTACAAAAGGTACCTAAATTGGGATAATTACGTATTGTGTACTTGAAATTCTTCCTGCAGTTTCAGTTGGATGCCGTAGTTGCTTTCAGCCCTAAACATTTCTGTAGGATTGCAGTATTCTGTTAAACAGATCCAGTTATCCATACATATATAGCTTGTAAGTTGCTGCATAAAGCACTTTTGGATCCATGTAATGGAAATACTAGCTAAATGTACAAGTTATTTTATGAGATAGTACAGATGATCCAATTTTCAGAGGGAAACGGTGCTTTTGGGCTCTCTATATCTCACCGTGGAGTTTGTCTCTAGCTATGTACAGACTGTCAACAGAGAGTTGAGCTGTTGCAGAAATAATAATCCCAAGAAGTACTTTGTGGTGATCTACAAAACCAAGTCCATGTGGAGTTCAGCACAGTGTTAGTGTGCTGCAAGTCCTCACTAGCCTGGGTATGGGGGAAAGCATTAATATTAAATAGTTCAAAACTATTTCTGTTGTTTCCACTCAGTGAAATCTCTTGGTACTTCTAGAATTTCTTCAATGAACCAGAGACACTGTGACATCAAATAGTACAGGCTTCTTTGCAAAACCATACAAAACAAGGCTTTTGTGGTGTCACATTCATATCCCGTTAGAGATTAAGTTATGGTTTTGATTTTATTTAGAAAAAAATTGCATTTGTTTTGTTCATTGTATTTTAAAATGGATCATGGTGAAACCATCAAAAAAAAAAACCCTTTTTCACCAGTAATGTTCTTTAATAGTTAATAAATTAAACATCTTTCTTTGCTGGGTAGGAAACTGCTAACAGCCGTCTACCTCCTCATCTGATTGCACTTGACTCCGCTCTCCCTGGGTTTTTTGATGACCTTGGTTACTTGGATCTACTGCCATGTCGTCCTTTTGATACAGTTTTCATTTTCTACATGAAGGCAGGCCAGAAAACAAGCCAGGAGGTATGTGAAAAATTGGAGCACTGATTGGTCTCGGTATGTCTTTCCTTCATTTACTTCTTAGTTATATAACTGCGATCTAATGGCTGGAGCAGAGGACTGGGACTCAGGATTCTTGGATCTGCACTGAGTTGCTGTGTGATCTCCAACAAGTCACCATGCTTTGTTTTTTTTAATCTGTAAAATGAGGATCATTTATTAGTTATGTATGCCGAAAGGATTAATAATGCTTTGTTATCCAGTACTGTTCTAAATGTATGGAAACACCTGTCTGCAGAACCTGACATTAGAGGGACACTTTCAAGCTTCACAGGCCCAATGTACGAGCAATACCATAACTTGTTCCAGTGGTGTGCAAAGTCCGGGTAGTTTGCTTTTGTAGGGTTTCATTTCAAACAGATGGCAATAAATTGGAAAACTAAATGTACAAGTAAAAAGGAATTATTGCTTTGTAAGGTATATGTTGCACTGACTGTACTTGTTTGCGATCAGATGTTATCAGTAGTGAGAGTATCAAGCTAGAGGACTGCAGAGCCTAACAGCGACATCCTTGCAGCTGAACTGTACCTTGGAAACCCACTATTATAAAAGTGTATAAATTCATCCTAATGAGACATTTTTATAGTGCCTTCCTCTCATTCCCTGTGTACTCCACATTGTATGTAGTGTAAATGTAGCTGTCTGCCACAGAACTAATTAGTTTACTCCAGGCACCCTCTCCACATCTTATAAGCTTGGAAATGTATAGCTAACAAAATGCAGCACAACCTTGTTTATCTTAAAATGCACAAGTGGACCATATTTTTACTGTTACCTGAAACCAGGGTCATACCACCTGACAACCTTTCAGATGAGTGAGGTTTGGGTGCAGAAAGCCTGTCCCCTGGCTTTTCCCAGGCCAGACATCTTAGTACGATAAAATAGGGCTAAGGCATTCAACTTAAAGTACCTTATTTCTACTGAGCCAGCTGCTCCAATCCATGCATTTTTATGAGTTTAGGCAGACAAAGATAAAGGACAGCCTGCAGGAGCCCAACCAGCAATCTATAATTGTGGGGTCAGTTCTGTAAACTTTGCTGTTTGGTGGTAGGGTAGGAGGCCCTGAGCACACTGTTTCAGACTCTGTAGCGCTAGTACCCCTAATTATCCAAAGGCTTTGAGTATTCCCTAGGGTCTTCAGGTAATGTACTTGATTTCCTGAATCACCTAACGTGCACTAAGTCATGGTGATCAAAGCCAAGTTAATTAAAAATGTACTACTGTTCCTATCTCCGCAGGACTGAAGTAGGTGAGGAACTCAGGGTATATCCGCTTTTAAAAAGTACTGAGATTTTATTTTTATGGAGTTTGCACTGACCTTAATCACCTTAAGATAAAATGTTACCTCTTTTCCAGTGTTATCCAGTGCTAGCCTAGATGAGTGGCTGAGCCCTATCTGCAGAGGGACAAGATCAGAGTGAAGACCAAGTGAAGTTATTGCCTCTGAAATGCTAGCTGGCTGACCCTACCCAGTTGTTTTTACTCTCTACAGCAAGTCAAGGGAGCTCTTTGACCTAGCTGGAGAGGGTTTTTTTTTTTTTTTGTTCTTTGGGGGGAATTTACCCTCTTCAAACCTGTTGTTACTGTCAGGTTCTGAGGGAGGACAGGTAGCAGCAGCACTGTTGGCCCTCCCTCCAGGTGAATCAGCCCTGCAGAATAAGGGGCCAGGATGGCATATAACTTATTCCTCTCTTCACCGGCTTCATTAAAACTGTTCCATGGTTTGTCTTTATGGTGGCCATATCCTCTTTTCAAATAGTACAATATAAAATTTGTTTCTGTAGCCTTAAATGCACATGTCGCGTTTGCAGCTCTGACTCCTTCTCTGATTGCACCCCCACAAGTGTTAGGCCTCATATAGTTTTTCCTTTCCTGGGATGGAAACCTGTGATTCTCCCACTCTTAGATTGTCTTAGGCTACAGTACCCTGTGCACTAACCATGTTTGTCCAGCAGGTCCAACTGGATTCCATCTCTAAAAGTTTTCCGTTTTGGAGCATGTAAATAGCAGTAAATCAGTGACTCCAAACAGCTTCTTAAAAGCAACCTATTGTTTTGTCTTAACAGTAGGAACAAAGCATAATACAAGAGAGAAGGTTTTGAAACAACAAAGGCCTGAACCATCCTCTTATGGGGACCCTGCTAGGTGTAACTTCCCTTACACCCCTTGCCTCTGGAGTCTGGTTTCACCTTTCCCCTCCCTGAACGTCTCTTAGGTCAGGCCAAAGTTCTCTTCTCCTGTATTTTCTGAGCCTGGTTCAACCATTTTGGGTAACTCAGCAGGAGCGTTTGTGGGGGGTGGGGTGGGGGGGTAGTAGTGTTAGAGTCAATAGTCCCGGGTGTTTGCCGAGGGGCAGTTGTCTGGGCTGTTGTCCTCATTTCTTGATCATCCTGCTATTAAATTAACCCAGTGTGCATACAGTACACATTCCAAATAAACTTGTTAGTCTCTAAGATGTCACAATTATTCCTGTTCTTATTCCAATAATCAGGTCACCTACAGTATTCATGGGCTATTACAGAACAGTGTTGAATGTGTCGTAATGCGCAAATAATATCTTATACTGCTGTACAACACAGCACTGTACACACACAACAGTGTCCTTGAAAATCACTGATATGAGAAGTACCCAGAAGAAACATGATGATGATGATGTGCTGCAGAGGCAGGATAGTAAATTGAAGTAGTAATGAGCAGCATTCTGTGCTGGCATATGGTAGGGGGTTATAATCACCTTTCTCTAAATATATTATTTAATTTTGTGGTTGGTTTAGGCAGGCATGCAACCAGTCCAAACTGCTGAATATAAGTGAAATATTTAGGAATTGGAAAAACCTACACTTTTATGTCATCTTAAGGAAAAATTAGCTTTCACCTGACTCTATGTACAGCTTTTGTATGTCATTTCTCCCACGGATTTATAGGTACATATCAGCAATTTAATGTGTATTCAATACTCTTTGAAAGTAGATTATGCAGTTTGAATAGGTGTAAGAACTGGTTCTATGAGAAGCACATTGGGTAAACAGCTGCATAAAGGTACACTCAAATAGAACATTGCTATATCATAGGAAATTATCCTAGAATATCAGGGTTGGAAGGGACCTCCGGAGATTATACAGTCCAACCTCCTGCTCAAAGCAGGACAAATCCCCAGACAGTTATGTGTGTGTGGAGGTTTTTTTTTTCTGTTTGTTTTTTTAAACCCAGTTCCCTAAATGGCCCCCCTCAAGGATTGAACTCACATCCCTGGGTTTAGCAGGCCAATGCTCAAACCACTGAGCTAGCCCTCCCCCCTGAGAAATAGTATGTTACTACATTCTTTTTCAGAGGTCTATATGTATCAAAAAAAAATTTGTGGGTATAGTCCATATGTGGTAACAGAACCATTAAAATACATGTAAAGTCTGCGTCATTAAAATCTGATCTTCTGAGTAGCATTTGCTTGCCTGGTTGCGGTATGCGGTAATAACATTAGCATGCTTAACTAGAGTAACTCCACATACGCAGGGAAGTAGTGTATCTAACCATCCACATGCATGTGCAAATGTGTGCTCATCTCTATATCTGGAAATGTGTGCACAATTTTGAAACTCTTGGGCTTTCATTAAGGAAGCACAGTGATAACAATGTATTACCAGGTGCTACACACTTCAGACAACTAACAATTTTCCAGCTTGACTGGTCTTGTGTCTCATCTTTATGGGCAACATTATTAGTACCCATGATCTTCTTTCACCTTTTGGTAGGGCCTCACGTATGATGTAATTATTATGCAGCCATTTCCATTTGCCTGGATAAATAACTATTTTTTTAAAAATAGCCGCATAGTTATGTTCCAGAATGTAAATTTTCCTTAACATCTCTAGCCTTATTTAGAGCTCTGAAGATCAGCCCTTCTGATGTGAACGAGAGAGAAATCCATTCAGTTGTGTATGCCTGAGTTTGCAGATGGCCCAGAACAATACTTCTGAGACTTGTGAACTCTCATATCAATGAGGCTGAACCATAACACTGAATGTTAACGTTAACCGTCTCGCTGCTGATCATGTTAACAACGCCCTCAGTGTAATCTGTTTCTGTTGTTGGATAGGGTGAAATGGGATGGGTGGGTGCAAGGAGGCTCTTATTGACACTGTAAGCAGTTTGTTTTGGTTGTACAGTCCCTAGCACACTGGGGCCCTATGTGCGAACGCTGTATGAATACTGCAGACCCTTCTTGCTCCAAATTTAAAATCCCCTCTCCTGCGTCCCAAGAAGGAGAGAGGGAGGAGCTGCTCCCTTCTTCAGGATCAAAAGTCATAACTGTCTCCAATGTGCTAAACACCACAAGTGCCTCCTATCCCTTCCTCCCTGCAGAAGCTCCACTGTCCCCGATATGCTTTTCAAAACCTCCACCTGGCCTCAGATACACCTAAAATGCAGTTCTTTGTGTGTTCTATATAAAACCTGTGGAACTGGCCATGGAGGGGAGAGTAAAACTGATCTCAGACTCCAAATAACAAGGAGTGGCAGAATTAGATTTTTGTGTATAGTTTTGATGGATAATATCGATGTTTGTTTGTTTGTTTTTAAGCATTTGTAAAATTGATTTACATTTTCATAGTTGCACAAAATTATGCATTTTCAGCAGTTTTATAGTGTGTTCTTTACGTTTTCAGTTGCAGGTAATTAATGGCAGCAGACATTGACATTCAAAAAAGTTAAACCTTTATAACCATTAAAACACACGTTGTCAACATATATCAAAATACACAACATAAATATCCCTAAATCAAACTGAGTTCTCAAAACCATTTTTCTTACTTTGCCTGACTGTAAATTTTGATAATCATCTATGGAAATACTTTTTCATCAGTTTGTGTGCGTGGTGAAAGTTTACCGATTTAAAAATCTAATCCTTCCAAGCCTAAGAATAAGCAAGGAACTTCATACTGATAATACTGCCCAGGATCAGGAGGCAAGAGTGAAGGGGACAGGTCTGTAGCTCCTGCTGCATTCCTTTCAGTCTAATGTGCTGTGTAAGACATGAGGTCTTGCCTTCACATCACTGTTCAGGTTTCATCCAGGTCAGCAGCGATTAATTGGCACCAGACATCTCTCTGCCTCAGTCCTGCAATGAGATTTGCATAGAAAGACCCCAGAACTAAATGAGGCTTTGTGTTGGCGCCAGGGTCTGTTCTTGATGTATTCATTGCAGAATTGGGGCCCTGGGGCCTGTCTGGAATGAATGGGAAATGTCAGTGTTGCCCAGAACAAAGCAAAAAACTCACCAACTTGTAATTGGCTCCCTCAGTCTCAGCAAAGGGAAATGAACGAGTCAGGGAGACTGAACTATTGTTACTCATAGAGATAGCTTCTTTAAAACCAAACTGAGGCACCTAAGTAATGTGGCCCAGGCTGTACTGCTCTAGGGATCAATAGAGGACTTTTTGTCAGCACATTTGCTGTACAGAAAAATTCAGTGAAAACTGCCTCCTCCAGCTTTCTGTTCATATTGTGAATTGGAATATGTTGCAGATTCTGAAGAATGTAGAGTCTTCCAGAAATGTTCAGCCACACTTCCTAGAATTCTTACTGTCTCTTGGCTGGGCCGTAGATGTGGGGAAGCACCCTGGCTGGACTGGGCATGTTTCAACAAGTTGGTCTATTAACAGTTGCAGTGATGAAGAGGGATCCGAGCAAGGTAAGATCACTAAACAAGTACTAGAATTGTAACTCTGTAGCTCTTTCAGAATGCATAGTCTGTTTAAATTTCTTGCTTCAGGATGTACTAATTCCTTGGACCACTTTAAATCTTGTTTCTTTCCATATAAGTCTGCCTACATTTGCTAGTATTCGGTGTACAGCTTTTATTATACCCAAGACTTTCTTTTTAATTATGCTATTTATTTAGAGTCTGAAGTGCACTGACCTGAAGTACAGAACAATAATGGTCTTGTGTACTGTTGAGAGCAGATATTGAGTCAGGTCAACTCTGCATCCATGCCTGTTCAATATTTTAATTAACAGTCTGGAGAGTGGAGTGTAATGTGATGTGATACTGGCAAATATTCAGATAGAACCAGAGGTTTGACATGTCTCAGTGGACAGGATTAAAATACTATGCAACTTGAGAAACTGGTTGTAAATCTATTAGATTGAGATTTGATCAAGATAAACTTAAAAGAAATAGCAAAAATATAGATGAGGGTAATATTGGCTACTCAGAAGTACCATATAGGAGTGTCAAATTCATTATGATGCAAGGATCGGATTCCATGTTTATTTATGGTCCATTGGCCAGGATATAAATTCAGGACTTTATATTCCCTTAGTTCCACAGCAAACTCCCACACTGATGTCAGTGGGTGTTTGAAGAGAGAGCAGTGGGAGAATGCAGCCTATATGTAGTAATTGTTTAATATTTAGTCCCTTTTTGTAACATTCAGTATAATTCAGTGGAAAAATTGCTGCCTTTACGCCACTGCTGTTGCTGCGCGTGCTCGCACTCTCTCTCCCCTCTCCTATTTTTCTTCCTTTTTCCTTCTTTGTGAGTTCTTTGTTCTTCCTTCTGCTTTTCTTCCCAGCAGCAACTCACTTCCCTGCTGGCTTCATTCCCATCCATTTTCCTGTTCTGTCAGCTCAAATGATCAGCAATGCAGTGTGGAGGCTGAAGTATTCTTGGGCTTTAGTGCTGGTGCTCCAATGAGATGATTGGAGAACATGGCAGTTCACACCCCTCAGAGCTATTGTATCAGGCTGTCCGGAGACTTCGGCAGACATCAGTGTGTTGGTTTACACTTGGTTCACCTTGGGAAGGTTTTCTTTATGACTATGAGGACTCGAAGCTTTTTTTAAATGTAAAGGCAAGATTCTGGGGAGCCTAAATGTCATGAAAGGCACATATACATCATCTAGGCTGGATCTGGTCTGTGGTCTATATGTCTAACAGCCCTGGTATAGAGCTTAGATTAGATGATAACTGAGTGGCTAACCATGCAGTGTTCCTGCAAAAAGGCTAGTCTGTATATTGGGCTGTAGTACTAGCGGTGTCACACAAGCAGTGTCAAATAAGTGAGGAAACTATTCTGCTCTGCTCTGACTAGGCCTTAGTTGGAATCTTGAATTCCAGTTTGGCCACCACATTTCTGACAATAGAGATAAATTGGAGACCACCAGAGGAAAGGAATTAATGATGAAATGCGTGGGAAATGAGTGGGTCGGTTGAGAGAGCAGAGGGCATTCATTCAGAGGAGGAGACATAGCTGTCCACAAATATCTGAGAGGAGACTGCAATATGGCCATGGATTAATTGTACTCTCATTAAGCAAGTACAGAAGGGGATAAGTAGGTAACTTAAAGATTGCCACAGCTGTGGTTGTTACACGGTAATAACTAGATTTGAGTGTGCACTTTGGCTTTCATCTTAACGAAGTAACTTCTTTTTTTTACTCCTTTATCCCAGTTGAGTCTTGGTGCTTGCAAATCCTGTACTGGTGAAGTGCATGAGGAGTTGTGAAGCACTTTCTTTTGACTTAACTTTTGTTTCTTCATTCTCAGATGAAATCGTTTCTTCAGAAGACACCGGAGCGAGCATATTCAATGGGCAGAAGAAGGTTCTGTATTATGCTGATGCCCTTACAGAAATAGCATTCGTTGTTCCCTCCCCAGTGGAGTCCTTAAGTAAGATCACTGTATACATGCCATGTGCACTTTAAAAACACTTTGTTTACATAGCCTTTCTTTGACCCAGAACTTGATTAACAGAGATAATGTAATATTTATGTTACTGGTGCACCCAGAGACCCCAGTTAAAAGCAGAGCCCCAAATATAGATTCTTGACAATATAAATGTGGGGAGGGAATCAAATTAGCAGTGTCAGTTGTAAGTGATTTGTTACAGAATTAGTTCCTAAAATGTATAATTAAAGAAATCTTGATGTGGGAATATCATCTGTTCCCCACTCCTTCGTATGATGGAGCCTAAGCCTTGAATTGCTGCTCAAGTTTGCACTGCAGGAGTGCAGTCTCCTGAGCTTGTCCTAGAATAGGGGATGGCACCCCCTGCACTGTGGCTATGATTCCAGTATGCAGGTGTCCGCTAAGCTAGTGAGTTCAGAACAGCTCCACAAGCAGTAGACTGCTTTGTGGGGTTTTTCTTGGATAATGTGCCCCTAGGACACGCGTAGAGAAATACATGCTTAATTATGTGCTCCAAGAATTAGAGCATTTGCTAACCCTTTATCCCAAAATATGCAGTGGAGTCACTCTTGGATCAAAGGGTGGCTGTGCTGTTGTCTGCACTGCCAGATGTCCCTCCCCTCCCCTGAACACACCTTGTCTCTTAGCTCCCGTTGACCCAATCCCCAGCTTCTCTCTCAGGGGTCCCCTTAGATCAGGGGTTATCGGACTTTTGTACTGGTGACCCCTTTCACACAGCAAGCCTCTGAGTGCGACCCCTCCTTGTACATTAAAAACACTTTTTTTTTTTAATATATTTAAGACTATTATAAATGCTGGAGGCAAAGCGGGGTTTGGGGTGGAGGCTGACAGCTCGCGCCCCCCTATGTAATAACCTTGCGACATGCTGAGGGGTTCTGACGCCCAGTTTGAGAACCTCTGCTTTAGATCTCTCATCCTGTCTGTTCCCACTCCACTGGAGCATGCCTACATATGCACACTCTTCCTTCTTCACCCAAACCTTCCACCCTATATCCTGCTAACTACAGTTTCACCTAATCCAGCTGCCACACCAACCCTGCCTATTCCATCCAGCTGCTTCTCTGCTGCACCCCAGTACCCAGATGAAATCTCAGATGAATTCAGAAATGAGAGAATGCTAGACTTGAAGGATGAGAAATCGTACTGCATAGGAAACATGAAATCTAATGGGATGTTATCAAAAGCAGACCCCCATACCTAGTGATCTTAGCTTCTCTCAGTTTCTAGAGCTCCCAGACTCACTGGCAGGGCATTCTCTGAGAGGAGCCTGGAATTTTAGAGCTCATGCCAATTCACCACCCTCAGATTCCTAAATAGGTAGGTCTCTTGACCTTCAGGTCTCACTGGAAATCTAATCTTTTGGGATTTATATATAGCATTAAAAGTATCTGGATAGTCACTAACTCTGTTTTATGTAAATCTAAATAAATAGTGAAAGAAAATCCTGTATGTGTTGCAAATACGATTTGCAATGTCAGAACAAAAGGTGGCAAACAGACTGCTAGCTTTGGTCAAGTTTCACCTACATTTTGCTGACCAAAGTTTTGAATATAGTGAATGGTCTTTTCTCTACCATCTGGAAGATGGACTCTTGCCACTCATGGCTGGTGAAAAATGGAGGAGGGAGGAAGAGAGTGCTTGGATCTATTGTTAACTAGGATTGTTAAGGTCTCCTGTTTTGTGAAGCCAAAGTGTCAGTCAGTTTAGAGTCTGCTCAAGATACCATCTTGCCTGATGTCAAGTGCCGTCTACTTCCATGTCTAGAAAACTGCCAAGGAAAAGGGCGGATGACCGGGTTCGCAGTGACTGGCTAACTTTACTGTCCTCTAGATTCCTACAGTTTCTCTGTCTCTTATCAGTATGATTTGAGACCTGTGCATAACTTCAAGACTGCAGAGAAATCTGTGGTCGTTGATCACCTCCTAATGAAGGACAAGGGTCATGTGTCATGGTGGTTTTATTAGATTATTCAACAGTCTTTGTTTTTGTTGACTGAAGTGTTGACTCCCTGTGGGCCTGCCTGGGGTTGCTAAATGTCAGCAGGTGCGAATGCTCTTTTGCGGTATTTTGTTGGCACTTCTGCTGACAAAATACTTCCAGCCCCGCGAGCAGCGTAAGGTTTGTCAGCAGGAGAGCGCTCTTGTCGACAAAGTCACGTTCACACTGCCACTTGCATTGGCAAAACTTTTGTCTTTCACGGGGGGGGCTTTTTTATTACCCGCGAAAGGCAAAAGTTTTGGCGACAACTGTGCAGTGTAGACATATGCTTAATGACACACCAGCTTAGAGGGCTCTGTAAAAGGCAAGTGCTTCTTTGAAATAAGCTTTCGATATTTTCTCTTATCTTTCTTCTTCACACCCTTTGTTGGATTTGGAATGTTTTTTTCCACCCAGTCCCATTTTTAGCAATATGTGTAGCCTTGCTGTGTGCTCTGCCCATGATTACTCATATTTAACTTCAGAATCTTAAACTTAGCCTTTTTTGCGAGAAGGAAAAAATTATTTCCTCTTTCTTTGACTTTCAGCTGATTCATTGGAAAGCAATGTCTCAGACCAAGAAAGCGACTCTAACATGGATCTTCTGCCTGGGATACTAAAGCAACCATCTCTGACACTTGAACTCTTCCCCAATCATACAGACAATCTCAATTCCTCGCAGCGGGTAAGGCAACATATTGTTTGTAGCAAATGGCTGTTTTGTATGCAAATTGTTATGTTTCTAAGCAAATACAGAGAAAATACAGTAGATGTTTATAGCCCTGATATTTGTAATCCAGCTTTTTAGTATTTGAAACTCTTCATCAATAGGCCTTAGTGATTATTAACAGCAATCTGGAGTGTCTGTTCTGATTTTGTTGACGCCCACAGTTGCAGTAGCAGTAGGAGGCTGCTGGGTCATAGTATTTATACACATTTAAAACTCTGCAGTTAGATTAAATATTCTAACCCTTGGGGTACATCCCAAACTCCTGAAATATGTCCAAAGAAAATTGGCATGCTGTACTTATGAAACTGGTTAGACTCTAACCCATCTCTAGAAATTCAGAATGGACCGGTATGTATTGAAATTGCAAAGCTTTCCCACCTGCTCTGTTTAAAATCCCATGTTAGTTACAGTACATGTGTAGAGTTCAAGGTGCTGAGTCCTCCTGCAGCAGCTGAAATTACAAGCCCGGAAGAGTTCTGTTTTATGGTGGGTACCGAACCAGTCCTGTTATAACTTTGTAAGTGAATGATTTTTAGAAACTACCCATTCCTTATATGAAACACTGGCCCAAAATCTAAAAGTACATTCAGTTACTGATTTGAGACCTTAAACATTTTTAACAAAATGTCTTGATTCTGCTTTACGGTACGTTTGCATTAACTGATAAAACAGTTGATGTAACTAATTGCAATGGTCTTCCATGCATATTTGTCAAGGGAATGTCTGCAGAGGACATTCCTTTATGTAAGGCAGTATCATGTGAAACTTCCCTCTTTAAGTTCGTCTGACTTCAGTGGGCCCTTAGGGCTCTAATACCCTGAGTCAATGAGAAGCACAGGGACTTCAATCTGACATGTTTATCCGCTTAAAAACAAATGCCTGCTAAAGCCTGGAAGCAGATGCAATTCTTCCTTGCCCTCTGGAGGCTGGTCAGTCTTGGGGGGGGGATCCAGGGCAATAGGAGGAGGAGGAATATGTCCTTCCTAATGAGTAGAGCTGTACATTTACTCTGATCCTGGAGTTAGGAAATACCCACATTTGTCCTCATTCCACATACAACCAGAATGGGAGGGGACGGGGACAGGCAATTTTTTTACCCCAACTATACTTACTAGTTATGTCAGTGTACCAGTTCTGTCCAGATCCAGTCGGCTTAACTTATGAGAACTGACAAGGTAACAGGCTGGGAGCTGAGGTAATTGATTGTTATATTTATTGCAGCATATATTCCAGGACATGAGTCTTGGCCACACTGGAGCTTAGGTAGGGACAGTAAGCAAACATTATAGAAAGCCAGAACATTCTAAATTAAGGTTACATTTTTTGTTTTTCCAACCCTAAACCTCCAGTTCTCTTCAGGTGATATTGCATCTCCTCAAGGACTCTTGAATTTGACAAGTTTGAAGTTTCCTGACTGACCATTTTTGAGAGAGAATGTGACCAAAACCATCAGCATTATTTTAAAAAACTTGGATCTTTCTTTTAAATCTCCAGATATCACAAACAGCCTGAAAACTTTGAAAATAAAAGCACATGTTCCTTGGCTAACGACAGCATGTGCAAACTGCCACGCTCAATTAACCTTTTTAAAGGTATTTGAAGGGGAGGACTAGAATCAAAATGCACTGCATAAAGCCCAGATTCAGTAGTCTGATCCATGTAGGTAGTAGAACCCCATTGAAGTCAGTAGAGCTCCTTGTGGCTGCAGCGGTCTGCCTTCCTGCCTGTCCGCCCACACAGATCAGATTGCAGCACTGACCCTGAACTAGCTGCTACCATAACTATGGAGAGATGTCTGAATGCCTGTGACCAGGGACAGTTGATCTCTGGCCAAATTATTCCTGACATTGCCTATTCTGCATAGCACTACCTGCTTTTAGATTCTCATACCCCAAACCCTTATTATGAGGGCCATTGATCAGTATTGTCTAGATGCTGTTGGATGTATTTCTATAGAAAATGACTAACCCCTCCCTGTCACAATGGGGGATCAACATCTGCCTAATGCTACTGTGTAAATGTAATAGGGTAAAAGCAGTGTTCATATTGTCAGATGATCAGTTATCCAAATTTAGTGAGACAGAGAAGACTCTGCATATTTTACACTTGCAGCCTTATTATGATAGAATATCCTTTCAAATGAAGGATCACCAAGATGTGTCAGGTTTATCCAACACCACTAGAACAGGATAATTCTGGTACAATCAGCCGTGGTAAGATTAATGTTGACAACTAGGCAGTTATATCTACTAGGCTGTGTGTTGATGCAGTGACTGAATACAAAAATCTCAAACCACTGGGAAATAGCTGCCAAGGAGAGCCTGAACAGTACTTCCCAGTGGCTGGTCACAGACAAGTGTAGGTCGTATGACAACCAGAGTGTGGCACATGATAGGAGAGGGAAATGTGAAAGACTGGCTTGCTGCCAAGACCCCCTGGTGATCTTGTCCTAGGTGCTTATTGCATGAATACATGGAATATGCCCATTTCACTGCCTTCTCTCCTTTATGATCTCAGTGTAATATTGCAGCTATACTACCAGCTGCTCCAAGTATGATGAGAACTCTGCCGCCTCCTCCAGCTCGTGTATCTGCAGATTGCAGGCCGTTGCTATCTCCATTTACATTTCAATGACTGCCTTCAGGAACCCGAAGGGCTAGATACTCCTTATATAAAAACATAGGTTCCCTAAGAGAAACAATGGGCAGGTAACCCTGGGGAGAGCATGTGCGCGCGCGCACATACGCACTGATGGAATTTTCCAGCTGGCTGCCTTATGCTTTCTTTGGCCATAGCTTAGTTCAGAACAAAATCTCTTCTAATGTCCAAAGCACTCAATGGCAAATGACAGTTGGGCGTCCGACTTCCCTTGAAATTCAGTGGGAGTTAAGAGCCCAATTGCCTTTTATGCGTTTGAAAATCTCCTCCTCCACTGTTACAGGGCTGTGTATGTATCTGTTTGAAAGGTTAAAATAAAACCATTTGGGTTTGATAGGTGAGAGGTGTCAAACTTTTTTTTTTTTTTTAAACAGGTAGGAAATATTTGTCACATCACTCCTTTGCCTTCCTAGCACCTTTCATTATAGTATCTTAAAGTACCTTAAAAACCTTGTCTCACTTTCTCTGAGCAATGTCCTTGTACAGTGGAATCAATGAGGCACAAGAGGGTAACATGAGCTAGTGGCACAGCCAGTAAGAGAACTGAAAAGGTCTGATGCCCATTCCCCTGCTCTTCCTTCCTCTCCACTTCTGTGGTCATACTGTAGTGACTAAAATAAGTGTGACTGCCTTTTGCTTCCATTAGCACAGCTGATCCCCTGTAGCTATGGGAAAAGGAGCCGGATTCTGCTGTACACATCATCCCCAGTGTTATGAGCTACGTTCCCATTGCAGCATCAGATTCTACCTTCCGTTACTTACAGCTGTGTCTGTTTTCAGTGGGGCTGAACACGTGTAACTGATGGCAGAATCTTTGATGATTCATGAGCCAGAAAGAACTCTGGTCAATTCCAGATTGAGTTTGCAGTAGAGGGAATTAAGAAAAATATTTTTATTTGTTAACTGAGCAAATTTGCTCTTGAATCTTTGAGACAAGAAAGATACAGTGCCCTATTGCCATTTTCAGAGCAGCATCATAGCTTGTGGGCTGCGAAGAATGATGTGTAGCTTCCATAGTAGCACAAGAGTATGTCACGTGTTTATATGCATGAACCGAGATGTTAGTTCAATTGGTTGAGCTCAGACAACAGCAACAAAGTAAATGGAGAGAGATTCATCAACAGATTTCAGTGTTAACCTCCCAAGCAATAAAAATAAGTGTTATAAACCAAATGTGAGAGAGAACCCAAATCATGGCTCATAATTGGCTGATGACTACAGTGCCGCAGTAGCCTAAACAACAACAGCTCCATCTTGTGGCTGTCACGTGTGCTTCCTAGCAGTGTACCTCTTGTGTCTCTGATGTCCAAAAATGTCTTAAGAGTGACTACAGTATTGTTGCTTGTTTTAAATGTTTAATTTAACTTTCATTATTTTGCAAATGCCACTCTACTCTTCTTCAAAACAGCTCAGTCCTACTTCCAGATCAAAGAAGTTGCCTCAGGGCCGGACCATTCCACCAATGGGACCTGAAACCAAGGTGTCTGTGGTCTGGGTTGAACGTTATGATGATATAGGTGTGTTGACCTTCTGCTTTCTATAATGAATTAATGTACTTACGGGGCCAGTAATTGAGTTATATGTGAAATGTTTTATTAAACAGAACTCTGTTTTTAGGTAAAAGTAGATTGTGATTTACTATTGTAGTTCACATTTAAATTATCTAAACTTAGTTGTTTTGATTTCTGTCCAAATTTTACAAGTGAATACTTAACCTGTACTGTAAACCTCTTTTTCTTTCAGAAAACTTTCCCCTCTCTGATCTGGTTTCTGAGACCAGCACTGGTGTAGAAACTACATCAAATAGTAGCACTTCCCTCAGGTATTACAATTTCTCTACTTTTTGCAAGCAACTGCTTATGCAGGGCTTCAGAATAGTTCCTAACTGGCTACATTAGCTTTCTTCGGTTTTCTTAAGACAACTGCATAAAAATGTCATCAAAGATGCAATCTCGTTCAGAATGATGCAGTGAGGCTCTTCAAATGGTTTTTCAGCTTCCCTTTTCTCTTTTTCTGACCACTAATGAAAGGACTCTTCTGTTGCAGGGGTTAGAACATGAGACTGGGAATCGGACAGTTTGGGGTGGTTCTTTGAGTGTTTGCTCAAATCGATTCCAATTAAGTGTGTGTGCACTGCGTGCATGATCGTTGGAGAATTTTTACCCTAGCAACACATGGGGGGTTGACTGTGGAGCCCCCTGGAGTGGTGCGTTAATGACGCTGGATATATACTCCAGTCGACCCAGCGTCCCCTCAGTTCCTTCTTACCGCCCATGCCGGTCGTTAGAACTGTGGAGTGCGGCATAGCTGTCCTCCACTTTCCCTAGGTTTTGCTTCCCAGTTTTAGATAGTTGTTATAGTTATAGTATTAAGTTTTTTTTTTTAATTAGATTTAGCAGGTTGGAAGGGGTCCTCCCCCTTCCTGCCTGCCTGCCACCCGGGCTCATATCCAAGGCTCCGGGTTTTAAACTGGTGTTCAGCCTGCTCAAACCCTATGCCAACAGGAGACCCCCACGACTCTTGTTTGAAGTGTCTCAGAGTCTCACCAGGCCAACAAGTATAGGATCTGTAAGGTGTTCAGACCTCAAACCAAAAAGGAGCGGGACTTCAGGCTCAAGCAGCTCCTTCTGGAGACGGCCCTTAGCACGGATCCCCCATCAGCACGCCAAGTTCCGGCACCAAGCACGTCAGTGCACAATGCCCCGGTGGCAGCTTCAGGTACTGTACTGCACTGCGGGTAGACTCAGATAGAGGCCTCTCCAGCACCACGTCCAGTGCAAGTGACTCAGCGCTGTTCCCTGTCTCCAGGCCAGAAGAGACAGCGCAAGCTGGAGGTGACTGTCTCTCTGCAACAGGCCCTGGCGCCTGTTCTGCCAACCTCAGAGTCGTGTCCGGCACTGGAGCGACCGAGGGTACAAGCACCGATATCGGCACCATTGACTCCTGCACCGAGGGAGGAGCCATTGAGTCCGGTGCACACTAGCTCCCCAACCTGGACCGTGGTTGAGCCCCAGCTTCCGTCGACGCCAGAGACATTTGCAACAGCGAGAGACCTCATCGCCCTCACAGAGCCGGCACCAGTGCAGACTATGGCACCGCCTCCGACCCGTACGGTACAGTCTAGGGGCAAGCCAACCCTAAAATGCCCGCCATCTCCTAGTGTGGAAACACGGCAGTGCTCCCAATCCCGGAGCAGGTCCGAATCCAACACCACTCGTACTCGTGGCTCTGGTCGTACTCACGGCACTTATCTGCCTCACGGCACGGCTCGGCCGCGGTACCCTTCAGACTCCCGATGTTGCTCCCGGCACCTATCAAAGTGCCAGTCTCCTTTCTGGAGCCAATCCCAGCACCGCTTCCGCAGGCAGTTGTCTTTGCAATCCAGATCTGGATCCCGGTACTGGCTTGGTCATCGATGCCGATCTCGACCCGAGTACTGCTCCCCAGATCCTTGCTGGCACCACTCTCCAGCGACCCGGTACTGGTCCACACCATGCCCTGGAGAGTCGACACAGACACACCAGGCGTCTCGATTTGTTTGGGTGCAAGATTTATTCAGCGGGGGGTCTTCAGCTCAGGGTCACAAACCAACAAGTGCTCCTGAGCCGTTATGACTATAACTCATGGAGCAACATGGTGAAATTTAAGGAATTAATTCCATGGGAGTCCATGGATGAGTTTGAGGCCTTAGTGGAAGAGGGCAAAAAGGTGGCTAGGACCTCCGTACAGGCCTCCCTAGATGCGGCAGAATCTGTGGCTAGGACCCTGGCATCGGACATAGCCATGCAACACATCTCCTGGCTGCAGGTATCTGGCCTACCACCAGAGCTACAACAGACCCTGCAGGACCTGCCATTTGATGGACAGGGCCTGTTCTCAGACAAAATGGACTCTAGACTACAGAGCCTGAAAGATTCCAGGGCTATCATGTACTCCCTGGGAATACACATCCCGGTAACTGTTCTCCTCCTCCTCCTCCACTCTCTTCTCCCTCCCCCCCCGGCTGTCTAAGGCAGGACTTTTATAGAAGACGCGGATAAGGTGGTAGAAAGAAATCCACCGGCCACCAACCCAATCAGAACCAAGGCCCTCCCAAACCATCGATGGGGCCTAGGCAAAACTTTTGAAGGTGCGCGCAAGGACAGCGTACCAGTCACCATCCAGGATCCTTCCCCTCCATTTCGATATCGTGTCTCCCATTTCCACCATGCATGGTCCTATATAACTTCAGACTGGTGGGTTCTTCGCACGGGGGGAAAAGGGATATTCTCTCCAGTTTTTTCTTCTCCCCTCCCCGTCCCTCTTCAGGGACCCTTCTCACAAGCAATTCCTTATACAGGAGGTCCTAACACTCCTGTCCATGGGAGCAATTGAGGAGGTTCCAAGGGAGCTAAGGGGCAGGGGTTTTTACTCCGGCTATTTCCCAATTCCCAAGGCCCAGGGTGGGCTTCAGCCCATCCTAGGTCTGCGTGGACTCAGCACATTCATGGTAAAGTTGAAGTTCTGCATGGTTTCACTGGGGACCATTATTCCTTCCTTGGATCTTGGAGACTGGTATGCCGCCCTCGACATGAAGGACACGTACTTCCACATAGTGATTTACCCAGCACACAGATGCTTTCTTCGCTTTCTGATCAATCACAAACACTACCAATTTGCTGTCCTTCCCTTCAGGCTGTCCACGGCTCCCGGGGTGTTCACCAAGTGTATAGCCATCGTGGCAGCCTACCTTCATCAAAAACGGATCCAGGTGTTTCCGTATCTCGACGACTGGCTCATTCGGGGCCACACCAGGGACCAGGTACAATCCCCTTCGCCCTCTTCAGGCCTGGTTATCAATAGTATATCAACCAGGTCAAGACAGCCTGAGCATGGTGGTCACTGTCCTAGAATTGGTTCTGACCTCCCTCCATTGGTGGTTGAACCCCACGTCGGTGTGCAAAGAAGTACCATTTCACACCCCACAACCTCCTTGTACCTAGTCAGACACATCATCTCTGGGATGGGGCGCCCACCTCGGGGAACACCAAACGCAGGGCCTTTGGACCACATCCGAACTAACTCTGCACATCAGTGTATGAGAGCTGATGGCAGTACGCCTAGTGTGTCAGGCATTTCGCGGGCACCTACATGGCCGTTGTGTGGCAGTCCTCACAGACAACACTACCCCCATGTTCTACATCAACAAGCAAGGGGGAGTCCAGTCGTCCCCCCTATGCCAGGAGGCCATTTGCCTGTGGGAGTTCCGCATAGTCCACTCGATACATCTAGTGGCGTTGTTTCTCCTGGGGGTCCAGAACACACTGGCAGACCGCCTCAGCAGGTCCTTCCAGCCTCATGAGTGATCAGTTCGCCCAGATATCATCCACTCCATCTTCCTGAGGTGGGGGTTTCCCCAGGTCAACCTGTTCACCGTGTGCAACAGTCCAGAAGTGCCAAGTGTTCTGTTCTCTCCAGGGGCTTTCTCTGGGTTCCCTACCAGACACAGTCCTACTTTGGTGGAAGAATCAGCTGTTCTACGCCTTCCCTCCATTCCTGCTAGTCCACAGGGTCCTGCTCAAGTTACGCAGGGACAAAGCACATATGATTCTGGTCGCCCCAGCATGGCCCAGGCAGCACTGGTATACACGCTCCTGGGTTATTGGTAGAGCCTCCAGTCACACTCCCGCTGTGGCCGAACCTGATCTCGCAAGACCACAGGCGCCTCTGTCATCCCGACCTGCAATCGCTCCACCTTACAGCGTGGTTGCTGCATGGCTAACATGGTTGGAGTTACTCTGCTCATAATTGGTGCAGCAGAACCCCTTCCACGGCAATTCTCCTGTTGGTGCAAGCAGCGTGCCACGCCCCCTTTGCAGGTGTCGATAGTCTAGGATGAGAGGTATCTCCTATTCCTAAAGCAGCAGGGCCTGGCGATTATCATCTGTCAGGGTGCACCTGGCAGCCATCTCAGCTTTCCATCCAGGAGAACATGCTTCCTTTGTCTTCTCCAACCTGAAGGGTTTAGATCACCTCTACCCACAAGTGCGACAACCGGTTCCGGTGTGGGTCCTTAACCTGGTCTTTTCCAGGCTCACGGGGCCCCCATTTGAGCCGATGGCCACCTGCTCACTTCTCTACTTATCTTGGAAGACAGCTTTCCTTGTAGCCATCACTTTAGCGAGATGTGTATCTGAGATTAGAGCCCTCACGTTGGAGCCACAATATACAATTTTCCACAAAGACAAGGTGCAGCTTTGCCCCAACTCTGCCTTTCTCCCCAAGGGGGTATCAGCTTTTCATGTGAACCAGGACATTTTCCTCCCAGTCTTTTATCCGAAGACACAAGCTACGCGGCAGGATCAACGTATGCACTCTCTTGACCTTCGTAGAGTTCTTGCCTTCCATATAGAGCGTACGAAGCCATTCAGGAAGACGACCCAACTTTTTGTTGCAGTGGCCAACTGGATAAAAGGCCTACTAGTCTCCTCGCAATGCATCTCTTTGTGGATCACGGCCTGTATCTTGCTACGACTTGGCCAGTGTCCCGACCCCAGTCCACGAGGGCTCAAGCCTCATCGGCCACTTTCCTGGCCCAGGTTCCAATACAGGAGATCTGTAGAGCTGTCCCTTGGTCATTAGTTCATACATTTGCTGCTCTCTGCATGTTAGTTCAGCAGTCTAGAGGTGATGCCGCATTTAGTTCAGTGGTTCTGCACTCAGCGATGTCTCACTCCGACCCCACCGCCTAAGTAAGGCTTGGGAGTCACCTAATTGGAATCGATATGAGCAAGCACTCGAAGAAGAAAAGATGGTTCCTCACCTTTGTAACTGTTCTTCGAGATGTGTTGCTCATATCCATTCCAAACCCGCCCTCCTTCCCCTCTGTCGGAGTAGCCGGCAAGAAGGAACTGAGGGGGTGTTGGGTCAGCTGGGATATATCCAGTGCCATTAAGGCACCACTCTAGAGGGCTCCACAGCCAACCCACCGGGTGTTAACAGGGTAAAAATTCTCCGATCTTGCACGCAGCGCATGCACACCTAATTGGAATGGATATGAGCAACACATCTCGAAGAACAACTGTTACAAAGGTGAGTAACAGTCTTTTTTTTCTCCCTAGCTACGTGACCAGCCACCGAACCCTCTTGGCCTCTGTTTTACTCATTTACAAAATGGATTAAACTTATTAAATTGGTGTCTGCAGCACTTTGGACTCTTGTGACAGGAGGAGATATATAAGTGCTTTGTTACAGTTGATCCCTCACCATTCTTAAGTACAGATCATAGGCCAGTGGAAACTCTTACAGGCCAGGCTCACAGACACCTTTTTGCTGGCATCCTAAAAGGTTGTGGTACTTCCGACAGCTACATGGTGTACAGTATGATTGACCATCTCGCACAAAGAAAAGCTTGTTTTATTTACAAACCGTTTTTGAATGTCTGTTCTTGCTAAGCACATTGTCTCCATTCCCATTCCCCTTCCCCTAAATGTTCTCTCAAAATACTGTCTCTGTGTTGCTAATTTAACAAGTGGTTTGTTTTTTTTCCTTTAGATCAACCACTCCTGAAAGAGAAGTTCCTGTAGTTTTCATCCACCCCTTAAACACTGGGTTATTCAGGATAAAAGTGCAAGGCGCTACTGGGAAATTCAACATGGTCATCCCCTTGGTAGATGGAATGATAGTTAGTAGGCGAGCTCTTGGTAAGTTCTGTTCTGTGAAAGGATATATATATGGGAACTAGTAGAGCCTTTGCTACCTAACCGTTCAATGATTAGTCTGTATTAAAATATGAATTGGCTCCTTCCCAACTGGTATGAGATACTTTTGACTCAGGAATAGCTGCTGAGTTTTCCTCCTGGCTCACAGTGGGTGGAGGCAGTCTGCCTGCAGCCCTCCTGCAGAGGGAACAGTACATTTAAATTGACAAGCACTTTATCCATGCTTCCTGGTTTGGAAACTTTTTTGACACTTTGTTGTTTGCACTAACAGTGGTGTGACCGAGGCTAGGGGCGCAAACACTGAATAGAGAGAGGCAAGAAAGGAGGTGGGAGAAAGACAAGTGGATAAAGTTGTGAGGAAAAGATTTAAGTGGCTCTAATGTTGGTGACTCACTGAGGCCTGGTCTACACTACGCGTTTAAACCGAATTTAGCAGTGTTAAACCAAATTAACCCTGCACCCATCCACACAATGAAGCCCTTTATATCAATATAAAGGGCTCTTTAAACCGATTTCTGTACTCCTCCCCGACAAGGGGAGTAGCACTGAAATCGGTATCGCCATGTCAAATTAGGGTTAGTATGGCTGCAATTCGACAGTATTGGCCTCCGGGTGGTATCCCACAGTGCACCATTGTGACCACTCTGGAAAGCAATCTGAACTCGAATGCACTGGCCAGGTAGACAGGAAAAGCCCCCTGAATTTCATTTCCTGTTGGCCCAGTGTGGAGCTCTGATCAGCACGGGTGGCCATGCAGTCCCAAATCCAAAAAGAGCTTCAGCATGGACCGTACAGGAGATACTGGATCTGATCGCTGTATGGGGAGACAAATCTGTTCTATCTGAGCTCCGTTACAGAAGACAAAATGACAAAGCATTTGAAAAAATCTCCAGGCTATGATAGACAGAGGCCACAGCAGGGACTCAGCACAGTGCTGCGTGACAAGCGTAACGGAAAGCCGAAGAATCAAATGGACGCTCATGGCGGGAGGGGGTACTGAGGACTCCAGCTATCCCACAGTTACTGCAGTCTCTGAAAAGCATTTGCATTCTTGGCTGAGCTCCCAATGCCTGAAGGGTCAAAAACATTTTCCTGGGTGTTTCAGGGTGTATGTCATCAATTTACACCCTACCTCCCCCCCAAAAAAGAAAAGGGGAAAAAATCGTGTCTCGCCTTTTTTCAATGTCAGTCTGTCTGCTGCATGCTGCCGGTAGACGGGGTGCTGCAGCGCTGAACACCAACATCCCCTTCCTGGTGGCAGATGGTGCAAAATGACTGGTATCCATCGTCATCATCAGCCCGTGAGTGCTCCTGGCTGGCCTCGGTAAGGTCGGGCGGGGGTGCCTGGGTAAAAATGGGAATGACTCCCGGTCATTTCCGGCAGACGATACAGAAGACTTGGTAACTGTCCTCATCATAGCAACTGGAGGCTGAGCTCCTGTCCCCCAAACCCTTTAATGTCCTGCCTGGACTATCATACCAGCTGGAGGCTGCCTCTCCCTCATTTTATCCCACTAAAAACTCAGTGTTTCTCATTCCTGCATTCCTTATTACTTCATCACACAAATGAGGGGACACTACCACCGTAGCCCAGGAGGGCTGGGGGAGGACGCAGGCAACAGGTGGGGTTGTTGCAGGGACATCCCCTAGAATGGCATGCAGCTCATCATTTCTGCAGGATCTCTGGGGCTCTGACCCGGAGCAGCTGTGCTCTCTGGTTCTCTAGTAACTTGCCCCATATTCTAGGCAGGACTGACTCTATTTTTAGACAAAACATAAAGAAGGGAACGACCCGGGGAGTCATTCCCATTTTTGTCCATGCACCCCCAGCCGACCTCAGCGAGGACAGCCAGGAGCACCCATGACAGCAGCAGACAGTACAAAAGGATTGATAACTGTCATTGCCAATTTTCAAATGCAAACGGTGCAAAATGACTGATAACCATCATCTCATCGCCAATTTACAATGGCATACAGTGCAATAAGGATGGTAAACATCTCTGCTACCTTGCAAAAGCAAATGAATGCTGCTGTGTAGCACTGCAGTACCGCGTCTGTCAGCAGCATCCTGTACACATACGGTGACAGTGACAAAAGGCAAAACAGGCTCCATGCTTGCCATGCTTTGGTGTCTGCCAGGGCAATCCAGAGAAAAAGGACGTGAAATGATTGTCTGCCGTTGCTTTCACGGAGGAAGGATTGAGTGACGACATTTACCCAGAATCACCCGCGACACTGTTTTTGCCCCATCATGCATTGGGATCTCAACCCAGAATTCCAATGGGTGGGGGAGACTGCGGGAACTATGGGATAGCTACCCACAGTGCAACGCTCCGCAAATCGACGCTAGCCTCGGTACATGGACGCACACTGCCGAATTAATGTGCTTAGTGTGGCCACGTGCACTTGACTTTATACAATCTGTTTTAAAAAACCGGTTTCTGTAAAATCGGAATAATCCCGTAGTGTAGACATACCCTGAGATCTAAGAATGTCTACACAGCCTGAAGCAGTGAGCCGCTTAGTCCAGGTCAAGGGATGTGGGTAACAAGGCTCGCGTTTGCACTCTAAAAATAGCTGTGTAGACAGTGCATTGAAGTTGCAGCTCACACTGTGAAACCAAATCCTTCTCTGGGCCCCAGAGCCCAAGATCCAGCCCAAGCCGCAACTTCAAAGTGTTGCCTACACAGGTATTTTTAGAGTGCTACCATGAGCCCCGCTAGCCCGAGTCTCTTGACCCTGGGCTGGGAGGCTTGTTGCTGTGGGCTTTGTAGACATCCCCTGAGACACAAATGTAGTCAGCTACCAAAGGATACATGTTAAATACTCCCATGTTGAGTATTTTGTTGCAGTGTGTTCATCCCTTGTAGTCGAGCTCCAAGATACAGGGGAAAGTTATTGAGCTTCAGATACTAAAAAAAAAATCCTCTTTCCCTCGCATCCCAGTAAATATTGCCTTGTATTTCCAGAAACACTGAACACTTTTCTTTCCTGTCCTCATGGATGGATACATGGCTATGTCTTCGTAGATAACTGCCCTACTGGAACTTCTGTGAAAAGGAGGCAGGGAGTTCCATGCCACTGACTGTGTGTTTTCAAAAGAACACATTAAAGCACAGTTCTGCTCTGAAAATAATTTGGGGCTCTAGTTTTTGTTGTTTTTCAGTTACTTCAGGTCTGATGTGTTCAGTTCACTGGTAACACAGGTTCTGTAGGCTAAATTAGGCCATTGGTGATACCTGTGCGATCCTATTGTCTTTCAGTGAGTCTGCACAGATGTAACTGATTGTAATTTACTAGACAAGTCTGTTGATGATGCCTAAAACAGGTTAGAATCAAGATCACTCTCCCAGAGCTATGCTCGCTTTGCCGTTGTAACAGAAGTGTGGCAGAGTAAACCATACTTTGTCACTAAAGTTAGCAGATCTAGTTCTGTACACAGCCAGGGAGCAGAACAGCAAGAAGAAACTGTGTTTGCAGTGACTTCTTATGGCCGAACCCACACATGAACTTGCACTGAAGTAACAAAAGTGTTCATTAAAACACACACTGTTGTTCAGTACAAACTGGTGTGTGGGCTCTATTTCAGTGTAAAAGTGGCTAAAGTCTTATCAACTTGAGTTAACTCAACGGGAGCCCACACACAGATTTATCCTGGAATTAAATTAGTTTCAGGAAATGGAAATAACTGAATAGGTGCACGTTTGTGTGTAGCCCCAGTCCTTAGAGTTGGAACACACTAGATGTTAAGGATCTGATTGTGCTTTGCTAAGTCTCCACTCAGACTGAAATGTGAAGGGTCCTTTAGGGAGCCAGCTATGGCTCTTGGATTCTCTGCCAGGCCCAAGCTTAGCTAAGAGCGCACTAGGGTGCTCTAATGTGTGCCAGATGGCAGCAATCCATAAGGACACCTGGCCAGCTAAGGATAGCTGGGGTAGGAAAGCACACCCAGCATGCTCCTCCCTGTGTTGGGGGCTGGAGGGAGGGTGGTGTGAGAGTTGGTTAGCCACTTCTCCTCCCACTGGGGCTTCCCCATGCCAGGGGAATACTCAAGTAGAATAATCCAGTCAGTCCCTCCCTCTCTTGGTGCCTCTGGGGTAGGGTGGCCCAGAGAACTTGGCCTTAACAGAATTAAGTTTTACGCACTCTAGTACTTTCATTCTCTGCACTGCCATGCGAGAGAGCTGGGCAGGATTGCAGCTCCCCTTGACTCCCAAGTGGGCCAACAGGCTATAGAGGTGGTGCATTCAGCCCCTTGGGACTGGGAGAGCGGGGCAGGCAGCATGTTCCCTCACTAGGGGTGGCTGAGACTCAGCTTACAAACTACTCTTTTGCTGACCAGTCAAGGAATAGCAGATGTGATCCTTCATCCAGGCCCTGCTTCGGCCAAACAAGGAGCCCAACAGGCAATCTCTAAAGCATTACATTGAAAATTTTGCTTTTAAAATACGCTTAATAACAAAGAGTTCTCTCGGTGGTGGAAAGTTGTGATTCCTCACTAGCTACCCTTGAACAAGGGTCACTTACCCAGAGCAGTGACAACAGTTGCCATTGGGCTTTAGCTGGGACAGAGCCCAGATTGAAATGTCCGTCCTCTAGCTGGGAAAGCAGAGGAGGAGAAGTGGGATTGATTTTATTTAAACTTAGCACCACTTTTTTCTCTTTCAGGTTTCTTAGTGAGACAAACAATAATAAATATTTGTCGGAGAAAGAGGTTGGAAAGTGATTCATACAACCCTCCACATGTCCGCCGAAAACAGAAGATAGCCGACATTGTCAATAAATACAGAAACAAGCAGCTGGAGCCAGAGTTTTATACCTCACTTTTCCAGGAGGTTGGGCTCAAGAACTGCAATCCCTAGACCAATATCCTTCCAGGACAATTAGATCAGAGCTTGGTGGCTACAGTAATCGAAACAGACAACCAAAAAAACCCAAACCACCCTACAAAAAATCTCCCTCTTAGTCCTCCAGAGTAGAGAGAAATGACTCGGTGGATACCATGCAGGAGGAGTCAGGAATGAATAGGTTCTCAGCCTTCAACATCCTAGTAAGACCACATCTTTAAACACAACTCCATGTCCCCTGCACAAGAGGAGGCAAAAATTATCCCACTTTCACCATTTAAACACTTTCCCATTCTGTTAAAAAAAAATATATAGCAAGTATGTCTGAGAGAGGCTTGAATGCGGCTCTGACAGCTTCCCGAGTTCAAAGAAAATTGCGGGTGCTGGGCGTAGGTTCAGGAAATAACAGCTAGGGCTTCCTTCCTCACTGGTCCAGGAGATTCGGTTCCAGAACTAATCCTGAGACCAGTTCCTTACAAGACATGAAATCAAGAACATGGTAGCTGGAATATTAACTTACCTTGCCCACTGACAACCAACCACTGCATTCCACACCAGTCCTCCTGGCTACTCAAAACATCATCTCTTAGCACAACCTTCATTCTCACCTAATTACAGGAAGGAACAAATATCTCATCCAGTGAGAAGGATGCACTGAATAGAGACCTCCATCTCTGCATAGGGGGATGGAAAATGAAATACAGATAAACCTGGCTCCCACATCTGAATGAAAGGTGTCTAAAGTGCACACATGCACAAAAGAAGAAAGGAACAGAGTCATCTTCCCTTCACACCTGCTGGGAAAGAGAGACTCCATCCCGGAGCATTAACCATCCACTGTAAGGAGTTAAATAGAAGTTCTTAAAAATACCTCCAAACTCAAAAGAAGAGACTTCTCTGACCAAGGCCGTTCAACTCCTATAACAAACTGAAGGAGAAAAAGTTAAGTCATGAAATCCATAGCTGAAGTGCTGTGATTCCATAGTTACCTCTCAATAAATTACAGAATTACTGCTGGTGTTCGCATGACTGAGTTTTATGCATATTTACACTTATACCAGGTATACACAGAAAACCTGAGATTACCTTACTTTCAAGAATTTTTTTCTACTAGATAAGAGTTGTCTTGCAGTTGTGTATAAACAAAGCTAAGGCATTAAGGTCTGCTGCAAGATGTCACTTGGTTTTAATACTATTTGGTTTTATGCCACTATCTAAATAGCACATTATAATGGTTAAATTGCCTGCTTGCTTACCACCAGATCAAAAATGAGTGTCTCCAGAAAGACTGTTTAGAGAGCTGTATGCATGAGGACTGTTACAGGAGTCATGTTACTGAGTGTGGTCCAGAATATTTGCTTTACTTTCGCTGAAATGATTTGGGGTCTGGCCCATTAGAGAATGTTTAACTCTTTTTGATATTTGTGCAGGTGTCAGGCTGTTCCTCAAACTGTTAAACTATCCCCTAAAGAACAATCACCCGTCGAATTCACTTTCTTCTCCACTCTGGGATGATCCAGGCTACCACAGCCTGTT
Organism: Gopherus flavomarginatus; assembly: GCF_025201925.1. NCBI lineage: Eukaryota > Metazoa > Chordata > Testudines > Testudinidae > Gopherus > Gopherus flavomarginatus. The sequence goes on from NC_066627.1 coordinate 22,079,997, forward strand.
TATAGTGACTATTGTGCAACTGGCTCATAATTCAGCATAAAATACTGTAAAGATGCTGTGTGTTTAGTTTGTTCATCTCAAGTAATGGCTACTGTTTCTGAAAGTGGTTTCCTTTCCTAAGGACAGATGGAAGTGACCAGTTACCCTTTACAGCAAGGAGAGCTGTTCATAAACTCTAAACTCCTCTATTCCCTCATTTTAGTGAGCACAGGTCAAAAGTTTTCTCCAGAGTGCCCCCCCATGTCATAAATTAACAATTAAATATAAATATTTTTAGTCCCAAATAAAACAGGCCTGTAGCATGAAATGTGGATTTTGCATTCTGTGACTATTGATGCCTGTTCTGTCCTCTGCAAAGCTGCTGGGTTTCTATTTGAGCTCTTTTGCTCTTTAGGTAGAACTTTCTCCCCTGCTGGGCTCATAGTGCCCAGCCCCCTTTCCAGGCATCTGCCTTTACATTAGGATACCAAAATTGTTTTATGCAGTGCACAAACTCTCACCGAGGGACATGTTGGGAGGCAGAAGTCAGATTGACAAATATAGTATTGGAAATTCCAAAATCCACTGTAATATGATGCTGAAAAGTGTAATACAACGTTCAGAATTCCTCTTCACCACCACCACCCCAAAAAAATTCAATTTGCATTGCAATGATGAATTATCACATGATGAATAGCTGAAGTTTGTCAGAGCATGGGGGGTGATGTGTGGTCTCTTCTGATACAGTAGATCAGCAGAAAGGATTGGTGTGAGGAGGAGGCGTTTGTCAGGTTTATTATAGTTTATTATGAAAAGACATTCAGAGACTTTTAATGCAAATTGCAATAAGTTTTGATATTTATTTAAATTTTATATTTTTGAAAGTTACTTTTTGCAACAGTTCTGACTTCCAAACAGGCTTAGTAAGGAAAGTATTTCATCACACAAGACTAATGTAAAAGAAGTGGTCTTCTGCAAAGAATAAATTGGAAAAAGTGCCCTAAAAATCCCCCTGAAAGGACTTTTGAGGATGTGACAAAGGGGAGTGGGGGGTTGGGTGATGGAGTGTGCTCCTTACAGGGGCCTAGAGCACTAGTTACTCAGCTCTGGGAATCTGGGTTCAAATTCAGGTGGATCACAAGTGAAAAATGAGACCACAAAGAAACACTGCAAATATTTGCATGATTGCTGGCCCTTGCTCATGCCATGCCCAGGGGTCAAATAGCAAGGGATTGCAGCAGGGTGGACGTGAAGTCCAGTGGCCGAGTTGTAGAGGGAAGCTTGTGGAGCATCTTGCCAGTGTTCGTTCAGTTCATGAGCACCAACTTTAACCACAATCTTTATGTACCTATTTGGTCTATTATGACCGAACACATTTAGTCCACTGAAGAAATGGCATGACCAGTGCATGTATACTGAAGTGGTGTAATGAACGTGTTGAGCAATCAAATGTTTGCACATTATCAATAACTTTTTAAAAAACAAACGACTATATTTGTTTGACCAATGTATGAATATTATAGATAAAGCCAATAGTTCACATATGGACTGCAATGGGCTGCAAAAGACATCTGTCTGTTATTCAGGCCTGAAGAAAAGTGTCCAAAACATCAAGACGTTTATTGAGAGGGGCATGAGTATTTTTTTTTGATAAGTCCAAGATAGCCAAATAGTCCTCACATTTTATTTTCAGAAAGATTAAAAATCTGCTCTTGGGTGAAGACTATTTCTTGGTTTATTTCTGAGTCTCTGAGCTCAACTGAGACATGAGTTGTAAGTTTTTACTGTACAGGAAGGCACCCACCATGAGTGAACCCATATCGCTGCTGTATTTATCCAGAGCCTGGGGAATGGGGCTTTATACCTTGCTGACACAACCTTAATTTGGTTTTACAATTGGCTGTTTAACATGTTACCACATGACTGTTACTGCTTGGCCATTAATGGTTTTTCACTTGCCTGAAATAATGAAAAGGGTGGAACTTCTGGAGAGAGACTGTCCAATATAAAACTATAGTGATTACACAAATACACAATGACTCCTCAGTAGAGCCAGCATATCACCCTGAGTATTTACCCCAAATCATTAGACCACATAAGAGAGATTTGACTTGGTCATGCTTAAAGGAACACTGAAAGATTAAAAATCCAGATTTCCTCACGTTTCTAACACCATAGATTAGTACAACTGAAAATTAAAGTCCCCCACAATTTTCTTAACCCTTAAATGGCCTAGTTACTTCTTGCATTTCATTCTTGGTAGAAAACATATTGACTGTTTCACTTGCATGTAGTTTATTTTCTGTCGAGTAACAGGCACCAGCATGGCACTACAATATTTGGGTCACAAACATTACACAGGTCTCTATTTAAATGTTACTTTTTTCCCTTTTTAGATCGTGAAAACATTCTGTTGGGGGTCTGTAAAAAACATTTTTAACTGACAGTACCCTGTTTAATAAATTATTTCAGTAGAATTTGAGAAAAGGTAACATACTGTCATCTTGTTAGTATTTCTGCATTAGAGTTGCAATAATTTTAGGACCTTACGTCTCATTTAAAGAGTTATGAAGTATCTTTTTTTTAAGTACTTAAAAGGGTGTTACAAACTTACAGCAAATGAATGGGAAAACCCATGTCTGTGAAAGATTAGATACCTTTGTGGACAGCATCTTCAGAGAAATTATAGGAAGCAAAGCCAGTCATTTGTAGCCTAACATCAAATTGCTGGCTTCACAACAGGTAGCTGTGCATTTTTCTCATGCAGTGTTCTGAGTGTTTAGCCCAGAAGGATAGCAAAACTAAATGTGACTTTTAATGGTGAAAAAAAGTTAGATATGATTCAATGATCACACAGTTTAAGGGCTGATGTCTTTGAAGAAACCAAACGTATACTGTTTCCACATTGGGTTTTAGCAGGAGTGGTTTGAATTGCGATTGCCAGGTATCATGTGCTTAAAATCATGTACACTTTGTGTGAACTTCTGTATGTTGCCAAGATATGATCTTTTTGTTCCTATTGTATTTTTCTGTAAATATTCTTGGCGCTAAGTTGTAAAGTAAAGGCAAACTGTAAATATGAAGATGTGAACTATGTTCCCTTGTCTCTAGTACTTATCTCTTATTTGTTTAGGGAAGGCACAAAGGCTTGTATGTATTTAGGCCAATTCTTTCTCCAGAAGAAACACATCAGATATTGAATGTAACACAATTAGTCCAATAAATTTTAAAGAAATTCTTATCTAGTACCTGTGTGATGGTCAATTTGTGAGCACGTTTTTGTCCAAGCCAACACATTCACCCAACATATTCTAATGGCTTTCCTTAGGGATGTCCACAGTCAGCATGGAGGTACTGAAATAGCTGCTCTGTAGCTTACCTCTGGTTACAGTGCACAGGCCTGGCTTTAAGCAAACCAAGACCCCTCAAGTCACAATCTAGGAAGGTAGTGCCTCACAATCACACAGTAATTTATCCTCTCTACACCCCTCACTACTCATGGGGAACTGCTGTTCAGAAAGGCAAAGTGTCACATAGTGTCTTTGGCAGAGCCTGCAATTAACTCCAGATGCATTGACTTAACCACAGGACCAGCCTTGCTCTAACATAAGAACATAACATAACGGCCATACCGGGTCAGACCAAAGATCCATCTAGCCCAGTATCTGTCTACCGACAGTGGCCAATGCCTGATGCCCCAGAGGGAGTTAACCTAACAGGCAATGATCAAGTGATCACTCTCCAGCCATCCATCTCTATCCTCTGACAGACAGAGGCTAGGGACACCATTCCTTACCCATCCTGCCTAACAGCCATTTATGGACTTTACCACCATGAATTTATCCAGTTCTCTTTTAAATGCTGTTATAATCCTAGCCTTCACAACCTCCTCAGGTAAGGAGTTTCACAAGTTGACTCTGCGCTGCGTGAAGAAGAACTTCCTTTTATTTGTTTTAAACCTGCTGCCTGTTAATTTCATTTGGTGACCCCTAGTTCTTGTATTATGGGAATAAGTAAATAACTTTTCCTTATCCACTTTCTCCACATCATTCATGATTTTATATACCTCTGTCATATCCCCCCCTTAGTCTCCTCTTTTCCAAGCTGAAGAGTCCTAACCTCTTTAATCTTTCCTCATATGAGACCTCTCCAAACCCCTAATCATTTTAGTTTCCCTTTTCTGAACCTTTTCTATTGCCAGTATATCTTTTTTGAGGTGAGGAGACCACATCTGTACACAGTATTCGAGATGTGGGAGTACCATCAATTTATATAAGGGCAATAATATATTCTCAGTCTTATTCTCTATCCCCTTTTTAATGATTCCTAACATCCTGTTTGCTTTTTTGACCACCTCTGCACACTACGTGGACATCTTCAGAGAACTGTCCATGATGACTCCAAGATCTTTTTCCTGACTTCTTGTAGCTAAATTAGCCCCCATCTTATTGTATGTATAGTTGGGGTTATTTTTTCCAATGTGCATTACTTTACATTTATCCACATTAAGTTTCATTTGCCATTTTGTTGCCGAATCACTTAGTTTTGTGAGATCTTTTAAGTTCTTCACAATCTGCTTAACTATCTTGAGCAGTTTAGTATCATCTGCAAAGTTTGCCACCTCACTGTTTACCCCTTTCTCCAGATCATTTACGAATAAATTGAATAGGATTGGTCCTAGGACTGACCCTTGGGGAACACCACTAGTTACCCCTCTCCATTCTGAGAATTTACCATTAATTCCATTAATTAATTTGTTCCCTATCTTTTAACCAGTTCTCAATCCATGAAAGGACCTTCCCTCTTATCCCATGACAGCTTAATTTAATGTGCCTTCCCAACAGCCAGGTGTGGCCCGGCCTCTAACCCCTATCTGACCACCATACCCCCTGCTTCTTGCCCCGACAGCCCCCGGACTCCTGCCCCATCCCTCCCCCTCCACTCTCTGTCCCCTGACTTCCCCCGGACCCTCCCTTTGGTGAGGGACCTTGTCAAAGGCTTTCTGGAAATCTAAGTATACCACGTCCACTGGATCCTCCTTGGCCACATGTTTGTTGACCCCTTCAAAGAACTCTAATAGATTAGTAAGACACGATTTCCCTTTACAGAAACCATGTTGACTATTGCTCAACAGTTTGTTTTTCTATGTGTCTGACAATTTTATTCTTAACTATTGTTTTGACTAATTTGCCTGGTACTGACGTTAGACTTACCGGTCTGTAATTGCCGGGATCACCTCTAGAGCCCTTTTTAAATATTGGCGTTACATTAGCTAACTTCCAGTCATTGGGTACTGAAGCCGATTTAAAGGACAGGTTACAAATCTTAGTTAATAGTTCTGCAGCTTCACATTTGAGTTCTTTCAGAACTCTTAGGTGAATGCCATCTGGTCCTGGTGACTTTGTTAATGTTGAGTTTATCAATTAATTCCAAAACCACCTCTAGTGACACTTCAATCTGTGACAGTTCCTCAGATTTGTCACCTACAAAAGCCAGTTCAGGTTTGGGAATCTCCCTAACATCCTCAGCTGTGAAGACTGAAGCAAAGAATCCATTTAGTTTCTCCACAATGACTTTATCGTCTTTAAGCACTCCTTTTGTATCTTGATCATCAAGGGGCCTCACTGGTTGTTTAGCAGGCTTCCTGCTTCTGATGTACTTAAACATTTTGTTATTACCTTTGGAGTTTTTGGCTAGCCATTCTTCAAACTCCTCTTTGGCTTTTCTTATACTCTTGCACTTAATTTGGCAGTGTTTATGCTCCTTTCTGTTTGCCTCACTAGGATTTGACTTCCACTCTTTAAAGAAAGTCTTTTTATCTCTCACTGTGTCATGAAGCCATAACCTAAAAAGCCTTGTCCCTAGAACCAGTTCAAGTCAGTCCAAGGGAAATATTGCCAGGTTCTGCATTTCTGCTGAAATGTCGCCTGGTCATCATGACACTATCAGAGAGAAGTGGCAGTTCATTTGGTGTTCTCCCTTAGACACTGGATAGCAGATGGGTATTCAGTTCGAATCCTCTGTACCTCAAATTTCTCTTGTGGATTCTTGTTTTGATTCATAGATTCCAAGGCCAGAAGGAACCATTGTGATCATTTAGTCTGACCTGGAGAACTCAAGACAGAGAATTTCAAAATAATTACCAGAGCAGATCTTTAAGAGAAACATCCAATCTTCAATTTAAAAATGGTCACTGAGGGAAAATCCTCCACACCCCTTTGCAAATTGTTCCAGTGGTTAATTACTCTCCACTATTAAAAAAAATTACACCTTATTTCCAGTCTGAATTTGTCTAACTTCAGCTTCCAGCCACTGGATCATGTTACTCCTTTCTTTGTGAGACTGAAGAGCCCATTATCAAATATTTGTTCCCATTATAGATACTTAGCCTGTAATCAAGTCACCCCTTAGCCTTCTCTTTAAGTTAAAAACTGAGCTCCTGGAGTCGATCACTGTAAGGCATATTTTCTAATCCTTTAATCATTTTTGTGGCTCTTGGAAAGAATTCAAATTTATCAACATCCTTCTTGAATTGTGGACACCAGAACTGGACACAGGATTGCAGCAGCAGTTTGCACCAGTGCCAAATACAGAGGTAAAATAACCGCTTTACTCTTACTTAAGATTCCCCTGATTATATGTCCCAGGATCGCATTAGCTCTCTTGGCCACAGTGTAATACTGGGCGCATGCATTCAGCTGATTATCCACCATGACCCCCAAATCTTTTTCTGCATTGCTTCCCACAATGGAGTCCCCCATCCTGTGAGCATGTCTGACGTTCTTTGTTCCAGATCTACACATTTACATTTAGCTATATTAGTAACACACATTGGTTGCTTGCACCCAGTTTACCAAGCAATCCAAATAATGCTGAATGAGTGAATTTTGTATCCAAACATTTGCAGAAAGGTAAATAATTAAGGGTTATTTGCTCCTCTCCAATTTTTTGGTTCATCTGTAAATTTTTTCAGTGATCATTTTATGTTTTCTTTCAGGTCACTAATAAAAATGTTAAATACCTTGGGGCCAAGAACTGATTCACTGTGGGACCCCACTGCAAACACGTCTGCTTGAGGACGATTTCCCATTTATAATTACATTTTGAGGCCTGTTTTAATCTGTTTTAATGTGTACCATATTAATTTTTTATCATTCTAGGCTTTTAATCAAAGGGTGTGTCTACACTAGAAACAAGTCAACTTACAACCGCTGCAGTAATTGGTTCATGTCCACACTACCCTCCTCCTCTTGGTGGTAAGCGTCCTTATTAGGCTCTGAGCTTCACCTATAGCTCCCCACAAGCAACCTGGCTGTCTGTCACCCCCCCACACACACAGGCTCTCTGCTCCCCACTGCCAGGAGCCTGGGTGAGCTCCCAGCGAGGACCTCCATGCCCAGAGCCTGAGTAGCTCCTGGTCTCCCTTCAGGCAGCTGGGAGCCTCTGACTAGCCAATGGTCTCCCCACAGGGAGCATCCAGGCAGCATCTGGATGCCCCACAGGAGCAGGGAGCCCAGGATGCGGCCCACCGGGAGCAGGGAGCCAGGCTGGTGTAGTCCAGCAGGGAGCCTGGGCAGCAGTGGAGCAGGGGAGTCGGGACCCAGGGGGCAGACTGGCTCCAAGTGGGGTGGGACTAGTCCAACTGCCAGCTGGGCTTTGGCTGGATCCCAGCCCCGCAGGGGTCACAGCTCAGCTTTCTTATCATGGAGCTGTGAAATTGACAAGAATGACCACCAATAGCCAGTATTAGTAAGGCAGTGTGTACATGGACACTGCATTGCCGTAACTGCACCAACATAAGCCCTTCGCCTCTTGTGGAAGTGGAGTTTTGCTGGTGTAGTAGGGTGGGAGGAAGGCTGCAGTGCAGTGTATGGAGGGCTGGGGGGGGGCTTGTCCCCCCCAACCTCCCCTTCTTGCCCCCTGACAGCCCCCGGACTCCTGCCCCATCCCTCCCCCTCCACTCCCTGTCCCCTGACTGCTCCCAGAACCTCCTGCCCCTGACTGTCCCCCACCATCCCATCCAACCCCCACTCCTTCGTGACTGCCCCCCCAGGACCCCCTATTCCCCACCCTCTGACCACCCCAACCTTTATCCACACCCCCACCCCCACCCCCTGACCACCACCCCGAACTCCCCTGCTCTCTAGCCAAACCACCACCCCCCACTGCTCCCTGCCCCCTTACTGTGCTGTCTGGAGCGCTGGTGGCTGGCAGAGCTAGAGCCGCACCGCCCAGAGCACCAGGACAGGCAGACACACCACCTGGCTGGAGCCAGCCATGCCACCGCGCAGCACAGAGCACCGGGTCAGGCCGGCTCTTCAGCTGCGCCGCTGCCCAGAGCATTGTGCTGGTGGCGCAGTGAGCTGAGGCTGTGGGGGAGGGGAAAAAGCAGGAGAGGGGCCAGGGGCTCAGGGGCTGGGCAGGAGCGGCCTGCAGGCTATAGTTTGCCCACCTCTGCTGTAGTGTGTACACTGACATAATTAGGTCACCATAATGCCTTATTTCAACTCAATTCTGTAGCGTAAACCAAGCCAAAATATCTTGTGGTACCAGGTCAAAACCCTTACAGAAGTCGAAGTATATTACATCAATACTATTAACTTCTCAACCAAACTTCTAATCCCTCACTCAAATCAAGTTAATTTAATAGGATCTATTTTCCATAAATCCATTTTGATTTGCATAATTATATGACCCTCCTTTAATTATTTATTAATTGAGTCCCATATCAATCGCTCGATTAGCTTGTCCAGGATCTATGGCAGGCTGACAGGGCTATATTACCTGGGTCATCCTGTTTACCTTTTTAAAAATTGGCCCAATATTAACTTTCTGCCAGTCTTCCAGAACTTCCCCAGCGCTCCAAGACTTAGATAGGAAAGAAAGGGTAAAAATGGTCTGTTTTCAAAATGGCGAGAGGTAACTAACTGTGGGGTTGTCATAACTTAGTCCCAGATTTGGACCTTAGTGTCCAAAATATGGGGGTTAGCATGAAAACCTCCAAGCTTAGTTACCAGCTTGGACCTGGTACTTGCTGCCACCACCCAAAAAATTAGAGTGTTTTGGGGCACTCTGGTCCCCCTGAAAAACCTTCCCTGGGGACCCCAAGACCCAAATCCCTTGAGTCTCACAACAAAGGGAAATAATCCTTTTTCCCTTCCCCCCTCCAGGTGCTCCTGGAGAGATACACAGACACAAGCTCTGTGAATCCAAACAGAGTGACTCCCCCTCTCCGTTCCCAGTCCTGGAAACAAAAGCACTTTCCTCTTCACCCAGAGGGAATGCAAAATCAGGCTAGCAAATCCAACACACACAGATCTCCCCCTGATTTCTTCCTCCCACCAATTCCCTGGTGAGTACAGACTCAATTTCCCTGAAATTTCCCAGAAAAGAAAACTCCAACAGGTCTCAAAAAGAAAGCTTTATATAAAAAGAAAGAAAAAATACATACAAATGGTCTCTCTGTATTAAGGTGACAAAATACAGGGTCAATTGCTTAAAAGAATATTGAATAAAAAGCCTTATTCAAAAAGAATACAAATCAAAGCGCTCCAGCACTTATATTCATGCAAATACCAAAGAAAAGAAACCATATAACTTACTATCTGATCTCTTTGTCCTTACACTTAGAAACAGAAGATTAGAAAGCAGAAACTACTTCTCCAAAGCTCAGAGAAAGCAGGCAGACAGACAAAAGACTCAGACACAAACTTCCCTCCACCCAGAGGTGAAAAAATCCGGTTTCCTGATTGGTCCTCTGGTCAGGTGCTTCAGGTGAAAGAGACATTAACCCTTAGCTATCTGTTTATGACAGGGGTCCCCCCAAGGATCTGTACCGGGACTAGTGCTGTTCAACATGGGCATTACTGATCTGGAAAAAGAGGTGAATAGTGAAGTGTTAAAAGTTTACAGATGATACACAATTATTCAAGAGAGTTAAGTTCAAAGCTGACCGTGAAGACTTATAGGATGATCTCACAATACTGGTGTGGGCAACAAAATGGCAGATGAACTCCCCCGGGTCACTCTCTACAGCCTCCACCACCATCTTTGGGGGCCGTCTTTCCTGGTTTGCCCACCAATGGGGCCAGATCGCTGGAGATCATACAATGCAGTTACTAGAGAGAGTTCCTCACCTTCCCTTCCCCCTGGAGCCCCTCCTGGGAGCCTCATCCATTATGCCTTCCTTCAAAATGAGGTGGATGCCCTTCTCATGAAGGGTGCAATAGAACCTGTGCCCTCCCACTTTGCCGGCAAGGGCTTCTACTCCCCGTACTTTCTCATCCCAAAGAAGGGCGAGGGCCTTCACCTTATCTATCTTCAGGCTCTACTTACTCAACACTTTCATCAGAAAAACTAAGTTCCAAATGCTGAGGCTCACCTCCATCATTCCCTCCCTCCTCCAGGAGGTGCGGTTTGCAGCCCTCAACGTGAAAGACATGAAGTTCCATACTGATGTCAGCCCAGCCCACCACAAATTCCACTCTTTGTGCATGGGCAACATCCAGTATCAATTCAGGGTGTTCCCCATCAGCATCACCACAGCCCTGGGTCTTCACCAAGGCCTCTGTGGTCATTACAGCCCACCGTCACTGCCTAAGGCACTTTGTGTTCTTGTACGTGGATGACTGGCTGCTGGTGGCATCATGCCTTGCTGAGATAATGGCAGCTGTCACCACCCTCTACTCGTTCCTTGCCTCACTAGGCATCTGTGTCAAAGAGGAGAAATCCATGCTTCTCCCAGCACAAGTGATCTATTTCATAGGAGTGTGTCTGGAGTCTATAGCAGTGAGAGCCTTCCTCCTGGCAGACTGCTTCATCACCCTGCACTGAAACTCGCACACAACGGTACGCCATTGTCTCTGCCTCCTCAGCCACATGACAGCCTTGACCTCTGTGACGCCGCATGCTTGCTCCACATGCGCTGTCACAGCTGTAGCTCCTTTCCATCTGCAGGCCCCGCATCACCTCGTCCCTCACTGTCCTGAGTTGCTTCCCTCACCTTGTGGACTAGAGGTGAAGGTGTCCAGAGGCACCCTGTTCAGTACTCCCATCCCTATGGTCACCCTTATATAGAATCATAGAATATCAGGGTTGGAAGGGCCCTCAGGAGACCATGGACACCTCTTGGTGGGCTTGGGTGCACACTTAGCTGGCTGTGCTGCACAGGAGATGTGGACCCCCAGAGAGGCATGCATGCACATCAACGTACTGGAGTTGCATGCGCTCCACCTGGCTTGCCACACATTCCTGCCTCTGCTCCACTCTGCTCTCTCCACATATCCAAATCCTCTAAAACACCACCACCACCAGAGCGGTTTACATAAGCAGGCAGGGTGGCACCAAGTCCCAGTGACTCTGCATGGAGGCCATCTGCCTCTGGAACTGGTGTCTCCACCACAATATTGTGCCCCATGCGGTGTATCTCCTGGGATGCAGAACTCCCTGGACCTGATACCTCAGCCATGAGTGGGAACTCCATGACCCTACTATCTGCTCTATCTGCCATGCCTGAGGTACCCCCTCAATGGGACTTCTATGTCATGCAAGTGAACCGTAAATTCCCCCTCTACTACTCCCGATGGCCAGGGGTCGAAACTCCAAAGGCAACACTATTGTTCTTCCAGGACGTGGCAGCATCTGATATGCCTTTCCCCCCCCCATCCCAAAGATCCTGCGCAAGATCCACTGAGACTGAGCCACGGTCATCCTGGTAGTCCCGTGCTGGCCATGACAATTCTGGTTTCCTGATCTACTCAGACTGTCTGCCTGCCCACCAATCATCCTCCCCACCCTGCCAGACCTACTAACCCAGGACAATGGCAGGGTTCGATACCACAACCCAGGCCTACTTCAACTGATGGCTCAGTTTTTGGATGGGATTCACATGTAGACAACAACTGTTCATGACCTGTCTGCTGTATACCTACACTCAACAGATGGGTCTCCATGCTGGCATGGTATGCTGCATAGTGGAAGTGCTTCACCTTCTGGGTACAATGCTACCACCTTCCCCTCCAGGCCATCGCCTTGCCTGTTGTTCTCGATTAACTCCTGGAGCTCAAGAACTTAACCCTCACGTTCAGCTTGATCTGTATCCACCTTGTGGCACTTAGTGACTTCCTCCCTCCAATGGAGGGACAGCTGGTGTTTACCCACCCTACCACTACCCAGTTTCTGAAGGGCCTGCCAGTCCTTACCCTTACCCTTCACAGGACCTTAATCTTATGCTATGTGCCCTCACCAGGCCTCTCTTTGGACCACAGGTCACATGCTCCCTCACCCACTTACCCATGAAGGTCCTCCTCCTGATGGCTATCACTTCTGCCTGTCAAGTTAGTGAATTGGCAGCCATGATGGCTGACCTCCCCCATACATAGTCTTTTATAAAGACACAGTCTCCCTGTGCCTTCACCCTAAGTTCCTCCCAAAAGTCGTTTCCAAGTTTCATTTCAACCAGTCCATCCATGTCCTGGTATTCCCTATTAAACTGCACGCCACTGCCGAGAACAGGACACTGCACTTACTGCAAGGCACTGGCCTTCTACTTGGACAGGACTCACGTATTCTGTGCCTCCCTATGTCTCTTTGTGGCCATTGATTAATTTTAGCAGGATATAATCTTGCCTAAGCAGGTTTCTCACCTCTATTGAAGGATCCAACTTTCTGTGATTTCAAGAGTTCTGGCCCCTTGACCCTGCCCCAAATGATGGACACCTGTGGGGTTCGCTACCCTTTCTTTTAATATTTTAGTAAATCTCTGAAAAATGCTTTCTTTCAAAACTAAGCCCAGATAAAGTTCCTTTTCCCTGCTAAATGTGGACACCAGGGATGTGGGATGTAGACGCCATGTTGTCTTCTCCCCCACTGGTGATTTTACAATGCAAATTATTATTTTTCCTGCAACCTCCAATACCAATGAATAGCCCATTTAATTTGGCCACACCTGGTTGGAGGTGTTGGCCTCTTTCCTTTGTCTGGAAAAAAACCTGTGTATCCTCTCCCCCGACATGCCTGGTTTAAATACCTTTTAATCAGAGACTTCAAACATAATATCAGTGAGTAGCTATACATCCTCATACAGTGCTAATACATGCATTTAACAACGATATTGATCACCAGAGTGTCATTAATTTTCATAAAAGACCTTACTTGATACACTCTGACAATACAGTAATTTTGTATTCAATCAGTTGAGCCAAATTCTTATCATCTGAGTTTCAGATTCCATCTATATAATTAACTGGTGATCTCTCTCACTCACTAGGTTGATGGGTTTTATTTACCTTTTATGAGAGGGGTGGGACTCAGATCCCAGACTCCTTCCCGCGCCAGAAGGTCTATATTGCAATTTTTAGTCCCGCAGCCTGAGCTCTGCGATCCTGAGTTGTGGTGAGACACCTAAAACTTGGTACGGCGAGTTTTTTATTGCAGTGTAGACGTACCCTAAGAGGCTGTTTCTATGGGAGCTGCAGGCAACAGCTCCTCTCAAAACCAGTCCCTAAAGCTAGAAGTTAACAGAATTGGTACATGTTCCTGACCATCAGCCCTGAAAAGTTTCTCGCAACTAAGGTAAGACAACTACTAGCTGATACTTGCCCAATAACAATTTTGGTTCGGTACGTATACACAGAGAGGGTGATCTGGGAATCATTTCGGTATTAATCTGAACAGCTTTGATATGGGCAAGTGCATTAGTACGCGATCTGCTGTGTGGAGTTTCAGCCAGCGCATGAGAAGATAGTGGTGCTGCTGCAAGTCTCCAGCAGTGGAAGAAGTTCAAGAAGGATGTTGATAAATTGGAAAAGATTCAGAGAAGAGCCACAAAAATGATCGAAGGATTAGAAAATATTCCTTAGAGTGACAGATTCCAGGAGCTCAATTTTGAAGTTAAAGAGAAGGTTAAAGAGTGACTTGATTACAGGCTAAGTACCTATAAGGGGAACAAATCGCTTCAATCTCACAGAGAAAGGTGTAACATGAGTCAGTGGCTGGAAGTTAAAGCTAGACAAATTCAGACTGGAAATAAGGTGTAATTTTTTTAAAAGTTGAGAGTAACTAACCATTGGAACAATTTGCCAAGGGGTATGGTGAATTTTCCCTCAGTGACCATTTTTAAATTAAGATTAGTGTTTTTTCTTAAAGATCTGCTCTAGGAATTATTTTGAAGAAGTTTTGAAGAAGTATTTTGAAGTCAGACTAGATGACCGCACTGGTCCCTTCTGACCTTGGAATCTATGAATTAAGACAAGAATCCACAGGAGAAATTTGAGGCACAGAGGATTTGCATTGAATACCTTTCTGCTGTCTAAGGCAGAACACCAAATGAACTGCCACTTCTCTCTGATAGTGTTATGGTGACCAGGTGTCATCTGCCTCCACATTGAGTCTGCTGAAATGTTGTGAAAGCGAGTGGTACCTGTGCCCAGGGAGGGACGGCATCTGGGGCTCTGGTTTGGCTGATGCCAGCCACAGTCTCTAATTCTGAAACCCAGAAACTCCAAGCAGAACTCAGCTGAGATGGCCACATTTGCCCATTTGAGTGCCAGCTCCCTGAGAATGTGTGGTGTTCCATGGGGTTTCCACGCTTAGCTCTAAATCAAAGCCCATTCAGAAACTTGGCCTGACATTTGTGCTGTGCTATGACCATTCAGTACAGCTGTGTAAGCTTCTCCCTCATCTGCGGCTCATCTAATGAGTTCCTGCTGGCAGTAAAGCACAGCCCCAAAGAGCTGCAGCTAGCTCTTAGCCTAGCAATCTTTTTTCTTAAAACCCTTCCGTGGAATAGAGATAAGAGTATTTGACATTGAGTCAGTAAACTAAGATGCAGTCATGAAACTGCTTTACTATGTGGTGTCATCATTTCGGAAGGGATCCTGCAGTCAATTGTTAGAAAAATGTTAATAACAAAGCTTTCAGCGTATGAAAAGAATGACTGCCACAAACTCAGTGCCAGTGGGGCAGCCGAGACTGTGCTGCTCCTTCTCCACCCACTGCCTTCCCCTTACTTGTGCCTGCTGAGGCAGAAAGTGACATTAATCTCTAACCGGGGATGCTGCTGTGCTGCAGTTTTTGGTAGAATGCTGAGTGCCAGCACAGCAAGAGGCAGCATTCAGACTCCAGCCACGGCACCACAGCTAGGGCCTGGTTCATGGAGAGCTGCAGGTGCTCAGCCCCGCTGAAAATCACACCCTGGACTTGTTCAGATGGTGCCATGTTCCTGTGTGACAGCCTGGAATGTTTCTGATGCTAAGGCAGCCCCAGGGCTGAAGCCTGGCTCACAATAGTAGGCATTGCAATAGTGCACTCACATGCTCCAGCGCTGGGCTGCCGCTGCTTGGTGACCAGATGTCCCGATGTTATAGGGACAGTCCCAATTTTTGGGTCTTTTTCTTATATTAGTTCCTATTGCCCCCCCACCCCATCCCAATTTTTCACATTTGCTGTTTGGTCACCCTAGTGGCAAAGTTACAGATGTTAGCAGCCGGCACAGCTGCAATGTTCAAAGCAGGAAAGGAATGAGGCCCAGTGACCAAGGTTTTGTCTTGTACTGAAAAAGTGTTCTAAGTTTTTAGATACATGCACTAAAGACCTCGTCTGCCCTGGAGATGCCCCTGCCCGCCCTCCACATTTGACAGCTCTCTGCGGGGTGAGGCAAGGAAAAAGCAGCTGAAGTGCTTCACAAGAAGGGAACAAATCACGCTTGGCTAATCAAAGAGAACTGGTGCATCTCTGAGGCTGACATGGGTCAGGCAGGCAAAAGGTTTCACTTTCCAGAACCTGCTGCTAAAGCTGCTGACATACAAACAGACAGCCCTGGCTCCTGGGCACTCTGGCTGTCTTCAGCAGCATTGTTCAATCCAATCTGCAGACTCCTCTCGCCACACTTCCCGCCCTCTGGCTCTCATATGATATGGAAAAACTAAATAGGAAAGAGAATAGACTAGTGCTGTTGATTAATTACAGTTAACTCACGCGATTAATTCAAAAAATTAATCATGATTTTAAAAAATTAATCGCACTGTAAATACCAATGGAAATTTAATAAATATTTTTGGATGTTTTTCTACTTTTTCAAATATATTGATTTCTATTACAACGTAGAATACAAAGTGTGCAGTGCTCACTTTGTAACATTTTTATTACAAATATTTGCACTGTATTTTTCAGTTCATCTCATACAAGTACTGTTCGCATACAAGTACTGTAGTGCAATCTCTTTATAGTGGAAGTGTAATTTACAAATGTAGATTTTTTTTGTTACATAACTGCACTCAAAAACAAAATGAATTTGTTAGTCTCTAAGATGCCACAAATACTCCTGTTCTTTTTGCTGATACAGACTAACACAACTGCAACTCTGAAATCGGTCACAGACAACTTTGTTTACATTTATGGGAGATAATGCTGCCTGCTTCTTATTTACAATGTCTCCTGAAAGTGAGAAGTGGTGTTCAAATGGCACTTTTGTAGCCAGGATGGCAAGGTATTTATGTGCCAGATATGCTAACATTTGTATGCCCCATCATGCTTCGGTCACTTCCAGAGAACATGCTTACATGCTGATGATGCTTGTTAAAAAAAAGTGTCAATTAAATGGTGACAGAACTCCTTGGGGGAGAACTCTATGATTCTGGCTGTCTTTTACCTGCATTCTGCCATATATTTCATATTATAGACATTTCGGAAGGTGACTCAGCACGTTTGTTTTAAGAACACTGTCGCAGCAGATTTGACAAAATGCAAAGAAGGTACTGATATGAGACTTCTAAAGACGGCTAAAGCACTCAACTCAAGGTTTAAGAATCTGAAACGCTGTTCAAAATCTGAGAAGGATGAGGTGTGCACCATGCTTTCAGAAGTCATTAAAAGAGCAGCGTTCTGATGCGGAAACTACAGAAACCGAACCACCAAACAATAAAATCAACCTTCTGCTGGTACCGTCTGACTCATATGATGAAAATGAACATGCATCAGCCTGCTCTGCTTTGGATTGTTATCAAGCAGAACCCGTCATCGGCAGACGCATGTCCCCTGGAATGGTGTTTGAAGCGTGAAGGGACATATGACTCTTTACCGCATCTGGTACATAAATATCTTGCAACCCCACCTGCAGCAGTGCCATGCAAGAACCCTGTTCTCACGTTCACGTGCTGTTGTAAACAAGAAGCGAGTAGCATTATCTCCTGCAAATTGTAACCAAACTTGTCTTTCTGAGCGATTGGCTGAAGAAGGACTGAGTAGACATGTAGGTTCTAAAGTTTTATTTGTTTTATTTTGAATGCAGTTATATTTTGTACATAATTCTACATTTGTAAGTTAAACTTTCATGATAGAGAGATTGCAGAACAGTACTTGTACTCGGGGAATTGAAAAATACTGTTTCTTTTGTTTTCTACAGGCCTGCACCCTGCTGCTGCCACCAAGCCACAACCAGCATAAGGAGCAGAAGAAATCCGTTATCACCTAGACCAGGGCATTGAGGTACTGTCCTCCTTTAGCACTGCAGATCCTGCCTATGCTGCTGCCTCCCTTCCTCTGTGCCTCCTTTGTGTGCTGGCTGCTGCTCGATAGCCTGATGGGGTCAGCACTGGCGCTCCCTGCCCAGCCCCTGTGAGTGGCAGTACTAATGCTCCCAGCCTGGCTGAGCTCGTGCTGAGCTGTTGCAGGGACTGGCCTGTCCTTCAGCTGCTGCTCACTCAGACTCAATGGCTGGTGCGCTCACAGGGTCCTCTGCTGCTCTTACTCACAGGCTTGGCACTGCACAGCACATTCTCCTCCGCAACATCCCAATGGCTGAGTAGCAGCCTCTCCCCACATCTTTCCTGTCTGCCATGGATCTGGCCACTGGCAGTGTCTCATCTAGTCATTAATGCGGCCAGACCTGTGCGTGTTAGCCTCTCTTATGGTGTAGCCTGCCCCACAGACTGGTTAGCTGCTATGGGACTTTCCTCAGCAGTTCTTGTGCATCAACAATTATACGTCAAAGCCATGCCCAGCAGGGCAAAACCCACAGGTGGGCACCCAACAGCCCCTGCTGTGGACTCACTGCTGCCCGAGAGCACAGAGCTGCCTGCTTCACCCCAGCCTCATGATCAGCTAGCTGTATGCCCCGCCAGCCCTCATCACTTCTGCTCCCCATATCTCTCCTTTCCCCCCATTGCTTCTCTTGCAGCTCCAATGCCCTTCACCCCACTAAGGCTGGTGGGGCTGCAGTGGGATCCCCATGGACCTCTCCCATATCCTGGTCTTGAGGAGGGCAGACAGGGAGCAGACTGACCTATTGCTCGCAGGAGGGGAGGGAGCAGGGGGCAGACTGACCCATTGCTCACAGGCAGGGACGGGGTAGGGGGCAGACTGACCCATTGCTCACAAGAGGGGAGGGGGCAGGGAACAGGGTGCTCCATTGCTCACAGGAGGGGAGAAAGCAGGAGAGAATGGAGCCACCATGAGCTCCTGGGTTCTTTCTGCTCCTCTGTTCCTCCTGCCATGCAAGGTAGACAGACAATCCTGGTTGGAGATTCAATACTCTGAAGAATCAAAAGAACATTCAGCAAGGGACAGGCAGACAACAGGACAGCATGCTCCCTTTCGAGAGCCCAGACAATAGAAGTCACTCTAAGATTGGATGGGCTTCTGAAGTCATTGGATCAGGATCCACTGGTGATGGTTCATACAGCACTAACCACAGTGCATTGTGGGGTATCTTGCAGACGGTGGATGATGTCAGGGAACTCGGAATCATGCTGAAGAAGAAGAGTATACAAGTGATCATCTCTGTGATCCTTCCTGTCCCAAGAACAAAGGAAGCCAGAAGGCAGAAGAGTGTGGAAGTGAATCGCTGGCTTGGTAAGTGTTGTACAGTGGAGGATTTGGGTTTTGTGGAACATCGGTCCAACTTCTATGGGGAGAGGATGCTGTTTGGATGGCCTCTACCTCAGTAGAATGGGGACCAATCTCCTCAGGGACAGGATGCGTAGGGTTAAACTAATAGCAAAGAGGGAGGGTAAAAAGAAGGAAGATATTAGTAGTCACTACAAAATCAATATGTTGAGAACAAAATTAATCAAGGACCGAAAAGACATGAAGAGAATAAATTATTGACTTGCCTATGCACCAATACTAGGAGCCTGAGTAACAAACAAGAGGAACTGGAGCTGCTCATTTATGAGCATAGATTCTGTCTCGCTGGTATTACTGAAACATAGTGGATGATTCACACAACTGGAATGTTAAAAATCAGTGGTTACGACCTATTAAGGGAGGACTGAGTAGGCAAAAGGCGGAGGGCCCTCTCTATCAAAAATGCCATTACCTGCTTCTGAACCACTGATACTCAGAAGAAATGGTCTTGAAATCGTCATGGATCAATGTCCTAACAAGTAAAGATGGGGCATTATTTGGTGGCTGCTTTAGACCCCGAAATCACAATGGGGAGCAGGATGCCTGGCTCCTTACGCGCCTATCTACAACATGTAAGGAAAAATAGCTACTTAATCATGGGGGACCTTTGAGCGATATATGCTGGAGGTCTAATGTTGCCATGACTAAAACATCATTAGACTAAGAATAAAGTTCAGACCTGTAATTTATATACCATGTGATTTAATAAGGCCAGTTTCCAAACGTCAAAACAATTATGAGCCAAATCAGCTGAGAAGAAGAATTTAATCAGAAAAATATGAATGATTATAAGTAAATATTTAAGAGCTCCATACTAGATGCCCAAAAAACCCCAAATCCCACCATTGAGGAAGAAGGCTGTGCTGGTTTAAAAAAAAACCTGGGTAAAGGGGAGGTGAAGGCAGCTATTTTATATATATAATATGGGAAAAGGGGAATTGATAATAATTAATATAGAGCAGAAGTTAAGAACTGTAGAAAATTGATAAGGATATATTGGGAACAGAAAGACTCCTGACAATGATATTGGTCCATGACTTAATGGAAACGGTAGAATTGTCAATAAGGATGAAATAGTTCTGTTCTCTGTCTGGGGAAAAACAGATGATATAGTCTCATCATACAGGGATGACAATACTCTTTCCATTCCACTGCTGTCTCTGGAGAATGTTAAATAGAAAGTACTAAAGTTAGTGACTTTTAAATCAGCAGGTCGATAACTTGCATCTAAGAGCTAGCTTAGGAGCTCACTGGACCATTAATATTGATTCTCAATAGGTTGTGGGATACTAGGCAAGTTCCAGAAGACTGGAAGAAAACTAATGTTGTGTCCGTTTTTGAAAGGGATGACCTGGGTGTGGCATACCAGTGTGCAATACAGACCAGTGGGGGGCTGTGTCAGCCCTGCCCTGCAGCCTGAGGCACAGTGAAATGCAATACTGTTATAGCTTCCTATGTAGACGGTCCACAAACAGCTTGTCAGAATGCAGGTCACTCTCTGATTTGTTTGTGATACTGCAGCCGGCCAGTCACACCCTGGCTCTCACCAGCCTTATTTATACTGTGCGGTGACCCCAACACACTCCCAGTCCCAGATTTCCCCCAGAAATATATGTCCTGTACTGCCTAGCCCTCTCTTGGACAGTAGAAATATATTGTCCATTATTCCTTTAACGGAATAATATACACTAGCTTTTTATCTTAAATAAAGTTACCTAAACATTTTAATTTAAGCACACTAGAATAGATAAAACAAGTTTATTAACTTCAAAGAGATGATTTTAAGTGAGTAGAAGCCAAATCAGGAAGGCCAAATCACACTTGGAGTTGCAGATAGCAAGGGATGTGAAGAGTAACAAGAAGGGTTTCTTCAGGTATGTTAGCAACAAGAAGAAGGTCAAGGAAAGTGTGAGCCCCTTATTGAATGAGAGAGGCAACCTAGTGACAGAGGATGTGGAAAAAGCTAATGTACTCAGTGCTTTTTTTGCCTGTCTTCACAAACAAGGTCAGCTCCCAGACTACTAGACTGGGCAGCACAGTAGGGGGAGGAAGAGACCAGCCTTCTGTGGAGAAAGAAACGGTTCAGGACTATTTAGAAAAGCACAAGTCCGTGGGGCCGGATGCGCTGCATCCGAGAATGCTAAACGAGTTGGCTGATGTGATTGGAGAGACATTGGCCATTATCTTTGAAAACTCATGGCCATCAGGGGAGGTCCCGGATAACACGGAAAAGGCTACTGTAGTGCCCATCTTTAAAAAAGGTTAAGAAGGAGAAGCCAGGGAACTACAGGCCAGTCAGCCTCAGTCCCTGCAAAATTCATGGATTTAATGGTATCAAGGAATTAATTCTGAAGCACTTGGTGGAAAGTAATCAGGAACAGTCAGCATGGATTCACCAAGCCTGACTAACCTAATTGCCTTCTATTGTTAGGTAACTGGCTCTGTGGATGAGGGGAAAGCAGTGGATGTGTTATTCCTTGACTTTAGCAAAGCTTTTGTTACAGTCTCCCAGAGTATTCTTGCCAGCAAGTTAAAGAAGTATGGACTAGACGGTGGAGAGAAAGCTGGCTAGATCATTGGGCTCAATAGGTAGTGATCAATGGCTCGACGGCTAGTTGGCAAGCGGTATTGAGCAGAGTTTCCCAAGGGTTGTTCCTGGGGCCGGTTTTGTTCAATAGCTTCATTAATGATCTGGACGATGGCATGGATTGCATCCTCAGCAAGTTTGCAGAGGATGCTAAACTAGGAGGTGTGGTAGATACGCTGGAAGGTAGGGATAGGATACAGAGGGACTTTGACAAATTAGAGCATTGGGCCAAAAGAAATCTGATGAGGTTCGAGTCCTGCACTTAAGACGGAAGAATCCCATGCACTGCTACAGACTAGAGACCGAATGGCTAGGCAGTAGTTCTGCAGAAAAGGACCTAGGGGTTACAGTGGATGAGAAGCTGGGTATGAGTCAACAGTGTGCCCTTGTTGCCAAGAAGGCTAATGGCATTTTGGGCTGTATAAGTAGAAGCATTGCCAGTAGATCGAGGGACGTGATCATTCCCCTGTATTTGGCACTGGTGAGGCCTCATCTGGAGTACTGTGTCCAGTTTTGGGCCCCACACTACAAGAAGGATGTGGAAAAATTGGGAAGAGTCCAGCGAAGGACAACAAAAATGATTAAGGGGCTAGAGGACATGACTTATGAGGAGCGGCTGAGGGAACTGGGATTATTTAGTCTGCAGACGAGAAGAATGAGGGGTAATTTGATAGCTGCTTTCAACTACTTGAAAGGGGGTTCCAAACAGGATGGCTCTAGTCTGTTCTCAATGGAATCAGATGACAGAACAGGAGTAATGGTCTCAAGTTGCAGTGGAGGAGGTTTAGGCTGGATATTAGGAAAAACTTTTTCACTAGGAGGGTGGTGAAACTCTGGAAAGGGTTACCTGGGGAAGTGATGGAATCTCCTTCCTTAGAGATTTTTAAGATCAGGGTTGACAAAGCCCTGGCTGGGTTGATTTAGTTGGGGATTGGTCCTGCTTTGAGCAGGGAGTTGGACTAGATGACCTCCTGAGGTACCTTTCAACCCTGATATTGTATGATTTTATGAATGACGAATAAAAGTCAGAAATGATTACAAGAAAATGAACATAAAAACACTTTCTAGTGTAGTTTAACAAACTAGATTCAAAACAAAGTTTCTCACCACATGCTTCCAACTGCACCACTGACCAAACTCTTCGGGTCAGGAGCCCCCTCCTCCAGAATCCAATGGCCGTTTACCTAGGTTGTCTTAGGTGTGATGCCAGAGACATATGTTCCTTCTTTATATAGTTTCAGCCCCCCTCTTGGTAAGCACTTTTAGCTGAGAACCAGAAGACAAAGAGTCTGTGTGGAAAGATGTTTCCCACTGTTTTTTTTAGGTGTTTGAGCTTCCTTCATTTTCCTTCTGCCCCCTTTCTGCTTAAAGACTTTGTTTACTGCTTAAATGCAAATTAAGACAAGCATACACTCCTTGGCCAAGATAGTCCTTTTTGGCAGCTTTTGCCTGGGCAGGGCAATGGGAGTTTAGAACATGGGCTAATAACATTACATAGGGGAATTGCATAGTTTTACACGTAATTCTGCTATAGAAATTTCACCATGACATTACTGATTTGCAAGTTACGAGTTTTCAAATGGTACCTCACAAGGCATGCTTATACAATGATTATTACAATAATGTGTAGGGTATGAATATGGGTGTATTCTGTCACCCAATTTTTAAAAAGGACAAAGGTGAACAGAGTAATTATAGGCCTGTCAGCTTGACATCGATCCCGGGCAAGATAATGGAATGGCTGATATAGGACTCAATTAATAAAGACTTAAAGGAGGGTAATGCAAAGCAACATGAATTTATGGCAAATAGAGTTTGTCAAACTAACTTGATTTTTTTTGATGGGTTAACAACTTTAATGGATAAAAGCAATAGTGCACATGTAATATGCTTAGACTTCTGTAAGGCGTTTGACTTGGTAAGACACACCGCTTTGATTAAAAAACCTAGAATGATATAAAATTAACATGGCACATGTTAGTGCTGCAGTGTTGTTACTGCTGCTAGTGTTGCTGTTGAAGCTCCGGTGTTAGCTGCACCAGCAGACAGTGCAGCATTTCATTCCACAGGCCTGTATGGTCATAAGAAAGACCACAGTTCAACAAAGCATAGTACTAGCACCCCCCATAAGAGCTACCGGTACACTAACACGTGTATACCCGCAACAATAGTACTGCTCAGTCAGCCCACCAGGGTGATGTCCCTCAGCAAGTACAAAGTTGCCCCTCCTATGACTTCTCCTTTTACACACTGATACAAACCAGTTCCGTATCACACTCCACATGTTGTTCGTTACCATCCTTATTTTTGCACTTGTTAGCTCAAATAAAACATCCATATCCACTATCCTGTCGTCTCCTCCTTAGCTTTACAAAGAGTCTGTGTGTCCCTGCCCCAGCTCTTAGGAATGTGTTTATATAGTTACTTGAGAGATCTGTGTGTGTTTATACCATCCGCTCCAGTCACAATGGTGTTAGCCATTACCTAGCATGTTGTTGTTCT
Organism: Gopherus flavomarginatus; assembly: GCF_025201925.1. NCBI lineage: Eukaryota > Metazoa > Chordata > Testudines > Testudinidae > Gopherus > Gopherus flavomarginatus. Next base: position 22,103,968 of record NC_066627.1, read on the forward strand.
GCCAAATCCAGACCTTCTCTGGTTCGTAACCTTTGGTGCACCCAGTTAGTTATGTCTAGAGTTCCAGCAAGGTCTGCAACACACATTAACGGGATTAAAAGTGGGATAAGTGGTAGGTCGCAGAATGGAATTGTAAACAGGGAATCATCAGCTAACAGCTGTGTTTGCAGTGGGGGCCCGAAAGTATCAAATCTTGGCCCTACACTAGTTAACTTTTTCATTAATGCCCTGGAAGAAAACATAAACTCGTCATCGATAAAGATTGCAGATGACACAAAAATTGGGGGCATGATAAATCAATGGTCACTGATTCAGAGTAATCTGGATCTCTTGGTAAACTGGGTGCAAGCAAACAATAATCATTTTAATATAGCTAAATGTACAATTCAAGAAGGATGTTGATAAATTTGCAACAGTTCAGAGAAGACAAGAATGATTATAGGCTTAGAAAACCTGTCTTAAAGTGATAGCTTCAACGAGCAACATCTATTTATTTTAACAAAGAGAAGGTTAAGGCATGACTTGATTATAATCTACAAGTACTTACTTGGGGAACAAATATTTAATAATGGGCTCTTCAATCCAGCAGAGAAAGGTCTAACTGATCCAATGGCTGGAAGTTGAAGCTAGACAAATTCAGACTGGAGATAAGGCAGACGTTTTCAACAATCAGAGTAAGTAACCACTGGAACAAATTACCAAGGGTCTTGATGGATTCCTCATCACCAACAATTTTTAACTCAAGATTGGGTATTTTTCCAACAGATCTGCTCCAGGATTATTTTGGGAAGTTTTCTGGCCTCTGTGACACAGGGGTCAGATTAGATAATCACAATGGTCTCCTCTGTCCTTGTAACCTGTGAAACTATTCATTTGAATCCCTTACAACAAACCGCACTCAGATAATGGTGGGGTGGAGTGGGGAGAGCTCTGCCTACATCCTACAGAAGCTGTGATTGGCTGCTTTTCCCCAGGAGGCAGGGCAGGGGGGAAGGCAGCCAGTCAGACGGGTTCCCCAGGCAGGCTGAGATCCCCATGACTGTGACAATGTGGCAGCAGTGACTGTGTTGTTGCTGTGGCAAAAGGCGGTGGCTGCAGGGGGACAGGCAGTTCTTCAGGCAGTCTGTGACTATCCAGACAAGGGCTCTGAATAAGCTTGAGCACTGCACTCACAGATACCCACTTACACCTGATTGGGCAGACACAGGGGGGCTGGAACAATTTGTATAGTGGGGGGCTGAGAGCCATTGAACCAAACTGTAAACCCTATATATAATGGAAACCACTTCAAGCCAGGGAGGTGCTGCAGCACCTATCTTTCCAGCATCTATGGGTAGGCGGCCATGCTCACAGGTACTCACTCCTAGGTGGGCAGGCCACTGTGTTTGTGCTGCATGCACCTTTTCCCATCTGCATCATCTCGGTAATGCCTGGGGTCCGCGGCTCTGCCCAGGTGCTGATCCCAACAGGCTCTGAGAAATCACAAGAAGGGCAGTTGGTGTGATGCTAGGGAGAACCTATGCGGCTGCTGCCCCTCTGCCAACAGTGCTGCCTGCGATGTGTCATAGTTTCCAGGCAGAGGCTGAATAAGATGAGGGACAGGACTGATGAAAACATGGCAACTAGACAGGTGAGGGCCCATTCTGACCCCCTGAGCAGTGGGCTAGGCCTGAGAGGAGCTATTTCTGGGCAAGCTCCTTCACTCCCACAGCCTCTTGAAGGGGAATGCTTGTAGGCAGGGCACAGGGAGATGCAGAAGACAATGGCAGTCAATGAGAAATGTTTCCCATCCTGTGAAATCATTGAGATTTCAGAATGTTTCCCGTTCTGCAGCAGGATGAACCCGAGATCTTTGAGAGTTTTCACACACTCCCTGCAAAACACACACATAGTTCCTCAAACATGCTAGGAAACCCCCTACACACCTCTCCCAACAAAGTCTCCTCCCAATACTACTGGCTGTGGCTATTTAGTGGTATTGGGGGTAGTTTGGTACTGGGGGTGCTGGAAGCCTGGCCTCTCTAGGGGGCAGAAGGAGGCCCTGGTGTGTGTTCTGTGGGGTACGGTGGCTGTGGCAGTGATCAGGTGCGTTCCTGTGGGGGGAGGAGGAGAGGGTATGTGCTATTAGGTGGCATGGCCTTGCTTTTGTGTCAAGTATGTTGTGTGTTTGGCAGCCAGCAGTGCTCCACAGCTAAATGTTATGTGTGTGAATAGCTATCCATTCTGGCCAAACACAAATGGTATTTTGATTTGTCTGGACTATACACATTGGCCCAAAGTATGGCCTGGAGAGAGCTGAGCAGTGGCCCTTCCACATGGAACTATTTCCATTCCCATGGTTACCAGCAGGAAAAGCAGCCAGGAGATCACTCCATAGCATCTTTGCCAATTACTTACTTTACATGTTACATTGATTTAGAAATGCAACCACTACCCTCTTATGGCCCAACCCCATGGGAATGTGCCCAAACCCTGTCCCAGACACACTACCACGGAGCAGTCCTTGCAGGGCAGAACAGCTAGTATTAGGCTTCAGCCAGTCAGCATCTCCAGCTGACAGTGTATAAATGTAAGTGCTTTGCTTGTTAGTTAATTCAATAATACACCACAATACCAACGTAATCCTTTCTAATCCCCTGGGGGCTCATTTTAATAGCAATCGGTAGTCTGGATAGGCTCTTTGAGTAGGAAAGTGGGTACCACAAGTGTCTCTCTTGGAATGTCACAGCTATTGAGGGTTGAGCAAGAGGATTAATTATAATGCCGAGTTGCTATCTGAAGGTGCAACTCCAGCCTTTAGTCTCTATTTCTTTACTTTGTATAAACATGCAAGATAATTCAATGCCTCGTTATTTATATAGGGTTGCAAGAATACACAGGAATTGTGCAAGCAAGACCACTGAACAATATAATGGCCAGGTTATATCCCCAGCTCATGCACTGAAATTAGCTGCCCACATTTCTTGGAAGTTTTTAGAGTGTAGACACTTAGTGACTGACAATAAAGTCAACCTTTTGGACAGAATCACCAGCTCCACAGGGCTAGAATAGGAAATTGGTCTTTCTCCTCTAGGTCCCTGGTCTTGAACAGAACTGGGTAGGTAGCATTGTTGTCTGGTGATGGCCAGTGGCCCAATGCAATGAGTCTGGTGGGATCAGCCCATTTCCTAGTGAACAATTTTCTAAATTTGAACATAGATCCCATATTCCCAGTAAGCACTCTCCGCCTGGTGATTAGCAGCCTCAGCAGAAGTGAATAGCCCATGAAGACTGAAGCCTTGTGTAGTCGCCTCTTAGTGAGGCTTGAGATACATTAGCAAGGATGTAATGGAGGAACCTTGCTCAGCATTGGCCATGCTGCTCTTCAATAAATTGAGGGCTCCAAGGCTGACAATCCAAAGCCTTCCGCCATCACTGAACTGATTGTAAACATTGAGAATTCCAGCCAGGAATGGAGGGCTTCTTCCTGCAATGCCTCATTTCCCCTGGAAATGGAAGTATCCCAGTTCTACATTACCACCTCCTCACATGATTTCTGTTCTTATTTCCTATGCAATGTTGTCTAGATTCCGTTAAAGGAAAAAATACAACTAGTGGGATCTCTGGTTTTAATCCAAGACTTCCAGCCTTGCAAGTCAAGGCTCATTATGAGACTAACACGTGAAAAGAGACTTCCTGTGACCTAGTAAACTCCTCCTGTCTTATCTGACAGAGGTAAGAGTATATTGTGGTGCCTAAGCAATGCAGCAGGCCTCACGCTGCCATGATGCTGGAAATTCGCAGACCACCCATGGCTGAAGAATTCCTAGGAAGTCACTCACTGTGCAGCTTTCTTTGCAGAATCCCAGCTCCGTGTGGAATACGGTGCTTTGCTCCAGCACAGGAAATTATTGCTTGCTCTGCAGCTTCTTCTATATATTTTAGAATCATTCCGGTTCTTACCTCACTCTCTACCCCTTTTTTCAGATCATTTACGAATATGTTGAACAGTACTGGTCCCAGTGCAGGCCCCTGTGAGGCAACACTATTTACCAAACAGACCATTTATTCCCACCCTTTGTTTCCATTCTTTTAACCAGCTACTTGTTACATCCTTGGGGGGCAACAGTTTTAGGAAGAAATCACTGGAGACACAGAGAGCTGTAAACCTTGGAGCAGCCATTTACTGCCACACAGTGAACTAACCAAAAACCAGCCCAAACTGGCTGCGCTAATAATCGACCTCAGTTGCCATAGCAAAACAAGAGTGTATTACCACGACAACCAAATACACAACAGGTACCTCCATGCTTAATAAGAACATCCTCAAAATAAAACAAACACTAAACTAGAGAAGGAGGGTAGACTGCTTCCATTCCCAGCTAAACTCTGGGGATTATTTTGCCCTGTTACCGTGGGTTCACCCTAGCTAAAAATCCAGCCATTCAGGAAGTCTTCTGTCTCTAGGTGGATTACGGAGGACTTCTGGTGTTGTTGCACCCAAAAGTGTCTTAGGCGCCGGTCTGACAATTGGCTCAGAGTTAGCAGGGCGAATGCGTGAGGATGTGGTATCAGCTCGTGCTGGGCAGAGGGGTATCTCTGCCGCCAGCAGTAATGGAGGGGACAAGTCAGGAACAGGTGACTCTTGATTCGGTGTCTTGCAAGAAGTGGTGAAGTCAGACAACTTAACTGAAGATGTTTCCTGAGGGCTGGTATGACCTGGCAGCAGCTGATCTACATGCCGCTGCCAGGTGAGAGCCTTTGAAGTCCGGCCCTTTTTGAGCGGTGACAGTGGCAGGGACCCATTTAGTCCCAAAAGTATAATTCCAAGCCAAAAACGGCTGTCCCAGGCTAAAGGTTCCGTCTTTTGCTCTGGGTGCACGCCTGATGAGTTGATCCTGCTGCTGATGTTGCACAATTTTTCGGGGATCAGAAGGTTTCAGCAGATCAAAGTGCGCAACTGTCATGCCATCATTAGAAAGGCCGGAGGTATGTTTTTGTAGGATAACAAGAAGGTGTGCAGATGCTTTTGAATAGATAATTGTCCCCTTGCTTATTTCAAAGCTTGTTTCATTGTCTGCACAAATCTTTCAGCTAATCCATTGGTGGATGGATGATATAGTGCTGAAATGATGTGGTATATCCTATTTGCCTTCAAAAAATTTTGACACTCCTGAGAGATGAACTGCAGTCCGTTGTTGGTCACAAGTTGTTCTGGCAGACCAAAACAACTAAAGAGTCCTCATACTTTCTGGATAGTACTCTCTGCAGTAGTGGACTGCAGTATAGAGACTTCTGGCCATTTAGAATGGGCATTTACCACAACCAAGAACTTGCTTTCTTCAAAGTGGCCAGCGAAGTCAACGTGCATGCGTTGCCACGGGTTTTCAGGCCAGTCCCGTGTGTGTGGGGTGCTCACTGGGGTGCATTCCTCACACCCTGACATGATATACAAGCTATTGCCTTCTCTTGAATAGCACTGTCCAAACCAGGCCACCAAAAATAGCTTTGTGCAATTCCACAGTGACCGGAACGTAGCTGTTCTAACATCTGTGATTTCAGTGGTGGTGGGATAATGACACGTCTCCCCCACAACAAACAACCAGATTGGATTGATAACTTCATCTTCCTGGACATGTAGGTAACAAGGTCAGGTGAGACCAGAGGGATTCGTCAAGCTGTTCCATGTATCAACAGGTCCACAACTTGGGACAATACTGAGTCAATTCAAGTTGCCTTCTTTATCTTAGTAGTGGTGATAGGTACATTCACTTCTTGTTCAAAGTAAAATATTTCCTTCTGGGCAATATCTTGATGTATGAGTGGCAAAGGCAGCGTTGAGATACCATCCGCATTGCCATGCAGAGTGGATTTCTGATATTTGATTTCATGTGTGTGCACGGAAAGCAAAAATGCCCAATATTGCACACAACTGACAGCTAAATGTCTGTGTGGGGTCCAAAAATTAGGGGTCGATGGTCTGTGAGAAGAGCAAACTTCTGTCTGAACAGGTACTGATGAAACTTCTGAATTCCAAAAACGATATCCAATGCCTCACATTCGATTTGGGCATAGTTGGTTTCTGCTTTGCTTAGAGTGCGTGAAGCAAAAGCAATAGGTCTCTCTTCTCCTGAAGACAGAATGGGTGTGTCGTGTCAATTGCTCCCACTCCAAAAGGGGATGCATCGCAGGCCAACTGTAGGGGTAAGGCTGGAGCAAAGTGCATCAGAACTTCAGTATTTATCAATGCATCCTTAGCTTTGTTAAATGCAACTTCACAGGAGTCCACTTCCAGGCCTTGTTCTTCCCAAGGAGTTCGTGAAATGATTTTAGCAGTGTGGCTAACTGTGAGATGAATTTTCCATAATAGTTCAATAGTCCTAACATTTCAAGGAGTGGGAGCCTCCATAATAGCCTTAACTTTTGCAGGGGCCTTACGAAGACCTGTAGTACCAATGATGTGTCCCAAATATTCAACAGAGGACTGGAAGAATTCACACTTGTCTTTGCAGACTCGTAGGCCATAGTCTTCCAGTCTTTATTCTAAGTTCTTTAGCTGATCCTCCTTATTCCTTCCAGTGGCCAGGATGTCGTCCAGATAGCACTAGACTCCTGGCAAGCCACAAAAGAGCTGATCCATAGCCCTCTGGAATAGGGCGGGAGCAGAGTTATTCCAAAGGGCAGGTAACAGTATGATAAAGCTCCTTATGCGTCACAATAGTCAACAACTCTTGGAACTTTTCATCAATGTACATCTGTAAATACACTTGACTCAAATCAATCTGAACTTTTGTGCCCCTGCCACGCCTGCGAAGAGGTCATCGATGCGGGGATGCTGGTATTGCTCTGCACACAACACTGGGTTGACGTTGACTTTAAAATTGCCACAAATCTGGAGAGAGCCATCTTTCTTCACTATTGGAACAACAGGAGTTGCCCATGGGCTATGGGTAACTGGTATTAGGACTCCACTTGTTACCAGGCGCTCCAGGTTCGCTTCAAACTTCGGCCTGATGGCACATGGCACAGTTCTGGCTTTCAGACTCTCAGACTGTCAGGTTTAATGTTCAGTGTCATAGTGATTCCCTTTATACCTCCCAGATCCTCTCCAAAAACAGCAGCATGTTTCCTTAGTTTAACAGGCAGACTGGATTCTTCTTTAGTCATAAGGTGCACTTCTGCCCAGTTCAGCTGGAGCTTCCTAAGCCAATACCTACCCATTAAGGCTGAGCAATTACCTGTCACTACAAACAGTGGCAATTTAGCAGCCCGTCCATTGAGCTCCACTTTAACATCAGTAGTGCCCAACATGGGCACAGCTTCTCCCATATATGTCTTCAGAACTGTTTTTTGTTGCTTTAAGCAGAAGATGCTGTAGCTTTTCTTTATACACAGTCTCAGAGACCAGCAAGAAAGCTGCACCAGTGTCCAGTTCCATGCATATAGGTTTGCTGTCCAAAAACGGGGTTACTCAGTATTCATATGAGCCTACTGCCAAAGACGAAATGTGGAGTGGCTCTTCTTCTTGTGATGAGGTGTCTCCTTGGTCATCCTGGGACTGCTCAAGGGTATGCAGATATCCCTTTTTGGTTGGCCAGATGACTGGCTTCTTTTTCTTTTGTTTACAGGCGCACTCAATGTGTCCCTTTTTGCCACAGTGTCGACACACCAGGTCCTTACACCAGCATTCTGATGCATAGTGACCCAGCTTACCACTGCGGTAACATTTCTGACTCCCCACAGTTTTGTGGGTAGTTTCTTGTGACACACTTTATGCACTCTAGGGGATGCACCGATGTATTGCGCTTCCTTTGTAGCCAGTTCCATGGAGACTGCAATGTCAACAGCCTTCTGTAAGGTAAGCCGAGCCTTTGTCAATAGGCGCTTCCGTGTAGCTTCACTGTGGAGGCCGCACACTAATCTGTCATGCAGGACATATTCACAGTTTTCTGCAAGCTTTCTCAAAGTTGGTACAAATTGTACAGTTGTTATGTCTTCTCTCTGGTCTCTTTTGTGGAATCTTTCAGCAATTACCAATGGTTTTGGAGAAAAATGGGACCCCAGGATTTCCACAATGTCACTGTAAGATTTCGTCTCTGGCTTAACAGGGTGTAGTAAGTTGTGTAGCAGGGAGTAGGTCTTAGCCCCTACAACACCTAAGAATATTGGCACCTTCCTTTCTTCTGTAATGTCATTTGCAATTACAAAAGCTAAAAACGCTCAGTATATACATGCCATTGCACTATATTCTGCTCAACAGGTTCCAGTGGCCCTGTAAGTGTAGCCATGATTTTAATTTCAGTTTGCACAGTCAGTGCAAACAAGCAAATTCTCACCCTCAGCAGCAAAAAGAGGTTTTTTTTTGGTACCTTAACTTCTACTTCCTTCTGTTGCTGGGGCAGCACAGAGATCCCATCCTCATCGCCATGTTGTTATATCCTTGGAGGCATATAGTTTGAGGAAGAAATCACTGGAGACACAGAAAGTAGTAAACCTTGAAAGCAGCCATTTATTCCCTCACATTGAACTAACCAAAAACCAGCCCAAACTGGCTGGGCTATCTCCTAATAATCTAACTCAGTTGCCATAGCAATCCAAGAGTCTATTACCATGACAACCAAATACACACCACTGCTGATCTATGAGAAGACCATCCTCTTATCCTATGACTGCCTACTTTGCTTAAGGTGAGAGATCTTGTGAAAGGCTTTCTGAAAGTCCAGGTACACTGTATCCACACGATCAACCTTGTCCACATGTATCTTGACCCCCTCAAAGAATTTCAATAGATTGGTGAGGCATGATTTCCTTTTACAAAACCAATGGTGTTCATCCATATGCCTGATAAGTCTGTTCTTTACTATTGTTTCAAACAGTTTGCCTGCAACTGAAATGAGGCTCATTCGCCTGTAATTGCCAAGATCGCCTCTGAAGCCTTTTTTAAAAATTTGTGTAACATTAGCTATCTTCCAGTCATCTGGTACAGAAGGTGATTTAAATGATAGGTTACATACCACAGTTAATAGTTCTGCAATTTCATGTTTGAGTTCCTTCAGAACTCTTGGGTGAATACCATCTGGTACTGGTGACTTCTTACTGTTTAATTCATAGATTTGTTCCAAAAGCTCCTCTAGCAACACCTCAGTCTCAGACCCCCACTTCTAAGAAGAATAGCTCAGGTGTGGGAATCTCTGTCACGCCTCTTCAGTAAAGACTAATGCAAAGAATTAATTACCTTTTCTGCAACAGTTTTGTCTTCCTTGAGTATGCTTTAAGCACCTTTTGTTCCTTTGGCCCCATTGGTTCTTTTTCATTTGATTGTTTCTCTGCAACGTCTACCTGCACTTTATCAACTTCTATCCTCACCTCTTTGCTAGGTTATAGAGAATTCCTGATAATATATCCTCCCTTAAAAGATGTCTCTGTCTGAACCATATGCTTCCCCACACCTGCCAGCTTTCCACCAGCCCTTAATTTAGAAACTCTTCTACAACCTTTTAATTTTATATGTCAGCAATCTGTTTTAGTTTCCTTTCTGTATAGCAGGGATTCTCAAACTGAGGGGTCAGGACTTCTAAGGGGGAGGTCACGAGGTTATTACATGGGGGAGTCGTGAGATATCAGCCTCCACCCCAAACCTTGCTTTGCATCCAGCATTTATAATAGTGTTAAATATATAAAAAGGTGTTTTTAATGTATAAGGGGGGGGGTCACACTCAGAGGCTTGCTATTTGAAAGGGGCATCAGTACAAAAGTTTGAGAACCACTGCTGTATAGTCTCCTCCTTTACGAAAAGGTTCCCTAGTTCCTAATAAACCTAAAATTTTCTCCCTACACCATCATCTCATCCACGCATTGAGACCTTGCAGCTGTGCCTGTCTAACTGGCCCTTCATGTGGAACTGAAAGCATTTCAGAATGGTATTATGGAAGTCCTGGACTTTAATCTCTTACCTTGCAGCCTACATTTGGCCTCCAGGACCTCTCTCCTTCCTTTCCCTATGTCGCTGGTACCTACATGTACCATGACCACCATCTCCTCCCCAGCACTGCACATAAACCTGTCTAGCGTCTCAAGAACAGTGGTTAATTTGTGCCAGGTCTTGGCAGTTCATGCCCCTGGCATCTCGGGCTCCCAGCCAGGAGCCACCGCTCTCTGTCTGCCCAGTTCTGAAAGCAGCATGATTGCCAGCAGCAGTGCAGAAGTAAGGGTGGCAATACCATACCATGTCACTTCTGTGCTGCTGATGATGATGATGACACTGCTGCCTTCAGAGCTGGGTGCCCGGCCAGCAGCCGCTATTCTCTGGCCACCCAGCTTGAGTCTCACCACCTCTTTCATTACAAATTAAGCCCTGCTCAAGAGATCTGCAGCCTCTACACCTGGCAGGCAATTCACCATGCAGCTGTCCCGATCATCACAAACCCATCTATTTTTAATAATCAAATCGCCCCTTACTGTTACCTGTCTTTTCTTAATAATTGGGGTCTTGATGTCTTCAATGTGTCAAGACACCATGACATCATCTGGCAGGAGGGTCTCACTATGGGATCATTTCTCTCCGCTCCAGTCTGATGTTCTCCTTCCCTGAGACTTTTTGATCGAAACTACAGGTACAAGGCAATGGGTGGCACGCTAATATGTCACAGGATGGCACTCTGATACGTCAAGGGTGATACATAACCTGTTTGCATTGATGTATACCAGGCATCGGCAACCTTTGGCACGTGGCTCGCCAGGATAAGTCCTCTGGTGGGCCAGGCCAGTTTGTTTACCTGCCGCGTCCCCAGATTCGGCCGATCACGGTTCCCACTGGCCGCAGTTCACTGCCCCAGGCCAATGGCAGGCGGGGGCTGCAGGAAGTGGTGGGAGCTGAGGGATGTGCTGGCAATCGCTTCCCGCAGCCCCCTTTGGCCTGGAGCGGTGAACTGCAGCCAATGAGAGCACGATCGGCCAAACCTGCAGACACGGCAGGTAAACAAACTGGCCCAGCCCACCAGAGGGCTTACCCTCGCAAGCCGTGTGCCAAAAGTTGCTGATGCCTGGTATACATCAACACAAACAGGTTGTGTATCACCCTTGACGTATCAGAGTGCCATCCTGTGACATATTAGGGCACCACCCATTGCCTTGTACCTGTAGTTTCGATCAAAACATCGCTATTCAGCATGCTGTCATCCTGACCTTATCCTTAAGTGGGTTAGAATGTTCCTGTTATCTTTGAGCAATGTGTTTATCGGGGCATCCTAGTACCACCCTTCTGGAATGTGCTTGCCTGAGTGTTTTGTGCATAGTACCTCTTAGGAATATGTTTTTTTGCAATATCAGACCTGTGCTTGCCAAATTCTCTGAGCAGGGCTGGCCTCTTTCTCACAACTTAACTTTGCTTTATATGAGCAAAGTTCTGGCTACTTTAGTCCAGGCCTCACGCCTCATACCAGGTCTCTGATAGGTGGGTTTCTGTTTCAGACCCTCTTCCTACTACCCCAACCACAGAAGGCGATTTTCTCTTTTGCTGTTTCAGAAAGGCTGGTTCCAAAAGGCACTGTTAATTGAGCGTCAAATATGGGTGCTACAGTATATGTCAAAGGGGGGACAAATGACTCCAGGCATTAGTCAATGAGCAGATTTCCTACAGAGTTGGCCAGTTCCCTCTCCCGGCTAACGAAAGAACCCTGCCAGCCTGCAGTCTCTGAAGACTGAACCAAACTGAGCAACAGTGTGTGCTCTGCACAGGCGCGGAAGATGGGTTCTCATTCTAGCACAGTCTCTCTGGGGAGATGTGATGCACTTTACTCACACAGGATTTCTCTTGAGTGCTTCCCACTTTGGGATCCTGGGAGCTGAGCGCTAAATCATTTGAGGAGCATCTGCTGCATAGGATCTCATTTCCCTGCACTACCACCAGGAGGTCTCTTCACATCCCTATCAATAAATAGGCTGGCTAACTTTCTCATGTCTGAAAATTGAACTCTACTGCCCTGTCTCTTCCCCTGGAGGCCCCACCCTTGTCCCACCTCTTCCCCCTGAGGCTCTTCCCCCTGATCGTCCTCTTTCCCCAGGCCCCACTCCTGCTCCACTTCTTCCCCCATGAGCCACTTGTTTCTCTCCTCCTCCCCCAACGTCCCATCACTTGCTGCTCTCCCTCAACCCCAGCTCCAGCAGACTGCCTGCGAGTGCGGGTCAGAAGAGCACTGTGGCTGAACGGGAGGAGTCAGGCAGCTCTGTTGGTGAGCTAGGATGCGGCCCTCCTGCATGGCAGCTGCCTGCCTCCTCTGTCTTTCCTGTCCAGTAGCTCTCTTCACTGCCCTCTAGAGCCCTCTCTGCGCCGGAGCTGCCTGAGAGTGTGGCTAGTGGAAGTGCCGGCTGGTGGGACAACTCGTGTTCCTTCCTTCCTGGGGAACATTCCATACCTGCTGGGAGGTCCGTTACCCAGCTCACCCCCAGACACTGTCCTCTGCTGCAGGTCTGCAAACCATGCTCCTCAAAGGGGCTGCCCACGGCCTAAGCCAGTGCATGCTTTCTGCTGTAGGAGTCACCACTTCAGGGCCCAGCAACGGGCTACCACTTCCTACACCCACACCTGCCGTAACTGGACGTTTAGTGTCCAGTCAATACATCTGCCAGGTTTCCTTTTGACCAGCCATTCTGTTTTAAAACCAGACACCTGACAACACTACCAGTAAATACAGCATCACATAGCCTGCAGCTGGAAGGATGGGAACCTGCGGAGTGTAGCAATCTTGGGGAGCGATAGGTGCACTCAGTCACCTCTCTCAGCCTCTGAAACAAGGGGCTGCCTCCAGGCAAACCCCTTTCGCCCAAAGCACAGTGATCATTGATTAATGCCTCTGGCTGAGAACCCTGGGGATGGATCACCTCACTAGCCAAAACAATGTTAGCCCCAGCAGCTCTGTGCCTCTCACCCTATGAAAAGAAGCACTCCAAGATCTCTCCTAGTCATCTACGTCTCTGCCCTCCATCACCTCACGGGTAGATACCCAGGAGTTAAATGTGGAAACACTCTCTTTCCCAGCCCATAGGTTGAGAGTTGCTTGCCTTGGTTTCCCCAGGTACTAGTGTGAATACCTGGCAGAGAAACGTCCCTTTGACACGTCACTTGGTGCCCCTCTTTCCCCGCTGACTACTTTGCCTTCTTTGTGGTTTCACTGATGTGCTGCCAAAATAAAGAGCACGAGAATGACAGAGCCAGTTGCGATAATCTGGTGGCCAAAACCAGCTAGAAGCAATTAGGAGAGAGCAGTGGGTAAGGTCACATGACTCCCAAGCAACTCCCTGAACCTTCCAAGCCCCAAGGCTCCACCCACTCAGCATCATGAGCCAGGGCAGCACTAGGTCCTCCCACAGCCAAATAGATTGTAGTGTACTTGTATTATATTTGCTACTCTGGCTGCACACAGGCGCGCGCACGCGCGCACACACACACACACACACACATCTCCTAGTCAGGCTATCCACTGGGCACCCTAGTCCCCACAGTTCAGCAAAGGGAACCCAGATAAACCCTATAAATGTACATGGTTTTTAATATACTAATTGCTCTTCCAGAGCCTCCAATTTCCCCTAACACACACATGCTCCATCGCAGACTTTCCCTTTCCAAAATGGAATTGACATGCTGAGCACATGGATATCAAGGGAGTAGTTTCCTTAGAAACAATAACCATATGAGAGCAACACATGGAGCCCAAGAAAGTTGTCGCTTAGCAACAATCATCACGTAATAGCGGTCTGAACTTCCTCTTCACTAACGAGCTTTTGTTTGTATTTTTATGGTTGTTGCTACTTATTTTTATTCAGAAAATTCTCATGGGAAATTCTCTTTACACAATTCTCTATAACTATCATTCGCTATTTAATTGTATATGATGATTCAAAAGTCTAATCGACCATTTTCTACACAATTTATAAAATTTTTCACTAGGGGTTTAAGGAACTATTTCTGATTAGCGTTGAAACGTCATTTGTGCTTTTTAGGGCTTTTTACAATTAAGCATATGTACAAAGAACACAGGCAGTTGTCTACGAGTACAGTGAGATATTCGGATACTTGGTGCAGTTTGCATGACGATATAAAGGTGTTATTGGCATGGGTTTGGAGCGGCTGCATTAGGGTATATCTACACTACGGGATTATTCCGATTTTACATAAACCGGTTTTGTAAAACAGATTGTATAAAGTCGAGTGCACGTGGTCACACTAAGCACATTCATTCGGCGGTGTGCGTCCATGTACCGAGGCTAGCGTCGATTTCTGGAGCGTTGCACTGTGGGTAGCTATCCCATAGTTCCCACAGTCTCCCCTACCCATTGGAATTCTGGGTTGAGATCCCAGTGCATGATGGTGCAAAAACAGTGTCGCGGGTGATTCTGGGTAAATGTTGTCACTCAATCCTTCCTCTGTGAAACAACGGCAGACAATCATTTTGCGCCCTTTTCCCCCTGGATTCCCCTGGCAGACGCCATAGCATGGCAAGCATGGAGCCTGTTTTGCCTTTTGTCACTGTCACCGTATGTGTACTGGATGCTGCTGACAGACGCGGTACTGCAGTGCTACACAGCAGCATTCATTTGCCTTTGCAAGGTAGCAGAGATGGTTACTATCCCTATTGCACTGTCTGCCATTGTAAATTGGCGATGAGATGATGGTTATCAGTCATTTTGCACTGTTTGCAATTGGAAATTGGCGATGACGGTTATCAATCCTTTTGTACCATTTGCTGCTGTCATAGGTGCCCCTGGCTGGCCTCGCTGAGGTCGGCCAGGGGCGCATGGACAAAAATGGAAATGACTCCCCAGGTCATTCCCTTCTTTATGTTTTGTCTAAAAATAGAGTCAGTCCTGCCTAGAATACGGGGCAAGTCTACTAGAGAGCCAGAGAGCACAGCCGCTACGGGTCAGAGCCCCAGAGATCCCGCAGAAATGATGAGCTGCATGCCATTCTAGAGGGTGCCCCTGCAACAACCCCACCCGTTGCTTCCCTCCTCCCCCAACCCTCCTGAGCTACCATAGCAATGTCCCCCCATTTGTGTGATGAAGTAATAAAGAATGCAGGAATAAGAAACATTGACTTTTTAGCAAGATAAAATGAGGGGGAGGCAGCCTCCAGCTGGTATGATAGTCCAGGCAGGACATTAAAGGGGGGGAGAGGAGCGCAGCCTCCTGTTGCTATGATAGTCCAGGGAGTACAGATCTTTTCTTTAGACATGAAAGGGGGAGGCGGGGGCTGACGGAGCTCAGGCTCCAGCTGCTATGATGAGGATGGTTACCAAGCATTTTGTACCGTCTGCCAGGAATGACAGGGAGTCATTCCCATTTTTACCCAGGTGCCCCCGGCCAACCTCACTGAGGTCAGCCAGGAGCACTCACAGAATGATGATGGTTTTCCACCATTTTGTACCATCTGCCATCGGGGAGGGGTGGGGAGAGGGTGCTGCTGGTCAGCGCCTCAGCACCGCGTCTACCAGCAGCATGCAGTAGACATACCGTGACACTGAAAAATGGCAAGAAACTATTTTTTTCCCTTTTCTTTCACGAGGGGGACGGGGAGGGGGGTAAATTGACGAGATATACCCTGAACCACCCAGGACAATATTTTTGACCCTACAGGCATTGGGAGCTCAGCCAAGAATGTAAATGCTTTTCGGAGACTGCGAGGACTGTGGGATAGCTGGCGTCCTCAGTCTCCCCCTCCCTCCCTCCATGAGCGTCCATTTGATTCTTTGGCTTTCCGTTACGCTTGTCACACAGCCCTGTGCTGAGTCCCTGCTGTGGCCTCTGTCTATCATAGCCTGGAGATTTTTTCAAATGCTTTGTCATTTTGTCTTCTGTAACGGAGCTCTGATAGAACAGATTTGTCTCCCCATACAGCAATCAGATCCAGTATCTCCCGTACGGTCCATGCTGGAGCTCTTTTTGGATTCTGGGACTGCATGGCCACCCGTGCTGATCAGAGCTCCATGCTGGGCAAACAGGAAATGAAATTCAAAAGTTCGCGGGGCTTTTCCTGTCTACCTGGCCAGTGTATCTGAGTTCAGATTGCTTTCCAGAGCGGTCACAATGGTGCACTGTGGGATACCGCCCAGACGCCAATACCGTCGATTTGCGGCCACACTAACCCTAACCTGACATGGCAATACCTATTTCAGTGCTACTCCTCTCATCGGGGAGGAGTACAGAAACCGGTTTAAAGAGCCCTTTATTAAATCGATATAAAGGGCTTCATTGTGTGGACGGGTGCAGGGTTAAATCGGTTTAACGCTGCTAAATTCGGTTTAAATGCGTAGTGTAGACCAGGCCTTACTCACAAATGGCCACGAATTAGTTATACAGGTATTGACAAACAAACATCAATGCCCATGTAAGCCCTGGCACACCAACATATGCTTTGGTTGAGAGTTAATAAACATTTAATGGGGGTCTATGTTTCATATCCCTCGAGCAGCTTTGTAACTGTATAAAATGTATGCAGGTATTGGTACAGTGCAGTTAAATCTGTTGATATTAATACCATATTGGATGCTTTTTAGATAAATATTATAGAGTAGTCACATCACATACTAGCCCAATTCCAAAATGAGTTATATGCTTGCTAATGTGGCCAGTTTTATCTAGTATAAATTCCTTAATTTCCCCAGAAGCATGTTCCCCACCTGAGTAATTGGATCACCACCAGAGAGGATGGAGCTAGACTGTTCTCGGTGGTGGCAGATGACAGAACAAGGAGCAATGGTCTCAAGTTGCAGTCGGGAAAGTTTAGGTTGGATCTTAGGAAAAACTATTTCTCTAGGAGGGTGGTGGAGCTCTGGAATGTGTTAATTAGGAAGTCGGTGGAATCTCCATCCCTAGAGGTTTTTAAGGCCCGTCTTGACAAAGCCCTAGCTGGGATGATTTAGCTGGGATTGGTCCTGCTTTGAGGGGTAGGACTAGATGACCTCCTGAGGTCCCTTCCAACCCTAATCTTCTATGATTCCATGATTCTATGATAATCTTGATTCTCCTGGGCCAACATTACCCATTTTAGATGGATTCCGCTCTCTACCAATATTAGCATAGCCAACCAGCTTCTTCCTTATATGGGACTTCAGAGTGTTCTCTACATCACTTTCCTATTGAGCTTGTAAAATCATTACGGTACTGGACAAGTTCTTTAAAGAAGGAGATGTTGCAGGGTAAAAGGAAAAGTCATCCTGGAACTGAAGGAAAAAGATGGCAGATCGGTTCTGTGAGCTCTGTGACCAACCTGTTTTCCTATAGTCTGCATACGAGGAAGGTGCTTAGTAACTGGAAAACTGGAAAAATGATCTGGAAAAGGGTGTAAACAGTGAGGTGGCAAAATTTGCAGAGGATACAAAACTACTCAAGATAGTTAAGTCCAAAACAGACTGCGAAGTGCTACAAAGGGATCCAGTCCTCAGCTTAAACCACTCCAATGAATCATCAGTGATCTACAACTCATCCTGGACAATGATCCCTTGCTTTCACAGACCTTGGGAGGCAGGCCAGTCCTTGCCCACAGAAAACCCGCCAACCTTAAACATATTCTCACCAGCAACCACACACTGCACCATAACAACTCTTACTCAGGAACCAATCCGGAAACAAATCTTGATGCCAACTCTGCCCACATATCTACACCAGTGACACCATCACAGAATCTAACCAGATCAGATACAACATCACTGGTTCATTCACCTGCATGTCCACCAATGTTATATATGCCATTGTGTGCCAGCAATGCCCCTCTGCTATGTACATCGGCCAAACTGGACAGTCTCTAAGTAAAAGGATAAATGGACACACATTAGATATTAAGAATGGCAATATACAAAAATCTGTAGAACACTTCAACCTCCCTGGTCACACAATAGCAGGTGTAAAGGTAGCAATCTTACAGCAAAAAAACCCTTCAGGACCAAACTTCAAAGAGAAACTGCTGAGCTTCAGTTCAGGATTAAACAAAGACTGAATGATTAGCCAACTACAAAAGGCATTTCTCCTCCCTTGGTGTTCACACCGCAGCTGCTAGAAGAGGGCCTCACCCTCCCTGATTGAACTAATCTCATTCTTGCCTGCATATTTATTCCTGCCTCTGGAAATTTCCATTGCACGCGTCTGACGAAGTGGGCATTCACCCACGAAAGCTCATGCTCCAATACGTCTGTTAGTCTTTAAGGTGCCACAGGACTCCTTATTGCTTTTTACAGTTCCAGACTAACATGGCTACCCCTCTGATA
Organism: Gopherus flavomarginatus; assembly: GCF_025201925.1. NCBI lineage: Eukaryota > Metazoa > Chordata > Testudines > Testudinidae > Gopherus > Gopherus flavomarginatus. The sequence goes on from NC_066627.1 coordinate 22,122,204, forward strand.
CTTCGCAAAACTGGGTGACTGGGCAACAAAATGGCAGATGAAATTCAATATTGATAAATGCTAAGTCATGCACATTGGAAAAAATAATCCTAACTATACATTGTGACAGACCCAGACCAGTGGGGTACAGGAATCCGGTAGAGGGCAAATATACTGGTCACTGGATGAGTAGTTTTCTGTTCCCTGAGTGACCAGAGAAGGGGCTACACTAGAGTAATCAGGAACCTGCTAGAACCAGTTAAGGCAGACGGGCTGATTAGATCACCTGCAGCCAGTCAAGGCAGGCTAATCAGGGCACCTGGGTTTAAAAAGGAGCTCACTCCAGTCAGGCGAGGAGGAGCCAGAGGAGAGGAAGTGCATGTGAGGAGCTGAGAGCAAAAGGCACAAGGAGCTGAGAGTGAGAGGGTGTGCTGCTGGAGGACTAAGGAGTACAAGCGTTATCACCAGGAGGAAGGTCCTGTGGTGAGGAGAACGAAGGTGTTTGGAGGAGGCCATGTGGAAGTAGCCCAGGGAGTTGTAGCTATCATGCAGCTGTTACAGGAGGCACTATAGACAGCTGCAATCCACAGGGCCCTGGGCTGGAACCTGGAGTAGAGGGAGGGCCTGGGTTCCCCCCAAACCTCCCAACTCCTGATGAGACACAGGAGGAGTTGATCCAGACTGTGGGGAAGATCACTGAGGAGAGAAACTCTACCAATAAGCACAGGAGCCACCAAGGTAGAGAAGGAACTTTGTCACAACTGATGTCAGGGGTGGGATCTGGTGTGCACAGCGTGGCAGAAGAAGGAGGGTGTTTTAAAAAAAAAAAGGTAGAGGGTTTATTTTTATTTTTTTTCACCACAATGAATGACTTAGTACAGGCATTGATACAAGCTATGGTGGCCCAGCAGGAGGCTACCCGTGTCCAGGCAGCTGCCCAACAGGAGGCAGTGTGGTTGCAGCAAGAGACTAATCGCCTGCTGATGGACCAGGCTTCTCAAGACCGGGCTATGTTGTGGGAACTGGTAAACCAGGTAAAGACCCTTACAGAGCTGAACCGCGGCCATGATGGGATGCAGATCATACGGGCCAGCCATTGGCTGCAGAAAGTGACATGGGAGGATGATGTAGAGGCATACCTTCTGGCATTTGAGAGGACAGCCCTACGGGAGGCCTGGCCTCAAGATCAGTGGTCTAGCATCCTTGCCCCATTCCTGCGTGGGGAGGCCCAGAAGGCTTACTATGATCTGCCTGAAGAGGCTGCAGCAGACTACCCCCAGCTGAAAGCAGAGATCCTGGCCAGATCTGGGATAACGACCGCAGCGAGGGCCCAACAGTATCACGAGTGGAGGTACCAGGAAAACAAAACCCTGCGGTCCCAATTGTATGACCTCATCCATCTCGCACGAAAGTGGTTGCAGATGGAGTCCCGGAGCCTGGAAGAGATACTAGAGGTTCTGGTCATTGACCGATACATGAGGGGACTACCGCCAGACCTTCGTGCCTGGGTAAGCCGGAACGAACCCTCCACCTATGATGAGGTTGTCGCACTGGTAGAGAGGCGAAGGATGGCGTGGGAGCTGACCCGACCAGTTAAGGAAGAGGCACCCCGAGTTAAACTAGCAGCACCAAGCCCTAGAGCTCGCGTGACTGGGCCACCAAAAAGGCCCAGGTGGAAAAAGAGAGGGGCTGAAGGCCCACCAGAAGCCACAAAGAGTCGGAGCATGGAGGGAGAAGAGGTCATGATGTTAGATTGCCCAAACTAAGAGACAGGGAATGCCTAGGGCTCCATACACATGTTATGCCTGTGGGGAGTGGGGACATATAGCTGCACAGTGTCCCAATGCTGAGGAGCCTATGCAGTGTAACCTGGAGAACTGGGCAGACCCATGCTCCCTAATCTACCTTGTGGGGGTCTCACTAACCCCACATATGTACACCAGACCAATGAAACTAAATGGGGTAGAGACCACGACACTGGTTGATTCGGGGAGTGCTATCATGCTTGTCACGGGGAAGCTTGTCAAGTGTAGTCAGCGGCTATGGGCTAAGCGTACGGGGATAACATGCGTCCATGGGACAGTTGGTTATTACCCCACCATCCCAGTAAAACTCGAGATTCAGGGGAACACTACTGAGGTAGCAGCAGGTGTAGTCCCTAAACTCCCATACCCAGTGCTTATAGGGAAGGATTTCCTAGGGTTTGGAAACTTACTCCCAGTAGGAGGATTGGAGGAAAAGGGGAACCCTGAATTTAGTGAGGCATCCACAGTAGACTGTCAACCCCCAGTCTTCTCTGAAATATCCCCAGATTTATTTTCCATTCCCAGATATGGTAGAAAGTTGAAAAGGGAAAGGAGGGCAGCTAAGGCCTTGGGAACCCGAATACTGGCTCAAAGCCAGAGGGTCGCTCTCGTAGGTAGGCGGACCCGAGCAGCTGAAAAGGAGGCCACCCAGGAGGGAGAAGCACCCAAGTCTGACCCTCACCCTAATGCTTCTGAACCAGTAGAGGCAACAGAGACTGGGCCCCTAGATCTTGGGCAGATTAGCCCCGGGAAAGGAAATTTTGGACGGGACCAGGCTGAAGACCCAAGGTACAACAACATTAGGAAGGAGGTTACTGAAATAGATGGGGTCCCTGTGGAAGGGAAAACCCAGGGACCAGGACCCTACTTCATAATGAAGAAGAATCTCTTATACCAGGTTGCACCAGTACAGGGGCAGAAGGTACAGCAGATCCTAGTACCTCAAAAACACCAGAACGCTGTATTAAGTCTTTCTCATAGTCATCTTTTTGGGGGGCACTTGGGGGTAGAGAAGACCCTGGCACGAGTACTACAATGGTTCTTCTGGCCCAGAGTACATGAAGAAGTGCGGAGGTACTGTGCGTCCTGCCCGAAGTGTCAGCTGCACAGTCCCCGTCCCCACCTGAGGGCACCTTTAGTACCCCTTCCCATCATAGAAGTCCCCTTTGAGCGAATAGCCATGGACCTAGTGAGACCCCTGGAGAAGACGGCTTGGGGCCACCAATATATACTTGTTGTTTTGGACTATGCTACTCGCTACCCAGAAGCCATCCCCCTGTGGAACACAGCCTCTAAAACGATAGCCAAAGAGCTGGTGGGGATCTTTGCCCGAGTGGGGCTACCAAAGGAGATATTAACAGACCAAGGAACCCCATTTATGTCAAAGCTAATGAAGGACCTCTGTATGCTGCTCCATATACATACCCTGAGAACTTCAGTCTACCATCCGCAGACTGATGGGTTGGTAGAAAGGTTTAACCGAACCCTCAAGGCTATGATGCGGAAGGTGGTAAGTCGGGACAGGAAGGATTGGGACACCTACTACCCTATCTTATGTTCGCTATCTGGGAGGTACCTCAGGCCTCAACTGGGTTTTCCCCCTTCGAGTTATTATATGGGCGTCACCCCCATGGCATACTAGATATCGCCAAAGAGATTTGGGAAGAGGAACCCAATGATGGGAGAAATATAATAGAACATATATTACAGATGGGAGACCGGATAACCCAGGTCACCCCTATTGTACGGGAACATTTGGAAAAGGCACAGGAGGCCCAGAGAACCCATTACAATCGCCAGGCAAAAGTCAGACAGTTCCAACCAGGGGATTGAGTGATGGTGTTGGTACCAACAGCAGAAAGCAAGCTTCTGGCCCAATGGCAGGGACCTTATGAGGTGGTTGAACCCATGGGGGAAGTAACCTACAAGGTGCGGCAGCCAGGACACCAAAAACAAGAACAGATTTATCACATCAACCTTCTGAAACCCTGGCGTGCACAAGAGGTGTGCATAACTATCCAGGAAAACAAGCCTTCCAAACAGGTGAGAGTGTCTCCCGATTTAACACCAGACCAGAAGAATGAGGTGTCTGAGATGATCTTCCAGAACCAAGATGTGTTCTCCACAAAACCGGGTCGAACAACCGAGACATATCACCACATCGTCACAAACCCTGGGGCCAGAATAACAATGAGGCCCTATCGGGTGCCAGCAGCCAAAAGGGAGAAAATAAAAGCAGAGGTAAAAAAAATGCTGGAGTTGGGGATCATTGAAGAATCCCATAGTCAGTGGTCCAGCCCAATCGTGCTGGTGCCCAAACCTGATGGCACCACAAGGTTTTGCAATGACTTCCAGTGACTAAATGTAGTATCCCAGTTTGACGCATACCCCATACCTTGCATAGATGAGCTAAGTATCAGAGGGGTAGCCATGTTAGTCTGGATCTGTAAAAGCAGCAAAGAATCCTGTGGCACCTTATAGACTAACAGACGCTTTGGAGCATGAGCTTTCGTGGGTAAATACCCACTTCATCAGATGCATGTAGCGGAAATTTCCAGGGGCAGGAATAGATGAGCTAGTGGACCGTCTGGGTAATGCCCGGTATTTGACTACTCTAGACTTGACAAAGGGGTACTGGCAGATTGCCCTTGCAGAAGACGCAAAGGAAAAGACTGCTTTCTCTACACCAGAGGGTCTTTTTCAATATACTGTCCTCCCTTTTGGACTACATGGGGCCCCAGCTACTTTCCGGCACCTCATGGACAAGCTATTACGCCCGCATAACAGTTATGCTGCTGCCTACTTGGACAATGTGGTCATTCACACCCCAGACTGGGAAACCCACCTAGAGAAGGTGGAAGTGGTCCTTGATACCGTCAGGCCAGTTGGCCTTACAGCAAACCCTGCCAAGTGCGCTGTAGGGTTTACAGAGGCCAAATATCTTGGCTACATTGTGGGAAAAGGTCTAGTAAAACCCCAAGTGAACAAGTTGGAGGCCATTCAAAATTGGCCCCGATCACAAAATTGGCAAGAAACAAGCCCGGGCATTCCTAGGTGTAGTGGAGTATTACCGACGATTTATCCCCCGCTTTGCCACAAGGGCAAGCCCCCTGACAGACCTAGTGAAAGCCCGTGGACCTGATCTGGTGAGATGGTCTGACGCAGCAGAGGAAGCATTCACAGACCTACGGACAGCCCTCTGCAGTAACCCCGTACTGATAGCCCGATTTCACCAAGGAATTTATCCTGCAGATACATGAACCAGAAGTAGGGTTGGGGGCCGTTCTATCACAGATGGTCAGGGAGGAGGAACACCCGATTCTCTACCTCGGTAGGAAACTCCTTCTGAGGGAACAAAAATATGCAGTGCTGGAGAGAGAGTGCCTCGCCATGAAATGGGCCATGGAAACATTGCACTACTACTTGCTCGGGTGCAGATTTGTCCTCGTGGCCGACCATGCCCCTCTTCAAGGGATGCAGCAGAACAAGGAGAAGAACACAAGGGTGACCAGGTGGTTCTTATCCCTCCAACCTTTCCAGTTCCGTGTGCAACACAGAGCAGGGAGCCGTCACGGCAATGCTGATGGCTTGTCACATGTGCACTGTCTAGCTTCCCAAGCTGCCCAACTCCTTGGTGTTGAGCAGTGGGGAGGGATATGTGACAGACCCAGACCAGTGGGGTACAGGAGTCTGGTAGAGGGCAAATATACTGGTCACTGGATGAGTAGTTTTCTGTTCCCTGAGTGACCAGAGCAGGGGCTGCACTAGAGTAATCAAGAATCTGCTAGAACCAATTAAGGCAGATAGGCTGATTAGATCACCTGCAGCTAATCAAGGCAGGCTAATCAGGGCACCTGAGTTTAAAAAGGAGCTCACTCCAGTCAGGAGAGGGAGAGCCAGAGGAGAAGTGCGTGTGAGGAGCTGGGAGCAAGAGGCACAAGGAGCTGAGAGTGAGAGGGTGTGCTGCTGGAGGACTAAGGAGTACAAGTGTTATCAGACACCAGGAGGAAGGTCCTGTGCTGAGGATAAAGAAGGTGTTTGGAGGAGGCCATGGGGAAGTGGCCCAGGGAGTTGTAGCTGTTATGCAGCTGTTACAAGAGGCACTATAGACAGCTGCAATCCACAGGGCCCTGGGCTGGAACCCGGAGTAGAGGGTGGGCCGGGGTTCCCCCTAAACCTCCCAACTCCTGATGAGACACAGGAGGAGTTGACCCAGACTGTGGGGAAGATCACTGAGGTGAGCAAATCTGCCAATAAGCGCAGGACCCACCAAGGCAGAGGAGGAACTTTGTCACAACATATAAAATGATAGGGTCTAAATTAGCTGTTACCACTCAAGAAAGAGATCTTGGAGTCATTATGGATAGTTCTCTGAAAACATCCACTCAATGTGCAGCAAAAAAGCAAAGAGAATGTTCGGACTCGTTAAGAAAGGGATAGATAATAAGACAAAAAATATCAAATTGCCTCTATATAAATCTGTGGTACGCCCGCATCTTAATACTAAGAGACAACTAAGGGGGAAATATGATAGCGGTCTATAAAAATCATGACTGGTGTGGAGAAAGTAAATAAGGAAGTGTTATTTACTCCTCATAACACAAGAACAAGGGGCCACTAAATGAAATTAATGGGCAGCAGGTTTAAAACAAACAAAAGGAAGTATTTCTTCACACAAAGCAGAAGTCAACCTGTAGAACTATTTGCCAGAGGATGTTGTGACGGCCAAGACTATAACAGGGTTCAAAAAAGAACAAAATAAATTCACGGAGGATAGATAGGTCCATAGATGGCTATTAGCTAGGATAGGCAGGGATGGTGTCTGTACCTCTGTTTGCCAGACGCTGGGAATGGGAGACAGCGAATGGATCACTTGATGATTACCTGTTCTGTTCGTTCTCTCTGGGGCACCTAGTATTAGTCACTGTCGGAAGACAGGATATTGGGCTAGATGGACCTTTGATCTGCCCAGTATAGCCGTTCTTATGTTATGATTTAGAATGCACTACCATAAATATAGCTGGCAACCTCCAGCAGCATCTCACCAGACTTCAGCTTCTTCTAAGGAAGGTCTATTGTCACACAATATTTTGGCCTTTGTCGTAGACCTTGCTTGGCCATGTATAAAATTACTAGCACTGCAGTGTACAATAGAAAAAAACTTTTATTCAAGAACAAAATCTGGTATAAATTTGGGGAAACACTGCAACTCTGACACACACGAACACAACCAACCAGTAAAACACTCGTCCCTTGTTACATTGGCCAGCGTCTTTTTACTCGGTTTCCCCACCTGGGGGTGTGAAAGTCCAAGAGACAAATGTCTCTTCAACACTTTTCTCTTCTTTCCCTCCACAGCGCCCTGTTCACGGTTTCTTGGCTGAGATCAGCGATGTCCCCAGACTCCAGGGGTGCATTTCAGTGAGGTTCACCTCCTGCTCCCATGGAAAGAGAGTGGCTGGGTGAGGCCTCTGACCTTTGCTAATCAATGTTGTGCATCTCTCTTGCTGTCATTGTTGGCCTAAGCTGCCCCCATCACTGCTGCCTCTCCCTGAAATGCTGTGTTCCAAGGGTCCAACATGTAGCCCAGCCCTCGGCGATTTCAGTGTGCATGTGATTTCACATGTTAATAGGGAAATCTCTCTGCTGCTCACTTGTGGGCATTGTCTTTTCACCACCAGGCCATGTCTAAGGTTCAGCCCCCTTCAATCAGCTTATCAACGAGCTCAGCTCAGTGATCACTGATAAAAAACAGGACACTCAATTGAATCAAGTCAAAAATGTTGTTAAACACTAGAGAGGAAGGGTCAGAAACTAACATAAAGCCTCTGTATAAATCTACGGTGCTCCCATATTTTGTACACTGTGTGCAGTTCTGGTCGCCCCATCTCAGAAAAGATATATCAGAACTGGAAAAGGTACAGAGAAGGGCAACAAAAGTGATGCCGGGTATGGAGAAGCTTCTAAATGAAGAGGAATTAAAAAGACTGGGGCTGTTCAGCTTGGAAAAGAGATGACTAAGAGGCGATAGGATAGAGGGCTATAAAATCATGATTGGTGTGGAGACAGTGAATGGGAGAGTGTGATTTATCCCTTCACATAACACAAGAACCAGGTATCACCCAATGGAATTAATAGGCAGCAGGTTTAAAACAACCAAAAGGAAGTAATACTTCACACAAGGCTCAGTCAGCCTGTGGAACTTGTGCCCAGGGAATGCTGTGAAGGCCATAGTATAACTGGGTTCAGAAAGAATTAGGGAAGTTCCTTTGAGATCAGATCCTTGACTATTAGCCAAGCTGGTCAAGGCTGCAACCCCATGCTCTGGGCATTCCTACCCCTCCAACTGCCAGAAGCTAGGACTGGACAATATGGATGGATCACTTGATAACTGCCCTATTTTATTGATTCCCTGTAAAGTATCTAGCACTGGATGGTGTCAGAGACAGGATATTGGGATATGGATCATTGGTCTGAACCAGTATGTCCATTCTTATATAGCATCGAATGGCTTGTAGGACCATTTAAACAGGGCCATAGAACCACTGAAGGGTTAAAATCCATGTGCGTTTTATATAACAACCTGGTATATGGATTGTGCCAGCTCTTTCTCAGAGTCAAAGTCCAGAGTGTGGTCAAGAGACCAGAGGCCTAGCAAATAGTAATTAGCTAAGAGAAAGCTGGGGTAAACAGATAATCTTGTTTTTGCTAAAATAGGCCTGGTCAGCAAATTGTCAGGTGTTGGAGCTAAGAACTAAATAATTGTGTCTTATTCAAAGTTGCAAATTGAACAAAGGATCCCTGTTCCTATTGTGTCAGTCTCTTCTGTAGGCAACGTTCTGCCCACAGATCCAACCTTGAGTTTATGAAAAGTTGGCACGTCTGTGTAAGATATGGCATCCTTCCACCTCCCTTCCCAGGGACCAGTGCATGCCTTAAGACATAAAGGGCACAATCTTTATTGCCATATACTTTCAATATACTTTCACTGTTTCTTTGCTTTAACCCCCTAGGAATGGACCTGTTGGACAATCAAAAGAGTTGCTCCATTCCTATGGCCCCCAAATCAGAATTCAACATATATATTTTATACTAATAACATTTTATCAAATTATTAATTAAATGTTAACTTGCTAACTTGAGACCATGGGAGGAGACATTATGTAACCTTTTAACTATTGGCTAATGTGCTATCTTGTCTTGCTGCAAAGCCTATCCCGGGGTGTGGAACTGCCTACCCCATCACTTTCCACACCCATGAAAAATCTCTATATTCTATTCTAATCGATTGATTGACAGTGTCTCTGAGCCTAATAAGACAGGTGACACTCAGCCAGCGCTGTGTGTAATAAACTCCTATGCGTGACCTCTACACGGTGTGGATTTATGTCCTTCAACCACCTAGGAATACCTATCCTCAACCCCTCTGACTTTCATTTGGATTTGATATCACTCCCTCCTGCTTCGTGACTGAGGCTCAATTTTGGGTGACTCCCTGTCATGGAGTTCAGGGTGCAATCCAGACCAGTAAGGGGGTTTTCTGCCAGTTGCCCTGTAAACCTGAGTGCCTCACAGTGCTGTGTTGTTGTAGCTCCCCATGTGAGATATTCACAATCAGCCCACAAGCCTGCACTGCAGGTCACACTCTGAGTGTCTGTGTGCTGGACAGCCCTGCGTCAGTACCTCTGACCCGCCCCCCATATACAGTCCCACTCTGGCTTCTACCAGCCTTGGTTACAACCAGTAAGATGACCCCCAACACACTCCTGGTCCTGCATTTTCCCAGAACTGTGAACTTTGCAATGTCCAGCCCTCTCCTGGACAGTTCAGAGAGATAATACAATTTGTTTGGACCTCTAAAAAAACAAAAGCACATTACAGATTATTCACTTAACTGGGGTGAATACACCTGTCCCTGCAAACACAGCACTGAGATGGTTTATATTAAAAATAAAACAAACTTAACAACAACAGGACAGTAGGTTAAGGGATGTGAAGTAAAAGAAATAAAGTTAGAAAGGGCTAGAACCAAACAAAAGTGAAAACATACATCTAAAAGTTTAAAACTTCATCTAGCAAGATATAGGCTTTGTTCAAGATGTTTTTTCTCACCTATATTCAGTTCCCAGAGACTTTTATCCTCCCATCCCCACTTTGGTTGAAGGACTCATCTTTCTCAGCTTGCAAGAGCGCTGTTCCCTTGTGGCTGTCTAGTGATGGATGCCAAAGATGACTGCTGTTTTTGCTTATACTTTTCAGAGTTCAATGACTTTGTTTCAAGGCAAGATGACCTCATGCTGTTCTTCCTTTCCTGTGGCCTTCCCATCCTCTTGCTGATTTCTATGTAAATGGGGCTTCCACCATTTTTGGTCACACCTTGATTAATCTCATTGGAGACAGGTAGATAGCTGCCTTCTATCCTGTCTGGGAGGAAACCTGTTTATCCCAGTTTGGCCACAGACTTAAAATCATAATATCATTGTGTCCATGTGTTACTACAGACCCTTTACAATATTAATCACATGTGTGTTGTTAGCTTTCAGAGAAGACCTAACTCTATCCACTTTCAGAATACAGTAATGTTGTACACATCCAGCTGATTCAATTGCTTATCGCTTGAGGTTCAGCACCCTGTCCTTCTAGAGCAGTAAACCTTTGAAAAGTAAAACCCAGACCAAGCTTCTCTCTCTTGCTGGGTGTAGACACCATGCTGTTTCCCCCACTTGTTAGCTTGATAGCTCTATTCACTTGCTATATAACTGGACCTGCACTGTGATGAGTAGGCCATTGGTCAGTGACGCTAACACATTCCTTTACCTAGGGCAAGCCCGTTTATCAAGTCCCCTGACATGCTTTGTTTAAACACACTTTATTCCAATTCTATTACACAGCCAAAACTCCTAGTACACATCACAAACATACATCATGCAGGAATATTAATGATGGTGCACCAATCAATATTGGTGTTCAAATGATACCTCACAAAGTGTGTGGATGTGAATGCAGGGTCAAACTCACCTCAAACATGTCATATATAGTTCTCCTGCCCTTTATCTGTACAATAAGAATAATGAGATTTCATTAACCTGCATTCAATAGTAAAGTGAATTTTAACCCCAAAACCCAAAACTGATCACTTTTGTAAAGCAGGCATGGATGCTGATCACCTAGGGAAAATAGGTGTCTTTCAGTCTGCTCTGGAGATCTTCTCCCCAGTTTGTCACTAGATGGCAGAGAAGAGCTCATTCAGACCCCACTTACATACATGTAATGTTTGTCAAGGAGTTAAGAGCAGTAAAAAGAGCCGGGAGCCATATATCTAGGCTCCCTCTTGACAAATAACTGATAAACTAGCTCAAGACTAATTTCGGTTGTTGGGCTGAGTGTGCAGGTGTTAGGGGGTGATGGCCTGTGACATACAGGAGGTCTGACAAGATGATCTGGTGCTCCCTTCCAGCCTTAAACCAGTGATCCCCAAAATTTTTCCATCACGTCCCCCTTAACCATAGTGGGACCTGTCCATGCCTCCCCCAGGACCCGTGGTCAGGAACCGGGGCTAGGAATGGAGCTACAGTCAGGAGCCAGGGCCAGGATCTGGGAGCCGGGGCCAGAGCTGTGGCTTCTCTATAGGGCCACTTCCTTAAATGCTATGACTCTATGCAATGCTGTCAAGACCCTGGCCTCCTCATTTCACTCAGCTAAAAATGACCTCATTTGTATTCATGTGACTGGAAGGGAAAGAAAAATGTAGTCTGCATAGAGCAGCACTGAAAGGACATGTTCCTGCCAGATCTAGAATCAGGGCCTTTTGCAAAGATTTTTTTCCTTTATCACAGAAAGCAGGTTCAGAGAAGGCTTGAGTGTTCTTTGCTGAGTTAGATGCCTGGGAGAAATGCAGCCAGAAAGTCAGTGCTAGGGGAAGAATGGGAATGGAGGTCCCACATTCTCCATGGCTCAAGTGAAGAGCCAAGCAAAATGCAACATGGCAATGCCTAAAGATAAAGTTCTGGCCATGCCCTGAGGAATGGGTAAAAGCAGCATGTTTGAGAAGGCCAACGTGATAACTACTACATTGCACCAATCCACATAGCAGCGTCTCACCCGCAGCCTGAGTAGGATTCAGGTGTGTGGCCAGGATCCTTCTTGCTCCAGAATCGCACCATTTCCTCTGTCCCCCAGAACGCATAAACCAGAAGCCCTTGCCCTGTGCAGCCAGTCCTGCCTGTTTTGTTCACATTCAGAAGTGGGAAGGAGGCTGATGTTTCCTCTTTCGTACTCTTCCTGTGGCAGTGTGATAATCGGAAAGTTTCTGAGGGAAAGGGATGTTCTCATTGGTGGCCATAACGGGAGGTCAAACCCTGGCCTTTGGGTGTTAGCCCTTGTGGCTCATGCTAGAATTGGCCCCTGCCCTGAGAGTGCATTGTTCTTCCCCTTGGCCATTGCTGAAATCTGCTGGGTTGGATTGCTTTTCTAAGCCAGAAAGCTGTAGAGCAGCGGTGCCCAAACTTTTCCTGTTGTGCCCCCTCTTACCAGTAATGTAACCTGTCTGTGTCGCCCCTCCATTACTGCACCGCCAAGGCTTCCTCAGCAGAGGAGTTTGGGCTTCAGGCAGAGCTGGGAGCAGAACTGGGGATGGCAGAGGAGCTGGGGCTAGAGATGGAGCTGGCCTCGGGGCAGAGAGGGAATGAGGGCAGAGCTGGTCTGGGGGCAGAGCTGGGTTGGGGGCAGAGAGGGAATGAGGACAGCGCTGGGCTGGGGGCAGAAAGGAGCTGGGCTAGGGGCAGAGAGGGAATGGGGGCAGAGCTGGGCTGGGGGCAGAGAGGGAATGGGGGAAGAGATGGGCTGGGGGCAGAGAGGGAATGGGGGCAGAGCTGGGCTGGGGGCGGAGAGGGAATGAAGGCAGAGCTGGGCTGGGGGTGGAGCAGAGCTGATGCTGGGGACTAAGTGGAGGTGGAGCTGCAGCTGGGGTAGGAGCAGGAGCCAGAGTGGAGCTGGGACTAGGGTCTGAGCTGGGCTGGAGGCCAAGCGGGCCTGGGTGGCACTCCTTCCTTGTCCCACATGGAGGCTGGCCTGGGCCCTGCTGCACCCCCCCAATGTTCCTCCATGCAGCCCTAGGGGGTGCACCCAAGAGTTTGGGGACCGCTGCTGTAGAGATTTCCAAGACTCCACAGGAAACAAGCAGGTGTCCCTACAGGGTGTCCTATTGGCTTTCATCAGCCTTGGTGTCCTGACTTGGTCATGGCTCCTGGCAAGCAATGTACTTTTCCATCACAGTCACTCTTCATCCTGGGCTTTCTGTCCTTAGTTGCTAAGAGGCCTGAAGGTGACCTGCTGCTCTGCTCTGGTTTGGCTGGTTGTTTCTTCCATGTCAGGTGGAGCTAGGGGAGAGAGAGCTGGGGGGAGTCCTCTCTCCCTGCCATAGCCCTGGGGCATGCTCCTGCATCCCAAACCCCTCATCCCCAGAGCCTGCACCCCCGCAGCCAGAACCCTCACACCCCTGCACCCCAACTCTCTGCCCCATCCCTGAGCCCCCTCCCACAGTCTGAACTTACACATCACCTCTATATTGGGACACATAACAAAATCCATTCTGCACATGGGTGGAAAACATTAGAGGGAACACTGTGAGGATCAGGACTCTGGACAAGTGAGGTGGCCCAGTTGGTGCTTGGGCCATCCAGCATGGTCGGGGTAGGCTGACTGGCTGCCTGGAGCTCAGAGTGTCTGGGACAGAAAGGGAAGTGCTCAGGTTGGCTGACAGCCCAGGGGTCAGGCTAGCTTGGGCTGGCCAGCGGCCCAGGACTCAGGGAGGTTGGGGTGAGCTGACCGGTGCTCATGGTGGCTCAGCTGTGGCTCCACAGGCCATGGTGCAGGGCTTGGGGCTCCAGTGAGCAAGGGGGAGCAGAAGGGGTGAGGTATGGATGGGGCCTTGGGCAGAAAGGGGCCAGGCTGGGGGCTAGTCACAACCCAAAGGCCCCCTCCCAAAGAGTGGGGGGTTCTTGTGCTGCCCATGGAAGGACTGGTAAAGGTGCCTGAACAGGAAGGTCGGATCTCGATGGAAGTGCCTTTTTGGGTCTGGGCAAAGGTGTAGAACTGGTGCTGGAAAGATAAACTGTCTATCATCCTATTTCCCCTTTAATATTGACTGCTGAGCACAGCATTTTCTTGCACTGTCTATGTGCTTTTTGTCTATAAAACGCTTATAGCAGGTGGAGTGAAACCTTGTATCACTGGCAGTCATCAAAATCTTTTGACAGGAGTTGTTGAAAAGATTCTGCAATGTTATCATTATCACCATGGAAGTCCAACCACGTTTGAGCACATTCATGGCATTTATTCCACCTGACATGCGAATGGTTGAGTGGACTCCTTCTTGATTGAGGCTAGAAGTATATAACAACACAAATCAGTTATAAACTGGATTTCTTGTGAATCTTAGATTGACTGGGGGTTTCCTGGTCTTTGTCACCATCCCTGAGCATGACCATATTAGTTCTGCATTAAGACATACATTAACTGGTCACATCTAAAATCTCCAAGCTTTGCTACTGTACCTTTTTATGTGGTGCAAGTGGCTGGCTCAGTACTGGGGTATCTTTCCAATACTTCCACCCTGCATGTGGAAAAATAAAAAAAACAATCTCTTGGAGACAACAATGAAATCACTTCCTGAAAAATCTACGTGGTTGACAATGTTCATTGCTGTACTTGCAGTGCGCCATAAATATTAACTGTTGTTGCTAGGAAAATGTGGTGGTGCTAGATCCAAGCACCTTTTATTATGTTCCTCCAGTCTTCTTTTTGTTTGCAATTAAATTTACAATCATTTGAGACATCAAAATCTCCCTGTAAGATGTAAGGACTTTATGTGCTATTTATCTGCAATGCTGCCACTAAGGAAAATATTGTGTTGGCCATGAAAGCATGTGACTATGAATATTTCGGAAATATATTTAAAATATCATGCCTTTATCATCCAAACTTGTGCACCATTAAAGAACCCCCAGCCATTTACAAGCTCTGTCACTGAAGTTGTGCCTCCAGATGTTTTCCCTTGGTCTAGCAGTTTTGGGCTAGAACCAGGAAGGGATGTAAACATCAAACTGCTGCTCAGACACCTAAGTCCAAAATGTAGATCCTCAAACCTCGGCTCAGCTGCCACCTAACCCTATAGGTGCCTGAAGTCTCTAAATTTCTGCCAGGGGACATTTGAAAAGTCACGTAAGTCTTGGTGGTGCTGAGCTGCTTGGCATTTATGCCTCAGCAGGATTCATGAATTAGACCACCCCGCCCCTTCTGTCTCTCTGCCTGACCCAACAGGCATTCTCACAGCACACCTACCAGATCAGACCCCACACCTAACTTAGTGCTGCTCCTCTGCCCTTGTACCCAAGGGTGCAATGCTCTAATTCACCTGGGATATTCGAGACGCAGGTTTAAAACCCCACCTTGTCCAGTTCAGAGCAGGGATGCCCACATCCCAGGAAAGTGCCCTAATCCCTGGGATCTAGGGTAGTCTGTGGTGGGCCATTCGCAAACTCTCCTGTTGGGGCTGTTCAGTTTTGTATAGCACTTAAAAGATTCATTGGAGAGTGGACTGGCAGCTGGGTCTCCCAGCAGAGAGCCCTAACCACTAGACTAAAAAGTCATTCTCACTTTCTGGCTACTAACAGTTTAGTTAAACAAAGTGGAACAACTTCAACTAGGGACTGACCTAGATGACCTCTCATGGTCCCTTCCACTCCTGATTCTATGAACACAGAGGTGGAAGCCTGAGTTCAGGTTGCTACTTCAAATCAGGCAAAGGGGGAATTTGAACTCCGAGCTCTCACATCCTGTAGGATTGTTCTAACTAGGGGGCTGTATGAGCGGTAGCAGTGCCTCCTCCTCTTTATTTTTTGCAGGGAAATGTTGGGGTGTCATTTAAACAACTACATATCAAGGCCCTAAAATTGAGACATGCCTCAAAATGCAACACGGGAAAATGTCTAATGATGTTTTTGTAATGATTCACAAACAGAACTGGACCTTGAATGAAGGGTTCTGAAAACCCATGTTTAAATAAAATGAAAAATGTTGACATTAAAGAATCACCATGTTTTCCATAAGTCCCTCCCCACCCACCCACCCACACACACACACACACACACACACACACACTAGATTAAAGGGCAGAATAGAATAATACGCACATGTGGAATTATAACATTAAAATACAAAAACAAAGTACTGTATTGCTAAATGGGTAGGGTAAAAGCTTTGATAGCTGTATTTTAATGGTTGTATAATTATGGACTGTGAATGAGTACAGCTAAGGTAATAACTAGGCCAAGGCCTTGCCTGGAAGGAGTGTTTTTGTCAATCCTCCTTTGATATAAAATTGCTAATTTGTTTTAAAGGATATTATTGCTGCAAGCTGAGTACTGTGTTGTGTTGGGGGATGTAAGTTAGAAGTACACAGTTATGTAATGATATATAACCCTTCCCCCTTTTCTGGGAAGACCCAGAAACAAGGTGACACAGAACGACATGATCAAGAAACTGCAAAATCAGCATGAAAAATGCAGAAGCTGGATAACTGAAGCTTGTGCATACATAATGTGCAAGTTACATACAAAATAAAGGTTGCTGTGTTAAAAGCCAATTGGATAAAGGTTAAGTAATCTGGAGTGTGGGCATGTATAAAAGACCTAAGTGAACAAGGCCAAAGTCTGAGAAACACCAGACCAGAAACTGAAGGTTGGAACTGAAGGACCACAGCAGGATATCAGGGGAAGCAATGGCAGATGGAAGGACTCCTCGGTGCCCTGGAATGTACTAACTTGGACCTCTATCAATTCTGTTCTGTTATTATTGTCTAGCACAAATGTACATTCAGACACAAGATAAGTGACAATAATTCTATCTGAAATGGTATAATAAAGGCAAAATTGATTAACCCTAAATTGGGCAGACTTGTGACTCAGTTTCCCAATTTAACCCCCAACAAAAGGGCTGACCTGTCTTAGGTGCTTAGCTCCAGGAGAGGGTTCATGCCTGTGAATCCCAAACAGGGAAAGGCACTTCCCTCAGCCCTGCAGCTAGGCCTCTAATGCTCTGTGTATAAGCAGTTCCCTACTCAGAGTGCTGGCTTCTGAGGATCCCATTCTTAGGTTTCTAACTCTCCCCATGCATCATGTAGGGAGCCTGGGTACCTAACTCAGGGCTGTGAAGTCCACCAGGTGTCAGGGCACCTAAAGTTGTCTAGGCTTCAGGCATGTCGGGCTGAAGTTCCTTCTCACCACTCAGATCACACTTATCTAAAAAGTACTAGGGACAGCACCATTGTACTCACCCACCATCTGTTGGTACCATTTTACTTCTGACATCAAGCACTAAACCCTCTAGTTCTTCCACCAGGACTATAATCAGACCCATCTCTTGGGAGCTTGTCTGTGGCCTGTGAGACACCATGGATAGCATAGTGTATCTCAGCTGTAAGGTAACTCCATGATGCATTAAAGGCAACATCTAAAGGTAAAGGCCAATCATTTTAGTTACTGGTTTACTCTAAGCTCAGCATCAACAGGATATCTCTTTGTAAGTGGAGCTTTTAGTGGTCCCTGATTGTGGCATGAGCAATTGCAGAGAAAGTTGTGCACAGCCACTGCAGCCTCAGGATAGAGCATGGTCAGTTACTCTGTGAGGATGGCACATGTGCAGTCTGGTCAGCACTTAGGAACTCTGATGCAATGGAACATGCCCAGTGGAGACAGAATCTTCAGAGAATTTCACTGCCAAACTCTAACAAGCCTCTACTGAGCCTGTGCAAACTGAGATTTTTCAGAGGCTTATAACTTCACCAGTTTTGGATGTATTTTCATGGGGTCAGCAAAAGGCACATCCCTGACACCAGGACGATCTCCCTGTCAAATTTCAAGTCCTTGCTTTAGAGCATGCTGGTGCAAGGCACAACAGCATATTGCTCCCTACCTCCATTCTCTGAAAGGGCTCACCCAATTTAGCTGAAACATTAATAAAATAAATAAATGAATAAAATCAGCCTAAGGCAGACACTCAGCAAGGTAAATTTCAGTCTGAATGGTTTATGTCTGGCAAAGTTATAGGCAATTTAAAGCAGGCTTTATAATAGGAAGTATCAGGCAACCTCAACTGTTGGCACTGCTACCTAGGCTGCCTGGATTAAATTACTTACACTACCAAAGTAAATAGAGCTACTCAACCTTATGTAACGCTTTTCAAAGATTAATTGTCCAATCCTCCCAACAACTCTGAAGTAAGCAAGTATTTTCTCCATTTTGTAGATGAGGACATTGAGGCTGGGGACTGGGAATCTTGGCCAAGCTCACGGAGGGGGTCAGCATCATAGACAAGATTAGAATGCAGGTGTTCTTGGCTCCTAGTCCCATGCTCAGATCATGAATCCCACACATTTTGCCAGTACTAAACTCACTGAGTATGGCAAGAAAAAGGAGAAGATTCCCTGCTTTTTCCAGCAAGAGGAACAGGGAAGGAAGAGAGTACTTCCATCTCAGCGAGCTCCCCTGACAGCCCATGATTGAAGCTCATTTGATGACATTATTAAATGATTCAGTGCATTTTCTGCCTTTTAAAGTGCTTAATATATGTGCCACTGTGATTCATTATTATCTAATAAAAGATTATCTGACTTGCTTTCATGTTTCTTCCAATTACAAATTGAAATGGTTCCCACTATGACCTTGCAGCTGCTACATTTTCTAAAATTAGCCATAATAATGCATTTTACTAAAATAATTATCTAAACTGAGAATATTGAGTAGTAGAACTGCTTCACGTGCTGCTAATTATCTTTTATTATGTCATCTTTATATGCAAATAAAGGAATATTGTGATTATTTTAAGTACTGTTTTCATTAGCTAATATTCTCGTTAGCATAGCAAAGGTTTGCCTCGTTCCATGGCAGTAAAAGTCCTTGGGGACCTCACTGCTTATGGGCTGCAGGATTTTTAATTTCAGATTGATGAAATACAGTTAATCTAAATTAAGCTTGCGTTGACAAATGGGAAAAATGCAACAGGACTGTACATTCTCCTAACATAAGAGATTTGAACTAATTAAAACACGAGGCACAGGAGCAATTACCAGCAGTTTGCCTTCTATCTCCATCTTATTTCACTTATGTTTTTTGCATTGACTATAATTTAATGATTAATGTTGATTATTACAGCAGAAATCTTTGTGTAGTGCCTTGGCAGGGTGAGGCTTTGTTATACAAATTACTTAAAGCCACATTAATAATTAATTATGATATTATTTTTGGTAGTCACTGTATCACTACAAGTGTGCACAGCACTGTACAAATATTAGCAAACAGCTACATTTAGTGGCAGTTAAGGGTGCATCAGGACACACTCCAACCACCAAAACCCTTAAAAGCATGGAAATAAGAAGCCAAGGGGAAAGTGCACATTTATTTCCGTGTTGCGTGTAACACCGTGGATAGAACACTCCAGTGCTCCCTTAGGCCTTCACCCAAATGCAGTATGTACCCCTTCACTAAACTTGCTCTATAATGCAAAATCTTCATATGCTTTTATAGCAATTGTGTTGCTAACCCTTTTGTCCTTAATGGTTAGCCAAGTTTTCGGGTTTTGCAGGTTACTTCTGTTAGGAGGGGAAATTGATGATGGAGTCAGGTATTACTTTGATTTGAGGGCCGGCTCCAGGGGTTTTCCCACCCCAAGCAGCCAAAAAAAAAAAAAGCCGCGATCGCGATCTGCAGCAATTCAGCAGGAGGTCCTTCGCTCTGAGCGGGAGTGAGGGACCCTCCGCCGAATACCTGAAAGTGCTGCCCCACTCCACAGTGGCCGCCCCAAGCACCTGCTTGATAAGCTGGTGCCTGGAGCCAGCCCTGTTTGATGCAATCCTGTTTATTTACAAAGAATGTACAAAGGCCTGTTTCCTGAATAAAGTAGGGAATCAAACAGCAGGAGTCAGTTTCTTTGCTCACAGTTCCAAGCCTTTCTCAGGCAGTACTCTACCCAAAAGCTCTCTCTCAACTTTTTCTGAGGGTCACACTACAAAGGGTTCTCTCTGTCATATTTCCATGCTGCCTTTTCTTTGTGCTTCTGTGATGTGTCTGCTGCTGCTCTCTCTTTCTTTCACACACACAGTTGCAATCAGATGAATCACTCACTCCTGCATTTGTTGTCAGCCTCTCAGGAAACCCCTTAGACCAGTGGTCCCCAACCTTTTTGGCTGGCAGGTGCCAACCGAAGTACCACTGCAGCAGTGGAGCACTCACTGAAATGCCGTGGCATTTCAGCGGTGACGCCTCTTGCTGATGCTGCTTGCCATCAACAAGTGAAGTCATCGAGAGTCGTCCCCGCCAAAATTTGGGAGCGCACCTCTCAATGACGTCACTTGTCGATGGCAAGCAGCATCAGCGAGAGGCATCCCTGACGAAATTCGGGGGCACAGCCTCTCGATGACATCACTTGTCGACGGCAAGCGTCGTCATCGAGAGGCGTCCCCGCTGAAATGCCGCTGAAAGTCGGCAGCGTGAAAGAGCATAAGCATTGTTCTGTAAAATGTATCTTTTTAAATACTTCTCTCTCTTTTTTCCCTCTCTCATGCAGCTGCAAATTTTTCAAGCCTCCCTACTCCATCCCAAAGGCTATCTCAGATAAGGCGGTGGAAAAAAAAGACGCGAGACGAAATGTTCTTGGAAATCATGGAAGTGACCTGCAATGAAAGAGCTCATCTGAATGAGTGGAAGGATGTGGTATCAAATTACAGGAAAGATGTCAGTGAACATGAGGACAGGAGGGACACTCGAGATGAGAGGTGGCGGCAGGAAGATCAGAGGAGGCATGACGCAATGCTGGGGCTGCTGTGTGATCAAACTGACATGCTCTGGCATCTGGTGGAGCGTCAGGAACAGCAGCAGGATCACAGAGTGCCGCTGCAGCCCCTGTATAACCACCCTCCCCCCTCACCATGTTCCATATCCTCCTCAACCAGATGTGTAAGAATGCGTGGGGGAGGCTCCATGCACCCGCCCACTTCACCCCCGTGGACAGCCCAACCAAAAGGCTGTCATTATTTTGAAATTTTTTTTAGTGACCTTTTCTTTCCCTCCTATCCTCCTTCCAAACCACACCCAGGCTATTTTGTCAGTTCTCTCCCTCTTTTTATAATGAATTAATAAAGAATACATTATTTTTAAACGATAGTGACTTTATTTCCTTAAGCAAGCTGTAATCGAAGGGGAAGGGTGGGTTGCTTACAGAGAATGAGTCAATCAAGGTTGGGGGTTCATCAAGGGGAAACAAACACAGCAGTCACACCGTACCATGGCCCGTGATGAAACTCATTTTCAAAGCTTCTCTGATGCACACCGCTTCCTGGTGTGCTATTTTGATCGCCCTGCTGTCTGGCTGCGTGTAATCAGCGGTCAGGTGATTTGCCTCAGCCTCCCACCCCGCCATAAACCTCTCCCCCTTACTCTCACAGAGATTGTGGAGCACACAGCAAGCAGCAATAACAAAGGGGACATTGGTTTGGCTGAGGTCTGAGTGAGTCAGTAATGTGCGCCAGCACACCTTTAAACAGCCAAATGCACATTCTACCACCATTCTGCACTTGCTCAGCCTGTAGTTGAACAACTCCTGACTACTGTCCAGGCTACCTGTGTATGGCTTCATGAGCCAAGGCATCAAGGGGTAGGCTGGGTCCCCCAGGATAACTACAGGCATTTCAACATCCCCAACTGTTATTTTCTGATCTGGGAAGTAATCCCTTGCTGCAGCTGTTTAAACAGAGTAGTGTTCCTGAAGACGCGAACGTCATGAACCCTTCCCGGCCATCCCATGTGGATGTTGGTGAAACGTTCCTTGTGATCCACCAGTGCTTGCAGCACCATTGAAGTACTCTTTGCGGTTTATGTACTGGGTGCCCTGGTGCTCCGGTGCCAAGATAGGGATATGGGTTCCAACTATCGCCCCACCACAGTTAGGGAATCCCATTGCAGCAAAATCATCCACTATGACCTGCACATTTCCCGGAGTCACTACCTTTCGTAGCAGCAGCTTAATGATTGCTTTGACTACTTGCATCACAGCAGCCACCACAGTAGATTTTCCCACTCCAAATTGATTCCCGACTGACCGGTAGCTGCCTGGCATTGCAAGCTTTCAGAGAGCTATTGCCACTCACTTCTCAACTGTGAGGGCTGCTCTCATCTTGGTATTCTGGCGTTTCAGGGCAGGGGAAAACAAGTCACAAAGTTCCATGAAAGTGCCCTTACGCATGCGAAAGTTTCGCAGCCACTGAGAATCATCCCAAAGCTGCAAAACTATGCAGTCTCACAGTCTGTCTGTGCTTGTTTCCCGGGCCGTAATTAGGTGTTCAATGGCTAGAACCTGCCCCATTACCAGCAGGATCTCCAAAGGGCAGGGGCCTGCGGTTTGAGAGAATTCTGTGTTCATGTTCTCATCACTCTCATCGCCGCACTGCTGTAGCCGCCTCCTCCTCGCCTGGTTTTGCAGGTCCTGGCTCAGCATAGACTGCATGATAATGCACGAGGTGTTTACAACGTCCATGACTGCTGTCTTGAGCTCAGCAGGGTCCACGCTTGCTGTGGAATGGCGTCTGCACAGTTCAACCAGGAAAAAAGGCGCAAAACGGTTGTCTGCTGCTTTCACGGAGGGAGGGGTGAGGCTGTACCCAGAACCACCCACAACAATGTTTTTTGCCCCATCAGGCACTGGGATTTCAACCTAGAATTTCAAGGGGCGGGGGAGACTGCAGGAACTATGGGATAGCTATGGGATAGCTACCCACAGTGCAACGCTCCGCAAATCGACGCTAGCCTCGGTACATGGACGCACACCACCGAATTAATGTGCTTAGTGTGGCCGCGTGCACTTGACTTTATACAATCTGTTTTAAAAAACCAGTTTCTGTAAAATCAGAATAATCCCGTAGCATAGACATACCCTCAGCAACTGTAATGGTAAACCAAACAGGCTAAACAAGATACAAAGATGTCCTATGGTCTCAGTAGTTGTAGTAGAAGTAATTCAGAAAACCTCTGGCCATTTTGAACTGGTGTTGACTATGACCCAAAACATACAACCTTTTAAAAGTCCAGCAAAGTCCACGTGAATATGTGTCCAAGGAGTCTGAGGCTACAACCACAGGCATAGACAAGATGGGCCAGGATCATTCTGAATTTGCTGACACATAGTACAGCACTTTGCCTTCCTCTCAATCTCTTTGTTGATCCCTGGCCAACAGATAAGACGGCAGGCTGTGACCTTCATCCATACAATACCAAAATGACCTTTGTGAACAGTTTCCAAAACCTGAGA
This sequence comes from Gopherus flavomarginatus, assembly GCF_025201925.1. NCBI lineage: Eukaryota > Metazoa > Chordata > Testudines > Testudinidae > Gopherus > Gopherus flavomarginatus. The sequence continues at coordinate 22,145,345 of NC_066627.1, forward strand.
TTCCAAAAACATTTCAACATTTGACCACTTGCATTACCCTTAAATTGCAACATGATTCAGAGATTACTCACATTGACGTGACACAAATTGTGTAAATGGAGAGTTCTTTTGATACAGCATTGTGCTTTGTTGTGCCATTCCCTTCACAAGCGAAGGCACATCATCCTTAGTAGTTCCTCTCTTTATGTCTGTGCTAGTGATTGGCCACCTGTCCATCAAACTGAGAAAATATTTCATCTGAACTTTCTTTGGGTTGGGAGCTTGGGCCTGGCAGGTGCAACAACCTATCTGCATTACCAGGCTGCATCCCTTCGCAGATTTAAATAATAAAGGAATGAGCTGAAAGCAGCAATGCCAATCATTGCATACAAGCAGCAGCTAATGATGGAATTCCATGTTTTGGTCCAAAGTTGAAATGAATGGGTGATGATCCATCAGCAAGGTAAAATGTCTGCCATACTGGTAGGTATGGAACTTCTGAATTCTGAAGATAATGCTGAGAGCTTCTCAGCACGGGTGGTGGGTGAACCACTGGCTAAGGGAGGCTAGCCGCTGGCCTGGCCCACACCTTCTGCCTGATGACCCACCCCTCCCCCCAGCCCAGACCTCACCGCCCCCCCAGCCACCAGCCCCTCCCAGCATCAGAGCACCAGGTGGTGCATGGCCTGCCCGAAAACCCAGAGCAATGGGTGGAAGCCCTGAGCCCAGGCAGGCACCTCCTGTGGGGCCAAAACCCTGAGCTCCAGCAGGCAGCTCCCATGGAGCTGAAGCCTTGAGCTCTGGCAGGCATGCCCCAGCTCTTGAACTTCTGAAGATTGTCATATGTGGCTCAGAGGGTCAGTAAATTTGGCCGCCCTGTTGTATACTGATGTGGCTCAGGGTGAATTAATAAATTGTTGATTGGTTAAGAATACCCAAGTGTCCTGATTTAAGAAATACTGATCAAACCAAAAGCTGACCTAAAGGAACCCAGTGAGCTAACACTTCCTGGGCTCAGTAAAAAGGAGCTCTCCTATTACAGTGACTCTCAACATTTCCAGACCACTGTACCCCTTTCAGGAGTCGGATTTGTACCCTCAAGTTTCACCTCAATTAGAAACGACTTGCCTACAAAATCAGACATAAAAGCGTCACAGCACACTAGTACTGATAAATTGCTTTCTCATTTTTACCATATAATTATAAACTAAATCAATTGGCATATAGATATTGTACATACATTGCAGTGTATAGTATATGGAGCAGTATAAACAAGTCATTGTCTGTATGAAATTTGGGTGCACTGACTTCGTTAGTGCTTTTTCTGTAGCCTGTTGTAAAACTAGGCTAATATCTAGATGAGTTAATGTACCCTTTGGAAGACCTTTGCGTGCCCCAAGGGTACACATACCCCTTGCTGAGAACCCCTGTTCTATTAGATTCCATTCTAATATTCGCTATAACACTTATCCAATTGGTAAAACTAATTTGATAGTTTCAGCTTTAAAATCTAACTGGCATCTCAGCAAATTCATAAAACTTCCCCACCTTTGACACATACACAGAAGAGTTTCAGAGAGAGCATGTCCAGGGCAGCTCAGCCATGGGGAAAATAGCTCTGACCTAGGGCCATGGAGAATGTCAGAGAAGTGATGGGAAGAAATAAAGGGGCAGCGGAGGACACCTGTCCAGTGTGATACAAGGCCGAAGGGAGGAGTCCTGCGCCCAGTTCAGTACCTGCGGAAGAAGGGAGAGGGCCATACCTTATGACCTAAGAATTTTGCATTTATTTCTTCAATTTTTTTTGAAAAACTCCCCTTCCTTTCTGAATTAGCTCAATGTCAGTGGAATTTATTAGAAGTCAGCAGTATATTGGACACAGTTTAACAAGTGATTTAATTTTCAGTTCATCTGTATTCCAAAGTCATTGCACACAGGTCTGGGAGCCCAGGAACAGCTGCAGCTCTCTCTTGGAGGAAGCCAGCCCTGCAGCAGAGTGCGTCCATACCCGCGTCAGTTCACACAACAGCTGCCTTGCGGGTATTTCAGTGCAAAGGTAGACGGAGCCTAAAGCTTTAGGACCTGGGGTCAGATCCTGCCCTTTGTTAGGCCTGACACAAAGCAGCCCTAAATGCTACAGATCCACCCATACAGCCCCACTGCCATCCACACTCTGCAGCCAGCACAGAGAGTGCAGATGAAGCATCCCTGCACCCTGAGCTGCTGAAACAGTCCCTTGGGACTGTGGGCAGCTAGCACAAGCTAGGGGAGCCTTCAAGCTGTATTACCTCATGCTGTGGGCTGGCTTGGCACAAAGCAGCCCCAAGGTCAGGAGAAGGCTCAGAGGGAGGTTAAAGCCACCTTTGCAGCTCTTCATGTATACTGCTCTGAGAGTTGCTGAGAATCTGGCCCCTGATCTTGTCTGCCACTCCCAAATTATTGTGGTTTTGTCTCTAAGAAATGTGCTCAAACATTTAAAGGGACAGGACGTATCCTGACATCTTGGCATATCTGTTTCTCTGCCCATCTCTTCAGTCTGACTCTAGGCTGACTCCTTCATTAGCAATTAATATCCTGAGATTGTCAATTCAGCTGCAGGTGGATCCAGGGGAGCAATCCTCTCTAACTGCACACTTGTCTCCACTTCTTTCTCTGCAGATGGCCCTTCCGAAGCATCTGCAGCTCTCGGGGCCTGGCAGGCAGGGGCTGAAGATAACCCCATTACTGGTGTAACCCTTCCGCCAGATGGAGCTGGCAGCAACCAGGGCTGGGTTCAATATCTGGGGGTTCCTTTTCAACAATACAACACAGAACTGGCTTGAGTCCCAACCCAGTAACCTGGGGAAATTACACACCACTCCTGGGTGCCTCAGAGACAATACTTCCCCACTCGCAAGCACAGAGTCTGAGGGTAGAAAATAAACTTTTAATGAAAGGAGGGAAGTCACCTGATGTTAGGGAAAATGCACAAGCAGGATTCATAATCATAAAACTGTGAGCAGGACGCCCACCCCAGAGTGCACGGGCAATGCCTTTCCCCTCATGTTCTTGAGTTCTACAATCAAAAGTTCTGTTTCTATGTCCCTCTCTGCTCCCTCACCACACCCCACTCACAGTGGTTGTCCTTAGTCAGTGAGGATCCAGGGTTCAGAAGCGCATGTGTGTGAGTTCACCTCCCACCCATGAAAGAAGGCACCTTGCTTGCTCTGCCATCTGAGCACTTGCTTTGGCTGACCACCCGCCAGCTGCTGCTCCTCACTGCCTGGCCATCCCGCCAGCCACTGCTCTTCACCGCCTGGCCACCCAGCCAGCCATGGTTCCTCATTATCTCACCAGCCACTCATTTGCCAGCCACCTTCTGCTGCCCCCTGCCTCTCTGCTGTGACCACTGCACATCAGTCTCTTAGTAATTTTCAGCTCTTTGCAGGCTAGGCAGAAATACTGCCCCAGTTCAAGTGATGTCAGCTCTCTGTGATTTTTAGCTCTTTGCAGGCTGTGCAGAAATAGTGTCCCATCTTAAGAGACTTCAGCTCTGCTTGAGCATTTAAAATAACAAAGAGGGTCCTAATGAAGCCTATTTAGCTCTTTCTTTGAACAATAAGAAGGAACAGGTTAAACCAGCCCAGGGACCTCTATAAAGAGTCTTCAACTCGTGGCTAGGATACCTATCCCCACCCAACTCCTGCTTTCACATGGCTCTGGCATTCAAGGCTCTGGCTTAACGAGGTCCTTACAGCTGAGGGTGACCCCCTCTTTTGGGATAGGTTAAGCATAGTTCTACTTCCCTTCATTCATACAATAATGACAACACTTTAATAACAGCATTTCACTACCCCTGCATTCAGGACTAAAGTGATTTGCAACCCCACACCTGCCGAAGTTGTTTACTTTGAGCAACACGACTATCTGCTGGATATCTAAACAGAATAGGTGTGTTCATGTAACTACAGTTTGCTCCTGAAGTCTCTTCCCCTCCCAGCTGGCTGTCAGGGGAGAATTCATTCAGTTCATTCAGACCCTGCTTACACTGGCCTGAGTGACAGAGAGGATAGCAGTGTTGTAACCTTAAGTACTGTAGCTTTTGCTACTGCCAAGCTGTTCTGTCAGCCATGTATATTAGCCAATGATTCAGTTGAATTTGAAGGCTTGTGGTTTATTGAAAGTCATTCATGAAACAGAGATCCTTTTTTATGAAGTATTTTGCATCTTCACACCATACTGGATGGAACTCCTCCTTATCCCGGTATTCTATACACCAATGTCTCATTTAGTAGGAAATAAAATTGCTTCTGGTTGCTCAAGCCATAAAATACATTCAGTCACTTTTGCTGTGCTCTCAGGACCAGTTTGTCCAATGAGCTCTCGCTGCAGTTTGTTTACACTGTTACCACAATTGTACTTGCAAACCAGCTAGCTGCACAGGCTAATGTTTAATTAGATGTATTTACATATGCAGTTACCTAATTTGCACGCACATGGTCAGGAACTGTGCATGCAAGTTAGGCACACAATTGTATCACATTTGGGGACAGTGACGTGCTTACACAGCTACTGACAAATACTATCACAAGGGGGCTCAGCATGGAGATTGTGAACAAGTGCCAGCGGCTCTGCATCAACCGGCCCTTCCCAAATGGCTAGGTAGGAGGGTCCCTGTATGGAGAAGGTGCATAGATTCTCAGATCATAAGGCTAGAAAGAACCATTATGACCATCTAGTCTGACCACTTGTATAACCCAGGTCAAAGAACATCACTCCTGTACCAAGATCACAACTAAATAGACTGTGCTTCTCTAGTCTCCCATTGCAAGCGAGGCATTTGGGATCTCACATCATTCTGGCAGCTCTTTCCCATGATTTGTTAAAAATCTAGGCTAATGGTTTTAAGAGCTCCTGCTCTGTTATACTACCAGTTACATTACCAGCTACTGTCTTAACTCCAAGTATGTTTATTCTGCTATTTAATCTGGGAAGAACTACTGTCTCTCCATAGTTTAAAGAAATAAAAAGTATGTATATCATCTATACCCTGATTTGATTGTGCACTTTGCACACACTTTGCTTGGCCCTGCATACCCTGAAATGCTGTCTAAGGGCCATATCTGCCCAGTAGCTGAGCACCTCGCTGTATTTATCCTCCCCGCTCCCCACACAGGAGACAAGGCATGTAACTGATGGGGTGCTGAGGCCACAAGCAGGGAAATGAAGAACACTGTCTCCAGGGGAAGCTCTTGGAAAAACGTGGGCTGGTGAAATGTACCTGCCCACACTGGAATTTGGTCAGCAGAGTGAGGTTAATGGTTCTGTTCCTGTATATTGGACCACAAGCACTTCACGGCACATAGACGCTTAGGGCTGAGGCTTTACACCTATCTCACTGCAGCACTGTGCCCCGATCACCAATTAGTTCAATTCTGACTCAAAGGGAAGAGTGCCCCCTCTTGGTCAGCCTCCCTCCAGGGTCCTCTCTTTTCCCTGGAGATTTCCCATCCAAGCAATGCTCAGACCAGCCCAACATGGTGTGTAACTGCCACCAAGCTGTCTAGCCCAGGTGCCCCACAGATGCACTGCTAGGTTCAGGAGTGTCAGCATTGATGCCTGTGGGTTCTGGCCCACTTGGCTTCCATATTTTATTCCCCAGCTCTGCTTTGTTTTATCCTTTGTTGCCATGCTAAACATGGCTGGAGTTGTAGCTGCCTGTCAGTACAAACTAGTGGAGCCAGGGCTTCCTTTCTAATTGCATCACTAGCCTGGCTCTGAGCAGGAAGAGGGAAGGCTGAGCTGAGGGGGGTTAAATGCCTTTTTTCTTTCAAAAGCAGTTTAACCTGAGCCATGTGTCAGCTCCCAAGGCTGGTGTGACAGTACCTCCCATTAGGCTTTATGGAAATATGCTTAGAATGTGTTTTATGCTACATAGGCCATGTAACATATCTCAAAGATTATGATCTACTGAATGTATTAATCCTATTTTTAGGCATGTATCGTTAGCTGAAGTTATGAATGTTGGCTGTGTAAGCCGAGTCAGGATGAGCTCTACCCTGACATCTGGTGGTGAATTATGGGAAGTGTGGAAAGAATTTCAGGAAGTGTGAAATCTTGGGTATTTCCATGGGCACAACCAGCATAGCCCACGGCAGCCTGGGATGGTTATTTTGACAGCTCTGGGATCCCCAATTTCTTTGTTATTGGGGCAGGATAAATAAAGTGTTGCCACCTGATTCTATGAATGAGGAACTATGAGACTGCTTTATGACAGAGCTATCTCAATGTAAATTAAGTGACACTTGCTAGACAAGGGACATGGGTTCCAAAACCCAGTGAATTGAGAGAGATTGGGGACTGGTGTGTGTGCTGTTTTTGAGGACCTAGAATGCCAATTGCACATCCTTTTTTCTGCACTGTTAAAGAGTAGAACTAATTTTGATTCCATGAGGAGTTTATCTAGACAATGCTGAGCTGAATTCATGTTGGGCCAATGGTGCACCAGCACCAGGGCTCCCCTACTAAGAGCTGAAATCACTGAGTGCTGTGTTAACTAGGCGGAGAGCCTGAAGACCTATCATTAAGTGGTTGGCAGAGTGGAGCAGTTTGCAGCATGTTGGAGCAGTCCATGGAACAATGAGCAGAGTGAAGCAGTTTGTGGGGATGGCTGGAGGAGCGGCACAGCTGGTGTAGTGGAGCTGATCGTGGTGAAGGCTGCAGAAGAACTCTATGGAGAGGTGGAGCAGTTGGCTCTGGCCCATGTAAGGTGCCCCTTAACACCCTGTGTGGACTCCCTCCCCCCATTTCCACCCAGACTGGGGGGGTAAAACTCTGCAGATAAACTTTTGAATTCTGGGGTGGCACTGACCAGAGACTTTCAGGTTTTTGGACTTTGGGGTGATTGGGCTTAAGACCCTAAGGGGGAAAGGACAGTGCCAAACGTACTTGGAGGTGAGTTTTTGCTTATGGTTTGTGTTATTATCCTGTTTGTGGTGTTTCTCCAATGGGATACCGCATTAATTCCTTCCTTTATTAAAAGGATTTTGCTACACTCAGACTCCGTGCTTGCGAGAGGGGAAGTATTGCCTCCTAGAGGCGCCCAGGGGGGTGTGGTATGTGAGTGTCCCAGGTCACTGGGTGGGGGCTCGAGCCGGTTATGCATTGTGTTATTGAAACAGAACCTCTGGGTACTGAACCCAGCCCTTGTTGCTGCCAACTCAGAGGGGCAGAAGGGTTACACCTGCATGGACATGTGACTTACCCAGGGAACTCCTGAACTCCATCGTGGAGCTGGACTTTGCATAGGGAGGAGGAGAGGGTCTCCACCCACAAGAGAGAGTCTATTTAAAGCCCTGGAGCCCCCTCCATTTTGTCTTCAGCTGGCTAAAGAGAAAGCATCTCCACCACCCAGGATACTTGGAAGAAACTGGAAGAAAGGGCAGTGACTGCAAGGGGTGTGAGCAATTGCTGGACCCAGGCTAAAAGGAGATTAGTCTATTAAAGGGAACATTCTGGAACTGTTGAGGATCTTCTCTGTATCCAGTTTGATTAGACATAGATTTGTGCATTTTATTTTATTTTGCTTGGTGACTTACTTTGTTCAGTGTTATAGAAGGCAAACAATTTATGAGCTTACCCTGCATAAGCTTTATACCTGGTAAAATGAATTTTTGGGTTTAGATCCCATTGGGAGTTGGGCATCTGAGTGTTAAAGACGGGAACACTTCTCTTACCTGCTTTCAGGTAAACCTGCAGCTTTAGGGCAAGTAATTCAGACCCTGGGTCTTTGTTGGAGCAGACAGGTGTGTCTGGCTCAGCAAGACAAGGTGCTGGAGTCCTGAGCTGGCAGGGAAAGTAGTCTTAGCACAGTGGGTGGCAGATCCCAAAGGGGTTTCTGTGATCCAGCCCATCACAGCTGGGTTCCCAGACACAGGGAGGCCTGGCTGCCAGACCCAGGGGGTCTCAGGTGCAAACAAATGGTTGTAGGGCTTTAGAAAAAGCCAGTTTCTTTCTCCCTGTGTCTTGGTTTGTCTCCCCAGAGGGTCTCTGAGCAGAACTGCAGGCTGCACATTGCAAAGGAGTGAGATCATGTGTGATTTCCCTTCTGCCTTCACCCAAATCCTGCATGCCCCAGGAGACGGTGCACTCCTGCTCCTCACACGTGCCCAGCAGCTGGGGATCCAGAAAAGGGAACTCCACATCCACTTGTGCACAGGAAGGGCTGAAGTGAGGGTGGCCTTCTGAGAGCAAGGCCAGAATATTTGTGTGCAGATGCATTATCCTCACCACACAGGGTGAGGATCAGCAGGCTGTGTCCAATACTAGCCTCCACCCAGGGCCAGTGCAACCACTTAGGGGTGCTGGGATTTGGGGGGCACCCTTTTCTTCGGCAGTGACCGCAGCAGCTGGATCTTCGGCCGCCCCAGTTGCCACCGGCATTTTAGGTGGAGGGAGCTGGGGCAGGGGAGCGCAGGGAGGGCTACCTGCAGCAAGGAAGGGGGAACAGTGCACGGGGGAACGCCCCGCCACAGCTCACCCCTGCTCTGTCTCCTCCCTAAGCACACTGTGGCTGCTTCACGCCTCCTGTGCTGATTGGCGTCGCAAGCCTGGGAGGCAGGAGAAGTGAAGCAGCCATGGCATGCACCAGCCATGGCATGCACCAGCTTTGCTTTAGGGCTCTCCTGCTCTTCCCAACAGAGTAAGGAAGTCTCTCTCTCAGCTCTGCAGCTGTACTAGCACATTTCCAAGTGCACAGTTATTTTGGCAGGCTGTATATACAGATTCCCATACTCACTAGCAGTAGCTTCCACGATGTTTCAAAAGTGAATATTTTAAAGTTTAAACATACAGCCAGGACCCTGATTCTTTGTCATGAAAGAGCCTATGACACCACCTTAAATTCCCTCAGCAGTTTCCTCAGGATACAGGACTCTTCATTTCCTGTTCTGCTGGGCAGTGAGTGATGCTGGGAAACAGCTGCTGTTTTCCACCCCAGGGCTGGCTGAATTTAATGGTGGTTGTAATGATCTTCATCTACAATGAATATATAGGAACTCCAGGGGGCTCTTGCACTGTGGAGCAAATAGTGCTGCACACATACAGTGTCTGTGGAGTGTTAACGCTAACATACTTTCTAGAGAGAGAGATTCCCTCTCTGTGCACATGAGGCATGTATCTCCCCCGCACACCTATGGTCCTTGTGGTACTCTCACCCTGAGGTATTTAGCACAGCTCAAAGCAGCTGCTGGCTGGCTCCTCCTTGCTGCATTCCTCTTGCCTGTGTGGTCTCACTTTCCTCCTGAGAGAAGTCAGATTAAGGCTTTGCATCTCACCTAGCTGTTGATTTCCAACAAGACATTCTGAGTAGCAATTCCTACCCAAGTGCTGTGCCCTGCAGGCACCTAGAGGACAGATGCTTCTGTTTTTTTATAAAGCTTTTCCTCCTCCAGGTGTGGGAAGGGAACTGCTGATTGATGGGAGACTCATCCAGTGCCCTCCTAAAGCTTTTTCTATTATATCCTGGGGGCAGGCTGCAGCTGTGGCTGTTTTGACAGCTCTTCCACCATGGATCCTGACTGAAGGGCATTTAGGGGTATATCTCAGACCTGTCTCCTTACAGTCATTCCCTTTTAAGCGGCAGTAACGTTGGGATAACCTGAGTCAAATGGCACATGCCCAAGCCATTTTTCTGCACACCTGTATCAGGACTCAGACAGGGCTGGGTAGCTCCCAGGATCGTTAAAGACTTTCACTTGGATCTGAATCCAATATGTGCTGGTAGTGATTAGAACTTATAACCATGGGTGGCTCAGGTGTCCACAGCACAATGAACTCCACCAGTATTATCAACCTTGCCTACACTTGCTGTAGGAGGACAGGCTGAAGGTCATTCATGGCAGAGAGGTGCAAGCATCAAAGCCCATCTCTGTTCTAGCTGCTGCTGAAGTGGTTAAAGACAAGCATTTGAGAGAGTCTGGGGTCTTTGTACTCATGTTGGGTAATACAGCAACTAAAGGGGGCAGGGCTTAGTCTCTGTTGAGCAGAAAGGCTGCTCGCACCTTGCACCCCATTAAGCTGGTAGATCTTGTCCAGCCATGCTGATGAGAATAAGCAAAGGGGTATAAAATGGCAGGCCCAGCAGCTTTGGAAGATGTTCTTCAAAAGGGGTCAAACAAACATGTGGACAAGGGGTGATCCAGTGGACATGGTGTACTTAGATTTCCAGAAAGTCTTTGAAAAGGTCCCTCACCAAAGGCTCTTACGTAAATTAAGCTGTCATGGGATAAGAGGGAAGATCCTTTCATGGATTGAGAACTGGTTAAAAAAAGACAGGGAACAAAGAGTAGGAATAAATGGTAAAACTTTCAGAATGGAGATGGTAACTAGTGGTGTTCCCCAAAGGTCAGTCCTAGGACCAATCCTATTCAACTTGTTCATAAATGATCTGGAAAGAGGAGTAAACAGTGAGCTGGCAAAGTTTGCAGTTGATACTAAACTGCTCAAGATAGTTAAGACCAAAGCAGACACTGAAGAACTTCATAAAGATCTCACAAAACTAAGTGATTGGGCAACAAAATGGCAAATGAAATTTAGAGTGGATAAATGTGAAATAATGCACATTGGAAAAAATATGATGAGGATTAATTTAGCTACAACTAATCAAGAAAGACCTTGGAGTCATCGTGGATACTTCTCTGAAGATGTCCATGCAGTGTGCAGCGGCAGCCAAAAAATCAAACAGGCTGTTAGGAATCATCAAAAAGGGATAAAGAATAAGACAGAGAATATCTTATTGCTCTTATATAAATCCATGATACGCCCACATCTTGAATACTGTGTACAGATGTGATCTCATCTCAAAAAAAGATATTCTAGCACTAGAAAAGGTTCAGAAAAGGGCAACTAAAATGATTAGGGGTTTGGAACGGGTCCTGTATGAGGACAGATTAAAGAGGCTAGGTCTTTTCAGCTTGGAAAAGAGGAGACTGAGGTGGGATATGATAGAGATATATACAATCATGAGTGGTGTGGAGAAGGTGAATAAGGAAAAAAGTTATTTACTTGTTCTTATAAAAGAATAACTAGAGGCCACCAAATGAAATTAGTGGGCGGTGGATTTAAAACAAATAAAATGAAGTTCTTCACACAGTGCACTGTCAACCTGTGGAACTCCTTGCCTGAGGAGTTTGTGAAGGTTAGGACTATAACAGGGTGTTTAAAAGAGAACTAGATAAATTCATGGAGGTTAAGTCCATTAATGGCTATTAGCCAGGATGGGTAAGGAATGGTGTCCCTAGCCTCTGTTTGTCAGAGGGTGGAGATGGATGGCAGGAGAGAGAGATCACTTGATCATTACCTGTTATGTTCACTCCCTCTGGGGCACCTGGCATTGGCCAATGTCCACAGATAGGATACTGGGCTAGATGACCTTTGGTCTGACCCAGTCTGGCCAGTCTTATGTTCCACTGCTCTGAGGCAGTGCCCCAGCTGTGCTTCCCCCGAAGCTGTGCAGCTATGCCTGCTCTTTCCCCAGCTTAGGTGTCTTTTGCACCATCTAGCCCTTATCCCTCTGGGACAAAGTCTACAATTGACTCTGACCTCACTTTCCTACCAATGCATAGGAAAGATAGGAGGTATGGTAAGAGGCCATGCCAGCTTAACCAGGAGATCTTCAGTGACCTGAAACTTGGGAAAAAAGTTGTACAAAAAGTGGAAACTAGCTCAAATTACAAAGGATGAGTATTTAAAAAAAAACAAAACAGCATGTAGGGACAAAATTAGAAAGGACACAGCACAAAATAAGGTTAAACTAGCTAGGGATATAAAGGGCAAGAAAGCATTTTTACAACTACACAAGAAGCAAGGGGAAGACCAAGGACAGGGTAGACCCATTGCTCAATGAAGAAGGAAAGACAACAACAGAAAATGCAGTAATGGCCAAAGTGTTAAATGCCTTTTTTGTTTCAGTTTTCACCAAAAAAGTTGCAGTGTTTGGATGACTAACTTAGTCAACATCAATGTAGACAGGGTAGGATATGAGGCTAAAGTCTACACTTATGATGGCAACACCCATGTTGCTCAGTGGTGCGAAAAACCACCACCCTGAGCAACTCAAGTTCTGCCGGCATAAGTGCTCATGTGCACAGTGCTGTGTCAGCAGGAGAGCTTCTCCCAATGACATGCTACCACCGCTCATTTAGGTGGTTTTATTAGGTCGACAGGAGAGCTCTCTCCCATCGACATAGACCGACTACATGAGCAATTTTACAGCAGTACAGCTGTAAGCTTGCTAGTGTAGACACGGCCTTAGAAAAGTTAAATGTCTTCAAGTCAGGAGGGTCTGATTAAATACATCCTAAAATACTTAAGATCTGAGCAATTAGCGATTATCTTTGAGAACTCATGAAGGACGAGAGAGATACCAGAGGACTGGAAACGGGCAAATTTAGAACTTAGCTATAAAAAGGGAATAAGGACAACCCAGGGAATTATAAACTAGTCAGCTTAACTTCAGTACCTGGAAAGATAATGGGCCAAATCATCAATTTGCAAGCACCTAGAAGAAAATAAGGAGCAGTCAACATGGATTTGTCAAGAACAAATCATGTCAAACCAACCTAATGTTCTTCTTTGACAGGGTAAGAAGCCTTGTGGATAGGGAGGAAAGTAGATGCGATATATCGGACCTTCTCAAACAAACTAGAGAAATACAGCCTAGATGAACCTGCTAGAAGGTGGGTGCACAACTGGCTGGAAAACAGTACTCAGAGTAGTTATCAATGGTCCACAATCGAGCTAAGTGTATATTGAGTGGCATTCTGCAGCCATCTGTCCTGGGTCCAGTTCTATTCAATATCTTCATAAATGATTTGGGTAATGGCATAGACAGTATGTGTTATCAAGTTTGTGGATGATACCAAGCTGGGAGGGGTTGCAAGTGCTTTGAAGGACAGGATTAGAATTCAAAATGATCTTGACAGACTGGAGGAATGGTCTGAATTAAATAGAATGAAAGTCAATAAGGACAAATGCAAAGTACAACATGTAAGAAGGAATAATCAACTGGAAAAATACAAAATGGAAAATGACTGCCTAGAAAGAAGCACCGTGGAAAGGGAGCTGGGGGTTATAGTGGATCACAGACTAAATGAGTCAATCTAATACTATTGCAAAAAAGTGATCATTCTGGGTTGTATTAGTAGGACTGTTGTAAGCAAGACATAAGTAGTAATTCTTCTGCTCTACTCAGCACTGATAAGGCCTCACCTGGAGTACTGTGTTCAGTTCTGGGCACTACACTTCAGGAAAGATGGGCAAACTGGAGAAAATCCAGAGGAGAGCAACAAAAATGATTCAAAGTCTAGAAAATATGACCTACACGGAAAAACTGAAAAAATTAGGTCTGTTTAGTCTGGAGAAGAGAAAACTGAGGGGAAACAAGATAAGTCTTCAAGTACATAAAAGGTTGTTACAAGAGGAGGGTGATAAATTGTTCTCTTTAACCACTGAGGACAGGAGAAGCAGCAATAGGCTTAAATTCCAGCAAGAGCAGTTTAGATTGGACATTAGGGAAAAAACTTCTAGTGCTTAACTACCCTGACAGTTAGGAATAAATTAACTAGGGAGGTTGTCTAACCTCTTCCTAAAAACCTCCAATGATGCACACCTATCAGGGATGGTCTTGAAAATACTTAGGATATGTCAACACTTACCAAGGATCGACCCTGCGGTGATCAATGCATCAGAGGTCAATTAAGTGGGTCCAGTGAAGCCCTGCTAAATTGACCACAGATTGCTCTTCCATTGACTCTGGTACTCCACCAGAATGAGAAACATGAAGGCAAGTAAACGGGAGAGTGTCTCCCATCAACCCAGCGCAGTGTAGACACCATAGAAAGTCAACCTAAGCTACATTATTCACATAGCTTGAGTTGCTTAACTTAAGTCAATATACCCCTTGGTTAGACAAGATCTTAGTCCTGCCTTGGTGCAGGGGGCAGGACTAGATGACCTATCAATGTCTCCTCCAGTCCTACATCTATGATTCTCTGTCTAGCAACTTTGGTGCAGTCTTTTCCAGGTCCTCTGGTTCTGCAACAAGGCGCTTTTATCCCCCCAATGGTGGCGGCATCATAATATTATTAGGAGCCACTAATCCTATTTAATGAACATTATATATGTTAGATCTTAGAGAAATGTTTATTTGTGGCATCGCTGTTTTGTGCGTACCAACAGAGAGTCTGTTCACAACCTCTCTCTCACCAACTGAGATCATTGCTTAGGTGCAGTTCCTGCTTACAGGATAAACCCACCAAAGCAAAACAGGATTACTACATGGTGTCAAAACATTAGTCATTCTCCTAGCTAAGTGCTCCCAGCACATCCTATACATGCACAACTCTGGCTTGCTTGTCTTTCAAAGGGCCCCAGACCATTCTGCTGCCCCACAGCATTGGGTTTAATCTCCTTTGTTCTGTAAGCTGCTATTCTCATCTTGTATGGCATGGCTTGGAAAATACCAGTGCGGAGCTCTTGCATGCTTTGTTTGGTCACATCTCCCTGGTCAAAGCTACTGTTGAAATTTGTGCATGAGTTGCTGGCAGAATCTTGGGTCTTTGCATACTACTGTAAGGGGACTCTTGCCCCCTTACTAACATTCGTGGGGGTGTTTTGGTTGCTAGCTCCCAGCACTAAAAGGGAAGGGTCAATGGGAAATCAGGACCCTGAGACTGACAGTCCTCAGGAACAATAGGAGAGGCCAATGCACCAGATCAGCCTGATTGACAGGGTGGGCAGGCTAATCAGGGAGTCAGGAGGCCAGGGGGTTCTCATGTCATCTGTGTGAGCTGGAATTGCCTGAGTCAGATGAAGTGGGGTTGATCTAAGGAGAGAGCAGGAGCCCAAGCTAAACTGCTGGAAGCAGAGCTGTAGCAACCAGAGCCAGAGAAGCAGCCCAGGGAGCTGAAGGCAGAGCAGCAGCAGCAGAGCTGAGGCAGTGTGGAGCTGGAGCTGGGGCTAGAGCAGTCTGGAGCCAGAGCAGTCTGGAGCCAGGTATGGTGAGCAGCTGGGGAGAGCAAGGGGGACCCTGGGCAGTGGGCCCAGCACAGGGAGGCGCCTCAGCCAAGAGGCCCTGCAAGCCAGACTTGGAGGGGAATCGTAACCCCGACAGGGCAGGAGCGACGCTGGGAAGAAGGGTCCTGCCACCCAGTGCCTGAGCGCATGTGGCCACTGCCAGAGCAAGTGTCCAACCTGCAGCATCCCTGCAGCACAGCCAAGGCCTGAGAAGGAGGCCTGGGACCTACAAGAAACAGACTGAACCGCCCTGATGTTCCAGAGACACTGTTTGTGATGTTCCCTGCCACAGAGCAGTGTGATGTGTTTTCCTTTAACCTTTCCCATTTTTCCTTATTTTTTTAAGTTAATTGTTAAACAACTTGTATTTGCTTTAAATTGTATGAAGTGATCAGTCCGGTCAGGGAAGTGCCCAGTGTAGAGAGTGTACCCTGGAGTGGGGACACCCTAGCCCCTGTCCTGGGTGATACCAGCAGGTTTGGGGGTCATGCTACCCAGGAATCCTGGGTCCAGCCTTGTTGAGGTTACAAGGACTCTGCTAGACAGGAGCATGGAAGGGAAATCCTCAAGGGCAGAGAAGCCTCTGGGTAAAGGAAGTGGGAGCGAGGACTCAAATCCTTTTGCTAGCCCATTTCACCAGGGTAGTGCAGAAGCCAGGAAAAAAGTTCTCCACAATAGCGGGACCATTCCCCTGCTTACACTACCAACAAACGTGTCACATAGCACCTCATATTGGATCAGCCTGAAATTACACATTCCTGGTATTTTCTTTTATTTGACTAGAGATCCAAAGAGTTTCCCTTTCTAGCTCATTCCTTAAATGCAGTTTTTAGTGTTCAGCAATAAAGCTTGTGCTGTGAAGGCACTAGTGTGTTCCCCTTTTAATGGACCTTTTCTCACTTGACTTGGGGTGACAGTCTGTTCATTATCACTGTGCAAGTTTCTCCCCACTATGGTCAACCCAAAGGAAATTGCTTTTCATTTTTCCCCCACAGTAAATCCATACATAGAAGGTATGAGTTGAACCCACCTGAGCATTAAACTCTTCATTTCTACTCTGAACATCCTCCACTATCCCACACCCAGAATTCTAACCTGTTTTTTCAGACTCCCTAGATGGATTGATTCACAAGAGCAAATGGGAACAGACCTGAAATCCTTTAATTTAAATGGACCCTAACTTGTTCTCCCCTTCCTCACGAAGATTCCCTGCTGAGGAATCCAAGGACAGCCACTTGGAGTTTAACAAAATGCTTAACTTCTGTTAAGATGAGGGGAGAGATTCCCTTGGGAGATCTCAGCAGCAGTCCAATCCTGGAGCAAAGCCAGCATACTTCTGACTAGCAGCTCATAACCTGCTCTTCCCAGGGACGGCTCCAGGCACCAGCTTATCAAGCAGGTGCTTGGGGCGGCCACTCTGGAGTGGGGTGGCACTTTCAGGTATTCGGCGGCAGGTCCCTCACTCCCACTCAGAGCGAAGGACCTCCCACTGAATTGCCGCAGATCACAATCACGGCTTTTTTTTTTTTTTTGGCTGCTTGGGGCAGCAAACCCCTGGAGCCAGCTCTGGCTCTTCCGCATAACTATCTCCAAAGGTAAAAGGAGGAGGCTGAACACTGGCTGCATCCAGGCCTGCCTGGGGGGAGGCAGGGGGAGGGGCAGCAAGTGGGTCAATTTGCCCCGGGCCCCACATGAGAGTTTTTTTGGGGCCCCTGAGCAGGGTCCTTCACTCGCTCTGGGGACCCTGGAAAACTCTCACAGGGCCCAGGCCCCTTGAGCTTCTTCTGCTCTGGGTCTTCGGCAGCAGGGGAGTCCTTCCACCCCGGGACCCGCCGCCGAAGTGTCAGGTCTTCGGCAGCAATTTGACAGTGGGGGGCCCCCGCCGCAGGTCTTTGGGGCATTTCAGCGGCTGGTCCTGGAGTGGAAGGACCCCCCACCACCAAATTACTGCTGAAGCGGGCCTCCGCCCCACCGCTGAAGACCCCAGGCCCCCTGAATCCTCTGGGCAGCCCTGGCAGCATCAACCTATCATCTCTCCAGACACATCTAGTAAATAGCAGCCCAGACATTGACATGGGCTCCAGTTTAACCAGGTGCAGAGATTTGATCATTAACTTGGATTAGTTGATGAATACCTCATGCAAAGCCCACATCTCATCTTCACTGGTTACAGGACACACAGCTTGTCTGACTTCTGCTCTGGGCTTAATTATCTTAGGGAATACCATACACAACAATGCTTATGTTGCTCTGCCCTGAATTCCCCCTAGCATGTGTACACCCTTCTGGTTTGAGGTCTATAACTAAGAGCAATATTCTAGAGATCATCCCACTGGAGCCAAGTGGCCTTTACCCCCTGCTCTGTGATATAGGGCCATGGCATTAGCACAGGCTTTTAAAAAAAAAAAGCCACACAACTCGATGGCGTTGCAAATTACCATCTCCTTTGTGGGGCACTGGCCCTCCTAGGTCTTCTTCAGCATTATCGGTACCATCCCTTTCTCTATCATTCATTACCTGGGAATCTCAAAGTACATTAATGACTAATACGTGCACCCTCAAGACAGCCGTGTACAGCAGGTGCTTCCAGCTCTTTGTCTGAATACCTGGCTTTGGCTGACTCTTCCCCAGGTGTATTAACCTGCAGCTTACCAAGTACAGCATTGTGTGTCCTCACCTGCTATGCTGTGCGAGGCACAGTGGTGCTAATCTAGCCCAGGTCACCACAGTTCTGGTAGCTGTGTCTGGGATTCCCAAAAGCTCTCACCCTGTGCTGCTCACGTTCCTGACAGGTGCTTGTCCTCATATTCTGTAGTGTGCTGCTGCTGGTTCCAGGGAACATCACTATTTGGAGAAGCTCAGGCTTCCACCAGGGACAGTGTAACATATTTCATGTTAAGTGTGACAAAGTTCCTCCTCTGCCTTGGTGGGTCCTGCACTTACTGGCAGATTTGCTCACCTCAGTGATCTTCTCCACAGTCTGGGTCAACTTCTCCTGTGTCTGATCAGGAGTTGGGAGATTTGGGGGGAACCCGGGCCCGCCCTCTACTCCGGGTTCCAGCCCAGGGCCCTGTGGATTGCAGTTATCTATAGTGCCTCTTGTAACAGCTGCATGACAGCTACAACTCCCTGGGCTACTTCCCCATGGCCTCCTCCAAACACCTTCTTTCTCCTCACCACAGGACCTTCCTCCTGGTGTCTGTCACAGAAGTTACTAAATAATCCAGTTGTTTAGAAAAAACAACCCCAAGTAATTCAAGAGCCTGATGTTAATGGCTGAACAGTGCTACAGACTATTTGCAAAATGGTCAAATCCTTTCACAGTGGCTGAGAAATCACATGCCTCTAACAACTTTGTTTGCTTCGCTGGCAAGATGGCTTTCAGAATAATTCACTGGATAATACCAGGAGTCCAAACAATGAGGTGAAACACAGTACCACAAAGCTCAATGCCCAATGCCCAAGTGTATTTACAGACCTGTCAGCAGCAGTACCCATTATGTACTGCCGTATTCTCAATCCTTTAAATCACAAGGTGCCCCACAGGTTGAGTTCTGGCTGATGCTTTCCCCCCAGAACAAGCCACTGGCCAAAGGTGAAATTCTGCCTCAGCCTGCCCACTCCCTGGGCCTGGAGGTGCTGGAGTCTTGGCACCCTTAGCAGTGTGTTCCAGTTCCATGCCCCACCCCCCAGAAATGGGCTCCAGACACATTACATAGCTTATTTCTGCTCCTGGGAGAAACAGTCAGCCAAAGGTGGGGGGGGGGGAGGGGTTCACATAGGCATGTCTATGCTGCAGCTAGGTGTGTAATTTATGGCTCAGGTAGATAAACTCATGCTGGCTTAGGGTTGCCAGGTATCCAGTTTTCAACTGAATACCAGGTCAAAAAGGGACCCTCTCCTCAGCCTGGTGAAAATGAGCAAGTGAGGGAGGGTGGGGGAGAGTGAGCTAGCAGCTGAGGGAGGGGGGATGGAGTAAGTGGGACAGGGCCTCAGAGAAGGGGCAGGGCA
Source organism: Gopherus flavomarginatus (assembly GCF_025201925.1). NCBI lineage: Eukaryota > Metazoa > Chordata > Testudines > Testudinidae > Gopherus > Gopherus flavomarginatus. The sequence goes on from NC_066627.1 coordinate 22,164,389, forward strand.
AGGTATTCGGTTTTGTTCAGTCAGGAAGATGGCTCTGCTCAAGGTAGTGAGCTAAAAATAGCAATTTAGCCACAGAGCCATGGGCTAACAACCCGAGTGCCTACCTCAAGGGCCAGACAGGACTGTACGGGGGCAGCTCTGCTGCTATTTTTAGTGCAGTAGTTTGATCAAACCTAACACATGTAGGCCCCACGCTGCAGTGTAGATGTACCCTCAGATGTATGGCAGAACTGGTCCCATGGCATTTTATACTGAGAGCAGCAAGAGTTGTTCCTAAATATCATGTGGCATTTAACTTAATGGGCCAAGTTCTGACATGGTTTAAGAGGATGGGACTGTACTTACTTATAAGGAGTCTGAATCAGGCAAATGCAAGGCCTAAAAATCATGTGCCTATCTACAGGGAGATCCCAGAGCAGATATCTGCTCCAGGAATGCTAAGCTATTAAGAGGCAATTAGCTTTTCTAAGCACTAGACCCAATTCAATACAAGCAGGCAGGGCCGGTGCAACCATTTAGGCGGACTAGGCTGTTGCCTATGGGGGCACCAAAAAGCGGCACCCCCAATTTTTTTTTTTAAATGTTTGAGCAGCCACTGCTGCTGGGACAGAGAGGGAGTCTGAGCTGCCGGTGCCGCCCCAGCCGCCGGCAGCCCAGGGCGTCCCCCCGGGTCAGGGCGCCGCCCCGGCCGCCGGCAGCCCAGGGCGTCCCCCCGGGTCAGGGCGCCGCCCCGGCCGCCGGCAGCCCAGGGATTCAGGCTGCCCACGGCACGCTGACCCAGGGGAATCCCTGGGCTGCAGGCAGAGGCTCAGAATCCCTCTCCCTCCCAGAGCAGGGGCTCCAGCCTGTGCCATTTTTCTTGTTGCCGGCGGGAGCGCCGGCAGCTGGGCAGAGCTGCGCAGCTCTGCTTAGGGCACGTGGCAGGAGCCCTGCGAGGGCAGCGCGACACCAGGGCTTCTTGAGGAAAGCAGGAGCTGCCCCTGGCTCAGCCTCCATGTCAGCCCCAGCGAGGGGCATGGAGAAGAAAAGAGCCTCAGCCGTGGTCTGGTGGAGTGGAGGAAGAAAGAGGACCCCGATGCTCATGCGTTGGGCAAGGTAAGCAAGTGCTTCCCCACAGCTTGGCCTCAGGTGCCTGTGCTCCTGCCCCCTTGGTCCTTAGCTGGTCCCTGCTGCTGCTCCCCTTGTGCCTGGATGGCTGGAGAGAACAGCAGCCTGCAGAGCTGAGCTGCCCCAGTGCCCCCAGGCACCCCCCTGACCCCATCCCCCCCACAGCCCTGACCTCCAGCTCTGAGCCCAGTCCCTCTGAGCTGGAAACCGCCTCGATCCCATCCTCCCCACAGCCCTGACCCCCAGCTGACAGATAGTGTCCCTAACACAGTTATTGCTCTTCGCATCCTCTTGACTCTCCCAGTTTCTGTGGCCAGTGGTGAGTGAAGCTTCTCAAAGCTCAAATTGATAAACACATACATGCGAACATCAATGTTGCAAAGACTTGTTGGGCTATCTACCTTGTCACTAGAACATGACATTGCTCACAGCATTGACTTGGAGGAACTTGTTTGTAAGTTTGCTAAACTTAAAGCGCAGAAACATCAGTTCTAAATTATAACATGTTACTCTATGACTGTGTATTGTCTATAATGTATGTGATTTTTTTGGGGGGCGTAAGATGGAAGTTTCGCCTAGGGCGCAAAATATGCTTGCACCGGCCCTGCAAGCAGGGCTGGTAGTGTCACTGTTAAGGTTGCCTGACAAGACCGTTTTCACTTGCTTACAACTTTAATAAGCTTTAACCATTTGGGCTGAAATTCTCCATGCTGGGTGAGTGCTTCAGGCCAGCCAAAAGGGTTCAGCCGTTTCCCATAATGAGGCTAGGGAAAATTCATTGTTTTGTCCATGCTAAAAAAATGCTGGCAACCTTTTTTGAACAGCTACACTGCCTCCATTCTTTAGAGCAGGAACATGCAATTTGTCAGGGGGTAGCCTCTGTATCAGAGATGTGCCTTTTGCTGTCACCATGAAAGTCTGCCAAAATGTGGCCCCTTTACAAGCCTCTGAAAAATCTCAGTTAGCTCATGCTCAGCATATACCTCTTTCAATTTCAGCAGCTACAGTTTCTGCTAATTCCATCCTCACTGAGCATACTCCAGCATTTCCCAGCTCCCAGTGCTGACCACAGAGTGCAGGAGTTCTCAGTCTGGGGATCAGTACCCCTCAGAGGGTCATGAGGCTATTATGGGGGGGAAGGGGTCATGAGCTGTCAGCCTCCATCCCAAACCCCACTTTGCCTCCAGCATTTATAATGGTGTTAAATATATTAAAGGTGTTTTTAATTTGTAAGGGGGGGGTCACATTCAGAGGCTAGCTATGTGAAAGGCGTCACACCAGAACAAAAGTTTGAGAACCACTGACATGCACTATCCCCACAGAGTGACTGAGCATGCTCCAGACCCCTGTTCTCAGCTGCTCCATGCCAGCGTGGGGCTGGACGGCAGGGAGTCTCTCTCCTGTGCTTTTAGTGACATCTTGCTGGCACCCAGGCAGCATGAAGGAGGAAGCCATCTGATTAAATTGCAGAGAAGACAAAAGCTGGACAAGGGGAAGGTACAGATCAGGACAAAGTCTAGTGAGACAGATTGGAGTGAGTAGAGGGAAAATGGGACTGAACAAGAAGGCTAGGAGTCATGAGGGAGAGGAGATGGACTGGGAGTCAGGGTGGTGGAAGACTTGTGAGGGTGACTGGGAGCCAGTTAGCTGGGGAGTTAGCACAGAGATCTGATGAGATGTTGAGGGGAAATAGGGAGACTGGGACAAGCAGACTGATCAGATGAGAATCTGGGAGGAGTGAACTGAGACTAGCTGGGCAAGGAGACTGGGTCTAGGGAACAGGAGATACTGGGAGTGGGATGGGAGATTGGAACTTGGACAGCAAGCCTGGCTGGGCAAGGAGACAGGGAATGGGATAAGAAGCCAGAGGAGCACAGACTGAAACCGAGTAAGCAAGGAAACCAGCACACAGATACGTAGGACCCTACCAAATTCACAATACATTTTTGTCAATTTCACAGTCATAGGATTTTTAAAAGTAGTACATTTCATGATTTCAGATATTTAAATCTGAAATTTCACAGTATTGTAACTGTAGGGGCCCTGACTCAGCTCTGAAGGCAGCATGCTGTCCAGAAGTAAGGGTGGCAGTGCCATACCAAGCCACCCTTACTTCTGTGCTGCTGCTGTGGCACTGCCTTCAAAGCTGGGCACCTAGCCAACAGCTGCCGCTCTCCAACCATCCAGCTCTGAGGGCAGTGCAGAAGTAAGGGTGGCAATACTGTGACCCCCCTGCAACCTTTTGGGTCAGGATCCCCAGTTTGAGAAGCATTGGTCTCCCCCATGAGATCTGTATAGTATAGCATAAAGCCTCACAGAAGGCCGGATTTCATGGTCCGTGACACATTTTTCATTGCTGTGAATTTGGTAGGGCCCTAGGGATAAGGGTCCAGGACTGGGGAACAGACAAGACTGGAGAAGGAGGGGTCACAAAAGCTTGGGAAGAAACAGGCAAGAGTCTGTATCCGCTAGAGCACACTTCCCTCCAGAGTCTAGACTGGAACCCGAGATTCCTGAGTCTCACCATTTCTCTGTCAGCAAATCTCTGTGATACCCACTGACCAAGTTATCTCATCCCCCGGTAGTGCTGGTTCAAGAGAGGCTGGCACCTAAGACTGCTATCAGTTAACTCAAGTGGCAGAGGTCTTTTCAATAGATCTAAAGGTTCCAACACTGCATCTGACCCATAGAGGTGTCAGTATAATGCCACATGATTGAATTTCTGTATTTCAGAATCCTCCTCCCCACCCCCAAATCTCAGAAGTTTTACACAAAAACCTAATGTTAAGAGATCACCACTAAGGTTGCACTCAAAAAAAGTGACACTCAAAAAAAAAGGGTATGCCAAAATGAAGGTTGTCTGTGCAACACTTCACAGTGCAGGTGTAATTTATAAATATTGTCTGTGGCTACAATCAGTATGTGACCTCACCAGCGGACACACTGTTGGGACAGAGACGCCAACAATATTTATAGGGACATTTCACACTGAATGAGAAGTCCTGGGAGTTACTCCATATAGCTGTGGAATTGGCTATAAACAATACAATAGCCATAAAACAGGCTTCATTTAATATTTCACAGTCCAGAAAGTGTTTGGAATCATCTTCAGCATGAGATTGAAGAAGGTCAGTGAGGCAGGACATTAAGGGAGAAGATCAGCTGGCAAAACCAGGCTGCATTCGATACAACAGGCTGGCTTGCATGGTGCAGTTGAGGATTAGTCTTTGTTGTATGGTGTCTACTTGCTAACCTATTATGATATCCACTATCTGTACTAAAATGCATCGTCACTAAAGTGGGTCAGTTGTTTGCAATCTCTCAGGAAGAATAATTTTCACTAATGTTTGTAATTTGTATTTAATAATGGGATTAGAATTGCTCTTAGTAAGTGAATTTCCTAGTAATTTCTTGTAATTAGGTAGTAATTCACTTACTAAGGAAAAGTAATAGTAATTTAGTTACTTAGTGATAGTAATGTCCAATGTTTAAGTGGCAAGTACTAGATATTACTGCAGTGAAGAGCAGCAATTCTGAGCTGAGCTTATTAAGTTTGAGTGGATGGGAAGGCCTCCTTTCTCTCTCTCCTCCCCTCAAGAGAGAAAGGCACACAGAGGTGCAGAACTGGGCTGTACAAGAGAGGGGAAGAGGTGGATTCAAAAGTCAGTGGCATAGAGATGGTCACTGAAATCACGTGACTAAGTGAAGTCTCCCAGGGGATGGATGTCATCAGTAACTCCCAGCCTTTCATCTTGGGGCAGGGCTGCACAGGTGGGCAGAGACAATTAATTTAATTACTCATTGAGCCTAGTGGAGAGCATGTAGGCAAGCCAGAACAGAACAGCCTTTTTCATTTTTGTTTAAAGTTTGTTTTTAATCCTGCTCAGAAGCCCAAAGCCCAAACCAGTAGCATGAATTTTCCAAATAGCCTTCCCCAGCCCTTGGAGCTGCAAGCAAGCATTGAAACCTTTCAGCTAAAGAGGGCCAGGTCTCACTTCTCTTCATGCTACCAAAAGAGAAAGCATGGTGGGAGTGGGAAGAGGGGAAGAGAGCGAGAGAGAGGAGAGAAAGAGACTCACCCACCCATCTTTACTATGGCATTTGCAGCTTGCCACCTACAATCTGCTAAGCCCTGTCACAGGGTCTGCTTGCTACTAGAGGCACCTCCTCCCTGAGACGCTAGGGTGACCTTTTTCCAAGTTCACGGCCCGCCTTCTGCTGCTCCCCACTCAGTGTCTGGGCATTCATCCTTCCTGGCTTGACTCTATGACCAGGTCACTTCCCCACTGGCTGGCAAGGGAATCCAGGCCCCCCTTCTACTCCCGGTGCCAGCTCAGGGACACTAATCAGTAACCAAGATCTGTTCCCTGTGGGACCTTAGTGCCTTTCCCTGAGCCCTATCTTTACCTTCAGGTTCTTCACCATCTCTGGGCTTGCCAGCCTCCAAGCCAGGGGTTCTCAACATTTCTGGTAGGCTCAGCATGCAGCCACCAACTCTTGCTGGTCTCAAATTCTTATAAAATACTTAATTAACTTTAGGAAGAGCAAATAAATATACACATATACATCATCCAAGTCATGGTAATTGATTTTTTGAGAGGTGGGTTTTTTTGCAGACTCACTAATAAAGATAAGGTACATTTGTATTTTGCTACATTGGCTCCTACTGGCTCCTCCCCCAGTCCCACAACCCACCCATTACCTCTGCTGCCACTCCCAGCATCCCAATCACTCTTCAGGTCCCATTGCCTCCCCCATTGCCCCAAGCTCCCTTCTCCAGCCTTGCACACCAAGCTTACCCCCCCTCTCTCTCTTGAGCCAGTGCTAGCCCTGCAGTCCTACAACTGGAGCTAGGCATAGACACTCACCCATCTTCCCAGGAGGGGCTACAGCCCTCTCTCTCCTAGCAGCTTCTTTATAAACTCAACCCAGCTCCTTCCTCTTCAGCTAGGCTCCTGCCTTCACTCAGGGAAGTACTTAAGCCACCTGTTTTCCCTCAGCTGCAGCCTGTTTGGTTAATTGACTCATCTTAGCCTACATTAACCCTTTCAGAGCAAGTGTGGAGTGGACACCCCATTGCAAGCCCCTACTCCTAATAAGCCTCAAATGTTCTCTCTCCTACTTGAGCTGCCAGTGAGATCAAAATACTTAATTAGTGATATGCTCAACACCAAGGCAACATCACATGATGTCACAGCCTGGTATCATGACATCACAGCAGAATGAGAAGCCGGGTGAGGAGAGCGAAAAGGGCAGCTTCAAACACAAGCAAGCTAAAGGACTGGCCGAGGCTCAGAATTGATGCAGGATGCTTTGCTGCAGACAGGTGGCTGAGCTTTAGGCAGCTTCCCTAGCCACAGCAGAGCAGTTCCTTACCATACTCCACTCCTTCCCGAAGCAGCAGGCTCAACTACAACTTCACTCCCCTCCAAGCCAGGCCAGTGGGGATCAGAGTGGCAGGAAACAAAGGGGTTTCTGGCTGTGGGAGCAAGTACACTGCTGTGGTTTCACCCCTCTGCTTTTCACTCTGCACAGTCCAGTTACGGAGACAAGGACACAAGAAATCCCCTGCCTCTCTGGCCCCATGTACTCATAACCAGTGAACCAGAGGTTAATCCACCCCCATCACACCAGCCTGCTAGCCCTAGGCCTGGGAACTGGCTGACTGGCAAGGCCTGACTGCATGGCCTGGGGCACAAGAATGGGCTGTGCCCCAGGTAGGGAATTCCATTTCCTTTCCTGCTTAGGTGAAATTACTTTTCCTATTGCACACATGACCCCAGAGGCTATGATTTTGCTAACTCTGTATTGCCTCTGCTGAGTCATTCCCCTAGTCTACAGGGACCTAGGCCAAAATACATATTGTAAACATGGGGCCTTATGGAGTCTCACCCCAGCCACAGGCCAAATGTGTTAGAAACCAGTTTACCTGGAGCCATGTTTAAATGCAATGCCTTAACTCAGCTCCCATGAGATATCCTGAGCTGGAAAAGCAGACAGGTGAGGTCTGCACAGTAATTAGCTAGCTTGAACTTAACCAGATGAGAACTAGCTCTGCCACATGGGGATGTGGGGGTGGGGGCACTAGGAAAAGAAATGAATGGTTATTTTTAAAAAGCAACCTCTAAAATGATGGCAAAGTGACCAAGGGATAGCAGGGGAGGCTGGCAAATGCATTGCAGAGAGCACTGGCTCCTTGCCAACAGGCATTCTGTCTGATTGGAAAGAAGAAGAAGATTTCAGGCTCTGGTGGCTTTAATCTCTGCTGTTGAATGGATAATGTGCACAAAGGTATTACACACGCAAACTGCCCAGGGTGTTCATTTGGGAGGAGATTCCTTTAGCTTTGATGTAAAGTGTTCAGAAGCAGCGTACAAGGGACAAACACACAGCATATGCTGGGAGGCAGATATGCTGGAATGGCTGGACCTAACCTGAACCAACTTGTCTACAAAAGCAAGGACTGTTTCTATAAATAGCATGTGAAAGCAGAACAGTGTAACAGTGCATTTATCTCTGCCTGGGATGGGGAAATCAGAAAAGGTTGGAGCTTTATATCATGCTGGAGTCATGCCCAAAGGGCTATTGGCAATTGCACACAGTGCTAGCCAGGAAGCTGGCTGCTTTGTGCCATCCCACAGTATTGGGATTGGATGTTCCTCAGCCACATCACTGCACGTCTCAGGTTACTTGTGCTTGTGGCTCTATCTGTACAACTCCTAGTGCTAGGTAAAGTGTGTGTGCGAAGGGGGGGGGGGCTTTGTCCAGGGATACAGATGGATTTCTTCTTCATCCGCAAGTGGATGTTGTTTAACTCAGGCATATCTGGACTAGGTCCACCCATTTTAATTGAGCATGTATTGGTACTATGGATATTGGCTATTTCAGCATATCCCAATCTCGTTAATAAACTAGGCCTTTTCCCTCTATGGTCATGTTCCAGGGATAACTGGTAAACAAACATGACATGTTCAGGAAGGGCTCCTCTTTCCAATTCCCTTTATGCTACATTGGAAACTAAGCCCCATAATCCAATGCAGTGAGAGTCCTTGTTCAGGCAGACTAGGGAATTTCTCCAGGAAATTGTTTTCTCCAAGAGTTGAAAGTGACCACTTTAATATTCATCTTCATTTGTGAGGGTGTTACTGTAAATTGCATTGCCAGGGTGTCTGTGACTTCCTACTATGCCTGCAATCAACAGCCTCTGGCTCAGACCTTATACTGTATGGTGAGTTTTCTGTACTATATGAGAGAAATGAGTTGTTCTAATTACTGCTTCTAATTGGAAAGACAGCAAATTGCTAAGGGCCAGACTGCCACTGTCAGTAAGCCTCAGTTTCCTCCAGGAGTGTTCCTACTAGCTTCCATGGGACTTGTCATGATTCAGGGTAACTACATCCATATTTCCCCTGGTGGTCTAGCGAAGGCACCTACTCTAGTCTCCCGGCTTCTCCACCATCAACTACCTTGGGCAGAGACACACATCTCTTATGCCTGACCCGTTTTTTTCCAGGCTGCACAGTTCCGTCCTACACTGTGAATTCCTCCAAAAACCAGGTGGCTACAAGGCCAGCATTTGTGCTTTGCTTTCTCTCTAGAGGCTATAAACAGCATAATTGCCACAGTTATAACTTGCCCCACAATCCTTTCTGACCAAGCACATTCATCTTAAGGTAAAAGCATTATAAAGAAAAATATTAAAAACAAATAAAGAAGCTACAAACAGGCTAATAAGTTTACCAGAGATCACCCTCTCACTCCAACAAGGGCTCCGGTACTTGCAGATGAGAGTTAGTTAGAAAATATTCATCAAGGTAGTTGTCTTTTGGAAAATGCCTTTTTAATGAAACAGATGTTTTGTGAAATTGAATGGATTTTGATGAAGCTTCCTTCTAGATTTCAGAAGCCCTTTAGAATATTGCTAAGAAAGTCTGTGGGATGAGAATGGTACTAGGTTCAAACTCAGCTTGTTAGGGTAGAAGATCTGAGATTGCTGGAGTTATTTTTGTCTGTACTGCTATATACAGGTGCTATACCGTTAATCATTGCTTTGCGTGCACAGTGTAATCGGAAAGTGCATTGAAGGAATCTGTGGTTGCTTGAACTGTGCCAACTGTTCTAGAACAGCACTTGTTTATAAAACTGCATGCATGGAGTTATAAGGAAGTATTTATAAGTACACAAAATATGCCAAAACAATGGGATTAAAAATGCTATTTGCAATTCCTGCATATTGGGAATGCCTGCTGCTTCTGTTCGCCATCAATAAATCCTCCATAAAATGAAAGTCTCAGTCCATTGCATTTGTTCAGTTTACTTCTGATTCCCCTCCCTGTACTACGTCTGCCAAAAGGCAGACAATATTGATGGCAGAGGAGGTCCTTCCCTATAGCTTGCCAACAACAGCCCAGGACCCTCACAGACAGTGTCAGGGGCGTGATGGGTGCAGGCCACTGGGAAGAGGAATGTCAAACTGTCCAAGTGGGGACTGGGACAGAACCATGGAGAGAGGTGGCCGCTTCTGCCCTTAAATGTTGCAGCCCCCATAAAGCCTTCTAATGTTCCCCCACCACCCAAGAATAAGCAACGTTAGGAACTTCCTGGGTCAGGACAGTATATTATGTCCTCTGTGGCTTCCCTGATCAACGGAAAAAGGGGTAAACAGTGAGGTGGCAAAATTTGCAGATGATACAAAACTACTCAAGATTGCAGTCTGCTTTGGACTTAACTAAGTGCTACAAAGAATCTCACAAAACTGGATCACTGGGCAACAAAATGGCAGATGAAATTCAGTGTTGATAAATGCAAAGTAATGCACACTGGAAAACATAACCCCAACTATACATCCAAAATTATGAGGTCTAAAATAGCTGTTACAACTCAAGAAAGAGATCTTGGAGTCACTATGGATCGTTCTCTGAAAACATCCACTCAATGTGCAGTGGCAGTCAAAAACACAAACAGAATGTTGGGAATCATTAAGAAAGGGATAGATAATAAGATAGAAAATATCACATTGCCTCTATATAAATACATGGTACGCCCACATCTTGAATACTGTGTGCAGATGTGGTCACCCTATCTCAAATAAGATATAGTGGAATTGGAAAAGGTTCCGAAAAGGGCAACAAAAATTATTAGGGATATAGAATGGCTGCTGTATGAGGAGAGATTAATAACACTGGGACTTTTCAACTTGGAAAAGAGACAACTAAGGAGGGGAGGGATATGACAGATGTCTCTAAAATCATGACCAGTGTGGAGAAAGTAAATAAGGAAGTGTTATTTACTCCTCATAACACGAGAACTAGGGGCCACCAAATGAAATTAATAGGCAGCAGGTTTAAAACAAACAAAAGGAAGTATTTCTTCACACAAAGCAGAAGTCAACCTGTAGAACTCTTTGCCAGAGGATGTTGTGAAGGCCAAGGCTATAACAGGGTTAAAAAAAGAACTAGATAAATTCATGGAGGATAGGTCCATCAATGGCAATTAGCAGGATGGGCAGTGATGGTGTCCCTAGCCTCTGTTTGCCTGAAGCTGGAAACAAGTGATAGAGGATGGATCACTTCATAATTACCTGTTCTGTTTATTCCCTCTGAACCACCTCGCATTGGCCACTGTCAGAAGACAGGATACTGGGCTAGATGGACCTTTGGTCTGACCTCGTATGGCCATTCTTATGTTCCCTCAATTTTTAACTCTTAAACTTGGGCCACCTATCTGTATATTGGTCAGTCCATTTACCAGCTACAGTCACATCACTAAGATCTTTGTCTATTAACCATAATTTCAGGTCGGGGGGCAGAGTTTATAGAACTATTCCATACCCATTAATGAATAGGCTTCATTTATTGGGACAACCTCCCCAGCCAGTTCCCCATTTTCTTATACAATCCCTAATTTGAATTGAAACCTCAGCATAGGTCACATCCCCTTTCTTCTGAACTTTCCCTGTACGCTTTGGGGTCAGTTTAAACTTTTGCAACAAAGCTTGCTTCCATAGTTTATAATCTTTAGAGTCCCCTTTGTCCATAAGGATGAAAAAGTCCAAGGCCTTTGTCCCTGCCAATGGGGCCAGATGCTGGACCATGTCCACCTGCCCCACTTTGTTCTGTTTAAACCCCATTTCAAAAGCCTTTAAAAACACCTCTATGATATCCCCTTCCCTAAAGTGAGGAAATCATTCCCCACCCATCAGGGCAGGTACAGGGGGTCTGGCACCACCGACCAAACTGGTATTTTGTCTCTCCATATCAAACTGATGTTCACACATCTTGTCTTTCTTTCTCATCATACTGACACTGGCATCCCTCATGTTCTCTTCTGTGCTGGTGCTGGAACTCCCAGTTTTCAAGCAGCTGGGTTTCTAGACAGTCTGTCCAACTCCAGCTGTATCTTCTCTTGGTCTACCTGTACCTCTGTCTCCTATCCCTGTTGCATTGATGCATGTGGTCTGGATGGAGCATGGATATTGCCTCTATCAGCCTCTTCCCTGCTTCTTTTCAGGGAGTTTGCTCCAAGATTTCCCCCACCTGCTGGGCCCTCTGCCAGTGGGCTGGAGGTTTCCTGTGAACCTGGACTGTCATTCCTGTGGTCATCTGAATACAGCAGGTCAACTAGTTGTGCCTTTGAAAGCTCCTCAGTGTTGAACTGCCTTTCTCTGAATAGCCTAACTAGCTTACTTCTCTTCCACTGTTCATAATTCATTTCCTCCTCTCTCTCTTTTCTTTCCCAAAAGACTGAGACTTTTCTTTGTGCTTTCCCCTTCTATGCTGCTTGCTTTCACTGCTGTTGGCACTTACACCAATTCACAGTCAGAGTTGCCCCACACATACACACACACTGCCATATATGTCACCTGAATACTCCGTCATGGTCCACCAAAGGCACCTACTCTAGTCTTCTGGTTCCCAGCCATCAGCTCTCTTGGGTGGAGACCTGCATATCACTCCCCTGTGACCAGAGATTTTAAGGGTACATTGTTCCTTCCCAACCCCAAATATGTGAAACAATAAAAGAGCCTATAGGAGTGCTAATAAGCTTACCGGAGATCACTGCAGTCCAGCGAGGGCTCTGGTAGAAGTCAGTCTTGGGGCACTGGAAAAGTTCCAGAAGACTGGAAGAAAGTTACTGTTGTGCCAATATTTAAAAGGTTAAGCAGCATGACCCAGGTAATTATAGGTCTGTCAGCCTAACATTGATCCTAGGCAACATAACAGAGCGTCTGATACAGGTCTCAATTAAAAAAGAACTAAAGAAGGGTAACATAATTAATGCCAAGCAACATGAGTTTATGGAAAATATATAGCTTTTCCAATGAGATTACAAGTTTGGTTTATAAAGGTAATAATGTTGATATAATATTCTTTGCCTTTTGTGATGCATTTGACTTGGTACCACACAATATTTTGATTAAAAAAAAAACTTAGATCGATATAAAATTTAACATAGCACACAGTAAATAGATTAAAAAGTGGCTAACAATGTAATTGTAAACAGGGAATCATCACTGAACAGCTGTGTTTCTAGTTGGGTTCCACCAGGATTGGTCCTTGGCCCTATGCTTATTTAACTTTTTTATCAATGAGCTGGAAGAAAACAAAATCATCACTGACAAAGTTTGCAGATTTCACAATAAGTGGGAGAATGCTAATTCAGAGCGATCTGGATTGCCTGGTAAACTGGACACAAGCAAACAATATGCGTTTTAATATGGGTGGGTAAATGAATACACCTGGGAACCAAGAATGTCGGCCATACTTACAGGGGCTCTATCCTGGGAAGCAGTGACTCCGAAAAAGCCTTGGGGATTGTAGTGGATAATCAGCTGAACATAAGCTCCCAAGGTGATGATGCAGCCAAAAGAGCTGTTGCAATCCTTGGATGCACAAACAAGAGACTCTTAAGTAGAAGCAGAGAGGTTATTTTACCTCAAAATTTGACACTGGTGCAAGCAGTGATGGACTCTGTGTCCAGTTTTGGTTCTCACAATTCAAGGATGTTGATAAATTAGAAAGAATTCAGAGAAGACCCACAAGAATGATTAAAAGATTAGAAAACTTACCTATCATGATAGATGACCTCGCTGAATCTATTTAGCTTAACAAAGAGAAAGTTAAGGGATGACTTTATAGAAGCCACTAAGTGCTCTTTCGAAGATGTAGCCCTTTAGATTATAAATCCAACCTTGCACTAATAAAGTTTTTACATGACAAAAATGGGCTTCAGCCTAGACAGCTAATGAATGAGACATTTTACTCACTGCTTCTCTCAATATTGAGCAAGCCCAACCAGTGCTAGTAGGACTCCAAATGCATTTCTAGGAACAAAGCTGCCTTACCTGTTATATTAATTCGGACCCCAACAAAGACCAAGAGTCACCCTCCTGCTCCTAAGCCATAATATGCTGTGTGATTATGAAGCAGCAGTGGCAATAGTTCAGGTGAGTTCCCATTATAAGCTCTATTTTGATTTTGAAGTCTGCAGGTAGAGGACTATCTGCTCATTTGATGGGTTTATATATTCAATTTGATGATACACGAACAAGGGTGAATGGGTTGTGGTATGCCATAGCTGGACCATTGGCTTCCACAGCAATTTGGGGTCACGGCTCCTTTAAGCCAGGTCAAACAAAGAAAAGACTCCCCACACATTTTAGTTGCAGCTAGAGTAAAATAAGTCAGTGACAAGCCCCAGTCATGATGGAGGGACAGCTGAGCCAAATCTGAGTGAGTGGTGCTGCAAACCAGTGCTTTTTTGCTTTTCCTGTTGTCAGAGGCCTGTTGCAAGTGCACCAAGTGCAAACAGGCTGCATGCTGTAGGCTGTGTTGGTTAAAAAACCTATCTGGTTTAGAGAAGAAGTGAAGGCAGATACAAAAAATAATATATCAGAAATGGAAGGAAGGAGAAGCTGATAGTAATTAATATAAATCAGAAGCTAGGAGTTATAGAAAATTGATATTGGAAGCAAGGGGACACAAGGAGAAATCTCTGGCCAGCAGAAGCAGTTTTTAAAAAATATATTAGGAACAAAAAGAATCCTGACAATGGTATTTGTCCATTATTAGAGGGAAATGGTAGAATTGTCAATAATGCAGAAAAGGCTGAAGTGTTGAATAAATAGTTCTGTATTTGGGGGGTAACAGATGATATAGTCTCATCATATGGTGATGATAACACTCTTTTCATTCCATTTATATCTCTGGAGGGTGTGAAACAGAAGCTACTGAAGTTAGACATTTTTAAATCAGTAGATCCAGATAACTTGCTTCCAAGAGTTTTAAAAGAGTTGGCTGAGGAGCTCACTTGATCAGTACTGCTGATTTTCAATATGACTTGGAGCACTGGGGAAGTTCCAGAAAACTGAAAGAAAGCTAATGTTCAGTCAATTTTTTAAAAGAATAAATGGATAATTATAGGTCTGTTAGTCTGAGATTGATCCTGTGGAAGATAATGGAGTGGCTGATATGAGACTATATTAATAAAGAATCAAAAGAGGGTAATTCAATTAATGGAAATCAATATGGGTTTGTGGAAAATAGACCCTGTCAAACTAACCTGATATCTTGTTTTATGAGATTACAAGTTTGGTTGATAAAGGTAATAGTGTTGATGTAATATCCTTAATGTTCTGTAAGGCATCTGAGTTGGTAATACACAACATTTTGATTAAAAAACTAAAACAATATAAAATTCACATGGCATTCATTGAATGGATTAGAAGGTGGCTAACTGATAGCTCTCAAAATGTAACTGTAAATGGGGAATCATCATCCAACTGGTGTGTTTCCAGTGGGGTCCCACAGAGATCAGTTTTTGATCCTACACTACGTAAAATTTTTGATCAATGATTTGGAAGAAAACATAACATGATCATTGATAAAGTTTGCAGATGGCACAAAAATTGTGAAAGTGGTAAATAATGAAGAGTGCAGGTCACTGATTCAGAGCTATCTGGATCACTTGGTAAACCAGATGCAAGCAAACAGTATGTGTTTTAACAGATAAATATAAAGATATATGTCTAGAAACAAAGAATGTACTTACATGATGGGGGGCTCTGTCCTGAGAAGCAGGGACTCTGAAAAAAGATTTGGGTTTTGTGGTGGATAATCAGCTGAACAGGAGCTTCCCGTGCAACACTGTGGCTAAAAGAGTTAATGCGATTCTGGGATGCATAAACAGGGGAATCCTGAAAAGGAAAAGAGAGGTAATTTTACCTCTGTATTTGGCACTGGTGTGTCCAATTCTGGTGTCCACAATCTAAGCAGGATATTGATAAATTGGAGAGGGTTCAGAGAAGACCCAGCAGAATGATTATAGGATTAGAAAACATGTCTTATAATGGTAGACTTAAAGAACTCAATCTATTTAGTTTAACAGAGAGAAGGTTAAGGCATGACTTGATGACATCTGTAAGTACCAACAAGGGGAACACATATTTAATAATGGGCTCTTCAATCCAGCAGACACAGGTATAACATGATCCAGTGGCTGGAAGCTGAAGCTAGACAAATTCAGACTGGAAATAAGGCATATGTTTTTAAAGGTGAGAGTCATTAACCATTGGAACAATTTGCCAAGGGTTGTGATGGATTCTCCATCATTGACAGTTTCTAAATCAAGATTGGCTTTTTTTTCTAAAAGAACTGCTCTAGGAATTATTGTGGGGCAGGTCTCTGGTCTGTGTTACACAGGAGGTCAGACTAGATGATCACAATGGTCTTTTCTGGCCTTAGAATGTATAATCTACGTGTCTGATGGAGGTCCCTAGCATTGGAGGAAAGCATGTACACAGTCTGTTGGCTTCTGTTGCCCATGCAGCATGTTGTCAGGTGACATTCTCCCCACCTCCCCTGCCCCAACAGTGAGTCCCCGCTAGCAGCACCAAATCAGACCACTGAGCATTTCACCTACTTCATTCTGCACACCGCCTCCCCACCTCATCTGGAACCTCCACCACCTTATCTCCACCCCTCTGCATGACTTGGCACTTCAGCAACCTCACCTGGCACCTGACTTCACAACCTGGCATCTCTGCCTCCTCACCTGGACCCTGACTATACCATTTGATATCTGTGCCTCCTCTCTTGGAACCTTAGCTGTACAACCCAAAGTAATCCTGCTCACAGCCCCGGAACACTGGCACAATCGGTCACATCCCCTGTACCATCCTCTTCTTCTGCACTTTCCCTTATGAGACTGCCTTCAACCAGCTCCCTCCATCCTCCCTGTCTGCAGCCCTCCTTGGATCCAGTAAGTACATCCCCAGCAGAGCCACCTGGAGACAGCCCCACTCAGCAATACCAGATTCTAGTCTGTCCCATTCTGAGCTCCATTTGAGCCCAGAAAGCCACCCAGTCCCAGTTCTGGCTACTGGGGGAGGGGCCCTGCCCCAGTAACAGAAGACTGTTTCCATCTCCTCATTGACTGAAACAGGCTGTGGTGAGGAAGTAGCGTGGTTTAGAAAGGGGCTTGTGAACAGCCTTGTGGGACTATGGCCAGGGCTGGCTCCAGGGTTTTGCTGCCCCAAGCAGACATAAAAAAAAAAAAAAAGCCCCAATCGTGATCTGCAGCACTTCGGGTGTACCGCTGCCGCTTCATTCTTCGGTGGCAATTCAGCAGCAGGTCCTTCGCTCTGAGAGGGAGTGAGGGACCCACCGCCAAATTGCCGCTGAAGAACCGGACGTGCCGCCCCTCTCCGTTGGCCGCCCCAAGCACCTGCTTGCTGCACTGGTGCTTGGAACCAACCCTGACTATGGCTCCAAAAGGCATGCCTGAGCAATGACCTCCAAGGTGAGGTTTACTTGGCCATTTCAGCCCAAGATGTATGTGCTCTTCCCAGGGGGGAACCCACATCAGCAGGATCTCAGCATGCACTGCTAAGCACTGGCCTGCCCCATTGTCATCACTGCTCTGGACCTTGCCTATACCCCTTCCCTTCTCTGTGCTGTCCTATCTGTTCTCCTGGTCCTATCCCTTCTCCCTCCTTCATCACTCCCCTTCCCCTCTGACTTCTCTCGTCTCTCCATGTACCTCCGTTGTGTCCCCTCATCCTGTCAGGTATCACAAGCCTCAAACCCACAGGTCCCCAAGCAGTGCTCAAGCCCTGACTACCACACAGCAGCTCACCTGAGGAACTAGGGAAGGGTCTAGGAAAGGATTAGCCCACAGAGGGCTCTGCCCCCAAAGCTCCTGATTGGGAGAAACATCCAGCCCCCTGATTGGCTAAGGAATATTATTTAAACCAGAAAGTAACACCAGCAAGATGTCTGAGAGGATTTCTTGGCTGTCTGTCACTCTGGACCCCTCCTGCTTACCTGACTCCTGAGCCCTGCATTCCTTCCTGCCCCTGCCGTCCTGTCTTCCCATCCCACACCCTGTCTCCTCCCCTACTCCAGAGCCCTGCTCCTCCACCTTACCTCAGTGCTGTCTCTGACCTTCAGCTTGGTACCTGATGTGGCACCTGATGCTGTCTTTAGTTGTGACCCTCTGCTCTGACCATTGGGCCTGACTCCTGCTCCAACCACTAGGCATGACCACCCACGCCCTGGTCATTGCAACTACCTCAGACCCTATTAACCGCTCCAAGTGGGCCCATCTGAGGAGAGACGCAGCAGAGCTCCCTGTACCAGGAAGGGCATCAGTACTACATGAGCCAGTGACCCTCCTCCAGGCAGACAACTGAGCCCTGCGTGTGCAGAATGTGCAGCTGGCCAGTGAGAATCAGGCCTTGTAGGATCAAGTTAACCAAATCTGTGCAGCAAATGCTGCACTCCAGGTTCTCCCAGCTTTACTGCTCCCTGAACAGGGACCCACCATCCCTCTGCCCAAGCCCTTCGATGGGAGCCACTCCAAATTCCAAAGTTTCATGAATCAATGCCACCTCTTGTTCATACTTGACTGCAGGTGTATGCTTCTGACCATACCAAAGTAGGCCTGGTAGTCAGCCTGTTCACAGGGAAGGTGTTGGACTGGGGCTCTCCCATGTTGAAGCCAACTGTCCAATTTTGTCTAACTAGGATTCCTTTCACCGGTCAATATCGACCATCTACGTGAGTGACAAAAAGAAAGAAGGGGGCATCGCGACCGTGCCACCCACTATCAGATTCCGCCCAACCAGCTGAGCTGACGCACATAGACCTAACTAGCCGGCAACTCACCCCTGATGAGAAAGAGTGCTGGCAATGCCTTAACTTGTGCTACTACTGCAGCAAGTTGGGCCATGTAATCTCCAATTGCCCTATGAGGAAATCGGTCCAAAGGAATCCAGGAAATGAGTCAGCCCAGGCTTAATGAAGGGGGTGGCCTGAGCATTCTAATACAGCATCCATCTAATATACCCCAGCTGAGGTCCTGACAGGGATGCATGCTGGCACCTATCAGCCAGCAATGTATCTGCAAGTCCCAGCCAAATTGTGAATGACAACCACTCTCTCTGCAGCTGACCCTCCTTGAATCAGGTGCGGCAGACAATTTCATTGATGCAGCAGCTGCCCAGGCACTGCAGATTCCCCTGCCGCCCATGCCTGTCCTGGACCTGGTAGAAACAACTGATGGGTCCCTCTTATCATCTGGGCCAGTGGCCATAGAAACTGTTCCACTTGAAGTTATAATCCAGGGGCATCGAGAAACCCAACAGTTCAGTGCCATCTATTCCCCACACTTCCCTCTTAACCTGAGTATTTTGCGGCTGGCCCTCCACAACCCCCTTATCTGCTAGCACAACCTGGAAGTTGAATTCCCTTCCGAATTCTGCCAACAGCACTGCTTGACCCCGGGAATTGGTCATGCAGTAGTCCCCAAAGGTCTCACACTGGGGTAGCAGGCCCAGTAGCACTGCCCACAGATTCCAGTCTTCAGCTTCCATCCAAATACAGTGACTGCAAAGATGTATTTGAAAAAATAAAACTCTGACACCCTGCCCCCGCACAGAGACTGAGACTGCCCAATCAAGGTAAAACCAGTGACAAACTTTCTAGCCTCTGGTGTGGTACCTGACTCTGTCTTTGGTTTTGACCCTCTGCTCCAACCATTGGGCATGACTCTGGCTCCAACAAAATATGTCATTTTACCCCAAATATCAATTTGCCTATTCCTTCTCCCCAGTCCTCCCCCAGAAACTTTTACCCTCTGCTCACACTGGACCACCTTTTATCTGTGGAAACCATATACACCATTCCTTACCTCCAGGCCCCTCTCATCTCACAGAGACCATCCCCGTTGCTCCAACACTAACTCCACATGAAGGCATGGTCTTGGCAGATGTGGGACCCTCAAGTCTCCATATGTCTCCCAAGCTGGCCTGGACCATCTCAGCATTGAGAACATATGGAGTCAGCCACCACCAGGCTTGGGCTCTCCAGCCACTCCATCAACAAAACATGGAAGAAGGAGGTGCTGAGTGGTGATGTTTCAGGTTTTCTCAGATTGCCCCAGCTCTCACAGCACTACACCTTGGTAACTCAGCCTGATGTATACTTGTGTAGCACTTTAACATGCATACCATTTTTACACTGTTCTCTTTTCCCTCTTTTTAAAGCATAATTTAATCATTACTCTGAGCCTTATTTTACTGTTTTAACTGACCCTTATTTTAACCTGTAATCTCTGAGCGGACCTTCTATGACGTTTTATCCAAGTGTGTCAACTATAACATTTTAGCTCTAATTGCACCATCATTTATTTTTTTAACTCGAAGCATGTGAATATTTGGCATTTTTAACTCAGCGTGTTTTTAGTCTAGTATTGTTTTCAATCTGATTTATGTTTCTGTCTGTTGTGACCCTGGTTTGTTGAATTTTATACCCTTTTTCTAATTCTGTTTCTCCGACACATACACATTTGTGTGCATGAAAGAAAAGGCTGGTTTGGCATGCACGCTGGAGCCTGTCTTTCTTTTTTGCTAAGATTCATTGGAAGTCTACAGTTACCAGCTGATGGGCTAGAACACCTCTTGCAGGGGTCACTCCCAGATCCTCCTTTCCTCTGCTGACAAGGGACAGCAGCCTTTGTGCATGTGCCTGTTGTGGATGCTGGTGTCACCCCTACTCGGCAGCCTCGGCCTGCTGCTGCTGCTGCTCTTCCTCCTCCTGCCCCACTTCTTGTGTGTGTGGCCCCTCAGGAACAGGAATGTCAGACTGGAGTGCAATACTATGCAAAATGTAGCACTCCCATAGATATAATCCTTTCAGAGCCAGCAGACTAGTGCACCACCAGAGAGATGGAGACACCTCCAGTACAGCTGAAGGCTCTTGCTATCACTTCCCGAGTGATAGCAACAGCACAATTGTATCACTCCTCTGCCTGGGCTGAGGGGTTCACAGTGGGCTGTAGGAGCCATAGCCAGAGGGGATATCCTTTGTCACCTGTGAGGATGATATGTGCAACAGGGGTTCTGCACCCACCCATGTGGTAGCAATGGCCATGGTGGGTCCTGAGTGGGGAGTGGTGGCTTGGGTGGGGTGTGCCTTGGAAGGGGCAATGGGGGAACATAAGGGGTGTGGGGATGGGTGGGAGGGAGGGAGTAGGGGAACTTAGTCACAGACCCTCCAAGATATGTAAAATTCTCACATCCACTGAACCCAAATGAAAGTTAGGAGCCAGCACGGATCTCATTTGCTCTCAGCCCCACCAGCCTTTTCACCTGGCCTCTTCTTTTGCCTGAAGCTCATGGCTCTGAAGGAGACTCTCTCTGGAAAGTTAGTTTTCATTAAACTCTTCCCTGTTTCCTGCACATCTGGGTCTCTCGCATACACACGCATGTTCTGGCTCATCAGAAAATATGTGTTTGGAGTCTCTGTTTGCATAGCTGCTTCTGAAGCTTTTTCTTTGTTGCCTTTCCTGTTTTACTAAACCATCTTCTTTTAGGGCCAGATCCTTGGCACAGCACACACTGCACCTGCCACAGCATTCTCCTCCACTGGGGCTCAGCTGTGCAGGGCAGAAGCCTAATTATTCTTCTGTCTCATACAGAAAGTTCTCCCTCCCCATCAGGAACAAACACCAGGTAGAAGGTGAACAAGCCTCTTTGCTTCCTTTGTACTTGCAATGGGCTCAGCAATGAACAGGTGCTAACTGATACCCTCGTGACTCTTGGCTTTGTCTTCTTTAGCAGTGAGAGCTTAATGAGTTCGGGGTATAAAGGTGCCTAGTGGTTTCTAACAAAGGAACATCTGGACACACTGATCAATAGAGAAAAAGAAGGGGGAGTTTCATTTTTCTACCCCCTCCCCCCACCAAATCCCTTCTTGGCAGGTGAGTTAACACGCAGCTGCCCAGGAAATGTCTGGTATACATGTGACTGTAATTTGCCAGTAAACAGTCAGAGAGGAAGAACATTCAGAGCATAGGCTCGGGGAGCCCTGGGTTTAAACACCCCATGTTACCCTGAGCAAGTCACTTAGGCCCAGATCCTCAAAGGTATTTCTGTGGAAGTTAGGCGAGTGTGTGGATCTGATCTTAGTCTCTCTGTACCTGAGTTCCCCATCTGTACAGCGGGACAATTAAACTGTCATGCTTCACTGAGTGTACAAGGAAAAAATACACAAAATGTGTGAGGTGCTTAGATACTATGTGACAGAGGCAAGATAAGTTCCTCAGACAGAGCGACTAGCCTTCCTTGGGTACCAGAGGGAACTGTACAAGGACATTATGACCTGCACACTGTGCCCAGTGTTCAGCACCACAGAAGGAAGCTCCTCTGTGAGGTCTGTGAATCCCTGACCTTTCTATCTTGAACGAGTCTATCATTTCTCCTTAGATGGACGTTTCTCAAATGCAGCCACCATGGCCACATGCAGCCACCAGGGGTTTCCCTGCGGCCACAACAGCTTCCTGAGCAGTGATGGGATGAGTAGGGGAGAGACAGGCAAAGCATTGGCCCTCCCTCCCTGATCCTCTTGGATGCGCCGCCCTGCACGGCCCCTGGAGACAGGTGGGGCACAACGCTGCAGGAGCATGGTGAGTTTGCTATGGGGGTGGGGCGTGATGAGACTTGGGCTTCAGCCCTGGGGTGGTTGGGAGGCAGGCTCCAGCGGTGGGACTTAGGGAGCCTGGCTGTGCGGACCAGGGTTCCAGCCATGGGGCTTCAGGTGCCAATACCCGGCTCCGGCTGCTAGTTTTGGGCACTGACCCCCAGCTCTGGCCACACAGCCCTGGCCTTCAGCCATACAGCTTCAGTTCAGGCTCCAAACCCTGGCCACGCAGCTGCAGGCTCCAATCCCCATCTGTGGCCAGGCAGCACTGGCCACAGACCCCGGTGGCAGCCGTTGGCCCTGGGCCCCAACTCTGGTGGCAGCCGCTGGCCCTGGGCCCCGACCCCCAGCCATGTGCTCCAACCCCCAGTCCTGGCCGCTTGCCCTGGGCAGCAATCCCTGGCCCCAAGTCCGTGGCAGCAGGTGCCAATCCCAGGCCCTGGGTGGGCAGCAGCAGGCGCTGAACCCTAGCCCTTGGTGGCCCCAGGCTCCAGCATCCAGCTCTGTGAGCAGTGGCCCTGAGCTCCAACTCCCTGCCACAGCTGTGCAGCTCCTGCTCTGGGCGCAGGCAGTGCCCCCCTCCCCAGCCATGCAGCTCCTGTTCCCAGCTCCGGATGTGGGCACTGACCCCCAGCTTCACTGCAGTGGGCGCCAACTCCCTGCTCCAGCCGTGGGGCTCACCACCCACCCTCTTCTCCCTTGGCCCAGCATCCATGCCTCCTGGCCCCATTGCCCCTGGACCCCACTGCCTTCCTGGCTCCACATCCACCCCTCCATTGCCCCAGGCCCTCACTGCTTCCCCAGCCCACATCCAGTCCACCATATCCCCCACTCCCTCATCCAGGGCTTAATTTTTCCTAGGACTTGCTGGGAAAAGTGATATTAACAAATATGCAAGTATCACTTTTCACAGCCTTCTAGATAGCTACTAAGTGTCTGTAACCCTTCTGCCCCTCTGAGTTGGCAGCAACAAGGGCCGGGTTCAGTATCCAGGGGTTCCGTTTCAGTAACACAATGCATAACCGGCTCGAGCCCCCACCCAGTGACCTGGGACACTCACATACCACACCCCCCTGGGCGCCTCTAGGAGGCAATATTTCCCCTCTTGCAAGCACGGAGTCTGAGTGTAGCAAAATCTTTTTAATAAAGGAAGGAATTAATGCGGCATCCCATTGGAGAAACACAGCAAACAGGGTTATAACACAAACCATAAACAAAAACCCACCTCCAAGTACGTTTGGCACTGTCCTTTTTCCCCTTAGGGTTTTAAGTCCAATCACCCCAAAGTCCAACAACCCAAAAGTCTCTGGTCAATGCCACCCCAGAGTTCGAGAGTTTATCTGTAGAGGTCCCTCCCCCCAGCCTGCGTAGAAAGGGGCACCTTACGTGGTCCGAGGCCAACTGCCCTGCCTCTCCGTGGGTTCTGCTTCTGCCTTCTCCATGAACTGCTCCGCTTTACCAGCCGCTCCACGCTGCTCCTCCAGCCGTCCTCAGAAACTGCTCCGCTCCACCAGCTGCTCTGCTCCATGAGCTGCTCCAGTTCTCTCTGCAAACTGCTCGGCTCCACTCGCTCTGTGGGCCACTCCACCCGTCCCACAGCTACTCCGCTCTGCCAGCCGCTCTGCCGCCACCAGCTGTCCCGTGATCCGCTCCAGCTGTCCCCACAACTGGACCACTCCGCCAGCCGCTCTGTTCCACAGTATATCTTCAGGCTCCCCCACTAGTTAGCACAGTACTCAGTGCTCTCAGCTCAGTTATTTCAGCTCTTTAGTGATTTCAACTCTTAGTGGGGGAGCCCCAGTGCTAGTGCACCATGAGCCCAAAGTGAGTTGAGTTCAGCTCAGTAACCTGTATTTAGATTCTTGACGGAATAAAAAAAAATCAACTCTGACATTCCACAGTGGAGAGAGGAAGGGGTGGAACTGGTGCTTCTGGCTCCACAAGGAGACTGCACCACCAGACACAGATACCTGTCCCCAGCCTCTCTCAATTCTCTGGGTTTTGGAACCCATGTCCCTTGTCTAGCAAGTACCACCCAACTGAGGGTGAGCAATTTGTCACCAAGCAGTCCCACAGCTTGGCAGTTTGGGATAGGGTAGGCGTGCCTATGCAAATAAACTCTCTGAAATTCTTTCCACCAGATGTCAGTGTAGAGCTTATCCTGACTCTGCTTACATGTCCTATGAAAAGCAACTGATATTAACAAACATCCAAATATCATTTTTCAAAGTAATATTTTTGACTGAGTATGAAAAAAATCCTACATAAATTACAATGATGTGCATGTGTATATGTGCTATTTGTTTTTTTCTAAAGTTAATCAAGTGTTTTAGGATAAAGTGTCAGTGTGGCTACCAGCTAGAATTGGTAGCTGCACTCTGAGGCCACTAAAAAATGTGTTGCGAGAACCCCTGCCTTAGACTATGGGTCAGGATTGTTTCAGACCTCCCTAAAGAGCTTGCTCTGTGCCAGCCGCCGCACCACAGAGCACTGATGTGGAAGAGGTAGGCAGGGCTGACATACCTGGGCTGAGATTGGCCAGGACCCTCTGCGCACAGAACCATAGACAAAGGGCCAGAAAGGACACTCAATGAACTCCTGCATGTTCCAGGCTGCCTTAACCTGCTAATCTGACCCTAAAATGCCACAGGAATGGGGCTTCAGCCACCTCCCTTTCTGGGCAGAGCATTTTCATAGTGTCTAGTAAAAATGTTCCCTTCGTGCCACATTACCCTGTGAACAGAGCAGGGCCTGAACTCCTCAGTCCCTTTCCCTGTGTGCTCAGCTTTCTGGCATTGCCTGCCAGAGCTGCTGGAGGACTCACCCACAGGTGAGGCACTCTTTTGAGCAGCAGTTGGCCATTAGGGGATGTGTGCACCACATTCAAGCCAACAGTCTCTAGGCCAGGGGTATAAAATCTCTGCTCCTGTAACCACCCCTTGGTTTTCCTGTGCTGCCAGCAGGAGCTGTCACTGAACTGAGCTTCCCCTGCCAACCAGGCTAGATAAGCTGACCTCCTTGGATGAGTGTGTAATAGCTGTGATGGTAGGGCCAGGGCTAGACTGGACAGGTTCTGTGTGAACATGTGGAATCGGGGATGACACCTGTGCCTGGCACTAGGGTGACCAGATGTCCCAATTTTATAGGGACAGTCCTGATTTTTGGGTCTTTTTCTTATATGGGCTCCTATTACCCCCTACCCTTTCCCAATTTCACATTTGCTGTCTGGTCACTCTACCTGGCACGTACTCCCCACCCCAGCCCCACCCACTCACTGATGACCAATCCAACAAGTTGATGGTTTGTTAACTGCTTTCCAAACTCTCTCTCCCATGTGGGGTTTCCTGGACATTCCCCTGCCTGTTGATCCTGAAGCCCACCTTCCCTTTTTGGCAGCAGTTGGTGGCCTAATAATCTATTCCTGGGGGGAATTCTGCACCACTGCATGTGCACAGAATTTATGTCCCTGCAGAAAAATGACTCTCTGACAGGGAAGCTGCCAGAGCAGCCATGCACCACTCCCTAGCAGCACAGGTACATTGTATCAGGCACCCAGAGCAGCTGGCAGAGACATAAATCACCAGGGACTGGGGACACCACAGCCAGTGGCTCCTACCTTGAGCTGGGATCAGTTGCTAGTCCTGGCTGGACTGGAGGCAGGAGAGGACAGGACTTCCTCTTCCCCAACAAGGAGTGACTGGGGCTGTGTCAGACCCACCCCCAGAAACCTCCCCCAGCTACAGGAAGCTCAGCATCCTCCTCCCATCACTCCTCAGCTGTGGGAGGATGGGTCACTATATGGGAAACTGCTCCCCCATCTACACAACCCCCATGCATCTGGACCTCCAACACCCCCCTGCCGAGCCTCATACACCTACAACCCCCTTAGTCCTCCATACTCAAACCCCACCCCACTGAACCTCAACCCAGCAGTCCTACACCCCAGCCACTATATCCAACCACACCCTCTGAGTCCAATCCCTCTTGTCAGGGACCTGGTGTAGTATAATGGCCACTTCCTACAGACAATGGCTGGGTCTATTGCAAGGAAGGGGGGGTCCCAGCCCAGGGACCCTCTGGCAGCAGCCTCGCTATCCTCCTCCTCTTCCCTCCTCTGTCTGTCTTCCTGGGCTGCTGCCCCTACAGCCCCTTGCACCTGCTAGGCCCTTCCCTTCAGGGCCTGCAGCCTGGCAAGCTACAGGCTAGAGCTCCACAGCCTGCCCAAGTCTGACCAGCACTGCCTCCACTGCTAGTCTCCACCCTTAGAGACTGACCTTCCCCTCTCAAAGGCCTGAGACAGCTTGCTCCCTTCCTGGGCAGCCTTTTTATAGGGCTGAGCCTGGCCCTGATTGGCTGTCTCCAAACTGGGCCCTTATTGGCTCACAATAAGCCCTTCTTTAATTGGCTTCCTGTCTGCACAGGCACCCTAGCCTGCGCAGCTCACGCTTTCCAGGAGTCGGGAAGCCACTCCACTACAACAACCGAGAACGATGTTTGCTTTTTTTGCAACAGCACCACACTGTTGACTCATATTTAGCTTTGATGCATTATGACACCCAGATCCCTTTCCGCAGTACTCCTTCCTAGGCAGTCAGTTCCCATTTTGTATGTGTGCAACAGATTGTTCCTTCCTAAGTGAAGTACTTTGCATTTGTCCTTATTGAATTTCATCCTATTTACTTCAGACCATTTCTCCAGTGTGTCCAGATCATTTTGAATTTTAATCCTACCCTCCAAAGCACGTGCAACCCCTCCCAGATTGGCATCATCCGCAAGCTTTATAAATGTACTCTCTATGCCAGGGGTTCTCAACCTTTTTCTTTCTGAGGCCCCCTGTTCACATGCTATAAAAACTCCTCAGCCCACCTGTGCCACAACAACTGTTTTTCTGCTTATCAAAGCCATGGCTGGCATTAGGGTGTAGCAAGCAGGGCAATTGCCCAGGACCCCATTCCACAGGGGCCCCCACAGAACTAAGTTGTTCAGGCTTCAGCCCCTGATGGCAGGGCTTCAACTTTCTGCCCTGGGCCCCAGTGAGTCTAATGCCAGCCCTGCTCAGCAGACCCGCTGAAACCAACTCACAGCCCACAGGGGCCTCAGACCCCTGGGAGAGAACTACTGCTCTATGCCATTATCAAAATCACTGATGAAGATATTGAACAGAAGGAGTGATCTCTGTGGGACCCCACTTGTTATGCCCTTCCAGCTTGACTGTGAATCACTGATAACTATTCTCTAGGAATAGTTTTCCAACCAGTTATGCACCCACCTTACAGTAGCTCGGTCAATGATATATTTCTCTAGTTTATTTATGAGAAGGTCATGTGAGAATATATCAAAAGCCTTACTAAAGTCAAAATATACCACATCTACTGCTTCCCCTACATCCACAAGACTTGTTACCCTGTCAAAGACTGTGCTTGTGCAATGCTTACAGTACATTGGATAAGGAGGAGTGGGGTTGATTTTCATGCATTGTACTTATGAACGACATGACCACTTATGAAATGGGGGTGAGAGGTGGGTGAAACCAGATTTACAGTATGGATTGATGTAGATATCTGTACTGAGAAATAAATAGTGTTTGCATACAACTTCCAAGTTGCCCATTATCATGCGTGTACCTTTATTATTTGAAATACACATGATATGATGTGACTCAGGTACGGTAATACAATTTCTTAATAAAATAAAAATCTTTATTTTTGAACATTAGAAAAGCACAATATCAAACCATTGTCAGGCAAGCCAACTGCCATTAGACCACCAAAACACCAGTACACCAAAACCTTTAACAAAATCATGAACAAAGTACATGAACAAGTGCAAACACAGTCAAACAATTTCCAAAGCTGGAAAACCCCTTCTGTGGCATGTCCCCTGCCCACTGTTCTCCTTTCCTTCCTAATGCATTTGCTGCTCACTTGGTGCCAGGTCAGGGAGGTGGAGGCATCCGCAGGAGAGGGGTTCAGTGTGGGGAGCTTCATGGGGTACATTTAGGGATAGGTCCTGATTGCATGGACCACCCAGCCATGGAATTGTCCAAACTGTTCCTGGTCTGCAGCACATTGTACCATGGAAGGGGCTCAGGCTGTGGGGCGGCTGCAGCAGGATCCTGCAGTCTTGCAGCCATTAGCAAAAGCAGCCACTCACAGAGTTCTGTCTGCTGTGCTCTATCTTCTTCCCTTAACTGCTGTTCCTCTTCCAGGAACAGCAGAGCAAGAGCCTGTTCCCAAACTATAATCCTGTCCTCAAGCTGTGCAGCCAGCTTCAGCCTTTCCACTGGCCTCTCGTCTTGCCTTTCCACTTGAAGAAATTGAAGTCCCTGTCTCTTTGGTATCAGATCTTCTTGTTGGCCCTACCCAGAATGGCAAATACATTCAGAGAAATGCTTCCTCCTGGGCCGGTCCATGACAGCATGGCGACCAACACTTCTACTGGCCTGTGGTGAGCTGTTGAGATACAACAGGCTGTAAAGGTCAATAGGCCTGGAAGTGGATGAGCTGCAGAAGGTGATTGTCTCCAGTGTCTCAATACAGGAGCACAGAAAAATTCCTTTTGGAATTTCCAGGGCATGAAATGTTACTTTCTAAAACTATACTGCAATATATCCTTCAGACCACAGAAGCTCCCTGGACACAGTTGGGTTAATTGCAGTGAAAGATATGCACAGAGAATGGTAAGTTAAAAATCACAACTGCTTTTTTCTAAAAATTGCAGACCAGTTTGGGTTTTGGTGAAGGTTCTATGTAAGTCTTCTCTGTCATTTCAGGCATTCCCCATTTTGGAAGGCATTGCCATTCGGGAACCACAAGAATGGTTAAGAGAGCTTTTATTCCAAGCTGTCGACGGGAAGCCAGCCAGACGTGCCACCAAAGTATTCAAAAGTGTGGTGAGTGAACAGCACATCTACGAGTGAAATGGACTGGTCAGCTACCGAGGTGGCCCTGAAAATGTCCTTTCCCAAACTGTGATTCCTTATCTGAAATTCCTGCTATGGCAAGAGTTTGCAGCTATCAGCACATGGGACTGGGTTATAATTCATGAGGGAATAAGTGTCATAGCATTCCCTCTCAGATCTGAACCTTAGAGTTCAGAAAATGAGATACTAGCACCTGAATCCTCTAAGCTTAATTACCAGCTTAGATCTGATAGCACTGCCACCACCCAAAAATATAGTGTTTTGGGGCACTCTGACCTCCCCAACCTTCCCTGGGGACCCCAAGAACCCAGATCCCTTGGGTTCTTAAAACAAGGAGAAATAAACCATTCCCCCACCTTTCCCCCTCCCAGAATTCCCCTCCCTGGGCTATCCTGAGAGATACTGATCCAACCTCTTAAATCACCATACAGAGAAGCATCTCCCTTCCCTTCCACAAAGAGGCAAACAGATTCAAAGAAAACAGAGAGAGATTCTATCTCTCCCCCTTCCCATCTCCCTCACCCATCCTGGTGAGTTATCCCAATCCCCTGGAATAAAACAAGGGAAACAAGAAAAAAAAATCAATCAGGTTCTCTAAAAAGAAATCTTTTAATAAAAGAAAGGAAAAAGGAAAGAATTATCTCTGTAGCTTCAAAATGTAAATATTACAGGGTCCTATAGCTTACAGACACCAGAAAGAGACTTTCCCCCCAGTACCAATACAAATCAAAATATTCCCAGCAACTACACATATAAAAGTTAACCAGCCAGATCCACAATTGCAAATAGAGTAAAACAATCAAAAAGCCTAAACCACTTGTTTTTACTTACTATTTGAACAGAAACTTAGAGAGTCTGTAGTAATGTCTGGTCTCTCTCAGACCCTCCGAGAGAAGAACACACAACGGACAAAGAACACACACAAAAGCTTCTCTCCACCCAAATTTAAAAGTATCTTGTGTTCTGATTGGTCTTCTGGTCAGGTGTCCAGTTCCCTGCTTGTAACCCTTTACAGGTAGAAGGGACATTAACCCTTAACAATCTGTTTATAACAATAAGAACATAAGAACGGCCGTACTGGGTCAGACCAAAGGTCCATCTAGCCCAGTATCTGTCTACCGACAGTGGCCAATGCCAGGTGCCCCAGAGGAAGTGAACCTAACAGGTAATGATCAAGTGATCTCTCTCCTGCCATCCATCTCCATCCTCTGACAAACAGAGGCTAGGGACACCATTCCTTACCCATCCTGGCTAATAGCCATTTATGGACTTTACCACCATGAATTAATCCAATTCTCTTTTAAATGCTGTTATAGTCCTAGCCTTCACAACCACCTCAGGTAAGGAGTTCCACAAGCTGATTGTGCACTGTGTGAAGAAGAACTTCCTTTTATTTGTTTTAAACCTGCTGCCCATTAATTTCATTTGATGACCCCTAGTTCTTGTATTATGGGAATAAGTAAATAACTTTTCCTTATCCACTTTCTCCACATCATTCATGATCTTATATACCTCTATCATATCCCCCCTTAGTCTCCTCTTTTCCAAGATGAAAAATCCTAGCCTCTTTAATCTTTCCTTATATGGGACCCTCTCCAAACCCCTAATCATTTTAGTTGCACTTTTCTGAATCTTTTCTAGTGCCAGTATATCTTTTTTGAGGTGAGGAGACTAAATCTGTACACAGTATTCGAGATGTGGGCGTACCATGGATTTATATAAGGGCAATAATCTATTCTCAGTCTTATTCTCTATCCCCTTTTTAATTATTCCTAACATCCTGTTTGCTTTTTTGACCGCCTCTGCACACTGCGTGGACATCTACAGAGAACTGTCCATGATGACTCCAAGATCTTTTTCCTGACTCATTGTAGCTAAATTAGCCCCCATCATATTGTATATATAGTTGGGGTTATTTTTTCCAATGTGCATTACTTTACATTCATCCACATTAAATTTCATTTGCCGTTTTGTTGCCCAATCACTTAGTTTTGTGAGATCTTTATGAAGTTCTTCACAGTCTGCTTTGGTCTTAACTATCTTGAGCAGTTTAGTATCATCTGCAAACTTTGCCACCTTTCTTCAGCTCATTTATGAATAAATTGAATAGGATTGGTCCTAGGACTGACCCTTGGGAAATACCACTAGTTACCACTCTCCATTCTGAGAATTTACCATTAATTTCTACCCTTTGTTCCCTGTCTTTTAACCAGTTCTCAATCCATGAAAGGACCTTCCCTTTTATCCCACGACAGCTTAATTTATGTAACAGCCTTTGGTGAGGGACCTTGTCAAAGGCTTTCTGGAAATCTAAGTATACTATGTCCACCAGATCCCCCTTGTCCACATGTTTGTTGACCCCTTCAAAGAACTCTAATAGATTAGTAAGACACGATTTCCCTTTACAGAAACCATGTTGACTATTGCTTAACAGTTTATGTTTTTCTATGTGTCTGACAATTTTATTCTTAACTATTGTTTTGACTAATTTGCCCGGTACTGACGTTAGACTTATTGGTCTGTAATTGCCAGGATCACTTCTAGAGCCCTTTTTAAATATAGGCGTTACATTAGCTAACTTCCAGTCATTGGGTACCGAAGCCGATTTAAAGGACAGGTTACAAATCTTAGTTAATAGTTCCGCAACTTCACATCTGAGTTCTTTCAGAACTCTTGGGTGAGTGCCATCTGGTCCTGGTGACTTGTTAATGTTGAGTTTATCATTTAATTCCAAAACCTCCTCTAGTGACACTTCAATCTGTGATAGTTCCTCTGATGTGTCACCTACAAAAACCAGTTTTGGTTTGGGAATCTCTGTAACATCTTCAGCCGTGAAGCCTGAAGCAAAGAATCCATTAAGTTTCTCTGCAATGACTTTATCATCTTTAAGCACTCTTTTTGTATCTTGATCATCAAAGGGCTCCACTGGCTGTTTAGCAGGCTTCCTGCTTCTGATGTACTTAAAAAACATTTTGTTATTACCTTTGGAGTTTTTGGCTAGCAGTTCTTCAAACTGCTCTTTGGCTTTTCTTATTATACTCTTGCACTTAATTTGGCAGTGTTTATGCTCCTTTCTATTTGCCTCACTAGGATTTGACTTCCACCTTTTTAAAGGAAGTCTTTTTATCTCTCACTGCTTCTTTTACATGGTTGTTAAACCACGGTGGCTCTTTTTTAGTTCTTTTACTGTGTTTCTTAATTTGGGGTATACACTGAAGTTGGGCCTCTTTTATGGTGTCTTTAAAAAGCGCCCATGCAGCTTGCAGGGATTTCACTTTAGTCACTGTACCTTTTAACTTCTGTTTAACTAACCCTCTCATTTTTGCATAGTTCTCCCTTTTGATATTAAATGCCACAGTGTTGGGCTGTTGAGATGTTCTTCCCACCACAGGGATGTTGAATGCTATTGTATTATAGTCACTATTTCCAAGTAGTCCTGCTATAGTTACCTCTTGGACCAACTCCTGCGCTGCACTCAGGATTAAATCTAGAATTGCCTCTCCCCTTGTGGGTTCCCGTACCAGCTGCTCCATGAAGCAGTCATTTAAAGTATTGAGAAATTTTATCTCTGCATTTCGTCCTGAAGTGAAATGTTTCCAGTCAATATGGGAATAATTGAAATCCCCCACTATTACTGGGTTCTTAATTTTGATAGCCCCTCTAATTTCCCTTAGCATTTCATCATCACTATTTCTGTCCTGGTCAGGTGGACGATAATAGATCCCTAATGTTATATTTTTATTAGAGCATGAAATGTCTTATCCACAGAGATTCTATGGAACATGTGGATTCACTTAAGATTTTTACTTCATTTGAATCTACATTTTCTTTCACACATAGTGCCACTCCCCCTCCCACCCCCCGACCTGTTCTGTCCTTCTGATATATTTTGTACCCTGGAATGATTGTGTCCCATTGACTGCTCTTAGTCCTCCAGGTTTCTGTGATGCCTATTATATCAGTATCCTCTTTTATCACAAGGCACTGTAGTTCACCCATCTTATTATTTAGACTTCTAGCATTTGCGTACAAGCACTTTAAAAACTTGTCCCTGTTTATTTGTCTGCCCTTTTCTGATGTGCCAGATTCTTTTTTATGTGACTGTTTATCACCTGATTTGGCCCTTACATTATCCTCTTCCAGCCTCTGCTCCTGACTATAACCTGGAGATTCTCTGTCATTAGACTCTTCCCTAAGAGAAGTCTGTGTCCGATCCACATGCCCTTCTGCAGCAGTCAGCTTTCCCCCATCTCCTAGTTTAAAAACTGCTGTGCAACCCTTTTAATGTTTAGTGCCAGCAGTCTGGTTCCACTTTGGTTTAGGTGGAGCCTATCTCTCCTGTATAGGCTCCCCCATCCCAAAAGTTTCCCCAGTTCCTAATGAATGTAAACCCCTCCTCTCTACACCATTGTCTCA
The DNA here is from genome assembly GCF_025201925.1 of Gopherus flavomarginatus. Lineage (NCBI taxonomy): Eukaryota > Metazoa > Chordata > Testudines > Testudinidae > Gopherus > Gopherus flavomarginatus. The sequence goes on from NC_066627.1 coordinate 22,197,812, forward strand.
TCCACGCATTGAGGCCTGGTCTACACTACGTATTTATACCGAATTTAGCAGCGGTAAACTGATTTAACCCTGCACCCGTTCACACAACGAGGCCCTTTATATCAATATAAAGGGCTCTTTAAACCGGTTTCTGTACTCCTCCCCAACAAGGGGAGTAGCGCTGAAATTGGTATTGCCATGTCGGATTAGGGTTAGTGTGGCCACAAATCGACGGTATTGGCCTCCGGGCGGTATCCCACAGTGCACCATTGTGACCACTCTGGAAAGCAATCTGAACTCGGATGCACTGGCCAGGTAGACAGGAAAAGCCCCGCGAACTTTTGAATTTCATTTCCTGTTTGCCCAGCATGGAGCTCTGATCAGCACGCGTGGCCATGCAGTCCCAAATCCAAAAAGAGCTCCAGCACGGACCGTACGGGAGATACTGGATCTGATCGCTGTATGGGGAGACAAATCTGTTCTATCAGAGCTCCGTTACAGAAGACGAAATGACAAAGCATTTGAAAAAATCTCCAGGCTATGATAGACAGAGTCCACAGCAGGGACTCAGCACAGTGCTGCATGACAAGCGTAACAGAAAGCCAAAGAATCAAATGGACGCTCATGGAGGGAGGGAGGAGGGACTGAGGACTCCAGCTATCCCACAGTTCCTGCAGTCTCTGAAAATCATTTGCATTCTTGGCTGAGCTCCCATTGCCTGTAGGGTCAAAAACATTGTCCGGGGTGGTTCAGGGTATATCTCGTCAATTTACCACCCCTTCTCCCTGTGAAAGAAAAGGGAAAAAAATCGTTTCTTGCCATTTTTCAATATCACAGTATGTCTACTGCATGCTGCTGGTAGACGCGGTGCTGTGGCGCTGAACAGCAGCATCCCCTCTCCTTCCTTTCCTGATGGCAGACGGTACAAAATGGTGGAAAACTGTCATCATCTCGTGAGTGCTCCTGGCTGGCCTCAGTGAGGTCGGCCTGGGACGCCTGGGTAAAAATTGGAATGACTCCCTGTCATTCCTGGCAGACGGTGCAAAATGCTGGGTAACCATCCTCATCATAGCAGCTGGAGCCTGAGCTCCATCAGCACCCCCCCCCCCTTTCTTGTCTAAAGAAAAGATTCTGTACTCCCTGGACTATCATAGCAGCTGGAGGCTGCCTCCCCCTCATTTTATCTCGCTAAAAAGTCAGTGTTTCTTAGTCCTGCATTCTTTATTACTTCATCACACAAATGGAGGGACACTGCCACGGTACCCCAGGAGGGGTGTGGGAGGAGGGAAGCAACGGGTGGGGTTGTTGCAGGGGCACCCCCTAGAATGGCATGCAGCTCATCATTTCTGCGGGATCTCTGGGGCTCTGACCCGGAGCGGCTGTGCTCTCTGGCTCTCTAGTAGACTTGCCCCATATTCTAGGCAGGACTGACTCTATTTTTAGACAAAACATAAAGAAGGGAATGACCCAGGGAGTCATTCCCATTTTTGTCCATGCGCCCCCGGCCGACCTCAGCGAGGCCAGCTAGGAGCACCCATGACAGCAGCAGACAGTACAAAATGATTGATAACCGTCATCGCCACTTTCCAGTTGCAAACGGTACAAAATGATTGATAACCATCATCTCATTGCCAATTTACAATGGCAGACGGTGCATTAGGGATGGTAACCATCTCTGCTACCTTGCAAAGGCAAATGAATGCTGCTTTGTAGCACTGCAGTACCGCGTCTGTCAGCAGCATCCATTACAGATACGGTGACAGTGACAAAAGGCAAAACAGGCTCCATGCTTGCCATGCTATGGCGTCTGCCAGGGCAATCCAGGGGAAAAGGGCGCGAAATGATTGTCTGCTGTTGCTTTCACAGAGGAAGGATTGAGTGACGACATTTACCCAGAATCACCTGCGACACTATTTTTGCACCATCATGCATTGGGATCTCAACCCAGAATTCCAATGGGTGGGGGAGACTGTGGGAACTATGGGATAGCTACGGGATAGCTACCCACAGTGCAACGCTCCAGAAATCGATGCTAGCCTCGGTACATGGATGCACACCGCCGAATTAATGTGCTTAGTGTGGTCGCGTGCACTCGACTTTATACAATCTGTTTTACAAAACCGGTTTATGTAAATTCAAAATAATCCCGTAGTGTAGACATACCCTGAGACTCTAAAGCTCTGCCTGCCTGCCTACCTGGCCCTGCACTTGGAACTGGGAGCATTTCAGAGAATGCCACCATAGAGGTCCTGGATTTCAATCTCTTCCCTAGCAGCCTAAATTTGGCTTCCAGGACATCTCTCCCACCCTTCCCCTTGTCATTGGTACCTACATGTACCACAACCCCAGCACTACACATAAGTCTGTCTAGATGCCTTGAGAGATCCGCAACCTTCGCACCAGGCAGGCAAGTCACCATACCGTTCTCCCAGTTATCACAAACCCAGCTATCTACGTTTCTAATGATCGAATCTCCCATTACTAACACCTGCCTTTTCCTAGCAACTGGAATTCTCTCCCCGCGGAGAGGTAACCTCAGTGCGAGAGGCAACCCCAGCACCATCTGGAAGGAGGGTCCCAACTATGGGAAGGTTTCCCTCTGCTCCTATTGACTGCTCTGCTTCCCTGGGTCTTTCGTCCTCCTCAACAGCACAGGGGCTGTCTGACCGGAGGTGGGACAATTCTACAGTCTCCCGGAAAGCCTCATCAACATACCTCTCTGCCTCTCAGTTCCTCCAGTTCCGCCACCCTGGCCTCCAACATCTGTACATGGTCTCTAAGGGCCAGGAGCTCCTTGCACAGACTGCACACATACGCCACCCGCCCACAGGGCAGGTAATCATACATGCTACACTCAGTGCAATAAACTGGATAGGCCCTACTCTGCAGCTGGGCTTCTGCCTGCATTGTCTCCTAGTTAATGGAAGGGTTGTTTAAAGCACGAAGTTTTGAATGTAGTTTGGTCTATAGGTTTTAAGGGGACTGAAGGGGCACAGATAGAACTGACAAGGGACCCCCGCTCCCTTCCCACTCCCCTTCCAAACTCCCTTGCAAAACTCTCTGTTAGCAGCCCCTGGTCGCTTGTGCGTGGCTTTATAAAGCCCTGGCCCGTGTGAATGCCCTGCTCACTGATTAAGGTTCAGCAAATTACCAGAGGCTTCTAGCTTTCAAACCTTCCTTTGAAGCTCACAGCCTCCAACTGCCAGCCACAGCACACGGTCCTTCAAACAAACAACCAAACAAACAGACTGACAAACACAAGCTCAGCACACAGCAAGTAACCCCCAAACACAAACAAACACACACTACAGACAGTCACTTACCCCACAGATGCCGTATTTTCTCCTCCTTCACCTGGAGAACTCCCTTGCGAAACTCCCTGTTAGCAGCCCCTGGTCGCTGTTAGCAGCCCCTGGAATCAGCATGAAGACACACTAGCATCCACATGAATTGGTGCCTTCCCACAACTTCCAATACAGACTGCCTGCAAACACAACAAACTCCACACGCATCCCCCTGCCTCCTCCTGACACATTTCAGGGCTGCATTAAACCCCAGGCCTATTTGGACACATGATTTTGTCTCCCATGGACCACATGGATGACACTGAACTGAAATGGACTACGGTTGTACATGGACTACATTTCATCCTCCCATCACCACCATTCACTGGTTTGCAAGCAGCTTGTTACACCATTGGGTTGGCAATGTAAAGTTCTTGTTTTTAACAAACCAGCATGTCCTAGCAAAAATTTGCATTTTTTTAGTAAAACTTCACTTTTAGATGCCTGTGTCACTGTTTGCGCTTCCCAAACTCCATGTTGTGGAGAGGCGGGGGACATCAAGGCACTGGCATGCAATCCGCTACTAGTGGATAACTGCTGCTATCCAGGGTTTGTAATAACTTTTGCATTGGTTCGTAAAATGGAAATCCTTCTCATAGCTACATTAATAAATGCAAAAATGGAGCCAGAAACTTACCTGGCTCTGGAGCAACTTATGACTCTTCCATTTCTGCTGCCATTTCCGTGGTGGGCTGCTCCTCAGGGGGGCCATCAGAAAGCTTCTTCAAGTACAGTCTCGGGATGTGCTGCAGCTGCTCCTGCAGCAAAGCCTCCTTGGGGACTGGTTTCATCACCAGCATCACTTGAGTGGCTTCATCCAGTGCCTGCTACTGACTCCATTTACCAGTCTGGTGAATTTCCAACTCTGCCATCTTCTTCGCTATTTGCTGGCAGTCATAGTCATTCCTGGTACTCTAATCTGGCTGTGCTCCTGCGACCAGGAAGCAGAGCACTTGGCGAAGGACTTTTGTGATGGGTAGCCATTGCAAACGCAGGAAAAGGTTCATTGTGTGCAGCTCAGCAGTCAGAATAAAATGGAAGGATACTTGAACAGAGCAGGTTGCCTACATTTCCTGGGAATTAATTGGCTGCTCATGGGATAGAGTGGACAAAGAGCACCAGCCCATGGGCTTGTGGGATACAATTGGCAGACTCCTAGGGTCTGAGTCCAGCATGATTGTGTCTGGATGGTGAAATGGTAGAGCTTGATCCTGGGTCCTGGCTGGACTGGACTTGGCCCCTCCATCTCAGTGAAGTCCTAGGACCCTACAGTTGAGCCCAAGTGATTTGTGTGCAGACAGGAGAGTTAGGGCTTGATCCTGAGTCTCAGCCCAGACTTACATTGCACTGTAGACATACCCATGGTTGTAACTTGTGGGAATGAGTTTGGGACCTGCCTCACTGCACCCAGAATCGATAGAGTAGGAGGTGGGGACTTCTCCAGGATACTTGTTTTATAAAGGGGTAAGCCGGGGACAGAGAAGTCATGTGGCTAAACAGTCACCCAGTGACTGGAGACAGACCCTAGGAACCTGATTCCTGGCTCCCCCAATTTATCCTTTAGTGAGAGAAGAGGGGAAGAATGGACCCGCACCAGTTAGTTCCTCACTATCTGTGCCTCTCCCAGCCTGTTCAGCACAGAGGAGCTGAGTCTCACTGATTGCAGTCAGATCTCCACATGGACAAACAATTCTCAACTAGCTTCTCTTCTGTCCAAGTAGAATTGTCTGGCTCATCAGCCACCAACTGCTCTTTGCTCTCCAATAGGCACCCCTTTGAGTGCCCTTTTTCTCAAGGCCATTGCATAAAAGCACTCTCACCATTAAGAACTGAGTTTCCCAATGTCCCTCCCTCTCATCTTCCAGGCCAACCAATGCCTGGGAGAATTCACTGCTGCTCCCCCATGCTAGTGTGATGCTACTGGAGTGGGGGAAAGCATCATTTCACTCTCCTAATCTTAGCGAGACAGGTATCTGAAGAGCTCTGTGTGGCTTGAAAGCTTGTCCCTTGCACCACCAGAAGTTGGTCCAATAAATGATATTACCTCCCCTACCCTGTCTCGCTAATATCCTGGGACCAGCACAGCTAACAACTTTCCTAATCTCAGCATTTAATTATGCACAGGCACAGCCTTTGCCCCTTGTCTTACCTTCTAGTTGCACTACCAACAACAGCAGGCAAACCTGGAGGCAGTAGCATGCTGGGAACTGGCAGCATCTCTTGTGGCTAGCCCACACTGTCAAGAGACCTGAGTTCTGCTCCTGGCTCCACCATCACCTGCTGTACAATCTTGGACAGGTCCGCTGTTCTCCCCATTTTCCCAAATGTAACATGGGGATAGAGCTAACTACCCCCCTTCACGGAGCTGTTAGAGAATGCTGGTTACATCAGCTATGTAGTGTTGTAGTGTAGCCCAGAAAGGGGTTAATTTATGAAGAGAACCCTGTACTGTGTGCCCAGACACTTCCTTGGCAGGTGGCCTTTGCCTAGGTGTAGGCTGCACTCAGGATTGTCCTGTGCATGCCTGGGTTGGAATTGAGCACACAGTGCAGGCTGACTCTGAGACTCTGCAGCATAACTGATTTGGCACTCTGCCCTTGAGCAGTAAGATATACCCTTGCTAAAAATCTGTACTCAGACACCGAGATCAAAGCTGTCAGCCCTGGGTACCTGGAGCTGGGTCTCTAACTCAGAGCAAGGTGCTAAGCTGAAAGCCACATGTCCTGCACATCTGCAGCTCCCAGTGGGGAAAGGGGAAAGGTGGGTACCTGGCACATCTGAAAGTCTTGCTATTTTTATTTAGGTTTTATTTAGTTTGACATGATTTATTTTTATAAATCATGTCAAACTAATCTGATAACATTCTTTGATAGGATAACGAGCCTTGTGGATAAGGGAGAAGCGGTGGATGTGATATATCTAGACTTCAGTAAGGCATTTGATACAGTCTCGCATGATATTCTTATAGATAAGCTAGGAAAGTACAATTTAGATGGGGCTACTATAAGGTGGGTGCATAACTGGCTGGATAACCGTACTCAGAGAGTAGTTGTTAATGGCTCCCAATCCTGCTGGAAAGGTATAACAAGTGGGGTTCCACAGGGTTCTGTTTTGGGACCGGTTCTGTTCAATATCTTCATCAACGATTTAGATGTTGGCATAGAAAGTACGCTTATTAAGTTTGCAGATGATACCAAACTGGGAGGGATTGCAACTGCTTTGGAGGACAGGGTCAAAATTCAAAATGATCTGGACAAGTTGGAGAAATGGTCTGAGGTAAACAGGATGAAGTTCAATAAAGATAAATGCAAAGTGCTCCACTTAGGAAGGAACAATCAGTTTCACACATACAGAGTGGGAGGAGACTGTCTAGGAAGGAGTATGGCAGAAAGAGATCTAGGGGTCATAGTGGACCACAAGCTTAATATGAGTCAACAGTGTGATACTGTTGCAAAAAAAGCAAACGTGATTCTGGGATGCATTAACAGGTGTGTTGTAAACAAGACACGAGAAGTCATTCTTCCGCTTTACTCTGCGCTGGTTAGGCCCCAACTGGAGTATTGTGTCCAGTTCTGGGCACCGCATTTCAAGAAAGATGTGGAGAAATTGGAGAGGGTCCAGAGAAGAGCAACAAGAATGATTAAAGGTCTTGAGAACATGACCTATGAAGGAAGGCTGAAGGAATTGGGTTTGTTTAGTTTGGAAAAGAGAAGACTGAGAGGGGACATGATAGCAGTTTTCAGGTATCTAAAAGGGTGTCATCAGGAGGAGGGAGAAAACTTGTTCACCTTAGCCTCCAATGATAGAACAAGAAGCAATGGGCTTAAACTGCAGCAAGGGAGATTTAGGTTGGACATTAGGAAAAAGTTCCTAACTGTCAGGGTAGTTAAACACTGGAATAGATTGCCTAGGGAAGTTGTGGAATCTCCATCTCTGGAGATATTTAAGAGTAGGTTAGATAAATGTCTATCAGGGATGGTCTAGACAGTATTTGGTCCTGCCATGAGGGCAGGGGACTGGACTCGATGGCCTCTCGAGGTCCCTTCCAGTCCTAGAGTCTATGAGTCTATGAGTCTATGAGGTGCCTAATTTTAAGCACCTGAGTTTGCAAATATTGGCCCTCTGTTCTGGACGAAACCAAAACACTCCCTAGCCCAAAGAGTCTCCTTTCCTCTAGTCCATGCAGCTGGCACCCCTGCTGGATGACGGCAGGACTGCTGGCCCCTACTGGATGACGGCGAGACTCTCAGACTTTGGGGAAGAAAGGCAGCATTGATCATGTTTCATATTCACCCTTGAGCATCAGTCAATAAAACACTGAAGAGGCACTTAAACCGCAGGAATCTCCCCAGTAGCTTATTCTCCTTCCCCATCCTGGCAGCAGCTTCACACTCACACTTTAATTGCCTCAGTCTCGTTTCCCCCTCCCCCAGAGACCCCTTTCTCCCTTCTTTTGCCTCTCCTTGCCCTCCCCCTCACACTCCCTGCACTTATCCCTCTGTGACGGGTTCCCCCCCCCAGATGACACTTGGAACTGGGGTACTACTGAGTCCTCTGAATCACCAACCTGGGCTCCCTCTCACACTGTGCTGCTATGACAAGCTGCAGACCCGCTCCTGGTCCTGCACTCCCACCAGCATCCACACAGGCAAGGATGCACCCAGCTGCAGTTACATGCAGGCTCTGGCCAGCCACTGCGTGCACCACAAGGGAGAGGCTACAGCCAAGATAACCTCAGCTTCCCAGGCATGCACCTCCCTGCCTCTGGAACATAAACCCAAAATTAGACTGTCTTGCGCTGCACAGGGAACTGTACAGCATAAGCTCATAGAGTTCACCACTCCCTCAATGTGGAGAGGAAATGCAACAGCCTTTGCCCCTTAAGCTAAGATTTCCAAGCACTTCATTCAAACACACTGATTTAGATAAAGCAAAAACATAAGAAAAGTTTATTAACTGCAAAAAGATAGATTTAAAGTGATCATAAGTGATAGCAAACAGATTAAAGCAGATTACCTAGTAAATAAACAAAAATGCAAACTAAGCCTAAGATAACAGAAAGATAGGGTATGAATTAGCAAATTCTCACCCTGGCTGATGATACAAGCAGGCTTGCTTATTCTCAAGGCACAAACTGCATTTGCTTTACAGGTTGGGTTTCCCAGGTTTCCATACACAGGCTAGAAATCCCTTTAACCTTCCCCCAGTTCAATCTTTGTTCCTCATGTGTTTCTAGGACTCCTCTTCTGTGGGGAGTGAAGAACAACAAATGATGTCATTCCCTGCCTTATATAGTTTTAGGGTTAGAGTTAGGGCAGGAGTAATAAAGGGTTGTTCTCCTTGTTGTATGAACCAAGGGCAGCAGAATTGTACCTGGCATACCCCGATGGAGGGATTCACCCTCAACTGAACGCCACTTGCTAGGCAGGGGACATGGGTTCCAAAGCCCAATGAGTTGAGAGAGGGTGGAGATAGGTACTTGTACCTGATGGTATGGGCCCTGTTTAAGGGTCCTAGACACTATCTGACCTCTTCTCTCTCCATGGTATAATAAAAGAACTTATGTGAGTCTTGTTAAACTCTGTAGAGCTGAAATCACTGATATTTAGGTATTAGACCCACTTTGGGACAGTGTCTCTATTGCAAGAGTCTGCCCAGTGTGCACCAGCAGTGAGACTCTCCCACTAATAGCTGAAATCACTGAGAACTGTGTTAAGTGGTGGACCCTGAAGCAGGGCCAGCTCCAGGCACCAGCTTATCAAGCAGGTGCTTGAGGCGGCCACTCCGGAGCGGGGCGGCACTTTCAGGTATTCAGCGGCGGGTCCCTCACTCCCGCTCGGAGCGAAGGACCTGCCACTGAATTGTCGCAGATCGTGATTGCGGCTTTTTTTTTTTTTGGCTGCTTGGGGCAGCAAAAGCCCTGGAGCTGGCCCTGCCTTGAAGATATCTTGGTGAGTGACCAGTCAGGCGGCTGGTGGAGAGGCGTAGCCAGCAGGCTGGCTGGTGGAGAAGGCCAGAGCAGAGCCCCTCAGAGAGGTGCGGCAATTGGCCCACGGCATGAAGAGTGAGTGCCCAAGCAGCAGAGCGTGTAAGGTGCCACCTTACCCCCACTTCCACCCAGGCTGGGAGGTGAACTCTGCGGATGGACCTCTGAACTCTGGGGCTGCACTGGCCAGGGACAGCAACTGTGAGTGGGGTGCAGAGAAGGGATGGATACATTAAAGGGACTTTTGGGTTGCTGGACTTAAGAACCTGAGGGAAAAGGACACCACCCAACTTACTTGGGGGTGGGTCTTTTGCTCATGGTTTATGTTTATGAACCCTAGTTGTGGTGTTTTCCCAAATTAATGCTGAGTTACTTCCTTCCTTTTATTAAAAGTTTTTGCTACACTCAGACTCTGTCCTTGCGAAAGCGGAAGTATTGTCTCTTAGAGGCACACGGGGGTGGTATGTAATTATCCCAGGTCACTGGGTGGGGGCTCGAGTCGGTTTTGTGTTGTATTGTTGAAAATGAACCCCTAACACTGAACCCGACCCTTGTTGCTGCTGGCTCCACCTGGCAGAAGGGTACCATATACCTTACTGAGTAATAGCAGCCATTACTTACAGGCTGTCTCAGGAAGGCTCCCCAGATGAGGGATAAGCTTCTTCTAAGGCCTATTGTTTTTCCCAATGGCTCTTTACCTTGAGTAAACTGACTATCTATCACTTTTGCTTAGTGAGTGTCACCCAGGTGTGACTACATTTGAAATACAGATACATATTCAATATTCATAACTTCAGATACAAAAATGAAACATGCATACAAATAAGATAATCATATTCAGCAAATCCTAACTTTTACAATGACACCTTACATGTCCCATCTTGGCATCATAATTATGCCATAATCATACCATAATAATATTGGAACGAAGAATATGGGGTGCAGCGTCATACCCTCCTTCTCCCATTTCCTGCCCTCTCAGACCAGCCATTTGCTGTATCTCCGTTCTGCTATAACACAGCTGCTCCTGGGTCCTCAATCCAACAGGAGGCCCTGTTGTGAATAGCCAGAATCACTGCCCAAGATCCACCTCCCATGAAAGGGAGGGTAGAGAGAAGCAGGCATGTATGCAAATGCAGCTTGCATTTGCCCTCTGCACCAGGCAGTGCAGATCTTTCCCCGCCAGCAGACACTCATCCATGGGATGCAATGACATGGCCTGATGGGGGTCTTTCCTCCTTCTCTTTTCCCCACCACTCTAGGGCCTTGGTGCTACACAAGCAGTAGGTCAGCAACAATTTTCTTGGGGATTCGACGAGCACTGACATATTCCTGACCTTTTGTGCAACGTTCTCCAGATGCTTTACAAAGTCTCCTGAGCCCCATTTCACTGATGGAGAAACGAGACACAGAGAAGGGAAGTAACATGCCTCAGGTCCCACTGTAAGTCAGTGGCACAATGATCCAGGTGTTCTGTGTCCCACTGGACTGTGCTGAAGGGCCCAGATTCCAAAAGTCCCGTTTTAATTTGTCCCTGGGAATTAAAAATTGAGATGTGATGTACTGAAACATTCAGCCATTGGAGAGCAAGTTAGCAGAAGCTTGAGGTCTGTGGCAACTACTGATAGTTCCGAAACAGTATTGTGCCCTCAGGCTATGGACAAACAGTGAGCTGTTGTTCTGATGATGTAATGTTTTAAACACAGGCCTTTCATTGACAAAGGTCTAATTCCACCACAAGAGTCTGTACCTTACCCTGGCTTTAGAATAGGCCTGGTGGAGAGTGTGTGCTGGGCAACAGTATGTCCATCCCGTTTTAGAAAGGGGCTTGGGATGTCTCAAAAGGGCTCTCCCCATAGGAGCTAGAACCCAGGATCATAGGGGTAGGGGACTACTGACAGTTCTGCATTGCCAGTGGAAGCTCAGCCTAGCCTTTTGTTAGAGGACCCTGTGAAGCTCGGCTCAGCAGGTAGTACTGCCCATCAGGGCCTGAGTGGCAGCCCCCCACAGCCTACTGATTGGCTGAGGCTAGTATTTAAAGAACAAATCGTGTCAAACCAACCTGATAGCTTTCTTTGATAGGATAACGAGCCTTGTGGATAAGGGAGAAGCGGTGGATGTGATATACCTAGACTTTAGTAAGGCATTTGATACGGTCTTGCATGATATTCTTATAGATAAACTAGGCAAATACAATCTAGCTGGGGCTACTATAAGGTGGGTGCATAAGTGGCTGGATAACCGTACTCAGAGAGTAGTTATTAATGGCTCCCAATCCTGCTGGAAAGATATAACAAGTGGGGTTCCTCAGGGCTCTGTTTTGGGACCAGCTCTGTTCAGTATCTTCATCAACGACTTAGATATTGGCATAGAAAGTACACTTATTAAGTTTGCAGATGATACCAAACTGGGAGAGATTGCAACTGCTTTGGAGGACAGGGTCATAATTCAAAATGATCTGGACAAATTGGAGAAATGGTCTGAGGTAAACAGGATGAAGTTTAACAAAGACAAATGCAAAGTGCTCCACTTAGGAAGGAAAAATCAGTTTCACATATACAGAATGGGAAGAGACTGTCTAGGAAGGAGTACGGCAGAAAGGGATCTAGGGGTTATAGTGGACCACAAGCTAAATATGAGTCAACAGTGTGATACTGTTGCAAAAAAAGCAAATGTGATTCTGGGATGCATTAACAGGTGTGTTGTGAGCAAGACACGGGAAATCATTCTTCCACTCTATTCTGTGCTGGTTAGGCCTCAGCTGGAGTATTGTGTCCAATTCTGGGCACTGCATTTCGAGAAAGATGTGGAGAAATTGGAGAGGGTCCAGAGAAGAGCAACAAGAAAGATTAAAGGTCTAGAGAACATGACCTATGAAGGAAGGCTGAAAGAATTGGGTTTGTTTAGTTTGGAAAAGAGAAGACTGAGAGGGGACATGATAGCAGTTTTCAGGTATCTAAAAGGGTGTCATCAGGAGGAGGGAGAAAATTTGTTCACCTTAGCCTCTAAGGATAGAACAAGAAGCAATGGGCTTACACTGCAGCAAGGGAGTTTTAGGTTGGACATTAGGGAAAAGTTCCTAACTGTCAGGGTGGTTAAACACTGGAATAAATTGCCTAGGGAGGTTGTGGAATCCCCAGCTCTGGAGATATTTAAGAGTAGGTTAGATAAATGTCTATCAGGGATGGTCTAGACAGTATTTGGTCCTGCCATGAGGGGAGGGGACTGGACTCGATGACCTCTCGAGGTCCCTTCCAGTCCTAGAGTCTATGAAACTATGAATAAACCAGGAAACTAGTCTGGGGAAATGTCTGATCAACAATGCAGAGTGCCTGCCTCTCTCTGCTCCACACCTTTCTTACTACAGACCTAGATGCTGGCTTCTGACCCTGGTTTGTTCTCAACTTTGCTATTCGATTGCTGTCTATAGCCTAGCACCGCACCTCAACTTCCTGGAATCCTGACACAGCTTGACCCTAACCCCACTACCTGTCTGGTGCCTGCACCTTGGTGCCTGACCTGACTTCCTGGTGTTCTGACCTGGCTTGCTCCCAACCCCATGACTTTTCTCCCAACTGAAATGTAGCAGCTGACCAGTGCTCACAGGCCACCCACAGCCCGGGCAAGACACTCACAGGCCAGGACAGACTCACTGTGGCTTGTCCATGCTAGCTAGGCAAAGAGTAGGGAACCCCTGGGGGCAGCATGCATTTTACACACTGAATTGAGCTAACACTGATTCTTGGTGATAGATGGTGTCTTCCTTGATCAACTGCTGGAGAGTCTTGGGGCTGGAGTTCTGAGGAATGGCCCTGGACCAGCTCTGAAGAAAGACACAGCCAGTGCTTACATGCACTAATGACAGGGCTATGGAGGGATGGCTTTGGCGCTGAAATCAGGCAGTATTTGGGATATTCCCTAGTCTATAATGAGACCTGGCTCAGGGGGAAGCGCCTTGAACCAGACCCTCTCAGAATCCACTCAGTAAAGGGAGTGCTGCTCAGTAGCATGGCAGACTGGCAAGACAAAAAAGCCTCAGCTGAGGACACCAGGACCACTGGGAAGCTAGCCCATGCAGGGGAGCAGATGAATGGGAAAACTGGTTAGTTGCCATTGTACCCCAGGGAATCCCAAAAAATCACTGCTTCCCCATGGCAGTGACGCACTCTGTGCAGCAGGATGAAGAACGCAGTACTGAGAGCAGGGAATGACAATTCCAACACATCCCCCAGCTAGACCATCTGGGATCTCCCATCAAGCCACTGTTGTGAGAGAGAAAATGTCACTACCTAGGGCCAATAAGCCCACAAGGTAATGCCAGCCTGGGAACCAGGGATGGACTGAATGCTAATAGATATCAGTGTCTATATCCAGGGCACTGTGCGACAAGAGTGCCCATCAGAGTCTCCTAAACCCAGTCAGGAAGATAATGGAGGTGCCCTCGGGGAGAGGATAAGCTTTCAGCTATGAAAAATGATCCATATTCTTAAATGTTTCTTTTCAAAAACTACTGATTGCACTAGATCTACTCGATAGAGAAGACAAGGGGGAGGTGTGTGTGTGTGTTGGGGAATGGAGGGAGATGGGAATTGAGGGTGGTCTGGGGTCTGTGGAAGACAGGAGGAGAGACACTAGGGTGCATGTTCTCCCTGTTCTCTACTTGTCTCTGAGGGCTGGACAAGTTTTCAGCTCAAACCATTTTGGTCAAAAAATTCTGTTTTGGGTCGACTGAAACGTTTTGTCAATTTTGGCAAATTGTCTTGGGCAAAACCAAAACGAGAAATTTTTGGAAATGTCATAATGAACATTCCCCAAACTAAACATCTTGATTCTGGGGGGAAAGATTCACAAGAGGATATAGGAGCCATTCACAAAATTGAGGTGCTCCCCACCCCCTTTTTAACCTGCAGACCAGTGGATACCACTCTCTAGTGGGAGACCCCAGGCTGAAACCCTGCTTTGGAGCAAAGGCTTGAGCTTCAGCCTCCCACATTCCCTGCGTGTGCACCAAACCCCAGAGTATAGTCATTCTCACCTTTGTTTTTTGGCCCAATGACTATTCAAGTATTTTATACAAAGTAGAACAATTTCAACAGGAGAAACCTAGGGTACATCTTCACTACCGGCCGTATTGGCGGGTAGCAATCGATTTCTCGGGGACTGATATATCACGTCTCATCTAGACACGATATATCGATCCCCGAACGAGCTCCTGTCAACTTCAGAACTCCACCAACGCGAACGGCGGTAGCGGAGTCGACAGGGGGAGCCGCAGATATTGATCCCGCACCGTGAGGACAGTAGGTAACTTGATCTAAGATACTTCAACTTCAGCTACACTAGTCACGTAGCTGAAGTTGCATATCTTAGATCGATTTCCCCCCTAGTGTAGACCAGCCCCGAGAAAGACCAACTGCAGAATTCCTGCCAGCCTGGTGGTTAGGGTACTGAGGTGGGCGATCTACACTCAAATGCTTGCTCCAGAGCAGGGATTCTAATCTGAGTCTCCCAGGTGAGTCCTCTAATCACTGGGATAAATGCTGGAAGGGGGCAGTGGCACCACCACCACTTTGGGAATCTAGCCCTTCACCTCCTTCATACTTGTTTAAAAGTGTCCCAAATGAAACATTTTTCAGAGTAGCAGCCATGTTAGTCTGTATCCGCAAAAAGAACAGGAGTATTTGTGGCACCTTAGAGACTAACAAATTTATTTCAGCATGAGCTCACGAAAGCTCATGCTGAAATAAATTTGTTAGTCTCTAAGGTGCCACAAGTACTCCTGTTCTTTTTCCAACTGAAACAAAATTCTTCTGACTTTTTGATTTGGTGAAAATTCCAAAAAGTTTCAGTTTGACACATCCTGAATTTATTTTGGATTCTTTCAGAACTGAGCACAGAGCCAAAAAATCAGTTACTCAATTAGCTGTAACCCCTGTTTAACTGGTCGTTGTTCTCCAGCCACTTTGTGCTACTCCAGAGCGGCATAAATCAGCTCAAAGGCACTGACAAATCTGTTCCTAAAAGTCAAAATAAACAATTTTTTAACAGTTTAAGCTATATATCTTCAAATCCTTAGAAACATCCCAGGGTGTCATACTTTGGGGGTTTATGATTACTGTTTATGGATAAAAATTTTAATTACTAACAAGGGAATTCCCAGACAGAAACTAAGTTAAGACAGAGTTAATATTGAGTATGTGTATCAGTGAATTAGGGTAAAAATACATTACCAGGAAATTGTAATTATCTTAGAAATAAGCATTACAATCCCATCAGATTCAGAGTTAAGCTTTATAGAAATACAAACATGTTCAGGTATGGAAATACACAGTTAAGGCACCCAACCATCCCTATCTGGCTTTGGTGACAAGCTCTTGAAAGGTGATTAAGAGCCAATCATCAATCTAAGCTTGCCAAGGCATAGATAAGAGCTCTGAAGAGAGGAGAAAAGAGTCCCCACCTGAACTGGCAGAAGGCCTTGGAGATTTACATTCCTGGCATATCCAAATACCAATGACAATTTCCAGGATAAATTAGCAATGGACCAATTTATGGATGCTCAGCTGGGACTGGGATCTACAGATCAAGATCAGTGAAAGGAGGCCAAGGACAGTCAAAGATACTGTGGAATTTGCCACAAAGCTTGAATCTTTCCTTGTAGCAGCACACCAGATGATGGAAGCGGATTGCCATGAGCCCTGTAAGCACAGCTCTAAGATGTGTGATAGAAAAAGGGAGTTTCTAAGATGGTTCATGACATTTTTGAAGAATTGGAAAAATTGTTAAATTCAGTTTGTGAAACAAGGGCAATTGGCAATAATGCAAAAATTAAGAGAGACAGTTCAGCTAAATGCTGGTACTGTGACAAAAGTGGCCACAAAAATTATCATTATAAATTTAAGACTGGCCAGGAATGTGCATCAAAGTGCCTAGTGAAAGCACCTCTCCCAGTTCAGTAAACCCGGGGGAGGGCGGGGTGTGTGTGTGCCAAGCTGAAGGGGCAAAGCTTGGTGAAGGTACATGGCTCAGCCCTGCAATTTTTTGTCTAGATCTGCGTAGTTGAACAATGATGGGACTTTGGCTATGGGGTATATAATAGGAGCTGTGAAATGTGCAGGCATAGTGGACACTGGCTCAAACATAAGTTGTTAGCCCAAACTTGCTAATTATGCTAAGGAATAGGGGATCCCAAACTGAACCACCTAACTGGTCTGAAAAGGAGACTGTGACTGGGGAGAAATTCGGTTTGCAAATTGGACCTCTGGAATTCAAGCAAGAAGTCTGACTAGCCAAGATACTGAATGAGCTAATGATTGACTTGTATTTCTTTATGACTAATCACTATGGAGTCAATGACAGGAAAGACATTTTACAAATTTACTCTGAAGAAATTCTCTTTAAAAACAAAGCCGAGGTAAAATAAATGGTTTGTAGGCAATTGGTTTGCAATACACCAGTTGTCCAACCCCCAGCGGCAGAAACCATAATAACAGCTCTGCACTATTGTAGCTTTCAAGCAAAGGGAAGATGGGCAAGACATGCTTTGAGACACAAAACTTGAGGGAATTTTACCTGCTAAAGTTCTGGTGGATCTGAAGCAAGAATGGATCCCTGTTAATTTGCTGAATAGTTCTGACAAACAGCAAATTATAAAGAAAAAGGAACATGGTTGCAAAATGTGAACTCATGGAATTAGTAAATGCTGGTACAGAAGAAGAAAAGTACAAGGGAAAAAGGGGTGATAGTGACTCCCAGAGTTTCTATTGGAGTTGTTTCAGCACAAAGCTGTATACTTAAATGCAAGCAGGACAGTCTACAAATTTCTGGTTAGGAATCAGTGGTTGTTATCTCTATCCACCAAAGATATAAATTATACTGCACTGGTCCAGCACAAGACTGATACTGGGGAAGAACAGCCTATTAAACAGCCCCTCACCATTTACTAGTTGCAAAGAGGGAAGGAGCTGAACAGGCTATTGTGGAAATATATCAGGGAATGTTCAGGGAATCAGGGCTTGGCAGACACACTTTGTACATAAACAGGATTGCACCAAAGAACCACCAGGCTCGTGTCAATGATTTCTCCTCCTAACGGAAAGAGCCCCCCGAGGCCCCAAATACCGCCTAACTAGGCAGGCCAAAAGGGGCAACAGAAGCAGATGTCTTTTTTGCCATGTTAAAATTCATCTTGATGTTCCAAACTGCTTCCATGCGGATGTAAGCTAACCTCCTCTCCAAGTAAAATTCCTTCATCTGGATGCTGTGATGGGCTGCCCCTGCCTATGTAGCACAGACCACCAAAACCTGCACACTAAACCCAACAACCTACATGAGACCAAAGTGTTACAGCAGATAGGAGGCTAGGCTATGATGTGCCACATGCAGAGAACAGGAGGAACCGAGGTGCACCAGGACCTGAGGCCCCTGCAATGGCAGGGAAAAGATTACTGGAGAGATATGCAGAATGTCCTAGCCAGTGACCAGGACTCCATGCTGCAGTGGAAGGTGAAACACTGCCAGTCTGACCTGGGTGAAATTCCTTCCTGACCCCCACATATGGGGATCAGTTAGACCCTGAACATGTGAGCAAGAAGCAGCCAGCCAAGCACCTGAGAGAGAGAATACTCGGTGCCACCTCAGAGCCCTGGACCACCCCATCCAGAGTCCCATCTCCAGCTATAACCATCTCTGATGCTTCAGAGGAAAGAGACAAAAACATACAAACCAAATACATTGGGGGGGACACACTTCCTGACCCCTGCAGACAACTGGCTAAAGCCCTGAAGCATGAGCTTGAGGGACATAAACTGGAAGGGACCCCAAGGCTGCTGAGTCCTGCCCCCACCATCACAAGCAATGGGGTTAAACAATCCCACTCATAAATTTGTCCAGCTCTCTCTTAAAACTAATTCAGTTGTTTGCCCCCACAACTCCTGTGGGGAGGCTGTTCCAGAACCTCCCCCCTCTGATGGCTAGAAACCTTCTAGTTTCCAGCCTGAATTTGTTCATGGCCAGTTTATACGCATATATTCTTGTGCCAATGCTGTCTTTTAGCTTCAGTAGAGACTTAGAACTTTGCAACTACATTATCTGAAGATTAGCCAGCCCAAAGATGCAGGGCTACAAAGGACTTTCCCTGTAATTGCTGCTTATTGATACTGCAGGCCAGGATGGAGCTGGGCACTGGAGAGCCAGGAGATCGTCTCTCTAATGCTCTCAAAGCTCCCCCTGCTGGGCCAAAGCAGCATGGAGAAGGAAGCTGCTTGACTTTAATGCAGAAAAAACAAAAGCTGGAACCAGTGCATGGATGGAAACTGGGACTGCTGGCTGGTGGACGGCAAGTAATCTGGGACTGAGATCTGGGAATGGAGAAGGGGGGCCAGGATAGGGGTATCACAGCTGTATTCCCCTCTGTGATCCAGCCAGGGGACCCACTCTTGGCTTCTGGCTCTCAGCTATCAGCTCTCTTGAATGAGACCTGTCTCTCTCCCACTCTTGACTGGGGTTTCTCCAGGCTGCACAGTTCCTTGCCTATACTATGGTATTCCCAGCAAGTCAGGTGGCCTGAACAGGCCAGTGTTTGTGCTTGGCTGTCTCTCCAGAGCCTATAAACAGTGTGATTGTCAAAGATATATGTTACCACTCAGCTCTTTCTAAGCAAGCACATTTGTTCTTAAGGTGAAAGCATCACAGAGAAAACATTTTAAAAACAAGAAAAGAACCTACATGCATGCTAAGAAGCTGATCGGAGATCATCCCCAACTCCAGCAGGGGCTGCAGCAGGAATTGCTCCTTGAAATCACACCAAGGTGTTTGTCTGTGGTTGCTAGTTCCTAACAGCTTTACTACAGAACCAGCCCCCCATGCATAGGCAGGGCCAGCTCCAGGCATCAGCATTCCAAGCTGGTGCTTGGGGCGGCAGTTTGAAAGGGGTGGCAGTCCCTGTTGTTTTGCCCCCCAAGCAGCTTGCTGAATTGCTGCTGCAGGTGGTGGGGGCAGTCCGTGTACCCTTAGGGCAGCAGGCGTGTTTCCGCGGTGGCGGCAATTCTGCGGCAGCTTTTATGTTTAGCTGTCCGTGGCGGCTTCAGCTAAACATAGAAGCTGCCACTGAATTGCCGCAGCCGCGGAAACACGGATGCCGCCCTAAGGGCGCACGGACTGCACCCACCGCCTGCGGCAACAATTTGGCACGCTGCTTGGGGTGGCGAAAACTGTAGAGCCAGCCCTGTACATAGATCAGTCGTTCCTGTAGACAATCTGGGCCTTTGATCTTCAGATTTTCAGGAACAGGTAATCAGTAGACTATGGTCTCTTCCTCAGGGCAGAGCTACAACATAACTGAGGGAGTGGTGATGGAGAACAGGGGCAGATGATTTGAGATGGGGAGGGGTAAGAGATTGATTGAGCAAGAAGCTGGAGCAGGAGATGGGACTGGGACTAGTTGGACAAAGAGACTAGAATGAGAAGCATGAGTGATGGAGATTAGGAGTGATTAGATGAGGAGAATGGGATGGGGTGAGAGGGAGACAGGACATGGACAGAGACATGCTGGAGGGGACAGGCCAAAAGGGATCAAGCCTGGGGGCAATTCCACAGCCTGGAATGAAACCCAAGGTTCTTGAGTCTTGCTATTCCTCTGCTGTCAGCACATATCTATAGAACCCATTGGCTAAGAGTCTCATCCCCTTCTATTGCTCATCCACACAAAGTGACAACCCACTACTGCTGCCAGTTACTCCATTAGCTCAAGTGGCAGAGGTCTGTGTGGTGGAGGTAAAGGTTCCAACTCTGCTGATGATCCACGTGGGTGCCAATCTGATGCCACATAAAGGAATTTCTGCTTTTTAATTTGCTTTGTTTAAAACATGAAAAAATTACACATACAAAACACATTAAAAGCACATTATTAAGGTCACAAATTCAAGCTCCTAGTTCAGAAGCTAGGAAATGCCAGAATTAGGGATGCTTGGACAGCCTTAATTAGGCCCCCTTGTGTGTTTGCAGTTTTCAATTACATGATCACATAGTATTTTTCATCCCGGCCTCATTCAGTGCACAGGCAGGACCTGCTCTGGGGATGAATCAGGCTTATGTAGGGAAGGAGACTGTTGTTTTCAGGACCCAGCCTTATTTGTTTGCAGAAGCTGGCAGGTTTGTAGTGCATGAGACAGTGGAGTGCCAGAAAAGAAAGGATAGTCTCATAGTTAAAGCAGTTGCATGATACCCTGGAAATTGGATTCTATCCCTGCCTTTGCTACAGAGTTCCCATATGATGCTGGGCAAATCACTTGAATCAAGCCTTTCACAGGTGGTCACTAATTGTTTCTTATTTTCTGAGTAGCCATCTTGAGACTCTGGGGTCTGATTTGTACTAGAGCTGAACACTCAGAGCTGGAAATGAAGTCAATTTCAAAGAAATTCGAGGAACCATGCCACTTTTAGGAAACATAGAAAAGCTGAGCCTTAAACAGAAAGCTGGTTTAAACCTTAACTACAGAAGGTCTGATGGTCCACAGTAACAGAGCTATGATTTGAACACACAGGGCACTACATAATGCTAAGCACTCTGAAAAGTCAGGTCCTAGGCATCTCATGTTGGACACTCAAAATTACCACACACTCTGGCCTTAGTCTCTCTGGCCCTGATCCACAAAGGTACTTAGGCACCTAAGGCTGGGGTTTAGACACCTAAGTCCTAGTTTTAGACTCCATTGAGATCCACAGAATTCCCACCAAGCCCTGTAGGCATCTAACCTCACTCAGTGCTTACATTTTCAGAGTAAAAGTTCTCTCAGTGTCCATGTTTCTGCCTCTTGGCATGAGCACCAGTACCTCCCTCCAAGCATCCGAACACCTGTCTCCTGCCTAATCCTCAGAGCAATCCACAAAATGTAAAAACATAGAATCATAGCAGATTAGGGTTGGAAGAGATCTCAGGAGGTCAGCTAGTCCAATCCCCTGCTCAAAGCAGGACCAACACCAACTAAATCATCCCAGCCAGGGCTTTGTCAAATCGGGTTTTAAAAACCTCTAAGGAAGGAGATTCCACTACCTCCCTAGGTAACCCATTCCAGGGCTTTACCATTCTCCTAGTGAAATAGTTTTTCCTAATATCCAACTTAGACCTCTCCCACTGTAACTTGACTCCATTGCTCCTTGTTCTGTAATCTGCCATCACTGAGAACAGCCTAGCTCCATCCTCTTTGGAACTTCCCTTCAGGTAGTTGAAGTGCTGCTATCAAATACCTCCTCACTCTTCTCTTCTGCAGACTAAATAAGCCCAGTTCCATCAGCCTCTCCTCATAAATCGTGCTTCAGACCCCTAATCATTTTTGTTGCCCTCTACTGGACTCTCTCCAATTTGCCCACATCCTTTCTGTAGTGGGGGCCCCAAAACTGGATGCAGTACTCCAGATGTGGCCTTACCAGTGCCAAATAGAGGGGAATAATCACTTTCCTCAGTCTGCTGGCAATGTTCCTACTAATGCAGCCCAATATGCCGTTAGCCTTCTTGGCAACAAGGGCATACTGTTGACTCATATGCAGCTTCTCATCCACTATAATCCCCAGGTCCCTTTCTGCAGAACTGCTGCTTAGCCAGTTGGTCCCCAGCCTGTAGCAGTGCATGGGATTCTTCTATTCTAAGTGCAGGACACTGCACTTGTCCTTGTTGAACCTCATCAGATTTCTTTTGGCTCAATCCTCCAATTTGTCTAGGTCACTCTGGACCCTATCCCTACCCTCCAGCATATCTACCTCCCCTGCTCCCCCTCCCCCAGCTTAGTGTCATCTGTGAACTTGCTGAGGGTGCAATCCATCCCATTGTCCATATCATTAATGACCAGCATTGGTCTGCCTAATTCACATGTGGGACCCAGTCAAGAGGCATGCTCAGAGGCTGCCTACTGGATTGGGTGCATTTCAAAATCTGGCCAGAGGAGGAGGTGGGCCAAAGGGAATGAGACTGACTCTCTATCCCAGTGGTTAGGGCACCCACCTGGGAGGGGAGAGATGCAGGCTCAAGTCCCCCTGCTTCAGTGACTAATTATTTATACACCCTAGAACAGCTTCAGCAACCTCCACATCATCATGGCTCAGTGGTTAGAGCATTCACCTTTAACATGGGAAACCCTTAGTCAACCCCCTTTTCCCCACCAGGCAGAGGTGGGAATTGAACTTGGAGAACCCACATCCCAGGTGAGTGTGCTAACCCCTGGGCTAGAAGTTATACTGTGAGCACTGCCACCTCCTGCCATCTTGTGCAAAGCGAGGCGGGTCCCTAACTCATTCTCACAAAGAACTACTTTGGCACCTGAGCTGTACGACTTCAGGAGAGGGGTACCTGGGTGTGGAGCACTAGCAGAGGTAGGCACCTACCTCCACAAGAGGGGAGGGGCTTAGCACACACCTCTCTGTTTGGCACCTCTGATTGGCTAGATTTGGGGCTTCCAGCCTAGAGTGCTGGCTTCATTGTATAGGGACCCTGGGTGCCAAACTCAGCTTTGTGGATCACAGTGTGTTCATGTGATTGTCTAGCTGCCTACAAGCTGGGCACTGCGATGCTGAGCATCACAATGCCAAAGCCTCTTTGTGGATCTGGACCTTTTTGCCTCAGTGCCCCATGTGTAAAATGGGGTCAGACCCTCTCCCCTCACAGGGATATTGTGAAAATAAACTCATGAGTGTTCATGGAGCATTCACCCGCTGTAGTGATGAGTGTCATAGAAACTCCAGTCCCAGGTGCAGTTTGCGGACAGGACTCCAAATAGGCCAGAGAACTCCATTGTATTGTAAATGGGCCTTGTGGCATGATGGCTTTGCCTTCCATGACTTCCAGTCATGCATCTGCCTCAATTTCCCCTCTCATCTCAACTCACTGTCTCCCCCTTGTGGCCCTCTGGATCCCAGCATAGATGGATCACTGAGTGTCATATCCCTCTAGCTAGCTGAGATGGGTCCATCCCTTCTGGAGAGTCCAGTGCAGCCAAGCAACCATCTGGCCTTCCCTGGGTGCAGCTGTTTGGCTGCTCTGTTGGTGCAAGCCCAGCTCAATTCCAAGTAGGGCCTTCCCCATCCCTTCCTCTATTTCCCCTGGTGGGACATTTTTCCCTCCTGAGCTTCTCTGTTTCTTCTCTCTCTGTAGGCAAAATCAATCTCCTTTAGCCCTTCATGGGACTCACCAGTTTTTACCCTGAGGGCACCAGGTGGACAGGGGGCCTTCTTATTTCCTCCTTCACTAAAAGCCTCTGACCTGAGGCCCCTAACAGCTGACTCTGACACTGAGCCCCCAGCCCACACCAAAGCTATATTGCTCAGGCCTTTTGCTTCTCTCTTTCACTCCTCCCTCTCGTACCTGGTAGGTTTCAGGTCAGACTCTTGTACTAGATATGGTCTTGCTACCAAGCTTCCATTGTAGAGAGAGATATTATAGTGTGTTCTCTATAAGATCCTTTAATGCACTGCCAGGTATAGCTGTTGCTTGCTCAGATAAGTTATGTTACACAGAGTTAGACAGAGTTATGTCACCACCTGCTGACTGAATAGTGCAATACAGTTTAGTATTCCATTAAATGTCCCTCTTTAAGTTTTACATTACCACCATTTACAGAATTTACACTGTCTTTAAAGTTCAGTATGGATCAGTCTGTTAAGTGTCTCTAAATGGTACTGTTTTTCTAATTATGTGACCCAAACTCATAATTACTTGGCTATCTGGCTGTCCATTATTTGCAATGACTGCTCTGGTCAGTTTGGAATCTTTGAGTTCTGTATCCACCATCTGTAGAGTTTGATCTGTGATTGTTCTGAGAAATAAATGGTTTCTATTGAACTCTCCTCTGTCGGCCCTAGTCACATATAATCTGGGGAATTAATTATTTTTCTTTACAACTAGAGTTGTCATCCTTTTTCTCCATCTAGTTCAACACAAACGTGGTCACTAGACCCAGCAGTTCTATAACCAAGTTATGTCTGTTGTAGCGGTGTTTATAAGTTTTTTTTTGCTGTTTTAGAATCATAGAATCATAGATTATTAGGGTTGGAAGGGACCTCAGGAGATCACCTACTCCAACCCCCTGCTCCAAGCAGGACCTTTGGCTACTCATTTCATGTCTGGCCACTCTGGAGACAGATTATTTTCCAAAGTTGGAAAAGTAGTTCTTAGTTATTGTCCCATCAAGACTTGTTCTAGACTATATTCAGTGGCTGCTATTGGTATTGATCTCTACTAAGAAGACCGAGGAATGGATCTTGCTGCCATAGGATTTTCTTGGCTGTTTGTACAGCTTTCTAGCCTCACAATTTGCTTGTGGATAATGTTAGTAATATGATCAGAATCATATTTTGTTCAGAACTATTTAAATTCTGCTGCAGTGAATTGTGGTCTGTTGTCCATCACTGGTTGTTCAGAAATACCAAAATGAACAAAAGTGAACTTCAGTTTCTCAATTACACTGCTACATGTTATATCTTTCAAGTACATTATTTCTATATACCTGGAAAAATAGTCCACAACAACTAGGTACTGATGTCTTCTGAATTCACATAAATCTGCAACTACTCTCTTTCAAGGTCTGTCTGATAAAGGTGTTCGTCATTGTCTCTTTTTAAACTCAGTAGTCTTTCCATGAATATTCAGTTTCACTCTCCAGGAAGGTTCTGTGTCATCACAAGTGATAGAGCCAAGAAACAATGGCTCGATTGTCTGTAATATTAGTCAACTCCCTGACTGCTTTGATACAGAAAACAGCTGCAAAATGTCCATATTTTGTGCATTTATTATATATTTCACCTTTAGCTGGACACACACCTTGAACTACGAAATTTTCCTCATCTTGTGCATTTACTCTGAAATGCTGTGTAGCTAGACTTGGATGCTCTCATAGCGTCAGGGCTTTTATGGTAATGATTCTTAACATTTATGTTATGTCAGTTTACAGCTTCTAGGCTAGTTTCAGGGGTTTCAGATTGTTCCTGTCTTTTGTTTTGCTGTTTGACTATTTCAGACTGCTTTGCTATCTGCATAGGTGTGGATAAATTTAAGTCTGTCTTTAATTATAGCTGTTTTGAAAGGTTCTTATCTGATAACTTAATAGTCAGTCTGTACCCAGTAACCAGCCTGTCTGTTTATTTTCATGTTTTGCAGTTCCAAAAAAATCACAGTATTTGGTCAGTGTATGCAAAGCTCTTAGAAAAATATTCAACATTTTCCCCTGGGTTCCTGAATTCTCTGGTGAAAACATAGAATCGTAGACTTTAAGGTCAGAAGGGACATTATGATCATCTAGTCTGACCTCCTGCACAATGCAGGCCAGAGAATCTCACCCAGTCACTCCTGTATCAAACCTGTGTCTGAGCCATTGAAGTCCTCAAATCATGGTTTAAAGACTTCAAGGTGCAGAGAATCTTTCAGCAAATGACCCGTGCCCCACGCTGCAGAGGAAGGCAAAAAAACAAAAAAACAAAAAACTGGGGCCTCTGCCAATCTGCCCTGGAGGAAAATTCCTTCCTGACCCCAAATATAGCGATCAGCTAAATCCTGAGCATGTGGGCAAGACTCACCAGATAGACACCAGGAAAGAATTCTCTGGATAAATCAGATCTCACCCCATCTAACATCCCATCACAAGCCATTGGACATATTTACCTGCTAATAGTCAAAGATCAATTAATTGCCAAAATTAGGCTATCCCATCATACCACCCCCTCCATAAACTTACCAAGCTTAGTCTTGAAGCCAGATATGTCTTCTGCCCCCACTGCTTCCTTTGGAAGGCTGTTCCAGAACTTCACTCCTCAGATGGTTAGAAGCCTTTGTCTAATTTCAAGTCTAAACTTCTTGATGGTCAGTTTATATCCATTTGTTCTTGTGTCCACAGCGGTATTGAGTTTAAATAATTCCTCTCCCTCCCTGGTATTTATTTCTCTGATATATTTATAGAGAGCAATCAGATCTCCCCTCAGCCTTCTTTTGGTTAGGCTAAACAAGCCAAGCTCTTTGAGTCTCCTTTCATAAGACGGGCTTTCCATTCCTCGGATCATCCTAGTAGCCCTTCTCTGTACCTGTTCCAGTTTGAATTCATCCTTCTTAAACATGGGAGACCAGAACTGCACACAGTATTCCAGATGAGGTCTCACCAGTGCCTTGTCTAATGGTACTAACACCTCCTTATCTCTACTGGAAATACCTCGCCTGATGCATCCCAAGACCGCATTAACTTTTCTCAAAGCCATATATCACATTGTCGGCTCATAGTCATCCTGTGATCAACCAATACTCAAAGTCCTTCTCCTCCTCTGTTACTTTCAACTGATGCGTCCCCTGTTTATAACAATAATTCTTGTTATTAATCCCTAAATGCATGACCTTGCACTTATCACTATTAAATTTCATTCTATTACTATTACTCCAGTTTACAAGGTCATCCAGATCTTCCTGTATCATATCCCAGTCCTTCTCTGTATTGGCAATATCTCCCAGCTTCATGTCATCTGCAAACTTTATTAGTATATTCCCACTTTTTGTGCCAAGGTCGGTAATAAAAAGATTAAATAAGATTGGTCCTAAAACCAATCCCAGAGGAACTCCACTAATAACCTCCCTCCAGCCTTACAGTTCACCTTTCAGTACAACCCGTTGTTGTCTCCCCTTTAACCAGTTCCTTATCCACCTTTTAATTTTCATATTGATCCCCATCTTTTCCAATGTAGCTAATAATTCCCCATGTGGAACCATATCAAATGCCTTACTGAAATCAAGGTAAATTAGGTCCACTGCGTTTCCTTTGTCTAAAAAAATCTGTTACCGTCTCAAAGAAGGAGATCAGGTTGGTTTGGCACGATCTACCTTTTGTAAAACCATGTTGTATTTTGTCCCAATTACCATTGACCTCAATGTCCTTAACTACTTTCTCCTTCAAAATTTTTTCCAAGACCTTGTATACTACAGATGTCAGACTAACAGGCCTGTAGTTGCCTGGATCACCTTTTTCCCCCTCTCTTAAAGATGGGAACTATGTTAGCAATTCTCCAGTTATACAGTACAACCCCTGAATTTACAGATTCATTAAAAATTCTTGCTAATGGGCTTGCAATTTCATGTGCCAGTTCCTTTAATATTCTTGGATGAAGATTATCTGGGCCCCCTGATTTAGTCTCATTAAGCTGTTTGAGTTTGGCTTCTACCTCGGGTGTGGTAATATCTACCTCCATATCCTCATTCCCATTTGTCATCCTACCATTATCCCTAGGCTCCTCATTAAAGACTGAGGCAAAGTATTTGTTTAGATATCAGGCCATGCCTAAATTATCCTTAACCTCCACTCCATCCTCAATGTTTAGTGACCCCACTTCTTTTTTCTTTGTTTTCCTCTGATTTATATGGCTACAGAACCTTTTACTATTGGTTTTAATTCCCTTTGCAAGGTCCAACTCTACGTGGCTTTTGGCCTGTCTTACTTTATCCCTATATGTTCTGACCTCAGTAAGGTAGCTTTCCTTGCTGATCACTCTCTTCTGCTTTTTCTTAATCACCTCTCTGAGATGCTTGCTCATCCAGCTTGGTCTACAACTCGTGCCTATGATTTTTTTCCCCTTTCTTAGGATGCAGGCTTCTGATAGTTTCTGCAACTTTGACTTGAAGTAATGCCAGGCCTCCTCTACCTTTAGATCCACAAGTTCTTCAGTCCAATCCACTTCCCTAACTAATTTCCTTAATTCTTTAAAGTTAGCCCTTTTGAAATAAAAAACTCTAGTCCCAGATCTATTTTTGTTTATCCTTCCATTAGTTTGAACTGAATTAGCTCATGATTGCTCGAACTAAGGTTGTCCCTGACAACCATTTTTATCTATGAGGTCCTCGCTACTCATCAAAACCAAATCTAAAATGGCATCCCCCCTTGTTGGTTCTTCAGCTACTTGGTGAATAAATCCATCAGCTATCACATCCAGAAAAATCTGAGCCCTATTATTATTACTAGCACTTGTCCTCCAGTCTATATCTGGGAAGTTAGTCTCCCATGATCATGCAATTCCCATTAGTATTTACTTCATTAAAAAAGTCTCTATCCATATCCAAATCAAATCCCATTGGTCTATAGCACACCCCAAGCACCGTCCCAAAGGAGGCTCTAGTAGCTTTCTTCCCCAATGTGATTTTTGCTCACACAGACTCTGTCTTATC
This sequence comes from Gopherus flavomarginatus, assembly GCF_025201925.1. Classification (NCBI taxonomy): domain Eukaryota; kingdom Metazoa; phylum Chordata; order Testudines; family Testudinidae; genus Gopherus; species Gopherus flavomarginatus. The sequence goes on from NC_066627.1 coordinate 22,226,301, forward strand.
CATTTCATCACTTATTTCTTTACAGTCTAACTCATCATTGATACACAATGCTACTGCACCACCTTTGCCTTTATTTCTGTCTTTCCTAAACAGCACATAGCCTTCAATACCTGTACTCCAGTCATGACTACTATTCCACCATGTTTCTATTATCCCTGTAATATCTGGCTTCACTTCCTGCACCAGTAACTCTAGTTCCTCCATTCTGTTACCTAGGCTCCTCGCATTGGTGTACAAACATATTAATTTCTCCTGTTTGGCTTCGCTCACATTCTTTACCCAATTAGTCCCAGACATTTTACCACCAGTATCACCTATTAGACTGGTATCTACACTACCCTTCCCCCTTATGTCCATTCTCCTACCCATGGCTGTATCCTTTCTTACTTCATTTTCTTCCCTCTCAATGTTAAATTCCGGCGTGAAGATTACCTGGACATTTCCCAACCATCTCCCCCCAATTCCTACTTTAAAGCTCTCTTAATCAGTTGTGCCAGCCTCCATCCTAGAAGTCTATTTACCTCCCTACTCAGGTGAAGTCCATCCCAAAAGAACAGTCCTCTGTCCATATATGCCTCCTAGTGGTCATACATCCCAAAGCTCTCCTTATAGCACCACTGCATGAGCCATCTGTTAATTGTCATAATCTTCTCATACCTTTGTTGCCCTTCTCATGGAACAGGCAGAATCCCACTGAAGATCCCCTGAGCCCTGATTTCCTTAAGTATCTTCCCCAGCCTGGCATAGTCTCCCTCTGAATCTAGCTGTATCATTTGTTCCCACAGGAAGGACAATCAGTGGATTCTTTCCCGGTCTCATTAGGATCCTCTTCAGCCTCAGGTCCACATCCCGTATCTTAGCACCTGGCAGACAGCACACCCTTCTGTTCTCTGGATCAGCTCTGGTTACAAGCCTGTCTATTCTTCTCAGTAAGGAGTCCCCAATCATGTAGACCTGCCTTTTCCTGGTGTGGGTGCGATTCTCCAGTCCATCCCTGTTCCCTCTGGCTGCAAGTCCTCTCGATTCCTATTCACCCTTGCAATCCTCCGCAACTCATCCTGTATCCTCTTGGGGGCTCATATTTGGTGTTATCTCCATTGACTCTTCCCCTCTTCCTACAGGATTAGTTGCTCTTCTCTTCTTCCTTACCCTCTCACCTTCAGTGATCACCTGCTGTTCCCCTTCTTCATTTTCCAACTCCGCACACCTGTTCCTGAGCTCTATTTCTCCTTCACTAGCGGGTCTTTTCCTCTGCCTGGTTCTCTTAGTCATACGCTTCCACCATCCACTTTCCTCACCCAGCAGTCTCCCCTCAGAGTTCTTTGGTCCTGCTTCCATCTGCAAGTCTGAGCTTTTCCAGACTCTCATATCTTTGCTCTATCATCCACTCGAACCCTCTTCTAAACTCAACCAGAATTTCCACCTGCATCTCCAATCCTCGTATCTTTTCTTCCATCAGCTCTATCAGGCAGCACTTCATGCAGATGAAACTTTTATCAGGTACCCTCTCCAGGATCATGTACATGCCGCAGCTTCCACATCCAGTCATTTCCATTGTGTCTTCCACTGCTTGGGTCACTACCATTCCTGCCTCTGTATCTGTCATAGGCTTCCCATCTAAATCCTGTAAATCTGGGAAACACAAACCAAACCACAACACCACCACCCACAGCAAAACAAACCCCAAAACACTGCTAGAACACCACACACTCCCTTCACTAACCTGGCTGTTCCTCTGCCTGCCTCTTGGTCTTCCCCCCAAACTCCCACTCAAACTCCCCTGTTTACAGCTCTGTTTACAGGCAGCTGTCTATGCTGCTTCCTGACTGGCTGGCTACCTTTAGAGGACCCCTAGTCAGAGAATCCCCACCCCTTAATCAGGGCTCAGCTTCTCTCCCAGCACACTGCCTCTACCAGCCTCCACACATACAAATACAACTACAACTATACTAGCTACAAAATATCTTCTCCTCCAACAGAAGTCCCACTCAAACTCCGCTGTTTACTGCTCTGTTTGCTGCTCTTTCATAAATCACTTTTGTCTGAGGTATAAAGTATGCATTGAACATAGCCATAACTCTTTCTTAGTCATCTTTGTGACTGTTTTCAGTAAAGTCAATGGATTTAAAGATATGCTCTGCTTGCTTCCACATAGCATAAATTAAAGAAGATATCTGAATATCTCCAGTTTCCTAGTGGAATTTTGTAGCAATGCAAAACACAGCTTCCAGTCTGTTCATTCTGAAGGTCTATCAAAGCTGACGTTCTCTGAGGGCATTGAAGGTAGAATGTTGATGAGATCCCACAACCTTTTGTCGCTTTGTGCCTTCTGTTTGCAACTCTTGCTGTTGTTTTTACTTCTGCTTCTGCTCTCCTCTGGCATCAATTAGGCTACCTTTACTTCTGACACCATGTCATAACTGCTTGTACACTGGAGGTTGCAGGTCAGTTTGTACCAGATATGGACTGGCTACCCAGCTTCCATTGTAGAAGAAGTTACTATAGATGTGTTCCCTATAAATCCTTTAATGTCTGCCAGGTATAGCTGTTGTATGTTCATATAAGGTATGTTACATATGGTGTTACCTAGCGGTTGAACATTATAACACAGTTTAGCATTCTATTACACTTGGGGTCCTTCTCACTCTTTTAAGCAAAACTCAACTCTTCATCAAAAACAGTTTTTTCCAGAAACTTTTCAACCAGCCCAGGCTGCTAGATCCTGTCTCCTGACCCCTGGTCTTCTGCAGCAGCCTTCTTGCTCCCTGCAGTTCTTAATTCTTTCAGCTCTCCAGCTGGCTCTCCAGACAGTTCTTCCCTCTAGCTGGTGTCTCTATCAGCTCCATCCCCTGATGGACTGAAGCAGCTCTTCTTATTCAGAGGCTTTCATTATCACCTGAGGCCTGGTTCCCAGCATGCACGGATAATACAGGTCACCTCCTAGTACCTCCCCCTCGGGAGGCAGTTCAGGATTGCTCCCCACAGTCTGTTCTCCAGAGCTTTGTCCAGTCTAGTTTGAAACATTCCCAGCCATGGGGCACTCCCTTCCCTCCCACAGATCAGAAATCCTTCTCTGTAAAGAAGGTTCCCCAGATGTTTGCAGGCTACATGTTGCACCCAGAGCTCAGTATGGGACAATAGGAAAGCAGAGAAATGAGTCACTGAGTAGAGGGGCAGCCACCAGCAGGGAACCTGAAGGGATAGGGACAAAAGGAAGAAGGAGCACCATCAAGGGAAGAGACATGCTTCCTGGGGTCCATTACTTTTCCTCTCACTGAATCTATGTGTTGCCTGATGGGACACTCAGACTAGGCACTTGACAATCATTTACTCCTGGGGGAATTCTGCACCACTGTGTAATGCAGAATTTGTGCAGAATTAATGTTCTATGCAGAATTTCCTTTTCCCCTGCAGAATTGGTGCTGCAGAGCTTCTGGCTGCCACTAGGGGCTACTGGACCTGGCAGATCCCAGCTCCCCAGCTCACAAAAGAAGACACTGGAGGGGAGGAGGATGGAGCTGGAGGGTTTCCAGCAGCTGAAGTTCCTGGCATGCCCTGAAGGAAGGAGGCAGCATGCAGGAAACTCCATAGAAGCGTGGGACCCAGCATCAGGATGTTTCTCCCTCTGGATTCCTGTACTCTGGAGGGAGGGAATGCACGTGTTGGGGCTGGAGGGCATGGCTGGGCTCTGGGGGTAGGGGATGTGGATGTCTAGGCTGGGGGGCGCCCCACAGCTGGGATCTGTGGTGTGGGTGTCCGTGTCTGGGCCTGAAGCTGGGCTCTGTGGGGGAGGGGCAGAGAAACAGGAACTGGGTTGTTGTAGGGGTTTCTTTAACTCTCTACTCCTGGGGTTTTTGTTGTTGTTGTTGTCTGTATTATTATAGAAATAGTTGCTGATAGGTATTATTAAATACATTACGAAAACTGGTGTTATTTTGAGTTATATACATATAGTGTTATTTTGAAAAATAAAATATGCAGAATTATGCATAATGTTAAAAGATTGTGTGCAGAATTTTTAATTTTTTGGCAGATAATTTTTAATTTTTCAGTGCACAATTCCCCCAGGAGTAACAGTCACCATCAGTGACAGTTTTCGATGGTTTTACTGTGAGTTGCATTTGGGTAACTACATTTTCTGACTCTTGGCAACCCAGCAACTCTCTTCAGCGTGGGGCTGAAAAATTCTGAGTGTCTCTCTGGATGTGCTGGGTGCCCACAGCTCTTACAGAGGTCAATGGGATGGGATGGAGGGGTCTCAGCTCCTTGCAGGATCTAGAGCTTGATACAGTATCACCAGTCTGCCCTGGAGCACACAGGCTAACTGGGCCACACATGTCTTGAGGTAAGATCATTTCTGGATCTCAGAGTATGTGGGAATAGTGCAGTTCGGATCCTATTTGAAGCCAACAGAGTCTTTGATATTGACTTTAATGGGAGCAGATGTAGGTAAGAACTTTGGGGCAAACCAAATTTATAGATTCTTAGAGACCACCTGTGCTGCCTATGTGCAATGATCAGGCAGAAATCATCTGTGTTTTCTGCAGATGGAACGCACGCTGTGCTAACCCTGTTCTGTTATGCTATCAATAACACAGTGAAATATCATCACACAAAACCTGCCTTTCCAAATCTACTTTGTGTTGAGCCTGATGATCACTTTTATTGTGAGAAGTCTAACCTAGTAGCACAGTCCTGCTTAAGACTGAACTGGCAGATGACATTCTACTACAAAGCCATCTTTTCAGAATTTATAACACAAAGATAGTTAACCGGTTTCAGGTGCATTTTTTTAGCTCAGAGAACTAAAAAGTGATTAGTCTTTACATGAATTGCTGTTGGCATTTTGATAATAAAAATACAAGTTACTTTTCAGAGCGTTCTTCATACAAAGAATTAGGAGTTAATTCTGAGACAGAGTACAGAAAAGGGTGAGGGAAGGCAGGACATAGGGAAATGCAGAGAGATCAGGAACACTTGGCAGAGGGACGGAGAGGGGTTACAGAGATAGAGGAGGAAAGGAGTTTGAGGAGAAGCACTTTGCACATTTGGATCTAGCAGATCTCATCTAGTCAGAGGGGGGAAAGTGATGCCCAAAATAGGGATGGGGTAAAGATTCCAGTGGATGTAGGAGAGACAGATCAGCTCTATGTAGAGTGGAACAGCAGGAGGCAACAAGGGGGGAAGGAGGCAAGGAGAGTTTCAGGGTTGTTTTATAGATTCAAATGCACCAGAAGTTTTCAAAGTGAGATTTGAAGAGAGAAATTATCTATCTGGTTTGCAGGAAGGGTGGGGGATCCCAACTGCTCAGCAAGAGGTCTAGGGTGGAGTGAGTGTGCATAGTCAGAGGAATGGGGATGCTAGAATACATAAAGCTCTCAGGAGGTCCAGCAGAGTGCAGCCTGGCAATGGAGGTTTTGAGAACCAATAGGTCACATTGGAATTGATTTGGAGATGGGCAAGGAAGTGAGAAGGGGTGGGGTGATCCCAGACTGGAGCCCTATTCCCCTCCCTCTGGATACAACTAGCTCCTATTGATGCCCAAGGAATTACTCGTATCCTGTGGGAGGAGATTAGGTCCCCTGCTTTCTATGGGGTAGGCTCATGTTTAATGAGACTTTAATAGGTTCCTAGCTTGTAAGGTCAGTAAGGACCATTATGACCATCAAGTATGACACACATTGCACAGGCCAGAGAATAACACCTAGTGATCCCTGAATGAGTTTATAATTTGTGTTTGAACTAGAGCAGATCTCTTAGAAAGACATCCAGTCTTGCTGTAAAGACTCCACCACATCCCTTGGCAATCTGTTCCAATGGTTTAACATTTCCAGCGACTGGTCCTTATGTCTTTGTCGGCTAGATTGATGAGCTCTGTTTCCAGAAGCATTTTTCTTTCCGTAGGTACTAAAAGACTATAATCAAGTCACCTCTAATCCTTCTCTTTGATAAACGGAAGAGATTGAGCTCCTTAAATTGCTCATTGTACGGCAGGTTTTCCAGATCTTAAGTCATTCTGGTGACTCTTCTTTAAAGCATCTTCAAATTGTCAGCATCCTCTCTAAAGTGCGGATACCAGAACTGGACACAGTAATAATCTAGCAGTGGTCTCATCAATGGTAAATACAGAGATAATACTACCTCCCTAGTTCTAGTCGACATTCCTACATCAAAGGATCCAGTGGGAATTTGTGAAGATTAAGGTGCTTCTCAGCATGAGCAAGGGTATCTGAATCTTGCTCTAAAGCAAGAGACTGCCTTGGGTATGTAATTAAGAAAGGTGACTACAACTTCTCACTATGCTGTTCTAAGGACAGAGTAACTCGAAGCCAGGTGCCTCCAATGGAGCTATTCCTAAGATCAGCTCTTCAAAGGTTATCTAGCTTAGCTCCCAGACAATGCAGGATCATTCCCTAAATTCTATTTTCTGGTGCTTTCCCAGCCTCATTTTGAATATCTGAGCCACTATTTTAATAATCTGTGGTAAGATTTTTAAAATATACATATTTACAAGATATCTATTGAGCAAATAAATAGTTAATATGAATGTCAGTAATAAGTGAAACAAGTGAGTGGATTCCCAATGTTTGGCAACTCCAGAGCATGGGAATAGCTGGGGAAAATCAAGGCTGATAAAAGAAACTGGAACAGCACTAGTTTAATCATGCTGAAAAGAAGCAGCAAGTTGTATAGTATGATTTACCAAGGAGAGACTATCAGATTCTGCAGCACATAGAGAGAGTCAGTGAGATTTAGACATTAGGGCCAGTTGTGACACACTGGTATGAAGAGTGGCTTGTGGCAGCGCTGGGCAAGGTACAGTCACATCTGTAATGTAATGGTATGGGAGCTTCTCTGACACAAAGGAAAGCCAAGTGGGTGCCAGAACAGGGTGTTAAACACATCTGTTGGCTTGGCTCTCAGTGGTGCTGAGCTTTCTTTGACTGAATCTGAAAATCAGGATGGTTTTTCCCTAGGGAAAAAAAAAGATTGAAATTGATGAGTTCTGGACACTTCACTGGGAAACATTAATCTCACTTGGAAAAGATGTCCCAGAGAAAGAGAAACCAGTAGAAGGTGGACAGTGTCGGGGTGGCTCCCAGGAATTGCAGCAGCTCGCAGGAGGTGAGGGGCCAGAGGGACTAATGTGGTATTTAAGATCACAAAGGGGCTGAGTGAAAAACTGCTGCATCTCATGAGAACAAGGAGATGAAAAGAAGGTGAAAAGACAGGAGGCCTGAAGACCCGTCTGCCGTCTCCAACCTGTTCTGTTGGGCCAGATTATCGAAGACTCTGTCACACCCTGCTCCAAAGACCCCTGCAGTACATCTTTCTGATCACTGTAGGGGGTCAAGGGCAGAACCTAACCCTTATGTTTGTTGTCACTTCTCTCATGGAAGGCAGGATTTCACAGCACTCTGAGTGGCGCTTGGGAAGATTTCACCACTCTGCAGCTGAGTACTTTGGACCATCCCTCCAACAAGTCTAACAAAGAGCAGTGCCCTAGTTGGAGTATGTTTGCAGAAAGAGATGGAGGCTCTGAGAGCTTTTGGCCCTCTATATCATGATTCTTATTTCTACCTTTTTTACATCATTAAGGTTCCAAGGAACCTAAGTGCTCTTTTAGTTATATGCATTTGCCCCATAAGTGACTGCCCCCCTATTAAATACCAGGGGTAAATAAATAAATTAGAAAGTAAAGGGCTCCGTTTACTTTTTATTAACTCTCATTGGAGCCACCAGGCGATAGATATTTTGTGGGGAGGCAGCACGGGTTAGAGGTGGTACCTAGCAGTTTAACATCCAAGAGCTGCAGCCCCAGGTAACTGGCATCCCTGCCTGTGCCCTGCTTTCTCCTCCTCTCCCGCGGCGAGCGAGGATGCACTGCAAAGCCTTGCACATTCCAGCTTTACACATTGTGTTTTTGTGCAGGAAATTTCACATCCGGGAAATGAAAGGCGAGCAAAGACGTGGAACGCAAAGGAGAGAGTTTTTTTTTTATTTTTCTGGTTGGAGCAAGTAAAACCCCCCTTGATTGGAGGATGCAATGGAAATTGGGGGTTGCCCCCGCCTCAAGCCCCGGGAACTTGCAGCCGCCGTTGCCCGGCGCGGCAGAGATAGAAGCCGAGAGGGGGCTAGAAGCAGCGCCGGGGGGGCAGGGGCTGCAGAGCCGGGTGGCTCGAGGGGGCGAGGGGGGGGAAGGGGGCTGCACGGCCCCGGCCCAGCCAATCCCAGCAGCGATCACATCAATGCAAATAGGAGCACAATGGAGCTAGCAATAAGCGCGCTGCAGCCAAGCTTGAGAAGGGCTGCGCGTGGCTGACGGGCAGGCCGGCCAATGGCAGGCGGGCGGGCCGGCCAGGGGCCAGTGGCGGCGGCGCGGGGGCGGGCCGGGCCAGGCTAGGCTGCGCGCGCGGGGCGGCTGGCTAAACTTCACCAAATAATAGCTGGCTGGGCTTTGGCTGCCGCAGGAGCCATTTTAGGTAAGTTCTGCGCCCAACTTCGGCTGCGGCGGCTGCCCGGCGGTGCCGGGGTCGGCCTGGGCGCAGGGCGCCGCCCGATGAATGAACTCGGCGGCCGGGGCCCGCGCGGGGACGACGACGGCGGGGGGTCCGGGCCGGCTCGGCCATGGCGGGGGGCTCCGTCCTTGGGCTGCGGCCCGGCCCGACGGGTCACACCTGTGGGGGCGGCGCGGCCCGGCCTGGCGCGTTGTGTTGCGGGCGCTCCCCGGGGCTGTTCCCCTCCCCCCGGCAGCAGTTGCTGTGAGGGGGGCGGGACCGTCTGCCCCGGAGAAGTTGTGGCCCGCGGCCAGCGCTCCGCCCTCCCGCAGCCCGGGCCCGCCGCCCGGGACGATCGCTGGGTCGAGCCTGGTTGGTAGGTGCGGGGGCAGCCCGCCCTCTTGCCGCGGAGCTTTGCGCGCTCACCTGCGCGCTGCCCGCCGGCCGCCAGGTGCGGGCATCCCGTGGCCGTTGGGGGCGGGGGGCTGCAATTCTCCGGCAGTATGCGGGCCCGAAGTGTGCCCCTGCCACGGGGGCTCTGTGGCTGGCACAGTGCGATGTGAAACCAGCCTGGTACCCTGGCACTGGGCAGTCCCTCCAAAGTGAGCCCGTTGGTAGTGACACGGGGTACTGCGGGCCCGGATGGCATCATACAGAAAATCGGAGCCAGTGACGAACCATTGCCACTGTGTGCCAGTAACCCTCATAGGAAGTATGCTACGGTTGGAGGTGAAACCAGGTGGCGTCCAGAGTCGGTGCAGTCTTATGTAAAGTATCCGCTGTGGTTGTATGTATGGCTCTAGGGCAACTGATGGGATTTAGGATCTTTGTTTACCAACGAGTAGTTAGAAATCAGATATGCCAGCAGATGTTGGGTACCATGCTGCCTGAGGAGGATGGTGAAGAGGGCTGCTTTGAACATTTATATGGATTCAACACACTCCTATGGCAAAGCTATTTAATAGCTGTGTCCGAAGAGGATCGGCAGTGCAACATTTCTGGCTGTCTATTCTGTATTTTGGTTAGAATTATAGCAAAGTAAATTAATAATTAAGTCTTTAAACTGTAAAGCTAGCAGAGAAACCCCTTCAAAGGCCAGGGTACCATCTTTAAGGGCTTCCTGCCAACTGACCTATGGCAGGCAAGGTCATCTTCCACCATGTATTGATGGAGAAATAAATGAATGCTATTAAGGAGCAACTCTTCCTACAGAAGCATCTAATCTGTTCTGCCTCTCTTGCTGTATGCAAAGCAGACACAGATCTATTGTGACATTGCAGCCATGTCACAATAGAATGGCATCACTGGCACATTAGAGTCACATCTCATTCATGCTGCAGTCATCTCAGGGTTAGCTAGCAGTTATGTTACAAAGCTTTAATCCTAATCATTTTGATGATTACTTTGTGGAATTATCAGTATCCTTACCAGTGACTTTACTGATAATCAGCATAGATTTTAGTGTTGATCAGTAGGATTCTTAAGGTAAATGTTCCAAGAAGTCAGAGAGAGACCTACAGACAATATAGAGATATTACTGTCTAGTGGCACACTTAACGGCTGAGGTTTTCTCTAATTATCAATTTACTTTCCTGACTATTGTGCTAAACTCACAGTAAAGTTAGTAGCTGAGGAGGATGAGTACACAGACTCTGTAGGGGCACAAGGAGTTGGTCTTGCTGGGACTGCTGCTGGCCTTTGATGTGGGAAATCCTTTTACTAACTTTGGTATGAAAAGTGCTCGGTTTATTTCTTGAGTGAGTTGAGACACTTCTTGCAAAAACATAGTGTCCTCCTTCCCCTCACTCCCTCTTTAGGAAACATAGCAGATGCTTTCTGGGGCTAAAGAATGTTGGGTTCCTATTATTAGGTCAGTAGAGTAGCAGAACAGATTGAATGGTGATCCATAAGGGTTAGATTATCCCATGCACCTATATAGAAGGCTCTGATTCCTTTCTCTGTAATTGCTGGCGTCATTGAAGTGCTGTCTTTGGGAATGGCCTGACTGTTAAGGGTAGTACTCCCAGACTGCGTCTCATTTCAAAGCCTTTCATTTACAGGTTTACAGATGCTTGGCAGGTGGCACTGTTCATATTGCTGAATTGTCACAGTGTCAGGTAGGTTAGAATATAGCAAAATGAGAGGGAAAGTTGAACAGTGCTCATGTGATCCCACTTCAGCATGTTAACATTGTTCCCACAATCATATCCATGTTATAGATAAGAAAGTAGCTGCTCCAGTGCTGTCTTTAGTCTCTTGTTTACTTCATTCAGGTGGCATCTCTGTCATGTTCTTGTCCAGAACGGAATTAATTTTGGGCCACCCAGCACCATAAATGCTTCAAACTTTACGCGTTTACACAAGAAAGAAATCTCTCTTGGAGAAAATTGGCTGGTTCACTTGTAGGTGCTGCCCCCTCTGCTCTAGTTCTGTTTGGAGCTGCCATACGCAGGTGTCCTCCTCACTGACTTGGTAGAGAAATTGTTCTTCCAGTACTGACTCTTAATACTGTCTTCTCTTTAGTTTTGAGATGTTGAAGGTTAAATAAATTTAAGTAAATGAGCAACCTTTTAAAATCACCTGCTAAGGAAAGATCAGCAGCTCCCTCTGGGGCCTTGGATGTGTCACTTGCATAATCTGTGCCTCACTTTCTCCTTCTATAAGGAGTGTGTGTGCACATAGCAGAGATGTGTTGAAAGTTAATGAATGATGTCTCTATAACACTTTGAAGGTCTAAAGTATAATATAGTATGCAATATTATTAGGATTACATCTCAGCAAAACCTCTATGGACACTTTATGTCAGGGGTTGGCAACATTTGGCATGTGGCCCATCAGAGTAATCTACTGGTAGGCAGCAAGACATTTTGTGTACGTTGACTATCCGCAGGCGCGGCCCCCTGCAGCTCCCATTGGCTGGGAACGGTGAACCGCGGCCAATGGGAGCTGCGGGGGACCATGCCTGCGGATGGTCAACATAAACAAAATGTCTTGCAGCCTGCCAGTGGATTACTCTGATGGGCTGCATGTTGAAGGTTGCCAACTCCTGCCTTATGTAATAGCATTTAAAATGTTGCAAAATAAAAAGTAATATTTTAAATTGACTGACAATGCAAGCTTGGTTCTTCACTCATTGGGATCTGCAGACAATGCCTTGAAACTGTTGCTGTCTGTTTTTCTTAACATCCAAAGCATCTAAACACAGCCATAGATTGCAATATTTCTCAGAAAGTAGAGGTTTGTTTTCAGGGGTCACCGCACCTGCGTTAACAATTAACTAGCTTGACCTTCTGAAATTAGCAAACTTTTTGCACCATTTTTCTGTGGTGTGTGATTAAAGTATGTCCTTTTTGGAGGGTGTCATTAAGCTTTGTCACTATCTATTTCGGTGTGTTATGTAGCAGTTTGCTAGGTGGAGAGAACTGTGCCTTATTTAACTAGTTACATTAACGCTTCTTTCCATTCTCTTATATATCAGAATTAGGAAATAGACTCTTTCTGTGCTACCAGTCTTTATTAGTAGTTGATTTCAGTAGTTTTCTGGGCCCTTTGTCAATGTTGCTAGTTCCAATAATGCGTATCTTTTTGTACTCCGCTGATTTCTAGTGACTCAGTGAATTGTTGGTGTTCAGGAATGAAGATGTTCCTTATGTTGCACTGTTGCATATCTGAATGAGAAACAAATGCCTAAATTTCTTTCCCTAGAATTGTGGTTTCATAATTTTTAAGATTAATGTCCCTTGAGGGAGTCTTAATATTTTCTCCATAATAACTTCTCCAGGGACATAAAGTTTTACAGGTAGATGATGCAAAATATTCTATTTAATGGTGTCTTTTATTTCCAAAGTCATTTGCTCATGCAAACTAACTCATTTTAAAGAGAGTAGCAGCTAAACTTCTGGCCTTGCAAAGCAGTGAGACGGTTGACTCAGGGGCTTTTGTGCTTTTGTATGAACTTGTGGCGTTCTGGCCTGAGTTCTTGAGATAAGAGCTAGTATCTTGCACATCGATTTGCAGGAGGGATTTGCTCTTGAAAAGGAGAGAGGGAAGGATTGATCAGGCTCCTGTTCCTTGTGATCCATTAATAAAGGAATGTGGATTTGGTGTGTTGGGTACAGGGGAAGCAGGCAGGTTCCTAAGACATTCTCTGAAGTTGTCTTAAAGGAACACTGCTGAGTCCTGTGAGCCCTAAATTTAGATTCTGTCCAGAGGTCAACAGAACCTTACATGAGTAGAAGAGATTTTTAATTATTACTTTAATTAAGAGTGAAAGCTTTCTTTGCTTTCAGGGAGGTAGATTTTAACCCTCCACTGAAATGTTTGAAAGGCAGATACTGCAGCCTTGTGCTACCACGTGGAAGCAGAGAGAGAGCTGCTGCCAGGAAGTGGAAGTGCCCAGTGTCCAAGCTGGACGAAGTGCAGAAAGCAAACTCCACAAAGGGAGTAACCTGTGGGCGTTTAGTAACAACCACACATGGATACAATGGTGGCCTATTTTGATTTAAAACACCTCAAAAAATATTCCTCTAGGCACCTTGACAAATAATAGAAAATCAGAGTTACCTTTGCCCCCAAAGCGATGGTACTGTACACTAGATATTATTGCAGCTTTGTTAGTATATTGGTGGTTGCCCCAAGGTCCTGATTGGCATGGGGGTCCCAGTGTGCCAAGTCTCTACAGGCACCTGGGGATAGACAATGCCTGCCCTAAAGAGCTTGCAGTGGAATTTCTAGATGGCTAACTGAGTGAGAGAGTTGGGGATAATCTTGCTGACATTGTTACAAAAGAATGAGTCTTCAGAGAAATGCAGAAAACTTGTGTGTGTGTGTAAGCTCATGATATTAAAAAAACCTCCTAAATCAAAAAATCTCAGATTCCCTTAATATTTCAGGCTGGTAGAATATTTTCTTTCTATGTGTTAGGACAATGCCTCCAACCATCACAATTTTCCCTTATATGGGATTATCTAGCATGCAGTCTAGCAATCGGACAATATGTGGTTATTATTATTTATTTAATATTGATGTTGTGGTTGTGCCCGGAGGAACTGCTTTCAACTCTGCTCTTGGGTTTTAATGCTCAAGACAGGCACTTGATGGTCAGGTAGGAGAATGTTTCCTGGGTGCTATTCCAGCAGGTTTGTGAGCTCCCTGGGAAGTAAGTGAGAATTGAGGGTACTGTGCCATTGGTAGGAGGTATACCTCACCTGTTGAGATTGAGCCCCAAAAGCTTCAAGGAGAGGTAGGCACTTGAATGACATTATTTAGTTAATAGCATATAGGGATGTTCATCCCTTCACCACTGTAAGGCCCCTTTCCATGGAGGAAGTGAGGCAGTTGGCCATTGTGCTTCAGCCAGAAATTGTTTCCTTACTGCTTGGGGAGTTGTATTCTCCAGAGGCAATAATACCTGGTTTGCAGTGGGTGTAAACTCCACTGTGAAATGAGGAACAATGGGAGGAGCAAACCTGCCTAGCCATTCTAAATATGAAGGCAAGTGAGGGTGAGTTCAATAGCGTGTGTGGAGAAGGCTGCACGCCAGTGGAGTTTGTTTTTAATCACAATGTGCTGTTTCTAAAAGTTGTGCAAAGAGGCCACTCGTTCCAGTTTATGTTCCTAGTGTGAGTACATGCAACGTTCAGGTTGCACAGTGACAGTAAATAAAAGTCAAGACATGCCAACCATAAGCATCTCGCAGTGGCGTTATCCGGTCCCTGCTGCATGCAAGTTGTATTTGCCATTCATCTCTCTCATTCTGTATGTACTTCAATTTATTTTTGTTGATATTTAGTATATTACGGTTGCTATAGGATCCCTAATTTCCACAGTCTGCCTTTCTCCCTAACTTTTACTGCACAGTCTTATTGTTGCATTAACAGTTTTTAGCTTTTAATTTTCTTTTCTTTTTTTAATTCTGTGATGTTAAGATGTAACCCTCTCCAGCCAGTAGCTCACTGGGAGGGATGAACTTGGATGGGGCCAGAGGCTGGAACTCTCTTCGATGTCTGCCTTGAGACAGCTCTCAGCCAGGTTGGTATTACAGAACAGCAGCTTCTTGAGTCACTTTTGAGTGGCTGCATCCTTGCCACGGAAACGTCTTTTTCCAGATGGAAGTGAGGAATATGTGAGGGTATAGCAAATTTCCGAGACCTCCAAAGTCCTGAGAGTTTTGGAGCCCAGTTTGCTCAAGTTAAACCAACCAACCAACCCAGCCAATGACTCTTACGACTGAGCCCAGACTGGGAAAGCTTCACCCCAAAGGAGAGTTGTTCTGAGTGTCCAAAATGGACATGCAATGGAATCTTCTGTACTAGGAGCACTACCAGCACAATGCAGACATCCCTGCTTATTCCAAAGGGTGCTAGACTCTTCCAGCAAAAGAGAAGAAAGTAGAGAGGGACAGTAGATTTTCAATCTGGAATGGACCATTAGATCATCTGGTCTGACCTCCTTCTATATCCTAGTTAAAAATGTGTGTGTCATTTCCAGTCTGATAGGTAAGTGAATGTGAGACAGCTGCCCTCGGATATGCTGTGAGGGGACATGGGGCAGGTGTGCTGGGATACCACTCTAGCTCAGGAGGGAACACTGTGACACAAACAAGGAGAGGGTGTGGGGGTGAGTTATTAAAGAAAAAAACCCTAACTTGAGAGGGTCTCTTGGAAATCTTGGGTGCCTTACTTTTGGTGCCCAACTTGAGACACCTTGGATCACACTCTGAAGTGGTGAGCGCTCCGGCTGAAGTTGTTGGGAACTCCCTGAATTTTAGACTCAAGGTGTCTCTAATTGGGCACCCAAAACCAGTGGCTACTTTCAAGAATTTTGACCCATGTGTATTTATTAAAAACCTACATTTATCATGAGGATTTAGGAAGCAAATTGTCCTTTGTTGTATTAAATCTCTCTCTTCACAAGCCATGGAGGAAACTGAAAAATTGGGGTTGGTCACTTACTCTCATTTACACAGGAGGTTCTATGGTCTCTCCTCCACTTGTGTGTGCCCATTTGAGTGAATATACACATTGAGCTCACTTAAACTATTTCTGGTATCATTATAACAATGTAACTGGTTCCAGATGTGTTCCCCTTATTACATATTGACAGTTTTGCTCAAACAGGTAGTCTCTGAAACCAGAGTGAATTTCTTAAGTACAGCCACTAGATACACACAAACCCACACAATGTACATTCCATCCCAAAATGAGGCCAGCGCTAGGTTCTGGGTGAAGTTTTACCTGCCCAGAAGTCAGGAAATTCCAAGTGATGGTTCTTAGAAGAACTCTTAACTCTGCTCTTTGCACATATATAATTCGTTAAGGTTAACTGTACCTACAGAAATAAACATCAGTGCTTTGCTACTTATGAGGAGTTAGTACTTCTATTCCTATGGAAACCATAGCCTTGAGTTTCCTGGCTTTTGTGCATATAAACACCTGAAACATAATGCTGAATTAATGTGGGTTTTAAATTTAATGTTCTTGTTTTTTTACAAAATAGTGATTAAATGCATTGTGTGTATTTGTTAAACATCTGGGAAGAGAGAAGAATGGAGTTCTTTCTGAGATTCCTAGGTAACTGTCTGGATCCAATACTCTGCTTGCTTAAGCCAGGAAGGAAAATACGTTGTGTGTGTACAGTATGCTGCTCTTTTTTTAGTTTATCTTTTAAAGGTTTGGAAAACCTACTTTTCTTATTGATCTGTCTTGGTTCCTGTGTGGTGCCCTTCACCGGGGGGTGTTTGAGCACTTCCTAGAATACATGTCTGAGCACATGAAGCCATATATGATTCTCTCTCCTTGCTCCAGCCAGTGAGGCCTGGCGCTGTTTGTTCTTGGTGTGGTGTTATTGTGGGCAGGCTGATGGGAGCAGCGCTTGCAGTTATCTGTGAAGACGCTGAGGTTTGTGGTCACCCTGATCTTTCGATAGACAGTTACAGATTGGTGGGCCAGTCATCGAGAGACTATTTCCTACACACATACAAGCCTAGTTCTTGAGGGCAATGGTTACCTCGCATCACTGGAATGTAGCTGGGTTGGCCACTCTTGGAGTTAGCTTGGGCCAGTCCCATGAAGTGTTTGGGAGATGAGGACTGAGCTCTTGAATTTGCCCTGGTATCCCACAGGAAGCCAGCATATAAAGTGGCTTTCTGCTGCCTGTGGTGCTGTGCAGATGGCTGCATGTTTAATTAAATGTAGCTTTTTCAAGGATGGTGGTTTCATACCCAGGTGTAACGGATTACAGTAATGAGTCCTGCAGGCTCTGAGTGCTATGCCTAAGTCTGACAGGAGGGAGGGTGCAGTGCTCTGGGCAGCTATCTCTGGAAAGGGAGTTCTGTGGCTGTGCGTCCAGTTGCTTTATGAAAGGCAGGCAGATACTGGGGCCACAAACTCCCCTGCTGAGCTGACGGTGATGTTAGAGAGGTGCTAAGCTCTTAGTGCGTCACTCTCCCCACCAGCCTCTCCTTGATTTTCCTGGTTTCAGCTGCTGCTCTTCGAGTCACTGCTCATGGAAACGGTGCTGCTCATGCCTGATATGAAGGAGGGTGGTCATCTGAGCATGGCCAGCCAATATCCATGCTGTCCTGATGTCCCCAGTGACTTCAAGTAGATGAGAACCACGTGGGGGAGAGGATGGATCCCAGTGAGATGAGAGCTGGTGTAATGGAGCAACAGGTGACCATCTTTACTGGGTGAGGCCTGAGGGGAGCTGTGGAAGCCATCTTGGTGCGATCCTGCTAAGCCTGTCCCATCTCTGAGTGGGATGTGCCGAGGACTTGTTGAGATGCTAGGCAAAGAGATCTGGGCAAGTCACTGTACCTCTTTGGGTGTCATTCCCCATTTGTAAAATGGAGATAACTTGTCTGCCCCACCCCACCTCGGGCTGTGGGGAGGGGGATGCCATGGTAATGGGAACCACAGAGCATCTAAATAGAGGTTGTCAGTCACTAGTGCTGCCTGCCCACTCCTCTTTCACTGATTAGCAGGAGCTGGTCAGATGGCTGTCTATTCACCTCTGTGAGCCTGTGGACTGGCTGCAGGTGTCTCTAACGATCAGCATTCTAGGTGGTAACTGGCATTACCTGTGGGTGTTTCTGCCACATACGCTTTGGATTGGAGAGGTGAGAAGTTGGGGTGAGTTGAGGGGTTCCCCATGGATCCAAAGCATGGCCAATGTGCTGTGCACCTCTTAGCTGCCAGGAGGGGCACAGCAATTCTCCAACAGAGAGGAATGTAAGGACATAATGCTTCCTGTTGAGAGTTTCAGGGCTTGCAATGGGCTAGGTTCTGTTGGAAAGGGGATTCTGTAAAAATGGCCTCCTGGGGCTCCATGTTTATCATCCCTTCATCGCTAGCTGCAGATCGTATGTGGTCGGTTTTATTATTGAAAAGATGTTCACACCACCGGTTCTGCATACTTCCCCAATCTGGGCTCGCTCTTTCTCCAGTAATGAAAGTACTGCAGTTTGCCTTTGTGACATTCCCATTAGCCTTCCCTGGGTTTGTACAGCTCTTACCAATTGGAACTTAGGCAACTTCAAGAAAATTGGTTGCCAGGGAATCCAGCTGCCTCTTCTGGAGCAGCGTTGTTGGCTCTGCAGGTCTGACAGGAGTTAAAAGCAGTAAAACTTTACTTTAATTAATAAAGTCATCTGACTCTGGTGCACATTGGGGCAGGTCTAGAGTAAGAAGGGGCTGCTTCTCAGTAACCACTCTTCAAACCTTTGAAGAGATAAATGAATGTTCTGAAGTGCTATGATAGGTGCATATCCAGAGCTCTTGGTGTGTAGCCTGTGGATTACACATTACAACCTAAACATACACACAAGCCTGCCCATGAATGTGCGCCCCTGACCCACACCTTCCTCAGCAGCCAGAACAAGCTTTGCAGAGTGCTTGGAAGGATGAGAAAATGAGGGGAGTGGGGAGAAGTTCCAAAATGAAGGATTCCTGCCATCCAGACAGCAACCTGCTAGCAGTACCCTCTGTTTGGTAACAAGGGACACCAGCTCAAGTGACTCTTAAAACATGCTAGAATACATGACACACATAGGCATGAGGACAGTTGCCACAGAGCATTTCCTCACAGCATTTCTGGCTGGAGGGATTCTCTCCCAGTGGTTCCAGGATGTTCCAGTGCTTTTGGGATGAGAATAGTGAGAACTGTCTTCCCAAAGAGTAACTTCAAAAATCAGTTCAGAGCCCCTGGAAATGTGGGCTTGACCGGGAAGTGCCTTGCCAGCGATATGGCGGGGTCCCTAGCAGGCCCACAGGGTGAAGGATTATATGGTAGGATAACGTTATTGCCCGAGGGGTGGAAACATCACTTCTAAGGGGCTGCAATGGCTGCAGCTGGAGATGGGAACCATTGCTCCGTGAAGGGCACTTGTTAAACCCAGGGGACAAGAGATTTTGCTTCAGTGTTCTCAACTGCCCATGTTTCTATAGATCCTCAGGGTCAGGCTGAGGCTCTAGGCGCAGAGCGGCTGCTGCCGTCTTGGATTAATCCTTCTGTGCTAGCTTCTCTTTGTCTCATGGTTTGTTTGTTGTTTTTTTTTCCTAGTACAAGGGAGGCTAAAAAGCATTGGAGAGTCAGGGAGCCCCTCAAATGTGGCACAGACTGTGGTACATCTATGTAAGATTGACTGTTTCAAATCCTGGGTCTCTGCAGTGGTTGCCTACCCCTTTGCTGCCTGCTCCTCTGCTGTCACATGGACAGTATGCCTGGTAATGAATGTCATCAGGCTGTGTGGTGTCTGTAAGCCACACCCCCAGTAGGGGGAAGCATGAAGAGCACCGCCAGAGCAGGCTCCTGGGGAAAAGCTACCCGAGTTGGATAAAGTATCTCCCTGAGTGCAGGACACTTCTCACTTCCAGAGGGAACGAAGTGGGCTCCCTGTCCTGGGAGCCAGGTGTGCAGGCAGATGAAGAGGGGGTGGGGCCATAGTGCTGCTGCCACCTGTCTCCTTATTTGGCTAGTGACTAGTGGCATGGTAGGTGTCCTTGTATTCCTGGCATCGTCATAACTTGTTCTGCTGCCTCTACCCCCCAGATCCCTGCATGTGAGTTTATACGTGTAATTCTGCTCAGGGCTGAAATTTAATGTCCAGGCTGTAATCTAGGCCCCTGGGAACAGGAGCTTACAGTGGCAGCATTGACCCAGCCTTGCATAAAGTTCCCTCACTTCTCAAGGCTGCTTTAACATGGCTTATAAATAACAATTCAAAATGCACAGTACACATTCTGCAGACGACATACTGTGTGTGCAAAGTACATTGCCCTGTCCTAAGAGCATGCAGCATAGAGCCCAGAGAGGTACAGGGATGGAGAATGGAGAGAGTGGTCTTAGAAAGAATTCCTCTTGCAGTTCCACTGTGCGAGTCTCTGGTGTGAGTGCCCTGGCATGTAGTGCACTCCACAAAAGCAGAGCAAGGCTTATACTCGCTATGCTGTCTGTACTGCAGTGACACATCAGAGAGCAGGGTTGCTATTTTGCTAGGCACTGTGTAAGATGGTCTCTGCCCTATAGAGCTTACAGTCTAAAAAACAGCTATATGGCCTTAATGTAGACCGATTTAAAGGCTGTCTGCCATGATGAGCTTGTGCAACCTGGTAAATATTTACTAGAGGAGAATCTGGTCAGTAAAATATAAAATAACTGTTTCTGTGGTTCACTTGTTAGGGGTAAGGTCATCCCTATCAAGATCTCCCAGCAGGGGTTACGCTCTGCTGCTGTGTTAGAGACAGGCAGGATACTGATGTCTATAGCCAAGAAACTCAATGCATGCTAGAAACATTAGTTCAATTCCTCAACCTCCCATGAGGTAAGGTATTTTTGTTATCCCCATTTTACAGATGAGGGAATTGAGGCACAGAGGGTACTTTGTTGAGTCAGTTATTGTGGAAACTGGGTGCTGAGTGCAGCCACATGAGAATTTTCTCTTTTCTGGCATCTGAAATCCGCTGTACTGAGTGGATGACAGGACCTGGGAGGAGAGGGCCAACATTTTTCAAAAGTCTGTGATTTGGGGTGTCCCAGTCTGTGGGTGCTCAACTTGGGACATGTAATGCTTGATTTTTTTCAGAGATGCTGAGCCCTTGACTAATAACCTTCATGGGAGCTGCAGATGCTCAGCACGTCTGGAAAGCCTGTGTCTCAAGTGAAAAACTTTGGTCTGAGTAACTTACTTAAGACTACATACTGAATTCGTGGTGGAGGTGGAAACAGAAGTCAAGACACCTAAGTCAGCTCCCTACTTCGGCCGGAGTGTAGCATTGTTGTCTAAGCTCTCAGGTTAAGGCTCAGGGCTGTGTGTCAGGCCAGCAGAAATACAATCTTTTTCCTTTCAGACAACAAAAAAATGTTGTTGTCACTCTCTTTTTTGATAAAGCTGCATCAAAAGTAGTTGAAGGTTGAATCATGGCTAAAATTGTCCCTCCATAGGGTGTGGAGCCTTTGTGGAGTGTGAGAAAAATGGATTTAAGTAATAGTAATTTGAAGTAATGGTCGATTGAAACTAGTAATACCGCACATGCTAAGTAAACCATCTTGAGTATGTCTACATTGCAACAAAAAAACCTGTGGCACTGGGTGTCAGATCCTGGGTCAGATGACTCAGGTTTGGGTTTATGGGACTAAAATTTGCAGTATAGATGTTCTGGCTTTGACTGGACCCTGGGCTCCAGCCTGAATCTGAATGCCTACACTGCAATTTTTAGACACTGCACTGACACTGCAAGGCAGAGTCAGCTGACCTGGCCAGACAAGTTTGTGTTGTGGGTCTTATTGCAGTATAGATGTTACCTTGTGGTTCTGTTCTGAAAAGTGACAACATGGCACTGTGGGGCTACACGTTCTTCATGGCTCCCAGTCAAATTTACTGGGTGTACAGAAGGGGTTTTACCTGCAAGATCTGTAAACTCCACTGAGGGTCTGCGGTCCAAGCTGAGTACTGTCCTGCTTGTGCACCATCGCCAGTAATAAAGGTTCTCTGAGCGGAATGACGCTGTTGGTGACACCTGAGCAAGGCCTTCAGTGGGGTTGTGCTGGTGGCCTAGAGGTTGGAGTTCATTTAACATTTCCCACAATGCATGAGCTGGAAAGTCTCTAGAGCAGTTGATGCTGCAGGGATGACAGCAGTTAAAAGCAGCATAAAATTATTTATTGGGTAGCCAGCATTGTAGCTCTGCCCCAGTATACCCAGGCAGCAGATCTGTGCAGTAAAATGTGTTGTTTTTACAGACTCCTCAGAATGGAAAGGCACTTCAAAGCTGGGAAGTTGTGCTTTGTGGGAAACTGCATGTGTGTGCATGCATGGGTATCCTGGCAAGAATGCTGTCACCTTACAAAGCTTGCCTTGAGTCTGCTTCCTAACCTAGCCCCTCCCAACCCTTTGTGCTTTGAGAGCATTAGTGCCCATGCTGAATCTGGCTTCTGGCTCAGAAGCCCCTGAGCCTGGGAGCAGTGTTCCCTCTTAACAAAATTTATTCCGCACATGTATGTAAAAAAATTATGTGCATCAATATGGAGGTGATGTGTGGTGGGGGTGGGGCCAAGGGGTTCGGAGCGTGGGAGGGGGCTCAGAGCTAGGGCAGAGGGTTGGGGTGTGGGAGGATGAGGGCTCTGGCTGGGGTGGGTATGAGGGGTTTGGGGTGTGGGGTGCAGCTCAGGGCTGGGGCAGAGGGTTGGGGTGTGGGGGGGAGGAGGGCTGTAGCTAGAAGTGAAAGCTCTCGGGTGGGGCCAGGGATGAGAGGTTCAGGGTGCAGGAGCGAGCTCAGGGCTGGGGCAGAGGGTTGGGATGCGGGCTCTGGGGTGGGTCTGGGGGTGAGGGGTGTGAGGTGCAGGCTGCACCAGAGCTGTGGTGGAGAGAGAGGACTCCCCACCCACCCCTCAGCCCCCTCTTAGCGCAGCAGCTCATGGTGCCTCTCCCCGGCCGTGGCAAATCTGGCAGGGTCGGGGCAGGGGCTTCCCTCTCCTGTCTGCCTTGTGGCTGCGCAACTTACAGGGAACTTAGCTTGGAAGGGCTCTTCCTTCTCCATGTCTGCAGCACCTGCCCCCTGCTGGTATTGGGAGGCCTCTGGGCTCTCTGGGACACAAGCCCCAGGTGTTCAAAGCAGCTGATTGGGGTGTGGATTCCCAGGACAATGAGGAGAAGGTGGAAAATAGGGTCCAGGCTTGTCTTTGGCTGTCTTATCCTGGCAGGTGAGCTGGTCATTCTCTAGCTCCCTATCTGAGGAGCTCCAGTTTCACTTCCACCATCTCCTAGCACATTTCACAGCCCTGCTGCCTTCATGGAGGTCCTGTGTGGTCCTATAAATGCTGTGCCAGGCCATGTGTTAATGGCATGGTCACAGAAGTGGGTGTTCCCAAGATGTTCTGCCCTCCCACTGCATGCAGGAAGTTTCTATCTTTGCAAGAGTCAGCTTCAGTTTAAAAAAAAATAAAAATAAAAGTAGAAAACGAGATGCTGAAATCACCCATATCCAGGAATGTGGACTTACTGTCTGCAGAGGGTGCATGCGTTTCTCTTCTGCTCCCCCAAGGAAAGCTCTGCAAGGTTCATCCTGAGTGCAGCTGTGGCCTTCCCTCCCACTTATAGGCAGTGTGGATTGGGGGGCAGCAGCCTGTAACCAGGGCCGGCTCCAGGCACCAATGGAGGAAGCACATGCCTGGGGTGGCATTCCATTCATTCTCGGGGCAGCACAGTCTGAGCACATTTTTGCTTGGGACGGCAAAAATAGTAGAGCCGTCCCTGCCTATAACCCTGCAGATCTGAGATGTCTCCGTCAATGGCCTGTCTCTGAGCACTGCCCTCTGTCTGGGAGCAATGTGCACTATCAAGTGTTTTATCTAGCTCAGTGATTCTCAAACTTTCTGTATTGGTGGCCCCTTTCATGCAGCAAGAATCCCCCCTCCTTTAAAATTAAAAATAGGGGGAGGAGTAATTTAATTTAATTTTAACAGGGGCTTGGGCCCGTCAACCGCATGCATGGCCAGGCTCCAGCCTGTCGGCCCCATGGGGCTGATAGCGTATGACCCTCTGAGGGGTCATGACCCCCGGTTTGAGAACCCCTGGCTCCTAGAGGACTTGCTCAGTGGAAAACTCAGGGTTTCAAAGAGAGTATGATGTGGGATTGATGGCTCCTCCCACCTTGCTGCAGAGGGCTGGGTGGGCTCCCAGAGAGGGAGGAGCAGATTTAACAGCCATTTTCCCCCACCCCTGTCACCAGTTACACATGCTTAGACTCCTCCCTGCCTGTTGTGCTGGAGGAAAGGCACACCTCCCCTGGGTGTTTTCTACCAACTTTTCATGGACTACCTTCAATGTAACATTGTTCAGAAACAGAGCATATCAGAATTTGTTGCTTAGAACATGAAGGGTTCACTCCGCTTGTCTACATGGTGACATAGACGAACTCCCACAATGGAATGCATTCATACTTAGGGAGGAGAGCAGTCAGAGAAAATGCTACATCTGTGCAACATGGCTGTGCTAATGCTGCAACAGAAAATGAATTTGTGGCGCCTCCTGACATTTGGGTGCTAGATTCCGTCTCTGGGACTTCATTTCATTGGTACCATCATGGAGAGATGTGGGTGCAGGCCCACCTGCTGTAACTCTGCGTTGGGAGAAGGTGGGCATTTTTATGAGCATGCACCGAATGGTGATTTCAGACAACCATAATTTCATGATCCTGTAGCTGCTGATTGTGAGAAGTCAGAGGGGAAGCAAAGAAACTGCCATACGCTAGGCAGTTCTCAGGTAGAAGGACTGAGATGGTGGCCTGTGGACTTCTGGGTCAAGCCTCCTCTGAGGTTCAGGGATGTCTGTCATCACTTGCTGCTGGAGCCTGCCTGCTGGCGTTCTTGCCACTGTGCCATCCAGGCCTGCTTGGAATAGGTGGCTCAAAGCTGCAGTGCCCCAGCTGCAGGGCAGGGGCTGCAGTTGGCTGTCTCTCACCTGCCAGCTCCCTTTTACTGTCAGCACAGCTGCTGGGCTGCATTGAGCTGCTTTTTCAGTTTTCTCTTGCTGCTGTTGAGGATTAAAATCCACACCGGATTAAACTGCCTGGCACCCACAAGCCATTGTCTGGAGCCTGATTCTTGGCCAGCTGATTTAAAAACACTAGAGTTAGGTTAGATTGAAGGAGAAACCTGTGACATACATGGCTGCTCCCCACCGCAAGGGCAGCTGAGTAGGAGATGCTGAGGATGGGCGAGGGAAGAGAGACGTAGCTGGCACTAAGCTAGGATACAGGCGGTGTGTGTGTTGCGGGGGCCAGTGTTACCATGGCCGAGGGCTCACTGTAACAGGAGAAGAGCAGTGATTCCTTCCAAAACCCTGCTGTCATTTCCACCTCAGTCTGGTGACTAGCAGTGGTGTCCATCCCTACCCTGGGAGATGCCATGAGGTCCCCTCAGCCTGGGAAGTGCAGCAACGCAGGGCCCAAGAGGTGAACAATGGGGGGATGAAGATTTTCAGGGCTTTTGCAGCACGTTTGCTTTCATTTGAGTAGCTTCTTATCCAAATAATAGAACTTTAATTTACAGCATGTCTAGAGATTAGCTTTCTTACCTGTTCCCAGGGTGAGGTACACTATCTATGTCCCTTCTCCAACTGTCAGATTATCCAGTAGGCTTGTTACTCATTGCTGCGTGCCTTATCGTGTGAAGACATAGGTCTAACCCCCCTCCTTGTTTGGTGGTTTTCCTTTCCCTTGAGCTGAGATGTCCTGCTCAGACTCCTGGCTCATTGCAGTGTTCACTGTGAGGTAAGGAGGGTTCCCAGGAAGGTTTGTGTTTTGTAAGGTGTCAAATGTCCTGTGTTCTACAGGGTTTGCAGTCACCAAATTGAGAGGGGAATGTGTGGTTATTTCTTGCCTATCTGTTGTGAATACTGTTTCTCATCTGCATTATGCCATGCTGCTGCTTCCTTTCCCAGCAGATGCTGGTCGAGAGCTGGGTCCCAGGGATGATGTCAGTGTTGCTGCGTGGATTGGCCAGCAGGGGACAGTGCATGGTGTAGCCAGGATCCTGTTTTTCTCAAACGACCTAGAATGCCAAGTCTGAATGCTCAGCCGCAGGCAGTGCTGTGAAGTATCTCCAGATTTAAGATCAGAATATTTTAGGAGATGACAACAACCCTGAAGCATTAAATGTCATTTCTCCATTTCTGTGCGCTTGCACAGCACTCTGAGGGAGCCTGGCCCAGGCTGTGCTCATGGAGCTCTGTGGGGCATTTGCTCCCCAGCAAAGGGATCCCTCTGCTTCTGAACTCGGACTCCTCCTTTGCCAGTCAATTGGGTTGCTCAGAACACATGCTGCAGTTCCCCACCCCCATCCCTGGTATAATATTGGCTGGGCCAGTGGACTTATTCCTACCAGGTTTCTGCTGGTGGCATTGATCCAGGAAGCAGAGAATACGCACTGTTAGAGCAGCTGCTGGGATGAAGAGGCCGACAATGAAAAGAAGAGTGCTCGGCTCACTGAGAAGCTAAAGTACAGGCCTACAGCTCCCAGGAATTGGGGATGTGCAGGGGACCTGGCTGCATTGGGAGTGTGTGTGTGGGGGGGGAGGGACATCTGCCCCCAAGAGGTTCTATCTCCACATCCTGCTCATTGGAGAGGGAAATTCTTCTGCTTTGACCTTGTAGTGAAGTTACAGGCTCTCAGCCCTCTGCCTAGCAATGCTGCCCCTTCCTTTCACTGAACCGCTGGATTATATTTCACTTGGAAAAATTGCACCCAAATAATCCCATCCCCTTCTCCACCCAAATTTAGGAATGAAGCAGGGTCTGGAGGAGGGGACTGCAGAGCTCTGGGATGGGAATTCAAGTCTTTGCTCCAGATTGACCATTTCCAGGGGGTATGGGCCTCCTTTGATTCCTCAGGCAGTGCAATGGGAATGCAGTGGGGCTACTTCTCTGCTGCACAAGGCTGGAGTTTTAGCGTGGATTTCCACAGTGAATGCACTGAGCAGCTGCAGATACATAAACAAATTCTGCTGCAGAAAGAAACTGTGGGGAGAGGCGGGTTCTGCTGCTGCCAGGGATGCATAAATGGACAGCCTGCAAACGGAATAACTCCTAATGGTGAACAGATGCCTCTGCCAGGTGCCTGGGAGGAGGGAGCCCCCATAATACAGCAGCCTGTAGAACAGCAAATATGCAGTAGTGCAGTGGTTCTCAGACTGGGGGTCGGGACCCCAAAATGGGTTGTGATCCTGTTTTGATAGGGTCACTGGGCTGGCTTAGACTTGTTGGGACCTGGGGCCAAAGCCCAAGCCCCACTGTCCAGCGCTGAAGCCCGAGCCAACTGCATGGGGCCAAAGCCTAATGGCTTCAGTCCTGGGCAGTGGGGCTCAGGTTACAGACCCCCTGCCTGGGGCTTCAGCCCTTGGGTTTCGGCTTTGCCCCTTCTCTTCCCCCTTCTTCTCCTGGGGCAGCAGGGCTCAGGCTTTGGCCCTTCCCACTTGGACAGCAGTGCTTGAGCAAGCTCAGTCCCACCTCCTGGGGTCATGTAGTAGTTTTTGTTGTCAGAAGGGGATAGTGGTGCAATGAAATTTGAGAAATCCTGCAGTGATGTAACGGCTGTGAGGGGCATTGCGTCCCCTTAAGGAGAGGCTTTGCTGGGCCCTGCTGCCCTCCTGGAGCAGCATGCTGATGTGCTGCATTGGTTAGATGGGGAGGGGTGAGGGAGGGAAATAGCCATCCATCTTAGCTGTGCCCCATTGCTATTTACAGACACTGAGCTATCTCCTCTAATGCATCTTCCTTAGCAGAGTCCCTCTCACCACTCAAACCACAGGAATGTAGTTTTTTTGAGTTCCTCCCACTGGATTGCGCCAGAGGTACCCTGGCTTCAAGCTCCAGTGGCTTTGCTTCCTGAGACGTGTCCAGCTGAGCAGCCCTGCCTGGGAACAAGAGCTGATAAGGTAGCAGGAACAAAACAGCCCAGGAGGCTGTGTGGGCCTTTCCTTTTGTTGTTCAGTGAATCAAAGAGGGTCTTGGAGAAGCCAAGCAGACTGACAAGGCAGGTAACCAGGGCCCATTGCATGTCCGCTAACACCTGGTCTGTGCCAGCAGCTCTTGCTGACAACCTTGCCAGGCATGTGTGTTAGGTACAGATGGCAGTTCTTTATCTATGTTGTATTTGTGCCTAGGGCCCAGCCCCATTGTGTTTGGTTGCAGTTAGCCTTTCTAACTGACATCTCTGACAGAACAGCTGCCATGGCGTGGAGCAGTCAATGGCAGTGGGAGCATCCCTCCCGATGGGTAGGTATTAGCGGTCTAGGAATCTCTCTGTTTCCCTACACATACACCATTCTCTCACATGAGATC
The DNA here is from genome assembly GCF_025201925.1 of Gopherus flavomarginatus. Classification (NCBI taxonomy): domain Eukaryota; kingdom Metazoa; phylum Chordata; order Testudines; family Testudinidae; genus Gopherus; species Gopherus flavomarginatus. Next base: position 22,254,136 of record NC_066627.1, read on the forward strand.
CAGCATAAGGCTCTGCTGATCTCTTCTCCCCGCTCCCCACAAACTCTGACCTGTAGCTCCGGATGTCCCAGAGCTGGGCCCCACTGACGTTACTGATCCTTAGCTGCACTCTCTGCTATTCCTGCCCTGGACCCATCCTTGAAGCAGACCACAACTGAGATGCTTTGTCCCTCACCTGACTTCCAATTACACTTATCTCCTGTATTCACTTGCTTTGTATGGGTCCAGTCCCCTGTTGTCTCTTTAGATTGGGGTGAGGGTCCTGGCACGCTTTGGGGTGCTATACAATGGGCACTGAAGAGTCTGGTTGGATCAGGTTTCCCAGCCCATATAACGGGACGTCCTGAGGGCACCAGTCCTGTGTTCCTGGTCAGAGTGGAGATAAGAGGTGCTGTTTCTCTGCCATGGCCTAGTGTAACAGCTCTGGCAGTTTCTGGGATGCTGCTGGGATGGAGAGGGGCCCAGCAAAGACACCGATGTGAACATGTCCCTTGTGTAGAAGTCCTGAAACATTCATCCTGTGACCATCCACAACCAAGGTGGTGACAGCATAGGTCAGCCTGCACTCCATGTTTGTTTGTTCTCAGGGTTGGTGTTCTGGTTATGCACCACTGACAGCCCAGGTCCCGTGCTGTCTCACAATGGGCACGGTACTGAGCTTTGCTATGACTGGGGGAGATAGCACCACTGCCGCTGGGGTGGGGATGGCCGGAGCTATATGGGGTTTGGTTTGGTTTAAGATCTGCTATCTCTTCAACTGCCAGGGTTAGAAATGATGCCTGTTCACTTGGGGGGACCCACATACCTCACTAGGAGGGAAGAAGGGAAGGGATTAATGTCCTACAGGGAGGGCCAGGCTAGGAGCTGACCAGGCTGAAGAGCAGCAAGGTGAGTGATTAAACAGGAAGGGAGTGGTTTGGAGCTCTGGGGGAAGGGACTCTTTCCCTGCTCCCCCAGCCCAGGGAGCCTGCGGCAGAACCTGGCAGTGGCCTGAGGAGTATGCGCTGCTTGAAGAGGCTCCTATCTGAGGTTGATTTCTCCCTCCTGTGTATATGTGGACTGATCAGAGCCTGTGGGTACTCGATGCAGACTCAGCCCCTCAGTCCCTTGGGCTCCTGCTGTCTAGAAACAGGCCAGAGGCTTAAATTGTCCTTTGCAGCTCCTGGCCTGCATTCACAGGGGCCATAAGCACAATTACAGATGGTACACCGGGCAGAGCAGTATGCTTTCAGCATCCCAAGCGTCTTAGGCTAGTTGCAGCACACTACTCTGCCAGCCCACCTCCATTCTGACCTGCAGCTCCCTTGGCTGTTTCAGTGCTGGGTCTCTCCTGCGTGGACATTGCTCACAGTACTCTGTTGTGTGGAGGGTCTGTTGCTACAAAATAAACTCTTCATTTCACACAAGTAATCCAGGTATGAAATGAGACTTCACTCTTAAACTGCAGCTCTTTCTGGAGTGCGAGCCAAAAGACAGCTTGTTTCTTTCAAAATCAGTACCCTCATGACCTTTTTTTGTACAGTCCTTGTCCCTTCTTTGTCTGTCTATCTTGTCTGTGGAGTCTAACCCCCTCTTTGGGGTTTGAACTAGATCTGCTGAGTGTCTCTGAAGTGCTGTGCACATCTATGTTGCTATGCTTTTACAAAATCACTTATCTGGGGTGGAAGCTGCAGGAGGCACTTTGGAGGGGGAGGGGGTGCACAGTGTCATGACTCAGTGGGACTTTGGTTAACACCCTTTGTCGGGAAGAAATGCCATATGATCTTTAGTGGCACTCTGAAGCTGCTGTGGTGTTGCCAGCATTAGTGTATCAACTCTACTCCTGTGTCTGGACAGGGGAGGACCTCCTACCCGTCTAGCTGTGATGTCTTGGGAACATAGCAGTAGACAGACTGGCACAGACCCAGGTCCGTCTACCCCAGGGGTTCTCAAACTGGGGGTCAGGACCCCTTGGGGTCATGAGGTTATTACATGGGGGGTCATGAGCTGTCAGCCTCCATCCCAAACCCTGCTTTTCTTCCAGCATTAATAATGGTGTTAAATATATTTAAAAAAGTGTTTTTTAATCGATAAGGAGGAGTCGCACTCAGAGGCTTGCCTTGTTAAAGGGGTCATCAGTACAAAAGTTTGAGATACACTGGTCTAGCCAGTGTCCTGTGTCTGACAGTGGCCCAGTGCCAGATGCTGCAGAGGAAAGTGTAGGAATCCCACAATGAGAGATCTGTTCCATTTTAGGACTCACCCTGATCTCTGAGACAGAGATTGGCATACGCTTTGAAGTAAGGGCCCTCAGCCATGTCTGCAGAGCTACAGTTGGGGCTCTTCATTTTTCTTAGTCACTTGCATTGACCCATGGGGTTTGCTAGCTGTAGTTTCATTTCGCCAGACAATTTTTTTTTCCCCTTGAAAAAAACAAGCCAGCTGTATCTCCCAAAGAGCACAAAATGGCAGTGCGGGATCCTACATTAACTAATGAGGGTGCTCAGCTTAAGGCTTGAACCCATTCTGCCCCCCGCATGCTGAATAAGGAGCGTTCTTGGTCACATGCTATCAACTACTGCAGGCAGTAAGCTGTTTTAAAAAGCTTGTAGTCCTCATGGTGTGAATAAAACCCTTCCCGTTCTGAATGGAATGTAGCTGAGGCAGGCTCTCTACATGAGTCTACACGCAGCTCACCCCAGTACCTATGCTGCTGCTGCTCAGAGCTTGGCCAAGCAGCTGCAGAATAAAGACTTACTGGAGTCTTGTCAGTTATTACCGCCTGGTCTGTTTCACTCTGCAGCTGCTCCGGGAAGCTCTGAGAGACAGGCCATGGAGCTCTTCGCTGGGGACCAGGACTCCATTACTTCCAAAGCAGCCAGAAGGTTGAAGGTGGGTAGAGCAGTGAGAATGCACGCCCTTAGCACAATAGTTAGGGAAATGGAAGAGCGAAACAAATGCAAGAGATGATAGGTTACGGATTAAAAAGAGGGATTAACGAGAAAGTTGGCTGACGATGTTGCAGTTTAATACAGCACATAATAAAGTGGATGCAATTGTTTTATTCCAGGGGTGCTTATGCTTTTCCATATGAGGTTCCCCTATAAAAAAAAATAAATGCAAAAAAGACTAATTTATTGCAGCAGGAATGGGATTGGCCAGTATTGTGCGTGAACTGCTCTTGGTTTTGAGCTCCCTGCTTGGAATGTGCCAAGTGAGGTTCTCTCCACATTGATTTCCAGACCCAAACATAGCATGTAAGAGCTGTGTGTACAATATGCTTACATTTCTGCAAGACTGCATGTAGGGTAGGGTGACTAGATGTCCCGATTTTATAGGGACAGTCCCCACTTTTGGGGTCTCTTTCATATATAGGGTCCTATTATCTCCCCCCCACACACACACACCCCATCTCGATTTTTCACATTAGCTATCTGGTCACCCTAGAGCAGGGTGCCTTCTCTAAATCTCTGGCTTTCCTCCGGTGATGCTGTGTGATTTCCCTTCAGGAAATGAAACCTGCTGTTTGAGCAGAGACTGAGACTAAAACTTTCCTTCTAGACACTGTTCTGTGTCCAGTGCTATAGAGTCCACTGGTGCACCTGCTCCTGGTTATAGCATCTGGGTCAGAAAGCCTTTAAAGGGACAGCAGTGAAAATATGTAGTTGGGAGATGGCCAGGGGCAACTTGCCAGGCGTGCGAGATTCATAGATTCTAAGGCCAGAAGAAAGAATAGTGTAGAAAGAATAGTAAATATGGCAGGCGACCAGATTGGCTTAACAGTAAAATCCTTGCTGATCTTAAAACACAAAAAGACGCATACAAGAAGTGGAAGATTGGACAAATGACCAGGGAGGAGTATAAAAATATTTCTCAGCCATGCAGGAGTGAAATCAGGAAGGTCAAATAACACTTGGAGTTGCATCTAGCAAGGGATGTTAAGAGTAATAAGAAGGGTTTCTTCAGGTATGTTAGCAACAAGAAGATCAAGGAAAGTATGGGCCCCTTACTGAATGGGGGAGGCAACGTAGTGACAGAGGGTGTGGAAAAAGCTATGTACTCAATGCTTTTTCTGCCTCTGTCTTCACGAACAAGGTCAGTTCCAGACTACTGCACTGGGCATCACAGTATGGGGAGGAGGTGACCAGCCCTCTGTGGAGAAAGAAGTGGTGCAGGACTATTTAGAAAAGCTGGATGGGCACAAGTCCGTGGGGCTGGATGCACTGCATTCGAGGGTGCTAAAGGAGTTGGTGGATGTGATTGCAGAGCCATTGGCCATTATCTTTGAAAACTCGTGATCGGGGGAGGTCCTGGATTACTGGAAAAAGGCTAAGGTAGTGTCCATCTTTAAGAAAAGGGAAGGAGGAGGATCTGGGAACTACAGGCCAGTCAGCCTCACCTCAGTCCCTGGAAAAATCATGGAGCAGGTCCTCGAGAAATCAGTTCGGAAGCACTTTAGAGGAGAGGAAAGTGATCAGGAACAGTCAGCATGGATTCACCAAGGGCAAGTCATGCCTTATTAACCTAATTGCCTTCTATGACGAGATAACTGGCTCTGTGGGTGAGGGAAAAGCAGTAGATGTGTTGTTCCTTGACTTCAGCAAAACTTTTGATATGGTCTCCCACAGTATTCTTGCCAGCAAGTTAAAGACGTATGGGCTGTATGAATGGACTATAAGGTGGATAGAAAGCTGGCTAGATCATTGGGCGCAACAGGTAGTGATCAATGGCTCCATGTCTAGTTGGCAGCTGGTATCAAGTGGAATGCCCCAAGGCTTGGTCCTGGGGCCGTTTTTGTTCAATATCTTCATTAATGATCTGGAGGATGGCATGGATTGCATCCTCAGCAAGTCTGCAGATGACACTAAACTGGGAGGTGTGGTAGATACGCTGGAAGGTAGGGATAGGATACAGAGGGACCTTGACAAATTAGGGGATTGGACCAAAAGAAATCTGATGAGGTTCAACAAGGACAAGTGCGAGTCCTGCACTTAAGATGGAAGAATCCCATGCATTGCTACAGACTAGGGACCAAGTGGCTAGGCAGTAGTTTCTGCAGAAAAGGACCTAGGGGTTACAGTGGATGAGAAGCTGGATATGAGTCAACAGTGTGCCCTTGTTGCCAAGAAGGCTAGCTGCATTTTGGGCTGTATAAGTAGGAGTCTTGCCAGCAGATCGAGGAACGTGATCATTCCCCTCTATTCGGCATTGGTAAGGCCTCATTTGGAGTACTACGTCCAGTTTTGGGCCCCACAGCATAAGAAGGATGCGGAAAAATTGGAAAGAGTCCAGAGGGAATAAAAAATGATTAGGGGGCTGGAGCACATAACTTATGAGAAGAGGCTGAAGGAAGTGGAGGTTAATTAGTCTGTAGAAGAGAAGAAGGAGGGGGGATTTGATAGCTGCTTTCAACTACCTGAAAGGGGGTTCCAAAGAGGATGGATCTAGATTGTTCTCAATGGTAGCAGATGATAGAACATGGAGTAATTGTCTCAAGTTGCAGTGCAGGTTGGATATTAGGAAAAACTTTTTTCCTAGGAGGGTGGTGAAGCACTGGAATGGGTTACTTAGGGAGGTGATGCAATTCTTAGAGGTTTTTAAGGTCAAGCTTGACAAAGCCCTGGCTGGGATGATTTAGTTGGGGATTGGTCCTGCTTAGAGCAGGGAGTTGGACTAGATGACCTCCTGAGGTCTCTTCCAACCTTCATATTCTAAGAACATAAGAATGACCATACTGGGTCATACCAATGGTCCCTCTAGCCAGTATCCTGTCTTCTGGCAGTGGCCAGTTCCAGATGCTTCAGAGGGAATGAATAGAACAGGGCAGTTTCTCGAGTGATTTGTCCCATGTTGTCCAGTCCCAGTTTCTGGCTGTCTGAAGTTTAGGGACACCCAGAGCATGGGGTTGTGTGCCCGACCATCTTGGTTAGTAACCATTGATGAACCTATCCTCTGTGAACGTACCTAATTTTTTTTTTAACGCAGTTTTACTTCTGGCCTGCATAACATCTCATGGCAGTGAGGTCCACAGGTTGACAGTGTTGTGTGACAAAGTGTTTCCTTATATTTTAAATGTGCTGCCTGTTAATTTCATTGGATAACCTGTGGTTCTTGTGTTATATGAAGGGGTAAATAACACTTTTTTTTTTTTTTTTATGCCACACCATTCTTAATTTTATAGAACTCTATCATACCCCACCTTAGTTGTCTCTCTTCTAAACTGAACAGTCCCAGTCTTTTTAATCAGCAGCTCTCAACCAAGGGCTCAGGGTCCCCTTGTAGGCTGCAAGCAGATTTCAGGGGATCCACCAAAATAAACCAGAGAGCAGGGCCAGTGTTAGACTTGCAGAAAGCTGAAGCCCAAGCCCTGCTGCCTGGAGCTGAAGCCAAAGCAACTTAGCTTCGTGCGGCCCCAGGCAGTTGCCTGCTTGTTGTCCTCTAATGCTGGCTCTGGCTTTTAATGTACTGGATATGCTGAAAAATAGTTGTTGTGGCACAGGTAGGCTGTGGAACTTTTATAGCATATTGGGGTGAGGGGGCCTCAGAAAGAGAGGTTGGAAAAACCTGTTTTTAATCTCTCCTCATATGGAAGCTGTTCCCTATCCCTAATCATTTTTGTTGCTATTCTCTGTACACTTTGCAATTCTAATTGATATATTATCTTTGAGTTGGGGTGACCAAAACTGCATGCAGTATTTAAGGTGGGCGTACCATGGCATTATATTTACTGTCTTATCTATCCCTTTCCTAATGGTTCCTAACATTCCGTTAGCTTTTTTTTGACAGCTGCTGCATATTGAGCAGATGTTTTCAGAGAACTGTCTGCCAAGATCAACTAATCTAGACCCCATCATTTTGTATGTATAGTTGGAATAACATTTGCCAGTGTGCATTGCTTGGCACTTACCAACATTTGAATTTTATCTGCCATTTTATTGCTCAGTCACCCAGTTTTGTGAGATCCCTTTGTAATTCTTTGTAGTCAGCTTTTGACTTACTTATCTTCAGTCATTTAGTATTATCTGCAAATTTTCCCACCTCACTCTTCACCCCCTTTTCCGGATCATTTATGAATAAGCACAGATCCCAGTACAAATCTTTGAGGGATTTTGCTATTTACCTTTTTCCATTGTGAAAACCGACCATTTAATCCTGTTCTTTGTTTCTTATCTGTTAATCAGTTATTGATCTATGAGAGAATTTTTCCTCTTATTCTGTGACTGCTTATTTTGGTTGAGCGCTTTTGGTGAAGGACTTTGTCAAAGGCTTTTTGAAAGTCCAAGTCCACTCACTCGTGTCCACATGCTTGTTGACAGACTCAAAGAAATCCAATAGATTGGTGAGGCATGAATTCCCTTTACAAAAGCTGTGTTGCCTTTTTTTCCTCAACAGATCACGTTCTGTTCTGTTCTTATAGTTTCAATCAGTTTGCTTGGTACTACAGTTAGGTTTACCAGGCTCTAATTGCCAGAATCGCCTCAGGAGCTTTTTAAAAAAATTAGTGTCACATTAATTATCCTCAAATTGCAGGCTGATTTTAGCCATAGGTTTAAATAATACAGTTAGCAGTTCTGCAATTTTGTATTTGAGTTTCTTAAAAACTCTTGGATGAATTCCATGTGGTCCTGGTGACTTACTACTGTTTAGTTTATCAGTTTGTTCCAAAACCTCCTCTATTGACACCTCAATCTGGGACTGGGGTGACTGAGTGTCCATTTTTGGACTGGAAAACCCAGTTGAACAGCGATCTTGATGCCTCTGACCGGACCGTTGACTGTCTAGTTTATGATGCCACACAGCGAGGCTGGCAGGCTCCCTGCTAGCCTCCATGCTGCACGGCTCCTGGGAAGCAGCTGGCATGTTGCCTTCCAGCTTCTACGCAGAGGGACCAGCAGAGGGCTCTGCATGTTGCCCCTGCCCCAAACGCCATCCCGCAGCTCCCATTGGCTGGGAACCGCATAGAAGCCAGAGGGAGGACATGCAGCTGCTTCTGGGAACTGTTTGAGGTAAGTGCCACCCAGAGCCTGAACACCTGCCCCCCTCCCAGGCCCCAACCCCTTGCCCCAGCCTGATCCGTCTCCCACCCTTTGTACCCCTCGATCCCAACCCAAAGCATCTTCCTTCACCCCAAACTTCTCATCCCTAGCCCCACCCCAGAGCCCACACTCCCAGCCGGAGCCCTTGCACCCTCAGTTCCAGCCCAGAGCCCCCTCCTGCACTCCGAACCCCTCAGCAACAGCCAGGAGCCCTCTCCTGCATCCTGAACCCCTCATTTCTGGCCCCACCTGGAACCTGCACCCTCAGCCCAGAGCCCGTACTTCTTTCCACACCCCAACACTCTGCCTCGGCCTGCTTTTCTTTTTCGGCCTGCCTGATTATACTTTTACACTTGACTTGCCAGAGTTTATGCTGTTTCCTATTTTTCTCAGTAGGATTTGACTTCCAGTTTTTAAAGGGATGCCTTTTTGCCTCTAACTACCTCTTTTCTTTTTTCTTTTTGCCATGATTGTGGCTTTCTTTTTGTCCTCTTAGTTTGAACCTCTGCTGTGGTGTGTTTAAAAAGTTTCCATGCAGCTTGCAGGCATTTCACTCGTGTGACTGTTCCTTTTAATTTTCATAGAATCATAGACTTTAAGGTCAGAAGGGACCATTATGATCATCTAGTCTGATCTCCTGCACAATGCAGGCCACAGAATCTCACCCATCCACTCCTGTATCAGATCTATGTCTGAGCCACTGAAGTCCTCAAAACATGGTTTAAAGACTTCAAGGTGCAGAGAACCTTCCAGGAAGTGACCCGTGCCCCACACTGCAGAGGAAGGCGAAAACCCACCAGGGCTTCTGCTGATCTGCCCTGGAGGAAAATTCCTTCCCGACCCCAAAAATGGCGATCAGGTAACCCTGAGCATATGGGCAAGACTCACCAGCCAGACACCCAGGAAAGAATTATCTGTAGTAACTCAGATCCTACCCCATCTAACATCCCATCGGGCATATTTACCGCTAGTAGTCAAAGACAAACTAATTGCCAAAATTACGCTATCCCATTATACCATCCCCTCCATAAACTTATCAAGCTTAGCCTTGAAGCCAGATTTGTCTTTTGCCCCCACTATCTCCTCTTGGAAGGCTGTTCCAGAACTTCACTCCTCTGATGGTTAGAAACCTTTTGTCTAATTTCAAGTCTAAACTTCCTGATAGCCAGTTTATATCCATTTGTTCTTGTATCCACATTGGTACTAAGCTTAAATAATTCCTCTCCCTCCCTGGTATTTATTCCTCTGATATATTTATAGAGAGCAATCAGATCTCCCCTCAGCCTTCTTTTGGTTAGGCTAAACAAGCCAAGCTCTTTGAGTCTCCTTTCATATGACAGGTTTTCCATTCCTCGGATCATCCTAGTAGCCCTTCTCTGAACCTGTTTCAGTTTGAATTCACTCTTCTTAAACATGGGAGACCAGAACTGCACACAGTATTCCAGATGAGGACTCACCAGTGCCTTGTCTAATGGTACTAACACCTCCTTATCTCTACTGGAAATACCTCGCCTGATGCATCCCAAGACCGCATTAACTTTTCTCAAAGCCATATATCACATTGTCGGCTCATAGTCATCCTGTGATCAACCAATACTCAGAGGTCCTTCTCCTCCTCTGTTACTGCCAACTGATGCCTCCCCAGCTTATAACAGTAGTTCTTGTTATTAATCCCTAAATGCATCACCTTGCACTTTTCACTATTAAATTTCATCCTATTACTATTACTCCAGTTTACAAGGTCATCCAGATCTTCCTGTATGATATCCCGGTCCTTTTTCTGTATTGGCACTACCTCCCAGCTTTGTGTCATCCGCAAACTTTATTAGCACATTCCCACTTTTTGTGCCAAGGTCAGTAATAAAAAGATTAAATAAGATTGGTCCCAAAACCGATCCCTGGGGAACTCCACTAGCAGCCTCCCTCCAGCCTGACAATTTACCTTTCAGTATGACCCATTGTCTCTCCTTTAACCAGTTCCTTATCCACCTTTCAATTTTCATACTGATCCCCATCTTTTCCAAATTAGCTAATAATTCCCCATGTGAAACTGTATCAAATGCTTACTGAAATTGAGATAAATTAGATCTACTGCATTTCCTTTTTCTAAAAAATGATACCTTCTCAAAGAAGGAGAGATCAAGTTGTTTTGGCACGATCTAACTTTTGTAAAACCATGTTGTATTTTGTCCCAATTACCATTGACCTCAATGTCCTTGCTTACTTCTTCCTTCAAATTTTTTTCCAAGACCTTGCATACTACAGATGTCAAACTGACAGGCCTGTAGTTGCCCGGATCACGTTTTTTTCCCTTTCTTAAAGATGGGAACAATGTTAGCAATTCTCCAGTCATACGGTACAACCCCTGAGTTTACAGATTCCTTAAAAATTCCTGCTACTGGGCTTGCAATTTCATGTGCCAGTTCCTTTAATATTCTTGGATGATTTAACTAGCTTCCTCATTTTTGTGTAGTTCTCCTTTTTGAAGTTAAATGCTACTCTGGTGAGCTTCTTTGATATTTTCCCACTTACAAGGATGTTAAATTTAACTGCATTATGGTTGCTCTTACCAAGCAGTTCATCTATAGTCACCTCTTGGAACAGAACCTGAGCTCCACTCTGGGCTAAATCAAGAAGTAGTCATTAATGGTGTCTAGAAATGTTATGCCTGCATCCCATCCTAGTCAACATTGGGGTATATAAATTATCCCCTTATTATTGAGTTTTCTCTAATCTTCCCCAGCATTTTACAGTCACTGTCACCATGCTGGTCTAGTGGTTGGTTACCAACTCTTTGCTTATTCAAGCATAAGGGACCATTTCATTCAGAATGGACCACTGTGATCATCTAGTATCAGAGGGATAGCTGTGTTAGTCTGGATCTGTAAAAGCAGCAAAGAGTCTGTCACGGAGTCACCGGGCGATGCTCCGGAACTGCTCCCCACCAAGCCAGTCAGGACTGTGGGGAACCTCCTCTCCCTTGGAGCAGACTTGTTCAGGGCAAGAAGCTCACACAGCTTCACTTCCTGGGTCTCTCCTTGGAGCATTTAGCATCCTCTGCCCCTCCGTGCGCTTCCCACAGCGAGTCCACCCCAGCGGGGTCCTGGGGAAGCCACCGGGTTCTGCACCCCCACTTTGCAGTCAGACGTGACTCTCAGCCAGCCAGTAAAACAGAGGTTTATTCGATGACAGGAACAGGGTCTAAAACAGAGCTTGTAGATGCAGCGAACCGGACCCCTCGGCTGGGTCCATTCTGGGGGGCAGTGAGCCAGACCCCCAGGTCTGCCCTCCACCCTTGACCCCAGCCAGCTCCAGACTAACAACCCCTCCCAGCCCCTCCTCTCTCCTCAGCCCCTTTCCTGGGCCAGGAGGTCACCTGATCCCTTTGTCTCCAACACCTTCAGTTGGCACCTTTGCAGAGGAGGGGCCCAGGCCATCAGTTGCTAGGAGACAGAGTGACAGGTATTTAGGTGCACTGGCCCTTTGCTCTGCCAGATACTTAAGAACTGCCATGGGGACACTGAGGCACCAACACAGTACTCAGAGAAAACATTAAGAACTTTCCCAGTTCGTCACAGAGTCCTGTGGCACATTATAGACTAACAGACTTATTGGAGCATGAGCTTTCGTGGGTGAATACACACTTCATCGGATGCATGTAGTGGAAATTTCCAGGGGCAGGTGTGTGTGTGTGTGTGTGTGTGTGTGTGTGTGTGTGTGTGTATGTATGTATATATAATATATATATATATGCAAGCAAGATGCAGGCTAGAGATAACGAGGTTAGTTCAATCAGGGAGGATGAGACCCTCTTCTAGCACTTGAGGTATGAAAACCAAGGGAGGAGAAACTGCTTTTTGTAGTTGGCAAGCCATTCACAGTCTTTGTTTAATCCTGAGCTGATGGTGTCAAATTTGCAGATGAACTGAAGCTCAGCAGTTTCTCTTTGAAGTCTGGTCCTGAAGTTTTTTTGCTGCAGGATGCCTACCTTTAAATCTGCTATTGTGTGTCCAGGGAGATTGAAGTGTTCTCGTACAGGTTTTTGTATATTGCCATTCCTAATATCTGATTTGTGTCCATTTATCCTTTTCCGTAGGGACTGTCCAGTTTGGCTGATGTACATAGCAGAGGGGCATTGCTGGCATATGATGGCGTATATTACGTTGGTGGACGTGCAGGTGAATGAACCGGTGATGGTGTGGTTGATCTGTTTAGGTCCTGTGATGGTGTCGCTGGTGTAGATATGTGGGCAGAGTTGGCATCGAGGTTTGTTGCATGGATTGGTTCCTGAGCTAGAGTTACTATGGTGCAGTGTGCAGTTAACTGGTGAGAATATGCTTCAGGTTGGCATGTTGTCTGTGGGCGAGGACTGGCCTGCCACCCAAGGCCTGTGAAAGTGTGGGATCATTGTCCAGGATGGGTTGTAAATCCCTGATGCTGCGTTGGAGGGGTTTTGTGATCATCTAGTCTGTTGATGTGCATTGTGATCATCTGATCTGCCGTCCTGCATACTACATGTCATAGAATTTCCCCACAACAATTGTAAGAGCAAATCTTTTAGAAAAACATCCAATCTTGATTTAAAAATCATCAGTGATGGAGAATCCACCACAACCCTTGCTAAATTGATCCAGGGATCAGTGAACTCTCACCATTACAAATTTATACCTTATTTCCAGTTTTAATTTGTCTAGCTTTAACTTCCAGCCATTGGATCATGTTAGACCTTTCTCTGCTAGATTGAAGATCCCGTTATTAAACATTTGTTTCCCATGTAGGTATTTGTAGGCTGTAATCAAATCATCCCTTAACCTTCTTTTTGTTTAGCTAAGTAAATTGAGCTCCTTGACTGTGTGACGTTAAGATGTGTTTTCTAATCCTTTAATCATTGTCTTGGCTCTTCTCTAAACCCTCTCCAATTTATCAACGTCAAGGGCTGGGCCCTATCTGTAGAGACTAAAATGTCTTGAATCTGCCCTCATGACTAACTTGGAGATGTATACTATGGAGAGCTCCCAGTGGAGGCCGCTCAGAATCAAATTTGGGACTGGCTGTGTCTCCAGATGAGAGCTGCACTGTGGGCCCATGAGCTGCACTTTGGTCACCTTTTTGTTTTAGGACGTTGTTGATGTATAAGTACTTATGCAGGGCAGAGACTGGGTGAGAGATCCCAGGCTGTTATTCCCAAGGGTCTCTAAAGCAGTGGGGCTTTCATTTATATGTAGGTGTGTTGTGCTGGTTTCCATTCCACTGTCATTACCTGGGAGACGGTTCCTTCTGTTGAGTATTTATTTTGGCAACTATCCAGGCTACTCAGAGGCCTAAGATGAGGTAGGAATTAGCTGTGTGGTGGTTGTCTTGCTGAGACTGCCAGTTGTAATGGAGATTTCTGTGATACCCTCTAGGAATTAAAATTGAGAATCTACCAGATTATTTGTTCTAGACAGCCATCAGGTGGGTATGACTTGAGTTGTGCTGGACTGGAGCTGGTGTGTCCCATCACCTCCTTAGCTGTCAAGCCTTCTTCAGGGGAGTGTAACCCTGGGTGATTTTCCACTGCTTTTTAATGACTGATATATCTCAAGCTGGTCACCTGTAGCAGTTGGGACAGGCTAAGACAGGGGTTCTCAAACTGGGAGTCACAAGGTTATTATATGGGGGGCCGCAACCCGTCAGCCTCCACCCTAAACCCCGCTTTGCCTCCAGCACTTATAATGGTGTTAAAGGTGTTTTAATTTATAAAGGGGAGGGGGTCACACTCAGAGGCTTGCCATGTGATAGGGGTCACCAGTGCAAAAGTTTGAGAACCACTGGTCCAAGTGCTGTTCCTCTTCCTACTTGTTTTTTAAATAATTTCATTATGAGTGGAGTTGGCACCATGGCACAACACTTCCCATTATAAACCCCTCTTTTCAGTTGTTATAACTAGGGCTGTCAAGCAATTAAAAAAATTAATCATGCGATTAATCGTGCTGTTAAACAATAATAGAATACCATTTATTAAATATTTTGGATGTTTTTTCTATATTTTGCAAATATATTTATTTTAATTACAACACAATACAAAATGTACAGTGCTCACTTTAGATTTTTTATTACAAATATTTGCATTGTAAAAAACCAAAATAGTATATTTCAGTTCCCCCATTAAAAATACTGTAGTGCAATCTCTTTATCATGAAAGTTGAACTTAATTGTACATTTGTGTGTACAGAAAAGTTGCATTGTTTTATTTTTTAATGCAAAGGTGTAGAACCTACATGTCTACTCAATTCTACTTCTTGTTCAGCCAATCGCTCAGACAAAAAAGTTTATTTACCTTTGCAGGAGATAATGCTGCCTGCTGCTTGTTTACAATGTCACCTGGAAGTGAGAACAGGCATTCACATGGCAGTGTTGTAGCTGGCATCGCAAGATATTTACTTGCCAGATGTGCTAACAATTCATATGTCCCTTCATGCTTCAACCACCATTCTGGAGGACATGCTTCCATGCTGATGACAGGTTCTACTTGATAATGATTCAAAACTGTGCGGACTGATGCATGTTCATTTTCATCATCTGAGTCAGATGCCACAGCAAAAAGTTTATTTTCTTTTTTGGTGGTTTGGGTTCTGTAGTTTCTGCCTCAGAGTGTTGCTCTTTTAAGACATCTGAAAGCATGCTCCACACCTTGACCCTCTCAGATTTTGGAAGGCACTTCAGATTCTTAAACGTTGGGTTGAGTGGTGTATCTATCCTTAAAAATCTCACATTGGTACCTTCTTTGCGTTTTGTCAGATCTGCGGTGAAAGTGTTCTTAAAACGAACAACATGTGCTGGGTCATCATCTGAGACTGCTATAACATGAAATATATGTCAGAATGCTGGTAAAAGAGCAGGAGGCATGCAATTCTCCCCCAAGGAGTTCAGTCACAAATTTAATTAACACTTTTTTAAATGAGCGTCATCAGCATGGAAGCATGTCCTGTGGAATGTTGGCTAAAGCATGAAGGGGCATATGAATGTTTAGCATATCTGACGTGTAAATACCTTGCAATGCCTGCTACCAAAGTGCCATGCGAGTGCCTGTTCTCACTTTCATGTGACATTATAAATAAGAAAGGGGCAGCATTATCTTCAATAAATGTAAACAAACTTTTGTCTGAGCGATTGGCTGAACAAGAAGTAGGACTGAATGGACTTGTAGTCTCTAAATTTGTACATTGTTTTGTTTTTGAGTGCAGTTACATAACAAAAAAAAATAAATCTACATTTGTAAGTTGCACTTTCACAATAAAAGCAGCAAAGAATCCTGTGGCACCTTATAGACCTAACAGACGTTTTGGCGCATGAGCTTTCATGGGTGAATTAATCGAGAGCCCTAATTATAAGTTTTCCTAGCTTTAATTGTTTTCGGCTAAAAATGTCCATGTTTGCTCTTCTTCAGACTGTTGATTTTGTTTTGGTTTTTGTAAAGGTACAAAAAAAATGGTTGTCATTTCTGAGACCAAGATTAGGGAAAAACACAATATGTGGCAGAGGTGTTATCCTGGGATCAGGGAGGTGCCTTTTGCTGTCCTTATGAAAATTCATCCAGATTTGTCCACGCTATAAGTCTCTGAAAATCAACATTCACAAATGCTCAATCAAGCTTTGAAAGAAGTTTGGTGTATTAAAATTTGCATGTTGTGTTCCCCTCAAGTAGCTGGTCCTCAAAAGGGTAACAGTCTACTACTGCTATCAGTTATTCTTTTAGCTTGATCAGTAGAGGGTTGTACTGTCGCTGTACAGGTCCTTGGTTCCCACTTGCTAATGAACTGTGTAGGAGGTCATTATGGTTCTACAGGACAATTTTTTTTTTCAATTTGCTTTTTAAAAAACTTAGGAAATAACATATGTTTAAAGCAATATTTAATGTTGCAAAGTCAAGCACTCAAAGGTTAGGAAATGTTCTTGCAGTCCTAATCCAGCCCTCCTCTGCATGTGTAGAACAGTACAGTCTTTCCTCACATAAACACCCCTGCCTCATTCTATCCACAGGATGGACAGTGAAAAAAGCAGAGGATTGCAAGAAAAGAAGGGGTATTCTTGTGGGTAAGGCACTGGACTTAGAACCCAGCTCTTGTGGGTTTATTTCTAGAACTGCTACAAGCTTTCAGTGTTGTTTGAAGGCAAGGCTGTTTCATAAAACACAGGCACAGAGGGGGCAGAGTTAAGGGTGCACGGGCAACTTTAAATCTGACTTTTCCTGGCTTCTGAGGGCTTGACTTTGCAACTTTCACATTCTTCTAAAAATCTTGTTAAGTGAGGGATAGCAGTGGAAATGATTGAAGCCAATCAGCACTGTAATACTTAGGTGTCCCTGAGTAGCTAAGGGAAGGACAGGGTGCTCAGTAGTGTCTGAGAATACATGCTCCTTGTCACTGGTTGGACACTGAAGAAATAAGGTTTCTAAATTGGCATTTAAATGTTGCCATAAAGCACATCAACAGCTTTATGAGCACAACTAATTTTGCAGCCTATAAAGTAGTTTTAAAGCTCTCATGAGGGTTTTAAAGGTGATCTGCAAAGATTTCATCAGAAATAAGCCAAGAACAAGGTTCTGTGTGGAAAGCTCAGGACAAGTAACAATGACTACTCGTGAGGGAATTCTGCACCTGAAAATGATATGCACAATATTTTAAAATTTTTCAAAATTTGGCACATTTTATTTTCATAATAACATAATATAATCATTCCAGTTTCAATTATTTTGAGTTTTTTCAAAATACTGGTCAGCAAGTATGTCTGTAACCATACAGACAACAAAAAAAATCAGGGAATGTGTTTTGACCAATAGATTCCTTACTAGGTATATTAATACAGATCTTTGAGTACTAATGCTTTTAAACTATAATACAGAAATGTATTTTTCGCACCCCTCAGAAGCAATGCAAAGGCTTCAGGGAGTCAGGGGTAACAGAGGAGCTGAGGGAGATGGAAATAATTGCTGGGAAGGAGTCGAGGGGTGAACCTGGGGGGTTGTTGTGTGTGGGTGGGAGAACTAGGAAACGGGTTTTTTTGGAGGAGGAGGTGGTGGTGGTGGTGGTGGTGGTGGTGGTAGAGAGTTGGGGAGCCTCCCTTATGCAGACTGTGGCTGACTCCTAGTCTCTCCCATTCAGCCAGGTCTAGCTGCCTCTGTCCCCTTGTGACCCTCCACCCCCCTGCCGCTGTGTGCCCCCCATCCCCATGTTTCCTTGCACCACCTCTCCCTCCTGTCCCATGTGGCCCTGCATCCTTGCTCCCATTCAGCCCTTGGCTCAGTGCTGTCACCTCACTAGCTCCTGTGCCCCCGCCCCAGTCTGTGCCCTCCTAGCCCTTCTGAACCCCAGCCTTGTGTGACCCACTCTGTCCATACTCCCATATATCCCGTCCCTCCTCACCTGGCCCCGTGGGCAAGGTGCTGTGAGGAAGGCAGCCTTTTCGACCTCTTTCTCTGTGGTGGCTGGCTGCTCTGGCCCATAAGCCCGCTGTTCTTTCTTCTGTCACCACCTGGTGAGAGAAGGGTATAATTGCAGATTCCCTTTGCTTCCCCCATTAGAATCGGGTGAGGGTGGGGAATTGAGTGCCCTGTAGTCTCTTTCCAGTTTGGTATGCCCAGCATGTAACTCTGTGCTTGACTGGAGCCTGAAAACCTCTGTGCTAGGGAGGGGTTGAACTTAAGAAAGCTAGGTTCAATTCAGGGCCAGGCCCATTGCCTCTTACTTCTAGGGGTGGCGGCTGGGGAGTTCGGGGGCAGTCAGTGTCCCTAGCTTGGTGTGAGCCTTGCATTGCAACCCTTTTTGGGAAGTTAAGTGGCCCAGAGGGGCTGTGAGGGTTGTCTCATCCAAGTTTTGGAGTTGAGGGCATGATTCTCAGGGCTTTGTAAGGGGTGAAAAGAATACATTTTGGGGAGCAAGGAAGATGTAGGTAGGGCTTGGTGTGCCTTTCTTGAGGTTGTAATAGCTTGCTGGAGACTGAGTCGGAGTGAGCGACTCTATTTCGTACTGCTCAATCTGAAGCTAGTCTTTGTATCTGGACACACATCGTTCCAGGAGTTGATGGACAAGTTTCTGTGGGGGAGACTTGAGCCTGCACTGGTGTTTAGTGTGCTGGAAGGCTGGTTGCTCTCTGATTCTGTCATGCCTTCCCAAAGTCTCTTCCCTTTCCTTGGGCCTTCTCTTCCCTGGCTTGGTGGATGAGTTGTAGTATGTTTTCTCTCCTAAGGCTGGCTGTGTTCTGCTTCGCTCACTCTCTCTCCTTCTGCTTTCTTGTTCATTGTACAGCCAGATCTGGGGAAAAGCAGCTCCTTATTGGCTGACTGGCATGAACTATTTGTGCCCATTCCCCAGAGTTTGCACTGCTTGCTGTCTGGCAGCCATGCTGGCACCAAGTGAGCATCTGATATTCATTGGAATCGCAGGTTGTTTCTCATCCTAGTGCAGTTCTTGGCCATGATTCTTGCTTGTTTTTCTCAGGGTGGGGTGGATGCAAGGACAGTACTATGCTATTTTCATACCCAGCCCTCTCTCTCTGGCTTCAGTCCTGCATTCATTAAACCCCCACCCCAGGCACCCCAGGAATGCTGAGTAGCTGCTGAAGCCATGCTGCACTGAGGCTACTGAAATAGCTCTGGAATCCAACTCAGTGCAGCATTCCATCTGGTTTTGCAGAGCAGTGGGTGGTTGGCACTGGAAAGTTATTTGAGCCATGTCCAGGGCCTGTCCTCAGCCATTGTGTCAAACTGGTTTGTTTAGTTTTTTTAAAGTGGGAAAAAAAAAGCTGAAAAAACTTTGATTTTTAAATGTGAATGTTGGGCATGGCCTGTGCACCAGGGTGGGGAGGATGGAGCCATAGGTGTGGAAATGCAAGAGCATGTTTTGTGGCATATGGATGTCTCCAGCAGTATTTTTTATCTTGAATTCATCTATGGCCAAGTCATGGTGTCTTCCCTGTGTGTGGAGAGCAGGGTCTGTGATGGGGTAGGAGGGAGGGACCTCATGTCTGTGGGAGAAAGCCCCAGTTCAATGTGTAACTTCAAAGAATTTCAAGGGCTTACAGTTTAAAAACATCTGCAGTGGGAAGTAAAGTCCTTTCTAAGTGTTAACTCTGTTATTCTGAGATAATTTGATTCTGTTAGGATTTTGTAAGCTCACATGCAGCTTTATGCCCTCTTGGGCAGCTCTCAATCAGTCCTGCTCCACTCTAGAAATTTTTCTGTTAGTCAGATTAAAAATAATTTGACCCCCCTGTGTAAGAACCTGTGAGCAAGTGTCTTTTCCAGCCTAGTCCAAAACTGAGTCCACATGCTGGGAAGAGTTATAAATAGGGCTCTAACAAATTCATGGCCATGAAAAACGCATCACAAACTGTGAAATCTGGTCTTTGGTCTTGTGTGCTTTTACTCTATACCATAGAGATTTCATGGGGGAGATCAGTGTTTCTTAAATTGGGGGTCCTGACCCAAATAGGAGTTGCAGGGAGTCATAAGGTTATTTTAGGGGTTCGCAGTGTTGCCACACATACTTTTGCACTGCCTTCAGAGCTGGGTGGCTGGAGAGCCTCAGCTGTTGGCCAGGTGCCCAGCTCTAAAGGCAACGCAGAAGTAAGGATGGTATGGTATTGCCACCCTTACTTCTGTGCTGCTGCCTTCAGAGCTGGGCGACCGGAGAATGGTGGCTGCTGACTGAGGGCCCAGCTCTGCAGGCAGCAGTAAGGGTGGCAGTACCATACCATGCCATCCTTGCTTCTACACTGCTGCTGGCAGCAGCGCTGCTTTCAGAGCTGGGCTTCTAGCCAGCAGCCACCACTCTCCAGCTGCCCAGCTCTGAAGGCAGCACTGTCGCCAGCAGCAGCACAGAAATAAGAGTAGCAGTGCCACAACCCCCGTACAGTAACTCTGTTACCCTCCCAGAACTCCTTTTTGGGTCAAGACCTCTACAGTTACAACATCGTGAAATTTCAGATTTAAATAGCTGAAATCATGAAATTTACGTTTTTAAAAATCTGATGACCATGAAATTGACCAAAATGGACATGAATTTGGTAGGTCCCTAGTTATAAACTCACCTCCTTTCTGGAGTCTGGCTTTATTGGCCATAAGAGGACATCAGCTGAGCTGTTCTGCTCTGCTGTTCTCCCACACTCAGGGCTGCGCTGCCCACACCCCAGATCTTTTTCTCTCTGGAGAGCTGCTTTCACCTCCCTAGTAGCTAGCTGCTTTGCAAGCTGTGTGCACCAATGACTCGGCAGAACCCACTGCATTCTTTCCCAGCGCCTGCTGCAAGGTGGGGTGTTGCTTTGTGTCAGGCAGACTCGGTTTGTCAGCATCAAAACTTCACCTGTGAGCATGAAGCAAGCTGCTGTACTTGTCCTCTCTAATCTTATGCCACAGCAAACTCTTCTTGTTTGTGGGGACTTGCTTGATGAATAGCAATGGGGCTTGTTCTGGCTGGAGTCATTCCACTGGCCTGTGAGAGGTCAGACTATTTTAGCCTTAACTGACTGCAATGCTAGTGAAAGGCATTAGGCTGGCAGACCTGTCCTCTGCCCCATGCCTCTGGCAGGTACAGAACGACTGCTGGGAGAGCTGAGCCAGGCCCTTGGTGTGCATGGGGGTTGACATGCTGGCCAGCTCTGGACAAATGGACAGTTATTGCCTGCTCTGGTGGTGGCTTCTGGGCTGAGGTACCCTCACTGCTTTTTGAAAGCCCACTGCATAGTGCCTAGGGCACTGGCTTCCTGTGGTGGCTGGTCTGGGACCAATGACAGGGCCCCAGAGTAGCAGCAGCAGCACTCCATGCCTCTTCTCCCCATCCTAGGGTGTATGTGTGTGTGTATGGGGCAGGGGGAGAGAGGTGGCAGGAGAAAGACCTGGGTCCCTCAAAATAAACAGAAAAAGCAGTACCCTGGTGTGCTGGGGTGAAGCGCTCCATGTGGGGCCCCCAGCTGCTGTTGATAACACAGCAGTTCTGCATGCTGGGATCCAATGTGGTGCATATGGCGTTCCCTTGGCACCCAGGGCAGACCCTCACACCCTTCTGTAACTGCATCCATCTCCAGTGCTGTGAGGTTTCTGCAGGGTGCCACCCTTCCTTGGTGAGACGCATGTGTTAAGCGGCCCTTTCACAATCCTTGGGAGGAATAACTGCTGCCTCCAGAGGACATGTACACTGCAAGAAAAAGACCTACCACAGCAAGTCTTAGAGCCTAGGTCAGCTGTGTGACACTACCCAGGGTACAGTCTGGACTGATGAACAGCTGTGCCCCCTCAGTTCTCCACCCTGGGGTACCTTTTGTACTGCTTTGCTGTGGGAGCTTACCACTCCTGATCGTCCCCACAAAGCCTCCAGCAGGTAAGTTACTCCCAGCTATAGTATGAGTGCTATAGCTAGCCACTCTTGAATTACACTGCAAAGCAACACCAGCAAATTTCCAGTCCCAGACTTCCCCCAGAAATGTATGTCTTGTACTCTCCTGCTTACTTCTGGACAATACAAGCTCATATAAAGTCTGTCATTTTATTAATAGAAAATGATTTGCACAAATCCTGTTATCCCAAATGGAGTTTCCCAAACCCTTCAGTGCAAATACACTAGTTTAGAGAAAACAACAGAAGAAATTCATTAACTACTAAAGATAGATTTTAATTGATTATCCATAATGAGGCATGAAAGTCAGAATTGGTTATAAGAAAATAAAAGTAAAACCCAAATAATATCTAACTTAAGCTAAATGAATTCAAAGCAGAGGTATGTCTTGCCCCATATTACAGCAGTCTTGCTGGCTGAATTTCATAGACTTTAAGGTCAGAAGTTTTGACCTCCTGCACAATACAGGCCACAGAATCTCACCCACCCACTCCTGTAATAAACCCCTAACCTATGTCTGAGCTATTGAAGTCCTCAAATCATGGTTTAAAGACTTCAAGATGCAGAGAATCCCACATGACCTGTGCCCCACACTGCAGAGGAAGGAGAAAAAACCCCAGAGCCTCTGCCAATCTGCCCTGGAGGAAAGTTCCTTCCTGACCCCAAATGTGGTGATCAGCTAAACCCTGAGTATGTGGGCGAGACTCACCAGCCAGACACCCAGGAAAGAATTCTCTGTAGTAACTCGGATCCCATCCCATCATAGGCCATTGGGCATATTTACCGCTAATAGTCAAAGATCAATTAATTGCCAAAATTAGGCTATCCTATCATACTATCCCCTCCATAAACTTATCAAGCTTAGTCTTGAAGCCATATATGTCTTTTGCCCCCACTGCTCCCCTTGGAAGGCTGTTCCAGAACTTCACTCTGATGGTTAGAAACCTTTGTCTAATTTCAAGTCTAAACTTCCTGATGGCCAGTTTATATCCATTTGTTCTTGTGTCCACATTGGTACTGAGTTTAAATAATTCCTCTCCCTCCCAGGTATTTATCCCTCCTGATATATCCCTAAATGCATGGTTTTCACTTTTTAGTATTAAATTTCATCCTATTAGTGTTACTCCAGTTTACAGGGTCATCCAGATTTTCCTTTATCATATCCCAGTCCTTCTCTGTATTGGCAATACCTCACAGCTTTGTGTCATCCGCAAACTTTATTAGTACAGTCCCACTTTTTGTGTCAAAGTCAGTAATAAAAAGATTGGTCCCAAAACCGATCTCTAAGGAACTCCACTAGTAACCTCCCTCCAGCGTGACAGTTCACCTTTCAGTATGACCCGTTGTCGTCTCCCCTAAACCAGTTCCTTATCCACCTTTTAATTTTCATATTGATCCCCATCTCTTCCAATTTAACTAATAATTCCCCGTGTGGAACTGTACCAAATGCCTTACTGAAATCAACATAAATTAGGTCCACTGTGTTTCCTTTGTCTAAAAAATCTGTTACCTTCTCAAAGGAGAAGATCAGGTTGGTTTGGCACTATCTACCTTTTGTAAAACCATGTTGTATTTTGTCCCAATTACCATTGACCTCAATGTCCTTAACTACTTTCTCCTTCAAAATTTTTTCCAAGACCTTGCATACTATAGATGTCAAACTAACAGGTCTATAGTTACCTGGATCACCTTTTTTTTTTTTTTTTGTCCCCCCCCTTTGTGAAAAATAGGAACTATGTTAGCAGTTCTCCAGTCATACAGTACAACCCCTGAGTTTACAGATTCAATAAAAATGCTTGCTAATGGGCTTGCAATTTCATGTGCCAGTTCCTTTAATATTCTTGGATGAAGATTATCTGGGCCCCCCCATTTAGTCCCATTAAGCTGTTTGAGTTTGGCTTCTGCCTCAGGTGTGGTAATACCTACCTCTATATCCTCATTCCCATTTTTTCATCTGCCATTATCCCTAAGCTGCTCATTAGTCTCATTAAAGACTGAGGCAAAATATTTAAGATATTGGGCCATGCCTAGATTATTCTTAGCCTCCACTCCATCCTCAGTGTTTAGGAGTCCCACTTGTTTTTTCTTTTTCTTCTTATTTATATGGCTATAGAACAGCGGTCAGCCGCCTTTCAGAGATGGTGTGCCGAGTCTTCATTTATTCACTCTAATTTAAGATTTTGTGTGCCGGTAATACATTAACTTTTTTAGAAGGTCTCTATAAATCTATATTATATAACTAAACTATTGTATGTAAAGTAAACAAAGTTTTCAAAATGTTTAAGAAGTGTCATTTAAATTAAATTAAAATGCTGATCTTATGCCACCAGCTTGCTCAGCTCGCTGCCAGCCTGAGGTTCTGTTCACCTAGACTGACAGCGGGCTGAGCAGGGCCTGCGGCTGGGACCCCAGACCTGGTGGGGGTGGTTTGCTGGGGGAGGGGATTCAGGGCAGAGGGCTGGGGTGGGGGGAGGTCAAGGGTCAGGGCAGAGGGCTGGATGTGAGGGGGGGTTCAGGGCAGAGGGCTGGGTGTGTGTGGGGGGCATGCAGGGCAGAAAGCTGGTCGTGGGGGGGTTCAGGGCAGAAGGCTGGATGTGTGGGGGGGGTTCAGGGCAGAGGGCTGGAGGGATGCAGGGCAGAGGGCTGTGTGTTTGTTGGGACAGGGGGGTTCAGGGCAGAAGGCTGGAGTGCTTGGCTCGTAGGGGTGCTCCCAGCCCCCTGTCCTGAGCAGCTCATGGCAGGGGGCTGGAAGGCATGTGTCTGTTCCCCCAAGGCTCCATCCCTACCTCTCTCTATCTCCTCTAGGGGACTGCTGGCATGCTGTTGCTCTTTCTCCCCCCCCGCTAGGGCCATCAGCTGATTGGCACAGGGAAAGAGAGGGGGCAGGCCAGGAAAGAACCTCTCTGGGGGAAGAAGCAGGGGAGAGGGAAGCTTGGCTTTTGGAGAACCAAGCTTCTGCCTCCTGCCCCTGCAGGGGAGAGTGGTGGGCGGGAGGGCTGAGGGCAAGGACTGCGGCAGGCGGCTGCGTGCCGCTCAGAATCGGCTCACGAGCCATGTTTGGCACACGTACCGATCCCTGCTATAGAACCTTTTACTATTGGCTTTAATTCCCTTTGCAAGGTCCAACTCTACATGGCTTTTGGTCTTCCTCACTTTGTCCCTCCATGTTCTGGCCTCAATAAAGTAGCTTTCCTTGCTGATCCCTCCCATCTTCCACTCCTTGTAGGCCTTCTGCTTTTTTTAATCACCTCTCTGAGATACTTGCTCTACAACTTGTGTGTATGATTTTTTTCCCCTTTCTTGGGATGCAGGCTTCTGATAGTTTCTGCAACTTTGACTTGAAGTAATTCCAGGCCTCCTCTGCCTCTAGAGCCACAAGTTCTTCAGTCCGATCCACTTCCCTAACTAATTTCCTTAATTCTTTAAAGTTAGCCCTTTTGAAATAAAAAACCCTAGTCCCAAATCAATTTCTGTTTATCCTTCCATTTAGTTTGAACTGAATTAGCTCATGATTGCTCGAACCAAGGTTGTCCCCTACAACTGTTTCTTCTGTGAGGTCTTCACTACTCACCAAAACCAAATCTAAAATGGCATCCCCTCTTGCTGGTTCAGCAACTACTTGGTGAAGGAATCCATCAGCTATTACATCCAGGAAAATCTGAGCCCTATTATTATTACTAGCACTTGTCCTCCAGTCTATATCTGGGAAGTTAGTCTCCCATGATCACACAATTCCTGTTAGTATTTACTTTATTAAAAAGGTCTCTATCCATGTCCAAATCAGATCCCAGTGGTCTATAGCACACCCCAAGCACTATCTCAGGAGGCTCTAGTAGCTTTCTTGCCCAATGTGATTTTCTGCCCACACAGACTCTTATCCATTCTATCACTTCTTATTTCTTTACAGTCTACCTCATCACTGATATACAATGCCGCTCCACTACTCACCCCTGCAGCACCTCCTGCTGGTTTGTTCTGGGAATTAGCTCATTCCAGCTCCAGAGTGCCCTCTGCAGGCCAGTGAGCCGCCTGTCCTCTGGCCCCTGAGTCCCTCCCTGGACCCGGTGCCCCTTTACTGGGATGCTGCTCCCGGCAGTAGCCCCTTTCTCTTAAGGTCTCCCCTCCCCAGGGGAACCCCCACCCACCATCACCACCTTGCCTCAGTATCATCTAGCCCCATGCCCTGAGGCAGACTGCAGTATCATCCTACTCGTCACTGGCAAGGTTGAGTTTGGACCTGCTGCCTTGGCCTACCCTGGGCTTCCCTGTGCAACCCCTGGTACCTGTTAGCTCAATGCTAGGCTGCAGCCTGGGGGTTTCCAGGATGGAGCTCCCCAGCCCTGCTCCAGTCAGATACCCTGTCTCTAGCTCCTTGCAGCCAGGCCCATCTCCCTCTACAGGCAGAGGGAGACTCTTCCTTCTGGCTTCCCTGGCTGCCTTTATAAGGCCTTGTTGCTCAGCTTGGGGGCATGGCTCCAGCTGCAGCCACTTCCCCCAATCAGCTAGAGTTTTACCTTGCCCAGCCCAGCCCAGCCCTTGGCAGGGCTTTTCCAACCTCTTCCAGGCTGGAGTGGGTGGTCACCCACCCTGCTATGCTTTGCCTTTATTTCTGTCTTTCCTAAACAGCACATACCCTTCAGTATCTGTACTCCAGTCATGCCTACTATTCCACCATGTTTCTTTTATCCCTATAGTATCTGGTTTCACTTCCTGCACCAGTAACTCTAGTTCCCCCATTTTGTTACTTAGGCTTCTTGCACTGGTGTACAAACATCTTAATTTTTGCTGTTTGGCTTCGCTCACGTTCTTTATCTGATTAGGCCCAGACATTCTACTGCCGGTATCACCTATAAGAATGGTATCTACCTTCCACCTATATGTTCATTCTCCTACCCACGGCTGTATCCTTTCTTTCTTCGTTTTCTTCCCTCTCAATGTTAAATTCCGGCGTGAAGATTACCTGGACATCTCCCAACCCCAAATTCCTGGTTTAAAGCTCTCTAATCAGTTGTGCGAGCCTCCATCCTAGAAGTCTATTTCCCTCCCTACTTAGGTGATGTCCATCCCAAAAGAACAGTCCTCTGTCCATATATGCCTCCCAGTGGCCATGCATCCCAGAGCTCTCCTTATAGCACAACTGCCTGAGCCATCTGTTGATCATCATAATCTTGTCACACCTTGTTGCCCTTCTCATGGAACAGGCAGAATCCCACTGAAGGTCACCTGAGCCCTAATTTCCTTAGGTGTCTTCCGCGGCCTGGCATAGTCTCCCTTGATACGTTCCAGGGAGAATCTAGCCGTATCATTTGAAGGACAAATCAGTGGATTCTTTCCCGCCCCCATTAGGATCCTCTTCAGCCTCAGGTCCTCATCCTGCATCTTAGCACCCATCAGACAGCACTCCCTTCTGTTCTCTGGATCAGCTCTGGTTACAAGCCTGTCTATTCTTCTCAGTAAGGAATCCCCAATCATGTAGACTTGCCTTTTTCTGGTGATGGTGTGATTCTCCAGTCCATCCCTGTTCCCTCTGGCTGCAGGTCCTCCCGATTCCTATTCTTCCTTGCATTCCTCTGCAACCCATCCCGTATCCTCCTGGGGCTCATATTTGGTGTTATCTCTGACTCTTCCCCTCTTCCTATAGGACTAGCTGCTCTTCTCTTCTTCCTTGCCCTCTCACCTTCAGTGACCACTTGCTGTGCTCTTTCTTCATTTTCCAACTCCGCAAACCTGTTCCTGAGCTGTATTTCTCCTTCACTAGCTGGTCTTTTCCTCTGCTTGGTTCTCTTAATCACATGTTTCCACTGTCCACCTTCCTTACCCAGCAGTCTTCCCTCAGACTTCTTTGATCCTGCTTCCATCTGCAAGTCTGAACTTTTCCCTTCAGCCTCCTCATGTCTTTGCTCCATCATCTGCTCAAACCCCCTTCTAAACTCAACCAGAGTTTCCACCTGCATCTCCAATCCTCAGATCTTTTCTTCTATCAGCGCTATCAGGCGGCACTTCATGCAAACGAAACTCTTTTCAGGTACCCCCCTCCAGGATCATGTGCATAGTGCAGCTTCCATATCCAGTTATCTTCATTGTCTTCCACTGCTCAGGTCACTGCCACTGCTGCCTCTGTATCTGTCATAGCCTTCCCACCTAAGTTCTGTTAATCTGGGAAACACAAACCAAACCAAAACACCACCACCCACAGCAAAACAAAGCTCCAATGAGCACCAAAAGACTGCCCAAACAGCACACTCCCTTCACTAGCCTGTCTGTTCCTCTGCCATGTTTCTCATAGTATTCCCCCCAAACTCCCCTTGCAAACTCCTCTCTTTACAGCTCTGTTTGCTGGCTCCTGTGTCTCTGCAGCTGTCTGGATCCCTCCCTCAGTCCAGTGTTGCTTCCTTTGTTCTTCAGGTGGTTGCGTATGCCATGGGTAGAGAGAAAAGAAGAAATAATCTGGGGTGTCTGTTCTCCCTTTAATAGTTCTTTCTCTTCTGAACCTCAGTGGAGATGATTCTCAAAGGAGACCGAAAATCTGTGTGGATGGGAACCCCCAGCTGTTTCTTTGTCAGGATGTAGATTTTCGCCACATCAGCTTTCCTGCCAAAGAATGGCTACTTAACCGGTGAGAGTTGCATTTGATTTTGTTGACATCTGGCTGAGGCATTGGCTAGCCTTCTGACTCTGGGAAACTGATTTGTGGCTGCTCCCCCAGACTTGGAAGATGTCTTAGTAATACCACACAGGGAAATCTTGTAACTTTACATGCAGTGTTGCCACACAAACCAGGACAATAATCCACAAATCAGGAGTTTTCAAATGATACCTCACAGCATACTTTGTACAAAACTTATCCTAGTTCTGTAAAAGGGGTGAGCATAGGGGTGTACAGACTGTCATACTCAGGCTTGTGCTACAGGGCTAAAAATAACAATGCAGATGTTCAGGCTCTGAAACTTGGAGAAGGAGGTGGGTCTGAGAGCCCAAACATCTATGCTGCTGTTTTGAGCCTTGTAGCACAAGTCCCGTGAGACTGAGTCTGTTGACCTAAGGTCTGAGACTTGCTGCTGCGGGTCATTTTTGCAGAGCAGACATAGCTCAACAAGTCTCCAGCCTCTGCGTACTGTAGAAACTGATCTGCCTTGGTGTGAAAGGGCTGCTACTATTCCAGTAGTTTGGATGCAGAAATGTGTTACATGCCCAATTCATTTGTGTAGTCAACATCATTGTAAGCGCTGTTGAGGTAACTGTATTTGCAAATGGACAGTTAGGCCATTTGTGCTCATAATTATGCAATTTGCACATGCAGTTATAGAAGCCACACATGAAAACTGAGCACCCAACTATGCACCTTACTCGTTTGGAGAAATGAGCTAGATTTTCAAACAGTGTGTGCTAGGAGCTAGAAGCTGGATAATGGGAGGCTGCCATGCTGCATGATAGAAAGTTTTGAAAATGCACATTGCCCCTCTTGCCAGGACCGCTAGAGCAGATCTTGGAGAAAAACATCCAATCTTGTTTTGAAAATGGTCGGTGATGAAGAATCACTTCATGACCCTTGGTATGTTTTTTCCAGTGGTTAATTACCCTCACAGTTAAAAATTCATGTCTTATTTCCAGTCTGAATTGTCTAGTTTCAACTTCCAATCATTGGATCATGTGAGACCTTTCTGTGCTAGATTAAAGGGTCCAATGTTAAATATTTGTTCTTCTTCGAGTGATTGCTCACATCCATTCCAGTTAGGTGTGCGTGCCGTGCGTGCACGTTCGTCGGAAACTTTTTACCCTAGCAACTCCAGTGGGCCGGCAGGTCGCCCCCTGGAGTGGCGCCGCCATGGCGCCCAATATATATCCCTGCCGGCCCACCCGCTCCTCAGTTCCTTCTTACCGCCGTGTCGGTCGTTGGAACTGTGGAGCGCGGCATAGCTGTCCTCCACGTCCCTAGCTCTCCTTGTTATCTATCGTTTATCTCTAGCACTATTGTAGTTGTTAATTAGATTGTTAAGTGTAGATAGTAGTAGTTAAGTTAAGTAGTTTGTAAATAGTTCTTCGCCGGGGGCTTAGCCCTTCCCGGCACCCGGCACCAGGCTCATGCCTGGTTCGCCGGGCTTCAAGCAGTGTGCGGCCTGCAAGAAGCCCATGCCTACCAGCGATCCCCACGACGCGTGCCTGAAGTGCCTGGGGGAATCGCACAGATCCGACAAGTGCCGCATCTGCAAGGCTTTTAAGCCAAGGACAAAGAAGGAGAGGGATCAAAGGCTCCGGACTCTCCTTATGGAGGCGGCACTTGACCCGGCGGCTTCGCAGGCCGTAATCTCGGCGCCGGCACCGGATCGCACCGGCACCGAGAAGACTCCCCGGCACCGACCTTCTCCGGCACCGGGGACAGAGCCTAGGCCGTCGAAGTCTATTACTCCGGCCAGGCAGACCCGACTGGAGCGCCCGGCCTCAACATCGGCCGCGGCGCCGCCGGCACCGTCGACTCCGGGCCCGGCGGGTCCGTCGAGTCCGGTGCCGCCAAGCTCCCCCATGACATCTGGGGTTGAGATAGTGGTGCCATCCACACCGGAGACCTTCGCCTCGGCACGGGACCTCATAGCCATGACTGAGCCCACTCAGCTGCCACCCCCAGTACCTCCGGTGCGGGTCGTGTCCAGAGGCAAGCCTATGATGTCGGCACCGTCTCGGGACTCACGATCTCGATCCAGGTCCCGACGTCACGGTCGCTCCAGATCCCGCCGCCGCTCGCAGTCCCGGCACCGCTCCCCTCAGCGGTACTGGTCGCACTCGCGGCGCCGGTCGACATCCAGACGATCGCGGTCGGACTCCAGCCGCCGATACCGGCACCGCGATTCCAGGAGCCGATCCAGACATTACTCGCCGCACCGGTCGACCTCCCGGCACCGAGCTGGTGGCAGGTCCCGGTCCCGGTCGACCTCCCGGCACCGAGCTGGTGGCAGGTCCCGATCCCGGCACCGAAGCGGCGCCCGGTACCGGTCCAGATCCCGGCACCGTGACAGAACCCGGTCCCGGTCCCGGCACCGATATGACTCCCGGCACCGGTCTCCGGCACCGAGAAGATCGTCCGTGCCGGCCCGCGCAGACCCTTACCATCCAGGGTCCGCCCCGCCATGGCCCTCTAGACAGCCGTCCGTATCTTCGCAAACGGACAGCGGGTATGCGCTGGGCACCGACCGGCAGGCGGCGCTGTTCAGCGATCCGCCACAGCAGGACCAAGGCCCGCAACAATGGGGATTCTGGACACCCTGGGCATACCATCAGGCCCAGGGCCCCCAACAGCTCCCTGCTAGGCCGGCGACTGCGGAGCGCAGGGCACCTGAAGCCTCGTTGTCTCGCCCCCCTCCCTCCCCGGATGGGGAGGAAGGGTCCAAGCACCAAGACTCCGCGTTGGCTCCTGAGGCAGAGGCGAGGGCCGAAGGAGACCCGCCGTTAGACACTCTCTTGCCGGGGGTCTCCTCATCCTCCTCCCCGGATGAAGCGGTGGCTGGTACCTCCTCCAACAGCCCCCCCCCGCTGGACCTCAGGGCGCACCAAGACCTCCTCAGGCGAGTAGCTCAAAATCTGAGTCTGCAAGCCGAGGAGGTCTCGGAGATAGAGGATCCAATCGTTACCATCCTCTCGGCAGACGCTCCCACCAGAGTCGCCCTACCATTCATACGAACCATCCAGGCCAACGCCAACACCATCTGGCAGTCTCCGGCCTCCATTCCTCCTACTGCGAAGGGCGTCGAGAGGAAGTACATGGCTCCTTCTAAGGGCTACGAGTACCTCCATGTGCACCCGACTCCGTGTTCCCTGGTGGTTCAATCAGTGAACGATAAGGAGCGTCACGGCCAGGAGGCTCCAGCCCCCAAATCCAGGGAGGCCAGGCGGATGGACCTCCTCGGCCGTAAGGTGTACTTGGCTGGGGCGCTGCAGCTCAGGGTCTCCAACCAGCAAGCCCTGCTGAGCAGATACGCCTTCAACTCCTGGGTGGCAGCAGACAAATTCAAGGAGCTGCTGCCACAAGATGCTCGCCAAGAGTTTACGGCCATCTTGGAGGAAGGCAAGAAGGTCGCACGCACGTCCTTGCAAGCCTCTTTGGACGCTGCAGACTCGGCTGCCCGTACCCTCGCGTCGGGTGTAACAATGCGTCGCATCTCCTGGCTGCAGGTTTCTGGCCTTCCGCCGGAGCTCCAGCACACTATACAGGACCTTCCTTTCGAAGGCCAGGGCTTGTTCTCGGAAAAGACAGACCCCAGACTCAAGAGTCTGAAAGACAACCGAGTCATCATGCGGTCACTCGGGATGCACACACCCGTGACGCAACGCAGACCCTTCCGGCCGCAGCAACAACAACAGCGCAGGCCGTATCCCCAGTTCCGCCAGCGGCAGGACCTTAACAGGCGCCGCGGCAGGAACGGAAGGCGCAGGCACTCGGGGAACCAAGGGGGGCAGAACCAAGGCTCCTCTAAGCCCCCGCCTGGGACCTAAGCCTTCATTTTGAAGGTGCGCCCGAGGGCGCAGTAACAGTTTCCCCAATGGATCCTTCCCCCCCGTTTTCCAACCGCCTTTCGTTTTTCCTCCCAGCGTGGTCCCTAATAACATCAGACCGCTGGGTCTTAAGCACGGTGCAGTCGGGATACCGCCTGCAGTTTGTTTCATTTCCTCCTTCCCGCCCCCCTTCCTCGTCCCTCTTCAGGGACCCCTCTCACGAGCAATTCCTTCGACAGGAGGTGCAGACGCTCCTTGGCAAAGGAGCTATAGAGGCGGTGCCGGAGAACGAGAAGGGCAAGGGGTTTTATTCCCGCTACTTTCTGATCCCCAAGGCCAAGGGGGGCCTCAGGCCTATCCTCGACCTGCGAGAGCTCAACAAGTACCTGGTGAAGTTGAAGTTCCGCATGGTATCCCTGGGGACCATTATCCCATCCCTGGATCCGGGAGACTGGTACGCCGCCCTCGACATGCAGGACGCGTATTTTCACATTGCCATCTGGCCACGTCACAGACGTTTCCTTCGCTTCGTAGTGGGGCCTCTTCATTATCAATTTGCAGTCCTCCCATTTGGCCTGTCCACGGCCCCGAGGGTGTTTACAAAATGCATGGCAGTTGTTGTGGCGCAGCTTCGGCGCAGTCGTATCCACGTGTTTCCGTATCTGGACGATTGGTTGATTCGGGGCACGTCGGAACAACAAGTTTGCAGCCATGTCCGCGTGATCACCGACATGTTCGCCACTCTGGGCCTCTTGGTAAACACGGACAAGTCCACCCTGGTTCCCACACAAAGGGTGGAATTCATCGGGGCCGTCCTGGACGCCACTGTGGGCAGGGCCTTGCTGCCATTGCAGCAGTTCCAGGCCTTGTCGGCGATCGTGCAACGGCTGCGGACAGCCCCCTTAACGTCAGTGCGGACATGTCTAACCCTGTTAGGCCACATGGCGGCTTGTACCTTTGTGACCGATTACGCTCGGCTCCGCATGAGGCCCCTCCAGTTGTGGCTCATCAGTCATTACAGACCGACAAGACAGCCGATAGATATGTTAATCACAATCCCCCAGAGGGTATTAGATTCCCTCGGCTGGTGGCTAGACCAGTCAGTGTTATGTGCGGGTCTCCCCTTCCACCCACCTCAGCCCTCGGTGTCCCTAACAACGGATGCCTCGAATCTCGGCTGGGGGGCCCACCTAGGGACCCTGAGGACGCAGGGCCTGTGATCCCAGGAGGAGGTGGGGCTACACATCAACATGCGGGAGTTGAGAGCGGTCCGTCTTGCTTGTCAAACGTTCTGTCATCAGCTTCAGGGTCGCTGTGTCGCGGTGTTCACCGACAACACGACGACCATGTATTATATCAACAAGCAAGGCGGCACCAGATCCTCCTCCCTGTGCCACGAGGCGATACGACTCTGGGACTTTTGTGTAGCCCACTCCATTCACCTCATGGCTTCCTTCCTCCCCGGAGTACGGAACACGCTGGCGGATCGATTGAGCAGATCCTTCCTGTCACACGAGTGGTCCCTTCGCCCAGACATCGCCCTCTCCATCTTCCGGAGGTGGGGTTATCCCCTGGTGGACCTCTTCGCGTCCAAGGGGAACAGGAAGTGCCAAGCGTTCTGCTCCTTTCAGGGCAGGGAGCCCGGGTCGATAGCAGATGCCTTCCTCATCCAGTGGTCGACCCACCTGTACTATGCGTTTCCCCCATTCCCTCTGGTCCACAGGGTCCTTCTGAAGGTGCGCAGGGACAGGGCTCACGTGATCATGGTAGCCCCGGCATGGCCCAGACAGCACTGGTACCCCATGCTGCTGGACCTGACCATAGCCGACCCAGTTCCCCTGCCCCTTCATCCGGACCTGATTACCCAGGAGCACGGGACCCTCTGTCACCCGGACCTGCAGTCGCTGCACCTAGCGGCGTGGCTCCTGCGTGGCTGACTGGCTCTGAGCTGCGCTGCTCCACGCCGGTGAGGGAGTTGCTCTTGGGCAGCAGGAAGCCGTCCACAAGAGCGACATATTTGGCCAAATGGAAACGCTTCTCCTGTTGGTGCGTGGAGAGAAATCTCCGCCCTTTGGAAGTTTCGGTAGCCGACATCTTAGACTACATTTGGTCCCTCAAAGGGCAAGGTCTGGCCATATCGTCGTTGCGAGTCCACCTAGCAGCTATCTCCACCTTTCACCCGGGTGCGGATGGTCGCTCTGTTTTTTCTCACCCGACGGTGTCTAGATTCCTTAAGGGGCTGGAACGTTTATACCCTAACGTCCGTCCCCCTGCTCCAACCTGGGATCTTAACCTGGTGTTGTCCCGGCTCATGGGGCCCCCCTTTGAGCCGTTAGCTACTTGCTCCCTGCTTTACCTCTCTTGGAAGACGGCCTTTCTAGTAGCTATCACCTCAGCTAGAAGGGTGTCGGAACTCCGGGCTCTTGTGGTAGACCCCCCATATACGGTCTTCCACAAAGACAAGGTGCAGCTGAGACCACACCCTGCTTTTCTCCCCAAGGTGGTCTCAGCCTTCCACGTCAACCAAGAGATATTCCTCCCGGTTTTTTTTCCCGAAACCTCACTCCTCAGGCAGGGAGCAGCAGCTCCACTCGCTTGATGTCCGTAGGGCTCTCGCGTTCTACGTGGAGAGGACCAAGCCCTTCCGCAAATCCCCCCAGCTTTTCGTGGCACTAGCGGACCGCATGAAAGGGCTTCCTATCTCCTCCCAGAGGTTATCCTCTTGGGTAACGTCCTGCATCAGGACCTGCTATGACTTGGCCCATGTCCCTACGGGCCGTGTGACTGCGCATTCTACCAGGGCGCAGGCGTCGTCGCTGGCTTTCCTCGCCCGTGTGCCCATCCAGGAAATCTGTCGGGCAGCGACCTGGTCATCGGTCCACACCTTTGCTTCCCACTACGCCCTGGTCCAGCAGTCAAGAGACGACGCGGCCTTCGGATCTGCAGTGCTCCATGCCGCGACTTCTCACTCCGACCCCACCGCCTAGGTATGGCTTGGGATTCACCTAACTGGAATGGATGTGAGCAATCACTCGAAGAAGAAAAGACGGTTACTCACCTTTGTAACTGTTGTTCTTCGAGATGTGTTGCTCACATCCATTCCACACCCGCCCTCCTTCCCCACTGTCGGAGTAGCCGGCAAGAAGGAATCGAGGAGCGGGTGGGCCGGCAGGGATATATATTGGGCGCCATGGCGGCGCCACTCCAGGGGGCGACCTGCCGGCCCACTGGAGTTGCTAGGGTAAAAAGTTTCCGACGAACGTGCACGCGCGGCGCGCACACTTAACTGGAATGGATGTGAGCAACACATCTCGAAGAACAACAGTTACAAAGGTGAGTAACCGTCTCTTCCTCATGTAGATTCTTTAGACTGTGATCCATTCACCCCTTAACCTTCTCTTTAAGCTAAGCAGATTGAGCTCTTTGAGTCTATCACTGTAAGGCATGTTTTCTAATCCTTCAGTCATTCTTGTGGCTTTTCTCTGAACCCTTTTCAATTTATCAATATCCTTCTTGAACCGTGGACACAGTATTCCAGCAGCAGTCGCATCAGTGCCAAATACAGAACTAAAATTACCTCTCTGTTCCTACTCAAGATGCCCTTGTTTGTGCATCACATGTGTTAGCTCTTTTGGCCACAGCCTATCACACTGTGAGGTCATGTTCAACTGTTTATTTGCCATGACTCCTAAGTCTTTTTCCAACTCTGTGCTTCTCAGGATAGTGTCCCCCATAATATAAGTATTGCCTACATTCTTTGCTCCGAATGTATGCATTTATATGGAATCATATTAAAACACATTGTTTGTTTGCTTGTGCCCAGTTTACCAAGTGATTCAGATAATTCTGAATTAGTGACTTGCCCTCTTCATTATTTACCATTCCCCCAATGTTTATATAATCTACAGACTTGATCTGTGATTTTATGTTTTCTTCCAGGTCATTGATGATCATTTTAAATAGAAGGCAGTTTATCCTCTGCCTAATCATTCCTTTATCCAGAAGGCTCTTACAACTGCAGTGGTGGGCCTTTTTATGTGTTTTAGTTTTGTTCATGGCAAACCCTAGGCGAGCAGCAGGGCCTTATCTCGCATATATGCTCTACTCCAATCCATTCCATATAGCTATCGGGTGCATGTGCTTCATATAGCACTGGGGGCTATAGTCCAGTTTAGACACTACAATTCTCTTGCCAATATTTTTCCATCTCTCTTAAGGGTTCTCTGTGCTAGAGTTTGCCATCTCCTGAGTTGCTCCTTCGCTAGCAGAATCACTTTCTGCATTCCTTTTTCCTAGGGTTTCTGTGCTCCCATTGAGGATCTGCTGCAAAAAGGGGGTTTGGGGCCCCCAAAACTAGCCACTTTTTTTCCATCAAATCCTATGTGCAAATCAGTCCATCTTTTACCTTCTCTCATTCACAGGGGACATGAAGTGTGCATGTGCCTCTGGAATTGCACATGCAGATGGCTGTGCTTAATGGTTATTTACCAGATATATCTGATTCTACGCACAAGGGGTGTGTGTGTGTGTGTGCGCGCGCGCGCATAATTGTGGCAATCTGATTCACTACAGCTTCTCAATGTTAGCTCTTTGATGCTACAAAATTCCTAGAGCAGATGGTAGTCTGTGAGGAACATGGCAAAGGAATCCCTCAGCAGCAGAGCAGAGATGTCAGAAATGAACCTGGACATCTCCTAAGGCAGCTATGGTCTCTGGGTTTCCTAGTCACTCACTCTGGGAGCTTGGGTGACGTTTTGTTCAGAAGTAGATTTAAATGGCATTTGTGTGTGTGCGCGTGTACGTACATGTGTACAGCTTCACTCAGACTGCCATGAGGGCCTCAGTGGAAATGATGGGACATGTGAGCTTCACCCTGGTGCAGGGATGTGCCATGTTTTCGGGACAATAATAAACCAAAGTGGGGAGGATTCACTGTATGCTGCACTGGCCTTGTGCATTGGTGACTGGTTGGCACTAGGGTTGTGCAAGCTGGCAGTACTAGCATGAAATACACAAATTACGTTGAGTTAAAAAGACACAAAAACTTGAGAATGGAGCATAAAACTCCTTATTTGCGCCAGTGGCAATACAGCTGATTCAAACAACTCAGGTGCACTTACATGATGCAGTAGTGAGAACATGTTGATCTCCATCTGAAAACCATAAGCTCATTTAGAAAATTAGGCTGTCTCATTTGAGATTAGAGGTCTCTGGTTAATCTCCACAAATTTAACTAGCTATTTCCTGGCTAATTAAGTGAGGATCTCCATATAGTTGCATGCCAGCATGGAGGTACTCTCAAAGAGGGTGCACATTCATGTTCCCCAATAGGAGATGCGTTGTTAGCAAAAGGGTACCAGCCCATGAGGCCAGCATGGGGCTGAGACCCTGGGGCAATAGGAAACATGACTCTCTCAAAACAAAGGGCAGATGTGGAGATGGTTCATGCTCCAGAGGTCCTTCTCTTTCCCCGCTCCCCTCAGGCATATTTGTAACATATCAAGTGATTGACAGAATGGATCCCAGGGTGAATGAAAAACAGTGCTTTTAAAAAAGAATCAAATCAGATTTTTTAATTTAAATTGAACGTTTGCTTTTTAAAATGTTTAAAATTACATTTGAAATTGACAATGTATGTTAAGACCTAAATTTATTATAATTTATTAAAATATCAATGAAATATAAACAATATTAAGCAGTACATGTTTGCTGCCAATTTTTAAACAAAGTCAACTTCCTGAACTGATGGAAGTCACTGACTAAGCATCTGGAATCAGAGTTTGTTTGAAGCTTTTCACAGCGGTAGACTTTTGCAGCTGCAGAGAGAATATTCTGGCTGGCATTGCTCCCCTCATGATTAGATATGGAGGTAGGGCTCTGGC
Organism: Gopherus flavomarginatus; assembly: GCF_025201925.1. Classification (NCBI taxonomy): domain Eukaryota; kingdom Metazoa; phylum Chordata; order Testudines; family Testudinidae; genus Gopherus; species Gopherus flavomarginatus. The sequence continues at coordinate 22,291,888 of NC_066627.1, forward strand.
CCCATTACTATGCCCAGACAGCTATCAAGAAAGTTTACTTCACAGTTCCATCTTGAAGCCACATCAAAAACGCTAGCTAAAGTCAAGATGCCCCTTTTCTGAAATAATTGAGTCTCTCAGATAGTTCTAGGATACAGTGGCAAGAGGTGGTATGGGACTGATCAATGGCACATTTCTGGGAACATAGACAACTCAGATCTGTGTTCGCTAGTCTCCCTGGATGAGCTCTCACAGTCCCCTTAGAACAACCCTATGAACTGAAAAAGCCTTCCTTGTTACAACAGGGTATGTTGCGGTCACCGGTGGTTTAACTTACATCTTTACTGTTGGGGCTTCTTGAACTCCCCGTCCTACCTCTGGAGCTCAAGAACAAACTGCAGCTGGTTATGGACTGTTCTCTTTATCCTTTTGATGGTGAATGGATGCACTCTGGATGAGGCTGCCGTGATAGAGTGGCTGCGTCACTTACCTAACTGCTAATTTATGGTTTGGTGCTGTCACAAGCCATATGCCAGAAGAAGTTCAGTGACCAGTTCATAAGTTAAGAAACCATGGTGGGAATTGAAAAAGAGGAATGCTTGTTTTTCTCTTCTAATCTATCCAACTGTGAGAAGTTGAAATCCACTAGTTCTAACATCTCCAAGGATGTGGTGACCAGAAACCATCTTTTCACAAAATACAAATAATACTACTGTTTAATAAATAAGTTTTAAATGTGTTAAACTTTTTCTTGTGCACCCAGCACATTTAAGGTGGTTTTATTTAATAAAAATAAAGGAAAATGCTGTTTTTGTGTATCTTTAATTGAATTTGGATTTCCATTTAAAAAAGCTTGATCCAAATCACAGGTAAAAAATGGATGTTAAACAAGAAATGCATCATTGCCTATTTTCTACCATTACAGAAAAATTGTAAAAATTAAGGATCTGGATAAATGTAAGTTACACTATATACTTGGTTAAGTAAATGTGTACAGCTATAGTGTATGCTCCTGGTTAGCACAAAAAAGCACCAAATTTAGCACAAAAAAGCACCAAATTTAGCATAAATGCTATATTTAGTTGCAAATCACCATGTTTTAATGGTTACCAACCAATGGAAATTCAACCTTTCTTGAAGAAAATAAGAAGTGCAAATATAAACATGATTTAAAATCAAGGTTTCTGCTTACGATTCTAAGTCATGCTTCAACTCTGATTTAAATACCTTTTGATTTTAAATCATTCCAGCCTGGTGTGTCCCATTGATATGTGTAATTATTACACAGTTCCGAAATGATCAGGTTGGCAAACTGCTTAAGTGGCAGCACTGTAATTCTCCTTCTCCACTGGGTATTTAACATGGGCTGCCAAAACTGCATGATCGTAGCAACAGCTCTACCTGAGCAAGCACTTGGAGAGGCTCTTGTCTCCAGAGTCCAGAATCCTGGGAGTGTGAGAGTGATTATGTCAGTGGGCGAGGCCTGGTTAGCTGTGGATTTATTCAGAAGGCCAGGACCAACCTACAGCGCGATTAAGAGAGAGAGTGTCATTGTGGTCACCTCAAGTGCAGGCTTCCCCTGAGTTGCCCTGTTTAGCCCCCTGCCGTTGCCCTGCCTCACTCTCCTTTGCTCTGGAAGGAAGAAGAGGGTCATTCAGACTACACTCACTCTTGGGCTGCTCTGCTGAGGCAGCTGGCCAGGATGGCAGTTAGTCCAGCTGTGGTGATGACTCATTGTGTGATCCCATGTGCACTAGGGGCTGGACTAAGACCCATGCCTGCCCATCCCCCACACTGCTATCTCATGGTGACTTTTATCTTGGTAATTAAGTCATATCTGAGTAGGAATGAAGCCCCATGTCCCCCCAAAAACTCCAGCTGGTACAAAACAAGTAGGCCATATGCTTAGGAGCACAGGTGCCTGTATGTACATCATCCAGGCCTCTGCTTTGCAGTGGGTCCCCCTGAACAAAATCCAGCTTAGGGCCTCTCTCCGGTTAGTCCTACATCACGGCACTCGACGTGCTCAGAGCTAAATGCAAGAACTCCTTTTTGCACTTAGATTTTACCTTGGTAAAGACTACACGTGCATTCTCAGCATCTGTATAGGTATAAGAACAGCCGTACCGGGTCAGACCAAAGGTCCGTCTAGCCCGGTATCCTGTTTACCGACAGTAGCCAATGCCAGATGCCCCAGAGGGAGTTAACCTAACAGGCAATGATCGAGTGATCTCTCTCCTGTGATCCATCTCCATCCTCTGACAAACAGAGGCTAAGGACACCATTCCTTAACCATCCTGGCTAATAGCCATTTATGGACTTAACCACCATGAATTTATCCAGTTCCCTTTTAAACACCGTTATAGTTCTAGCCTTCACAACTGCCTCAGGTAAGGAGTTCCACAAGTTGACTGTGTGCTGTGTGAAGAAGAACTTCCTTTTATTTGTTTTAAACCTGCTGCCTGTTAATTTCATTTGGTGACCCCTAGTTCTTGTATTATGGGAATAAGTAAATAACTTTTCCTTATCCACTTTCTCCACATCATTTATGATTTGGTATACCTCTATCATATCCCCCCTTAGACTCCTCTTTTCCAAGCTGAAAAGTTCTAGCCTCTTTAATCTTTGGGACCGTCTCCAATCCCCTAATCATTTTAGTTGCCCTTTTCTGAACCTTTTCTAGTGCTAGTGTATCTTTTTTGAGACGAGGAGACCACATCTGTACGCACTGTTCGAGATGTGGGTGTACCATGGATTTATATAAAGGCAATAATATATTCTCAGTCTTATTCTCTATCCCCTTTTTAATGATTCCTAACATCCTGTTTGCTTTTTTTTGACCGCCTCTGCACACTGCGTGGACATCTTCAGAGAACTATCCATGATGACTCCAAGATCTTTTTCCTGACTCGTTGTAGCTAAATTAGCCCCCATCATATTGCATGTATCATTGGTGTCTGACGAAGTGGGTATTCACCCACAAAAGCTTATGCTCCTATATGTCTGTTAGTCTGTAAGGTATCACAGGACTCTTTGTTGCTTTTTAGAGTTGCTGCTTTCTGTCCTATAAAGTACTCCTGGGGGAATTCTGCACCACTGCGTATGTTATTAATGAGCTGTGCATATTTTAAATTATTTGCACAGAAAAAAGCTGCTGCTGGAAAGTTGCTGCAGTTCTGCCTTTTGCCCACCAGAGGGCGCTATGGTACTAGACCAGAGCAGCAGCTCCTGGCCATCTAGGGAAGAGAAAGAGCCTGCTTTCACAGCACCTGTTGAGCCAGGTCAGGGGATATGGGGAGACAGCATGGGGCTGCTGGGGGGATCAGTCAATGGCTCATAAGGGCTGGTGGGGGAGGACAGACTGGGCAGGTGCTGAATAGGAGTGGAAATGCAGGGTTGGATGGGCGAGGGGGTGGCTGAGAGGGGGCACAGAGACACATGGGAATGGGGTGGCTGAGGGGGGGTGGAGGGACACATGGGTACAGGGGCAGATGTGCCTGACTGGGAGAGGCTAGGGGTCAGCCAGTGTCTGCCATGGGGAAACTCCCTAACAATCCCTCTCCATCCCTCCAAAATCCTGTTCCATACTTTTCCCATTCATTCCCAACAATCCTCCAAGTTGACACCCAGGCCCCTTCCCAGCAATTACTTCTCTCTCCCTCCGTTCCTCTTTTACCCGGAGTTCGGCAAGCCTTTGCACTGATTCTGAGGGGTGTGGGAAACACGGTTCTGTATTGTAGTTTAAATGAATTATTACTCAGAGTTCTGTGTTAATATGCCTAGTAAGGAGTCTGTTTGTCAAAAAACATTTCCTGAATCTTTTTTGTTGTCTGTATTGTTACAGACATACTTGCTGACAGGTATTTTGAAATAAATGACCAAAAATAATTGAAACTGGTGTCATTATATTGTGTTATTTTGACAAATAAAATATGCAGAATTTTGCAGAATTTGAAAAAATTGTGTGCAGAATTTTTAATTTTTTGGCACAGAATTCCCTCAGGAGTATGTAAAGGTGGCCTAACTGCTCTGTTCCTACAGAGCATTTGGCTGTATTAAAATGCATGCCTGTTTGCATGCAGGTGACGATCTGCAACTTGAAGACAAATGGGATATTCTCTAGCTCTGTTCATAAAGGGCTTTTCAGGGTGAATTCCATTCTCCACATGCTCTGGGTGTCGTAGTACTGATGGTCATGTAACAAAGGAATGACACTTTCTGTTGCAGGGGTTCTCAAACTGAGGGTCGCAAGGTTATTACATGGGGAGTTGCAAGCTGTCAGCCTCCACCCCAAACCTTGCTTTCCCTCCAGCATTTATAATGGTGTTAAATATATAAAAAACTGTTTTTAATTTATAAAAGAGGGGTCGCACTCAGAGACTTGCTATGTGAAAAGGGTCACCACTACAAAAGTTTGAGAACCACTGTTCTGTTGGCTGACTGCAGGTGGAGAGGTGGGAAGAGCAAAGTTAGGAGAGAAGCTGCTCTTGACCCTAGTTCAGATACTCCCAGAGCCAAGGAGGCAGATCCCAGAGTTAGGTCATTTTGAAATGACTGAAGTGGGGATGCATAACTTGTGTGGCCTTCCAAGGCTACAGCACTGCAAGAAGAGGGTGCATATGTGATGGTTTAAAGAGGATAAGTTGTGGGTGGTTCTCTCTCACCTTCTCCCAGTGCCTCAGTGCCATGACCCTGAATGACACAGGTTTAAACAAGCTCTCAGCAGGCTTTGGTAAGTAGCCTCCACTCTTTCCTTTTGTAACTCAGCTTTCTGGCATAGAGCCAGAAATTGAAGAAAGTACAAAATTAAAGAACTAGAATACAAACAGAATTATGGAAGCAGCTGTCCTCGTGTACACTCCCCACCCCGCCCCCCATCTTGTCATCCTCCAGCAGGCACCTTACATCTCTGGTCCTGTCTTTCTGTTTCAGTGCCAGGGCAAGCCCTGGCTGTAGTTAAAAGATGTTCATTCACTGCATGAGCAGCTTATGGTATGTTGGCACAAACTTGTGACCTACGTGTAATTTCCATCTGATCTGCTCATACTATATAAATTGTGAGTAAATTGACACATCACCCCCTCGTCCTTGATGAGCAGAGCCAGTTTTCCTTGTAGCTCATGGCAGTCAGATGTCTAGGCTGGGTCTTGCTTCAGTCAGTAGAAGTTTTGTCAGTGACTTCAGTGGACAAAGGAGCAGGCTTAGTGTTTACACACATGTGCCCAGCTTTGTTCCCTGGGGAAAGGAGGGATTTCTGCATGATATAGCGCACACATGCCTTGTGCTTGGAGAATCATTATCAGTACAAGTGACGCATGTACGTTACTACTAATTCACACCCATACTGTGTAAATGTCACTCTTCCTTGCATTAACCCTGTCAAATGGAGTCTGCTCTATGAGTCCTCTCCCACCAAAATGCACTGTTCAGTGCCATACTGTCTATCACAACACATGCCAACATGTCTTCCTTTATGACATCCCATCACTTCTTCTTGGGTCAATCTCTCTGTGTTTTTCTTTGAGTTGATCTGTTGGACTCTCACATAGTTGCCAGGACTGCTTTTACTGTATATGACCAAACCATTTGAACCTGCACTCCCCAAGTTTTTCATTTAGGGTGTTACTTTGAGCATGTCAGTAACATACATGTTCCTCAGGTGGTCTGTGACAGGGCAGCACCACCGCGCACCAGCCTTAGTAGCACTGATGGTGGAAGTCCCGCCCCATCCATACTGGGCGTGTTCCAAGTACTCTGGGAGAATAAAAGGAGGGAGCCCAGCTCAGTCTGGGTTGGCAGCTGCAGGGGAAGGACCTGACTGGGAAGGTCCTGCGGAGGACCAGCTGCCACCCACGGAGGCGCCAGGGACTGAAGCCTCTCCAGGCCGGGCCAAAGCCCTACTACAGGAGGACCCTGGGGAGGCGACTGACCCAGAGGCCCACAGGGAACCTAGGGACTCGTGGAAGATCTCCATGCTCAAGCCAGTAGGAAGCAACCCGGGGAGGGGGTGACGGACTGGTACCTTGCCCCCAGCAAGTCTCAGCGTGTTTCAGTAGGAACCACCCACTGAGCCAGGGGCAAGGTCCTATGCTGCGGTTAGGGCCAGAGGCCGGGACCCGGTGGAGTGGGAGAGTCACTGGCCACTGGACCACATTGCCCAACAACCCGGGGTGACCCTAGAGACTCTGGCCACTAGGCCATACTGCCCTGCAACCAGGGGCAGTTCTATGGACTCTGGCCACTAGGCTGCATTGCCCTGCAACCAGAAGCGCAAACCCTCACGTGGTCTTTTTTGCTTACCGCTACTCATCCTTCTCAACATCTGCATTTCTGTGAAACAGATCATTTGCTCATGTTTCTTCTTTGTTGCCCAACACTCAGCGCCATACATCAGAACTAGATAGACCATCGTTTTATAGACTTTCCCTTTTACTATAACTAGAATCTTCCCGTCAAATATTACACTACTTATCTCTCTCCATTTGAGCCAAGCATTTATTATCCTACCTCTACTTTTGTTTTCTATTTCCCCATTTTCCTGGATTTGGGAATCTAGGTACTCTGCATTTTCAGTATTGTCTGCCCATCTAGTTTCATGGATAATTTTTCAGCATTCACATTTTTGTAATTATAATAATTATAATATTTTTCCTTGGCTTATTTAGAGCCTATGTCTCTTCAGCACATCTCTCCATTTATCAAGATGCTCTTCTAGACTATAGTTCTCCTCACTGAATAGAATATAATTTGCAAACATATACAAAGGTGCCTCCTTCTGTATGTTCCTTGTGAGGGTATCCAAGATGAGGATAAACAAGAGAGGGCTCAGTGCTGATCCCTGACGTACTCCCACCTTTATTGATAGTTCATCTGTTTCACCACTAGAAGTTCTGACTACTAATATTACTAATACATACATGCCTTGAACAAGTTCTGGTACCTGTTTTCTCCCTCATGTACCATTAGATGTTTTCCTTTGGAACTTGTGGAACCATATGAATATTTTTTTTTCCTTTGTCCACTAGCTGCCTCCGTGCAAAAAGAGCCTCTGTTGTTGATCTTCCTGGCGTAAAGTTATATTGATTTGCACTAATACTTTGCTTCTTGGTCTCTTAGAGCTCGTAAGCGTCACAGTGTATGCAGTGTTTGTAGTTGGGAGGATATGGGCCAATCCCTCATCCATTTCTCCATATCTATGTGGGAATTGGCTGCAAGAGAATTCTCTTTACTGGACCTGATGATGATGATGATTTCCAGCCATTTGTGTGTAATCCATACATGTCTTTCCAGTAGTTTTGGCAGCAAGTGGAAGGCTGAGCAGCCAGATGATTCTCTTGATTCTTATAGAGATATTTCTCCCTGCAAAAGGATTTCTCATCTGAGTGTGGCTTTGGCTTACAGAATGGAGTGACACTCACAAAAACTCTTTAAGCAGCAAGAACCTGCATGGTGACCACGTCTGAAGTTGCTCCATCTTGAGTGAGCTCTGAGGAGGACTGTCAGAGGAAGAGGTGGGAATGAGAAGGGGAAATAGGAAAGATTAGACCTTGGAATTGAATTGAATACCCATTTGGGTAAATGTTTACTGTGGGAGAGGGGCTTTTTTGTCTTCTCCTCCCTGCTGCCCCCAAACAGAGAGATGTTTTCCTTCAGGCTCACAGCATTAGCTAACCTTCTCTTAGAGACATAACAGTGTAAACATCCCAGGGAGCTTATATGTTATGTGTACAGCAAACCTCAATGCAATCGTTTTGTTAATTTGAAAAAATGGTGTTCAGAACAGCAGTAACCAGTTTGCTTAAGAACTGCAAAACCGTAAGAGCATACCGGAGACAAGATATCTCTGTACAGAAACTGCAATCCCTCTACTCGTTGCTGGACTGCTGCTACCTCTGTGGTGGAACATGGCAGCTGTTTAAAAGTGCACAGAGGTGACACCCAGTATGTTAGAATGGGCCGTGAAGTAAAATACCATATCCAGTTGCGGCTGCAATTGTCCTGATGGAATTTGGCCAGGAAACCTGGGTGAATACTGTGGCTCTTAAGATTTAGATCTACCCTGATTGTTCAGTCTGCTCCATCTGAATGAGTTTGAGTGGGAGACACCCTGTAGTGACAGTTTTGCTGACATCAGATTGCAGGTAGTGCTTCCCTGAATGATTCCTTTGCAGCACTTTCCCTTAACCCAGAGGTGGGCAAACTACAGCCCACGGGCCACATCCGGCCCATGGGACTGTCCTGCCTGGCACTTGAGGTCCCAGCTGGAGAGGCTAGCACTCGGCCCCTCCCCTGCTGTCCCTCCTGGACAGCGGAGCCGTGCGCTCCTGATGAGCAGAGCAGCAGTGTGTTTAGCTCCGACTGGGTGGCATGCCTGCCAGACATGCTGCTCTGAGCGGCATGGTAAGGGGGCTGGGGCCGGGGGGTTGGATAAGGGGCGGGTGGTCCCGGGGAACACTGGGGGGACAGGGAGCAGGGGCGGGTTGGATGGGACAGAGATTGGGGGTGGTGGTCAGGGGACGGGAAATGGGGGTGTTGGATAAGTGTGGGAGTTCCAGGGAGTGTGTCAGGGTCAGGGCTGTGGCTAGAGGTCAGGAGACGGGGAACGGGGGATGTTGGATAGGCATGGGATCCCGGGGGTGTGGCTAGGGGTTGGGGCAGTCAGGGGACTGGGAGGAGGGGGGTTGGATGGAAGTGTGGTCCTGGGGGGCAGTTAGGGGACAAGGAGCAGGGGGGGTTGGATGGGTCAGGGGTGCTGAGGGGAGTAGTCGGGGCAGGAAGTGGGAGGGGGCAGATGAGGTGGGGGCCAGGCTGTTTGGGAAGGCACAGCCTTCCATACCCAGCCCTCCATACAATTTTGCAACCCCAGTGTGGCCCTCGGGCCAAAATGTTTGCCCACTCCTGCCTTAGCTGCACAATATCATTATAATAATAATATTGCTTTTATCAATACATTAGAAGCAAGAGGAAGACGAAGGACAGGGTAGGCCCACTGCTCAGTGAGGAGGGGGAAACAGTAATGGGAGACTTGGAAATGGCAGAGATGCTTAATGACTTCTTTGTTTCGGTCTTCACTGAGAAGTCTGAAGGAATGTCTAGTATAGTGAATGCTTACGGGAAGAGGGTAGGTTTAGAAGATAAAATAAAAAAAGAGCAAGTAAAAAATCACTTAGAAAAGTTAGATGCCTGCAAGTCACCAGGGCCTGATGAAATGCATCCTAGAATACTCAAGGAGTTAATAGAGGAGGAGGTATCTGAGCCTCTAGCTATTATCTTTGGGAAATCATGGGATACGGGGGAGATTCCAGAAGACTGGAAAAGGGCAAATATAGTGCCCATCTATAAAAAGGGAAATAAAAACAACCCAGGAAACTACAGACCAGTTAGTTTAACTTCTGTGCCAGGGAAGATAATGGAGCAAGTAATTAAAGAAATCATCTGCAAACACTTGGAAGGTGGTAAGGTGATAGGGAATAGCCAGCATGGATTTGTAAAGAACAAATCATGTCAAACTAATCTGATAGCATTCTTTGATAGGATAACGAGCCTTATGGATAAGGGAGAAGCGATGGATGTGATATACCTAGACTTTAGTAAGGCATTTGATATGGTCTCGCATGATATTCTTATAGATAAACTAGGAAAGTACAATTTAGATGGGGCTACTATAAGGTGGGTGCATAACTGGCTGGATAACCGTACTCAGAGAGTAGTTATTAATGGCTCCCAAATCTGCTGGAAAGGTATAACAAGTGGGGTTCCGCAGGGCTCTGTTTTGGGACCGGTTCTGTTCAATATCTTCATCAACGATTTAGATGTTGGCATAGAATGTACGCTTATTAAGTTTGCAGACGATACCAAACTGGGAGGGATTGCAACTGCTTTGGAGGACAGGGTCAAAATTCAAAATGATCTGGACAAATTGGAGAAATGGTCTGAGGTAAACAGGATGAAGTTCAAGTAAAGATAAATGCAAAGTGCTCCACTTAGGAAAGAACAATCAGTTTCACACATACAGAATGGGAAGAGACTGTCTAGGAAGGAGTATGGCAGAAAGAGATCTAGGGGTCATAGTGGACCACAAGCTTAATATGAGTCAACAGTGTGATACTGTTGCAAAAAAAGCAAACGTGATTCTGGGATGCATTAACAGGTGTGTTGTAAACAAGACACGAGAAGTCATTCTTCCGCTTTACTCTGCGCTGGTTAGGCCTCAACTGGAGTATTGTGTCCAGTTCTGGGCACCGCATTTCAAGAAAGATGTGGAGAAATTGGAGAGGGTCCAGAGAAGAGCAACAAGAATGATTAAAGGTCTAGAGAACATGACCTATGAAGGAAGGCTGAAGGAATTGGGTTTGTTTAGTTTGGAAAAGAGAAGACTGAGAGGGGACATGATAGCAGTTTTCAGGTATCTAAAAGGGTGTCATCAGGAGGAGGGAGAAAACTTGTTCACCTTAGCCTCCAATGATAGAACAAGAAGCAATGGGCTTAAACTGCAGCAAGGGAGATTTAGGTTGGACATTAGGAAAAAGTTCCTAACTGTCAGGGTAGTTAAACACTGGAATAGATTGCCTAGGGAAGTTGTGGAATCTCCATCTCTGGAGATATTTAAGAGTAGGTTAGATAAATGTCTATTAGGGATGGGCTAGACAGTATTTGGTCCTGCTATGAGGGCAGGGGACTGGACTCGATGACCTCTTGAGGTCCCTTCCAGTCCTAGAGTCTATGAGTCTATGAGGATCTTGATTTTGGTCCATTACCACAATTCCCAGCACCATTGGGGCCATCCTCCTTGGGTATCCTTGTGGCTCACCAGGTAGCACTCTGAAGTCTCCTTCTGAGGCTTGGGCTCATACCTAGTGCTGGCCCAGCCCAGTAGCACTGGGGAACAGATGTGCTGTTAGGGCAGGGGTGGGCAAACTTTTTGGCCAGAGGGCCACCTCTGGATCGGGAAATTGCATGCAGGACCATGAATGTAGGGCTGAGGCAGGGGGTTGGGGAGTGGGAGGGAGTGCGCGGTGTGGAAAGGGATGTGGTGTGCAGGAAGGGGCTCAAGGCAAGGGGTTGGGTTGCAGGAGGGGTGTGGGGTGCACAAGGGGGCTCAGGGAAGGGGATTGGGGTGCAGGGATGGGGTGTGGAGTATGGAAGGGGGCTCAGGGCAGGGGGTTGGTGTGCAAGAGGGTGTGGGAGGGGGCTCTGGGCAGGGGGTTGGGTGCAGGAGGGTGTGGGAGGGGGTTAGGGGGCTCAGGGTAGGGGGTTGGCATGTAGGGTGCAGGAGGGGTTCTGGGTGCAGGCTCCGGCCTGGCGCCAGTTGCCTTGAGTGGCTCTGGGGTGGCAGTGGTGTGCAGTGGCTCAGGCAGGTTCCCTGCCTGCCCTGGCCCCGCATCGCTCCCGGAAGTGGTCAGCACCACATCCTTGTGTCCCCGAGGGAGAGAAGGTAGAGTGCTCTGCGTGCTGCCCTTACCTGCAGGTACCTCCCCTGAAGCTCTCATTGGCTGTGGTTCCCCGTTCCCGGCCAATGGGAGCTGCAGGGGGCGGTGCCTGCAGGTGAGAGCAGCATGCTGAGCACCCTGTGCACCCCTCCTTCCCCAGGGGCCACAGGAACATGGTGCTAGCCGCTTCCGGGAGTGGAGCGGGGTTTGTGGTGCCACAGGGGTGGCTATCTTGCAGGCCGGATCCAAAGCTCTAACGGGTCGGATCTGGCCTGCGGGCCGTAGTTTGCCCACCCCGTGTTAGGGGATTTTCCTTTGCTGATGAGAGGAGCTGAAGTTCTTTCTGTTCCCTCTGAGTGTGCTGTTGTGTCTCGATGGTGCTCTTCCATGCAAACCCCTTCCCTTCCAAGCATGCTTTGCAGAAATCTGAATGTGGTGAGGAGGGGACAGTGGAGCAGGAGGGAACGCTGAAGGATTTCTGCATTGGGAAGAGAGGTAGTTTCATCTCCAGTCTGAAATGATCTGGATAAAGTAGGTGAGACCCACAGAGGAAAAGGCTCTGGCACCAGCAGCACCCAGCGCTTGGGGGTGACAGAGTGCAGACAGGTGCCAGATGAGTTGGTAGGGGAGCAGTGAGAAACAAAGCCATGCCGGTATAACAGGGGTAGGCAACCTATGGCACGGGTGCCGAAGGTGGCACACGAGCTGATTTTCAGTGGCACTCACACTGCCCAGGTCCTGACCACCAGTCCAGTGGGCTCTGCATTTTAATTTAATTTTAAAGGAAGCTTCTTAAACATTTTAAAAACCTTATTTACTTTACATACAACAATAGTTTAATTATATATTATAGACTTATAGAAAGAGACCTTCTAAACATGTTAAAATGTATTACTGGCACGCAGAATCTTAAATTAGAGTGAATAAATGAAAACTCAGCACACCACTTCTGAAAGGTTGCCGACCCCTGTGGTATAATGTCCCTGGCCTTGAGAGCATGTAAATGCTGCAGGGGTTGCCTTCACAGTCACTGCACTGCTGTTTGCTAGCTCCTTGCTGCACACAACACTCTGGAAACCTTTCTCCTTTTGCATCCTTGTCTTGTCTTCTAGCAACTGCTGAAGTTAAAAAGAGATTGAACAGAGAGGTAATGGAGGATGGGTGGGACCTCTGCACTGGTGGTTGAACAATGTCTGTCTCAGATTGGCATCTAGCATAGTTCAAGGCCTTTTTGGTTTTGGTGCAAAACACTATCCCATGTTGTTTCTTGGTAGCCCACTGGATTTGCAGGGTACTGATATGCTTAGCCTTGACTAGTCTGGCAACTGAGGGGCTTGTAGCAATGCATCTGTGTTTACTTGCAGGAAGCATTGCTGAAGTGCCACCTTGGAAGCAGATGCCTAGCAAAAGCACATGGCTTCAGAGTCCTTCTGCTTCTCTGGAAGCTCCCGAGCCTGCAGCAGAACTCCCAGAGGAACCTGCTTTGTATATTCTCGTTTCTAGGAGTCAGGCTGGGTCAGAACTTAGGGCTGAGTTACTGAAGCCCTTACAGATTTACAAGGGGGCTCTCGTACTTTGCTTTGGAGTGAGAAGGTGAGAAGTTCTGCTAATGAAATGTGGAAGGTGATGCTAACCCTCTCCTCCATTCTGCACTGTGATGGATGGGGGAGGTGAGGGAGGACCCTCAGGGATTGCCAATGTCCTGTCTGTTCTTCTGTTCAAATTCATTCCATGGGTGGGAGATCTTGTAGTGAGCATCTCATCCTGTGCTCCCCCTGCAGGCTGTTCTGTGCAGACACATGCCATGTGCTGTTCCCAGAGCTGGAATTGGCTGATGCAGCTGCACACAGATGTCTTGCTGCGATAAAGTCAGTGCACCGTTAGCTAAATGTGTCAAACTGGCAGCTGCATTCATCTTGTTTCAGCTCCATTCCAGGGATGGCAAAAACTCGTTGCCAGAGGGACACAGGGAACTTAACAAAGGGTCAAAACACCATTCTTCAGCTTCAGAGTCCGGTGAAGGGGAGCAAACCCCAAAAATACAGTTCTGGGGCAATACAGTAAAGAGGACAGAGCTGTGGGTTTCTCCATGCAAAGAGTCAATGGAAGAGCTGGAGAGGGGCAATGGAAGAAGGGAGGGTCAAGGACACTGAGGAGGTGCGGGTTGTTTGGCCAATGAGTCAGACAAGGGAAAAGCTGCTGGGTGTAGCTTTAGAGAAGGTAGAGTGGGACAGGACTGGATGCCACTTCATGGTGTGGGGCCCCAGGGTGGAACCCTCTAATGAGGGTGGGCAGGAGCTGGCTTGGAGGGGCCCTGCAGGAGGAAAAGCGTTGGTGGAGTGACACAGACTCTGGAAGGGGAATATGTCTGACTGTAGGAGAAGCTCCATTTTCCAAAGATGGGAGGGGAATCATACCACACCCACCTCACTGTGCCCTGGCCTCATGCTGCCATGTGTTGGAAATAGTCATTCCTGCGAGTGGAAGAAACTGGGTGCTTTGTTGCTGCTGGGTGCCTTGGCAAAGCAAGACACAGGACCACGGTCCAGTGCTGAAAGGAGACCAGGGGATGCCATTCAATCCAGTGTGTGTCATAGATAGAATGGTACTATCAGCCCTGGGCCTCTGGGTTTCACTGTCCACTGTGAGAGCTAATGGCTCGGAGAGCTAGTGATTGGTTACGTGCTGCTTTGTGGTATGGGGTGGATTGACACTCGTGCATTTCCTACCATGCACATCATGTCTGTGGATCAAAGATTTCACTTAAAAACAAACCAGAACCCAGACAGATTTCTAGCACGTCTGGTTACAAGGCTACACTCAAGATGAGATGTTATTCTAAATGCTCTGCTCTAGGAATTATTTGGAGGGAGGTCTCTGACGTGTGAGATGGGAGGTCACACTCTGTGATCACAGTGGTCTCTTCTGACCTTGGAATCCATGAATCTCACCTGAGTATGAACAGGTGCAGTGCTGTCTACAGGGAGCCTGAAAAAAACAGTTGATCGAATGATGGTTAACTCTGGAACATAACAATGGTGACAGGATTGTCAGCTTTGTCGCAGATTGTGTTAGCAGACACATCCAGCTGCAGTGATGTGCTCATCTTGCTGCCCAAGATCCCTCCCACTGGGGACTCTCATGTTTATGGGGAAGGGAGGCTTGCTTAAAAGGTAGGGAGCCCAGGTTAGTGAGCTTCCTGTCCAAAAGTACAGTTAAAATCTTCTTCCTCAGATGTTTCATGGGGTGCCTGGATCATGTGTGGGCTCGTCTGGCATGGGGTTTGGCTCGTGTTTGGGGTACTTGCTGCCAGCTGGAAACCTGTGTTTGCTGCCCTCCACAGCCAGGGCTTGCTTTCCTGGGCTGTTTGAATAGTCTGAATAGGGAATACCTGAGCCTCCAGAGCACGGTTTAGCCCCCTGGAGGGAACATGAGCCCTGGTCACTCTGAGGTTTTAGTCATGCATGGAAGTTCAGACTAGTGGAAGGGTTCAGTTGCCTGCCAGCCACATGCTGCATGGGGGCATTAGTGTTAATGCCAAGGTACATAAGAGTTGAACTAGGCCAGTGCCCTGCAGCCAGCACTGAAACAACTTGCAGGGCCCATTGGCTTCCCATATCCTCTGTAGAGGGGGAGGAGGAGGTGAAGGCCCATGGGATGGGGATGTGCTGCAGTGTGGGAGGAAGAGGAGGTGGCGGCCCCGTGTTCTCTTTCCGTAACTAAATTCCTGGCACGGCAGGAGGATGGGGGCGACGGGATGGGCAAAAGAAAACCTAATGCAATGGAAAGAGGGTTTGCAGCAGGTGGCCACAATGTGAACAGTCTGATCTGACAGCAAGATCCATGCAGGTGCTGTCTGCTACTGAGGCTAGTCTGGAGGCTGCTCTTCACAGGAGGATTCCTCCCCTGCAGGTTGTCAGAGCAGAATCTGACTTGCCAGTTTGTTTATGTTTTTCCTGTTGCCAGTTAGCACCCTACTTCTGGCCTGGCCATGGCTACTGGGGAAGTGTAGCTGTGTCTCCCCACAGAGTGTATGTGGGACATGTCTGCATTCTCCATTGTGGGAGAAGACACCTGCGTGAGAAGATGCTCAGGCCTGCTCAGTGTCCCCAGCCTCAAGCACAGGAGCCTCTGCACATGGGAGAGGATGCAGGGGAAACCTGTGGAGTTAGGATGCTTCTTATATCTGGAAAGAACTATTGCCTAGCTGAGCCCTACTCCCCATCCCCCATCGAGAATGTGGGGCTGGGGAACAGGAAAACATGGGATGAGGAGATCCCAGAATAACCAGAGGATGGGGAGAGACTGGGGAATGGAGATGGAGTGCGAAGCACCAATACAAGGGGAGGAGGAGAGAGCCAGGCAGGACAAGGACTGGCCTTAAAATAGGGGCCAAGACCACCTTCTCAACCACACCCCAAGGAGAGTTAAGCCCTGCCACTCCCTCAAATGGCTTTATGGCACCTCCTCTGTGAGGGAGGGGGAGCCATTACCGTGGCAGCTCCCTGTCTCCAAAGCCACGCTGGCTTAGTGGTGGTGCTCTGAGGTGAGATTAACCCTGCTAGTGGTGGTGCACTGGAGTCTGGCTTCACCCACTGGATCTGGCAGACTGAATTCCCAGCTCTAGCAGGGTGCATTGGGAAGGTGGCTTTGCCCAATGAGATCTCTCAGCCTTGCAGGCAGATATATGGAAATAGACCAGTTCAGGCCTGTCCTACCAGCACCCTGAACCCATCTCTTCAGCTGTGCCCAGGGCAGAGCTGTTGCCACAGCTGTGTTTTCTCATTTGGATGCCAGGAAATGAGAAATGATGAGCCCCTTATCTCATATGCCTGGGGCAGGTAGCAGCAGAGAGCTCCCAGCATACTTTGCCATGTTAAGCTGCTTCTTTTCTCTGCGCTACGAGTCCATAATGCCTGTGCCTGCGCTGCTTGTCATATGGGAAGTTCTTGATCCTGGGGCTTTGTCGGGGACAGGTATTCAGCTGAGGAATGCAGGAGGAGGAGTTGGCCCTGGCTAGCTCACACTGTGAAGCACTCTACATTGGTTACAGTTGCTTACTCGGAGCTTTCAGAGGCACTTTCTGAGCCTGGTTCTGGAGTGAGAACATCCTTCTGGACCTCTTCTTGCTGTCCATCAAATTCCCTCAACCACTCCTTCCCTGCCTAAGGAGTGACCCTGGAGGTGTATTGATCTCTGCAGGGGAGGGAGACAGAGCTGACTAGGCAGTGCCCAATAGGGAGATAACTGATTGCTTTGGGGTGGGGGCTTTGGAAACCTTGTGTGCAGCCGACAACCCCTTTTCTGCAGCCTTAAAGATGTGCGGCTTCCAAGGCACCAAAATGTGTCCACCTGGGGAGGGGCCTGTCCATATGTGTCCTTGTATCTGTGTGTCTGCCACTCGCCTTTGTGTTTTGTCTCTTGTTTTGCAGATGAATCTCTGAAACCAAAAATATTTTAGAAAGTTCTCTTTCAAGCTGTTAATAAGTTTTGTCAGTTTGTTTGTTCTATGCAGCTATGGGAGTGTCAAGGTAGGAGGGACAGGCAGATTCAGGGGTGACCAGGGACTACCTTGGCTTTTCCTGGGTCTGAATGGCCCGGGCAGGGGAGTGGCTGGTGGGATGATGGAGCCAGCATTCTGAGCTGTTACAGAACGGGGAGCAGGAGTAACAGCTACATCAGCGCTTGCTGTCTGTGCTGGTGCTGCCCTATGGTGGAGGGCATGGTGCTTAGTGGTGCTCAGAGCAAATGCAATCGCTTAAAGGCGTGGTGCAAACATTTGTGCACAGCTGTGGGCACTTTGTGGATGGGAGATGTGTTACTGGTGTGTTAGGAGGTTTCTTTGGGACTGGCAATGCTAAAATGCTCTAGAATAGAGAAGGAGAGAGCTGGTAGCAACCCCTATATTCAGGTTGTCTAGTATTTTCCATTACAAAGGATTCTTGCAACCTTTTCTTTGAGAAATGTTTGTCTCAGTATTGTTTACAGCTGGCATTTGATGTTCAGCAGGGGAAAGGCCCTCAGGCCACAGGAGTGTCTGTTCTTTGGGCTTATCTACGTGGAGAAATTTGCCAGTATAATTAATTATACCACTCTAGTTATACTGGTATAACTCTTATTCCAGAACAATAAGAGCAATATAATTATACCAGCATGACTATACTGGTAACTTTCCCTGTGTAGAACAGACCCAAATCCCATGAAATTCTGTTCAGCTTTTGCTGAGATGTGAACTGTTACAAACAGCTGTGCTGGTGTTCTTCAGGGGAGAGTTGCCAGAATCACTGAACACAGGAACCTTCTCTGGCAGGGCCCACGCTGCCACTACAGCAACTGCAGCAAACATGTCACTGGAAATGTCTGAGAACCGTCTGAGCAGCACGGTGGACGAGACCTGGGCTGGGCTGGGCTTACTCCCCTCGACCTGTCAATGGCACTGATGGCCCATCCCCCGCCTCTGGGGTCATTACATGGGGCTGGGCTCAGTTCCCCCCTCTAGGGTAATAGATTTCCGTTACCACCAGCTAATGTGGGTCAATCTGTGCTGCGATGCTGAAGGTTAGGGGTTTGAATATCTTTTTCCAAAATAAATGCTTCACTGCTCCTAACTCAGCATCTGGAGTCCTGTGCCCATGATCGTGGCAGCTCATTGCTAATGGGCTGCCATTCAGTGACAAACGTGTGTGTGCGCGCACATGAGGGGAAGAACAGGCAAGCACTGTTCAATAAGGAAACAATTTCAAGCCCCGGTTTCCAAAGGTTGGTTACAAACACACACACCAGAAGGAAGGAGATGAAGGGCTGTCAAAACAATGAGGGGGAAGAGGTTTCTCCTTGGTTTATAACTCGTGCTTGCCCTCTCTGATTCTTTCCCTTTTGTTTTCCCCATTTGGCAGGGTTTTTAATTGTTCTTCCTTTCCAGTGAAGTTGGTGTGAATAACACCTCCTCTGATTCACTCTCTGGGTAGTGCACTGGTCTCTGCGGTAACTGAGAAGATGTCTGTGTTAACTTGCCTTCTCTCTGCTGGCTTTGAGCATCTGAGCAGAAGGCCTGCTTGGCACACACCACTGCCCTGCTTTCACTGGAGGTGTGATTTTAAGCTGATTTAGTTAAACAGTTGCCAGTGTGTATGTGGACATTCATGTCTTGCTTCAGTAAATTTACAGGCACAAACGGAAGTGCTGTAACCAGCATCAAACCCATAGAATTGTTTGCACTATTTAACTCACATAGGTTTTTGACTGTACGTGTGTGTGCAGACAAGGCCTAAAGCTCTGTGTTTTGTCAAGGTCTGGTAAACAGTGACTATTATGTCTGTGACAAGTTGGTGGATTCTTTTTTATCAGGAGATGTAGACCATAGACACTGTTCCCCATCCCTGCTAACAATATTCCAGCCTGGCTGAGGTTTGTCCAGCCTGTTTCACTAGAGTTCACACAGTCAGTCAGGGGCATTATGCTGAAAGGCTTCCAGCACTGATGCTACACTGATCTTTACTTTGAGTGTTTGTGTTGTGTTTTGCAGAAGTAACATTCATCCTCAAGTTGATAATGAAAATTCAGAAGAAAGAAAAGCAGGTTTGTGACCTCCTCTCCTTCACCTAAATCAGTGTGTGAGGCTTCAATGCCTTGTCATGTGTGAGTGGTGGCTACAGCAAGCCGACCTACAGCCTGTTTGTTGTGTAGCCAAGAGGTGTGTGTCCATTTCCAGTTTTCAGCCCCTCGTCAGGGCCACGGACCTGTGCTTTGAAAAGTAACTGGGGCTTGGGGCATATAAATCTGTGCTTGAGGCAAGGGCAGAGAGTGGGATTTATTTTCCATTTAATAAACAAGACACACTTAATTGTTTATGTTAGCCTGGGTCGCGAAGCTCCTACCATTCCAGTGTGTCTGGCTCCACAACCACTGTGATTTAGAAAAACCGGTAAAGTTGTTACAATAAGTGCTAATAAATAACCGTCCCAGATAAAGCTGGAAGCGGAGAGTGAGTGGGGCAGGGGGAGGGGAGGCCTGCAGTGCCAGCTCAGGAACCCTGCTTGGTTCAGAAATAATCCTGGTCACCAAGCCTCTGACCCTTGACTCTGACCTGCTGCATCCGGTACTACGATACAAATTGAATGAATAAATCTGCTACTGGAGGAGATTTATGAGCTGCTGGTCATTGTCTCTGCTATTTGCACAGGGAGAATATGTCGCTGGGCTCTGTGATAAAGGGATAGAACCTGTTCAATGTATGGAGACTCTGCCTCTGGGGTGAAAGGTATTTGTAGGGTGTAAAACAAGCCAGTCTGCCCTTCAGGGATTTGTGTCCATGCTGCTTTTAATGGGAAACCATTAAAGTGAGCGTCTAATAATGGGATAAATCTCTTAAAGGGAGTGGGAGCCTCTTTCAGCCTACTCAGAAGCAAAGCCCACAGGGCAGCAGCTAACCCCTTTCTGGGGTCTGTCCTTAATGACAAAGAAATGAATAATAACAAAGCTCAGCTCAAGCCACCTTCACTGCTTCTAGTGCTCTTCTCTCAGGACTGCTTAGCCCACATGTTAGATCCTCTCTCTCCAGGTAGCCACTGCCATCCCCCTTGTACCGTGCATTCCTTTTGTAAGAATCACATCTGCCCTGGATGATTTGAGTCTTACAAGCAGAGTATTTTAGTTAGTATAGGAACGATTTTGTCCCAGTGGCTTTGATCATGGTATGTGGTTGATCCTTATATCAGTGATTTTTATAAATGGAGTGCACTGTATCTGGTTTGGGTAGTGAACCACCCACCCCATGGAGTCAGCAAAGCCCACTCAGCCCTTTGCCAGCAGAGTTCCTGCTGTCAGCAAGATTTAATGTGTACCAAGGAAAGGGAGCCTGCTAAAAATGCTTCCTCATTGGTAGCCTTTTCCCAGGTGTGGTTATCGTGCAGATTGCTGGCGGGTGTTCCCTTGAAACAGTGGCATCAGATGGGATTCCTGTAGTGATGGGTCCTGAACCACCTGATGGGTCCTGAACCACCTGAGCGAAGGCAAAGAGACATTGGGCCAGGTTCTGACCATACTTTTCCTGGTGTAATTCCACAGCAACTTGCCTCAGAATCTTCTCATTCAGGAGTTGCCCATTGCTTCTCCTGGACCTGTGCTCTCTCTACTTTGGAGTGGGCTGCTCTGCTATTGTACCAGAGAAGTGAGATGTTTCTATGTCTGTCCTGGAAAATCACAGCAGCAGGGGGCCCTTCCCACAGCCCTACCTGCTTTCCTGCCTCCAGACACTGCTCCCAAGTGTGCATGGAGGTAGAAGGGAGAGCAGCAGGCAGCTTTGCCTCTGTGTGGGGTGGGGGGTGTAGTGCCGACCAGGACAAACGAAAGTGTTGCAGGAGCTGGTGCTGCCAGAGGGAGTGGGGGAGCCAGTGGGGCTTCCTCCAGAGTGATGTTCCTGTGGGTGAGGCTGGTGTAACACCTTAGTGTTGGAAAGCACCTCCTCCCCCCCAGTGCATCTGTGCCTTAGCCAGGAAGGAGCAGTCGAGAGAATGAGGATGGATGGCACAGTGTGGTGGTAGCCAGAGTTTAAGGCCAGAAGAGAGCACCAACTGTTCTCAAACTGTGGGTCAGGACACCAAAGTGGGTCGGGACCCTGTTTTAATGAGGTCGCTAGGGCTGTCGTTAGACTTGCTGGGGCCCGGGGCCAAAGCTGAAGCCCAAGCCCCACTGCTTGAGGCCAAAGCTGATACCCGAGGGCTTAGGCCTTGGGTTGCGGGGGCACAGGTTACAGCCCCATGCCTGGGGCTGAAGCCCTTGAGCTTTGGTTTTAGTCCCCCTGCCCGGGGCAGTGGGCCTCTGGCTTTGGTCCCCCACCCAGGACAGCGGGGCTGGACGGGCTCATGCTTTGGTCTCTCCTCCTGGGGTCGTGTAGTAATTTTTGTTGTCTGAAATGGATCAGGGTGCAATGAAGTTTGAGAATCCCTAATCTAGTCTGACCTTTCTATATCACGGGCCACCAACCCCAGCAGCACCCATACATGAACCAAACAACCGAAATCAGGCCAAAGTATTGCAGACTTCAGCACTTGGCTGTGTTAGTCAGAGAGCCAGAGAGAACCAGAGAGCTTGTTAGTGTGAGGCAGCCTCAGCGATGGCAAGCAGGGGGGATGCGCTGCACTCTCTGGGCATACCTCGCCTGGCCTGGAGTGCTAGGCTGGTGGGCCTTCTCCTTCTGAGGCACTTTCCCTGCTGCCCAGGCTGGCCTCAGCCCCTCCATCCTCATCTGCACAAATAATTCATGAACAGAAGCCATTTCTGCCAGTAAGTAAAGGCCAAGGGTCTGTCAGGCCAGGGCCAGGTGTGGCTGTGGGTGAGCATGGCCTGGGTGGGAGACAGTCAGCTCTCTCTGCCATACAAGGGGCTGCCTGTGTGTGGAACTGCCAGTCATAATGGACCTGGCTCTCTGTCTCATGGCACTGTCAGCTGGTCCAGCTGTTAGCTAGAAATGCCTTAGGGATTTCTACAGGGCTGGAAGAAACCCTGGCTAGGTAGTGAGGTGGCAGGGGAGGTCCCTGCGTAGCATTTGGGGCTGGGAGTCCTGGATGAAAGGGCAGCGACACTGGCTGTGGTGGCACTCCTCTCCTCCCTGGGGCTGGATCCCTGAGCTGGAACACCTTCAAGCTGACTGAGCTTCCATTTTCAACGTGGACCAGACTCCTCCCAGTAGAGAGGCCTGTCATTGTGGCATCCCAGTAGAGCTTCAGGGCCATTGTTCATGACAGCCTTCTGTATGTGGACTCTGGAGAGGTGTGGCACTCACAGAGTTTTAACAGGCCCTGTGTGTGGCTCGGGCTGCATTCAGTTCTGCACGTGTCCCTCATCCATATCTGTTTTCCCCTTTGTCATCTCAGGGTGTGTGTGCATGTGCACATGAAAGAGACATGTGAGGCAGAATGTCGAGGCTCAGATGTGTTGCAGGCTGTGAGGTGAGGAGATGCTGCTCTCTCCCTTTGGAGATGGATTCGTGAACTGCTTGCTTCCTTTGGAAATCCCATCCCAAATTACTTTGCTTGCCAGTGCATTTGAAAAGCCTGGTGTGCTGTTAACATTATCAGTTGTTGACTACAAGGCCTGACATAGCATTCGAAAGTCTTCCTCGGTCATCTGGATCTCTTGGTATAGGATTCCTTTCACCTTGGGGAGTCAGGTTTTGTCATCTTGGTGTGTTTTGCCAGTTGTGGTTGGGGCTAGGAATGCCAGGTCTTGCACACAGACCGGTTCTCACTATTTATATTACTAAGTGGTCTGATATCCATGGATTGTTTGTTAGTGCTTCTAAGTGCTGTGTTTGCATCTCCTTCCTTCCCTGTTAATGCACGAGAAATGAGGATTTGTCAGTTGCTGTGAGTAACTATGAAATCTGTCACCTTTCCATGTGATTTGTGGGGCTCCCAACCTGGAGGCCCATGTCCTGGTGGGGTGGGGGTTTAGAATCTGATTTAAGCATGTTACTGCTCTGTGGATGGGGAACAGATTTATTTGCTGGGTTTAAGGCCCCAGCAGCTTGTTTTCCGTGAGTTTCTTCATGGGAAGGGCACATGGAAGTCTGTGCTCTGGTCTCTCTAGGGCTTTGAGTGGCTCCCTCTACTGCTGTCTTTCTTTTTGCCAAGCCTTGACTTATTGAATAACGTGAGAACTGTAGAGATAAAGCAAATTGAGTTATTCCACAGAGCCTGCAAATTTCCTTGTCCTATAGATATGGAAATAATTAGACTCGTCCCTTATATTAGGAGCCTGCTCTCAAGCACATCTGAATTTTCAGAGCTCTAAGCAGCATTACTTTCCCATCAAAAGGAGGGGCGACGGGAAGGGGGAAGGTTTCTTAGCTTCTGCTTTAATCTGAGGGTTTCACTCCATGTCTCAGAAACTGAGATGCCGAAGCTGTGAATTGCCTACCCCCCTGGGTGGTGCCAGCTGATGGATCTGGTGGGTGCTCTACAGTGGGTAACTTGTCCAGGACAAGCAGATATAAGGGTGCTATGATGGATGCCTTTATGTAGTGAGAACCATGAAGGGGACACAACAGGTGTCTGAGTGGTTCTTCAAGTGATGGTCCTGATGTGTATTCCACATGTGTGTACGCATATGTACATGATGCGCCTAAATCTGGAGATTTTTAGCAAGTAGTGGTCACTGGTCTGCACCTGCACAATGGAAGGGAGCACAAAAGTCTCTTTTTAAGGCTCCAAAAGGTGACAGGTGGAATAATTCATCTTCTCATTATTTTTTTCCTACCAATTAGGCCTAATTTCCAAATTTTGTAATTTCCTAATGTTTGGTCCATTGATTTCCAGTCCTCTGCTACTCTTGCTTACCAGTCATAATCTTAACACAGTCCTTGAATGGTGTCAGTTTAAATTAATTCAGTCTGTCTGTCTCCTCACATCTTTTCTTAAACAGTTTTATATAATGGATTATTGTGACAATTCATGACAATATTTTTCACAGTTGAGCTCACAGTTAGGGTAAATTTGTAGGCCCAATTATTGCAATAGACCTGTGTTCCCTGTAAGCTGCGCATTTGGACGGCCTTGCGGGAGAGATTCAAGTGCCACCCAGCTGATTAGGAGAGCAGGCACAACGGGCAGCATGCGTTTAGGTGTCCCTCCTCCCACCACGTTGCAGCTTCTCCCTGGAGCCGGAACCCTCCTGCTGGTTGTGCAGAGTGGAAGAGGGGGCAAGGGAGGAGGGTGCTGATGTCAGGCTGTCCCTCTGCCCCTACCGCTGTATTCCATCTCTGCAGAGCAGGGCAGAGGGGACAGCCTGGCTCAGGAGGACTCACTTGGAGCTTCTGAGGTGTGAATGGTGAGTGGCTGAGTGCTTTTCTTAAAGAGACAGGGCACTGTTTCTGAGATTACCCCAGCAGCCAGTTCACACAGTCTGTCTCTCTATCTCCCCCTCACCCTGTCCATGTACCCCATCTGTGCAGAGTGGGG
The DNA here is from genome assembly GCF_025201925.1 of Gopherus flavomarginatus. Classification (NCBI taxonomy): domain Eukaryota; kingdom Metazoa; phylum Chordata; order Testudines; family Testudinidae; genus Gopherus; species Gopherus flavomarginatus. Next base: position 22,316,255 of record NC_066627.1, read on the forward strand.
GAGGGGAGACAACAGGGCTCAGGACAGAGCAAGAGAGCTTTCAGGGAGTGTCTTAAAGAGACAGCACACGGCTTTCCCCAGCAGCCAGTCCTGGCTGGAATAATTATTCCTATGGTAACTTTTAAAAAATATATATTATACCTAGGTTTTTTGTTTCTGTTGGTGGCGCACATAGGCACATACAATTTATTCCACACGTGGATGGAAAAAATTAGAGGGAACATTGCAACTGACCCCAGGGACATGGGCTAGACCCTATTGCTGAAGTTTTCCTCTGCTGAGTGCTGGCTGATTGTAACAAATCCCATAACCCAGCCTCATGGTCCATCTCGGCCTTGATACCGTGAATGGCCTGGTCCTGTTAGAGTTGTTAACTAACATATGATACCATAGGTAACCCCTAAACATTGCTAGAGTCTCTGCATTCAAAGAGGCCTTACACTTATCTGTGGTGCTTAGCTAAACACCAAGGTGATGGGTATCATTGAAATACCATTGGCAGATGGATGAGGTCTCCATTCACAGATCATCTAGATTTGAGGGCACTGGGTCTGCCCCTGAACATGGGCATCAGCTTTTCTCTCCTCAGTTGCTCACTGATCTCTTCAGGCCCCCGTCTCTGTCCTGCCAAACACATTGTAGTGATAAAGACACAAGCACTTCATGTTCCCCTGTGCGTAGAGCTTGGTAAAGGATGCACAGCTGTGTCCTCCTAGCAGCTCCTATACGGTGAGACCAGCCCTTCTGTCTGTGAGAGTTGCCTTGTCCAGACTCCCAGTAATGAGGCCTTGATCTTGGCTGGAACCTTTAGGGGTCACTCATAAGAACCTAAGAACAGCCATCCTGGGTCAGACCTATGGTCCATCTAACCTAGTGTCCTGTCTTCCAACAGTGGCCAGTGCCGGATGCCTCAGAGGGAATGAACAGAACCAGGCAATCATCTAGTGATCTGTCCCCCGTCGTCCACTCCCAGCTTCTGGCAATCAGAGGCTAGGGGACACCCAGAGCATGGGGTTGCATCCCTGACCATCTTGGCCAATAGCCATTGATGGACCTATCCTCCACGAACTCATCTCATTCTTTTTTCAGCTCCCCAAGGTGCCCTTTGCTAATGACTGGTGGTGCCTGCCTGTCTCCAGACTCCCAGTCTCCAGACTCCCAGTCACTGAAGTTCTACATCTCCTCATGCTGAGTTTGCAGGATATGCTGGTCCATTTTTGTGGCAGCAAGTCCCATCTGCCATTCCCTTCTGGTGTCACTTCCGTGCTGCTGTCTGAACACAGGGCTTCCTTGAGTAGCCAACTGCCCTCAGCCTGAGGTTAAGGGAGGAGCCTTTGTGTGAGCACTCACTGCTGAAGGAGTCCAGAGGCACAGGTCCCAGTGGTGCAGTGCTGGGGCTAGGACCTGCAGGCCTCACAATGCAAGGAGCTGAGAGGAGTGAGACAAGCTGGGATTCAGTGTAATGCTTGTACATTAGTAAAGATGCTTTTATTTCTGGAGCTAAAGCCTAACGAGTCAAATTCATCCCTGGTGTAACTCTACTGGAGCAATTGCTTCATAGCTTCTTATATTGTGAAGGAGCGCAGAGACCTGTACAGTGACAGAGAATATACAGGAGACTCCTCTCTGGTAACAGCACTGTGTCCATCTCTGGGTGGGAAGTGGTATCTGTTTCACATGGCTCAGCAATGTAAGGCTGCATGGGTCTGGGACAGGAAGTGAAGACGAGAGTCCAATTGTAACTGAAGGGGGAATGAAGGGAGCCGCAATGCGGTTAGTCAGGTATGACTCCTTCCAGCACGGAGCTCCTTCGGGAGATGGCTGCCTTATGATTACAGCTCGTCAGAAAACTTGTCAAAATGGGTTTCTGTCAGCAAATGCTGTTTTAACTAAGCTGAGATTTTGTTTTAGAAAAAATTTTGAAATTTCATTTCAACTGAAATTTTCACTTTGAAATTTATTTTATATTGTTTTTTAGTTTTACATTACTGTTGTTTTTATGTTATTCCATCATATGCCAGTAGTAGCAGCAGATACTATGATGTCATTGTGACACAACTTGACATGGTATGACATCATAGTATCTACTGCTACTGGTATGTCATGGAATAATACAAAAATGATAGTAATTTTTAAAATGCCAGAAGAATACATGTTGAAATGATTAGGGGTGGCAGCTCTCTTTATTTTTGCAGGAAATTTTGAAAATACTTGTTTTCACAGTGATTTGGAACAAAATAAATTTTGAAATGTTGTTTTCCCTGAAATAAAAATTCTGCATTTCAACCAGCTGTAATTATAATAGTTGATAACTACATGATCACATGCTATTTTTTATCAGGAACCCTGTCTCATTCAGTGCACAGGATTGACAATACTCACTGAATGAGCAGCTGTTATATATTTTGGTTTCTTCTCATTCTTCAGTGGGTAGCCCCAGGCCTCATGTACTGCACTCTATTCAAACCTTGTTCTGAAGGTAGAATTATGTATTTTCACATGGCCTTTTTTTGTGGCACTCTTCACTGTAGTACCTGAGTGTTTCAGAATAACCCTGTGAGGTTCAGAGGTATTATCCCTGTTTTACAGATGGGAAACTGAGGCACAGCAAGATTTAAGTCCAAAGTTTCCATTGATTTTTGTGTGCCTAATTTGTCATGCCTTCATAACAGTCTATAGCAGGGATCGGCAACCTATGGCATGCGGCCTGTTAGAGAAAGCCACTGGCGGCCGGGATGGTTTGTTTACCTGCTGTGTCCACAGGTTCAGCTGATCGCAGCTCCCACTGGCTGCAGTTCACTGTCTCAGGCCAATGGGGGCTGCGGGAAGGGCGGCCAGCACATCCCTCGGCCTGCGCTGCTTTCCGCAGCCCCCATTGGCCTGGAACAGTGAACCATGGCCAGTAGGAGCTGCGATCAGCGGAACCTGGGGACGCAGCAGGTAAACAAACCGGCCTGGCCCGCCAGGGGCTTTCCCTGGCAGCCTGCGTGCTAAAGGTTGCCAAACCCTGGTCTATAGCAGTTTATACATTCAGAGCACAGCTCCCACTGACTTCTGTTGCAGCTGTGAGTGCTCAGCACTAGACCTACTGGGAGGACAGTTACGTTTCATGGGAACTTTCAAAGTTTTAACATTTGTTTTTGTTCGTCAGTGGAACGAAAACAAAACCTTTTGAACATTTTTGCAAGAAATGTCTTCATGCTTGTCAGGACCATGGGAAAGCCATGTTCAAGTGCCTGTGCTGTCTGACTCAGCAGTAGGCCATCTCAGGCCGCTCCAAATCAGACACAGCTGGGACTTTAATATTGGTCTCCCATATCCCAGACCAATACCATCCTTACCCAGCTATAGAATTTCTTTCGTGCCTCACCACGGGCCCAGGAACCTTCCCAGTGAATATTTTTTTGGGAACTGATATGTCTCTGCTAAATGTTTCAACTTTGACCAACTAGTGCATTTCACTGAGATGGTTGTTCTGACTACCTTTACCTCAGCACTTATAGCTCCAAGTCAGGCACCCAGAAAATGAAAATCACACAATTAATGACCCCCTATATAGAGTTAGGGTTAAGTGAATTGACTAACATCCCACAGGAACTTTGTGGCAGAGGCAGGGATAGAATCCAGTTCTCCAGGGCAGCATTTAACTCTCTTAACCATGAGACTATCCTTTCCCTTCCTGCAATCATCTTCCCATGCCGTACAGACCTTCCAACTTCTGCAACAATTGAGGCAGAGGTGCCACAGATAATAGCCTTCTTCTCTACCCAGCCCTGATTAATCACCAGACAAGGTCTGGCTTGTGCACTGAATGAGATCGGGATACTGTGTGAAAAAAATAGTATGTGATCATGTAATTGAAGACAATATCATAATACATATGTCCAAGGGGGCTGAATGAAAGTTGCACAGGCCACCTTAATGCTGGCATTTCCTGACATTTGTGTGATTGACTTTGCAGTCTTAATAATGTTCTTTTAATGTAGTTTTCTGTATGTAATTTCCTGAGTTTTTAAAAAAGCAAACTGAAAAAACAGAAATTCCCTCACATGGTATCATATTGACACCTCATGGATCATCAGCAGGGTTGGAACCTTTAGATCCATCACACAGATCTGTCACTCAAGCTAAGGGAATAACAAATAGAGCATGGCGGCCTGCTACTTCTGTGTGGACCAGAACTGGAGTGGGATAAAACACACACTTTGCCAGAGGGTTTCACAAACATTTGCTAACAGTGGAATGTTGAGACTCCGGAGTCTTGGGTTCCATTCCAGCCTTCGGATGGGAGTGTTCTCTAGGAGGTACAGACTTTTCTGCCCTGTCCCTGACTTGTTTCTTCCACACATCTGAGTTCTCATCCCTTGCTCCTTGCCTACAAAGTCCCAGACTTGCTTGGTTTTCTCATCCCCGTCCCAGTCTTCTTGCCTGGCAAGTCCTAATCTTATCCGTCTAGCCTCCCAGTCTCCCCCACTCTCTCTGTTTTCCCTTTGAAAGTTTTACTGCAGAATTAAAAGTTAGCCAGTGTTGGAGTTGCACCAGGTTTGTGTGTGCTTAGGGGAGCCAGGTTGTGGTGTTGCCTAGCTGTGACTTGCACAAGTTGCATTATTCCACTGCTCAATAGACTGTGCCTCTGAGGCAGGTGGGTTTATAATGGCCTGTTGTTGCCTGGGAGCAGGGGCTGGAGCCTGTCTGCACCAAGCTCTCCAGTAGGTTGATGCATATTTTCTCCTTGTCACAATCACTATTCAGCTGCCCGACGGTGAAGTTGGCATGGCAGAGGGTGATCCTGCCAAGCAGCCACTCTGGGTCATCAAGGATACAGGCAAGGCCTGTCCTCTTTTTGGGTGCGTGGGGCTGAGTGGAGGCTGTCTTGTGCCTTAACAGTATTTGCAAGGGGCTAGGAGTTTAAATGCAGCTTTTGGTGTTTTAGCCAATGCAGCATTGACTTGCTGTGCCATGCTGCAGGAGCTGCTGCTGACAAGTGGCCTCACACGGCATCATTAATATGGGCTTGTTCCTGTGGCTGGGGCTGATAGGAAATTGTCAAACTAATTTAGTAATTGTTGGAACACGCCATGTGCAACGTGAATTCAGCCGTACTTGGCACAGTTCCCAATCTGGGCCTGGAGCAAACGACATAACGAAGCCAGCACACTCAGCTGCAGGCCCCACCATTGCTTGTGAAACAAAGGAGCTCAAGGCTCAATATGGTGATACCATGGAAGCCAGAATGTCACAGCCCGAGTCAGGGGCTGGTACCAGAAGAATCTGATTATTTTATCGTTTAAGGTTTTATGGTTTATGGTCTTGGTGTGCACCAACAGTAGCACATGCGGGTCCAGGGGTGCATGGCAGCTTGTGTAACTCCTCTGCCATGCCCCAGAATAATTTAAAGATGAGGTGTGTAGTGAGTCTGCTGGTTGGGTTATCTGCAGGGAATGAACCTCTGACATCTGGATCTAAACGTGTAAGTATCTGCTACCTGAGCAAAAGGAGGATTATAAACCATTCCATGTAATCTGTCACTAGAGGGAGGTGGAGAGCTGCTATGCCTCAGCCTCCAAGGCAAGAAATGGAGGATTCCCCTTTGGCTGCCTTGAGGTGAACAGGCCAGACATTTGTTTAAAGAAGTGTTTGTTACCTACCTTAGAAATCTCAGGAACAGCACATCTTGTTTTTTGCTGGAGGTCTCAGTGGAGGAGCCAGAGAGCTGGAGGAAGTGCTTTCTCACTCTAGTGGAGAGGAGTTCAGTCTTTAACTAGAGACCTTTTCTTCCAACTCTTTTTGTCAGGAATTTGAGGTTTGAACCAAAGCAAAAATCTCAGTGTTTTGAACAATAGAAATCCCTTCCTTTCCCAATCATACCTTGTCCTCGTTGCCTGTGGGGTCATGAACCTACTAGCTCTCCAGTTGTCCAGAGGGTTTTCCAGGAAAAAAACAGGGTAGACAAGATCTGATTTCTCACAGGGAGAGAGCAAGCAGGATAAGAACTTTCTGAAGAACCCATTCTGGCCTTGCTTGGAGAGGAGGAGGAAAGGGCGTGACCTGATTTGTACTCCTTGGTGGTCATCTTTTAAGGAGCAGTGTTGAGCTCTGGTATGGAGGAAGGGGAAAGAGAGTCCCATACTGTCCTCTTTGACCAGAGAGTTAGTGTCTGTGAGGCAAGATGACTTTGAAATCATACCACATCCTTGCACTGTACCCCACCTGACCTCACCCAGCAGTGGAGAGGAAAAGCCCTGATTTTGAGGCAGTGGCTATAAGCTCTGGAAGAATGAAGCCTCTAGTTTGGTCTGCTTGGTTACTAGCTGCAGCTGCTGTGCAGAGGACTGGCTTTACCATGGTGCTCACAGCACAGGCAGGGGAGGGGCACTGCCATTGTGAGGGGTCCTAAGCTTGTTGTGTTTAGGGCCTGCAGTCCAAATTTATCCTGGCTGTAACCCAATTGGCTTCCATAAGGTGTCTCCTAGGGCCAACTCTGAGCCTGTGGTTTGGTCACTCTGATGTGGGAGGCTGAGGCAGCCATTTGGATGATATCTGATGAAGCTGTTGTTTGGAAGGACTATCCTGTCTGGGGGAAGAAAGAGCAGTGGAGTCTCACTGTGAGCTGCTTTTGTAATGCTACAAGTAAGTGTTGTCCATGAGAAGCTTCCCATCAGCTGTGCATCCTGTCTGCTTTGCATCCAGCTGGCATAGCTCTGCACCCTGGACCTGAGAACACTTGCCAGATATCAAGTTCTGTGGAGATGGGCTTTCACCTAGTTGCTGGCAGATCTTACTTTTAACTGTCTAGCTCTGGCTGAGGACATTGTTTCTTCCTGGTACAGAGGGATTGCAGAGAGAACACATGAATGGGAAAGCCCGTGTGCAGCAGGAAGTGGTCACTTATGGTTAAGCAGGCGCTCAGGACTGAACAAGTGGTCAGTGTGCAGTTCGGGGGTGCTGTGCTGCCAGCACCTCCCTACCCCTGAACCAGGAAAATGCTTCCTCTCCCTCATGGCTAATTTCTGGGCCTTTTGGGATCATTCAAATAATTTGCAAGCACTGGGGTGTTTCCATGAAGTCCTGCTCAGATTCCAGGTTGCCTAGCTCCAGGCTCTGTCTTTATCCTCCTCCCCTTGGAACTGGGATTCTTCCTCGATCCTTACTACATACATAGCTTTGTGCTGAGAGATTGATTCCTCTTCATAGTTTGTGAAATGCTTTGGGATGAAGGTGCAAAGTAAATTAAATTATTAATCAAATCCCACACACAACCCAGGGACCTCACTGCCACAAGAGATGCCTGAGGCTGAGAGACTGGGGGATTTAAAAAAGGAATCACCATTTGTATGGAGAATGGAAACATCTCCAGTTACATCAGTGAAGCTATATTGAGGTGGAGGTAAGGTGGAAAGCCCATATTGGCAGTTTAGGATAAAAATGTTACATGGATTTTGTAATTATCCCAAACCAAGTGTTATAAACTCAGAAAATTCAGAGTCAAGGTTAAACTTCAAAAGCAATCCAAACAAGCTAAGGAAACGCACATTTAGGGTAACTCAGTCAGCCTTACCTCTGCCCTCTAGAGATGCCATCCAGTTACCTGCAATTGATCCCTAGGAGTGTTTGTAATCCCAGATTAGAGTAATTGGATCTTTAAAGACATAGTAGATTATTTTTATGCCTTTTTTCTCTTGGTGGTGCTACAGTGAAGGAGATTTTCTGCCCCAGCCTCTACTGAAGGATATTTTTTCAGTTATGAAAAATAATTACAAGAAATTACTATTAATCCTCAATTATTTCTTCACACATAACCAGTGCTCAGGATTTCAGTGAGTTTTAACTTGGTGGAATAATACAGACTCTTCAAACTTTTCATTAAGACAATTCTGAGAGAGTGGGGTGGAGAAGGGCTGACACCAGGGGATAAATTTCTTTAAAAGACCCATTTTCAAATCAATTTGAGCTAACAAACCAATTGATTCACTTGTAAATTCTCAGAGGATGAATTCTGTACCAAAGTCTAAGTGCTGGAATTTGGGAGGGCATGTGCATTCTTCATGCACAGTGAAGCAGTAGAAGGCTTGGTTCAAGTGTAAAATTCAGCTCAGCCTTAACCATGACATCGTGGCTGGGGCCTCCATGGTAAAATGAGACCGAATACCAACTCCATTGCCTAGGACACATACTAGGAAGAAGCTCCCCCCTAACTGTCCACACAAGGTATCTTTCACCTTCTCTTGCAGTAGCTGGCACTGGCTGCTCTGAGAGACAGGGCTAGAAGGACCCACTGGGCTCAATTCTTCTGTTCATGTCTGCCCTCCAGCTGAAATCCTGTGCCTGGCTTACGCTCCTAAAGCTCTCATCAGCACAGTGATGAAAACAGTGTGAGCTGGAAAAGATTGACTTGGTGATCCTCTCCTGGGGGTATTGCTGTGAGGGCAGGTGATGCAACTGGTGAGCTTGGACATGGGGAGGAGGCTCCAGCCAATCATGTGCTTGGGTTTCCTTGCCAGCGTGGTGAGTGCTCAATGCAGCTCTGCCAGCACAACTGGGAATGTGACACCAGTCTATGCAAGATGTTCCCTGTCGGTCTCATTTCATGGGTCACTCGCTTCATTGTTACTGTGGAAGGGAGGCAGGAGTTTCCTCTAGCTGAGATGGCAGCTAATGAATCTGAGCTGTGCGCTGGGAGAACTGCTGCAGGGTGGCCTCTGGCTCATGCACGGCTGGGGAGGGCTCTTTGGCTCATGCCGGCTGGCATGTGGAGTGACAGTCGTTAAATCGCAGATGTAATTTTTAAACCCATTTACACCAGAGCAGAGTGCCATGGATGCTCTGCTTCTGGGTAACCAGGCTAATTTCCACTGAGCTTAGGTCAGTTAGGGACTGTTTTAAATGGAAATTAGCGCTTCTATGCGGGTTTGTACTGGTTGAAATATAGGTTGGAAATCAATCTTTTAGTTAACCTGGTGTGATTCTGCGTACAAAGGCCCTAGTTCCTGGGAGCTGCTTTATCATCACAAAGGCCTTTTCCATTGGAGCAAATCCAGACAGAAGATTTGGCCTTCAGGAATGTCCTGGAGCAGTGGGGAGGTAGCTCTCTGGCTTCTCATGGTTACTGCCTAGAGGAATGCTGCTTTCCCTGGCCATCCCTTTGTGAACAGTGGGGTGATGTCTCTGGCCAGCCAAGCCCCTGGTCTCCGGTGCCTTTACCTGTGGCTGGGCCAGGACTGGAAACAGCTCTCTGGAAATGTTCTTGCAGATGCTTCTGATGGGCACTACTGCTGTCACAAAGCCTGTCCTGGCTGGTCAGGCCCTGCCATTTGCCCAGCTGGTAAATGTTCTAAACTCAATCTGATCCTGTTTTGCACCACAAAACCAATGATATACCTGAGCTACATTGATATTTCCATCCTCTGGATAGATGACCTAAACTCCCTCATAGATTTCCACCACAACTTCAACAGCCAACGCCCATCCATCACACTCTCTAGAACACTCCCACACCAGCATCAACTTCCTGGACACCTGGAGTAGCTTTAACAGTTGATGCCTCCAAACAGCTATATACAAGAAAACCAGTGATCACCACATCTGCCTCCACAGATCCAGTAACCACCTCATACACACCAAAAAAAATCAGTTATCTATAGCCAGGCACTCAAATATCATAGAATTTTCTCTGAAGAGAAAGTTAGGATACACAAACATACTTAAAACTGCCTTCACTAAACACAGACACACCAGAGAAGTACATCACATCGTGGAATGGGCCACTCAAATACCCTAGGAGAACCTGTTTCAGTACAGGAAAAAAAACCACACACACCCCATGGACTACACACCCCTAGCTGTCTGTCAACCCACACTGGAACCCATATGGGGGATTGTAGCGAGTGCAGGACTAACCCCTGTGGCACCTCCTGCTGGTTTCTCAGGGAATTAGCTCAATTTCCAGCCCAGAGCACCCTCTGCAGGCCAGTGATCTGCCACAGCTTGGCCCCAAGTGTCCCTCCCAGGACCCCAGTGCCCATTTAACTGGGTGCTGTCCCCCTGGCAGTATCCCCACAGTTCCAGGTCTCCCCCTCCCACGAGAACCCCCACCCACTATCCTCACCTCACCTCAGTTTAAGGCCACTGCCAGTCATAGTCTAGCCCCCACGATCTGGGGCAGACTGCAGTATCAGCCTACTCATCACTGGCAAGATTGGGTTTGGACCTGCTGCCTTTGCCTACCCCTGGGCTGCCGTCTGCAACCCCCAGTACCTATTTGCCTTCTGCTAGGCCACAGCCTGGGCCTTTCCAGGCTGGAGCTCCCCAACTCCTCTGCTTTTCCCCAGCCCTGCTTTACTCAGGTACCCTGGCTTTAGCTCCCTGCAGCCAGGCCTATCTCCCTTTACAAACAGAGAGAGGGACTGCTGAGTTCCTGGCTCCCAGCTTCTTTGTACAGGCCAGATAGGGTCTGATTGGGGCGTGGCCCAACTGCAGCTGTTTCCCCGATCAGACCAGGGTTTTCTGTCTCTCAACCCCAGCCCTCTCCAAGGGCTGTCTTTAAACCCCTCAGAGCAGGAGTGGGTGACCGCCCCCTACAGGGATCATCAAACATAATAACCCTTGTATGATGAACACCACATCAGAAAGAAATCTCTTTCTCCAAACCTTTCTTCTGGCTTCAAAAAGCCTCCAACTCAAAGCAGCACTAGACCCTGCCAGAGCAATAGATACAAAATCTGGAGCCATATCTCCTCTGTTATGATAACCAGTACTCCCTACAACACACCTTTCAAGAGTGATAGGTCCTACAGATTCTTTATCACCACACGTGTGCCTCATTCAGTGCATCGCATGTCCCAATAACTAATATGTGTGTGAAACCAGACAATCACAATGCTTTTGAATGAACACACAGTTTTTTTGTCTTATTGTTTATCTGTGTATCTCCTGTGAGTGAACTCTTTTCACAAAGCCATCTCACTCCATAGCTGATCTTTCAGTACTTGTCCTCAAAGGAAACCTGCACAACACTTTCAAAAAAATGTGCCTGGGAACTTAAATTCATAACTCTGCTAGATACCAAAAACCATGGACATAACAGGAACACTGGTTTTATGGCTCATTACAGTTTGTAGCACCTCACATTACCTGCTATCCTTAATTGCCCTCTTGAAACCCTTCTGTGTAACAAGCTAGATTCCAATTGCCCACTTCTTTTTAAGAGACTTCCTCCCATATACATTACCCCTTCTGCTTAATCCCAACTTGTATTTAGCTCAGACACTGCTTCCTTCTCCAGATCTGAGGAGGAGCTCTGTGTAGCTCAAAAGCTTGCACCTTCCACCAAAAGAAGTTGGTCCAATAAAAGATATTACCTCACCTACCTTGTCTCTCTGCTGTTTTACTAGCAGTTGTGTGAGTTAGCCCATCACAGTGGGGAAGGGACTGATTGGCTGGTTTAAACTAGTGTCTCCAGTGCCTTTTCATGCTGGGCCAGGGATTTAAAGGGCTCTCTGGCAAAATTCTTGCAGATGTGTAGAAAGCCAGTGCTCTGCAAAGATCAGCTTGGGTAATGTGCTCCCTACAGTTAATAGGGCCAGGCAGCTGCATGCAGACTTGTGCAGTGTTTCAAGACCTGGGCTGGCTGAGTGAGGTCTGGATCTGAAGACGCTGTACAGACCCCTGCTACTTCCACAGGTGGAAAAAGGCACTTCTGGTAGAGCTCGCATCTACCATCCCAGCAGCAGTTGGAGCTCCAGGAGCATCCTCACCTTATGAACCTCTTGGCTAGGTGCTGGGTCAGGTCCGTCACTAGTAAGGCAGGAGCTCTTCCCCATGTAAGCGCAGGATTCTTCCGCTGTCTCCTTGGCATCACTTCAGACTAGTCGAGTCACAGCCCAGCTCTGTGCCTGGTTGGGCTGATGGGGAGGAAACAAAGGCCTTGTCTGCACTTCAGAGTTTTGGCTCACTCAAAAAGGTATTTTTGGGCATAACTCCCATGGAAATGAAAGGGAGTTAGACTCCTAAATACCTTTATGGATTTGGGCGTTGCTGCTCTACCTGTGCCAGCAAAGGGGCAACCCCTCCTCACTAGTGTAGCTGCAGTTATACTAGTACAGGGGTCTCAAACACAAATGACCACGAGGGCCACATGAGGACTAGTACGTTGGCCAGAGGGCCGCATCACTGACACCTCCCCCGGCTGCCCTCGGCCCCGCCCCCACTCCACCCCTTCCATGAGGCCCCACCTCTTCCCTGCTCCCATTCCAACCCCTTCCTCGAAATCCCTGTCCCAACTCCGCCCCCTCCCTGCCTCCAGGGGGTGCAGGAGGGATGTGGGGTGTGGCAGGGGGTCGGGGTGCAGGAGGGGTGCAGCAGGGGGCTCAGGGCAGGGAGTTGGAGTGTGGAGTGGAGGAGGGGATCGGGATGTGGCAAGGGGCTCAAGGCAGTGGGTTGAGGTGCAAGAGGGGTGCAGCAGGGGGCTCAGGGCAATGGGTTGGGGTGCAGGATGCGGCATGGGGTTCAGGTCAGGGTGCAGGATACTGCATGGGGTCAGGTGCGGCAGGGGGCTCAGGGCAGTGGGTTGGGGTGCAAGAGGGGTGCGGGGTGCGGCAGGGGGCTCAAGGCAGGGTGCAGGGTACGGCAGGGGGTCGGGTGCGGCAGAGGGCTCAGGGCAGTGGGTTGGGGTGCAAGTGGGGTGTGGCAGGGGCTCAAGGTACAGCAGAGGCTCAGGGCAGTGGGTTGGGGTGCAAGAGGGGCACGGGCTGCGGCAGAGGGCTCAGGGCAGTGGGTTGGGGTGCAGGAGGGGTGTGGCAGGGGCTCAAGGTACAGCAGAGGCTCGGCAGTGGGTTGGGGTGCAAGAGGGGCACGGGCTGCGGCAGGGGGCTCAGGGCAGGGTGCAGGGTATGGTAGGGGCTCAGGTGTGGCAGGGGGCTCGGCAGGGTGCAGGGTACGGCAGGGGGTCGGGTGTGGCAGGGGGCTCAGGGCAAGGTGCAGGGTACGGCAGGGGGTCGGGTGTGGCAGGGGGCTCAGGGCAGGGTGCAGGGTACGGCAGGGGGTCGGGTGCGGCAGAGGGCTCAGGGCAGTGGGTTGGGGTGCAGGAAGGGTGTGGCAGGGGCTCAGGGTATGGCAGAGGCTCAGGGCAGGGTGTTCAACTGCACGAAGGGTTTGGGGGGTGGGCTCTGGCCCAGCGCGCACCGGGGGCAGGGCAGGCTCCCTGCCTGTTTGCCCTGCCCCCGCGCCGCTCCTTGAAGCGGCTGGAACGTGGGCGGGGAGAGGCGCCGGGAAGTGTGTTGCTGTTACTTCAGGCACCGCCCCCAGTGTCTCCCATTGGCTGGGAACGGGGAACCGCGGCCAATGGGAGCTGCTGGGGGGGGGGCCTGAAGCAACATCAAAACACACCCTGCACCTCTCTTCCCCCACGTTCTTTCCCCTTCCCGGAGCAACGCGGGGGCGGGTCGAGCAGGCAGGCAAGGAGGGTCCTTTGTTATTGGAGGGTCCTTTGTGGTCACTGGGCTGCATGTGCTGGCTTGTGTTTGCGAGTGGTCACTGAAGCACCCTTTCAAACTGATCTAAGGAACGCCATGGACTCTGCAAACGCACAAAGCAAACTGCAGGAAGTAGGTCCTTTGTGAGGCCTTGAAATGTGACTCTCCTGTGTGTACGGAGGCCCTTGGTGGGTAGCGGATGTGCTGACTGGCTGCGCATGGTTAACGCCCAGCGTGGGAAGCCCAGTCTGGAGTTCACAGGCCTCCAGAGCACAAGCGGAGCTCTGCCCAGTGGCTTGTGTTGTGGTACTTTGGACCAATAATCACAGGTCACTGAACCATTCTGAGAGGCATGGGGGTGGCAGAGCTGAGGATTGAGCCACTTGTCCAATGTGTGGCCATTGTTGGAAGTACCAATTTGAATGTGGAAGTAGGAGCCAACTCTGAGTGCTCACATCCATAGCATGCCCAGATGTGTGCAGAACTGCAATAACGATGGCAAGGCCAGAGCGTTGCCCTTGAAGGAGTTGCACATTCTTGCATGGCCCTGCAGGGTTTCTGTCTGGGGATGATTTGATGATCAGAGAGCATCTGCTTTGGGCCTTCAGTGTTGGGACTCAGGCTGCCACGAAGACACACGTGTTCTGCTCAGCTGCAGACTTCCCAGCATGTGGCTCTTGCAGAGCATCTGAGGAGTGGTGCTGTGCGGAAGCGCTATATGATGCTGCTTGCATGAAAGGAGCCATGAGGAAGTGCATGATGTTGTTGAAAATCTCTTTCCGTTAAGGCAGATATTGGGGGAGATGGCTGAAAAAGCAGCAAAGGTGCCTTTAGGAAGGAGCCAATATCTTCCACATAGCTAGAGAAATGGGCCCAGCATTTCTATACCCACCATTGGCTCAGCCTCCTGACCTGTTGGCTGAGAGACTGACCCAGTCCAGGTGGCCAGGGATGATGGTGCTGATCTTGGCCAGGCCCTGATGTGGTGTCCCATCCGCTCCCACACATACTGAGAGGGGGCTGGCATGTCCCATTATGGGAACAGCACCTGAGGTGTTGCCTGCAGGCCCCCTGGGTAGGGAGATCCCTGCAGTTGGGGAGGTCAGACTGTGGTAGCATGTGGCATATTCTGAGGCCCAGAGCCATGGGATGCATTTTGAAAGGACTAGCCATTGCCTTGCTGCTGTAGGATGCTGGAGTTCTGCTTTCCATCTGGTAATTGCGCTCAGCTGCTCCTTAGCAAGGATGCGAAGGGAGATTTGGCTTCTTGAGAGGGCTGTTGGCTTTGTAGCTACTCCAGTAAATCATTCCAGTCGATCCCTGACTCAGGCATCTTGGAAGATCTAAAAAGTTCTCAGGAAGGTGGGGCATGGGCAGATTTTAGTACTTGACAGCTGGGGTCAGAGTCGACTTCTTAAGAGCTGCTGTCTCTCTTGGTGAAGAAAGCTCCCCTTGGTCATTAATGTGAGGCTGCAGTGCCCAGGTTTCCTGTGGAGGCCAAGTTGCAGTAAGATTTTTCCTGAAGCCAGTGTGGGTAGGAACGGGGTAGCGCCCGTGTTTCGTACATTATATTTAACCAAGACACAAGTGAGTATTAGTTGATTGGTCACATTCTGGTTCATCTTCATGCATATCATAAATCTCCTGCATAGGTCAGCACGGTAGCCATGGAACAGCGCTGCACACAGCTGGGTGGAGGTCCAGGACTAGAACAGCAGGGTGCGCAGCAGTGATTGCAGGGATGCCAAAACAAGCAGCATGCTCTGGCCCACGCCTGAATATCCCTGGAAATACAGAGAATCCATCTGTCCAAGTCTTTCAGGAATGTTAGGAATTGTTCCTCTTTCTGACAACATTTCACTCCCTACTTGTGTGTAAATACAAATTAGAAATCGGAATTCACAGAGCAACCTGCACTTGGACCAGAGCAAATAGGAATTCAGCCCTTCAGTGCACAGGAGTATAAATGGTTACATGCTTGTCCCATGGCTATAGAATTTCCGAAGAATTCTACCTGCTTGATGATTCCTAAAACCAAAGCTTTGTTTGCAGGCAGGTCAGGTTTCCTTCAGGGCTTGCCCCAGTCCCTGCAAATCAAAGAAGTGCCAAGTGAAGGGAAAAGCCTCCAGTGTCCCCTGGCACATGGACATCCCGTTGCACAGTGTCAGGGATGCGCTGCACTCCTAGGGAGAGCACTTCTACTCACCCATTGTGCATCTGCAAGGCAAACTTTGAACTCCAGCCTCTGCAGCAGGCATTACAGAGATGCTGGGTGTGGCTCTAGAGTTGAGTTTTCCCCCTAAAGCAAGGATTCAGCTTTGCCAGCTTTTCAGGGGAAATTAGTGGCACTTAATCACTATTGTATCATTAATACCAAGTATTCATTTAGCTATTTTGCGTATTGCAGATAATTTACATATATATTCCAATGATCAAAAAATGGAATGTGACTTTAGTGCTGGTGAAGGCATTGGCCTGAGAACCCAAGTGAAGGGAGATCCCTTATTTATCTACAGGGCACTTCTCCAACACACCACTCTGCCTGCCTTAACCCTGGGTCATCAGAGGGCCGCCAGTTAATGCCAAGCATGGAGAGGAGTGTGTAAGGTGGGACCTGGAACTGAGACCTACCAAACTCTTCAGTCCCAACTGAGCGGGGCTAGATTCAATCTGGTGCCATATGGGGAAAGGCTGTGTAACCCATCAGCTATGTCCTGAGGCACTGGATCCTGCAGCAAGTGCTGACATCAGAGGGGTCTCAGAGAGAGATTATGGAGGGGCTGGTCCCTGCTCCAGAGCTATGTCTTGAGATGGGATTTGTACTACAAAGAGGGGATTCAGCTGCTTTGGTACATATGAAAAAGACACTGTTTGCTCCCCAAACTACGGCCCTGTGGTTTGGGAACAGAAGGAAGCTTCTGAGAATTTCCAGTTCATTAAGAGATTTGAATTCCGGTTTTGTTATTAAGAATTATCTTAATAATAGAATAGTGCAGGCTCTTCAGCCCTCCGCAGAGTTGTCACTCATTGAAAACTTGTGCACAGACCTTTTTGGATTATTGATCACTTTTATTCCCCTTCCAAAAGCTTGGGCACTTGGAAAGTCCTATATGCCTGTGGGTGTTCAGCAACCACGATATCCAGGTGTTGCAGGCCGTTCTGGGTGCTACAGAGCAGTGGTCTGAGCCTCCAGATCCACCACTGAGCCCTGCTCTCAGCCAGGCCAGTCACTGGGCCAGCATTTCACGCTACAGCTGGGGCCAACACATCCCTTCTGAGATCCAGAAGCAATGAGCCCAGGGTCCCTGGATTCTGAGGGGTGGGAGTCTCCTGTGGCCTCTATCCCCCAGTTGCTCACCATTCATTCCTGTGGCCTCCCAAGTCTCTGATCCTGGGAAGCTGTAGTTGCCCATGGCACTTGCTCTGCCTGTCTCGACATGTGCCAGTGAGAGGGGCTGCAGGAGGCAGCCTGTACGCAGGTGTGGCAGGGTCAGGCAGGAGATCTGTCTAGGAGAGGAAGCATGTTCCTCATTACTTCTTGCACCACCCTCCGTCTTTTGATCTCTCTCCTGATGAGTGTCAGCAGGCAGTGGGGGCTGTCCAGTCCCTAGCAGTGCAGGGACAGCCAGTGATCCGTATGTGCTGTGCTAGCCCTGAGATTTTTGGTCTCTTCCTTCCCTTTCACACTGGGATGGCCAGGCTGAAAGCATCCAGATCGAAAGGCAACACTGCTCCTACTTTCTCACAGGCTTGCTAGACTGGGAAGCTGAAAAGGAGCCTGCCCCGCCCCTTTCCCCATGCTCATTATAATTTCATCCTGTTTATTATTTGCAAAGAAAGAGTCGTGTTTCTGGCTGACTTGTGAGTATCCCTCGGTCACTGTCTATCTCTGGTAGCTTTTCTGAGAAACATTTCCTATGATACATCCTGTCCTGGGTTGAAACACCACATGGAGCTCAGGGTCTCCCATGAGTGCTTGGCACAGCCCAAATCCCAGCGAGAGTCCTACAAAACAGTCCTCTCTTCAGGGGAAAGTAAACTCCATTACACCAGTCTAGCCCTGGAGCTCTCTGGTCACTTTATTGCTCCCCTTATGGCCTGTTTTGCGAGCTTTGGAGGTTGCTGTGCTGGTTTTACCCTGTCTGCCTGAGGCTGCGAGCAGTAGGAGGAGGGGATTGAATTCTTTCAGGGGTTAGTGTTGAAGAAATTGCAAAAATAAACACCAGAAGCAGGGTGAAGCAGAGAGTACGCCAAACTGCTTCGGGTTTGCACAGCCCGTGGTGTCAGGAGTGGCCTGGGTGTGTCAGATCCTTTAGAAGGAAGACCAGTGACCCTGTGATCACACTGCCCAGCACTGTTTCTGGCTGGGCGGCTGCCTCCTGTCTGCATGCTGAGTGAAACACACAGCACACTCCCCAGGGTTAACCAGCACCCCATTGGGGGTTTCCCTGTGCCCCCTCTAGGGCAGTGAGGCAGCTGTAAAGAGGTTGCAGGGCAGGCATAATTCCAGGGAATACCCCTGGCTTGGGAACGCCCGCCTGGCCATGGAGCCAGCTCTGCGTCACCTCCACAGCAGGTCTGAGAGCACTGGATGTGTAGAGGTCAGGCGGAGGTGGCAACTCCAAAACTCTGCAAAGCCCTAGGAGGCTGTCACGGAGTGTGGGGGAGTCCGGCCCTGCACCCCTCTTCCTGGGACCCACAGTGACTCTCAGCCAGCCAGTAAAACAGAAGGTTTATTGGACAACAGGAACACAGGTTACAGCAGAGCTTGCAGGCACAGTCAGGACCCCTCCACCGAGTCCTTCTGGGCTTTCAGGGTGCTTGGATCCTAGCTAGGATACCCTGAATTCCGCCCACACAGCCCCAAGCCCAAACTCAAACTGCTTCCCTCCTGCCACTCCCTTCCTTTGTCCCCCTCCTGGGGCAAGGTGTTGACCTTTCCCCTCCCTTACCTAGCTCAGGTTACAGGCTCTGGCATCGTCCATCTCCTAAAGTCCTCCCCTGCTCTCCCACTCCCCACACAGACAGTCCCTACTGCATCACATCTCTCCCCCCTTCGAGACTGAACTGAGCGGGGTCACTCTGCCCAGTGACCTGGGGAAGTTCAGGGTCCCCTCTCCGGGACAACGCATCCGCTGTCAGGTTGGCACTTCCCTTCACATGGACCACGTCCATGTCATAGTCCTGCAGGAGCAGGCTCCACCTCAGGAGCTTGGCGTTGGCTCCTTTCATCTGGTGCAGCCAGGTCAGGGGAGAGTGGTCGGTGTACACGGTGAAGTGTCGCCCAAAGAGATATGGCTCTAGCTTCTTAAGGGCCCACACCATGGCCAGGCATTCCTTCTCGATGGCCGCGTAGCTTTGTTCCCGGGGTAGCAGCTTCTTACTCAGGTACACGATGGGGTGTCTCTCCCCCTTTTCATCCTCCTGCATTAACACCGCCCCTAGTCCCGTGTCTGAGGCATCGGTGAACACCATAAAGGGTTTGTCAAAATCTGGGTTTGCCAGAACTGGGTCGCTAACCAGAGCCTCCTTCAGCGCCCGGAAAGCCTCCTGGCACTGCTCAGTCCAGATCACCTTGTCTGGCTTCCCCTTTTTGCACAGTTCAGTGATGGGGCCGGCTATGGCACTGAAGTGGGGCACGAACCTTCGATAGTAC
This sequence comes from Gopherus flavomarginatus, assembly GCF_025201925.1. Lineage (NCBI taxonomy): Eukaryota > Metazoa > Chordata > Testudines > Testudinidae > Gopherus > Gopherus flavomarginatus. The sequence continues at coordinate 22,335,380 of NC_066627.1, forward strand.
CCCGCCATCCCAATAAAGGCCTGGACCTGCTTTTTGGTTTGGGGAGCAGGCCAGTCTCTGATCACCTCCACCTTGGCTGGTTCCGGCTTCAGGCAGCCGCTCCCCACCCGATGGCCCAGGTAAGATACTTCAGCCATCCCCACCTTGCACTTCTCAGCCTTTACTGTTAACCCAGCCTTTCGGAGTCGGTCCAGGACTTGTTTAACCTGGGACACGTGGTCCTCCCAGGTCTGGCTGAAGACGCAGATGTCGTCAATATACGCCACGGCAAAACTCTCCATCCCCCTCAGTAGCTGATCCACAAGGCGCTGGAAGGTGGCCGGCGCTCCCTTGAGGCCGAAGGGCAGGGTCAAAAACTCATAGAGCCCCAGAGGGGTGATAAAGGCCGATTTCAGCCTGGCATCTGCGTCCAGCGGCACTTGCCAGTAGCCTTTGGTAAGATCCATAGTGGTGAGGTACCGTGCACCTCCCAGCTTGTCTAGGAGCTCGTCAGGCCTTGGCATAGGGTAGGCATCAGATACGGTGATGGCATTGAGCTTTCGATAGTCCACACAGAACCGGATTGACCCATCCTTCTTGGGAACCAGCACTACTGGCGAGGCCCAAGGGCTGGAAGACGGCTGGATCACCCCCAAAGCCAGCATGTCCCTGACCTCTCTTTCAAGATCCTGGGCAGTTTTACCAGTGACCCGAAAAGGGGAGCATCTTATAGGGGGGTGTGACCCCGTCTCCACCCGGTGGACAGTCAAATTAGTGCGTCCAGGCTGGTTGGAAAACAGCTGTCGGTACAGATGCAGCACCCCTCTGATCTCAGCGTGCTGGCCCGGGGTCAGTTGCTCAGAGAGGGGAATCGCCTCCAGGGGGGAACCAGCTTTTGTCCCAGGGAATAGATCCACTAAGGGGTCATCTCCCTGCCCCTCCCAATGTCCACACACGGCCAACACCACATTCCCCCTGTCATAGTATGGTTTCATCATGTTCACATGGTACACCCGACGGTGATGTGCCCGGTTTGACAGCTCCACCACATAGTTTACCTCATTCAGTTGCTTGATAACCTTGAAGGGCCCTTCCCAGGCGGCCTGGAGTTTGTTTCTCCTCACGGGGATAAGAACCATCACCTGATCCCCGGTGGCGAAGGCACGGGCCCGTGCCGTGCGGTCATACCAGACCTTCTGCCTCCTCTGGGCTCGGGCCAGATTCTCCCTGGCCAGGCCCATGAGCTCGGCCAGTCTTTCCCGGAAGGTCAGGACATACTCCACCACTGACTCTCCCTCGGGAGAGGCCTTCCCCTCCCATTCGTCCCTCATCAGGTCTAGGGGCCCCCTCACCCACCTTCCATACAACAGTTCGAAAGGTGAAAACCCGGTAGATTCCTGGGGTACCTCCCTGTACGCAAACAGCAGGTGAGGTAAGTACTTGTCCCAATCTTGCGGATGCTGGTTCATAAATGTTTTTAGCATCCTCTTCAGCGTCCCGTTGAACCTTTCTACCAGCCCGTTGGACTGGGGGTGATACGCTGAGGCCCAGTTGTGCTGGACCCCACATTTCTGCCATAAGGACCGGAGCAGGGCCGACATGAAGTTGGACCCCTGGTCCGTTAAGACCTCCTTGGGGAACCCCACCCGGCTGAAAATTGTCAGCAGCGCATCTGCCACTGTGTCTGCTTCGATAGAGGACAAGGCCACCGCCTCGGGGTAGCGAGTGGCAAAATCCACCACCACCAGGATGTATTTCTTCCCTGACCGGGTCATCTTGCTGAGAGGTCCCACTATGTCCATGGCCACCTTCTGGAAAGGTTCTTCTATGATGGGTAAAGGCCTCAAAGCCGCTTTCCCCTTGTCCCGGGCCTTCCCCACCCTCTGGCAGGGGTCACAGGATTGGCAGTACTGTCGGACATGGGTAAAGACCCCAGGCCAGTAAAAGTTCTGTAGCAGCCTCTGCCTGGTGCGTCGGATTCCCTGGTGCCCTGCGAGAGGGATGTCATGGGCCAGGTACAACAGCTTGTGACGGAACTTCTGGGGAACCACCAGCTGCCTCCTGATCCCCCATGACTCTACTTCCCCTGGGGGAGCCCATTCTCGGTACAGGAACCCCTTCTCCCACAGGAACCTCTCCTTGCAACCTCTCCTCATGGTCTGTACCGCACTAAGGTCAGCCCGGTCCCTGTGCTTCCGCAAGGAGGGATCTTTCTGCAACTCGGCCTGGAACTCAGCAGCTGGGACAGGAATGGGGACCGGCTCTCTCTTGCTGGCTGGGTCTGAGGCCGCAGCCTCTCTGCACCGTGCCCCTGGGCGTTCCCCGCTCCCTGAGTTAGGGTCCTGCACCTCAGGTCGAGTACCTTCCCCGTTTTCGGGGTGCAGTGCCATTTGCCGACTCTGACTACGAGTCACGACCAGGGCACTCTGGGTGTTACTAGGCCAGTCCTCAAGGTCCCCTCCCATTAACACGTCAGTGGGCAAATATTGGTGTACCCCCACATCTTTGGGGCCCTCCTTGGCCCCCCATTTCAGGTGTACCCTTGCCACGGGTACCTTGAATGGGGTCCCGCCCACGCCCATCAGGGTCAGGTAGGTGTCGGGCACCATCCGATCTGAGGCCACCACCTCGGGCCGGGCCAGCGTCACCTCTGCGCCCGTGTCCCAGTACCCAGTGACCTTCCTCCCATCCACTTCCAGGGAAACAATGCACTCTTTCCGGAGGGGCAGCCCCGCGCCCACCCGGTAAACCAAAAACCCGGAACCGGGAGCATCCATAGGTGGTATGTTGCCAACCCCCCTTTCCTGGGAATGTAGCCCCTCCTCCGATTGGGTTTTTACCCAGTCCACCCTCTGCGGGTTGGGTCTGCTTGGTCTGTCCCTGAGCTTGGGGCACTGGGCCCGTATGTGACCTCGTTGGCCACAGCGATAGCAGCCCATATCTCGTGGGTCCCCTTGAGTGGGTCGGAGGGACCTGCCGCTGGATGTTCCCCTTTTGGGGGGGTTCTCCATAGGCCCCCTTTGGGAGGTCCCATGTTGACTCTCTCTCTGCGTTGAGGCAGGCCTGCTCCTTCGAGACTCCTCCCTGCCATCCCCTGCCCGACTGTCCACAAATTGGTCGGCCAGCTGGCCTGCGTGCTGCGGGTTCTCCGGCTTCTGGTCCATCAACCACAGCCTCAGGTCGGACGGGCACTGCTCGTACAGGTGCTCCAGTATGAATAGGTCAAGCAGGTCCTCTTTAGTTTGGGCCCCAGCTGTCCACTTGCGGGCATACCCCTGCGCCCGGTTGACCAGTTGTAGGTATGTGACCTCACGGGTTTTACGCTGGCTCCGGAACTTTTTCCGGTACATCTCAGAAGTCAGCCCAAACTCGCGGAGCAGGGCCTGTTTGAACAGTTCGTAGTCCCCTGCCTCCGCCCCTTTCAGTCGGCTGTACACCTCCACGGCTGTGGAGTCCAGTAAGGGGGTGAGAACTGCGATCCTGTCTGCAGGGTCAACCCTGTGCAGCTCGCAGGCATTCTCAAAGGCCGTCAGGAAGGTATCTATGTCTTCCCCCTCCTTACGCCGGGGCAGCAAGTGCTTATCAAAGCTCTTTGTAGGCTTGGGTCCCCCCTCACTCACCGCAGCCGGAGCCTCACTGCTCCTCAGCCGGGCCAGGTCCAGCTCATGTTTACGCTGTTTCTCCTTCTCCTCCCACTCACGCTGGCGCTGGTTCTCCTCATGTTTACGCTGGTTCTCCTCATGTTCACGCTGTTTCGCCTTCTCCTCCAGCTCTCGCCTCTTTAACTCGAGCTCCTCCCGTCTCAGCTCCCTTTCATATTCCAGCCGCATCCGCTCCACGGATGCCGAGCGTTGCCGGGAGGATCCCCTGCTGGGGGGTGAGCTTAGCCGGGGTGATCCCCTGTTGGCCGGGGGTGTCACGGTGCCCTCGGTATACACTGGGCTCCTCCCCGCCCTTCCTCTACGCCTAGGAAGGGGGGGTCTCGGGAAGCCCTCGTCCGCTGGCTGACCACTCCCAGCGGGGACAGACACTGGTGCCTGCGCTGCATCTGCTCGGCTGCTTCCCTCAGAGACAGAGCTCCGTTCATTCATGCGGTCTCCCTGCTCCAGCTGGGCAATCAGCTGGTCCTTGGTGCGTCTCCCTGGGTGCAGCCCCCTCTGCTTGCACAGCTCCAGCAGGTCGCACTTGCGCCGCTTGGCATACATCTTCCTGCTGACCACTCACAGGCCGGGGTGCTCGCCGCTCCCCACGGTTTCCAGGGGGACCCCTAGTGCACCAGCCCTTCTTGAGGTCACCACCTCTCTGCCAGGGTCGAGCTGCAGACTCCTCCGCCCCTGGGACCACTCGCTGCAATCCCCCAGGGGACCCTGTTACTGCAAAGTCCTTCTCACTGGGCACACACTCCCAGGGGTTAACCACCCCTTCGTTTTACTGCTCCCCAGTCACTTACTGCAGGAAGCGCCGTCCACGGGGTGCAGTATCTCCCGCCGCTGCCACCAGTTGTCACGGAGTGTGGGGGAGTCCGGCCCTGCACCCCTCTTCCTGGGACCCACAGTGACTCTCAGCCAGCCAGTAAGACAGAAGGTTTATTGGACAACAGGAACACAGGTTACAGCAGAGCTTGCAGGCACAGTTAGGACCCCTCCACCGAGTCCTTCTGGGCTTTCAGGGTGCTTGGATCCTAGCTAGGATACCCTGAATTCCGCCCACACAGCCCCAAGCCCAAACTCAAACTGCTTCCCTCCTGCCACTCCCTTCCTTTGTCCCCTTCCTGGGGCAAGGTGTTGACCTTTCCCCTCCCTTACCTAGCTCAGGTTACAGGCTCTGGCATCGTCCATCTCCTAAAGTCCTCCCCTGCTCTCCCACTCCCCACACAGACAGTCCCTACTGCATCACAGAGGCCATTGAGGCAGGGGTGCTAGGCCCCCATAGTCCTTGAATAGGGGGAGGTGCAAACTTCCCCCTCTCTGCCCAGGCACCAGCAGGAAGTGGGTTCTGCTCCTCGGGGGCACTGAGTTGGGACCCAGAAGGCCTGCATTCAGCTCCCAGCTCTGCTGCTGCCCTTGCTGGGCTCAGTTTCTCCTCTGTCAAAGGGAGGAGTGAGACTTACACCTTTGTACAGTGCTCTCCGACAGATGGTTGCAAAACTACAGAAGTGGTGATTATTATTGTTTATTGATAGTTTTATGCCAAACATCCGTCTGCTTAGCAGCGTGCAGCGACACCGCGCTGAACGCTGTCTTGCTGGAACAGTCTGGTACCCAGTGCAGTCCTGTGCATGACACTGCACCGGGCAACCTCGGCAGAAGTCAGGCTGTGTTGTAAGCATCATGGCCTATGTATAACACCACCCCTGGGCATGTAAAGATCCATAGGGTCTGGAGACTGACAGGGCCCTGGCAGCCCCCATCTGTCATGTCTGTAGGGGCTGTTTGCTAATGCTCCTCCTTTCTGCTCTCTTTGCAGCTGTCTCATTCCCTGATGTCTGGCGCCTCACTCCCTTGCGAGTACAAGCCCCAGCCCCCCTTTGCCAGCAGCGCCGATCGGGAGGACCTGTGTCCGCACGTGAACATTGCAGACTTGGCCAGTCACTACCAGCGCCCGGAGGAGGAGCCTGGCGAGGCTGTACAGAAGAGGATGCCATCCCAGAATGGCATGCAGGACAGTGGGGGTGGGGGCACTGGGGTGAAGAAGAAACGGAAGAAAAAGGCCCCGGGGGAGTTGGAAGTGGGGGAGAAAGGAGCCTTGGAGAGAGAGATGAAACCAAAGAGGAAGAGAGAGCCAAAGGAGCCCAAGAAACCCAGGGAGCCCAAGAAACCCAGGGAGCCCAAGCAGAAGGAGGCAGCCAAGAAACCCAGGAAACCCCGGGAGGCCAAACCCCCCAAGGAGCCTAAAGAAAAGAAGAGCAGCACTGAGTCGGCCCCCAAGGCAAAGCCCAGGAAGGCCAGGTGGGTCTTGTTGTGTGTTCAGTGCTGTGGGGTCCTGCCCCTACCACACTGTAACCAGGCCAGGGCAGGGTGGTAGCTTCTAGGAGCAGACCAGGGCCACCTTTCCCTTTAGCCCAGAAGGACATTGTGTGGTGGGACTAGGGGGCTCCCTGTATTGGAGCAGGATGGCGGCTGGCCTACTGGAGTGAGCTGTATGGGCAGCACCCTTTGGGCACTTTTGTCTGCAGGGCTGTCACTGAGATTGATGTACAAAGTGTGTGTACACCACTGCGATATCTAGTGGTTGGGCAACACGACACGCCAGCTCTGTTAGCACTAGGCTGTGCCGAATCCTGTGTCCTCCCCTCTCTGGCCCCTGCGCTGGGTGTATTGTCACTGCATAGGGGCATCAGGTGGGAGTCATTCCGGAATGGGGCAGGTTTGTAATGAGGCATTTACTGAAATGGTAGTGACACAAGATGGGCCTTGCAGTCTGCTCGAAAGGCCTCTGCTGTTCCCATTCCAAGGCAGTTATTGTAGTAGTCGGGGGTATAGGAGAGTAAATCTGTCCAGAGCAACAAATGGGGGAAGCGGGCCACATGCACTCCAGCCAGACTCTGGAGTTCGAGTAGTGCCTGGAACCCTTTGCATGAGTGTGGGGATAGTGAGGATGTTAATAACTCACAGGAGAGAGCCTCTTCCTCTGGCCGGCCTGTCACACAAGGATCTCAAAGCTCTTTGTAAACCCTCCCAGCCCGAATGAGGAAGGTAAGCAGACGAAAACACTGACTGAGAAAGGAGTGAGTGTTAGACGCAGAATCCACGAGTCCCGCCTGTGACTTCGCTGCTCTAACCACAAGATACCACTATCTCCCTAGAACTGAATTTTAGGTTGCCCTAAGCTCCCAGTGGAAAGCGTGATCTCCTCTCCCCCTTTTGCAGTGTAAGAGTCAGCTAAAGGCGGTGTAGCTCTAAGAGGGCCTGAGAGTTCTTTTGTGTTGCATAATGTAGCACTGCTGCCTTTGCTTGTCTCTTCTCCCTTTAATTAACAAGGTGATGGGCCAGTAGAGGAGCTCCCATTCCTGGGGAAAGCTGGTTAATTGGTAATATGCACAGATAAAGGATTGGGTCTCTGCAGCTCCAGCTGCATTTGATTTACTATCTGTCCGGCTGGCTAAAATAAATGTTTTTTGAGGGTTCTGTAACAACCACACTTATTGATTGGCGTCTGGGTGCTGTGGCATGCTATGCATAATCCATGCACTGAGCATTTCCATGACGTAAGGTTCGTACCTGTGGGAGTGCTGTGCTGGTAAGAGACAAACATCCCCGGGCACTCCCAAACTTTGCCTATGCGAGGGCTGCGTTTGCAACTCAACAGGAACTGGAACCACCAACTTTGCGTGAAACGGGGCAGCCAGCAGCTGCCCTGTACTGTATAGTGGAACCCCCTGCAGGCAGGGCTGCACCCTGCCCTCAATGTGTGATGTTCCTCAAGCTCAGGGCATCACAAGCACCTAGGAAAAGCTGCTCTGGCTGCATGGGTCTTCAAGCCAGGGCAGCTCTGGACAAACGAAGAGGCACAAGCAGTGCCTCTGAGCGCCAGGGGCAGGGCCAAGCAAGGCTTGAGGAGGAGTTGAGTGGACAATGTGGAGGAGAGCAGGAGGAGGAAGGGCCAGTGAAGGCATGGGGAGGGCAGACAGAGATGGCATTGTGATGTAGGCAAGGGGGCTGGGCAGAGGCCAGTGCTGGCTAGGGAAGTGGGGAGTGGCTTAAAGATGGGAAGTGACCTGGGCGGAACAGCCAGGAAGGAAGGGAAGTTTAGCACCAGTGTTTTTGCTGGGCCAGGGACCATGGGTGAGGGGTGGGGGCTGCAGACAAGGAAGGGGTGGGACAAAGGGGCAACAGAGAGGTGGGCTGGATAGAGGTGAAGAGGGAAGTTTTTCCCTCCTGTGTCAGAGTGAACCAGCAGCCCTCTTCTCCCAGTGCTGGGCAGGGTGGGAAGCTGGCTTGCCAGGCCCAGGCCAAGGGGAGGCAGACCCCTGCCCTCAGCACCTGCCTGGCCCTTCCCACTCTCAGTGTGCTGGTTCCCTCCCCTCATCTGCCCCACCCTGCAGGCAGGCGAGAGCCTCGCTACACTGCCTGAGGCCCCAGGCGTAGCACCACGCGCGCTCCACTAGGCCATGATTCTTTTCGTGAATAGCTCCTGCGTTCCATTTGCTGCTGGCGCTTGTCCTGGCCCCCTTCCCTGCAGAGTGAGCATCTGAGTTTGGGGCTCATGCTCTCCAGGCTGGCAGCACTGCAGAGGCAGCTTCTACCAGCCCTGCCGGGGAGGCTGAAGTGCAAGTTGTGGTCATTTCTGGTGGCCCCTCCATCATGCGCACAGCTCTGGCTAATGTGGGAATGATATGGATAATCTGCTTGGGGAAGGCAGGGTCAGCTTGGGCCTGGGGTGGAATAGGTGGTTCCTTACTAGGAGAAGGAGGGCCTGGTCAGGCCAGGCAGCACTTGATGCAGATGGTAAGATTGCCACACTCTTTCTGAAGACCTGAGCATAGTGGCACAGTCTTCTGTAAATGATTTCTAACACCTGGGTTCACGAATGGAAGGTTGTTAATTGTGACACCCCAGCCAGTCTCTTGGGCGGAAGTTACATGGGCAGTGCATTTTCAGCCTTTAATTGTATTACGGGTGCGAGGCTAGGCCACTTTTGACCTAAATGTCACATTTATCTCAATCACTTTTTACAAACCCTAGCCGACCCATGAACCTGAGGGGCACAGTCCAACGGATGCATCTTGTGTTCAACAGCCCTTCCTCTACAGCCTGGCAGACATTGCAGCGTGAGCTAGTGCTTGAGAACCTGTGTGGAACTGACCATAGCCAAAGGGAAGCTGACTCATGTTTCATTGGCCTAGCTCAGAGCTACACACAGCCACAGCTGGCAGCGTGCACAGTGACACGTGCATTCACTTCCGAAAACCTTTTGACTTATCTGTGAGATTCTGTTACCTGTACGGGGGAAGGATGTTGATGTGTGAGACGAACATGGTCTTTGAACTGATGCTTTCCAGGTGCATGCCTGGAACCAGGGTGTGTTGTTGCCTGGTTCACTCCAGATGGGGGCGACTCACCTGCAAAGCATGTGCAGCCAGTGTTTGTGCCCCATTGCTGCTGGGCAGAGGCTTGACAGGTTTGATCAAACTCTGCCGCAGCCCTTGAGTATCTTTCTATTGAACTTGCTGGGGGTGGGCTGAGTCCTGCTGGACTCGGGTTGGAGTGAAGCTCTCATAGAGCATAGGGCCGTCATCCTGTCGCACTCCTGTGTGTGAGCCTGCTGCCAGGGGAGAGCAAGGGACTGGAGAGCTGCCCAGCAGACAGGAGAGGAGCTTTGCAGACTGCCAGGAACTCCACCTCTCTTTCTGGGAGCCCAGTCCAGGAACCCTTGAAGTGTCTCCCATTTGGCACCCACAAGTAGCGGCGACTTTTCACATTGTTGCCCTGGGAGTTTGAGCTGTCTGTGTCTCTCACCCACTGTACAAAGTGTGTGTGTGTTGTAAATTGAATTGGATCCATTCTTGGGTTGAACAAGCTGGTGCCTCCCTTCTCCTGGTTATTACCATGTTTGTCACTCTTTGTTGTTTGTGTGCTAGTACTGCTGAGTGGCTTCAGCTGAGCTCAGGGCCCTTGTGGGCTGGGGAGAGAGAGTCTTTGCCCCAGAGAGTTTACAGTCTGAACAGCTGAGGTGGGGAGAGGCTGGCCCAGTGGTTAGGGTACTGCCCTGGGACTGTGAGCACTGGGTTCAAGTCCCTGCTCTGCCACAGACTGCCTGTGAAGCCTTGGGGTCACTGCGTCTCTCGGGGGCTCAGTTCCCCTCTGTTCAGGGGGGGAATATCTAGGAGCGAGGCAGGGAACAGAGGCCCAGAGAGAGTCAGTGACTTGCCCACGGTCACATGGAGCTTTGAGCCAGAAACTGCCCAGTCCCAGTGGAGAGCACTGAGCACAAGCCCAGAGTTGCTGTCCTGTGCCCCTTTTGCTCCGCTCGCCGCTGAAAAGATTGAAACAATTAGACATTGAAGTGAAATAAAATCTGACTGAGTCGGATGTTGCCAGGACTTCTCCGAAGGCTGGTGTAGCTCAGTGAGCTCTTAGATGTGCTAGGACAGCTTAGGCCTGCACCTTGGATCTGAGGACTCTTCCACAGGCAGTTCTGTAGCATGGGGCGTCACCTGCGTGTGAGGCTGCTGGAGGCGCTAGTGAGACAGTTTGATGCAGGGCCATCAGTATGTAGGTGACATGCAGCCCTGGGCCTCTTCTTCATTGGACCAAGATGGGGCAGGGGTTCTGGGGCTTGAAGGAGAGGGAGCTGGCTAAAGCTCAGAGCAGACCAGCCAGGGGTGATGCAGGCACATCGGTGGGGGGTCTGCTCTAGGTATGGAGGAGGGTGGCCTGTGGTTTTTCCAGCAGGTTTGCAACTTGGTGCTCCTGGCCCCCAACTGTGACAGGACTCCTGAGCGGCTTCATTGACCTGAAGCCCTTGGATCCTCCAGGCCTTTCCTCTCTGCTCCAGACTTTGTGACTTGCTCTGACCTCTCCCTGTTGGGGCCACCTCTGTGCATGGCGTGGTGACAGCAGGAGGGTCCAGAACCTGCACTCCCCTCCCATTGCTTTCAGCTGCAGTTCAAGGTGTTGACGTTGGTCTGGAGAGCCCTACTGGAGTGTTGGACATGGCATTCCCAATGAGGAGTCTCTGTTGCTCACGGCTTGCTACCCCCAGACTTCGTGCTGGGGCCTTTATACATTTAAGAGAGAGAGATATGAGACAGCCCCGGTCCCAAGGAGAAGGTGGCCAGGTCATCTCCCTACAACTGTGTGAATCCATCCAGCGCCCCTGCATTCCCAAATCCCCCTGTGTCCTGCTTACGTTGTGGCAGCGCTGCAGCGGCTCAGAGCTCCCTGCTTCTGCGGTGGCAGCAGTGCAGTGGCTCAGGGCTCCCTGCTCCCGCATTGGCGGCGCTGTGGTGGCGCAGGACTCCCCGCTCCCGCATTAACGGCGCTGTGGTGGTGAAGTACTCTCTGCTCTTGCGTTCGTTGCGCTGTGGTGGCGCAGGATTCCCCCCTGCTCCTGCATTGGTGGCACAGGGTTCCCTGCCTCCGCGTTGGCAGTGCTGCGGTGGCACAGGGCTCCCCGCTCCCGCGGTGGTTGCATTGTGATGGTGCAGGACTCCCTGCTCCTGTGTCGGTGGCGCAGGGCTCCCTGCTCCTGCGTTGGCAGTGCTGTGGTGGTGCAATACTCCTTGTTCTCACATTGGTGGCACAGGGCTCCCCGCTCCCGCAGTGGTGGCGCTGTGGTGGCACAGGGCTACCAGCTCTCGTGTTGGCAATGCTGTGCCGGTTCCCAGCTCCCGTGTTGAGGGCGCTGCAGTGGCGCAGGACTCCCTGCTCCTGCTTGTTGTTCATGGCCGGGTTCACAATGAGGAGCAGCGCATCTTCCCACTGCATGTTTCAGATGCAGTATGTTGTTCTGGGGCAGGGGTGCTGGGGAGGCTGTGCCAGCTGCATCCCTCTCTTGAAGAGAGAGCTCGACACTGACTTCCAGGGAGAGCTAGAGTTCTGGGGAAAACGCAGATTAACAGAGAGAATATCTTCTGCCAGGCTTTAGGCTGTCATCCCTCACCCCTTGTGTGCCCCCCGAGCCTGCCGCCCTCTCTGAAGTGGTGCCTTACTGATGGGGACTGTGGCAGCACTGCAGATAGGATTCTGCAGTTTGCCTCACAATAATGTGCTTGGAGCATTTTCTCCTGGCAAAGGATGATGTTTTGGGTAAAGCATGGGACAGAGAATCCAGAAATGTGGGTTCTACTGCTGACTCTGCCACTAACATGCTGTGTGAGACCTGGGCAGTCAGTTCAGCTCCCCTTCCCTCTGTGAGCTAGGGATACTAATGGATGTTGTTAGGAAATGGGCAGGTCCCACACCTAGAATGGGAAGATGTGGCAAACACTGCGCTGAGTGTTACCCTGCAGGCAGCGAGTGTCCCAGTGTAATGGTGTCCCTGGCATCAAGCAGGCATTTTATGAGGATCAGTTCATTAATGTCTGAAAGGAGCTTTGAGCTCTCCAGGTGGGAGGTGGGAGAGGAGGTGATGGTCCTCTCCCCATAAACGTGGTGTCTCCTCTTGCCAGCTGACGGCAGGTCCTGGTTATATCATCATCTCTTTAGCAGGCACCAGGATAATAGATGTCTTTCCCCAATCTGTTTGCCAACCACTTGGGTTTGATACCATTAGAAACGAGAGGGCTCTGTCTCAGACAGCCCAGTGCGAGCTAGCAGTGATACTGGCTATGGGGAGACTCACAACTCCTTCCACTTTGCCCACACAGAGCTGACAGACTGAGGTATCAGAACCAAAGTGGGGCAAGACATGAGGTAACTGATCAGATTTCTCACGTTCATTTCCTTCTGCAGAGGACTGAACTGTTTCAAATAGAGCTTCCAGGGGAGCAGTCCATAGGGCATGTGGGCCAGGAAGCCAGGGTTGCAATTTGCACTCTGAAGTCTGCAATAATAACTGTACTTTGTGGCATCTTCAGCCTGTGGATCTCAGAGGTGTGAAAGTGTCACATCTATACAGCCAATGTATCATGGAGCAAGGTCTTCTTCTTCAAGTGATGGTCCCTCTTGTAGTCAACTGAGGGTTCTGTGCATGTGCCTGGAGCTGGAGCTTTTAATAGTAGTGTCTGTTGGTCCATGCATGCCCCCTTGATCCACCTCATGGTTATGACTGAGGCGATAAAGGGCAGGACGGACCGACCCCGCACTCTCTTCCTTCTCACCGCTGCCTGGTCAGAATTGGAGCTTCTTTGTTTCTCTTGTCTCTTGTGACGCATTTCTGCAAACTGAGAAAAAAGGCTCTTATTCTTGTACATAGTTAATAGTTTTGTTATTTTTACAGTTGTTTCAGTGGTAGTTCTTAGGATTTTAAGGACTGGGGGATGCCATTTTCACCAGTCGTCCCGTACTCTCCCCTCTTCGCTCCCCCATCCCCCCATCTTCCCAGCACCCAGGCCTGGTACTGGATTATGCTGAAGACGCCTGGGTTCAAGATCTGCACTTCCTTCCATCGCTCATTCTCAGTCAATGACAAATACCAATGCCGCCCTTATTGCTTGGGGGAGGCACAAGTTGCATCCAGGTGCAGTATCTGTTTCTCCTTCCCTGCACGTACGCGGAAAGACTGGGCTCTTCACTTCAAGAAGAACCTCATGGAGGTCACCATGAGATCGCAGTCGATCCAAGCCAGGGAACCTCCCTGTACATTGGCCTGAGCAAACTAAGAACATGTCTCCTACCACAGACCTCAGTCTAGTTCAGCCAGTACCAGCGCTGTGGATCCACATTGGGGCCTAGTTGTGAGGCAAGGAGGCCTGCACATAAGCATAGCAGTAAGTCTTACTCCACATGCAAGAAGAACACTGCCCCATCCACGAGTTCCGGCCACAGAGAAGCATTGCGTTCCAAGGCGCACAAGCATGACAAGAAGCTGCACAGACCATTGCGTCTTTTGGCCCCATTCATTGAAACTCATACTCCTTCCAGATCGGCACCGCCAAGGTCCAGGGAACCTTTGAATCCTTAGCAGTCCTCTCCATTCCTATTCCAGCTGAAGAGTGCATGCCACTGATGCTGGGGAGACTTGGGTCAACCTCCGGAGCCACACGAGCTGTTTGCTTTAACTGAGGAGAGGTCTTCTTGCCCTCTGGTGCTGTCGCCTCTTCAGAGAGTTGCTTCCCAAGGTTGGATTTGCCTTCTTTGGGCCATGTTCCCGCCCACTCCCCAGAGCCTTCTACAGTTTCTTCAGTTCTGATGGCACCACCATTTGAACTGGCTTCTGATTTCTTGGATTCGGAAGGTTTGTTCAGGGACCGAGGCCTTCCTTTCCTGCACCGCTGGTGTGAGCACTCCAAGGCCCCATCAGGTTCATGGTAGTAGCCGCCATTTACCCAGCATTGGTGTCTTTGGAACCTTGCTCTATGGGGCCCTTCTCAACATCCGCAGTCTGCTCTGCCCATGAGGAATGCCCTCTCTGCTCTCCGACCATCGTCCAGCAGGCATTCAGACTCGCTGTTAGGTAATGCTGAGTCCAACTCTGATGGTACCACTAGATCCGGAGCAGTTCTCCTCTACATCCCTGGATGCTGCAGTGTCTTCTACTCCTCCCTCATCCCTGGATGACTTGCAACAATTTCAGGAGCTGCTTCATAGGGTGGCTGGTGCCCTCAGCACCCCACTGGACAAAGTGCAAGATAAGCAGCACAAACTGCTCAACATCTTACATCCTCAGTACCAGCAAAGGTGGCCCTACTAATCAATGAGGCCATCTGAGTTTCTCTTCTCCCATCCTCCACCCAATTCTCTTGGGATTCAGACAGCTACCAAACGGACCCACCAACAGCACCTGTGATCCATCCTGGCAGATAAGTAGGGCAAGCACCTGGACCTTTTGGGCCACAGGGTCTTTTCCTCTATCAACCTACAAATTTGCATTTTGAACTACTTGACTCTGTTTGTGAAATACAACTTCCTTACCTATGGCAAACCTGTGGATTTCACTGATAAACTAGCCCTGCAGGATCAGGCCCAATTCCAAGCTATCCTAGAGAAAGGGAAACTGGTGGCGAGGACGACACTGCCGGCCGCGGTTGATGCAGCAGACACTTCTCACATACGATGGCTACGGAGATTGCCATGCACAGAGAGTCCTGGTTACATTCTTCCGACTTCCCGAAGGAGATCCAGTCCACCATAGAAGATCTTCCTTTGACAAGTCTCACCTCTTCGATCAGAAGACTGACTGTTTTCACTCCCTCAAGGACTCTAGGGCCACCCTCCGGTCTCTGGGCATCTACACACCAGCACCCAAGCTCAAATTCTACTGTCCACCTCCAACCCAGCGATTCAAAGCTCCACAACTTTTCCAACAGTCCTATGAGCCTTCTCGCAATTGGCAGAGGAACCAGCAATCCTATCCTTCCAGTTAATCATCATCACAACCTCCTGCCCTCAAACATCTCAGAAGTGCTATTTCTGAGAACACTCAGAGAGCCGCCAACCACTGTGCCTCATGGCATGCTCCCAGTCCACACCCTTCGGCGAGTGCCTAGCTCTCTTCTTGCCAGTTTGAAGTACAATAACAGTGGACATGTGAATCCTGGATGTCATTCGACATGGCTATACAATTAAGTTCCAAACGCTACCTCATCCACATCCCCGACGCCTGCTTCAGGAATTGTTCTCACAACAGTATCCTCACCCTAGAAGTGGACTTCCTTCTTCAGATGGGCACGATAGAACCTGTTCCCACAGCCCATCATGGGGCAGGGTTCTATTCCACTTATTTCCTAGTCCCCAAGAAGACAGGCGGGTGGCAACTGATCCTAGACCTATGTCATCTCAACCATTTAGTATGAAAGCCAAAGTTTTGTATGGTCACTCTGGCGGCCATCATTCCTTCCCTAGAAAGACATATGTGGTTTACAGCTCTTACTTTTATGTGGCCATCCATCCTGCCCACAGACGATTCCTGAGATTCATGGCAGATCATCATCAATTTCAGTACAGGGTTGTCCTGTTCAGACTCTCCACTGCTCCTCATGTATTCAGCAAAATTTTCTCAGTTGTGGTGGCCCACTTCTGCTGTTGAAGGATCCTTCTATTCGCTTATCTAGATGATAGGCTGCTGGCAACGTGATCAAGAAGGGAAGCTTGAGCTTCGATTTCCATGCTGCTCACACTCCTCTCCTCCCTGGGGGTGAGCATAAACATTGAAAAATCAACTTTGGACCCCAGGTAATTACTAGAGTTCATTGGGGCACGCATTGACATGGTTTTGGCTTGTGCAGAACTGCTGGAGGACAGGGTTCAAACCCTTCAGGACCTAATTTTCAGGGTGTTGTCCAATCCTTTTTTCCTAGCCAGAACCTGCCTTTCTCTTCTTTGCAACTTGCACTTGTGTGACTGTATTCTCTCATCTGCAGTTTCACTGCCTACACCTATGGCTCCAGAGGGTCTATTCCCCTACGCACCTGTCATGGATTCACAGGATTCGTGCTCTCTCTTGGCTCTGTACGGTCCCTGGGAGGAACCCCCTTCAGTGTGACAGCCCTTTTTGGTGGTCCACTCTCTCTCAGCGGTTAA
Source organism: Gopherus flavomarginatus (assembly GCF_025201925.1). NCBI lineage: Eukaryota > Metazoa > Chordata > Testudines > Testudinidae > Gopherus > Gopherus flavomarginatus. Next base: position 22,351,483 of record NC_066627.1, read on the forward strand.
GCTGTAGGCCCCTCTGGCTCCTGGAACCCCACATCTCTGAGCCCTCGCTTGCCTGTCTCTCGCTGCAGGCCCACTCAGGGAATCCACTTGCTCTGGACTCCCGGGACCTCCAGTCCCAGGGGGAATAATGCAACCCTGATCTCTAGACTGAAGTGACTCTCAGCCAGCATAAAACAGAAAGGTTTATTGAGCATCTGAAGCTAGCACAGGAAACTCTCCAGGCCGTCAGGCCTAGCATCTCTCAGCACCATGCATCTAGGTCTTTCCTGCATCCAGGTAGGCTCTGGCTGCTCCCTCTCTCCAGTCCAGCAGCCCCCTCCTTCAAGCCAATTATCTGATATCATCTCCCCCAACAGCTCCTTCCCCGTCCTTTGTTTTCCACCCTAGGTAAACAGGTCACTGGGGTCCTCCCACTGGCCAGAACCGGCTGACTGCTAAGTGGGGTGGACCTCAGTTACCAGGTCACCAGTTGTTAGGGGACCCCATCTCCAGGCCACTTTCCAGGGGTCCCCGCTGCTAGGCGAGGTCACACCTAGTCCTCTGCACCAACAAACCCTCTCTCACCACCCTGTTAAACATGCAGCACACAGGGAAACTGAGGCGTGCACACACTGGTCATGTAAAACACTACAAAAATCCCCAATTTCGTCACAGCACCTTTCTATGGACCATGTCCCCGTGGGGTCCTCTTCCTTCTCCAGTGGTGACGTATCTGGCTCGGATGTGCACTGGATACTGTTCCTCCCATCCTCCCCTTTCATAGGAGATATCACGGGTGCATTGCTTGTTAGATGGGGGGCCCACATGAGCAAGTGCATGACTCAAGGCACTTGGACTGCTCGGGAGTCCTGGATGCACATCAACATCCTGGAACTTAGAGCAGTGAGGAGAGCATGTTGGGCATTTCTCCCATCCATCCATTCCTGTCATGTCCTCCTCATGTCAGAAAATACCACTGTCTACTGCATCAACAAGCAAGGGGGCACGAGGTCTCCCATACTCTGGGTGGAGGCCTTTGGGATTGGTGCATCATCTGCAAGATCCTGTTCTCAGTGGCGTACCTTCCCAGAATTCAAAACATAATCATGGACTCTCTCAGCAGAAAGTTCATGAATGGGAGCTTCACAACACTATAGTCACCAGCATTTTCAGCTGCTGAGGAACTCCAATCAGGGACTTCTTTGCCTCCCAGGCCAACAGCAAGTTCACCTAATACTGCTACAGAGGCCGTCTTGGTGTCTTGTCCCGGGGTGATACTCTAGTTTCTTTGCTGGTCTGATCAGTTCAATTACGCCTTTCCTTCCCTACTGCTCCTACCGTGAGTCCTGCACAAGGTCAGGTGGGAGAGAGTGACAGTCATTCTGATTGTCCCCTTCTGGCCTCGACAGTTCTGGTGTCTCCTGCTTCTCAGCATGTCAGTGCGCTCCCCACTACAACCTCTCCCGGAACTAGTCATGGAACAGGGCAGATGGATCCGGCACCCCAGACTCTTCACCAATCTCTAGACTCTTCACCTCAGAGCTTTTGGATGGGCATCTTTATTAAAGTGGGAATGCTTATTGGCAGTGCAGGGCATTCTCTTGAGCAGCTGGAAGGAATCCATGAGATGCTCCTGTGGGGCCAAGTGGAAGCATTTCACTTCTTGGTCCCAAATCAGGAGCCTTGTCCCTGAAAATGTGTACATCTCTCTTTTTCTGGACTATTTCTTCTCTCTGAAGGCATCTAGCCTTGCTCTCAGCTCCATCAAGTGCTGCTATCAATGCTTTCCACCCTCCATTTGAGGGGCACACTGTCTACTCATCCATTGACTTCCAGGTTTTGGAAAGGTCTCCTATGAACCTATCCTCCTGTTCAGTCCATCGCTCCCCAGTGAGACCTCAGCCTTATCCTAATGACATTGACAAAGTCACCCTTTGAACCTATGGCCTCATGCTCTCTCTCTTCACTCCATGAAGGTTGCCTTCCTGGTGGCTATCACTTCTGCAAGATGGGTGGGCAAACTGGGGGTCATGATGGCTGATCGCTCCTTTACCACTTTTCACAAAGACAAAGTTTCCTTACACTTGCAGCCCAAGTTCCTGCCTAAGGTTGTCCCTTGTTTCCATATCAACCAACCTATACACTAACCCACCTGTAGTGAGGCGGTGGGATACCCCACAGTCCCGCTGAGGGACGAACCTCCCCTATCACCACCGTGGGCGGAGCCACTGGGTCCTGCGCCCGCCCCCAGAGGTCACGGTGCAGACCCGGAAGTATAAAAGCTCACCTGCAGAGCTCAGTCGAGGCACAGCCACCGAAGGGGCCAGACATCTAAGGCTGCTGCCAGCCGGAGCTCACACCTGGCCAGCCGAGCCTGCCCCGCGCTTGCTACCCCGAGGAGGACTGGCCGAGCCTTTCCCGCACACGCTACCCCGAGGAAGACTGGCCGAGCCTGCCCCGCGCCAGCTACCCCGAGGAGGATTGGCCAGGATCACCCCGCTCCAGCTACCCCGAGGAAGAGCCAAGCCTGCCCCGTGCCAGCTACCCCGAGGAGGACTGGCTGGGACCACCCCGCTCCAGCTACCCCGAGGAAGAACTGAGCCTGCCTCTTGCCCGCTACCCCGAGGAACCGCTGAGCCTACTGTCGGCTACTTACCCGGAGGAGCCGATGGTGTTCGAGACCATCGGTGATGCTACGCCGACTCAGGTACCTTACGAAGGGGAGTGCGGAAGTAGCCCGGGGGCAGCCGATCCCCGTCTGGCTGCAACACTGCCAGAGCCAATGTCAGTGTGTTGCAGCCAGGATCCCCACTGACAGCAGCGAGTTTCTGCCGCTGCTAGGACCACGGGCTGGGACGCAGTGGAGTGAGTGGGAGGGCCTGCGTCCCCTCTGCCACCCAACTCCTGGGTGGCAGACTCACCCTCTCCCTGGCCTGAGGAGGCCAAAGCCTAGCATTATTGCTGCCCAGCCTTGCCTGAGGGCCTGAGCCTTCTGACTCAGCGTTTTTTACCCCACCCCGACCTAGGGCCGGGCTTAAGACTATTTGTAGCGAGGCGGTGGGATACCCCACAGCCCCACTGAGGGACGAACCGTGGCCGAGCCGCACTACACCACGTTCTTTCCAAAGCCTTACGCTTCAGTGGAGGAACAACACCTTCACTCCCTCGACATCCCCAGGGTCCTGGCCTTCTACCTGCAGAGGACAAAGCCCTTCAGGAAGTCCCCTAGGCTGTTTATTACTGTAACTGAATGCATTAAGGGACAAATGATTTCTGCTCAGAGGATCTCTAAGTGGGTTTTGCGGTGCATTATGCTCTGCCACCAGTTATCAGGCCTGTCTCCATTGTGTGGGATACGGGCCCATTCCACATGAGCTCAAGCATCAACTGCAGCTGTGCTTCATGATGTGCCCCTTATGGACATCTGTAGGGCAGCCATGTGGAGTTCAGTACATACCTTCTCTTCCCATTACACCCTGGTGCGAGACTCTTCTGTGGATGCCTCCTTTGGTGCAGCCATCCTCCTCTCCCTGGTTCCATCATCATCATCCTCACACCCTCCTCCTGCCTAAGATACTGCTTGTTAATCACCCTCAGTAGAATACCATAGGGACTGTCACGCAAAGAAGAAGAGGAGGTGACTTACCTGTAAGTGGTGGTTCTTTGAGATGTGTGGCCCCTATCTGTATTCCAGTCCTGCCCTCTTTCCCCTCTGCTGCGGATTTGATTGATTTGTGGTGGAGAAGGAGCTATGGACACGGTCAGTCTGCCCCGCTCTTTATCACCTCAGAGGAAACCAAGGGCACATATGTGGAAATGGCCACTCCTACTTTTTAAAGCTCCTGCTCTGGGCACATGCGCAGAACCCTCAGTGGAATACAGGTAGGGTATTCCATGCATCTCAAAGAGCCTTCAGTTACAGATAGGCAACCTCCTCTTATCACTCCCAGATTCCTGCACTGAGCAATGGACCACACTCCCTGACAGGGCTGACCACGGGGCCAGGCGCCCTGACCATGTCCGTGCAGTGCTCTGACCACGGGGCCAGGCGTCCTGGCCACGTCTGTGCGGCCCTCTGATCATGGGGCCCGGCGCCCTGGCCATGTCTGTGTGGCGCTCTGACCACGGGGCCAGGCCCATGGTCAGAAGGCTGTGACTACGGGGCCAGGTGCCTTGCGCACAGTCTAGAGTCACTCCCAAGGGGAGCTTTCCCCACTGGCCTCTGCATCCTGGTGACCTGATGCAGGAGCTCCCCAAAGTGGGATTAAAGAACTGAAGGCAAATGGTTTTGCTGGCCTCTCCCTGGATGCTGAGCTCTGACATCTCTGGAGAAGGGATTAACTGTCAGTCTCTCCTGGCAGCAAGGAGCAAGGACCAACCCCCGTGGAGAAGAAGAAGAAAGGGAAAAGGAAAAACGAGATCCCAGTGGAGAGTTTGGAATTGGATCAAGGCCTCCTGAGCCCATCTCTGCAGAGCCCTGAGGAGTCTGCTGAGTCAGCCGACAGCCAGGTATGTGCAGGGCCGTGGCCTCAGTGGGTTCAGCTGGCTATAGTCTGTTGTGTATCCTGGGGTTCTAACACAGCTCTGACTTCCTACAGCTGATTTCTTACATCTGGGTGCCTGTGCATTGAGCTCAGAGCTCAGTGCATCCAGGTAGCAGTTGGTCAGTGGATAGCCACCTTGGCCAGGTTTGCGGCTGGTAATGTAAGGGTTAATGCCAGCACGCAGCCCTTGCACATCACTTGGCTGTGTTCCCCTCTGACCCCTTGCTCCCCAGCTCAGTGGGACTGGGAGAGCCTTGCTCCTCAGACCAGTGGGAGGGTGTGCTGAGCACAGCATGGGCAGCACCCCCCATGCTGTGGAGCCCTGCTGGTCTCTGGCGGCAGTGCTACAGGCGGCCTCCTACATTCATCGGGGTGGGAGTGTCATATTGAGAACCTCCCTCCACAGTCCAGCAGTGGCACAGCTCTCCATTGGGGTCCCCTAAGAGATGGCCCATGTGATTTGGACAGGGGATTCCCCATCCCCCAGCATCCTTTAGCCCTGGCCTGCGTTCGGTGCTCCCCTGAGCCTGAGCCCTGGCCTGCGTTCGGTGCTCCCCCCAGCCTGAGCCCTGGCCTGCGTTCAGTGCTCCCCTGAGCCCTGGCCTGCGTTCGGTGCTCCCCCCAGCCTGAGCCCTGGCCTGTGTTCAATGCTCACCTCAGCCTGAGCCCTGGCCTGCGTTCAATGCTCACCCCAGCCTGAGCTCTGGCCTGCGTTCAATGCTCACCCCAGCCTGAGCTCTGGCCTGCGTTCGGTGCTCCCCGCAGCCTGAGCTCTGGCCTGCGTTCGGTGCTCCCCGCAGCCTGAGCCCTGGCCTGCGATCGGTGCTCCCCGCAGCCTGAGCCCTGGCCTGCGATCGGTGCTCCCCGCAGCCTGAGCCCTGGCCTGCGATCGGTGCTCCCCGCAGCCTGAGCCCTGGCCTGCGTTCGGTGCTCCCCGCAGCCTGAGCTCTGGCCTGCGTTCGGTGCTCCCCGCAGCCTGAGCCCTGGCCTGCGATCGGTGCTCCCCGCAGCCTGAGCCCTGGCCTGCGATCGGTGCTCCCCGCAGCCTGAGCCCTGGCCTGCGATTGGTGCTCCCCGCAGCCTGAGCCCTGGCCTGCGTTCGGTGCTCCCCCGCAGTCTGAGCCCTGGCCTGCGTTCGGTGCTCCCCCCAGCCTGAGCCCTGGCCTGCGTTCGGCGCTCCCCCCAGCCTGAGCCCTGACCTGCGTTCGGTGCTCACCCCAGCCTGAGCCCTGGCCTGCGTTCGGTGCTCCCCTGAGCCTGAGCCCTGGCCTGCGTTCGGTGCTCCCCCCAGCCTGAGCCCTGGCCTGCGTTCAGTGCTCCCCCCAGCCTGAGCTCTGGCCTGCGTTCAGTGTTCCCCTGAGCCCTGGCCTGCATTCGGTGCTCCCCCCAGCCTGAACCCTGGCCTGCGTTGGGTGCTCCCCCCAGCCTGAGCCCTGGCCTGCATTCGGTGCTCCCCCACCACCTCTGAGCCTGGCTAGAAAAGCATGTGGCATAAACCAATCCTGAGAGGTGCCAGGTTCCCTCAGTGCCCTGGGCTTCCAAGGATTGAGGTCCCTGGGCACCTGCCAGGATGAACCCGAAATGGTTGCACCTGAACCCCAGGGCTGGAATGCTGAGTGCAAACACCGTGCTCCATGTTGGGGGTTCACAGGGAGTGTGTGAGCAGCTGTGTGTTTTGGCCTGGGGAGGGGGGATCTGATATCTGGTAGTTCCCTGTGTGAGAGCCAAGAGACATGGAGACGGAAATCACTGTGAGAATAGCTATGCACTCTGTCAGTGTCTGCTGCATAAGGCACCGTTGTCCCACAGGCCTGGGTGGGGATGGGATTCTCCCAGGTGTGGCTGGTGTGTCTCCCCTCCTGCATCTTCCCCTCCTCTGTGAGTCCCCGTGGCCATGGAGCGGGAGAGGTGGTGTTGTCCACCAGCCCTCTGACTGCCTGTGTTGTCTACCGCACAGAAGCGCCGCTCGGGCCGCCAGGTGAAGCGGAGGAAGTACAACGAAGACCTGGATTTCAAAGTGGTGGATGACGATGGCGAGACAATAGCAGTACTGGGAGCTGGGCGAGCCTCCGCGCTCTCCGCGTCCACACTGGCATGGCAGGCAGAGGTACGGGAGGGCCCGCTAGCCCGTCTTGCACCAGCCCTCCCTGTAGAGAGGGGGTGGGGCTCTGCTGGATTTGGGGAGGGGCACGCATGGGATGCTGGCTGTGTATTGAAAGCAAACAGGAGCGTGTGGGTCCGAGGGGGAGCTGGCTGTGTGGGGCAGTGCATGTGCCTAGGAGGATGGGTGAGAGCTTCCCAGAGCATCATCCAGCTGCGCTCAGCATGGCTCCTTGCAGAGCGTGCATAGGGCTCTCAGGAAGTGAAGCGTTCAACCCCAGCACCAACTGGCGTTGAGAAATGGGAAAGACCATCCAGAGCCCCAGCATGTTGGCCTGCCAGGTCAGCAAGGGCCTGTTCCCAGTCCATGGTCTGGGGCCTGAGCTCCTTTTGTTTCTGCAGGCCCTGCCCTGCCCTGCCCCTTCTCTGGGAGACTGTTCCCAGGGGAGGCTGTCTTCCTGACCCTCCCAGCTCTGCCCCTGGCACCACACTCAGTGATCCCCTCCCTCGTTGGCATTAATGCCCTTGGGGTGTCTGTGGGCTGCTGCCATGTCCCTCCTTCCTCATCCCCAGCCACATTAAGCTGTCAGGACTGAGGGCTTGGAGATTAGTGTCTCCTGCCTGCTGGTATCTTTGACCCCTCTCCAGTTTCTTGGCTTCTCTGGCAATGAAGTGCCTTGTGTGGGGGATGAGATCACAGCCCATCCATGCGGCACGGGGTAGCTGCTTCCCTGCTCCAGGGTATGGGGTCTGTCTGCGGCCCAGCGCTGTGCTTGCCATCTTTGTAGCCTCATCACCTTGTTTCTGGCACGCTGCCCACTCACTATGGGTCCTGAGGCATTTCAGATGTGCCTGTCTCCACGCTGTCTCGGTGCCCATGTCTCTGCTCTCTCCAGGCCCCTCTGTGTCAGTGTTCTGTCCTGGCTGACGCTAACAGCTTCTCCTGGCCGAGTCTCTGTTGTGCGTGTCAAGCGCTGGCTGCTTGTTCCCTGCTCCTTAGCGAAGCTGTTCAATATTGATTACAGCCGTTCTTTGTACTGTTGTCAGGTGCCCCTTAGTCAGCTCTCAGCCAAGCTTCCACGTGAATATTAGTCATCTCCTTTACTGAGCTATTCGAGGCGACCCTGCTCCTCTTCCCAGGGGAGATGTGCGGCCCTTCCTCTCTGTTGCTGATTCACCTTTGGCCACTGACACAGGCCTGTGATCCTAGCCTGGCCCATGGAAATGATCTTGCAAGTGAGATTTCCTGAGAGACCCTGGCAAATCCAAATGGGAAAGGGAAGTGGCTTTGGCAGGCCCGAGCTCCTGGTGCCCATTGGTCCCACCTGGCATCTGCTTCCCTCTGAGCAGGGCAAATGTGGCCTGACCCCAACACACCGCGGAGAAAACCCCACTCCGAGTGGGTTGCTGTGTGCAAAGGCTCAAAGCCTCCAGCTCCCCTGCGGCATTATGCCAGCAGGTCCAGCGAGTTGCGGCCACTGGGGCTGGCTGCATTCGTTTCTCCATCTGACATCCAGCATTTTAGAGGTGACCATGGCAACTGTGGCTAGGGAAACCCACTGGCACCTTGGCCCTTCCCAGGATAGAAACAAAACCCACCCACAAGGTTCTTACAACACCCGTGTGCAGGCAATGGGCATGGCTGCACCCCATGGTGCCTCCAGGGATGGAGATGGGGAGTTTGTGAGTGGCACAGATAGTGATGAAGCCAACCCTGAGGTGTGGGGCTCTCCCCGGTGTGGGGCTCACCCCCATGTAGCTGGGCGCATCTGTGTGGAGCTCACCGTGGTGTAGCTGGGCACCCCTGTGTGGGGCTCACCCCAGTGTAGCTGGGTGCCCCTGTGTGGGGCTCACCCCGGTGTAGCTGGGTGCCCCCGTGTGGGGCTTACCCCGGTGTAGCTGGGCGCCCCCGTGTGGGGCTCACCCCGGTGTAGCTGGGCGCCCCCGTGTGGGGCTCACCCCGGTGTAGCTGGGCACCCCCGTGTGGAGCTCACCCCGGTGTAGCTGGGCATCCCTGTGTGGGGCTCACCCCGGTGTAGTTGGGTGACCCACCTGCTCTGCTCTCAGGAGCCTGTGGCCTGTATTTCCACACCCTCCCTCAAGTCCCTCCCTTGGCTGTCTGCTTCTGCACTTGCTCCAGACTTGCCGCAGAGCACAAGCCCCTTTCCGTGGAGAGAGGGAGTCATGCCCTGCCCTGGGACACTCTGCCTCAGTGATACTGCAGGGTGGGAGAGGACACGTATCGTGCCTGTGCAGCCTTGGTGTCCCCTGGGTGTCTCCCATTGCGCATGTGCTGTGCGCTGCTGGCTCCCTTGTGCCCTCAGGAGAGGCTGGACCTGGTGCACCAACAGGCAGACGATGGCCCTGAGGCTCTGTCCAGCCCCCAGTGCAGAGCACCTTCCTGTCCCCTGGCCTGCTGGCGCCATTGCCTGCGTGTGTCTGGCCAGGAGTGGATAGCACCTTGGCGCTGGGCATTGCTGGGGCTCAGGCAGGGCCTGGGCAGCCTCAACTGAGTGCCACCAGGAGGAGCCAGGGTGCCAGGATGATGCATCCCCTCTCCTGGTCCCAAACGCAGCCCTGAAAATTGCAGCCCCATCCAGGGGCCCCTGAAGCAGCTCCTGGCCTGGCTGAAGAGCAGTTGGTGGTACTGCTCTCGTCCCCCTCACCTGCGACCATGAAGAACATTTCTGGGGGTGCCCCTCCCCATTGTTTGACAGCTCCAGGCTCCCACACTGCTGTGAGCCCAGAGGGAGGAAGGGGAGGGGGGCGGTCAGTGAGCTCTGTGTGACAGGGATGCGGGTGCTACCAGGCCAGGGTATTGACTCTGCTTTCCCTTCGATGCCCTCAGGAGCCCCCTGAGGATGATGCCAACATCATTGAGAAGATCCTCTCCTCCAGACTGGTGCAGAAGGAGGTGAGTGTCCCTCCTCTCCTGTGTCTAGACAGGGGAGGCACCTGGGCACAGCTTTGGCATACTGACATGGCCCTGTGGCCACCTCGCTGGGGGCTGAGGCAGTGTGATGTCACACCTTTTGGAGTTGGACATCCCCAAGGAAGAGGCATAGCCCATTGACCAGGAGTCCCCCTTCCTGCTGCCCCCGTGAGCATCTGCTCTGGGCTCTCTCAGGATACAGTGGGCATGATGAGAGGAGGGCTCTGACTGGCTGACTATGGCCATTGCTGGGCCTGGGTGAGGCCAGCAGAGGAGCCTCACAGCAGAGCATGTCCATGAAGGGCAGAGATGGGAACACTGCCCTTTCTAGAGAAGGGGGTTGGACTGTGGGGGTGGGACACGGTGCGTGCAGAGGGGTCTAGCAGAGCCTGCACGTCCCAAAGTGTCCCCAGTGCCAGCTGGGTGCAACATCTACTGGATCCCACACTTCTGAGGGACGTGTGGATGGGGCTAACGTGCCCACCCGGCCTCGGGCAGAAGAGGGCTGTCATCCATCAGTCAGGCAGTGAGCCAAGCCGTGTGGGGGCCTGGGTCCAGTGAGCTATTGGCACGTGGCTGCCCTTTGCAGAAGCATATTCTGGGGCAGCGCATTGAGGAAGTTCTGTCCCTGTGTTACCTTCCTGGCCCTCTAGGGCCGCTGAAACCTCGAGTTAGAGCTGGGGCAGCGCTCGTCACCTTCCTGAGCCTCATGCTGCTCAGCTCCCCTCTTTGCTGTCTCCTGTGCTCCAGTTCTGCCTACAGCTCACACACAGGCCAGAAGAGCGAAGTCGGAGCCCTGACCAGGGGAGAGGTCCCTGGCCCTGCACCCCTTCCCTGCGCTGGCTGGTGCTAACCCGCTCACTCTTGGTTTCAGGTTCACCCAGGCGGCCTGGCCTATGAGATGGAGGAATTCTACGTCAAGTACAGGAACTTGTACGTGCCACGTTTATGTTCTGTATTGGCACATGTGCTGTGTGCAGAGCTGTGTGTGTGCTTGTGTGTGTGCAGGTGCTGTGTGGAGCAGTGTATGCATGTGCATGCACGTGGTGTGCACAGAGATGTGTGTGTGCACACGCTGTGTGCAGATGTGCACATGCTCTTGGTGTGTGGAGAGAGATGTGCGCACGCGCTGTGTGCAGAGGTGTGTGGACACATGTTCAGAGAGGTGGGTGTGGGTGTACACTGGGTGCAGAGTGTGTAGAGCGTGTGTTATGTGCAGAGGTGTGTGCGCCCAGGCACTGTATGTAGAGGTGTGTGTGCATGTGCGTGCCTCATGCTGCTCCCCTCGCACTAGCATCCACCTTGCTGGGATGGCTGCCAGCTTGCTGCAAACCCAGTCCGTGCTAGCTCTGGCTACGTGCTTGGAACCTCTCCCCCGGGCTTCCCTCTGAGCACATGCCCCTGGCAGGGTGTTAGGAACAGGCCGTCACTGCCACTGCAGCCCTGATCCTTGGCCGTGGAGCTCAGTCTCGGCTGTACCGGAGCCGTTTGTGTCCCCGGCCTCTGGCCTTGTGTTACAAACCAGGGGTCAGTGCAGTGGGGGGGTCACTGAGGGCTCCTTCCACGCTGGGAGCGGGGTGGGATCGTAACTCACCAGGCTTTCATGTTTGGCTGCCTGTTGATCCGCAGCTCCTACCTGCACTGCAAGTGGGCGACGCTGGAAGAGCTGGAGAAGGACCCCAGGATCTCTCAGAAGATAAAGCGCTTTCGGAACAAGCAGGCCCAGATGAAGCACATCTTCACGGAGGTGAGGCCATGGCCGGGTGGCTGGCACTTCTATCTCCTCTCTGGAGAGCTGGGCCAGTCGAACTGGCAGGGTGCTGCCCGTGAGCCCTGGCTGGGCGCTGCCGCCTGCTGTGCTCTCTGCCTAGCTGTCCCCAGTTACAGTGCAGGAGCTGCAGCTTGACCACTGGCTCAGCCCAACCTGCCCCAGCTCTGTTCTGAGTGATGCATCACCTGGAGCAGGCACAGTGGCCAGCCGGAGGCGGCCAGGCAGCCTCTAGCCTAGTCCTGGGGCTGGCTGCCGGCTCCAGCCCAGTGCCAGCGGGGTGAAGGGGAGACTGGATGGGGGCTGCTCCTCAGCTCAGGAGGAGCCTCAAAGCAGCCCAGGCACACAGGGAGCAGGCCTGGGGGAGAGGTATTCAGCAGTGCCTGTGGGGCCAATGACACCCTCCACAGTGCCAGACATGATGCAAGCTGTCAGCCCTGCTGCTCGCAACCCACCATGGCTCTGGGGGATCACACTGACAGTCCATGTTTGTCTAAGGAAAGATGTAGGGCTCAGGCCAGCGTTCGTCCACATTTGCGCTAACCCAACCCGCTGTGGCTTCCCCCTGGCATGGGCACCTCGTGCCTCAATTAGCAGGTCATGGTCACGTTGATCGGGGGTGTATGGCGCCATCTTGCCAAGGCAGTGTGCAGTGGGGCAGTGTGAGCAGGGATGTGTGGCATCATTGTGCCAGGGCAGTGTGAGCAGGGGCATGCGGCACGTGCCAGGGCAGTGGGGCAGTATGAGCAGGGGTGTATGGGGCCATCTTGCCAAGGCAGTGTGCAGTGGGGCAGTGTGAGCAGGGGTGTATGGCACCATCGTGCCAGGGCAGCGTACAGTGGGGCAGTATGAGCAGGGGTGTGTGGCATCATTGTGCCAGGGCAGTGTGCAGTGGGGCAGTGTGAGCAGGAGTGTATGGCATCGTTGTGCCAGGGCAGTGTGTAGTGGGGCAGTGTGAGCAGAGGCTTATGGCATCGTTGTGCCAGGGCAGTGTGCAGTGGGGCCATGTGAGCAGGGGTGTATGGCATCGTTGTGCCAGGGCAGTATGCAGTGGGCAGTGTGAGCAGGGGTGTATGGCATCGTTGTGCCAGGGCAGTGTGCAGTGGGGCAATATGAGCAGGGGTGTATGGCATCGTTGTGCCAGGGCAGTGTGCAGTGGGGCAGTGTGAGTAGGGGTGTATGGCATCGTGCCAGGGCAGTGTGCAGTGGGGCAGTGTGAGCAGGGGTGTATGGCATCGTTGTGCCAGGGCAGTGTGTAGAGGGGCAGTGTGAGCAGGGGCATGCGGCATGTACCAGGGCAGTGGGGCAGTTTGAGCAGGGATGTGTGGCACCATCATGCCAGGGCAGTGTGCAGTGGGGCAGTGTGAGCAGGGGTGTATGGCACCATCGTGCAAGGACAGTGTGTATAGTGGGACAGTGTGAGCAGGGTTGTATGGCACCATCGTGCCAGGACAGTGTGTAGTGGGGCAGTGTGAGCCGAGGCGTATGGCATTGTTGTGCCAGGGCAGTATGTAGTGGGGCAGGGGATGTATAACATGGGGCGGCATCTGCATCTGGACTCCTCTTGCAGCCCATGATGTATCTCTGCTGCAGGAGTGGGGGCAGTGTGGCTCCGTGGAGAGCCCTCTGGCATTACGCACTCATCTGTGCAATGTGCCTGTTCATGGCGTGGGTGAGCGAGGTCTCCTGGGGCAGGGATGTTGCAGGGAGAGAGGAGCCATAAACACCCAGGCCCTGCTGGGCTGCTCCCTCCCCCTCCGCGTTGTGAGCAGATTGGAAGCCGTTTTCTAGCATTCACCATTCACTCCAGAGATATTTGCCTGGCGAGTGTAAATCAGACTCGAGGAAATGGCCATGTCTTTGTAAGCGTGGCTGTAAACTCTCAGGGGCTCCGACTCCCAGCCCTTGCCCAGTGTGCAGACGCAGCGTCCCTACTGGAGAGCATCGGGCACCTAACCCCAGACAGGGTGCAAGCCATGCTCTGCCTCGGCCTCTCAGCTGCACAGCAAGGAAACCGATCTCCTTCCCCTCTCCCACACCCCCCGAGCCTGCCAGAGTGGCGGTGACACCTCTGCAGCTTGCTCCTGCCAGGAAGGGTGGAGGGACCCAGGGGAGGTGAGGGCCCCTACAACCTGGTGCCAGGCCCAGGGCTTTTGGCTGTGTTGAGCTGGCAGAGGAGAGTCAGGAGGGGCTGTGTCTGACAGGTGACCCAGGTTGCTGAGGTTTGCCAGGACAGGGAGGGGTGTGCCAGGCTGCTCGTTGGCGGGAGCCCTTGGATGCACTAGCACACAGGGCCAGGCCCTGAGTTAGCTTGTGCCCTGGGTGTGAGCTCCTCACTATCTGAGCTCAGGCAGACATTCCTTCCTATCAGCGCAGCACAGAGCCTGCATCCTCATGCGTTCTAGGGCAGCAAGGAGCCTGCCCTCCCGACACCTCCTTGGGCTCCCTGGAAGCAGATGCTGGGGCCAGCTCCAATATGTGCTCCCTGCACTGCGGAGCCCTGGGACCATGTCCCTTGCACCCTCGCCTGCTCAGCCCAGGAGGCAAACTGAATGTGTCGCTCTCTCTCCTCTCGCTGTACCAGCCTGATGAGGATTTGTTCAATCCAGACTACGTGGAGGTGGATCGGATCCTGGAGGTGGCTCACACGAAGGACTCTGACACTGGGGAGGTGAGTGCCACCCCTGGCATGCAGCTGCTCCTCATCTGGATGCAGGGGGAGCAAGGCGCAGTGAGGAGGGCAGAGGCTGTGCCCAGGGAGAGCTCAGTGGAAGTGCCATGGGGAGGCAAGTTTATTTGCCTGTTTATGGGACCTGCTGGGAGCTCTGGCTTACAGGAGCACTGGTTCCAGTGTATTTATCCCCAAGTACTACTCAGCACGCCAGCCTGACTCAGCAAACCCAGAGGGGAGAAGTGCTGGGAGCAGGGGGCTAGAAATGCAGAGACTTCCTGAGGCTGGCGCTGAGTCCCTGCCTGATCCTTCAGCTTCCTAGCCTGCAGAGAATGGTGTGTTGTGTTCCTTGTCGGCTGGCATCTGGGGCCTGGGGAGACCTTGAACTCTGAGGGCCCCGCCGATGCAGAGGAATAATTGGGCCGAGTTTTGATTGAGCAGAGGTCTGGATCTGCACATCCCTGCATGGCCTGCGTGTGCATGTCTTCACGTGTGTGCGCAAGCAGGCAAGCACATATGCGTGTGCATGTCTTTGTTTCTGTGCGTGCAGGCAGACGCATGTGTGCACATGTGCGTGAATGTCTTCGTGTGTGCATGCAGGCAGGTGCGTGTCCACGTGTGTGCATGCATGTCTTTGTGTGTGCAGTATGTGCAGGCAGATGGGCTGGCGCGCATGCAGGTGCATGCTAATGGAATATGTGTGCTGGGGGCGTACACCCCGTGGGGCAAGAGAGGGTGTGGCCCCTGGGCCTCACCTTCCAGAGCCTGTCCCCCTCCCTGATCCCGAAGCACCTCTCCTTGCGCTACAGGAGGTGACCCACTACCTGGTCAAGTGGTGCTCGCTGCCGTACGAGGAGAGCACCTGGGAGCTGGAAGAAGATGTTGACCCTGGAAAAATCAAAGAGTTCGAGTCCTTGCAGATCCCACCAGAGATCAAACATGTGGTAAAGCACCCCTCGGCTTCTCTGTGATGCAGGGAGAGGGTGGCCTGTTAGCACCAGTGCTGGTTCAGTGCTTCTGATGCCCCTCGATCCTGGCCTGCCACTCCTGCAGTTCCGATCCTGAGACCCCTCCACAGTGCTACCGATGCCCCTCAGTCCTGACCTGCAGCCTCCTGCAGTTCTGATCCTGAGACCCCTCCACAGTGCTACTGATGCCCCTCAGTCCTGACCTGCAGCTCCCTGCAGTTCTGATCCTGAGACCCAGATCCCCCGCATCCCCCACATTAGAGGTGGGGAAAATCAGTTGCTGGGATCTAGGGGCTGAGGCCTTGCTGCTGATCAGCTGATGCTTGCTAATAATTTTGAAACCTCTTTCCCAAGTTTTCCCTTTTCAGCCTGAGCCCAGCATTGTCCCTTGTCGCAAGTTAGTGACTACACCTCGCTGAGCACTAGCCTGTTCCTCTCCGTGGGTCATGCTCTCTGCTCTCCCTCCTAGGAGCGCCCCGCTTCCGAGTTCTGGCAGAAACTGGAGAAATCACGGGACTATAAGAATAGCAACCAGCTGCGGGAGTACCAGCTGGAGGGGATGAACTGGCTGCTCTTTAACTGGTACAACAGGTGAGCAGGGGCTGGAGCAGGCGCCACCACAAGGAGCACTGCTAGCGTTTCACACATCAGTGGCCGTGGGGAGTGTTGTGCCGTTGGAGGGGAAGGGTGCTTCCGGAAGCAGATGCATGAGCTACGCTTGAGGAATTCTGCGCAAAAACATTAGCAATTCTGTGCACAATATTCTAAAATTCTGCATATTTTATTTGTCAAAATAATACTATATAAGCATGCCAGTTTCAATTATTTTGGTAATTTATTTCAGAATACCTGTCAGCAAGTATGTCTGTAACCATATGGACAACAAAAAAATATTCAGGAAATGTGTTTTGACAAATAGATTCCTTACTAGGCACATTAATACAGAACTCTGAGTAATAATTCCTTTACACTACAATACAGAAACATATTTCCTGCACCCTTCAGAAACAGTGCAAAGGTTTGGGGGAGCTGGGGTAACAGAGGAGCTGAGAGAGAGGGAAGTAATTGCTGGGCAGGCACCTGGGAGTGAGCCTGGAGGATTGTTAGGTGTGGGTGGGAGGGTATGGGGACAGGAGGAGGGATTGTTAGGGAGCCTCCCCCATGCGGACCCTGGCTGACTTTTAGCCTTTCTCATTCAGTCAGAGACATCTGCCCCTCCTCCCATCCACTCCTGCACCCCCAGTCAGCCACCCCTTCCCCCATCCCCGCATCTCCCTCCCCATGTGTTCTTGTACCCCCATCCAGCCACCCCATTCAGCCACCCTTCCCCTCCTGTTTCCAAGTGTCCCTGCACCCTCAGCCACGCCTCCTCTGTCCCCATGTGTCTCTATACCCCAACTCAGTCACCGCTCCCCCCGTGTGGCCCTGCACCCCCACTCCCATCAGCCCCTGGCTCAATGCTATCACCCCACTAGCTCTTGTGCCTCACCCGTCTATGCCCCTCACTAGCCGTTCTGAACCCCAGTCTGTATGACGCCCCCAGCAGCCCCATGTGTCCTGCTATGGCTGCCCTCCATATCCCATTCCTCCTCACCTGGCTCCGCAGGCAGGACGCTGTGAGGAAGGCAGTCCTCCCCCTCCCTCTCCACGGCAGCTGGCTGCTCTGGCCTTCAATTAGCTGCCCTCTTTTCTGGTGCCACAGCAGCCCCTTGTGGCTGAAAGGTGTAATTGCAGTGCCTCCCTGATAGAATCTATTTTCTGTGAGGGAAAAAAAAATCTGCAGGGAACATAAATTCTGCATGGGCACAGTGGTGCAGAATTCCCCCAGGAGTAATGGGCTCACCACTCCCATGGGCTGATGAGTCACTGCTCCCCCTGCTGTCAGGGTACATGTCAGCAGCAACTAATACAGCTTTGTTCTTTGTAATTTTACCTTTATGATTGTTTAATACCAGTGAAGTCGACTCCTCCCAGATGGCATGAAGTGTGTACTGGGTGCTGGTACGTTTCTGGGGCTGGTGAGGCCTCAGGAGAATGAAGGCTCCACTGGGTGTCCCTCGGGTAGTTGGTTGGTTGGTGCTGGCCGTGCTGGTGTGCCCCTCCCGATGGCAGGGACATAGATGCACTTACGAGACAGAAATGTGCACAGTGCTGTGCACTGACCCATGCACAAAGAGCTGGAGCAGATGGACATGGAGACGGTGAGGCCTTTGCATGCACAGTAGCCTGATTTGTGTGTGCACCCACAGCAGTTGTGTGAGCATTTTCTCACTGACATGGGACCTTGGGACTGTAATTTGCAGATATTTGGGTGGCCGGCCCTGGACCACTTTTAATGTGAGCATCACATAGTGCTTTAGAGGCCATGAGTTCGCCCTCTGAGCCCCCCCCGGTAAGCAAGTCTGTCTGCAGCGCTCCCAGGCTCAGAGAGGTGGCATGACCTGCCCAAGGTGACAAGGCAGGCAGTGTCAGTGCTGTGGGTTCCCCAACATGCTGTGTACATAAGAACGGCTGTACTGAGTCAGACCAAAGGTCCATCTAGCCCAGTGTCCTGTCTTCCGACAGTGGCCAATGCCAGGTGCTCAGAGGGAATGAACACAACAGGTAATCATCGAGTGATCCATTCTCTGTTGCCCATTCCCAGCTTCTGGCCAACAGAGACTAGGGACACCATCCCTGCCCATCCTGCTAATAGCCATTGATGGATCTATCCTCCATGAATTTATTTAGTACTTATTTTAACCCTGTTATAGTCTTGGCCTTCACAACATCCTCTGGCAAGGAGTTCCACAGGTTGACTGTGCCTTGTGTGAAGAAAGACTTCCTTTTGTTTGTTTTAAACCTGCTGCCCATTAAATGTGTCCCCAGGCGTAATGTGTCCCCACGTGTGTTGTGCTGCATCCACAGGAAGAACTGCATCCTAGCGGATGAGATGGGCTTGGGGAAGACGATCCAGTCGATCACCTTCCTTTCTGAGATCTTCCTGATGGACATTCATGGTCCCTTCCTCATCATCGCACCACTCTCCACCATCACCAACTGGGAGCGGGAGTTCCGCACCTGGACGGAGATGAATGCCATCGTGTACCACGGCAGCCAGATCAGCAGGCAGATGATCCAACAGTACGAGATGGTGTACAGGGATGCGCAGGTGCCTGCCGCTCTCAGCTCCCCATGGCCCACTGACCCTCGGGTCTCTCCATCTTGGCCACTGCTATTGTGGCTCCCGGGATGGATACTGTGATGGGTTCTCCCTAGGGTACTACCTGGAACTGGGGTACCACTGAGCCCTTTGACTCACCAGCCTGGGCTCCCTCTCACACTGTGCTGCTATGACAAGCTGTAGACTGCTCCCAGTCCTACACTCCCACCAGCATTTGCACAGGCAGGGACATACCCAGCTGCAGTTACATGCAGGCTGACCAGTCACTGCATGAAACAACAATAGAGAGGCTACAGCCAACCTCCAGCCCCCCAGCCTAGGACCCCAGAGCTGTACCGTATTACCCTGATTGAAACCCCGACCAAATTGAATTTATTACTCAGTTTGCCTCTCCCTCAATGTGGAGAGAAATAAGCACAATACGCTTGTGTTAAACCAAGATGAGATTTTCCCCAGACACTTCAAAGACACTGGTTTAGGTTAAAACATAAAAGCAAGTTTATTAGCTACAAAAACATAGATTTTAAGTGATTATAAAATCAAAGCAGATTACCTAGTAAATAAACAAAACCGCAAACTAAGCCTAAAATACTAGATTGATTGGATACAAATTAGCAATCTCTCACCCTGACTGCTGATACAAGCAGTTCACCAGGTTTCCATACACAGGCTAGAAACCGTTTTAGCCTGAGACCAATGCTTCCTGCAGTCCAGTCTTTGTTCCTTAGGTGCTTCCAGGAGTGTCCTTGTGTGGGTATTGAGGCTCACACCTCACCTTATATAGCTTTAACTTATGGCGGGAACCCTTTGTTCCATAATCCCACTGATGGAAAAATAAGGTACCCAAAATGGAGATCAGTGTCATGTGGTCTGGTCACATGCCCTTGCTGAGCCATAGCTGCCATTACTTACAGGCTGTCTGGAGTGTTCTCAGGAAGGCTTCTCAGGTGAGGGATAAGCTTCTCCTAAGGCCTAGTGTTTCCCCTGATGGCCCATTACCTTGAATAGGCCCTTCCCAGCCAGCTGTCTAGACTGGAAGCATCTTGCCTATAGATGAGGTCCCTCAGGTGTAACTGCATTTGAAATACAGATACATAGTGAACATTCATAACTTTAGATACAAAAATGAAATATGCACACAAATAAGATGATCATATTCAGCAAATCCTAACTTTTCCTTACACACCTCACATGACTCATCTTGTACAGGATGAATATGGGGTGTAGTGTCACAGATCCCCTGGGGTCACCCTTGCAGCCTGGCTCCCTGCCTAGCTCTGCATCACGAGGAATGTTGTTCATGAAGCGACTGGCCTGGGTGTGGCCAACGCGCAGGGCTGCCCTAGCTGCGGGGAAGGTGCTCTTGAACCAAGACATGCCCTGCTCATGCAGGAGGGTGGGAATGCCACGGGTCCCTTCCCCTGCTGAGAATGGGCTCACCCCCTCCATGGCAGGAGCCTGCTTTTCTGATTCTGGAAAGCGGCAGGTCAGAGGGCCCCCGTCTGTGTGGGATGTGGTGTGTTGGGAAGGCACCTGGTCTGTGGGGCGTGGAGGGCTGGTGGACACCCAGTCTGAGGGATGTGGGGGGCACCCAGCCTGTGGGGTGCAGAGTGTTGGGAGCACCCAATTTCTACGGGGCACAGAGTGCCAGAGAGGCACTCAGCCCAAGGGACACGGTGGGCCAGGGGGCCCCAGCCTCAGGGATGCGGTGAGCCAGGGGGCACCCAATCGGTGAGGCGCAGAGGGCCTGGGGGGCACCCAGCCTGAGGGACGCGGTGGACTGGGGAGCGCCCAGCCTGAGGGATGCGGTGGGCCAGGGGGCACCCAGCCTGAGGGATGTGGTGGACTGGGGGGCATCGAATCTGTGAGGTGCAGAGGGCCAGGGGGGCACCCAGCCTGAGCGATGCGGTGAGCTCGGGGGTGGGACCTACTGCTGAAGAAAGAAGCGGCGGTGGTAGAGCTGCCACCGAAGTGCTGCCGATCACGGCATTTATTTATTTTTTCACCACTTGGGGCGGCAAAAACACTGGAGCTGGTCCTGGTGGTGAGCTGGGGGGTGCAGTGAGCTGGGGGGGCACCCAATCTTGAGGCACAGAGGGCCAGGTGGCGCCCAGCCTGCAGGTTTGGAGTGTCAAGAGCACCCAGTCTGAGGGGTATGGAGGCACCAGTCTGTGGGATACAGACCCTTTAGGAGCTTCCTGCACTTGCAGGGAGGGGCCCTGAGAGGCCTGGCTGGATGCACACTGCAGCCTGCTGCATGAGGGGAGATGGTCTCGGGGGGTCTGCAGTCAGAGCAAGTTTCTAAAGTGCATGTGAGGTACGGCCTGTCAGGACCCCTGTGCAGCCCTGCCCCAGTGTCCCCAAGGACGTCTTCCCAAGGCCAGCACTTCCGGCTGCTGGAGCCCCTCAGCTTGCCAGGCCCCCCGCTGGCTCTGCGCAAGGCCTATGGCTGGCATTGCGGGGTCACTGTGGCCAGGATTGGCAGTGCCTTCCCTTTGCACAGATACATTAGAGCACACTCTCTGAAATGCCTCTCTGATGAAGCCCCTGGCTCTCCAGAGAGCTGCCGCAGATCAGGGCTGGGCTGCCCAATAGCTGTGTCCAACCGGCCTGCCTGTCTGGGGTGTCCCACTGCCTGGCATGAGTAAAGCACTGCCTGGCTTGTGTCTCCTTAGGGTAACCCTCTTCCAGGGATCTTCAAATTCCACGTGGTGATCACCACCTTCGAGATGATCCTGGCCGACTGCCCCGAGCTGAAGAAGATACAGTGGCGCTGTGTGGTCATTGACGAGGCCCATCGGCTGAAGAACAGGAACTGCAAGCTGCTGGAGGGACTGAAGCTCATGGCTCTGGTAAGAACTGGCTGCTCACGGGAGTGTAGAGCGGGCTGGACTCAGCCACATCTTAGTGCTGTTCCTGCACAGCCGGGGCTGGGCTGTGAAGGGGAACGAGCCCTCCCCGTCAACTGTCCTTGGGAAGATGTCCTCAGCCTTTGCATCCTGCGCTGTAATTTCCCCAGTTCAGGCTGTGGGGCCTGGTTGGTGCTCGGCTGGGGCCCTCCAGGGCAGCGTCAGATGCTGCTGACCCAGCGTGAGGTGGTGCTGGAAGGGCATTAGCAGAGGGGTTCTGACCACTTGTGCTCATTACAAAGCTTGTGGCCCCATTCACTAGAGCAGGGACATCAACGTCTGTTCCTGGCCAGACCACCTTGGCTAATTATGTCCCCTGCACATCTCCAGCACTCCCTGCCCCATCTGTCCTGCAGTGGTACTGTGTTCTGCACACGGGCGGCTCTAGGCATTTCACCGTCCCAAGCACGGCAGGCAGGCGGCGTTCGGCGGCTTGCCTGAGGGAGGTCCAGAAGCTGCAGGACCAGCGGACCTCCTGCAGGCAAGCTGCCGAAGGCACCCTGCCTGCCACCCCCACGGCTCCGGCAGAGTGCCCCCCAGGTGTGCTGGGGCCTGGAGCCACCCCTGTCTGCGCAGCTGCTATGTTCCACCCTAGAGGCAGCTGCTTTCCAGTGATGGATGGCACAAAGACAGTGTATTAGCAATGGTAAATAAAGGGCTCTGGGATAAAAGGTGCCCTAGAAACAAGCTCTTTTCTTGGTATTCGGTGACTCCGACTCTCTCGTGCCCCATGATGGGGGGGGGAGTTGCCCACACAGCCGCCCTGCGGGTGTGGGCAGTACAAGGCTAATGGGACTCTGCCTTTCAAACTGGCTCCGCTCCTGCACTGCTCACTGGCTCCTCGCGCTCAGCTTTTTGCACGATGCCCTTGGAAAGCTGCAGCCTCCCAGCACCCCCGGCTTTCGTCCGTTCTCTCAACTGGCAGCTCTTGGAGCTGCTCCCCACGTGAGAAGCGACCCGGGGATAAATGTGAGCATTTAATGCAGTGCCCGGGGAGCAGCACGAGCTCACCTCAAGCTCATGCTGGGTGTAATCGACTGTCTATTGCCCACCCAAAGTCAGGGGTGCCATTTCCCTCCAGAGAGGCTGGCCCTATTGGGCTCACTTATTCCAGGCCCCTGCTGGGCCAGTGTCTCCTGTTACAGGAACAAGTACAGGCAGTGACTGCTAACAGCCCTGCTCTGCTCTGCCCCAGCCTGCCACTGTAGAGACATGGGGCCCGCCAGCAGGTCGCTACTGTCAGCCCCCTTTTATTGGGTGCGGGGGGGCAATGCAGGTCCAGAGCAGTGCTGAGACTTGCCAGCAGTGGAGCCGGGAATAGAACCCCGGAGTTCTGCCTCCCAGGCTAGTGATCTTACTGCTGGGCCATGGTCCTTCTTGTGGGGGCCCAGGCCTGGCCCAGCAGCACTCAGGAGAGCTCCTCCCCAGAGAGAACAGGCAGCACAGCCAGGGGCAGTGTGAGCTTCCCATGTGCTGCTGGTGCTGAGCTACCGCAGCCCTGCTCTGGCACCACTCAGGCCTTGGCATCCCTGCTGATCCTGTGACTCAGAGTCTAGTCAGGGCTGGACTGAGACTTTCCAGTGCATGGCCATTGTGTCTTGACCAAGGATGGTGTGGGGGCCTGCTGACCTGGAGCAGATCGGTACCAGGACCCTGGGCCAGCATTGGCCCTTCAGACCCTTGGGGTTTGCAGTCAGCTTCATCGCTACCCTGGCCTCCTGCCCCAGGAGTGAAGTCATAGCAAGGGCAAGTTAGTGTCCCTGGGGTGATCCTGCCAGCCCCGTTGAACCCTTTGCTCTGGCTCCGGCTGCACGAGCACTGCCCCCCAGCACTGAAGCCCTGGCCCTGCTCTACTCAGGAACACAAGGTGCTGCTGACCGGGACGCCCCTGCAGAACTCAGTGGAGGAGCTCTTCAGCCTGCTGAACTTCCTGGAACCCCAGCAGTTCCCCTCGGAGACAGCGTTCCTGGAGGAGTTCGGGGACCTGAAGACAGAGGAGCAGGTACCAGCAGGGCCCAGGGGTGAGACTCAGGGGCTAGCAGGGCCCAGGGCTGTGGGGGTGGGGCCCAGGAGCTGCAGAGGCGGGGTCCAGCTCACCTGGGCCCCAATCCAGAAACACCGTTAAGCATGCACTTAACTTGAATCCCAGCGAAGGCAGTAAGGCTCCTCCTCGCTGCAAGCTAAGACTCTGCCTGAGAGCGCCCTGGGCCTAGCCCTGGAGACAGGGCCGGCTCTGCCGGGGGCGAGCAAAGCTCTAGAGAAGGAAGCTGCTTGGGAGACAGAAAATGGAGATGGGCTTGAGCCATGGCCCTGGCCGGAGCAGGCTAACACCCCTCACTGCTATTTAGGTCCCCACCTTGGGCCTGTCTGCACACATTCCCGGCACCCCCACATCCCCCCCATGCGCCTGGCACCTCCACAGCCCCCCCACGCGCCAGGCACACCCACACACCCCCCATGCACCGGCACCTCCACGGACCCCCCACACACCCAGCACACCCACAGCCCCACCACGCGCCCTGCACCTCCACAGTCCCTCCATGCGCCAGGCACACCCACCCACCCCCCATGCACCGGCACCTCCACGGACCCCCCACACACCCAGCACACCCAGAGCCCCACCATGCGCCCTGCACCTCCACAGTCCCTCCACATGCCCAGCATCCCCAGCCCCATGCGCCCAGTCAGCCCCCAGCCCCTGCGCACCCAGCGCATCCAGAGCCCCCATGCACCCAGCACCTCCCGCCATTCCCTGCGTGCTGAGCACCCCAGCCCCCACATGGTCAGCAGTCCCCAGCTGCCATGTGCCCAGCCCCTCCAATCCCCACGCATCCAGCCCCCCTGCAGCCAGCACCCTGCATGCACCCACAGCCCCCGCATACCCAGCACCCCAGCCCTCCAGATGCTCAGCAGATCTACAGTCCCCCGCATGCCTGGCACCCCTACCCCTGCTCGCCCAGCACCCCCAGGCTCTGCACGCCTAGCCCCCCTCTGGCCCCACATGCTCAGCATATCTCCAGCCCCTGCATGTCCAGCACCACCCCTGCATGCTCTACATGCCCCCAGCCCCTGCACTTTCTGCATGTCCTGCCCGCACAGCTCTTTAGTCACCCACATGTACCCCACAGTCCCTATTCATGCATAGCATGCCCCCGCACGCTCACCACAACCCTTGCATGCTCGGCACATGCACAGCACACACCCTAATGCACACACCGCACCCCCCATCTCCCTGCATGCTCACCCTCCCCAGTACTCTCTGCACATCTCCTATATTCTCTGTGCACACTCACCACCCCCCTGCATGTTCAGCACACTCACACCCCATGCATGCACAGCACACCCCTCTGCATCCAATACGCACCCTGCATGTTCACTTGCACGGACCCTACGCATACAGCGCACAACCTCTACACGCATGCACATCACCCTTGTGCACACGTCCTTCCTGCTGGTCCCCATTCCCAAATGTAAAGATGCAAAGGGGACAGTTAAATCAGTGTGTCTGTGGCTCTGCTCTGTAAAAGCTGTGCCCTTTGGGGCAGGTTCTTGTCAGATGCAGTCAGCTGGTTCTGCACACCCCCTCTGGAATCCCTGGTGTTGGGTCCATCTGGAGGACTCTGCTGCTGCTCTTTGAGAGCCTGGGTGGAGCTTGCAGAGTCTGCCCCTCCTCACTGTGCAGCCCATGGAGCCACAGAACAAGCAGCATCCCTGTGGGACTGGAGCCCTGGACCTCCCTTCCGCTCACAACAGGCCCAGTTCAGAGCAGCTGCCTGCATTGTGCTAGCAACACTTTTTGTGCCCACAAGGGGAGGAATCGCACTGGGGCATACAGGGCAGGCTCACTTCAGGCAGGAGCTGGATATAAACTGGGTGCTCAGAGAGAGGCAATGAACTGTGCAGTGAGGGTTCACACGGGCCTCTGCTCAGCAGGCGTCTCTCAGACCACGTGCCCCTGGGAATGAGCTCTGCTCTGGGGAGGAAGCCAGGCTCCCTGGCAGAAGTGTTTATGAACTCTGGGCACAAGGCCAGGTAGTCACACACCTGCCCTGGTGAAAGCAGTGGGGCTGCACAGGTGTAACCAAGGCTAGCCCTACCCAGCCCGGCTCTCAGACCCCAGTGCAGTTTGCAGGGCTGGCCGCTGGAGAAGTCCTCTTTCGGTGTTAGCAGAACAGGCTTGCCCTGGTGTCCCTGGGAGGCGATTAGTACAGAGCTCTCACACGCATGGTGGCTACCCCAAGAGGGCTCTGCAGTTGTCTTCACTGCCTGCCATGCATGAGGCAGGGAGGGACAGTGTGTCTGCGCTTGTCCTGGGCAGGTGAAGAAGCTGCAGTCAATCCTGAAGCCCATGATGCTGCGGAGGCTGAAGGATGATGTGGAGAAGAACCTGGCGCCGAAGCAGGAGACCATCATCGAGGTGGAGCTAACCAACATCCAGAAGAAATACTACCGGGCCATCCTAGAGAAGAACTTCTCCTTCCTGTCCAAGGGCGCCAACCAGCACAACATGCCCAACCTCATCAACACCATGATGGAGCTGCGCAAGTGCTGCAACCACCCCTATCTCATCAATGGTGAGCCGTGGGGCATGGGGCACCGGGACAGGACACACCAACATGCCCAACCTCATCAGCACCGTGAGCTGCGCCAGTGCTGCAGCCACCCTGCCTCATGGTGGCTCCACCCAGGGCGGGTGCTTTTCAGCAGCTCCCATCCAGGGGCATTGAGTGAGGTGTAGTCATTCCTCTCTGTAGTTCTGGACACTTACCAGCTTCCTCGACCATCTGGTTCGGGTGTCGGGCCTGGCCCTGGCAGCAGCTGGGGCCTGCTACCCCATAGTGTGTGACAGTGGAGAGCAGGGCTAGGGCAGCTGTGCCCAGGCAGCAAGGATGGCTGTGCCCGGGCAGGGCAGGCAGGCCACAGCTCTAGCCAGGGCTGATTTCCCCTCCTGCTTTGCAGGGGCGGAGGAGAAAATCCTGGAAGATTTCCGTAAGTCGCACAGCCCAGAGGCGCTGGACTTCCAGCTGCAGGCCATGATCCAGGCGGCTGGCAAGCTGGTGCTGATTGACAAGCTGCTGCCCAAGCTGATCGCCGGTGGGCACAAGGTGCTGATCTTCTCCCAGATGGTGCGCTGCCTGGACATCCTGGAGGACTATCTCATCCAGAGGCGGTCAGTACAGCCTGCGCTGCCTGGCATTCCCCACTCCCCCCGCCCTGCTGTGTGTGCGTCATCAGGCACGTGCCCTCTCGGCCCTCCCTGCCCACACAGAACGGGCTGGGTGACAAACTCAGGCTGTGCCCTGGTGTGCAGTGCAGGTGAGCGTGGCCAGGCCCTGCTCTCAATACAGCACTGCCATCTGGGCTTGAGGGGCCCCAGCTGGCTGCAGCCAGGTCACAGCAGCTTTCCTCCTTCAATACATGCTGCTCACTTGGCCCTCGGCAGCCTCTTCTTCCTCACTCCATTCTCTACTCGCCCACCCTGAACTCTTGGCCTCTCCATGCAGCCCAGTCAGTTGGGGTTCCCCCTCTGTGCTTAGCCTGGCCAGGTGTGCAGGGCAGGGGTCACTGGGCTCTGGTTTGCTCCCAGCACTGCTGAGTCAGCACTCAGTCTGTCGCTATGGGGCCTCTGCAATGCCTGCTTCCTACACTGCCCTGTGGCTGGGGCTCTGCTTAGCCTCCCAATGCACTGTGGGAACGTCAGGCCTGGGCTCTAGTTCCTGGATCCTTACATTAGCGCTGCTTACCCACCCTGTGCCATGTTGTGTCACGCCCACTGCCAGTGAGCACTGAGGTCAGTTTGCAATGAGTGAGAGTCCTAAGCCGGGGGGCAGCCGAGCTGTGTTCAGTGCAGGCTGTGGAGAAAGGCCGCTGAACACCCCTGTGTGCTTCCCCCAGCACATATTAGAGCAGCCTCAAGACCCTGCCTGTGCCTGCTGTGCCAGAAAGGGGGTGACTCTTTTGTTCTGTTCTTACCTTGTGGGAATATGTCTGTCTCTTGGGGCAGCTTCACGTGGGCTTTGTGCGCTCAGCGTGTGCGGAGTGGGGGTGGGAACGGGGGTGGATCTGGCCCCACCTATCCAATATTCCTCACTACCATCTATCCCAGTGGTGAGTGTGGAGGCCTGTTCTTACTGTGCAATGTCTTGTCTGGAGAAACCCCCTCAGAGCTGGCTCCCCCAGAGATCTTAGAGCACAGTTTCTCAAACAGGGGCACCGCTTATGTAGGGAAACCTCCTGGCGGGCCGGTGTATTTACCTGCCCCATCCGCTGGTCCAGCCGATCGCTCCTCCAGGCCAATGGGAGCTGCTGGAAGCAGTGGCCAGTAAGTCCCTCGGCCCACGCTGCTTCCCACAGCTCCCATTGGCCCGGAGCAGCGATCCGCGCAGCTCCCATTGGCCCAGAGCAGCGATCCGTGGCCAGTGGGGCTGCCGCTTCCCACAGTTCCCATTGGCCTGGAGCAGCGATCCGCGCAGCTCCCATTGGCCCGGAGCAGCGATCCGCGCAGCTCCCATTGGCCCGGAGCAGCAATCCGTGGCCAGTGGGGCCGCCGATTCCCACAGCTCCCATTGGCCCGGAGCAGCGATCCGCGCAGCTCCCATTGGCCCAGAGCAGCGATCCGTGGCCAGTGGGAGCTGCGATTGGCTGGACCTGCGGACAGGGCAGGTAAATACACCGGCCTGGCCCACCAGGGGCTTTCCCTACACAAGCGGCAACCTCTGTTTGAGAAACCCTGTCTTAGAGCATCGTTCTCTGGACGCACACTGGCCTGTCTGTCGGCCCATCTTGGGAGTGTCTGGGTGGAGACAGGACCTTGTGGGCTAAGGCTCCCCTGTGCCTATCACTCCTTCCCTATGGCCCAAAGGAGCCTTGTGGCTGATGCTGCGCCCTCAGTGGCCCTGCCGCCATAGAGAGGAGAAGTCTGGTTCCTGGTGGGGAATCAACAGCTGGTGCTGGCTGGCCTCGGGGAGCCCAGACTCTGCGGGCTGCTTGACCCACAGGATGCCCGTCAGGCAGCACTGATACAAGAGGCCTTGTCCATCATGATCAGCAGAGCAGAGTGTCTCCAGCCCGCAATCGCCCACTGTGTACTGGGGCTGGAGCTAGCAGGTGCAGGCTGCACTGCCTTCCTGTGGGGGAGCCTCAGGGAGGGGGAACCCTGCAGAACACGGCCCTCAGGGTCAGGAAGGGGCAAGGCCACAGGGTCTGCTGGCCAGGACCATGGCCCCCCTCTGTTGCAGTGTGGCTCCTGCTGACTTCCTGGAAATGCAGGCAGAGAGCTTTGAGCAGCGCAGGCCCCTACATGAGTTTCTGACAGGGAGCAGCCCCTGGCCCTGTCTCTGCTCCAGAATGGTAGAGCTTCCTCCCCTCAGGTGCTGCACAGCCTGTAGGCCCCTGTGCCACGTGGGGTTGGCTGCCCCCATCGCTCAGCCTTGCTGCCCTTGGCCCCAGGAGCAGGGGAGCCAGGGTCCTTGTGCCTGCATGGAATGGGTGTCTTGGAGCTGCCAGAGCAGTTGTGAGTCTGGTGACTGGCACCCTGCAGCCCCAGGAGCTAGGTCTGCAGAGATAAGATGCTCTATTCCACATGGTGCAGGCTATGCGGTGACCTGGCCGTGTCCCCCGTTCCCTGTCTGAACAGATACACCTATGAGCGCATTGACGGGCGGGTGCGTGGGAACCTGCGCCAGGCTGCCATCGATCGCTTCTGCAAACCAGACTCAGACCGCTTCGTCTTCCTCTTGTGCACCAGGGCAGGAGGCCTGGGCATTAACCTCACAGCTGCCGACACCTGCATCATCTTTGATTCGGACTGGAACCCACAGAACGATCTCCAGGTATTGCAGAGCAGGGCCATGATGGGGTTGGTGAGGCACCAGGGGTTGCATGAATAATAGTGCTGATTAGAGCAGAGGAGTTGTGTGCCAGCCAATGAGACATGGGATGGGGCCCCGGCCTTTGCTGGGGGCAGCCAATGGGACCGTGGGATGAGATACCACCCACCGCTGGGGCCAGTTAAAGAATGGCAGCCCAGGCAGTCAGAGCAGAGTGGGTGCTGGAAGTGCCACATAGTAAGGAGCAGCTGTGCTGGGGGGTCGGGTGCAGAACAGAACCTTGCCCCCTCAGGTGCCTGCTTCAGCGTAGCCTGGGGCAGGAAGTGGGAGGATGTGGAGTTGATCGTGGAGAGCTCCCTGGCTTCAGCGTGGCCTGCACTGCAGTGAATGGAAGCCCCAGAGGAGGGCAGCTCAGGTGCAGGGGGCGCTGAGTCCAGCACAGACCTCTGCATCACATTCACAAGGCACTCACTGCCCCTTGCTGGCCAGCCCAGCAGAGAGGCTCCTTAGGGTGGGTCCTTCAGGTCAGCTCTAGGACACCTTGTGGAGGCAGAGGCTGGGCTCTGCCCGTTGTGCTCTGGGCAGGGGTGGGTGCTGGGCTCTGACCATTGGGCCCTAGAGCTTCTGTACTGGCTGAGCCAGGCAGAGCCGTGTCTATGCTGCCTGCATGCTGTATTTGACGCTGTGGCCTTTGCTATCCCAGGCGCAGGCGCGCTGCCACCGGATCGGGCAGAGCAAGGCCGTGAAGGTCTATCGTCTCATCACCAGGAACTCCTACGAGCGTGAGATGTTCGACAAGGCCAGCCTCAAGCTGGGCCTGGACAAGGCCGTGCTGCAGGACATCAACCGCAAGGGCAGCACCAATGGGGTAGGCTGCCTGTCTGCCCGCTTGGGGGCTGGGGCCATGGAAAGGCTCTGTGCCTCTGCTGCTCCTTGCAGTGTTCCCCCGAGTGGCTGTGTCTGTGTGTGCCCCCTGTGCCCATGGCTGTGCAGAGGGCTGCAGGAGTGAGCCGCCAGAGTAGGCCTGTGGTCCATAGTATAGGACAGATCCCACTTGCTTGCCTGCACAGCATGAGTGAGTGTGTGGAGCCAAGGAGTCATGCAGACCATGAGGAGGATCTATGTCCCTGACAGAGCAGATTTCAGGCACCTCTGCCATGGACATCAGTCCTGTCCTGTAATATCCAGTTCAGCCCCCCAGTGCTGCCAATGCCCCTCTGGCCTGACCTGCAGCCCCCTGCTATCCCAGCTCTAGAGCCTCCACAGATGTTCCCCATGCCATGCTTGCTTGTCTAGCCATTGGCTTGCCCTGAGCAGAGGTTTCCGACCCCGCTAGGTTTATTGTGGCTCTGGATAGATGAATGTCCGCTAAGAACTGAGTTTGGAGCCTACCCCAGGATCCCAGGGGCACTGAGATCCCACATTGATGGAGTTGAATGTACCCAAAGGTGCCTTGACCCCTGGCTGTCGAGACTAACTACTGCAGATAGGAGCTGCCTCCGAGAGAGCAGAGGGCACGTGGTGGTGCTTGCTGTGCCCAGGCAGCGCTGCCAACTGGACAAGGTGACAGCTTAGCAGGAAGCATGAAAGCACACGAACAGCTTCCAGTAACAGAGCTTGGGCCTGGGTCTTGAGGGCCAGTAGGGCTCTCCCATCTCAGACTCTGAACTTTCCTAGCACTCTGACCAGCAGGGGTGGCCAGTTCTTTGAGTGATTGCTCATGTATATTCCACAGTAGGTGTGCGTGCTTGCCACATGCACCGGTGCCAGAAGTTTTTCCCTTAGCAGTACCCATAGGGAGCAGCACCGCTGCGACCCCTGGAGTGGCACCTCTATATCGCACTATAAGCGAAGCCATGCACTGCCCTCACCCTCAGTTCCTTCTTGCCGCCAGTGAAAGTAGTCGGAACGTTTGCACTCCAGCTTTGCTGTAGCTCTTCTATTAGCCTTAGTAGTACTCGTCTTCTCCATGCCCCAGGCTTCAATTCGTGTGACTCTTGTCACAGTTCTATGCCAGGAAGCGACCCGCACACTCAGTATCTCCGCTGCTTGGGCGAGACTCACGTTACAGACTGCTGTAAAATCTGTAGGTCGTTCAAGCCTCGAACTAAATGAGAGAGGAATATCCGGCTCCGGGCCTTGCTAATGGAATCTGCATTGGGCACCAGCACCAGCATGCCGTCCGGACACAGCACCGAGCACCGCGTCCTCGGTGTAGAGTGAGGCTCCCTCCACCAACTGGCACCGCTCACCCGCTAAGAAGCAGGGAAAGACTCAGTGGCACCTACAAAAAGACAGGGGTGAGGCTGGACCCGAGTTGGGCAGCCCACGATCCCCCTCAGGACCCAGACCTCCGACTCGCGTTGCGTGAAGTAGCCCAGTTCCATCCGCACATGCCTTTCCTGCGGTGAGAAAGCTGTCGATGCTGGAGGCTGCACAGGCGGCGCGTGACATCCTCTCCCTTCCGGTGCCGGGTGCGCCGCTTGAGACGGGCACCAAGTCCCGAGAGAAGCCACTGTTGGGAGCACACTAGCCCTCTCCAGCAAGAAACAGTCCCCACTCCGAGGACCGTGCGCTGCCCCGTTCGATGAGGTCTTCACTTAGCTCGTGTCAGCCCTCCACTCCACTCAGATTGGCTGACTCGCCCGCAGGGAGTCTCGAGGGTCCTCTACACCCCACCGAGGGGACAGGCACCGAGACAAGCGGTGTCGATGCTCCTCCTCGAATCGTGGCTACAGGAGCAGATCCCGATGCCGTTGTTACAGACTCTCAGGTTTGAGTGCCTGCTCCACCAGACACCACGCCCGGAGTTCCCCTCAACAGGCACCTAAGTGTCATAGCTATAACTGCCGGGATGACTATTAGAGCAGCACCTCCGATGAGTACCGCTCCTCATTGTCGAGGTCCTGATCTCGAGGTCGGCACCGACACGACCACAGACGCTCCCGCTGTTCTTTAACTTATGGGGGTCTCTACCGAAGTTCTTGCCTCTTCTCCTGGAGCAGGACAAAAAGGAGTTCAAGGCTCTGGTTGAGGAAGGGGCAGCAGCGGCAAAAGCAGCCCCTCAGGTCTCCTCGGACACGGCCGACATGGCAGCCCGTTCGATGGCCTCAGCTATATTTATGCGTAGGGTGTCCTGACTTCTCCTGTCCGGTCTGTCTGCAGAATCCCAGTCCTTGATGCAGGACCTTCCCTTTGATGGGAAAGCGCTGTTTGCGGACCAAACTGACGTCCGCCTGCATGGGATGAAAGACTCCCACACCACCCTGCAAACTCTGGGCCTATATATCCTGCCAGCAAAGGACAAACCTAGGCCGCAGACCTCAGCACCTCCCGCTAGGGGTAGATAGGAGCCCCCACCCAAGAGACTGAGGGAGCAGAGACACAGGTCCCAGCGTCAGTCCCACGCGGCCCCGCGACCAGGCCCCTTGAAGGGCAAGAAGCAGAGGAAGAGGCGGTTTTGACTTTGCGGGGAGCCACTGGGCCTATTGCCGCGGAAGCCCCTCAGTTAATAAAATTTGTGTTCTGCAACCTTTTATCTGCATTCCAAGTGGAATGGTCCCATATAACATCGGACCAGTGGGTCCTCAGCACTATTTCACCCCCCTTCCACCATCCCCTGCCCCAGGAGAACCTCGGGGAACCGGAACATGTCCCCCTTCTAAGCTATGAGGTGGTGAGCCTCCTCGACCTGGGCGCAGTAGAGAGGGTACCAGTAGAATTCCAGGGCAAGGGGTTTTACTCCCAGTATTTCCTGATCCCAAAGGCGAAAGGCGGGCTCCGGCCCATCCTGGACCTGTGGAATCTCAATGGGTTTATGGTCCGTTACAAGTTCCGCATGGTATCCCTGACCGCCATCATTCCCTTCTTAGACCCAGGGGATTGGTTCGCATCCCTGGACCTCCAGGATGTGTATTTCCACCATATTTTCGAGGGTCACAGGCCCTTCCTCTGCTTCCTGATAGGGTAGGACCATTATCAGTTTGCGGTCCTCCCTTTTGGCCTTTCCATACACCAAGGTGTTTCCAAACACCTCAGGGTGTTTCCCAAATGCCTGGTGGTGGTGGCACCCCACCTCCGGAGGAACAGGCTGCAAATTTTCCCTTACCTGGATGATTGGCTCCTCCAGGGCAACTCCTGGTCCCGAATACAGGCACAGATGCAATTCCTGCTGTCCATATGCGCAGGTCTGGGCCTAGTGGTGAATGAGGCCATGTTCACGTTGGTACCGGTCCAGCACATTCACTTCATAGGGGCCATGCTAGACTCCCTAGAGGCCACAGCCTCTCCCGCAGGATAGGTTCGAGACACTCAAAAGTCTCATTGCCTCCATGACGACCTTCCCTGTGACCATGGCAAGAGTGTACTTTCAAATCCTAGGTCACATGGCAGTATGCACGTCCGTAGTGCGGCATGCCAGGCTCAGAATGAGGCCCCTCCAGCTCTGGTTGGTTTCCCAGTATTCCCAGTTCAGGGACAGCCTAGACAAGGTTGTCACGATACCACCCAACGTAGCGGCCACTCTGCAGTGGCGGTCCCTCCCAAGCAACATGCTGAACGGGATTCCCTTCTGAGAAGCCCCTCCCTCACTAGACCTGGTGTCGGATACCTCGGACCTGGGCTGGGGAACCCATATGGGGAACATTCAAACACAAGGCAGATGGTCGACCTTGGAATTGTCCCTCCACTTAAACATCAGGGAGCTCAGGGCAGTACGCCTGGCATGCATAGTGTTCAGTTTGCACCTTTGCAAGAAGGAGGTCAGAGTCCTCACGGACAACACGGCCGTGATGTATTATATCAACAGGCAGGAGGGCTTGCATTCCTCAGCCCTGTGCCGGGAAGCCCTGGACCTATGGGAGTTTTGCATAGCCCACAATATTTCCCTATGGGCCTTCCACCTATCCGGCACGCGCAATGTGTGAGCCGATCACCTCAGCAGGCTGTTTTCCCACCAATACGAGTGGTCACTCCACTGGGAGGTCACCCGACAGCTCTTCTGAGAGTGACCTTGCAAGAGTCCCACTCCTACCCACCTCCATCAGATGACGGGGCGGCGCCCCGCTCCTCAGCCCACCTAGAGAACCCAGATCATTTGGCAAGGTACGTCCTTCGTGTCCTCTTCCCAGGTCGACCTCTTTGCTACTACCCAGAACCGACGCTGCCCCCAGTTCTGCTCCAGGGCAGGGGTAGAAAGGGGGGCGATCTCAGACCCATTCCTCCTCTGGTGGTCAAGCCAACTGTTTTATGCCTTTCCACTGTTCCCACTGATAGGCAGGGTCCTGCAAAAAGTAAAGGCAGACAGGTCGAGGGTTATCCTCATAGCCCTGGATTGGGCCTGCCAACATTGGTACAGGACCATCCTGCAACTTCTAGGCCCCCCCCCGCGCGGAGGCTGCCGCTCCGCTCAGATCTCCTTTCTCAGGAGAGGGGATACCTTCTCCATCCCAACCTGGCTGAGCTTCACCTGAAAGCGTGGTTGCTCCATGGTTAAATGAGGAGGGAAGCTGTTCAGAGGATGTCAGACGCATTCTGCTGGAGAGCAGAAAGCCGTCCACACGAAGGACGTACCTTGCCAAATGGTCTAGGTTCTCTAGGTGGGCTGAGGAGCGGGGTGCCTCCCCGTCATCCGCATCCCTCCAGCTCATTCTTGATTACCTCCTTTCCCTTATGACCCAAGGACTAGCTCCTGCCTCCGTCAGGGTACGTTTAGCTGCCATTTTAAGGGCCTAGTTTGTGCATTCCCATACTCCAGGGCCCCGGTCCCGCAATGGGATCTGAATCTAGTGCTATCCCGCCTAACGGGTCCTCCCTTTGAACCCTTGGCCACGTGTTCCTGGTCCTACCTGTCATGGAAAGTGGCATTCTTGGTGGCTTTCACCTCAGCCCATCATGTCTCGGAGTTTAGGGCCTTGACCTCAGAATCCCCATATACGGTCTTCCACCGGGATAAAGTCCAGCTTCGCCCGCACCCTGTGTTTCTTCTGAAGGTGGTCTCTGCCTTCCATATGGATCAGGACATTTTCCTATCAGTACTCTGTCTTAAGCCCCACTCCTCCAATGAGGAACGCGGCCTACACACACTAGCCATACCAGGCCGTTCAGGAAATCCTCGCAACTGTTCATTGTGTTGGCCGAGCACATGAGGAGGCAACCAGTTTCCACCCAGCTCCTTTCCCGATGGATCACCTCATGCATACGCACGTGTTACGACTTGGCAGGGGTTCCCCCACCGCCTATCATAAAGGCACATTCTACAAGAGCGCAAGCCTCATCAACCGCCTATGTAGCCCATGTCCCTATCCAGGACATATGTAGGGCTGCCACGTGGTCCTCTATCCACACCTTTTCCTCGCACTATGCAATCGTCTCAAAAGCAAGGGATGACGCCGGGTTTGGTAGGGCGGTGCTCCATCCCGGAAACCCTTAAACTCCTACCCACCTCCATCAGATATAGCTTGGAGTCACCTACTGTGGAATACACATGAGTAATCACTCGAAGAAGAAGAGACAGTTACCTGTTCATAGAATCATAGAATATCAGGGTTGGAAGGGACAGGTGTATTCCACATCCCGCCCTCCTTCCCCTCTGTCGGAGTTGAGTGGCAAGAAGGAACCTAGGGTGGGAGGAGCGCGCGGCTCCCCTTATAATGCAATATAGAAGTGCCACTTCAGAGGTCGCAGCGGTGCTCCCCGCTATGGGTACTGCTAAGAGAAAAACTTCCAGCACCGGTGCATGTGGCGAGCATGCACACCTACTGTGGAATACGCCTGAACAACACATCTCAAAGAACGCCAGTTACGGAACAAGTAACTGTCCTTTGCCATGGCATCATAAACAAGATAGCTTAAAGATCCAGCACACCCGTGT
The DNA here is from genome assembly GCF_025201925.1 of Gopherus flavomarginatus. Lineage (NCBI taxonomy): Eukaryota > Metazoa > Chordata > Testudines > Testudinidae > Gopherus > Gopherus flavomarginatus. The sequence continues at coordinate 22,387,217 of NC_066627.1, forward strand.
GACAGCCCTGACTCCCAGGGAGGGGTGGGGGTAGGAGAAGAGCCAGGTACCAGTGTGGAGAAGGTGAAGTCTCGTAGCTTGACTGGATTATTCCTAGGCCAGAGGGAGCTGCAGAGCCCTGCTGGGAGTGTGTGGGCAGGTCCCCTGCTGGGAAGGGCAGCTGCGTTAACAGGAGTTCCAGGGGGCAGCCCGGCAGAGGGGCGGTGGTTTTACCCAGCCCTTTGCCTCACTTTCCCTCTGAGTGTTTGATCTCACCCAGATCCCTCCCTGTCCACTGGGGTCAGAAGCGGGCTGTGTCTGGGGGCATTCAGCTGCAGTCTAGCACAGTCATTGCGGGCACTCACAGCTCTACAGGCACCATCTGCAGGGATGGCACTGCAGTTCCAGTTAACACCATGGCTCTGGGGCTGTTAGATGCCTCTGCCTTCAAGGGCTGGCTCGGGGAGGGAGCCTCCGTCCCCCATGCCTGCGCTCCCAGGTCAGCCCCAGCTCTCGGGCAGCTGGCACAGTGCTGACATCCTGTATCTTCTGTAGGTGCAGCAGCTCTCAAAGATGGAGGTCGAGGACTTGCTACGGAAAGGAGCATACGGGGCTTTAATGGACGAGGAAGATGAAGGCTCCAAGTTCTGCGAGGAAGATATCGATCAGATCCTGCAGCGCAGAACCCAAACAATCACTATCCAGTCAGAGGGGAAGGGCTCCACCTTTGCTAAGGTGCTGCGCGTGCTGCCTGGGGGGCTACCTGCCTGTCTGCTTTGGGTGGGCAAGGCCAGGGTGCACTGGGAAGATAGGACACAGACTTCGTTTCCCTGCTCTTGGCTTGGCCTGTTGCTTTCTGAGCTCCCCTGTGTGTGTCAGTGCAGCCTGCGTCCCACCCCTGCTGAGCCATTGCCCTGCATGGACTCACAAACGCTCCAAGGGCAGGCTGAGGTCATGAGCTGAGTCCAGGTGATACAGAAAGCGGGGCAGCATGGGAGGGTGCCAGATGGGATCACCAACAGGAGTAGGAGGGAAAGCTGTGGCCAGCATGTGGCAGCGAGGGGTGGCCATGTGAGCAGCTCAGCTTGGCCTCTGTCCAGTTCACCCAGGATCGATGTCTCTTGTGAAGCCTTCCCCAGGCTCTTGTGTTCCTCACCGTGTCTGGACGATCCATGCTGGGCTGGGGAGTGTTCTCTGGCGGTTAGAGTGAGACGGGGGTTCTGTTCTCAGCTCTGGAAGAGATCCCTTCCCCCACCTCAGGAAACTCCAGGAGATGCTGCTCTGTTCTGAGGAGATCCCTTGTACTCGTCAGATTTGCTCGCTTGCGCATCAGTTTATTTATTTAGTGTGTGCACAGTCGTCTAGCCACGCAATGGCATCTTCAGTGGCATGATGCAGTTCTTCTAGGTCACCGCTGAACCTAGTCAGCAGGCATTCCTCGACAGTGTGCATCATCGTCTACGTTGCACCGCAGCTGCACAAAGGGCTGTCATGAAGGCCCCAGCGATACTGGTTGGCTGTATAGAGACCTTGCCCAGTCCAGAACCTGTTTGGCAGGGACCACGGAGGCCCCATGGCCCTGGGGAGGGAGCTGGAGTCTGCTCCTTCTAGTGATTGCCAGCTGCATCCCAATGGCAGGGCCGGTTGTGTGTTTCCCCCACCCCTCTGCTAGAGCCATTGTCCTGGATCCCTCAGGGCTGAGCCAGGCCTGCACCCTCTGTTGTGGGGAGGAAGTGTGAGAAGGAAAGAGCTGAGTTTCTCTTACAGATCCCAGAGGAATTTGCAGAGTTGGCCTTGTCCTGGGGGCCTAAGCACATTTATCCAAAGTCTGTCCAGCCACCTGTCCCATGGAAGCCCTGCTGCCATCTGCACAACGTGTGTGGGTCTGTCTGCCCCATGGAACCCCTACTGCCATTTGCGCAGTGTCTGTGGGTCTGTCCGCCCCATGGAAGCCCGACTGCCATGTGCGCGGCATCTGTGGGTCTGTCTGCCCCATGGAACCCTTGCTGCCATGTGCACAGCGTCTGTGGGTCTGTCTGCCTCATGGAACCCCTGCTAGAGGAGCAGCAGTGCACTCATGCTTGATAGCAGGGGCTGCAAGCAGTCTGGAGATGCAGAGCTGTTATTCTTGCAGTACTGCTCTCCCTGTGCCTCTGGAGAAGAGACGCCAGCTCAATGTCCATTCTTGAAGCACAGGGGCAATGGCTGGCTCTGCTGTGCACTCCCATCGCTGGGCAGGGAGAGTGCAGTGCACCATACATCAGTGCTATCAGAGCTCAGCTGAGGTGCCTGCTATAGAGGAGGGAGCCCATGAAAGCGGTATTGCATTGTGCTCCCAAGGCTGGCAATCTGGGCACTGCTGGATGGGGTGGGGCTGTCCCACCTCTTATCCATTGCCGGGACTGAATTTCCAGGGGGCTGGAAACAAACCTGGCTCCTGACCCCACTTAGCAAATGAAGAGGTGGCTGGTAGTGATCCCTTCATACAGACAGGGGGCAGGTGGGAGTACACAGCCTCTCTTGCTGTTGCTGAGGATGGATTGCAGACTGTTAACTGGCTCTTTCTTCACCCTCAGGCCAGCTTTGTCGCTTCAGGGAACAGAACTGACATTTCCTTGGATGACCCCAACTTCTGGCAGAAGTGGGCTAAGATAGCAGAGCTGGACACGGATGCGAAGAATGAAAAGGTAGAGTACGGCCTGAAAACGGGCAGCCATGCTCCTCTATGGACACGCACGCTCCTCCACACGCACGCATGCTCCTCTGTGCATCTTCACACTCCTCCACACTCCTCTGGGCAGCCACACATGCACACGTCTCCATTGCTAACAAACCCAGCTGCAGGCTGTGTGGATCCCAAGCCCTCCCCCTCAGGCAGAACAGGTGTGCTGCAGTGCTGCGCTCCCAGGGCTGCAGTCGGTGCAAGTGCAGAGCCCAAGTGTCCAGTAGCTCATTGCCAGGGGACATTGTGAAGGCCAAAACTATAACAGTATTAAAAAAAGAATGAGATAAGTTCATGGAGGACAGGTCCATCAATGGCTACTAGCCAAGATGGTCAAGGTTTCAACCCCATGCTCTGGGTGTCCCTAAGCCTCTGACTGCCCCAAGCTGGGAGTGGACAAAAGGGGATCACTTGATAATTGCCCTGTTCTGTTCATTCCGTCTGAAGCACCTGGCATTGGCCTCTGTCAGAAGACAGGATATTGGGCTAGATGGAACCTGTAGTCTGACCCAGTCTTATGGTCATGCCCATCCAAGAAAGCCTTGTCCTGGAGGGAGCACATGGGTCCTCAGCTGCATTTATTGCCTGGTGCAGTGTACTTGGGTTCTCCTGGCTCTGCTGCCATGTGGATGATGTACTGCGACTGGCTGCAGCTCTCAGCACTCAGGAAGAAACGTGTCTTATCACAGCCTGGGGCCCTGTCCATCTGCCCTGGGGCCCTTCTTGACCCAGCAACCCTGGAGGTGGATTCAGCCCCTCTAGTTCTGTGGGGAGGAGGGGTGGATGCCGTTTCATAGTGGGGCTGGCCAGGTGGCTTTGCACCATGGATCCTGGCTATTTAATTCAGTTAAGCCTCAGAGTGCTAAGAGGTGCTCACTCCTCAGCACCTGGCTGAGTGCTGGAACACAGGGTGACCCCCACAGGCAGCACTGCAGGCATGCCCCTCCCTCCTGCTGTCAGCTCCCATGCCAGCTCCTGCCATGGCCCCACCCCTTTACTGATTCCTGGCCTACGGGCCAGGTAGGGAGCAGTGGGTGGGCAGAGGTGGGGGTTTGCCATAACAAGGACAGGCTGCTCTGTACCAGCCAGTACCTAGCCAGGGTTCTCATGGGAGTAGCTGTCTCTGCCCCACTGACCTTGTTAGTAGAATCATAGAATATCAGGATTGGAAGGGACCTGAGGAGGTCATCTAGTCCAACCCGCTGCTCAAAGCAGGACCTATCCCCAGATAGATTTTTGCTCCAGATCCCTAAATGATTGAACTCACAACCCTGGGTTTAGCAGGCCAATGCTCAAACCACTGAGCTATCCCTCGCCCAAGTACTCATTGTGCTCACTGCCCCAACAGCAGGACTGAGCATTTACCAGGAGTCACCGAAGCCGCTGCCTGGCCCTGATCCCTCCGCGGCTGAGACGCTAACCCCAGGCCTCCAGCAGTTTTTTTTCTATCATTTGGTGTATGCATAAAACCAGAAATCCAGCTGAATGGCCATTAGGTGGCTCTGTGGGGAGCGGCTCTCATCAGAGAGGGGTGCCGGGGTCAGTCATGCCTCACACAGCCCTGTTTAATTTCAAAGAGTGGACTTATCCCTTCATGCCCAGGCTGTTATTAGTGTGCTGTTTGCCCATCCCAGTGGCGACACGGTGGAATTTTAAAGAGTTGTTGCAGCATCGTGGTGATGGTAAAATGCTAACCAGGAGCTGCTGGCTGCGGGAGGCCCTGACAGCCTGGGCTGCACCCAGAAGCAATGTCCCAGGGAATTCTGTGGAAATATGGGTCAGTCTGTGAGATGCAGTATCTGTGCTCTGCTCGAGGGGCATCACTGCAAACCAGCACTGCTGTTGCTGCAGGCTGAAAGTCCCCGTGGCTCACCCTAGCACAGTGTCTCCAACTTTTTGCTCACAAGATCATTTTTTGAATTTAAGTACAACCCAGGATCTTCCCTGTCCCTTCCCCAAAGCCCCATCCCACTCATCCCACCCCCCCACAACCCTCTTTTGCTCGCTCTTCCCGCCCCCCACGCACACTTTCACTGGGCTGGGGCAGGGGTTGAGGTTTAAGAGGGTGTGCAGGCTTTGGGCTGGGGCTGAAGGGTTCAGAGTGTGGGAGGGAGCTCCGGGCTGAGTCTGGGGCAGAGGGTTGGGGTGCAGGAGGGGAGTGTGGGGTGCTGGCTCTGGGAGCAGGGTCGGGGCTGGAGCGGGGGCTTGGGGTGCAGGAGGTGGTTCAGGGTGAAGGAGGGGGTATGGGTTGCTGGCTCTGGGAGGGGGCTTAGGGCTGGGGGTTGGGGTGCGGGCTCCTGCCGGGCAGCACTTACCTCAGGCAGCTCCCAGTCCTTGATGCAGCAGGGCTGATTCAGGCTCCCGGCCTGCCTCAGCCCCATGCCACTCCCAGAAGGGGCCAATGTGGGGTGGGGGAGCAAGTGGCTCCCTGCACTGCCCCTCTCTGCAGGCACTGCCCACCTTAGCTCCCATTGGCCACAGTTCCCGGTTCCCGGCCAATGGGATCTGCAGGTATGGTGTTTGCAGGCAGGAGCAGCACATGGAGACTCCTCTCCCCCCCCCCCCCCCCCCCGCACTCTGCTTGGGGCTGTGGGGTTGTGCTGGCCGTTTCCGGGAGTGGTGTGGGGCCGGGGCAGGCAAGGAGCCTGCCTTAGCGGCAGCCCTGCTGCACCACTGGACTTTTAGCAGCCAGAGATCGTGATCCGCTGGGAAAGTGTCAAGGACGATCTACAGGTTACAGAGTAGCAGCCGTGTTAATCTGTATCTGCAAAAAGAGCAGGAGTACAGGTTACTGACCACTGCCCTAGCATGTCCGTAGGGGAGGAGCTGGTGATTTATACATCAGCTTTGTAAAAGGGAATGGAAGAATTGTACTTAAATTCCTTGGTTTGCATCTGTTTGTCCCAAATTACTTCCCTTCCTTTCCCTATATGTGCACGTGTACACACGCACATGTGTACACACGCACATGTGTACACGCACTTTGGTCCTGCAGAAGTTGGATCTGGTTAGGCTGCAGCCGTTGCTGTCAGAGCGTGGTGCAGTGAGAGAAGCCTATGCCTTGGAGCCTATTGCATTGACAGGGCAGAATTTGGGGACACTTTCCTGCTTAAAGGAAGCTCCTGTAGGTGAGCTGGTGTCGTGCTAGGGGGTTTGCAAGGCGACAGCAGCAGCACAGCTTCTTCCTCTTCTGGTCTGATTGTGTGAATGAAGTGTCTAATAATTCCCGTGAGGAGAGGGTTACTTAATTCACATTAAAGTGCCTTGGGAGTGCAGTGGAGTCAGGGTGCATGACATATTGCTATGAGGGTGGGGGTTGGAATCCCCAGGCCGTAGGAGTCACGCTGTTCTGATCATGCCTATGCTGCCCCGTAAAGCCTGTGTATATTAGTGCCCTCTGCCTGGCTTTGTATTGTCTGGCTTTGTTTCCAAGAGAGCATTGGTCAGACCCAACCATTGGGCTTTGTCTGCTAAAAGAAAACCCCCTCTATTGAACCTAATATGAACAGAAACCTCATTGATAAAACAACAGGGGCATTGCTGTGAATTAAAACTGTTGGATGGAGATGTTTGCAATCCAACATCACAGCATTGGGCTAGTGCAGGGGAACCGGGAAGTGGAACTGACTAGCCTTTTGCTGTTGTCCAAGATAAGAGAAATGCAGACAGTAAATGCACAGCCAGGGAATCCTCTCAGCTGCCCTGCGCTTGGGTGGGTCACTGGGATAACTGAATGTTTGCAGGTGGTTCTGCTGTGGCTGCTGCCATGCTGTCCACACCTGTAAACTGCCCTTTACCCAGCAGTGATAGTGGGTAAATATGGCAGCTGGAGTATCCTGAGAGGCCAGGCTATTTCCAGACACTTGCTAGTCGGCCTTTTCTCCAGCAGCAGAGCCCTCAGGAATGTTCACAGCATAGCCTCTGGGAAGATCTCCTAGCCAGTACCAGCCATCCAGCCCCAGCTCCCTGTGGCACCTGCCTGCCCCGTCCGTGGTAGAAGATGTTTCTAGAAGAGAACATTAAATACAAAGAACTTTTAGGACTTTGCCTACTTTGAAGAAAGAGTGAACTGATGGAATCTGGTCCTCTGATCCTGCTCTCGGAGCATGTTCTGCCAGGCCTGCATGCTCAGCCAAACAGCTGGGCCTCTCCCTTCCAGCTTTCTTTGGCAAGTGCAAACCTCTGTGCAGTCATCTTCTGGCTTCTGAAATTCCAGCTAGGGCAGCAACAGAAGATGGGCTTAGATGGTAGCAAAGAGGAGGCTTCATGGGCAACATTTCACAGCAGCTCTTCAGATTTCACTGTTCTAACAGGAAAAGAGGTGTGTGTGCCAGTGTATATGTGTCTGTGTCTACTGTATGTGTCTGCGTGCCTGACTTTTTGTGTGCTTGACTGTGTGTGTATGTGTGTCTCTGTGTGCCTGGTTCTGACTTTGTGTTACTGGAGAGATGGCATTCAGCAGGACCAGCAACCAGTACTGGTATAGTGTGACTCTAGTTGGTGTGGGGTGCTTTTGTGCTGTTGTATCCTACACCTTTGTGCACCTTTCCATCGGCTGATTCTCTTGTCACAGCCCTATCCCTTCACTCCTTCTACAAGTAAATTATTCCACCCTGAAGCACAGCATTTACCCCACCATTTGTGTTGCCTGGGAGTGGTGGGGTGTGAGTCAGAGATGAGTCAGCTATTAAGCGTAAGTAGTTTTGTAGCTGTTGGGCCTAATTTTCGCCTGTGGTATCTCAGGCACTATTTTGTGCTTGCAAGTGATTGTCATTCCCCACCCCTGCCACACATACACACACTCATTCTTCATGGAGTGCTGGTCCCAATGTGTATTCCACACATGGGTACACATGCGTGCCATGCACCTGTGTCCAGAAATTCTTCCAAGCAGTGTCCATTGGCCTGCTCCATAGATCTCCTCGTGCTCCCAACTAAGGGTATAAGAGACAGTACAGGCCGACACCTCTCCAGTTCCTTCTTACTACCTCCTTGCCTGAGTTGGAATCCTGTGTCTTCTCCTCCTCTAGCTCTTATAACACCTATAAAGGTATTTGTAAATTGCTATTTTTCTTAGCATACTAGTTAGTTAAAGTTCATAGTAAGTGTGGTTTTTTCCCCAGTTGGGGAATCCTACCCCAGGTCTGGGACTATGCCCACGTTTCAAAAATTGCGTGTCTTGCCAGTGCTCCTTCTCTATCAGCAACGAACATCAACGCTGCCTCCACTGTCCAGGTGAGGCACATGTCCCTGCAAAGTGCTGTATCTGTTGCTCCTTCCCTCCTAGGAACCGAGGAGCTCGTGAGCTTCGCCTGAGGAAGTACCTGATGGAGAAGGCTATGAGGCCCCTCTCCGATCCAGGCCAGGGAGACCCCCTGTACATCAGCCTCAACTTATGAGCAGTGCTCCTCCAAACACGTGCCTAGGAGCAGAGTCTCCAGTACCTAAGCCCAAAGACTTCTCTTCAAGGGCTTCCCTTGAGAGTAGAGGGCACTTCTGGGCATAAGGAGAGAGATGTGCTCCCTCCCTGAGCTTGTCCAGGTCAGGTGAGGCTTAACACAAACAGAACCTAAGGACCAGCTGAGCTAAAGACTCCCAGGTTGGATGGCAAAGTGTGGAAGAAAAAGATCCCCCAGTTCTGTCGGCTACCTCAGTACCAAAGTGTAAGGACTAACATTCACTGGTTCCATCTGCATGTGCTGGTCCGGATCCATCATCTGTACCTCCTAGCTTTGCAGCTGTGTGCACACTGGGTCCATTGGACTTGGCCACTGGAACTCCTCGGACACTGGGGCGTATAGAGACTTACATAACACTTCAGGATATTTTCCTCGCTTCTCTAAAGTCTCTCCTTCTCTCCCGCCCAGCCCTCTTAAGGGATATTGCACCAGAGGAGGAGTCCATGTTGGTGTCTCAGGAGCTATCTCACCTCCACCCCTCTGGCAGGAGCACTGCAGTACCGATGGCCCAGTCACTACCGGTGGAGCAGTTTTTGGACTCGGATGTGTTGGAGGGGGTAGCTGCTCCATTTTCTCCCTGGAGACTGTCAAGCCCTGACAGACAGTCTAAGTGTCACGCTTACTACTTCTCAGGGTATGACCTCCCCAGGCACCTCTGGTTCCGATTTCCTTGAGATCCCCCGCAACTGATTGACGCCCTTATTCTGGCCTTGTTGGGGTCCATGGAGCCGTATGCTAAGCATCTGGGCCCTTCTCAAGAATTGTACTGCTCCTCTCCCGCCTGTCAACTGGATCTGTCAGTGTACGAGGAGGAATGAGTTGACCCAGATCCGCAGGTAGTGACAGTTCTGATGGGTGTCTCCTCATCATCCCTGGGTGAAGTGGTCACTTTTTCCTCTCTGTCTCTGCTGGATGACAATGGGCAGTACCAGGAGCTACGGCAAAGAGTTGCCAGCGACCTCCAGATTCCACTGGAGGAAGCCCATGACCCTCAACACCAACTTCTGGATATTTTGAAACCTCAGGGATTAAGCAAGATGGCCCTCCTGGTTAATGAAGCCAGCCTAGAACCAGCCACAGTATATGGCTCAATCCAGCATCCTGTGTCCCTACTCTGAAGACAGCCGAGAGGAGATATTCCCACTAAGGAAGCTGAATTTTTGTTCTCTCACCTTGCCCCCATCTCACTGGTGGTACAAGTAGCTACAGAAGGAGCTTGGTACACTATCAAAGGACCACCCCAACAGACAAGTGCTCTAAGAGACCGGACCTCCTTGGAAGAAAGGTCTTCTCCTCTGAGGCCTGCAATTTCGTGTTGCTAACTACCGAGCTCTGTTAGTGAAATATGACTTCAATAACTATTCTAGGCTTGCGAATTTCATAGATAAGCTTCCCACAGAGGATAGAGCCCAATTTCAGTCCTTTATAAATGATGGAAAGCTAATGGCAAAAACAGCTCTCCAGGCCATAGTGGAAGTAGGGGATACAGCTGCCAGAAGTCTGGCTTCTGGCGTAGTCATCAGGAGGAATTTTTGGCTGCAGTCACAAGGGTTTTCTAGGGAGGTCCAAAACGCCACCTAGGACTTCCCCTCTGGTGAATCAAATATCTTCAGTGAGAGAACAGATGAGTCATAGAATCATAGGACTGGAAGGGACCTCAAGAGGTCACTTAATCCAGTCCCCTGCACTTAGGGCAGGACTGAGTATTATGTAGACCATCCCTGACAGGTGTTTGTCTAACTGCATTCATTAAAGGACTCTCTGTGTTCCCTGGAAATTTACACTCCAGCCCCCAGGAGGAAACTCTAGAGACAGCCTTTTAGGCCAACGCCAGCCCCTCCTCATGCAATTTATTATCATCACCTGGCAGAGGTCAGGTTGGCAACTGAGTTTCTCATAAAACTTCTGGTAGCTCTAGGTGTTTGCAAAAATAGAAAAAGGTCTGTTTTGTTACCCACAAGGACGATAAACTTTATAGGAGCAACATTGGACTTGGTTTCAGTGAGAGCATTTCTCTGCGCAGACAGGTTTCACATAATGAGCAAACTGGTTTCATGCATTACCTGCAAACCAAGAACTACAGTGCCCATGTCCCTTTCACTGTTAGGCCATGTGCCCACACACATTTACATGACACTATTCACCCGGTTTCACTTGTGATGCCTACAAGCTTGGATCCACTCGATCTATCCACCAAACAGGACCACATCAGCTGGAGTTATTGCCCACCTCGTCTGTTGGTGGAACCCAAAAAAGGTCATGGTGGGTGTTGCCTTCAGCCTGCCCACCCTCAAAGCCACCATTGTGATTGACACCTCCCTTCTAGGGTGGGGCGTTCACATGAATAACTACACTGCTCAGGAAACCTGGATCCCACAAGAGGCCAGGCTACGTATAAACGTAGGAGAAGGGAGGGTACTCCACCTTGCATGCAAGGCTTTCCTTCTGGTAATTCGCTCCTTCCATATACAGGTGATGTCAGACAATATCACCACCATGATACAAACAGGGCAGATCCAGGTCTCGTCCCCTCTGCTTGGAAACTGGCTCTCTCTGTCTCTCTATTGCATGTATGGCATCTGTAAAGCAATATTCTGTAGATGCAGTTGTAGATCTATAAGCCATTTCAAGGCCTCTGTGACATGGATATCATCCAATTCACCTTTGAATCCAGATTTGGGACACTGCATTACGATGTGTTTGATGGTTTGGATGCTCTCACTGCGGTCACACAAAGGTGAGTCTTCGATTTTCCACTTGTACATCAAGTAGCCACATCTTCTGTGGTTTATTCAAATGCAGTTCAGTGTGGTCCAAAGTATCTGTGGCAGGTCAAAACTGGGAGGGCATTTTGTTGTGCCAGTAATAAGGTGCTTGTTTGGAATGGTAGATGAGGTCTCGACACTTCACCATTCCCTGCCCAGATCCAGAGACATGAGATGGTCACATGTGGTCCAAAGTGGTTTTCACAATTTCAGGCATTGTGGGGTATGTTATCCATAACCTGCCAGATGGAGAGGTCTGTGTAGTCTGGTGTGTTTAAGTTCTCATGCTCTGGTTATAGCTCAACGAATAGCTGGGGATTCAGTGTTTGCTAATACAGAAAGCCACAGCAGAGGTGTTGATTTTAAAGTTCTCATGATGAATCACATGGTCTAATTCAGCTGCCTGTCCACAAGTTGGGTATGGCAGCTTTTTGTCCTCATCCGTGTATGGTACTCTGCAACTGAGTACACCAGAGCCAAGGCTGATGTTTGTAGCACTGAGGCTGTTGATCTCCAGCTTGTTCCTGCTAACTTTCTAATTATGTTGATGCAAGTCTTTGCTTTGGAGGCTGCTGTCTTGAGGTGGTCATGCAAGGTCAGTGTGTGGTCAAGAATGATGCCAAAATATTGTTGGCTTTGAGTCTTAATGCACAGTTTCACCACAAGACTCAACAGACTGTTTTGTGCTATTCTCTTGTCAAGGTGGAAAGTAGAGACTACCAATTTGCCTGAATTTGGTCTCAGCTGCCACCTTTCGAAGTACTCCTCCATGATCTTAAGGTCAGATGTAAGGGTCACTTCAAGTTCTTTAAAGCTATGAGCCTGAGTTGTGAGTGCCATATCATCAGCATACTCAAAATTCTGTGCTATCATTTCAGGTATTTCGCTCACATGTGCATTGAAGAGGGTCGGAGCAAGAACAGAGCCTTGTGGTAGCCCATTATTTAAAGTGTGCAGCTTGCTGGTTTGCCTCTGAGGTATACGAACATCCTTTGACCACTAAGCATGGTGTTCGGTAGCCTGAGAATCCACACATGGGTTCACTTTGGCCAGTTTCAGTAGCAGACCATCCTTCTAGACTACATCACGTGCTGCTGACAGATCAATGAAAGCATTATCAATCTTCAGTTTTCATTGGAATTCAGCCTTAATGTTTGTAGTGAAAGCCAGGACCTGGTCACAGCAACTTCTATACGGTCGAAAACCAGCTTGCTTCTTGGGTAGGCTACTGTCCATTGGGGACCTGATTTGGTTCAGAATCATACGCTCCATCACCTTGTAGGTAGTGCTCAAGAGAGACTGGCCTAGAACTAGAAGGGTGATCCACAGGTTTCCCAGACTTTAGGAGTGCAATGACCTTGGCTTCTTGCTACACACAGAGAATTTCACTGGTCTCCAAAATGTGGGTGAAAAACTTCATCACCCATTTCCATGCCAGTGAATTCAGATTATATAGGGACTCAGGGCAGATACTATCTTTTCCCACTGCTTTTCCCAATTTTGTCCCTGCAATGACTGCATCAATCTCCTTACTTGTGAACAATCCAGACCATTGAGATGATGGAATGCATGTGGACGTCACCTGCCGGAGTTAAAGCTGGAAGCCATCAAACTTTGGAACTGGTGCATCTGGAATCGCATCATGATGCAGGCCACTTACCTTCCGGGTATCCACAGCTCCAAACTGAACAGTCACTTCTCGATGGACCGTGCATGGGAGATGCACAATTCAGTCCTAAGCGAGATATTCGCGCAGTGAGCACACCACAGTGTGACTGTTGACACTCACTGATTCGCCCTTCGAGACCATGGCAACATGTTCCATGACCTACCTGCCTGTCCATGAAGGTGGTATTTTTAGTAGCTATCTTTTCAGCCAGGAGGGTCAGCAAGCTATGAGCCATCATTGCGGACCCTCCTTATTACAGTTTTTCACAAAGAAAAGGTTTCCCTTCGCCTACACCTAAGTTTCTCCCCAGGGTTGTTTCTGAATTCTACATCAACCAAAGTATTCGCTTATCTGTGCTTTTCCCAAAACCTCATGCTTCTGCTGAAGACAAGAGACTTCACTGCCCCTCTGTCTGATGTGCCCTGATGTTCTACCTGCAAAGAATGAAACCATTAGGAAATCACCAAGACTTTCTATTGCCATTTCAGGCAGATTGCATGGGCAAACCAGAGGATTTCTAAGTGGGTTTCAGGATGCATCCTAGAGTGCTATTGGGAAGCAAAGATCCCTTCCCCTGTGGGTGTCACAGGTCATTCCACGAGAGCGCAGGCCTCCTCCACAGCACCCCTACATGATGTCCCGCTACAAGACATTTGCAAAGCGGTCACCTGGAGTTCTGTCCACATGTTCACAATGCACTGTGTTTTAGTTCATGCCGCGGACGCAGCAGTGGGATCTGCAGTGCTGCAAGCATCTTTGCTACCAGCTTCCAAGCACCCACTTGCAGTCTGAGCACTGCTTGCCAATCATCCACATGTAAAATACACACAGGGACCAGCACTCTAAGAGGAAATGGAGGTTACTTACTGTAACTGGAGGTTCTTCAAGATGCGTGGTCCCTATCTGTATTCCACTACCCATCCTCCTTCCCCTCTACTTCAGATCCTGTTGGATTTGCGATAAGAGGAGGAATGACGTCAGCCTGCACTATCTCTTATACCCTCGATTGGGAGCACAAGGAGATCTATGACGTGTGTGCGGGCCAATGGACACTGCTTGGAAGAATTTTCAGACTCAGGGGCATGGGGTACATGCCTACTCACATGTGGAGTCTGAAAGAGCCTCCAGTTACAGTAAGTAACCTCCATTTTTTGCACTCACAGTTAATTGTGGGTGGCAGTCCGTAGTGGCTGGGTGTTGAACAGGCCATCTGGGTCTGGTACCAGATGCTGGATGTGGTGCTAGGCTTGGAGAGAGCTGGGTGGTGCTAGGAGTTGCTGAGGCCAGAAGACGGCACAGGGGAGGGAAGCAGCCCCACACCTTGTGCTAGCGGCCGGGGGGGGGGGGGCACCGTGCAGAGGGAAGGGTCTGCCGGGTAGTTCTGGGCACACTAGCCTCTCACTGTCTCCCCCTGCAGGAGAGCTTAGTAATCGACAGGCCCCGTGTCCGCAAGCAGACCAAGCACTACAACTCCTTCGAGGAGGATGAGCTGATGGAGTTCTCGGAGCTGGACAGTGACTCTGACGAGCGGCCCACGCGCTCGCGGCGCCTCAATGAGAAGACTCGGCGCTACCTGCGGGCTGAGTGCTTCCGTGTGGAGAAGAACCTGCTCATATTCGGGTGAGTCTCATCTGGGCTCTGCATGCCATGTGAGGCCGGGCTGACCCCGAGTGCAGCTGTGGCTCTCTGGTGGTTTGGTGTCACATGTTTGCTATTGTCTGTCTGTGCCTGTCGCAGGCTGCTGCACGGGGGAGCATGAGCCTGGCAGGGAGCTGCACAGCTAGTGCCCTACCGGAGGGATCTGCTTGGTTCCCAAACCCTACGTCTATGGGAGGAAGTGTGGTTTGTGGCTAGAGCGTGGCCTGGGAGTCAGGACTACTGAGGTCTTTTCCTGCCTCTGCCACTGACCCAGTGTGTGATGCTGGGTGAATCCCATGCCTTTCTGTGCCTCAGTTTCCCTACTTCCCCAGGGGCTGGCCAGGCTTTGTCCATTAGTGCCCCATACAGCGTTGTGAGCTCCCCACTGGAGGGCACTAGAGAAGTGCAGTCACTTGCAGTGTTCATGGTGTGTGTTTCTGCTCCTCCAGCTGGGGGCGCTGGAAGGATATCCTGACCCATGGCCGATTCAAGTGGCACCTGAACGAGAAGGACATGGAGATGATTTGCCGGGCCCTCCTGGTCTATTGCGTTAAACACTACAAGGGAGATGAGAAGATTAAGAGTTTTATCTGGGATCTGATCACTCCGACGAAGGACGGCCAGAACCAGGCCCTGCAAAATCACTCAGGTACTCTCTCTCCCACCAGTTATTGCTCTGCTGCCAGCTGCCGGCACACCCAGCTTTCAGTGCCCAGGATTAGAGAGTTAAACTAGAGCAGATCCCAGAAGCCACGCAAACAGCCAGAGCTGGGCAACAAGGAACGACTATGTGGGGGTCTGGGGGTCACAGGACTGACTTGCATCCAGACCCCTGCAGGCAATGGCAGAGGGGCTCTCTGATACAGGAAATGGCCAGTCCTGGCCCAGCTGAGAGGAAATATTGGGCTAGAGAGCTCGGGCACCAGGCCAACCTGAGCTGCCTGTTCCTGAGGCCTAGATTGTTACTTAGACCAGTGAACAGGCTTGGGTCCATCAGGGATAGGGGGCAAATGTCGCCGGCAGAGTGCAGCCCATAGTGGTCTTTAGTCTCAGAACTATGGAGGTGTGGCCAGTGCTGGCTGCATGCTTGGACCTGTGGTCTCTGCAGGCAGCCACACTATGTTAAAGACGACTCCACTCCATTCTGTAGTCGCCATCCCCTGTGAGACGCTGCTTGTCTGTGGATCCCTCAGGGCTTCACAAAGGGTGGGGGGAATCCTCAGCTGGGGTACTGAGATCTAATACAAATGAGGCCCGGCGCCTGGCAAGTAGCTAGTGCAACCCCTTGGCAGGGCACTGTGTGGGTACCCCGATCCATGGCACATTGTTCTTTAAGTTTGGCAGCCCTTTCCGGCTGGCTCGCAGTGCTGCCTTTCAGTAGTTTGTCATGAGTGAGCCATGCTGAAAGCTGAGGCAGCTGCTCCCGTTTCCGCTCCACAGGGCTTGCCAGAAGCTGTTTGTGAAGTGGCCGTTAGCAGTGTAAAGCTAAAGGCTCTCCCATGTGATGCAGGAGAAAGCAGCCGGGCTCTGTGGTGGATTTGAAGTCCCAGGTCCAGTCGGGAATCCCCCCGTGCCTGTTGCTGTCGGGTTATGTTCACTGCCATCGCTTCTCTCCCTGCGCGGGAATGGCGCCATTGCCTGCTGTTTTGAATTAATATCGTCATTTTGTCCAGCACTTGAGCAATCTCAGTAGGATGGTCCGGGGCTGGGGGATCAGGCATCTGCTGGTCAGGCCAAGGGAACCATGGCACACACCTGGGACACTGGCAGGGCTGCGTCACTGGGTGTAGCCCGGTGTACTAGCATGGAATGGAGCACTAGTAAAACTGATAGGGGAGCACTTATGGGCTCACATTTTAGTAATGCAATGAGCAAGGGGCATGGTCCGTTGAGGGTCATGAACGCTGCACTGCAGCTGCAGCACTGAATGTAACCCAGCTGGATCCCTAGCAAGGGGAAACCTCGGAACCTCTCAGTCAGCTCCTGGAGAGGCTTCTGCTTCCACGAGTCTGGGTGTGCGGTGGGCAATACAGGACTGAATTCCAGCCCATGCCCCGACTCTGTGCAATGGCAGCCACAGCAGGGAGAGGTCTGGAGAGCTGCTGAAGGGGAACTGGTCTTGTCCTGAGAGGAAGTGTGTGTGAGTTGGGCCTGTCCAGGGCTAGAGGGAGTCATGCGAGAAGTGAAACCGCAAGAACTGGTTGGAATAAAAACACAGGGAAACGTGGCCAGGGAACGAATCCAGGGAATAGGCTCCAAGGATGACTCCGCCCCCACCTGCCTGACATAAGGCTGGCTCTGCTTTGAGCAGGGGGTTGGACTAGATGACCTCCTGAGGTCCCTTCCAACCCTGATATTCTATGATTCTATAAGAGGCGAGGACTTTGACTGGCATGTGCCTTGGGTACAGATCTGCTTGGATGCCATCTCATCAGGGGTGTCTGGCTCTGATGTTTGTTCTGAGTTCTGCTCTCACCTCCATCAGGAGAAAGCTGGAGTAGCTTTAGTGGGGCTACAGTGCAGCTGAGTTTAGAGCCTGAGCTGGGTCTGCTTTGTGTGTTAGGGAAGCGCTGAGCATTGGCTGTGCGCAGCAGTGCGGAGAGATGTGGATGTGCAATGGCACTGCTGAGAGTGCGGGCCAGTGTGTATTGGGGAGAGCCGTGGCTGGTCTGCGCCTGCTGGTGTACAGCGGGGAGGTGGGTTGTGTCGGGCAGAGTGCAGGTGTTGGAGCACCTGCTCCCTGTCCCAGCACACAGCCTGACATCTTTCCATGGGCCTGTATCTGACAATGTCGACGTTCAGGCTGCCAAGACTCCGGGCCAGCTTGCTTCCATTCTGTGGGCGGGGTTGCCAGCAGCGGCGTCCAGCAGCCTGTCCTGCCAAGCCACCTCCTGTGCTCAGAGCTCCCCATGCATTTAGGCTGCTGGGAAGGTGTGGATGTGGCATGGCCTGACCTGGTCTAACTAGGACACCATGTACACCTGGCTCTGCTATGGGATTGTGCCTGGACAGACACACTGGGTATGCTGGAGACCATGCCTGCCTTCTCTCTGGCTCCCCCACTCCCACCTGAGCTGTGGCATGAGGGTTTAAGAGCATTACAAGGGCTGGCTTTCAGTCCTTTCAGCTGCACTGCTCCTGCCAGCCAGTGTCTGTGTCCTGTCTGATCCAGCGCATTTATCAGGTGCCCGTCAGGGTGGTGTGCGACCTGCACCAGTGCCGCTAATGTGCTCCCTCTTGCTGTTGCAGGGCTGTCAGCTCCAGTGCCCAGGGGCAGGAAGGGGAAGAAAACGAAGAACCAGATGCTGCTCCCTGAGATAAAGAACGCGGACTGGCTGGCCAGCTGCAACCCTGAGATAGTCCTGCATGATGACAGCTACAAAAAGCACTTGAAACAGCACTGCAACAAGTGAGTGTGAGCCCCTGCCCCGGGGGACTGCGGCGCACACTCCATGCTGTGCGTCCCACCCTGGGCCCAGAGCCAGGCCACGTGCCCCCAGCTGGCATTATGCCACTGGGCTGCAGCGCAGTGTCTGGAGAGGAAGGGGCAGGACTCACCCGGGCAGTCAGTATGGAGAGGCCAGTGGGGATGTTGGGTCGGTGCCCACTGGGTCGTCAGACCTTGAATAGTTTTTGCCATGCTGTAAAGTGCTGTAAAGCCGCAGCCCTATGGAATTCTCACCTCCCTGCTGGTAGGAGCAGTGCACTCGCCCACAGCTCAGCTGGCATTCAGGATACTTCCTTATTGTCACAGCTGTCCGCGGTCAGGTGCTTGGGAAGCAGGACTGGTCAGATACCTGAGCACCCCATGGTGGCACCAGCATCAAACTGCAGACTTGTGCATTAGTGATAGCTGGAGAGGGACAGCTCTTGGGACCCGGGAGCGGAGCCTGGAATGCCACGGGTCTTGGTGGCTGGGGAGGTGGAGCCTGGAGTGGGATGACTCTTGGGACCCAGGGGTGCGGAGCCTGGAGGGGGATGGCTGTTGTGACCGGGGAGGGGGCAGAGCCTGGAGGGGGATGGCTCTTGGGACTTGGGAGGCGGAGCCTGGAGGGGGATGGCTCTTGAGACCCGAGAGGTGGAGCCTGGAAGGGGACAGCCCTTGGGACCCTGGGGGTGGAGCCTGGAGGGGGATGGCCCTTGGGACCCGGTGAGGCAGAACCTGGAGGAGAGCAGCTTTTGAGACCAGAGAGGCAGAGTATGGAGGGGGATGGCTCTTGGAACAGGGGTTGAGGCTGAGCCAGGTGGGGGACAGCTCTTGTGGGCTGGGGAGGTAGAGCCTGGAGGGGGGCGACTCTTGGGGCCCTGTAGGGTGGTGGCCAGCTCTTGGGTCCTGGAGAGTGGGGCCCAGCAGGTACAGCTCTTTGAAGGGAGAACTGAGAGACATTCTTTTGACAAATCAGTAACCCAGAGCTGTTTCCTCACCCACTCAGAGGATGCTGCATCCCAGCTCCCAGCAAGAGCTCTCCTAGCCATGAGCACTGTAAGTAGCGCAGTCTTCTCCCTCACTGGGTTAGGAGTGAGGTGTGTCACTGCCATTGCTGGGGAGGCAGGTACCCAGCCTGGCACCTCCCCTCTCCTGGTGAGCTCCTTCAGAAGTGTTTTAAGTCTGGTAGATTACAGGGTTTGTGAGATGAGATTCTGAGACCCAGGCGGTGGGGATCAGGCCCACAGCCCACTGAGCTGATTAAGGAGCCTGTTCTCTGCCAGCCTGAGCCGTTTTCCCATGTGGACAGGGCCTGCCCTCTAGTCCCCATGTTCCAGCTGTTTCAGGCCTCCTCTCTTGAGCCCCAGGGACTGGGTGCCCTGCCGTGTCACAGTGCGAGGGGCAGCTAAGGACGGGCAAAGCTGCTGCCACACCTGCGCTCAGCCTTGGGTGGTGGTGTCATGAGAAGGGGAGTGGCTTCCCACCATGTCTGTCCTGGTATATAGCCACACAGGCTGCAGGCCAGGGCAGCGATCCCCATGCTGCCATACAGACCAGCCGGCCCATAAATGCTGTGTCGCTGTGTGTAGGGGCTGTGCTATGCTGGATCTCAGCCCAGTGCTCTGTCTGTATAGACCTGCCCCTTTCCCTTGGCAGGGTGCTGCTGCGGGTGCGAATGCTCTATTACCTGAAAGCTGAAGTGCTGGGAGAGGTGGCTGACAAAGCCTTCGAAGGGATCCCGGCCAGGTATGATGCTCCCAGCAACCCGGATCGGTTTGCATGCTCAGCTGCAGAGTTACAGTGAAGGATATCTTTGGCTGCAGCGCCCCTGCTGCATGGGGAGCCCCCTCCCTGCTCTGGGCTGGCATAGGGAAGCTGCCCAGCTGCTGTCTATCTGAAGTCACCAGCAGCACTGTGCCAGTGTGAGAGGGGTCAGTCACCTCACAGTCTCTGAAGCCAAATCCTGCAGTTCTTGCTCAGGCAAAACTCCTGTTGCCGTTGGTGGTGGCTCTGCCTGAGTAGAGACTGCAGGATTGAGCCCTAGAGGCTGGCCCCCGCAGCTTAAAGAGCGCCCTCTGCAGCGGAGCTCCGCAGGGACAGCGGGCTCCTTTGGCCATGGGACAGGACCACTACTCCTGTGAAATAACACCATTCAGAACTGCACTGGGCTACATGCATACACAAGTACACATGGATGTGCATGCCAAGGCACACGCAGACCCCCTATGCTCATGCACTCCCTAGAGATGTGCACACGTGTGCAGGTGCATCTTAATTTGAAGCTAGAGTGGCTGGAATGACTTCATCTACTGCAGAGGCCTGCGGCTAATCCTGCCAGCCCCAGCATGCTGGAAATCAGGATTCCACACAGTGCAGCCCAACAAATTCACCTCTAATATGAAGCTGTAGCCCCAAGTCAGTCCTGACCTAGCCTGGGCACCCAAGCCAGGTGGCTCAGACCGGAGTGGAGCATTGCCTGCTGGGACCTGCATTCCCTCCCTCTGCTCTGCAGGGAGCATGGGGGACTGAAATGGCTGCAGCCCTCTGGCTCCTGAAGTCCCCAAAGGGATGCTGGGTTGGGCAAAGCCTGGTAATTGCACTGGTGTCACATAACGAGCAGTGGCAGAGGGAGCCTGCTGCAAACGCCCAGCTCCCAGGATGGTAGAGGAGAGCAAGGTTTGCTGAGCTCACTGAGCCTGATCCTTTATTGAAACCCTTTGCTTTCCTGTCTCAGCAGAGGATGTTGCTTTCCCAGGGTGCTCCTGTGCGCAGCACAGATGCAGTCAGTCCGTGTCCCAGCAGCTCACTGAAGGGAGGCCAGGGAGGATGCTGCCTGCCACTCTGAAGGCTTGGTGCACTCCAGCAGATTGCTGCTTTGCCTTGCTCTTGCTCTGTTGGTGGCTAGTAGCTTTAGTGAAAACTTTCCCCAGCCTTAAAGCAAATACCATTCAAATGAGCCTTGGGAGCTCATGGGCCAGCTAAACTGAGTAGGATGGATGGGGGTCGGGCCATGGCAACCATCCCTGTCACACAGGAGGGTCCTGTGACACGTGTGTGCAGGGGAGACCAACAGCAGGACTCAGCGCAGTGTCAGGACAGATTGTGACCATGGCTGGTCCCCTTGGTGTCCAGGGAGCTCGCACACTGTAGAAGGCAGGACCTGACCCCAATGTCTCTGGAGAAGCAATCATCAGAGCGCCATCAAGGCAGAAGGCCAGTCCCCAGCTCCCCTAGTATCGCCCAGTCTACAGAAGCAGGGGTTCCTGGGGAGTCTAGAGCAGGGTGCATTCATGGCTTGTCCCTATCAGGGAGCTGGACGTGCTGCTGCCGGACATCGACTACGTGGAGATCCCGGTGGACTGGTGGAATGCAGAGGCTGATAAATCGCTGCTTATTGGAGTTTTCAAACACGGTATTGCCCCTGTCAAGTGCTGAGCCCCGCCCCAGTGTACTGGGGTACTCCCGCTGCCCTAGCCAGGAGCCAGGAGTGGCTGCTATGTTCAGAGCACCATGCCAATGTTCCAGACCCCTCTCTAGGGCGGAGCTAGTGGAATGTTGCACATGGGGCCCCACCCCATTCTGGGTGCCCCAGCGAGGAGTCCCAGGAAGCCGCATGTTTTTGCTGCCATGACCTGGCAGTGCTGAGCACTTATGTCCTGCACATCTCCTCCAGGCCAGCTTACCTGGGGGCCGGGCTGAACCAAAGCGCCTGGGACTGTAGCTCCATCAGCTCTCCCAAGTTGCGGGGAGTTGGGCCTCAACCCCTGTGACTCAGTAGAGACACTCCAACACCTGTGTTGGCCCTGACACAGGGGGCAGCATGGGGCTAGCAGGTGCTGGGCTGCTGCAGAGCGTGGCCATATCAAACCAAGCGCCTGACTCAGGGACTTGGGGGGAGCATCCACATTCCTGGCCAAATTTTATCTCAACTCAATACATTCTGCCTCTTGAAACTCCTCTTGCAATTTCCATTGGAGACAGGAGTCTGTACTGCCTGTCCTAAACTGTTACCCTGGCGCTGTGTTCCATCCCAGAAGTGGCTACATCTCTGGGGCGGACAGGTTGATTCCTGTGTCTCTGTGTCCCAGACAGAAGGACTGCAGATTAATCAGCTGCTATATGTGACGGGCTTTGGATGCTTTGGGTGAAACTTGCTATTGAGGGGCCAGGTTATCTTTGGGCCAGACAACAAGGTCCTAATTCTAGAGACAGGCGCACTCAGGCAGGCCCCACTGGCACAGCCAGAGTTTAGCCAAAACCAATCCCGGGTGGCCTGGCCCTTGGCTAGGACAGTATCCCGTTTAATGTCAGCTGTGGTGTCAGCAGGTTACGAGAGGTACAACGCCATGCGAGCAGACCCGGCACTGTGCTTCTTGGAGAAGGTGGGCATGCCAGATGAGAAGCTGCTGTCTGCGGAGCAGGGCGTCAGCGATGGGGCACAGGATGCTGCAGAAAGGTGGGCGGGGGCAGGAGGAGGAAGGGGTTTGGTTGGCTCCTTAGGGCAGAAGAAGCAGGACCAGTGTCGTGCTGTTCTCTGGGGGTGGGCATCAAAATGGATTGAGAGCAGAGAGGAGGGTAAGCTGGCAGCCCAGCAGATTGCCTGTGCATGCAGGGTGGCAGGGGAATGCCAGTGTCTGCTGGGCATGACTGTGTATTATAGTGGGAGAGGGCAGGCAGGGTACCAAGTGTGTGGGAGCTGCTCCCCTGGGTGAATTCCCTCAATGGGCCAGGGAGTGCATGTGCCACTCACACTCACCTAAGTGCAGATTCTCCCATCCAGCCAGGGCACTGACACATGCAAGCCTCTTAGATGCTGTGCTGTGCTTTGGGGAGCAGCTCATTGGCCTTCCGGGGTGGGGGTGGGGGGAATGGGGCTGATCAGAGTGTTCACAGCCCCCGATTGCAGGAAATGGGGAAAGAAGTGGTGGCTGGTTGGCTGCAGCAGGTGGGTGAGGGGCGATGTGTGTCACCAGAGAATCCTGGAGCTGGGATTGGTGCTGGGTTTTTTGCCAGCTTTGCAAACATAAAGGTTGAGGATGTCCTGAATGTCAGTTCCCTTCTGCAGGTGGAGATCAGGGAGCAGGTCCATGCTCGTGCATATGATGGGAGGGCAGCCAGCAAGGTGCCCAGGCGGTGTGGGAGTGAGGGAGCCGGCTCTCACCCTGCAGGCGCTGGGGCATTGCTAGGGTAGCCAAAGGCTAATGCTCTGTCGGGTTGTTTTGTCTAGAGGAAACGTTGAGAAAGAAGAGAACAGCGGAGACAGAGTGGAGGGGCTGCCACAGCAGGAGGTGAGTGGGGTTCCCCACAGATGAGAACAGCTCCTCTGCCCCAGCCAGGCCTGCTCCCTGCTGGCTCAGGAGACACCTGGTGTTCTGCCGTGGCTAGGGAAAGAGCAGTAGGCCAGACCCCCACCTTTCCCCCATGGCAGAGCCAGTTTGCTGGTAGTGAGGCTCAGCAGGGACAGCCGTTGGGAGGGTGCCTGGTGCCAGGCTGTCTGTGACCGCTCCCAGGAGCACTATGGCTGCTGGGACAGAGCGTGGGAGTGAGTGACGTTACTGCACAGGACGGGTCGCTATCCTTCGGAAATCACCGCACTGCGGGATCCTGGGTGTTGGTCTCCAGTCAGCTGATTCATGGATGTGCCAGGCTGCCAGTCACTAGAGATCTCACCATCTCACTGCCAAGCAGAGCCCTACCCTGTTTGGCTGAGGACCGTTAACATAAATGCCAAGACCGGCTCTTCCCATGGGGCTGGGCTTGTACCAGCCCCAGGTAGGAGCCTGATGATCAGTAGGATCTCAGAGTGCTTGGGCACCTCTTCCACTACCCCCAGCCCTGCAGTACCTCCACTAGGGCCAACATGCTGGGTGCCAGGGCAGCCTGCCCATGCCCCCTTTCCCCAGCCTGGCACCTAGCTCGGCCCAGGGCAGCCTATCCCCTCCGCCCCAGCCCGGCCCACCTCCCCGAGCCTGGCCCCATGGCCTAGGGAACCCCAGCCTGATATCTAGCTCAGCCCCCTGCCCCCCGCCTGGTGCCTAGCCTGGCCGAAGACAGCCCAGCCCCCACACCTAGCACCCAGGGGAGGAGAGCAGAGGAGGGGTGGCACTGAGGGGAGGGTGCAGAGTGGGAGATGAGGCACGGCTCAGCAGGGAAGGATTTAGAAGGAGCGAGTCTGGAGCTGCAGGGTAGAGAGTGCAGTGATGGGGCTGGGGCTGGCCAGCAGTGAAGAGGGGCCGCACCATCAGCCCCACCCTGTGCTGTCCGGGTTCATCCTAACGGAGAGGGCAGCAAAACCCTCTGCTCAGCTGCTTATCCCCTCAGCTGGGATCCCCGCTCACCACCCTTAGGCTGGCAGAGGGAAGGGCCCCAGCAGAGCCCCACCCCTGCCATGTGCTGCCCCTGAAAATCACTCAGCCCTGAGCAGCAGCTGCTTCTCATCTGAGAGCCTGTGGGGCTGAGGAAAGGCCTCTGCTTCACTCTGTCTCCAGCAGCCTCTGTGCCTGGGGGGAACTGACAAGTTCTCTGTCCAGCCGCCTTCCTGGGGGCAGCAGGCTGAACTGCGCAGGGAGAACAGGTGGCTTCTGAAGCCCAGCAGACGCTGCAGCAATGCACACGCCACTTGTTTGACTTGGCTCCACAGAGGCTGCAGCTTGTGGCACATTGAGACGCTTCCTCTTAAAAGGACCGGGGGCAGCAGCCCCCCACTCTCCTCAGTATCTGCATTAGCCGTGCTGTGCTCTCCCTCTGTAGCTTTAGATCCATGCTGCTGGGTCTGCCTTTCTCCAGGTAACTCCACCCCCTGCACCCCCAACTCCCTGGGAAATGGGACTCTTGCCAAGAGGGATTGTCCATAATTCCCGCACAGGACTCTTCCCACAGCTCCTTTTCCCTGTCCAGTGCAGACTGGTCATAAAAGGCCCAAGTGATGTCACTGCCCGCTGCTCTGGTCAATAATCCCCAAGCCTGGTACAGTTTACATCCAGCCAGCTTTCCCTGAGACCTCTTCTCTTCTGAGCTACCCCCGTACTCCCAGCTGGGGCCCACTGCTGTCGCCTTCGGCATCACTGAGCCAGGCAGGAGTGAGCTGTCCATCTCTCCAGGAAACAGCCCTTGCAGGCTCTGAGCGTCTTCACTGCTCACATCTGAGCCCCCAGTTTGCACCTGTTGCCCTGGCGTCACGGTGCCCAGAAAGGAGCATGGGATTGCCAGGGCCCCGAGAGATGGCTCTCCCCCTGCCCATGGAGTGGTGCTTGCTCTTTCTCTAGAAGGCAGGTGCAGGTGCAGCTCCCACAAGGGCAGCCTGCAGGCAGACAGTGTGACAGAGTTAGAGCTGTCCTGCCGGTCAGGGCCTGGTCAGACAACCCTGGATAACGCGCCTCCCTGTCCCACTATTGCTTCCTCCGCTGCTGCCTCCAGGAGAGCTCAGCCACGGGCTAGTGGCCCTTCTGCCTTGTTTGCCCCACTCCTGCCTCTGCCCAGCGAGTCCCAAACCTCTTTCCCTGCACCATGGATCCATCTATCTGCAGGATCCGCCTTCTTTCAGAGGGCTTTGAGACAGCATCTAAGTCACCCTGGCTCCATGCCTCTTCCGAGGGCCTGCAGGGACACCCGATCCTGCCAGATGCCAAGAGTTCTATGGGCTGTCCCCCACCTTAGTGCAGGGTAGCTGGGCCCCAGAGCAAGGTGCAGGCCCAGCACAGTGTCCTGGGCCCGGCTCAGCCCTCTCTGTGCTGGCAGGGGCTAGGGCCACACTCTCTCTTTCCAGTGGGTCCCTGGGAGCACCGGGCCCTTCAGCAGCAGCCGAGCTCTGCACTCTTCTGGGCTGCTCTCCATCTAGGGCAGAGCACATGTTGCGGGGTCAGTGGTTCTCCCTGATTAGGAAGTCCACTGTAATGCCCCAGTGTGACACAAGAATGTTAATGTTCGTGTGGCCCTCCCAAGCTATGGCCAGCATGGGGGAGCGTCTGGGCTGTGACGTGAGAGCGGCTCCCTCCAGCCAGAGAGTGAGGAGCTCCCATTGCTTGATGGGGACTGCCTGCAAACCCTGCAGCTAGTGAGACAGGTGGGAGATGAGCACGGACAGTGCCAGGCCCACTGCACTCGGAGATCGGCTGGCAGGTGGGATCCAGCCATTGGGAGCGTATGGGCATGTGTGGCTGCTTGGATCCTTTCAACACCTGCTCCTGGCTGGGTGGGCAGATGCTCTCCTCTCAAGGTGGATTTTGATGGCCTGGGTCTTACTTTTCCTGCAGGACTCTGGGAATTTGTGTGGAGAAGCTGCTGAGAAGCAGGATGACAATGTGGCAGGTGAGGCTGTGCCTTCTGGACGGCTTGGTCTGTGTGTGTGGCACCTCACGTGGGGGACCCTGCCCATAGCTGGGGTTGCTAGGTGCTGCAGTAACAGAAGGCAGCAGGAAGGCAGTGCTATGCAAGGCATCTGTGCTATTAACATGAAACTGTCCAACAAGGACAATGTGTTCTTAAGCAGCCGGCAGGTGCCTCTACGGGGCACAGAGGACAGCTGTGGAGCCCTGGGTAACTACAGTGGGGAGCTGAGCTGTGCCTTCTGGAAGCACTGATCAAACCCAGCGCCAGGGAAGGAATTACCCCGTTACAGAAGGCAGCAAGCAGGACCAGTGTTAGGAGCCACCTTGCAGAATGGCGATGGGCCGAATGAGCCATTGGCCACGCCGCCCTCTCGCATGAGAGCTGTGCACACTCCAGGGTGACATGGAGCTGGCTCTTGTTCCAGCCCCTTTCCTCAAAACTAGGCTCAGTTTGAAAGAAACACAAGCCAAGCTGAGCTGTGATGCAGGGGTCCAGAAGGAAGGGCTTGCGGATGGTCAGCCAGCCAGCCGCTGGCACCCTCTCTTGCTGCCCTGGGGAATGGAGGCAGCTGTGGTCTGGCCCTGATCCTCTGGCTCCTCTGTGTGAGGGGTAGGGAGCTATTTAATGAGCCTACCTGCCTCTGGCTGTGTGTGTTAAATATTAATGTCCTTGCTGATGTTTGAAGCCCAGGATGGCTCCGACTCAGACAGATCCTGCTGGCCTGTCTCATCCGCCCTCACAGCCAGACTGCGGCGGCTCGTCACCGTCTACCAGCGCTGCAACCGCAAGGAGCTGCCCCCCCGAGCCGAGATGCTGGTGCCAAGTAACCATGGCTACTGGCTGCAGGAGGAGATGTTCAGGAGAGCTGCTGAGATGGACCCCATGAACAAGGAAATGCAGAAAAGGTAACAGAGGGGATTGGCCGACAGAGCAGCTGAGCAGGCCCTTTCCGAGAGTCACTGGCCCCTGCGTTTACCCAGTGAAACCCCCAAGAACAGCCTCTGTCTTCCCAAGGTGGCTGAGACAAGCTGGCTCGACATCTCCTCTCAGGCACACACCCTGCCCCTATGTCCGGAAAGTGCCTGCACTCCCCCTAGCCGGGAATCAGGTGCCTGGGGTAACATCCACCAAGCAGGTCCCTGTGTCCGGAAAGCGCCTTCAGTCTCCCAGCTGGAAATCAACTGCCTGGGGTAACACCTGCAGGGCAGGTCTCAGACCCCCAGGCAGGCACCAGTATGGGCCGGAGCTGGACCTCATTCCATGTAGGCAGGACCAAGACTCAGCCTCCTTCAGGAGCTGTTCCAGCTAACAGCTGTTTGAAAGGAGGAATGGGGGGGATTTCTGGTGGCTGGGTCACATTGCTGGGCCAGACTGGGCCATCTAGTCTGGCTTCCTACCTCCTGTAGGGGCTATTGCCCCATGCTGCCAGGACACAATAGCTTGGGCCATGCCATGTGTGAGGGGCTGGGGATCCTTCCTGCCTCTCCACCTGGACCCATTACCATCCTCACAGCCTGAGCCTGTGTCGCTAATGGGTCTAATGCCCAGGAGTTACGCTCTGCTTTTGAAATCCAGCTACATTGTCTGCCCTCTGTGGCACTGGCTGGCACAGCAGGAGGCACAGGGTCACTGGGTAGAGGAGCATTTCCTTGCACTGGGTCTAGGTATGCTGCTGTTTAATTTCATCAGGCAAGCCTCTTGTTCCCCTATGACAGGAAAGCAGAGACTGGGGCACAGTGACAAACCATCATGCTGTAAAATTAAATGCCCCAATCAAATGAGTTTGCTCTCGTGCTGCTCAGACAGAAACCCAGGGTGAAATTGCAAATCATTGAATGGGGCACTCACCCAAACTCCAGCCCTTCGTCTGGCAGAGGGCTGCTGTCATTCTCAGCAAGGCAGTGCTGCCCTTGCAAACGTGCCCATCCTTGAGACTCCCTCGTGGACAGGCTGATCAGGATTTCTCCCTGCAGGGCCTTCTACCCTTCCTTCTTTATCTCCTGCCGGGGAGACTGAGCCCAAGTGGAGTTTAATGAGACCCACTTGGTCTAGCTCCAAGGGTGAGTCAGAAGAAGAGCTCTGCACTTGCAGGTGCTACAGCCTGATACCCAGTTGTACAGTATGTCTAAGAAGTTGCAGATTGGGGAAGTCTTTGAGAAGTGTTGCAGATCAGGAGAGCTCTACTGAACTCTTTATCCAGCTGTCTGTACCTGACAACTACAGACTGTATGGCTGTTTGGGACTGGGGCTGGCTGCTCTACATCACTGGGGTGAGATTGTCCCAGACTTAAGCCACCACCTCTGGTGGTGGTTCTGCAGCCTGAGTCAGCCCAGTTCCTGTTGGCCAAGTGTCCACATCACAAAAGCCACTATTGCCACAGTGGTACCAAGTGGGCCCCTTATTCATGTCTGAGCCAAGAAGGCAACAACTGGCTGGTCCCGAGGAAGTCCCTGAAGCCACTGTAGGAAAGTGTGTGCGGAGCCTGTTCTGGGGGTGGGGGAGCACTCTGCTCCCCGGGGCTCTCCAGCTAGTGCCTCTCACTGGCACCAGACACAGTGGGAAAGCACAAGACTATAAAGAAATGTGTCTCATGAATGTGTGCGTCTCTCCCTGCTGTGCAGATGGACAAGAAGGGAGCAGGCAGATTTCTACCGCACTGTCTCCTCCTTCGGGGTCATCTATGACCAGGAGAAGAAGGCCTTTGACTGGACCCAGTTCCGAGCCATTTCCCGCTTGGAGAAGAAGACAGATGAGAGCCTTGAGAAATACTTCTACAGCTTTGTGGCCATGTGCAGGAACGTCTGCCGTCTCCCTCTCTGGAAAGAGGATGGTGAGTGGAAGGGATGCTGCCAGCATGTGGGGCAGTGGTGGGGAGGCCCTCTTGGACCAGGAATGCCCTGGGAAGGGCTGAAACTGGTGCCATTGGGGGGGAAAGGAAAGTGGGGATGACTGGAATTCTAGCGACCTGCCCATCTCTTTGCTGATTGGCTGCCTGTCATGTGACCCTTTACACCTGCTCAAGCAGTAGGCTCTTTCCAGTGCCACAGGCTGGAGACCATCCCTTCCTGACAGCCTTGGCAGAGCTTGCACAGTGCTTACCTCACCATGGCCAGCATGACTCTGGCATTTCGCCAGCCCTCCCTGGACACTCCGGAAAAAGTAGTAAGAATAAAACGAGTCCTGACCTGAGATGGGAACCTCCAGCAGCAATGGAGGGAACCAGACAGCCCCAAACAGACGTCCTCAAAACTGAACAGGGCCACTGTCTGATACAGGTGCCCCGTCCTGCTCATAGAGTAGCTGTGTAGCCCACCTTCCCTTCCTGTCACTCATGCTGATACAGGCCAAGTGCAGTCCAGAGCACAGCCATGTCCCAGTCACTGCAGGCCTTTCTGTTAGGGATGAGTTATCACAGGCTGAGCCATCCTGGAAGTCTACAGCGGACTTGGGGAGGACGTGGCCAGCTAACACACATGGCACCAACCCTCTAGACGCTCCCTGTGTTGCCAGACTACTTGCCACATGGCACTGAAAAATCAGAAATAGAAAAACCACCCACAGAGGATTATTGAACATACAGTGATTTGCTTTCAAGAATAGCAGCTGCGGTCTCATCCCTGAGCAGTTCCTGGAGTGTCCACCTCCAGCACAATTCCTCGCAGTCATTGATCCTCAGGAAATGCCCTGCTTAAACCCATGTGTCAGCAGGAGTGTTGTAAGCAAGACACAAGAAGTAATTCTTCCTCTACTCCATGCTGGTAAGGCCTCACTTAGAGAACTGAGTCCAGTTCTGGGCACCACACTTTGGGAAAGATGTGGACAAATTGGAGAAGGTCCAGAGAAGAGCAACAAAAATGATTAAAGGTCTAGAAACTCTGAGGAAAGATTGAAAAAGTTGGGTTTGTTCTGTCTGGAGAAGAGAAGACTGAGGGGGGAGATGAGAACAGTCTCCAAGTATGTAAAAGGTTGTTATAAAGAGGAAAGTGATAAATTTTTCTACTTATCCACTGAGGATAGAACAAGTGGCAATGGGCTTAAATTGCAGCAAGGGAGATTTAGATTAGAAAAACTTCCTAACTGTCAGGGTGGTTAAGCACTGGAACAAATTGCCCAGGGAGGTTGTGGAATCTCCGTCGCTGGAGGTTTTTAAGAACAGGCCAGACAAGCGCCTGTCAGTGATGGTCTAAGGAACTGGACTCTTGAGGTCCCTCCAGTCTACATTTCTGTGATTCTGTGTGTGGTGGGATCCCTGCTCAGAAGGAACCATACATGTTTGAGAAACTCCCATGGTGCATCAGTTACCATGGACCTCCCAAGTGCCACAAGAGCCTGCTCTGGTACTGCTTGCCGAGTCAAGGCAGCACAGACTGGAGTTGATGGGAGGGCTATGAAATA
This sequence comes from Gopherus flavomarginatus, assembly GCF_025201925.1. Classification (NCBI taxonomy): domain Eukaryota; kingdom Metazoa; phylum Chordata; order Testudines; family Testudinidae; genus Gopherus; species Gopherus flavomarginatus. The sequence goes on from NC_066627.1 coordinate 22,417,600, forward strand.
CCCTCTGGTGAATTGCTACCCTTGGGGCAGTTGGTGAAGGTGAGAAACTCTTCTTCATTCTGGCTGGTTAGAGAGAAAATTTAGAAACCAAACCCTGGCCAGTTTAGTTACATGTGATTCCAAGGTCAATACCCAAGAATCAGGAACTTCACATTGTTCCCGGCTCCTCTCCAAATGACTCTTGAATTATGGAGACACAAACTAGACAAGCAGCCCCACCAATTCATAACTTGTTGCTTCTCCATCGTGCAATTTGCAGGAGAGACCACACTGACTGGTATTCACTAGATGGCGGTGATAAATTTCCCAAGCTGCTGTTGCTGTCACCCGACAGTTCTTCTCCCACCAGTGAACCTCAGCCAAACAGTAACCCCCAATGTACAGCGTAGTAGTAAGGTTTGGCCATATACTCTTTTGTGCTCTGTCTAATTAGTAATGAGGTCTCTGCCTCTCTCTTCCTGCTGCAGGTCCACCTGATCCCAGTATCTACGTTGAGCCAATCACTGAGGAACGTGCTGCAAGAACGCTGTATCGGATTGAACTTCTAAGGAAGGTCCGGGAGCAAGTGCTCAAGTACCCACAGCTCCATGAGCGGCTCACGCTGTGCAGGCCCAGCCTGTACCTTCCTGTCTGGTGGGAGTGTGGCAAACATGACCGGGACCTGCTGCTTGGCACAGCCAAGCATGGACTGAACCGCACTGACTACTACATCATGAACGATCCTGAACTGTCATTTTTGGATGCATATAGAAACTATGCTCAGCACAAAAGAGCAGGTGTCCCAGGCCCAGAGAACTTATGCTGCCTCCATCAGATGAACTCCAAACTCTACAGTTCCCCTTCATACTGCCAGATGGAAAGGACCTGTGAGTCCCTGGAGAATGACGCTGAGAGCCAGATCAAGCTCGAAAACCTGGAGGATGCGCTCTCCCGGGTGGAGGGCAGCCCTCAGGACACAAGCTGCGACCCATTCCTGTCAACAGTGCGGGACATCATTTCCATGAACTGTGATGAGAGCTCCTTGCCAGACTCTCTGATGTGCATGATGTATGAGGAGAAGGCATGCCCCAGTGAGCACAGCTCTCTCGCCCGTGACAGCCCCAGCTGCACACATATCAGCAACAGTGCTGCTAAATTTGCTGAGGGCAAACTAGATGGGGATGAGGACCCATCCAGCTGTGAAGCTGAGGCCATCAGAGAAACCTCTTTCCTGGAGAGCTTGCAGATAGGCTGTGACCAAATGGATAGTCCCAATGAAGGCAGGGAGCCTTGGCCCTCTGCCCCAGCCAGTCAGCCCTCCAGGAGTGTCCCCACCGAGATCGATGATGCCTTGCACCAGGCCAGCCCAGGGCCTGGGTCTCCTGAGCTCAGCAGTGCGGAGGGGGTGATCAGCCTAGGCCTGTATGGGCCCAGTCTCCATAACTTGGAGATAAAGATCCCGCCAGATCAGAGGTTCATGAGCCTGTTACATGAGAAAGGCTTGGAGGATAAATCAGTGCCAAGTCAGAGCTACAGCGAGGAGGAGGAGGAGGAGGAGAATTCTGAGATGGCAGCAGATGCTGTAGAAGGATTGAGGGGCATCCCAGAGGCCAGGATTGATGGGGACCCCAAAGCTAATGTGCTAGTGGGGGAGGAACCTGGTTCTAGCCTTCCTGCTCCCAAGAACACTTGCCCAGAAGTGAATGGTGAGGCAGAGCTTTCAGGACAGGTGGCATCGCAGTGTAACAGTGGGGCAGGGGATGAGGAGGCCAACCACAAGAGCGCTGCAGAGCACTTGTCAGACTGGCCCAAGAGCCTCCCTCCAGCACCCAGCCCAACTGCAGCTGCTCAGCGGAAGCTCCCAAACGCTGGGCCTGCCAGCATGGGAGGGGAGCGCTGGGAAGCTGGCTCTGCTGCGCAGATGGGGGGCGGTGTGGCCTGGCACCTGGAAGGGCACAAGCCGAAGCAGGAAGACGATGAATGTGAGAACAAAGACGAGGAAGAGAAAGAGGGCACTGGCCAGAGCCGAGGTATGGCAGTGTCCGGCTGGCAGGCATGCCCATGCACCCTGGGCAGCGAGCCTGTGTGTGTGAGAGCCTGCAGCATCAAGTGGCAGCTGCACCTGCCTTGTGGGTGGGGGCATGTGGCTTTCTGAACAATAATATTCTCGCTGAGGTGAGAGGAGCAAACACAGACTGCACTGGGGCTTCCAGGAGGCCTTTGATGTGTGTGTGTCATTCTGTGCCCTCTCTGCCCCCGCCAGCATTGGGCACTGCCCCATGACAAGGGGACTCGTCCTGCCCTCCCTGCCCCTGCCAGCACTGGGCACTGCCCTGTGACAGAGGGCTCACTCTGCCCTCCCTGCCCCCTCCCAGAACCGGGCACTGCCTTTTGGCTGCGGGGCTTGCCCTTCCCTCCTTGCCCTCACCCAGGACTGGGCACTGCCCTGTGGCATGGGCTGTGTCTGTTCCTGCCAACATGGGCCTTGGCCTTCGGCTGGTTCATTGTTCAGTGGTTTTGGGCCAAGCCCTGCTCCCTTGAGGGCAGTAACAGAATTCTCACTGGCCCCAGGCCTTGGCCGTCCAAAGCCCTCATGGGCCCAGGGCTCCCCCAGCCGCTGCTAACAGCCACTCAGCCCATTCACAGCCAATGGGTTCACTTTTTGAAAAGAAAAATAGTCCCAAATGATGGCTGGTGGGTGGGGTGCTGTCGGCGCCAACTACGTGGTGGGGGCTCCAGGGTTACAATGGCCCCTTCTGTTTATCACTTTACCTAGATTGTCCAGAGAAGTATTTGGAAGAGGAGGGCAAGAGCTCTCCCTGTGCCCAGCCTGGAGAGATGGACGAGCTGCAGGATGCCCGTGCGCCCACCATCGCCCAGCTGCTGCAGGAGAAGACGCTCTACTCCTTCTCAGAGTGGCCCAAGGTGGTTTCCAAATCAGTTCTGCACCTGTCTGAATCATTCACAAATTGGGGCCGCTCCGGCCCAGCTTCTCTGCCTTGCCACCCTTCACTAAGCTTATTCCTGGGCAAAACCCCCAGCCACCCACCTCTGTGGCCCTGGTCCATGTTAGTGAGCAGGCAAGGGACTGAATGCACAGAAATCCCACTGCTGCGAGCAGGATTTGGGGGTACCACAGGAAGGCTGAGCAGGGGGCCCAGTGGGATGGAAGTGAAGCACAGACTTAGCGCAGGCCCTCTGCCTGGGCTGAATTTCCCCTTCCATACTCAGTGTCCCATGGCACACATGTCCATGTGCATGGGTGTGCACCCAGACACGAGTTCACATGTGCATCTGGGGCCTTCAGAAAGCATCAGTCCCTGTAACATTTGTGAAGAGAGAGGGGGTTTTATTTTCATTTCCACGGGCCCTCTGCATTTCCCTCAGGGCTCAAGGGCCTGTGCGTCCACACTGCCCTTTGCATGCCCTGGGTTTGGGTTTGCCATGCCACTAAGCTGTCTGCTTCTGCTTGCAGGACCGAGTGATCATTAACCGCATAGATAATATCTGTCACGCCGTCTTAAAGGGCAAGTGGCCCTCTTCTAGCCAGCAGTTTGAAACACAAACCCTGATGCCCACATCAATGTTAGCCAGCAACGCAGGCACTAGGAACAGCTTTGCCGAGCCAGAAGCCCCGGACCCCAGCTTCAACAATGGAGTGTTAGTTGCACAGGTACAAAAGGTGAGGGGTCAGGGAATGTGGCCAGACCACCTACCCCTTAGGAACTCCGTCTCCCTGGTGTTCAGGGCTTCCCAGCCCAGGGAACTCTGCAGCTTTCCCTCCTCTCTGGCTCTCACTGTTCTGCAATTTGAAGTGTATTATACAGTGCCAGGGGCAGCTTGGAGACCCTTCCCCCCAACCCAGTGCTGGCATTCATCCAGGTGCCAAGCAGGTGGTTAGAGTTAGGTCACTGTGGCAACATGTATAATCTCAACCCAGGAGTGCCCCTTTATTTACTGACATGAGAACGGCAGCTGGAGGTCCCAGCCAAATGACTCAATGCCTTTCTCTGCTCGCCTTCCTTTGGAGGGAGAGGTGCGTCCAAAATCCCTCCTCCCACACTCAGCTGAGCCGAGAACACAGTGCTCACCCTACACCCCAGCAGGGGTGTAACAGAGGCACCGCCCTGGGGCCGGCACTCCGAGTAGAGTGCTCTGTCTCCCCAGCACAGAGACCCCTGCTTATGTGCTGTCCTGCTGAAGGAGAGGTAGCTGGGCTCTGGTTCTGAGGCCAACAGCTGCTGGCAGGGTGTGGGAACCAGGGGCATGCTTGCTGCTGGGAGGAGCCCCTCCTACAGCTCACTGAGCTGCAGCACACCTGCTGCAGTATGGGGTTCTGCAGGAAGTCCCACTCCATCCATCCCTTTAGCAGAGAAGTGGTGGCTGTCTGCTGGGCCAGGGATAAAGGGTTGTGGAGGGCTCTAGCAGAGATACTGAGGAGCTCTATCCAGTCTCGTTAGCCACCCATATCCATACACTCCCCTCCCCTCCCCTACCTTCTAGCCCCAGGAAACCTCTCTTGTGCCAGTTTTTTAGCCCTTGCGATCCCTTCTCACCCTATAGTTCTATGATTCTAGTGTGTGCTGGATTTAAAAGGTGCTTCTGAGTGTTGTAAGACCTGTGTGATGTAGGCCATAGCTGTGACCATTTCTCTGGCTTTGGTGCACACAGGAAAGCTTCCTGGCTCCTGCCTTTACGAAAGATGAACAAAAGCACAGGCAGCCCTATGAGTATGAGCTGGAGAGAGACGCCAAACCTAGAAGTCTCGAACAGTTAGCTGCATCGCACTCCCGTCCGCCTGTAGTGCTGAACGGCTGGCGGGACTCGGCAGGGAACCTGGCCAGAGCATCTGATGGATCCCCAGGAAACCCCTCTCCTTTTCCCTTGAACAGCAACCTGCCCAAGTTAGGGACGGTGCACTCCCTGCAGGGGTCCCTGGGCATGGACTTGTCCGGCATCCTCCAGGCAGGGCTAATCCATCCTGTCACAGGGCAGATTGTCAATGGAAGCCTCCGGAGAGATGATGCTGCCTTGAGGAGACGACGGGGCAGGAGAAAAAATGTGGAAGGGATGGACCTTATCTTCTTGAAGGAGAGGAGCCTTCAAACTGGGCTGCAGGTGGGTAAATGATTCCCCCTCCCAAAGCAGGCAGGATCCAACTGTTCAGTCAATGACTGCTGAGCTCTGCTGTCCATCCCAGGGCAGGGCAGGGCAGGGCAGGGCAGGGCTGGATGACTGCCCACTCAGTGACAGCCTGAGGCAAACCTGTAGCAGGAGAAGCAGACTGAACCCCAGAGAGGCAGGCCCTGCCTCTTGGTGAGGAGGGAGGTGGGGGCTTGCAGAGTTTCCCCTAGCCCCCAATCAGGCTGAGTGCTTGAATACTGCTAAGCATTAACACCTGACCTCCCACGTGGGGGCTACTGTATTTATGTAGATGGAATGAAGGGGCTCAGAAAATCAAAGCTGTTAATGTGACTCAGTCACTGTCCAAGAGGAGACAGCGGTAAACAAGGTTCAGGGTTTGGTATATAGAGACCTCAGCCTGCATAGTCCCATGGCAAACATGCAATTAAACATCCTTTTGACCTTCTAGTGAAGGTACAGAAAAGAAGGGAAACCAGTTGAAGCATTTGAAATGCAGAGTGTCATGTCAGACTTCCATTGTACCAGCTCCCTTTCCCTTGAGCTGGAGAGGCTTTAGAAGACAAACCCCTTGTTCAACAGTCTCTTACATGGCATGAAAGATGGTTAGAACTCCTGTGGGGAAAAGAGAAGTGGGTGGAGATGCGGAGAGCTGTTGTCAGTGCTGCTGCTAAAGTCCAATCCCATTTCCTAGAGACCAGACAAGACAAAAGGGGGAGAGAAAAGACCAGCAAAGGTAGAAAATGCAGCTTCAGATTAATCCCTCCTTGCAGTCTCACTGCTGGCCCCACACATGGTCTGAGACCTGGCAAACTCATACCCACATCAGGCTGCTGAGGGTCCTGCTTTTAGCTGCCTCTTGGGTCACAAGCTCACAGCAGTGTTGGAAAATATACTGTCTTGGCTGGCCAATCCAGGCTCCTGTTCAACAGAAGGCAAAAGGAGAGAAGAAAAACAAGAAATATGGTGGGAAGGAACAGAGTATATTGGGGGCATGGAAGGGAGACCGGGGGTGGAGGGGCATATTCAGCACTTAGCTGGAGCTAGTGGAGGTGGTGATGACTGACCTGGTCTAGACAGGACATCTCTCAGGATCCGGGTGAAGAAGGAGATGATAGCGGTGGCAGCCATGAGGGTGAAACACCTTCCTTCCCCTTCTCTCAGTGCTGCGGTAGCCAGCTCACGCCACTGTCAGTCAGCCAGGGTTCGCCTCTGTTCATCAGCAGTTGTTCCCTTTCACTTTCTCACAGCCAGTCTGTCTCTCAGTCCCTCCGAAGGGGGGCGATGGGCTCAATAGCCCATCCTCTCAATATTTTGTCCACCAACAGGCCTAATTTCCACCACACCAATTTTGGTTCATCGATTTCCAGGCTCACGCTGCTCTCGGTTACCACATGATCTTCACGCAATCCTTGAGATCTATCAGGAGGCCTTTGGGTTGGACTAAGTCAGCCTCTTTTTTCCCACTCACCATTTGCTATTATAGGTTATTGTGACAATCCATGAACTCTCATTCACTTCACAGCTGGACTCCCAATGAGGGTAAATTCATAGGCCCGGTTACCACAACAGGGCTTCACAGGGATGGAGAGCCCAGGGAAGGTATTGGGCTGAATTCTCCCACCCCAGCACAAGGTGAGGCCTTGCCCCCTCCTCATGCCCCAGGAGATTCACCCCGGAAAGGGCAGCAGGCTCTTGGAACAAGGAAGCTTTAAGTTCCTTCTGGGACTCCAGAGGAGGCTGTCTGGGTGAGGAATGTATCACACTCGCTCTGAGTGGAGCCAGCCAGCTCCAGGCCACCGGGCAGAGCAGAGTTTGTGGGTGACTTGCACCACTGCAAACCCTGCTCAGGGTGGATTTCCCACAGCCTGGGTGCTGTCAGCAAACCAGGGGTGCAGAGAGCCTGTTGCCTGAGGTAGTGCCATGCCCTCTCTAGATGCAGCTGGTGGGAGCCTCTTCTCCCCAGAGAGGATGTGGGGCGAAGCCTCTCCACAAGTACCAGGATCTAGGCTGCGTTTGCTGGTAGCACATTGTGCCTTGTGGCAGTTAGGGCATTTTCCAGGTGACGCCCACAAAGCACAGACTGGTTCCACATCTCCCAGCTCTCTCACCCTTAGTGCAAACAGCGTGCCTGTGAGGCTAAATGTTTCTCCTGGTGGCTCTTGGTGATCCAAGTGAAGGACAGCAGGAACTCTTGGGCTCCAGCTTTCCAAGCCCTGCCTGGGTGTCTGCAGGGGCGGGTTCTGCCTGGATGACATTGAGGTGAGAGAACTAGCAGTATGATGGTGTTCCCCACATGAGCTCTCCTTTCTCCCTTCACTTCAGGATGTTCAGGAAGATCAGACCCAGCCTGCACAGAGCAGCCCGCACCCGGACGGGCCAGTCACCGCTACCTCAACTCCGCATACGGTCACAGCCACAAGCATCCGGACAGAGAAGGCTGTTCCAAACAAGAGTCTCCTGGACTGGTTAAGACAGCAGTCGGACTACACACTCGATGTCCCTGGCTTCAGCACAGTAAGAGTGACCCTCTGGGGGGTCTCAGGCTTCAGTGCATCAGGTCTAGATGCTGCCTCCTCCCTGACTGCCTTAGATCCAGATGCAAGGGGTGGGGCTGGTCTCCAGAGCTGCAGGTATCTCCTTTTTTGTAGAGCTAATGTACTTCTTTGCACACCCAGGGCAAAGACACTTGAATAGCTGCACATTCCTGGTAGATGGTATTGACACCTGCGGTCTGTTTGCTGGCTCCTGCCACAAGGATTTGCTGCCCAGTGATGTTGAGGGACTAGGTTGGCACCTCAAAAAATGGGTGGGGAATAGGCAGAGCTGTGAATCTAGGTGCCTCCGAAATTGTGCCTGCATCTCCCATCTCATCTGGGTAACTGTGGATGACAAAGCACAGCTAAGTCAAAGGAGACTTTCTGTAACAGAGCAGAAGGCAGCAGGCATGGCCCTGCTCAGCCCTGTGAGCTGCTAATGAACCTCAGGGGCATTGAAGTAGGAGGAATTTGCAAGTCTCAAGCCACACAGCCCATGAAGGCAAATCACACTGCAGTATCCAAGGTTTGGGTGTGTAACTTTCCCAGGGAACTGGGCCTAGATTAGCAGACAGCACCAACACCAGGTACAGTTGCTCCTGGACCCGACCAGCACGAACCTTCACAGGCTTAATCTTTCAGATCCTAGGCTGAGCACAGCTTGAGCTCATCCCAGTATCCGATCCTTACCCATCGTTAAGAAGCCAGGCCTGGTGTCCAGCTCTGATAGCTTCTCTCTGTTCCCTGCACTAGCACATGAGCTTATGTAGATAATTATATGGAGAGAAAAGAGGTTATTTTACCTTCATATTTGGCATTGGTGTGACCCCTGCTGGAATACTGTGTCCAGTTCTGTTGCCCACAATTTAAGGATATTGATAACTTGAAGAGGGTTCAGAGAAGAGCCACCAGAATGATTAAAGGAGTAGAAAAGCAGCCTTATAGTGATAGACTCCAAGAGCTCAATCTGTTTAGCTTAACAAAGAGGTTAAGGGGTGAGTTGATCACAGTCTGCAAGTACCTAGATGGGAACAAATATTTAATATTGGGCTCTTCTTCTTCGAGTGATTGCTCATATCCATTCCAGTTAGGTGTGTGCGCGCCGCGTGCACGTTCGTCAGAGAAACTTTTACCCTAGCAACACTCGGCGGGTCGGCTGGGCGCCCCCTGGAGTGGCGCCGCTATGGCGCCGAATATATACCCCAGCCGACCCGGCCGCCCTTCAGTTCCTTCTTACTGCCCGTGTCGGTCGTTGGAACAGTGGAGTGCGGCTTAGCTGACCTCCACCTTCCCTAGCTACTCGTAGTTTTTCTTCTCGTTATATCCATAGTTGTAGTTAATTGTTCTTCTATATATAGTTCGTTAGATTTAGTTTTAGTTCATAGTTATAGTTGTTAGTTAGTAATTGTTTGCGGGGTTCGGGGGGTAGCCCCTTCCCCGCACCCGGTGCCGGAGCTCATGCCTGGCTCAGCGGGTTTCAAGCAGTGCTTGGCCTGTCACAGGCCGATGCCAACAGGAGATCCCCACGACTCCTGTTTGAAGTGCCTCGGGGAATCGCACTTATCTGCTAAGTGCTCAATTTGCAAGGCTTTTAAGCCGAGAACTAAGAAGGAGCGGGACATCAGGTTAAAGCAGCTCCTCATGGAAGCGGCCCTGACACCTTCGCCTTTGGCACCGAGCACGAGCCAGTCGGTGAGCAGAGGCACCCCTACGGCACCGGGCATTGCCGGTACGCCTAAGGACTCCCGGCACCGGCCACCGCCAGCACCGAAATCGACTCCGCGCCACTCCCTCTCCCTGAGGTCGAAGACGGCGAAGGCTCAGACACCCCCAACAACACCCGCGTCACAGCCAGAGACTGCGCCTAGGTCGGACCGCCCGGCACTAATACCTGCCGCAGCGTCGCCTAAACCGGCACCGTCGACTCCAGCCCCATGAGGGCCGTTGAGTCCGGCGCCTGACATCTCTCTGGCACCTGCCGTGGTAGAGCTCACTTTGCCATCTACTCCGGAGATGTTTTCTGCGGCGAGAGACTTGATCGCCATTACCGATGCAGCACCGCCCCTACCCCCGGCACCGCCTGTGCGGGTACTACAATCCATGGGCAAGCCGACCCTGACCAGACCGCTGTCTGTCAGTGTAGTGGACCGGCACCGCTCAAGGTCACGATCCTGCAGACGCTCTAGGTCGAGACGTCGCTCCCACTCTCGACGCCGCTCCCAGTCCCGGCACCGTTCCTCTCCATGGCACCGGTTGGACTCGCGGCACCAGTCGGACTCACGGCACCGGTCAGTCTCTCGCTCCCCGACCCGCTACTCACAGTACCGCTCCAGTTCCTGGCACCGACCCAGGCACCGTACCTCCCGGAGCAGATCACAACGTAGAGACTCGAGATCCCGGTCGACCTCCCGGCACCGGTCCGGTCGCAGGTCCCGGTCTCGTTCTCGGTACCGCTCTGCGTACCGGCACCAGTCCCCACGGTCGAGGGGTGCGAGATCCGTCGGGACTTCGGCTCCAGGCTTCTCTGCTTCTCCATGGCCGTCCAGACAGACGTCTGTATCCTCCCATGCGGACAGCTGTTATGACCGGGACCGTGATATGGAGGTGCCTACGGGGGGTTTTCAGGACTCACGGCCTCAGGATGTAGGACCTCAACAGTGGTCCTTTTGGACACCCTGGGCATACCATCAAGCCCAGGGTGCTCCCCTAGTCCAGACCCGCTCTGCTGCCTCAGAACATCGGGCACCAGAGGCCACCATTTCCCGCCCCCCCCCCAGCTGAGTCGGAGGAGCACGCGACACATCCTCCGGACTCCCCGGGACAGCTGCAGCAGGAACTGTCCCAGGAGCAAGAGGCCATCCAGGACCCTCTCATTCCCGGGGTATCATCCTCCTCCTCCCCGAATGAGGCTGTGGCAGGGGCCTCATCACCAGGGCCCCTGCCGATAGACCTCAGGGCCCATCAGGACCTCCTTCGCAGGGTGGCTCTCAATATCAACCTCCCAGTGGAGGAAGTCCCGGAAGTCGAAGACCCCGTAGTGAGCATCCTCACCGCCGATGCCCCCACCCGGGTGGCACTGCCGTTTATTAAGACTATCCAGGCCACTGCCGACACCCTCTGGCAGTCTCCAGTCTCTATTCCACCGACGGCAAAGGGAGTTGAGAGAAAGTACATGGTACCCTTTCGGGGGTATGAGTACTTGTACGTTCATCCTCCTCCCTCCTCCTTAGTTGTCCAGTCGGTCAACGAAAGGGAGCGCCATGGCCAGCAGGCGCCTGCCCCAAAGTCCAAGGAGGCCAGGCGGATGGATCTCCTGGGTTGTAAGGTGTACTCAGCGGGGGCCCTACAGCTCCGAGTGGCTAACCAGCAGGCTCTACTGAGTTGATATAACTATAACACCTGGGTGGAGGTGGGTAGGTTCACCAAACTGCTACCCCCAGACTCATGCCAGGAATTGAGCGCGTTCCTGGAGGAAGGGAAGAAAGTGGCCAGGACCTCTCTCCAGGCCTCCCTAGACGCGGCCGACTTGGCGGCCAGAACTTTGGCCTCGGGCATCACCATGAGGGATATCTCCTGGCTCCAGGTCTCTAACCTGCCTCCTGAGCTTCAGTACACCATTCAGGACTTACCCTTTGATGGCAAGGGTTTGTTCTCAGAAAAGACTGATCCCAGGTTGCAGAGCCTGAAGGATAATAGGGTCATCATGTGCTCGTTGGGCATGCATACTCCCGTAACCCAGCGTAGACCCTTCAGACCCCAAACACACCGCCCGTACTTTACGCCTCGGCACAGACAGGACATCGGTAGAAGGCGCGGGCGGGGTGGCCGTAGATGCCAATCCGGTCCCCAAGGGGGCCAAAACCATGGGCCCTCTAAGGCACCACCGGGGCCTAAGTCCAACTTTTGAAGGTGCGCCCGGGGACGGCGTACCAGTCTCAAGACAGGATCCTTCCCCTCCTTTCTCCAACCGTCTCTCCTACTTCCTCCCGGCGTGGTCCCAACTGACTTCGGATGTTTGGGTTCTACGCACGGTGAAGCAAGGATACCACCTCCAATTTGCTTCATCCCCGCCCTCCCGCCCCCCATCCCGGTCCCTCTTCAGGGACCCCTCTCATGAGCAAGTCCCCTTACAAGAGGAACAGTCTCTCCTCGCCGCGGAAGCCATAGAGGAGGTACCATTAGACGAGAGGGGGAAGGGGTTTTACTCCCGCTATTTTCTGATTCCCAAGTCCAAGGGAGGCCTCAGACCTATCCTAGACCTGCGAGGACTCAACAAATGGATGCTCAAGTTGAAGTTCCGCATGGTCTCCCTGGGAACTATTATCCCGTCCTTGGATCCTGGAGACTGGTATGCCGCCCTCGACATGAAGGACGCATACTTCCACATTGCCATCTTTCCACCACACAGGAAGTACCTTCGCCTTATGGTCAACCACCAGCACTTCCAATTCACAGTCCTCCCCTTTGGCCTCTCCACGGCCCCGAGGGTGTTCACGAAGTGCATGGCCGTCGTCGCCGCCCATCTCCGCCGGCAACAGATACATGTGTTCCCGTATCTGGACGACAGGCTTATCAAGGGGACCTCTCAGACTCAGGTCCGACAGTATGTCGGCATAATTGCGGACCTATTCTCCCGGTTGGGCCTACTCCTCAACACCGAGAAATCCACCCTGGTCCCCACAAAAAGGCTGGACTTCATAGGGGCAACGCTGGATTCCACTCAAGCCAGGGCCTACTTGCCTCAGCCCCGCTTCCAGGCGATCGTATCGATCATCCGAGGTTTGCAGGCCTCCCCAATCATCTCAGCTCGCACGTGCCTCGGCCTCCTGGGGCATAGGGCCGCATATATTTATGTGACCAAGTATGCCAGAGTCTGCATGCAACACTTTCAAACGTGGCTCCATTCGGTCTTCCGCCCGGGCAGGGACCCTATAGACGTCCTGGTGACAGTTCCCCCGAGCCCCCTCTGCTCCCTCGATTGGTGGCTAACTCCATCCCTGGTATGCGCAAGGATGCCGTTCCATCCACAGCCGCCATCGCTGGCCTTAACGACGGATGCGTCATCGCTCAGTTGGGGGGCCCATCTAGGTCACCTTCGTACCCAGGGCCTTTGGTCGTCCCAGGAGCTGACGCTCCACATAAACGTCCGGGAGTTGAGAGCAGTCCACCTCACGTGCCAGGCGTTCCAGCAACGTCTTCACGGCCGTTGTGTTTCTGTGTTCACGGACAACAGAACGGCCATGTACTATATCAACAAACGGGGGGACCCGCTCGTCTCCCCTGTGTCAAGAGGCCATTCGACTCTGGGACTTCTATATAGCCCACTCGATAGACCTGGTGGCATCCTTTCTCCTGGGGGTTCAGAACGCTCTGGCGGATCGGCTCAGCCGGTCCTTCCTCTGTCACGAATGGTCAATAAGGCTGGACGTCATCCATTCGATCTTCTGGAGGTGGGGATTTCCCCTCATAGATCTGTTCGCCTCCCGCTCGAACAGGAAGTGCCAGGAGTTTTGCTCCTTTCAGGGTCTCTCTCCGGTGTCGATCACAGACGCATTCCTCCTGTCATGGAGGCACCACCTGCTATATGCCTTCCCTCCGTTTCCTCTGGTGCACAAGGTCCTGTTAAAGCTCCGCAGGGACAAAGCGCATCTGATCCTGATTGCGCCTGCGTGGCCCAGACAGCACTGGTACACCACCCTGCTAGATCTGTCCATGGCCACCCCAGTTCCCCGCCCTCTCCTTCCAGACCTGATCACGCAAGACCACGGCAGGCATCGCCACCCAGACCTGCGAGCCCTCCACCTCATGGCGTGGCTCCTGCATGGCTAAACAGAGCGGAATTCGCTGTTGCGCTCCAGTACAGCATATTCTCCTCAGTAGCAGCTCCACGTATTTGGCAAAGTGGAAACGCTTCTCTTGCTGGTGCACAACACAGGGCGTTACTCCCTCGGAGGCCTCGATTCCCACGGTCATAGACTACCTCTGGTACCTTAAGCAGCAGGGCCTGGCGACATCCTCTCTGAAGGTGCACTTAGCGGCTATATCCACTTTCCAGCCAGGCGAGGGTGGTCACTCCGTGTTCTCCCACCCCTTGGTCTCTCGGTTCATTAAGGGCCTAGAGCGCCTCTATCCCCCTGTACATCGCCCTGCCCCTACCTGGGATCTCAGTTTGGTCCTAAACAGACTAATGCACCCACCCTTTGAGCTACTAACGACTTGCGGGCTCCTGTACCTATCATGGAAAACAGTCTTCCTAGTGGCCATTACATCGGCCAGGCGGGTCTCCGAGCTGAGAGCGCTCGCTGTGAACCCGCCGTACACTGTCTTTCATAGGGACAAGGTACAACTGCGATCTCATCCGGCGTTCCTCCCTAAGGTAGTGTCTGCCTTCCATACCAACCAGGACATCTTCCCCGCGGTCTTCTTTCCGAAGCCCCACTCTTCTCGGCGGGAGCAGCAGCTACACTCCTTAGATGTACGCAGAGCACTCGCTTTCTATATTGAGCAGACGAAGCCCTTCTGGAAGTCTCCCCAGCTGTTTGTGGCGGTCGTGGAACGGATGAAAGGTCTGCCAGTCTCCTCCCAGAGAATCTCCTCCTGGATGACAGCATGCATCCGCACATGCTATGACCTAGCTCATGTCCCTTCAGGCCATCTCACAGTGCATTCTACCAGAGCTCAAGCGTCATCAGCCGCCTTCCTGGCACACGTGCCTATGTAGGAGATATGCCCTGCAGCGACCTGGTCATCAGTCCACACCTTCACCTCGCACTACGTGCTGGTCCAGCCATCTAGAGATGATGCAGCCTTTGGCGCAGCGGTTCTACATACTGCCACATCTCACTCTGACCCCTCCGCCTAGGTAAGGCTTGGGAATCACCTAACTGGAATGGATATGAGCAATCACTCGAAGAAGAAAAGACGGTTACTCACCTTTGTAACTGTTGTTCTTCGAGATGTGTTGCTCATATCCATTCCAAACCCACCCTCCTTCCCCACTGTTGGAGTAGCCGGCAAGAAGGAACTGAAGGGTGGCCGGGTCGGCTGGGGTATATATCCGGCGCCATAGCGACGCCACTCCAAGGGGCGCCCAGCCGACCCGCCGAGTGTTGCTAGGATAGAAGTTTCTCCAACGAACGTGCACGCGGCGCTCACACACCTAACTGGAATGGATATGAGCAACACATCTCGAAGAACAACAGTTACAAAGGTGAGTAACTGTGTTTTCTGTCTAGCACAGAAAAGTCTAAACCTGAGCCAGTGGCTGGAAGTTGAAGCTAGACACATTCAGACTGGAAATAAGGTGTTCATTTTTTAACAGTGAGAAGAGTTTGCCAAGGGTTGTGGTGGATTCTCCATCAGTGACAGCTTTTAAATCAAGATGGGCTGTTTTCCTAACAGATCTGCTCCAGGAATTATTGTTTGGCAGGTCTCTGGCTTCTGTTGTTGAGGTCAAACTAGATGATCATGATGGTCCCTTCTGTCCTTGGAATCTGTGAATTGGGCTAGCCATAAAACCACAAGCAAAAACGAAGAGGGGAGAGAACATAATTTCTTGCCTTTCAAAGTGAAATGAAGATGAAATTTGAAACTGTCATGCTCTGAGTGTCTGAGGAAAGTTCCTCTGATCACCCATCCCCACTTGTGTGTCTATTTCTGTTATCCAGGATCTATGGGATGACAGACAGGGGAGGAGCATGTGTTCAGAACACACCAGACCTGTTCTCAGAAGCTCATAAACACCCACCTCTTCTTCCAACAGGCTGGTTATTCATATTTTGGCTCATTTAGCCTATAAAGTAGCTCACTAATCTGAATGCAGACCATGAAACATTTTGGAAAGGGAATCAAGAGAGATACTGATGATGTCTATAAAAAAGCCGTGTCTTAGTGCCGAGGGATTGTGCACCTGGAACTGCAGCCTGAGGTGTGTAAAGATTCCCTTAGAACTCAGAGCACAGGCAGTGAGTGGCTCCTGAGGAGGATGGGTACGTTAGCATGGCCAGCTGCTTAGAACTGAGAAACCCAGAACTTGCAGGCAGAGCAGTGGAGCTCTAGTCATAGCCCAAATAAAACTCACCAGGGGCATGCACAAGGCCAGATTCTCAGGAGTCCTGAAGCAGTGGCACTCAATACACATGAGTGTGGGGGGCCTTCTGCTACCTTGCCACTCTCCCTGTCCTGTCTTGGAGGCAGCCAGAAGCTCTAAACTGCACCCTAAGGGGCTGTTCTGCCAGTGACTACTACTGAAGCACTGTGCATTCCAGTCATCCCTGTGCCTGCGCTGGTGTAATGCCAGCTCTGTGGGATTCGCCATGTAGGGGCAATCCTCACCGGTCTGGAAAGGGCAGCTTTAATGTGCTTTGTGCTCCTTTGACAGTACAGACTGGCTTCACTGAAAGGCAGAACTGGGCCTAGAGCCTTTTCTTTGCAGAAAAACCCTGGTTTCTGACTCTGATTTAGGCAGCTGCATGTTTTTCCTCTTCCTTCCATACATGTGCATTGGCTTACTGCAGCTTGCACTCCAGCAGTGATCTAGAGCGGGTAAAGCTGGAATATCAGCAAGCAAGAGAATGGGATGAAATTAAGCAGAGGAAAATGTAGGCTGAATAACAGGAAAACCTTCCGGGCAGCAAATTCTGGAATCAACTTGCAAGGGAAGGGGTGGAGGCGCCTCTCATGGGACATTTAAAACAAGACTGGTGACTAGTCTGTGAAGAGCAGTCCTGGCTCCGAGGGGAGCTCCCTAAAAGGGACCAAGTAGGGCATTTCCCTCTCTGAGTGTCTGAGGTGGGATCAGCTGATGGGCAGATAGTAAACAAGAGTCCATGGACACGGATGCCTGTATTAATGTCCCTGATCCACTCCTCTATGATTAGGGGTCTGAGACTGGTGCCCTGTTACCCAAAAGCCATAATGCGGAGAAGAGATTGGTCACAATCAAACTGACTCGGGAAATGGGGAAACTGCAAAACTTACAAGTTTTATTCATCTGCTAGATGTGGAAACAGATGGACAAAGAGATTAAGGGACTTTACGACGGTCACTCAGGAAGTTGGGGCAGAGTCCGACTAGAATCCTGGAATCTTGACTCCCAGTCCTGTGCACTAACCACAGGTCCACACTTGCTCCCTTAGACTTGCACTCTGAGAGTAGGAGATCAGGGTTAGGGTTTGTATCTGGTAGGACAAGCATGACTATTAATTACTTGTATTACCATAGTGGTGAGGTGTCCTAGTTTTTTGGCCCAGGACATCATTGCACAAGGTGCTGTGCAAGCACAGAACCAAAAGAAGATCTGTGGCTCAAAGAGCTTCCAGTCTAAGGATAAGTAAGACAAGAGACTACAGCTGGTCACAGCCAGATGGGCAGGCATGTGAGATGCTGCCACACTGTGGCACATACTGCTGTGCTCTTCCTTTCTGAATTATGGCTGGGACTTTTTAAGGAGATCCAGCATAGTCTCTCTGCTGTGAAATTAGTGACAGACAGCACTTTTAGGTGTGCAGAGACATCAGCCAGAGATGGAGTAGTCAGTCTAGGCTGAGGCACAGCAAAAGCATCTTCAGACCAATCAAAATAGATTTGCACTCATCCAAAAAGCAGAGCTGTGCAGTGGGGCCTGCACGGATGCCCCTCCCTCACACCATCAGCTTGGCTTGGCCATTCTCCCTCCAAGTTTCTAGCCACCCATTCTCGTTAATGTTCTCTTATTTGCCTTCTAGAGTTTTTCAGACAAGCCCAAGCAGAGGAGGCAGCGCTGCAAGGACCCCAACAAACTGGACATAAATTCACTCACGGGAGAGGAGCGGGTGCCTGTGGTCCATAAGGGTACAGGACGGAGGGTAAGCAAAGACGTTTGCTGTGCTTGGTCCTTGGTCTGCATAGAAATAGTTAGCAGAGACCCAGCTGTCCCACCTGGATTTTAAATCCTGAGAAGTAGGTAGGATGGTAACCAAAGTCTGTAATACATACATGGATCTATACCACTCTCGGAGCCACAAGTGTGCCGGGGGGATACCAACCTACTGACAATAATTAATTGACTCAGCAGAGTAGATATAGAGTGTTCTTTGAGTGCTTCCTCATGTCCATTCCAGTATAGGTGTGTGTATGTCACATGCACTGTCGCTGGAAGACTTTTTCCCCCCACAGTGATATCTGTCAGGTCGACTCTGGTGCCCCCTGGAGTGGTGCCTTCATGGCATGGTATATAGGCACCTGCCGACCTGCCTCTTGCTCAGTTCCTTTTTTCTGTCCGTGGTGGTCGCTGGAATGCTCTCATCTCTTGCTCAGCAAGTGATCCCCATAGTGGTCTTCTTTCTGTAACTAAATTGTAAAATAGTTAGTTAGAATAAGCATAGTAAGTAATTAATAGTTAGTTTACTTGTAAGCATTCACCCTGCGAGGCTATCCCACCTGGGCCACGGGGCATGCCTAGATCCACGGGCTTCAAACAGTGTGTGGCATGCTGCAAACACATGCCAATAAGTGACCCCCCCCATGACAGCTGTTTGAAATACCTAGGAGGGTCACATCCAAGGAAAGTGCCGGATTTGTAGGAATTTCAAACCAAGAAAAAAAAGAGAAACAATCCATTGAAATTCCTCCTCTTGAAGGGGGCATTTCACCCCACTTCAGAGCTGCAGCCTGACCTGCCACCAAGCGCTTCCTTGACCAGGAGTGTCCTGGCATCTATTAGGGAAACCCAGCTGACCTCCTCCTGGCACATTGCTTTGGCACCCAAGAGGTCAGCACCAACAGCGCGACACTGTTCTCCATCACCAGTGCCAAAGAAGAGGACAGAAAAGTCAGAATGGTGGTATTCCCCTGTGAGAAAGCCCATAGGGTGGGATCTGTGGTGGGCCGCTCTCAATCAGTTGCAATCCAACTGGCTCTGTTTACTCTGGCCCAGGGGAGGAACCTGTCGAGTTGAGTACCAATGGACTCCTCACAAAGGATGAGCCAAGAAGGGGACACAACCCTGGCAGCACCATCAATGCCAGAGGCATATGAGGCAGCATGGAACCTTCTAACTCTCACAGCACTGCCATTTCCCACAAGCTGAGGTCCGCAAGGGACAACGCAGGCACCGCAAGGCCCAGTTCCAAGAGAGCAAGCACCAGTCCTGGGCAAGCCTGCAATGATGGTGAGGCACCGCCGTCTCTCCCACTCATCAAGAGACTCGACACCACAGACACGCTTGCCAGAGTGACACCGCACCTTGCCTCAACATCGGTCATCTCGTTCCTGGCACGAGTCACAGTCTCAGTGCCGCTCCAAATCACAGCACCACTCTCCATTGCGGCACCGTTCTCTACCACGATGCCACTCTCAATCATGGTACAGTTATTCGGCGCCATGGAGGTACGGGTCCTCGGGCTCCGAATTGCAGGCAGAATCGTATGCCTGATGAGGGAGCAGCCTCTGGGCGGACTATAGATGCCCAGCTGACATGGCCCAGGGACTCGCTCCGCCAGCATGGGCCCCTGGCAGATGCCACCTCAGTGGCCGATGTTGATCCCTTGGCCGCACATGGTTCAGGGCTCCCACAGGGGACACTCACTCTCGGCACCCTCTGAGATGAGGGTGCTCCTTGCATCCCTGTTGTAAAGGGGTTCCATTTCCAGGGCAGAAGTCCAGGACTCTCAGATCACAGCTGTGTGAGACCCATCAGCACCGGATGACGTACAAGGCAGTCCAGGCCTCTTCGTCATCCTCCCCTGACGAGGCAGTGGCGGATATGGCCATAGCCCCAATGCAGGATGCTCCTGCGTCAGATGGCTCAGAATCTCAGCCTCCAAGTAGAGGAGATTGCAGAATCAGCCCCAGCCTTGGTAGACATTCTGACTCCCTCGGGTCTGGCAAGAGTAGCCTTGCCCCTGAATGAAGCCATCCTACAGCCTGTAAGGGCATTGTGGCAGACTCTGGCCTCTCTCCAGCCCATGGCTAAACGAGTGAAGAGGAAGTATTTCATCCCCCATAAGGGCTATGAATATTTGCACACTCATTCCTCACTGGGCTCCCTGGTTGTTGTTGTGGCCAACGAGAGGGAAAGGCAAGGACAGCGGGGACTATTGCCCAAGGCAAAAGAGGCCAGGAAACTGGACCTCTTAGGGAGAAAAGTTTACTCCATGGGAGGTCTTCAGTTAAGGATTGCAAATCACCAGGCCCTATTTAATCAGTTTGACTTTAATTCCTGGTCAGCCATGCAGAAATTCTAAGAGCTCCTGCCGTTGGATTCTAGGTCAGAGTTTGTGGTCATGGCAGAAGAAGGCAAGGCCATAGCCAAGGCATCCCTCCAGGCAGCCTTGGATGCTGCGGATGCAGCAACCCGAGCGATGGTCACAGGGAGTGCTGAGGCGAAGCTCCTGGCTTCAGTCGTCTGGCCTACTTTATGAGGGTAGGGATGGTGTTCCTAGTCTCTGTTTGCCAGAAGCTGGGAATGGGCGACAGGGGATGGATCACTTGGTGATTACCTGTTCTGTTCATTCCATCTAGGGCCCCTGGCATTGGCCACTGTTGGAAGACAGGATACTGGGCTAGATGGACCTTTGGTCTGACTCTGTATGGATGTTTTTATGTTGTTATGACTTCCCGTTCAAGGGACATTCCCTCTTCTCAGAACAAATGGACGTCCAGCTTCATAGCCTTAAAGAGTTGAGGGCGACCCTGAAGTCATTGGGCCTCCACACTCTGCCCCATCCCAGAAGCATTGTAAGCCTCAGCCCATGGGCCATTTTTACCTGCCACATCTCCAGCAGAGGCAAGACTTCAGGTGAAAGAGGAATAAGGGGCTCTGGAAAAGAGTGGCCCTTCACTCCCCATCAGTCTCAACGTCTGCGACCACAAAACAACTGTCAGGCATTAAACAAAACTTTTGAGGGTGCATCCGAGGACAGTGCACCAGATCAGAACCTGAATCTTACCCTTATGTTTGTGGATCATTTGTCCCACTTTTACTAGGTATAGGCCAACATCACATCCAACTGATGGGTGCTCTGCATGGCAGAAGTGGGATATACCATGCAGTTTATTTCTTCCCTTCCTTCCCACCTTGCCTCCCTGTCCCTCTTCAGGGACCCTTCTCAGGAAGATCTTCTGGCTGAGGATGTGCAGTCACTCTTAAGGGCGGGGCAGTGGAGGAGGTTCCCATGGAGCTAAGAGGCAAGGGGTTTTACTCCCACTGCTTCCTGATTCCAAAGTCCAACGGGGTTCTCAGGCCTGTCCTAGACCTCAGGAACCTAAAAAAGTTCTTGAAGAAGCTGAAGTTCCACATAGTCTCTCTGGCCTTGATTATTCCTTCCCTAGATTCAGGGGACTGGTATGCCACCCTCGACTTGAAAGACACATACCTTCATATTGCTATCTTCCGAGACCAGAGAAAATATCTTTGAGTCGTGGTAAACCAGAACCACTATCAGTTCACAGTGCTGCCTTTCAGCCTGTCGGCAACTCCAAGAGTATTTACGAAATGCCTGGTGGTGGTGATGGCCTCCCTCCGGAGATGAGGGTTGCAGGGCTGGTCAGGGCCTGGTCCAGGGTACTTGTGGAACAACATGTGGGCCTCGTACTGTTCTCTTTCAGGAACCTGGGATTCCTGGTCAATTAACACAAGTCTAACTTCATGCCCGTCAAGAGGATAGAATATATAGGAGCAATTCTCGATGCGAATCAGGTGAGAGCCTTCCTGCCGGAGAACCATTTCAGGGCCATTGTAGCTCTTATACAAAACCTGAAAGCATGCCCCACCACTATGGCAAGGAGCTGTTGGAAGCTTTTGGGGCACATGGCCTCTTGCACTGTGCAGGATACACATCTCAGACTGCACCCTCTCCAACTGTGGCTGGTATCAGTGTACATATCAGGTTGTCACCCACTAGACAGAGTGGTCTCACTTCCACCAGCGACACTCAAAGCCCTTCAATAGTGGCTGAAGCGAGACACAGTGTGTGCTGGCATTCCCTTCACAAGGCCCACACCTTCGATGGAGCTAGTCACAGATGCCTCGGATTTGGGGCCTCGTCCCACACCCCTCATCCACAAAGATCTGCTCAAGGTCAGAAAGGACAAGGTTCACATAATTCTCATAGTGCCAGCATGGCGGCAACATTGGTTCAACACATTGTTGGACCTCTCGATAGACACACCAGTCAGCCTTCCAATGTGGCCAGATCTGATCTCCCAGGAGCACGGCTGCATGCTCCACCCAAATCTAGAGTCCCTGCACCTGAGGGCTTGGAACCTTCGTGGCTGAGTGAGATGGAACAGTACTGCTTGGTGCCAGTACAAGTCATCCTTATAGGTAGTAGAAAGCAGTCAACCAGAATGGCCTACCTAGCAAAGTGGAAAAGGTTCTCACTGTGGTCACTTCAGAAAGGGGTCTCCCACGTGGAGACCACACTGCCCTTTATCCTGGATTACCTGCTTTACGTGAAGAAGGAAGGTCTTGCAGTATCTTCCATCAAAATCCACTTAGCTGCAATCTCGGCATTCCACCCATCAGTGAATGGCAGATTGGTTTTCTTCAACCCGATTTGTACTCAGTTCCTGAAGGGTTTAGATCGCCTGTATCTGCAGGTGCTTTTGGCCCCCTGGGATCTCAACCTTGTGCTATCTTGGTTGATAGGGCCCCCATTCAAGCCATTGGCAAAGTGTCCCTTGATTTACTTATCCTGGAAGACTGCCTTCCTCGTGTCCATCACCTCAGCCAGGAGGATTTCAGAGATCCAGGCACTCACCGCCTAACCACCGTACATGGTCTTCTTCAAGGACTAAGTTAGGCTTTGCCCACACTTGTCCTTCCTTCCAAAGGTGGTCTCCCATTCCCACATTAGTCAGGACATCTTTCTCCCAGTCTTCTATCCCAAGCCCCATAAAAATAGACAGGAGCAGAAGCTGCGCTTTGGATGTTAGATGTGCCCTGGCTTTTTACATAGAAAGGACTAAACCCTTTTGGAAGTCCACCCAACTTTTCATTGCTGTCACAGAAAGGATGAAGGGGAACCCAGTCTCAGGAGGGATAGCTCAGTGGTTTGAGCATTGGCCTGCTAAGCCCAGGGTTGTTAGTTCAGTCCTTGAGGAGGCCATTAAGAGATCCGGGGAGGGGGAGGGGAACTGTCAGGGACAATACTTGGTCCTGCTAGTGAAGGCAGGGGACTGGACTTAGTGACCTTTCAAGGTCCCTTCTAGTTCTGTGAGATAGGTATATTTCCATATAACGTCCTGCATTTGGAAGTGCTATGACCTGACAAAGGTGGCTCCCTGTAACAGAGCCTCCTTGGTCCTGCTTCTGTCTCAATCGACAAACTAAGCAGAGACTCTCATGCTGGTCCAACACTTTGTGCAGTTTATTTATAAAGGAGGCCCACCACCTTCACAACATACATAGAACCTTTAACAACCAGGGGAGAGCAATCTCTCTCTCCCTCTTACTGCCTGCTTCTCCCCTTTCTACTTCCTTCCTGTGCCTATTTGTGGGCTCTGGCTAATGGCTTAATTAGCTTTTCTGCCCTGCCCTGCCCTGCCCTGCCCCACCCACAAATTAGGCACTGCTCTATTTAGTCAGCTCCAGTCTGCTATGCCTGATTGGAGCTGCTGTGAACAGAGTGCTGACTCAGGCTTTTATACCTAGCACTCTGTCACACACATTTCCCCCTTATCTAATGCAAGGTTCTTCTTTCCCTGTGCTCTGACTCCCTTACCAGAGGGACCACCCTCTTTATCGCCAGGGCAATCATCTGGGTTTCCCTTGTGGGGTTTGTTCATCCCCCACCCACAGACCTCTCACCATGTGGGGGGTGAATACCCCCCGTAGCTCTGTAGCATCCCATTGGTCTTCACACTAGGGGCATCCTGGGGGTTTACTCCTCTCATTCTCTCTTTCTTTGCATCTGGCAGGGGATCACAGTTACTCCCTTCATCCCCTGGATCACCCAGGGCACCAGGTTCCCTCAAGTCTCCAAACTGTGCTTGGGTTTCTTCTCCTGGGGGTTGTGTCGCAGGGAGCTCTATTGGCCCCCTGACCTCTACTAAGGAGTTTGGGCTGTCTGTCCCCCTGTACCTCCTTCCTTACTTCCCTGGGTACATCTCTTGTCTCCAGATTCAGGCTTTGTTGTCCTGCTTCTTTTTGGGGGGTTCCTCCTCTCCCCCCCCCGGTTCTCCTTTTCTTAACGTGGGATTCCTCCCACCACCTCACTTCCCAGTGGGGAAGGGACTCTAATCCATGCCCAAGAGAACCAGATAAGGCAGGCTCTCCATTACCCCAACTGTTTCCATCAAAATCTTCCCTGGACCTCCAGGGGCACCTGGGCTATGGGGCAATTCCTCTTATCCCCATGGACACACTCTGTGTCCATAGTTGCTCCTGGAATTATCCAGTGAGGCTTCACCAGCTCCCTCTGGACAAGAGAACAAGCTGAGGCCATATCCACAAGGCCCTTCTGGAATTTCCTCCCCACCATCACAGAAATGGTGAACGGTTTTTGCCCTTTTTTCTTCCCTCCTACCCTGGCCCAGCCACAACAGTTGGCAAAATCCATGTACAGGCAGGCCCCTTCCATCTGTCCAGATCATCCACATTGCAAATAATGGGTTGAGTCCCAGCTGGAACTCCAGGGTTCTTCCTGTCCATGCCCCTTTCTGCTGTGGGTTCTTCAGTCTTCCTCCCCAGCTCTGGATCCTTATATGGTTGACCATCTTTCCTGGGAAAGTCTGTCTCTGCATACTCCTGTCAGTTTCATATAGCCTGACCCACACTCGTATGTTCTCGAGGAGTCCCGGCAGGCAGCAGTGTGCCATTAAAAATGCTGCCCGGCCCGCTTTTCTCCCCCCTCTGCTCCCCCCCACCCCGTTGCGGGGGCAGGGGGCAAGGGGAAGGGGGCAGAAGCTTGGTCCTGCTAGCTCCCCTGCCTCATGCCGCAGTGTGCTGGGTTCCTGCCCCTCCTCCTCTCCGTCCCTTCCTCCCTGCCAGTGGATCAGCTGATGGCCCTTGCGAGGGAGCGGGTCCAGGAGTGGAGTCAGCCTGCTCGCTGCTCCCGCGGAGGCAGAGAAGAAGCAGGGCAGGGCCTTGGAGAAGGGGGAGTGGAATAGGGACATATCCTATCCAGCCCCCTGCTGTGAGCACCCCACGTCCACAGCCCCAGCCCTCTGCCCTGACCCCCCCTCACACCCAGCCCTCTGTCCTGCAGCACTGCACCCCCCCCAAGGCCCCGCCTTCTGCCCTGACCTCCCTTCGCATACACCCAGCCCTCTGCCTTGCACCCCGCACACACCCCAGGTCACTGCCCTGAGCCCTGTACCCCCCTCACACACACTCAGCCCTCTGCTTGACTCCTTCACCCCCCCCCACACCCCATTCTCTGACACCTGCACCTCCCTCACATGCCCCCAGCCTGCTGCCCTGACTCTTGCACCCCCCCACATACCCACCCACCACATCCTGACTCTTGCACCCCCCACATCCCCACCCCCACCCTGAGCACCAAACGAGAGCTCCTGCACTCCACCCCTCCCCAACATTCCCACCTGCACCCCTTGCACCAAATGGGAGCTGCCCAGGTAAGCACTCCACAGCCAAACCTCCTGCCCGAACCCTGAGCCCCCTCCCTCATTCTAGCTCCTGACCGGACCCTACACCCCAATCCCCAGCCTGCTCCTTCACCCCCAGCACTGTGCTCAGTGCACTCCTACCCTCAGCTCAGTACAGAGATTGAGGAAGAGAATGGGCCAGAACCAGGGAGAAGGTAGGTACCCACTGTATGTTGGCAGGGCCGGGACCCCTGAGCAGCAGTGGGCTGAGCGGGTCCAGCAGCCGGGATCCCGGCTGGCAGGAGCCAGCGAATGGAACCCCTAAGTGGCAGCGGGCTGAGCTGCTCAGCCCACTGCCGATCTGGGGTCCCGGCTGCCGGCCCCACACAGCCTGCTGCCGATCTGGGGTTCTGGCTGCTGGACCCTTGCCAGCCGGGGTCCCAGCCGCAGGCCCGCTCAGCCTGCTGCCGGCCTAGGTGAACAAAACCCCAGACCAGCAGCGGGCTGAGCGGGCCGGTGGTGTAAGATCAACATTTTAATTTAATTTTAAATGAAGCTTATTAAGCATTTTGAAAACCTTGTTTATTTTACTATACAATAACAGTTTAGTTATATAATATATAAGACATAGAGCGAGACCTTCTAAAAAACATTAAAATATATTATCGGCATGCGAAACCTTAAATTAAAGTGAATAAATGAAGACTTGGCACAGCACTTCTGAAAGGTTGCCGACCCCTGCACTACACTGTCACTCAATAGGCAAGAAGTGATGCAGCCTTCATTACAGTGGTCCTACAGTCCATGCCTTGCAGAAACTGCAATTCCACCACCTGATTGATTGCTTGGGAATCACCTATATTGTAATGGACATGAGCAAGCATTTGAAGAAGAAAAGACAGTTACTAACCTTCCCATAACTGTTCTTGCTCATGTCTATTCAACAGCCCATCCTCCTGTCCTTCTGTCAGTTACTGGCAAGAAGGAACTGAGGAGGAAGCAGGTTGGTAGGTACCTATATACCGTGCCATGATGGCGCTACTCCAGAGGGCATCAGAGTTGACCTGACAGATACCACTAGGGGAAAAAAAGTCTATATTGGAATGGACATGAGCAACACTCATTGAAGAACAACCGTTACAGAAAGGTTAGTAACCATCTTTTCTAGATACACACTCACCAAGGCATATGGGTCCTACAACAGGAAAGCAATTCAGCTTAAAGCTCCAGGATCACAGTAATGCCTGCTGTTGGCTGCAAGAGCTAATTTAATCCTTACCTGTCAGTTTCCTGGGATTATTTCAAAAAACTAATTTTTTGATGTGGTGCACATGTCTTTGTTTTGTCCCTGATTGAGAAGTGCAGGAACAGCATGTAAATCCTCTTCCAAGCCCTGGACAGAGCCATGCTGTGTGCAGGCAGTGGGCAGGTTCTCAAGTGCGTTCTCTCACTTGTTGCAAAAATGTTGAGAAAGTAGCACAAAATCTGAGTCAAGATCATGATTTTTTCCCTGCAGTGCAAACCCCAGTGTGACAGGAGAAGGCGAGTCTCAGGCAGCTGAGTTCTTGTATCTTCTCCTTACAATGAGGAAAGACCTTAACTTGCCCACAAAAGCCAGCATCACCACAACTTGTCCTCTCGTTGGCAGGCTTAGCAGGGAGGCCAGAGATGGAACAGGCCCTCGAGACTGAACTTCCCTCTCTCCACAGGTCAGGGCTGAGCCACAGTGGCTGAGAGCAGCACAGGGGAAGTTTGCAGTAAGCACCAATACACACATTCACTGCACTGGGCACCGCAAACACAGTCAGACGGGCCTTGTCCCAAAGAGCTGACAGTCCAGATAAATAGAAGCAGCAAATGCTCTTATCCCTGTTTGCCAGATGGAGGACAAAGACACAGAGAAAAAGTGACTTGTGCCAGGTCTCAGTGAGTCGCTGGCAGAGGAGCACTGGCTTCTGTTCCTGGCTGAGTGCTAGTACAGAGCCTTCGGCACGAGATCCTTCCTCCCAGTGACAAAATTCTCAGTGACGCAGACGGGAGTAGGCCCAGACTGTGCACCTCACTGGACACCACGCACTGTCTGCGGGTGAAACTTGGGTTGCTGATGCCACATAAGGAATCAAAACTCCAGGCTGTTTGGTTTTAAGAAATGATCATAGCTGCCGAGTATTGGGGAGCAGTGGTAATGCCCCCAAACAGGGAGGCCAGTTGCACTTCACCTATGTGTACACCTAGAAGGTTAACCATATTTCTTATGTAACTTTTTGCATAACTCTTTCTGGAACAGAGGTCATCCTTTTACTGTGTTTTATAGTTAGGGGGAGCCATGGCACCAGCATTGAAGGAATTGCCAAGGTGGCTTGATGCAAACTTGGAGTATGCTGTTGCAGCAGACTGGGCTGACATTGTTAAGCTTTCAGTAAGTTAGAGCTTTTGGAGAAATCTGTATCATGTCATCTTTTCTTTCTCCTCTCCATCCCTACCCCTTTTTTTCCAAGGAGGGTCCCTGAATTGGAAGGCAGGACCTCAGATACACACATGGGAGGGAATATCTACAGGACCAACTCTGCCTGGTGTGGCCAAGTGACAACTCACGGAGGAGCTGAGCACCCTGCAGATTGGTGATAGGTGGATAGGAAAAGTGGAAGAGGAAATATTTTGCAGTGATGAGAATGGGAGGAGGCAAGTTTAGGCTAAATATCAAGAAAATCTACTGGACAGAGAGATTTCAGACTTGGGATGTTTAGAAATGACCAAACAAGGCACTAGAAATGTTGTAGAGGGAACACTCATGCATGGGGCTGGACTGGGATAGGAAACAGAAAAAATGTGACCAAATGGGTCAGATTTTCAAAGTGGCCTCAGCTCATCTTCTGTATCAACTCCTGCAAATCCCACATTTGCTAAGGAACATGCAAGTCTCATGGCCTAACAGGCCTTATGTGCAGGGAGGCACTTTTCAAAATTTGCCCCGCTATTTTTTCTGTTCCTAATCTCTGAGTCACTGCCTCAGTGAGCAACAAGCTGCCATGGGTGGGAGCTCTTACTTCCCTTGGACAGGGAACGCAAGGAGATTCAGCTGGTGTTGAGGTGGGGTTACTCCATTTTCATGTGGCCCTGTTCTCTCCCCTCCCCCTGCCTCTTCTTGGTTGTGGAGTTGTGTGTGGCACTCATGCTGGGTTGGGAGATGGGAGGAGAGCATGGGCAGTTTGAAGGTTTATGCTGCTCTACAATTGGCACTACAGAGTGACAGAATGACCCATTCCCTCAAGAAACAAAGAGCTGCCAGGCAAGGATGGTGCCAGCTCCACCAGCGCAGAGAGCAAGCCTCCAGTGCAACTTCTGTCTCACACTGAGTCATTAGGCTTCCTTCATGGGCTGGGTTCGGCATTTATTGTACACGTTCTCAAGAGGCAGCCTCCACTTGTGCCCACACTTTGCTGATTCCAAGGCCTTCATGCCTGCTAACTATTGTGTGTATCCTTTCAATTAGCTTAACATTTGCATGTCTGTTAGCATCTGCACTCCCACATGCAAGCTTTAGCATGGGGCGATGTTTGCACCTCCCAAATCCAGGCACACACTTGTGCACACAGTTTGCCACAAGCACAGGTGGAGGCTGAGTAGAAAATTTACCCTTTTATGTGCAGTAGTTTTGCCATGTGAACCTCCAGTATATTTAGGACACACACCCTTTTCAAGTCTAAATGCAAAATGTTTCTATTTAAATATGCATCATTTGCAACCCATTTGCTATCCTGAAACCCCAAGAATTAGGTGTAAGAGGAAAGATACTAAAATGTTTGTGCTAAGAATGCTGGATAACAGGTTTTAATTCTATTCTGTAGATGCTCCTAGGTTATTTTGTAATTTAAACAGACACAGTCACACCAGGCTGTGTGTGTAGGTTAGCCCTATGTCTGGGGGTCCAGAAGACCCTTCCTTATTGTTTAATATCCATACAAAACGGTTTGAGCCGTACATTAAAGCTCTAACTAATGGGTGAGCTCCAGAAAATAAGCACACTCTGTTTGCATGTGCATTTTTTGCAGCTTTGCGGTTGTGCAAGGCTTTGAAAATTTGGCCCTTAAAGTCTAGAAAGTAACATTTTTCACCTGGAAATTCAAGCTGGGATGGAAACTGATTTAGCATCACTAATACTGGGCTGCCCCTGTGCTTTTGATGTCATTAAAGATGTCAGTTCTCAGGAACAGAACTCAGCCACCCAGGAAGCTCAGGAAAAGCAGAAATTGTACTGTCTAGACAGAGCAAAAAGTGCTTTCTCCTCTTCTCCCTATGAGCTTTTGGACTTGTCTGCAGCATCATGCCAGGGCAGGGTGGGAAGTGTTTTGCACTGACAGCATCCCTTTGGTGAAAGTTCTCTATCCCTCTCAAATCCCATCTTCAGAACCATATACCAACAAGGGCTTGTGTGTTGCTACCTTTGGGAACACCGGTGTATGCACATGACGACAAGCTGAGTTTTCTTTGGGGCTACAATAACCTTTGGGCTTTTTCTGTTTTGTTTGTCACTTTCAGGGATTCCTCCCAGAAAGCAAGTTCAATCGTATCCTAACTGAGCCTGTGCTCCGAGACAGCGGGCCCCGTCGAAGAGGGAGGAGGCCAAGAAGCGAACTTATTAAACCCCCTGGTGTTGTATCGGATTCTTCTTCTGGAATGGGACCGTTATTCATGAATGGACTTATTGCTGGAATGGATCTAGTGGGACTTCAGAACATGAGAAACATGCAAGGCATCCCTTTAACTGGGCTGGTTGGGTTTCCTGCTGGATTTGCAGCAGTGCCTGCTGGTGAGGATGTCAAAAGCACCCTAAGTATGTTGCCTATGATGCTGCCAGGCATGGCTACTGTACCGCAGATGTTTGGTGTTGGAGGTCTTCTCAACCCACCAATGACAACTACTTGTACTTCAACTGCTCCAGCTTCATTAACAAGCACAACTAAAAGTGGTACATCAAATACAGAAAAGGCTACTGAGGACAAACAAAGTAGCCAGGATGTGAAAAGTGAACCTCTGTCTGAAGACAAACCTGGTCCTAGTTCATTTTCTGATCAGACAGAATCTGCAATAACTACCAGTAGTCCTGTAGCTTTTAATCCATTTCTTATCCCAGGAATGTCCCCTGGACTGCTCTATCCATCTATGTTTCTTTCCCCTGGTATTGGCATGACATTGCCAGGCATACAACAAACCAGACACTCTGAGGCAACAAATCTAGAAAGCCAGAAGCGGAAGAGAAAGAAAGCTAAAGGAGAACCAACAAATCCAGAACCAGAAACTGTCTCGCTGTCTGAAAAAGAAGCTGCAAACAGTCAAAACTGTACAGAGCAAACCCAATCTTTGTCATCAGAGAAAGAACATGACATACAAGCAGAAGAGAAGGAATTAAAAGAAATTAACAATACCAATTAGAATTTTTGTTTCATTAAGAAAAAAGATTGTGGCTTGTAAGTTTCTTATCCCATAAATATTTGTTACCCTCCTTGCCCCCTCTTCACCTTCATAAAACCTGTGTTTCCATGAGTAATATTATCTACCTAATTCCCTGTAAGAAAACTATGGTGACATATTATATGTTAATAGTTGCAGGGTCTTGCCACTTTATTAGATTAACAGTGTTGTCTAGTTAGTATGGGAGGCACAGAATTCTTCTTCTGTTATCCAGTTGTTCATCCCAACCAACAATAGTAAATCCAGCACTTGGTCACCCCCAAAATTGCTCATTTATCTGGGGAAAAAGAAAAAAGCAGAACCAGAGCAAAAGAAAGTACTTTCATCTCTTGAGCTCAATGCAGACAAGGGTATTTCTTTTTACAGTGACACTGAATGAATAAAACTGTATTTTGGGGTAAAAAGCACAGCTATAGTAAGTGCTAATGTGTATTTTTGATTTAAAGTATTTCCCTATTTTATCATGGTTACTAGAATAGTAGTATAGACAGAAGTATATAAGTAATGATTGAAAATGCATATATTAATTTCTTTTTAAAAAAAGCATAACTGGTAGTGATATAATTTCCTCCCCTTTCACTCCTTGAAGTTTTGGAGACAAACTGCAGTAAGTGAAAAGATTACGTAAACTTTATTTTATATTTTTTTAAAACCAAAGTTTTGTTTTACGTTTAGTGGACTTTCAGTTGCCCTTTCCTTGTTAGTTACAAGAACTTTTCCAGCTTGTGCTGAAAAGGCTTTGCACATCCTGCATGTCTTTCATTGAGGTTCTTGTACCTAAAGCTACCAGTTACTTCACCGGTCTGCTAGTATTCTGTTCTCATCTATGGCATCAGAAGTCCTGTAAAGTGTTGTTTTTCCAACAATGAACAGGCCACTCATATAATGCTCTAATATGAATACTGAGGCTTTTGAGTTTTTAAATTTTTTTTTACAGTTCTCCTCCTCCCCCCATAAGTGACATCTTTTCTGAAAACAAAAACAAAATAAACAAATAGAAAGCTGTTGGGCTGGCTTTACAATTGTGAGTCCTTTGAGAAGGATTGTTGAGGTTTTCAAAGCTTGTGTTTATCTTCCTTTTCTAGGGTTGGACTGTGAAGAGATTATTTTTGCTTCTTCTTTCCATTCCTCTTTGTTCTATTTGCTGTTGAACAGTGTTTCCCAGCAGTCCCGTTGGCAAATAACTCTACGTATGCGTTTTAAATTAACGGGTTTTTAATGTGATCAGTCCCCCAAACTTTGTGTCTTGAGACACCTCCACAGGTAAACTCCATGTAGTCCTCTCTCCTCACTGCTCCTGTTTAGTTTTTCTTTCACTTGGGCTTGTTCTTATTTGCAGCTCATGGTTTGAGACTTGAAATAAACACTTAGTGGTGCAGCAGTGAAATGGCAGACTGTTTGAGGGAGCTGAAGTGTGCTAGTAATCAGTTTTGCATTTGATTGTCACCATTTACTGTATTTTTTACTTATTTTCTGTTACAGTTTTCCTAATTTATCAGATGGTCCAAATGTTTTGACATAACTATTTCAGTTTGCATTATTTATTTATGATGCTTTGTGTCATTGTCTTTTATACATTTGGGATTATAAATTATGTACATGTTACAATTAGCATCTCAAAGAAGTCTGTTACCCACGACCTAAAAATTTATATTTTCAAGGAATTTATTCCCACTTTATTGAATTGGATGCAATTTTAAAAAAAAATTATGTAACTGATCATAATGAAAAAAAATCGGATCATTAAATGTGTTCTATTTAATAACACCCTTGTAGCATAGATACTGTATCATTATCGACAGATTTCTTAGAAATGCTGCTATCTCTATTTAACTAACAGTTTGTTCAGTTTTGCCTCCAGTGGAAGCAGAAAGGGTTTTTTCAGCTGTTAAATCCAAAATCAATATAATTTATTTATGTAAAAAAATCACTTGATTGATATATTTTTGAACCTTTTAAGTACTAACTTTCTTTTTACTCAGTAGAACATGTACTTGCCCTAAATCCTTAAAATACAAATGCTATAAAACTTCATATATCTTCAAAGCCTTACTGTGAATGGGTATAGAAATCTCTGCGGAGTCCATTTCTTATATGGGATGGTTGTTTTTCCAGGGTTGCACTCATAAGGAACAGGGTTCAAAGTGAAATGTATTTAACTAGCCAGCATGTTCTTACTTATCAAACATGTATGTTAAGTCTCCGGGTGTTTAGGCTTCTCTTTGGCTGCTATTGTGTGACCCTTTTTGAAATGATAGAGAAACTCTGTGGATTATTTACATTGTAAGGCATAAGTGGCTTCTTATTACTTTTCATCATCATATCCTAGAACAAATACCCAGTTTTCACAACTTTCATGGACACTCACACAAACATACATTTTCCACCAAATGTGCTAACAAAATAAACTGTCTGTGCTCTTGAACATGGATAAAAAGAAAAAGATTTAAAAGTCAAATTTTTATTTTTTTAATTTAGTGACTAGATGATGCTTATCTTTCAAACTTGGCAGAGCCTTGCCACAGATGTATATAATTTTTTCAGCAAATATATGTGAATGTTTGATTCACTTGACTCAGTGCTAAACGTTACTTGCTTTTTTCCCAGCATGAACAATATCCACGGCTGTTATATATAGCACACCCTCTTTGTCAGATCATCCCTCATGTGAACTGAGCAGCTTACTGTGGGGGGTTGACTAATTGCTGTTGATTCACAGACTTTTCAAGAAAATGAGATAGCTTAAACAACTGCGTCCTCAGCTGTGTCAGTGAGTGTTTCCTGCTCCCCTTCAATTTTGCACACATTAACCTACCATGCTGCTTGAACAACTAGAGCAATGGAGCACCCCAAATTACATCGCAGGCTTAAATGCACCCAACTGAATGGCAGACAGGCAGTTCGTGGTACACAGAGTCTCTACACTGTGGTCCTTCATTAAAATAATCAGTGGGAGCCAAGCAAACTCTTCATAAAATCCAAAGAACCAGTAATAAATCCTTTGCACTTGCACAAGACCACCTTTCCGCAGAAGAGGAGCAGAGTGTTTAGTTTCTCCTTTTGAGATCTTAAGTGTCTCCATTTAAACTTTGTACCATGTTAGTAGGTGCCAAATAAATGCTTGTAATAATGAATCAAAAGATCTCATTATGCTTTAGAGAGATAGTGGAATTTCCATTTTGCAATTAGGTAAATAGATGCACCGAAAAACTAAGGTGATTTATCAACAGTCACAAACAAGTCCAGCAACAGCATTGGCAACAAGTAGAGGAGTCCTGGTTCCCAGGCCCTGCTCTTACCATTGGACACACTCCATTCTTTGGAATCTTGAAATTTTAAAGCTGTTTTCTGATCATGGTTCCCTGGAATATGAACATACCTTGGGGTGGCATAATAGAGCTGCTCTCCAGGACTCACTTTCAGCCATTGTTTTGAGGTAGGTTTATTTTGGGAAGCACAGGGACAAAAAGTATCAAAGTGGTAGAGGAAAAAGAGCCTACCTCCAAAGACTGGCATGAAGTTTGAACATGGTCTTAAGAAAAAAAATCAAGGTACATCACATTTTACAGCTGTTCTTGAGAGTCCCTTTAGGTTTGGGGTGGCTAAATACAGCAAATGGAAATTGACAGTACAGCCTGCAGCTGCATTAATTTTTCATACAGAATTTTTACCACAACAGCTACAGGTATCTAATGCCAGACTGTTACTAGACATAAGATGAAGCTCTGTGTGCTGGAACCTATATTCACTAAGGCCTGAACCTTCATATTAAAGCTGACGATGGGTGCAATCTGCCCTATTTTATGCAGATTAGGAGTAAGCTAACACTAAGGTTTGCCTGAGCTAACGCATACAGCTATTGAACAAAGTTTGGCCATTGGCATTAGTGTTGCTTTCTTAAATTTTATTTTACAGTGTGTAAGAACCAGTGCTTCCCAGGTTAAAGAGTGTATTCTCTCCACACAGCAGCTGGAAATTTTCACAAATGACTCTCACAGATGCTAACAGGATTTATACATATAAATTCCCCCATTGCATTGAAGTAGGACATGACAGCTGTATAGCAGCAGCACACAAGGAAATGCAGTGAATAAGATTTGTGTGTCCAGCTGTGATGGGGCATCCACCTCACACTGGCTTGTAAGGGGTTAATGGAGCTCTAGGGAGGCGGCACAGAAAGCAGCCAATAGGAGAGGGGCTGTGAGGAGCAGCCAATGAGGGCTGACCAGACCCATATAAGAAGGGCTGCAAGGCAGAGGAACTTCAGTAGCAGCCTGGAGCTTGAGGAAGCCAAATCAGGCTCCTAGCAGGAGGTGGATGTGCTAGCACCCTGGACAGAACAGTGCTGGTAGCAGGGATGGGGGAAGCTAGAGAGAGCTGCTGGTTAGCTACTAAGATGGGCAGGCTGAAGCCTTGAGGTAAGGGCAAAGAAGGTGCTGGGGGCTAAGGGGAAGTGGCCTGGGGAAATTAACTGAGAAGTTGAAGGGAGACATAACAAGTGGTGGCTATCTACAGGGTCCCTGGGCCAGGACTGGAATAGAGGGCAGCCCTGGCTACTGAGGAAGTGGCCATACAATTGGCTGCAGTTGCCACTGAAGGAAGTTGCTGGACAGTGGACTGTAGTTTCTCCAGAAGGGGGAGAACAGAGCATGGCACAGCCAGAGGGCTGTGTCATGGGGAGGATGCCATGGTCTTGGCAGTGATGGGGTCCTGGAGCAGAAGTGATGGTAGCAAGACACCACTAGAAGAGGGCAGTTGGGCTAGCAGAGCTAATCCCTGGGACAGCCAGCAGGAGGTGCTGCACTAGTGAGTTGCACCCCATCACACCAGTTCAAACTGCAGGGGGCAGAGTGTAATTTCCTGAAATGAAATTTGATCAGGTCACCTGAGCTAACACCCTCACTGACAAAAGTTATGTGAAATCTTAATGTGTCTTATGTCTCTTCAGAAAGAAGGCACCTCCTTGTTCCTCCATATTATCCTGGGGCATTTGATCCATACCAAGTCAGAGAGAAGAGCACTACTTACAACATACCACCCCCCCACACAGACACTTCCTGCAGCAAACTAGATATTTTCTAGGCATCTTACACCCAAATACTGACTCAGCCTTACCTAGATCTATTGGGGTCACAGTGCTGGATGGTCTGATGGAAAAAAACTCCCACTGTGAAGAAAAGCAAAAAGTTACAAAGCACAGATCTTTGGAACTGGAGGAATAACTAAAACCCTTTGTGGGATTGTTGTTTTTACTTGAGTAGGTGTGTCCTATTTATGAACCAATAAACACATTTCTTACTTATCCCTGAGCTTCATGTCCCCCACCTCCACTTTTCCCTTCTCTAGACAAGTTCAAATCACTTTACAAACACCCCTAGCAGGGAGGTGCTAGTTACAATTTGCAGGTGGGAAAACTGATGCAGAAAAGAGCCCCAAAATTAAATATAGAGGCCTAATGCCACCTAGAGCTGTCTCTAGGCAGTGTACATTCTTCAAAATCCCCAAGTCCAATCGACTTACAAAAATTATCTTGGGGCAAGCTCCACAAAGGGATGTAGGCAGCACAACAACTTTTATGTGCCCTTCTGCTCAGTGGAATCCTCCAAGCCCTGAGTTAGGTACCCAGTTCCCTATACAAGACATGGGGAGAGTTAGGTGCCTATGAATGGGATCCACAGGTGCCAGTCTGCTGAGCTGCCTAAGCTAACCAGTAGGAAATGCTGAGGAGAGAAGCGGGGTCTAAGCCCTGCCCCTCAAAGCTTAAGTTATTAACTCCAGGACTGAGAGCCACAACTATCTCCGCAGAAAAATTGAGGGGGAGGCATGGTGAATAATCAGCTGAATCTGAGCTAGCATGACACTATGGCCAAAAAGATCCTGGGATCCATAAACAGGGGAATCACGAGTAGGAGCAGAGAAGTTATTTTACCTCTGTATTTGGCACTGGTGCGACTGCTGCCCCAATACTGTGTCCAGTTCTGGTGCCTACAATTCAAGAAGGATCTTGATAAATTGGAGACAGTTCAGAGAAGTGCCATGAGAATGACTAAAGGATTAGAAAACATGCCTTAGAGTGCCTAACAGCATCCCAGTGCCAGAGGGCTCAATGGTATCTGGTAATGAGTTTCAGCTGGTGTAAGCAGTTCACTGTGCCCCAACTCATTAACATCATCAACTCTCTCATGTGTCATGTAAGGTATCATTGGAAAACTAATAACACACTGATCATTAATATTCTTATGGTATGTATGCAGGGTAAACATCCAAGGGACCATACAGGTATGAAGGAAACATGGAACTAAAATGTGTTTACCAGACAAATCTGGGGAATGAGTAAACAGATTTCCCCCAGAAAACAGACAGGCAGACATCTCTAGGCAGGTATCATCACAGTTGAATAGCAATCACATCAAGTGACCATAGTATATTAACTAACACCAGCAGTGGAGAAACCAGCATGGAAACGCCTTCACCAAGAAACGCCATCCATGTCTCCTTGCTCACAGCATGAATGAACTTTACTTTGGGGGTTACCTTCAGAAGAATCCATTTCAAAGATTCACTGGGCTATAAATGAGAGGCAAAGAATCTCAAGTTATCTTTCACCTATGAAGACAAAGGAACAGAGCACTTTGGACTTTGTGAGAGATCTTGAGAAGAGGGGTGGTCAGCCATCTTGCTGGAAGGAAATGTGATAATCTTACCTTGAACCAAGACTAGTTTTGTTAAAGTCTGAGTCTCTAGAAAGTACTTTTAACTTTTATTTGCTTGGAACCATTTCTAACTCTACTCTCTGTATCTGAACTTACTTAAAATCCTATCTCCTTTTATTAATAACCCTGTTTGACTTTTAATCTAAAACAACCCAGTGCTGTGCTTGAATTGAAATGATCGCTAACTCTATTTATGATGATAACCTGACCATGGCACAGTTTGTCTCTTTAGAGGAGCAAACAAACCTTATTCCCCTGAATGGTCCAGAAAAGATCTAGACATTTCAGAGCCTATGGTTTTGGGAAGATTCAGCCTGAGTGGTATTGAAGTCATTTTGCCTGGTGTAACCATGGCTGGTGGACGCAGGGTGTGGCTGTGGTGTAACAAGCAGAGCTGCTGGTCCATGGCTGAATATCACACAGACACTCAGTGCATGTTTGTATGCTGGCTGGGAGTGTCCAGGCAAGGGAGCTACAGCAGCAGAGCATTTTAAGGCACCCAGGATTACAGGACAGGTGATGACACAACCTCTCACTGGTCTGTATGTGACTCAAGGAGTTCAGTCCATTTATCTTAATAAAGAGAAGGAGGTTAAAGGGATCACTTGATTACAGTGTAGAAGTACCTACATGGGGAACGAATCATAGAAGGTTAGGGTTGGAAGAGACCTCAGGAGCCAATCTAGTCCAACCCCCTGCTCAAAGCAGGACCAACCCCAACTATTAATATTTAAGAATGGGCTCTTCAGTGTAGCAGAGAAAGGTCTAACATGATCCAATGGCTAGAAGCTGAAGCTAGACAAATTCAGACTGGAAAAAAGGCATAACTTTTCAATAGTTGAGAGTAATTAACCATTTGTACAATTTACCAAGGGCTGTGGTAGATTCACCATCACTGACAACTTTTTAAATTAAGATATGATTGTTTTCTTAAATATCTGCTCTAGGAATTCTCGTGTGGAAGTTCTATGGCTTGTACCATACTGGAGCTATCCTTTCTGGCCTTAGAATCTATGAATCTCTGGTTGGGATTCATAGCCAAAGATCCTGTCCTGGAATTAGGTGCCTAAACAGGTCAGTTCTCCCCCCCCCCCCGCCACCCCCACCCACACACACTCTCTCTCTCTCTCTCCTATCCTATTGTAGTCAATAGCCCAGCAGTTCTGGAGCTTATGTAGGAGACCTGTTTTCAAATTCTTCTCTAACTGATTTAGAACAGAGACTTTAGAACTTGAGTCTTTCATATCTGAACCCCATTTTATTTGTGTGTGTGTGGGTGACAGGTTGCTGGGCAAGAACTGCTGACTTGGCCCTCTGTCAAGCCAGCCTCCATTATGGGAAGCAAATTGGAGCTGGCTAGAGAAAAGCTGCCTGCCCAGTTAGCCTAGGGCTATATAAAGGCTGCAGGGAAGGGAGCAGAGTGATGGCTCTTCCCTCTTAGGAGCAGACACTAGAAGCAAGCTGTGTATCGTGAGAAGGTGGTGGGAGCACAACCTGTAAATAAAAAGCACCAGTGGTTACCAAGCCCCAGGATACCCAAGTGACTTTGTCAGCATTTTGTGTTAGAAGACTTTGGCAGCCCATAAATGGAGGAGACCCTGCAGGGGCTGGTAAAGCAGCAGGAAGAAGTGCAAAAAGCAATGCAAACCTTTCAGAAGTCCCACCAGCTGGAGAGGCAGGCCTTGCTTAGCTGGCAAGCAGAGCAGCAGAAGAGTCAGCAGGACTTTATATGAGAGCAGGCCAGCATCCAGTAGCAGCTCCTCCAGAAGATGGTGAGTGCCACGGTGGGGGTGGCATTTGGGCACTGGGCTTGGAACTCTGTAAGATGGGCCCTGCAGATGACCCTGATGCCTTCCCAGGCACTTTTGAGTAGGTAGCTATGGGAGCAAGATGAGATAGGACAACTTAGGCCTGCGACTGGCTCCCTACCTGGCCAGCGAAGCCCAAGCAGCATAGTACTTGCTAGTAGTTTTAGCAATGGCATCTCTGTTTCCAGGGCCGGTGCTTCCATTTAGATGACCTAGGCGGTCGCCAAGAACACCAGGATTTGGGAGGGAGGCATTTTGCAGCCCTCGGCAGCAATTCGGGGGGGGGGGGTCCTTCCGCACTCTGGGTCTTCGGTGGCAATTCTGCGGCGGGTTCTTCACTCGCTCTGGGACCCGCCGCTGAAGTGCCCTGAAGACCGGGAGCGCAGAAGGACACACCCCCCCCGCCGAATTGCCACCGACCGGGAGCGTGGAAGAACCCCCGCCTAGGGCGCCAAAAACCCTGGTGCCGCTCCTGTCTGTTTCTAGTATTATGATTTCTAATTTGGCATTTTTAATTCTAACTTTCTTATTTTTAGAGCACAAGTTTATTCTGTTGGATCATGTGACTTCTAGTCTCATTTTTCTAGCCCTGTCTCAAAACTGATTATGGTTAATAGCTCAGGGACTTCTCCTGAGGAGGAAGTGATCACTTGGGCAGAAGGATCAATATCAGGACGCTACATTGCTAGCACAGTAAATGAAGCTGCAAAACAAATGTTTAAATGACCTCCCTCCATTAAGAGGTAAGTGAGACATATACACACGGGGCAGGAGCCTTTGGCAGCTGAAGACTTTATGCTTCAGTCCCACACCACTGTCAAGATTTAGCAAATTAGGACAAGGCAGCAAATAAGAATCCCTCTCCCCCTTACCTATCAGTCACTGCTACCCGTTACAGCTTACTCTCCCTGTACCTGGGGCAGCTCACGCCACACGTGGCAAAACAAACCCAGCTCGCCGGCCGTCTCACGCGCCCGCTCCCCCATATTCCTCCGCTGCTGGCGGGGTCCGGGGAGGAGGCAACAGCCGCGGAGGAGGGGGACGATCTGCTCCTCCTGCAGGGCCACCTCCGGGGCCCGGCCGGGCGGAGGGATACGGGGGCCGGCCGGGTGAAAGGGTTTTGGCGCGCAGGACGCAGGGGCTTGTGGGCTCGGCCCACGGAGCCGCCATGTCCCGGGAAGAGCCCCCGGCCGGGGAGGCCCAGGGCTCGGCCCGCGCCGCCATCGACCGCCTCTGCCAGGATCTCAACCTGGACGCGGCCAGCGCCGCCGAGGCTCTGCGGGACTTCACGGCGCTGCGTGGCACGTACAGCCTGGAGGTGAGCGGCAGGGCCGTGGCCGGCTCCGGCCGGAGCCCGACGGGACAGGGGGCAGGCGCCGGGCCCAGCTGGCGCTGCCCCGGGATCCACCCCCAGGAGGCACCAGGGTGCCGGCAGACGCCGCTCCGCCCCGGTGTCCGAGCAAGCGGGCTGCGGGGCGCCTGTGGCCGGGCTGCTGAGGTAGTTCCTGGGCCGCCCGCAGCCGTGCAGGGCCCGCGGTGCCCGCCGGCTGTGGGGCGGAGGCGTGAGCGAGCGCTGGTGCTGGCAGACTCGGCTGCGGGCTGCACACGGAGGGGCTGCGCCCGCCGGAGCTCTGGCGCAGGCACCAGCTCGGGTGTGCGCATGTGTTCCCAGGGTTCCTGTCCGGCTGCGCGGGTCAGACTCCAGCCCCGGGGCTCTGACTCCCTTGGCCGGGCCTCCGCTGGGCGGGAGATGAATGCTCTGCCAGTGGGGGTTAGCCAGACCCTGTCAGGTAAAGGGTGACTTGTTAGAGACAAGGCATAAGGGCCTGTCTACACATGGAGGCTGTGCTGTGTCTCCTTCCGAGATGCCATGTATGGCCCCCGGTGTAGATGTAGCGTACACCGACAGGAGGACTTGTGGTGCCAGAACACCACCTCCCCAAACAATAGTAGCTGTGCCCTTGGAAGCCCTCTTCTGGCTTCACAACTGTATCCACCCTGGAGGTTTAGTCAGCTATGTTGCTTGGTTGGTGGCAGGGAGGGTGTCATTTATTCACTCTCTTGGTAGGTATAGTTATGCCAGCATAAGCCTTAAGACTAGGCCAAGTTATTCAGGGGTGGAGTCCATGTGTGACACTTTTTTATTCTGGAATAAGAGTGCCTAGTTCTGGATCAAAAAGGAGAAGTCCGGTGGCACCTTAAAGACTAACATATATTTGGGCATAAGCTTTTGTGGGTAAAAAAAACTTCACTTATACAGATGCATGGAGCGCTCCACAAAAGCTTATGCCCACATATATCTGTTAGTCCTTAAAGTGCCACCAGATTCCTTGTTGTTTTTTTGTGGATACAGACTAACACGGCTACCCCCTGATACTTGTTCTGGAAGAAGAATGTTCACACTGGGGGCTTGTCTACATCAGAAAGTTGCAGCGCTGGTGAGGGAGTTACAGCGCTGCAACTTAGGAGGTGTACACATCTGCAGGGCACCACCAGCGCTGCAACTCCCTGTTTGCAGCGCTGGCCGTACTCCCGTTTTGTCTCGGGTGTAGAGGATCCAGCGCTGGTGATCCAGCGCTGGTAATCAAGTATAGACACTTACCAGCGCTTTTCTTGACCTCCGTGGAATAAGCAGGTATCCCAGCATACCTGAGGAAGCCTCTGGTAATCAAGCTGGTCTCCTTCCCCGGCTTGCTCTCGCGTTCCCCGAACCCCGAGCAAGCAGGTCTCCTTCCCTGCGGTTTGCAGGGTGGTTCCGGGAACGCGAGAGCAAACCGGGAAAGGAGACCAGCTTCGCCGCGGTTTGCTCTCGCGTTCCCCGAACAAGCAGGTCTCCTTCCCTGCGGTTTGCACGGTGGTTCGCGGAACGCGAGAGCAAACCGCGGCGAAGCTGGTCTCCTTTCCCGGTTTGCTCTCGCGTTCCCCGAACCCGAGCAAGCAGGTCTCCTTCCCTGCGGTTTGCAGGGTGGTTCGCGGAACGCGAGAGCAAACCGCGGCGAAGCTGGTCTCCTTTCCCGGTTTGCTCTCGCGTTCCCTGAACCCGAGCAAGCAGGTCTCCTTCCCTGCGGTTTGCAGGGTGGTTCGCGGAACGCGAGAGCAAACCGCGGCGAAGCTGGTCTCCTTTCCCGGTTTGCTCTCGCGTTCCCCGAAACCCCTTGAAGCCGCCCAACAGCGCTGCAGTGTGGCCACATCTAACACCACTTGCAGCGCTGGTTGCTGTAAGTGTGGCCACTCTGCAGCGCTGGCCCTATACAGCTGTACTAATACAGCTGTAACAACCAGCGCTGCAAAATTTTAGATGTAGACATGGCCTGGGAGTTGTTCAAAAGTAGCTGTTGCACCTTAAATTCACATTTTACGTTAATCTAAATTAACTTTGAAATGTAAACAAGCCTAAGTGTTGATTGGTCACTGTGCATTTAAGGTCTGAGGGATCATTCTATTCCAACACATTTTTCTATTAGCCTTTGTGGTACTTTGTTGGGAAGGGAGTGCAGCCCCTCCCAAGCTCTTTGATCATTGGGTACGTGGGGAGCAATTAATCCCACCTGTGTTAGCTTGTCTCCTGGAATGGTTAGAAAGCACTGCTTTTCCAATAACAAGAAGAGATTTGAATTTATGTTTAAACTGTTTAAGAAATAGGAGGAAGATTCAGATACAGTATTTGAACTAGCTCTTGTTTAGTCTTTTGGGGGGGAAAGGCAAGTGGATACATGTCTTGCTTTCAAAGGGTGCTAGAGTGATCTTGATCTTAACAGTCAGAGCAGTGATTATCCAATTTTTTCAATTTAACGGCTCAAAGAAATCAGGAGGCCAGTCAGTATTTTGGGGCAGAGTTTTGCCCTGTCCTTCACCCTTTTTGCCGCTTATTTGCATGGAGAATAGAAACCACGTGCAGGTATAGCTTACTGCAGCCCATTGTGGAGAGGGTAGGAAGTAGGAGTGGCTGGAGCATGCTGTGTACCAGTGAGATCGGCGTGAGGAGAAATACGTTGATAAGAGTGTGAGGCTTAGATACTGCGGTGATGGGAGCCGTAAAATAACCTAAGATAGAAAAATACATGATCACAGTGTGTCCCTGCCTCAGTTCCTGATATGGATTTACCAGCCCCCTAGAAGTGCTGTGAGGATCAGTACAGATTGTAAGGCACTAGGATAACATGGTAGTGGGCTCCCTTAAGAGAGATCAGTAGAGAGGGAGAGAGAAAGAAACAATGGCTGGAAAATTAATAAATATTCCTAGTTGGAAAGGTAGTAGACACTCTCCAGACCAGGGAAGTGTGTGTGTGTG
This sequence comes from Gopherus flavomarginatus, assembly GCF_025201925.1. Taxonomy (NCBI): domain Eukaryota; kingdom Metazoa; phylum Chordata; order Testudines; family Testudinidae; genus Gopherus; species Gopherus flavomarginatus. Next base: position 22,461,071 of record NC_066627.1, read on the forward strand.
TATATATATATAATATATATATATTTATTTATTTCTGGAGTGAATGAGCCTTGTCTTTGGGGGTATCCGGGCTCATGTATCCTTATTAGCTGTGCTGTATGGAAGGACACAGAGTTTGATATGAAGATGAATGTGGCTGGTGACGGGGAGACCATGGCAGAGAGCTTTTAAAAATTTGATAGGGATACTAAATCCTCCTGCGCTTTGATTGTGGAAGGCCAAACTCTTCCCTACAAGGATACAAGATCCTGGTATGTGTGTTACACACAGACACCCTGTTTACTTTTAGCGGAAAGATGGGATGAGAAAGTCAGCAGGGAGAATTTGGCCTGAATTAAACCGTCAGAATTTAAATCGGTTCAGGACCTGTGCGCAGACACATTTTCATGGAGCTATCACTCTTCACTGGCTTCAGTTTCTGTCTTCATAAATTTTCACCACGTGCAAGTGAAAACAGGGACTGTCCCTTTACTGCCATCTAGCGGAAAGGTCTGCTGCTTTTCAAGAAAGATAAACTACAGCGTGATAGAGGCGTGAAATCCTGTATATGTGCCGCTTCCTCTTTTTATATGGGTCCTGCTTTGCTCTGTGTCTCTGGCACAGTAATAGGTGGAGGTGTCTGCAGCTGCAGGGAGAACTGGTTCTCGGAGGAGTCAGTCGAGATGGTGATTCGGCTCTGGAAAGATGAGCCGTAGTTCGTGTTCCACGTGGAACCACTGTAATATACCTGTCCCAGACACTTCAGCCTTTTTCTGGGAGGCTGCCAGATTCAATAACCACTGGTGATAGAATAACCTGAGACAGCACAGGTCAGTGTGGGGGTCTCTCCAGGCTTCACCACTCCCGGGCCAGACTCTATCAGCTGTACCTGAGAGAGGACACCTGGGGAAAGGAGAACAGAGCTGACTCTCGCCTGTAACTGGTGCATTTCCACACCTCGGTCTTTCTCAGGGGCCCATGAAATACTCCCTTGATGGGGCAGCGAGTAGGAAAAGAGAGAAGAGCAGTGACAATGTCATGGTGATTGTTAATGGAGAAACTTCCCAGTGGGCAGGACCAGGCAGTTCTGTGTCTGGGGAGAGACTGAGGCTCCTAGAACCAGGGGTTTGTATTTAAACAGGAACCCTCTAAGGCAGGGGTTTGCATGCGGGTTCCCCAGGATGGGTATAAGACAGGAAAGGGCAAACTCTTTGGCCTGAGGGCTGCATGGGGTTTTGTAAATTGTATGGAGGGCCAGTTAGGAGGTGGGGGCCAGGCCACAATCCCCTCCCCTATCTGCCTCCCTCCGGGGACTCCTGCCCATCCAACACCCCCACCCCTCGTTCACTGATGGCCCCTCTGGGGCCCCAGCCTCATCCACACACACCCACTTCCTGTCCCCTGACTGCATCCGGACCCCTGTCGCCACATCCAACCCCTCCTCTCATTCCTGACAGTCCCGCCCCCGGACTCCTGCCCCATCCAACCACCCTTTGTCCCCTGACTGCCCCCATTCAACCCCGTTTCCCCCCGACCATCATCCACACCACCACTCCAAATTCCCCTGCTTTCTATCCAACCCCTCCCCCCACTCTCTGCCCCCTTACTGCGCTGCCTGGAACACAGGTGGCTGGCAGTGAAACAGCAGCACTGCCCAGCTGGAGCCGGGACACATTGCCCCCAGCACAGAGCACTGGGTCAGGCTGGGCTCTGCAGCTGTGCTGCCCGAGGAGCTCGCACCCCCGCTGCCCAGAGCATTGCGCCGGCAGTGGAGTGAGCTGAGGCTGCGGGACACAGGGGACAGCAGGGGAGGAGCCAGGGGCTAGCCTCCTGGGCCAAGAGCTTGAGGGCCAAGCAGTATGGTCCCACAGGCCATAGTTTGCCCGCCCCTGAGCTAGATCCATCTGGCATATGATCCCTAGTTGCCTTGCACAAGTTAGAGTAGCCCCCAAGTTTGATCTAACCTGCTTTGAGGCAGAGAATCTGTGATTGATAGTTGAATGGAGCCGGAGGTACTTTAGCCATGCCTACACTACAAATTTATGTTGACTCAGGTTACATTGGCATACAGCTGTCACTATTAGTACATTGCTTATGTGTGTGCATACTTGGCTGCTTGTGCCAGTGGTGCTCATACTTTCCAAGAGTGCTTGTATCATCGCAGAGTGCAGTGCACCATGAGTAGGTATCCCCAAGACAGTGCACTAGGCAGTGGTAAGTTGCATAATGGAAGTTTTGGCAGTGCATAACAGGGCCAAAACAAGTCACGCAGGAGTGACCAGGAGCATTGGGTCCACTTCCCAGGTTGCAGCTCTCTACATCTCATAGTGTTATGTGTATCCCATAATTTTTGTTCCTTTATTTCAAAACTCCACAAACCCACATGACCCTCCTCGCTGTCTGTCATCTGACAGAAGCCTGGAGACTGCATAGCTTTGCATTATTATCATAGACATTGAAAGCACAGGGAGCGCAATCCTGGAGTATTTGCAGAGGTGCTTGAAAAACCAAATCAGTGGGGAACATGATTTTTTTGGACACATAGCTGTGCTACATCATAAGAACCAATTCAAGGTTGTTGGTGGCGTTCACAGAATAGCTGCAGATGTTGGAGTGCTCTTCTGGCCAAAAGAAACAAACGCTAACTGGTGGGATCTCATTCTAATGCAGGTTTGGAATGATAAGCAGTGGCTGCAGATCTTTTGGTGAGAGTTGTAAAAGGTTAACCAGCAAGCATTAGGCTTACCAGTTGACCAAAGTTAACCGTTAACCCTGGCAGCGCTCCGTTGGGCTGGTGGGAGGGACCCCAACCCTGGCTGCGCCAGACCCCAGCTGGATTGGCCCCAGGCCCCTTTGTGCCAGACCCCCTCAGCTACGTTGGTTCAACAAAATAATTTGAATCGTTTAACCGGTTAACTTTTTTAATCCAATATTTCCATCCCTACTTTGTGCAAGTCCACATTCCTGGATTCGTCCACTGAGCTTGCACTTGCCCTCCAGTACTGAGACACCAAAATGAGAGCTTTACTGATAGTGGAGAAGTGAGTGGCAGTCACACTGTGGAAACTTGCAACCCGATTGCTACTTGTCAGTCGGGAATCAATTCAGAGTTGGGAAATCTACCAAGGGAGCCGTTATCACGGAAATGTGTGGGGGCCATTAATTGTCTCCTGCTCTCGCAGTGTGCAGGACATAGTGAGTGGATTTGCAGCAATGGGATTCCCAAACTGCAGTGGAGCAATGGATGACACACACATCCCTATTTTGTCACCAGGCCGCCTTGCTACTGAGTACATCAACAGAAAGTGCTACTTTTCTGTGGTTATGCAAGCATTGGTGGATCACCAGGAACACTTCACTGACATCAGTGTGGGCTGTTCAGGGAACATGCATAACGCTCACAATCTTTAAGAACAGAGGACTTGTTGTTCATAGAGCTGCAAGAAGGGACTTTCTTTCCCAACTGGCGGATTACTAGTGGGATGTTGAAATGCCAATAGTGATTCTGGGGGACCCAGCCTACCCCTCTTTCTCCTGGCCGTACACCGGCCACCCCAACTGCACCAAGGAACAATTTAACTACTAGCTCAGCCAGTGTGGAATGACAGTTGAATGTGCTTTTCGTTAACTCATAAGATAGGACCTCAGTGAGGAAAAATATCCCAATGGTTATAGCTGTCTGGTCTGGCCTGCATAATGTATGTACAGCAGAAGGGGAAAAGTTTCTGCTGAGGTGGATGGCAGAGGTGGTGTGGCTGTCTGCTGAATTTGAACATCCAGATACAAGGGCTCAAGGCAGAGCTATATGGCTCAGGAAGGTTTTGAATGACCATTTTAATAGTGAGTCAGAGTAATGTGTGGTGGTGTAGTGTGCTCTATCCGACCCTGCTCTTTTGTGGCCTGGTAGGAGTTGTGTGGTGTTTGCTGTACACGTAGGAATATAACATTAATTCATCTATTTGTTTTTTGAATGGTCATGTGGGCTGTGATGTGAAGTAACAGATAAATAGGTGCTTTCAGAACTGCTGAGTAGTTGGCATCATATCTTGTGAACTAATAAAGATTGGAACAAAATCAGTGCAAAAATTGTAATTTCACAACAAATACATTATAAACTTAATAAATTTAGTTATGAACAGTGAAAGAATTTTCATGTCCATTTCAGCTACACAGATATTAACTCTGGCTTTCACAGGTCTGTGTATGTGAAGCTGTGATTGTCTCTATCACTCTACTCCGATGGACATTAAGGGTGCTGCAACACCTCCGGAAGCCACCAGAGTTTGCTGCATCTGTTTGCGCTGCCTGAGAAGCTCCACTGTGCCCTGGTGCATCTTCCTCTCCTTTTCCTGCTGGGACTTCTGGGCCTTTCTCCTCTCCACTCTTTCCTTTTCCAGACTGTCTGCAGTGTTCATCCTCCAGGCCCTGTGCTTATGGTCTGATACAGCACTGGCTTGCAGGATGTCCTGGAACGTGTTATCCTGAGTGGTTATCATCTTCCTCCACCTTATGTGGCTCCGCAGGTGTGGAGGGGGAGACTCTGAAGGCCACGGTGGCAACAGCTGAAGATAAAACACAGAGGTACTATTGCTGATGCATTCACTATAGAAAGTGAAACTTAAGATGTTGAAGTTGCTCCCCAAAAGTTTTAAGCACTACATTCTCACTTCTGCTTGGGATTTCTTGTGCATGGCACCAATCACTGCACCAGCCATGGTGAATATGGCCTACTGGGGGATAAGGGAAATGAGGAGAGAATTGCTTGGTTGCATGATTGTAATAGTGTATATAGGACAATGACAATAAATACTGGCACCCTTTTCCACAGTAGATGATTTTTAGCTGATATCTCTTGAGGGTAACAAAGGTTCTCACACAGTTGCAGCAGATATCCCAAAGCCACCTGGGCCCATGTGCTCTACCCAGTGTACTGCAATAGTGCCTGCTGAAGTTATCACTGAGTGGCATGGGAAAGTGTCCAACCTTGAAGAAAGAAACAAGGCAGCCCTCACTCGAAACCATCAGAGGATTGCAGAGTACTTCCATGAAAGTTTCGTCGAGATCTCTGAGGAGGATTCAAGGAACATCCCTGTGTACATAAACTGCTATGCATGGTCCCTAGCTCTAGAGGGAAATGAAAATCAGATAGCAGCTCTACCTCTCTTGATTGTACCACTATGTCTTCTAGCATGAGTAAATTAATGAAAAGTGGAAAGATTGTGTCTTGCTTTGGGGGGAGGAGGGAGAACAACTCTGTAATTAAAAATTTATTTACACTGTTCCCTGCGGTTCCTTCCCCTACATTGGGCTCACTCGTGCTGGACTGTGATGGAGTAAAAATAGGTCCTGGCTCACTGCACAGCTGGATCCCTTGGTCACCTATCCCCATCCTTCTCTTTGCTGTTCATGGCAGGAGCTTGTGACTTAGGTTCCTTCGATGTATTCATGGTGCTGTTGAGAGTGGTGGTGCAATCTCTGCTGAGGATGGCATGCAGCTCTTTGTAAAAGCAGCAGGTTTGTGGCTTGGCACCAAATTGGTTGTTGGCCTCCCTGGCCTGGTATGCTGCCGCAGCTTCTTGGCTTTCACATGGCATTGCTGCTGGTCCCTGTCATACCACTTCTCCTACATCCCCGGTGCTGGAGAGGGGGCCGGTGCAGAGCAGAGAGTCTCAGGCGGTACCGGGGGTTCTGTCCCCAGGTTGGAGTCTGGGCGTGGGACTGCCGACTCGGGATGTATTGACTTATCCCTCTGCCAAGGAGGGGAGGCTGAAGATGCCTTGGACGCTCTAGCCACTGAGCAGATTCCCGTCTGGGTGGGCATCTGCGGCCACAGTGCCCATTGACATCACTTTCCTTGCCATGGTGCCCCTTGCCACTGACCAATTTGAGGGCCCGGTGGTGCAGTTTGTTCCAGCTGAGCCTCATGACCTGGTAATGGGTGGCTAGGTGCCAATGCTGAGGTCACTGTTGAGCGCACAGTCTCATAGGAGCGGCAAGAGCAGTGGTGCCTACGACTGTGCCTTCTGCGGGACCGGGACCTCGACGCTGAGGACCCGGTACCCATCGGAAGTGCTTCTCTAGTACTCACCCGGTGCCAGGAGCTACGATGTTCCTGTGCTGGTGAATTGCGAGAGGAGTCCCGATTGCGATGCCTGGCAGAGCGGGAATTTGAGTGGGAATGTTGATGGCATCGGGACCAGCTGCAGTAGCTGTGACATGAAAAGCGTTTATGGCGCCTGTCATGGTGCCTGCAACCGTCACTGCGCTGATGAAGGGGCCTTGAGACTCCCGTTCGAGCAGCGAGCCAGTCAACCTTACTGGTGTAGAGGGCTGGTGTGAGCTGCGAGAAGACTGCGTGGAACGAGGTAAGGAGCAGTCCTCAGAGTGGGAGCTGCGCTGTGCCGGGAGGGGGAGTCTGATGAGCACCCAGCAGCGGCTTATCTCGGGACCGAGGACCCGACACTGGTGGTGCCCCCGGTATCAGTAAGTTCAAGATGTCTTGCGCGGCCTTTGCAGCTTCCAGCGTCGATGGGATCCTCTCTGCAGGGGAGGCACATGTGGACAGAACTGGGTTGCGCCGCTAACAGGAGTCAGAGGCCTAGGGCCTGGGGGAGAATGAGGGCTGCCCGACTCAGGACCATCCTCACCCCTCTTCTTTTCTCGGTGCCACCGTGAGATGGAAATCTTCCCTTGCTTCTTGAAAGGGGAGTGGTGCCGGCTAGTGGAGGTGACTTCACTACGCACTGAAGATGCAGTGCCGAGTCCACTCAATGTGCCAGGGTAGGGGCCAGAGCCAATTCCATCAGGAGGGCGTGAAGCTTGATGTCCCTTTCCTTCTGAGTCCTCCGCGGCTTGAATGACCTGCAGATGTTGCAGCGCTCAGTCACATGCATTTCACCCAAGCAGCAGAGACACTCAGCGTGTGGATCACTTCTGGGCCTAGAACGGCAACAAAAGTCGCACAACTTGAAGCCTGGGGCACAGGACATGCCCCGAGCCCACTCTAACTACTTGAAAAACTACTGAAAGTACCTGTATCACTAAGGTCAACAAGAGAAGTTGCGGCAAGGCTGGAACAAGATGTTCTGACTACCTTCACCGGCAGCAAGAAGGAACTGCGGGTCGGGGGAGCGTGCGGCTCCCCTTATAGTGCAATATAGAGGCGCCCCTCCAGGGGTCACAGCGGTGCTTCCCCGTACGGGTACTGCTAAGGGGAAAAATTTCTGACACTGGTGCACGTGGCAAGCACGCACACCTACTGTGGAATATAGCTGAGCAACACATCTCGAACACCAGTTATGGAACAGATAACTGTCCTTTCTCCTACATCCCCTGAACAATCTGCTCGTAGAAGGCAATGTTTCTACAGCTGGATCAGAGCTGTGCCTTAACAGTCTCTTCTCCCTCAAGCCCAGGAGAGCCAATATCTCCTGTCTACTCCAAGCAGGAGCACATCTGGAGTGTGTGGATGGCATAGTTAGCTAGGCAGTTGCAATCAACAATGGAGAGCTGCTAGGTCTGCTCACCAAGCCGGGCAATCAGAAAAAAGGAATCTCCAACATTCGCAGGGCTTTAGAAGGGAGAGAGTGGCTTCCAGTCTTTGTGACCCCTGGGCAGTTGAGTTCACTATGATGACCAGAGCAATCTGTGGGGTATTGTAGGATGGTTGCTGGGGGATAGTTGAGGTCAACATAACTTGTCTACACTTACATTTTATAGTGCTCTAACTTGTGTGTGTGCGCGAGAGAGAGAGAGAGAAAATCACTCCCCTGAGTGCAGCAAGTCTGAGCGCTTTAACGTGCTAGTGTAGACAGGCTCCGAGTGTTGGGAGCCACGCTCCCAGTGCTCGGCGCTAATCCACATTCGCTTCTCGTGGCAGCGCTTTGAAGTTTCCAGTGTAGACATTCTCTAACACAGTGTCTGCATTCGCACAGCTTCAACCAAAGTACATCAGCCATGGCTTTATGCTGCTTAGGGAGGTGGTGTTCCTATGTTGGTGTAATGGTACATTTACGTGGGTGGAAGATGAATTTAAATGTAGATACATGCAAAAGTAGGTTGATGTAAACTGCCTTGCATTGACCTTACTTTGTAGTGTAGACCCGGCCTTTAGTTTGCATAAACACAGCTAGCTCTCTAAGTTTCTAACATACTTTTTCTGGAGTCCAAGCAATACTAACCTACACTGGTTTAACCTAAGGTGTGAATTTAATTTTCCCATGTAGATGAGGTTTACTATACGAACACAACACCTACGCCCTGAAATGGGAGGAGGGAAGACCTTTAGGATGATTTCTTCCTCTACTTGAACTCATACCTCCTAGCTTCTGGGATTTCTCCTTTGCCAGCCAGCAAAAACCTTTAGGAATCCAGATACCACCACAGTAAGATAATGTCTGCTTTAGACAGGTACGCTGGCTTACTGACACCACCTACTACTTGTGGGACAGATTAGAGGGATTGTTTGATACTTGTCCTGATTTAAGCTGTGGGAAGCTTGGAGCTACTGAGTTTAAGAGGAGCTTGTCAAGATGGAGTTTAAAGAGGACTTTTAAAATGAATACATTTTGACCTGATTAATCTTTGCCTCTGGGCAATAAGATGGAGGCAGTGTTTAGATTTTAGTATCGTGATTCTCCTATTTCAAAAATATTTGCTTATGTAATTCAGAAATAACTTATAAAAGGCAATTTCTAATGGGTTGTATGTACTGAAGCTCAATCAGTGTAGAAGCTGGCAATGGACCACAGGCATCTCAGTAGAAGAGGGTCTTGGGAGATCTAAAGGAGAACAAAGTGGCTTCAAGATAGGTGGCGAATTATATGGGTCTGTGATGCTCATGCTTTACCAATATTTAAGAATGTGGGCCCAGCTCCACTAAAGTTTAGGCTTATATTTTCAGTCTCATCCTGTCCATAGAGCAACTGCTCTGGGCCCCACGCTTCAGGGGAACGTGGGGTCCAGGGTGGCCTGAAGGTTTAGTGGGGGACCTATCGCCAGCAGAAGCAAGTGACCTGGCCCCAGCCCACTCAGCCACACCCTGCTTGCTCCCAGCATTGCTCGGAGGAGGGGGTGGAAGCCGGAAAGGGGCAGGGGCTTAGGGGAAGGGGTGGTGTGTGGGCATGGCCTGAGGTGGAGGGAGGGATTGTCCTGGCCCCCACACCTCCCTAGGGATGGCCCTGGGTCCAAGTCCTGCTCCCCATACCTGCCTTGTAAGACGATATATAGTTTTTGAAATAATGTAAAAATGGACTGGAAACTCTATGTATTTAACAGTTCTTCTTCAAGTGCTTGCTCATATCCATTCCAGTTAGGTGTGCGCGTGCATGTTCGTCGGAAGATTTTTACCCTAGCAACACTCGGTGGGTCGGCAGGGCGCCCCCTGGAGTGGTGCCGCTATGGTGCCGGATATATACCCCTGCCGACTCATCCGCCCCTCAGTTCCTTCTTACCGCCCGTGTCGGTCATTGGAACAGTGGAGCGCGGCTAGCTGTTCTCCACCTCCCTAGCTATTTGCTCGTTTCTAATCGTTATTGTGTATATAGTTCAATATTCTATATTTCTAGTTAGTTTTATTAGTTCTTTGTTGTAGTTATTGTATATAGTTAAGAGGGATCGGGGATTAGCCTCTTCCCCTCACCCGGTACTGGGTCCCATGCCCGGTTCACTGGGCTTCAAACCATGCTCGGCCTGTCATAGGCCGATGCCCACAGGAGACCCTCACGACTCCTGTCTCAAGTGCCTGGGCGAATCCCACCTCGCAGACAATGCCGCATCTGCCAGGCTTTCAAGCCCCGGACAAAAAGGGAGCGGGGGCATTCGTCTCAAGCAGCTCCTGATGGAGGCAGCTCTAATTCCTCCCTCTTCGGCGCTGATTGCTGCACCAGGGACAAATGTCTCTTCCGCACCGGAGCACACGGGCACCATGAAGGCTCCTCGGCACCAGCCATCACCTGCCCAGGCTCCTGCCCGGCACCGCGCTCTGTCCCCAAGGATCAAGAAGCATAAGACTACACCGCAGTCAGAGCGCTTAAGTCGGACCGCCCGGTACCGTCAACTGCCGCGGCACCGACGTCTTCTGTGCCATTGATTCCGGTCTCGCAAGAGCCATCGAGTCTGGTGCCTACCAGCTCCCCGGCACACGCCATGGTTGAGCTTATTGTGCCCTCCACACCAGAGATGTTCTCTACAGCAAGGGAGTTGATTGCCTTGACGGAGCCCGAGCTGCCTCAAGCCCCGGCACTGCCGGTGCGGGTTGTTCAATCATAAGACAAACCCACCCTGCTGAGACCATGCTTGCCCGGCACCACCGAACATCGCCGGTCGCGATCCAGGTCCTGCAGACACTCTCAGTCCCATCATCGGTCCTGGTCCCGACGCTGCTCGCAGTCCCAGTACCGCTCCCCATCTGGGTACCGGTCACACCCGCGGCACCATTCGAGATCTTGGTCGCCGACCCGATACTTTCGGCACCAATCCAGGTCCCGGCACCGTACCTCTCGCAGCCGATCTCGACGCGGGGATTCAAGGTACCGGTCGACCTCCCGGCACCACGCTGGTCGCAGGTCTCGGTCTCACTCTTGGTACCGGTACGACTCCCGGTACCGCATGGAGATGGATCGAATAGACGCAGAGACCCTCCCCAAACGGTCTCAGCTCCTCTGTGGCCTTCATGTCATCCATCCGTATCATCCCATGCGGACAGTGCTTCCTATGGGGTTTCGGATACTCGCAGCAGGTTCGCCCAAGGATCCCACGGTCTGGATCAAGGACCTCATCAGTGGTCCTTTTGGACGCCTTTGGCTTATCACCCAGAGGCCGCTGTCAACTGACCTCCCCCTGATGGTACGGAGAAAGCTCCTGTCCCCGCACCGGACCCCCACGATCTTCCGGCTCCGGATGTCTCCTAGGATCAGGAGTCAGTACAGGACCCGCTCGTCCCGGGACTTTCATCCTCTTCTTTTCCGGATGAAGCAGTAACGGGGACATCATCGTCGGGCCCGCCTCCAATTGATCTCAGGTCACACCAGGACCTCCTCCGGCGTATCGCCCAGAACATTAACTTGCCAGTAGAGGAGGTTCCAGAGGTGGAGGTCCCGGTGATAAGTATATTGTCGGCGGAGGCACCAACCAGAGTGGCCCTGCTGTTCATTCGTTCGATCCAGGCTAAGGTAAACACCATCTGGCAATCCCTGGCATCTATCCCGCCCACAGCCAGAGGGGTCGAACGGAAATACATGGTGTCCTCCAAGGAGTATGAATACTTATATGTGCAACCCCCTCCCTGTTCATTGGTTGTACAATCCGTCAGTGAGCGGGAGCGCCACGGCCAACAAGCCCCTGCACCTAAATCAAGGGAGGCTAGGCGAATGGATTTGTTGGGACGGAAAATCTATTCCGCGAGAGGCCTCCAACTCAAGGTAGCAAACCAACAAGCCCTGCTGAGTAGATACAGGTACAACACCTGGGAGGCTGTAGGGAAGTTCAGAGCTGGTCCCACAAGACTCCCACCAGGAATTTACAGCATTATTGAAGGAAGGAAAGAAAGTAGCGCGGACCTCCCTACAGGCCTTGCTAGACGCTGCTGGTTCGGCAGCTAGAACGATAGACTCTGGTCCCGATTAACCTCGGATCTTTGGGTCCTATGCACGGTGGAGTTTGGATATCATCTTCAGTTTATTTCACCCCCTCCGTCTCTATCCCCCTGCTCGTCCCTCTTCAGGGGCCCCTCTCACAAGCAACTCCTCCTGCAAGAGGTTCGGAGGCTCCTTACAATGGGAGTTATAGAGGAGGTACAAAAGGAATTAAGGGGCAAGGGGTGTTTTCCCGATATTTCCTAATCCCCAAGACGAAAGGGGCCTCCGGCCTATCCTAGACCTGCGAGGACTGAACAAATTCTTGAAAAAGTTCAAGTTCCGCATGGTATCCCTGGGGACCATCATCTCTTCCCTGGATCTTGGAGATTGGTACGCTGCTCTCAATATGAAGGGTGCGTATTTCCACATTGCAATTTACCCTCCGCACAGACAGTATCTACGCTTTGTGGTGAATCATCAACACTATCAGTTTACGGTCCTTCCCGTTTGGCCTCTCCACAGCCCCTCGGGTATTCACAAAGTGTATGGCGGTAGTCGCCGCCTCCCTCCGTCGTTGTCGAATACATGTCTTCCCATACCTTGACGACTGGCTTATTCGAGGGACCTCTGAGGCACAAGTCACCAGTCGTGTGAACATCATCAAGAACCTATTCACGCGTCTAGGCCTGATAATCAATTTGGAAAAATCTACTCTAGTGCCTACGCAAAGGATTGAGTTCATTGGGGCCACTCTGGACTCCAATCTTGCAACGGCCAGTTTGCCTCTACCTCATTTTCAGGCAATAGTCTCACTTATACAAAGACTTCAAAGCGTCCCGACAACCTCAGCTCGCACCTGCCTTGGCCTCCTCGGTCACATGGCTGCATGCACATTCGTGACAAAGCACGCCAGACTGCGCATGCTTCCCCTTCAGACTTGGCTCGCCTCAGCCTACCATCCAGGCAGACGCCATAGATATTGTACTCACAATTCCACCGAGCATTCTCGGCTCCCTCGACTGGTGGCTGACGCCATCCCTGGTGTGTGCAGGTCTGCCCTTCCATCCACCACAGCCTTCCGCGTCCCTAACAACGGACGCGTCATCTCTCGGCTGGGGTGCTCACCTAGGTCACCTTCGCACTCAAGGCCTTTGGTCGTCTCAGGAGTTGGCGTTACACATAAATGTCCAAGAAATGAGAGCAGTCTGACTGGCGTGCCAAGCGTTCCAGCGCCATCTTCAGAGTCATTGTGTTGCAGTGTTCACAGACAACACAACGGCCATGTATTACATAAACAAGCAGGGAGGGACACGATCTTCCCCCTTTTGTCAAGAGGCGATACAATTATGGGACTTTTGCATAGCTCACTCAATAGACCTGGTAGAGTCCTTTCTCCCAGGAGCCCGGAACGCTCTGGTAGATCAACTGAGCAGATCCTTCCTGTCTCACGAGTGGTCCATCTGTCCAGGACATTCTCCATTCTGTCTTCGGGAAGTGGGGGTTTCCCCACATAGACCTCTTTGCCTCCCGAGAGAACAGGAAATGCCAGGTGTTCTGCTCTCTGCAAGGTCGCTCCCCGGGCTTCCTCTCGTATGCATTCCTAATTCCGTGGAAGGGGCACCTATTTTATGCCTTCCCACCCTTTCCTCTCGTCCACAGAGTCCTACTCAAGGTCTGCAGGGACAGAGCCCAACTAATCCTGATCGCTCCGGCATGGCCAAGACACCATTGGTACACCCTGTTGCTCGACCTCTCTGTGGCAGACCCAATCCCCCTGCCACTATGCCCGGACCTCATAACACAGGACTTCGGCAGGCTTCACCACTCGGACCTGCAGTCCCTTCATCTGACAGCGTGGCTGCTGTCTGGTTGAGCCAATCTGAGTTGCGTTGTTCCACCTCAGTACAACAGGTGCTACTGGGAAGCAGAAAGCCTTCCACGCAGATGACATATCTCGCCAAGTCGGAGCGCATCTCCCACTGGTGCGCTCAGCGTAACTTTATCCCTGAAGGTGTATCAGTTCCCATTATCTTGGACTATTTATGGTCCCTCAAGGAGCAGGGCCTGGCGATCTCTTCTATAAGGGTGCATCTTGCAGCTATTTCCACCCTAGGGAAACTGGCAGTTCAATCTTTTCTCACCCCATAGTTTCCAGATTCCTCAAAGGCTTGGAGCGGCTGTATCCTCAGGTCAAGCGCCCGACCCCTACCAGGGATCTAAACCTGGTGTTGGCTAGGCTTATGAATCCCCCCTTTGAGCCTTTAGCCACATGCTTGCTGCTGTACCTTTCCTGGAAGACAGCTTCCTCGTCACTATCACCTCGGCTAGACGAGTCTCGGAACTCTGAGCTTTGACTGCGGATCCCCCGTATACGGTATTCCACAAGGACAAGGTACGGCTGCGACTGCACCCAGCATTCCTCCCTAAGGTGGTCTCTGCCTTCCATGTTAATCAAGACATCTTTCTACCAGTCTTTTTCCAGAAACTGCACTCATTGCGTCGGGAACAACAGCTACATACCTTGGATGTCTGCAGGGCTCTCGCCTTTTATATCGAAAGGACCAAATCCTTCCGACGCTCGCTTCAGCTCTTTGTAGCTGTCACAGAGCACATGAAGGGCATGCCAGTCTCTTCCCAACGAATTTCATCTTGGATGACATCCTGTATCCGGATGTGCTATGACTTGGCTCACATTCCGACTGGCCATCTCACCACCCATTCTACTCGGGCTCAAGCCTCATCTGCCGCTTTCCTGGCCCATGTTCCCATCCAGGAAGTGTGTCGCGCGGCTACCTGGTCTTCCATCCACACCTTTGTATCATGCTACGCACTGGTCCAGCAGTCCAGAGACGATACCACCTTTGGCTCCGCGTTCTTACATTCCACAACGTCTCACTCCGACCCCACCGCCTAGGTAAGGCTTGGGAATCACCTAACTGGAATGGATATGAGCAAGCACTCGAAGAAGAAAAGATGGTTACTCACCTTTGTAACTGTTTTTCTTCAAGATGTGTTACTCATATCCATTCCAAACCTGCCCTCGGAGTAGCCAGCAAGAAGGAACTGAGGGGCGGATAGGTCGGCAGGGGTATATATCTGGCATCGTGGGGGCGCCCTGCCGACCCACCGAGTGTTGCTAGGGTAAAAATCTTCCAACGAACATGCACGCGGCGCGTGCACACCTAACTGGAATGGATATGAGCAACACATCTCGAAGAACAACCGTTATAAAGGTGAGTAACCGTCTTTTTTTCTCTATATTGCACAATATCACGATCATAAGAAATTTATTTAACTAAGAATATCAACTTTATTAGTACTACTTAAGTATGACATACTGTGTTTAAGTACATTGTTACTATCTATACATAACACAGTTCATTTGAATATGCCGCCACCCTGCCTCTCCTGGCCCCTGCTCTGCCCCTTCCCTGCTCCCATTCCATCTCTTCCCCCAAGCCCTCTTTCTGGCTTCTGCCGCCTCCCCTGAGTGATGCTGGGAGCCAGCAGGGCAGGCTGTGGCCAGGTTGCTTGCTGCTGCTGGCGACAAGCCTCCCGCTAGCCCCACTGTCTGCCCTTGACCCTGTGTTCCCCTGAAGTGCGGGGCCTACGGGGTTGCCCCGGCTCTGCTTGGACCCGTTCTGGGCACCACCAAAAATTATGCAAACTGGCGCCCATGGGCTTTAACAATAGTTTAGAGAGGGCATTCCAACTGTAAGAAAGCATGGAAGAACTTCCATGTGAGGGTGATAGTAGAGGCATAAAATAGACTGGGCTGGCTTCACTGATGTTGCAGAAAAGATAATGGGATTGTAGCTGATCAGTGGCCAGATTGTGGCCTCGTGAAGTACTACAGTATAGTTATCTTTAATAGAGGTGCAGTCAGCGGAGACCTCAGGGCTCTGCAATCTGCAATGGTTTATTGTGAGGTAAATGGCCAAATCATACTGCAGACTTGTAGTGTCTGTTTTTTAAAGGAACAATCAGCTGCAGTCTGCTCTGTTTCATGCAAATTAAGGATAGTCCTCCACTCCTAGGAAGTAGTTTTGGATCCCTTGTTCCAGCCAAATTAAAAAAAAAAAAAAAATCATCCCACCATGAGTAAATGTTGGTTCTTGTTACTGTCCCAAAGGATTTTAGAGATACTTGAAATAGATGAAAATCTGAGACTGCAAATTGAGCATTGTTGCCCTGGATAAGTTTGTCCGTTGATTGTTTACTTCTGGTTTAACAGGGAGAAGTGGTGCATTGGTTGGCTTGTGCTCTATATGTTGCTTGTCGTAAAAGCATACTTCCCACGGTTGGAAGTGGCCTTATGGAAGGAAACTGCGTTTCACTGACTAGGATACTACGGTCAGCCAAACTAAGGTATTTTTGTGTTTTATTTTTCGCTTTTTTTTTAGAGACCTAAACATCTGTGCGTAGTTGCAGCTTCTCTTATAGAAAGAGACCTTCTAAAAACGCTAAAATGTATTACTGGCACGCGAAACCTTAAATTAGAGTGAATAAATGAAGACTTGGCACACCACTTCTGAAAGGTTGCTGACCCCCTGATTACATTTTAATGTTTTTAGAAGGGCTCTTTCTCTAAGTCTATAATATATAACTAAACTATTGTATGTAAAGTAAATAAGGTTTTTAAAATGTTTTAAGAAGCTTCATTCAAAATTAAATTAAAATGAGGATCTCCCCAGGCTGGTGGCCAGGACCCGGGCAGTGTGAGTGCCACTGAAAATCAGCTCGCGTGCAGCCTTCGGCACACGTGCCGTAGGTTGCCTATCCCTGTTCTAGACTGAGCACTGATTCCCATTGGATAGATAGAAAGATTAACCTAAATAGTTTATACGGAAGCCCCTGGAACCCCATAAGATTGGGTCCCTAATCCATGAACTACTGGAACTCATTTACAAAATTTTCTTAAACATTACATGACTATATTGTCTCATACTATAGAATTAGAATTTATAACCCCTATTCCATGATGAGATATCTTTGAGCTACAATGTATCTTAATTATAGCTATCTTTAGATAGGCTTTGTCCTCCAAAGCATTATATCAAAAAAGGTAATTTAAACTCTTTTTTTTATCCACCCTGTTTACATCCCTAGGCCAGAGAATCCAGTGATTTCTACATCTAGTCCAGTAACTTCTGTTTGAACTAGATTTTATGTTTTAGAAAGATATTCAGTCTTGATCTAAAGACTGCAAGTGATGGAAAATTAACCACTTCCTTTGGTAATCTGTTCTAATGGTAACCACCCTCACCGTTTAAAAATTTCCAGTAATCTTCTTTCAGCTTTAATTTTGCTGACTAGTCTCTGGCCATTGGATCATGTTATACCTTTGTGTAGATTGGTTTGAGCATTGGCCTGCTAAACCCAGGGTTGTGAGTTCAATCCTTCAGGGGGCCATTTGGGAATTAGTCCTGCTTTGAGCAGGGGGTTGGACTAGATGATCTCCTGAGGTCCCTTCCAACCCTAATAATCTATGATTCTATGAATAGCCCACTAGGATTTATTATTTTCCCCTCTACAGATAATTACACACCATGAATCACGTCATCTTCCTTCATTAAACTAAATACATGGCAATTTTTTATTAATTTTTTGAAGTCAGATCGTTGGATTCAAAATTGAAAGTGCTGACCATTTCACAATGAAACTCGTATGAATGCTTGGGTGCTTAGAGATATATAATTACATAAGTATTTATGCACTTTGGTATTAATGCAGTACTTAACCAGGACACCTGTATTGAAGAATTAAGCACCCAGTTGTGAAAATTATATTTTGTCTGCCCCTCAACTCTTCTTTTTTTTCTGACCCCACCAAAGAGCCACCTTCTCTGATCTGAATTAATCTATGCAAGGGTGTGGAAACCAAAGGAAATCCACAAGTAAGCGTTAACGGTCTGGAACATACTCAGCACTGGAGTCTAGCAAAATGTGTTTATCTTTTTCTGTAATTAAAGCAGTTACTAAGCAATAAATTAATCAATTTAGTTTTCACCAAAAATCCATCTTTTGTTAAAAAGATCAAGAGTTGGGGTGGGGGGGGGAAGAATCTTAGTCTAAACTATTTGATCTGTTTCATGGCTGGAGATTAAATTATAATTAAATGTTACTTTTTTTAAGTTTAATTCAGTTTTTTAGTAAAATGAAAAAGTGGATGGACATGTCAGACCTGCCGCAGGAATTTCGGGAGCGAATGGAGAGGCTGGAGAGAAACTTTGAAGTGTCGACTGTGATTTTCAGAAAGTTTGAACCAATATTTTTGGATGTATTTCAAAATCCTTATGAAGAAACGCCTAAACCACAAAGGAGCAGAAAACAGAGGTATATTGAGAGATGTAAATGATTTTACTGAAAAGTAAGGCTGTTGATTAATTGCAGTTAACTAATGTGATTAACTCAAAAAAATTGACTGCTATTTAAAAAAAAAATCAATTAATTGCACTGTTAAACAATAGAATAGCAATTGAAAATTAAATATTTTTGGATATTTTTTCTACATTTTCAAATATTTTAATTTCTGTTACAACACAGAATACAAAGTGTACAGTGCTTTATATTACAAATATTTGCACTGTAAAAATGATTTTAAAAATATTTTTCAGTTCACCTCATACAAGTACTGCAGTGCAATCTCTATCATGAAAATGTAACTTACAAATGTAGAGGGTTTTTTTGTTACATTAACTGCACTCAAACAAAACAATGTAAAACTTCACAGCCTACAGGTCCACTCAGTCCTACTTCTTGTTCAGCCATTCTCTAAGACAGACAAGTTTGTTTACGGGAGACAGTGCTGCCTGCTTCTTGTTTACAATATCACCTGAAAGTGAGAACAGGCATTCGCATGGCACTTTTGTAGCTGGCATTGCAAGGTATTTACGTGCCAGATATGCTAAACATTTGTGTGCCCCTTCATGCTTCAGCCACAATTCCAGAAGACGTGCTTCCATGCTGATGACGTTTGTTAAATACTGTGTTAATTAAATTTATGACTGAACCCCTTGAGGGAGAATTGTGTGTCCCCTGCTCTGTTTTACCCTCTTTTTGCCATATATTTCATGTTATAGCAGTCTCAGATGATGACCCAGCACATGTTGTTTGATTTACAAACACTGTCACTGCAGACCTGAAAAAATGCAAAGAAGGTACCAGTGTGAGATTTCTAAAGATAGCTACAGCACTCGACCGAAGGTTTAAGAATCTGAAGTAGCATCCAGAATCTGAGAGGGACGAGGTGTGGAGCATGCTTTCAGAAGTCTTAAAAGAGCAACACTCTGAGGCAGAAACTGCAGAACCCGAACCACCAAACAAGACAATCGACCTTCTGCTGGTGTCATCTGACTCTGATGAAAATGAATGTGCATCAGTCCGCTCTGCTTTGGATTGTTATCAAGCACAACCCATCATCAGCATGGATGCATATCTTCTGGAATGGTGGTTTGTGCATCTGGCACATAAATATCTTGTGATGCTATTATGACGTTATTGGCATGAACTGTGACTGTATGGATCATTGTTGCAACCACTGTTATATATTTGCAGCAAATATTAAAAAGAGGAGGTCAAGTGGGGCTTCTGTGAAAGGTTGTAGTTTGCTGGTTATGATTATGCTGTCTATATGTGTGTGTCATATTTTTGTATTTGAAGTTGTGAATATTGGCTATATACTTATATCTCAGTGTGTTTTGTTTCTAAGTAATCTCAGTGAAATATTTGGTCAGCTTCTTGAGAAAGGACTATTTTCAGTAAGTGCCCAGTCGAGAAACACTTAAATGACAGTGGATTTTGGGAGACGCCAATCCACATCTGAGCTTTCCTGGGAATGTTCAAACTAACATGTAAACAATGGCCTGGGTCTGCAAAAAGCTGAATCATTCATGGACATGTGACATACCAAGATGGCTACAAACTCCATCTTGTTGCTGTGATTTTTGCACAGGAGAAAAAAGGGGTTACCTTCCACGTGACAGAGGATATAAAAGGCCTTGGAAACCCCTCCATTTTCTCTTCAGTCCTGCTTCTTATCTCTGGAGGAACTTTGCTTGAAACCAAAGCTCAAAACCATGGGTCGGCAACCTTTCAGAAGCGCTGTGCCGAGTCTTCATTTATTCACTCTAATTTACGATTTTGCAGGCCGGTAATACATTTTAATGTTTTTTAGAAGGTTTCTCTCTAAGTCAATATATTATATAAGTAAACTAGTGTTGTATTGTAAAATAAACAAGGTTTTCAAAATGTTTAAGCAGCTTCATTTAAAATGTTGATCTTACACTGCTGGCCCACTGCTGGTCTGGGGTTCTGTTCACCTAGGCTGGCAGTGAGCTGAACGGGGCCTGCGGCCAGGACCCTGGCTGGCAAAGGTCCAGCAGTCAGAACTCCAGACCGGCAGCGGGCTGTGCGGAGCTGGCGGCCGGGACCCCAGACCAGCAGTGGGCTGAGCGGCTCAGCGCACTGTCGCGCAGGGGTTCCATCCACTGGCTCCTGCCAGCTTGGATCCCAGCTGCTGGACCTACTCAGCCCGCTACTGGTCTAGGGTCCCGGCCGTGCCCACATACAGTAGGTACCTACCTTCTCCCTGGTTCTGGCCCATTCTCTTCCTCTCTCTGCATCGAGCTGAGGGTCGGAGTGAACTGAGTACAGGACTGAGGGTGAAGGATCTGGCTAGGAGCTAGAATGAGGGAGGGGGCTCAGGGTTGGGGCAGGAGGTTTGGGTGTGGGGTACTTACCTGGGCAGGTCCCATTTGGTGTGAGGTGTGCAGGTGGGAATGTGGGGAAGGGAGGGTTTGCAGGAGCTCCCATTTGGGGATGGGGGGGATGGGAGGGAGTGCAAGTATCAGGGTGTGGGGGGGCTGGGTATGGGGGGGTGCAAGAGTCAGGGCAAAGGCTAAATGTGTATGATGTGGGTATAGAGCTCTGGGAAGGGGCCTGGGGGCTGTGCGGGTCTCAGGGCAGAGGGGTGGGTGGGTGTGGGGCAGGGGGTCAGGGCTCAGGGCAGGGAGGGTATGCTTCTTCTCTGCCTCTGCTGGGAGCAGTGAGCACGCTGACTCTGCTCCTTCCCGACTCCCTCCCTCGCAAGGGCCATCAGCTGATCGGCAGGGAGGGATAGAGAGGCAGAGGAGGGACAGGAACCCAGCACACTATGGGAAGAGGCAGGGGAGTTGGCAGGACCAAGCTTCTACCCCCGCAGGGCAGGGTGAGCAGAGGGCAGTGAAGAGCGGGCCGGGCTGGGCTGGGCAGGATTTTTAATGGCACGCTGCTGCCTGCCAGGACTCTGGCAGGCAGCAGCGTGCCATTAAAAATCGGTTCACATGCAGTCTTTGGCACACGTGCCATAGGTTGCCGACTCTTGCTCTAAACAAAAGACTAAACGACTCATCCAATCTGGGATGTTTGTACTACAGAGATTTGATTGGTTTAAATCAGCAGTAATCCCATCAAGCCTGAACTAAGAACTTTGCAATTGTTGTATATATTTTATTCCATTTAACCAATTCTAACTCTCATCTATCTTTCTTTCTTTTTATGAATACACCTTTAGATTTTAGATTCTAACGGATTGGTAACCATGATTTGTGTGTAAAATCTGACTTATATACCGACCTGGGTCTGGGACTTGGCCCTTTGGGATGGGGAGAACCTTTTTTCTTTCACTGGGGTATTGGTTTTCATAACCATTCATCCCCATGAGAAGCGGTGCTAGTGGTGATACAAGGAAGCTGGAGTATCTAAGGGAATTGCTTGTATGTCTTCTGGTTAGCGAGTGGGGTAAAACGGAAGTCTTCTCTGTTTGGATGGATTGTTCGAAACCCAGCCTTCAGCTGTAAGTGGCCTGCTCTAAGCAATTTGTCCTGTATTGATACTCTTAGTTGTCCTGCCAGAGGCCGCATTGTTATGGTTACAACAGTGCTATGTGGACGCCTGTTCTCACTTTCAGGTGACATTGTAAACAAGCTAGCAGCATTATCTCCTGCAAATGTAACCAGACTTGCTTGTCTGAGAGAGTGGCTGAAGTAAGACTGAGTGGACTTTGTTTTATTTTTGAATGCAGTTATTTTTTGTATGTAATTTGACATTTGTAAGTTCAACTTTCATGGTAGAGAGTTTGCACTACAGTACTTGTATTAGGTGAATTGAAAATACTATTTCTTTTTTACAGTGCAAATGTTTGTAATAAAAAATAAATATAAAGTAAGCACTGTACACTTTTTTTATTCTGTGTTGTAATTAAATATATTTGAAAATGTAGTAAACATCCAAAAATGTTTAAATAAATGGTATTCTGTTTAATAGTGCGATTAATTGTGATTAATTTTTTTAATCACAATTTTTTCAGTTAATTGTGTGTTAACTGCAATTAATTGACAGGCCTAATTAATTGTATTTCAACTTCAGACAAAATTGTCAAGTAGTAGTTCTGACGAGTGTTCCCTCTAACTTTTCCCACGCATGTGCAGAATGAATTTTATGTGCACCAATACGGAGGTGATATATCACACATCACCTCCATATTGGTGCACATAACAAAATTCATGTGGCAGGGATGAGGCCAGAAGGTTTGGAGTGTGGGAGGGGCTCAGGACTGGGACAGAAGTTGTGGTGAGGAGGGGTGCTGGCTCTGTGGTGGGGCTGGGGACGCAAGGGGCTTGGGTGTGGGGGGTGCGGGCTCTGGGGTGAGGCCAGGGATGCAGGATTTCGGGTGCAGGCTGCCCTGGGGCTACAGTGGGGGGAGAGAGCACTCCCACCCCCCCATCTTTCTCCCCTCATAGCAGCACCTAAGCTAGGGCAGAGAGGTGCTTCTCTCCGCTGTGCAGCTCTGGGGGTGGGGCCACTGGATAGGCACCTCTCCCCCAGTTGCAGCAGATCCAGGCTGTGGCAGGGTTGGAGCCAGGGGTAGGGTGCTTCTCTTCTGGCCGTGGCAGGTCCAGGCTGGGTTGGGGCTGCGGAGGGGCGCCTCTGCCCTGGCTGCAGCAGGTCCTGCACGATGCTTAATAGGCTGCTGTGTGGCATCGCAGCTTAGAGGGAATTTAGGTTCTGACCATATCTTTTTTACGTGAGGAAATAATGGAACTCTAGCCATAAAACAAACAAGTAAAGCCCCGTATTATGGGATTGAAGTCTTACCTTTTCTCCTGTTTTTTTTTCCTGGTAGAAGGAAGTGCAGTGTTAAAGAACTGTTCAACTTCTGCTGGACACTCTTTGTTTACACCAAGGGTAAGCTGTTTTCATTAGCTGCCTGCATTGTACACATTTTGAATGATTAATTTTGTGGTTTTATTTGACGTGATATGCTGTCTTTTAAAGGGAATTTCCGTATGATTGGAGATGATTTAGTAAATTCCTATCATTTGCTTCTGTGCTGCTTGGACCTGATTTTTGCAAATGCCCTTTTGTACCCAGATAGGAGAGAGTTGCTAAATCCATCATTCAAAGGTATGTTAGTGTTTGCATTTGAAAGACATTTTTTCTTGTTAGTTCTTTTTGAAATATAATTGATCATAGCTGACCTTTTTGGTTTTTCCAGGTTTACCAGCAGACTTTCACACTGCTGAAGTCAAGGCCTCTGAAGAGCCTCCTTGCATCATTGCCACACTTTGTGAACTTCATGATGGACTTATGGTAGAAGCCAAAGGAATAAAGGAACACTACTTTAAACCCTACATTTCAAAGCTCTTTGATAGGAAGGTACATACTGATAACTTAAGAGTTTATAAAATGGTAGCATAAAATTGGGTGATAGGGCAACAAAATGGCAGATGAAATTCGGTGGTGATAAATGCAAAGTAACGTACATTGGAAAACGTAATCCCAATTGTACATATAAAATGGTGAAGTCTAAATTAGCTGTTGCCACTCAAAGATATTGGAGTCATTGTGGATAGTTCTCTGAAAACATCCACTCAAGATGCAGAAGCAGTCAAAAAAGCTAACCATCTTGGTAATCATTAAGAAATATAGAAAATATCGGATTGCCTCTAACTCCATGGTATGCCCACATCTTGAATACTGTGTGCAGATGTGGTCGGCTTATCACAAAAAAATGTATTGGAATTGGAAAAGATTCAGAAAAAGGCAACAAAAATGATTCGGGGTATGGAACAGCTTCCACATAAGGAGAGATTAATAAGACTGAACTTTTCAGCCTGGGAAATATGACTAAGAGGGATCTTACAGAAGTCTATACAATCATGGCTGGTGTGGAGAAAGTAAATAAGGAGGTGTTATTTACTCCTTCTCATAACACAAGAACTAGGGGGTCACCAAATGAAATTAATAGGGAGCAGGTTTAAAACAAACAAAAGGAAATATTTCTTCACACGACACAGTCAGCTTGTAGAACTCTTTGCCAGAGGATGTTGTGAAGGCCAAGACCACAACAGGGTTCAAAAAAGAACTGGACCTATCCTCCATGAATTTATCTATCAATGGCTGTTAGCCAGGATGGGCAGGGATGGTGTCCCGAGCCTCTATTTGCCAGAAGCTGGGAATGGGCAACGGGGTGGATCACTTGATGATTACCTATTCTACTTATTCCCTCTGAAGCACCTGGCACTGGCTACTGTCAGAAAACAAGATACTGGGCTAGATGGACCTTTTGGTCTGATCCAATGTGGCCATTATTATGTTCTTATAATGGTAGCATCCATATAAAGAAATGATCCTTACACATAAAGAAAGGAGTGCAAGTGAGAATATAACAGGTAAATGAACACAGTGATTGGCACAGGTTTTGGTAGTTGAGCATTTTGGCAAAAGTGGGTATTTTCGTTTAAACATCCTTTTGTGAAGGAAAGAGATTAGTCAGGGTTGTGGGGGTTTTTGGTTTTGTTTCCCCAGTTATACCTTAGCAGAGAACTCTTGCCTTCTCTTGATTCTGAAACTCCCATTATGTGGACTGGCTATGGCCCTGTCTATAGTGGGAGCAGAACAGTACCAGTGACAGCAGTCTTTAAATATACCAGCAGGATTCTAACATTGTGATCATTGTGGACAGGAGCTTTCTGACTGAGAAAAATGTGAGAACTATGTTATAAAACAATTTTATAGGCTACCTATGGAGATAGTTAGTAGCATATTTCTATGGCTAGGATCTAGCAAAACATTATCAGAGCACTGAGCCTTATACTGCCGAGATGTCGTCTGTACAAGAAATTCATCCTCACAGGTCTTGTGCAGCAAAAATCCAGAGAATGATTTTGATCCTAATCATCTGCATTACAATTAAACTATCATGCTTCCGCTCTTCTGGAATTGAACAGGTTTTGGATTTTCTACTTTCTAAAAATTGTATTACATGTAATCTTATTTTTCAACTCTCGCTTCCAGATTTTAAAAGGAGACTGCCTCTTGGATTTTTGCAGCTTTGCAGATAACAAGTAAGTGCTGGATGATGTTCTTAAGCAATGATAAACTTAAGCCATTTATACATGCAAGAAACATCTCAACTCTGCTCCACAGCTGTTTCATTTTCCAGTGGGAGCAGAGCTTAACTCACTTGCTCCAATACTTACTTACTGGAAATCAAGTCTTGGAGGGTCACCAGCGGCAGCAGAGGCCAGGGAGACCAGGCTCTGCAGTGAGCCCAAGGGAATCAGGATAGGGCAGTGGTTCTCAACCTATGGCCCCATGTCTGTTTATGGCCCAGTCAGCACACAGCTGCAGCCCATGTGATGTCCTCAGGGCCATGCAGGTAGTATACATATTGTGTGGATATGGTGTTAGAAAAAGGGAGTCATGGCATTTGTTAGCATGTGCACGATTACTGATATTGGTTAGGTTCCAATCACGGAGTGCTATTACTAAAATCAACAAATGTTTTGACTATTCATTGCTTTCAACTGTACAGACTAATTCCATTGGCTAGTTTTATCTGGCTTCTTTAACAGCTTAACTCTTAATAAATGCAGTATGGCTTCTTTTCCAGCAAAGCATTGAATAAGGAGTATGAAGAGTATGTTTTATCAGTGGGTGACTTTGATGAGAGAGTTTTCTTAGGAGCAGATGCAGAAGAAGAAATTGGAACTCCCCGAAAGTTTTCTGCTGACATGCCAGTGGGGAAAACAACAAGAGCTCATGTGGAGTGTCATCTTCAGCAGCATTTTGAAAATGTAATGTAACCTGTCTATTTCACTATTATTATTTACATATGCAGGTTTCAATGCCCCCTGTTTGTCAGAAATGGGAAAAATACATTTTACATGTAACCCAAGAATATTGTTCATTATACACCTCTACCCCAATATAATGCTGTCCTTGGGAGACAAAAAATCTCACCGTGTTATAGGTGAGACCACGTTGTATCAAACTTGCTTCCCCCTGTCCCCACCCCGTTCCTTGTTCCTTGACTGCCCCCTCCAGAGACCCCTGTCCCTAATCACTCCCAGGACCCTACCCAACCCCCCCGTCCCCAACTGCTCTGACCTCTATCCACCCCCCCACCCCACCCCCTGACAAGGAGTCACCGGCAGCAGTGGGAAGCGGAGTAGCCCAGCCCTAGCCTGCTCTTCTCTGCCACCTCCCAGCCGCAGCTCTCTGCTTCCCGCTGCTGGTGAGTGCAGGGAGGTTGGGGAAAGGATGCCACCCCGCACTCACCTGCGGCAGGTAGTAGAGCGACGCGGCTCCAGCCTGCTCTGCTTTCCTTGCCCTGGTCCCAGCTGTGTTGCTGGCGGCCAGCTGGGGAAAGGCCCTGCGCTCACCTGTGGTGGGAAGTAGAGCATCACAGCTGGGAGCTGGGTGGGGCTAGTCTGCTCTGCTTCCCGCCTCTGGTGAGTGCAAGGAGGTTGGGGAAAGGATGCCCTCCGCACTCATCTGCGACGGGAAGCAGAGCGACGCGGCCCCGCAACGCTCCGCTTCCCGCCACAACTGAGGTGCAGGGAGGTCAGGGAAAGGATGCCCCCCATGTTCACCTGCAGTGGGAAGTGGAGCTGGCGGAATGGAGCAGGCTGGGGCCAGGCTGCTCCACTTCTGCTGCTGCTGGAGAGTGCAGGGGGATCCCTCCCCCCAAGCCCCCTCCCCCAAGTGACACAGCTGGGGCCAAGACGAGGGAAGCAGAACAGGCTGCTCCCAGTCCCCTGCTAATCCCCTGGGCCCCTCTGGGACTGCGGGGCCCCCAAAAGTGCCCTCCCACAGCTCCTACCCCCCAGACCTCAGGGGGAGCCCCTGACCGCTCCTGAGACCCTCTGCCCCTTATTGAACCCATCGTCCCTGGCCTGGCAGCGTGTCAGAGCTTTAGTGCCTTGTATGCGAACCCGCATTATATCAGGTCGCATTATATCGGGGTAGAGGTGTATCTCTCTTCCTCTGTGCTTCAGTAAATAATACTTCAAATATCTGGAACTAGGAACTCACTCTTCACAGGATGCTTTGTCATGTGACATCATATACTTTGGCATTTTAAGGAGTTGAGTCTGAAAATATAGGCTTTGTAACTGGGTCTTTTAGTTTGTATAACCAAATAAGAGTATTAAGAAATCTTAATGTGTTGATTTAAAAAAAAAAAAAATTATTAATCCTTCTCCGAGGCAGTTAACACCAACACATTTTACTATTTTGTGAAAAATAGAAATCAAAACACACTAGAAACAAAGTGCCCGTATTCTGTCTAGTTTCATTGTCCATGCTAGATGAACTGCAAAAATTAAGCCAGCTGCATAAATCTAGTTATTTATCTCATGCATCTGAAGAAGTGGGTATTCACCCACGAAAGCTCATGCTCCAAAACTTCTGTTAGTCTATAAGGTGCCACAGGATTCTTTGCTGCTTTTGCAGATCCAGACTAGCACGGCTACCCCTCTGATAGTTATTTCTCATTATCTTCAACTGGTGTTTGAGACGAGAGTGGGAAAAATATTTTCAGTGGTCACTTTAAAAGAAAAAGTAAGGGGGAAAATAAGAATTAGATGTCAGAAAGATGGGGTATAATGGGTAGTTATATCCAGGATATTAGACAAGGTGGGTGAGGTAATATCTTTTATTGGACCAATATCTGTTAGTGAGAGAGAGAGAGAGAAGCTTTCAAGCCACACAGAGCTCTTCTTCACATCTGGGAAAGGTATTCTGAGAGTTACAGCTAAATGGAAGATGGAACAGATTGTTTGTTTAGCATAAGTAGTAAGTACATATTCTAAGGGACCATTCAACCCACAGAACATCTCTGGGAGAAACCATGGCACCAGTGCCCATCACACATGCGACACCCAAACATCATCAATTTGTAAAGACTACCCCTCACTGGAGCTGTATTATCTGTACTCTCTCTCAGGGACTGAACTTCTGCCACACCGCAGTACCTGAGACCATCCTAACATGGAGAACGAGAAGAGTTATTCTGGCATTTCTACATCATATAATTCTTCCACAACAGTGACGAGAACAGTCAGTTACCATATTCCCACTAACAATCATCAGAAAAAAATCCTCTGACTAGACATCACAGAGCAGATGAACCCACACTCTTGATCATTACATTGATTTCTTCAGGAAAAAAATTGACTATGAAATCCTTAACAAACATATCCAACATAATCTCTCCACTGTTGAGAGAACAGCCATACAGTCACTGAAATCTAACCACAAGATAGTGCTCAAACCAGCAGACAAGAGGGTGCCATTGTAATCCTCAAGCATGATGACTTCGTTAACGAGGCCGACCAACAACTCTCCAACACCACTTACTATAAGGAACTCAAAGATGACCCCACACCACAGTTTATCCAGGAACTTAAGAATATCATCAAAATCCTCCGCCTCCACCCCACCAAAAAAAAAAACTTCAAGAGAAAAATCTACAAACTCATCTGCATGAACCCACCCCAGGGACCTTCTACATGCTTACCAAGATAGACAAACAAGGGATCCCAGGCAGACCCATCATATCTGGCCAAGGCACTCTAACTGAAGGAATATCGGTACTTTCCAGAATCATCCTCAAACTACCTCCACACAAAGAGCCAGCTTCCTTCAGGTTACCAATGACTTACTCCACAAACACTGCAATATTAACAGCCTCCCTCAGAACACCATTTTTACCACCATGGATGTCACTTCTCTATACATTTATCACAATGACAGCATAGCTGCCTGCTTCAAATATTTACAAGACAATAGACAACCCCTCTCATCCTTTTCATCCATACCCATAATATTTACATTCAACAACAAACATTTTGCCCAAACCATAGGAGCAGCCATGGGTATTAAGATGGCTCCCCAATATGCCATCCTCTTCATGAAGAATTATTTCTGGAAAAATGCACCATGAAACCAATGATATTTCCCTCCTCTGAGGGAGTTTAAGCTGTCTTTTTCCATAGATTTTTTTTTTTTTTCCCCATGACTTCAGCCACCACTGCCATCCATTAAACTCTCTCTGGGACACTTCCACATTAGCATCCACTTCCTGGGAACCACAATCATCTTCAGCAGTGAAACTGTATAGAGAAACATATATATAAGAAACCCACCACATCTACCTTTATAGATTTAGTAACTACACAGAACGCATCAAAGAATCTGTTATCTACAGCCAGATGCCAAAGAATATGCTCCAAGGAGAAAGTCTGGGGTATACACCATAACGCACTTAACTGTCTTCATCAAAGAAGGACACTCCGCCAGAGAAATAGATCACATCGTGGAACGGGCCACCTAAATACTAGGAGAACCTGCTTCAATGCAGAAATAAAAACTCCTCCCAACCGCACACCCCTAGTTGTTGTCTACCATCCCACTGGAACCTATATGGGGTGTCATCAAACAGTTACAACCCATACTTGAAGGGGACCCCATCCTGTAAAGAAATCTTTCCTGAACCCCCAATTCTGGCATTCAAACAACCCCCAACCTTGCTAAGCTCATCATAAGCAGGCTTGCCACACACTAACTCAAAGCGGCACCAGACCTTGACAGAACAACAGATGTATAACCTGTGGACACATCTCCACTGCTACAATGATCAACACCCCATGCACACCTTTCAAGATCCATGGATCTTACACGTGCTTATCACAACATGTGGTATAGCTCATGCAGTGCACAAAATGCCCCAATAACAGCTATGTGGGTGAAGCCAGACCATCACTATGTTCTCAAATGATCTCATACAGGGTGTTTTTTGTCTTTTATCATTTTCCTATCTCCTGTGGGTGAACGCTTTCCCAAACTGATCATTCTGACCTATCAGTCCTCATCCTTAAAGAAACCTGCACGATACTTTCAAAAGACAAGCCTGGGATCTTAAATTCATAACTGTTAGACACTAAAAATCATGGACTGAACAGAGACTTTGGATTTATGGCTTATTACTAGGGCCCTACCAAATTCACAGCCATGAAAAACACATCATTGACCATGAAATCTGACCTCCTCCTGTGAAACCTGGTCTTATGTGTGCTTTTACTCTGCACTATACAGATTTCATTTGGAGGGAGACAGGCATTTCTCAGATTGGGGGCTCTGACCCTAAAGGGAATTACAAGGAGGGTTGCGGTATTGCCACCCTTACTTCTGCACTGCCTTCAGAGCTGGGTGGCCAGAGCAGTGGCTGTTGGCCGGGTGCCCAGCTCTGACGATGGTGCCCCACCAGCAGCAGCACAGAAGTAAGGGTGGCAATACCATATCAGACCACCCTTACTTCTGCGCTGCTGCCTTTAGAGCTGGGCGGCCAGAGAGTGGCAGCTGCTGACTGAGGGCCCAGCTCTGCAGGCAGCAGCACAGAAGTAAGGGTGTCAACACCATACTAGGCCATCCTTACTTCTGCGCTGCTGCTGGCAGTGGCTCTGCATTCAGAGCTGGGCTCCCAGCCAGCAGCCACTGCTCTCCATCTGCCAAGCTCTCAGGCAGTGCTGCCACCGGCAGTTGCGCAGAAGAGAAGCAGAAGTAGTGCCACCACCTTGCGACACCCCCTCTTCCTCAAATTCCTTTTTGGGTTAAGATCCCTACAATTACAGCACTGTGAAATTTCAGATTTAAATAGCTGAAAATATAAAATTTATAACATTTAAAGATTGAGAAATTGAGGAAAATGGACTGTGAATTTGGTAGGACGCTACTTATTACAACAATCTAACCAGTGACCGCCTCTTTTTGTCCTGTGACTGCAGAGGGGTCACTGTGCTTTGAATGGTCTCTTAATACAGTGGTTCTCAAACTTATGTGACCACTCTCCCCTTCTTTGTCTCTGTAGTAGTTTGTTCCTCCTCCCCGCTGCCACACAGTACATATACTGATTTAAAAAAAAAAATCAACATGCATCTGTTACTAAATATTAAAAACAGGCATTTATTCAAACAGTCATTTAAGTATATAATAATGTAAATTTTTAGTGAAATATTGCTTACTGGCATCATGCTGTTACTTGTGTGATGAGTGCACCTGTTTTTTGGAGAAGAACAATTACATGTTGGGTTGGATGCTTGAGACAGCTAGCTGGAGATCTCCTTGTGCCTGAAGATGAGATCATTGTTAGTTTTTAATGTACAGTAAAGTAGTTCAGAAAAGATTTGGCCTCTTTGTTTTTCACTTGAGTTGGGGTGTTTTGTTTTGTTTTTTTTTCCTCGTTGCACAAATGAGCCAATGATCCATTGTAATAGCAAAAGAAAAACTGCAATTGTGGATGATGCTTACAATTAAATGAGCCTACCACGTTGTAGCAAACGGATTAATGTACAGATGACATCTTTTATATATGCTATGCAAGCTTAACAGAAATCCGTCAAACTGCACAGCGTAATCTGAGGACTTGATATGTCTGGAGGAATCAGCTTTGCTAGTTATTCATTGCTGTGGGTAAAATGTTTGTTTGTTTTGTTTTTGTGTTTTCCCGCTAAAACTTCTCACACCCACCCCCTCTAGAATACATTCTGCACCCCCCAGGGGAGGATACACCTACCAGTTTGAGAACCTTTGCTTTAATATATGCTAACTACTTATGATAAATCTGATCCACCTTGCATTTAGCTGTGATGCTCAGACCTGAAGGAGGAACTGTGTATTGTTCAAAAGCTGCTCTCTATCACCGACAGAAGTTGGTAGAATAAAAGATATTATCTCACTCATTTTGTCTCTCTGAAGGATGGTGTGTCAATTACAGTTGACAAGTGTTACTAGTTTCATGCTGCTTAGACAGTTTCAAAAATAAGTTGGATACAGGTGAAAAAAAATTGTTCATAGAAGCAAGCACTGGTACAGATCAGTTTTGTAAAATCATTCTTCAATACAGTGCGAAAATATTGGGCTTTATATTTGACATTGAGTGAGTGAGTGTGCAGTGATTTCAACTCTATTTTACCCATTCTGAACTTATAAACTTTCATAGCACAGCAGATCCTTTCTTATGCTTTCTGCTTACTTATAAATTGTGACTTTGAAAGCTCTGGCTAATCTTGATCCTTCCAATCTTTCTCAAAAGTGGCCATCTTAATATTACAAAAAGTAATATTTTCTTACATTATTCATATCTCCGCTGCAAAATCCTACCTCAGCGCCTCACTGTGGTGCAGCGGTGACCCTGGCCGTCTGACCACTATGGTAGTGGGGCGTATGCCCTGTAGGTCTAACCATGCTACAAAGGTGTCGGACAATCCAATCCAAGGAGGAGGATCGCTCTCTCAGAGGAAAAAGTGTTTTTCCTTCTCCTTAGAGGTTGGAGGCCAGCTAAGCTTGAGGTACATATGCCTGCCCACCTAGCCAATGGAATGGCTTAAAGTTAACGGCTAAAACAACACAAGTAAATGGATCTTAGTTCCCTGCATGTCGTCAAACCATTCTTCAATGATGGAGTGGAAATTGAGCGACGAAAGATTGCTAAGGCCAGCGTGGAAAAGGACAACCCTCGCTGTGTGTACTTACAATTGTAGGTTGCTGGCAAGGGAGGAAACGTTAAAGCAGGGGTAGGCAACTTATGGCACGTGTTTCAAAGAGCTGATTTTCAGTGGCACTCACGCTGCCCAGGTCCTGGCCACCAGTCTGGGGGACTCTGCATTTTAATTTAATTTTAAATTAAGCTTCTTCAACATTTTGAAAAACCTTATTTACTTTACATACAACAATAGTTTAGTTATATATTTTAAACTTATAGAAAGAGACCTTCTAAAAACATTAAAATGTATTACTGGCAAGCGAAACCTTAAATTAGAGTGAATAAATGAAGACTCGGCACACCACTTCGGAAAGGTCGCCAACCTCTGTGTTAAACCATCTGATGGAGGAGAAGAAGAGGATAAGATACTGTATCCTCAGTATCTGCGAAACCCAACAAAAGAGAGAGCTGGAAGTCAACTGGAAGGGTGGAAGCGCTGTGAGGCTCGGAAAGGGAGATGTTGCTAGAAATGTTGGACGAGTTGGATTTATCGTTAGTAAGGATTGGATTTCGAAAGCCATATCATGCCAGCTAATGTTACATATTGGTGTGCTGCATCTTCAGATTGAGTCAAAAGCTGTCCTCAAGGTCATCCAGGCCTTCATTCTGACTTGCACTTGTGGGAGTGTAGAAGTGGAAAATTCTACCAAGAGCTCGAAAGAGCCCTCGCACAAAAGTCCACTTACACTGTCACGAGGGGAGATTTCAACGCTAAGATCGGGCTAGGGAAAGCTGGCAAAAAGTTCATAGGGATATATGGCTGCAGTGAAAGAAATGAAAGAGGAGAGAGGCTAATAATGATGGCAGAAATGAGAACTGTATGTGGCAAACACCTGATACAAAAAGATTACAAAAAGATGGACGTGGATTATGCCAAACGCGAAGAGTAAGAATGAAATCGATTATATTTTAGTCAATAAAAGGCACATGCTTCAAGATGTCTCTTTTTGGTGCAGCCCTTCAACACCAGCTGTGACCATTGCCTGCTTAGAGCAAAGTTGATTTTCAACCAAGTAGTGGAAAAGAGAACTTTACAGATGGCAAACAGGAAACAGCGCCCGAAGATATTTGATGAAGCAAATGGGGGGAGGGATGGATAGCTCAGCGGTTTGAGCATTGGCCTGCTAACCCCAGGGTTGTGAGCTCAATCTTTGAGGGGGCCATTTGGGGATTGGTCCTGCTTTGAGCAGGGGGTTGGACTAGGTGATCTCCCGAGATCCCTTCCAACCCCAATAATCTATGATTCTATGAAGAAAGTGATTTCTGGGTTTGACTGGAGCCAGATGGAAAAGTGTGATGAGGACTATAATATCTTTGCTGACAAGCTGAGCCGTTGCATAAAAGCAGCTGAAATTGAAAAGATGAAGGCGGCAAAGGGAAGAATCTCTAATAAATTAAAAGCTTGTTAGAGAAGTGGAGAAATATGAAAAGAAGCTCGGCTAACAACCTTGAGTACTCCATTCTGTGCAAGCTTATATGGCAAAAACTGAAGGATGACTTTTTGAGAACTTCTGGAAAGAAAAGCTCCTTTAAAACAGTTAAATCATGCAAGTGCCTCAGGACATGCAAATGGGAATTGGTGCAGTGTAGATTGAGCATAACAGCATTGAAGAACAAGGATGGAGAGACAGTAATTGATAGTGCAGGGATGGAGGAGGTCTGCAAAGACTTCTATACAGAACTGTTCAAATCAAGAATCAATGTCTCTCTCCCAACACTCCAAGAGTCAGAAGAACGCGTCCCCCCAATAATAGTCAGCAAAGTCCGAAGCGCACTACACCTGATGAAGACGGGGAAAAGCTCCAGGCAAAGATGGAATAATGTCAGAAATGATTTCCTCAGGAGGCGAAAAACTTTGGAAGGGCCTCACTTTAAGTTTCAGTCAATATCTCGAAGAAGAAAAAATACTATCAAGCTGGAAGGAGTTGAATACCATCTTGCTGTACAAGAAGGGGACTCAAGAAAATCTTAATCACCCTTTATGCCTGCTTTCTCATATCTATAAAAGCTTTACAAAGGTGATGATAAACCAACTCTCACAGAGTCTGGATGAACAACAGCCAAGAGAGCAGGCAGGATTTTGAAGAAACTTCAGCACGATTGACCATACGTTTACCCTTAGCTTCTAGAAAGAGCGAGGGAATACAGACTACCACTGTGCATTGCTTTTGTCGACTATGAAAAGGCCTTCGATAGTGTAGAGTGCAACGCAATATTAAAGGCACTCACAGAGCAGGGTATTAATACACAGTACATCAGTTTGTTGAAGGAAGCAGATACTGGATGTACAACAGACATTACTCTCCTTGAAACTCCTGTCCGCATCCCAGTCAAGAAAGGTGTAAAGGAAGGAGATACAATTTCACCAAAACTATTTACTGCCTGCCTGGAAATGGTTATGAACAAGATCAATTGGAGGAGTGGTGTTAATATAAATGGAGACTGATTATCTCATCTCAGATTCATGGATGACATCATACTAATTGCCAAAAACACCAGCCAACTGCAGAGCATGCTATGAAGACTCGACAGGAAAAGCAGTCAGGTCGGTCTGAAAATGAACTGTAGCAAAACTAAATACATGCGATCAGACGTCTTAAGAAAAGCCCAAATAACGATAACAGGAGAAGAAATTGAAGAAGTGGAACAGTACATATATTTGGGCCAAGAAGTTAATATGTGCCAAGACATGAACGGAGAATTCTCGTGAAAGATTTGGGCAGGATGGTGTGTGTTTAATTCCATCAAGGACGTCCTCAAAGGAAAAATTGACAAGACCACATGTACAAATATCTTCAATTCAGCTGTGCTGCCAGCCATGCTGTATGGCAGTGATACCTGGGCACTGACGAAGAGAGAAGAACAGCGGCTGTCAGTAGCTGAAAGGGCAATGGAACGAGCTATGTTGGGAATTTCCCTTCTGGATCGTATCCCAAATGAAATGATTAGAGAATGCAATGGTGTGAAAGATATTGTCATAGAAAGCAGATACGATGGGTGGGCCACATAGCACGGTTCACGGACAATAGAGGGACCGCAATCATTACTGAGTAGTACTCGCGAGAACAGAAAAGACCACCTGGTCAAGAAGATGGGAAGAAGACGTTGTTAAATGTTTCGGACGAACATGGAGAAGAAAGGCAAGAATGCAAGAAGAATGGCAGATGTGTGTGATCGGCACAGTCTTAACAATAGCTGAAGACCGATTGATCCAGGTGATTCATATCTTGAATTTTGGAAATGGAAAATATAATCAATACAATCCAGGTCTGTGTTCCAGCCACTTTGCACCACTCCATTGGTAGCTTTCAAATAGATGGATCCATTCCCCAGAGGATCTCTTCCCACTAAAGCTGCTATCCTCAGTTGGTATAGCAGCTTTAGTGCCATTTCAGTGGCTCGTGGGGAAGATGGCACAGGTGGGGCTCGTTCAATAATGAGGTTGCAGGCATGTGATGCAGGCTAGAGCAGCCTTCAGGCTGGTTTAATTTGGACTGGGAGACTTGCACAGAGCAGTCCTGTGACTGGTAGTGAATTGGGCACCTTTGGAAGTGGATGGGGAATCCCCCTCATCTGTGTCAAATGCTCCTTGATTGCAGCTGGGAATCTGCCCCAAAATATTTTTAATATCAAATAGCTTGTTTCTTAAAATTACATTAATTCACTTCTAAAGGAAGCTCAGTCTTCTGAATGGGAAACTTTTGTACTAAGGAGTGAACTAGGGTCTGTAGATAATTGAATGAGGCAAGGATAGAATAGGGGAAGTGGTTTTCAGTAAGCAGTGCGAGAAAGATTGGTTGTTTATATAGATAGTCTTTCAGTGTTTACAAATACTGCTTCAGCTTTCTTTGAATGTCATTGCTTCACTTGAAATATTAGTAAATTTTGTAAAATATATGCATAATTTAAACCCAAATGTGGTGCATGCAGAAAAGAGCTTTGGAACTGAATTGTAATTGCAGCATGTATGATAAATATATTAGATTAAAAGGGGAGGTTGATTATACAGTAGTTCTGTGTCATCAGGTAGTTGTGGCTGCATATTGGAGTGGTCTTGCCTTTACCATTTGTCAGTGTTTCAGTGATCTTAAACCTCTTTATGTTTTTAAGACGTTTAAGTTTTGTATTTTATTGATTTCTCTCTTTGCTTAAACTTCTGACTTTTAGTTGGGGATTTCATTAGGTTTGTAATTTGTTATAGAACTTGCCCTTAAAAACACTTTACTTTAAATCTCAGCTTATTTTGTTGTAGTGACTGTAGTGGTGGCATACTCATTTTCCCTGTGGCTTGTGGTGTACATGTGAGTTTTATGAATGACTTTGCAGTTCATGTCTCAAAACATCTGTAGAAACATAATTTTTGATGATTTAACTTATTTTCTCTCTTACCTGGCAGAAAAGATCATTTGCACCTTCTACACCACTGACAGGAAGGAGATACCTGAGAGAGAAGGAAGCAGTAATCACTCCTGTTGCTTCAGCAACACAAAGTGTGAGCCGGTTACAGAGCATTGTGGCTGGGTTGAAAAATGCACCAAGTGAACAGCTTATAGCTATCTTCGAGTAAGCATGTCACTTACCCCTACTTTCATTACAAAAGGTGACCCCTCTCTTCAGACTTGGTTTTGTTAGGCTACTACATTTTTACTCCATACTGAAGTCTCTTTAAAAGGGTTTATGAGGGTTGCTGGGGGAAAAGACTAACCTGTCATCTTAGTGTTTCCATTTGAAAGGCCTTATTGTGAGGAACTAAACCTTTTATTTCTTAATGAATGTGTGCTTCTGGAAAAGTATGGCTTTAAAAAAAAAAATCCTCATTACTTACTGTTAGATTAATAGGGCCAAATTTTTTTTACTCGTCAGCTAATCATAATTTTGCATCTGTTTTTTATTGTCACTGTTGGTATAACAAGTTGGACAGAAAAAAAATCCATTTCTTAACAAAAGCAAATTTGAACAAATTAAATCCTAGTCTGATAGAAGTCATCTGCCAAGGAAGAGAGTAGTGTGTGACAGTCCTGTCTGCCGACTAAAGAGGCAGTTAGTCTTCTTTTAAGTGCAAGTTATGAAAATGAGTAGAACGCAGCCTAGAGCCTGCCATTAGTCTTTAGCATTCAGCTCCTCCAATGAACTTCTAGATTCATGTATTATAAAGTTAGAAGGGACCATTATGATCATCTAGTCTGACCTCCTTTATAACACAGCCCATGGGACTTCTCTGAGTTAATTCCTGTTTGACTAGGGCATATCCTTCAGGAAAAACATCCGTTCTTGACTTAAAAATTTCCAGTGATGGAGAATCCACCACAACCCTTGTAAATTGTTTCAAGATCTGCCCCTTATTTTGTGTTTGAATAGCTTCCATTTCCAGCCATTGGATCTTGTTATACCTTTGTCTGCTAGAAAGAAGAGCCTTCTATTATGAAATTTCTGTTCCCCATGTAGGTACTTCATATATAATGTTCAGGTCACATCAGATCTTCTCTTTGATCATCTAAACAGATTGAGCTCTTTGAGTCTGTCACTGTAAGGCAGGGGTAGGCAACCTATAGCACATGTGCCAAAGGTGGCACGCGAGCTGGTTTTCAGTGGCACTCATACTGCCTGGGTCCTGGCCACCACTCTGAGGGGCTCTGCACTTTACTTTAATTTTAAATGAAGCTTCTTAAACATTTTAAAAACCTTATTTACTTTACATACAACAATAATTTAGTTATGTATTACAGACTTATAGAAAGAGACCTTCTAAAAACATTAAAGTGTATTACTGGCACGTCAAACCTTAAATTAGAGTGAATAAATGAAAACTCAGCTCACCACTTCTGAAAGGTGGCCGACCTCTGCTGTAAGGCATGTTTTTTCTAATCCTTTCTCATTGCTCTTCTCTGAATTCTCTCCTATATTCAACATTCTTCATGTTGGGGACACCAGAAATGGACATAGTATTCTGGTAGTAGTTGCACCCATACCAACTAAAGATTATATAACCTCTCTACTTCTACTTGATATTCCCATTTATACATCCAGTAATTTTAGTAGCACTTTTGGTCATAGTGTCGCACTGGGAGTTGGTTGGCTGATTTATCCACTGTGACACTCCCCCTTTCCCCCCATGCACACTTTTTCAGAGACACTGCTCTGAGTCTCAAGGGCACACTCCATTTCCTCTTTTTTTTAATTTGTATCAATAGGTTTCTTCTGTCTCTTTTCCTCCTTCTCTTCCGCCCCCCCCCCCCAATCGGTTTTGGTCTTATTTGTGTGGTAGCAATTTGCATAATTTATAATAATTTTTAAAATCCTCCCACAGTCTCCCTGTCTGGATGCTCAGCTTTATTACATAGTACTTTAATACTGTTAAGATAATATAAAAGTAGAAGTAATGTAAGGTTAAAAAGAAACAAAAATCCATTATTATTTCTAAAGAGGTGAGCTCGTACACTGCTCTGGAGAACAGAATTCAGTTTATATAAGCACATTCTTTATCAAGCACTCCTCATGTCCAAAAATGATAATGGGGTTAGTCAGGGCTTATCTACATAGGGAGTAATGCACACTATGGGGGTGAGAATTCTAAAGTACCCTAATGTGTTGCGGATTAATTGGTCTGTGCCTGCTGATGCACACTAAAAGTTCTTAGTACACTTTAACGTAGTAAGCACTAGTACTTACTACATTAAAGTGCACTGGAAAGTCTTTAGTGTGCACCAGCAGGGTCTACTCAGAGCAGTTAATCCACAATAATTAGTGCCCTTTAGAAATCACACCTTCATAGTATGCATTACTCCACTGTGTAGACAAGCTCTCCGTCTTCTCAAACTATCAAATCCTATATGGCCTTTTAAAAATATTGTACTGCTACTCTTTGTTCTGGAACACGTTGCATCTTTTCTTTGTGTGCCACAGGTCAGTAACCATTAAACAGAATGTTGTACGTAACAGAACGAAATAAGGCAAGGTTACAGTTCGGAATTGGACTTGCAAGTAATTAATATTAAAACCAACAAACTATCTCTTTTTCTGGTTAGCTTGTAAACCTTTTTGAATGTGTGCTGTCCAGAGTGTGAAATACATCGCAGGATGGGACATTGGTTGCCAAGAGGAAAGCTTGATGAAATGAATCCTATCAGGGGGACTCTTTTATGTTTCCGTAATACACAAATGAGGTTTCTCTCTGGGTCTTGCTATAGGTCTTGTGTACGCAACCCTATGGAAAGCATCATGAATCGAGTTAAAGACGTAGGTGAGGCTTTCTGTCGGAGTTATACTCAGTCAACAGATGACCAGCCAGGATCTCACATAGGTAGGAATATGTGAAATGCATAGAATGCTTCCGCTGTATTGAAGTGTATCATTTGTGTATCAAAGGGGACATGTTTATGGGAAGAGAAAATGCTTGGGCTGATTCTTCATGTACTTAGTAAAATGAACGATTGGTGTCAAGTATCAAAGGGGTAGCCATGTTAGTCTGGATCTGTAAAAGCAGCAAAGAATCCTGTGGCACCTTGTAGACTAACAGATGTTTTGGAGCATGAGCTTTCATGGGTGAATACCCACTTCGTCGGATGCATGTAGTGGAAATTTCTAGGGGCAGGTATATATATGCAAGCAAGCTAGAGATGACAAGGTTAGTTCAATCAGGGAGGATGAGGCCCTGTTCTAGCAGTTGAGGTGTGAAAACCAAGGGAGAAGAAACTGGTTTTGTAGTTGGCAAGCCATTCACAGTCTTTATTTAATCCTGAGCTGATGGTGTCAAATTTGCAGATGAACTGAAGCTCAGCAGTTTCTCTTTGAAGTCTGGTCCTGATGGTTTTTTTGCTGCAGGATGGCCACCTTAAGATCTGCTATAGTGTGGCCAGGGAGGTTGAAGTGTTCTCCTACAGGTTTTTGTATATTGCCATTCCTAATATCTGATTTGTGTCCATTTATCCTTTTCCGTAGAGACTGTCCAGTTTGGCCGATGTACATAGCAGAGGGGCATTGCTGGCATATGATGGCGTATATTACATTGGTGGATGTGCAGGTGAATGAACCGGTGATGGTGTGGCTGATCTGGTTAGGTCCTGTGGTGGTGTTGCTGGTGTAGATATGTGAGCAGAGTTGGCATCGAGGTTTGTTGCATGGATTGGTTCCCGAGCTAGAGTTATTATGGTGCGGTGTGCAGTTACTGGTGAGAATATGCTTCAGGTTGGCAAGTTGTCTATGGGCAAGGACTGGCCTGCCACCCAAGGCCTGTGAAAGTGTGAGATCATTGTCCAGAATGGGTTGTAGATCCCTGATGATGCGTTGGAGGGGTTTTAGCTGGGGACTGTATGTGATGGCCAGTGGAGTCCTGTTGATTTCTTTCTTGGGTTTGTCTTGCAGTAGGAGGCTTCTGGGTACATGTCTTGCTCTGTTGATCTGTTTCCTTATTTCCTCGTGCGGATATTGTAGTTTTGAGAATGCTTAGTGGAGATTTTGTAGGTGTTGGTCTCTGTCTGAGAGGTTAGAGCAGATGTGGTTGTACCTCAGTGCTTGGCTGTAGACAATGGATTGTGTGGTGTGCCCGGGATGGAAGCTGGAGGCATGAAGGTAGGCATAGCAGTTGGTAGGTTTTCGGTATAGGGTGATCATCACTTATTTGCATGTGGTGTCTAGGAAGTGGACCTCCCATGTAGACTGGTCCAGGCTGAGGTTGATGGTGGGATGGAAGCTGTTGAAATCGTGGTGGAATTTTTCGAGAGTCTCCTTCCCATGGGTCCAGATGATGAAGTTGTCATCAATGTAGCGTAGGTAGAGAAGGGGCGTGAGTGGACGAGAGCTGAGGAAGCGTTGTTCCAGGTCGGCCATAAAAATATTGGCATATTTTGGTGCCATGTAGGTGCCCATAGCGGTGCCGCTGATCTGGAGATATATATTGTCATCAAATTT
The DNA here is from genome assembly GCF_025201925.1 of Gopherus flavomarginatus. Taxonomy (NCBI): domain Eukaryota; kingdom Metazoa; phylum Chordata; order Testudines; family Testudinidae; genus Gopherus; species Gopherus flavomarginatus. The sequence continues at coordinate 22,502,401 of NC_066627.1, forward strand.
TGAAATAGTTGTGTGTGAGGATAAAGGCACAGAGCTCAGCAACCAGTTGTGCTGTGGCATCATCAGGGATACTGTTCCTGACCGCTTGTATTCCATCTGTGTCTGGGATGTTTGTGTAGAGAGCCTCTACATCCATGGTGGCTAGGATGGTGTTTTCTGGAAGGTCACCAATGCATTGTAGTTTCCTCAGGAGATCAGTGGTGTCATGAAGATAACTGGGAGTGCTGGTGGCATAGGGTCTGAGTAGAGAGTCCACATACCCAGGCAGTCCTTCAGCGAGAGTGCCAATGCCCGAAATGATGGGGCTTCCAGGATTTCCGGGTTTGTGGATCTTGGGTAGTAGATAGAATAATCCTGGCTGAGACTCTAAGGGTATGTTGATTGTTCCAGTGCTAGTGTAGGAAGTGTCCTGAGTAGATGGTGCAGTTCCTTAGTGTATTCCTCAGTGGGATCTGAGGGAAGTGACCTGTAGAACTTGGTATTGGAGAGTTGTCTGGCTGCCTCCTTTTGGTAGTCGGACCTGTTCATGATGACAACAGCACCTCCTTTATCAGCCTCTTTGATTATAATGTCAGGGTGGTTTCTGAGGTTGTGGATGGCATTGCGTTCTGCACAACTTAGGTTATGAGGCAAGTGATGTTGGTTTTTCCACAATTTCTGCCTGTGCACGTCAGCGGAAGCATTCATTGTATAAGGCCAGACTGTCATTTCAACCCTCAGGAGGAGTCCATATGGAGTTGTTCTTCTTGTGCTGTTGGTGGGAGGATAACTGTGTATCAGTGCGCTGTTCAGTGTTGTCCTGAAAGTATTCTTTGAGTCGGAGATGGTGAAAGTAGGCTTCCAGATCACCGCAGAACGATTGGTGTAGATGAAAACTGACTTTTCAATAGAGGGGCAACTTGCTGCGTAGAAATGTACTGATATTACTCCAGCTCCTCATTGATTGATTGATTGGGTCAGGCTGATCAAAATTTTGAAGAGAGAAATGTCCTTATAGTGTGTTTTTCTGGGACATCTCATCCATACATCAATCCCAACTCCATGGAGGTGAAGGTGCCTTCAGTACAACTCCTATTGAGACATTTGTAAGGTAGTAAGAATATTGTGTTGAAAAGTTTACTTTAATAAATAAGGGATGCTTTAGTAAAGGCAATAATAACTTTAAAAATATTGAACTACTACTCATTGGTTCAAAACTTGTTGCATCTTTTCATTGCAACAGGTCAATAATACCAAACAGGACATTGTACAGAGTTGAATGAAACCATGCAAGGTTATACAGTAACTCGTCGCTTAACGTCGTCCCGGTTAACATTGTTTTGTTGTTACACCGCTGATCTATTAGAGAACATGCTCGTTTAAAGTTGCACAGTGCTCCCTTATAATACTGTTTGGTAGCCACTTGCTTTGTCCGCAGCTTGCAGGAAGAGCAGCCATTGGAGCTAGCTGGTGAGGGCTTGGAACCAGGGTGGGCTAGCGGCCCCTCTAACAGCTCCTCTAAGTTCCTTGTGCAGCAGCTGCCCAGCTGGCTATCAATTGCTGGGCAGTTCAGGTGTCCCTCCACCCACTGCTGTGTCTCTCACACATATACCACCCCCCTCAGCACTTTGGAAAGTGGAGGGAGTGGTGAGCTCCATTGGGATAGCGTGGGTTCATCATCATGTTCAGTTTCCACAGGGATTGTTTGCAGCCGCTGCCACACTTCTGTTGTCTCCTCCCTCCATTCGTACTGCCTTGTAGAGTGAGAGGCTACATTAACAACAATATGTTAATCCTTGAGGGCTCAGTTGAGTGCTAGTTCATCATTTAGCAGCAAGGCATTCCCTGGGGAATATCTCACCCTCTGACTCCACCACCTCAACCAAGCTTCACAATCATCATTGCTGTGTGCAGTATTAAATTGTTTAAACTTATACTCTGTGTGTATGTATGTCTAAATATACATAGTCTTTTGTCTGGTGGGAAAAAAATTCCCCCCATTTACATTAATTCTTATAGGGAAATTGAATTCCCTTAACATCGTTTTGTTTAATGTAGCATTTTTCAGGAACATAACTACGATGTTAAGCAAGAAGTTACTGTAGTTCAAAATGGGACTTGAAATAAATTGTATTGAAACTCTTAAGAGACTATAAATTTGCATTAATCTAACATTTTTAAGAAAAAATTAAAAGGAAATTGTATACACAAAAACTACGTAAGTGGGAAAGCATTTCTTAATTAAATGAACTTTCCTATATGTGTGTTAGTGCAACTCATTACATATTTGAAATTCAGAAGACTTTTATAAAACTGGAGTGGAGACCTTACACATAAGCATGCCTGAAGTTTGAACATCTAAAGAGTATGAAATATGTTAATTGCATGTAAGGTTTGTTTCACATAGCATTACGAAAGACATTCAGAGTAGTATTTCCTCTTGGCTTACAACACACGTGTTTTTCTGTTATGCAAAGTAAAATACCAGTTAACTTTATCAAGACTGTTTATTCGCCCCTCCTCCTCTTCCCCTTCCCCCGCCCCCTCCCCAACTGCTAACTTGTAATACAAGCTTTCAGCAACATTTGGTTTCAATTGCAGATTTTGCTGTTAACAGACTAAAACTGGCAGAGATTTTGTATTACAAAATTTTGGAGACTATAGTGGTACAAGAAACACGAAGATTGCATGGGAAGGACATGACAGTAAGTAGAGAACTGGAACAGAAAAGCCTCTTCTTCCTTAAGTTCATCCTTGTGAATACTTTCAGAAAAATTATGTATTTGGGTCAGTCCGCACAGCTCCCATTTAAATCAGTCTGAAGGTAGAATTGGTTCCTTGTCTATTCACTAGCTAATAGCAGATTGATGGGCTCAATATTCCAGTTTAATATTATTTTCATTCCTTAAATGAGATTATTTCAAGATATTTGACTCAGCTGTAATTTCCTGAGAGCTCAGTATTTGCTCAGAACTGCTAGTCTTTCAACTGACATAGTTCCTTCCTTATATTTTCTTATGGCTGTGTACTAAATCCTACACACACTGTTGTATTACAACTAGGGATGTAAATATCGTTTTAAATGTTAACCATTTAAATGATTAAAATTACACCTCTACCTCAATATAACTCTGTCTTTGGGAGCCAAAGTGAAAACTGTGTTATATTGAACTTGCTTTGATCCACCGGAGTGTGCAGCGCCCCCCTCCCCCCCTTGGAGCACTGCTTTACCGCATTATATCCAAATTCATGTTATATTGAGTGGTGGTATATCAAGGCAGCGGTGTATATCATTTAACTGGTTAACCAATTAAAGAGAGAGGTGCTGGGGTCACTCTGGCTGGCTGGTTCGGCTCGGGATTGGGGGCTAACGGTTAGGGGGAGTAATTGGGTAAGACTAATGCTTATCAGTTAATTGTTTACTATTTTACATTCCTAATTACAACAGAGGTGAAATGTTACCTGATTTTATATCAACAACTGGATTGTCAAGTAATTTGAACTGATAAAGAAAAGTGACTTGTAAATATTTCTCTCCAAGATTTGTTTTTCTTCTGTATGTTATGCTTCTCTCCTGCATCTCAAATGATTCCTTTCATCTGCATTTAATACTGATAACTCCTTTTTTTCCTAACTCGTATGTGTCTGATATGTGATATATACCTGTCACGGAGTCACTGAGTGATGCTCTGGAACTACTCCATACAAAGCCAGTCAGGACTCTGGGAGAGCATGCTTCCTCTCTCTTCAGCATACTGTCTCCAGGGCAAGAAGCTTACACAGCTTTGACCTTCCTGGGTCTGACCTTGGAGCATTCAGTGTCCCCTTTTCACACCGTGCACTTCCCACAGTCCGCACAGGTGGGGCTCCTGGGGAAGCCAGAGGGCCCCTCACCTCAACTCCGCAGTCAGACATGACTCTCAGGCAGCCAGTAAAACAAAAGGTTTATTAGATGACAGGAACACGGTCTAAAACAGATTATAGGTACAGAGAACAGGACCCCTCAGTTAGGTCCATCTTGGGGGTAGGGAGCTCAGACCCCAGTTCTGGGACTCCCTCCATTCCCCAGCCAGCTTTAAACTGAAACTCTCCAGCCCCTCCTCTGGCCTTTGTCTCTTTTTCTGTGCCAAAGGCACCTGGTCGCACCATCCTCCTGGGTCTCGGATTACACAGGTGCAAATAGTAGGGCAGTCTCACCTGCCCCAGGGGCCTCAGCAAAATCACACACCCAATTTCTACCGCCTAAGTATTGGTGCAGTACACACAGTATTAGTATAGGATAGTAAGACTCGCATAACAAGATGCGACATAACAAAATGAATAAAACCCCACTTCATCACAATACCTGACTTGACTAGCGTTTGACAATAATAACTATATATGAAGGTGCCTGCAACTGCTAATTGTCTTTGCCTGTATTGTCTTTTAGAACATAGATGCTGGGCAAGGCATTTTTGTACTTCTCTTTATTCTTCAACAAAATGTCTGTATTGCTTTGCAGTAACTGCAGCTAGCACACCTTGCATTCTGTTTTAACTCCTGGTAAGCAGGCTTTTATCCTTTTACCCGTAGTGTCAAAGCAGCTTTACTGTCATTGGCACTGTAGGTCTGCTTCCCCTTCGACTTACATTATTACTAGATAAACAAGTATAAAACCAGCCTTTATAATTTGAAACTTTCCGAAAAGCGGAAAGTAATGGAAAGGGCAAAAGAAACCAGTGATTGATCTTTCAGGGAAAAAATATGTAAACTGGTTGAACGTAGTATGATATTTAAGTATGCCATTGGAGGTTTCTTTTTTGTAGCTTAAACTGTCATAATCTAACAATGTGCTAGATGTAATACAATTGATTTATCTGCTATTTTTTTCTCCAGTGTGTCAGCACCTGTACTGCTTATAAATCAGCAAATCTGGCTATAAAGAGTGGAACAGACATGCTAAATGACATGATAAATTGGACAGAATTAACAGAAGAGCCCCAGGAATGATTAATGGATTACCAAACATAGAATCATAGGACTGGAAGGGACCTCGAGGGTCATCTAGTCCAGTCCCCTGCACTCATGGCAGGACTAAGTATTCTCTAGACAGTCCCTGACAGGTTTTTGTCTAACCTGCTCTTAAACATCTCCAATGATGGAGATTCCACAACCTCCCTAGGCAATTTATTCCAGGGCTTAAACTTCCTAACTGTCAGGGTGGTTTTCCTAATGTCCAACCTACACCTCCTTTGCTGCAATTTAAGCCCATTGTTTCTTGTCCGATCCTCTGAAATTAAGAAAAACAATTTTTCTCCCTCCTCCTTGTTAACAACTTTTTATGTACTTGAAAACTGTTATCATGTCCCCTCTGTCTTCTCTTTTCCAGATTAAACAAACCCATTTTTTTTAATCTTCCCTCATAGGTCATGTTTTCTAGACCTTTAGTCATTTTAGTGCCTTTATAGTGATAGACTCAAGGAGCTCAATCTATTTATTTTAACAAAGAAGGTTAAAGAGTGACTTGATTAGTCTAGAAGTTACACTGGGGAACAAATAATGGGATCTTCAGTCTAACAGACGCAAGTATAGCATGATCCAATGTCTGGAAGTTGAAGCTAGACAAATTCAGGCTGGAAATAAGGGGTACATTTTTAACTGAGTGTAATTCACCATTGGAACAGTTTACCAAGCATCGTAGTGGATTCTCCATTCCTGATAATTTTTAAATTAAGAGGAGATGTTTTTTTCTAAAAGCTCTGCTCTAGGAATTTTTTTGGCAAAGTTCTCTGGCTTTTGTTATACAAGAGATCCGTCTAGATGATCACAAGGCCTTCTGGCCTTGGAATCTATGTCCTTTGTCTCTTGACTTCTTTTTCAGTGCTCCCTCTTCTGTAACATTTTCCATATCCCAAATTTTAATTAAATTAAGTTTAAATTAATGGATATTAATTCAGGGAATGCTTTAAAACAAAACTTAAATTCTTATTCTATATTTTTTTTAATGCAGGGCTTAGCAGATCAAATCATCATACTTCATCTAGTATGGATAGAGTTTGTGAGTGTGTGAGACACAAGGAGACTGCTGTTCTTTCTCAGTAATTTGATCTCTCTGGTATCATTTTAAGAAAACATATGTGAGTAATTCCTTAATGATGTGGCTGAAAAACATTTCTATGTCTTATCTAGGCTCTCTTGGAGCAAGATATTTTCCATCGTTCCCTGATGGCATGTTGTTTGGAGATTGTGCTATTTGCATATAGCTCACTTCGAACTTTCCCTTGGATTATTGAGGTTCTTGATCTCCGACCATTCTATTTTTATAAGGTAAGCATAAACATCATGTTCAAATACTTGGATCTGAATTATTATAAACTTTTAAAGTACCTCTATTTAGTATTAGATTGACAGTCCTCTATTCCTAGATTAGGTATAGAAAAGGGACTAGTGCTGACCTGTAGCATATGTGCTATTTCAGTCTAAGGCTGCCCTTGAATATACTACCAAGAATTGACATCTATTATCCAACATATGTAATACTTGTGACACCATTTCCCTTGTAATGTAAAGGAATAAAGAACTTGTGCATAGTTTGTATACTTTATTTAATTGTAACATGCTGTCAGTCAATTTTCAATTTAACAAATGATTTGTAAACCTGACTTACTACTGTGGTTAGTTGAATAGTGGAATAAAATATTCTTAGACTATATTTGACCAGTATTTCTACCAGTATTCAAATTTACTAAATATTTCACCAGTTATAGAACTGGTCACATACCATAAAAATCTGAGGGAAATTCTTCAACTAATACTGATAAAATACTTCATAATAATATATTTATCGAGTGAGTACTGTTTGATCAGTCCTTCTTGTTACATCCCTGTCTTGTTAAATCTTTTTCCCTTCCTGTCTTTACTTAACTTTCTTTCCTGCTACAGAGCACTGTCTTCTCTTCTTGTTCCTCACTTCCACCTTTTTGTCACCTTATTCTTCCCCTTCCCCACAAATTCTGTACCTTTCTTCTTTACTAACTTACCTTATCACAGTCTCTCTGTCTTGTGGCCTCTCTCACAGACATACCAATACCTAGGCATCTAGTGAAAATTTCCAGGCCCTAATAGCAGGGCTTTGGAACTGTGCTGCGGCTCCACTCCAGGCAAAAACCTGCAGCTCCACTGCTCTGGAGCTGCTCCAACTCCAGGCTCTGCTCCAAAGCCAGTTAAGATGTGGGGGCCCTGCTGTTCAGGAGCAATGCCCAACATAGAAGCCAACCTTTGAGAAACCAAGAGGGTGTTGAGACTCCAGCCACAGTGTTGTTCCTGGACCCTCGCCGGGGACCCCAGCCTTTCTTGTCAGTATGGTATATTAGGTATATCTCCCTGCCCGCTCTCCTTTTCCCATCTCAAAGCCTCTGTTTCCAACCTTCCATAGCCTCCTGGCTGTTGACATTGGGAGGTTGGAATGTGTGTGCTACTCTACCACTTCCTCAGCTTTTGGGTAGCTACAAGAGTAGAGTAGTGGAAACATTCCCCTAGCCTTCATTTGAGTCCCTTTTCTCAGGCAATAGCCCCAGTGTGTGTGCCTCTGATGTTGATCGCAGTTCTTCTTCTTCAAGTGATTGCACATGTCCATTCCGATTTAGGTGTGCGAGTGCCCTGAGCACAGCTGTCAAAGATTTTTCCACTAGTGGTATCCGTAGCCTTGGGGCCGGCACCCCCTTGTGTTGCGTGCTTATAGCGCCAATGTAAGAGCAAGTACTTTGGCAAGGAGGGTTTCGGTGAGCTGAGCTCCCACAGCAGAGCCACCATATACAGTTTTCTTAAAGATAAGGTACAGCTGCAGCTGCACCCAAAATTCCTCACAAAGGTTGTGTCCTAATTCCACTACAACCAGCCGATCTTTCTACCAATCTTCTACCCTAAGCCTCATGTGAATAGGGAAGATCAATAACTGCACTCCCTGTACATCAGACATGCTCTGTCAGTTTATATTGAAAGAACCAAACCGTTTCATAGGTCGCCCCACCTCTTCTGTTGCTGTTGCTGACAGAATAAAAGGGCTTCTGGTCTCCTCCCAGAGGATCTCATCTTGGATCACATCTTGTATAAGAACATGCCACGATCTCGCAGGCGTCCACCCTCCGTCAAACTTAACAGCTCCGTCCACGAGAACCCAAGATTCTTCTGCAGCCTTCTTAGTGCAGGTTCCAGTCCAAGACTTATGCAGAGCGGCGACATGGTCCTCGGTGCATACCTTTACAATACACTATGCTATCATGCAGCAGGCGAGAGACGATGCTTTCTTTGGATGAGCAGTCCTATAGGCAGCTTGTACTTAACCTCCGAGCCAACCTCCAGATCTACTGCTTGCTAGTCACCTAAATTGGAATGGACAAGTGCAATCACTCAAAGAAAAAACAGTTACCTGTCTTTCGTAACTGTTCTTTGAGATGTTTTGCATGTCCATTCCAAGACACACCCGCCGACCCCTCTCTGAGAGGTCGGTAAGAAGAAACTGAGGAGTGCAAGCTCGGCTGGAGCCCCTTATACCAGCGCTATGAACGTGCGACACCAGGGAGCGCTAGTGATGAGTCTGTGGATACCACTAGGGGAAAAATCTCCCAACAGCTGTGCTCGGGGTGCTCGCACACATAAATTGGGATGGACATGTGCAACACATTTCGAAGAACAACAATTAGGAAAGGTAGGTAGCCGTTTTTCCACAAGCCTCAGCAGAATTAAATTTTAAATTGTTTTTCAGTTTCACTGTTGCTTACAAGGATTTGAAAAACAGCAATGAAAACAAAAAAAGATTTTTCAGCTCTGTGCTGTGTGTGGAAGCTCTGAGCCACAGCAGAGGCAAATGAGCTCTGGCAGTCTGCAGACTTACATTCTTCTTTGAGTGCTGTCCCTGTGGGCGCTCCATTTAAGGTGTTGGTGCACCCTTGTGCTCGTAAGCTGAGATTTTTGGTAGCAGTTCCCAGTTGGGTCATACATGCGCAGTTCCTGTCTGGCGCCTCTTCAGACGGTTAACTGGTGCTGTGTGACCAATCCCCTCCACCCCCCTCAGTTCCTTCTCTACAGCCCTTGTATACAGGTCAGAACACTTAGCAGAGCCTTGCTACTTAGTTCTTTTAGCCTATTTACTACCATTATTTAGTTAGCTGATTTTGTTTGGTTTTTTTGGTCCTCATCACCTCTTCTAAAATAAATTTTTATTATGATGATTCTCCTCATTAGAAGTTAGATTTTAGTTTACCCTTTAATCAGCCTCTCTAGGGGCAAAAGCCTCCCCTGATGAGAATGCCCGAAGCCAGGGAAGGGGTGCCCCCAGCTATGGCAGGTGTGGGCTGGGTTCAGGCCGCCCCTCCCCTGGCAGGTCCCCAGGTGAGTTCCCTGAGCACAGCATGGCACTACATAGGCTGCCGCATGGCTGCGCAGCTTACGGGGAACTTAGTTCTTTACACTCAATATTAGATTACCTCTTAGAACTTTAAAAGGTCTGGCCTCTCCATGAGTTTAATACAAGTACTCCTCTGCTGTCACAGCTTTTCACCACAAAGTGGATCAACATTCTATGTTTGCTCACCTGCTCACCAAATGTTTCCTCAGAGGCCTCACCAATGTCTACTCAGAACTACGTGATCCTACCACATCATAGGACCTCAACCTAGTCCTTTGGACCATCACTGTTTCCCCTTTGGAACTCATGCTCACTACTATACCTTTTCATGAAGATTGCATTTCTAGTGGCCGTTACATCTGCCAGACGTGTAGGAGAGTTGGGTGGTCTCATGGCAGACTGCCCCATACACGCTTTTTTTTTAAAGGTAAAGTGTCCTTGATACTGCCCCTCAAGTTTTTACCTGAAGTCATCTCAGCCTTCCACCTTAATCAATCCATTTACCTACTGACGTTCTGCCCCAGACCCCACAAGGATAGAAGGCGCAGTCCACACTTCATACTTCGACATACGGAGGGCATTGGCCTTTTGTATAGTGTGATATAGCATGGCCAGAGGGCAGCAGGAGAGTGATAGATGGGAGATATGTAAGCCCCAGGATGATGAGAGCCTTATTTCCTGTAGAGGGAAGAGAGGCTGCTACAGATTAATTAGAGCACCTGAAACCAGTTAAGCCAATTAAAGCACCTGAAGCCAGTCATCTGATAAAAAAAAAAAAAAAAGCTGCTTCAGTTGGAGAAGCAGAGGGACTTTACAGACACAAGGGGTTGGGAGAAACTTCGCTCAAGTGGAGAAAGGGCAGGAAACCCCACAAGCTGAAGGACCGGAGAGGGAAGTAGCCCAGAGGAAGGAATCGCTAGTTCAAGTGGTTCACTGCTATTCCTAGGGCCCCTGGGCTGGGACCCGGAGTAGAGAGTGGGCCTGAGTCCCTCCCTCCCTCTCCACTCCTCTTTTCTGGGACACTAGTGGGACAGCTGATACCCCAGTTCAAGGGTGAGAAACGGTACCCTTAATACACCCCCCACAAGAGGAGAGAGTGGGGGACCCATCTTAATAGTGCTGGCAATTTGCCACAATAGACAGAGCAGGATCATTTCATAAATCAGCCAGACTGTTTGTCTCCATCACTGAACACTCCAAAGCGAGTGCCGTATCCAAACAGAGGCTCTCCAAGAGGATCTCTGATAGCATAAATCTATGCTATCACTTGATGGATCATTATCCCTAAATGGATCACTTGATGATTTTCTGTTCCTTCCCTCTGGGGCACCTAGCATTAGCCACTGTTGGAAGACAGGATACTAGGCTAGATAGACCTTTGGTCTGACCCAGTATGTCCTCCTTACATACCACCAATGTGACCAACAACCTCTTGTGGGGATTTGTATGCATTCCACCAGAGCCCTATTGACCTCTGTTGCTTTTCTTAACAATGTGCCCATCATGGACATCTGTAGGGCTGCAACCCGGACCTCAGTCCATACATTTACGAAGCATTACGCATTAAGACAACCGGCAACATCCGATGCCTCTTTTGGACTCACTATACTATCTGCTGTCACAATTTCAACTCCGAAGACTCTCCTTCCATCGAAGGGCACTGCTCTGAAGTCACCTAAAGTGGAGCACCCACAGGGACAGCACTTGAAGAAGAAGAAAAGAAATTTACTCACCTTGTGCAGTAATGGAAGTTCTTCGAGATGTGTCCCCCAGTGGGTGCTCCACTACCCTTCCTCTTCCCTTCTACTTTGGGGTTTATTACTTGATCTCTGCAGTAAAGAAGGATTAGAGCCAGCACCAATTGACTGCTTCAAGCAGTGTGAGATGAGGACCGCACATGTGCAACCCAACCTGGCACTGCTACCAAAAATCTCTGATTCTTCTTCGAGTGACTGCTCACATCCATTCCAGTTAGGTGTGCGCGCCGCGTGTGCACGTTCGTCGGAAACTTTTTTACCCTAGCAACTCCAGTGGGCCGGCAGGTCGCCCCCTGGAGTGGCGCCGCCATGGCGCCCAATATATATCCCTGCCGGCCCACCCGCTCCTCAGTTCCTTCTTACCGCCGTGTCGGTCGTTGGAACTGTGGAGCGCGGCATAGCTGTCCTCCACGTCCCTAGCTCTCCTTGTTATCTATCGTTTATCTCTAGCACTATTGTAGTTGTTAATTAGATTGTTAAGTGTAGATAGTAGTAGTTAAGTTAAGTAGTTTGTAAATAGTTCTTCGCCGGGGGCTTAGCCCTTCCCGGCACCCGGCACCAGGCTCATGCCTGGTTCGCCGGGCTTCAAGCAGTGTGCGGCCTGCAAGAAGCCCATGCCTACCAGCGATCCCCACGACACGTGCCTGAAGTGCCTGGGGGAATCGCACAGATCCGACAAGTGCCGCATCTGCAAGGCTTTTAAGCCAAGGACAAAGAAGGAGAGGGATCAAAGGCTCCGGACTCTCCTTATGGAGGCGGCACTTGACCCGGCGGCTTCGCAGGCCGTGATCTCGGCGCCGGCACTGGATCGCACCGGCACCGAGAAGACTCCCCGGCACCGACCTTCTCCGGCACCGGGGACAGAGCCTAGGCCGTCGAAGTCTATTACTCCGGCCAGGCAGACCCGACTGGAGCGCCCGGCCTCAACATCGGCCGCGGCGCCTCCGGCACCGTCGACTCCGGGCCCGGCGGGACCGTCGAGTCCGGTGCCGCCAAGCTCCCCCATGACATCTGGGGTTGAGATAGTGGTGCCATCCACACCGGAGACCTTCGCCTCGGCACGGGACCTCATAGCCATGACTGAGCCCACTCAGCTGCCACCCCCAGTACCTCCGGTGCGGGTCGTGTCCAGAGGCAAGCCTATGATGTCGGCACCGTCTCGGGACTCACGTTCTCGATCCAGGTCCCGACGTCACGGTCGCTCCAGATCCCGCCGCCGCTCGCAGTCCCGGCACCGCTCCCCTCAGCGGTACCGGTCGCACTCGCGGCGCCGGTCGACATCAAGACGATCGCGGTCGGACTCCAGCCGCCGATACCGGCACCGCGATTCCAGGAGCCGATCCAGACATTACTCGCCGCACCGGTCGACCTCCCGGCACCGAGCTGGTGGCAGGTCCCGGTCCCGGTCGACCTCCCGGCACCGAGCTGGTGGCAGGTCCCGATCCCGGCACCGAAGCGGCGCCCGGTACCGGTCCAGATCCCGGCACCGTGACAGAACCCGGTCCCGGTCCCGGCACCGATATGACTCCCGGCACCGGTCCCCGGCAACGAGAAGATCGTCCGTGCCGGCCCGCGCAGACCCTTACCATCCAGGGTCCGCCCGGCCATGGCCCTCTAGACAGCCGTCCGTATCTTCGCAAACGGACAGCGGGTATGCGCTGGGCACCGACCGGCAGGCGGCGCTGTTCAGTGATCCGCCACAGCAGGACCAAGGCCCGCAACAATGGGGATTCTGGACACCCTGGGCATACCATCAGGCCCAGGGCCCCCAACAGCTCCCTGCTAGGCTGGCGACTGCGGAGCGCAGGGCACCTGAAGCCTCATTGTCTCGCCCCCCTCCCTCCCCGGATGGGGAGGAAGGGTCCAAGCATCAAGACTCCGCTTTGGCTCCTGAGGCAGAGGCGAGGGCCGAAGGAGACCCGCCGTTAGACACTCTCTTGCCGGGGGTCTCTTCATCCTCCTCCCCTGATGAAGCGGTGGCTGGTACCTCCTCCAACAGCCCCCCCCCGCTGGACCTCAGGGCGCACCAAGACCTCCTCAGGCGAGTAGCTCAAAATCTGAGTCTGCAAGCCGAGGAGGTCTCGGAGATAGAGGATCCAATTGTTACCATCCTCTCGGCAGACGCTCCCACCAGAGTCGCCCTACCATTCATACGAACCATCCAGGCCAACACCAACACCATCTGGCAGTCTCCGGCCTCCATTCCTCCTACTGCGAAGGGCGTCGAGAGGAAGTACATGGCTCCTTCTAAGGGCTACGAGTACCTCCATGTGCACCCGACTCCGTGTTCCCTGGTGGTTCAATCAGTGAACGATAAGGAGCGTCACGGCCAGGAGGCTCCAGCCCCCAAATCCAGGGAGGCCAGGCGGATGGACCTCCTCGGCCGTAAGGTGTACTCGGCTGGGGCGCTGCAGCTCAGGGTCTCCAACCAGCAAGCCCTGCTGAGCAGATACGCCTTCAACTCCTGGGTGGCAGCAGACAAATTCAAGGAGCTGCTGCCACAAGATGCTCGCCAAGAGTTTACGGCCATCTTGGAGGAAGGCAAGAAGGTCGCACGCACGTCCTTGCAAGCCTCTTTGGACGCTGCAGACTCGGCTGCCCGTACCCTCGCGTCGGGTGTAACAATGCGTCGCATCTCCTGGCTGCAGGTTTCTGGCCTTCCGCCGGAGCTCCAGCACACTATACAGGACCTTCCTTTCGAAGGCCAGGGCTTGTTCTCGGAAAAGACAGACCCCAGACTCAAGAGTCTGAAAGACAACCGAGTCATCATGCGGTCACTCGGGATGCACACACCCGTGACGCAACGCAGACCCTTCCGGCCGCAGCAACAACAACAGCGCAGGCCGTATCCCCAGTTCCGCCAGCGGCAGGACCTTAACAGGCGCCGCGGCAGGAACGGAAGGCGCAGGCACTCGGGGAACCAAGGGGGGCAGAACCAAGGCTCCTCTAAGCCCCCGCCTGGACCTAAGCCTTCATTTTGAAGGTGCGCCCGAGGGCGCAGTAACAGTTTCCCCAATGGATCCTTCCCCCCCGTTTTCCAACCGCCTTACGTTTTTCCTCCCAGCGTGGTCCCTAATAACATCAGACCGCTGGGTCTTAAGCACGGTGCAGTCGGGATACCGCCTGCAGTTTGTTTCATTTCCTCCTTCCCGCCCCCCTTCCTCGTCCCTCTTCAGGGACCCCTCTCACGAGCAATTTCTTCGACAGGAGGTGCAGACGCTCCTCGGCAAAGGAGCTATAGAGGCGGTGCCGGAGAACGAGAAAGGCAAGGGGTTTGATTCCCGCTACTTTCTGATCCCCAAGGCCAAGGGAGGCCTCAGGCCTATCCTCGACCTGCGAGAGCTCAACAAGTACCTGGTGAAGTTGAAGTTCCGCATGGTATCCCTGGGGACCATTATCCCATCCCTGGATCCGGGAGACTGGTACGCCGCCCTCGACATGCAGGACGCGTATTTTCACATTGCCATCTGGCCACGTCACAGACGTTTCCTTCGCTTCGTTGTGGGGCCTCTTCATTATCAATTTGCAGTCCTCCCATTTGCCCTGTCCACGGCCCCGAGGATGTTTACGAAATGCATGGCAGTTGTTGTGGCGCAGCTTCGGCGCAGTCGTATCCACGTGTTTCCGTATCTGGACGATTGGTTGATTCGGGGCACGTCGGAACAACAAGTCTGCAGCCATGTCCGCGTGATCACCGACATGTTCGCCACTCTGGGCCTCTTGGTAAACACGGACAAGTCCACCCTGGTTCCCACACAAAGGGTGGAATTCATCGGGGCCGTCCTGGACGCCACTGTGGGCAGGGCCTTGCTGCCATTGCAGCGGTTCCAGGCCTTGTCGGCGATCGTGCAACGGCTGCGGACAGCCCCCTTAACGTCAGTGCGGACATGTCTAACCCTGTTAGGCCACATGGCGGCTTGTACCTTTGTGACCGATTACGCTCGGCTCCGCATGAGGCCCCTCCAGTTGTGGCTCATCAGTCATTACAGGCCGACAAGACAGCCGATAGATATGTTAATCACAATCCCCCAGAGGGTATTAGATTCCCTCGGCTGGTGGCTAGACCAGTCAGTGTTATGTGCGGGTCTCCCCTTCCACCCACCTCAGCCCTCGGTGTCCCTAACAACGGATGCCTCGGATCTCGGCTGGGGGGCCCACCTAGGGATCCTGAGGACGCAGGGCCTGTGGTCCCAGGAGGAGGTGGGGCTACACATCAACATGCGGGAGTTGAGAGCGGTCCGTCTTGCTTGTCAAACGTTCTGTCATCAGCTTCAGGGTCGCTGTGTCGCGGTGTTCACCGACAACACGACGACCATGTATTATATCAACAAGCAGGGCGGCACCAGATCCTCCTCCCTGTGCCACGAGGCGATACGACTCTGGGACTTTTGTGTAGCCCACTCCATTCACCTCATGGCTTCCTTCCTCCCCGGAGTACGGAACACGCTGGCGGATCGATTGAGCAGATCCTTCCTGTCACACGAGTGGTCCCTTCGCCCAGACGTCGCCCTCTCCATCTTCCGGAGGTGGGGTTATCCCCGGGTGGACCTCTTCGCGTCCAAGGGGAACAGGAAGTGCCAAGCGTTCTGCTCCTTTCAGGGCAGGGAGCCCGGGTCGATAGCGGATGCCTTCCTCATCCAGTGGTCGACCCACCTGTACTATGCGTTTCCCCCATTCCCTCTGGTCCACAGGGTCCTTCTGAAGGTGCGCAGGGACAGGGCTCACGTCATCATGGTAGCCCCGGCATGGCCCAGACAGCACTGGTACCCCATGCTGCTGGACCTGACCATAGCCGACCCAGTTCCCCTGCCCCTTCATCCGGACCTGATTACCCAGGAGCACGGGACCCTCTGTCACCCGGACCTGCAGTCGCTGCACCTAGCGGCGTGGCTCCTGCGTGGCTGACTGGCTCTGAGCTGCGCTGCTCCACGCCGGTGAGGGAGGTGCTCTTGGGCAGCAGGAAGCCGTCCACAAGAGCGACATATTTGGCCAAATGGAAACGCTTCTCCTGTTGGTGCTTGGAGAGAAATCTCCGCCCTTTGGAAGTTTCGGTGGCCAATATCTTAGACTATGTTTGGTCCCTCAAACAACAGGGTCTAGCGATATCGTCGTTGCGGGTCCACCTGGCAGCTATCTCCACCTTTCACCCGGGTGCGGATGGTCGCTCTGTTTTTTCTCACCCGACGGTGTCTAGATTCCTTAAGGGGCTGGAACGTTTATACCCTAACGTCCGTCCCCCTGCTCCAACCTGGGATCTTAACCTGGTGTTGTCCCGGCTCATGGGGCCCCCCTTTGAGCCGTTAGCTACTTGCTCCCTGCTTTACCTCTCTTGGAAGACGGCCTTTCTAGTAGCTATCACCTCAGCTAGAAGGGTGTCGGAACTCCGGGCTCTTGTGGTAGACCCCCCATATACAGTCTTCCACAAAGACAAGGTGCAGCTGAGACCACACCCTGCTTTTCTCCCCAAGGTGGTCTCAGCCTTCCACGTCAACCAAGAGATATTCCTCCCGGTTTTTTTCCCGAAACCTCACTCCTCAGGCAGGGAGCAGCAGCTCCACTCGCTTGATGTCCGTAGGGCTCTCGCGTTCTACGTGGAGAGGACCAAGCCCTTCCGCAAATCCCCCCAGCTTTTCGTGGCACTAGCGGACCGCATGAAAGGGCTTTCTATCTCCTCCCAGAGGTTATCCTCTTGGGTAACGTCCTGCATCAGGACCTGCTATGACTTGGCCCATGTCCCTACGGGCCGTGTGACTGCGCATTCTACCAGGGCGCAGGCGTCGTCGCTGGCTTTCCTCGCCCGTGTGCCCATCCAGGAAATCTGTCGGGCAGCGACCTGGTCATCGGTCCACACCTTTGCTTCCCACTACGCCCTGGTCCAGCAGTCAAGAGACGACGCGGCCTTCGGATCTGCAGTGCTCCATGCCGCGACTTCTCACTCCGACCCCACCGCCTAGGTATGGCTTGGGATTCACCTAACTGGAATGGATGTGAGCAATCACTCGAAGAAGAAAAGACGGTTACTCACCTTTGTAACTGTTGTTCTTCGAGATGTGTTGCTCACATCCATTCCACACCCGCCCTCCTTCCCCACTGTCGGAGTAGCCGGCAAGAAGGAACTGAGGAGCGGGTGGGCCGGCAGGGATATATATCGGGCGCCATGGCGGCGCCACTCCAGGGGGCGACCTGCCGGCCCACTGGAGTTGCTAGGGTAAAAAAGTTTCCGACGAACGTGCACACACGGCGCGCACACCTAACTGGAATGGATGTGAGCAACACATCTCGAAGAACAACAGTTACAAAGGTGAGTAACCGTCTTTTACGAGCACAGGGGTGCACGAACACCTAAAGTCGAGCACCCACAGGGGGACACATTTCGAAGAACCTACGTTACTGCACAAGGTGACTAACTTTCTCTTCCGCAGCATTGGTTTACACTTGAATCACATTTCCTATTTAATATAGGCTCTTAAACCATACTCATCACTGTATTGTCTCAGAGCATTAAGTGACGTGACTAATATCTGTTGTGTCAGGTTGTTCTTTGTAAGGCTAGCTTCACAACCTTAAGAGCTTTAACCTTTTTTCAAATGAAGTTTTAAATTGATGGGTAATGGTATTTGTGAACATTACCTAGTTATAGAGTGGTAGAGCATCAATTAAAAACCAAATTTAAATCTAATTATAAACTGTAAATGATGGTGTACATGTATATATAATCACAATTTCATATGAAGCCTTTTTATACTGGATCTTAAAATTCTGTGAAGAACTAAACTATTTTCACTCAGTGAAGATGGAGGAGGAGGAGTGGGAGAAAGAAACAGATATATGACAGCAGGAAATGTCTTCATTGATTCTAAGGTCAGAAGGGACCATTATGATCGTCTAGTCTGAACTCCTGTATAACAGAGGTCCTCTGAGGCTTGGAATCAGGTGGAAAATTGATGTAGGGAAACTTCCAGACCACAGGATTCCAGCATAGAATGCTTTTGCACTAGCTATGGCAAGATGATGTGTTTTGGGGTGAGGGGAGTGTGTGGGATGAGCAGAGGTATCGGGAAGAGAAGCAGAAACATGCAAGGTATGTAATAGAAGCTGGAGCTTTTAAAAACAAGGAGGGAGAATTGAACTGGACCGGAAATGAATGGTCAGTTGATGAGTGCACCATGCTTTC
Organism: Gopherus flavomarginatus; assembly: GCF_025201925.1. Classification (NCBI taxonomy): domain Eukaryota; kingdom Metazoa; phylum Chordata; order Testudines; family Testudinidae; genus Gopherus; species Gopherus flavomarginatus. Next base: position 22,520,696 of record NC_066627.1, read on the forward strand.
CAGCTTGTTCCCATGGTCTCACAGTCATAAACACACCCAGGCCATTTTCCTTTCATCACATGTATCTTTTTATTCCACAGTTCTTTTTTAAACAGAACAGGACACAGGCATATTGCAGCAGGAGCTTTCCACGCTGCTTCTCTCCTTTGTACAGCTCAATTTCTGAGCTCCCCCTCCTGCTTCCTGTTCCTCCCACTTACATTCTCCCAATTACTGCCAGTTGTATCAATAGTATAGTAATTACCACCCGGGTACTCCTAATCCCCCAACAGAAAATAGCTAATTGTTCCCAGTTGTGCTGGCAACCTTTTCTGAGCTGCAGCAATTGAACACTGAAGTGACTAAGTGCTACAGCTAGCATTTGGTCAGAGTGGGGTTAAGGATGGGTGAGGTGTTTTGGTTTTAGCATGGCTGATTAAACTGCCTTGCTTCCCTTTAGGTGATTGAAATATTGATTCGGTCTGAGGAAGGACTCTCCAGAGACATGGTGAAGCACCTCAACAACATTGAAGAACAGATTCTGGAGAGTCTAGCCTGGACCAGTGACTCTGCCCTATGGAAAGCTCTACAAGCCTCAGAAAACAAGGTCCCAACCTGTGAAGAAGTATGTTGAAGGGAAAATAAATTGCCAGAAAATGCAAGTGTACTTGTTTTCCAGGACTGATATTTTGCATAGGATATTAATCAAATGCAACAATTTATCCAGTAGTGAAATAATTATGAAAACTAAGACTGTGTTCTCTGACATCCTTTTTTAATAATAGTAGATGGTATGAAGAGGCGAAGATTATTTATTCTTAAACTGGCATCTCTTATATCCCAGGTAATATACCCAAGTAATTTTGAAGCCAGTAATGGAGGAAGTGGACTAGGACACCTCCCTATGATGCCAGTATCGCCTATTGTGCATCCTCGAGTGAAAGAGGTTCGCACAGATCTTAGTGGAAGTTTACGACGTGGTAAGTTTGAGATGAGTTCTGATGTTTGTAGTATATAGTATTTCAAACCATTCATAGTAATACATAGAGAAATCCTGGGTGTCTTTGAATTGTGTTTGCTTAGAATCTTAGTCATTTGGCTTTTCAAACTTTTTGTCTGGAAATCTTCTCCCTAACTCTATGGCTTTGTCTCCATAACACTCGATTGCTTGTGCTTCCATCAGTTGTATTGCAGTGAGTAATGCACCAGTGTTTATGTCCACATTGCCTACCCTGAATCAGAGTAATATTTGCCTTTGTGCCTTTTCTAGGGTTGTCTATACTGAATCAGATGGCATAGCTGTAATTCTTGACAGGTGGTAGCTCTGCTTCTCCTGCTGTTCTAATCTGTTCAGTCGTTCACTACGCAGTTTAGTTCTGTCCTGTATTTTCTATCTTTATGCCTCCATTCTCAGATTTGATAGGTCAATTTCTTAAAAAAATACTATCCTCTCTCTCTCATTAGTTCTTAAATGGACACTTATTTTTAACCCAAAAAAACCCCACAACCAACAACTTGGACTTGCTGGTTTTTCACAAAAAAGCAAACAGTTCCTTACACTGGATTGTATGACCTGTCATTACCATTCAAAGAAATTTACAGAAAGTAAAGAAGCATACTGAAGAGGAGAAGAGCAGAACTTGAAAAAATGCACCTACCTCTGCTAACAAGGAAATGTCTGCTGGAAGTGGGTGAAAGCTAGTAGCAGAGTGAAACTTCCAAGTTTTTAGCCAGTTTCACTTTGCTGTTTACCCAGAAACTCTTCTGCTTTGTGGGATGGAGAGGGGGACACACCATGTAGTATCTTGAGCAGCAGGAGGTTATCTTGTGCTTCCAAAGGGTTCCATGGAGCAGAAGAGTGAAACTGATATTGTACTGATCAGTTCAACTGCTTCCACTCATGCTATTGGGCAGCAGCAAAAGTGAGCAGAGTTCGTGAGCAGAAGTAGAGATATGGGGATGAGCTAAGGGAGAGAAGATTCAGGCTGGGTAGTAGTGAGGGGATTAAAGAGAAAGAGACAGAGAAACGAGAAGTCCAAGCAACTAGAGCACAGGAAAGATGTGACTGGAGGAGGAAGAGGTCTCCATTGCTTTCCAGTGGCTAAGAATCCAAACATATTGTCAATCAAATGAAATGGTTTGGGAATAGTGGAGAATAAGGGGAAGCAATTGAAGGGCTAGAGGACTTTGATCTGTGTATTATGGTGCTACTGTTCTGTCAGTGGAAGATTTTCTTGTGATTCTGACTTTTCTTTGTAGCTTGGAGACTAGCAATTCTCTCATTTTGGAAATTGTATTTCTGTTAAACTGCTGCATATTGTAGTGATGATTTTTCCTCTCTTGCATATTAGACATGCAGCCATTGTCTCCGATCTCTGTTCATGAGCGTTACAGCTCTCCTACAGCTGGAAGTGCTAAGAGAAGGCTCTTTGGTGATGACAGCCCAAAAGACATGCAGGTAGAAAAGGTTCTCTCTGAAGGAACGAAATTGAAAATTGCCCCAGCTTCAAGTGTTGCTGCTGAAAATGTCTCTCTCTCACCGGGACAGACAATTTTGACCATGGCAACAGCTACTGTAACAGGGACAATGGGACAGAAAGTTACAATCCCACTGCATGGTAAGATATCCATTCATTTTACTTCATTGCAGTTTATAACGATGCTGAATGCTTTACTATGTCCTTTTTCTGGGGTTTGGTTGTACTATCAAACAAGGTAGATTCAGTTTGGAGGGCTTTTCATTTTAAACAAGTAACATCTAAAGAAAATTGTTTTGAAAAGAAAAATTAAGAGAAAGTATACTTTGCCATACCTAGTGCTTATTATTGTATGGAGTAGTGTCTAGACAAAGACTTGTTGCTTGCAGATTATCCTGGTAATGCCTCTACTGCAGGCTGGGGCAAGGTTTGTGAAGTTGTTGCTTTGCAAATTTTGCTTCATCACAGATGAAACCTTATGAAGATGTATGATACAAGTAATTCTTGGGGATTTAATATGCTTAGGTCCTCAGGTATAGCTGTATCCTTATGTTTTCCTATCTGTTTACTCAGTATATCATTATTTTACTTAAGGATAAGGGGATATAGATTTTTAAAAACAAATTGATACATGAAAGATTTAGAGTACTTGACTCTGACAGACTGAAGTTGGCTGTATGGCAACTCCCCAAATCCTGCTCTGGCCCATGAGGAATGGACTAAATGATTTAATGGAGCTCTCTCTAGTTTCTGATATTTCTAATATAAAAAGAAGCATATTAAAGTTTAATATTCTGTAAAGTCTATTGTCATGGTGACCTTTAACGGAGCAAAATAAAATTAGATATGCCATTCACAGAAACTAAGATAATAAATTGCTCTCTAAATTAAATTAATTCAGAAACCATTATATGGTTGTGATGCCAAGAGAAGCAACTTTGACTGGGAAACCACGTGCTTGAAAGTTATCGTGCAGTGCACAACAATCTGTGGAATACAACTGAGAAACTTAGCTTTGCCTTCTTTTCTGAAGACTCCTAGACAGAAGTGACTTGGCAGTCATAATGTCTATCTCACTAATACAGGAATACGTTCCACTGCACTCCCTGTACTACTTTATAACCTATGCTTGTACTTGCAGCACCCTACAACTGCATTGCAAAGTATCATGCCCTGAGTGTTCAATTTTAGCAGTCTCTCAGATGATCTTAATAGATATTAATTGCTATACAGGTGTATAAGGTGAGAGGTAGTCTCTCAATACCTTGGCTCCACACCATTTAGTCTTTGAATATGATTACCAACATCTTGAATTACAGCCAGAAGCAAACAGGAGGCCTGTGTAGAGACTTGATCTCTGGTCCTGTGTTTGGGGCATCCTGCAGCAGTTGGGAGGAAGGCAGAAGGGTTCTGCAGTAGCTGGAGTAATTAGTCCTAGGACACATTTTGTCTCAATTGGTGGTAACAAAGATGTGGATGACTGTGTGAGATCCAGATCGAAGAAGAATGGTCCATGATAAATGACAAACTCACCCACACTATGGGTCACCAATGCAGTTTGAGTCAAAAAGCAGCAATAAATCCAATGAGACCCTAAGGTCAGATATTACACACTTGTTAGCTGATGAAGACACACCATTGGCTTAATCCCCCATCTCCTTCCCCTTACCAGGAAACAAAACTACAGGTTTTCCCAGCTTGAATCTTCATCCAGCTCTCTGTATTGTATACTGGCAGAGTAAAAACACCATCGATGCCATATTATTTGAGATGGTGGCAAAGAGCTGAGTATTGTTATATTGATGACCTAGTAGTCCAAACTCTTGATCTTTCCAAATGGCTTAATAGGAATGTCAGACAGAAGGGATTACAAATGGTATGCCATGGAACCCTGCATTTGCAGGGCCAAAGGAAGAAGAGATTGCCCAGCACTACCCTTTTTGGATGCTTCTGAGAAGAAGTAAAACTAAAAGATTCCTCAGTCTACTCCTGCAATGTCTTGCAGGCAAGTCAGTCAGACCATACAGTTACAGTGTTATCCAGAGCTGCTGGTAAATCTTGTTAAAATCATCTTGGGAACTTTACCTTTTGCGTCATCACAAGATCATCCATATCAATAGTGATGTTTCCATAAACAAGCCTGAAGCCAGAAGTTAGGCATCAAAATCTGTATAATCAGTACTGGAGCTGGCTCATCGCTATCTTTTCAATTACTTTCTCTTAAAAGGAGAGATTCAAGGCAATACAAACTGTGTGTTAACAATCAAATATGGTTTCTTGAGCAAGGTCCTGAGCACTGTTTTATTTAAATGTCATTGATATGCTCCTGTCCCTAAGGAGGCATTAGGAATATTTGACAGTAATGGGTCTGTTGTCTTTTCCATTGCTTTCATCAGCCATGAAGGACATAGGGCCTTTTCTATACATGGTGTGATGTGCTTGGGGTTACAACCAAAACCTCAGCAAGAGAAACCACCTGAGAGCCACTCAGTACAGGTGGCATATTTTATCTCCCCTCTTGCACTGTTCCTATTGAAGTGATCAGCTCTGCCTGAATTCCAGTTTATATTATCTGATATGTACATTGACTACTATTCATCTGAGAAACACTTGATTTTACGTTGCTGAGATAATCTGAGTTAATCAGACTGTTCACAATTCAGACTGCTTCCTCTGATTTTGATTTTGCAGAAGTTAAGGCTGAGAAGACAACTTTCATCACCTCAGTCGTAACAAGAGCATAAAAATGCTATAATTCTTGATGCAAGCAATTGGATTTGGGGTGAATCTTCTGTTAGTCCTCCAGGCTTCTCTCTTGCTGCTTCATGTTTCTCTAGCTCCATATACCGTGGTCACGTGCGAGGACAATGCGTGGGGAATTGGCATCAAGGTGCCATTGTCTGTCAGATGGTCATGGACAGTAGTGCAGCCAAGTTGCACTAGACTGTCAAGGTGGTCCAATGGCTCAGCTGGAAATCTATGTTTTGGAAATACAAAGGGCCCGTGATTTTCCAAGGGCGAACCATAGAAACTTCTCCACCTGACAGAAGCATGGAAAAGCTCTCTGAGAAGGAAATGATAGAACTGACAAAGATGTATTTTAAACAAACCCTGCCTTCAGTCCCATTCATAAAATGATAAAACCGAAGATGTGAGTTAACTATAATCCCGTATACAAGATGCATCACTACCATACATGCTGAAGATACTGACGGTAAGTCTTGGCAATTGCAGTCAGGCCTGGCAAACCATTAGTCTTGAATAAGAATTTTTGTGAGTAAACTGTGTGACCTGTGCACAATCAGATGCCCAAATGCACTTGATTTTGGGATTCACAAGTGTGACCACCTAGTCTGAATTAATTGCTTTTGCAGTTCACTTTTAGAGTTCCATAGGGCTAGAAACAAATGCCTTGTAACCACTTGAAATCTAGGAATTCAAGCTTTTGGCATAAAGCCATCCTTTTTAACTTTAGTAGTTTGTGGGATACCTGCTTCTAAAACCACTTAGGAATTAAATGGAGGAGAGACCAGATGTGTTGATCAGGATGTGATTTTAGGTGCCTATAACTTAGATCTTGTCTACACTACAGTGACAGAGCTACAGCTCTATAGTGAAGCTGCTATAGTGCCGTGGCATAGGCATTTGCTCAGGCCACAGAAGAGATTTCTTTGTTGCTGTAGTTAATCCACCCCCTTGAGAGATGTTAGCTACATTGATGGAATAATTCTTCTGTTTATCTAGTGGTGTCTATACCAGGGTTTAGGCTGGCTTAACTGCATGTTTCGGGTGTGAATTTTTCATGCCTGGGAGCCATGTAGCTAGGTCCACCTAATATTTAGAGGTAGACCTGGCCCTACATCCTTCCAGGGCTAGAAACACTCTGGCAGAAAGTGGGAAAATTTCTCTAAGCATTGATCTTGCAGCTGTGATCAAAAACGAAAAAAAGATGTGGTTCTTGGATCAATGCAAGGTTGAGGGAGGGTGGTATGAAAGGCAGCATGGCCAGTGGATAAGGCACAGAACTGGGAATCAGGAAACAAGTTTAATTCTTGACTTTGGCACTGACTCACTGTGATATTGGATGAGTAACCCTGTCTTAATTTCTTTATTTGTAAAATGGAGGGGAGTGATGATTACCCTGCTTTATACAGTTCTCTTTGATTGATGAATGAAAAGCACATATAAGGCAGGGTTCTTTTTTGAGTAGATACAGATGTGTATTGCGGTTAGGTGTGTGTATGCCCAGAACGCGAGAGCTGGAGACTGTTGCCTAGCAGTACCTATTGAGGAGTAACACATAGCTATGGCCCCTTCCCTGGCTATATGAGGCAGCGCTACCCTGACTCCCATCAGTTCCTTCTCACCCTCTGTGGCTGAAGTCAGAGCCATGTGGTTGTTGTCTTACAACCACGTGTTTACTCTTAGCCTAGTTTATTATTTATCATTAATGTTAGTAGGCAGTAGATAGTGTCAACCAAGATTTGCCCTTCTTGTGGAGAAGCATTCCCAACAGTGACACCCATACACGATGCTTGCTTTGTGTTGGCAAGGCCCACCTTAAAGAACCTTATTTGATCTGTAGATCGTTCAAGAAGCAGACTCGGGTGGCACAGGACCTTTGTCTCAAGCAGCTTCTGCTTGAACAGGCCACGTGACCTGATCAGATACCAACGCCCTCGGGCCAAAGATCACCCTCAGGCTTGGAAAGCGCTGCTGCTTCTCATTCCAGGGCAGGCGCGTCTCTGAAGATGTGTAGTAGCCATTCTGTTGGTGCTGAGGAAGGGGTCTTCCAAGACCAATCAGGACCATTCCAGGTCACAAGGCAACTCCTGCCGCCCCCAGGATAAGCATGGACTGTCCCAACACCGATTCCACCATGCGCAATGGCATGGGTACCTCCTAACCCTTCCCCAGTACTGCGTAGAAAGGACAGAAACGCTGTACTGTCAGCTCTGGTTCTGATCTCCAAATGTCCATTGAGTCCGATACCAATGAGGGAAATGCCGATACTTTGTCCATGTCATTGACATATCAGGCAGCCGCAGACCTCCTCTGCCCTTTCAGTCCCAACCCTTATCGTTAATCCAGGACTTTCCCAGAGATGCACCACCCAATAGCCCCTCCAATGGAGTGAGTTGCTGAACTCTCGTATCCATCAGCATTGCATTCAGATGCACCTCTTCCGTTGGTGGGGATGGAGCTTGTATTGGGGTTGGTACAAGGGCTCTTGGCACGACGACCCTCTGTGGCCCCTCTGCTTTCAACGCTGCAGGTGTTCCAGTGGCGACTTTTATCACCCTCAGTATTGATGCACTTGGGCACTCTAGTACCACTGTTTGCACTGGGACCGACACTGCATGTGGCACCAGCATGTTTTGTATCAATGATACTGCCTTCATCAGGGGCACTGATTCTTGCCTTGTTCTGGGTGACAGATGAATCGGGCTACCTGTTGGCTCCCTGGGGTGTCGCTCTGCCCATATTCCTGAGATCTAAGTGCTCTTCTGATTCTGGATAGTCACCTTTCTGCACCACATCACCTGACGAGCTCTGAGGCCTACCTGTGGACCAATATGGCTTCCGTGTCCCATGGTAGGGATGCTGGTCCCTGGTGAGCTTCCTACTGGTCACCAATGCACCTACCCTTATCAGTGGCCTCTTTGGACTCAGTGGGATGCTCCTCATCCCATTGAAAGCTGAAATCACCCAACGGTGGTGACTGCAGATCAGCCACAAGCCCAGGCATCAGTGGTTTTCCTCCTGTGGAGCTGTCATAACTTTAGTCCCAGATTTGGACCTTAGCGTCCAAAATATGGGGGTTAGCATGAAAACCTCCAAGCTTAGTTACCAGCTTGGACCTGGTACTTGCTGCCACCACCCAAAAAATTAGAGTGTTTTGGAGCACTCTGGTCCACCTGAAAAACCTTCCCTGGGGACCCCAAGACCCAAATCCCTTGAGTCTCACAACAAAGGGAAATAATCCTTTTTCCCTTCCCCCCTCCAGGTGCTCCTAGAGAGATATACAGACACAAGCTCTGTGAATCCAAACAGAGTGACTCCCCCTCTCCGTTCCCAGTCCTGGAAACAAAAGCACTTTTCTCTTCACCCAGAGGGAATGCAAAATCAGGCTAGCAAATCCAACACACACAGATCTCCCCCTGATTTCTTCCTCCCACCAATTCCCTGGTGAGTACAGACTCAATTTCCCTGAAATTTCCCAGAAAAGAAAACTCCAACAGGTCTTAAAAGAAAGCTTTATATAAAAAAGAAAGAAAAAATACATACAAATGGTCTCTCTGTATTAAGGTGACAAAATACAGGGTCAATTGCTTAAAAGAATATTGAATAAACAGCCTTATTCAAAAAGAATACAAATCAAAGCACTCCAGCACTTATATTCATGCAAATACCAAAGAAAAGAAACCATATAATTTACTATCTGATCTCTTTGTCCTTACACTTAGAAACAGAAGATTAGAAAACAGAAACTACTTCTCCAAAGCTCAGAGAAAGCAGGGAGACAGACAAACGAAGACCCAGACACAAACTTCCCTCCACCCAGAGTTGAAAAAATCCGGTTTCCTGATTGGTCCTCTGGTCAGGTGCTTCAGGTGAAAGAGACATTAACCCTTAGCTATCTGTTTATGACAGGAGCTGCTGCAGTCCTCCCTCCTGGGTATGTCTTCCTGGGAGTAAGAGACAGTTGTGTGTTAGCCAAGACCATTGTCCTCATCGCCAGACGATGCCATGCTGCCTGGTTCATCTTCCCCTTCTATACTGGAGGTCTTTAAGATGTATCAGGACCTTTTATACCACATAGCTGCATCCCTGGGTGCCTAGGTGGAATTTCTCCAAGAGAACATATACAAACTGGTGGACATTTTATAGCCTGCCCTCCCTGGGAGAGTGGCCCTCCTGATCAATGATATGCACCTCGTGCCAGTTACAGCAAATCAAGCTTTGCTGTCCAAGTATGATTTCATCAATTGGTCAGCCATGTCTGAATTCAAGAACCAGTTGCCCAAGGCCTTGCATGAAGAGTTTCAGGCATTTGTTGCAGAATGCTGCTTGATGGCACACAACACATACCAATAATTAATAGGGGGCCCCCTTGAGCTGATTCGGGCCCTAAGCAATAGCTTATACTGCTTATTCTTAGCACCAGCTCTGGTTCTTGGACAAGACTGATAACACATTGCATTCTAAGGATTCTGGAACTACCTTGAGGCCCTTGGGAGTGTGCAGACCATCCGCACAACGATGCTACTATGGGGCACAGCAGCAGTAACAATATCCCCCGCAGCATTTCTTCACACAGCCTTTCCCTGTGAAGCAGCAGGATTACCATAGAAAGAGGGATAGATCCCACAAGAGAAATCAGTCAATCTCTGGCTTTGGACAGTCCACACTCCCTCCCTCAGTGCTGGCTAAACACCCATTTTGACTCCTTAGTCCAGAACACGGATTCAGTCAATACTCCACCGTATCTCTCTCTTTAGGGACAGGCTGGCCCACTTTTGCAATGCTTGGGACTCAGTTGTCTCCAACAGCTAGGTGCTAGATCCTGTCAGATCAGGCTAGACACCTCACCCCCAAATCCAACTTCAGGGACCCCTCTCACAAGACACACAAGCAGGTCAGCTTTCTGTTAACATTAGGAGTGGTAGAGGAAGTTCCACTGAACAGCCAAGGCCACAGCTTTTACTCCCAATACTTCCTGATACCGAAATCCAAGGATGGATGAGACCTATTCTCAACTTTCACAGCCTCAACAAGTTAATCAGATACATGAGATTTCGCAGGGTCACTCTCGGCTAATCTCCTCGCATGGTCTCAGAATGGCTGATTTGCTGCTCCGGAACTTACATTCACGTGATGATTCTACTGAACCAGAGGAAATTTCTGCCTTGTGTGGTAGGAGAATGCCGCTTTCATTATACTATTGTCCCATTTGGCCTCTCTTCTGCCTCCTGAGTCTTCACCAAATGCATGGTGTGTCATGGCATATATCAAGAGGAAGAGAATCTACATCCTCCCGTACTTCGTCGACACCACATTACATTTGCTTGACAGTCTGTGACTCACTTTAAACACCACAAAGATAATCATGGTTCCCATTCAAAAAATTAAATAAAAATTGAGTTCATTAGACCCGTTAGATTCCACAAGGTAAAGGATGTTCCTGCTGGCCTACTGCTTCCAAGCAGTTACCCGTGTTTTTCCCTAAGCCACACGCTTTCCTGGAGAAACAGTGACTCCATACCCTGGATGTCAGGCCATATATAGCCTTTTATTTGGACAGGACTAAGCCATTTTGTGCGTAATCTTGCCTGTTTGTCATATGCTGACTGCATGAAGGGGCAAGCAGTCTCTGCACAGACCATTTCTAGATGGATAACATCCTATATCAAGACTATGTCAGATAACTTTGGCTATGCCTCCTCAGCGGATACAGGCTCACTCAGCGAGGCTGCAAGCAACATCGATAGCATTCCTCAGTGACATTTCCTTACTGGACTTCTGGAGAGCAGCCGTGTGGTTGTCCATGTGTACGATTATGGACCATTATGCTATTATCGTATCTTCCTGAGCAGATGCAGGCCTCAGAAGGATGGTCCTGTGATCCCTATTCCAGTAAACTCTGAGCCCTGCCTACAGATTGTGGTAGTGCTTATGAGTCATCTAAGTGGAATACACATCTGCATCTACTTGAAGAAGAAACAGTTACTTACTGTAACTGTGGTTCTTCAAGTTATGATGCGAACATGTATTCCATGACCCACCCTCTGTCCCCTCTGCATCAGAGTCTCCTCTCATGGGATTTCGTTATGAAGGAACTGGATGGTGTCGCCCCCACCTCACATCTGTGGCCCCACCCCTGGCTATATGGAGACAAGCACTGCCCCTCTACAGGTACTGCTAGTGAAAGTCACAGGCTCCAGTGCACTGGGAGTGCACACTCCTAACTAGGATACATGTCTGCATCACATTTCGAAGGACCATAGTTACAGTAAGTAACTTTTGTTAAAGGGACTGTCAATGCTAGGTTATTGTAAATGTGTCAATTTCAGAATATTTGTTTGATTTGTTTCTAATTATACAGTACATCTTGGGTTTTTTTCTGAAATTGATTAAAAAACATTTATGTTCTTTCTCTCCACTTTGATGCTTGAGAGAGAAACTGATAACGGGGAAACAGTGAAACTGACTATGCACAAAGTAAACTGGAAAAAAAATAAGATGTTGCTAGTTTTCAGTTAGGAATATTTAATATTTCTAGTAAATTTTGTACCAACAATACTTTTATACAGAAGTGTGATCTTTCACGTTTACAGTGTCCCTCCCTTTAAACATTTTCAAGAGTATGATAAAGTTGTTCCTTTATGAATTCACTGCCAGGGAAAGGAGGATTCCTTTGACATCAAACACTGCAGAACAATCTTAACATTAACTGTTTCTGTGAATTATGATTATATTTGCAATTAAACTATGCAGCTTGGCTGTAAAATAATGTGTTGTTCTTTGAGTGATTGCTCACATCCATTCCAGTTAGGTGTGCGCGCCGTGCGTGCACGTTCGTCGGAAACTTTTTACCCTAGCAACTCCAGTGGGCCGGCAGGTCGCCCCCTGGAGTGGCGCCGCCATGGCGCTCGATATATACCCCTGCCGGCCCACCCGCTCCTCAGTTCCTTCTTACCGCCGTGTCGGTCGTTGGAACTGTGGAGCGCGGCATAGCTGTCCTCCACGTCCCTAGCTCTCCTTGTTAACTATCGTTATTGTTATAGTTGTTAGTTAGATCGTTAAGTGTAGTTAGTTAAGTAATTAGGTGTAAATAGTATTGTAGATAGTTGTTCGCCGGGGGCTGTAGCCCTTCCCGGCACCCGGCACCGGGCTCATGCCTGGTTCGCCGGGCTTTAAGCAGTGTGCGGCCTGTAAGAAGCCTATGCCTACCAGCGACCCCCACGACGCGTGCCTGAAGTGCCTGGGGGAATCGCACAGATCGGACAAGTGCCACATCTGCAAGGCTTTTAAGCCCAGGACAAAAAAGGAGAGAGACCAAAGACTCAGGACTCTCCTCACGGAGGCGGCACTTGACCCGGCGGCTTCGCAGGCCGTGATCTCGGCGCCGGCACCGGATCGCACCGGCACCGGGAAGACTCCCCGGCACCGACCTTCTCCGGCACCGGGTGCAGAGCCAAGACCGTCAGCGTCTGCTGCTCCAGCCAGGCAGACCCGATTGGAGCGCCCGGCATCGACATCGGCCGCGGCGCCACCGGCACCGTCGACTCCGGGCCCGGTGGGTCCGTCGAGTCCGGTGCCGCCAAGCTCCCCCATAAGATCTGGGGTTGAGCTATTGGTCCCATCCACGCCGGAGACCTTCGCCTCGGCACGGGACCTTATCGCCTTAACGGAGTCTACTCAGCTGCCACCCCCGGTACCTCCGGTGCGGGTCGCATCTAGAGGCAAGCCCATGATGTCGGCACCGTCTCGGGACTCGCGCTCGCGATCCAGGTCCCGACGCCACGGTCGATCAAGATCCCACCGCCGCTCGCAGTCCCGGCACCGCTCCCCTCGGCGGTACCGGTCGCACTCGCGGCACCGATCGACCTCCAGACGGTTGCGGTCTGACTCCAGCCGCCGATACCGGCACCGTGACTCCAGGAGCCAGCCGCGCCGGTCGACCTCCCGGCACCGAGCTGGTGGCAGGTCCCGGTCCCGGTCGACCTCCCGGCACCGCGTCGGTGGCAGGTCCCGGTCCCGATCCCGGCACCGAAGCAGCGGCCGGTACCGGTCCAGATCCCGGCACCGAGACAGGTCCCGGTCCCGATCCCGGCACCGCTATGACTCCCGGTACCGATCCTCGGCACCGAGAAGATCTTCGGTGCCGACCCGCGCAGACCCTTACCAGCCGGGGTCGGCCCCGCCATGGCCTTCTAGGCAGCCGTCGGTGTCTTCACAGACAGACAGCGGGTATGCGCTGGGCACCGACAGGCAGGCGGCACTATTCCAAGACCCTCCGCAACAGGACCAAGGTCCGCAGCAGTGGGGGTTTTGGACCCCCTGGGCATACCATCAAGCCCAGGGCCTCCAACAGCTTCCTGCTAGGCCTGCGACGGCGGAGCACAGGGTGCCGGAAGCTTCGTTGTCTCGCCCCCCTCCCTCCCCGGATGGAGAGGAAGGATCCAAGCAGCAAGACTCCGCTCTGGCTCCTGAGACAGAGGCGAGGGCCGAGGGAGACCCCCCATTGGACACTTTCTTGCCGGGGGTCTCCTCATCCTCCTCCCCTGATGAAGCGGTGGCTGGCACCTCCTCCAGTAGCCCTCCCCCGCTGGATCTCAGGGCGCACCAAGACCTCCTTAGGCGAGTAGCTCAGAATCTGAGCCTACAAGCCGAGGAGGTCTCTGAGATCGAGGACCCGATTGTCACCATCCTCTCGTCTGATGCTCCCACCAGGGTCGCCCTACCCTTTATTAGGACGATCCAGGCCAACGCCAATACAATCTGGCAGTCACCGACCTCCATCCCCCCTACGGCGAGGGGCGTCGAGAGGAAGTACATGGCCCCCTCCAAAGGCTACGAGTACCTCCACGTCCACCCGACACCGTGTTCCCTGGTGGTGCAGTCGGTGAACGACAGGGAGCGTCATGGGCAGGAAGCTCCAGCCCCCAAATCCAGGGAGGCCAGACGTATGGACCTCCTTGGACGCAAAGTCTACTCGGCTGGGGCCCTGCAGCTCAGGGTTTCGAACCAACAAGCCCTGCTCAGCAGATACGCGTTTAACTCGTGGGTGGCAGCGGACAAATTTAAAGACCTGCTGCCACAAGACGCCCGCCAAGAATTTGCGGCCATTCTAGACGAGGGCAAGAAGGTTGCACGAACATCGTTGCAAGCTTCTTTAGACGCTGCAGACTCGGCTGCCCGCACCCTCGCCTCGGGGGTAACGATGCGCCGTATCTCCTGGCTGCAGGTCTCTGGCCTTCCACCGGAGCTCCAACATACCATCCAGGACCTCCCGTTCGAAGGCCAGGGCCTGTTTTCGGAAAAGACAGACCCCAGACTTAAGAGTCTCAAAGACAATCGGGTCATTATGCGCTCCCTAGGGATGCACACGCCGGGAACGCAGCGCAGACCCTTCCGGCCACAGCAGCAGCAGCAGCGCAGGCCATACCCCCAGTTCCGCCAACGGCAGGACCTCAATAGGCGCCGTGGCAGGAATGGAAGGCGTAGGCATTCGGGGAACCAAGGGGGGCAGAATCAAAGCTCCTCTAAGCCCCCGCCTGGACCCAAGCCTTCGTTTTGAAGGTGCGCCCGAGGGCGCAGTAACAGTTTCCCCCACGGATCCTTCCCTCCCGTTTTCCAACCGCCTTTCGTTTTTCCTTCCGGCGTGGACCCAAATAACATCGGACCGCTGGGTCTTGCGTACGGTGCAGACGGGATACCGCCTGCAGTTTACATCGTTTCCTCCTTCTCACCCCCCTTCCTCGTCCCTCTTCAGGGACCCCTCTCACAAGCAATTCCTTCGACAGGAGGTACAGACGCTCCTCAACAAAGGAGCTATAGAGGCGGTTCCGGAAAACGAGAAAGGCAAGGGGTTTTATTCCCGCTACTTTCTGATCCCCAAGGCCAAGGGAGGCCTCAGGCCTATCCTCGACCTGCGAGAGCTCAACAAATACCTGGTGAAGTTGAAGTTCCGCATGGTATCCCTGGGGACCATTATCCCATCCCTGGATCCGGGAGACTGGTACGCCGCCCTCGACATGCAGGACGCTTATTTTCACATCGCCATTTGGCCACACCACAGACGTTTCCTTCGTTTCGTGGTGGGCCCCCTTCACTACCAATTTGCAGTCCTCCCATTTGGCCTTTCTACGGCCCCGAGGGTATTTACAAAATGCATGGCAGTCGTTGTGGCTCATCTTCGGCGCAGTCATATCCACGTGTTCCCTTACCTAGACGATTGGTTAATTCGGGGCACGTCGGAACTACAAGTTTGCAGCCACGTCTGCGTGATCACCGGCCTGTTTGCTACCTTGGGCCTCATGATCAACATGGACAAGTCCACCCTGATCCCCACGCAGAGGGTGGAGTTCATCGGGGCCGTCCTGGACGCCACCGTGGCCAGGGCTCTTCTGCCGTTACCGAGGTTCCAGGCATTGTCGGCGATCGTTCAGCGATTGCGGGCAGCCCCCTTGACATCAGTACGGACATGTCTAACCCTGTTAGGCCACATGGCAGCATGCACATTTGTGACCGGTTACGCTCGGCTCCGCATGAGGCCCCTCCAGTTGTGGCTCATCGAACATTACCGGCCGGCAAGGCAGCCGCTAGACATGCTGATCACAATCCCCCAGGGGGTGTTAGATTCTCTCGGCTGGTGGCTAGACCAGTCCGTAGTGTGTGCGGGGCTCCCTTTCCACCCTCCTCAGCCCTCGGTGTCCCTGACAACGGATGCCTCAGATCTCGGCTGGGGGGCCCACCTGGGAACCCTGAGAACGCAGGGCCTGTGGTCCCCGCAGGAGGTGAGGATGCACATCAACATGCGGGAGTTGAGAGCGGTCCGCCTTGCTTGTCAAACGTTCTGTCACCAGCTTCGAGGTCGTTGTATCGCGGTGTTTACCGACAACACGACGACCATGTACTATATCAACAAGCAGGGCGGCACCAGATCCTCTCCCCTATGTCACGAGGCGATGCGACTCTGGGACTTTTGTGTAGCCCACTCCATTCACCTCACGGCTTCCTTCCTCCCCGGAGTACGGAACACGCTGGCGGATCGCCTGAGCAGATCCTTCCTATCACACGAGTGGTCCCTTCACCCGGACGTCGCCCTCTCGATCTTCCAGAGGTGGGGTTATCCCCGTGTGGACCTCTTCGCATCCGGGGGGAACAAGAAGTGCCAGGCGTTCTGCTCCTTTCAGGGCAGGGAGCCCGGGTCTATAGCGGATGCCTTCCTTATTCCGTGGACGACCCACTTGTACTACGCGTTTCCCCCGTTCCCACTGGTCCACAGGGTCCTTCTGAAGGTGCGCAGGGACAGGGCTCGCGTGATCATGGTAGCCCCGGCGTGGCCCAGGCAACATTGGTACCCCATGCTGCTGGACCTGGCCGTAGCCGACCCAGTTCCCCTGCCCCTTCACCCGGACCTGATTACCCAGGAACACGGGACTCTCTGTCACCCGGACCTGCAGTCGCTGCACCTAGCGGCGTGGTTCCTGCGTGGCTGACCGGTTCTGAACTGCGCTGCTCCACCCCGGTACGGGAGGTACTTTTGGGCAGCAGGAAGCCTTCCACTAGAGCGACATACTCGGCCAAGTGGAAGCGTTTCTCCTGTTGGTGTGTGGAGAAAGGTCTCCGCCCTATGGAAGTTTCGGTGGCCAATATCTTAGACTATGTTTGGTCCCTCAAACAACAGGGTCTGGCGATATCGTCGTTGCGGGTCCACCTGGCAGCTATCTCCACCTTTCACCCCGGTGGGGATGGCCGCTTCGTTTTTTCTCACCTGACGGTGTCTAGATTCCTGAAAGGGCTGGAACGTTTATACCCTAACGTCCGACTCCCTGCTCCAACCTGGGATCTGAACCTAGTGTTGTCTCGGCTCATGGGGCCCCCCTTTGAGCCGTTAGCTACTTGCTCCCTGCTTTACCTCTCTTGGAAGACGGCCTTTTTAGTAGCTATCACCTCAGCTAGGCGGGTGTCGGAACTCCGGGCTCTTGTGGTAGACCCCCCGTATACAGTCTTCCACAAAGATAAGGTGCAGCTGAGGCCACGCCCTGCCTTTCTCCCCAAGGTAGTCTCGACCTTCCACATCAACCAAGAGATATTCCTCCCGGTTTTTTTCCCCGAAACCTCACTCTTCAGGCAGGGAGCAGCAGCTCCACTCGCTTGTTGTCCGTAGGGCTCTCGCGTTCTATGTGGAGAGGACCAAACCGTTCCGCAAATCCCCCCCAACTTTTCGTGGCAGTAGCGGACCGCATGAAGGGGCTTCCTATCTCCTCGCAGAGGTTATCCTCATGGGTAACGTCCTGTATCAGGACCTGCTATGACTTGGCCCACGTTCCTACGGGCCGTGTGACTGCGCATTCTACCAGGGCGCAGGCGTCGTCGCTGGCTTTCCTCGCCCGTGTGCCCATCCAGGAAATCTGTCGGGCAGCGACCTGGTCATCGGTCCACACCTTTGCTTCCCACTACGCCCTGGTCCAGCAGTCAAGAGAGGACGCGGCCTTCGGATCTGCAGTGCTCCATGCCGCGACTTCTCACTCCGACCCCACCGCCTAGGTATGGCTTGGGATTCACCTAACTGGAATGGATGTGAGCAATCACTCGAAGAAGAAAAGACGGTTACTCACCTTTGTAACTGTTGTTCTTCGAGATGTGTTGCTCACATCCATTCCACACCCGCCCTCCTTCCCCACTGTCGGAGTAGCCGGCAAGAAGGAACTGAGGAGCGGGTGGGCCGGCAGGGGTATATATCGAGCGCCATGGCGGCGCCACTCCAGGGGCCGACCTGCCGGCCCACTGGAGTTGCTAGGGTAAAAAGTTTCCGACGAACGTGCACGTGCAGCGCGCACACCTAACTGGAATGGATGTGAGCAACACATCTCGAAGAACAACAGTTACAAAGGTGAGTAACCGTCTTTTTCTATATATCTTCAGGTATTACAAACGACACTGGAGGGATCACCTTGATTCCCATTTCAGTGAATTTATCTCAGCAGTCTAAAGTAGAGAGTCATGGACAAGTACCTCTCACTGCTCAAGCTTTAATTGGTGCATCTCCAAACCATTCCCGTATGAATCAAGCGCAGGAAGCACATCCGTCAGCAGGAAGCAAACCAAAGAAAACTGGCTCCCTGGCACTGTTTTACAGAAAGGTAAATATCTTGGCCAAGAGTTGCATTGTATTAAATATCTTTTTCTATTTTAGAGAGACAAGGTGAATGAGGTAATCTTTTATTGACCAAGTACTCTGTTTTGTTAATGCTTGCTTATATTTAAACTTGTCTGTCTCTCGGCAAACTGTTCCACTATACTCCAGTGTTGTTCAGCTACTTTTCCTTTGGCACTAATAAAGGCACCTGTGCTGGAAAATGCTTTTAACTCCTATTACTGAAAAATTGCTTTTCAGATCCACTAATTAGGGTGAGATGGGTTGTTCTCTGATCTCCTTGGTTGACAGGCTAGCCACAATAGCTAGCCACAAATTGTTGGTGCTTTTTGGTTCCTTATTCCTGGTCTAGTTGCCTCCCCAGCTCTGCTGAGGGTGCAGATAGCTGTACTAGCGCCAACTCCTTAGTGCTTTGCCAGAAATTCTCAGAGAGGGGAGATAATGCACGTAGACCCCGTAGGCTGGAGTAAGGCCTCAAATAAGGCCTGGTCTACGCTGGGAGGGGTGTCAGTCTAAGTTACGCAACTTCAGCTATGTGAACAATGTAGTTCAAGTTGACGTACTTAGCTCTACTTACTGTGGTGTCTTCACTGCGGTAAGTTGACAGCTGGAGTACCAGAGTCGACGGGAGAGTACTCGGCGATCGCTTTATTGCGCATAGACTACATGGGATAAATCGACCCCCTCTGGATCGATCGCTGTCTTGAGGATGTTTTCTCTGCTAAATCTCTCTGAGCTTTTTCTCTTCTAATGGGTTTTGAACTAGGACTTGGGGAAACTTTCATCATCTCTCTCTCAGATGTGTGGCTTGGACATGCTGAAGGGAAGACTGTCCTCCTGTAACTGATCAGTGTTCGGACACACACTTTTATTTCAGCTTCTCCTGTCTCTGAAAATTCTGTTCTGTCATCTCTTCTGTTGGAAGTAACATCTGTTTCCTGGACTCACCAGCGCATCCAGAATTGGCTGCTTATGTGGGGCTTCACAAAGCTGTGCTGGATAATTAAGCCCTCTGGGACAGTATTCAGGAAGAGGAATAACATGCTTGCTTACCAGAGGAAGGAAAGAATTTGAGGGATGAATAAGCATGAACAACTTATAGGAGTTTTGCTGCCTTCCTCTTGCATTTCTATTTTAAAGAGAGACAAGGTGAGGGGAGACTTCTATATACATAAACATGAGCAAACCCACTGAGTATACCTGATTAGATCTGTCTTAATCTGCCTTCCAAAAACTTAAATCATAGTACCTGCACTATTTGTATGCTTCCCTGTTGGAGTTTTCCAGCTTCTTTATTTAATTGTATTCCTGGTGACCATATGTCATAACCTTAGTCCCAGATTTGGACCTTAGCGTCCAAAATATGGGGGTTAGCATGAAAACCTCCAAGCTTAGTTACCAGCTTGGACCTGGTACTTGCTGCCACCACCCAAAAAATTAGAGTGTTTTGGGGCACTCTGGTCCCCCTGAAAAACCTTCCCTGGGGACCCCAAGACCCAAATCCCTTGAGTCTCACAACAAAGGGAAATAATCCTTTTTCCCTTCCCCCCTCTCTGTTCCCAGTCCTGGAAACAAAAGTACTTTCCTATTCCCCCAGAGGGAATGCAAAATCAGGCTAGCAATCCGACACACAGATTTCCCCTTGATTTCTTCCTCCCACCAATTCCCTGGTGAGTACAGACTTAATTTCCCTGAAGTAAAGAAAAACTCCAACAGGTCTTAAAAGAAAGCTTTATATAAAAAAAGAAAGAAAAAAAAATACATACAAATGGTCTCTCTGTATTAAGATGATACAATACAGGGTCAATTGCTTAAAAGAATATTGAATAAACAGCCTTATTCAAAAAGAATACAAATCAAAGCACTCCAGCACTTATATTCATGCAAATACCAAAGAAAAGAAACCATATAACTTACTATCTGATCTCTTTGTCCTTACACTTAGAAACAGAAGACTAGAAGGTAGAAACTGCTTCTCCAAAGCTCAGAGAAAGCAGGCAGACAGACAAAAGACTCAGACACACAATTCCCTCCACCCAGAGTTGAAAAAATCCGGTTTCCTGATTGGTCCTCTGGTCAGGTGCTTCAGGTGAAAGAGACATTAACCCTTAGCTATCTGTTTATGACACCATAGTTTTCAGCCAGCAACAGTAGCAGTGAGAAATTCATTCCTTGGAGTACTTTGTTACAGAGAGAGAAAATAAAATGTATTCTTAAAGATTCTGATTTCTCTTAGGATCTGACAGGCAGAATGGAGTTTCGTTCTCTGCTTTCAATCAAACAGCTGCTATCTCTGCCTTGTGTCTGAAGAGGGCTGAGAATTAAGTTGGTCCAAAGTAATGTCCGACCAATGTGCAAGCTTCATTTTCAATCATACGGTGGTTTTATGCATCTTTATCTGCTTTCACTGTGTGCTTGGAAAATTATATAATAAGCAAAACTACTCTTCCCTGTTGCTAGGACAGCTAAAATCCAAGCTTCTGATGAAACCCCATCTTTAAGGGAGTTTTGACCATTTGGTTACAGGTTATACAAATTCAAACTCTTGTGCACAAAAGGGTATTCTTCTCTTCTGCCTGTCTTGTGGAACTTTTAGTCTACTCTTTTTCCTTCCAAACATAAATGTCTTTGTGTTCTTAGTTCTCATAGTGGGGGAAAGAACATCTAAAGTTAATGAAAGAATGTTAATCATGCTGCATTTGTCAAGGTCATCTCAGGTTTTCATCTGAATTAGGTGTTTTTAAAAAGAAACCTGATAAATACTGTGTAGGTTAATCCAAGACTCTTCTTGGGTGTAAATACAGTATATGACCTCTTCAAAACTTCCTGCTCATCTGGAGGGGTCCCAAGGTATGTGGTCAGGTAGGTAGAGTAGTTCAGGTACAATGCTTGTTAAATTATACTGGCCAGCTGGATCAAACTTTGTATTTCTGAAGCCTGTACGGCAGAGATGAAAACTCAGTGTTTGAGTACATTCTTCCATGGAGAACCCTTTGTAGGATGGCAACTTTGGTATTTAGCACTTTTTATTAGAGTAGCTTTTAGTTGATGGATTCTCATTTTTAGCCACTCTTGAATTTGGTGCTCTGTATGAGGGGATTGCTGTATAGATCCTGTCAATTCTGAACTTATGAATTTGAACATGCAGAAAGTAGAGTTTTACCTGTAGATATTTGAGTTTCAATTACAGGAATGGAAGTTTTCTATTCTAATTTCTGGTTGCTAAGAGACAAGAAAACTAGCGGAGTGGGAGCTAGACATCTCTTCTGTGTCATGAAGGCAAATTGCTTCTGGTTAAGCAAATGGTATTTTAAGTAGGATTCTGATTTGTTGTTTTCCTTGCTTTAACATTTTGAATGTGTTTGGTGCTGTGGAGGATTTGTCTGGAACTAGAAAACAAAGAGCTGGAATTGGGATCCAAAAGGTGTTAAACTGACAGGTAGCAGCACTTATCTAGCTATACAGTCATGGAGTTGGAGTACATACTGTCCATCCATCTCAAATTGTTGTTTCTGAGATGAACATGTACAGGTTAAAAAAAAAAAATTGCTTTCTGGAATTCTTCCCTTTAATTGCTGACATTTTTTGTTTTAAGACTCACAATTGTGATAAAACTAGATTTCAAGATTCAGTTGGCTTCACTCTCTGTTGTGCTGTTTCCCCTTCCAGGTGTATCATTTGGCAAGTGTGCGCTTGCGTGATTTGTGCTTAAAACTGGATGTTTCCATTGAGTTGCGCAGGAAGATATGGACATGTTTTGAGTTCACGTTAGTTCATTGCACTGATCTAATGAAAAACAGACATTTGGATCAGCTCCTCCTTTGTGCCTTTTACATTATGGCAAAGGTAATGTATAGGTTTTAGGAAGTATTGTATCTTAAGCTATTTCCATCAACTAATAAAATAAACTGAAAATCTACTATCCAGTTGCTTTACTCTTGATATCTTACTGGGGAGGGGAGGTGCTTCCAAGAAGTTGATGAAGCCCTGAAGTCATCTTTTCCTTTCCTTTATGTTTCCTCCCTCAAGGTCCTATATCAACAATCCTTTTGACTCAGGACTGGATGGCACTCCTTTTTTTGAGCCCATTCACACTGTTCCATTATCAGCTAGGAAGGATATAGTTATATTCTGTCTCCAGAAGGGATTGCCTCACACTGCTTATCTCTGGTGCTCTGTCTGCACCCCTGCTGGTCTATGAAGTGAGAGACTATGACTAGAAATAGTCTAGTGCAGGCGTCAGCAACCTTTCAGAAGCGGTGTGCCGAGTCTTCATTTATTCCCTCTAATTTAAGGTTTTGCGTGCCAGTAATACATTTTGACGTTTTTAGAAGGTCTCTTTCTGTAAGTGTATAATATATAACTAAACTAAATAAATAAGGTTTTTTAAATGTTTAGCTTCATTTAAAATTAAATTAAAATGCAGAGCCTCCCCCGGACTGGTGGCCAGGACCCGGGCAATGTGAGTACCACTGAAAATCAGCTTGCATGCTGCCTTTGGCACGTGTGCCGTAGGTTGCCTACCCCTGGTCTAGTACATCTATGTAGTTATTCAGAGCACTAACAAACAGGCTGCTGGGCTTGCACCTCTATGGAATAATTTACTTTATATAGCCACACTTCACTTTTTTTCAGAAAAATAAGTCTTCTAGCAGTTGCGTAAACAGGATATTAAGGTTGAGGAACCTAGCTAAGAATCTATCTTAGCAATAAAATGTTTTGCTAAGAAATAAAAAGGGATGTGCAAGCTTTTCACATTATGTTTTGAGGTGCTATAAACAGCCCAACTTATCACACAAATGGGAGTTTTGTAATCTTACTTCTGACTGATGCAAACTCAAGTGAAAAAAATAAAACAGAACTCCAACTAGGCAAGGTGCCAATGTAATTATTTGTGTTACTGTAGCACCTGGGAGCCGTAGTCGCAGACCAGGACTCTAGTGTGGTGAATGGGATGAGAATATTAAATTGACTTGCCCAGTGAGTCTTAATAGGAAAGACAAATTGAGAAGAGGTATTACCTGTGGAATGTAGCTGCCATGGAATGCAATTACTTGCTTTTACTTTTAGTAATTGTAAGCAATCCTTAAATCTTAGATTAGTTTGGACACTGCTGCAAGGTTTGCAGAAAAATACCACCATTGAATGATCTCTGTGTTCCCTTGTCTTACTAAGTGAGTAAGTGCCAGCTGTATGATTCATAGAATATTAGGGTTGGAAGGGACCTCAGGAGGTCATCTAGTCCAACCCCCTGCTCAAAGCAGGACCAATCCCCAGATTTTTACCCCAGTTCCCCAGATGCCCCTCTCAAGGATTGAACTCACAACCCTGGGTTTAGCAGGCCAATGCTCAAACCACTGAGCTATCCCTCCCCAAAAAAACAAATAATTGGAGATATACCAATCTTCTAGAACTGAAAGAGACCTTGAAAGGTCATTGAGTCCAGCCCCCCTGCCTTCACTAGCAGGACCAAGTACTGATTTATATCCCAGATCCCTAAGTGGCCCCCTTAGGGACTGGGCTCACAACCTTGGGTTTAGCAGGCCAATGCTCAAACCACTGAGCTATCCCTCCTGCCTTTCTCTGAAGTGTTGCTTCCAGAGTAATGAGACCTGACAGCCCAACTGTAGCAAGTGGATCTTGATACATTTTTCTTGTAGTTCCACTGCAAAAGTGTTGATCATTTGCTATTAAAATTGATGATACATGTTGTTTACCTTGAAACAGAGCTGAACATGTGTCCCTGTAACCTTGCATCTCGTTCCAGAAAATAAGGACGATACCAGTAACAAAGGATAAGAAATCCAATTTTCAAATATCACTAAAATTTTTATTTAATAATTGTTCTCTTTTCCAATTCAGGAGTAGCTGCTGAAGGGAAAGGGGAAGAAGTAATTTTTAAGCTTTAGCTTCTGTGAGCAGTAATTTTAGAAGTGCAGATGAACAGCAGGAATTGTTAACTAAAAACTATTCTCCTCATGTTGTCATATTCAGATGTCAGAAGTACATTTTTTAATGTGCAAGTTCAAGCTATATGTAATGCACATGAAAAATGTATAGTATGGATTTGAAATCAAATGTACAAAGCATATCCTTGAAATACACATCACAGCAAAACCACACAAATTGAGCTATATAAGAATAAAGCATGTTGGAATCAAACATGTTCATCTTTTTCTCCCCTGCTGAAATAAGGCTAACTTCTTGTAGGATCTGCTTTCCCATCCACCCCTATTTAGAAGTCATATTGTGTGTGGGCTGGAAAGTGAAGGCTGCCTTCTATTCCCACAACTGTGAAGCCCTACATAACCCCAAAGTCTTTCAACATACTGAGAGCTGTTGAATATGAATGTGCTTTTCTCTGTCATGGAAAGGAAAAGTGGATCGGGCTGTTCATTAAACTACAGATCACCTTTTTGTAGGCCAGAAAAAATACATGAGTTATTCCTACTTTGATGTATCATTTACTTTTCTTAGCTTTGTTACTTTTTTCAGACTAAATGAGATCAAGAAAACTCTGGAAAATTTCCCTTTTAAACAAGCATTAGTACTTATGTGCTGTAATACAGCAATCGTAAAAAGCGACAGAGTCTCCTGTGGCTCCTTATGGACTAACAGATGTTTTGAAGCATAAGCTTTCGTGGGTGAATACCCACTTCGTATTCACCCACTAAAGCTTATGCTCCAATATGTCTGTTAGTCTATAGTGTGCCACAGGACACTCTGTCACTTTTTACAGATCCAGACTAACACGGCTACCCATCTGATACATAACAATCATAGATGTGTTTTGTCTCAAATAGTTCTTCTTGGGTTTTTTCGTTTCCAGGTGACCAAAGAGGAAAGAACTTTTCAGGACATAATGAAAAGTTACAGAAACCAGCCACAAGCAAACAGCAATGTGAGTAAATAACACTGTCTTACCTATAGATAAATGTTTGATACAAGCTCTCTTTTAAGTAGGCTCATACTAATATTGGAGAATGAATGTTATATGCATTTAACCCAAGAACTGTGATTTAATCTAAGTTTGAGTTTCTTGTGTTACTTGACCAACTGCATTTTTCCCCACGTACTGCAGGTTTACAGGAGTGTTTTGTTGAAAAATAGTCCCAAAGAGGTCACATCAGAAAATACAAATTTAACCCAAGATGTGGAGATGACAGGTGGTGGTAAGTTCATAAAGTTAGCCTGCTGTTTTAAAATAATATTCAAATAGATTTAAAAGAACTAATGTGCATAGTATAAAAGACATTAGAATAGCAAAGAGGAAACATTTAATTTTATCATAAACTGATTGATTAAAAAGCAACAGTATTGAAATAAGGAGACAGACACTGATAGTCCGATGCTATGTAAGCTAGGACATGGGAAATGCATTTCACAATCGGAACAAATAGGATAGAACTTCACATCTGCTTTAAGAATCCCTATTTTTAAATTAGTTTGGTTGAACAGTAATTTTTCTTTAAATGAGCAGCTGATGATGATTCTATATAATTGCAGCTCTCTTGAGACAACACTTAATAAATTGAAAGAGAGTGAGTGATTGTATATTCTAAAGACTGATTAGAAACATCTTTTTAAAATGTCAGAAGGTAGATTGGTTTGATTCAATTCTTCTGGGCAGCTCAATGAGGAGCTCTTGCATTGAAACACTTATTGCCTTTACGTAGATAGGAGTCTTGCCTTTAGTATGTCTGTTTTGATTTTTGCAAAGAGTGGGTAAATGTCTAATTATTTTTCCTAAAGCATTTTTCTTTCCCCAAGATCCAAGATAGATTTTTTGAAATGGTGGTATGTAAATTTGTTTCTGCTGCTACACAGTTGATCAAAATAAGGCATTAACCATTAGAAATCATAAAGTGATCAACAGCAGTCTAATTTATCCAGAAAAGTTATGCTTAGTTGGTCTATACCCCATATAATCATCTTGGGGTCTCTGTTATCTTGTCAGTGAGAGATGTTGAACCACAGACCTCAGAGGATTGTGTCTCTCTCAACATCAGCTCAGCAAGCTAGAGTGACCTCATAGAAGTCTGGATAGCAGCAGCATACTACAGCTGTTGACCAGAAATTTCAAAGAGATCAGTGTCTTGACATTAGCTCAGCAAGTTAGAGATGCTGAGTCAGTGACCTTGGTTCTCTTGCCCCTATGGTGGATTGATTTAAATCAGTAAGCAGCAAATCTTGATTTAAATAATCGATTTGAGTCTTTTGTATTTGTATTTTATAATTACTTTCCTAAAGAAAGATTGATTCCCATTAAAACATGTTGATTTGCAACTAAATATAGCCTTTACTCTATATTTGATGGTACTTTTTACTCACCAGGAGGATACGCTATATTTATACACACTTACTTAAGCAGTTATTTAGCTTAATATACATTTATTTAGATTCTTAAGTTTTACTTTTTTATTGTTAAAAAATGGTGAATGATGCATTTCTTTATTAGATTAGATGTTTTTCACTTGTCGTGTGTCAAGTTGCATTTGGATGGAAACTGGAATTCAATTAAAGTGCACAAAACTACCATTTTAAAAATATTTTCTTAATAAATCTAACCTACCTTTAAAGTATTGGGACACATAAGAAGAAAAATATTTATCAAAACATGTTTTGTATTTCAAGCTAACTGGTTTTATTAAACAGAGGAAGTATTATCTATAGTTAGAATTGAACTAATTGCTTCTATTTACTATGTCCTTCAAGATCTTAGAATTAGTAGATCTCATTCTCTTACACCTCATTTGTATTTATAGATTGGAAGAGGAAAACAAGCTCTTTCCTTTTTTTAACTCCCAATCAGTTTCTGAACTCTGAATGAACTAATCATGGAACTGGATTAGTTTGAATAAACAGACATTAAGAAAATTTCTCAGCACCTACAGAAGGAGGCTACTGATGTGCAAAGCTAGTTTAACACTTCAGCATGCTCTGGTTCCAGGAGCTTAGCCGGTGACTTTATCAGATATGGGTGTTTGGCTTTCTTTAAAACCTTGGCAGCAAACTTTCTGCTTGAATATTATTATTTGAATTATTTTAACAGATTGTAAGAAATTTGAGCTTTAATATAGGTTATCATAGTTTCAAATTTGATTTAAAATACATTTTTCTTTTAAAAAATCTATTTGAAATGTTTATAAAATTGATTTAATAGTCTTTTTTTTAATGTTCTTTTTTAAATACTGATTTTTTTTTATCCACCCAGTCTTCCTCCAATATCAGACCAGCAAACTTAAATTGTTAACAGTAAATTCCAATGCCCTTTTTCTGACATCAGCCAACCAAGAGGTGCTAAGCCAGGAGAGTTGTTTGCTCTTTTAGCCAGTTTTCAAACCATGTGACAGTATTTCTGTCCAAGTGCACATGAACTAATTTTTCACTTAAATCACCACTTCAGTGCCTTTTATCTAATATCCGCATTAGTTAACTCTTAACCCTCTGTTGATGGGAAGAGAAGTCATGACTTCCCAAGTGTCACAAAGCAGGTTAGTGGTAGAGTGGGGAATGGAGCTTGTTTGTCCTAACTCCAGTTTTCATACTCCTGTTCCGGCATAAAGTGTCTTAGTATCAGACCCTAGGTTTGTGCTTTATTAAGATGCTTGGCTTGCATCCAGTTACTTCCATGAAAAGAGTTTTTGTTAGCGAACAATTTAGAGATTAAAATGACTTCTTTTAGAAGACTGTATTCAGCTGTGATCCAAGTTAATTTTGGAGTTAGCAAGTGATAGAACAGTTGCGGTAACCAGGCTTGCTGTGTAACTACCACAGTTTCCACTGACTGTCACATTCTGTACATAATGTACAATATTCCAGAATCATTTTTTTTTTTTTTAACAGTGGAGGCGTGAGTCAAGTTTTGGGCCTTACTCTGCCAATTAATCCAGTATAAGTGTGCCTTTTAACTAAAGGTTGGCAGTTAAATAAGGCTTCACAAATTGTATAGTCTGTCATGGGTTTTCATAAAACATGGTGTGTGCTACAGTAGTTAAAGCAGATCTTTATCACAACCTTGCGATTCTGACCACCATAAAAAGAGTGGTGTTGGTCAATGGTAGCTTTTATTATTGCTGTCTCTGGACTGAAACCTCAGCAATATAAATGTGTATCTAAGCAAGCCGGTCTTTCCCCTGTCATTCAGAAGAATTGTAACTCTTTATAAAAAGAAGAAATAACATGTTTGTGGGAAAGGCAGTGTGGTCACATCTTATATTTTAAGGTTCCATTTATAAATAGTTGATAAGGATTTGATAAATGGTGCCTGGTTGGGTCATGCATGCTCTGTCGCTGTCGTGCACTGTCCCTCAATTCCTTCTCTACCACCTTTTGGTTTGAGTCGGAGCAATCATCAGCATCCTCACTTACCTTTAGATAAGATTAGCCTTTAGATAAGAGAGTTTATAGTTGGTAGTACAGGGGAGTCACATCTTACACAGGGGTTAGGTTCTAAAGTCAGCATGTAAGGCGAAAATCGCATACAGTCAAATGCTCATTGAGTGGGATGGTGGATGGAATCGCCCACACTACAGGTACAGTATTTAAATTATTTTTCTTTGTTTTTTGTTTTGCCAAGTGTGTATAGTTAAAATCGCATAAGTTAAATGTGCCTATGATGCGACTTCACTGTATAGTCAGTAGGTAGTTTGCCCTTAATACTTACTTTATTTATTTTATTTAAAATATATATATATTTTTTGCTTTTCTACCCTTATTCCCCTCTGTAGGCAAATAAGTTTTGGCTCCCATAGAGTTACTGCTCCCTTCTTGTTTGAGATAGACTCTCTCTGACATGCCCGGATCACTGGGCTTCAAATACTGCCTGACTTACAAACTGTCAATCCCTGTTTCTGATGGAGCCACATAGTGTGTCTGCTGTCTCAGCAAGACACACGTTCCTCAAAAGTGTCCACTTCTCAGTTCCCTCTAAGCCACACAACCAGGCGGCTGCCCAGCAAGTGATCAAGTACTGCACACTTCAGGTTTCCCACTACTGTGCTGCTTCTGCCATCTGCCTTGGAGCTGCTCCCAGGAGCCTTCTGCTTGCTATTCAGAGCAGTGGGAAGAAGGGCGCTGATGTCAGGATGTTCCCCCTCCCCCTGCCCCTGTATCTTATCTCTGTGGGGCCGGGGGGGCGTGATAGGGCTCAGGAGTGGGATAGGGGGAGTTTGCTGGTGGCTGCTGCTGCTGTGTCTGCTTTGAGTGCTGATCTACTTAAAAGGGCAACCTACAGCAGCAAATCATAGGGCTAAAAAGAAACAGTAGCGCTCAGGATTTTAGTGAGGCTCCACCTTTTGGGCTGCATTTTGCCATCAACTGAAATTCTGCACTTCAGTTAAAACAATCCCTGAGTTTCTATCTTTTTCCATTGTGAATATAGAGTCATAACACTGTAAATTGATATGTAAACACCACAATGACAGTAACCTCCACAAAGCTGTCTCTGGTGGAGAGAGAGGGCTAGATCTTCTGTAGAATAAGAGGGGGGGAAAAAGAAGGGTGGTGGGGGGCCTTTCAGTGAGGAATGTGGTCTGGGAGCAATAGCCTGACTTCTCTGTCAGCACGCAGCAGGGTAGCTCAAAGATATCTCATCATGGAATAGGGATTATAAATTCTAATTCTATAGTATGAGACAATATATTCATGTAATGTTTAAGAAAAATTTTGTAAATGAGTTCCAATAGTTCATGGATTAGGGACCCAATCTAAAAGGGTTCCAGGGGCTTCTGTAGAGATTATTTAGATTAATCTTTCTGTCTACCCAATGGAAATCAATGCTCAGTCTAGAAGATACCATCAGAGATGCTTAATTTTGCAGTTCTCAAACTGTGGATTTGTCTCCAGAGATAACATGCTTGTTAACAGCAAAAATGGTGGGTGATGTTTTGTTTTTAATATTTCATTTAACTATTTTAGTTCAAAACAATTTTAACAAAAACAAATCTGATTTTAAAAAACTTTAATGTTTAAATTCAAAAATTCATATGCTTGTTTTGTTAAAATATTATATGTTGGCTGTTGCAGAAAAAAATCCAGAATACATAACATTTGTTTTAGTTAAATAGAACAATTTAAATGTCTGTCTGGTGATCTCGTCCTAATATAGCATAGCAAGAAAATCCTCCAAATATTAATGATTAACCTGTTGAATTGGAGATAGTTCATCTCCCAATGACTTCATAAATATATGCTTCAATTACCTTTGGGTAAATGAAATATAATCAAACAATCATTCATTTGCTGATATAGCTGTAAAACTAATCTGAAAAGTTTTAAAAATAAATAACTTTAAAAATATATATAGTGTGTACCTTCTAAAAATGAAAGCTAATCTATCTCTGAGTTGTGAGGAATATGTATTAAGGTTATAACAACGAACAAGAATGCACTTTTATGTTGAAATCCATTATTATATTGAGTCTTCCTGATTAATGATTTAAATCAAATTGATTTAAATCAAATCCACCCTGGCACGCGCAGCTCCATGTCAGAGCTGTCAGCCAGGACTCCATACTTGGACCTACAGATACTTAAAGTTTTAGTCCCCTGACTATAACTCAGAATGGGAGGAAGCTGCTCCACTTCTCTCAGAATTCAAGGGGATGCTTATATACACACTTCTTCCTCAATATCATCTTCCTGTGCATGTGTATACACACTGGGGCTTTAAGGAAAAGCACCATATAGCATTAGAGTTAGCAATATTGATTACCTGAAGGATGCCCCAGGGCAGCTGCCGTCCACTGAGAGTCCTGCCAAGCTATGAATGTACTTAAAGGGGGGGCAATGCATGTCTCTTGTATTTCGCACTCACCTCCCAACACATACTACTTGTTGTTACTTGATACTTCCTGCAGTGCACATATATTCTCTGTAATTGTATTCTTTCAACGTGGTGGTGTTTGAGTTTTTTGACTGGTCTATGCATTTCATAATTTTTCTTTCTCTTAACACTTAAATTTAATACTTTGAGTAGTGGAGTTCTTAAATGCCTAACCTGTCCTGGCTGAAGTAATTATCCTTATGGTAACTTTTTAAAAATATCTATTATATCTAAGTTTTTTGTTTCTACTGGTCATGCACATCTGCACATTACCTTGATAATTTGGTGCACGTAACAAAATTTCTTCCGCAAATGGATGGAAAAAATTAGAGGGAACATTGGTCCACATTGCCATAACCTCATGGCCAGAGCAAGAAAAGCTAGGGATCTCCAACTTAAACTCCTTATGATGGAGAAATCCCTCAGACCATGAGTCCAGGACATCCCATGATCAACATTCACCACTGGCAGCCTCTGACAGAGGTCCTGCCCCTGCAGCACCTTTGAAAGTACCTTTATCCAAAAAGGCTACCAAAAAACAGTCCCAGACTTCACTGCACCAGAAACCAGCCAAGAAAAAGTGATCCCTGATTGCAAAGTTGATCTCAGTACCAAGCACGTTGGATTGCGAGACATTAGCACCTTTTGGTACCAAGAGTTCCCAGAGAGCGAAAGACCCTATGCGCGCAAGCTTGAAGAGAGGCTCACAGAACAAAGTGAAACCCTCCATCTCAGTACCCATGGAGCCGAAAAGACGAGTAGGACAGTGGCGCCACTTGTGGTACTTACGCAGCACAGCACAACTGTCACTCCTGTACCACCAGCAACGCTCACGATGCTCACGGTTCCACACCAGTTCTTGAGACATGAAGACCTATTGGTCTCCACAACACTGGAATAGCCGCTCCTTAGTACTGATGGCACTCCATTTTGATCCATACCAAGCCGCTTGACTACTCCAGCAAGGTCAGCTCCTCCTCCGCCTAGTGACAATGAAGACAAGGATGAAGGAGTGAGATATACACCTCATCACTCCTTACCCAAACCCAGACCATCCCACCTCCCAGAGTACCACTCATCTGCAGAAGCATGTGTCTAGTATGGACACCATCCTCCATACCATTCTCACCAAACTGGCCCTACTGGGATCCATGGGCAATGTACAGGGCTCAACATTGCAGGTCCTTTAGCCCACCAAGATTGAAAGCTCCACAGTCTCCATCACCACTTCTCTCAGCACCTGAGGAAACAGGATATATCTGACCAGGAAGCCTTGCCACCTGAGAACCTCTCATCTTTGTCACCAGATGAAACTATAAACCCCTCATCCCCCACCACAGGGGATGACTTCAAGGCATTTCAGGAACTCTTCAAAAGGGTGGCAGAGTCCTTGGACATTTCTCTAGAACAGGTACCTGAATCGCAGCATAAAATACTAGACATACTTCAGTCATATCCCTCAGCGAAGATATCATTACCAATCAACGATGCCATTATGGAACCTGCCAAAACCATCTGAGAAAGATCGGCAGCAACACCCCCATCATGCAAAAGATCATACACAGAATACTATGTGCTACCTAAAGGAGCTGAGTTCTTATTTACACCCCCTACATCAGCCTTCACCACTAGTGAGTATGTAGATGAGAGGGGAAAGCAACACCACTCTACAACAGCCTCGTTTGACAGAGATTGGAAAAGGTTAGACCTCTTTGGCCACAAGGCTTATTCATCTGCAACACTTTAGTTCTGCATAGCTAATTATGAGGCTCTACTGTCACACACCCCATCTTTTTGAAAATGTCAGAATTTATTGATGGTTTACCTGGAGATTTAAGAAAAAACAATTTAAAGCTAATATCGCCGAAAGCCATCTCATCGCCAGCACAGCCCTGCAGGCCTCACTTGAGTCCGCAGACATAGCCGCACAATCCATTGTAACATCTATAATCATGTGCCGTTCATTATGGCTTCATCTCTCTAGGTTCCTCAGGGAGGTCCAGTCAACGGTCGAGGACCTGCCCTCGAAAGTTCCAAAATTATTTGCAGCCAAAATGGATGAGTCCCTCCATACCCTCAAGAGCAACATTAAAATCCCTGGACATCTATACACTTGCAAATAAAAAGAAACAGGGCAGATATACCCAGAGATTCTGATCGCTACCATATGTACAATCACACAGGCAGTATGACCAACACTGCAAGCAAAGGCAAACCAGACATCAACAAAATCAAAACCAACCTTCGACGTCCCAACATCCACCACAGGCAGCAATTTTGAAGGTGTGGTCAAGTGCATGAAACAACTGCACATTCCAACGCTGGAAACAGAGATTATTTCCCAACCATTCAGAAATTACTTGTCACCATTTCACCGAGTCTGGCTCAATATCACTACAGACAGGTGAGTTTTGGAAATTATCCAAACTGGTTACTGCATCCCCTTTATCTCCATCTCACCTACTCACCCTCCCTCTCTGTCCCTCTGCAGGGACCTCTCTCACAAGTCACTGTGCAAAAGGACGTAAACCATCTCCTTCATCTAGGCGCTGCGGAACCTGTACCAACGCAGCACAGAGGGAAAGGTTTCTATTCAAAACGTTTTCTCACATAGAAAAAGACAGGCAGATGGAGACTCATCTTGGATCTAAGGAAACTCAACAAATTTGTAAAAACCAACATTTCAAAGTGGTGACACTAACAAACCATAATTCCAGCGTTAGAAAAGGGAGAAAGATCCTCGACCTGCAGGACGTGTATTTCCACATTACCATTCATCTATCACAGAGAAGATTCCTGAGGTTCACCCTCGGGAAACAACACTTCTAATACAAAGTACTACCCTTTGACTGGTTGACCACCCCAGCGGTTTTCTCCAGAGTTTTAGTGGTGGTGACGGCACATGTCTGCAGACACAGTCTTGATATTTCCATATTTGGATGATTGCTTCATAAGGGCACCAACATAACAAGAAGCAATGAGTGCCACGCAGAGTACAATAACCCTTTTTCATGAGGTTAGGGTTACAAATAATGCACAAAAGCCCACATTGATTCATGTCCAGAAATTGGAATTCATAAGCGCTTGTTTAGACTGTTCAACAACAACACTACCTCATCAACACTTCATCACACTTGTCAATTTAATTTTGATGGTAATAGACAGCCCACAAACCTCTGCCAGAAAGTGTGTACAACTACTGGGACATGTGCCAGCAATGACACTTGTTGACAGTCACACCAGACTTCACGTGAGATGCCTGCTGGCCTGCTTCAAACAGTGTACATGCCACACAGGCACAGCCTAAGCAGATGTCTTACAATGCCACACAGAGTAAAAGACTCCCTAAAATGGTGGAGACAACCCAAGAACGTCTGAACAGGAGTCACATTTCTACAGAAGACTGCAACAATGACATTCGCTACAAATGCCTCCCTAATAGGTTGGGGAGTGCATCTACTCAACAACACAATCTAAGGCCAATGGTCCCCATTGGAGTCCAGCATGCACATAAACTTGCTGGAGATAAGGGCAGTCCATAACACATGCAACCACTTTCTACCTATAATCATAAACACAGCCTCAGGATCCTCACAGACAATACAGTGTGCATGTTTTGCATAAACTGCCAAGGGGGAGCACAGTCACGCTCCCTGTGGACAGAGGCAATGCAACTCTGGAATTGGTGCATCAGCAACAATATCACCCTATCTTCCGAGATGTCAAAACACAACAGCAGATGTGCTAAGCACAGAGTTGTCTCAGTCATGAATGAGAGATGGATCCCAGAATTTTACATATGATATTCAAACTATGGAGATTCCCTACCATAGATCTCTTTGCAACAGCACAGAACACCAAGTGCCTGCAATATTGCTCCAAAGCAGAACTGGGACACTATTCCTTAGGCAATGCTCTCCTCATCAAATGGGATGCGTTGTTAATGTATGCATTCTCCCTGATCCCACTCCTAAACTGGCTCAGACCCAAGATCGAGGAACAAATCCAAAGTCCTTCTAATAGCACCTACATGGCCCAGACAAACATGATTTCCGTACCTGTTAAAAATAGCCGTATGCTCACCTCAAACCCTTCCTCGAATACCTCACTTCTTCTCACAAGATGCGGGGCATGTCCACCATCCCAACCTCGCAATACTCCACCTCAAGGCCTGGCTTTTCTCCATGTCAGGGAGTTGAGACACCCTGTTCGGTGGAAGTAAAAAAACATACTAATGAACAGCTATGGAATGAGCACAAGGAAGACGCATATATGCATAAGTGGAAACGCTTCAGCAATTGGTGCCAAGATAAACAGATCTTATCACATCCTCCCCTTTACCAAGGGTACTGGATTACATATAAAAATGGGCTGTCCACAATTTCCATCAAGGTACACTTGGTGGTGATCACAGCTTTCCATGAAAAGGTGGATGGAATCACCATATTCGCCCACCCAACAACTAAAGGTTTCCTCAAGGGCATTGAGAACACTTACCCAGAAATAAGGAACCCACCTTCTATGTGGTAGCTCAACCTCATCTTACGCAAACTTATGGGAAAACCATTTGAGCTCCTTGCCACCTCACTACTCCATCTATCAAAGAAGGTGGCTTTCCTCATCGCCATCACATCGGCCGGATGGATGAAGGAACTAGGTGCCCTAATCTCTCTCACACACACACTCTCACACACACACACACACACACACACACCTTTCTTTAAAGACAAAGTTACCTTAAGACCACACCCCAAATTCCTACCCCAAGGTTGCCTCCCCCCTTCATCTGAATTCAATCATTTACTTACCTATGTTTTTTTCAAAACCACATGCAGAAGAAAGAGAGGCATCATGCCACACACTGGACATTAGAAGAGCAGCAGCTTTCTACATTGATAGAGCAAAAACATTTAGAAAGTCTACCAAAACTATTTGTGTCTCTAATACAATGTTCAATGGGAAAAACCATCTCAAAGCATAGACTATCCAAGTGGATATCAGGATGCATCCACATGTTATAAAAAAAAAAAAAAACTTCCTTTACAAGCCCCAATGGACATCCACATACACTATACCAGAGCATTTTCAGCATCCGTAGCTTTTCTCAACAATGTCCCCATTATCAACATTTGCAGAGCAGTAATGTGGGCATCGGACCACTGTGGCATTATACTCCATTTTCTTCATAGAGAGATGGTTATGATATGATTATGGCATAACTAAGATGTGTTTTAAGGTTATGATTTACTAAATATTATCCTATTTGTATGCATGTATCATTTTTGTATCTGAAGTAAAGAATATTGTCTATGCAGCTATTACAAATATGTTTACACCTGGGGAATGTCCACTGGGCAGAATGCAATCCTTCTAGGTGTCTTGCTGGGAAGGGCCACTAGGGAGCACAGGAGGTCTTAGAAGATGCTAATCACTCACAGAGAAGCCTTCCTGGGGACGTTACAAACAGCTTCTGAGTTATGGCTGTAAGGTCATGTGACCAAGTCACCTGGTGTTGGACTCATGATAAATACTACTATTTTTCCACTGACTGGAGGTGGAGATCGGTGGGAAACAAAGGATTCCCACCATATGCAAAAACTATTTAAGGTAGGAGAGTGACATCATTGTGGGTCGTTCTTCACTAACTCCCGTCTAAGAAAGAAGGCTGCTGGAAACACCTGAGAAGCAAAGAGACTAAGCTGTGGGCGGGGGAGGGCTGAGCCCAGGCTAGAGGATGTCTGGCCTGTAAAAGGAATATCTGGAGTTTTAAGCTGCAAGCATGGGCAGCTTGCCTTCAAGAATCTCTGCAATCTGCCTAGAACAACATTTTAGGGTGAGAATTTTCTGTTTATAAGCTTAGATTGAGTGTTGGTTTTGTTTGCCAGGTAATCTGCTTTGATCTGTTTTCTAGCCCTTATAATCACTTAATCTTGTGTAGTTAATAAACTTACTTCTGTTTTATCTAAAACTAGTGTGTGTAAAAATCTTTACTTGGGGCAGAAAGTTGCATATATTCCTCTCCACGTTGAGGGAGGTGGCAAATTTCATGAGCTTACACTGTACAGTGCAAGACAGTATAATTTTGGGTTTATCCCTTAGAGAGGGGATGTGCACTTGAGTACTGGGCAATTTCTTAACTGAGCCTTCACAGGCAGAATTAATTTCAGTGTCTGTGTGTTTCTGCAGCTGGGTGTGTCCCTACTTCTGTGCTGGTGAAAGTGTGAGACGGGGAGCGTGTCTGCAGCTTGTCACAGCATTACAGGGTGACAGGAAGCCCAGGCTGGTGGGTCAGGCAGGATCAGTGGTACCCCAGTCCCAGGTGGCACCCTGGAGGGGGGGAACCTGTCACACCCACACATTCACAAAATACTATGCTATAGAGCAACAGTCAGCATCGGACGCTGGCTTTGGACTTGTGTTATCCACCATCAATAACACAACTCCGAAGCCCCTCTCTTCCACTGAGGGGCACTGCGCAACAGTCACCTACAGTGGAGCACCCTCAGGGACACTCCTTGAAGAAGCGGTTACTCAGTGCAGTAACTGAAGTTCTTTGAGATGGTTGTCCCTGTGTGTGCTCCACTACCCTTACTCCATCCCTCTGAGTTTCACATAGATTCTCTGCAGTAGAGAAGGAACCAAGGGCTGGTTGGTTGTGCAGTGCTATTTAACCGCCTGGAGCGGCACGCAACAGCGCATGCATGACCCAGCCAGGCACTGCTACCAATTACAGGCTAGGTAGGGCGCATAGACACCTAAAGTGGAGCATCCACAAGGATAACCATCTCAAAGAACCTCCGTTACTGCACCAGGTGAGTAACCTTCTCTTAATCATTTTAACAACTCTTTTTATAAGTGGAATCTTTATATAGAGTGTGAGTGATAGTGTATTAGTTTGTATCTTAAAAATCTAATTTAGATTGCTGACATTAAGAGTTTTTAATCCTTTTTTTTTTTCCTACTGTGATAGACACTCCTGGGAAGGTGTGTCTTTCACTTGTAAGATCAACACCAGAGAACTCAAACGAATCAGGAAAGGAGGAGAGAGGAGATCTGATAAAATTTTACAATGCAGTCTATGTAGGAAGAGTAAAATCATTTGCACTCAAGTACGATGTCACAAACCAGGATCATGTAGTAAGTAAAATTCTAATTTTGAATATGTCTAATAGTGTGCATGGATGCTTAGTGGTAGTTTTATTGCCCTTTGAACATAAAATGTCAGCTTTTAAAAACTCAGACTGTTGCTATCATTGCCCTGTAGATCATAAACTTTGTAGGCTTGTATATGTCTCACCTCTAAACCCATCCTCTGACACTCAACATGAAATGGATCCACCTCATCATCTGATTGTGTGTTTTATTTATGCAACCATGTAGAAACAAAATCATAGTTCTGGGCTATAACATACTACATCAGCAAGATTGCATGTCTGCCCTGATAACAGGCTATCCATTGAAATGGATCAGAAACTGATGAGTGGGTGCCATATTAATATGGGAAACTGAATGACATTTAAGTGCCCCTCTGTTCATGTAAGTGAAACAGTTGAAAAATAAAAGTTTCTTTTGTGATTGCCAGGCTGAATACTGAATTGGAATATTAGAATGTAATTGTAACCTGGAACAGAAGGCCCAAAAGAACACACACATAAGAATGGATGTGCATTTCATTTATTTATTAAGTTAATTCTTCAATGTCCTTCTGGTAAATTCCTACAGACAAACTGTGTGTGTACCATTTTTTCTTTAAGATGGAAGCGCCTCCACTTTCCCCGTTCCCCTACATTAAACAACAGCCAGTGTCTCCTCGGCGAATATCCCAGCAACACTCTGTTTATGTTTCACCACACAAGAATGGTGCCTGCCTGACACCTCAGACTGCTCTACTATACAAGTTTAATGGGAGCCCTTCTAAGGTAAGACATTCACATAAGACCTTTAGTGATTGCAAAGCTTAAAGATTTCTCCCTCTTCCAAATTTCTGACTGGCTTTGGGGTTTTTCATAAGAGTGCTGTGAAGACTTTCTTCAAACTGGTCTTGCAGTTCCTGAAGTAAAGGATAAAACACTTGTAGCACCTTCCATCTGAGAAGCACTATCTGTCCAGAGTAGGAATACTTTTTTCAGACCATGTTGAAAACTCAGAGTCTTATTGAGTAATTATAGTGGCTTGAATACTTGTTTTTAATTTTAAATCTCCTCTTATTGACAGAGTTTGAAGGACATCAACAATATGATAAAACAAGGTGAACACAGGAGTAAGAAGCGAGCAATTACAATTGACAGTGACAGTGAGTCTCCAGCAAAACGACTCTGCCAGGAAAATGATGATGTCTTACTAAAACGTCTTCAGGATGTTGTCAGTGAAAGAGCTAATCACTAACATCTACAAGGGACTGAAGCTTCCAGTGTTCATCACGCCTGGGAAACAATTTTTCCAGTTTTCCAGCTGTGGTGTGTGCAGACAGTTTACTAATTAATGTGTAAAATTGTACTGTCACCTGACTTCAGTAGGAATGCAAAAAGGAAGTGTAAAGGACTGAACTATGGGGAATTAGAGGCTATGATCACATTAACATTATTGCTGTCAGACGTGCTATGAATCTATCTGCTGATTAGCATGTTGAAATGGTTCTTTGAGCCATGTCAGATATTCACCTCTAATCTAGTTTAGCGGTTCTGCTCTGAGTATGAGGGCCAGCTCCTAGTTTCAGTGATTCTGTTTTTGAAATTGAATTGACTGGATGTAGGAAAGCAGCAGGGGCTATCACTATACTCAGTGTTTGGGGAAACACCTCAAGTGCCTTTTTGTTTTTACATGAAGATTATAGAATCTTATGCATTACTTTTAATGTGGACAGATCAGGAGACAACTTGTTCGTTTTACTACATTAAGGGTTAGATAAACCCATCTGTTCTTCGTTCTGCATTCTATATTACGTGAAAAAAGTTACCTTTTATCAAAGACTTGATAATGTGATTTGAACAGGGTTAATTTTGGCTTTTATAGCTGAGTATAACTGGTAAAATGCTATTCTCCACCTACTTTGAGGATGTCAGCTAAAGTGAATGTTGTGACATGGATTAAATGTTTCTTACGGTTTGGGAGAGAAATCAGCAAGTACAACTGCAGAAGCCTAAATTGAAGCACACTTATTCTAGAGACGTGCGGAGATGTTTCTGGGAGCCTTTTCTGAATTCAGCTTCCCCCACAGCAGTGAATGCTGCCACTGGAGACAGATCTGAATCACTCCTTCCTTCTGCACATCTTCTCTGCAGCACTAAATATTCATAGATACTGTATCTTAACTGAAAAAGGCTAGCGTGAATCAATAATGGTTAAACAGTTCTGGGCTTTGGCCATCAGTTACTACTGTAGCAAATATATGATGATTCATTTAATGAACTTAAAATTTCTTTTCTTTAGGATTTTTATATTTTTTTTCTGACAAGGGTACTCTCCTATGTTGTGTAGTATCTACACAGAATGTAAGCCCAAACAGATGAGGCATGTTTGTACTTTTTTTTTTTTTAGCTATTACAGACATGTAGCTTTAGCTTTGTTCCAATGGCAATATGTAAAATTCCAGCAAACTCCTACATTTTAAATGTTAGAATTTTGAAAGGATTGTTTTATCAAGATGAGGAAAACTTAATGTTTATATAATACTGTTTATAAGCAATAGTCTAATTTTAACAGTTGTGATTTTTTTTAAAGCTTAGAGCCATAAGGTAATTCTTTGTTGTACTTTTCTGTTCAAAGTTGCTATAAGCATCTTATACTTACAAACTTGAACTGTCTTTTTAATGGACAACTCTTTTCTAGAGCTCTGACTATTTTACTTAGCTTTTATTAGCTTGATGATTGAGTGCTCCAAGATTTGATACATCATAATTTTCAGTGGAAGGAACTGGAAATCTGGTAGATGAACTTGATGAAATTGATTATAAAGGAGAGCGCTTTGGTTTACACATTCATCTTGGTAATCAGCAATGAAAGGAAAGGTCACAAGTCCCCTAAGGTTTTGATAACTAACTTTTTGAAGGTTGCCATTGTTTTGACTGCTCTGAAAAATGTGTTTTTTGCCTTTTGAAAGTTTTGAGAATGAAGACTGCAGTGTTTATAAAGTGGTGTAACAAAAGATATACTAATCTTACAGTTAACTCCTTTTAAGTATGTGATGTTAATGGTTGGGAGAAAAAAACAACATAATACCAACTTCCAGTTTTGAGTTACTGACAAGATGCATTTGTGCATGGGTAATCATGGCCTGAGACAGCCCTGGAAAACCTAGCTTGTTGTGGAAAGAGATCTTGAATTAGACTTCACATAAACGGAGCCAATTGTGCTTGACTCACTGCATGGGGGGTTATATTCCTCAAGAAAACTAGGCTAGGGTGGACTGTCGGACAGTAAAGAACACTCAGCAGTATTGGATGATAGAACAATTTAGTCACTTGGTTTTACTTTCTCATCATGTGTAAACCTACTTTATTTCTTAAGAGGTATGCCCTGCAGACTCTCTCAGTTTCTCTAATCTTGAATTAAAATAATGGTGCTGA
Organism: Gopherus flavomarginatus; assembly: GCF_025201925.1. Classification (NCBI taxonomy): domain Eukaryota; kingdom Metazoa; phylum Chordata; order Testudines; family Testudinidae; genus Gopherus; species Gopherus flavomarginatus. The sequence goes on from NC_066627.1 coordinate 22,562,432, forward strand.
AATTTGTTAGTTATGATTAGGTTTAGTGTATTTTGTTAAAACTAAAAGTATTACAATTGGATTTTAATTCCTTTTCATAATAAATTTGACCCAGAATAGATGCTAATGTTGATAGTGCAGAGTAAATTTTGGACTTGAACAGTTTGTCAAGCTGTTAGGTCTTAAAGTTTTGTTATGGTTTAAAAGTGCCTTCATTTGTAAATATGTATTTTACAATAAAAAGTTCTTTAAAACTGTGTGATGACTGACATTGTTTGTCTGTAGTAACTTATGCCTGCTTTTCACAGTCTAAGTATATCTGTGACACAAATAGGTAAATGTTCATATTCCTCTGTATTCAGTTATCTCCTCGGATTTTCTTTTCATATTTTTCCAGATTGCTTGTACTTCAGTCAATAAATGTACCATCTCAAAGAGCAAATATAATGCTCCTGCCTGAGTGGCAGAGAGGAACTAAATTTAAGACAATAGTAAAAAGGTGAAATGCTAGAATTTTTTAAAAATTCCTATACTACTTCTTCGAGTGCTTGCTCATATCCATTCCAATTAGGTGTGCGTGCGCTGTGTGCACGTTCGTCGGAGACTTTTTACCCTAGCAACACTCGGGCCGGGAGGTCGCCCCCTGGAGTGGCGCCGGTATGGCGCCTGATATATACCCCTGCCGGCCCATCCGCTCCTCAGTTCCTTCTTACCACCCGTGTCGGTTGTTGGAACAGTGGAGCACGGTTTAGCTGTTCTCCACCTCCCTAGCGATTCACTCTCTTGTATAGTATTGTGTATATAGTTCTTTTACTGTAGTTCTAGTTAGTATTTAAAGTTAGTTTTTATAGTTGTGTAATTAGTTAAAGAGGATCAGGAGCTCTCCCCTTCTCCTCCCCCGGTACCGGGGCCCATGCTCGGTTCACCGGGTTTCAAGCCTTGTGCAGCCTGTCATCGGCCAGTGCCCACAGGAGATCCGCATGACTCCTGTCTGAAGTGCCTAGGCGAATCCCACCTTGCAGACAAGTGCCGGATCTGCAAGGCGTTCAAGCCCCGGACAAAGAGGGAACGGGACATTCGCCTAAAACAGTTTTTGATGGAGCCAGCTTTGACTCCTCCATCCTCGGCACCGACTCCGGCACTGGGACCAAGCGTCTCTTCCGCACCGGACCGCCCGGCACCGATAAAGGCTCCGCTCCCCCACCCTTCACTGGCCCAACACTCCAGCCGGCACCGCTCCCTCTCCCCGAGGAGCAAGAAGCACAAGGCTCCTGCGGCAACTACAGCTACGCCGCAGTCGGAGCATACTTCCAAGACGGACCGCCCGGCACCGTCATCTGCCGTGGCACCGCTTGTCTCCACACAGTCGATTCCAGCTTCACAGGAGCCGTTGAGTCCGGTGCCTACCAGCTCCCCAGCACGCGCTGTGGTTGAGCTCATCGCGCCCTCCACGCCGGAGACCTTCTTTGCAGCGCGCGACCGTATCGCTCTGACAGAGCCTGAATTGCCCCAACCCCCGGCACGGCCAGTGCGGGTTATTCAGTCACTGGGCAAGCCCACCACAGTGCAACCACGTTCACCAGGCACCACTGAACACCGTCAGTCCCGCTCCAGATCCCGAGATCACTCTCGGCCTCGTCATCGTTCAAGATCCCGGCGCCACTCGCAGTCCTGGTACCGTTCTCCACGGCACCGGTCGTACTCGCGGCACCGCTCGAGATCCCGGTCGCCGTCGTGGTACTCTCAGCACCGGTCCAGATCGCGGCACCGATGTACTTACCGCAGCCGATCCCGGCACGACGATATAAGGCACCAGTCGACCTCCCGGCACCGTGCTGGTAGCAGGTCCCGGTCCTGCTCCAGATACCGCCACGGTTCCCGGTACCACTCACTGGTACCGCGTAGAGACGAGCTCTATGGGCGCAGAGACCTGGCCCAGTCAACATCAACTCCTCCGTGGCCATCACGTCACCCGTCCGCCACCTCATACGTGGACAGCGCCTCCTACGGGGGTTCAGATGCACAGGCCCACCCGGACCATGGACCATCTCGATGGTCCTTTTGGACGCCTTGGGCCTATCACCCAGCCCAGGGCAAGCCTATGGGCCCAGCATGCTCCAGCCACTCAGAGCACTGTGCACCAGAGGCCACAGTCAGCCGGCCTCCCCCCTCTGGTACGGAGGAAGACCCTGTGCATCCCCTTGCGCAGCATGACGTTCCAGAAACGGAGGTCCCCCAGGACGAGGCTTCAGTGTAAGAACCACTCATCCCTGGATTGTCATCCTCCTCTTCCCCGGATGAGGCGGTAGCCGGCACATCATCATCGGGGGCCCCCGCCAATTGATCTCCGAGCGCATCAGAACCTTCTGCAGCATGTTGCCCAGAATATAAATCTTCCCGCAGAGGAAGTTCCTGAAGTGGAGGACCCGGTGGTTAGCATATTATCCGCAGAAGCACCGACCAGGGTGGCCCTCCCCTTCATCAAGTCGATCCAAGCCAAGGCAGACACCATCTGGCAGTCCCCGGCTTCCATCCCACCCACAGCCAGGGGAGTGGAACGAAAGTATGTGGTGCCGTCCAAGGCGTATGAGTACCTCTGCGTGCACCCCGTCCCCTGCTCGTTGGTGGTACAATCAGTCAACGAACGAGAGCGCCATGGCCAGCAAGCTCCTGCGCCAAAATCTAGGGAGGCCAGGCGCATGGATTTGCTGGGCCGAAAAATCTACTCTGCGGGAGGCCTTCAGCTCCATGTGGCGAACCAACAGGCCCTCTTAAGCCGATACAGCTACAACACCTGGGAAGCTGTCGGCAAGTTTACCGAGTTGGTTCCCCAGGACTCATGTCAGGAGTTTTCAGCTCTACTAGAGGAGGCGAAGAGGGTCGCCAGAACCACACTGCAAGCCTCCTTAGATGCCGCCGATTCGGCAGCCAGAACGCTTGCATCTGGCATAGCCATGCGTCGCATATCTTGGTTACAAGCGTCTGGCCTACCGCCTGAGCTACAATATACCATCCAAGACTTGCCATTCGACGGGCAAGGTCTAGTCTCACAAAAGACAGAACCCAGACTACAGAGTCTGAAGGACAACCGGGTTATCATGCGTTCGCTGGGAATGCATACACCCCAGACTCAGAGACGGTCCTTCCGCTCACAACCTCAGCGCCCTTACCCCCTTGCCTCGACCAAGACAGGATCTTGCCCGGCGACGAGGTCTCACGACCCACAGCATCAGTCTGGACCTCAAGGGGGCAACAATTCCGGTCCCACCAAACCACCGCAGGGACCTAAAGCAAACTTTTGAGGGTGCGCCCGAGAGCAGTGTACCAGTTCCCTCCCTGGATCCTCTTCATTTTTACAACCGCCTCTCACCGTTCCTCCCGGCATGGTCCCAGCTGACCTCGGATCATTGGGTCCTACGCACGGTGGAGTTTGGATACCGTCTTCAGTTTATTTTCCCCCCCCCCGTCCCTCTTCAGGGACCCCTCTCACGAGCAACTCATCATCCAGGAGGTTCGCAAGCTCCTCTTGATCAGAGCTATAGAGGAGGTGCCAGAGGAGTTAAGGGACAAGAGGTTTTATTCCCGGTATTTCTTAATCCCCAAGTCAAAAGGGGGCCTCCGGCCCATCCTGGACCTGCGAGGACTGAACAAATTCATCAAAAAGTTCAAGTTCCGCATGGTATCCTTAGGAACCATCATTCCTTCCCTGGATCCCAGAGATTGGTACGCCGCTCTCGACATGGACGCATATTTCCACATTGCAATTTATCCCCCGCACAGGAGGTATCTGCGCTTTGTGGTAAATCAGGGTCACTGCCAGTTTACTGTCCTTCCCTTTGGTCTTTCCTCGGCCCCTCGGGTCTTCACCAAGTGTATGGCGGTCGTTGCTGCTTCCCTGCGCCTTCGTCAAATACACGTCTTCCCTTACCTCGACGACTGGCTTATCCGAGGGACTTCGGAGGCCCAGGTGCTCGGCCATGTCGCCATCATCAGGGAGCTGTTTGTGAGTGTAGGCTTGATCATCAACTTGGACAAGTCCACTTTGGTGCCTACGCAGAGAATAGAATTTATCGGGGCGGAGCTGGACTCCAACCTTGCAATAGCCAGTTTACCCCTGCACCGGTTCCAAGCCATAGTCTCTCTTGTCGAAAGTCTGCAAAGCTTTCCAACCACTTCTGCTCATACTTGCCTTGCTCTCCTGGGGCACATGGCTGCATGCACCTTCGTCACGAGGCATGCAAGACTGCGCATGCGCCCTCTGCAAACCTGGCTCGCGGCGGTCTATCAGCCAGGCAGGGACACCATACACACAATCCTGACGATTCCGCCAGATGGTCTAGGCTCCCTCGACTGGTGGAAGACGTCATCCCGAGGGTGTGCAGGCCTGCCATTTCATCCTCCGTGTCCCTAACAACGGACACGTCCTCGCTGGGCTGGGGTGCCCACTTAGGGCTCCTGCGCACCCAAGGCCTCTGGTCACCACGGGAACTGATGCTCCACATCAATGTGCAAGAGCTGAGAGCGGTCCGACTGGCATGCCAAGCGTTTCAGCGCCATCTACATGGCCGTTGTGTTGCGGTGTTCACGGACAACACAACGTCCATGTATTACATCAACAAGCAGGGCGGGACCCGGTCCTCCCCTCTGTGTCAGGAAGCAATACGCCTGTGGGACTTTTGTATAGCCCACTCCATACATCTAGTGGCCTCCTTTCTCCCGGGGGTACGGAACACCCTCCCGGATCACTTGAGCAGATCCTTCCTATCCCACGAATGATCCATCCGTCCGGACGTTCTCCATTCGATTTTCCAGAGGTGGGGATTTCCCCATATAGACTTGTTTGCGTCCAGAATGAACAGGAAATGCCAGGTGTTCTGCTCTCTACAGGGTCACTCCCCGGGCTCCCTGTCGGACGCGTTCCTGATCCTGTGGACGGGCCGCCTCTGTTACACCTTTCCACCCTTCCCTCTTGTCCACCAAGTCCTGCTCAAACTCCGAAGGGACAGAGCTCGCCTCATCCTGATCGCTCCGGCTTGGCCGAGGCAGCCCTGGTACACCATGCTGCTTGACCTGTCCCTGGCAGACCCAATTCTCCTGCCGCTTTGTCCGGACCTGATCACACAAGACTTTGGCAAGATGCACCATCCGGACCTGCAGTCCCTTCATCTGACTGCATGGCTTCTGTCTGGTTAAACCAGTCGGAGTTGCGCTGTTCCACCGCAGTACAGCAGGTGTTGCTGGGTAGCAGGAAGCCCTCCACGCGCTTGACCTACCTCGCAAAATGGAAGCGCTTCTGCCACTGGTGTAACCAGCACAGCCATTCTCCTCATTCTGCATTAGTCCCCACTATCCTGGACTACATGTGGTCTCTCAAACAGCAGGGATTGGCGATCTCCTCTCTACGAGTACATCTAGCGGCTATATCCACCTTCCATCCGGGCGAAGCTGGCAGTTTCGTTTTTTCTCACCCTATAGTTTCAAGATTCCTCAAGGGCTTGGAGCGACTATACCCACAGGTCAAACGGCCTACCCCTACCTGGGACCTGAACCTTGTCTTAACCAGGCTCATGGGGCCCCCTTTCGAGCCCTTGGCCACATGCTCGCTGCTGTACCTGTCCTGGAAAGTAGTTTTCCTAGTCGCTATCACCTCAGCTAGACGAGTCTCGGAGCTTCGTGCACTGACTGTGGATCCTCTATATACTGTGTTCCATAAGGACAAGGTACAGCTGCGATTGCGACCGCAACCGGCATTCCTCCCTAAGGTCGTCTCCGCCTTTCATGTTAACCAGGACATCTTCCTGCCAGTCTTTTGTCCAAAGCCGCATTCATCGCGACGAGAGCAACAGCTCCATACCTTGGATGTCCGAAGGGCTCTCACCTTCTACATCGAGAGGACCAAGCCCTTCCGACGCTCACCTCAGCTATTGGTGGCGGAACGTTTGAAGGGCATGGCAATCTCCTCACAGCGTATTGCATCTTGGGTTACATGGTGTATTCGGGCTTGCTGTGACTTAGCTCATACTCAGTCGGGCCATCTCACTGCCCATTCTACCTGGGCTCAAGCCTCATCTGCCGCGTTCCTGGCCCATGTTCCCATACAGGACATCTGCCGTGCTGCCACGTGGTCTTCCATCCATACGTTTGCATCGCACTACGAATTGGTCCAACAGTCTAGAGATGATGCCGCCTTCGGCTCAGCGGTCTTACGTTCCGCATCGTCTCGCTTCGACCCCACCGCCTAGGTAAGGCTTGGGAATCACCTAACTGGAATGGATATGAGCAAGCACTCGAAGAAGAAAAGACGGTTACTCACCTTTGTATCTGTTGTTCTTCGAGATGTGTTGCTCATATCCATTCCCCACCGCCCTCCTTCCCCACTGTCGGAGTAGCTGGCAAGAAGAAACTGAGGAGCGGATGGGCAGGCAGAGGTATATATCAGGCGCCATACCGGCGCCACTCCAGGGGGCGGCCTGCCGGCCCACCGAGTGTTGCTAGAGTAAAAAGTCTCCGAACGTGCACGCGGCGCACGCACTCCTAATTGGAATGGATATGAGCAACACATCTCGAAGAACAACAGTTACAAAGGTGAGTAACCGTCTTTTTTGAGTGGCCTTGCATATACTAGGAAAACTACCTTTTGAATCATGCTTTCTGTAAGTAGTGTTATGCTTAAATTGGCTGTCATACCTTGAGTATTTAGGCCCAAATTCACAAAGAGACTTAGGCATTACCATGGTAGGCATCACAATTCCTAACTTTTAGGCACTTAGAAAATCACAGGAACAACATTGCAATTCACAAAGCCTGAGTTAGACGCCTAGGCTCCTTATACCATGAATGGGGAGAGATAGACATCTTAGATTGATTCACAAAAGCCAGCAGGCTAGGTGCGGAGAAACCAAGGTAGCCAACGGTCAAGGCCGTTTGTTTTAGTTTATTTTGTTTAAAATTTTCTGGGAATTTATCAGTATTCATTACAACATTTTTTAAAAGGGTGAGAATTGGTGCAAAAAGTTTACTTCACAGTTTTCAGGGTAAATACCAGGGTTAATACTCATAGACTCAAGGACTGGAAGGGACCTCGAGAGGTCATCAAGTCCAGTCCCCTGCCCTCATGGCAGGACCAAATACTGTCTAGACCATCCCTAATAGACATTTATCTAACCTACTCTTAAATATCTCCAGAGATGGAGATTCCACAACTTCCCTAGGCAATCTATTCCAGTGTTTAACTACCCTGACAGTTAGGAACTTTTTCCTAATGTCTAACCTAAATCTTCCTTGCTGCAGTTTAAGCCCATTGCTTCTTGTTCTATCATTGGAGGCTAAGGTGAACAAGTTTTCTCACTCCTCCTGATGACACCCTTTTAGATACCAGAAAACTGCTATCATGTCCCCTCTCAGTCTTCTCTTTTCCAAACTAAACAAACCCAGTTGTTTCAGCCTTCCTTCATAGGTTATGTTCTCAAGACCTTTAATCATTCTTGTTGCTCTTCTCTGGACCCTCTCCAATTTCTCCACATCTTTCTTGAAATGCGGTGCCCAGAACTGGACACAATAGTCCAGTTGAGGTTTAACCAGCGCAGAGTAAAGCGGAAGAATGACTTCTCGTGTCTTGTTTACAACACACCTGTTAATGCATCCCAGAATCATGTTTGCTTTTTTTGCAACAGTATCACACTGTTGACTCATATTAAGCTTGTGGTCTACTATGACCCCTAGATCTCTTTGCCATACTCCTTCCTAGACAGTCTCTTCCCATTCTATATGTGTGAAACTGATTGTTCCTTCTTAAGTTGAGCACTTTGCATTTATCTTTATTGAACTTCATCCTGTTTACCTCAGACCATTTCTCCAATTTGTCCAGATCATTTTGAATTTTGACCCTGTCCTCCAAAGCAGTTGCAATCCCTCCCAGTTTGGTATCGTCCGCAAACTTAATAAGCGTACTTTCTATGCCAACATCTAAATCGTTGATGAAGATATTGAACAGAGCCAGTCCCAAAACAGAGCCCTGCGGAACCCCACTTGTTATACCTTTCCAGCAGGATTGGGAGCCATTAATAACTACTCTCTGAGTACGGTTATCCAGCCAGTTATGCACCCACCTTATAGTAGCCCCATCTAAATTGTCCTTTCCTAGTTTATCTATACGAATATCATGCGAGACCGTATCAAATGCCTTACTAAAGTCTAGGTATATCACATCCACTGCTTCTCCCTTATCCACAAGGCTCGTTATCCTATCAAAGAATGCTATCAGATTAGTTTGACACGATTTGTTCTTTACAAATCCATGCTGGCTATTCCCTATCACCTTACCACCTTCCAAGTGTTTGCAGGTGATCTCTTTAATTACTTGCTCCATTATCTTCCCTGGCACAGAAGTTAAACTAACTGGTCTGTAGTTTCCTGGGTTGTTTTTATTTCCCGTTTTATAGATGGGCACTATATTTGGCCTTTTCCAGTCTTCTGGAATCTTCCCCCGTATCCCATGATTTCCCAAAGATAATAGCTAGAGGCTCAGATACCTCCTCTATTAACTCCCTGAGTATTCAAGGATGCATTTCATCAGGCTCTGGTGACTTGCAAGCATCTAACCTTTCTAAGTGATTTTTTTACTTGCTCTTTTTTTATTTTATCTTCTAAACCTACTCTCTTCCCGTAAGCATTCACTGTATTAGACATTCCTTCAGACTTCTCAGTGAAGACCGAAACAAAGAAGTCATTAAGCATCTCTGCCATTTCCAAGTCTCCCGTGGAATGGGAGGATACTAGGGGGTGCGGGGAGTACTTCTGATCTGGCTCTCCAATCTGGAAGATGAAATGGTGTCTTGGCAGCCTAGGTTACTAAGCTGCCATCTCCTTCCAGAGGGTCTGTCCAAATTGCTTATCTCTCATCTCTCCTGGAGTGTGGAGCTGGGTCTGGGGAGTTCTGCTACTTGTTTCTAGAGAGAGAGAGAGAGTGTGTGTGAGTGAAAATTGGTAAAAACTAAGTGATAGCTATTGTAAAACCTGGGAATGTTTTGATAAAAACCTAAAATGGAAGGGCCTTGCCTCTGGGAAAAGCTGACCAAAGAGGAGTGGCCTAAGCTCCACTCCTCTCTGAGATAGGCACCTCTCTGAAGTCTGGACCTATCTCTAGCAACCCATGAGTGAGAACCCTTCTGGAGTCAGGTGGCTTTACATTTATTGTAAGAATAAGCAAGGCAGATGTCTACCTCCCCCAAAATGAGGGGTTGGGGGTAGAAGTAGTGCTGCCCATCTTGTAAATTTCAGCCCCTGGGATATAGCACTCATGGGTTTTGAGATAGCCAAGATCAAGTCACCTCTCCCTGCCAGAGGAACAGCTTCAATAAGAGAGACTTAGGGAGACTTAAGTTTTAGCCACTTTCCACTTTGTTTGACATAAGCATGTGAAACGTTTACAGGGAAAAAAACATTGTTCCTTCATTAAATACGTATTTTAATTTCTGAAGAACATCATAAATGTTCTACATGTTTGCTTTACCAGAGAGGCAGATGCACTAGACACTGTGAAAATACGTAAGATATGGTCCTTGCTCTAAAGAGCTTGCAATTCTTCAAGTGATAGCCCATGTCCATTCCATTGTAGGAGTGTGCATGCCGCAAGCACAGTTGCTGGAAGCTTTTACCTCTGTGGTACTAGTTGGGTCAACTCTGGTGCTGCACACACATAGTGTTAGTATAAGGGCCTGGTCAACCCTGTGACCCTCAGCTGCTACTTACTGCCCATGGCGGTTGCTGGACCTGCTGTCCTTGCTACAGCAAACTGTTCTCCATGATCTTTGTTTATTTTGTTTTCTTAATATTTTGTATAGTTAGTGTAAATAGTTGATAGTTTAGTTGGCGCTTCTCCATCAGCAGAGTTTCATCCACTCCCGGTGCGGAGGTATGCCTGAGTCACTGCACTCCTGCAACAAGGTATGCCTTTGAGCAACACGCACTCTAGTTTCTTAAAGTGCTTAGGTGAGGCTCATATCGGGGATCGTGGTTGGATCTGCCATGAGTTTAAACCTCATACAAAGAAGGACCGGGAGGCCAGGTTAAAGGTCCTTTTGACGAACGCAGTGCTTCGCTCTTCCTCCAAGCCAAGCCATTTGAACTCTGCCCTGAGTTACCTCAGTGCTGGTGTGGAGCACTCATCCTGCCATACAGGAGTCCCAGCACCATTCATCATCCCTTGTGTAGGGAAAGAAGCAGCTGGCTGAGAGGGGGCATTCCCCTATTCTGAAGAAGCCAGAAATAAAGAGCAGAGTGAAGTGCGACCTAAGTCAGGCCACATCTCTGCCTTGACATCGCAGGCAGCACAGTTGACTCCAGCCCATCTGCAGGTACTGTTGAATATGGTCCTGGATGAGCCGTCAGCACCAGGGCCCTTCCATGCTGGAGGAATTTGCTGTGGCGAGACCTGCTGGCGCTCCCAGTACCACTGTTGCCAGCAATATAGAGTTGCGCTGCCGGTGGGCAAGAGGGAGCACATAGCTACCAGCTCTTATCTGGTTCCAGGAGCCATGGTAACATCCAGAGGGAAACAGTCCTTGCCAGCCGCAACACAGGCTTCCCTGCACCGCCACCAATAGGAACTACGCCTCTGTAGTCCCCAGGGGAAGACTCATCATTGGGTCATACTCCCATCTGAGGAGTCACCCTTGTTAACCCTCCTGTCAACCCTACCCTGCTGTGGACCTGGGTACTGTGCTGGAGAGGGAGCACCCAGCATTGCTGCTGCTTTCTGTTCAGCAGCTGGCACTGTCCTCTTGCCCAGGCAGTGTGAGTACAGAAGCAAGTAACGGGGGAAGGTTCAGCAGAGTCCCAAGGAATTGCCCAGTGAGACAAGCCAGATTCCCACTCCTTGGAGGGGAATTTTGATCAGGTAACAACATTTCAGTGGTCAAAGACACAAAGATCTGTTGACAAATTATTTTTCCTGCATCCCCCTCACCCAGGGAGTGGCACCTACCCTGGTCACTAACGGTTCTTACTAAGCAGAAGAGCATAACTTTTCTTCCTAGGAGCAATTGTATCCTCCTCTCTTCCAGACTCTCCTCCTCATTACATCTGGATTTTCACCCCCTCCCTGCCACCAAGAAATCAAAGCTGAGCCCCAGTTATGTGCTAAGCATTTATTCTGCTACGGGGAGCTTGAGTCAAACCCTTCCTCTCATTCACAGCCTCTCAGCCCAGGAAGCCTGGGGGAATTCTGTGCATCTGTGAGCGCACAGAATTCCTTGATGTTGCGTAATTTTGTATTTTCCCGTATTAAAAATATTTTGCTGAAGTTCTGCAGTTCCACCTTTTGCCCACCAGAGCCTGCTGGGGCGCTAGAACAGCGATCATGAATGCAGCCGGCTGTTCTCACGCCACAGCAGCCTCTGGTGGGCAAAAGACAGAACTGCAACACTTCTTAGACAAAATGTTTTTTATGCGGGAAAATACAAATTCTATGCTGAGTGCTGCAAAATTCCCCCAGGGATAGAGTTCATCACAGCACCCGGCCTGCACAGCCAGGTTAGAACAGAGGAGGGCACACAGGGCTGCTTGGGCGTCACAGACTGGGGTTCAGAAAGACTAGTGGAGGGGGACAGACGAGCATGAGCTCAGGAGCTAGTGGGGTGACAGTGTTGAGCCTGGGGATGGGTTAGAGGGATTACAGAGACCCATGGAAATGGAGGGTTCAGGAACAGGGGCAGATGTGCCTGACCAAATGGGAGAGGCTTGAGTCAGTCAGGGTCTGCATGGGGGAGGCTTCCCAACTCCCAAACAACCTCCTCCCACCCACACCCAGTACCCTCCAGGTTCATGCCTAGGCTCCTTCCCTCCCCCTCATCTCCTCCATTACCCTGAACTCCCACAAGCCTTTGTGCTGCTTCTGACAGGTGCAGGAAATACAGTTCTGTATTGTAATTTAAATTATTACACAAAGTTCTGTATTAATATGCCTAGTAAGGAATCTATTTGTAAACAAAAATTACCAGATTTTTTTTTTGGTCTGTATTGTTACAGACATACTTGCTGACAAAGATTTTGAAATAAATTACCCAAATAATTGAAACTGGCATGATTATATTGTCTTGTTTTGACAAATAAAATATGCAGCATTTTCAAACGTGTGCAGAATTTTTAATTTTTTGGTGCAGAATTCCCCCATGAGTAAATGCACTTCCTTCTGAGGACATGCCCAAGTAAGACGTAATACCATTGACTTGGTGTGCAACAGAATATAGTAAAGAACATGGAATAGTTTTTAACAATATTATTAGGCTGCTTGTGAATGATTTTGTGATTTACGAATTGGCAAATTTTCTCTGAATGTCACTAAATTGGCAGTGAAAGTCACAAGATTTGTCACTGGTTACTTTGAAACTTATCTCCTCACTATGGAAACCAAAAAGTTGCTAAATCTAATGACAAAATTTCTAAGTTGGCAGTGCTGATTCCACAAGCTCCAGGCAGCTACTACCCCTGCTGCTCTGTCCTGCACCTCCTCTTATCTGGGCTGGCAGCTCCCAGATTGGTTGCTCCCTTCAAATCCTCCTGATTGGCTGGGACTCACACAGCCTCTCTGGGCCACTCAGAGGACTCACCTCTACTGCTCCCTACTGAGATTAACCCTTTCTACACCTGTATGGGGCAAGCACCACATCACAGGAAATAAACTGGAAGTTTTAGACTAAATTATAACTTAATTGGCATCACTGAGATTCATTATAGAGGGGTATAACTTGTTCAGGAAGGACAAGTAGAGAAAAAAGAAAGGTGGTGTTGCAGTGCACATCAAGAATAGATATGTGTGATATGAGGTCCTCCACAAAGAGATGAAAGACAAACTAATGGTAAGTCTCAGGGTGAAGAGAAAAGGGAAGGGAAACGGGGAACATCGTTTTAGGGGTCTACTACACACCATCAAATAAGTTGGAGGAGCTGGATGAGGCTTTTCTAAAAGAAATAATATCCAAAACACAAGACCTGACAGTAATTGGGGACTTTAACTATCCAGACATCTATTGGAAAAATAATATAGCAAAACACAAAATCTCCACTAAGTTCTTGGACAACTTCTTATTGCAGAAGGTGGCACAAGTAAACAGAGCAGCCAAATAGTCAGAACCAAGTTTAAAACCATTTTAAACTTGGTTCTGACTAACAAGGAAGAATTGGGTATGAATTTAAGGCAATGATAAAATGGTAGATTTCATGATTCTAAGGAAAGAAACGAGTGGAAGCAGCCAAATAAGGACAATGGACTTCAAAAAAGCAGACTTTAACAAATTCAGAAAACTGGTAGGTAAGGGTCCATGGGAAGAAACTCTAAAGGAAAAAGAGTTCAGGAGAGCTGGAATTTTCTGAAAGAGACAGCTTCTCAAAGAGCCAATATTAAAGGCACAACAGAAAACCATCCCAATCTGAAGGAAAGTTTGGAAGAATAGTGAGAGAAGAATATGGCTCCATCAGGAGTTCTTGAATGATCTGAAAATCAAAAAGGAATCCTACTAAATTTGGAAACATTAACAAATTGCTAAGGATGAGTACAAAAGAATAGACAAAATCCGAAAGACTAAAGCACAGAATGAGTTACACCTAGCACAGGATGTAAAAGGCAATAAGAAGAGATTCTATTAATACGTTAGCACGGGGGTCGGCAACTTTTCAGAAGTGCTGTGCCAAGTCTTCGTTTATTCACTCTAATTTAAGGTTTGGCGTGCCAGTAATACATTGCAATGTTTGTAGAAGGTCTCTTTCTATAAGTCTATAATATATAACTAAACTATTGTTGTATGTAAAGTAAATAATCAGCTCGTCTCTGTCCCCCGCATGCCTCCCACCGGCCACCATTAGTGACGCAGATGTGGGGAGTGAAAAGGGCAGGACCAGCCCCTTCCAGCCACTGAGACACTGCTCTGCAGCCCTGTGTGGCGGTTGCCTGAGAGACCCCGGCTGGGGAGGTGACTCCCACTGCCTGCCCGGGCTCAGGTACTGGGGTTCCTGGTAGCTGAGCCAGGCGGGGAGCGGAAGCCACCTCCTCCCCAGCCAGGCTCTCTCAGGCAGCTGCCGGGCAAGGCTGCAGAGCAGCAACCATTAGGGGCCGGTGTTAAAAGGGGCTCCCTCCTGCTCCCCCCTGGGCTCCTGGGGAGCAGGGAGAGCAGCAGAACGTGTTGGGAGGGCAGGTGCAGCAGAAAGACAGACTCCCCCCCCCTGCAGGTAACATGGGGTGGGGACAATGTGGTGGCCACAGGTCTGAGCGCTGGGGGACACACACGACCTGCTCTTTTGCTCGTGCTCCCCCACTACAGGGAAGGCACCAGTTGAATATGGGACACCCTGGGGGAGGGGCTGCAGCAGGGGTGGGAAGAGGTGGGGCAGGGGTGGGGCACTGGGGAAATGGAGTGGGGGTGGGGCCTAGGATGGAGTAGAGGGTTGAGCACCCCCCAGGAAACTGGTTAGTCTGGTATTTATGCCTCTAGGAGATCTGACTAATTTAAACCTTGGGAAATGCTAGGAACTTCAAAGGACTTTTTGAAAGAATTTGAACTTTTAAAATTAAGTGGGTTTCCCAGGATATCTCTTGAAAGAGGGGGTATGCTAATATAACTCTTCAGCCGTTTGAAGCTTTGCCTTTGGAAAGGGACCTATTGTCTGGCTGATTACCTATGAATAATCTCCTCAAAGAACTTAAACTGAATAAAGGACTCACCCACAGATTCTTAAGGGTTCTTGAGCTGAGCAAAGGGCATATGAACTTGAATCTCTGTGGGGTGTGAAAGACTGCTCACCTACCAGAATCTGTGTTGGATCTGGGGTGATCTCTGGTAAGCTTATTACCCTTCTGCATAGGTTCTTTTATAGTTTTTAAGATGTTTTCTCTGCATTGGTTTTACCTTAAGAATAAAATTGCTGCATGGTAACTAATATCTATGGTAATTACACTATTAACCATCTCAGAAGAGAATGCCAAGAAAGCCTGCTTAGGCAGCCTGTCTTTTGCTGGGGATATCACAGTGTAGTTAGGGAACTGTTCAGCCTGGAAGTCAGGCTGAAGAGATACATGGGTCTCTTCCCAAAAGAAGCAAAATCTGAGGAGCCTAGAACGGGTGCCCTTGCTGGACCACAGAGGGGGAAGACAGGTGCAGTTGCCCTGAGCTGTGACATGTAGGACAACAATTACTAGGCTTAATCTGCAGCAAAGGAAATTTGTCCACTGATCACAGGACCAGAAGTAATGGGCTTAAATTGCAGCAAGGGAGATTTACATTAGACCTTAGGAAAAACTTCCTAACTGTAAGGGTAGTTAAACACTGGAATAGGAACCAAGGGAGACTGTAGAATCCCTGCCATCAGAGGTTTTTAAGAACAACTTAGACAAACACCTGTCAGGGATAGTCTAGTTGACTTTGTCCTGCCACAGTACAGGAGGCAGAATTATATGACTTCTCAAGGTCCTTGCAGCCCTACCTTTCTATGATTCTACAATTCTGAGTGGTTGCTCCTCACATGAAATGCACAAGTTGGGAGTCTTCTTGAACCCTCCCCTACTCCTCTATGCACCTGAGGAAGGGACATCCAGCCTGGCCCATGAAGACCAGGCTACAACAACACATACACTATGTGGTTCATCCATGACTCTCAAGCAGCTAACACAGCTATGTGCAAATGCTTTGAGCTGCTGCCAGGCTTAAGAAGCAGTTTGCTAAATATTCCCACCAATCGTGCAGTCTGACCAATCAGGTGATTCTGCTGCAAGCTAACTGTGTGATTCAGCTGTGAGTCTGTTTTTCACTAGGGACATACGGAGTTAGCTGGTCCCAGGGTCAGCTGCAAATCCTAATTCCTGACAAGTTCTGTATAAATATTCATTACCTAATCTCTCTGGAGGGAGATATTATCCCCAGTTTAATAGCTGGAGGGACAGAGAAGATAAGTGGCTTGGCCCGAGGTCATGTGTAACCGATATGCCTACAAGGGAGATATCTCTTGAAGAGACCCATTGGTGGGAGGGAGGAGTGTTGTGGCTAGGTCATTGTTGCTAGGCAGATTTAGCACTACACATTCAGAAGCTTCTAGAATTGGGTGTGGTAATTTTGGGTATGCTGTAATAGGTTCCCTGTTGCTGTGACCAGACTCCAGAGGGCAAGCAGTCAAGGCAGCTGCTTTACAAAGAGCCATGTGACCTGTGTGTGTTGGAAGAAGCTGAGCCCAGGAGCAGAAAGCAGCCTATTGTCCCTAGGTCTGAAGCATTTTGCATTAGGTTTGTGATATTGTTACACTGCTACCAGGGAAGCATGGGCAATGCTAATTATAGCCAGAGGGAATTGGAAGGGGAAAATAATGTATTCTATTTTAATTGTATGCTTTGAATATTGTTTGATTTTAGTTAAACTGTCTTAGTTATTGTCTCAACTACTATGATTCACCAGTGTTTCTTTAAATGTGATAATGGGGAAAGAGTCATTTATATTTTGCTATTCTCTATTTTTTTTCTTGTAACAGTTTTTTTTAAAATCTGTATACTTAACTGAGTGGTTGATCAGTTAACTGACTGGTTAGCAGTGATTTCAGCAGAGGAAGAGTCTGCATGGATTCCAACTGAAGATTCCTACAAGCACGTGGAGGGAGGATGCTGTTTTAGACTCAGCAGACAGTTTAGATTTGGTAATCAAAGACTAACTGAGACTCAGGTGAACTCAGCCTAAGCGTTTGGGAAACCTGAGTTATTTCTTGCTGTATTCTGTGGGGACTGAACTGTTCAGATTTTAATTTTTCTTTATTTATGTTTATGTATAACTGAAGACAATGGCTGTGATTACAAAATAGCGATGTCCTGTTCTAAAAAATAGAGTATTTGTTTGTTTTGTTTTTCATAAGATTTTATTAAGTTATTTAATTAAATTCATTTCTTTAATTCCTTTTGGGACTTGAATGTGGGGAGATTGAGCCTGTGCAATCCTTGCTGAAAATCCTGAGAGACTGAACTCTGGGTCTTCAGCTACTTTTCTATGGGAGTTGGGGGGGTTTTAGGCACTAGAGAAGGGCAATGAAGTGAATTCTAGCCCACCCAAAGGGCTGTAGCGCTTGTAGTGTAGACACAACCTTAGGCAGGACTTCTGGTGCTGTTGTAGAACAAAATAATGAGTGGTGCTGTTGTAGAACAAAATAATGAGTGGTGCCTTTTTGCCATATAGTAGTGGATTTTGGGGTCTTACAGGTCAGGTTTTGGAGGAGGAGACATTAGTAATGCAAAGTCAAGGTATGGGGGAGGGATAGCTCAGTAGTTTGAGCATTGGCCTGCTAAACCCAGGGTTGTGAGTTCAGTCCTTGAGGGGACCTTTTAGAGATCTGGGGCAAAATCAGTACTTGGTCCTGCTAGTGAAGGCAGAGGACTGGACTCTGACCTTCAAGGTCCCTTCCAATTCCATGAGATAGGTATATCTCTATATCTATATGTTAGTAACATACTGCATAGGCAGAAACTTCAGCTAAGGCACTGCTGCCTGACAGTGTCACTATATCATACAGTGACTGGCCTCTTAAGAGAAGATGGGTGCCCAATCCATCTGTGATGAGCTTAACTTGCCTCCCAAGGAGGGAAGAAAATGATTTTAGTCATGTGACAGGAAAGTCATATGACTAACTACAGCCAAGTCTAGGGATATAGAGGAGTAGCCTGAGGAAGAGTAATCAGCTGCTGAAGGAAAGAAGTTAGCCAGTAACCCACTCCATGAAGGAATGATCTGTAACGCCTAAATGTAAGGAAGGAGTTACCAGCCAGGATTTCAAGTTACAGTCCCAGGTAGGAGGACTTTGAGACCCTAAGCCTGAGGGGGAAGCAGAAAGAAGTTTTTGTGGGAGCTGAATGATATTGAATAAATTAGTTCCCAGGGGAATATAGTTTTAAAGACTTTAGTTTTAACTGGATTATTCTGGGGAGCTTGGAGCAGTGTTTTCCCAAGGAATTGAAATTGGGGTGTGTTCAAATTTGCCAGGGGAGTCAAGGCTGATGAGAAGTGAGACCATGAGGGTGAAGGTGGACTGTATGGCACCATAGTAAAAACTGAAATGTTTCATGACCATTTTATTAGATTTAACTCATGTTTTAAAATCATCACACAAATTAAAATTGGCTACTCAAGTCTTCTGTGAAGCACAACATCTACATCCTCCTTGGTTTCGTGTTATAATTTTACATAACTCTGGTAATGAACTTCATGAATGCAGTGCGTTCATCTTTGGTGGCTTCTCATGTGTCCGGTACTTCCATTCCTTCAATTAATGTGCTCATTAGTTCATTCACGTGATCAGGCAGAAGGCGACTTCTTTCAGAACACAAAATTCTATTAGATGATAAAGAATGCTCAACTGTAGCTGCTGTGACTGGGAGTAGCAAGAGATGAATTCCTACTTCTTTCATCCCAGGAAACATAGCATAAAGATTGGGTTGTGTCACTAGTGGTGATGATTTAAAAAAAAAATTTGAAGTCAAATCTTCCTTCATTCATCATATGATATTCTACTCTGTGTTCAAATTCTCTATTCTGTCCTGAGCACGTGACAGCCCCATAGCTGGTAGTGCCTCACCCCACTCAACTGTTGGTGTTTTGTAGGACAAGGATCTGTGAAAGCTACCTAGAGATTGAGTAGAATCTAGAAGTCGCTGTTGTAGATTTTTAAGAATCAAGTCTGTTTACTTTTTCAGTTGAATTAACAAACACTTCTTGTCCTCTTCATTTAAGGATTCAATAAAAATGCCTTCATTAGTCACCTTCTGGACTGAAGTCTTTGTTTCTTCTAGTACTTTTTCAATGGATATCTCTCTGATTGATCCAAGTGTAGCTTCTATTGCTGAACAAAGATCTTCTACTATTGTAGCAGATGCCTGGATGACATTGTTTAATGAGCCAAGTGGTTTCAAGAGTAGACTTACAAAAGAGAGAATGGCATTAGTCTTCTCTGAATGTAGTAGAAAAAGTAATCCACCAGCCTCACTAAGATCCATCCCATCTTAGTAGATACTTTCCAAAACCAGTAATAATGGCTGGAGTAGTTTTAAGACAACAGCCAAGGATCGCTCATGAGAAAGCCAGAGGGTTTTCCCAGGTTGGACTAACTTGAACTTCAGGCCCAGTGTATCTTCTATATTTTTTCTAAGATATTCAGTCTTTTTGGACTCTTGCTGAAAAAAGAATATAATGAAGACATTAAATGTATATCTTTTTTTAGTGTCTTTTGAAGAGTCTGCAGCTCGTACAAGTGCTAGTTGGAGTAGATGGCCTCTGCTGTGTGTATAGGAGAGATTAGGGTTACACTTTTCTCTGAGCAAAGCTTGTACTCTACCATGTCTTCCAGAGAAGTTTGCAGCTCCATCAAATGCACAAGCAGCCATCTGTTTGGGGTCCAATTGACAAGGATTGAACTCTTCTAAGATGTGAATTGTCACAGATGCAGCCGATGTGTCTTCTATAACTTTAATATCTAGAAATGCATCTACTGGCCTACCACTGACATCAAGATAACGTACACAATGACATATACTTGATGCACATTTGCATTGGTATTCATGTATGCAACTTTTTTTTAATCTGGTGAGAAAGTTCTTCACTTTTTCAACTGTTGAGTCTTTCACTGATGCACCACATGCTTCTAGCCAGTCAGTTGAGGTTTTTCTTGCAGAAAGATAGTGAGCATTTGCTGGTCTTGTTCAGAACCAGTGTTCAACTTCAGGATGAACAAGTGACAGTGCACTTACCGCACACTACAAACTGGAAGCCAATGTTATCTCTTCTTAAATAGAAAGTCTGATGCCACAGCTATGTTTGTTCGCATGAACTGTGTTGTGTCTCCAGCATTCTTAACAGCCTAATTAACACTCACGGGTGTTGGCCTTGGTCAGTGGAGACTCAGAGTTCAGAGGTGCTTTCACATAAATTCACCTCCCAGGTTGGGGGCAAGAAGGCACCTTGCTCATTCCTCCAGCTGCTCACTGTTTGCTCTGGCCGTTGTTGGTGGTTGTTCTACCGTTCACTCCATCGCTCTGTTGCCAATGGCTCTGTGCCATCACCTTCTTCTGCCACTGTGACCTCTGAGAGTTGGTCTCTTGAGGTTCCTCTCAGTGATTTCAGCTGAGCTCTCGGTGGGGAAACCTCACTGCTAGTGCAGACTGGGTTGTGTCTTCCACAGAAACACTGTCCCACAACAAGTCTAAGCACTTAGACCTGATCATCAGTGATTTCAGCTGTGGTGGTCAATTAACAAAACAAAAGACTATCTATGGAGCCTAATCAGCTGTCTTTAAACAGTGGAGAGGGGCAGGTCAAATAGTACTTGTGACTCAGGCAGACCATCAGGCAAAACACCTGTTCCCACCCTCTCTCTTAATGCCCTCAATCAGCACAGGCCCTTTATTAATACAGTAAGAATAACAACATTTCATTACCTCCCCACCCCATTCAAGTGACTTGTAACCCGACCCCAGTCAAAATCTATCACTTGGGCAACACAGCTCTGTTTGCTGGATACCTAGGTAGATTAGGTGTGAATGTAAATACACTCTCATCCTGAAGCCTTTCCCCCCAGCTCATCACTAGCTGTCAGGGAGAGCTCATTTAGACTTTACTTACAAATCATAATTTGAAATAATTAGGTTGGCCAGCATCACTGAAATGAATGCACTGACATTGTCCTAAAAAACAGCTGTGTAAGGAAGTTAGTCTATGTTCATACTTTTCAAATCTATTATACTTTTTCAGATACACTTATTTTATCATACACTGTATATTTTTAAGTGTGTAGTAATGTTTCAATTTCAATTCAGATTTCCAAACAATCACTAAATTGGCAACATTGCATGTAACTAGTTCACAAAACTGGGGCATGGGAAGGGGTGTTGGGGAAATTCAGCAGGGAGGTGTGGGGAAATCCGTGGCTTGGAGGAAAACTGCAGGGGGTGCTGGTAGGTCTACTAGGGGTGCCCTGGGATGGCACCTGTCTTCAGTCACACTAGTGCCTGTTGATATAACAACAATAGGAAACAATATTGCTGATCTAATTGTAAAAAGTGTCCTCTATGCCTTGGGGAAATGATCAGAATAGCTATTCTATTCTGGTCAAGTGTCCACCTGGGGAGTTATGCTGTAATAGCTAGTGCACTCTAAATCTCTCCCTGCCTAGTTAATCCAGAATAATTTTCCTATGTAGACAAGTCCTTAGCCAGCTCTGGAGGGAGGCTGGGAGGGAAACCATACTGCACAACTGATAGTTTTGATTACTGAGTTTTGTTGTCAATACATAAGAAGATATTCATTCTTGATCTGTTAAAAACTGCAGTAGAAAGTAGCATAAATAAGCTGATAAAGGAGAAAATACATTCTTTGCAAATCAGAGTGACTCCAAGCTTGTCTTGAGGCTTGTAGAAAATAATGGATCAAGTGTCTACTATCTGCTTTGTGCCCTCTGTGAGTTGGACTGTCTGCACTATGATTAAAGCACAACTGGAAACTAAAGATAAGAATGGAAACCTTAGACAAAAGAATCAAGGTATTTGTGCATGCCCCATTCCTAGAACTGACAGACGTCTCTGCCAAGTGAGCTGAAGTGATTCTGCTTTCAGGAATTTTTTGTTGTTGTTGTTGTTGTTGTTGTTGTCGTTGCTAAAAGCAGAGAAAGAACGAAAGGAAATCTCAGAAACTACTGGGATGGATATAAACAGACCGTCTGCAGCATGTGAAAAGGGGCAATGAACATTTAACGCTAATTGTATATTTCTCAGTTGGCCTGAGAAATGAAAAGACAAGGTCTTTTAAAGAAGACACTTCAGTGGAGTAACACATCAGACAACTTAAGCCTTACTGCAAAGAGCTGAAGCAAAGATGATGGACCTTATCATTTACTTGAATTTTTCCACTGCCTATTGAGAAGCAAAAAATGTGTGAATTTGTGGTTATATCAGTCTTGGCCTGCAGAGTGCTAGCCTTCAGCTGACAGTAAAGTACAAGTCACCTGATCTAGCATACAGCTGTTTAAAATCCCATCATATGCAAACCTTAGCACGGGGAATACAAAACCAAACATTATCTGGTGACATGGAATAAGTCTCTATGAGATCCTTATCTCTTATACTTCTGTCTTTCTCTAAGGTAAATGACAGGGCAATGGCCCCTGTGTGTTTCCTACCTCACCAAAACCTAATCTGCTTCTGGCCTAATCTTAAGGCCCAGGATGCTGCAAGGTTCTTGGCACATCCGCCAGTAGCCTTGCCCTATTGGGCTGATGTCAGTGCACAGGCTTCTGTGAGGTCCCTGCCTCACCAGCACTGTCTTGCAGAGCTGATATGAGTTCACACAATTATGTGAGGTCACTTTCTTACCTGCCTCTACCCTGCTACAGGGCTCAGAGCAAGACCTAGGCATCTGGGAGATTCCTACTTGACCCATTTCTCCCTTTCTGTTGGTATGTACTTAGGTCATAGGACTTTTTAGGGCCTGGTTGTTGTGATGGGTAGCACCCCCCTGGGTGCCACCTGATGTACTGGGGAACCACTGGTCCCCCACCAGTCTGGGTTCCCTTACATTGCCCTGCTGAGCCAGGCCCTCAAGCCTCCCCTAGCACGCATGCAGGTAGGGCTACACCCAGCTGCAGAAAGACACAGACACAGAGATCAGCTCTGCATGGGAAGACTCAGCTTGAGAGCTGCCCAGCACTTAAGTGCACACGCCTTCTGGAGTGTAAACCCAAAATTGAATTACCTTGCGCTGCACAGAAAACTGTACAGCATAAGCTCATGAAATTCACTCCCTTCCTCAATGTGGAGGAAGATTAAAAAAAAAAAGCACAGCTTTTTGTCCCCAGTTATGAATTGCACAAATTGGTTTACAGAAAACCAATACCACGTTTATTAACTACAAAGGATAGGTTATAAGGGATAGCAAACAGATCAAAGTAGATTACTGAGCAAATACAGCAAACACGCATATAGCCATCGACATAGACAGGCCTGGAGCACCCATGGGGATAAATTAGCAGATGCTCTGCACCTACCGGCAGACAAGCTTTCCCCCACCCCTCTGCCCTGAGCGCACCGGGTCCCCACTCCTCCCCCTCTCTCCCAGTGCTTCTCACCCTCCTGCTGTCTAACAGCTGTTTGGCAGTGCTTAGGACTTTCTGGGAGGGGGAGAGAGAGGAGCAGGGATGTGGCACGCTCAGGGGAGGAGGCGGAGAAGGGGCAGGGTCTTGGGGGAAGGAGGTGAAATGGGGGCAGGATGGGGGTGGGGCTGGGGTAAGAAAAGGCAGGGTGGGGCATGGACTTTGGGAAAGGGGTGGAATGGGGCTGGGGTGAGGTGAGGGCAGTATAGGGGCAGGAAGAGGTGATGCAGGGATGGGGTGAGGGCAGTGCAGGGGCAGGAAGAGGTGGTGCAGGGGTGGGGCCAGGGGCAGGGAGAGTCGAGCTCCCACTGGGCAGAGGGGAAGTCAGCGCCTATGACTACGCTAACTAATCTTAATACACTAAAGAAACTGGCTACAAGTAGTAATTTCTCACCCTTAATGTTGTTTTAATCAGATTGCAGTTTCTTGCAGACAAACTGCTCTTGCTTGCAGCTTAGAACCACAGATATTCCTTTCACTGGTCAGACACTTCTAGTCTGGGTACAGTCCTTTCTTCCCTAGATCAGTTTTAGGTGTTTTTAGCAGTCATCTTGAGCAGGGATTCAGTGAAGAACTGACCCTGATTAACTTACTTCCCAGCCTTAAATAGGAAATACATATGACAGGAATCCTTTGTTTTCTAGTTTGACCCCCACCCCTTACTAGTGGAAGAATAATAGCAGTCCAAGATGTGATCATGTCCCCTAGTACTGGACTCCATGACCCTGCAGTATCAAAACAGCATCCCAGGAAGCTCCTCAGGAAGGTGGGAAATTAGCAACTTCCAAGTCCTATTGTTTTCCCTAATGACCCATTGACTAACCAACCAGACAGACTGCATTTTGTCTAGGAGTGTTCCCTAGGTGCAAACTCATTTGTAATTGTTACATAGTCAATATTCCTAACTTCAGATACAGAAATGATACATGCATAGAAATAGGATAATCATAGTCAGTAAATCGTAACTTTTCCAGTGATACCTCACATGGCTCATCTTGCATCAAATACAACTCAATTTTGCCATATTCATATCACTACAATATCTCTATGAAGAATATGAGGTGTAGTGTCACAGGGCTTGAGCAAGATCCAAGCATTGGTGAGGTCCCTGCTTGACCCACCTCTCCCTTTCTGTTGGTATGTTCTTAGGCCATAGGCCTTTTTAGAACCCAGTTGTGTTAACTGGAGAGAAATTATAGATCCAAGAAATCAAAGGTGTTTAGGAAATCTGTTACAATGTTAAAATATTAAACATGGTTTGGGAATTGTAAGCACAGAGATTACTTTTGTATCGTCACCATGGCTACAGGCTGCAAAGTTCCTGCATATGTTTGAAAGTTACTGCCCAAAATAAAGCATAGAGCATGCAAGATTGACGAGTGAATATCATTCATTTGGAATGAACTTATTTGTGGTTCACTAATGACCTTCATAGAATCCCTTGCTTTATCAAACAGTCCTTCTTTGTAAGAATGGAATGTCAAATTCTGCTGCTGGATCTTAACTCAGGATTAGTTATTCCTGCTCTTTTAACAAACAAACTGACACAAGAGGGAAGACGACGACAAGACAGGAAAAAGTGGGGAAAATATGGCTTTCTGTCACTGACATGTATTGAAATTGATCAAGAAAAGTCAGTCACAGGTGCATCTCTGAGCCCTGGTGTGGTCCTTGGCATCAGACATCATCTCTTTGATCTAGGTCTGAACTGCTCCTCCTTTTGACCCAAGTTCTCTCTCACTCTAGGGAGGGCTGCATCCTGTAATGTTGGAGCCATAAAGTGCAATCAATCTCAGAGTTGTTTTGATAGAAACAAATACAGTAGAACCTCAGAGTTATGAACTGACCAGTCAATCACACCTCTTTTGGAACCAGAAGTACACAATCAGGCAGCAGCAGAGACACATACAAAAAGACAAATACAGTGCAGTATTATGTTAAATGTAAACTGAAAAAAATAAAGGGAAAGCAGCATTTTTTGCGCATAGTAAAGTTTCAAAGCTGTATTAAGTCAATGCTGTAAACTTTTGAAAGAACTATCATGTTTTGTTCAGTTACAAACATTTCAGAGTTATGAGCAACCTCCATATTCAAAGTGTTCGTAATTATGAGGTTCTATTGTAGGAAGGAAAGAAACACACAGAGGAAGGCGAGGGCATTAGGAATCTTAAATCATACATCTTGGGCAGTCTGGGATCATACCCGGTCGGCTCATGGTGGTCTAATGTCTTGTTCTTAGCAGCTATATTGAGGCTGGGATGTGTTTGAGTATCTCCCTTCAACCTTTCTGGAGGGAACATCAGGAGTGTCTCCTTGTCCCCCAAAAACTTCCTTTTAACTGGTAGCAAAAGATACGATGGACTGTAGAACCCATATCTTCATTATTTTTTCCACCAGTTAAATGTACTTTCTGGGACTCTTAATTTTGGATATCTCTAGCTCTTGCTTGCTTGCTATTTCTGACCTCAGAACAGCCCTTGAGTTATTTCATTAGTTCATTTTGCTTGTCTAAAACCAGTCTGTCTCTCCCTTCTGTGCTGCTCCTAACAAAACATATTTTAATGGATAACCATGATACTGGGTACATTCCTTCCACACTGGGGAGAGGGGGCTCCAAAGGACAGGAAAGGGAAGCAACATCCTGACGTCAGTGGGGACTAAGCTCAAGCTGGAGGCTGCATGGAAGGAAGAGGAGGAGAAGGCTGGAGAAGCAACCTGGGAGTTGGCTGTGGAGAAAATGCAGGCAGGTTGGGAGCTGGAATGGAAAGGCTGAGAGCTAGTGAAGGACGAGCCTATTGCTGGCAGGGGAGCCAGCTGTCGCTGTGACATGCTGATACCTGGATGTGACTTGCAAACAGGGGGGACCATGTGGAGAGACCTGAATGAGACCACTAATGATGGACAAAAGAAATGAACTCTGGTTATGAGATCTGCAGGATCCTGTGGGATTGCCTCTGGAAGAGAAGAGCCCTGGAAGGAGTATCCCTGGCACTAGACCTGAGGAGCTCTGCCTTCATACCTCTGTACGGGACTGCCCTTTCTCCTTGGGGCTGGGTTAGGAAGTGTCACATTAAACATATGGTTGTAACTATTAAAGTAATTGGATGAGGGTAACCAGAAGTGTGGAAACTGATGGTGATTTAGGGATTTCCCTCACAAGTATACGAAGACAGTTCTGGTAGCCAAGGCGGAAGAGACCCTATATTGGTCCAACGGCTTGAAAAGCAGTTCAGCGGCATATTGTTTAAGGTGAAAGGCATGACGGGGCACTACATAAAGTCATGACTATACAATGCAGCTAAAGAAGCCTCCAGGTGCAACAGCCTTTGTGCCACTGGGCCAACCTTAAGAAGCTGAGAGAATGGGAATGTTCCTGTGCAACGACTCTCCCATTTTAATCACTCACGCCCGCCTCATTCCCACCCATCTCTTTTCAAAAGTCCTGTGGCAATGGGGGAGCGGCAAAGCGACAGCTGAAGAGGATTACTAGCAGTCATAGCCATAAGTCTGCATGCATGCAGGCAGCCTGGAACATTGATTGCCAATCCCTGACCCAAAGGCAGCAGGGAAGCTTGGCAACACCCCAGGTGACAGAGCAGCCCTTTTTAGGATTGCACTACTCTCCCTTTGTAAGGGAATAGGCTGCAAGAGAAAAGCATTATACCACTGCTATAGCTACCAAGACACTCACCAATGACTTTGTCTGCTCGATCTGCTCACGAGCATGCATGTCACGCTTGGACTTCAGAGTCACTCCAGAATCCACAAAAAGCGAGAGCATGAAAACATCATCAAACCGATGGATTACACAACCATGAATTGGATGAAATCCTAGCCCCAGTGAAGTCAGTGGCAAAACTCCCACTGACATGAGCAGGCAAGATTTTACCCGTTGTGCCTAGGGTATTTGCATCTTCTACATTCTGGCCGAGCTAGTAAAGCAAGTGTGTATTGTTCCAAATGTGTGCAATATAGCTCTTCCATCAGGCACCATGTACCACAAGTGGCAAGCATTACAGCCACACCCTGAAGTAGGGGGATTAGGTACGCTATTCTGTCATCTTTAAGTAATTTCATATTGCAAGCCTCAAAGAATCATTAGGCCAGAATTATTACAACAATCCTGTCTCCCTCACAGGTACCCTGCTGGGCTTGTACCTAGCATCTTTGATCCCATCTGAGATGTCAATACATACTTTGGGCTTGTAGCTCCTCCAGCCACTTGTACTGCCTTGGCTACACATGTATTTTTAGCATGCTGAATCAGAGCTAGTGCAGCTCTGTCTGTCAGTTGGAAATTACACCTCCAGCTCCAGTGTAGATATAGCCTTGCACTAAAAGAAGGAATCCTGCAGCATTTAAAATTTTCTGAAATAACAATATTTGTGTACCTCTTGTTGTGACACTTCCTGAGGGTACCCAGGGCGGAGAAGCACCTCACTACCATCAGTCCTTAGCATGAGGAAGAGTTGGCTTTGCCTGCCAGAGGTCAGCTCCCTGACTACATCAGCTACAGGCAACACAAGCACTCCCCTCTCAGCATACTCAGACTCCGCTGTCCCTCTGCAGGTAAGCAATAGGCACACGCCAGTCTCCAAATACTCCAAACAGCCCTGTGGAGTGTCCAGTTCCTGTTCTACTGGACATTCACAGAACTGACAAATCTGTTATTCCCAAAGGAGCAGTATGCCACAGCTTACCAATTATACCTCAGATCACCACTCTGTTTAACACGGAGCAATTAGATACGTTTATAGTGATATCAAGTAAAAGTTTATTTAACAAAATATAGAGATTTGAGTGACAGTAAGTAGAAGTATTGGAAAGAGGGTTATGTGTAAAATAGATCATAACACACATTCTAGAACCTGGATTTATTTAATTAGATACTTTTTTGTCTTATGAAGCAATGCTCAGCTGAATACCTTCTAGCATCTTATAGCCAGACTTGGCTGTCATCCTCCTTTCATGAGACACACATTGTCAGCTTGCCTCCTAACTGAAAGATGCAGAGTGTCACTTGGTATCCAAATATCAGGACAGTCCTCTGTTCTTTTTCATAAGTAGGACACCCACTGTTGATTGTGGGTTTTGTTTGTTTGTTTGTTTTTTCCTGTAGCCTTCCTCTCAGTTGATTTTTGCAGTTTGTCAGTCAGCAGCTGGCTCTGTATGCAAATATGTCTCACAATGCAAGGCTACAACACACAATGACCAAATAGGGGGATAAGTGTCTGCTACGTCCTGCTTGAAAGAAACCTGTTTAAGATAAGTTACCTCTTGGTTATCTGCCTTAATGCCAAGGTTTTGAGAACATAATTTTCTGTAAAAACAACATGGAGTCCGGTGGCACCTTTAAAGACTAACAAACAGATTTATTTGGGCATAAACTTTTGTGGGTAAAAAACCTCATTTCTTCATGTAACTACATACCACCACCACCACCACCCCCGGGCGCCTCTAGGAGGCAATACTTCCCCTCTCGCAAGCACAGAGTCTGAGTGTAGCAAAATCCTTTTAATAAAGGAGGGAAACATTGTGGCATCATATTGGGGAAACACCACAAACAGGATTCATAACACAAACCATGAGCAAAAGACCCATCAAGTAAGTTTTGGCAGTGTCCTTTTCCCCTTAAGGTCTTAAGTTCAATCACCTCAAAGTCCAACAACCCAAAAGTCTCTGTCCCCAGTCAGTGCCACCCCAGAGTTCAAAAATTTATCTGCAGCGTTTTAACCCCCCCCCCCCTCAGCCTGGGTAGAAATGGGGGGAGCACACAGGGTGTTAATGGGCACCTTACATGGTCCGAGGCCGACTGCCCTGCCTCTCCGTGGAGTTCTGCTGATGCCTTCACCACAAACAGCTGTGCTCCACCAGCCAACCTGTGAGTCTCTCCAGCGGTCCTTGCAAACCGCTCCGCTTGCTTGCTTGCTCTCTGTTCCATGGGCCAGTCCAACCATCCTGCAAACTACTCAGCTCTGTAGGCTGCTCCAACCATCCTACAAACTGCTCTTCTCTGCCAGCTGCTTAGCAATATATTTTCAGGCTCCCCCACTAGTTAACACAGCATTCAACTTACTAAGTTTAATTCTTTTAGTGATTTCAACTTGTAGTAGGGGAGCCCCAGTGCTGCTGCACTATTAGCCCAATACAAATTCAGCTCAGCAGCTTCTAGCTAGATTTCTAATAAATCAAAATTTGTTCTGCTATTCAACAGTGAAGAAAAGAGAGAATACAATTGGTAGTCCAGGTCTTCAAAAGGGACCAATATATATACTAGTCACTAACCTCTCTCAATTCACTGGGTTTTGGAACCCATGTCCCTTGTCTAGTGAGTGCTACTTAGTTGATGGTGAGACCCTCTGTCATAAAACCAGTTCACAGTCCCTCATTCACATAATCAGGGTAACAACACTTTATTCCTCCTGCCCCAATAACAGAGAAATTGGGGATCCCACAGCTGTCAAAGTGACCATTTTAGGCTCCATGGGCTATGCTAGGCAGGGTGGGTGTGCCTATGCAAACAAGATCAGCCCCTGAAATTCTTTTCCACACTCGCCATAATTCACCACCAGATGTCAGAGTAGAGCTCATCCTGACTCTGCTTACATTCAGATGCATGGAGTGAAAGTTACAGATGCAGGCATTATATAATGACACATGAAGAGAAGGGAGTTACCTTACAGGTGGAGAACCAGTGTTGACAGGGCCAATTTGATCAGGGTGGATGTAGTCAAGTCCCAATAATAGATGAAGAGGTTACATTCACCCTGATCGAATTGGCCTTGTCAACACTGGTTCTCCATTTGTGAGGTAACTCTCTTCTCTTCATGTGTCATTATATACAGGTGCCTGCATCTGTAACTTTCACTCCATGCATCTGAAGAAGTGGGTTTTTACCCATGAAAGCTTATGCCCAAATAAATCTGTTAGTCTTTAAGGTGCCACAGGACTCCTTGTTGTTTTTGTAGATACAGACTAACATGGCTACCCCCCTGAAGAGCCATAACTCCTTAAATATTTTCCATACCTACATTTAGGCTATGTCTATTATGTCATTTAGGCTTAAGCCACTACAGTGGGGTGGGGAACCTTTTTTGTGTTGGGGCCACTGACCCATGAAAAAAAAACCAATGGTGGGCCATACACGTTCAACTCACCTGCTCAGAAGGGTGCAAGACTCAGGGCTACCCCCCACGATGGGGCAAGCTGGCGCTTGTGGCTCCAGCCCCATAGGTGGGAAGCCCTGAGCTTCTGCAGCCCCCCAGGCAGGTGAGTTGAATGTGTGTGGCCCATGGGCAAGGTGAAAATGACCCAGGAGCCTGATCCAACCCACGGGCCATAGGTTTCCCATCCCACACTATAGTGTAGACACTCGCTACAGCAATAGGAAGGGTTCTCCCATCATTGTAGTTAATCCACCCCCCTGACAGGCAGTAGGTAGATCAGTGGAAGAATTCTTCAGTCCACTTAGCACTGCTTACACCAGGGGTTAGGTTGGCTTAACTGTATCACTCAGCTGGAACAACCTAACATTTAGTATAGACCCAGCCTCAGAAATGATTATGATGATCAGTGGGCTACTGGCTCTTGATAGAGATCTCACCTGACACCCTTTGGTGAACTATTATACATATATCTGATGCAGGTGATTCCTCTAAAACTCTGTGAATCCCCTGTGCCCTCTGCCATTTGGCATCAATAAGTTCCTGGGCCACGCTCATTTAGGTTCTTTTGTCATATGCCTCTCACATTTGGGCCTTGGCAAATTGAGAGTTATGGATATTGTGGGGGTGTCTGTGAGATTGATTGGTGCCTCTGTGGGCTCCAAGTGACAGGGGCATTGATATCTCTGTGTGTTTCAGTGTCCTTGGGGGTGTCAGTGTCCCTGGGGGCATCAACGTCTGCAGGGGGCTTGAAGTCCCTGAAGGCATGCATTAGGGGTGTTGGTTTTGCAGTGACAGTGTCTGTGAGGATGTCAGGAGTCTCAATATGTATGGGTGTGTCAGTGTCTAAAGGTGTCACTGTGGACATGTTAGTGTCGGTAGGGGGCTAGGGTTGCTAACAGTCCATATTATAAAGGGCATTCTTTACATAAATAAAAAAATTGCCTGTCCTGTACTAAATCCGTGTAGGATTTTTTTATCCTATATTTCAACCAGGGATGAGGGTGCTGCTGCTCGAGCGATCTGGAACATCTCTCTAGCATCTGAAATCCAAAAGGGAGCAGAGTTCTGGCACTTTGACAACTTGACCTGGCACATGGGGTCACAATGCTGCTCAAATATGGCCCTGCTGCCCTGCTGAAAGTTGCCCCACCCACTGTGGACGATGAGGGGGGTGTTAGTGACTGAGAGATGAAGGGGGTGTGAGTGAGCAGGGGATGTCAGTGACTGAGGAGTGTGTGGCAGGGTGGCCAGGGAGTGTCAGGAGGGGGTGTCGGTGACTGAGAGGTGAACGGGGTGTGAATGACCGGGGCTGTCGTTGACGTGAGGCTTGAAATCTGAAATAGTGCCCCTGCTAGTTGCAGTGATGCCTCCTCCAGCTGCTGCCTTCCTCCAGGGCACACCCCTTCTAACAGCCTCAACCCCTGGTGGCCCACAGCGCTGCAGCAGATAGAGACCAGCAACTGCAACCTCTGACTCTGATCCCAGCACCTGCATAGCACCTGAACAGTTGTCGCAGCGGCTGCCTGGCCCAGAGCCTGAGGCCCTGGTTTCCCTGCAGCACTCAAAGCCGGACAGAGAAGACCCCTAGGAAGGACAGGGGAGGAAAAAGGACTTTCCCTCAGAACCTTAATACAAGACTAGGAACATGTGATATTTGTGCCATATTTTTGAAATACAATAATGGCAACCCTTGTGGGAGCATCAGGGTGTCAGTGTTGGTATGGTGCCTTGCATTTTGTGGTGCTGGGGCTGAGTGTGTTGATGGGAATATTAGTGACTATGTGATGTTGTTGGGGGCGATTGCTGACTGGGGGATGCTAGTTATTGAGGGGTGTCCTGGGGTGTCAGTGACTGGGTAGATATCAGTGACGGGGGGTGTCAGAGGTATCAGTGACCATGGGTGTCACACATCCCTGTCACTGACGATGACCTAGAGGTCAGTGACTGGGAGCCTTGGGGGATATTGATGAACGGAGGGTGTTAGTGACTGAGAGGTGTGGGGAGGGTCAGTGATCAGGGTATTGGTGACTGAGGGGTGTGGAATGGGTGACAAGGGGGCTGACAGTGACCAAGCAGTGTCAGTGACTGAGGGGTGTGGGGGATGTCACGACTGGAGCACGTCAGTGACTGAGAGGTGTGGAGGGTGTCAGTGACCGAGAGAGACTGTGGGTGTCAAGGGGTGTCAGTGACTAAGAGCTATTGGTGACTGTTGGGTGATGGTGACTGAGGAGGGGTGTGTGTGTGTGTCAGTGACTGAAAGGTGTGGGTGACCAGTGGGGGTCTCAGTGTTGGTCACTGAGGAACCTGGAGGGGTCGGGGTGGTTGACTAGGAGGTGTTGGTGACTGAGAGGTGTTGGGGGGGGACGTTGGTGACCATGGACTATCGGTGACTGAGGAGTGTGTGGCAGGGTGGCCAGGGAGTGTCAGGAGGGGGGTGTCGGTGACTGACGAGTGTGTGGCAGAGTAGCCAGGGAGTGTCAGGAGGGGGGTGTTAGTGACTGAGAGATGAAGGGGGTGTGAGTGAGCAGGGGGTGTTGGTGACCGAGAGGTGAAGGGGATGTGAGTGACCAGGGGGTGTCAGTGACCAGGGGATGTCAGTGACTGAGGAGTGTGTGGCAGCGTGGCCAGGGAGTGTCAGGATGGGCGTGTCAATGACTGAGGCGTGTGTGGCAGGGTGGCCAGAGAGTGTCAGGAGGGGGTGTGAGTGAGCAGGGGATGTCAGTGACTGAGGAGTGTGTGGCAGGGTGGCCAGGGAGTATCAGGAGGGGGGTGTCGGTGACAGAGGGAGTGTGTGGCAGGGTGGCCAGAGAGTGTCAGGAGGGGGGTGTCGGTAACTGAGAGATGAAGGGGGTGTGAGTGAGCAGGGGGTGTCGGTGACTGAGGAGTGTGTGGCAGGGTGGCCAGGGAGTGTCAGGAGGGGGGTGTCGGTGACTGAGGAGTGTGTGGCAGGGTGGCCAGGGAGTGTCAGGAGGGGGTGTCGGTGACTGAGGAGTGTGTGGCAGGGTGGCCAGTTAGTGTCAGGAGGGGGGTGTCGGTGACAGAGAGGTGAAGGGGGTGTCAGTGACCATGGGGTGTCAGTGACCAGGGGATGTCAGTGACTGAGGAGTGTGTGGCAGGGTGCCCAGGGAGTGTCAGGAGGGGGTGTGAGTGAGCAGGGGATGTCAGTGACTGAGGAGTGTGTGGCAGGGTGCCCAGGGAGTGTCAGGAGGGGGGTGTCGGTGACAGAGAGGTGAAGGGGGTGTCAGTGACCAGGGGGTGTCAGTGACCAGGGGATGTCGGTGACTGAGGAGTGTGTGGCAGGGTGGCCAGGGAGTGTCAGGAGGGGGGTGTCGGTGACTGAGAGGTGAAGGGGGTGTGAGTGACCAGGAGCTGTCAGTGACTGAGGAGTGTGTGGCAGGGTGGCCAGGGAGTGTAAGGAGGGGGGTGTTAGTGACTGAGAGATGAAGGGGGTGTGAGTGAGCAGGGGGTGTTGGTGACCGAGAGGTGAAGGGGGTGTCAGTGACCAGGAGCTGTCAGTGACTGAGGAGTGTGTGGCAGGGTGGCCAGGGAGTGTCAGGAGGGGGTGTCGGTGACAGAGAGGTGAAGGGGGTGTGAGTGACCAGGGGGTGTCAGTGACCAGGAGCTGTCAGTGACTGAGGAGTGTGTGGCAGGGTGGCCAGGGAGTGTCAGGAGGGGGGTGTTAGTGACTGAGAGATGAAGGGGGTGTCAGTGACCAGGAGCTGTCAATGACTGAGGAGTGTGTGGCAGGGTGGCCAGGGAGTGTCAGGAGGGGGGTGTCGGTGACAGAGAGGTGAAGGGGGTGTCAGTGACCATGGGGTGTCAGTGACCAGGGGGTGTCAATGACTGAGGAGTGTGTGGCAGGGTGGCCAGGGAGTGTCAGGAGGGGGGTGTCGGTGACAGAGAGGTGAAGGGGGTGTCAGTGACCATGGGGTGTCAGTGACCAGGGGGTGTCAATGACTGAGGAGTGTGTGGCAGGGTGGCCAGGGAGTGTCAGGAGGGGGTGTCGGTGACTGAGAGGTGAAGGGGGTGTCAGTGACCAGGGGGTGTCAGTGACTGAGGAGTGTGTGGCAGGGTGGCCAGGGAGTGTCAGGAGGGGGTGTCGGTGACTGAGAGGTGAACGGGGTGTGAATGACCGGGGCTGTCGTTGACGTGAGGCTTGTCGGTGACGTGGAGGTGTCGATCGCTGCGACAAGGAACGAGGCGGAGCCGAGCACAGCGCGCCATGACGCCCCTCAGTTCCGAACGGTGCCGCACTGGCCGCCTCGCCCCTCCCCCGGGCGGAGACAGACGGAGGTCGCGACAATAGGCTGGGCCCGCCTGTCGGCCCTGGTGAGCGCGAGCGAGTGCGCCTGCGCGGGGGGTACTCGGGCTGGAGCCGGCGGCTGCGGTGATGAGCCGGAGCGGGGCTGCCGTGGCCGGAGGCGTTGCCAGGCGTGGTCGGTCCGCCAGCCCTCCTGATGGGTTCTGCACCCCCGAGAAGCGGGTCTGCGCCTGGTGGGCCATGGGCCCGGAAGGGCCCCACCCGCGGCACTGGGGCATCGAGCAGGTCTGCGACTTCCTCTGCCGCAATGGCTTTAGCGAGCCCGGCCTGCTGCGCTGCTTCCGAGGTACTGCCCGGGGCGGCGGGACCCGTCGGGGGGGCCCTCTGCGAGCTCTGCCGGCCCAGGCTCGGCTGGTGTTGCGGGCGGAGGCGGGCAGTGGGCGCGGGGAGCCGCCCGCCCAGCTGGGCAGAGTGAGGCGCTGGGCGGAGCTCGCCGTGGGGTGGTGTCTCCGCCTGAGCCCTTAGATTAGAAACCAGACGGGCTGGCCGCGCTCCGTTCCCCCCCGGCAACGTTTGGCTCGGCGCTCGGCTGCAAGCCTGTGTCCGGCCGTGTCTGACTTGTTACCTCTTACTGTGCTGGAGCCAGAGGGAAACCCCCCCCGAGAAAACAACGCATACAAGATCTTAGCAAGCGCCAGGCTTGCTTTGCATATTGCTATTATATAGGGCTTGATGTTAGCCAGGATTGGGCACGCTGATGGAGCTATACTGGGCTCCATTAGTTTCCGTGTGATTTGAACTGACATTTACAAGTTGTCTAGGTCAAGTCTACAGTACAAAATTAGTCCTCCTAAGTTCTGTCGATGTCCACCCACCGCAGTAATGAAATGACTTTTGCATGCCCACACTGTGCTGCTTCTGTTGCCAGTGCGTGCCCTCACCAGGAGTGCTTGCACCAATTTCATGGACAGTGTAGGGCATTGTGGGGAGGGTTCTGAAAGGCAGCAACTGTGGATCTCAGCAATGCAGTGTTACAGTGACACTGAGCGACTCAAAAAAACCCCAAGGAGTCCTTGTGGCACCTTAGAGATTAACATATTTATTTGGGCATAAGCTTTCATCGGTTAGATCCCGCTTCATCAGATCTATGAAGTAAAAGATACAGGAGCAGATATAAATACGTGTAAGGATGTGGGTTGCTTTACCAAGTATTAAATCAGTCTAACAAGATAAATCAATTAACAGCAGGATATCAAAGGAGGAGAAATAACTTTTGAAGTGATAAGAGAGTGGCCCATTACAGACAGTTGACAGGAAGGTGTGAGTAACAATAGGGAGAAATTAGTATTGAGGAAATTAGATTTTGTAATGACCCAACCACTCTCATTCTTTATTCAGGCTTAATCTGATGGTATCTAGTTTGCAAATTAATTCAGTTCTGCAACTTCATGTTAGTCTGTTCTTGAAGTTTTTTTGGTTGAAGAATTGCCACTTTAAGGTCGGTTATTGAGTGACGAGAGAGATTGAAGTGTTCTCCTACTGTTTTTTGAATGTTATGATTCCTGATATCAGATTTGTGTCCATTTATTCTTTTGCGTAAAGACTGTCTGGTTTGGCCAATGTATGTCATCATGTGCCAGCAATGTCCCTCTGCCTCTTGCAGAGATGAAGTTATTAAGGCAGCATAGTGGGTGAGTTACATTGGTGGGAGATACATTTTAGTGTAGATGCTTACAGCGTTAGGTCAGTATAAACTTCCTTATGTTGGCCTAACTCTGTAGTGTGGATCAGGCCTTAGTAAAATCTTCTAAATGCAACTAAAGAATTGTTTTCCTTCTGAGTCTGTAGGCAGCCTGAGGCAATAGCCTTGAGAAATGTGAACTCCTCCAGTTTTTTTGTGGGGATGTTAAACCTAATATAAATTTAAATAATGAACTTTGTTTTTTTACACTTAAAACGCTACACAGGTGCAGCTGTGCCACTTTAGTGCTTCAGTGTGCAGGGGTCTCAAACACGCTGTCTGCAGGGCTCTTCTGTGCAGCCCGCCAAGCTCCCTGTGCCCCTCTGCCTACCTCCAGGCCAGGGGTGGGCAGACTACAGCCCACGGGCCAAATGCGGCCTACAGGATTGCCCCCCCGTGGTGCCGCGAACCCCGCGCTTCTCCCTTAAGTGGCTGGCAGCATGTCCCTTCAGGCCGGAGGGGAGGAGGCAGAAGGCTCCTGCGTTGCCTCGCTTCAAGGTACTGCCCCCTGCAGCTCCCGTTAGCTGGGAACAGGGAACTGTGGCCAAAGGGAACTTTATGAGAGGTACCTGGAGGAGCAGCAGCGGAGCCCTGTGTCCACCCCCACTCCCCCAGGGGCTGTGGTTTGGTGTTCCCTGGAGTGGAGTGGTGCCTGGCCCCGATGCATGCCACTGCCACCCTGGAGCTACTCTGGGTAAGTGGCCCTGGGTCGGAGTTCACACCTTGCACCCCTCCTGCATCCTACTCCCTGCCCTGAGCATCCTGCTGCATCCCGCACCCCTCCTGCACCCCAACTCCCTGTCCTGAGCTCCCTGTCGCACCCCACACTCCTCCATCACTCCCTGCCCTGAGCCACCTGCTGCACTCTGACCCCCTGCTGCACCCCTCACCCCCCTTGCACCCCGCTCACCAACTCCCTGCCCTGAGCCCCCTGCCACACCCTGCACCGCCTGGTGACAGAGAAGGGGCAGCATTGGAGTGGGGACTTTGGGGAAGGGATGGGAAGATGCGGGGCCGGGTGGGGGCCTCATGGAAGGGGTGGAGTGGGGGCGGGGTCGGGGGCAATGAGGGTGGGGGGTCACACTCAGCGGCTTGCTATGTGAAAGGGGTCACCACTACAATAGTTTGAGAACTACTGATTTAAATCACTTTAACTTCATCACTTGGATGTGGATTTTTCTCTCTCCTAAGCGATATAGCTGAGTTGATCTAAATTCCTGGCATGAGGCAATGTCTACACTAGGAAGTTGTACCACTTTAACATCACGATTATAGTTAAAGTTGTACCACCTCCCCCCCCCATCTTGGTACAAATATATGAATGGTAAAGTATTTTATCCCAGTATAGTGGTGACAAAACAGCAAGAGTGTACACACTACAATGGGACTTTTGTTGCAAAAAACACCCAGTTTTGGCAACAGAAAACTTCCACCCCCTCGAGAGACTTTTCCCCTCCCTTCATTGTTGACAAAGAGCCAGTGTAGACACCGCTGATTGTTTCGTGCCAGTATCCCACAGTGCCTGCCCTGATTGCTCTGCTCAGTGTTTTGATCTCTACTGCCTTGCAGGCATGCACCTCTCTCCTTTCAAAGCTCCAGGAAGTATCTCTGTGCTGCTCCCTTTGGGGAACAAAGAAAAAGCAAATCAGTGGAATGCTCCTGTTCTGCCCTGCACTAGGAACACAGCAGCAGGCAGACTGCTACTGCACGGGGAGGGGGGCAGAGTGCTGAGCTGCTTTTCCATTCCTTAGCGCAGAGAGCTCACAGAGCTACTCATGATGCTGCACTTGGCAGCTGAGGGAGAACTCAGAGAGAATCCCAAGATGTGCAGGGATCAGCTCTTCCTTCCCACAACGCTGCACTGTGGGATACATACCCATGGTGCATTGCTTACCTTGTCGATGATGATGTCCCCAGAGAGGGAGCAAATGTGAACATCCTTTGGTGACTTTTGTTTTGTTGACTCTTGGGTGTTGACATAAGTTTAGTCAACAAAACTTGGTAGTGTAGACAAGCCCTAAGGACTATACCAGTATTAATCAGTAAAAAATCACACCGTCTAACTGATGTCATACTGGCACAAACTCAGTGTGCAGACTAGGCCTAACCTATGATGTTTATGCTGATTTCACCTTCACTGCTTGTTGCTCTGATCACATCAACCTCTTTGAATACCTTACCAAAAGCTTGTCTCTTACCATAACAGAATTTGGTCCAATAAAAAACAGATTTAAAATTTTGTATTAAGATTTTTTTTAAAAAAAGTGAACGGTACAGAGTTTAAGCATAGAAGTTTCTGGGTATTAGGAACTAACATATAGATTATCAAGAGGTGCAAAGTTTGGTTTAAGATCGGATGGCGTAAGGAATACATAATCTGCAATATATCCGCTTGGGTGTAAAAGGTTTCATAGACCCTAGAACTGGAAGGGACCTTGAGAAGTCATCGAGTCCAGTCCCCTGCCCTCATGGCAGGACCAAATACTGTTTAGACCATCCCTGATAGACATTTATCTAACCTACTCGTAAATATCTTCAGAGATGGAGATTCCACAACCTCCCTAGGCAATTTATTCCAGTGTTTAACTACCCTGACAGTTAAGAACTTTTTCCTAATGTCCAACCTAAATCTCCCTTGCTGCAGTTTAAGCCCATTGCTTCTTGTTCTATCATTAGAGGTTAAGGTGAACAAGTTTTCTCCCTCCTCCTGATGACACCCTTTTAGGTACCTGAAAACTGCTATCATGTCCCCTCTCAGTCTTCTCTTTTCTAAACTAAATAAACCCAATTCTTTCAGCTTTCCTTCATAGGTCATGTTCTCAAGACCTTTAATCATTCTTGTTGCTCTTCTCTGGACCCTCTCCAATTTCTCCACATCTTTCTTGAAGTGCGGTGCCCAGAACTGGACATAATACTTCAGTTGAGGCCTAACCAGCGCAGAGTAGAGCGGAAGAATGACTTCTTGTGTCTTGTTTACAACACACCTGTTAATGCATCCCGGAATCAAATTTGCATTTTTTGCAACAGTATCACACTGTTGACCCATATTTAGCTTGTGGTCCACTATGACGCCTAGATCTCTTTCTGCCATACTCCTTCCTAGACATCTCTTCCCATTCTGTATGTGTGAAACTGATTGTTCCTTCCTAAGTGGAGCACTTTGCATTTGTCTTTATTGAACTTCATCCGGTTTACCTCAGACTATTTCTCCAATTTGTCCAGATCATTTTGAATTTTGACCCTGTCCTCCAAAGCAGTTGCAATCCCTCCCAGTTTTGTATCGTCTGCAAACTTAATAAGCATACTTTCTATGCCAACATCTAAGTCGTTGATGAAGATATTGAACAGTGCCGGTCCCAAAACAGACCCCTGCGGAACCCCACTTATTATACCTTTCCAGCAGGATTGGGAGCCATTAATAACTACTCTCTGAGTACGGTTATCCAGCCAGTTATGCACCAACCTTATAGTAGCCACATCTAAATTTTGTTTGCCTAGTTTATCGATAAGGATATCATGCGAGACTGTATCAAATGCCTTACTAAAGTCTAGGTATATCACATCCACCGCTTCTCCGTTATCCACAAGGCTCATTATCCTATCAAAGAAAGCTATCAGATTGGTTTGACACGATTTGTTCTTTACAAATCCATGCTGGCTATTCCCTATCACCTTACCACCTTCTAAGTGTTTCCAGATGATTTCTTTAATTACTTGCTCCATTATCTTCCCTGACACAGAAGTAAAACTGACTGGTCTGTAGTTTCCTGGGTTGTTTTTATTTCCCTTTTTATAGATGGGCACTATATTTGCCCTTTTCCAGTCTTCTGGAATCTCTCCTGTCTCCCATTACTTTCCAAAGATAATAGCTAGAGGCTCAGATACCTCCTCTATTAACTCCTTGAGTATTCTAGGATGCATTTCATCAGGCCCTGGTGACTTGCAGGCATCTAACTTTTCTAAGTGATTTTTAACTTGCTCTTTTTTTGACAGGTCAAAGTACAGACCTTGAGATATGAGGGTATGAAATTCATATAATGGCTATGTTCAGGTGTGGAGTATAATGAGTGGATACGATGATGTATTATCTCGCCCACCTTGTCTCTCTAACAGCCTGGAACCAACACAGCTACATCAACATGCAAACACAGTACTCTTCCATTATGTTAAAGTCAAGTTTCTTGTCCTAACTTTCAAGGCCCTTCATAGCTTTATTCTTTCTGTCTTGGTTAGGGTTTTATATGGGTCATCCTTAAACATAGTGTTGAAGAATTTATCTAATCTTGTAATAATTAATCCTCTCATTGTATTGAACTCCACTCTACCAGTTTTCCCAGCCTGGACCATCTACTTGTCTGTTCTTCCATAAGCATTGCTGTGCTTACTTTGACAACACCTCTTTTACTTGGAATGCTAGTCTAGGCTAGGCTAGTCTATAGAGCTACTATTCATTCTCTTCTTTTCTCCTCCCTTCTCAGGATCTGCTTTTGCCACAAGATGTATATTGCAATAAACAGCCAATATATGGTGGCTAGTCTGAGGGTCAATTGAGGAAAGTTGATAGTTAATTACATATTTATGCAAAGCAAAACCAAATGTATGTAAAAAAAAAAAATTCTTTGTCTGCCTTTGTATGTTGCTTGTCCACTTAGACTGTAAGATTTTGAGGACTGGAATCTACCTCTGTGTGTTCAGGGCCAACAAGGCCCTGATCCCAAATAGCCTCTGGACACTACCATAATGTAAATATTATGGAAATG
This sequence comes from Gopherus flavomarginatus, assembly GCF_025201925.1. NCBI lineage: Eukaryota > Metazoa > Chordata > Testudines > Testudinidae > Gopherus > Gopherus flavomarginatus. Next base: position 22,603,493 of record NC_066627.1, read on the forward strand.
TGTAATACTTAATAATTCAACAATACAGACTCTAGCTCTTTTGATTTTTCTGTTTAACTGAAGCTCCTATGACTTCCATTGTTCGTGTTGGTCAAAATACTCCTCGTTGCTGATTCTTTGTATATGAATTTAGGCTTTGTCTAACATTGAGGGCCAAATGTTTTGCTAAGTGAATTTTTAAAATAAAGTAACAAATGAGTGAAAAGGATATTATGTGCGGCATTATAAATGGGGAAGTTCTAGAAAAATGTAATAACTATATTAGAAAATACTTTACAAATCTTACAGTTTTGACCTTATCTGAAGTTTTGATTTGACCAAGGCTGGACACTATCATTGTCGCTTAACAGCGTATGAATATGATTTTTTTTTCCTCAAGAACTTAGAGCTTTAGTAAAATTGAAGTGGAGGCACTTGAGTTTCAGATGTCAGGATCTGAAATCTCATCCTACATGAGGTTCATAAATGAGATCTGGATATTTTAGGAGGATCCTGTTATAAAGTGGTTTATTTAGCTAACTTAAAGTAAATGTTGGACAGCAATGTGTAAATACTTCCATTGTAAAATATTCCAGAAACTTAAATACTTATGTGAAAGCCTAGAAGTAACAGTTGTTCCTTTAACTCTTCAGAAAATCAAATCACCGGGTCAGTGCTGCCTTACCTCACTAAATCTGAACTTAAAGACCTAGGAGTTGGGTAAGAACAAGTTTTACTGATATAGTAACATGAACTAAGTTAATTTTTGAGAATGTTTCCTGTCTGAGAAATTTTGGTCATTTAATAACTCTGGGATCTTTATTTCTCCATCATTGCTTTGTTTAACTGTCCTAAGTTTTGTCTATGTCTTAAACAAAAATTATGGTGGTGGTGGTATAAAGGATCTGTTGGTGCTGATCTTCACTGAAACGAATGAAGGTTTAATACTATATCTTGGGGAACAAAAGTCATCAGGTGATTCATTGAAAATGTTTCCTTCGATTCCTGTGGTGTGATATTTCAGTATCTTGTCTTGGTTAGCTCACCTCTTATTTGCTGTTGTGTAATTTCAGGTATTCATGTCAAGGCTGACAGAAACGAAACACCTTGATGTGCTTGGAGTGAGGTGTAAAAGTGTGTACACTTTATAAAATACTTCTTGATCAAAAATAGGGGTTGCAATTATTTGAAAAGAGATACATAAGCCAATTGTTAAACAGAGCTAAAAACTGATTGAGGGTGTCATTTTATGTGCAGCTGGCTTTGTTCTGCTCCTATTGGGTTATTTGGGGGTAATATTGTGCCCTGTGGCAGAACGTATAACTATCACAACTATTATAAAAGAGATATGAAAAACATTTGCAAGAAGAACAGGTTAAAGATGCACAAGGAGATAACTGGAACATAATGTGGATTATTAGTTTGTAGTTTTATGTATATTATCAAGAGTTGTGGATGCTGGTGTATTCCATGTGCATGGCTCAGTGGAGAAGGTGCAAACTTTAGGAGGCATGTTTAAATGGGGTGGCTAATGGACAGCATTAATTAAACAAATTAGAATTTAACACTAGATTAAATACAGAACTGACTTTAAAGTTATTTGTGCACCCACACACCTTGATATACACTGATGGTACTTTGCATTAATATAACACCTTTGTAATTTCAGGATCTCAAAGCACTTTACAGACTGAGAATCTTTAGTTACATGATCACATATTATTTTTTTTCCGTAAGATCCCTGCTTATTCAGTGAACAAGCAGGATATGTTCTGGGGATGAATCAGGTTTGTACAGTAAAGGAGGCTGTTGTCTGTAAGACTCCTGCCTCATTTCTTACTGAAGTTGGAAAGTGTGTAATGAATGAGGCTGAGGATTACAGGAATGAGATGGTCTCATAGTTAGTTAGTTTAATGCTTCCCTAGAGAATGGGATTCTCTCTCTGCCTCTGCCACAGAGTTCCTGTGTGGTGCTGGGCAAGTGACTTATACCAGACTGTTCACAGGTGCTCACTGTGTGATCCTCATCTGGTGCCTGTTTTGAGACCCTTGTGTCTGATTTGCAGAAGTGCTGAGCACTCAGACCTGAAACTGCAGTCACTGGGACTTAGGTGTTGAACACACTAATTCCTACTTCTCTGAAAAATTAGGTCTTAGGTATCTCAGATTGGGCACCCAAAATTAGTGGACAGTTTTGACCTTAATCTCTCTGCCTCATCTATAAAATGAGGGATAATACTAACTCTTCACCTCAGAAGTGTTGTGAAAATCAATTACAGGCAAGTCTCATCTTATGCTGGGGTTACGTTCTGCTGTCAGTGTGTAAAGCAAAAATTACATATAGTCAAAATTACATTGAGTACAATGGCGGGCGGAATCGCCCGCACTACTGGTACAGTATTTAAATTATTTCTCTCTTTTTTGTTTTTGCTGATCGCGCAAAGCTGAATTTGCGCATAACATGAGACTCGCCTGTAATATTTGTGCAGGACTCAGATACTGTAGTGATAAGCACCAGAGAAAAGTCCATGAGGAAATTAATAATTCTGTCTTCAGAGTAAGATTTGAAGAGCGTGCAGTAAATAAAGCCTGAAGCCATGGAAACCCAGGAAATGAGGAATGCCTTCAGAAAATGAATGCACAGAGTGACCACCCATAAAAGTGGTCTTGATTAGCATCACATTGGAACTCTGTGGCAGAGGCAGGGATAGAATCCAGTTCTCCAGGGAGCATGTAACTGCCTTAGGGTATGGCTACATTTGGAATTTCAAAGCGCCGCCACGGCAGTGCTGCGGGAGCGCCGCCGAGGCAGCGCTTTGAAGTGTGAGTGTAGTCAGAGCGGCAGCGCTGGGAGAGAGCTCTCCCAGCGCTGCATGTAAACCACATCCCTTACAGGTGTAGCGTGCAGCGCTGGGAGCTGCGCTTTCAGCGCTGCTGCCCTGATTACACTGACGCTTTACAGCTCTGTATCTTGCAGCGCTCAGGGGGGTGTTTTTTCACACCCCAGTTGCAGCGCTGTAAAGTGTGAGTGTAGCCAAGCCCTTACCAGTGAACACTCTGCATTCTTTGCATGGAATGAGGTAGGAGTCCTGTGGAAAAAGTAGTATGTGATCATGTAATTATAATGGTACTGGAGTTCAAGAAAGGTGAATTTGGTTGCATTAGCACCCTAATTCTGTCATTTCCTAACTTGAGTGCCTGACTTGCAAATTTAGCACTGTTTTTCTCACAGGTTTTGTGTGTAAAAATATATGACAAAAACCTGGTTAAACTTTACTGTGTAGACAAGACCTTTATCCCATCTAGGAAGGGGAATAGGCTGTACCAATATAAGCCAACTTATACCAGTATAACTTCCTCCACAGTATGGCTTGTATTGGTATAAGTAGTTCTGTAAAAAAATCATTCTTACACCAAATAGTTACACCTGTACAAAAGCTATGTGTAGCCCAGGCCTCAGTCTCCAGTTCAATGTCTACGAGAAATGAATGCTATATTATGTAGTTTCATAGGAAGTCCTTTCTTGCTAGGGCACACTGTCCTTATGCTTCTTCTTTGTGACTCATGTTTTCTTTTGTTATCAGAAACAAGTCTTAGTGAAAAAGACTTGAAAGCAGATCTAAATTCCGTCTCCACCCTGGCGATTAGCCACATCATCACCTTATTTATAACAATTGTTAAAAAAAACCCCTACATTACTGTAGTTAAGGTTGGCTGGTGATAGCTTGTGCCCTTCCAAAATGTCAAATTCAGCAAGATTCAATCTTGTGAAAACCAAGGGTTTGGCTACACTTGCAGGTGTGCAGCGCTGGGAGTTACAACTGTCTTTGTACAGCTGTGTAGGGAAAGCGCTGCAGTGTGGCCACACTGACAGCTACCAGCGCTGCAGTGTGGCCACATTTGCAACATTTGCAGCGGTGTTGGGGATGGTGCATTATGGGCAGCTATCCCACAGGGTACCTCTTCCCATTCTGGCGTTGTGGGAAGGGGGCGGAGGGTACAGGTCATTCTGCTTCCTGCCACAACGCCCCGTGATGCATCACTTCACATCCAAGCAATCCCTGTTTTTCCGTCCACGTTTGGCGCCATCTTGACTCTCTCAACGGTTTCTGTGCAGTGCGATTTCTGTGGGAAATGGAGTCCGAACTGCTGAGGAGTATGCTGACGAGTCTCGCCAGCACATCACGTTTGACAGTTGAGCTATTCCTTAAGATCCAAAGCGATGAGGAGTCTGACGATGATATCAAGATGCCTGACGTGTACAACATGAAATTGCTTCTGGCATTCACGGAAATGCTCAGCACTGTGGAACGCCACTTTTTTTGGGCTCGGGAAACAAGCACTGAGTGGTGGGATCACATCATCATGGAAGTCTGGGATGACGAGCAGAGCTGCAGAACTTTCGGATGAGAAAAGCCACTTTCATGGGACTGTATGAGGAGCTCTCCCCCCACCCTGCGGCGCAAGGACACGAGATTGAGAGCTGCCCTGACGGTGGAGAAGCGGGTGGCTATTGCAGTGTGGAAGCTGGCAACTCCAGACAGCTACTGATCGGTTGGGAACCAGTTTGGAGTGGGAAAGTCGACTGTTGGAATCATGTTGATGCAAGTTTGCAGGGCCATTAATTGCATTCTGCTAAGAAGAACTGTGACTCTGGGGAACGTGCCGGACATTGTGGATGGCTTTGCACAAATGGGTTTCCCTAACTGTGGAGGAGCGATAGATGGGATGCTTATTCTTCTTCTAGCACCACCCCACCTAGCATCCGAGTACATTAATCGGAAGGGGTATTTCTCTATGGTTCTCCAGGCGCTTATGGATCACGGTGGGCATTTCATTGACATTTACACAGGCTGGCCTGGAAAGGTGCATGATGCACACATCTTTCGGAACAGTGGCCTGTTTAGGAAGGTGTAGGCCGGGACTTTTTTCCCAGACCAGAAGATCACAGTAGGGGATGTTGAAATGCCCATTGTGATCATTGGAGACCCTGCTTACCCGTTAATGCCTTGGCTCATGAAACTGTATACAGAGAAGCTTGACAGGAGCAAGGACAGGTTCAACTACAGGCTGAGCCGATGCCAAATGACTGTGGAGTGTGCTTTTGGCCGTTTAAAGGGGCGCTGACGATCTCTTTATGGGAAGCTAGAGTTGGGGGAAAGCAGCATCCCTGCGGTTATATCCGCATGCTGTACCCTCCATAATATTTGCGAAGGGAAGGGTGAAAGTTTCAGTCAGCAAAGCACCTCCGAGGTTCAACGCCTGGAGGCTGAATTTGTGCAGCCAGAGAGCAGGGCTACTGGAGAGGCCCAGCACAGGGCTTCAAGGATTAGGGTTGCCTTGAGGGAGAAATTTGAGGCTGAAAACCAACAGTAATGTTTGGTGCCTTGCACGGGAGTGAAGTGCAGTGGTTACAATGTTAGTAGGAATCTGTTTTTCCTAAGCTGATTTGCAGTGCCTGTTTCTTTCCTGGGCCAAGGTATCTTTGACTTTCTGCAATAATAGACTGTTTTCAAAGCCAAGAATTCATTTATTGAAAAGAAAATAACTTTATTGACAGACACACAACATTTTGGGAACCTAAAAGGGCAGGAGGGTGGGGTGGGGAACTGTACAGTTACAGGTTTGGATATGTCCTGTCTAGAGTGCTGTGCAATGACTGCTGCACTTCAGGATGCCTATACTGCATGGTGATGGGGGTTGAGTGCAGAGAATAAGGGTTTCTGTTTGTCTTCCACCAAGTATTGGCTGCTGCGACTGGCTACTTTCCTCCTGGCTTGAGAAGAGCTCCTGGCTGCATGCCTTCAGGGACTCCGGGGTATCTCCCCCCACCCCAGTTCCCTCACTCTTGCTCTCCTCCTCCTCCCCCCCTCCCCCGCTCTGAAGTGTCAATCGTGGTCCTTGGATTGGCGGTGGGGTCACTCCCAAGTATCGCTTCCAGCTCTTTGTAAAAACGGCAGGTCATGGGGGCAGCGGCGGAGCGGCAGTTTCCCTTGCGGGCTTTGCAGTAGGCACTCTGCAGCTCCTTTACTTTAACCCTGCACTGCACCGCGTCCCGGTCATGGCCCCTTTCCAGCATGGCCTTTGATACCTGCCCAAAGGTGTCGCAATTCCTCTGGTTGAAGCGCAGCTGGGACTACACAGCTTCCTCCCCCTAAACACTGATGAGGTCCATCAACTTGCCATTGCTCCATGCTGGGGCTCGTTTGGCGTGTGGGGGCATGGTCACCTGGAAAGATTCACTGATTGCGCTCCACATCTGGCTGAGCAAACAGGAAGGGGATTTTTAAAATTCCCGGGGCATTTAAAGGGCGAGTCACTTGAGGCCAGGGCAGTAGAGTTCAAACTGGTGAGCAGAGTGGCTGAACAGGCATTCTCGGATACCTCCGAATACCTCTGGAGGCCAATAACAGTGCTTTTGGTGGCCACACTGGTGGAGCAGCGCTGCATTACCAGCGCTGCAGTCGTTATTCCTCAGGCTGAGGTGGAGTATATGCAGCGCTGTAGCCAGGGAGATACAGCACTGTATGTGCCTTGCAAGTGTGGACGGTGGGTGAGTTGCAGTGCTGTAAAGCCACCACCAGCGCTGCAACTCTCCAGTGTAGCCAAGCCCCAAGAAATACATGCAACTGTAACTCTGCACCCCCCTGGTTGGCAACACACACTGGTAGTTAGGTGTATGCTCTCCAGCTGCATTTACTGTTTTGGGGGTAGCTGTATTGAATGGTGGAGGAAAGCTTTTTTTCTGTTAGCTCCAAACACTCTATATGACTGATCCATGCTCTCAGATTTAGTGTGTTTCTGCAAAGAGGCAGTAGTACTGTTGCTATGACTAGTACAGACAAGGTTCAGATGTTTCAAGATCCTTTTAAAAAGGACAAAATAAGCAAATGGGGGTGGGGGGGAGAGAAACAAACCACACTCTCCTTCCTCAATTCACTTTCACATCCCTGATGCGATCAGGTTTCTTCCCTCCTGTTCCTTCTCTCTCCTCTTCAGGGGTTTTCTGCTGCTGGATTAACACATTCTTCAGACTCTCTCATTGTCACAGAACCTTTTGATGCCAATATTCTGTTCCCTTTCGAGAGAATCTCCTTCACTGCTGTTTTTGAAAAGAGGCAGGATAACCATCTGTTTTGGATGGTTTAGACACAACAAATCCTGCATCTTGGCTCTTGCAAGTCCTTTTTAATCCTGTGATTCTAAAGGGGAATGCAGCTTGTTAAATGGTGGTGGGGGTGGGAAAGCATCTTTCCATGTATATTTCATTGCACAAAGACCAATTAATATATTCAATGTGAGGCTTAAATTGAAAACTGCCCCCGTCTTCAGTTTCCACAGGCATGCAGAAGAAATGGGTAACTAAAGACACCCAGCCAGTCACTTCACTGAACTCTTGTTCCAGTTCTGCTCACCCAGTTGTGCCCATGCTGCACTTTGGGAAGGGTGCAAGTTACTAGTTCTGGATGCTCTTTCTGTAGTGCAGTAGAGGCACAGCTGCCTTTCATTGGCATTTACAAGAAAATCAAGTTCAGAAACTAGCTTTCATTTTCAGTTTTGGGCTGCCCTTGCTGACCAGTCTGTATTCCTAGGATATTTGAATGTGGGTCAGGTCAGATCAGCAGCTTCTCCTGGAAGGAGGGAGCCTATATAACTTTTTTTTAAAATGTAATTGTCTTTAAATTCACTTGAGATCCAATTTGTCCTTGCTTAGACTCCGCTTGTGGGAGAGGCTAGCCTGTACTGCATGTATGCTGTGAGAAGGGGAAATTCCTGTTCACACTGTCACGTAAAATCCAGTTACCACCGTGCAAGCACAACCATGTCTGAACATAGTCCTCATGCTCAGCTCTTCCAGAACTTCGTTAGTGAGTTGTTTTGAACATGTTTTTATCTAGCACATTTATTTTGTGCTACTATGGACAGGGCTTGTGAATAATTGTATTCTATGGTATAGAAAGAACCCACAGAATTACCATGTGGTTCTCCGCCATCTGGTTGATGTGTTCAGTATTTTTAAATAAATGGAGGAAAAATGTTTCAGGCATTTTTTGCTTCATTGCGATGTAAAGGAACACCAAAGAGTATCCTGCCCCACCCTTTTTTTCCTCTTCAGCACGGGATCCTGTGAGGCAGAATATTGGGCCTGAAGGTTCTATAACAATTGGCAAATCTCAGTTGATAAAATAATAAGTTTGAAACCTTCAGCATCTTTGATCACCCCTATCAAGGAGCCATTAATTCGCTGACATCCTAACTTTGTATCTATGCCTTCTATTTTCTGAAGCAGCCAGTGCAGTCTGGCACTTCTGACTTTGCTCACTGAACTGAAATATTACTTTCTGTATCAGTTGACTGAGTCTGATGGAAATCATTGGAGCTGGACTGGGATTGGTAGATAGATATTCTAGTCCTCTCTGTGCATTGTGATGGGATCCTGAACTATCCCTGGGAAGTATAAAGTCTCAGCTTTGGGTATTTCTTGTGGTAACTCCACTAGTTTCCTTGGTACACTTGGTGACATGAGGCAAGCTTTCTTAAATTGTACTTAACTTTTCTTTGTTTAAGCCCATAACTGTTATTTCAGGTCTCATTTACAAATCAGATTCTTTAGTTCCTGTCCTCTTTATAGCTGCCCTTTTCTGCTGATAGTTACCATGTGTCCTGTCATTGCTATTTTCTCCAGATTAACCATGCATAACTCTTAACTTTTTCTCATATAGACTTATTTTTCCAGTCAATTTTAGTGTTCCCTGAATTTTCATGTCATTTTTGACAAGCCTCAAACTGAACATGCTACATCTCTAACCGTTACTAGATACAGCATGTTAATTGTTGCCTGTTTCACTCAGGATATACACTGTGTTTTAAAAAGTATTGTTGGATAACTCCTTTTCATTCTGTTGTCTTGTATAACCCCCAAGGTCCTTTTCAATGACACTAGTGTCTAAGCAGAATTACTCTCTCTAAGATGGTGTCAGTGTACTTTTTTGCATTGTTCAAAACTCTTCTTAAATCCATTGTTATAGCTTTGCTATGGTTAGATTAAGATCAAATTTCTCTTTAAAGCTTGATCCTTTTAAGGGCTTGTCTACACTTAAAACACTACAGTTGCACCACTGTAATGTTTCAGTGTAGACACTGCTTATGTTGATGAGAAGGTTCACTGAAGATCTGCAGTGGTGCAGCTGCAATGCTGAAGGATTTTAAGTGTAGACGGCCCCACAGATTTTCTTGAAACTTGATGCCCCTCCTAGGGGCATCGAATTCTGTTTTAGTGATTCAGATTTGGGGCCATTCACCATGGGGCTCCTGAGATATAGCACCTGAAAATAAACAACCCAGCTTTTCTTAGGTTTCCAGAATCTCTCACTTTTTCTTTGGTCACAGGTAGAGATCAAACTAAGGCTGAGATCATTATACCAGGTAGCAGTACTGCAACTCCCTCCCCCACAATAACCTTGTGGGACCTCCCCCCCCCCCACTGTTTGTTTGAGTCAGGACCCCTACAATTACAACACTCTGGAATTTCAGATTTAATTAGCTGAAATAATGAAATCCTATGATCGTGAAATTGACCTATATCAATATGCCTTTGGTAGGGCCCTAACTATGTTATGTGGACCATGGATTAGATTTCTCTCACAAGCCCAGTTAGTAACTACACTTTGCAAACATTTCAAAGTGAAGTGAACACATTTCAAAGTGAACATATCACCATTCCTCTCTATCAAAAGCATAGAGAAGTGAGGAGGAGCACTGAGGAATCACATCAGAACTGTGTGGCCTAGTGGAAAGACCACTAGACTGGAATTATTTGTAGCTCTGTCACTGGCCACCTGGGTGACCCTGGGCAAGCCACTTCAGCTCTGTGCCTCAGCTTCCCAGCTGTAAAATGAGGATAATGATGTAAATTTGTTTGAAATCAACTGATGGAAAGCACTGTATAAAAGCTAGGTCTTTTGATTATTGCCTGGCCACAGTAGCATATCAGCTGCAAACCTACATGAGGCCTAAAACTGTCTAAGGGCTTGACTACACTTGGAGGTGTGCAGCGCTGGGAGTTACAGCTGTCTTCGTACAGCTGTGTAGGGACAGCGCTGCAGTGTGGCCACACTGACAGCTACCAGTGCTGCAGTGTGGCCACATTTGCAGCATTTGCAGCGCTGTTGGGAGTGGTGCATTGTGGGCAGCTATCCCACAGAGCACCTAGTCCCATTTTGGCGCCATGGGTTGTGGGAAGGGGACAGAAGGGTGCGGGTCATTCCGCTTCCTGTCCGAACGCCCCATGGTACAACGCTTCACATCCCATCAGTCACTGTTTTTCCGTCCATGTTTGGCGCCATCGTGAGTCTCCCAGCGGTTTCTGTGCAGCGTGATTTCTGTGGGAAATGGAGCCCGAGCTGCTGAGGACTTTGCTGATGAGTGTTGCCAGCACATCACGTTTGGCAGTTGAGCTATTCCTTCAGCTCCAAAGTGACAGTGAGGAGTCCGACGATGATATCGAGTCGCCTGAAGCGTGTGACACTAAATTGCTTGTGGCAGTAACAAAAATGCTCAGCGCCGTGGAACGCTGCTTTTGGGCTCGGGAAACAAGCACTGAGTGGTGGGATCACATCATCATGGAAGTCTGGGATGATGAGCAGTGGCTGCAGAACTTTTGGATGAGAGAAGCCACTTTCATGGGACTGTGTGCTGAGCTCGCCCCCACCCTGCGGCACAAGGACACGAGATTGAGAGCTACCCTGACGGTGGAGAAGCAGGTGGCTATTGCAATCTGGAAGCTGGCAACTCCAGACAGCTACCGATCGGTCGGGAACCAGTTTGGAGTGGGAAAGTCGACTGTTGGAATCGTGTTGATGCAAGTTTGCAGGGCCATTAATCGCATCCTGCTAAGAAGAACCATGACTCTGGGGAACGTGCAGGACATTGTGGATGGCTTTGCACAAATGGGTTTCCCTAACTGTGAAGGGCGATAGATGGGATGCATATTCCTATTCTAGCACCACCCCACCTAGCACCCGAGCACATTAATCGGAAGGGGTATTTCTCTGTGGTTCTTCAGGTGCTTGTGGAGCATCATGGGCATTTCATTGACATTTACACAGGCTGGCCTGGAAAGGTGCATGATGCACACATCTTTCGGAACAGTGGCCTATTGAGGAAGCTGTAGGCCGGGACTTTTTTCCCAGACCGGAAGATCACAGTAGGGGACGTTGAAATGCCCATTGTGATCCTTGGAGACCCCGCTTACCCGTTAATGCTTTGGCTCATGAAATTGTATACAGAGAAGCTTGACAGGAGCAAGGACCGGTTCAGCTACAGGCTGAGCCGATGCCAAATGACTGTAGAGTATGCTTTTGGCCGTTTAAAGGGGCGCTGGCGATCTTTGTATGGGAAGCTAGAGTTGGGGGAAAGCAGCATCCCTGCGGTTATATCCGCATGCTGTACCCTCCATAATATTTGTGAAGGGAAGGGTGAAATATTCAGTCAGGGATGGACCTCCGAGGTTCAACGCCTGGAGGCTGAATTTGCACAGCCAGAGAGCAGGGCTCCTAGAGAGGCCCAGCACAGGGCTACAAGGCTTAGGGATGCCTTGAGGGAGGAATTTGAGGCTGAAAGCCAACAGTAATGTTTGGTGCCTTGCACGGGAGTGAAGTGCAATGGTTACAATGATTTGCAGTGCCTGTTTTTTCCTTGGGGTACGGTATCTTTCACTTTTTGCAATAATAAAAACTGTTTTAAAGGCCAAGAAATCATTTATTGAAAAGAAAGTAAGTAAAAGGGCAGGGGGGTAGAGTGGTGAACTGTACAGTTACAGGTTTGAATATGTCCTGCCTGGAGTGCTGTGCAATGACTGCTGCACTTCAGGTTGAAAATGCTGCATGGTGATAGAGGTTGAGTGCAGAGGGTAAGGGTTGTAGTTCTCAGGGCTGGTAGGTGAACGTACAGGTGTTGGAGGCAGCTGGTGGTGGTAAGAACCTGGATGCTGGAGAAGGGGGTTTTGAGCTGACATTGGGGCACAAGGGAGAGAGCTTTGGGACGGGGGAGCGGGGTAGCACAGTAGTGCTCTGCCTGCATGGCTACAAGTGACTGGATACAGTCCGTTTGGCGCACCAGGAGGCGTACGAGCTGCTTTGTGCTTTTCTTCTTAGCCAATTCCTTTCTCCTGCTTTCTCTTTCCCTCCAGTGCTGCATTTTTTCTCTCCAGTCCTGCAGCTTCTTACTCTCTCCGGCAGACTGATTCATAACTGCTTTCACCATATCTTCTTTGCTTTCTCGTGGCTTTTTCCTCAGGTTTTGTAGCTTTTCAGCAGTCTCTGATACGGCCAGTCGATTAGTAGTAGTAGTCAAGGACACTGTTATTAGAAAAAAGACAAAAATTGAAACATTTAACAGAAAGGCAGCATTGTGTATAATCACAGTGAAGGAGTTTACAGTCTCACTTTAGCATACTTTCCACATACCGCCCACAGCAGCGAAGACATGGTGAGTAAGGAGGAATGAGTGCAGGAGTTAATTAATTCTGGAAGCCATCTCGCTGCTGCAGCTCACCTGGGAAGGGGAACTGATTGGTTAAGCAGAGAGCTGCGAGGGGACCTACACTGAACACTATCCCTACATTTTCCACAGGAGTTAATCCTGGAAGATATCTCACTGCTGCGGGTTACCTGAGAAGCAAGGGAAGGTCTTCTACAGCAATACGGATTCCGCCCTGGCCCCTATGCAGCTTGCCTGTGTGCAGCAATGCTCTCCCCACCCCTCGCGGCACAGTGGCGCGGACGCGTTAGCCTGACTGGGACAAGGACCACAGTGGCTCTCCTTATAAACTTGCCTAAGCGCATTGCCCACGCTCTGGCTGAAACTTTTGAAGAGATTACCAAGGCCGATTACCGCGACGTGATAGACCACATCAATGGGCTATTCCACATCTAGGCGTGCATGCATGCAGCCATAACCCCGCCTCCTCTCCCGAAACATTTCCATCCTGAAAATAAAAGCTGCTTACCGGGAACCCTCTCCTCTGCTGCTTCTTCACCAACAAGTTCCAGCTGCTGCGACTGGCTAGCTTCCTCCTGGCTTGAGAGGAGCTCCTGGCTGCATGCCTCCTGGGACTCCGGGGGGTCTCCCCCCACCCCAGTACCCTCACTCTCGGTTTCCTCCCCCCCTCCACCTCCCTCTCCTCTCCCTGCTCTGAACTGTCCATCGTGATCCTCGGATTGGCAGTGGGGTCACCCCCAAGTATCGCGTCCAGCTCCTTGTAAAAACGGCAGGTCGTGGGGGCAGCACCTGAGCGGCAGTTTCCCTCGTGGGCTTTGCAATAGGCACTCCACAGCTCCTTTACTTTAACCCTGCACTGTACTGCGTCCCGGTCATGGCCCCTTTCCATCATGGCCTTTGATATCTGCCCATAGGTATTGTAATTCCTACAGCTGGAGCGCAGCTGTGACTGCACAGCTTCCTCACCAAAAACACTGATGAGGTCCATCAACTCGCCATTGCTCCATGCTAGGGCTCGTTTGGTGCGTGGAGTCATGGTCACTGATTGATTGCACTCCACACCTGGCTGAGCAAACAGGAAGGGGATTTTTAAAATTCCCGGGGCATTTAAAGGACTGGTCACCTGAGGCCAGGGCAGTAGAGTGCGAACTGATGAGCAGAGTGGCTGAACAGGTATTCTGGGATACCTCCTAATACCCTGGAGGCCAATTACAGCTCTTTTGGTGGCCACACTTGCGGAGCAGTGCTGCATCACCAGCGCTGCAATCGTTATTCCCGAGGCAGAGCAGGAGTACGGCCAGCGCTGCAGCCAGGGAGATGCAGCGCTGTATGTGCCTTGCAAGTGTGGACGGTGAGTAAGTTGCAGCGCTGCAGCTCTCCAGTTTAGCCAAGCCCTGAATGACCATTAACTCCTGCCAACAAACATTTTTCTTTCTGTTTAAAAAAAACAAACAAAAACAAAACTCCCCAAAACCTAAGAAATTAAATGGCAAAAAAATTAGTTAATGCAGAGGTAAGGTCTCCTGGTGATGGCTTGTGCAATTCCAGAACATAAAGTTCAGCAAAACTTAGGGTTTGGCTATACTTGCAGCTGTACAACGCTGAGAGTTAAAGCTGTCTTCGTACAGCTGTGCAGGGAAAGCGCTGCAGTGTGGCCACACTGACAGCTACCAGCGCTGCAGTGTGGCCACGTTTGCAGCATTTGCAGCGACGTTGGGAGTGGTGCATTATGGGCAGCTATCCCAGCATTCAAGTGGCTGCAACATGCTTTTCAAAAGATGAGGGTGGGGTGGAATGTGACAGGGAGCGTGGGGGAGACAGAGAGAGTGGATTTTTGGAGCTGACCCTGTGTCAGCTCCCTGCCTTGCAAGTTCTAAGGACTTGAAGATACACAGCACCAACCTTCAATCATTTTAAAAGTTTCAACCCCTTCCCCCACCCCTCTCATTCACTAAATGCAAATAGCCTTCAGACCAGAAAAGCAGCTGCTCCAAAACGGACCCCCCGTCTCCCTCTCCAGGCTGCTTCTCTCCTCAAGCAAACACTAGCTGTGGACATTCATCCCCCTCTGCTCGAGCAAACAGTAGCTGTGTTCATTTTTTAGATAAGCAGCTCTGGGAGCCCCGAGTTCACAACAAAACAAAGAGTGTTATCTTTACTTAAAAAGCATTATGAGAAGGTTCTGGAGGTCAGTTATAGCGTAGTAAGATTAATCACTGTTTACAGTAGCACTCCAGCGCTGCGGCACCAGTGCTGTTCTCTTTATTCCTCTCGTCCATGTGGAGTACAACCAGCGCTGTAGCCAGGGAGATACAGCGCTGTATGTGCCTTGCCAGTGTGGACGGGGAGTAAGTTACAGCGCTGTAAAGCCACCACCAGCCCTGTAACTCAAGTGTAGCCAAGCCCTTAGACTTCTGAAAACCACAATTATAGTTAATGTGTAAACACCTAGGCAACCTTTAATCTGCCCTCTTTGAATTATGCCCCCAAACAGCCATAACACATGTACTTGCACTCTGCCTTTTCACTGTAATGGACAGGCACCTCCTACTCTTGCTTTATGCTCAAATACTCAGCCTCTTCCCCCAGCAGAATACTACACCTGTAAAATTTAATAGCTCCTTCATACCCTTTTAGAACCCTTCACTCTTGCAGTATCCTGTGTGCAAAACCTATACTTTCCCTTACCCATCACTAAATCCACAGACTGCTCTACAATCCTACCTCATGACTGACAATATCCATGACAAGAAAACCCAAGTGCCCTGCTACTGATACAGCCTACACAATTCTTTATTGAAAAGAAGCAGACTTGAACCCAAAGGTACATATGGAACTCTTTCCTTTGGTAACACAAATGAGAGGGACTCAGACCCAGATCTCATATCACAATCACAGTCCTTCCATGTTGCTGCAACTAATTCCTCCACCATTCAGTACAGCTACACGAAACATGGTGAATGCAGTTGGAATGCATGCACATAATTCTCAGTGGCAATTGCCAGTTCCAAGGGGTCAGAATTAAGGTTACTTGGGCATTTACATTAATGCTATTTCCTGGTTTTCTGAAATCTGAGGTTTTGCTGACCTCCATATTTTGGAGCTATTACCAGGCAACCTTAACTGCATTAACAAAGTTTTCTTCCAATTCAAATTGTAGTGTATGTGTGGTGTCAATTGGATTATCCTCCACTGGGCACATCTGTTTGTACCTGCCATAGTATAGCTGTTCATCACGTAACAGGTAAAGTTGGAATGGCAGCTATTTTTTCCTGGGTTCTGGATCTTTCTCTAGGTTAGAGTTTTTTCTCTTCATCTTCACCTATCCCGACCTTAGCTTTGTTAAAAATGTATATCTTGAGGTTGAATACTGACTAATTAAAAATAAAATGAATGTAGATTGCTGCAAGAATTCTCTCCTGTACTATGTCCTGTGGCTACTCCCACTCTGGGATGTGTTCCCTGTGGGCAGGGGCAGAAGAACTTGTTTAGGCCATGTCAGCAGTGCAGACTTTGGTTTATGCAACTTTCAAGTGGCACAAAGCCCCCACAGTTAACATGTGGCTCAGACATGTGCATGCTTGGCCAATTATATCAGCACTTTGCATCAACATGCACTCCTGGTAAGTAGGCAAAGTGCAGTGTATCATGGATAGATGCCCCAATGTACAACGTAACACCTGTCAGTGCAGTGCCTTTTGAGAGATTTTCAATGAGTCACTCTGGGAGCTAGGGGTCAAGTTCTCATCATGCAGCTGTCTCCATTACATAACGCCATCCCTATCTCATAACTTTGATTTTTTTTAAAAATCCCACGAACCCGTGTGACGCTTGTTGCTGTCTATCTGTGGCAGAAACATGGAGCTCACACAGCTCTGCACTGTTGTCACGAACATTGCAAACACAGGATGCATGATCTTCCGGTGTTTTCAGAACCACAGGAAGTACCCCAACAGCAGACATGACAATTTCTTAAGCACAGGTTGTTAAGGGCCACAGCGAAAAACAATTCCATTGTTGGCATTTGCAGAGCAGCTATAGTTGGTGGAGCACCACTTTTGGGCCTGAGAAATGAGCAGTCTGGTGGATTGCATTGTAGTGCATGTTTGGGATGATGAGCAGTCTGCAGAACTTTCAAATATGAAAGGTCGTGTTCCTGAATCTGTGTGCAGAACTTGCACCAGCCTTCCAGTGCAATGGCACCAGAATGAGAGCTGCATTGCCTGCTGAGAAGCAAGTGGTGCAATGCTGGATTGCCACAGGTCAATGGGAAATCATTTTGGAATTGGAAAATACACAATGGGGGCTCTTTTCATGCAAATGTATAGGGTACTAATCATCTGCTATGCAGGACATTGACTCTCAGCAATGTGCGGGACATCGTAGATGGATCTGCAGCTATGGGGCTTCTGTACTGTGATGGGGTGGTAGATGGCGCACACATCTGTATTTAGGCCCCAGCCCATCTTGCCACAAAGTACATCAATAGGAAAAAAAGGGCTGCTCTTCAATGATTATGCAAGTGCTAATGGATCAGTGGGCATGCTTCACTGTTACCAGTGGGGACTGGTCAAGGAAGATGAATGATGCTCGGGTTTTTTAAGAACAGAAAGCTGTTCAGAAAGCTGCAAGCAGAGACAGTTTTTCCTGACTGCCAATGGTAATCTGCCAATGTGAAATGCCGATAGTGA
Organism: Gopherus flavomarginatus; assembly: GCF_025201925.1. NCBI lineage: Eukaryota > Metazoa > Chordata > Testudines > Testudinidae > Gopherus > Gopherus flavomarginatus. The sequence continues at coordinate 22,620,663 of NC_066627.1, forward strand.
TCTGGCTCATGAAGCCGGCCACCTCAACAGTACTAAGAAAGGATTCAGCTACCAGCTCAGCTGCAGAATGACATTGTTTACTCACATAATTAGATTTCAGTGAGAAAAATATCCCAATGGCTATAGCTGCCTGTGTCTTGCATAAAATTTGAGAAGCAGAGGGGGAAAAGTTGCTCTCAGGGTGCAGGTGGAGTGGCTGTCTGCTGAGTTTGAACAGCAATACACGAGGACTATTAGAACAGCTGAACACAAAGCGGTTCAGCTGATGGAGTCCTTGAAAGAGCGCTTTAGTGATCAGATACATTAATGTGCTCTACCTCCCCAGAAGTTTTGGGGAATGTTAGGAATTGGAATGTACATTACTGAATATCACACTGTCTTTTAATGACCCTATATATTATGTGGTGCTTACAGTATGTGTATAATTACTGTGTGTTTTCCACTGAACTTACGAGTTCTGTAGTCCTGTTCAATTACAGTGAATGTATGCTTTTGGTAGCGCTATGATTTTAGCTGATTTCTCACTCCTGAGGGTAACACAGGCATAGAGCACAACTTCTTCTGATGTCCTGAAGCTGTAGGGGCCTATATGCCACTAGCCCAGTGGTGCCAGCCAAAGTCACTGTGGAGTGGCATGGGAAAGTGTCCTACCATGAAGGAAGAAATAAGGCAGCCGTCCCTAGAAATCTTCAGGAGAGGGTTGCAGAGTACCTTCATGAAAGTTTCAGGGAGATCTCAGGAGGACCCAAGGGACATCCCTCTGTACATGAACTACTCCTCATGTCCCACCTCCCACCCAGCCCTACAGGGAAATGAAAAGCAGATAACACTACTTCTGTTTGCTGGCATTTCCAATCTTGGCTGCAATGTATACCTGAAAAGTTAGGCATGCACCACCGTTACCTTCAACATGCAGTTCAGACTCTGCACCAGTACCAGCATGGCCCCAAAGGGATCAGACATTTACTGTCACCAGGGAAGCATCACTGGTTCATCCTGCATTCTAGAGCAGTCTGAGACCTACATTTCCGCAGAAGACGTTTTTGCTTTCCTTTGTCCTCAATCTCATTTCAAGTCTAACTTTGGAGAGAGACATTGTTACATCAGAAGAAGATGTCACCTTGAGGACATGGGTCTGCTCTCCTCTTCCATCTGCAGACCTGAGTACCCATCCATTGGTAACAGTGGTTCAGCTGGTTGACCGAGAACCAATCTTCTCATGCAATAAGTTGGAGGACCCAGATGAGACTTCAGCCCTACATAGGGAAGTGAGTCTGGACAGAAGCCTGAGGTTCCATTCTCCATCCAGATATGATTTTTCTAAGGGATGAGTGTTTCCAGTGCCCTGGGTTCCACCCCAACTGGTTGATGCCTTAGACTGGCATTACTGGGGTCCTGGGACCTTTACTCTTGGCATCCTGTTCCATGTGTGCACCTTATCTACCCTCTCCAAGCCAACACCAACCAGTTTTCTTGGACTATGAGGAAGTGGAGCCTGATCCAGCAGTTAAGACAGATCTAGCAGCTATTTCATTGTTTTCTTTGAATGAGGTAGTCACCCCATCTTTGTCTCCACCAGATGATCACAGGTAATATGAGGAGCTCTTACAAAGAGTGGTGTCCAAGCTCCAGATCTAGCTCAAAGAGGTTCAAGAATCTCAATGTGAACTGTTGTAGTTCATTGCAATTCTCTGGTCCCAGCCAAGCAGCCTTCCTGGTCAACAAGGCTATTATAGACCCAGCCAAGGTAACATTCCTGCCTCCTGCATTCCCACCCCAAAAAAGGCTGAGAAGTGCTATTTCGATCCACCTGTAGGAGTAGAGTTTTTGTTCACACCCAGTACCTAACTCGGTTGGTGGTGCAAGCAGCTGCTGAGAGATGCAGGCTGCAACACCCCAAGATGACACTTTTGGACAGGATGCTAAATGCCTTGACCTATAGGGAGAAAAGTTTTCTCCATGACAAGCTCCGATTCAGAACTGCTAACCACTAGATCCTATTCGCATAATTGGTGAAATAGTATTTTGCTACGTTGTTGGACTTCAAAGACCCACTCTCTCAGGAGAATAAAGCCCAATTCCAGAACTTAAATGATAAGCATGGAATAACTGAACAACAAAGATCTGGGTAACCGTGAAAAGACTTTTGGGAAACTGGCAGATCACTACATCTGTTATCATTTTAGATTTATGAACTTTGACTCACATATTAATGTATTTTACCTGCTTTAATCCGTCAGTAACTCATATATTTCTTTTCTTAGCTAATAAATCTTGTTAGTTTTACTAGAGAATTGTTGCCAGCATTATCTTTCATCTGAGATCTAGAGTACCAAATTGTTCTGGGGTAAGTGACTGGGACTGGGAGTAACTTAATGTAATGTGATTTTTGGTTTTAATAATCTTTTATCACAAAATTCAGTTTGTCTGGGTGACAAGATAGGCTGGAGGGTCTAAGGGGACTATCTGTGACTCTATGATAAGACTGGTATAGTGATCCAGGAGTTCACATTTGTTACTGGAATGGTGAAATCTAGTGATAGATACAAGCAGTTTGGGATGTCTCTCCCTGTTTTTTGACAGTCTGCCCTGAGAGAGGCACTCTCAGTTGTGAGCCACTCCAGACAGCGGGTATGAACTGTTGAGGTTCTCCTGTGCTCCCATCCCATCCCTAAGTGCTCATTCAGCTGCCCTGGACTTGATTTATAAGAATCTGACAGGCTAAGAACTGACACTAGGATCAGAGATTCTCATGGGATGGGAGGGTACTATACCTATCTCAGTTCTGTTGGTTTTGAAATTCATGGATCTGAAGACTTCTTTGCTACACAGCCTCTGTAAGAGATATGGTGTCACAAGATCCATCTGATGCTCCAATAAGGACTGCCTACAGAACCTTGAATGCAAAGACAACGGGATCCTTCAGAGAATTAAAAGGTGCATTGCAGAGAAGATACAAAGTGCTGTATGGCCTATTTCAGATTTAGAGCTTAATATGACAGGCTATGAGAACCACTTTGATATTCCTTGAATCGGACACAATAAACATGCTGGTGGATCTGTGTCTCTGATCTCTCATAGGAGGAAATTTTGTTAGCATATTATTGGTCTCTGGGTTACCTACCTTCAGTTATAACTAGTTTGTAGTTCTAAGCCAGGAAGGAGACTTTCCAGGTGTGCTTCTGGCTCCACTATGGAAGACAGTGTCTGCGTTTGGGTAGTGTCTTTAGTAATCCCTTTTATGTGTAGTAGAAACACAGAGGGTCACTCCATCCTTAGCTTTAGTAAGCCTTTCTTGGAACCAAGGACCACATGGGTTCAATGGAGGATTTGGCCCAGCATCTCATAAGGTCTCAGTGTACATAGCTTTGATTTCTCCAGTCTTGGCAGGAACAGTTGCTCCTAATGATTGAGACAGCCATCATCTACACTTAATGGTGTATGAAATTTGTTTCCTGGCCACAATCTGAATGAGATTTGCTGCCTATCATATAATGTGGACAATGAGGTTCATTGAATTTGGCTCTGGGTTCCAGAGACAGAACTCTTACTAATTTTCATAAGTGTAAGAGTCCCCTTCTGTACCTTAGTCACATTTGTCTCTTTACACATCTGTGGAGTCAGAGCTGGCCTCTGTCAATAAAACTAAACTGTACCTTACCCCTTGGTCTTTCTATGGCAGCAGAGTATTCCATTAAATTCCTGGCTGTCATAATTATTCTTCCTGAATGGTTGGGTGTTTTTGTGTGTAGATATGAACCTCAATAGTGTGTCCACACAGTTTTCCCCTAATAATTTGCATAAACAAGGCTACTTTCATACTATTTAGAAGATGTGTGGTCACTGACGCCTTGATATATTCCAGACCTGCAAACTTTCCTAAAATGGACAGGTTCCTTACTGGTGCAGTTACAATATAGCTCTAATACCAGGCTATATCTGAGGCCTCAGCATGGCTCTTCATTGCTTTACTAGTTTTTATTGACATTAGGAACACCTGAGCCACACTGTCTCAGTACATTTCAGATGCTTTATTTCATAAGATGGGGGAAAACATGTCCTCCAGGGAGTTCTCTTATTTTCCTGCCACATACAGTAATAGTCCTAGAAGGTATAAGGGATTATTCACCTTGATTTTCATCCACTCCAAGGTTTTTGATCTCAGTGGGAGATGTGGCTCTACATAAAGGTACCAGAGCTGAGAGCTATTTCTCTGACTTGCATGGCTTTTCTCCCCTCATAAAATCCGAATCTGTTTTAATTCTGATGGACAACAGTGTGGGAATGTATTACACAGACCACCAAAGAAGGGTTTCCTTTAGTCCAGCTGTTCTCAAACTTTGGGTCCGGGACCTCAAAGTGGGTCGCAACCCCATTTTAATGGGGTCTCCAGGGCTGGGATTAGACTTTCTGGGGTCTGGGCCGAAGCCCACTGCCCAAGGGCTTCAGCCCTGAGTGGCGGGGCTCAGGTTATAGGCCCCCCCACCTGGGGCTGAAGCCCTTTGTCTTTGGCTCCCTGCCCGGGGTGGTGGGCACAGGCAGACTCAGGGCTAGGTCCCTCCTCCTGGTATTGTGTAGTAATTTTTGTTCTCAGAAGGTGGTCGCAGTGCAGTGAAGTTTGAGAATCTCTTTTCTAATCAATTGTATCCAGGAAATTTTCCGTTTATACAGTTCAGTGTTGTCATTGGATGTCTCCAATATCTCATCAACCAAGGAAAAATGATGTATTGATAGCATATTTGAAAAGAGTTTTTCACTCAGTAGTACAAGTGCAAGGGGTCTATTGTATATTATCTTGTTCTACAAGTGGGGTAAATATCCCTGGGAAAAGGTTTGAGGTACTCTGCTTGTGTATAGTTCTGATCCAAAGACAAGCAAGTTGTAACATCAATATTGCACTCTCTTCCTACACCAAGAGCAGGAACTTGTTACGAGTTTTTTTGACTATTGGTCCAATTGGTACCAAGTTGATGTCATTAGCTATGATTCGAGATGAGCAATTTTGTCATCAGTATCATGGTGTATGCTATTAATATCCATAAAGTCCAGCTTTCCAAACAGCTGGGTCTACTGCCTGTGAGATAAGGCAGAAATCTTCACCGAGGTTCATAGTTTCTCTGGTCAACACCTTGACTCTAGATTGCTTGGTTTCTTGATTGTTATGCTGAGGTCTAACAGAAAAACAAGAGTTTGTGATCAGTCAAACCTGCTGCGTTTTGAAAGAGATCTCTCATTTGGGCAGTGGACCTGATAAAGTCCTTGGTGATTGCTTTAGACTGTTTAAATGAAGATGCCATTCCTAACAGTTACTGAGATGGATGCCTAATGGTTAAGCTATCTCCTTCACGTTGCATTTTTACTGAACAAATGGTCCTGCTCACATCTCTGTCCCAACAGTCTAAAATGTCTGAGATTTCCATCTCTCTCACACCTCTGGAGTGTCTGTGTGTTCCTGGGCTTCCTTACCTGTCTCCCTGAACGTAATCGTACATTTGCATGTTCAGAGCTTATCTACAAGTTTCTCCCATCACTTGGAGAAATGGAGCTTAACTGAGGAGCCAATCCATCAAGGTCCAAAGATTGTCCATTTATCACACTATGTCAATCACAGTTAACTTGATCTGACAGGGCTTTATCTTCCTGGAATTGTCAGTCCTCATCCAGGACAAAGGCAGCATCCATGGCATGTTGTCATGTTGTCTTAGTCACATCATATTGTATGACTGATACTGCAGATATGTGTGTGTTGGGAAATTTTTTCCTTCATTAAGACTTCTTTTGGGAGAGCAAGATCAGTTGCTTCTATTAACTCTTGACCTGGCATCCAGAGCTGATTTTTCATCGACAGTGCTGCTGTGCTTTTTTACCTAAAACTCCACAGCCCACCTTCCTGAGGATTGTACTACTTGTTAAATTCCCACAAGTGGGACTATACACAGGCCACTTGAGGAAATGAAGGTTACATTGTTACCCAGGGTTCTTTCAACCCAAAGCTCTTGGTAACTTTTACTCTGTGCGAAGTGGTGTCCGGAAATAAATCAGGGGAGACGTGGCCGTCCGACCAATTAGATGTCTGGCACAAACAGGACAACACGAGTGCTTTCACTTAAAGCTGAACTTTACTTACACAGGTCCGCTACAGATTAGTAAAATACCCCCAACCTTTGATAATTACCAAAGCTGAATGTGACTCTCGAGTGAAACAGCGGCAGGCTTCCGGTGGCCAAAACTTCTGTCTGCTGGTGGGGACCGCAAGATGTATCCAGAGGGAGAGTCCAAAAAGAGTCTCCCCAAACGAGTCCAACTGTCTCAAGCTTTTCCCCCTTATTTATACATTAGTAATAGAATGACATATCCCTTAAAGAAAACTTGTTAAACAAGCAGTTCCAATGGGCAAGCAAGAGGCTCCTTCTGATTATTGATTAACCAGGTGAGGGTTTTTCCAGAGTTTTCAGCCGTGAGACCCCAATAGAGATACATGCATTTTAAAAGAGCAGGAATCAGCAACTTCAACACAATTCTTATCAGGAAGGATATGGGGTCAAGGTGTCCTTTCTGTGGCACCCCCTGCGCCTTTAACAATAAGCCATAGTGGTTTCAAGCACTTTACTGGTTTGCCAAAGGCTCCCCGTACAACATACCCTATAATCAGAGTTCTTTCGGATGAGCCTCTGCCTGTTAACTTTCCCTGCCCACCTTCCGTATTACTTCAGAATTCCCGAATTAGTGGAAGGAACTGACTGGTGGTTGGGGCCACTCAGCCTTTTGTACACTCAGAACCTTCCAGTATGCAAGGGAGCAGGAAGGGGTGAGTGGGCCCCAATGGTGACTGCTTTTGAGAAGGTTCTGGAAACTCATGGCATTGGTGCCATAATCCCAGAAATGAATGTAAAGAGGCTCATCTCGAAGAACTCTGTTTACTGGTAAGTGACCTTCATTTTCCTTGTGTTCATGGTTTTGAATTGTAGAACAAGTGGATTTAGCAACCTTCACTGTTTGCAAACCATTTTGTATGGGTATGCACGTGATTTATTTTCCTTGCCTATCTTAACCTCAATGAGGTGCTAGCTTTTATAAATGAATGTTTTTAAAACTATTTGAGATGCTTTCCTGAAAGCCATAGTAGAAATGCATATTGCTATTTCGCATTACTATAGCAAATGAGGTAAAAAATAATGAATTTATACAAGCAGCTTTGTAAATATTTAAATTAGTGTTAGTTATTTTGCTTTTCAATTTATAGTAATTTTCAAATCTTCTTGATATTTCCAGACCCTTGGAATTGAGACTGAAATTGCTTGTTTGCCTGCAAAAACTAGAACAAAATCATGCTGATATAATGAAGGTAAGTGTAATGTCATGTTGATCTGGAACCAGGATCTAAACTCTCAGGAATTTATTCCTATTTTGAAGATGGGACTTGGGTTCGATCTCCCCACCTCCCCTCCCCCCAGTGTCATTTGAGGAACTGTTTTAATTGTATTTACATGAAAGAATCTTAAGGTAATGTGTTGTTGGAATAATTATATTTAAGTGATATAAAAGTAGGTAGGCAAAGGAAGATAAAAATAGAAGCGCTGCTTAACATATCTGGGCATGTTTCTGTACTTGCAATGGTATTGTGCAGCTGAGTCCTTTCTAATAGGTGAAACAGCTTCTTGCAGGTCCCCATTTAGTATTATGTGACAAAAGGGCAGGTGTTGGTGTGGTCCATCCATGCTTTTCTTGGCGTGAGGACTAAGATGCCACCTCTTGCCCCTGCTCTTGGGGCGCCGAGGGCCCTGCTAGTGGCCTGGGAAGGTGGTGGGGGAGGGGTCTGGGTTTGCTCCTCACTCTGAGCCCCAGCCTCTCTCAACCCTGCAGGTTTCTTAGTCTGTTCCCCCTTGGGTAGGGCTACCCTCGGTCCTTGATGCTGGGGGAGGGAGCCTGCCTGCCCTGCTGCGGCAGGGTCTCCTTTCCTCTTGGTTCTCTGGTCTTTCAGTTGTCAGCAACACACCTCCAAACTTCAGTCCTCTCTTCTTCCTCGCACACCCTGACTGCCTGAAGCAGGGGGGTTTTATTAGGTTCCTGACAGGACCTTAATTGACTACAGGTGCTCCAATTAACCTGTAGCAACCCTCCCTAGTCTATGGGAAACCCCGCCTTAATTAGCCTAGGGTTTATATATTTCCCCTCTACCACTCTCCCACTGCTCCCTGGCCCTGCTGTGTCATAATTATCATAGAAGGCACATATAGAGAAAGAGTATTAATATTAAAAGGGTAGTTGTACAGAGATATTGAAATTAAATAGTAATAATTTTTGTTGCCTCAGTCTGCTTTACTTAAATATTCGTAATTAAGTCTTTACCTTGTGCTTTGGCAGAATGAATTAGCAGATTTATAAGGTATTTAAATTTGTATCTTTTGTAGTTCATTACCAAAATGTTTCTAAAATGTATAATTTTACTTAAAGATGACCTACAAAAAACTTAACAAGTTGGAGTTGCCTTTTTTTGCTGCTTTTTGTTGTAGAAAGGAAGCCTGGATAATTTATTCTCTGCTTGCTGTTGTTCCTAACCCTGTGAACTCTGTTTGTATTTCTAAAAGCAAGCAATGCCAAGTCTGCTCTTTCCTGGCATTGGTGGTGGACTCTTGTCTCAGAAATGTAGTGTGGGCTCTTACTTTAATTGACAGAGTAGGTACATTGACTCTACAATAATACATCCTTTTTTCCCATGTGTTAGGAATTTGAATTAAATAGGAGTCGACGAGGTTTTAAACTGGCTGGCTAGAAATCCCTTACCCTCTGTTATTTAGCTGTAACTCTTTTAATGTCCTAACTTCACTATTCTCCAGTACTATGGCATTTTCCAGGATAGACAAGAACTGAATTTTAATGTTTAAAAAAAAAATGTATTGACAACTTTTCAGACTTCCTTTATCACAGAGAGGCAAGCCCATTCCTTTTTTTGTAGGTCATATTTTTAAACCTTAGTTTCAATGGTGTTTGAAATTTTCTAGGTTTTTAATGATCCTATTCACGGCCATATTGAAATACATCCTCTCCTCGTTCGAATCATTGACACACCTCAGTTTCAACGCCTGCGATATATAAAACAGCTGGGAGGTACTTACTATGTTTTCCCAGGAGCATCGCACAACCGCTTTGAACACTCCTTGGGGTAAGGCAATATTCTTGTGCATATAAATCTCCTCCATTTTGATTTCTCTGCCAAGGTTATCTTCCTTTCCACCAATCTGGAGCGACTGTAAGGCTGGTCTGGTGTATTGTGTCTAGTTGGAACTTAAAACTAGCATTTTAGACAATGAGGATACACTATCTGAATTGTTACTTGAGGTTTGTTTCTAGAGATGAGCAAAAAAAAATTACTAGGCTTTGAGAAACTTTTGTCTGAGAGTGAAAAGATGGTGGTACTTCTCGGTTTAGAGATGAGAGGATATGATAGAGGTAATAATATGTAGGGCTTGGCTACACTTGAGAGTTACAGCGCTGGTGGTGGCTTTACAGCACTGTAACTTACTCCCCATCCACGCTGGCAAGGCACATACAGCGCTGTATCTCCCTGGCTACAGCGCTGGTTGTACTCCACGTGGACGAGAGGAATAAAGAGAACAGTACTGGTGCTGCAGCGCTGGAGTGCCAGGGTAAACAGTGATTAATCTTACTACACTGTAACTGACCTCCGGAACCTTCCCATAATGCTTTTTAAGTAAAGATAACACTCTTTGTTTTGTTGTGATGCCTCACTTTGTTTTGTTGTGAACTCGGGGTTCCCGGAGCTGCTTATCTAAAAAACGAACACAGCTACTGTTTGCTCGAGCAGAGGGGGATGAATGTCCACAGCTAGTGTTTGCTTGAGGAGAGAAGCAGCCCGGAGGGGGGGACAGGGCGTCCGTTTTGGAGCAGCTGCTTTTCTGGTCTGAAGGCTATTTGCATTTAGTGAATGAGAGAGAGGTGGGGGAAGGGGTTGAAACTTTTAAAACGATTGAAGGTTGGTGCTGTGTATCTTCAAGTCCTTAGAACTTGCAAGGCAAGGAGCTGACACAGAGTCAGCTCCAAAAATCCCCTCTCTCTCTCTCTCTCCTCTACCTTCCCTGTCACACTCCACCCCACCCCCCTCTTTTGAAAAGCACGTTGCAGCCACTTGAACGCTGGGATAGCTGCCCATAATGCACCACTCCCAACGTCGCTGCAAATGCTGCAAACGTGGCCACACTGCAGCGCTGGTAGCTGTCAGTGTGGCCACACTGCAGTGCTTTCCCTGCACAGCTGTATGAAGGCAGCTCTAACTCCCAGTGCTGTACAGCTGCAAGTGTAGCCAAACCCGTAGAGAAGGTAGATCATGCATTAATCCTTCCCTTTTTTCATAACAAGAATAAGAGGTCATTCAGTGAGATTGAATGACAAATGTAAAGTTAATAAAAAGAAATATTATTTTATAATGAATAATAAACCTATGAAATTCATTGCCGCAATATATAATTAGGGCCAAGAGGTCAGAAGAATTAAAAAATGGTTAGGTATTCCTGTGGATAATGAGAATGTCTACAGTTGCATAAAATAGGATTCAAAATAAGGGATAAAAGCTCATGCTCCAGGGCATAAGCCAATCAATAACTAATTGCGTTAGAAAGGAACTTCCATAATCAGGTTATTCCCTAGTTGTTCAGTGATTTATTTATTTATTTATTTGCATCCTCTAAGGCATCTGGTTACTGGCCATTGTCAGGGTACTGGATTGGATGGACTAGTGTAAACAATTCCAGTGTCTCTCTGGAGGTTGGAGAAGTTGAAGGAAATAAGGGCAGCCATCCAAGCAGGAGCAAGCTTGTGCAGGGACTTGAAAATGAGGATAAGGACTTTGACTTTGTGGTAGATGAAGGAAGCCACTGAAAGGGTTTGAATTGGAGTTACAAGAAGATGATGACTTTGGTAGCAGAAATTTTGACTGACTAATGTGGGAAGGAGGGGAGAAAGCTGTAATCAAAGGGTATTCTTATGACGTTGAGATGGAATTCTTGAGGTCAGGACTCCTTGATGTGAAATCTGTTGCTTGTTTCCTTCAAATATTTTTTTCCCTGTTGTAGGTTTTAAAAAAGAAAATAGCTAGCTTCCATAACAGGACTGAAGTTTAGGTTTTGGGCATCTGTTGCTGCTCTCTACTGCACTAGAGCTATGATTTACAACAGCCAAGGCAGAGTTGAATTGGCAATTTCTCTTGTTTGTTTACTAAACCTCAAATTATTAACTTTATCTCATATTTTCTGCCTGGAACAGGGTAGGCTATCTGGCAGGATGTCTGGTCCGGGCATTACACGAAAGACAGCCAGAGTTGGAAATAAACCAGCGAGATATTCTCTGCGTTCAGATTGCTGGACTTTGTCACGATTTGGGTAAGCATCTCTTTAGAACAATTGTTTGGTAGCTTAAGTGATTGCTAGATGTGACGAAATGCACCCATGTATTCACTCCCTACATGCTATTGTAATAATCTTCCCACAAGGTATGTGGGTATGATTTAAAAACTCATAATTTGCTTCTCAATATTGTCCTGAGAAAATGTGTGGCAGTGCTGTATATGAAGTTACAAGATTCACCTGTATGATGATAAGACATGTTCCAAACCCCACAGCCCTTCCCAAGCAGAAGTTGGCAAATAGGTCTGTCCTAAACAAAGGAATATGTGCTTGCCTTAATTTGCTTTTAAGCAGTAAACAGAGACTCCAAGCAGGAAGGGAAAACAAAGAAAGCTCAAATAGGTGGGGAAAAAAAGGAGCAGGTAACATCATTGCATATAGACATTTTGTATCTTGGTTCTCAGCTGGAAATGTTTTTCAAGATGGTAATTGGAACTATGAAAAGCCAGGGCAAACACCCCAAGACAGCCTCCCTCTGTCTGTCTCTTGCATCACACCTAAGAAGACAAAGGAAAACAGCCATGGACTCAGGGCAGGGAAGGGGAGAGGTCCTGACCTGAAGAGTTTGGTCAGTAACCTTGCTGGAACATGTGGTGAGAAGTTTTGCTTGAATCTAATATAGTTTGTTAGGCACTAGTAAGCATTTTGTCTTTATTTTTCTTGTAACCATTTCTGACTTCTATGTCTTATTACTTGTACTCTCTTAAAATCTCTCTTTGTAGTTAATAAACTTTTTTTATTGTTTTAGCTAATCACACTATTTAAGTTGAAGTGTCTGGGTAACTCTATTTAAATAAACAAACTGGCATATTACTCCCTTAAAAGAGTAACAAACTTAATGTATTTGTACTGTCCGGGAGAGGGCTGGGCAGTACAACCATACATGTCTGGGTAAAAATCTGGGGCTGAGAGTGTGTTGGGGTCACCGTGCAGTATAAACAAAGCTGGTGAGAGCCAGGGTGTAGCTGGCAAGCTGAAGTTACACACAGACACTGAGGGTGTTTCTGGAAGGCTGTTTGTGAGTTGTCTAGGTGGGAGTTACTACCAGTAAGGTATTGTAAGGCACCCAGCATTGCAGGGCAGAGGTGACACAGCTCCCCACTGGTTTGAATTGTACCCTGGTATGTCACACTGGGTCACTGCCCACCCCTTCAAATTATTATTGAAATTTGGTATGTGTGATTCTTCCCTGAATGGTTTGAATGTCTCTGTCCCTTCCAAGAGACATGGTGGGTGAGGTAATATCTTTTATTTGATCAACTTCTGTTGATAAGCGAGACAAACTTTTGAGCTTACACAGAGCTCTGAAGTGACCTGAAGAAGAGCTAAGTGTAAGCTCAAAAGCTTGTCTCTCTCACCAACAGAAGTTGATCCAATAAAAGATATTACCTCACCCACCTTGTCTGTCTTAATATTCTGCGGTCAACATAGCTACAACATTCTATATCTCTTCTGCCTTATCTAGTAACATTTCAAAGTGAAAGTGTTAAAGTAATAGACTATTAATTGCTTTCCAGATGTTTAATACATCATTAAATTTTACGCTGCTCATCCACTACACTGCTGACACAGAGCATCTCGTGTGCTCAGCAGTACTGGAGCTCATATGCAACACTGGATGTTAGATCTGGGTTTATTGAGCTGAAGCAGTGATTAGCCAGAACACTGCAGTTTTCCTGATGCTTCTTGGAAAGTGTACTAAGATCTTTAATTTCCACTTGGACAGAAGGGAGAGAGGATGAAGATGGACAGAAGGACCTCTAGTTTAATCTCCTATTTGAAGAACAGTCCCTGTAAAGTTGCTGTATCCATTCTTACTCCAATGTCTGCATTTGTCTAGTGTACTTACTGCATTTGAATCTTATTCTCCCATTCTGTGAAAAAACAGTAAAATGAAATGAGAGAATGCAAATTCACACAGTTCCTACTTACATTTTTGCTGACAAACGTTTCAGATTAAGCCTGTACACTCTTATTTTTCAGGTCATGGACCATTTTCACACATGTTTGATGGAAGATTTATTCCACTTGCTCGCCCAGGTCTGAAATGGAAGGCAAGTATTGTACATCGAGAACAATATGCAAGTGAAATATGGCACTTAAATATTTTTTGAAAGGAAAAGGTAATTCACTTTTAAATATATGAGCAGTCAATAGTGCCTGTTTTGTGAGCAGACAATGGTGTTCTAATCTGAGAGACAAGCATATTTACCGTGATTAAATTTCAAAAAAGCTTTCTCTCTTCCAATCATGGTGATACCCTTTGTTCTTTTTATTCTATCTAATTATATCCAAGCTGGGGAGGAGCAGAAGGAATTTTCCTTTTCTTTGCACATACTCCTGGCCATTCTTTCTTCATGTGAGCCTGGGACAAGAACAACATTGGGGGTAAAAACGAAGTTGGCATAGGCCCTTAATGTATACGGGGTAGCTTTGCCCACAACTCAGATTTTATAGGCATAAAATATTAACTGTAGACAGAGTAATTAAAACAGAAATCTAATATAAAAAGGTAAAAGTATGTTCAAAATTTAGATTTTAATTTTTTAAAATTGAAAGGTTTTCTAGTACTGTTTGGAATTTTTTTTAAATGTAACAAAAATGTTTCCCTATATTCTCTGCAACCCTCATTGTGCTAATACGTGAGAAATGGAAAATTAACCTAACGGAAAATGAAGATGGTCAATATCAAAATTACTTTTCTTAGTATATTAACTTTCCCAGGATTGAACCTCCTGGATATGAAAATACACGCTTAACAGTCCAATAGTCAAAATTCGACATACATGCACTATGGACAAATTGACATTAGTATGAGAACCTTAACTTTTTGCATTTCCCGAAGACAGCTTGGTCCAGTGGCTAGAACAGGTACTTGAAGTTAGTCTCTTCCCAGCTCAGACATTTGACTTTGGCTAAGTCTGATAGCAGCTTGTGTGTTTTGATAAAGTAACATTTATACATACTTTCTGCAGCATGAAACTGCTTCTGTTCAGATGTTTGAACACCTGATTACTTCCAATGGGCTAGAAAAAGTCATGGAAGATTATGGTTTTGTCCTGAAAGAAGATATGGACTTCATCAAAGAACAAATAGGAGGACCCCTAGATACAACCCCATGTCGGGGTTTGGTAAGTCAGTTCTCTGCTTCTGTAGAAGTTATTTTAAATGCTCTTAAATTTAAGTGAAATAAAAATATCATTTTTGCTGCTATTCTCGTTTTAAGCTTTATCTGTGTAGTTTCTGGGACGCTTTCAGACACTAAAGTTAAGAGGTCAGTGTGAAAAGTTGTCATAACGTTACTTTCAGCATGTTCCATCCAAGCATCTCAAAGTGCAGAGTGCATTGTTAGCAGTTGGTGGATTCACTGATATGCTAGGCACTCAAACCTTCAAGAAGTACAGTCCCTCCTCCAAGAAGCTCAAAACCTAAGGCCAGATTGATAAGTAGACAACTACAGGGAAAGGAAATGAGGCAGTTTTTGTACAAAAGTCAACTTGTTTATGGTAAACAACTTTGTTGAATTGGGTCTTTAATGGGAACTTACATGTGGACAAGGTAAGGACCTTGATGAGCTTGGAGTTCTATCATGCATAGGGAGCCACAAGCAGGTGATTCAGCAAGAGGCTGACAAACAGGTGAACAAGGCTGGAAGTACTGAAGCAGATGACACTTGATCAGAGCAAGGGACAGAATTATGTACAGTATTGAAGGTGGTGACCAAAAGGAAACTTGATGAAATGGTGATTGGGGAGCCAGTGGAGGGATTCAAAGAAGGGAGTGATGTGATCAAATGAGGCAGGGAAGGAGAGTTTACAATTATTAATCTTCATAACCCAGCGAAACAGCCACGTCTTATCCCGTTATGCAGATGAAGAAACAGAAGTACAGATGTTGAGTGACTTGCCCAAAGTTATACATTCAGTCACTGGCAGAGCTGAAACTAGAATCTAGACATCCTGGCAGCATGCTTCTCTGATGACCAGACTGTTCCTCTAAAGGGAAACTGTTCTAGTAGGGGAGATTCCAGTCACTGCAGCAAATTACAAAGGCTTACACAAAAAACATATACGATAAATGGAAAGCCTCTATCTTGACAGCTTGATACAAAATAGAATTCAAAGATTCAGCTTTGTCTTGACAAACATTGGTGTTTACAGATAATTTATTTGTATTACAGTAATTCTTAGCGGCTACCATCAAGATCAGGATCCCCTTGGTACTAGGCAGTATACAGACACTGGTGCCTGCCCCACAGAGCTTGTGTTCTAAATAGAAAAAACAGACTGATAAAATAGATAACATAAAAGCAAAACATTTGTTAGTTGCATTTCCTTTTTTTTGCAGTATCTTTTTTTATGGAATTTTAAAGTTGCCATGAAGGATAGTACGTGGTTAAACTCACAAGAAATACTAATACACGTGAACCATGCATCTTACAATAACTGTCATTCTTCTTCGAGTGGTTGTTCATGTCCATTTCAAGCAGGTGTGTGTGCGCCGCGTGCATGCCAGCTGGAAGATTTTCCCCTAGCAGCGTACGTAGGGTCAGCCTTGGCGCCCCCTGGAGTGGTGCCGCTGCAGCGCCCTATATAGGGAACCGCCGACCCTCCACCCCCTCAGTTTCTTCTTACCACTGGTGATGGCTAGCTGGAACCTTGCTAGCTGATAGCAAGTTTAGCAGTGTCTCGTTGTTAGTGTATATAGTTTAGTCTTAGTTTGGATCAGTTGTACATAGTTGTTAGTTGTTGAGGGGGGGGGCTCCCCCCAACGTAGTTGTCACCCCGCTGGGGCATGCCCGGGTCCCTGGGGTTTAAACTCTGCAAGGACTGCGGAAAGTTTATGCCAGAGTGACCCGCACTCTGCTTGCTTGAGGTATCTCGGAGAGAGCCACCAGAGACTGGTGCAGTATCTACAGGGGCTTCCGTCCCAGGACTCTTAAGGACAGAGAGCAGAGACTTAGAGTTCTCCTGATGGAGGCAGCCTTGCAGTCACCCTGCAACCCAGAGCCAGCTGATCTGGCGCCCAGCACATCATCTTCGGTGCATAGCGCCCCAGCACCGACATCAGGACTTGAGGCCCAGCCCAAAGTCTCTAAACCCCAGCACCGGAGGGAGTTGGGTCATAGGAAGTCAGCCTCCATGCGGCACTGCTCACCCTCTCCAGTGCCCGCAAAAAAGAAGAGGCCTGTCAGGGAATGATTACCCTGCCAAGACCTCAAGAGGCCGACGTCGTCCACCAGTACAAATGGACAGGCTGGGCCACAGCCTCCTGCTGCTCCGTCGATTCCCACACCGGAGAGAGGGCGGTCGAGTCCGGACCGGCCAAGATCCCTGGACCTCAGCGGAGACATGCATCTTCCTTCGACGCCAGAGACCTTCGAGGCGGACTCCGACTGCTGAGACTCCCAGTACCGGCATCCCCGCACCGTGGCAGGGAGCCACCGACCATGGCCCGTCCCCCAGTACAATCACGGGGCAAGGCGGCCATGATGTTGCCTCACTCCCCGCCCCGTGCCACCCGGGTGGCACCAGGGCAGAGGGAGAGTTCCCCGCCCCTGCGGCACCGCTCTCCGGCGACAGTGAGTACCGCTCCCTCCAGGTCTTCCTACTTGGAGACCTCAGACTCAGAGGCGGACTCCTACTGCTCCAGCAGATCACGGAGCAGGAGGTCAGCTTCGCGGGCGAGCCACCAACTGTACCCACCACAGTGGCAACAGCAGTGGCAACTGCCCTCTCAGAGGTCGTTCTTGACCCCTTGGGCCTACCACCAGTCAGCGGGTCAGGCATTTGGCCCTCACTCCAGGTCTGCTTCGGTCTCCTTGGCGTCGGTGGCCCCAGCGCAGTTGCCTCCTCTACCGGCACCGTCGCCTGGCAGGGATGTGCCGCATCGAAGTTCAGCACCCCCTAGCCAGGCAGCGGCACTGGCGGTGACCATGGTCCGGGCTCCGCAGGTACTGCCCGACACACTAAACTGCTCTCTGTCGACGCCGGTACCGGCCGCGGTGCTGCATCTGGAACTGGCACCGGCCCCCAACCACAGTGCCGTGTGCCGCAGGCCCCTGAAGGGGTGGGTGGGCCGGAGGAGGGTCTGCTACAAGTGATCTACTCCTCCTCCTTCTCCTCCCCAGACGAGGCGGTCTCGGGCACGGCTGCGGCACCTGGAGGACAATCGGATGCTCCAGCAGTTGCTCCGGCGGGCAGCTCAGAGCTTGGCGATCCAGGCGGAGGAAATTGAGGTGGACGTGGATCCAGTAGTGGATATCCTGGACCCCTCGGGCCCATCCAGGGTAGCCCTATTGTTGATCAAGACAATGGCGGACATGTCCCGCACTTTATGGCAGACACCAGCTTCATTGGCCCCCACCGCCGAAAAGATAGAGAGTTGTTACTTTGTACCCTCCAAGGGCCATGAACACCTGTACGCCCACCCTTCCCTGGACTCCCTGGTGGTGGATGCGGCCAACCAGAGGGAGCGTCAAGGGTTTCTAGGGTTGACGCCAAAGAACAGAGAGGCCAAAAAGTTGGTCCTGTTTGGCAGAAAAGTGTATTCCACAGGGGCCCTACAATTACGTATAGCCAATCAACAGGCCATTGTAAGCTGGTACGGACAGAATACGTGCTCGGCCCTGTCCAAGTTTGCCGAACTCCTTCTCCAGGATTCGCAGATGGAATTTTTGGCCCTGGTGGAAGAGGTAAAATTCATATCCCGAGCTTCCCTCCAAGCATCCCTGGACGCGGCAGACTCAGCCTCACGCTCGCTGGTAACGGGCCTGGTCATGAGATGGGGAGCCTGGCTTCAGGTCTCAGGCCTTTCCCATGAGGTCCAACAGACCATCCAGGACTTCCCCTTTGAAGGGCAGATGTTGTTTTCGGACAAAACTGACAAGCGTCTGCATAGCCTAAAGGACTCGATGGCTACTCTTCGCTCGCTGGGCCTGCATATTCCAGTAACCCAGCACAGGCAGTTTAGGCCGCAGACGGCCCCATGCCCCTGCCAACCTCAGAATCACCCGGATGTTGGGCGCAGGCGTGGTAGGAACGGCAGGAGGCGGCACCAATGTCAGCCCTCTGGCCAGTCATCCGGCCAGGCGAGACCGCCATCGAGGCCCAGGCCGCCTATTTGATAGTACGGTCGAGGACAACCTACCAATCAGGACTCTGGATCCTTCTATCCCTATCTTTGGGTCACGTCTGTCCCCCTTCTATCATGCCTGGTCCGGAATCACGTCAGACAGTTGGGTGCTTCGCACTGTGGAGAGGGGATATTCTATCCAGTTCTCCTCCCTCCCGCCCCACCAGCCCCCCTCTCCGTCCCTCTTCAGGGACCCCTCTCATGAGCAACTTCTAATTCAGGAAGTGCAGGCCCTCCTCGCAGCAGGGGCAGTGGAGGAAGTTCATCAGGAGCTCAGGGGCAGGGGCTTCTTCTCCCAGTATTTCCTAATACCGAAAGCGAAAGAGGGCCTCAGACCCATCCTGGACTTGCGGTGTCTGAACAAATTTGTAAAGAAGCTCAAGTTCCGCTTGGTCTCCCTGTCCTTGATCATTCCCTCCTTGGATCCAGGAGATTGGTATTCCGCGCTCGACTTAAAGGACTCATAGACTCTAGGACTGGAAGGGACCTCGAGAGGTCATCGAGTCCAGTCCCCTGCCCTCATGGCAGAATCAAATACTGTCTAGACCATCCCTAATAGACATTTATCTAATCTACTCTTAAATATCTCCAGAGATGGAGATTCCACAACTTCCCTAGACAATCTATTCCAGTGTTTAACTACCCTGACAGTTAGGAACTTTTTCCTAATGTCCAACCTAAATCTCCCTTGCTGCAGTTTAAGCCCATTGCTTCTTGTTCTATCATTGGAGGCTAAGGTGAACAAGTTTTCTCCCTCCTCCTGATGACACCCTTTTAGATACCTGAAAACTGCTATCATGTCCCCTCTCAGTCTTCTCTTTTCCAAACTAAACAAACCCAATTCCTTCAGCCTTCCTTCATAGGTCATGTTCTCAAGACCTTTAATCATTCTTGTTGCTCTTCTCTGGACCCTCTCCAATTTCTCCACATCTTTCTTGAAATGCGGTGCCCAGAACTGGACACAATACTCCAGTTGAGGCCTAACCAGCGCAGAGTAAAGCGGAAGAATGACTTCTCGTGTCTTGTTTGCAACACACCTGTTAATGCATCCCAGAATCACGTTTGCTTTTTTTGCAACAGTATCACACTGTTGACTCATATTAAGCTTGTGGTCCACTATGACCCCTAGATCTCTTTCTGCCATACTCCTTCCTAGACAGTCTCTTCCCATTCTGTATGTGTGAAACTGATTGTTTCTTCCTAAGTGGAGCACTTTGCATTTATCTTTATTGAACTTCATCCTGTTTACCTCAGACCATTTCACCAATTTGTCCAGATCATTTTGAATTTTGACCCTGTCCTCCAAAGCAGTTGCAATCCCTCCCAGTTTGGTATCGTCTGCAAACTTAATAAGCGTACTTTCTGTGCCAACATCTAAATCGTTGATGAAGATATTGAACAGAGCCGGTCCCAAAACAGACCCAAAAACAGACGCATATTTCCATATTACCATAATCCCCTGGCACCGGCATTACCTCAGGTTCATCGTGGCCGATGCCCGTCTGCAGTTCACAGTGCTGCCGTTCGGCCTGTCAGCAGCCCCAAGGGTTTTCACGAAGTGCATGGCAGATGTGGCAGCCTTCCTGCGCAAGCAGGGCATTCAGGTATTTCCCTAGCTGGATGATTGGCTCATAAAGGGCCTGTTGGGGAAAAGACCACCACTTGGTCAATTGATCAGACAGCCTGAGGCTCCTTTTATTGATATATCATTAATACATGTGTGCACACACGGAGAGTCAGCGTATTTCCTAGCAAGGGTTAAGTTGCTTTCCTGTACTGATTTTCGCCAGCGCTTATAAAGCTTAAAACCGCAAATTATTATATCTTGCTTACACATAAATCACGACCTTATTTAGCTATTACATGGCATATACTGCAAAACACAATTAATATTGTCCTTATATGTCATAACATATGTAAAATTGCAATCCTTATCTTTTCACTTCCTTATAAATGTCTACATGATTGCCAGAAGACCCTGACAGTTCAGTTACCCCTACTTGCGGTCAGGCTGACAAGCTTTGCGTGGCCCTCTGGGATTCAGTGTCTGGTGTCCAGTTCCCAATTCCGGCCAGCTGTTTCTACGCTGATACTGAGTTATTTATGCTAACACAAGCTTATTAATATGTTACTTTAGGGCAGTGATGAGCTGGTTATTAGGGAACTTTTTTTGAGTTTTCCCCTGTTTGCTAGCAGCATGATCATGGTTTCTGTATAATGAAACTGCCTTCTGGGAGTTCAGTTCCGCAGTTGGTTAATATAGCAACTTATTTCCTATAGCGTTAGTAATCTTAAGGCCCAGGGCCTATACTTATGATTTACAGGCAGTATATCTTTGATTTGTGCTTGGGGGGGGGGGGGGGGCTGATTTCCCTCTCAGGCCATACCAGGGCACAGGTGGAGGCTCAGGTGCTGTTCATCAGGCGGACTTTCCTCGAGCTTGGCCTCCTCTTGAAGGAGGCCAAGTCCACCCTGTCCCCTACTCAAAGGATAGAATTTATCGGGGCGGTCCTGAACTCGACCCACGCCAGAGCATACCTTCTGGAGTCCAGGTTCCGGTCCATGTCCAAAATCATTCTCGGTCTTCAACTCGCCCCGACCACCGCAGCAAGAAACTGCCTCAAGCTGTTGGGCCACATGGCGGCGTGTACCTATGTGGTAAGCCATGCCAGGCTCAGGCTGCATCCCCTCCAGTCTTGGTTGGCGACTGTATACCTGGACGCCCTGGATTCAGTGGTGACACTTCCCCGTTTGGTGCTGAGCTCTCTTCGGTGGTGGCTCGACCCGCAAGAAGTGTGCGTGGGAGTTCCCTTTGTCAGCCCTCCCTCTCCCTGGTAACGGACGCCTCGGATCGGGGGTAGGGGGCGCACCTGGGGGACCTCAGGACCCAAGGTTTGTGGTCGCCAGAAGACCTTGAGTTGCACATCAACATCAGGGAGCTGAGAGCAGTGCACCTGTCTTGCCTCACCTTCCAACCCCACCTGGCAGGCAGATGTGTCTCAGTCCTCACAGACAACACATCAACGATGTTCTGTATCAACAAACGGGGGTGCACGCTCCTCTCCCCTGTTCACGGAAGCCCTCACGTTGTGGGACTTTTGCGTGCAGAAGGCTATTCACCTGACAGCATCCTACCTCCTGGGGGAACAGAACGGCCTGGAGGATGCCCTCAGCCGCTCTTTCTGGGGTCACAAGTGGTCCCTTCGCCGGGATGTAGTGTGCTCAGTCTTTCGCCTCTGGGGTTATCCCCAGATAGACCTGTTCGCTTCAAGGGAGAACAAGAAGTGTCCGTTTCTACTCCCTCCTGGGCTGCAGTCTGGGGTCTCTGTCGGACGCCTTCCTCCTATCCTGGAGGGACGGCCTGCTGTATGCCTTTCCCCCGATCCCCATGGTTCACAGAGTGATCCTCAAGATCCGCAGGGGACGCGCCCGCGTAATCCTGATCGCGCCGACGTGGCCGCGCCAACACTGGTACATGTCGCTCCTGCATATGTCCACTCGAGCGCCCCTAATGCTGCCCCTGCTCCTGGACCTGATATGCAGGACCAGGGCTGCCTTCGCCACCCGAACCTGGAATCACTCCACCTCACAGCCTGGATGCTTCATGGCTGAACCCAGTGGAGATGCAATGCTCTTAACAGTTCAGGCACGTGCTGCTCGGTAGCAGGAAACCGTCGACCAGGGCCACCTACCTAGCCAAATGGAAATGCTTCTCCATCTGGGCTGCTCAGTGGAGGCAGGAGCCATTGCGGGCCCCGATTCCCATTATCCTGGACTATTTGCTCCACCTGAGACAGCTGGGGCTTTCCCTCTCGTCAGTTCAAGTTCACTTAGCGGCCATCTCAGCATTCCATCTGGGGGAGCAGGGTTCCTCGGTCTTCACGAACCATCTGGTTAGTCGCTTCCTCAGGGGCGTGGACAAGCTGTTTCTGCACTTTCGTCAACCAGCCCGACCTGAGACCTCAATTTGGTTCTCTCCGCCCTTACAGGAGCTCCCTTTGAGCCTCTGGCGTCGTGCTCTCTACTATACCTCTCGTACAAGGTCGCTTTCCTGGTCGCTATCACCTCGGCCAGGAGGGTCTCGGAACTCAGGGTGCTGACATCCAAGCCCCCGTACACTATCTTCCATAAGGACAAGGTCCAACTTAGGCCTCACCCGGCTTTCCTCCCCAAAGTTGTCTCCCAGTTCCACATGGGGCAGGAGATCTTCCTCGCGGTGTTCTATCCAAAACCACACTCTTCAGGTACGGAGCGGAGACTGCATTCCCTGGATGTCCGCAAGGCCTAGCCTTTTATATTGAATGGACCAAGTCGTTCAGAAAATCGACCCAGCTGTTCATTGCGGTGGCGGATAGGATGAAAGGGCTCCTGGTTTCATGTCAGCGGATCTCTGCATGGATCGCGGCCTGCATCCGGGAATGTTGTCATCAAGCTAAGATCCCTACTCCTCCGATCACGGCCCACTCCACAAGGGCGCAGGCCTCTTCCGCGGCGTTCCTGGCCCAGATCCCGATTCAGGAAATTTGTAGAGCTGCCACGTGGTCCTCCATCCACATGTTTACATTGCACTATGCCATTACGCACCAGGCTAGAGATGACGCAGCCTTCAGTCGTGCAGTACTCCAATCAGCAGTGAACTCCGACCCCATCACCTAGGTTCAGGCTTGTGAGTCACCTGCTTGGCATAGACATGAACAACCACTCGAAGAAAAAACAGTTACCCACCTTTTAGTAACTGTTTGTTCTTCGAGATGTGTTGTTCATGTCCATGCCAATACCCATCCTCCTGCCCCTCTGTTGGAGTGCCAGCAAGAAGGAACTGAGGGAGTGGAGGGTCGGCGGACCCCTATATAGGGCGCGAAGGCCGACTCTACGGACGCTGCTAGGGGAAAATCTTCCAGCTGGCATGCATGCAGCGTGCACACAACTGCTTGGATTGGACATGAACAACACATCTCGAAGAACAACAATTACTAAAGGGTGGGTAACAGTTTTTTCTGACTTTTTTTATTTTTCCAGTGCTTGGTAATGGCTGACTTCTTAAGTGCATCTGGCCCTAGACTGAAGGGTGCAAATTTTCCAAAATAGTCATCCCTGGCATTCGAACAGTACAGAGAGAATCTCTCTCCTCTTCTTATGACTGGCAGCTTGTGTCAGAGCTTGGAAGAGCCAGCGGGGACACAAACTGTCATCACTGTAAACTTCTATCAAGTGGCTTAAAGCTGCAGATTTTCCTTAATTCCGGTATAACTTGCAAATTAAGCACTCTTCTACCCATTTAATCCTGTTTGGGGAGTTTGCTGCTTAAACACCAGCTCTAGATACTGATGTCACAAGCTCGGTTTCTGAAAGTTAGTTTTATTTCTTTTTGTCAGATTTTGTTCATTAAATCAGTAGTTTTGATGTATTTATCCATACTGTCATGTGCAAAATCAAAATGTGTTTCTGACATCTATAAACGCATTCTGAAATTGCTGCTGACCATGAGTTAACCTGTTATGAATAAGCTGTTCTGCTTTTCCAGTGGCCATACCGTGGTCGACCAGAAGAGAAAAGCTTCCTTTATGAGATAGTGGCTAACAAAAGAAATGGCATCGATGTTGACAAATGGGATTACTTTGCCAGGTACAAATTTTCCGGACTTCAGTTTTATTATAATCCTAACAAAAAAAATTGCCCAATGCTGCTCCTTTTACTGTAAGTAAAATGTCATTATTGAATGCTTTTAACTCATTCTCTCTGGAATACTTCTAGGGATTGCCATCACTTAGGAATCCAGAATAATTTTGATTATAAGCGCTTCCTTAAATTCGCTCGGGTCTGTGAAGTGAAAAACAAGAAGCATATCTGTACCCGTGACAAGGTAAACTGCTTGGGGGAGAATGGAGGATGTTAACTTGTGAAGTATTATACTCTTGTAGCAGCAGATTGAAAAGCATAACCTGTAATCAAATGAATATGAGGTCAGTGCTACTCAGCTAATGGAATGCAACCCTGAAGTGGGTTGCATGTGGGAGCCTGGTGGGTTTGCTAGCATACTTGTGGAGAAAAGAGAGCAACAAAAATCTCTGGGTCGATTGGAGCCTGAGGAAGCTGGGCAAGGAATTGAAGAAGCAGCTCATTCCCTCTCCTTTCTCTTGTTGCTTCCAACATTTCCTTCAGAACTTTTTGTAGTAAAGTGAATGCACAGACCTGGAGCTGAGCCCAATGCAGGGACGGGGGGAGGTGCCTCCAAGCAGGCCCCCCCCCCCCCGAGGAAACACACAAAGTGATGCCACAGTGTGAATTTTTTGGCTGCATTGAGTCATGGACCAAAAATAGATAAACTGCTGTCTTAGGTAGGGTGCTTAGGAGGAATGGGAACTGGGAGGAAGTAGTCGCTGCCCCAGGAGATGCTGTCAAAAGTAACACAAGGTGAGAGGGGTAGGAACTGTTCCCGCTGCCACTCTTCTCATGGGGGGAAGGGCTGGATAAGAAGCCGTACTTTAAAGAGGTCTGACTGAGAAGCTGAAGCCCTTGGGGTGGTCTTCCCATCTCACACTGCCAGCCAGTCACCCTTATATCTAGTACCAGGGAAAGCAGTTGGCGAGTTGGCTTTTGGATGAGATTAAAATCATAGCCAGCTAGTCTTGAAGATAGAAGGTAGGTTGGAAGCCACCCACCAGTTGCTACTTTTCTTGTCTCTTTCCCAGTAATGCTAGAAGTAGCACAGCTTTGTGAACCAGAGTAGCTGGGAAACAGACATCCCCTTTCCTGCCAAATTATGCCTTGTCCGAGGGGGTGGTATTGCTCCTTGACTTTCTAGGTTCAGGTATCCAGCAAGGATTCCAACCTCTCTCAGCAATTCCTTCCAACTAGTTATTCTCAGGACCATATGTACTCTACCATGCTCGAGCTGTGTAACTTGTGAAATCTACTTGTGCTGCAGAACTTGTGTTTCTAAAAGTGAAATCTTAGATTCAACAAGTTTTGATTGTTCATGGCTGAGAAGAGATCTAGTAGTTCAAGCCCTTCCCTCCCCAAATTTAGTCATCTCCACCTTTGCCCACATGATGAATTCCTTACCAACGTCAAAAGCCTCAGCCAGTTCCCTAGTGCCAAAACCCAGCGCCCACACATTCGTGGATGCCCAAAGCACTCCCATTACCGACAGCACCAGCACTGGTACCGACGATGCCAAAAAGCATAGTGCTCCTAAACACTCAAGCTCTGCTGCAGGTGCAAAGGGGAAAGTTAAACCCCATGTCTCGGCACCTACAGCAGCCAGTAAACCCTTGGTACTGAGCATTTCAGAGCTCATGCTGCCACCTACTGTCAGCGTTATGCATTTTCAGCCAGACACCCGTGAGTACAATGCAGCATACAGTACTGTGTTCCCCGTCACACCGGTACCGACCTGGACTCATGACAGCTACTCCTGCACCACAGAGACTTATTTGTCTCATCAGTACCTCAGTCCTCCCTCCTCAGTACTGATGGCATCTTGATACACAGGGCTCTTTCCCAGCCCAGCTCTCCACAGTTGTCAGCACACTGCTATAGTGGGGAGGATGAGGGAGAAGAGGATATGATAGTCTTGCCTCAACGTTCATTTCCTGTAATTTAGTCCTGCCACACAGGCACCACCAGCCACTGGCTTCTCTGCAAACTTTGCAAACAAACCCTGGTTCAGCCAGTCTTGGATGCCTCCTATGCCATTCCAACCACAATGGCCATTCTGGCAACCCTGGGCACCATGCCACCAACAGTGAATACCCAACACTCTGCCCGCAACTGGTGCACACCAACCACCTGTGCTGCCTTCACATGCACCTCCTAGTGTCCCCAAACGGGGGGCCAAAGAATAGGAGGAATTTTCAGACCCAGATGTCATAGTTGACAATCATTTTTCCTCTTTTTCCCTGGGTGACACAATTATGCCTCCTACCACAACGGAGGATTTCAGGCAGTTTCAAGATCTCTACAAGAGAGTAGCGGGTTCCCTTGACATTTCTCTGGAAGAGGTCCAGGAATTGTGCCACAAGTTAGTGGACATACTACATACGTCCACTTCATCCAAAATCACCCTCCCTGTGAATGAGATGATTATGGATCCTGTCAAATTACTCTGGCAACCCCCAGCAGTGATTCCACCTACCTGTAAAAGATCTGATAAGAAATATTATGTACTAGCCAAAGGCACTGAATTTCTCTTCTCACATCCAATACCAAATTCGCTGGTTATAGATGCAGTAAATGAAAGGGGCAAGCAACAACACTGTAGGAATACCGCATACAATAAAGACTGGAAACGACTTGATCTATTCGGTTGCAAAGCATATTTGGCTGCAACATTACAATTGAAGATTGCCAATTATGAGGCCCTATTGGCAGAATAAGGTCACAATAATTACGCCAGCCTTTCTGAATTTACAAACTGTATTCCTGAAGACAAAAGAGAACAGTACAAAGCCATTATGGAGGGTCACCTCATCACTGGAACAGTGCTTCAAACTGCCCTTGACTCTGCTGATTCCACAGCAAGATCCATAGCCATAGCGGTCATTATGAGGAGAGCTTCCTGGCTTCACCTGTCTGGCTTTCCAAAGCTAGTACAGTCCATTGTAGAGGACTTACTGTTTGAAGGTGCCAAGCTCTTTGCAGACAAGACCGTCAAGCCATTATGCACACTGTAAGACTCCAGGGCCACTTTATGATCCCTAGGTATCCACACACCTAGGAAGAAGAGATGACCAACCAATTACCAAACTCAGCAGCGATTCCGAACCCTCTCATACACTCAGCGCAACAGGTTCTATGACCAGCAGAGCCACAGACAGAAAACGCCCAGGAGAAGGCAATCTGCCTTCTCGACTACTGCATCCCAGCCAACCTCCAGACAGCATATTTGAAGTTGAGGGCTCGAGAACCCCATAGCTCTCAATGCTGGCACCATCTCCCAATGGCAAAATCTTTGGAGATCGCCTAATCCCATTTTACCCCATTTGGAATTCCATCACCAAGGACAGACGGGTATTGGAAATAATCAAAAACTGGTTACTCCATCCCCCTTACCTCCAAGCACCCTACCCACCCCTTTCCCCATCCCTCTTCAGGGACCCCTCTCATGAACACCTACTGCGCGAAGAGGTGAACCATCTTATATTGCTGGGAGCTGTAGAACCCATACCAGCCGAGTACAGAGGGAAAGGATTCTATTCCCACTATTGCCTCATGCAGAAAAAGACAAGAGGTTGGAGACCTATTTTAGACTTAAGGCGACTCAACAAATTTGTAAAAATACAAACATTCAAAATGGTCATGCTAAGCACCATAATCCCAGCATTAGAAGTGGGGGCTGTTTCTCAGCCCTTGACCTCTAGGACATGTATTTTCACATATCTATCCATCCATCCATCCGTCTATCCACCCACCCATTGCATCAGAATTTTCTGCGATCTATAATAGCACAGGACTATTTTCAGTACAAAGTCCTACCCTTTGGCCTTTCCACTGTGCCAAGAGTATTTTCCAAAGTACCCATTGTAGCAGCAGTCCACCTATGCACAGAGGGCATAATGATATTCCCGTACTTGGACAACTGCCTGCTGAAAGCACTAACACTGCAGACAGCCATACACACCACACCCAACTTACAATCCATCTCTTTACCCCCTTGGGTCTTCAAATAAACTTTCAAAAGTCCCCCCAACACCATTTCAGCACCTCAAATTCATTGGGGCGGACCTCCACTCCCTCAAAGAAACTTCTTTCCTTCCAATAAAATGCTTTCAGACTCTAGCCACCTTAGTCTCAACAGCACAGAACAGACCGCAGGGTTCTGCCAGGACGTGCCTACAGCTTCTAGGCCACATAGCTACTACCACCTGTGTCATCTGTCACGCAAGGTTATACATGCACTATCTTCAAGCCTGGCTACGGACACAATATGTCCCTCACAGGCAGAGCACGCACAGAGCACGCACAAACTCCTCACCATGCCCAGTGCGGTTGAGGATTCCCGGTTTTGATGGACCAACTCAGACAACATCTGCACTGGAGTGCCCTTCATACAGAATCCGCCTGCCATTACCATTACTACAGACATTTCCCTCCTAGGCTTGGGGGGGACACACCTACAGATGCATTCTGTACAGGCCTGTTGGTCTACAGCAGAGTCCCAACTTCATATCAGTCTGCTGGAACTTCGCGCTGGTCGCAATGCCTGCTCATACTTCCTGCCATTGATCTGACACAAAATAATACAGATCCTCACGGACAATGTCACCAGTATATTCTACATAAGCAGACAAGGGAGAGCATGATCACATTCCCTATGCATGGAAGCCATGCACCTCTGGCAATGATGCATCAAACACAACATCCACATGATAGCATTGTACTTACCCGCTGCCAAAACAGCATGGCAGATGCTCTCCGGTGCTTTCCCCTTCAAAGCTGGCCGTAGAGAAACAATGCTTTGAAGGGGAAAGCGCTCCTTCTCTCTGGTCCCTGGCTGCCCCTGCTCCTTCTGAGTCCTCCGGCCCGTGCTTGCAGGGCCGCATTCTAAAAGGGGCTTTAGAGCTGCAGGCCAGGGCCCCGGGGCCCCCTTAGCCCAGGGCCCTGCAGCCCCTAAAGCCCCTGCGTTCCAGGTGGCCTTGCCTGGGGGAGTGGGGAGCTCCCAGAATCGCGGGTCCCAGAATCGCAGCCATGGGGGCAGTCCCACGCTGCGCAGATCCACCTGCACACCCCCTGCACCAAACAAGTAAATGCTCTGCACCTCCTGCCTGCCCCAGCCCTGAGCCTCCTCCCGCACCCCGACTCTGAGCGCCCTCCCGCACCCTAACTCCCTCCCAAACCCTGCACCCCCGGCCCTGAGCCCCAGGGGTAAGCTAGGGGCACCTCCCCACCACAGTAAAGTACGGTATATACCTTTTGTCTGCCCCAAAATTTTTTTCCTTGGAACCTAATCCCCAGCATTTACATTAAATCTTATGGGAAAATTGGATTTGTTGAACATTGTTTCACTTAAAGCTTCATTTTTCAGGAACAGAACTACAACGTTAAGCGAGGAGTTACTGTAGGGCTTAGATGTCATTGCTCACAATGAACTACTTCCAGCAGGGAGATTTCACACTTATTGCATATTCATACTGTCCATTGATTATGGTGCTGATAACTTTGTAAAGCATCAGACGTAAATCTGTCAAGTATAGCTTTCAACACTCTTTTCTGTTGTATTGTTTAGAATGTAGTATTTGATACCTTCAAAATTATTTTCAAAATGCAACCTCTTTGTTGATCAGTCACTGTACGATCTCTTTCATCACAACTATAGAAGCTAAAGTGGTAAAAGCACAGTAAAAATGGGACTGTACCCACATTATTACAAATCCAGGTGTAGAAGCTGCTCCTGACTTCAGAATGGTGAAATCACCCATTCCGTTGTGCAGTGGAAACTGAACTGTGACAGTTACTTTCTTTGAATCCTCAGTGCAGTATCCACTTGAGTCAATATACAAATAAAAGGTAACTTCATCTTTTATTGCAGGAGGTTGGAAATCTGTATGACATGTTCCATACACGGAATTGTTTGCACCGCAGAGCTTACCAGCACAAGGTTGGCAACATCATTGAAACAATGTAAGTGTCCATTGTGTATTTTGATTGTTCATGGTTAAGGCTACAATTTTCAGCCTGTGGCGACTGGGAGCTGCAGGGTCCTTGCAGTGGCCGGGAGCTGCTGGGTACCCCCAGGGGGCCCCTTGGAGCTCTGAGCCACTGCAGGTGCTGGGGGTAGCATGGGCGGTGGGGCCCCCGGGAGCTCTGAGCCACCAGTGGTGGCAGGGGGACTGTGGAGCTCTGAGCTGGGGCCCCCGCAGCTGCCCAGCTGCCGGTATGGGGACTCCACAGCTCCCCTTTTTGTCATGGATATCTTTAGTAAAAGTCAGGGACAGGTCAAGGGCTTCCGTGAATTTTTTTTATTGCCAGTGATCCATAACTTTTACTAAAAATGTCTTGGACAAAATCCTAGCTCTGTTCCTGATGAGTTGCTGAGATGAATGAAAACCTGCAGAGTTAGAATTTCTGTGAAACCAAGCATGTGTTTGTGCCTCTGTAAAAGGCACAAATTAAGTTTTCTATATGCAGTTTTACAGGACCCTATCTGTACCCTAATCTGTGGGCATCCCTTGGTCATTCATCACACTAAGGCAATTTGGCTATATATATAGCCTTCTGCCTTTTTGGTTCTAGATTGATTTTATATATAAACTTAAACTAGTTTTTTTTCTTAGAGACCATCTGAACCCAGTAGATTTCCAACTGCTAGAAATAGCTTCACTCCTCTGAACTTTACTAATCTTAAAATGTTATGCTAAATCCATTTTGGAATATGTAAATAATCAATAAGGTATAAAGTGGTGTAAAATCCAGCTGATTCCCATTGGATTACTCAAGACTTAATTTTTAAATAAGTGTTTAAAGTTCTGCAGTATGGTGGTGATTGTGCTTTTGTTCATACATATAAATAAAAAAAATGAAGGGAATAAGAACTCTCTCCTAGCACACTGAGAACCAGTTGACAGCAGATTGATGAAGCCCAGTAACAGAGCAGATGACCTTTTCATACTGTACTTTTGTCCCTAGACACTGGATGTCTTTAAACTGTTAAAATTTAGGAAGAGTCTGAAAAACTGTATTTTTAAATAATTTTTTGCCACATCCAGTGGGTGAATAGCTATGACAGACTGATACACTGATACTTCCCTAGCAGCTTACCTCAAAAAATGCTTTACAAACATTTATCCAACTTAGTTATTAATTCATGGAGCTATTTAGTCACCACCAAGTGTGTTCTGCTGTGCAGTACTTCTACATTATAACAGTCTGAGCGTTGGCCCCTGACTCCCATACTCCAACAGTCAACCAAACAGTAATGTCAATCATGCAGTCGGAAGCACTGCATAGCGGCAGTTTTCTAGTTCATCAGAATTATGAAGGTTTATGTGAAAGCCCTCTATTAACTAATCGAAAGGTCAGTTATTTACTGTTTGGTTGCTTCAGCTTCTGCATTAACACACCCAGTTAGGAGCCCGGTTTAGTCAATGGGAGACATGAAATGTTACAGCATAACTGACTTCTTCTGGCTTCATGCTTGGAATGCTTATTAGCTAATGGTCCTTTTATTTGTAAACGTTGTGGCTTTTCATTTTCTCTTTTTAAAAACACTAAATCCATATCCTGTGTCTCAAAATAGGATTACAGATGCCTTTCTAAAAGCAGATCCCTATATTAAAATAGAGGGCACTGGTGGAAAACACTACAAGATTTCTACAGCAATGGAGGATATGGAAGCTTACACTAAGCTGACAGGTAAGCTTTCACTGATAGTGACATGTTCATGCCAGTTTACATGGAGTATCTGTTTAAATAGGGTAGGCAGAATTTTTTATGTTTTTTAAATTTGGACAGATTTTTTTTTTATCTATTTAAATTTTCACAGTTCACAATTATGGGGGGGTGGAGTGTATCAGACATTTAATGACAGACTCATAGACTTTAGGGCCAGTAGGAACCATCGTGATGATCAGCTGTCTGATCTCCTGCACATTGTAGGCTGCAGAACCTCACCCACCCACTCGTGAAATAGGCCTATAACCTCTGGTTGAGTTACTGAAGTCCTCAGATCTTGATTTAAATACTTCAAGTTACAGAGAATCCACCATTTACTCTAATGCAGGCCAGCAAGTGACCTGTGCCCCATGTTGCAAAGGAAGGTGAAAAACCTACAGGGTTTCTTCCAGCCTGGCCTGAAGAAAAATTCCTTCCTGACCCCAAATATGGTGATCATTTAGGCCTGGAGCATGTGGGCAAGACCCACCCACTGGACACCTGAAGGAGAACTCTGTGTAGTAACTCAGACGCTCTCCATCTAGTGTCCCATCTCTGGTCTTTGGAGATACTTGATAGTAGTCACAGATGGGGCATATGCCATTGTAGGCAGCCTCATCATACCCATCCCCTCCATAAATTTATCAAGCTCAGCCTTGAAGCCAATTAGGTTTTTGCCGCCAATACTTCCCTTGGAAAGCTGTTCTAGAACTTCACTCCTCTGGTTGTTAGAAACCTTCATCTAAATCCAAGCTTACATTTGTTGGTCAGTTTATATCCATTTGTTCTTGTGCCAGCATTGGCCATAGCTCCTCTCTTCTCCTTCCCTATTTATAATAGGGCTGTCGATTAATTGCAGTTAATGTAAGCGATTAACACAAAACAAAGTAACTAGATTAAAAAAGAAGTCACGACTAATCGCAGTTTTAATTGCACTGTTAATAATAGAATACTAATTTTAATTTATTATAAATATTTTTGGATGTTCTATTTTTTAAGCTATATTTATTTCAATTACAACACAATACAAATTTTACAGTGCTCACTTTATTTTTTTATTATAAATTATTTGCACTGTAAAAAGATAAACAAAAGTATTTTTCACTTCACCTCATTTAAGTACTGTAGTGCAGTCTCTGTCATGAAAGTGTAATTTACAAATATAGAATTTTTGTTGTTTCTGAGAGCTATGTTTAAAAAAAAAAAGAGTAACACTTTAGAGCCTACAAGGCCATTCAGTCCTACTTCTTGTTCAGCCAGTCACTAAGACAGACAAGTTTGTTTACATTTACGGGAGATAATGCTATCCGCCTCTTAATTACAAAGTCATGTGAAAGTGAGAACAGGCATTCTTATGGCACTGTTGAAGCCAGTGTTGCAAGGTATTTACACTTGACATTGGTGCCGACTCCATGGGCGTTCTGGGGCTGGACCGCCCATGGGGAAAAATTAGCGGGTGCTCCTCACCCACTGGCAGCCAAGCTTCCCCTTTCCTCGTCTCCCCCCCCCCCACACGCGCCGTGTCCCCACTCTTTCCAACCCCTGCCGCCTAACAGCTGTTTGGCGGCGCTTAGGACTTTCCAGGAGGGAGGTGGAGGTGTGGGGACACAGTGTGCTCAGGGGAGACAGCGGAGAAGTGGCAGGGCAGGGGGCGGGGACTTGGGGGAAGGGAGCGGGGCTGGAGTGGGAAAAAGCAGAGTGGGGCGAGGACTTTGGGGAAGGGGAGGAATGGGGTGGGGCGAGGGCGGTGCAGGGGTGGGAAGAGGCGGGCGCAGGGGAAGGGTCGACACCCACTAGGCAGAGGGGAAGTCGGCTATGGTGCCAGATGTATTAAACATTCATATGCCCCTTCATGCTTTGACTACAATTCCTGAGGACATGCTTCCATACTGAATTTAAATTGATATTCTATTATTGTTTAACAGTGCGATTAAAATTGTGATTGACTGTGACTATTTTTGTAATCTTGCAATTAATTGTGATTATTTTTAATCGTCTGACAGCCCTAATTTATCAAGTGCAATTGTATCTCCTCTGAGCCTTCATTTTGTTAGGCTAAACAAGCCAAACTCCTTAAAGTCTGTTCTCATAAGATAGGTACTCTAGTCCTCTCATCCTAGTAACCCTTCTCTGCACCTGTCCCAGTTTGAATTAATCTTCCTTAAACATGGTTGCACACAGTATTCCAGATGAGATCTCACCAGTGTCTTGTATAAAGGTAATAACACTTCCCTCTTGTGACATAGTGCACTCGCTTCTTGTGAGTGCCTCCTCCTGTCAGCTGGGTGCTATCCTGCACTCTTTCCTTTCTCTTCCTCCAGCTGTCCCTGTTGGCTGTTAACCTTGTCAGGCAGGTCTTTGGTGGCTCAGCTCTCCAGCCAAGTCACACAGAGTCAAAACGCATGAAGGAACCCCTTCTGTGGTAACAAAGTCCAACAAACGGTTGGCCTTCCCTGGGGTATTCAGCCCCGTCTCAGGGACTGGTTAAAGTCTAGGCCCTTTTTTGGATTTTTAGTACAGTGTCTTATCCCCTTCTTGGGGCTTAGGCCACTTCCTCAGCAGCCCTTGGGGGTGGTCCCTGGCCTGACACTACTCCGGGTCCCAACTTTGTACTGCAGCTATGTACTGCTTCCCTTTAATAGTTTTTGCTGCTGTATTCCCTGTGTTGCGTCCCACTTGATCCCATCACCTTCTGGGATCTCTGCCTGTTCCCTGTTTGAGCAGGGTCTCTCCCAGTTCTCCTTGCCTGTACAGTTTCTCAGGCCTGGTCTACGCTGGGGGAGGTGGGGGTCGATGTAAGATACACAACTTCAGCTATGGGAATACCATAGCTGAAGTCAACTTATCTTATTTCGACTTACCTCCCGTCCTCATGGTGCGGGATCAACAGCCGCGGCTCCTCCATTGATTCCGCTACCGCCACTCACTCTGGTGGAGTTCTGGGGTCGACGGGAGCACGTTCGGGAATCGATATATCGTGTCTAGACGAGATGCGATATATCGATTCCTGATAAATCGATCGTTACCTGCCGATACGGTGGGTAGTCTGGACATACCCTTAGTCTCTGTCCTGATTTCTAAGGGTTTTCTCTCAGGCCTCTTTGCTCAGAGAGCATCACAGTCCTGTCTTTGCTTGAGCAGGGCCTCTCCCTGGCCTCCTTGCTGATCTATCCTTCTTCCATTCCTTGTAGAGTTTTTGCTTTCTCTTATTAACCTGTTTTGAGATGCTTGTTCATCCAGTTTGGTCTACAGCCCTTCCCTATGATTTTTTTCCCCTTTGGGATGCAGGCTCCAGACAGCTTCTGCAGCTTTGACTTGAAGTGATTCCTCACTACTTACCAATGCTAAATCTAAAATGGCTCACCTCTTATTGGTTCAGTGACTATTTGGCAAAGAAATCTGTTGGCTATCACATCCAGGAATATTTGGACCCTAAACCATTATTAGTACCTCTTGTCCTCCAATCGATAACTGGGAAATTAGTCTTCCATAATCACATAGTTTCCAATAGTATTTATTTAATTAAAAATGTTTGAAGTCTCTATCTTTATCCAAACCAGATCCTGAAGGCCTGTAACAAAGCCCAAGCACTATCCCATAGGCGCCTCTGTTAGCTTTTTTTTCTCCAAGTGACTTTTTCCCCAAACAAATTCAGTTTTATCCATTCCATCACTTCTAATTTCTTTATGGTCTACCTCATCTTTAATATACAGTGCCACTCCACCACATTTACCTTTATTTCTGCCTTTCCTGAACAGCACATACCCTTCAATACCTGTACTCCAGTCATGACTACTATTCCACTGTGTTTCTGTTATCCCTATAATATCTAGTTTTACTTCTCACGTGAGTAGTTCTAGTTCCTCCATTTTGTTATGCAGGCTTCTTGCATTGGCATACATGCATCCTGACTTTGTTGTTTCTGCTTGGCTTCGCCCAGATTCCTCACCCAATTGGATACAGTCATTCAACTGCCAGTATCACCTATCTGACTGTTAATGTAATTGATATTGACACTATCTTTCATCATCTTGTCTGCTTTCCTACCCGCTATTGTTTCTTTCTCCATTGCAGTATCATTTTTTTTTTACTGGATTTCCTCCTCCTTAGAATCGGGCATGGAGATTATGTGGGTCTCTCCTAACCTTCTCCCCGAATTCCTGGTTTAAAGCTTTTTTTAATCAGTTGTTCCAATCTCCATCCAGAAGGCTATTTCCCTCGCTTCTCATGTGGAGTCCATCCCATGAGAACTGTCCTCTGTCCGTAAATGCCTCCCAGGGGTCAAACATCCCAGAACCCTTTTTTATAGAACCATTGCCTGAGCCATCTGTTTATCATAGTCTTGTCTCACTTTCACTCTTATCCTCTAGGGACAGATATAATTCCACTCAAGATCACTGGCGCCTCCATTTCTTTAAGTGTCTCCTCCAGCCTGGCAGTGTTCCTTGATGCACCCCAGTGAGAATCCAGCAGTATAATTTGTTCCCATGTGAAGGACAATCAGTGCGTTCCTTCCTGTTCCTATTAGGATTGTATTACACCCTCAGGTCTACATCCTGTGTCTTTGCTCTCGGCAGACAGCACGCCCTTCTGTTCTCCAGTTCAGCACTGGTGACAGACCTGTCTGTTTTTCTTAACAGGGAATACCCAGTCATGTAGACCTGCCTGTTCTTGGTTTTGGTGCAATTCTCTGGCCTTCCCCTTTCTGTTCTTTCTAGCTGCAGGTGATCTTGTCTTCTGTTCTCACTTGCAGTCTTCTGTGAGCCATTCTCTGTCCTCCCGAGAATCCAAACTCTGGCTGTGTCCATTGTCTCATCCCCTTTTCTTGTAGGACTAGCCACTCTTCTTCCTTGTTGTCCCATTTTCTGTTACTGCCTGCCTCGCTCATTCACTTTCCAACTTAACTAACCTGTTCCTCAGTTCTAATTCTCTTTTGCCAGCTGATCTTTGCCTGTGACTTATTCTTGTTGTCACATGCTTCCACTGGCCACTTTCCTCATCTAGCAGTCTATCCTCACAGTTCTCTGGTCCAGCTTGCATCTGCAAGTCTTGAGGTTTCCCTTTAGCCTCCTCTCTCCTTCCTTCCATCATCTGTTCAAATTCCTTTTAAAATTCAGTCATCATTTCTAGCTGCAGCTCCAAACCTTGGATCTTCTCTCTTCCTTCAGATCTGTCAGGCAGCACTTCATACAAATGGAGCACCTTTCAGATATCCGCTCCAGAATAATGTACATGCCGCAGCTTCCTCATTCAATTATCTTCATTTCCTCTCCTATTATTCAGGTCACTATCTCTGCTGCTGCTCTAGATGTCCTAGCCTCCCCTCCTAAGCGCCCATCAAGAAATATCGATGAGGAAAGAAACACATGGGCATCCTGTCCCAAACTGCCCTGTTTTCAGTTCTGATTTGTTGACTCCTGTGCCTCTGGCTAGTTGGTTGGCAGTTTTTATAGGCCTGCTGATTGGGGAAGCCGTCAATCAAGATTCATCTGTGATCAATGGTTCTGATTCTCTCACAGGACTCTGCCCCCACCAGACTATGCAAACTGAAAACCAACTGAAACTAACATTGAGATTCAAAAAGTTAAGGCTTTATAAACTGTTAAAACACAAATTATCAACAGCATATGTCAAGATATACCAATTAACTATCCTTAAATCAATAATTCACACCTGTTTTACAATTTGTTTGCTAGTCCATTTGTAACAAGTTCATTGGCTGGTCTGTACTGAAAAGTTACATGGGCATAGCTACGTCTCTTGGGTATGAAAAATCCACGCCCCAGAGAGACTTGGGTAAGACCACCTAGCCCCTGGTGCAGGCAGCGTTAGGTTGACAGAAGAATCTTCCATTGACGTAGGTAGTTCAAGGCCCAGGAAGGGGTTCCTCGGGCACTGGTTTCCATGCCCCAGTACTGGCTCGCTTAGAACACCATATATCGCCTCGTATTGATAGCATGGAGGCCCTAGTACCAATATTTTCAGAAGGACCACTGTGGTACAGACTCCTGCAAGCGCTGACAGTCTTGGTATTGAATTTTTTACAGTGATAACACTTTCTGTAGAACCAAAATTACTGCTTTTGTCAGTGGTTAAATTTTCATCTGTGTTACCAACTGATGCTACTTGGGTACTGAGCACGCCTATGGTACTAAGTAGACAGTATGCTGAGGATTTGCTTAAAACCCCTACTAGAATTGCTGCTCTTTAGTTCAGACAACAGCAGGGAGGCGTTTCCATCTCCTTCCTGGGAGATGGTGTCATCTCATTCCCTGGGGTCTAGGTTCTTTGACCCTAAAACATCAAAAAGGGCTTCTTGAGCACACTGCTATTATCCAAGGCTTAAGAATTCTAGATGATACTGCTACTTGGTATTAACGGCCATGGTCCCCTGAACTATATCCTTATGCAACAACTTTGGCCATACTGGACGCCAGGAAGCTAGCTTCTACAGCCCAGTGTACGGCTAGGTTTCCTTCTCCACCATTTACTGGGAACATTTCAAGCACCAGTTCCACCTGCTTAATAGTAGGAGCAGGACTCTGGGGAGGACTTCCAAACTGATGATCGGACCAATCATTTTCATCTCCTGATCAGGCTGTGCTGCCTTCAACATCCAGTATTCATCAATAAGACCTTTCAGGATGGTGGACATAGTAGAGATTCTAGTGGAAATTGTCCAGGACAAGTCTTGCAAGCTCTTGGATATTTTACATACCTCCATGCCAGGGCACCTTGTAGTACCCATCAGTGAGGGCTTTTTGGAGCCAGCCAAGCTGCTTTGGCAAATGCTTGCTTCCTTGGTGCAGACACCAAACAGACAAATCGGTGTTACCGGGTGCTCCTAACAGCCTTGGAGCAATTTCTGTACTTAGTGTCTGGCTCACTGATTGGAGCAGCAAGTCCATAAGAGGACAGAGCATCAAGGTCTGCTGAAATCAATAACCTGAGACAAGGATCCCAAAACATTAGATTTATTCAGCTGCAAAAATTACTCCTCAACCAGCCTGCAGATGAAGATTGCCAGTTATCAGTCTTTACTGATGAAATGGCTGATTAAATTGGGACTCTTATCTCCCAATTTTCTGACATGATCCCTCTTGACCTCAGAGGAATTAAAATCTTGGTGGCGCAGCTTCTGATGTGCACTGATCTTCAAGCATCTCACACAGTACCCAGATCTATGGCCACCTCAGTTGCCATGAGAAGGGTCCTCTTAGTTCCAATCTGGCATCCCAAAAGAGGTGCAAACAGTAGAAAATCTGCTGTGTGGTGGATGCACCTTCTTAACCCAAGGACTGATCATCCTCTAAAAGACTTTAGAGTAAACCTCAGGTCTCTGGAATACTTGCTTCAAAAAGGAAGCAAATCAGGCCTCAGCCAATCTCCGGGCAACCCTACTTGGCACAGCTCAAACCATCTGCATCTGCTGTTTCAAAGTAGGAAATCATCTGTTTTGATTGCATCATCTTCCCATCCTGCAGCAACTTTATCGAGGCAGCAAATTTGTCTCCTTGGTCAAGAGTGGCGTAGAACCCCTTCTGGATTTTTTTTTTTATGTCCTTACAGTTAAGGAACTATTTGCTTTGTTTTCATGGGGTCTGGAACACCATCCTTATGGACTGCTGTGTCCTAGAAATCACAGAAATGAGATATGCCATCTGATTCCAGACTCTCCCCATCACTCACCCACCTTCCTTATCCCTTTTCAGGGATACCTCTCAGAGAATATGCTGCATCAAGAAATGCAATTGCTTCTAAATCTCCGAGCAGTAGAAGTAGTAGCTGAAGAGTACAAGAGGAAGAATTTTTATTCCCATTACTTTATCTAAGGAAAAAGGGGAGATGGTGCCCTGTTCTGGACTTGAGAATGCTGAACACCTTCATTCAGATTCAAACTCAGGATGGTTACTCTGGCCTCTGTAATTCCCTCTCTTGA
This sequence comes from Gopherus flavomarginatus, assembly GCF_025201925.1. Classification (NCBI taxonomy): domain Eukaryota; kingdom Metazoa; phylum Chordata; order Testudines; family Testudinidae; genus Gopherus; species Gopherus flavomarginatus. Next base: position 22,660,527 of record NC_066627.1, read on the forward strand.
TCCACAGGGCTTGTACACAGCTCTGGAGCTCCTGAATACTGACTTTCATGTAGCAATCCACCTGACCACAGGAAATACCTGAGGTTCCAGGTGGGCAATTCGTGCTACTAGTACAGAATCCTGCTACGTGGTCTGCCCATAGTGCCCAGGGTATTTATCAAACACCTTGTGACAATGCTAGCTTACCTGATGAATTGAGAAGTCCAGGTTTGCACCTGTCTAGACAACTGGCTTACTTGGGGAAGGTCTCTGCAAGAGGTGACCAACTCCATACAGCTGACTCTTGGTCTTTTTGCCTCCTGAGGACACAGTGTCAGCAAGAAGTCAGTGTTAATTTCTGCTCAAAAGATAGAATTTATAGGTGTAGTTCTGAACTCTATTACAGCAATGGTCTGTCTGCCCTAGGGAAGACTCTAAGCCATAATAAATCTGGTCAACCACCTACAAGTACCTCAGACATCTGTAAGAACGTCTCAGACTTCTGGGGCACATGGCTTCCTTCATCTATATAACTTAGTAAACTTCACCTTCGATGCATATAAAGGTGGTTGACAGGCACCTAAAGATGAAGGGTACAGGTCCTTCCAGAAGTTCTGTCGTTGAACTGATGGAAGGATCCTCTAAAAATATGCAAGGGAGTGTCCTTCTCTGCACCATTGCCATAGAAGACTCCGGTAACAGATGCCTCCAGGGTGGATGGGGAGCCACCTATGCAATCTTCTGACACCAGATTTATGATCTCAGGAATCCTAGTTACATATAAACATCCTAGTGCTAAGGGCTGTCCATCAAGCTTTTACAGCATTCCTACCAGCTCTGAGAGGCTTAACCTTTCTGATCATTACTGACAATACTACAGCAGTGTTTTATATCAGTAGGCAAGGGGGAGCAGGATTCACTCCCCTTTGTCAAGAAGCAAATCACCTTTGCAATTGATGCCTGTGACATGAGATTACTCCCATAGTGCTTTTAGCAGGCTGGCAGCATGTTCTGGCAGATCACCTCAGCAGACAGTTTTCAAGCAACCATGAATGGTCATTGTAGCATGTAATCATTCAGGACACATTCACCAGGTGAAGTCAACCTGCTGTAGATCTATATGCAACAGAACAAAAACATGTCACAAGTTCTGCTCCAGCGGAGGCCAGGATCAGGGTTCTCTGTAGGATGCTCTGGATCTAATGTACGTATACCCTTCAATTCCACTAATCCCAAGAATCATTAGGAAGCTGAGACAGGATTCCACCAAGATGACCATGCTGGCATCTGGCTGAAGCAGTTCTGTTTCTCAGACTTGGTGAATCTCTCCATTCGACCTCCAGTCCAGTTACCTCTTCAGCCATAAGTGATATTGCAAAGGGAGGGGCAGATCCTCCATCTGGATCAAACTTCCCTGTACCTCACAGAATGGATGCTGGTTGGCTAATAGCAGTGGAGAGTAGCTGCTTATCAGAAGTACAACATATTCTTAACCACAGTAGAGGGAGACTCAACGAGGCATGCTTATTCGGCCAAATGGAAGCTGTAGTAGAAAGAGAACCTGGAACACGGGGCCTGGTGCAAGACCTGAGGCCTGAACCAAAATTAGCAAGAGTCAGGCCCTGTTACAAAGCAAATGCCTGCTTAAAAGTTTGCTGTCCAGTACATGAACTTTGCAAGAATATGGCTGGTGTTGCTAAAACACAGGCTTTCCTAAGAAGTACTAGGCACTAGGTATTCACGTAAATACATCCCAGAAGGATAATACAAGCACATCCCGATATAAAGTTATGGTATAAACACACTCCCCAAAGATGGTACACACTGACCCCTCCTAAAGATAAGGTCAGGATGACAGGGTAATGAATAGAAGTACTTGTGGCACCGTAGAGACTAACAAATTTTATTTGAGCATAAGCTTTCGTGGGCTACAGCCTACTTCATCGGATGCATAGAATGGAACATATAGTAAGCAGATATATATACACACATACAGAGAACCTGAAAAGGTGAGAATTGTCCTACCAACTCTAAGAGGCTAATTAATTAAGAGAAAAAACTTTTGTAGTGATAATCAAGGTAGCCTATTACAGATAATTTGACAAGAGGTGTGAGAATACTTAACATGAATAATGAATGGCAATGTTTTGTTTGAACCAGCAGGTACAAAGTGTAGGGTGGTAACTAACCACATCAGAAGAGTAATACGTAACTTATTTGTATCAGCGTATAAAAGAGAAATCATAGGAGGGGTGTCTTTGTCTGGCCTGGTGGCAGCGGAAACTCCCGTTGCTAGTGACAAGTGGAGCTGAGTCCTTGCCACTCGTGTTAGTGTCCCCGTAGAGTCTGCCGGGTGCTAGCATTGTGTCTTCAGGGCAATAAACCTGCCTGAGCTCCTTGATCACCGAACTGAGTCTGTGGTCGTAGAAGTGCTGCCAAGGTCTGCTGGGCCAGCTATCTGCAGGGTTGGTAAAGCATATGGAGAGCGCACGCACGCAGGCCAACTGACAACAGAAGCCAGGCTTCACCGTTGGACTCATCAACATCAGTTACCTTCATCTCAAGCTCAGATACCTGATATAATGGAATACCTCCTGTCCTTGAGGAATTCAAGATTGTCTAGAACGGGGGTAGGCAACCGATGGCAGGCACGCCAGCTGATTTTCAGTGGCACTCACACTGCGTGGGTCCTGGGGGCTCTGCATTTTAATTTAATTTTAAATGAAGCTTCTTAAACATTGTAAAAACCTTATTTACTTTACATACAACAATAGTTTAGTTATATGTTATAGACTTAGAGAAACAGACCTTCTAAAAATGTTAAAATGTATTACTGGCATGTGAAACCTTAAATTAGAGTGAATAAATGAAGACTTGGCACACCGTTTCTGAAGGGTTGCCAACCCCTACTCTAGAAGTTCCCTTAAGATCCACATAGCATCCATTTAAGCTTTCCGTCCTCCTATACAGGGTCACTTAACATTCTCACATCCTGCAGTAGCTAGGCACTTATGTGCATATATTCCACTATTCAGGGAGTCTCCCCCTCTTTGGGATCTCAACTGACTGATGGGTTTAATGCATCCTTTGAGCCCGTGGCTGTGTTTCCTCTTCCACTTGTCACTAGCCCTACTAGTGGTAGTAACATCAGCTAGAAGGGTGGGAGATTACAAGCACTCATGGTGGGTCCCCCCATACACAATATTTCTTAAGGACAGGGGAACCTTCAGGGCTCACCCAACATTTTTGCCAAAGGTTGTCTCTGCCATCTGAATCAACTAATACACCTGCCTGTGTTTTTTTTCTCAAGCCACATTCCAACAAGGGAAAAGCTAAACTTCATACCTTAAGTAGGATAGCACCCACAATACATCTTGATAGGACTAAGCCATTTGTGGCTTCACCTTGGTTAATTGTAGCTTTTGCACATCAGGCTATATAAACCAGAGATGACTGAATTGGATTTTTACTTGCATTAAATTATGCTATGAAATAGCTTATTTAGACCCACTATTGAGGACTACAGTTCATTCCACCAGGGCTCAAGCAGCTTCTGCAGCTTCTTTGAGAAGTGTTCCGGTAGTGGAATTCTGTGCATACACTTATGAAACGTTACTCCATTGTAGAATCATCAAGATCTGATGCTCACTTTGCTACAGCCGTATTACAAATAGACTCCTAGCATCCACATCCTGTGATTTGGGTCACTGCTTGTGAATCAAACAGTGAATCTGTATGGACAAGCACTTGAAGAAGAAATAGTTACTTACCTTACAGCAATTGTGGTTTTTTGAGATGTATTGTCCATATATTCCACAACCTACCCTCCTCAGTTTATAAGCCAACCTCTCCAAAATGGATAAGTAAAAATGGAATTTTTTTATGACCCATTCATAAGCCGACCCTATAATTCAGGGGTCAGCAAACTTTGGTTCCTGGGCCATGAGGGTAAGCCGCTGGTGGGCCGAGATGGTTTGTTTACCTCGAGCATCCGCAGGTACAGAGGTTAACCTAAGTAAACGAAGTGTCCCATCCCGTCCTGCCAGCTGCTTACCCTGATGGGCCAGGACAGCAACTGGTGGGGAAATTTTGGGGGGGAGAGAAGCTGGGGATTAGGGGAGTAACCCCTATGACCACCCCCCATATGACCCCACCCCTAGCCCAGGACTCCCATCACACTCTCTCCATCCCATCCCTTCCCACCTTATCTGCGGAGGGCCAGGGGAAGACGTGTCTGGCCTGGCTGGAGCAGCTCCACAGGCCAGACCAGACGGCACGGCTGCAGCATGTTCCAGCGGGCTGGGCCAGGCGGCATGGCCGCAGCATGCTCTGGTGCCTGGGTGGCACGGCCATAGCCTGTTCTTGGGAGCAGGGCTGAGCGGCACAGCTGCAGCCTGCCAGCCCTGGAGCTATAGCTGCTTTGGAGGCAACGGAGAGACTGTGGCCCTGCCTCTTCTCTTCTGGCTGTGCTGTCTCTCCTTGCTCCCTCTGTTGGGGGGAGGGGCTGTGTCCCACCTTTCCCTCTGTATACCCGTTCATAAGTCGACCCCCTTCTCTGGCACTTTCCTTTTTTACTAAAAAAAAAATTTGGCTTATGAACGAGTATGTACGGTACTTAATCTAAGTTAGTTGGCATACTTCAGTTCCCCCTCACATGCAGCACTTTTCGTACCTTACTTTAGGAAATAGGCTTGTGTTAGTTCCGTAATGCTGGGGATTGGCATTTTCTGGTGCATGCTGAATGGGTGAATTGGGATGTAGTATGACCTGGAATGAAAGAGGGTTGTTAATGCTGGAGCTGTTAAACTTTCCATCCTGCGGTTGGGAGGTCAGGAAACCTCTTCTTTCAAACTGATGCTAATAGTATTGTGAAAAGCCTGTGGCAGCCCACACTATTCTGGGGGCTTGTCTACATCAGAAAGTTGCAGCGCTGGTGAGGGAGTTACAGCGCTGCAACTTAGGAGGTGTACACATCTGCAGGGCACCACCAGCGCTGCAACTCCCTGTTTGCAGCGCTGGCCGTACTCCCGTTTTGTCTCGGGTGTAGAGGATCCAGCGCTGGTGATCCAGCGCTGGTAATCAAATATAGACACTTACCAGCGCTTTTCTTGACCTCCGTGGAATAAGCAGGTATCCCAGTATACCTGAGGAAGCCTCTGGTAATCAAGCTGGTCTCCTTCCCCGGTTTGCTCTCGCGTTCCCCGAACCCCGAGCAAGCAGGTCTCCTTCCCTGAGGTTTGCTGGGTGGTTCCGGGAACGCGAGAGCAAACCGGGAAAGGAGACCAGCTTCGCCGCGGTTTGCTCTCGCGTTCCCCGAACCCCGAGCAAGCAGGTCTCCTTCCCTGAGGTTTGCTGGGTGGTTCCGGGAACGCGAGAGCAAACCGGGAAAGGAGACCAGCTTCGCCGCGGTTTGCTCTCGCGTTCCCCGAACCCCGAGCAAGCAGGTCTCCTTCCCTGAGGTTTGCTGGGTGGTTCCGGGAACGCGAGAGCAAACCGGGGAAGGAGACCAGCTTCGCCGCGGTTTGCTCTCGCGTTTCCCGGAACCACCCTGCAAACCGCAGGGAAGGAGACCTGCTTGTTCGGGGAACGCGAGAGCAAACCGCGGCGAAGCTGGTCTCCTTTCCCGGGTTTGCTCTCGCATTCCCCGAACCACCCAGCAAACCGCAGGGAAGGAGACCTGCTTGTTCGGGGGTTCGGGGAACGAGAGAGCAAACCGGGAAAGGAGACCAGCTTCGCCGCGGTTTGCTCTCGCGTTCCCCGAACCTCCCTTGAAGCCGCCCAACAGCGCTGCAGTGTGGCCACATCTAACACCACTTGCAGCGCTGGTTGCTGTAAGTGTGGCCACTCTGCAGCGCTGGCCCTATACAGCTGTACTAATACAGCTGTAACAACCAGCGCTGCAAAATTTTAGATGTAGACATGGCCTGGAAGTAACTGAAATGTTTAGGTTAGTGTGTTGGGTAACTCTTTGAAAAATGGTGTTTTCATTTCTTGGCATGTGTTAGGCTTTCTATGTAGATATATGTTCATAGATGCACAGCTTCTCTCTGCTGTAACAATTGGATATATGGCTATGTAAATGAAATGTATTTAACTTTGACAGATAACATCTTTCTGGAGATTCTGTACTCTAGTAATAAAGAGCTGGCTGAGGCACGAGAAATTTTGCGTAAAATAGAGCTTCGTGATCTATATAAGTATTTAGGAGAGACTCGGACTGAACCAGGAAAAGAAATTACAGAGGTAAACAGCATTCTCAATCCAATCTCTATTGACAGAGGGCTCCAAATTCTGCTGCCTATTTTAAATATGCACTTCTGACTATTCTGCTGATTTGTCTCTATTCTACTATCATTCCTAAAACTGCCTGGGCCAATGGTAAATTGCATGTCTTCTTCAAAACTCAGCCAGTAAGCGTGTGAGGGCTGTTACATGGAGGAAGCCGGGGGAAAGATAAGAGATTTGGATAAAAAAGATAACTGCTGAGCTGAGGACTATTTCAGGATATTTTTATTTGAAATAATGTGTTGTGCAAAAATATAGGGAATTGCATGTCAAAAAGTAGCACTTCAGCCTAAAAAACCATGAGAACATTTGAACACAAGGAAACAGTAAAACTGTTCAGCAGAGTAATGAGACTGTGGTGCAATTTTGGCTCCAAGTTGTTGTCAGAGTGGCTTTAGTGGTATGTCTGAGTTTATATTTATGTGAGAGAGAACTTCTGAATTTCTTGACTTTTGGGGGTTTAAATTCTCAACCTTAGTCACTATCTACTTCTCAAGCTCAGCATAGCTGTTATTTCAAAAACAGTATCAATTTAATATAGTACACTGAAATATTCTAGACTGAGCTGCTAGTGCTGCCGATATTTAAAGTTGCCCTGTATGTCCCATTATAAAACAATATTTTCATTTGTTTATAACTTTGCCAGACATAAAGTGTTTGGGCTGAAATTTTGCATGCTGGGCGTCTGCCACTGTCTGAACTAGTTTAGAAAATTTAGGCAAAAATGATTTGGTTGTTTCAGAAAATAAGAGTGGATGAAAATGTTTTGCCCATTTAAAAAAAACCAAAACCCTTCAGCTACTTTATTGAAAAGCTCTATTGCATGCATTCTTTGGTGCAAGGATTTGAAAGTTAGCAGGGGAGATTCCCTGGAGAAAAACTGTCCAAATTTGGCCAATTAAAAAACCTTTGAAAAAATCTCGACTCTCACGTGCTCAGTAGAGACTTGCTTACTTTGAGCACAAATTTGTCCAAAGGTTCTGCCTCTTCTGAGCATACTCCAGCCCATGACTGCAGGGGCTGAGCAGGACTTTGCCTGCAATGGCTGCTGCCAAGGGCCTCTGAGCACCGGAACTGAAAGCAGGGAGACTGTCCTGTGCTCCAAGTACTCCTCTTTCTGTCTTCCAAGCAGCATGGAGAAGGAAACAGCCTGACCCAAATTCAGATGGGGGACAAGAGCCAGTCCTGGGGAACAGAGAAGAGCGTAGTTTGGAATAAGAAGCCTGTGGGGATGAGGGGAGAGACTGACTGAAATATTAGGGGTGAGGGAGACAGGGAGACATTGTGTTGGGCAGAAGAATGAAAAGGAGCCTGAGGTTAGGAGACAGGGTGGGGACAAGGATAGGTTGGAGGGAACAGAGTAGAAGAGGTCATGCTTTGAGCCGGAGAGATTGGACAATAGTTTGTGACCATTAAAGCACAGACCTACAGAACCTGGACTTGGACCCAAAATTCCAGAGATTCTTCATTTGTCTGCTGTCGGCAAAATCTGTGAAAACCACGGGCAAAATATCTCATCCCCCTAGTGCTTGTCAACATAGAGAATGACAACCTACTACTGCTGTCAGTTACTCCATTAGCTCAAATGGCAGAGGTCTGTGTGGTGGATCTAAAAGTTCAGAGCTGATGAAATGTGTGGCTATAAGTCATGTTTGAAATTACTCTTTGTGTGTATGTGTTATGATACAGTCTTTTATTACATGGTCAAACACTATTTTTTCCATGGGATCCCTCCCTCATTCAGTGCATAGAATGGACGATGCTCACTAAATGAGACATTATTTAACATTTTGTTTTCTCAACCATCAGTGTGTGGTTTCCAGGCCTCATTTATTGCACACAATTCAAAGCTTGCCATGAAGACAGAATGACTAATTTCCACCCCTCAGCTGCTTGTCCCAATTTTCTTGCTTAGCCAGTCCCAATCTCCTCATCTGCCCCTACAACTTTGCCAGCTCCCAGTACCAGTATACTCCTTCCATTGCCATGGCCAGGGTCAGTGCTTTGTCTTTTCTACCTCCTCACTGCCTGGGTGCCAGCAGTGGAAGTATTGAGAGCACAGGAGAGAGAGTCTCAGCTCTTAGTTCTGATGCCTGGCCCCACAACAGTCCCCAGCAACTGGCAGTAGCAACTGCAAACAAGTCTTGCTTTGCATCTGCAACCTTGATCTGGAGCATGCTCAGTTCAGACAGAATCTTCATATAATTTAGGTGCCAAACTCTAACCAGTCTCTACTAAGCACAGGCAAAGAGATTTTTCAGAGGTTTATAACTTAGTCACATTGTGGTGAATTTTTCACAGGAACAACAAAAGTCCTGTCCTTGACACCAGAGTCCTCCCCCTTGTCCCATCCCCTCTCCACACACCCTCCCCAATTTCATGCTCTTCCTTCAAATGCTGGAGGTGCAAGAGCTTCTCAAGAAAATGGCTATACAGTTTTTAACTGGGCAAGGAGAAAGGTGTAGAGGGAATGACATTTTTCCCTAGTCTCATTCTCAGTAACAGCTGAACCCTTTTTGCTGAAACCTCCCAAACAAATTCAGTCTGAGGGAAACACTTGCAGGGAGAATTTCAGCCCAAATAGTTAGTTTGGCAAAGTTTTATAAACTCCTGAAAACAGTGTTTTATAATGGGATGAGTTGGGCAATCTTAATCATATACATTCCAATCAACTCCACCTATAATGGTTTGTAAGTCAGAATTTATCTGGTTGGAAAGAAATTCAAATTGCAAACCATTGTCTTTTACTTTTAAAGGATGGCCTTTATCCTAGAGACGCTTGTTTAAAAAGTGTTATAGGTAACTACATCTAACAGTTCTTGTATTAAATTAAGTTTGTTTGGAGAGTAAGAGCTCTCTCTTCAACAGCTCTTGCCTTCATTGTGTGATGACGCCCTGATAGCAGCAGAAACAGGCAGATTCCCAGCAATTGTGGAATACATACTTGTATCCATTGTCAGTATTGCAAACAAATTTGTTAAGAAATATTGAATGTGTCTGTTTTCCTGTGTAGAATGAGGAGTTGAGGAAATTGACCTGTTTAATAGGAACATGGATAATGTGCTTAAAGGCACGTGTTCAGGGCACTGTAGCCCCTTCATGGTCAACTTCTTTCTATTTGAGGGCTAGTAGATGCCCTAGGCACTAAAGTTTTTTGTGACTCTCTAAGGGCCCATCTAAAACCACCAACATAGTAGATTTTATCTCTGGCTAAAAGTCACACATTTATCATGGAAAACGTACATACCTCAAAGTTATAGTCTTTCGTGCAGGCACTTTCTGTATAGTTTCACCTGGTCATGTAACCAATCTTCAGCTGTAGCCATGGCCGATTAATGCAGGTGAAAATCTTCACTTGAACTTTTCTTTTGAAAGGTGAATTGTTTCCTTTAAAAATTCTGGTATTTTAAGTAATTCTAGCCTTATCTCAACCAGCCTGGTTGTATGGCAGCATTCTCTCCAGATATATGGGTTCAGTTGCACAGGTCTGGAACTGGCAGTGCTTGAATAGAATTGAAAGTGTTTGCTCTTTCTCAGGATCAGTATGACAGGCTGCCAGCTGACATTGTTGCTTCCAGACCAAAGAATGCACCTCAGGATGTTGAACTGAATGCTGGAGACTTTATAGTTGACGTAAGTGTGTCCTTTCATAGCAAACTTAGTGTAAAACATACTGTCTTCATTTCTGTATCACAAAGGGCCAAATATACCATGTAAAAGTTTACACATAAAGCTGAGTACACTTTATATTCAAAATAAGAAAGCAGTTTGTCCCACTCACGCCCTAATTGCACAATTCAGGGACATTATAAGGCATAAGGTAACCCTCAGTGCATTCCCATCCCTGTGTGGAGTATGCAGTTGGTATCTGGTGCCTAGCAGTTTCCCTGTATGTGTTACTGCTGAAGCCTATAGATCAAGGGTTCTCAAACTTTTTCATAATGTGGATCATGTGTTAAAAGATTATTTTGTGGACACCTCTCTTCCCAGGGATTGCATAGACCATTTCACTTTCCAATTTTTCGTCATGTAACATCACTGTGGCAATGGAAAAGTAATGTTAGGAAAACATTTAGTTACCTTTTTAGCTGTTCCATTGCTGGCTCTGCTCCCATGGTGGTAGACTTGCACTTTTGGCGGGGAGGGCAGTAGTTTCCTCCTGGAATATTTAGACCTTGAAAATGGATAGCTACCGAAGACTAGAACAAAGAGAATGTAACTGAAGTATTACATCTGCAAGTAGAAAGAGACTGAAGCATTCCTTATCCCTTCGGTTGTGCAATGTCCAGCCCCATCTTTGTGACTGGAATATGTCTTCCTATAAGCCATTATTCCTGCAGACAGGCAATGTGACCTTGGCCAAGACCCTTTCAGAACTGCTCTACTTGGAAAAGTTAACTTTGCTTAAAAAGAAAATTGTTAGGGTTTAACATTTTGTTTTCCATATCCTATTTAATGCGTCTGCATGTAAAATGTGTAATGTTATGGCCAGTCCTGCAACCAGAGGTTTTCCTGCTCTATGCATTCTCACCAGTGCTAAAGGTTCTGCAGGCCAGTTGCTGCCCACAGGCACACTGATGTAATCCGATTGTCCTCAAATTGTCTTAATTTACATCTGAGTCATTGGAAAAAGGGAAATGCTTCTCTGCAAGTATTTCACTGCTGAAATTGATTTGGTCTCTCCTCTCGCCTTCTGTGCCTATTCCTCTCCACCCTAAAAATTCTGTTTTCTTAATTCAGGTATTCTGGAAAGCAAATAGGAAAATTATATGTACTGGATGGAGGAAGCACTGGTATGTTAGAATTGTCTTGGTTCAACTGCCAAAAATATTCTAGTGGCAGCACTGTCAGGTTATCAAGGCAAAATTAAAATTTAAGGGCTACCACTACATATAGACATCTGAAGCATATCTGAAAGGTAATCTGTAAATCACTTTAGATTTTTCTCAACTCTGTTTGCTGGATGCCTCTCTGATTGCAGGTTACTTTTAAGGTGATACTTTACAAATTTCTTGACGCTCATCACATCGGTGAAACTAATTTCATGAAACAATTGAGACAAATTTTAGTTTTTTCATAAAGATTAACTATTGTAGTTAACTCCAAATATTTTAGAACAATCTTTTCTATTTTCTAACTACTAATAATTATAGTGTCTCTTTTGTTAGAATCTTGGTAATCTCAAGTCTAGAAAACTACCTAAAAATGTGTGTTCTTCTTTGAGTGCTTGGTCGTGTTGATTCCATTCTAGGTGTGCACGTGCCCATCTGCATAGTCGTTGGAGATTTTTGCCTTAGCAGTATCTGTATGGTCGGCTGTGGCACCCCCTTGAGTGCCATGTTCATGCATCCGTATGTCAGCGGCCAACCCTACGCCCTCTCAGTTCCTTCTGACCGCCCATGATGGTTAGTTGGAGTGCCTTTCCTTGCATAGCAGGGGCTAGCGGTTTCGTCTCTTCTGACTTCAAGCTGTAGGGGCCTTGTAAATAGTTTGTTTATAGTAGTTAGTGTTAAGTAATTGTTAAGTGTAGTTAGAATTTAGAGTCCCAGGGGGGACTTCACCCCAGGCGGGGCGTGCCCCAGTCTCTGGAGCTTAAGCCCTGCGTGGACTGTAACAGGCCGATGCCTATAAGTGACCCCCACAGCAGCTGCCTCAAGTGCTTGGGCAAATCACATGTGAAGTGTCGTATTTGTAAAAATTTTCTACCCAGGACTCAGCGTGGGATATTCATTTGTGGGCTCTTCTCATGGAGGCTGCTCTCCACCTGGCTTCTGAGCCTTCCTGCCAAGACTCACCTAATACCTCAGCCTCGGTGTGCAGCGCACCCCCAGCACTGGTGCCCAAAAAGAAAAAAAGAAGAATGACTCCCTGGCACTGGGCAAGAAGGGCCATGCGACATTGGGTAAAGGACCCACTTCTGGCCACCTGGCAACTCTGGAGCCACATGTATGTGCCTCCCTGGTTGGGGCCCTTAGCCCCTTTAAAAGATCCACCTCCAACTCTCGGGAGCGATAGAGGATCGAAACTCCTGACAGCATCGATGCCTTCCCAAGCTCCCCTGGTGCCAAGAGAACAGAGACCTCCGCCCATGCTGCCGGCACTGCATTTTCTGCAGGAAACAGTGAAGGCTCCCTATGAAGGCAAGCCAGCTGCAAAGACCCCTCGGGGGGCAGTGGAGCACCACCAATCCCCCGAGACAAAGAAGTGCTCTCCTCCTCTCGCCCCAGATCTCTGGCGTTGCAGATAAGCTCCTCTGAGGCTCGCCCTTGGTCACTGCAATCGCGGTGTCCACCGTCTCAGTGCAGATTGCCTAAGGGGAGGAGGCACAAGTCCCTGTACTACCAGCACCATTCGCCCTCCCCCAGTTGTCATCTTGCTGCTGATCTCGGTCGCCTGTCCCATGGGAGCGCTCCCTGTCACAACTGCAGTCACCTCGATATTGGCACCGATCCCCTCACTCCAGGCACTGGTCTTCGGCAGCAACGGTCAGCAGGCAGACACAGGCGTCAGTGGCTCCACCATGGTCACCAGAAGAGGATTCCTCTGGCACAGAAGGGCAGTTCAGCCCCTCGCCCAGACTCCACCAGTGCGATTGGGCACGAGAGGCCATGTCGACATCGGCACCACATTGTGAGCATAGCCAGTGGCCAGCACAGTGGCCTCATTGGAGCGAATGGGGCTGTAATAAGAGGAGGCCCTGAGATATAAACCTTGGTATTAGAGGCCTGGTATGAGGCCTGAGGCCTAAGGCCTGAACTAAAGTAATGGTCAAGACTTTGCTGACATAAAGCAAAGTTAAGCTGTGAGCCAGAAGCAGGCCCTGATCACAGAAACTGGCAAGGAAAGGGCTGATGCTGCAAAAAGAGACATACCTAAAAGGTACTGGACACCAGATATCAGAACATTCGCAGACTTGTACACTGCACATAGATAACAAAGAACAAGCTGACCCATCCCAATGACAGGGCTAAAAGGGTAATATGATGGATAGAGTTGTTTTGTTCGAACCAACATGTACAAGGTGAGAGGCAGCACCTAGCTACGTAGAGGGGTTGCACCTCAATATGTCAGGAGTGATGTGTAACTTGTTTGTACCTGTGTATAAAAATGCATCCCTGGGGCAGTGTCTTTGTCTAGCCTAGGGGGCAATGGAAAGTCCCACCACTGACTGAGCTGAGTCCATTGCCAGGGAGCGCATACGTACTGGCTAGCTGCACCTTAGCAGCACCTTGGACTTTGTTTGCCAGGGAGCTGGAGACTGTGTTTCTCTTCGACAATAAACCTGGCCGACGTGCCTTCGTACCTTACTAGAGTCTGTGGTCATTGGGGGTTCTCTCAGGGTCTGCTGTGTCAGGTATTTGCACAGAGCTAGGGCAGCACACCGAGGGAACACGCACATGCAGCCGATTGATATCAACACTGAACAGAGCAGAGCACCACACCGGTAGAATCTGACAACAGGGGCGTGCCAGTCACAACGATGCCCCTTTCGCACTGCTCATCTGCCGCTGCCTCGGAGCAACAGTTTGCAGCACTGACCAGTATGTGACAGGGTCCTCAAAACTGCCAAGGCCTCTGGCAAACCCCGTCCTCTATCTCTCCCATCTCCAAAAGGGTTAAAAAAAAAAAAAGTACTTTGTCTCATCCACAGGGTTTGAGTACAGTGAAATCCCACTATAACGATAATTGGGGTCCAAAAAATTCGATCGTGATAAATGCGGGGTCGCTTTATAATAGGGTTATGAAAATTTACCATTTCAAGCCCGTCAGTTTAAGTCTTGTTTAAAAAAAAAACAAAAAAACCTCTTATCCCAACGTGTGTTAAACACAAAAGTAGTAATTTTAATTACATGTATATGAAAGAAAAACATGTGAAATCAACTATACTAATCATTGCGCAGAGTGCAAAGTCAATCTGATTGCATGACTCCACAATTTTACATTTCATCACTTCTTAAAGAAGCTATTTAGTGTTGTCTGCTTATTTGCCACAGACTGTTGGCGTCTAGCAAAGTCAAGAATGCTTCTGAGTTGGAAGATTTTGACACTGTCCACGTCTTGAGTTTCCAGCCACCTCAAACTGGCTTCTAAGTCCTTTACTGCCTCAGACACTTTTGGTTGGGGAGTTGAGATGCCATCATCGTTGTCGTCGTCATTAGTGCCTCTGGTTTCAGGCTCTGGTGGTGCAGCTTCATTCTTCCCACTGACATTTGCAACAATTTTGTCATCTTGAGATGTGTTCGTATATGGGGCAGATGTCATCTCCTGAAAACCAGTTGAGGATATCCTGATGACTGTGCTCATATTCTCTGAGTGCTTCGGCCAAACGTACATTGTCTTCAGTGAATCTTGTAAATTCAGGCTCATCGTCATTACCGTCATCGTGTGTAGATGATGGAAAAGCTGGACCAAGACCCTTTGTCCAGCATTGTTGAATGCAACGTGCAGAGATAGCATCCCAGGCTTTCCTGCTGAGGTGACAGACTTCTTTCAAGTTGAGTGACGCCAGTGATGTGTCGACAGAGGAGTTGTTATCCGCTACCATCCTCTTGATCATTTCATGACAGTAGTTTTGCTTAAATACTGATATGATGCCTTGATCCAGTGCCTGGATTTCTGACATAGTGCTCTTCGAGAGATAAGAGACTTTAATTTTGCCATCATGACTGACAAGATTTTCCGCTGGGGGGTGGGCAGGGCAATTATCCAGCAGGAGGAGAGCTTTTTCCTGCTGCTTGAGTTTTCGCAAATGAGCCCGAACGGCTGGCATGAAAGTTTTATGGAACTAGTCTTTAAATATGGAGCTATTCATCCATGCATTCTTGCTGTTGGTGTATTTAAAGGGAAGGGCCTTCATATTAACATGATGAAAACACCTGGGAGACCTTGCATTTCCAATCATTAGAGGTCTGACTTTGTGCTGCCAGACTTGTTGGCGCAAAACAAGAGAGTGACTCGGTCCTTCCTCTGCTTAAAGCCTTCTTGTTTGTGACTATCAGTCCTGGTTGCGAGAGTGCGATCGGGTAACATTTTAAATCATAAAGCAGTCTCGTTGCAGCTGTAAACTTGTTCGGCTGTGTAGCAACTGCCCTCCTGCAACTTTTTAAGGTCAATTGGGTAGGAATTGGCAGCTTCTGTATCAGCTGAATGGATTTCCCCAGACACAAGAACTTGGCTTATAGTGTGCCTTTTCTTGAATCTATCCAGCTAGCCATTACTCACCTTAAATTTGGATTCATTTCCATTGACAAGGTGATCAAATTTCTCTGCTTGAGCTTTCAGAATAGGGCCAGAAATGGGAACTCCTTCTGAGTGAATCTGGACAAACCATTGGTACAAGGTGGAATCTTAGGTTTTCATCATTAGCAAACTTGACCTTTTTATGCTGTAAACCAGTTTCCGCTTCAAGAATGCAGGGTAGGCTACAGAGCTTTTTTTCTTCTTTTTTCCACCCTCACAGAGTGGACTCACTAATTCCTAGATCTCTAGCAAGCTGAGTTTGTTGTTTGCCCTTCTTTAGTTGATCCAGGGCGTACGGTTTCTCTTGAGCAGAAGACTTGCGTTTGTGAACTGGCGTGTCCATAATGGTAAAATATTTTCAAAAATATAGGAAATTAATAAGTTTATAGGCAAACACCATATACATGTACAACCCGAAAAGTAAGTGCAATGGGCCTGCAATGGCCAGGAGTCACTTTTATCCTATAAGACCGGAAGAATGCGATTTATTTATAAATGTCTTTAAAAAAGTATTCTGGCAAAATGTGAACAGTATTACGGACTTAAAGGGGAGCTAACTTATGATCACGTTATATCCGAATTCACGTTATCGCGAGGCGCATTATTGCAAGGTTTGACCGTACCTTTATACCCACCCACCTCTGGGCTCACTGGTTGTCTCTGCGACCAACGAAAAAGATAAGCAGAGGCACACCAGTTCAACTACCAAAAATAGAGGCCAAAAGACTGGACCTTTTGGGGAGAAAAATTTATTCCACTGCCAGACAGCAATTCCGGGTGGCGAACCATAAGGCCGTCTTGGGCAGATACAATTTTAACTTATGGGACTCCCTCTGTAACTTCAAGGAATCCCTCCTGCAGAGTTTTGCTCAAGAATCAGCACCCTGGTACAGGAGGGCATGGCAGCAGCTACGTGCTCCTTCCAAATGGTGTGGGATGCAGCAGACTCAGCAGCTAGGGTGGTCGCAGTGGTGGTGGTTACGAGGTGCAGCTCCTGGCTTCAAACTGCCAGTCTTTCTCTAGATATGCAGCCCACGATGTAGGTCCTCCCGTTTGCTGGGAACAGTCTCTTCTCCAAACAGACAGATGTGAGTCTGCATGGGTTAAATGACATTCGGGCCATCCTTTGCTTGCTGGTCATGCATATGCTGCAGTCTTCACAGAAGCAGTTCCAGCTGCCCCTGCCACCAAGACTTTGGCAGCCTTGATGGGTCTGCAAGGAGAAGGGATAGAGACAGAAGTTTTAGTCCTCGCTGCCCTTCCTCCTTCTACTGCACAGCTCGGCCTGGCAAAGCAGTCAAGGGGCCAAAAGTACTTGTTTTGAAGGTGCTCTTGAGAGTGATGCCCTGGTTAGTTTTCCAGATCCACCTTGTTCTTTCTTCAACCGTCTTTGTCCCTACTGTTTGGCCTGGTCGTGAGTCATCTCAGACCGCTGGGTGCTGGACATATTATCTCGGGGCTATACCCTGCAATTTTTGGCTGCCCCTCCCTCCCACTCCCCTCTTCCCCCATCCCTCTTCAGGGGTCCTTCTCATGAACAATTCCTCATTCAAGAGGTTGAGAACCTCCTGTGCCTGGTTGTAGTGGAGGAAGTCCATTGGGACATGAAAGAAAAAGGGGTCTACTCCCACTACTTATTAATCCCGAAGGAAAAAGGGGGCCTCAGACCCATCTTGGACCTGCGTCGCTTCAACAAGTTTCATATGGTCTCTTTGGCCTCCATCATTTCCTTCCTTGATCTGGGAGACTGGTATGCTACCCTCGATTTAAAGGATGCTTATTTCTATATTCCCAGGTCACAGACGCTTCCTCAGTTTCATAGTGGGCAGACGCCATTTTCAAAGCACTCTCCTTTGGCCTCTGATCAACCCCAAAGGTGTTCACAAAATGTATGGCGCCAGTGGCTGCTTACCTGAGACATCGAGGGGTCCAGGTCTTCCTGTATCTCAACCACTGGTTCATCAAGGGCCCATCTTGTGAGCAAGTGCAGAGGAGCCTTAATCTGGTGCGTTCCACTTGCCGCAACCCGGGCCTGTTAATAAACGAGAAAAATCCATCTTAACGCGCGTCCAACGAGTAGAGTTCATTGGGTGGTTCTCAACTCCATGCGAGCCAGAGCCTTCCTTCCAGGAGTGCGTTTTCAGGCCATGTTGGACGGATCTGATCTCCCATGTAAAGAACCATTTGCGGGACAATCTGGCCCTCCATATCAACATTAGGAAGCTCAGAGCGGTTTGCCTGGCCTGCCAGGCTTTCTTGCCTCACCTGAGGAGCAAGGTGGTGCATGCAGGTCCTGATGGATAATACTGCTGCAATGTATTACATCAACAGGCAGGGCAGTGCCAGGTCTTCGGCTGTTTGTCAAGAAGCTCTTTGCTCTTGGGACATTTTTGTGTGCTTCATGCCCTTCATTTGGTAGCTGCACACCTGCCTGGAACCAGGAACATCCTGGTGGATCACCTCAGCAGGACTTTCTCATCTCGTCACAAGTGGTTGCTCTGTCCGGAGGTGGTCAGCATAATCTTCCAGAGGTGGGGGACTCCCCAGGCGCAGCTTTTCACGTCCAGGCAGAACAGAAAATGCCACAAGTTCTGTTCGATCTGGGGACTTCCTGTCGGATGCCTTTCTCATCCCATGGTTGGGGGCGCTGATGTATGCCTTCCTGCCAGTGCCATTGAGTCACAGGGTCCTTATGAAGATCAAGCAAGGGCGAGAATTATCCTAATAACCTCCACGTGGCCTCTCCAGCACTGGTTCAGCACACTGTTGAACCTTTCGGTAGCCGCCCCTCTGGCTGGATCTGCTGTCACAGAACTACAGCAGCCTTTTGCATACGAACCTGGTGGCACTGCACTTGACTGCTTGGCTGCTGCCTGGCTAAGCATGAAGGGACGGCCATGCTTGAGCTGTGTCCAGGAGATCTTGCTGGGTAGCAGGAAACCCTCCACCAGAGCAACTTATCTGGCCAAATGGAAAAGATTCATGTGCTGGGCCTTGGAATGGCATATGTGAGCCAAGCAGGCCCTGCTGCAGGAGATACTGGATTATCTGCTGCACCTCAAACTCCAAGGCTTGTCCCTGTCATTGATCAAGGTCCACCTGGCTGCTATCTTGGCTTTCCATCCTCTGTTCCAAGGCTCACAACATGACAGCATTGTCTCCCACCCAGGACCCAAATCTCATGCTGTAGAGGCTCACAGGGTCTCTGTTTCAGGCTCTGGCTTCCTGCTCTCTCCTGCTTCTCCATGAGGTGATCCACCAGGATGTTCCTGGTTCCAGGCAGGTGTGCAGCTACCAGATGAATGGCATGCTGCACACAAAAGTTCCTTGTTCCTGGTCGTGATAATGTCAGCTCGCAGGGTGTGCGAGATCAGGGCACTTACTTTGGAGCTGCCTTATACAGCCTTCTACAAGGATAAGGTCCAGCTGTGACTGCACCCAGTGTTTCTGCCCAAGGTCATTTCCCAGTTTCATACTTGCCAGAACATATACTTACCTGTATTCTTTCCAAAGCCTTATATGTCTGATGAGGAATGCAGGCTACAAACTCTGGACATCAGGAGGGGGCTGGCCTTCTACATAGATAGAACAAAGCTGTTCCGTAAGTCAACGCAGTTGTTCGTTGCGGTGGTGGACAGAATGAAGGGTCGCTCAGTGTCTGCTTAGAGGATTTCGTCCTGGATCATGGCCTTTATCCGCTACTGTTATAAGCTGGCAAAAGTGCCTGCGATTGTGGACCACACTCAACTAGGGCACAAGTGTCGTCAGTGGCCTTCCTGAAGTAGGTACCAATCCAAGAGATGTGTAGAGCCGCTACCTGGTCGTCTGTCCACACGCTCGCGTCTCATACACTTACCAGCAAGCTTGAGACAATGCTAGCTTTGGCAGAGAAGTGCTGCAACCTGCAAGACTGTGAACTCTGAGCCCACTTCCATTGATACTGCTTGTGAGTCGCCTACAATGGAATCGACATGAGCAAGCACTTGAAACAAAAGAGATGGGCAACCATTTTTTCTTCAGCTGTTGTTTTTCGAGATGTGTTGCTCATATCCATTCCATTCCCCACCCTCCAGTCCCTCTGTCAGAGTTGCCAGCAAGAAGGAACTGAGAGGACGTAAGGCTGGCAGCTCCTGATATACCGACGCCTGAGCGTAGCACTCAAGGGGGCACCACAGCTGGCGTTATGGATACTGCTACGAGAAAAACCTCTGACCGTGCATGTAAGTGCACGCACACCTAGAATGGAATGGAGCAACATCTCGAAGAACAACAGTTACAAAAAAGGTGGGTAACCATTTTTTTTTGTTCATTTGTATCCATTTCTGAATTGTTTCCATCAAGGTTATCAATATGGACTATGGAATGAAAGAACAGAACCCTATCGATAAAGTTCGCTTCTATTGCAAGTCTGACCCAAGCCAGGCAGTCAAGATTTCGAAAGAACAGGTAGCTATCGCTGTGCCAAAGGCCTTACCAAACATGCTTCTCAAGGAAATTTTCAATTAACAGGTTATGGAAGCACTTCTGTGCAATAATGTGGTGGTGGTGGTGGGGGGAATACAGTTTTACCATAATTTGGAGTCTTAGTATTTAACACAGTCCATCCAAAATCCATTACTCACTATCTTCAGTTTGACTAATTTTTCCTGTCAAACTCCCTAACTTTGTGGTACACATTATGCTTCATAGTAAGAACTTACATTTTTCTACCTATATATGGAAATATTTTGAAGTTCATTGATCGGTTGGCTCTAGATTCCAAGAAACACTGTACAATTTATTTTCCTCTATTCAAAAGGTTTCCAGGCTTCTGCCAGAGACATTTGCAGAGCAGCTGATCCGGGTTTATTGCAAGAAAAAGGATGAGAAGAGTTTAGATGCTGCAACAAAGTGTTTTATTCAGTGGTGTATGAACATGGATTTTACAAAACCACAGGTAACGTACTACCTCGTAAATACCCCTACACACAGATTCATCCATTCCCAGGCCAAAAGGGACCATTGTGATAATCTAGTCTGACCTCCTGTACAACACAGGCCAGAGAACTTGCCCAAAATAATCCCTACTCCCTGGAGCTTCTCACCTTGGCACATGGATTTGGAACCTTCAAAATCTGTGCATTGTTAGGGATTTTTATCTGTAAGGCCTTGTCTACATGGGAATGCTGCATGTTCTAACCAAAGCAGTGAACTTAAACCAATGCAAACCCATGTGGCCGCTCTTATTTCTGTTTAAGAGTAGCGTTTCTCATAAGCTGATTGGGAACAGGTTTAAATTGAACTGAAGTGAGACACTTTTATCCTGAAATAAGAGCATCCACCCAAGGGTTTGCCTTGGTTTCGGTAACTGGTGCAAGTTTCGTTTGTAGACCAGCCCTAAACCACCGTGGTGGGCTCAATGGCATCTCTTTAAGGGATCACTCAGACCAGTTGCCCCTGCTTGTCCCAGGCCTATAAAGCTTCCTATTTCCCCAGGAGAAATCCAGTGGACATAGTGTACTTAGATTTCCAGAAAGCCTTTGACAAGGTCCCTCACCAAAGGCTCTTACGTAAATTAAGCTGTCATGGGATAAAAGGGAAGGTCCTTTCATGAATTGAGAACTGGTTAAAAGACAGGGAACAAAGGGTAGGAATTAATGGTAAATTCTCAGAATGGAGAGGGGTAACTAGTGGTGTTCCCCAAGGATCAGTCCTAGGACCAATTCTATTCAATTTATTCATAAATGATCTGGAGAAAGGGGTAAACAGTGAGGTGGCAAAGTCTGCAGATGATACTAAACTACTCAAGATAGTTAAGACCAAAGCAGACTGTGAAGAACTTCAAAAAGATCTCACAAAACTAAGTGATTGGGCAACAAAATGGCAAATGAAATTTAATGTGGATAAATGTAAAGTAATGCACATTGGAAAAAATAACCCTAACTATACATACAATATGATGGGGGCTAATTTAGCTACAACGAGTCAGGAAAAAGATCTTGGCATCATCGTGGATAGTTCTCTGAAGATGTCCATGCAATGCGCAGAGGTGGTCAAAAAAGCAAACAGGATGTTAGGAATCATTAAAAAGGGGATAGAGAATAAGACTGAGAATATATTGTTGCCCTTATATAAATCCATGGTACACCCACATCTCGAATACTGTGTACAGATGTGGTCTCCTCATCTCAAAAAAGATATTCTAGCACTAGAAAAGATTCAGAAAAGGGCAACTAAAATGATTAGGGGTTTGGAGAGGGTCCCATATGAGGAAAGATTAAAGAGGCTAGGACTCTTCAGCTTGGAAAAGAGGAGACTAAGGGCGGATATGATAGAGGTCTATAAAATCATGAGTGATGTGGAGCAAGTGGATAAGGAAAAGTTATTTTACTTATTCCCATAATACAAGAACTAGGGGTCACCAAATGAAATTAATAGGCAGCAGGTTAAAACAAATAAAAGGAAGTTCTTCACACAGCGCACAGTCAATTTGTGGAACTCCTTACCTGAGGAGGTTGTGAAGGCTGGGACTATAACATGTTTAAAAGGGAACTGGATAAATTCATGATGGCTAAGTCCATAAATGGTTATTAGCCAGGAAGGGTAAAGAATGGTGTCCCTAGACTCTGTTCATCAGAGGATGGAGATGGATGGCAGGAGAGAGATCACTTGATCATTGCCTGTTAGCTTCACGCCCTCTGGGGCACCTGGCATTGGCCACTGTCGGTATACAGATACTGGGCTAGATAGACCTTTGGTCTGACCCGGTACGGCCGTTCTTATGTTCTTATGAGAATTTAATTTGGTTTTTTTTATGATCTTTTATGGACTCCTGTTCGGGAGCCTCAATCTCCTGGGGAAACAAGGCGACTTGAACAGGAAGAGGGTAGAGACCCCCTAAATGTTCCTGATTTCGAAGGTCCCTGCTGCTGTGTGCGGGTAGAGCCTGTTGCCCCTGCTGCCTGTCAGACACAAGAGCACAGATACCGCAGGGCATGATGGGGATGGAGCTCACTGTAGCCCCTTTATGCAGTTTCGGCTTTTGCAATGGGGGCAGGGTCAGAGCCACCTCTGTGGTCCCAGCTCTTGGCGATGTTGAGCCAGTTGGTCAAAAACAGTCCCTGAGAGAGATGGAACCTGATCCTAAAGGAAATAGGAGCCTCAGACTCCTGCCAGGGGCGGCACCTGTAATATCAATAAAGCTAACTTGGCATTTCTGTGTTATGGCTGAGACAACATCTCCTCCCCTGTGCTGCCCCTGGCCTACCCCTCCTCTATCATTTCTCCCACTAAACTTGTTTCTTTCAGTTGATAAAATTATTTATGTCCATCACTGTAGCAGAGCAGTTAATATGATGGAAACAAATGACATTTTTGCCATTATAAATAAAATTAGAATGTAAATTAGGTATTTCACATTTATTAAATATGTAAATCGTTGCATTGAACCTCTAGTTTTCAGGACAGTAAGCCTTAGTAGGTGTGACTTGTCCATCAAGTTGGGTACGGACAGTGTGATAAGGTGTCTTTTCCCAGCAATTAAAGGTTTTCTCTTAGCAGTTGGTTTTGAATGCTAATAATTCATCTGTGTTTAGTATTAAGCTGCCCCTCTTTCTGTATCTGCTCTTTCAGGTCCAGATGTTTTCTCACATACCTTTCCCTGCATGAAATGTAGTCTGGAGGAGCTCTGAGAGAAACGTGCTCACATCACAAATCAGTTTCATGTCCTTTAATAAAAATGTAGAGCTTTAAATCCCTTCAGTGTGACAAAGCATAATACCTTGTATTGAGCATTTTTAAAACTAGTGTGCTAGGCCCCATGGCTTATTTTCCAGGGGTGCTGAGCACCCACAGCTGATGTCGGCGGTCGCTCAGTACCTCCGGAAATTCCACCACTGGACTATGGTTTCCACAGGCATGATCTGCAGCCATGGGCATGTGAGTCACCTTAGGGCTCATCCTTTTGTAACAGTTCTGGTTTCTGAGAGCAAAACAGAGTTAATTTCTCCAGTGTGCTTTGCACGTGAGACTGGTAAAAAGCTTTCCCTGTTTCCTATATCAATTTGTAATATTAATTTCATCATGCAACCAGCTACAACTACCACGTCAGTTCATTGCACCTAATAATGTGTCTTAACAAGTGAAACATGGCCAAGTGTACAAAACTGAATGTGGGTAATCCATGGCACAAGTTTGCCACGGGTGCTCAGCACTTTGTCGTGGCAGTGTGGGACAGGTGAATTTCAGATGGACAGTGGGATGGTTACTGGGCTCACTCTTCAGAGAGGTAGCCATGTTAGTCTGTATCAGCAAAAAGAACAAGGAGAACTTGTGGCACCTTAGAGACTAAAATTTATTTGGGTGTTAGCCCACAAAAGCATATGCCTGCATAAATTTGTTAGTCTCTAAGGTGCCACAAGTGTTGGCCTCTTTGGGCTCACTTTGTGTGGTAATACACTAAGTATTTCCTGGCTCACCTGCTTCCTGGATTTATTGGTGACTAAGCTTTGGGAACCAGCTGAACGACTCGGGTACGTTTGTACAGAGTTCTCACCTACAAAGTTTTCAGTCATTGATCATGACTTTTTTGTGGCTCAGTTCTCATCCTTTCTATTCATAAGCCTAAAATTGAACTGCTTGTTTTGTTCTGTTTGTACAGCACCTAGCACAATGAGGTCCTGATTCCTACAGTAAGACAAATAAAGTAAGAATGTGCTTGTAAAACTCGGCATCTTTTTCTCAACTTCCTTTCAATGACTTTCTAGGATGGTGATGTGGTCGCCCCTGAACTAACTCCAATGAAAGCAAGCTGGAACGACCCTGATGAGGATGAACTGCAAAGTCCAAATGACCGCAGGGAAGCTTCAAAATCCAGAACCAGACTCTTTCAATAACTGATTTGCAAATGGAATTTATTTGCTATATTTAAAGCCTTTCCAGTAACAGTACTGTGCTGTCCCTTCTATCCCGTTAAAAGATACTTGAAAGGGAACAGCACATTGTATAAAACCTACTTGAAAAGCTTTACAGAACAAGTTTACAAGAGTGCATTTTTTTAGGTTCCTGTGTGTTTCCTGTACGTAACATAGTGATTTAAAAGCCCTGTGAGCATTGACATTCAAAGGGGAATTTTATATGTGATCAGTGATTACTTGCAGCAGAGCAAACACTGCTGTTCTAGTTTTTGACTTGAATGTATGAGTGCTGTGTAGCAAGAGTTCCTTTAAAAATGAAGGCTTTTGAAATACCCCAAACTCTCATAAAATTCCAAAAGGAAATTAGTATTTTACCATTGTTGTAGTGTAGCTAGCGTTGCACTTCAGCACAATTTTGACTTCCCTAAAATCAGAGAAATGTGAGCAGCAAGTGCCCAGCTCCCTTTACTGGGGCAAATGACATAGATAAAAGAGAGAAAAAAATTGGAAAGATCTGTACTACCCTATTTCAGATCCCTTTCTTTTAAGATAATCGTGATGTCACATGTTCTGACAGAGCAAAGCCTATCGCTCAGGTTTCTTAAGCCTTACTGAAGTGAAAAGGGCATCAGTGAGATGTGGCCTTTTTTTTTATGCTGTTTTTTTAGATTGTGTTTTTGTGGCTTAACAATCACTTTTTCCTGCCATTTAAATGTTCTTTCCCCTGGTTCTTTTCATATAGCACAAATGGGGTGGGGACCAGATTTGACTACTGACAAATGGCTGTCCAATACAAAGAGCAAACAAACTAGGCAGATTTTTCCTCCAATCTTTCACTTGGAGATCCCTTCCAAAGAAATTAAGTAAAAAAAAAAAAAATCTTTGTACAGAAATGGGATTTTTAAGTTTCTTGTGTCCTTTTTTTAAAGTAGTACCTGAAACCTGAAGAAAACAAATTTGACCTCTTTTTCTGAATCTTTGCCTTTAGAAGTCAGATGTTAGTCACTAGTGGGTCTGAATACAAAATCAATGCCATAAGAAGTCTTCATGGAGAGTCCAGGTTTGTTACATGAGATTAATTAAACTATCCCTTCTAGATATGGCATCCAGTGTTCACCAGATGAAGGCAAGGGAATTTATCATGCTATAATTCTTCTGGTCTGCTGCTCTCTTAATATGCACAAGCCCATGTGTTCACCAGAGGGGGATGTTGTACAAACCCCATTTTCAGTGCACTACCAGTGATTCAGATCTACAGGTGTATGGCTGTTGTCAGAAATCTTCACTGACTTGGGAAGCGTATCTCTAACCGTCCTGGAACAAGCCTTTTGTACTTGACTTCATCAATCAGAAAGAGTGAAGCAATTGTGTTAAAACCCTGTGATTCAAGGCAAGTTGAACCATTACATACAGAATAATGTATTCATTTCACAGCTGTCACTTCAATGTATTCGCTTATTTGAAACTATTCTAAAAGGTGTTCTGTAGAAAATATTTTGCTTGAGAGTATTGTGCTCTTTGCTTTTGAAAGGTGAAACTTTATCTGTGAACTGTATCTTTTTTTTTTTTTCTTTAAAGAGTTCGAACTAACTGAGCCTGAGTTGACTGAAAAAGAATGTATACAAATATTTTAATACAACTTTTTTAATGGAATTGCAGCGTGGATTGTTTGTATTAAAATCAATACTACAATTAATGCACAGTTAAAATGAAAATTGCCAAATGCATTCTTAAAAGGATGGACGTTGATAGCTAAAGCAAGTCTGTTAGATAAGGGAGCCCAATTTTGAATGACTTTTTCCATCAATTTTCCATGAGGCCCCTTGAGCTTTGGAAGATCTTCATGCTGTACGAGAGGCATTGGTTCTATTCCCAGTCGCTGTAATGGAGCAGGAATTTAGGATTGGAGTCAAATTCAGGTTTAAGGCACCATGAAGGGTAATAAGGATTGAAGCTAAGCAGAAGGCCAAGGAAGCAGTGTCATGTGCTGAGACATGTGGCAGTTCCCAGAGCAGCCAGATGGCAGACCTGTGCCTAGCATGATGTAACTGAAATGCTGCCACAATGGTCATGATGGCTCAAAATGACATCAAATTCTCAGCTATTATAAAGCAGTAATAAGTAAAGATATAAATGCAGGGGAGATAACCAGCTACACTTTCCCATCATATGCTACTGGTAGAGAATGTGACGTTGGCCTATAGACATGAAGATTGTATTTGAAGACTGGAGGGGAAGGGATGCTAATAGGCAGATAAAAGAAAGGGACTGGGAATGTGCCAGGGTTTTTACATAAGAACCAAAGCTCCTTTTGAGAGTGTTGAATGTATCTAGTAATGGGGCCTCATCACATTCCCTAGGTCAGGGGTCGGCACCTTTCAGAAGTGCTGTGCCGAGTCTTCATTTAGTCTCTCTAATTTAAGGTTTCACATGCCAGTAATACATTTTAATGTCTTTAGAAGGTCTCTTTCTATAAGTCTATAATATATAACTAAACTATTGTTGTATGTAAAGTAAATAAGGTTTTTAAAATGTTTAAGAAGCTTCATTTAAAATTAAATTAAAATGCAGAGCCCCCCAGACCAGTGGCCAGGACCTGGGCAATGTGCGTGCCACTGAAAATCAGCTCGTGCCATAGATTGCCCATCCCTGCCCCAGGTGTTGCATTTCATTGCCCAGTGAACCTCTCTGTGATTCCCTTGCTCTGATCCCAGAGCGTTTGATTTGGATTCTTCTACCTATTTCTTCATTTTGTAAGCAACGCTGGTGTCTGAATATGTGGAGCCACACAGTCCTTGATAGACTACATCCTTGACAGCCACCAACTCCTCACCTCTTGGGGTTCAGCTTGCTGTGTGGGGATCCAAATGCTGAATCCCATGTGCTTTAAGCCTGCGGAGTCTGAACAGAGTTCACAGCTGCCTGGAAGCAGTGCTGCTGTTTCCAGCTAGCTCCTAGTATCTGGCTGTGGTGAGAAGTCTGATGCCATGTCAAGCCAACAGCTCATCAGTGCTGCAGGCTCTCTGGGTCCACAGTGGTAGTCTCTGGGCATTGGTGCCAGCTGCTGTGCTCTGCTCAGGCCCTGCACTCCCCCATGACTTCATGGGAGGAGGAGTCCGGAGGGATTTTGCTGTGGGATTTGTTTTGGCCCGTTACAGGGACAGGAGACAGTGGCAGAGTTTGGACCTGAGCTGTCCTGCAACTTGGGGTGCTGGGATCAGGGCTTTGATTCAGGCCCATCTCGTTACAAGCAACAGAAAAACGGGTGGTCCTTGTGCCCCTTTCGTGTAGCTTTTCAGGCACCACTGATACTGGTCTTGGCCTAACTTCAATAAGCTTCTCTGAGAGCAGGGATGGGGGAGGGGCCCTGGCCCTCACATCTCATGGAACTCTAAAAGCTGGCAGTGCCCAGCAAGCCCATGTCAATACCCTCATGCTGCCCCTGCTGTCTCTGCCAGGGGGGAGGGGAGGTTGCCCTCACTCACTGTGAACAACGGCTGAGCTCACTTCCCAAGTTCACAGCACTGACTGGCAGGGCATGTCCCAGCAGGCAGCTCCCCTGCTGCTAACACTCAGTCGCTTCACATGGGAATTTTATTTTTAAATCGCCCAGTTGCCTGTGAGATTCCGTTTGCATTGAAATCCAGTGCTTGTGGAGCCACCCACTGGGGCTGCTCTGATGCCCCGCAGGGTGAGCACCCTGGCAGGAAAATGGGTAGGAACGCCCCGCTGCCCTCTCTGGAGCGTGAGTGCTGGCTGGGGAGGAGAAGGGAGCACTGCCTGGCAAAGCCTTGTGCGGAAGGGGAAGACGGACTGTGCACCACCCTCTGGAAGGGTTCCAGACACTGCTGGGAACAGCTGCCAGGCCCACCCAGGGTCCATGCGAAAGCAGTCGGTTCCCACGGCCCCCGGTGTGGGCTCAGGTCAAGGCCCAAATCTCCAGGTCCCGAATAAAGAATTGCTCCTGGGGCGACAGGATTTCGTTGTCAAATGTCTCGCATCGGTGGCTTCCCCCATGGTACAGGTCCCCATCCAGCCACAGGCCGAATTTGCCACTAAAAATAAAGGGAAGACCAAGCTGAGTATCAGACGGGCTCCAGTCTGGGGCCAAGACAGGCAGGGCAGAGGCCTCTCTGACCGTTAGCTAACAAGGGTTCCCTGTGTCTGTCCCCATCTGGAAGGACAGCTAGTGGGCCCGATCCTGCCAAGCAGAAGGCACCCCTGCTCTCAGTGATGCTGAGCACCTCCTAGGATTGGGCTCCCTACCATGCTTTGCACTAGGCTCTTGATGAGAATTAGAGATGCCTCTCTGAGCACCCAGCCCAGCTGCTCCTGATTGTGCAGCCCCATGCAGGGTAAGGAGATGCACTGAGGGAGCTGCAGGAGGCTAGTGGGCTGCACAGGGGCCCTGTGCTCCTCACTCATGAGGCTGCAGAAGGGGGAAGAGCCCTGCCTGGCTCAGACCCTGGGGCAGGATGCAGAGCTGGTGGAAGAAACAGCTTCTTCCTTCACATGCAGAATCATTCAGAGCCTCACAAACACCCCTTGTTACAGCCACTTCTCAGGGCAGAGTGGCACTTTAATGGGCTTGTTTCACAGCTGGGTGAAGAGCACAGCGAGGCTGCGTAACCTGCTGGGAGCTGGAGCCAGAGCCACGCGCTAGCTAAGGCTTCATGCAGCCATCGCTATGCTCCTTAGGCATGACCAGGAAAGATGAACACCAGGGCTAAGGGCACAGAGCAGGAGGGGCAGTGCCATGCACCCAGGGAACACTGGAGTCAGCAGGGCATGGGGCTGCTGAGCAGTTTTGCTTTGAGTTCACTTCTGTGGGTTTTACTAGGCTAGGGAAGGTGGGTGGGGTGGGGTGGGGTGTCAGCATGAGCTAACATGCTGGCTACCCCCAGTCCTCTTCCTGGTGCACATGCAGGTTTTGCCTTGATTTAGGTGGTCAAGGTCAATTCTAGGGGAGCCCTGGTGCAAACTGGTTCTGTCAGGTACATCGCTGTGTTGTTACTGGCTGGATGACGGTGGCAGGAAGGGGACACGTCACTCACAATGTGCTGGGTTGTGGCAGAAGGGAAGGGCCCAACGCTTCCCAAAGTGCTGTAGCTATGACCAGGCTGGGCATGTGTGCCCCACACAGGGGTTCAGTGCTGGCAGAGGGGTTTGCAGTCAGTCTGTCAGAGGATGCACAGCTTCATGGTCTGTGCTACCTGTCTCCTCATCTTGGACTGGGTGTAGGGTGACCAGACAGCAAATGTGAAAAATAGGGACGGGGTGGGGGGGTGGGGGTAATAGGAGCCTAATTAAGAAAAAGACCCAAAAATCAGGACTGTCCCTATAAAATCTGGACATCCGGTCACCGTAACTGGGGGTGGGAGGGGCTGGCCAGACTCCTCAAGACCCTCTTCCTGTTAGTACTGAGTGTGTCTGCTCCTGCTGGAATGGCCTTGTCTCCCCTACACTTCTAGTGTTAGTGCATCAGCTCCATCACAGCTAACCCAGGGATGTCTCCTCAAGCTGGAAATTACACCTCCTGCTCCAAGCGTAGACGTACCCTGAGAACAGAGCAACCAGTGCAAACACTTCTGCAACCCTTCACTCACATCTGAGCACGGGCATTGCAGAAGGGAAATCAGCCAGATCCATTCATTGGTAGGAATCATGCACTTGACTCCCTTGGAGCCTCCTTCCTTATACTGGGCTGGGCTAAAGGAGCGCTAGATGAGCAAAGTCATTTACACTTCTCAAGGCTCCCCAGCACAGCAAATCTCAGAACAGCAGCCAGGTCTGGCTCCAGCCTCCAGGAGGGCAGTGTGTGTGAGCAGATACATCCACATAGGCTCCCTGTGACTGGATGCAGGACTCCGCTCACCTGCTCTAGCTGCTGCCTCAGAATGGGCTGTGCTGGTGCTTGGCTTGAAGTACTGCAGCCCCTGCCTTCCCCGACGCTGTGAGGGCAGAAGGGTCTCTAGGAGCAGCGAGGCAGAACAGGCCCCAGAACTCTAGCCAGCGAAAGGCAGCTCCGCCCAGTCAGCTACATACCTGCCTCCGCCAATCACTAGCAAATCTGCATCTCCTTTCATGAAGAAAGTGTTGGTGCCTGTCCACTTAAACACCTGCAAGGAGAAGCAGCCATTAGCAATCAGAGCAGGGGTGTAGGGACAGCTAATTCCACCCCTTGGGCAGTACCTGGCACAGGAACAGGGAGCCTTGTTGCAGTGTGGAGGGAGTTGGTCAGCAGTGACTTGCCATGACTGCTAGGGTCACTGGTGCAACCCTGCTCAGTAGGAGCTACTCGGTGCAAAGTCCTGACCCAGCCTCAGCCTAGATCGTCACTAACTCCCCAACTCTGACCAGCTCACTGTAAAACCTGGTGTGATGCTCTGTACCACAAAGCAACATCCTGGCACCCCCACCCCCCCATTTACCATGGTGAGTTAATTATGATGTATCTTGTACAAAATATATCATGTGAGAGGTCTATGGAAAAGTTATGGTTTGCTGAGTATGATTATCCCATTTGCATGCATTTCATTTTTGTATCTGAAATTATGAATATTGACCATGTATCTGTATTTCAAATGTGTTTGCTCCTGGGTAACGCCCACAAGGTAGTTTACAGCCAGTCTAGCCAGCAGAGTGTGACTGAACTATTCAAGTTGATGGCGCATCAATGAACACAATGGGCCATGGAAGAAGCTTGTCCTCACCCGATGGCCTGTCCTGTGAACGTTCTAGCCAGAATAAGGGAAGTGGCTGCTGCTGACTCAGCAAAGCATGCAAGGACGTGTGCCACTGGACTCCATCTTGTGCCTGTACTTTTCCACTAACGGCTGGGGGCTTTGGGAAAATGAAGTTCCCTCCACATGGGAGAAGCTATAAAAGGGGGAAGTGGCATCATCACTTAGCCTCCCTTCCCCGCCCCCCCCAACTCAACAGCAGGAAACACCTCAGGGACAGAGACTGGACTGGGGAGATGGTCCTAGATGGGAAAGGAGGAATCCCAGCCAGTGTATGGAAGATTGGTGACCTGTATGTACCATCAGGATGAACCACTGCTTGATTCAAATCCCATCTAGTTTATAGAACTTAGAGTGCAATTTTGTTTTATTTCTTAGCTAATCTACATTGATCTGTAGACATTAATTATACTCACTTAAAATCTATCTTTCTGTAGTTATATCTTTTTTTATATTTCCACCTAAAAACTGTGTGCTCTTTGAAGTGCAAAGGGAAATCTGCTCAGGAACAGAGACTGGTGCATTGTCCTCTCCACATTGAGTGAGGGGCGGACTGGCTAATAACATAAACTGGTCAGGCTTCTGACCAGGGCAAGATGGTACAGCTCTGGGATCCTTGGCTGAGGAGCTGGGAAGAACTGGCTGAAGCCTCTTTATTGTTGGTTCATGGGTGGTTGGTGAAAGCATTCATGTAACTCAGCTGGGTGTGTCCCTGATTGTGAATGTTTGTGTAAGGGCAGGTCCAGGACGGGTGTGCAGCTTCTCACAGCATCACAGTGAGAGAGGGTGCCCAGGCTGGTGAGACAGAAGGCTCAGCGGTACCCCAGTTCCAGGTTGCACCCCAGGGCAGTATGTCACACTTGGGGTGGAATCTTTTCTAGCTCTTCCAGCGTCCTGGATAGCAAAATGTAGGCACGGGCTATAGTAAGTGGAGCGTGGCTCCCCCTCCGCTCTGTGTGGCTGGGGCAAGCAGCACCCCACAGCGCCCCTCCTCCTTGGCTGGAGTGGTGAGAGTTCCTCCCCCTTGTTCAAGCTACTTTATTCTGCCTGCAGGGGTGCTCTCTGGGGCATTGCAGTCACCGCTGGGGCTGTGCAAAGCCACTACCCACAGCAGCAAATACAGGCAGTGCTTTGGGGGAGCTGTGCCAGCCGATATTCTTTGTTCTCTATGAGTCCCACTGCCCGTGAGTCAGCATTAGCCGTGCTGCCAGTGCGCAAAATTTTAAAGTGACTCTTGTGATGTTTGATTTCTTCACAACCCAGCTCCTGGAGTCACTTCAGCAGCACATCAGCCTCTCGACTCTTCTTAAAAATATGTCAGCTTATGGCCCTTGTGGTAGCAGGGGAAAGCTGGTGACTGTGATCCGAATGCACCCCCAGGCTCAGAAACCAGAGGGAAAAGAATAAGAACTGACATTTGTTATTTTTCAGCCTCTCATGATTCATGGGGTTCTGACTCATGCCTTTGGGTCCCTGGGGCTGGCAATGTGTCAGGATGATGAATGCTACTGCTGGTGAGGAAGGGGGCGAGCCCCATTGGACTGTGCCTTTGGCCAGTCACAGGTGTCAGCAGTGCTGGCCAGAGAGCAGGTTCTCACACAACCACTTCGTGTTCCAGTCCTGGTGGCACTTCGTGCCAGAAGCCAGCATTTCCTGTGCCTTGCTTAGCAGAGGGTGCGCCAGGCCTATAAGGGGTTAAATGAGTAACTGCCCAGGGCTCTTCCTAGTGTGGACAATTCCCCTAAATGTTAGGGTGGATCTGAACTCCATAGGGAGGGAATGGGGGCAGGACATGAGGCTGATAAGGTGCAGGGTTTGAATTAGCTGTGTTGGGGGCTGATAATTCAGTGCTGCTGGTCAAACTGGCTTCTGGGAGGTGATGTGCATGGAGTTCCCCAGCCCCAGAAAAGGAGAAAGCCAGAGCAAACTGGGAGGAGGAAGAGGCTCTAGTGCAAGGAGAGTCTTCTCCTGAAACTTGGCCTGCATTGGCCATACCACTCAGCACTCAGCCCACACTACAGCAGGCCCACCCCTAACCCAACACAGCTGCAGCTGCCGTACAGGATCACAAACAAAAACTCTCTTTGCTTCTGTGTTTGGGTTTCCCAGTGTGTGGCCTTAGCAAAAGGAGCTGATTTTGAAGTCAGAGGAAGATCTGGCCCCCACATGCAGGCAAGGCTGGACTCCAAGGGGAATTCACCCCCGTGCCAAAGCTGCGTGCTGGAGTGTTCCCCACGGGGGCCTTGCTGTGGCTTATGGCACCTTCACACTGGCTCTAATGGCATAATGCTGCCGTAACGCAATTGGAAGCTCACCAACAGAACAGTCTGTGCCGCAGCTGAGATGAGACTCGATTTGACAGCCCTGTTCCCAGCTGCTTCTGGGGGGAGGCAGCAACTGGGCTTGGTTGTTTCCATGTGTTATTACCCCCATGAACCCAGCAAGTGTCCGTGAAACAGGCTGAGGGCCAAGGGCCTGAGCAGGTTGGGGAGCAGGAGATACCTGAATTCTGGACCAACTCCTCACCATCCTACTGCGTTTTGCCTAGGCTGCCTTGTTAGGTCATTATGCAAACCAAGGACTTCCCAGTTGCTGTTTCCCCCTGCCCCAGCAACATCTGACTTAGCCAGGTATTTGGGCACATTCCCCCAAACAAAACACTTAGTTTGCTGAGAATGAGGGTTGCTCCAGTACAGATCCCTGCAACACACTCACTAAAACACTAGGAAATACCCAGGTACGTTCTTTCTGCTCCTGCCTGGGACACGCTGCTCCTCCTTCACCCATTTCTCCAGCCCCAGTAGCATACAGCACCTATGCCCCACACTAACAAATATGCAGCCTGGAGGCCAAGCCCAGCAATCCAACATGGCAGCCCCCTGGAACGCGATTGCCTAACACAACACAAAACCTATGTCACAGATATTTGTACTAGGGCTGCTCAAAAATGTCCCATCAAAACTGTTTTTGATAGACAATTGGATTTTCAAGCAAATGAAGTGTCTGCCTCTGGAAAATCTCAATATTTTGTTAGCAAAAAGAGGCAAAAATCCAAAATATTCTGGTTCAAAATACCACCACCGTGTCTCATGGGAGTAATAGTTTGGGTGCCTTATGCTCCCACCCTCTTCCATGGATAGCACCCTCTGGCTAGACTACATCACCCATGATGCATCACTGCCAGGGACTTCTATGCACCTCCTCCCATCATCAAGTGGGAGAAAGTAGTGCATCATGGGAGCTGTAGGCCAGCCAGAAAACCCTGCCCATAGACTAAAATGGGAGCATCAGGCAACTGAACAGCAAAACCCATGAGGCACTGCAGCTCCAGGCAGACTAGAAATTTTCAGTTTTCAGCCAACGTTTTTCACCAGAAAGTTGAAATTTTCAGTGTGGGGGGCGGGGGGAAGGCTATTTTCTAAGCAGCTCTAACTATCACCTTCATGCACCAAACCGTTCCTAAAATCTTTCTAGTGGTTTCACATGTCGGTACTTAACCTGCGCCTAATCTTCCGCCACAAAACCAGGGTCCAACACAGTATGACAACAATAATCCAGCCCAAGCTACTGTCTGCCTGCCCCAGAGCTACCACCCATGCCAGGCAATGCCAGCAGCATGCTCAGTATGGCACAGGCTAAGTGTGTGTATGCTGGATGGTGAGGTGCTAGGTACAGGGAAGGGTGCATGTACAGTGGGAAAGGGTGAGGAGGCACGTACTTGAGGGGTTCCTAGTATTTTAGCCAGTACTGCAGTAGGATATGCACTTGGGCAACCTTCGCTCTAAAGCACCAAAGGTGTTTCATTTGTGGGAGTGGCTTTCCCAGTTCTTAGTATGTACATAAGAAGTATTCTCATCGCCTCTGCCCCTCAGCACGTGTTGGCTATTGCTGTGCCCAGCCATCCCATGACTGGAAAGGCAAAATATTCACCAAACCCCAGGTTACGGGCAAGCAAGGAGCAAACGTCAGCTCTGATGTTGGTGGGTGCAGCTTACACCAGGGCTGGAGCTGGCTGCATAGAGGGGTTTTAATGCTTCTGATCTGATCAGTCACCAAACTGGTGTCCCAGGCTGGGGCTCTGCTGCAGTATCTCCTAGGGCCCAGGCAGCGAGTGTTGTGGGGGAGGCGGCGCATGCCTGTCTGGGTGACAGCTACCCGGGTGGATTTGTCAGGCCCCAAGAAAAGCATTATGGACTATTGGGATTTCCTAGGTCCTGGCCCTGCCCTCCGAGAAGTCAGGCAGAAACACCTCTGAAGCCAGCCAGGCCACAAGCCCTAGGGCTTTGTAGGGGCCCAAGGAGGAGGTTTCCGCCCAGTTCTTCGGAGACTCAGGCTACATCTAGACTACCCGCCGTATCGGCGGGTTAAAATCGATTGCTCGGGGATCGATATATCGCGTCTCATCTAGACGCGCTATATCGATCTCCGAGTGCACTTATATCGATTCCGGAACTCCACCAACCCCAATGGAGTTGCGGAATCGACAGGGGGAGCCACGGACATCGATCTCACGCGGTGAGGACGGGTGAGTAATCCGATCTTAGATATTCGACTTCAGCTATGTTATTCACGTAGCTGAAGTTGCGTATCTAAGATCGATTTCCCCCCATAGTGTAGACCAGCCCTCAGCTTCCAGAGGAGTTGTGCCTCGCAAGCAACACCCTCAACACCCACTAACCTCAGTGGGTTAATCACTGGCAGAAAAGTCAAGTGATTTTTCCATAATCAGATGCTGAATTATTCAGTTACTTAATTCTGTCGTTTACAATTAATTCACTATTTAATGACTAAGGAGAGCAATTACTTCCTGGTAATTATTCCTACTAATTTACATGCTCTTACTAGGTGAAGGAGCCCTGAGGCTGGGACTGGCTTGGGAACAGGGTTACTCAGCCGTGTCTAGAGGCGGTGAGGAAGGAATGGCTGTGCCCTGCTGAGCTCAGGTGGTGCCTGCAGGATGGGAAGTAAGCTGCCTCCAAGATGCTGTGCAAGGTGTGACTCACGCTGCTTTGATCAGCCACATGCCATGGACTTTGGGCCTGCCAGGCCTCCTCTCACCTAGGCTCCCAGGAGCACCCTGGTTGAGCAGCCTGCTTGGTTGCAGTGGTGGGCACTGACAGGCATAGCAGGCCGGTCTAGGGCCTGCAGGTTTGTGTGGTGTGCAGCAGGTTGCACAAAGCAGCTGTGTGCCTTGTAGGAGGCTCGGCCAAAGCCCTTGCATGAGGCGAGAGTGCAGGGTGTGAAGGGGGTGGGTGGAGCATGGATGTCAGAGGAGACATGCAGCTAACGATGGGCAATGCCCATCATGCTATAGGGGAGTTACTGATGTGCTCCCTTCCTCACAGCAGCAGCCTCTTGATGCCCCCATGCTCCCGTCCTGCTCAGCACTGAGCAAGAGACGTACTAAGAACTCAGTTGGATGCCAGGTGGCGCTTCAGGAGGCACGGGGCCCAGCACAGGCCCAGGGCTCCCAGGAATGCAGAATGCTCTCCCCAGCGCTGGCTCAGCTCCCAGCATGGCTGACCAGCACTATGGAGCCTTTAGGGTGGAAGTGGAGGGGGAAGTCCAAATCCCTCCCCACCCATGCACACAGAGCAGCTGAGTGACCCAGAGCGCCTGCTTGGGCGGGGCAGAGCCAGAAGAACACTGCTGGCAGGGAAGGGGAAGCAGAAATGCTGTGGACTTGTCCTCCCACCCCCACCCCCCAAATGATTGCACCCCTACATGCCCCTGGGCCTGTGCTGCATTTGGGCCTTGGCCAGCAGAAGCCCCTGTCTCCGCTCCTGGGAGAGAGAGTCACAGGCTGATTCCAAAGTCCCTGCACCGAGAATGTGAGCGTTACTGTTACCTTTAGCTCCGGGGAGAAGGAGAAGAGAAAAGTCTCCCCTGTGCCATAAAAGCAGCTGCTGAGTCGGATGGCAGTGGAGGAGAAGGCCCCAAATGCCTGGAATGGAAGCGGAGGAGAGAAGGTCACAGCACTGCCAGATCTTGTGGTTTTAGCACAAGTTTTGCTGTAATTGGGGTTTCCTCAGTCCCAGCTCCTGGAGTCCTAGGATTCCAGGAGAATCTAAGCTTGCATTAGATACAAAACAAAGCCAGAAGGCAAAGAACCCAAAATTTATTATTTAAAAATAATCTCCTGATTTGTAAACCAATCGCATGAGTGATTTCTGGAGGCCTCACTCATGATCTGTGACCGCTGGGGCTGTCAATTCTGCAGCTACCACCAGCAGCAAGTGACCAGGGCAGGCCTGTTCACTGTCTTTACCTCTCCCAGCCACTGAAGCTCTCAGGGCAGGCTGTGTGTGCCCCAGCTCCCCTCCCAAATGCAAGGTATCTAGGACCCTGAGGCTGCTGGAATCTGCACCCAGGCTTTTAGGCACAATTATGAACAGTTACCCCACAGTCACTACCCAGGCCAATCCATGGCGCTGCTGCCCCTTCCACAGGCGCCACATCCCATGCTGGAGGCCCTATGGGGCAAACCAGTGGCTCCAGGTTGTATCACTCAATGAGGAGGTTCTGCAGCTTGTAACCGGGGCTCCAGCCAAGATGGAAAGGGGCTGATCAGACAGGACAAAGTCATCACCATCAAGTCTGAAAGATGCCTCGCCCCTTGGATTCTCCCTCCAGCCAGTGCTGGGCTAATCCCTGACACTGGCAGGTGCTCCCTGAGGACAGGTGTCTGTGTGCTACTCAGCTAGGGTCAAGTGGGGCTGTGGCTACATGTACATGCATGCTCCACCCACAGACCATTGCTGTTGGCAGGGCTGACACATGGGACCTTGATCACCAGCAGCACAGGCCCTGACTCCGTCGGCTGTGCACAGCAGGTGTAGGGTTACCAGAGACAGCACTGCAGCGAGACACAATCACACCCCAATGCCCGCCGTGGGCAGGTGACCTGGGGATGGGTCCAGAACAGACCCAGCCCCTTCCAAGGAGCGTTTTGGGGGGCCAGACACAGGATGTAAAAGCCGCGGGAATTGCGAGTGGATTATCTGATCCCCCCTCCAACAGAGCAGCCTGGCCCAGTTGCACTGCAGGAATTACTAGCTGTAGGTGAACTACTGAGAGCAGACGTTACCTTAGCACTTCCCCACTCCTGTACCCCACAGGCCTGCAGCCTCAGCACTGCCCCGAGGCCTGCTGGCCTCCTACCCCCCATACCTCCAGCACAGCGGTGTGCTACCCCACCACTACCGGCACGGGGGGAAGTCTGGAGAAGGGGTAGGCTGCGGAGGGAGGGGGGGGACAGCTGCAGGTGCATGTGTGCTGTAGCTGTGGGTGTGATACGGTGAGTGGGGATGCACAAGGGATGAGCTCTTGGGGGTTAACTCTCTTTTCTTGCTGGGTTGGCGCTGAGCCAGGTGTTCAGAGTATAGAGCTGCCCATGGCACAGCATGGTGAAGGGTTGGTATGTTAACCAGCATGTGCTCCAGTTCTGCATGGCCAGACTGCATGGCCCCCTCACTCCCTGCTTGCAGTTGCCGAGGTGTAGGGAAGATTTCTGCCAGGTTTGGCAATCCAGGGCTAGATGAGTGCCGGGTGTGGTGACCCCAGAACTTCACCTGTGTGTGCCGGGGATGCTGGGTTAATTCCTCCTCTTGTTTAACTCTTCGGTCACCTCTGCCCTCCCTGGTTCAGCTGGGACAGGAAGTGGAGGGGCGGGAAAGGCTGACATCTGGGGGTTCTCTTTAGTCTGGCCCAGTCAAGGAGGTGCTGGAAGGCCTGGCTGAGCCCTGAGCCAGCCGGGGGCATGTTTCCCCTTCACTGATTGGCTAAGTTCACTGTGCACTGGGCAGACCGGGGGAAATGAGCATCCAGGGGCAGGGGACATGCCTGGGGGCAGGGCAGGGCAGGGCTCCTGCAGCAAGGTGTGGGACTAGCCTAGGGGAAGACCAGAAGGAGAGGTAGGCCTCTTAGCTACCAGCGATAACATCCTGTTGCCTAGGGGGCCTGGGAGGAGCGTAGGAGGGGTCAGGTAGTGAGGGGAGACCAAGAAGGGTGGAGCTGGACCAAACCAGCAGAGAAGCACTCTAAGGTCACAGTGGATGTGGGAAGGGATGCTGGGGGAACTAGCAGGTGGAACATGGGGTGCTGGATGGCTCTGGGGATGGGGCGGGGGGGCAGCAGGAGGTGCACAGGCACCAGGATGCTATCGTTGGTAGCTAAGAGGCCCACTCTGCGATCCCTGTGACTATGGGAACTGCTTGTCTCCTGCCTCTTCCCGGTCTGGCACTAGCTCCCCGGTGCCCAGAGCTGGCTGCAGGATCGTGCTGCAGCATCTCTCTGAGTGGGACTGGTGCCCATTGCTGTGCAACCTGGCAGCTAGCCTAGGTCTGGAGCAGGACATTGCTGCTCATTCGCTGGTCGGCTTCTTTGTCCTTTTTCTTCTAATAAAAATCCAGATGAGGTGGTGCCGTCCGAGATGGACCAGAGGACGGGGGCTGCTGGGTGCTCACTAGTGGCTAGCAGGAGAGCCCTGCTGGGAATGCCCGATTGCAAACAGCCCATGTGCTCCCCACAGGTGGCCGGCACTCCCCAGGACTCTGAATGCATCCCACAAGCCCCTTGGTCTGGCAGGCTGGAGCCCTGGGGCTGCCACGGACCATATAGAGTGGGGAGAGCCTGGGGATTGAGCATGAAGTTAGTGGCCCAGAAGTTCAGGAGGTTTCACTCGCACCTCGGGCCAAGGCCAGAGCTTACAGAGAGCAAAGGCCACAACAAACCCTGGCAGAGCTCAGCTACACCACCCTTCTCCTCAGCAGCGTCCTGCCTGCCCCTGGCCTGCTTCCAGCATCCCAGCCCCCTGCTCTGCAGGCCCTAGCCCAGCACCCCCACCCCACTACTGAAAGGCCCCTCTGTTCCTACCAATGTATTGGCGTGGCTTGGTTTCTCCCCCTAAACCAAGGAGAGTGCCACCCGGGTTGCCCTGCCAACCAGCCCCTCCTGCTTTCATCTCTGCTCCTGAGGGAGTGCTCTCAGCTTTTACCTGTTTATGGAGAGTTTCGTAACAACTCTCTCCCTCACTGACTCAGCACCATGCCTTTCATTGCAGCCTTTGCCATGGCCCATGGATCCTTCTTGTGCAGTACTGGGTTGTACAGATGGGTTGCCAGTGCTTCGTTGTGGCAGACACACCAAAAAGCTCTCCAGATGGCCCAGTGTGTTTGAACAGGACAGTTCTACCTGCCACAGTCAGCAGCATCTGTACTCCCGCTGGTGTTTACTCAGCAGCAGGCTGACATATTCAAATCCCATGTGATTCTGCAGATGCCAGGTTACTCTTCAAGGCCAGCACAGAACACACAGCCAGTTCAAAACAATGACAAGCACCCCTGTAAGGTTGGGGATTGTGTGCCAGGCTGCACTGAGCACACTCTGCATTTCGGATCTCCAGTCTGGGTACTGGAATTCTTTAACAAATCCTTCTCATTCCAGACCTGCCACTGCTCTGCTTAGAAGGGACAGCCTGGAACTGTAACTAACAGTCGTTCCTTTCCGTTTCAGATCCAGAGGGGCTCCGTGGGCTACAGCAGCGTCTCTCAGGCTTTTCAGATTGGCAACCCCTTATTCAAAGTCAAAAATCTTCACAACACACTGTCACAGAGTCCCCAAGGTGATGCTTTGGAACTGCTCCCCACAAAGCCAGTCAGGACTGTGGGGAGCCTCGTCTCCCTTGGAGCAGACTGTCTTCAGGGCAAGAAGCTGACATGGCTTCACCTTCCTGGGTCTGACCTTGGAGCATTCAACATATGCCCTCCGTGTGCTTCCCACAGCGAATCTGCCCAGGCTGGGTCCTGGGGAAGCCAGAGGGTCCTGCACGCACCCCCCACTTCGCAGTCAGCCAATAAAACAGAGGTTTATTAGATGATAGAACACGGTCTAAAACAGAGCTTGTAGGTACAGAGAACCAGACCCCTCAGCAAGGTCCATGCTGGGGCCTAGCGAGCCAGACAACTCCGTCTGCCCTCACTTCCTGTCCCCAGCCAGCTCCAAACTGAAACCCCCTCCAGCCCCTCCTTCATGCCTTTGTCTCTTTCCCGGGCCAGGAGGTCACCTGATCTCTTTGTTCACCTTTAGCCATGCCCTTGCAAGGGGGTAAGGGCCCTCGCATGTAATGACGTTTTCTTTTCACAATTTCTCATGAAAAGTAATTCCCCCAGTCCGCACCCTCCCCGCCCCTCCCCAGAACCAGGACCAGGAGCGTGGCCACCAGAGGAGTATGCAGACAGCGGTAAGGGGGCTGAGGCAGGGCAGCAGCTGAGGGTGGGTCTGGGGCCAGGGGCTGAGGCTGGAGGCGGGAGCAGAGCCACAGCTGGGCCGTAGTGGGGACTGGCAGCCATGCCTGTGGCTGGGTGAAGCTCCTCCCCCACTACCAGCCTCCACCTGGGGCTGAGGACTGGCAGATGGGCCCCAAGCTGGCTGGGGATGGGGTCAGGCACAGGGCCGGGAGCTGGGGACAAAGCTGGGGGCAGGGCCAGAGCAGACATGGAGCCAGGCCTGGGTGGCGATCCCTCCCTGCGCCGCTGGAGCCCACACCCCACAGTTTGGAGACCTCTGTTATAGGGGTTTCTTTAACTCTCTACTCCTGGGGAGTCTTTTTTGTTGTCTGTATTGCTGACAGGTATTTAAATAAATTACCAAATTAATTGAAACGGCCATGATTCTATTGTGTTATTTTGACAAATAAAATATGCAGAATTTTAAAATAGTGTGTGCAGAATTTTTAATGTTTTTGTGCAGAATCTCCCAGGAGTCTGCCTCCCTGGCTTTCTTCTCCTCAGCCTCCAGCTCACTCACTGAGGTC
Organism: Gopherus flavomarginatus; assembly: GCF_025201925.1. Taxonomy (NCBI): domain Eukaryota; kingdom Metazoa; phylum Chordata; order Testudines; family Testudinidae; genus Gopherus; species Gopherus flavomarginatus. The sequence continues at coordinate 22,702,481 of NC_066627.1, forward strand.
AGGTAAACATATCGAAGCAGTGTCTCTGCCTGCTTCCTCTGGGAGTCCAAAAGCAAATGCACTGAGAGCTCAGCACCATCCCCTTTGGTGCAGCTTGTTCAGGATAAGCCACACAGACCCCCAACTCCAGGCCACAAACCCTCTACCCAGCCAACTTGTCAGGTCACAGAGCAGAACCAGGCTGCAGGTTTTCCACCCAACCTAGGGATCAGGCTGTACCTTCCCTGCCTTGTGTTTCTGACATGGCCTGGATGGCATGGGAGCCAGAACAGAGTGTGTGGGGCCAGGGGGTATACCTGGGCCCAGAAGGGCCGTTAAAGCCAGGAAGGGGAGCCAGGCTCCTGGACCACACCCTGTGGGATGGCCCTAGTGTGCAGGGTCCAGATTTGTGCTGGCCTTTAGCAGCTGCATGTTTCTCTCGCAGGGGAACCCCAGCCCAGCGCAATGTATGATTTCATTTCCCTGGCCTCACCTGCCCGTCGGTATCTCGGATGACCAGCAGCACAGGAGAGCTCAGCTTGTTCATACTCCTGTACATGCTCTTCAGGCTAAACCCATCCCTGGCGGTGCAGTAGAGCAGGTTCCAAGGGTACCCGGTCACTCTTGGCGGGAGGTGGGGTACCAGCTGGGAACAGAGCCACAGGAGTCAGTTCCCACCAGGGTCCCTCTCTGCTCCCCGACCTCTGGCAGGAGCATTTCCCATCGGTTACTTCCACACCCTCCCTCACCCAACTGCTCCCCGCTGTCCTCTCCTGGGTGTCTGGCTTTGGGCTGGATGGCTGCAGGCACAGAGCCCTCCCCACAGACCTCATCATGCCCAGGTGTCAGCTCCAGGGCTATGTCTCCCCTGCTTGTGTTCCCTGGGGGTTCTACATGGAAGGGCCTCTGCGAGGGCTGGAGCGGTAGGAGGGGAGAAGCAGGGCACAGGCTGGCTCATGGCATCATCTCCTACAGACCACCTCCACCCTCCCACCCCAGGACTTGTTAGTACCTCTGAGAGCTTTCCAGCCCAGCTGGGTCCCCTCCCATCCTGGAGGGCCCCACCAGTGGTAGCACGGCCCTGCAGGCAGAGCAGCATGGGGGCAGAGGAGCAGGCTCCCCCCTGTTGTGGCTCATTAGGGGCAGGGCCGGCTTTAGGAAGTGCGGGGCCCAATTCGAACAGTTTTGACAGGGCCCCAGCAGGAATGACTTAAAAAACAAAACAAACAAAAAACTCACACACGTGTAAAAAACACGTGGGGCTTGTACTCACCAGGCGGTGCTCCGAGTCTTCAGCGGCACTTCGGTGGCGGGCCCTTCACTCGCTCCAGGTCTTCGGAAGCACTGAAGGACCCGCTGCCGAAGTGCCGCCTAAGACCCAGAGCAAGCGAAAGAACGGCCACCGAAGTGCCGCCGAAGACTTGAAGTGCCACCAAATGAGTAAAAATTAAAAAGGCGCCTCTAGCCAGGGAAGGGATTATCACTGGGCGTGGGGCCCTCTTAGGCGCGGGGTCCGATTCAGGGGAATTGGTGGAATAGGCCTGAAGCCGGCCCTGATTAGGGGTGGCCCAGCCAGGCCTTTCCCACACACACTCCAGGAAGACCAGACCCTCCCCCCAAGGGGACAACTTCCAGGGGCCTCAGTGAAAGGGATCTGCAGGGGCCATCTCCCCCTCACCTGCCCCAGCTGGGGCTTCTCCAGAGGAGGATGATTTGCAGAGACAGCCCAGCCCAAAAGGCCCCTGGCCCATTAGCTTCAGAGTGAAGAACCCATGCAGCTCCAGGGCGGCAGAGATGTTTGGAGTAACGTTTACCAGAGCGTTCGCAGTGTGTGTGGGTGGAACAATCCCACTGACCCAATCCCAGAAGGAGGAACCCCCAGAACGAGGTTTGCCTGGGACATCACCCTCTCGGTAAACACACCCTGTGGTCCAGGCCTGCCCTGGTGGAAGGCTATTCACTGAAGGGTGGAATGAGGGGTAATGGTCAGGTTGAGCAAATGATTTATTAGATGTGTTTATTGCTCATTATTATTATTGTCTGGCAATGGTGCTGAGCTCTGCGGGGTGACTGGATACGTGGTTCTGTGGACTCCACATTTTTTGTCTCTCAGTGCGTCCGTATCAGATCTTTGCCTCCTTTCACAAGTACCAGGATGTTCTCTCCAGCTGCCAGGCCAGCAAACCCCTGGGCCCTGAGCCAGATGGGGCTGGTCCCTGCTCACCCACCCTCACCAGTGACACACTGTCTCTGGGGTGAATGGTCCCCTGAGTCCCACAGGGCAGAGTTCTGGAGCCAGTGGCATTAGAAGCGTTGCACTGGGATCCCCAAGGTCTGAGCTGGCCCAGTGCTGGTGCACAAAGTGCCCCTGCGGGTCCTGTGAGGTGAGCTGATCCAAGGCTATGAACCAGGGAAACAACAGCCGGAGCTCACGGCAGCACTGCCCAGCCTGTTTCCAAACCAGGAGGGCCGGGCTGGCCAGGGGAATGAGTTCCATGCCCTGGGGGGCCCACTGGAATGGCTCAATCCCACTGAGGAGCTGTCCAGAGGACAGGGTGGAGGGGCCAGCTCCAGGCCAGAGGAGGCTCTAGAACTGCCAAGCACCTGGCCACAGCCTGACTCAGTGAGGTTACCTAGCCCTGCAATGAGGTGATCCCGCAGCCTGCGCTGAGCTCACCTGCTGGACCTGCTCTACATGCAGGACGTTGCTCTCTCCATTCAGCACCAACTGGTAGGGCTCCTCCTGGGGTGATGCTGTCACCCCCACGCCTGCCCGGCCTGGGTCCTCCTGCTCAGTAGTCTCGACACACTGCAGGGGCTGGGCTTCCTCCGGGCAGCCAGTCTGGGTGGAGATGCCCACGCCATGTGGGGAAGAGATAAGGGACCCGAGCACAAAAAGCAGCACTTCCCCCTCGGGCCCAGCCATGGCACTCCTGGCCATCCCATCCAGAGAGCACTGGTGCACAGAGAATGGGCTGGCACCACCCATGCCCTGCCTGGTGAGCCCTTCAGGAGAAGAGGGCATTTTAAGCCCACTTGGCAGTGTCCAGCCTGTGCCTCTCGAGGGTCCAGTGTGTGGGTCAGACCCTAGGTGGGGCGGGGGGGGGGAAAGGTGGCTTTTAGCTTCCCCAGCTCTGGGGAGCTCCGGGACATAGCACAGTCTTTGGAGTGATAGAGAGCAACCCCAGGGCTGCTCCACAGCCCAGAATAGCTGAAACTCAAGTGCCCACCTCCCAGCCCAGCCCCACCCTCTATCACTGCCCTACACTGGGAGCTGTTAGAGTAAGGGGCATATAGGGCTGTGTGTTGAGCCAGTGCTCCCCCTTTGTATGGTCCCTTTTCGTTCCTGGCACAGAATAAAGAGGCTGCCAGAACTGCCCCTCAGTCTGGGCCTGGCTGCTATGTCCCAACTCCTGGGCTTGCCCCACTAACCATGCTCAGGGTCACTGTGTGCATAGATCCCGAGGGCTCCACATGAACTCTGTTCAGTGCAACAGCTTCAACAGGAGAGATTGAGGAAGCCCCACATGAGAATATCCCATAGCTCTTCTTGCCCTCAGCCAGGAGTCTCCCACACTCCAGTTGAGTGCCCTAACCACTAGGCTAAAAGATGTGCTGGAAGCCTGCACTCTGACTTCTTGCTAACAGCACAGGCACCTGCGGCGAAGTGAGGGTCTGCAGCTGAGAATTGCAAGCAGAGGGGCGGGGGGGGCTTAGCACACACCCTTCTCATTGGCCTCTCTCATTGGCTACCTTAGGTGGCTTCTCACCTCCTCTGCTGGCTTTTGTGAATTGTATTATGAGACACCTTCGTCTCCTCATTCATCACCTAGGAAGCCAGGTGCATAATTCCCGCTCTGGGAATCTCAGCATTGTTCCTGTGATTTTGTTATGTTTGCCGGCACCCTGCACACAACGCCTAGCTGACTGCCACCCTCCGAGAATGTGACACCTGCCCTCACCCTCATGCCCCCAGGCTTTGATAAGGGGCTTGCTGCCAGCATTCACCAGGCTTTGTATTGCCACTAGGCAAACTGCCCGCTGCTGCTCAGATTCTACTGAGTACAACTCAAATGCAGGATGCAGCCACCTGGGGGATCCAGATAAGGGTTGCATGGGCAATCTTGATCCTGGCATTTCCTGGCTTTTGAATGCCTGACTTGGCAACTTTAACAGTCTTTTAACATGGTTTTGGAGACATAATTTGCTAATTTTTTGAAGAAAAAACTGCCCTGAAAAACAGAAATTCTCTCATATTGACCCCCAGCTTGGGTCAGCCCCAGGGCTTAGGTCTTTTGCAGTACAGCACAGACCTCTGCTACTTGAATTACCAGAGGACCTGGTAGCAGCAGCAGTAGGCTATTCACCTCTGTGTGGCCTGGAGGAGGAGAAGTGAGTTTCACAGCTATTTGCTGACAGATAAAGGAAGGCTGAGACTCCTGGGTTCTATTCTAGGATCTGTAGGGGATTGTGATCTAGTGTTTTTAGATCCCTCTACTGCTGTTTCCCTAGCTTGTCTCTGCTCCTCCCTCCTCCCCTTGTGCTCCCATCCACCACCCCTGGCTCCTGCCCCTCCCATCTCCTATCCACTCCCCCTCTGCTCCTATCCACTCCCCCTCTGCTCCTGTCCCCCAGCCACCTGTTCCCATCCCCTGGCATCTGCTCTCTCTGCACCTATGGAGCCCTTAGCCCCATGACTTTTCCCTACACTCTACTCTGCTCCTATCCCACCTGCCCCACCCTCAGCATCTATATACTCCCCTTTTCCCTCCCACTCTGCTCCTCCCACACCCCTGGGTCCTGCTCCTGGCCTCCCCTCACCCCATTCAAATGTGGCTGGTTCCTCCTGCCCACCATGCTGCTTGGGCACTGGCAGAGGGAGCATTGAGAGCGCAGGAGACACTGGCTCCCAGCTCTATGTTCCAGCATTCAGCACCATGGTGGCCTTATCAGCTGTAGGGGAACAATTGCAGGGAAAGCCCACCTCAACCTCTGCAGTCCTGGGATGGTGTCTGCTCAGTCATGCTGGGGATGGTGCCTATGAAGTTAGCGCTTAGACACTTTGAGTGGAACAGGCTCAGTGTAGACAGAATCCATAGAGAATTTAGCTGCTAAACTTTAACAAGTCCCTACTGAGCATGTGCAAACGGAGATTTTTTTTCATAGTTTTATAATTTGACCGAATTTGGGCAAATACTCAGGAGAGCAATAAAAGGGGCCCTCCTATTCTTAACCATTAACACACACCAGATTTCAAGGCCAGGCTCTAACTTATGGAGGCCCTAGAGAGTCTCAGTTAAACAACTGCAAGAATATTTTTAGCACAGAATTTTCCCCCCCCTAATCTCATTCTTGGACATGGCTGAACCATTTTAGCTGAAAGGTTTTTTTGTTTTTAAATCAGCCTGAAGCAGAGCCCTAAGAACAGTGAAAGTGTTGAACAACCTTTACTACAGGTGGAACTTGCAGCTCTGCCTATTAAACAATTATACGATGCTATGGGACCGGCTGTGACGAGTTCTAGGTCATTGCATAAATGTTGGACATCTGCAGAGTCTGGGCGGGCCAGTTATGAAGGGAGCGTTTCCTCTTTGGCATAGTTTTCCTGCTCAATATTGCACAAGCGATTTCAGCCCTGACAGATCTAAGGCCTCTTCACAGCACTTGTGCTACATGAATCAGGCAGAAATCACTGCCCAGCCCTGCTTTCCCCCACTGGGATAGTTGGTCAGAAACTCACCTTCACTCCCTGACTCAGAGGAGTTCCCATCCCCATAGAAAAGGCAAACAAATAAACAAGGGAAAAATTGCAGGAAGCATATGTCAGATCTCCTAAAGTCTACTAATATCTGCTCCAGTGAGACTCAGGGCCCAGCTGGACTGTGCTAAAGCCTGAAAGCAGAGTCAGTTGCTTTCCTGACTCATCTTTTCTCCTTGCCTCAGCATTTCCTTCTTGGACTTCTTGCAAAGCAACTCTCTTTCTGCACTATATTAATGAGACCCAGCCTCCCCAGGGCACAGCTCTCTCCCCTTGCCTTTGCATGCATACTAGGAGAAAACACAGTGAAGGATGGACAGAAAATCCCATGGGCACCAGGAACAGAAAACAATTAGCAAGCAGCAGCATTTTGCACCCCGGCTGGGCTGCTGAAATCACATTCCTTTCCGGCAGAGGCCCAAGCCCTGGAGCAGTCAGGCCCTGTGCCTATCACAGAGAGAAGCCAGCACCCCTGGCTCTGGAACCCTGTTGAGACACATGCAGGTCAGAACCAGTGCTGATGTTTGGTAAACAGAGCTGGAGCTTGTCAGAGTCACATTGTCCCTGTTTGTTTTGATTGGCCTTGCCTGGCACAAAGAATCACAATTTAAAAAGAAAACAGATCAGATTACACTGGGCAGCCGGCTGTGACTAAAGAAGCAGGTGGCTGCTGCAGGCTGGACCCATGGCCAGGGGAGTTGGGCCATGTCTGCATCAGAGACACTGCACAGCTGAAGTGATACTGATGGTGCAAACCCCTAATACAGACACATGACATGGATGTGAAGTGGGGTTCAGCCCAGTGCGGATGAATCTGGTAAATTACCAGGGTCTCTCGCACTCTCATCCCCCTTTCCACTGAGGCTGCATCTACACAGAGGCTTGCACCAGATGCAGTGAGAGCAGGACAGATCTCTGTAATTAACAAGCACCCTTCACTTTCCATATTAAAGGAGAAGAAGAACAACTCAAACATTTACACTGTGTGTTGGCTGTCAGCCAGGGCACTCTGCCTGTATGTTGTATTGCTTTCTTTCCTTTGTCTGTTCTTTTCCATCTGCACTGTCTGTGAGACAGCAAGAGTGTCTCTCATGTGTTTGTGCAGCACCGAGCCTACTGCCAGTACTGCTGTCATATCAGTAACAGAGAGTTGCAGGTTTGCAAGTGCACAGTTCAAAGCCAGCACCTGGATTTAGAGATGGGCCCAACCCTCTAATTCAAGCTCTGGAGCTCAGCTCCTGTAGCGCAGGGGTGCTTGGAGCTAGATTGAGATGACTGGATCTGGTTCCCCCAAATCTAGGGACACTTGGATCCCGGGTTTTGGGTCAGGACTTTCTCCAGTAGGAGTAACACCAATCTGAAGGGTAACAGTCTATACACACTGGACAAAGTCCCCTTGTTAAAATCAATGTGATCTAGCTGGTAACTGATGCCCCAGCAGCAGTAAATCTGAGCTAACGTCATTGCACCATCTTATAGCTGGACCTGATCAGCCTGTTTCGGAAAGGAAAGAAGCAAGTTACGGAGCACAGCTGCCTACTGTTTGTTCTGAGTTTCAGCCCCCATCTGTCTCCCCTGGGCACACGCGGTGTGGTACATACCAGGAGAGTGTAGTGGCCCCGGAGAGCTTTCATGGTGTGTGGGTGAGGCTGGCAGCAGGTGCATGGAGCTGTGCTCACTGCCGAGAGCTGCCCAGGGGAGGGGAAAGCAGGTGCCTGCCAATGGCCTGGTGAGAACACTCCCATCTAAACAACACAGATTTTACTGCTTCCCTCTACCTGGGCTCTCCCACCTCCTGGTACAGCAGTCAGGTCATCAACTATGGGCAGCCTCCACTGCTCAAAGCCCCATTGGATAGCATGTGCCTGCGGAGGGTTTACCGAACAGATCAAACCCTTCCTCTCCAATTGGAAAAAGGAGTTTAAAGGACTTGGAACTCTTTGTAACTGTACATGAATGTCTTCCTGTTGCCGGTCTCAAAGAGCTCTTCACAAGACTGCAGCGAACTTGAGTTCCTAACCACAATGCTTGTTCTCTCTATTGCATGCAGCTGGCTTTGTTATTGTAGGGTCTCATGTGGGCACTGAGCTGAGCACCCTGCTTTGGTATTGGAGGACTGGTTACATGTACTTTCTTACTCAGGTTGCTTATGAATGCTGAAGGTGGGTTTTTTTTTTTAAGGAGAAAGAAGTGGCTGAAACACTGGGGTTTGGTTTACTTCTGTTTTTTAAAGGCATAAGAAATACAGCAAGTCTGCAAACGGAAATTAGAAAGTGAACCTGGGCAAACAGATGCTAAGGTGATTAGGAGCAAAGTCCCCATCCATGGAGGGCTGTTCTGACAGCAGTGTAAATATAGTAAGCATCAGCAAGAGCTGCTGACAACTTCCGAGAAAGCTTCAACCCGGAGACTATTTGAGACAACAGAAACACACACCAGTGCTCATGGAATACAGTCAGTCCCACAAAGAGACCCAGGAAACTGCAGCACTTCCCAGATTTGTCTGTATAGTGCCCCGCTGCTCTGTAGAGATGATCTCACATATGGCTTCTCTTCCACTCCACACTCACTGGCCTGGTCCTCCCTGCCATTCCCCAGCAGCTGGCCCTCACGTTCATTCCTATTCCCTCTCAACCAGGCCCCTGCCCTTTCCGCATGGCCCTGCCCACCCCTCATTTTGCATTCCCCACCAACTGGCACACTTCCCTATGGCCCCATTCCCCCTGCCTGGCCCCCACTTCTCATCCTGTTCCCCATTGCCCATCCCATCCCCCCTCCTATTCTTAATCACATAACAACCCTATAGCAACAGCCTCACTGGAGCCTCTAGGACAGTAATACTAGAGCTATGTGAGTGCAAACTAGAAGAAGCCCTCTATCTCCTGTTCCTCTTCCTTTCTCCTCCCCATCTCTGTGATAAATGAAGCAGGTGGGAGCAGGGCCGGCTTTAGGAGATGCGGGGCCCAATTTGAACAGTTTCGACTGGGCCCCGGCAGAGATGACTGAAAAACAAACAAAAAACACACAGGTAAAACAACAGGGGCTTGTACTCACCAGGCGGTGCTCTGAGTCTTCGGCAGCACTTTGGTGGCGGGTCCTTCACTCGCTTCAGGTCTTCGGCAGCACTGAAGGACCCACCGACAAAGTGCCACCGAAGACCCGGAGTGCCGCCAGGTGAGTAAAAATTAAAAAGGCACCTCTAGCCAGGGAAGGGATTCTCACTGGGCGCGGGGCCCTCTTAGGCACGGGGTCCGATTCGGGGGAATTGGTGGAATAGGCCTAAAGCTGGTCCTGGGTGGGAGGTAGCTCCCTTTTATGGACACTCACCCAGCCAGTAGCTATAAAATCTCTCTTAGTCAGGGGCGGCTCCAGGCACCAGTGCTCCAAGTACCTGCCTGGGGCGGCAAGCCACGAGGGGGCGCTCTGCCGGTCACCGCTAGGGCGGCAGGCAGGGTGCCTTCGGCGGCATGCCTACGGAGGGTCTGCTGGTCCCGCAGCTTCAGGCCAGAGGACCCTCTATGCTTGGGACGGCAAAATGTCTAGAGCCGCCCCTGCTCTTAGCAGCTGTTCTCTAATTGCTCTACTTGTAAAGGGTTAAAAAGTCTCACTGCTATGCATAGGTAAAAGGAAGTGAGTGGGCACCTGGCCAAAAGAGCCAATGGGAAGGCTAGAACTTTTTAAAATTGAAACAAGACTCCCCTTTTGTTGGTCTGTTGTTCTCCCAGGGAGAGGCAGACAGGGCAGCAGCTATGCTGTAAGAAGCTTGGGCCAGGTATGAAAAAATCATCAGTATCATACCTAGAAACTACTCATTTAAAACCCCAGCTATGTAAGTAGATCAGGATAATGTCTAGGAAGACGCAATTAGATTTATCCCTTTTATTTAGTTATGGCTTCTGGATTCCTCTGTGCTAACCCCAGGTGCTTTTGTTTTGCTTGTAACCTTCAAGCTGGATCTTAAGAAAGCTATTCTTGGTGCTCAGTCCTTGTAGTTGCTCCTTTAAAATCTAGCAATAGCCTGAGTTTCCAGATGTATTTTTTTTATTAATAAAATTTACCTTTTTAAAGAACAGAATTGGATTTGTGTGTCTTAAGAGGTTTGTGCATGTTGTTTAATTAGCTGGTGGCAACAGCAGATTTCCTTTATCAGCTCTTCCCCGGAGCATGGGTGAAAGGGCTTGAGGGTATCTCACAGGAAGGAATTCCCAAGTGCACCTTCCTGGGCTCTCAAAGGGGTTCTGCACTTGGGTGGTGGCAGCATCTACCAAACCAAGGTCAGAGAGAAGCTGTAAGCTTGGGAGTTCAATACAAGCCCAGGATGGCCAGTATTAATTTTTTGAATCCTTGCGGGCTCCCACCTTCTGCACTCAGAGTGCCTGAGTGTAGAATTAGCTTTGACAATCCCTGTCTCTTTTGCGGCTTGAGCTGGAAAGAAAGTGAGGCAGCACCATAGACCTTGCAGCTCTTCTGACCAGGGCTGGCTCTAGGCACCAGCACTCCAAACATGTGCTTGGGGGGCATTTTCCAACAGGCAGCACTCCGGCTGCTTTTTTTTTTTTTGTGCTTGGGGTGCAAAAAGCTGGGAGCCGGCCCTGAACGGAGGTGAGCTGCTGCGATGGAGGGTGCAGGGAGGGCCGAAGGAAGTAACCCTGTTGAGGGGACAGAGAAACTTCTCCCTCACCAGCTCACCTCCGCTCCACTGCCGCCTGCTCCCCTGGGCATGCTCCCGTTTCGCTTCTCCCCCATCCCTCCCAAGCTTGCTGCATGAATCAGCTGTTTTGTGGCAAGCCTGGGAGGGAGGGAGAAGAAGTGGCATGGCGGAGGCGGCGTGCTCAGGGGAGCAGGTGGAGTGGAGGAGAGCTGCAGTGGTGGGGGGCTCAAGGAGGGCCACAGAAATAACCCTGGGTGGGGGCAGAGGAACCACTCTCCACCAGCTCACCTCTGCCTCCTCTCTAAGCGTGCCGCTGTTCCACTTCTCTCTCCTCCCTCCCAGGCAAGCCTAGGGGGGAGCGGTAGGAGGGGAAATGTGGTGCACCTGGGGGAGGAGGCGGGGCCAGGGATTTGGGGAAGGGATTGGTAAGGGGTGGAGTTGGGGCGGGGGCACAGGAAAATGTTTTTGCTTTGGGCCGCAAAAAAACCTGAGAGCTGGCCCTGCTTCCGACCACCAGCAGGATCTCTGCAGGCCATGGTGTGGGGAGCTCGGCTTAGAGCACTGCTCCTGCCCGTGTGTACAAGGCAGATCCTGATGGGACAGCTCCTCTCTCCCGTCCCAGAAAGCAGTTCTTGGAACCTGCAGTTCTTCAGCTTCCAGGATTTGCTGCTTCATCTGAGTGAATTCCGTGCTGGTCTGTCTGAGCTCCCTGGAGCCCTCAGCGCAGATACAACTCAGGCAGCAGCACTGCCAGCTCCCCGGACACCACACTGCCAATGTGCTTCACACATCACTGGAGGGGCCCCCAGCTCCACTGCCCAGCAGCTGCCCAGCTGCCCTCATGAGGCAGCCAGCAAAGGGACAAATTATTGAACTGCTAGTTCTGTGATACGGACAGTTGTTTGGTCACTGGATGGAGACCCCCCAGCTCATTTCACATAGGGACTGATGAACCTCTATCAGATGCCATTGGCTCTGGTCACTATGGGTCTGATTTTTAGAGATGCTGAGCATCCCCAGCTCTCCCTGAGTCAGTGGGAGCTTAGCACCTCCAAACCTCTGACTACATTGCGTTAGATCGGAGCGCTATGGGCTCTGCTGCAACAGAGAGCTCTATAGTCCATCATTAGTGCCCTGAGCTATCCAGGCCTCTGAGCTGCTGTCTTTGGTAGCCAACTAAATCTGTTCATGGAGCCAGCTCATGTCTCGTCAGAGTGGGGCTCATGCTAGTTCACCAAGGTCCTTTAGGGTCTGGGGGACTTGGCTGCCAGAGCTAAAGGTACGTTCATGTGATGCTCGGCTCTAGCAGGAGTAAGTTCGTTGCTGATCACAATTCCAGTATTTTCTGCCAATATTCAATATCCAACATTCCAATTCCACAAATCCACCATTTGCTGCCATCTCTGATCTGTGCGGGAGGGAGAGTTCTTGTTATTACAATGTGATAGCGTCCACAGGAGTGCACTTACTAGAGAGCATACAGCTGGCAGGACCTGCCCTCCAGAGAGTAAAGTCGAAGTCCTCCATCCTGCAAAGGCTTATGTCTGGCTTTACACATGTATAACGTTAAACACATGCACGAATGATGGCCCTGAGAGACCAGTGAGGCAAGAATGTGTGCAAATTGTTCTCTCTTGCCACAGAGGGCAGGACAAGAGGCAATGGGTTCAATCTACAGCACAGCAGATTTGTATTAAATCTCAGGGAAAACTTCTTCCTGTAAGAACACTAGGACAATGAAACAGACGCCTCTAGAGGTTGTGGAAGCTTCTTCGCTGGAGGTTTTCCAAAAGAGGCTGAATAGCCATCTGTCTTGGATGGTTTAGACACAACAAATCCTGCATCTTGTCAGGGGGTTAGACTAGATGACCCTTGCGGTCCCTTCTACCTGTCTGGTTCTATGATTCTAAGCAGGGGAGGGGCAGGAAAGACACAGGGACAGCAGGACACTTCAGGAGTCTGATGTCTCAGGGCACCACTCCTCTGCAGGGGCTGTATTATCTTTACTTCATAGTAATATTTGTAAATGATCACTGGATAGTTCGGAGTTAATCCATCGCTAAGGATACAAATCAGTCATGGAGGTCATGGCAATCATGGATTCTGTAACTTTACTGGACCTCTGTGACTTCTTTGACTTCAGCTGTCAACTCCAGGGCTAGAGCTGGGTCTGTCTCCCCTGCCCTTTCCACCGGGGCTGGACCCAGGCTGTGTGCCCCTGCCCCAGGGCCGGGGCTGAAGCCGGGACTGTGTGCCCCTGCCCCACAACTGTTGCTGGAGTACTGAGTCCTGCAAGGGGAGGCTGGGTCTGGCAGAGCAGCTGGAAGTGCACAGCTCCATGGGGATAGGTAGGACTCCCTGCGGGATCTGACAGGAGGGATCAGCTCTTCAGCAGCAAACAGCAACCCCAACAGCACATTAACCCTCCCAGCCATGGGGGTCCCAAATGTCAGGATCCAGCTGCCATCTCCCCTCTTGTCTGTCCTCCCTGTGTCCCTGATGCCAAAGTCTGTCCTAGGTGACTGCAGGGGGTTGTCTGTGGTGGGGTCTGTGTGAGTGGGGAACAGCAGGAGGCCGTAGAGTCTGTGTGAGGGGAGAACGGGGGGGGGGCGTGGGGTCTGTGTGAGGGGGGAAGGGAGGGAACCGTGGGGTCAGTGTGAGGAGGGAACGGGAAGGGCCCACTGGGTCTGTATGAAGGGAGAATGGAAGGGGGTTCTGGGGTGTGTGCAGGTAGGGGAACAGGAGGAGTCTTTGGGATCTGTATGAGCCCGAACTCTGCTTGTTATTGGCAGGTTGAGAGGGGAATCAATTGAGCTGCCCCCTTCTCAGGGAAGTGTTTCTCCATCCAGGCTTCCCCGGGGCCTCTTCTTCAGAGATGGCCAGTGGGGGTCCATACAGTGTAGCAGAGCTGGGAAAGCACCATTAGCTAGTGTCCCTAGGCTTGAGGAGGGGAAGGTCATTAGGTGGTTCCAGAGCTCAGACAGGATGAGCTCATGTGTAGTGTCATCTGAGGATCCAGCCCCAGCCTGCCCACGCTGAGTACCCCTTGGGCGATGGGCTGGAGGAGGCTGGCTGGGGTGGGGTGGCCCAGGGGTGCAGTAGTGCAGCCTTGCTGCAGGCTGTTGTTTTGGGATCAACAGAAAGGTCTGTGTAAGTGTTGCTGTTTGTAACACTGTTGTAGCAATGCTTGTATTAGCTGTAAACCTTCCCGCAGCCCCAGCCAACCTTGGTGAGGAGTTGTGAGGAGTTGGCTGCAGCCAGTTGCTGTGTCTCCTGTTTGCTGTGTCTCCTGCAGAGCTCTGCAGCCTCCCTACAATGGAATCACAGCAACAAGCACCCCTGGGCCGGGGCAGGCAGTTGTAAAGATTAAAACCTGCCAGACCAACTGTATCTTTGCAGAAAGGGGGAACGATGGCACAGAAATATTAAAATTACAGATTAAAAGCCCCAGCCCCTTTTCAGCTGACCATGAGCTGCACCATCCACTCTCCTCTGCCTTTGCATCCTAATGGAGCTATTAGTCTACGGTGTTCCCCATTCATCCCAGGGCCAGCGTGTCCGTCTCCAGATGCATATTGTCTCTGCTGCTCTCAGAGGCTCACTCCTCTCCCAGGGGCCTGTCGGCTCCTTCACTGGAGGTTTTCAAAAGGAGGCTGGATAGCTATCTGCCTTGGATGGTTTAGACACAACAGATCCTGCATCTTGGCAGGGGATCAGACTAGATGACCCTTGCAGTCCCTTCTGGCCTGATGGTTCTATGATTCTCTCACACAGACATAGAATCAGCGGTGAGACATTCCTAGGGTGACACATGGTGACATACCAAGAGGCATTTCTGATTAGTCAAGGAGCATGCAGCAACATTGCCCTTCTCCTTGCAGCCAGAATTATATAAATATATGTTACACTCCAAATGACATTAGAGGACTATTGTCCAGGTTGTAAAGGCAAGCCCTCAATAGTTAGGAAATGCTAGAATTAAGGTTCTTCTTCGAGTGATTGCTCACATCCATTCCAGTTAGGTGTGCGCGCCGCGCGTGCACGTTCGTCGGAAACTTTTTACCCTAGCAACTCCAGTGGGCCGGCAGGTCGCCCCCTGGAGTGGCACCGCCATGGCGCTCGATATATACCCCTGCCGGCCCACCCGCTCCTCAGTTCCTTCTTACCGCCGTGTCGGTCGTTGGAACTGTGGAGCGCGGCATAGCTGTCCTCCACGTCCCTAGCTCTCCTTGTTAACTCTCGTTATTGTTATAGTTGTTAGTTAGATCGTTAAGTATAGTTAGTAAGTAATTAGGTGTAAATAGTGTTCTAGATAGTTGTTCGCCGGGGGCTGTAGCCCTTCCCGGCACCCGGCACCGGGCTCATGCCTGGTTCGCCGGGCTTTAAGCAGTGTGCGGCCTGTAAGAAGCCTATGCCTACCAGCGACCCCCACGATGCGTGCCTGAAGTGCCTGGGGGAATCGCACAGATCGGACAAGTGCCGCATCTGCAAGGCTTTTAAGCCCAGGACAAAAAAGGAGAGAGACCAAAGACTCCGGACTCTCCTCATGGAGGCAGCACTTGACCCGGCGGCTTCGCAGGCCGTGATCTCGGCGCTGGCACCGGATCGCACCGGCACCGGGAAGACTCCCCGGCACCGACCTTCTCCGGCACCGGGTGCAGAGCCGAGACCGTCAGCGTCTGCTACTCCAGCCAGGCAGACCCGACTGGAGCGCCCGGCCTCGACATCGGCCGCGGCGCCGCCGGCACCGTCGACTCCAGGCCCGGCGGGTCCGTCGAGTCCGGTGCCGCCAAGCTCCCCCATAAGATCTGGGGTTGAGCTATTGGTCCCATCCACGCCGGAGACCTTCACCTCGGCACGGGACCTTATTGCCTTGACGGAGCCTACTCAGCTGCCACCCCCGGTACCTCCGGTGCAGGTCGCATCTAGAGGCAAGCCCATGATGTCGGCACCGTCTCGGGACTCGCGCTCGCGGTCCAGGTCTCGACGTCACGGCAGATCAAGATCCCACCGCCGCTCGCAGTCCCGGCACCGCTCCCCTCGGCGGTACCGGTCGCACTCGCGGCACCGATCGACCTCCAGACGGTCGCAGTCTGACTCCAGCCGCCGATACCGGCACCGTGACTCCAGGAGCCAGTCCCGCCGTCACTCGCCGCACCGGTCGACCTCCCGGCACCGAGCTGGTGGCAGGTCCCGGTCCCGGTCGACCTCCCGGCACCGCGTCGGTGGCAGGTCCCAGTCCCGATCCCGGCACCGAAGCAGCGGCCGGTACCGGTCCAGATCCCGGCACCGAGACAGAACCCGGTCCCGATCCCGGCACCGCTATGACTCCCGGTACCGATCCCCGGCACCGAGAAGATCTTCGCTGCCGACCCGCGCAGACCCTTACCAGCCAGGGTCGGCCCCGCTGTGGCCTTCTAGGCAGCCGTCGGTGTCTTCGCAGACAGACAGCGGGTATGCGCTGGGCACCGACCGGCAGGCGGTGCTCTTTCAAGACCCGCCGCAACAGGACCAAGGCCTGCAGCAGTGGGGGTTTTGGACCCCATGGGCATACCATCAAGCCCAGGGCCCCCAACAGCTTCCTGCTAGGCCTGCGACGGCGGAGCACAGGGTGCCGGAAGCCTCGTTGTCTCGCCCCCCTCCCTCCCCGGATGGAGAGGAAGGGTCCAAGCAGCAAGACTCCGCTCTGGCTCCTGAGACAGAGGCGAGGGCCGAGGGGGACCCCCCATTGGACACTTTCTTGCCGGGGGTCTCCTCATCCTCCTACCCTGATGAAGCGGTGGCTGGCACCTCCTCCAGTAGCCCCCCCCCGCTGGATCTCAGGGCGCACCAAGACCTCCTTAGGCGAGTAGCTCAGAATCTGAGCCTACAAGCCGAGGAGGTCTCGGAGATCGAGGATCCGATTGTCACCATCCTCTCGTCGGATGCTCCCACCAGGGTCGCCCTACCCTTCATTAGGACGATCCAGGCCAACGCCAATACTATCTGGCAGTCACCGGCCTCCATCCCCCCTACAGCGAGGGGCGTCGAGAGGAAGTACATGGCCCCCTCTAAAGGCTATGAGTACCTCCATGTCCACCCGACACCGTGTTCCCTGGTGGTGCAGTCAGTGAATGACAGGGAGCGTCATGGACAGGAAGCTCCAGCCCCCAAATCCAGGGAGGCCAGGCGTATGGACCTCCTTGGACGCAAAGTCTACTCGGCTGGGGCCCTGCAGCTCAGGGTTTCGAACCAACAAGCCCTGCTCAGTAGGTACGCGTTTAACTCGTGGGTGGCAGCGGACAAATTTAAAGAGCTGCTGCCGCAAGACGCCCGCCAAGAATTTGCCGCCATCCTAGACGAGGGCAAAAAGGTTGCACGAACATCGTTGCAAGCTTCTTTGGACGCTGCAGACTCGGCTGCCCGCACCCTAGCCTCGGGGGTAACGATGCACCGTATCTCCTGGCTGCAGGTCTCTGGCCTTCCACCGGAGCTCCAACATACCATCCAGGACCTCCCGTTCGAAGGCCAGGGCCTGTTTTCGGAAAAGACAGACCCCAGACTTAAGAGTCTCAAGGACAATCGGGTCATTATGCGCTCCCTCGGGATGCACACGCCGGCAACGCAGCGCAGACCCTTCTGGCCACAGCAGCAACAGCAGCGCAGGCCATACCCCCAGTTCCGCCAACGGCAGGACCTCAATAGGCGCCGTGGCAGGAATGGAAGGCGTAGACATTCGGGGAACCAAGGGGGGCAGAATCAAGGCTCCTCTAAGCCCCCGCCTGGACCCAAGCCTTCATTTTGAAGGTGCGCCCGAGGGCGCAGTAACAGTTTCCCCCACGGATCCTTCCCCCCCGTTTTCCAACCGCCTTTCGTTTTTCCTTCCGGCGTGGACCCAAATAACATCGGACCGCTGGGTCTTGCGTACGGTGCAGACGGGATACCGCCTGCAGTTTACATCGTTTCCTCCTTCCCGCCCCCCTTCCTCGTCCCTCTTCAGGGACCCCTCTCACGAGCAATTCCTTCGACAGGAGGTACAGACGCTCCTCAACAAAGGAGCTATAGAGGCGGTTCCGGAAAACGAGAAAGGCAAGGGGTTTTATTCCCGCTACTTTCTGATCCCCAAGGCCAAGGGAGGCCTCAGGCCTATCCTCGACCTGCGAGAGCTCAACAAATACCTGGTGAAGTTGAAGTTCCGCATGGTATCCCTGGGGACCATTATCCCATCCCTGGATCCGGGAGACTGGTACGCCGCCCTCGACATGCAGGACGCTTATTTTCACATTGCCATTTGGCCACACCACAGACGTTTCCTTCGTTTCGTGGTGGGCCCCCTTCACTACCAATTTGCAGTCCTCCCATTTGGCCTTTCTACGGCCCCGAGGGTCTTTACAAAATGCATGGCAGTCGTTGTGGCACATCTTCGGCGCAGTCGTATCCACGTGTTCCCTTACCTAGACGATTGGTTAATTCGGGGCACGTCGGAACTGCAAGTTTGCAGCCACGTCCGCGTGATCACCGGCCTGTTTGCTACCTTGGGCCTCATGATCAACATGGACAAGTCCACCCTGATCCCCACGCAGAGGATGGAGTTCATCGGGGCTGTCCTGGACGCCACCGTCGCCAGGGCTCTTCTGCCGTTGCCGAGGTTCCAGGCATTGTCGGCGATCGTTCAGCGATTGCGGGCAGCCCCCTTGACATCAGTACGGACATGTCTAACCCTGTTAGGCCACATGGCAGCATGCACGTTTGTGACCGGTTATGCTCGGCTCCGCATGAGGCCCCTCCAGTTGTGGCTCATCGAACATTACCGGCCGGCAAGGCAGCCGCTAGACATGCTGATCACAATCCCCCAGGGGGTGTTAGATTCTCTCGACTGGTGGCTAGACCAGTCCGTAGTGTGTGCGGGGCTCCCTTTCCACCCACCTCAGCCCTCGGTGTCCCTGACAACGGATGCCTCAGATCTTGGCTGGAGGGCCCACCTGGGAACCCTGAGAACGCAGGGCCTGTGGTCCCCGCAGGAGGTGAGGTTGCACATCAACATGCGGGAGTTGAGAGCGGTCCGCCTTGCTTGTCAAACGTTCTGTCACCAGCTTCAAGGTCGTTGTGTCGCGGTGTTTACCGACAACACGACGGCCATGTACTATATCAACAAGCAAGGCGGCACCAGATCCTCTCCCCTATGTCACGAGGCGATGCAACTCTGAGACTTTTGTGTAGCCCACTCCATTCACCTCACAGCTTCCTTCCTCCCCGGAGTACGGAACACGCTGGCGGATCGCCTGAGCAGATCCTTCCTATCGCACGAGTGGTCCCTTCGCCCGGACGTCGCCCTCTCCATCTTCCAGAGGTGGGGTTATCCCCGTGTGGACCTCTTCGCGTCCGGGGGGAACAAGAAGTGCCAGGCGTTCTGCTCCTTTCAGGGCAGGGAGCACGGGTCTATAGCGGATGCCTTCCTTATTCCGTGGACGACCCACTTGTACTACGCGTTTCCCCCTTTCCCTCTGGTCCACAGGGTCCTTTTGAAGGTGCGCAGGGACAGGGCTCGCGTGATCATGGTAGCCCCGGCGTGGCCCAGGCAACATTGGTACCCCATGCTGCTGGACCTGGCCATAGCCGACCCAGTTCCCCTGCCCCTTCACCCGGACCTGATTACCCAGGAGCACGGGACTCTCTGTCACCCGGACCTGCAGTCGCTGCACCTAGCGGCGTGGTTCCTGCGTGGCTGACCGGTTCTGAACTGCGCTGCTCCACACCGGTACGGGAGGTGCTTTTGGGCAGCAGGAAGCCTTCCACGAGAGCGACATACTCGGCCAAGTGGAAGCGTTTCTCCTGTTGGTGCGTGGAGAAAGGTCTCCGCCCTTTGGAAGTTTCGGTGGCCAATATCTTAGACTATGTTTGGTCCCTCAAACAACAGGGTCTAGCGATATCGTCGTTGCGGGTCCACCTGGCAGCTATCTCCACCTTTCACCCGGGTGGGGATGGCCGCTCCGTTTTTTCTCACCCGACGGTGTCTAGATTCCTTAAGGGGCTGGAACGTTTATACCCTAACGTCCGACTCCCTGCTCCAACCTGGGATCTTAACCTGGTGTTGGCTCGGCTCATGGGGCCCCCCTTTGAGCCGTTAGCTACTTGCTCCCTGCTTTATCTCTCTTGGAAGACTGCCTTTTTAGTAGCTATCACCTCAGCTAGGCGGGTGTCGGAACTCCGGGCTCTTGTGGTAGACCCCCCGTATACAGTCTTCCACAAAGATAAGGTGCAGCTGAGACCACACCCTGCCTTTCTCCCCAAGGTAGTCTCGACCTTCCACATCAACCAAGAGATATTCCTCCCGATTTTTTTTCCGAAACCTCACTCTTCAGGCAGGGAGCAGCAGCTCCACTCGCTTGATGTCCGTAGGGCTCTCGCGTTCTATGTGGAGAGGACCAAACCGTTCCGCAAATCCCCCCAACTTTTCGTGGCAGTAGCGGACCGCATGAAGGGGCTTCCTATCTCCTCGCAGAGGTTATCCTCATGGGTTACTTCCTGTATCAGGACCTGCTATGAGCTAGCCCATGTGCCTACGGGCCGTGTGACTGCGCATTCTACCAGGGCTCAGGCGTCGTCGCTGGCTTTCCTCGCCCGTGTGCCCATCCAGGAAATCTGTCGGGCAGCGACCTGGTCATCGGTCCACACCTTTGCTTCCCACTACGCCCTGGTCCAGCAGTCTAGAGAGGATGCGGCCTTCGGATCTGCAGTGCTCCATGCCGCGACTTCTCGCTCCGACCCCACCGCCTAGGTATGGCTTGGGATTCACCTAACTGGAATGGATGTGAGCAATCACTCGAAGAAGAAAAGACGGTTACTCAGCTTTGTAACTGTTGTTCTTCGAGATGTGTTGCTCACATCCATTCCACACCCGCCCTCCTTCCCCACTGTCGGAGTAGCCGGCAAGAAGGAACTGAGGAGCGGGTGGGCCGGCAGGGATATATATTGAGCGCCATGGCGGCGCCACTCCAGGGGGCGACCTGCCGGCCCACTGGAGTTGCTAGGGTAAAAAGTTTCCGACGAACGTGCACGCGCGGCGCGCACACCTAACTGGAATGGATGTGAGCAACACATCTCGAAGAACAACAGTTACAAAGGTGAGTAACCGTCTTTTCCCTGTGAAATTTTAATTCCCCCCCTCCTTGTCCATATGTATTATGATACAGTTTTTAATCATATTAACATATTCCGTTTCAACAGAGGACCCTGCCTCATTCAATGCACAGGTTGGATGGTGCTTACCAAATGCATAGCTAGTCAATATTTGGTTTATGCTCATTGTTCAATGTGTGTGGTCTGCTCTACTGAACTTCCATCAAACCTGTCCCCTGCAGTTGAGGGGTATGTCAGGGCTGCCCACTGTCCAGCCAGCTCGATACCATTGCTATTGAGCCCTCCATCTGTCTCTTTCTCAGGAGGAGGATGGGTTTCTGCTGTGGGAGCTGGACTGGCAGGTGGTCCTGTTGGCATTTGCTGATGAGGAGTTCCTCCTGGCCCACGACCCGGGAGACCTGGCATGGGTGGAGACTTTCCAAGCCATCTATTCAGCGGCCTTCTCCACCTGGGTCATCTGGGTCAAGATCTCAGGTTTGGTAGTCAGGGATGAATGGCAGGTGGGCTCCCTCCCATCCACAACCTCTCATCTGGCAGGGCATGGGTCCACTGCTCTGTCAGGGTATGATGGGTTCAGTCACAGAGACCACCTTGGGACTGTCACCAGATGTGCTGAAATTACCTCTAAGCCTATTTTCCCTGTTAGCTTGGGACTCCAGAACCCTGTCTTGTTGAGCCAGACACATTAGCCTGTTGTAACACAGACCCACGGCAAGGTCCACGCTCCCAAAGCTGCAGAATTTAATCAAAACCAGCTCAGCAGGTTACCTCTCCAGCACTCAGATCCCAATAGGATCCAAACCCCAAATAGATCCATTTTACTCTGTATAAAGCTTATACAGGGTAAACTCATAAACTCTATAACTGACAGAGATATGCACAGCTCTTTACTCCCCCAGGTATTAATCACTTACCCTGGGTTCATTAATAAACAACAGTGATTTTATTAAGTATAAAAAGTAGGATTTAAATGGTTTCAAGTAATAACAGACAGAACAAAGTAGGTCATCAAGCAAAATAAAGCAAAAGCACGCAAGTCTAAGCCTAATATATTAAGAAACTGATTACAGGTAATATCTCACCTTCAGAGATGTTCCAATAAGCTTCTTTACAGACTAGACTCCTTCCTAGTCAATCCTTTCCCTGGTACAGTCCTTGTTAGTGCCAGCAGACATCTCAGTTGGTAAGCAGGGGTTTTCTCAGGACTGGCAGCCCCTTTGTCCTGCACCATCCCCTTTTATAGCTTTGGCATAAAGCAGGAATCTTTTGTCTCTCTGGGTCCCCACCCTTCCTAAATGGAAAAGTACCAGATTTAAGATGGATTCCAGCATCATGTGACATGGTCACATGTCCTGTTAGACCCCAGCCTCCATTCTTCCTGGACTGGCCCACAGGTACACAGGAAGGTTTGCAAGTAAACAGAGCCATTTACAGTTCATTGATTCTGAAACACCCTTAATGGCTTCCACTTAATATGTTTACATCAGTAATACAGGTTTATATCGTAGTCTCCTAACTCCAGACATAGAAATAATACATGCAAACAAATAGATCACACTCGATAGATCATAAGCTTTGTAATGATACCTTACAAGAGACTTTTTGCATAAAGCATATTCCAGTTACATTATATTCACATTTATAAGCATGTTTTCATAAAGCATATGGACTGCAATGTAATGCTGGGTATGTACCTTTCTGCCATCAATCCCTCCCCACTGGAGAATTGGATCAATCTAGGGCCAGGATGTCTGACCGGCTGTGGAGGTGGCTGGAGCTGCTCTGGTGTCTTTCCCTTTGGGGCAGAGTGCTAGTGATCAACCAACTAGTCCTGTTCATGCTCTGGCATGGTTCAACGTCCTGAGCCTACCTCCAGGAACCCTGTTCTGCCTCCAGAAGAAGATCTGGAGTTTTTCTGGTCAGGGCTGCACTGGATCTCTGTGGGTGTCCTTAGCCACCCCACTGGGGAGGACAAATAGGGCTTGGTTTGTATCCACAGCCAGGTCCATACCTCCAC
The DNA here is from genome assembly GCF_025201925.1 of Gopherus flavomarginatus. Lineage (NCBI taxonomy): Eukaryota > Metazoa > Chordata > Testudines > Testudinidae > Gopherus > Gopherus flavomarginatus. The sequence continues at coordinate 22,725,005 of NC_066627.1, forward strand.
CTTCAGGCCCTGCAGAGGCTCCTTTAAGGAGCAGGTAATCTGGCATGGAGTATGCTGGCGCAGGTCTTCCTCCCTAATCTCCAAGGGGTCCAATATGACAGGCAGCTCTTTTATATCCACCTGAAAGGCTGCCCCTGAGACCTCTGTGAACTGCCAGTCTTTTACCAGGACCACCTCAGGACCTGGAAGCTGTTCTCATTGATGAGGTCTGAAGCAGCAGCCAGAGGGAGGATCGCCTTGCAGAACCCCTGCTACACATCCCTCCTCTCTGTGTGCATGTGGTGGAGTCCCCCCTTGGTGCACCAGAGGCTGGTCATGCATCTTGGCAGGAGGTTGGACTAGCTGACCCATCTAACTCTATGGTTCTATGATTCTATGTCTGGTGCCACCAGACTACGAGACCTCCTGCACTACAATCAAAGAGACTGAATGATCCCCATGGTGCTCACACACCGCATGGGGCTGTCCATCCTGCGTGTTCCCCATCATGTGCATCAGGAGGTGAGGGCAGCCTCATCTCCTACTTCTCTCACTTTCCTTGAGCGGGTCCCCGCCCACTCCTCACTCTAGCCCTTCAGAACTCATATTCAGGCCCCCTGCCATGGAAGCTCCCCCACCATCCCTGACATGCCACATTAGCTGGCTGCACCATATCCAACTAGTCTGCCTCTGAACCACACCCAGAGAACATCTGTGTGTGCTTGTACTTCACATCATCTACTTCCTTCCCCCTTGTGTCCCGTTCTGACACTGAGTAGTGAAACCTGCTGCCCCCTGAGGAAGGAAAGAAACCCCGCAGGGCCAGCCTGAACTTCACTCTGGTCCCAGGCCCAGCAGGGATATTAGTTGTCAGCGCCTCTGTGGAGCCTTGAGCACAGGCATGTACCTGGCGTGGTTCATGAATGCTCCTGACACGTGGTCCTTTTGTGGTGAGAAAGAGAGACCTGCTGCACATCTATTTAGGGCGTGGCAAACTGCACCCCTCTTCCAGCTTCTCCAGAACCTGAGGTTCTAGCTACACTTTCCCCCACACCTCCTGCTCCTGGCACACCCTATCCATGGCCCCACACAGCTGCCGGACCTTCTCATCAACCTCTGGCTGGCACTGGCCATGACAGCCTTCCATCACTGCAGGCGGAGGAAGCTGGATGTGGGAGGCAGGTGCTGGGTGACTGTGGGGCCTATTTCTGGTCTCTTATCCAATGACACCACTAGGTGGAATTCTTCTGGGCATAGTCCAGACTCCCTAGATGTCTTTCAGGAGCAGTAGGTATTGTTGGGGTTTCTCTGCTTGGTGTCCCCCTCTGGATCCCTGATTTTCAACTTTTGACCTCATTCCTACTCCTGTTTTTTTCATTTGTTGTCCCCAGGAATCAATTGTAATCTGAGTTTAGTGGTTCCTCCCACTTAATTGAGGGGGAAGGGGCCTTTAGTTATGGGCAGGCATAGATTGACCTGCTCCCAGTACTACAAAGAGTAAACAATCCTAGAGTTTCCAAGCATCTGGTTTTCAACTGGAATGCCTGGTTGAAAAGGGACCCTGGCGGCTCCGGTTAGCACTGCTGACTGAGACATTAAAAGTCCGGTTGTCGGCACAGTGGGGCAGGCAGGCTGCCTGCCTGCCCGGCTCTGCATGGCTCCTGGGAAGCTGCTGGAATCTCTCTGTGGCTCCTAGGTGCTGGGCAGCCATGGGGGCTCTGCGTGCTGACCCCACCCCAAGTACTGGCTCTGCTGGTCCCATTGGCCAGGAACTGGCTCTGCTGGTCCCATTGGCCAATAAGTTGTGGGGGCGGTGCCAGCAGGCAGGGGCAATGCACAGAGCTGTCTGCCTGTGCCTCTGCCTACGAGCCGAGGTAGATGTTGCCACTTCCCGGGAGCCACCTGAGGTAAGCGCCGCCTGGAGCCCACACTCCCTCCTTCACCCCAACCTCCTGCCCCAGCCTGGAGCCCCATCCCATACCCTGAACTCCTCAGCTACAGCCTGGAGCTCCCTCCTGCACCCCAAACCCCTCATCCCTGGCTCCACCCCAGAGCCTGAACCCCCAGCCAGAGCCCTCACCTCCTCTCACATCCCAACCCACTGCCTCAGCCCAGAGCCCCATCCTGCACCCTGAACTCCTCATTTCTGGCCCCATCCTGGAGCCTACACCCCCAGTCAGAGCCCTCACCCCCTACCACACCCCAATCCCCTGAGCCAGCCCAGTGAAAATGAGTGAGTGAGTGAATGTGGGGAAAGCAAGCAACAGAGGAAGTGGGGGATGTAGTGAGTGGGAGATGGGGCCTTAGAGAAGGGGTGGGGCCTTGGAGGAGGAGCAGGTCAGGGGCCAGGACAAGGGTTTTTGGTTTTGTGTGAGTACCAAGTTGGCATCCCTATGTAAATCCCCTCCCAACAGGACATGCTGCACAAGAGAGACAGGAGCTTTTAAGGACATTTTGCTTTCATATCAGCCTAAACATGCCCCAGTACATACCTGCTAGTCAGGCAGGCCTACCAGAGATCCCTGCTAGGATTCCCAACTCTGATTAGGCCCCTCTTAGAGATGCTTATTTCTGCATGAACATGGGATTTTGCATTTAATTTCCCTGCTTTGAGAAAAGTTGAAGAGAAGAAAGGGAAGGGCTAGAGCCCTTTGCTAAGATGCTCAAAGAGCATAAAGTAGCACAAGCACTTCGGCCTTCTCTACGCTACCAAGTTTTGTTGCCAAAACTGCCATTTGTCGACCCAAATCATGAGAGCATACACGCTGTGAGGTGACTTTTGTCGAGGAAAATGTCTCCTTTTGGCAACAAAATACATTCACCCTCACGAGAGATTTATGTCTTTTTCCTCTACATTGTTGTTGACAAAATGCAAGTGTAGACACCACACTTCATTTCATTGCTTTAATTGGCCTCCAGAAGGTGTCCCACAGTGCCCATCCTGACTGCTCTGGTCAGCAGTTTGAATTCCACTGCCGTGCAGCCAGGTAAACAACCAGCCACCCCTCCCCCTTAGATGCCCTGGAAATTTTTGAAATCCCATTTCCTGTTTGCTCCACATGGAGAGGTCTCATCGCATTTTGCCAGGTGACCATAGCGGGTTATCACAGCAAACGCTCTCCCGCTTGGACCACTGCAGAGCTGTTGGATCTTCTCAGTATATGGGGAGAGGAGGATATGCAGTCCCAGCTGCACCTGAGCTGTAGGAATTGGAATATTTATGGGCAGATTTCTCAAGGCTTGTGCGAAAAGGGCTATGATCGGGACACACTGCAGTGCGAGCAAAGATAAAGGAGGTGAGCCAGGCGTACCAAAAGGCGAGGGAGGCAAACCGTTGCTCAGGTGCTTCACCTAAGACCTGCCAGTTCTATAAGGAGCTGGATGCTATCCTCAGTGGCAACCTCATCTCCATTGCCAAGAGCCCCCGCGGAAAAAGGACCTACCCCGGAGGACGAAGTTATTGAGGAAGAGGTGGAGTTAGATGAAGATGTGCAGCTCCCGGTGGGGTTGCCCAGTGGGGCAGGCAGCCAGGAACTGTTCTCTACTCCAGAGGTGTCTAACCAGTCTCAGCAGTTGCTCTCCAGTGAGCAAGAAGCAGGAGATAAGACTCCTGTTAATTGTGGCTTGTGTAATGCCGAGGTGGGTTCAGGGCATAGAAATGTGGGACGCTGAATGTATTTCTGTGAGCTGGACATTTCCCTGTGTAGCTAATCAGTATGGCAGAACAGGCTGCTAATGCACACTGAGATCTCACGGGAATCCTGCAGAGAGATCTCCAGAAAAGTTTCCTGGATGTACTCGGTAATCCTCTGCCGCAGGTTCCATTGTAGGAAACTTTCCCATGCTATTCAGCAATTACTTGTGCAGGGACCAAGACGGCACATAGGCAAGCAACACAGGGAGCAGGGCGGAAGCCACAAGCATGGGGTAGATGTACTCTCATTTCTCTGCTTACCCTTAGCAGTGAGATGTCCGCTACAATGACCCCGGCCTGAGGAAAAGTGTAGGAGAATTGTAGAATTTGTTCCCTAGAATGCTGTACCATGACCCTTGCAAAGAGTGTGTGCTCTTTTCCCCATGTGGAGCACATACACCCCGCCAACATTCACAATGCTTTGGGTGTTCGCAAAGATGTGTGCCTGGCTAGGGTCAGTGAGAAAGTGATGGCAATGTTGCAAAAGGTGTATTTAACAGAAATGTTTCAATGCTGTGTGTGAATTTAACAATCCTGCTTTTGTGCATTGTCCCCTGTGCTTCACCAGATATGGCCTTCAGGAACGTCCCATACACCCTGGCCAATCTTCTCCGCCAGGTAAGAAACGCCCAAGAGGCAGCAAAGAAGATATGTTCCGGGAGGTCCTGCAGTGCTCTTATGCAGAAAAAAAGGAACAAAAGGAGTGCTGGGAAGGAATGGCAGGACAGAAAAGAGAATCAGGTGTTTGTTAAGCGGATGATTAAAGTAGTGAAGGAGGAAACACAGATGCTGAAGTCCTTAATAATGATGCAGACTGAGCATATCAGTGCTCGACCGCCACTGCTCGAAGGGTCAGTCATGTCCCTTTTACTCACGTGGTAAGTGCCACTGAAGTCAGTGGATTGTCTTGTTTTAGGTGTGGATTCCCCTTGTGTGCACTGAATACAAGAACTGGAAAACGTGTACATTTTTTGTGAAATTTGCTTTTTCCATTTCTCAACCAGCTCTGCCGGTGGATGTCAATGGCAGTTTGCTCAGAGATCAAGGGGATCCAGCATTTATGGAGTACGTAAACGCTTGGGCATTTATTGTTTGTTCAGTGCCTCACTGTTAAATTCATCACTCAGAGGGCCACTCTCTGTGGGCCACAGCTAAGCCTTCCCCTCTCACTTCCTCTGTTTCCCTCCCACTGCTCTGTCTGTGTGAGTCTTCTCTAGTCTTCCCTCTGCATTTCCTTTGCTGTAGCAACTCCCAGTTCTCATCTCCTCAAACTCCTGCCCCTTCATCAGCTAAAGATGATCCGCAAAGGAACAGTTAATGATGATATTGACATGTCATCACTGGGCTTCAGAGCTGACATTCCAATCAGACTAACAGAGGGATGAACTTCCCTGACTCCCAAGTCACTGTTCCAGGCTGGCTGCAGATTGAGGCAGCCCACCCTGCACTGGTTTAACATGTTTATTATCTGGGTGTAGGAATAGAGAGCAAACTGATCAAGTCTGCAGATGATACAAAGCTGAGGGGTTGCCAACACTTTGGAGGACGGAGCTAAAATTCAGAGGGATCTTGATAAATCGGAGAACTGGGCTACTGAAAACAAAATGAAATTCAACAAAGACAAATGTAAGGTGCTACACTTAGGGAAGAAAAACCAAACATACAAATACAGAATGGGGCTAACTGGCTTGGCAGCAGCACTGCTGGAAGGGTCTGGGAGTTGTGGTGGATCACAACCTCAACATGAGTCAGCAATGTGATGCTGTTGCAAAAAACAAAACAAAACAAAACAAACAAAGGCAATGTTATGTTGCAGTAACAGAGGCATAGCATGCAAGTCATGGGAGGTGATAGTACTACTTTACTCAATACTGGTTAGGCCTCAGCTGGAGTCCTGGGTCCAATTTTGGTCACCAATGCATAGAAAGGATGTAGCGAAACTGGAAAGGATCCAGAGGCGAGTGACAAAGATGGTCAAGGGATGTAATAAAGCCATGTGAACACAGGCTGATGGAACTGGCTCCATTTAGTTTGGAAAAGAGGAGATTAAGGGGGGACATGACGGCAGTCTTCAGATACACCTCTACCCCGATATAACGCTGTCCTCGGGAGCCATAAAATCTTACTGCATTATAGGTGAAACCACGTTATATCGAACTTGCTTTGATCCGCCAAAGTGCGCAGCCCTGCCCCACTGGAGCACTACTTTACCACGATATATCTGAATTTGTGTTATATTGGGTCGCGATATATCGGGATAGAGGTGTACTTGAAAGGCTGCCTTAAAAAAAAGAGGGAGAAAAGTTGTTCTCTCTTGCCACAGAGGGCAGGACAAGAGACAATGGGCTCAAACTACAGCAGAGCAGATTTAGATTAAATCTCAGGGAAAACTTCCTAACTGTAAGACCAGTAGGACAACAGAATAGACTGTCTAGGGAGGTTGTGGAAGCTCATTCACAGGAGGTTTTCAAAAAGGAGGCTGGAGACAGGGGCGGCTCCAGGCCTCAGCAAGCCAAGCGCGTGCTTGGGGCGGCATGCTGCGGGGGGTGCTCTGCCGGTTGCCAGAAGGGGGGAAGGCAGGCGGCCTTCGGCGGCATGCCTGCGGAGGATCCGCTGGTTCGGCTGCTTCGGTGGAGGCGCGGGACCAGCGGACCATCTGCAGGCATGCCTGCGGGAGGTCCACAGAAGCCGTGGGACCAGCGCAGGCACACCTGCAGGAGGTCCACCGAAGCCGTGGGACCAGCGGACCATCCGCAGGTACGCCTGCGGGAGGTCCACCGGAGCCACAGGACCGGCGACCGGCAGAGGGCCCCCCAGAGCATGCCGCTGTGCTTGAGGAGGCGAAATGTGTAGAGCCGCCCCTGGCTGGAGAACACATAGACTTTCATTTTTCCAGATTGGTTCTTCACCCTGCACTCCGCTCTGAGACCCCACCCCCACTCTGCTCCTTCCCCCTCGGCCTCATCATTGCTCAGCCTCTTCCCACCCCGCTCTGCCCCCTCCCTGAGGCCACGCCCTCATTCCACCTCTTCCCGCCCTCGCTTCAACCGCTCTTCCCACTCTCTCCACCTACCGAACAGCTCATTGGCAGGGCCAGCTGCACATCTGATCGGCGGGGCTGGCCCAACAGCTGTGGCTGGTGGGTGCTGAGCACCCACTATTTTTTTCCCATGGGTGCTCCAGCCCAGGAGCAACCACAGAGTCGGTGCCTAGCTGGATACCCATCTGTCTTGGATGGTTTAGACACAACAAATCCTGCACCGTGGCAAGGGTTAGACGAGGTGACCTTTGCAGTCCCTTTTAACCCTACGGTTCTATAATTCTAGGGTTACACTCACTCCACTTTTGGAAGGATGTCTGCAGCCACGAGGGTCAGAAACTTTTATTTAAATAAATAAATACATAAATAAATAAATAGTAAGCTGAGATTGTGCACAGCCAGGATATGTCATGTGGGCCACACGAACACACCTTGTGGGCTGGCCTGACTCTGGCCTGCGGGGCTGTTTGCTTGACAGCCCAGCTCAACAGCAATATTCAGCAGCTCCCAGGGCAGCTGGAAATCCATCACCATCAGAAATAATGAGGCTGCCACAGAACTGGAAAGAGCTTTAGGAAACAGCTTTGATTCAAGCACGGCCCCACTCACAGAAATATTCTCAGCCACTTGATTCAAGTCCAATCCGAGAACAGGGTGGACCCCTGACGGGCTTAAAGCCCCACATTGCTCCCCACACCGGTGAGGTAAAAACTGAAAGCAAAGAAACAGGACCAGGCAGTCCCTGCAGTACACAGCCTCAGATAAGTGGGGAGAGAGATGAATTTAGACAGAGCCATCATGTGTGCTGTGATATGAGGCCAAGAAGAGCCAGCTGGTTGCACTGCAGGCACACAAGCAGGCAGCCCTTTGGCTCCGAAATGGAGAAGGCTGCTTCTGAAGCAGGTGTTTGCAAACAAACCTGCATTGATTTCTCAGCTTCCCATAGAGTGGCTGGCAAAACAGAACAAGGGAGACACAGCCAGTATCCATTCCTGCAGACTTGACACCTGGGGCTGTCTGCACTGGGAAAATGCATCATGCTAGGAAATAAATTCACTAATGTGTCTAATTAACACAGATTAGCACTTAGTGCAGACAAGGACTGGTCATGTTTAAAAAGGTGGGTAAATGAGTCACTCCAGAGTTAGTCCCCACGAGCTACCATGTTTTTTAAATACAATCTGTCCTATCTACATAAAATGCAAAGTCATGTTCAACATGTTATGTAAACATGTGAATTAACCCATTTTCTAACATTATCATTTTCCCAGGACATACTGGGCCTGTAGGGGAAGTGAACTCTACTGGATCTAGGTTCATGAGGGCCCAGGCATAAAAACAGCCACTATTAACATCTAAATCTGTAAGACCTCCTTCAGGGACATTACATTGGAGTTCCCTGCCTTTTAGGGAGGTACATCTTGGGGCCTGAGCAGGTGACAGTGTCCCATGAGCCAGATATCACTCCTCCCATATCAATCCCAAAGAAATCAGCATCAGCATCAAACACACACTGTCTACTGAGGACCGTTGCACCAACCAGAGTGACCACATCGATGGTGTCACACCAGGCATCGTACAGTGAAGTTCCCAGATCTGGCTCAATCCTGCAAATCCATGAAACTCTGGGGTGTCCCTACAGGTGGCGCCAGGTAGGATTAGGACTGAGAGATCTGCCATGGAGTGATAGTTTTGTGAAAGTGTCCGCCCCTGGGTGATAGGGTGTTTTTGTCTTTCATCATTTTCCTGCATGAGATCATTTGAGAGTGTTGTGATTGTCTGGTTTCACCCACACAGTTGTTGCTGGGGCATTTAGTGCACTGGATGCGGTACACCGCATGTTGTGGTAGGCATGTGTAAGGCCATGGATCTTGAAAGGTGAATTGTGGGGGTATCGATCATCAGAGCAGTGGAGAATGTCATGTGGAGAACCTGCTTCAATAGGGACACGCACCAAAAAAAAAAACCAACTACCCTGTATCACAAACTCCTAGTTGTCACCTACCACCCCACACTGGAACCCATACAGGGTATCAGACAATTACAACATGTATTTGATAGGGACCACATCCTGAAGGAAATCTTTCCTGAACCCCCTCTTCTGGGCTTCGAACAATCCCCCAACCTCTCCAAGCTCATCATCAGAAGCAAGTTCCCCACAGAACAGGACACAGCTCAAAGCAGCTATCATAGACCAGACCCCATCATAACATCAGATGCGAAACCTGCAGACATGTCTCCACTGCTACAATGATCAACACCCCCACAACACATCTTTCAAGTTCCATGGTCCGAGACGTGCCTATTACAACATGTGGTGTATCTCATCCAGTGCAGTAAATGCCCAATAACAACTGTGTAGGTTAAACTAGACAATCACTATGCTCTTGAATGAACTCACACAGAGACGTGACAAAAGACAAAATCACACATCGGTAAACACTTTTCACAAAATGATCACTCCATATCTGACCTCTCCATCCTCATCCTCAAAGGATAACAGCACAACACCTTCAGAAGACAAGCCTGGGAGCTTAAATTCATAACTCTGCTAGACACTAACAATCATGGACTTCATAAAGACACTGGATTTATGCCTTATTACATCAATAATTAACCCACTAACCTCCCTTTTTGTCCTATGACTGCTCCAGGGGTGGTAACTGGCCACTTCACCTTGAATGGTCTATCACAATATGTGTTAACTACTGATGCTAAACCACCTTAGATTTAGCTGTGCCACCTTTCCCAGACCTGAAAAAGAGCTCCGTGTAAGCTTGAAAGCTTGTTTCTCTCCTCAACACAAGTTGCTCCAGTAAAATACATTACGTCACCCATCTTCTCTCTCTAATACCGTAAACTGTCACTAGATGGTGGTGTAGCTAGTCCTTCTATACCATTGCATTCTTACACCATAGGAATGTCTCCAGCCAAAAGGTTACTCTCAAAAAGGGAAACAGCACATACACAGAGATGCTATTTGTGTGTTATATTGCAGAGCAGCGTGATCGGTAATTGTATCCTTCACCTTTGACCATTTCCTCTGCCATCTACCCACTAACTGTCCACTTGGGACTTAATCTAACCAGACCCGCTAAGCAGCTTCCAACAGCTGCCTAAAAACAAAAAACAAAACAACTTTCTAGGAAAATACTCTCCTGTCTCCAAATCTCTCCTGCCTGTCAAGAGTCAGTCCTGGAGCAGGATTTGCTCTTCTGTACATAAACATGTCCTGATCTCTCATGGACCTACAGAGCTAGAAACAGGCATTTTATTTCATTGGAATGGGAAGCTTCCCAAATTCCCACCACTCCCTCCCAGACCTGGAAGTGACAGAGATAACAAGACGGGAAAATCTGATGTGCAGAAAATTTTAGGATTGTTTCAGAAGTTGTGGAGGGCTCCCTGGCTGTTTACAGGCAGTGGGATGCGAGGAATAGTCCCAAGGCATTTTTCTTAAACTTTCTAAAACTTTTGTAAACCATTTCTCTGTAACACAAGCAGTGCCCGCAGAGTACGTGATAGTGGTCGTGTGCCCTATGGATCCATAGGACATAGTTTTTTCTGCGCTCAGGTGAGATGGCCTAGAATGGTGGATCTGCCACCCAGCTGTAATGGGAGTATGCTAAAACCTCTATACCACAATCACCATATACACCACTACCTTGATATAATGCCACCCGATATAACACGAATTTGGATATAATGTGGTAAAGCAGTGCTCCGGCGGGGCGGGGCTGCTCACTCCCATGGATCAAAGCAAGTTCAATATAACACGGTTTCACCTATAACACGGTAAGATTTTTTGGCTCCCAAGGACAGCGTTATATTGAGGTAGAGATGTATATGTTCTCTCAGTACTGCAGTGATGAGATCCCAATATAAATATCTGGCTAGAGAGACAGATGTGTTATGGATTTGGTGTAAATGAAACAAACTTCAGTTAAGGCTTAAATCCAGGCCAACTCTTTCACCGGTTACTGTTGTTCAATAACTGAAGCCTAACAGCATGAGCCATGGCCAGAACATATAAATGTGCATCCTCTCTGTGATGTTTAACAGCCTTCAGGAGCCAGGATGGCCAGGAGGGAATGCACAATGGCATTTTTATGAACTGCATGAACAGCCAGCTCAGACTGAGACTTTTGGAGTGCATCGCATTCACACTGACTGTGCTGAGGGACCTAATGGTGATCTGCAAGGGGAAAGAGACACTGAGCCTCAGAATGAGTCTGTGCTCTTGTGGCTTCTTTCTAATGCTCAATGAAGGGACCAGTTTTTTTATTTATTTGTTTGTTAAAAAGAGTTGGGGGGGGGGTTGGCTCATTTTTGACATTTAAAATGTAGGTTTCAATAATTCAGTAATAACCCCTGGCATTTCAAGAGCATCTAGACGCAAATACATATGGAGTCTCCAGGTGTTATGTTTTCTATACACAAAGAACAATCATTGTTAATCAGTCAAAAGCTACTTTTGTTTTAGATTCAGGAAACCAGCAAAAAGAATAAACAACCCAGTCTGCAGGAGAGAACACAGTGTATAAGTCTCCTCTGCAAGAGGCTGCAGCCATTCTGAGAACAAAATGGCTGCTGTCAGTGCAGAGACAGAATTCTTAGATGTGTATAAAGAGTTTCAGGACACAGGAAATCAAAGCTACATAACTCACATGCAATTTCTCTATATATGTGAAATGTATAATCATTTCTCCACCACTGAAATGAGGAGGGAACACAGACAATCAGAATGGAATTATTTGAATAGGAATTTGGCTAGGACTGCAGGGTTAACATCTCAACAAATTCTTGCACAAAGTGCCCTGGGATTTATCATGATCACAGGTGCTTAAAACTATACTTTCCATGTTCTTTGTCTGCTTGCAACTCAAAAAATCAGTTTATCAAACTAGTGAGCAAAGACACTTGTGTCAGGAGGTGGCCTTGAATGTGCAGCCCTCACTCAGGGGAGGATATTTATTGCTGATGATGTGTAGTCCTTGAAAATTGTGGTTCCCGTAGGGAGCCCTGACAGACTCTTCTCCACAGCGATGGGCGCAGGGCTGCTAAGGTAGCACAGCAACATGGAAATGAGCGTCACTGAAGTACTGTGTTGGCTGAAATACACAGCTGGATTTAAAAAATGAAAGTGTGCTACTGCTCTTGGCTAAAAGCCCTGACTTTGAAAATAATGTTTTGCATATAAATAAATGACAGTAAAAAGTGACCAGATTCCTAATTGTTCATCATGGCAGAACTACAAAGAGGAGAGGATGGTTGGTAGGCAGGGAAATCAGAGAGACAGTAGAAATCAAGCCTTGATCTGAAAGCACACAAATGGAGCAGGTGTGACGAATCACTCAAGCCTGGTCTACACTACGCGTTTATACCGAATTTAGCAGAGTTAAAGCGATTTAACCCTGCATCTGTCCACACAACGAAGCCCTTTATATCAATACAAAGGGCTCTTAAAACTGATTTCTGTACTCCTCTCCGATGAGGGGAGTAGTGCTGAAATCGGTATTGCCATGTCAGATTAGGGTTAGTGTGGCCGCAATTCGACGGTATTGGCCTCCGGGCGGTATCCCACAGTGCACCATTGTGACTGCTCTGGGAAGCCATCTGAACTCAGATGCACTGGCTAGGTAGACAGGAAAAGCCCTGCGAACTTTTGAATTTCATTTCCTGTTTGGCCAGTGTGGAGAGCTCACCAGCACAGGTGACCACGCAGAGCTCACCAGCACAGGTAACAATGCAGTCTCCTGAGAATCGAAAAAGAGCTCCAGCATGGACCGCACGGGAGGTACTGGATCTGATCGCTGTATGGGGAGAGGATTCCGTGCTAACAGAACTCCGTTCCAAAAGACGAAATGAAAAAACATTTGAAAAAATTTCCAAAGCCATGATGCAGAGAGGCCACACCAGGGACTCAGTACAGGGCCATGTGAAAGTTAAGGAGCTCATACAAGCCTACCAGAAAACCAAAGAAGCAAACGGAAGGTCCGGGCAGGGCCGAAAACATGCCGCTTCTACGCTGAGCTGCATGCAATTCTAGGGGGGTCCGCCACCAGTACCCCACCCCTGTCCGTGGATTCCGAGGTGGGGGTGGTAATCTCAGCCATGGCTGAGGATTCTGCGGACGGGAAAGATGAGGAGGAGGAAGAGGAGGACGAGTTTGCAGAGAGCACACAGCACTCCATTCTCCCCAGCAGCCAGGAGCTTTTTCTCACCCTGACGGAATTACCCTCCCAGCCCTCCCAAGCCACTATCCCACACAATGAAGCCATGGAAGAGACCTCTGGTGAGTGTACCTTTGTAAATATAAAACATGGTTTAAAAGCAAGCGTTTTTTAATGATTAATTTGCCCTGAGGACTTGGGATGCATTCGCGGCCAGTACAGTTATTGGAAAAGTCTGTTAACATGTCTGGGGATGGAGCGGAAATCCTCCAGGGACATCTCCATGAAGCTCTCCTGGAGGTACTCCAAAAGCCTTTGGAGAAGGTTTCTGGGCAAGGCAGCCTTATTCCGTCCATGGTAGGACACTTGACCATGCCATGCATGTAGCAAGTAATCGGGTATCATTGCATGACAAAGCCTAGCTGCGTATGGTCCCGATGTTTGCTGGCATTCAAGCAACATCCGTTCTTTATCTCGCTGTGTTATCCTCAGGAAAGTGATATCGTTAATGGTAACCTGGTTGAAATTCAGGAATTTAATTAAGGGGACAGAGATGGCCATTCCTACTGGGCTGTTTGCCTGTTGCCTAAAAGAAATCCTTCCTTGCAGGTAGCCAAGCAGGGGAAAGTGGTGGGGGGGTGATTGGCGCTGAGCTTTTTCGAGTTTGGCTAGCAGGGATCTTCCCTGCTACCAGCCACGTGCTGGTGAGGGGGGAAGCGGGGTGTTTAGCAGTGATCTTCCATGATACCAGCCATGCAGGGGGGGAGGGGTAAAGCGATCATCCCAGAGAATTGGATGGGGGGCGTTTTCTGCTGCTGCCTGTTAACAGGAAAGAAGCAGCACTGAACGGGCTTTGCTTGCTATTTGGGAAAGGAGGGCACTGTGTATATGAAGACTGCAGAAGCCGAAAGACAATGGCTTACCTTGGCCACATGCAAGCTGAATTCTGCTTCCCAGACCTGCATCTGTGAGATCTCTAACACCAGAGCTGCAGGCACTCAATATTAAGATGCAAAATGTGACCTTGTAGTGAAATCGCATGTGCTATGTAAGGTGAATAGTGTTGTTCACCGTGAAAGAGTATAAACATTGTTCTGTAAAATGTATCTTTTTAAATACTTCTCTCCCTTTTTTCCCTCCCTCATGCAGCTGCAATTTTTTCAAGCCTCTCTACTCCATCCCAAAGGCTATCTCAGATAAGGCGGCGGAAAAAAAAGACGTGAGACGAAATGTTCTCGGAAATCATGAAAGTGACCCGCAATGAGAGAGCTCATCTGAATGAGTGGAAGGACGTGGTATCAAATTACAGGAAAGATGCCAGTGAACGTGAGGACAGGAGGGACACTCGAGATGAGAGGTGGTGGCAGGAAGATCAGAGGAGGCGGGATGCAACGCTGGGCCTGCTGTGTGATCAAACTGACATGCTCCGGCGCCTGGTGGAGCTTCAGGAACAGCAGCAGGATCACAGAGTGCCGCTGCAGCCCCTGTATAACCACCCTCACCCCTCACCATGTTCCATATCCTCCTCACCCAGACGTGTAAGAACATGTGGGGGAGGCTCCGTGCACCCGCCCACTCCACCCCTGTGGACAGCCCAACCAAAAGGCTGTCATTATTTTGAAATTTTTTTAGTGGCCTTTTCCTTCCCTCCTATCCTCCTCCCAAACCACACCCGGGCTACCTTGTCAGTTCTCTCCTTCTTTTTATAATGAATTAATAAAGAATATATGATTTTTAAATGATAGTGACTTTATTTCCTTAAGCAAGCTATAATCGAAGGGGGAGGGTGGGTTGCTTACATGGAATGAGTCAATCAAGGGTGGGGGTTCATCAAGGGGAAACAAACACAGCAGTCACACCGTACCGTGGCCCGTGATGAAACTCGTTTTCAAAGCTTCTCTGATGCGCACCGCTTCCTGGTGTGCTATTCTAATCTCCCTGGTGTCTGGCTGCGTGTAATCAGTGGCCAGGTGATTTGCCTCAGCCTCCCACCCCGCCATAAAGATCTCCCCCTTACTCTCACAGAGATTGTGCAGCACACAGCAAGCAGCAATAACAAAGGGGACATTGGTTTGGCTGAGGTCTGAGCGAGTCAGTAATGTGCGCCAGCACACCTTTAAACAGCCAAATGCACATTCTACCACCATTCTGCACTTGCTCAGCCTGTAATTGAACAACTTCTTACTACTGTCCAGGCGCCTGTGTATGGTTTCATGAGCCATGGCATCAAGGGGTAGGTTGGGTCCCCCACGATAACGACAGGCATTTCAACATCCCCAGCTGTTATTTTCTGGTCTGGGAAGTAATTCCCTTGCTGCAGCCATTTAAACAGAGTAGTGTTCCTGAAGACACGAGCTTCATGAACCCTTCCCGGCCATCCCACATGGATGTTGGTGAAACGTCCCTTGTGATCCACCAGTGCTTGCAGCACCATTGGAAAGTACCCCTTGCGGTTTATGTACTGGGTGCCCTGGTGCCAAGATAGGGATATGGGTTCCAACTATCGCCCCACCACAGTTAGGGAATCCCATTGCAGCAAAGCCATCCACTATGACCTGCACATTTCCCAGAGTCACTATCTTTTGTAGCAGCAGCTTAATGATTGCTTTGGCTACTTGCATCACAGCAGCCCCCACAGTAGATTTTCCCACTCCAAATTGATTCCCGACTGACCGGTAGCTGTCTGGCGTTGCAAGCTTCCAGAAGGCTATTGCCACTCGCTTCTCAACTGTGACGGCTGCTCTCATCTTGGTATTCTGGCATTTCAGGGCAGGGGAAAGCAAGTCACAAAGTTCCCTGAAAGTACCCTTATGCATGCGAAAGTTTCGCAGCCACTGGGAATTGTCCCAAACCTGCAAAACTATGCGGTCCCACCAGTCTGTGCTCGTTTCCTGGGCCCCAAATCGGTGTTCAATGGCTCAAATCTGCCCCATTACCATCAGGATCTCCAAAGCGCAGGGGCCCGCGGTTTGAGAGAATTCTGTGTCCATGTCCTCATCACTCTCCTCGCTACGCTGCCATAGCCGGCTCTTCCTCGACTGGTTTTGCAGGTCGTGGTTCAGCATAGAATACACGATAATGCGTGAGGTGTTTACAATGTCCACGATTGTGATCTTGATCTGAGCAGGGTCCATGCTTGCTGTGCTATGGCGTTTGCACAGTTCACCCAGGAAAAAAGGCGAGAAACGGTTGTCTGCTGCTTTCACGGAGGGAGGGGGGAGACTGTACCCAGAACCACCCGCGACAATGTTTTTTGCCCCATCAGGCACTGGGATCTCAACCCAGAATTCCAAGAGGCGGGGGAGACTACGGGAACTATGGGATAGCTATGGAATAGCTACCCACAGTGCAAAGCTCCGGAAATCGACACTAGCCTTGGTACATGGACACACACTGCCGAATTAATGTGCTTAATGTGGCTGCGTGCACTCGACTTTATACAATCTGTTTTTAAAAACTGGTTTCTGTAAAATTGGTATAATCCTGTAGTGTAGACGTACCCTCAGTTACCCAGCATAGACTGCTCACGGCTGGAGGGCAGCCACAGCTGGTGATTCATGGTAGCAGACTCCAGCTGGTGCACAGCATAGGCAGTTACCCATCTTGCCAAAGGGAAAAGTAAGAGCAGGGTCAGACAAAGGCTGCTCATGAAGGGTAAAAACAGGCTGAGGTTTGCAAAGCAATCTAGGGGATTCCTACACCTTAACATCAAAGGCAGATATATGTTTAAACCCCTCAAAGTGCTTTGAGAGGCTCCACCACAGTGTCATATTCGGAGGGATTCTGGTTGTTGGGTCTCTAGCTGGTTCATTCTATGTCTAGGAACTATGGTAGTATAAATAACAACAACAGGACAGTAAATCAAACTGTCTGTGGTGCAGACACTGGACAGCAACTCAAAAGTATCTGGGCTTGTTTCTCACCTCTGCCATAGACTTCCTATGTGACCTTGGGCAAGGGAAGTGACCTCTGCTTTTGGGTTCCCAATTTAGGGCCTACAAGGCCTGGTTTTCAGAGCTGTTATGTACACACAACTCCAGCTGAAATCATTGGGATCTGCAGGTTCTTGGCACCTCTGAAAAATCAGGCTCATGGTATGTCAAGTTGGGCATCAAAAATCAGAGGTTTTGAATTATGAGGCTTGCCCAAACTCCAACCTCAGGGGCATATTCTACTCTAGATCTTTCACAGAATTCCCCAGAATCCTCAACGGGGTGGGACAAATCCAGTGTTTTGATCTGTCAGATACCAACTATCTACCATCAGGTCTTACAAGTCATTGGCTGTGTGATCTGCCTGTTGCAGGGATCATTTGTGCAAATGCATCACCACTAGGGGAGTGTCCTGAGCAGCTTACACTGCTGCGTGCAGAGAACATCTAATGCACACTGCTGGCATTAATGATTTTATTTATTTTTAATTTGCAGGATGAATCCAGGGCACTGATCTTATGGGCTGCCATTTCCAGGGGCATCACCTCAGAACTGAGCTTTCCATAACTGATCTGCAATAAATTATTATTTACGATAACAGGATTAGGCACCCAGACAGTTTAGCTCTTTCCTGCTCCCTATGACTCTCAGGGCGAGAAATTGAGACTTTAACTTAAATGCAAAACTCAGCTACAGCTTTGAGCAATGGGAGCAGATAGATCTTAAGAGACTCTACCAACTTCTTGACAAAAAACATGCGGTAATGAGTTACATGGAGATTAAAAATAAACTGAACAATCCTCTGCCAGCCTTTCCCCAGGATTTGCAGATTAGACATAACCTAACTCCCAAGGAGCACATAAAAGCTGAGCTCTAAGACACAGCAATGACAGGAAACAGAAAGCTGATTTCAAATATATCTCCAGGTTAGTATGAAATAGGCCCTGCATACAGATGTTCTTTTATGAAAAAATGGGCAACTGATGCACAAAGTGAGAGAATACAGGAGGACTGGAAGACAATACAACTACAAGCCATGACACTTCCATTTGTCTTGTACAAGAAAATTACATGGGAATTGGGCGCGGGGCCTCTTGCAACTGAAGATCTATGTAACTCACTGCTCTATCCTGCAGAGGGGTGGCAGAGAGGCAGCTTGCTTTGTATTTGCTTTTGTGATATTAGCTTAGCACTAGGGAAGAGATTCAGCAGATAACAGAATGCATGCCACTCAGCTTCTGGTGTTGCACAGCTGCACCAGAACCCTTGGTGCAGCCAGAATGCTGAAAACAAACAACTAGGGAAAAATACTTCTCCCTACTTGGGGAATAGTGGAAAACCTGACTCACCTAATATGAAGTGAACAAGAGGGGGTGGTGGCAAATATTCCTCCCCCAGACCCTTTCCCCACCCACCACAAGACCCCTCCCCCCCACCTGCTATGCAGCTGGCTTGCTGCTCGCCTCCTCAAATAAGAACATAACATAAGAACATAAGAGTGGCCATACTGGGTGAGACCAAAGGTCCATCTAGCCTAGCATCCTGTCTTCCAACAGTGGCCAATGCCAGGTGCCCCAGAGGGAATGAACAGAACTGGTAATCATCAAGTGATCCATCCCCTGTCACCCGTCCCCAGCTTCTGGCAAACAGAGGCCAGGGACACCATCCCTGCCCATCCTGGCTAATAGCCATTGATGGACCTATCCTCCATGAACTTATCTTGTACTTTTTTGACCCTGTTATAGTCTTGGCCTTCACAACATCCTCTGGCAGAGAATTCCACACCCTGACTGTGCATTGTGTGAAAATATGTTTCTTTTTGCTTTTTTTAAACCTGCTGCCTATTAATTTCATTTGGTGACCCCTAGTTCTTGTGTTATGAGGAGTAAATAACACTTCCTTATTTACTTTTTCCACACCAGTCATGATTTTATAGACCTCAGTCATATCCTCCTTATTCATCTTTTCCAAGCTGAAAAGTCAGAGTCTTCTTAATCTCTCCTGATATGGAAGCCACTCCATATCACTCATACGGAAGCCGTTACATACCCCTAATCATTTTTGTTGCTCTTTTCTGAACCTTTTCCAATTTTAGTATATCTTTTTTGAGATGGGGCGACCACATCTGCATGCAGTATGCAAGATGTGGGTGATTAATATAGGGGCAATATGATCTTTTCTGCCTTATTAGCTATCCCTTTCTTAATGATTCCCAACATTCTGTTCGCTTTTTTGACTGCCACTACACATTGAGTGGATGTTTTCAGAGAACTATCCACAATGACTCCAGGATCTCTTTCTTGAATGGTAACAGCTAATTTAGACTCTATCATTTTATATGTATAGGAGAAATTATGTTTTCCAATGTGCACTACTTTGCATTTATCGACATTGTATTTCATCTGCCATTTTGTTGCCTGCTTTGAGAGATCTGTTTGTAGCTCTTTGCAGTCTGCCTAGGACTTAACTATCTTGAAAAGTTTTGTATCATCTTCAAATTTTGCCACCTCACTGTTTACCCATATTTTCCAGATCATTCATGAATATGTCAAATAGGACTGGTCCCAATAGAGACCCCTGGGGGACACTACTATTTACCTCTCTCCATTCTGAAAACTGACCATTTATTCCTACCCTTTGTTTCTTATCATTTAACTAGTCACTAATCCATGAGAGGACCGTCCCTCTTATCTCATGATAGCTTACTTTGCTTAAGAGCCTTTGGTGAGGGACCTTGTCAAAGGTTTTCTGAAAATCTAAGTACACTATATCCACTGGATCCCCCTTGTCCATATGCTTGTTGACCCACTCAAAAAAATCTAGTAGATTGGTGAGGTATGACTTCCTATTATAAAAACTATGTTGACTCTTCCCCAACAAATTATGTTCATCTATATGTCTGACAATTTTGTTCTTTACTATAGTTTCAACCAATTTGCCTGATACTGAAGTCAGGCTTATCGGCCTGTAACTGCCAGGATCACCTTTGGAGACCTTTTTAAAAATTGGCATCACATTAGCTATCCTCCAGTCATCTGGTACAGAAGCTGATTTAAATGATAGGTTACAGACTGTAGTTAAGTATCAGAGGGGTAGCCATGTTAGTCTGGATCTGTAAAAGCAGCAAAGAATTCTGTGGCACTTTATAGACTAACAGACGTTTTGGAGCATGAGCTTTCGTGGGTGAATACCCACTTGCATCCGACGAAGTGGGTATTCACCCACGAAAGCTCATGCTCCAAAACATCTGTTAGTCTATAAGGTGCCACAGGACTCTTTGCTGCTTTTACAGACTGTAGTTAGTAGTTCTTCAGTTTCAAATTTGAGTTTCTTTAGAACTCTTGGGTGAATACCATCTGGTCCTGGTGACATATCACTGTTTAGTTTATCAATTTGTTCCAAATCCTCCTCTTATGACAACTCAATCTGGGATAGTTCCTCAGATTTGTCACCCAGAAAGAATGGCTCAGGTTTGGGAATCTCCCTCACATCCTCAACCGTGAAGACTGATGCAAAGAATTCATTTAGTTTCTCCTCAATAGCCTTATCATCCTTGAGTGGTCCTTTTGCATCGTGATGGTCCAGCTGTCCCACTGGTTGTTTAGCAGGCTTACTGCTTCTGATGTATTTAAAAACAAAAAGGCTATTACTTTTTGAGTCTTTGGCTAGCTGTTTTTCAAATTCTTTTTTGGCCTTCCTAATTATATTTTTATACTTTATTTGTCAGAGTTTATGCTCCTTTCTATTTTCCTCACTAGGATTTAACTTCCACTTTTTAAAGGATGCCCTTTTGTCTCTCACTGTTTCTTTTACTTTGTTGTTTAGCCACTGTGGCACTTTTTTGGTTCTCTTACTGTGTTTTTTAATTTGGGGTATACATTTAAGTTGAGCCTCTACTATGGTGTCTTAAAAAGTTTCCATGCAGCTTGCAGGGATTTCACTTTTTGTGCTGTACCTTTTAATTTCTGTTTAACTAACTTCCTCATTTTTGTGTAGTCTCCCTTTCTGAAATTTAATACTATAGTGTTGGGCTGCTGTGGTGTTTTTTCCGCCACAAGGATGTTAAATGTAATTATATTATGGTCACTATCACCAAGAGCTCCAGCTATATTTACCTCTTGGATCAGATCTTGTGCTCCACTTAGGACTAAATCAAATATTGCCTCTCCTCTTGTGGGTTCCAGGACTAGCTGCTCCAAGAAGCAGTCATTCAAGGTGTTAAGAAACTTTATCTCTGCATCCCATCCTGAGGTGACATGTACCCCATCAATATCGGGATAGTTGAAAGCCACCATTATTACTGATTTTTTTATTTTAATAGCCCCTCTAATCTCCCTGAGCATTTCACAGTCATTATCACCATCCTGGTCAGGAGGTAGGTAATACACCTCTACCCCGATATAACGCTGTCCTCGGGAGCCAAAAAATCTTAATGCATTATAGGTGAAACCACGTTATATTGAACTTGCTTTGATCCGCCGGAGTGCGCGGCCTTGTCCCCTCGGAGTGCAGCTTTACTGTGTTATATCCGAATTTATGTTATATCAGGTTGTGTTATATCGGGGTAAAGGTGTATATCCCTACTGCTATATTCTTATTATTAGAGCATGGAATTACTATCCATAGAGATTCTATGGTACAGTTTGGTTCATTTAAGATTTTTACTTCATTTGATTCTACGCTTTCTTTCACATATAGCGTCACTCCCCGACCAGAACGACCTGTTCTGTCCTTCCAATATATTTTGTACCCTGATATTACTGTCCTATTGATTGTCCTC
Source organism: Gopherus flavomarginatus (assembly GCF_025201925.1). Classification (NCBI taxonomy): domain Eukaryota; kingdom Metazoa; phylum Chordata; order Testudines; family Testudinidae; genus Gopherus; species Gopherus flavomarginatus. Next base: position 22,746,603 of record NC_066627.1, read on the forward strand.
ATTCCATCAAGTTTCTGTGACGCCTATTATATCAATATCCTCATTTAATACAAGGCACTCTAGTTCACTCATCTTATTATTTAGACTTCCAGCACTGGTATCTAAGCACTTTAAAAACTTGTCACTTTTTAGGTGTCTGCCATTACATGATGTAATTGAGTGGGACTTTTTTTCATTTGACTGTTTCTCATCAGATCCTACTTGTATTTTATCATCGTCCATCTTCTCCTCCTTATTAGGACATAGAGAATCTCCATTAATTGATCCTCCCCTAAGGGATGTCTCTGTTTGAACCACGTGCTCATAGACTCATAGACTCAGCCCTTAGTTTAAAAACTGCTCTACTAAGTTTTTAAATGTGAGTGCCAGCAATCTGGTTTCATTTTGGTTTAGCTGGAGGGGGGATCTTTGCAGAAGCAGCAGTCTTTTGGGAGACAGATCCTAAATAGGGTTGCTGACTTCATAATAGCACAAATCCGAACACCCTTGTCCCGCCTCTTCCTCGAGGACCCGTCCCTATCCTGCCCCTTTTCCAAAGCCCCACCCTCACTCGCTCCATCCCTAGTCCCTCCGGCACTCGCTCTCCCCACCCATGCTCACTTTCACGGGGCTAGGGTAGGGGGTTGGGGTATAGGAGAGGAGTGAGGGTTCCAGCTGGGGGTGCAGGCTCTGGGATGGGGCTGGGGATGAGGAGTTTGGGGTGCGGGAGTGGGCTCCAGGCTAGGGGTTTGGAGTGCAGGAGGTGGTGCGAGCTCCAGTTGGGGGTGTGGGCTCATGGACAGTGGGTGAAACTTCCCCTGGGGGAGGTGAGCGCCTTGTCCTGCCTCTTCTGCCACAGCCCTGCCCACACTCCACCCTACTCTGCCCCAGGCCCCGCCCCCACCCATCACTGACTCAAGACTCGCCACTCACCTCTTCTCCCCTCCAAGAGCCCCTCCTCCGCTCACTTCCTCCCCTGCCTGCCTGCTGCTTGCATCCTCACTCTCCCGCTAGACCCTGTCTCCACCCACCACGAGACACCCGCCCACCACCTGCTGTGCAGCTGGCTCGTCCCTAGCCTCCTCACCTAAGAACCTATGAATGGCCATACTGGGTCAGACCGAAGATCCATCCAGCCCAGTATCCTGTCTTCCGACAGTGGCCAATGCCAAGTGCCCCAGAGAGAATGAACAGAACAGGTAATCATCAAGTGATCCATCCCGTCGCCCATTCCCAGCTTCTGGAAAACAGGCCAAGGACACCATCCCTGCCCATCTTGCTAATAGCCACTGATGGACCTATCCTCCATGAACTTCTCTAGTTCTTTTTTGAACCCTGTTATAGTCACTCACCCTGCTGCTGTCCCCATCCCCGGTGACACCCTCTCTCCTTTTCACCTTAAAGCACTAATAACATTCCCCAAGGAAACTGAACAGGCAACAGGTGTAGATGAATTGTTAGATAGATTTTCCTCTGTGTGGCAGGGAGTACTGTGTATGCTGTATAGAGAGAGACGGAAGGCCAGGGTACCTGAAGCCTGATCTCTCCTTTTACAAAAGTGCTTGTCATTGGCAGCCTGCATTAAGTCAGTAGTTTAATCACCATTCTTACAGAGTTCCCTGCCGGACTCGTTTGCTTAAACTGGGTTTGCAGAGGTGAAAGTAAGCCGGCCCGGTCCAGTCCGGCATATCAGCAAGAGCCAGTACGCCGTGCCGGACCGCAACAGCTTCCATGACGGTGATTTAAAGGGCTCTGGGCTCCCCGCCACAGCGGTCAACCCAGAGCCCTTTAAATCCCGCCCGCAGTTCCAGCAGCCGGGCTGGGGCCAGATTTAAAGGGCTCTGGGCTGCCATGGCTGGGCTCTGGGCCACCGGCTGCAGTCAACCCAGAGACCTTTAAATCCTGCTCGTGGCTCCGGCGGCTGGGCTGGGGCCAGATTTAAAGGGCTCTGGGCTGCCGTGGCTGGACTCTGGGCTGCCTTGGCTGGACACTGGGCTGCCTTGGCTGCGGTCAACCCAGAGTCCTTTAAATCCTGCCTGTGGCTCCGGTGGCCAGGCTGGGGTCGGATTTAAAGGGTTCAGAGCTCCCCTGGCTGCGGGAAGCCCAGAGCCCTTTGAATCCCGCCCGCGGCTCCAGCAGCCGGAGCTGTGGTGGAGATTTAAAGGGTCCGGAGCTCCACGGAGGCAGGAGCCATGGGGGCTCCCAGCCACCTCTGCAGCTGGGTGCCCAGGGTTGATTTTAAGGCCCTGGGGCTCCCAGCCACAGCCAGTGCCCCAGGGCCTTTAAATCGTGAGAGGCACAGCCTCTTCTGGTTGAGACCACACCAGCTCAGGACTCCTGCAGTACCAATAAGTCCTGTAAATTACTTTCACCCCTGTGGGTTTGAATAAAATGACTAGATCAAGAAATAAACTCACTGGCTTGGTCAGCTCCTCCCTGAGCCAGGTCAGCAGTTACTTCTTCCGGGTGCAGAGACTAACTGAAGAGTCATCATTGGAAACTGTTTTTAACCCCAATAACACATTTTCCTACAACAGAAAAGCCAGCGAATGTGGCCAAAGGCTTCCTAGGCGTTGGCAGGTGTCTGTTAAGTGGCTTCGTTACCACTTCAATGGCTCTTTAACAGGTTCAGTGATCTCTGCCACTAGGTTTTTCACTGTGTAAAGTTACAGAGATCCGCTCACTTTGCCTCCTATTCCCCTGACCCCGCTCGCTGGCATTATCATACTCACATACCCCATGCCCCACGGGGACCTCCGAGGGGCGAAGAGGGTGGGGTGGAGGAGAGGAGAGGAGGAAGACTCTCCAGGCAGCAGCAGCAACAGGCTGTGGGAGGGGTCAGCAGGGAGGGGAAAAGGCAGGGTGTGGGGGCACCACAGTCCACGTGTCGGGTGGCAGGGACAGCTGTGCTAGGGGAGGCAACGCCTCCCACATGCGGGCTCCTTGTGGGGCCAGAAATGAGGGGCTCAGGGTGTGGGAGGCAGTTCCAGGCTGCGGCAAGGAGTTGGAGTATGGGAGGAGGGTGAGGACTCTGGCTAGGGGTGCAGGCTCTGGGGTGAGGCCACGAATGAGGGGTTTGGGATGCAGGAGGGAGCTCTGGGCTAGTGGCTCAGAGTGCAGGAGCAGGTACACATTCGGGCTGGGGGTGTGGGCTCTGGGGTGGGGCCAAGGATGAGGGGTTTGGGGTGCAGGAGCGGGCTCAGGGCTGGGACAGGGTGTTGCAATGTTGGGGGAGTGTGGGCTCCACAAGGGATTTTGGGTGGGGGCGGGGACTCTGGGCTGGGGGAATGGAAGGGAGGGTCCCAGCAGCACTTACTGCAGTTCCCAGGGAGCAGCCAGTAGGTCCCTGCAGGCTTCAGCTCCTAGGCACATGGGTGACCAGGGAGGCTCCATGCACTGCCCCTATGTCTGCAGGCTACACCCCAGCAGCTCCCATTGGTCGTGGTTCCTGGTCAATGGGAGCTGCGGCACTGGGACTCAGGGCTGGAGCAGCGCACGGAGCCTCCTTGGCCGCCCATATATCTAGGAGCTGCAGGGACCTGGTGGCTGCTTTCAGGAGCCGCATGGAGCTAGGGTAGGCAGGGAACCTGGCTTAGGCCGGTGCCCCTGCTGCACCACCAACCAGACTTTAAACGGTCGAAAACCGGACACCTGGCAACCCTAGCCCTAAACAGAGACTAATATCCTCAGAGTAATGTCCCAATTAGACTCAGACTTTCTAGCAAACAGATGGAGACATCCTTGGACTGAATGTGACCAATCCATGCCGCAAACACGACCCCTATGATGCATCACCAAGGGGAGTGGACACTTTTTGTACCTCTTCTTGGTTCTGGTTGTTCAGCTATATTGAAGGCCAGTCAATAACCAAGGGAGTCTCTTCTCCTGCTGATGAAACCATGGGCGGTGAGTTCTATGGGACCGTGGTGCCTGGTCCCACCTGGGTCAAGCCCTGTCTGAGGCTGGGTCTCTCCCTCTGCCCCACCCACTGAGCGGCTTCCTGCCTACTCGCTCCACATGGCTGCCAGCCCCTCCCTGCAGCCCCTGGGTGGGATGGGTCTGTGTCCCACCCCAAGCACCCCTGCGGCCAATGGGAAGCGGCAGGGGCAGTGTCTGGGCGTAGCAGCACATGGAAACTCCCGGCCTGCCCTGCCTAGGAGGCCCAGGTAAGTGCTGCACCCCCCCCCGAGTCTGTACCCTCTCTTCAGCTCCCAAACTCCCTCCCAGAGCCTGCACCCCCTCTCATCCCCAAACTCCCTCCGAGAGCCTACACTCCCTCCCTCTGCAGCCCCTCCCACCCTCAAACTCCCTCCCGGAGCCTGCATCCCCTCTTTCTGCACCACCTCCCATCCCCAAACTCCATCCCAGAGACAGCACCCCTACCCCCTTCCCACACACCCCCTCCTGCCCCCAAATTCTCTCTCAGAGCATGCACCACACAGCCCTTCACACTCCCTCCTAGAGCCTGCACCCAAACTCCCTCCCAGAGCCTGCATCCCTCACCCCTCCGCCCCGCCCCCCCTTCGCCCAAGCCCAGAGCCTACACCTAAACTCCATCTCAGAGCCTGCACCCCTCCCCCACCCAAACTCCCTCCCAAAGCCCAACCTCTCACCCATCCTGCAACCCAGACCTCCACCCCCAACCCAAACTCCCTCCCAGAGCCTTAGGCAGGTGGGAAGCGGAGTTGTGGGGGGGGCGGGTTCTGGGCACTACCAACATTTCTACAAATCTGCCATCCCCGGTGGAAGCATCTTACTGTGCACTGACTGATACACAGCCCCTCCCATCCCCTGCCACCACCCTCAGCACCTGCCAACATGGGGATTGTCTCCACGGCAAGTGAATGCAGAAGGCCATCTGTGGCTGCTCAGGCTGTACCTCCACCCCAGGCAGTACCTAACTGGGCATGATCCTGAGGGCCTTGTGCTGTCACCACTAGGGTGGGTGCAGGGGAGCATGACAATGGCTGAGCCACCCTAGGACATTTCTACTGGGGCTCCTTCACTGCAGTGAGAAAGCTCAGCATCCCAGACAAGCTGGGAAGCAGCTGCTCCGTTAGGAGAGGCCCCATGAGCAAACACGGAATCTGCAATCATGGGCGGATTTTAAAAGGGAAAAGGAAAAGGATGTCGCAGCCCTTCTGGATTGGCGCTTCAGCCCTTGCATTCAGGCACTGTCACATGCCTGTTGGGAAAGCAGGCAGCTTTGTACCTAGAGACTGATTAGCATCTCTGGCCTGGGTCCTCTGTGCAAGCAGCAGGCTCTGGGCCAGGGGAAGGATATGTGCACTGCCCTGCTTAATTATTGAGCACAATCATCCTCTGGGAGAGGCCTGCTCTTTGGAGTGTTTCATGGAGCTAATATCTCAGGGGACTATGAGGCTGGATTCTGGAACAACCTTTAATCATCAATGTTGGGAATGAGAGCTCTGAATTTACCCTCTGCTGAATACAAGCTGATCTGGTACAGGATTTCCCAACAGCCTGAAGGACAACGATCGGCACAGCCCTCAAGAACTCAAAGGGGAGGGACAGGAGCCAAAGTAATTGGTCTCCTCTAGCTTTCCTCTGCCCTGCTCTCCCCTGCCCTTTCTGAATGAGATCCCCCCATCCCTTACTGTATCTCTTCCACCAGACTTCAACACTCAGACCTGGTGCAACGTGACACCAGAAATCAAAATGTGTGACAAATGGCTGCCATGTGACACACTTCAACGTTGCTGCGTGTCACCCCATAACTGGCAAATTAGAATAGATTTTAACTGTTAAACCTCACTTGAAGGCTGTTCTCTCTCTGGGTGAATGAAATAAACCTATTTAGTAATAATAATTTAAAAACCTGGACAAATTCGGGTACATACAGCCATAATGTCACATCCCCACCCCCACTGTTAGATTAGAAACTTGGATTCTGTTCCCAGCTCTGCCTGAAGTGTCCTTTCCTAACCTCTCTAACTAATGGAGGTGGGGGCTAATGCTTGGTAGCCTTTTAGAGTGGGGTTTGAGGACTTAGTGAAGTGTGCAGAAATATTAACATAAATGAAAAAAGAAGTAGCTGTCTGGGTGTTCTCTGTGGGGTTCCCGGGCTCTGGACCTTGCTCCCACCCCTGTTCTGAAATAGCCAGCATGTGGTGACATTTGCAAGCACACAGTTGGCAGGGGGGATGGAGATGTGCTCCCTGTAATGATAAGGGGCAGAAATGAGTCTCTGTAGGTGCATGGCTGGCCAAATTCCAGCTCAACTGATACTTTATTGCTGCTGAAATTGGTGCCACCTTGGTTACTACTGAAATAGAAATAAATCAATAGATGGCAGTCAGGAGAGGTGAGGCTGGAACTCCTGGCTCCCAGATCAGCCCAGGTGAGGGGATTGGATGACATGCTCACCTGCTGTGCAATATTCCCTGACCTGGCAATGCAGCTGAATGGGCTGATTCAGCTCCAATGCAGACTGTTACCCTGGAGTATTTGTACAAAGTATGCTTGTGAAGTATCATTATAAAACTTATAATGTGCTGATCATTATTGTTCTGGTAAAATATATGTGGCGACATTCTATGTAGCGTTATAAGATTCCACTGTGTGGAGTTACTAATGCATGTTCCAAGTCTGGGGAGTGGCCAAACCAGTTCCTCAGAGACAAAATGTAAGATGATGCCACAACCAGGTGTTGTTAAGGTCAAAGGCCATCACCTGCTAAATGGCTATTCATTGGCAGGGAAAGGAGCATGGACAGAAAATCTACATCTTAGCAAAGAAGCAGCATGTGGTTCTCATCCATACAGTCTGCCTAGCACCAGGCTCCAAACTGGAAATGCTTCTCTAAGGGAGGACAGACACTCCAATGGGCCATACCACCTCTTCCTCCTCCTCTCTCTCTCTCCACTGGTTTACTGCACCAGAAGGAACAAAGGAAGTAGCCATCACACAGAAGACGGGGTCCTAAGAAGTTTGGCCAGTAAGCCTGTTGAGAGCTCATGGTGAGAAAAACTTTGCTTTGAATTGAACATAGTTTGTTAAGTTAGGCACTAGTTTCATTTTATCTTTATTGCTCTTGTAACCACTTCTGACATTTATGCCTCATTACTTGTACTCACTTCAAATCTGTCTCCTTATAGTTAATAAACTTGTTTTATTGTTTTATCTAATCTAGAGTATTTGAATTGAAATGTCTGGGAAACTCCATTTGGGGCAACAAGATTTGTGCATATCATTTCTATTAATAAAATGATGGACGTTATATGAGCTTGTATGGTCCAGGAGGGGGCAGGGCAGTACAAAACATATATTTCCGGGGAAAGTCTGGGACTGGGAGTGTGCTGGGGTCATCCTATAGTATAATCCAGGCTAGTAAAAGCTTGGTTGTGACCGGCAGGCTGCAAGTGCACACAGACATAGCTGAGAGTGATTTACATGCTGGAGGCTGTTTGTGAGCAGTCCAGTAGCGGGTGCAACAACAGCAAAGCGATGTAAAGAGCACCCCAGGTTAGAGTGCAGGTGTGATCCAGCTCCTCACTAGTCTAGCTTGTACCCTGGGTATGTCACATTGCTTTAGCTCAACAGAAGTCCTGGGCTTGATGCAGGAATTTACTGGGTGAGCATCTCTCACCTGTGTGACATGGGAGATCAAGCTGCAGGATTATAGTACTCCCTTCCAATCCTAACAGCTAGGAACCTATTAGTGAGCTGTGACTTGCCTTTGTAGAAGCCAGGCTCTTTAGTCTCTGTCATATCATGGCATTCTCGAGGTTTCTATTTTTTATTGGTCACCAGTTTACCAGGTACAGGAATAAGTGTCACAAGTCTGTGGTTCTACAGATCCCCAGGAAGCCTTTTCTAAAAATAGACAGAACATTTGCTACCCTCCAGCCTACCCACTGGAGTTGGGCAACTGCAGATTTTCATGCAAGACTCATAGTTTTGCGAGCACCGCAGCCACTTCATTCATAAGATGTTTGGATACATCCCACTTGAGCCAGGTGACTTGCTGTTCAGTTTATCCAGGACCCTGGAGCTAACACCTCTATCATTGTGAAGAACACATGGGAACTTACATCTAATTGGAAGGCAGCACCATGCCTCTCAACACCATCAATTTAGTACTGACTCAGAGGAAGAGTGGCACCTGCTCACTCACCGACACCACTTCTTGGACCATCATAGGTTTGTGACAGGTACCTCTCACCTGTATTGTCACCCAGCTCAAACTTGCTTAGCAAGCGAGAGCTGATAGGGTGGTTGGAGGAGGAATGGCTGCAGGCCAGGCTGTGTTGGTGAAAACCACTCCCAAGAAAGCAGTAACTTCTGCCCCCCACCCTAAAACGTTCTGTGTGCAGATGTTTAGTGAGTTATAGTTACAGCTGGTTTCATCCTATTCCATTTCCATGCCTGTGTAAATTTACCTCTCATGATTTTGGACATGCGCAGAATACTTTCAACCCAACTTCTTTATTTAAGGCAAGAGGCACAGCTGGTTTTGATATGGAGTCTCCAGAAAGCTAAATCTGCATGCCTCACTCATGGACAGAGCCTCAGATCTGGCTGCTCATTGATCTAAGTACCATTTTCCCTTCTGTTGTAGAAGTGCAATCACGTGGAGGCTGGTTTGCTCTGCTGTCTGCATCTTCCATAGGCAAGGCAGACAGGCCTGTGCGCTCTGCAGCATGTGCCATACATTGGCCTTATGCAGGCGAGCCTGTGGGGAGAGACCTGCTAGGATTATCAGCCATGGGAGCATCCCTTTAGTGGAAGGGGAAGCTGTGCTTTTAGAGTTGTAAGCAGTGGCGGATTAACCAATTTGGCACCCCAGACCCTCAAAAAATTGCTGCCCCCCTCCCCCTCCAACTCACCTCTGCTCCCCCATGGTAAGCCTGGAAAGGAGCGGGGAGAAGGGGAGTTGTGGTGCACTCGGGGGATGGCAGTGGTGGAGTGGAGGTGAGCTGGGGCAAGGAGTGGTTTCCTACTCCCACCAAGAGTCACTCCCAGCGTCAGCCGGCCCCAGCTCACCTTTGCTCCGCCTCCTTTGATTGCGCCGCTACTCGCTTCTCCCTCCCAGGGCTTTCGTGTGGCAAGCCTTGGAGGGAGGGGGAAGAGGGGGAGTTGTGGTCTGCTTGGGGGATGGCAGCGGTGGAGCGAAGGAGAGCTGGGGCGGGGAGCAGTTCCCAGCCCCCCCGGGTTACTCCCCGCGCCCACGGGCCTCAGCTCACTTCTGCTCTGCCTCCTTCAAGCATGCCACTACTCGCTTCTCCCTCCCTCCCAGCGCTTTCGCTCGGCAAGCCTGAGAGGGAGGTGGAAGGAGGGAAGCACGGCTCGCCTAAGGGAGGAGGTGGGCCAGGGATTTGGGGAAGGGGCGGAGTTGGGGAGAGGTCGCGAGCAAATTTGCTGCTCCGGCAAATTTGCCGCCCAAGGCCTTGTTGGCCTAGGCAATAATACGCCTCTGGGCATAAGGTCCTACTCCCAGTACCCCTAATGTGCAGCAATTACCTAGTGCCCGCATTCCTTCATCAGTGCTCTGAGCAAGGCACATGATGAGAGTCTGAAGTGGTGCAAAATGGAAAAATAATTCAAAGACTTTCCCCAGTGCCAGAGCCACTGAGAAACTGGAGAGAGCTCGGAGAACCGCAGCCATAACAATGGGGGCTGGGAGGAGCGACTTAGGCAGGTCTGCCTGCTCCAGGTGTAACACCTCCCTCCCTGTCACCTGTAGGGCCCATCATCACTTGTCCTAGCAGCACCAATGGAAGAGATCCAAGGGAAGAGGAAGCAAAGACAGCACATCCTCCTCCCCACACCCATCCTCCTCATACCCAGAACTGAGGGGTATGAGAACAGAGAGCCAGGCAGAGGAGGCATGGGATGGGGACCTAGATCTGAGAGCTTGGGGGAAGGGGGCAAAGGGCTCAGGGAGGAGGTGATACAGGGACTGAGAGAAGGACAGAGGTCTCTGCAGTGGGACGAGGATGGGGGGCTAGTGTCCCTGGACCAGGGCAGTGGGGGAAGCCTGGCAGGTGAGAAGGCCCACAAGTGGTCAGGGGCTGTGTGACACCTGGTGTAAGGGGCAAGGGCCTGTGGGGCAGGAGGAGTGAGAGATCATAGCACAGCTGTGGGAAACAGACAAGGTGACACTACTGGCTGAACAGAGGCACCAGGGCCTGTGGGCCGGGGAGAACAGAGGCAGAGGAATGCAGAGAAGAGCAAGGGCTGGCGCTTGGGGCAGGGAAGAGGAGACAACATAGGGTGCTGGATCCTGGAGGTGAGGGCTGAAGAGATGTGTGTGGGGAGCCAGATGAGACAGAAAGGAGCATGTGCTATGGGTAGAACCATCCAGGGGACACGGGACAACTTTGCTTGTAGCTTGCACATTAGGAGTCGTCAGTAAATTGCCAACACCTGGCAATCAAAAATCATGAGTCAGACCCTGACCATCATGAGCTGGCCTTGAAAATGATGAAGGTTTGTTAAAAATAATAAATGTGGTGTTCATTTTGTTTTCTGAGCCATTAGTTCTGTCCTCGGGTCACGTTTTCAAGGTTTATTCCACACCCATGAAGTCTAGAAATTTACTGTTTGTTCTAAACAGAAGCTGAAAGACTCACATAATCACAGGACTCCAGGAGCTGGGGCCTGAAGAAAAACACCAGACACCATGAGACTTGTGAGAGTTGGCAACACAGAGTCATTGATGGCCAACACTCAGGGTGAAACACCAAACAGGCACAGCTACTGACCCCAGTGAGTAGCCATGGCCAGGAAAGGGGGCTGAGTGAGTTAAAATGCTCCTCTTTCTCTAGCAGGCGAAGTTCTGAGGTTGCTTTGTCCATCAGAGCAGCTGCACAAAAGGAGTCAAATACCCAGGCCGCCTTTCCAAGCCAGGCAACTGCATGAGCGGCCTTGGACTGAGCATTTGCCAAGCGAATGCAGGGGTTGAGGGAGGAAAGGGGGTGCAGAGTTTATGAAGAAGCAAGACAGGGCTGAGGCCCTGGAGAGGGACAGAGGTGCCACACTCTGAGCAGCAGTGCCTGGGCTGGGGCTCTGCAAGGGGGGTCACCTTGTGGTTATTTGTTACCAGCAGGTGTGAGGACACACAACACAGGAATATTTTATGACACCAAGCAAATACCTGACACCGCGTCACTGACTCTGCTTTCAATGGGAAAGTGACCTGAGCGGCCCCAAAATGTACTGCAACATGGGGAGGGGGCAGAGACAAGGGAATGGACCCTGAGGAGAAAGAGAGAGGACGGTAGGGGCAGAAATGTGAGTGGGGAGCCAGAGGGAAAAGGGCAGAAGGGAGCAGAGTGAGGAGAGGTGCAGCTAGGCTTGGGCAGAGAAAGGAATGGCAGACTTTCAGAGAAGAGCTGCTTTGCTCAGTATCTCAGTCTGTGCTTTCACGGTCTCTGAGCTGTTTGCAGTAACCTGATGACTCTGCAGATGATTCCAGGCTCTGACTACAGAAAGACTGGCGTCCCCTTCCCTGGCAGTCACCCCTCACCCACTCCAGGAGGCCTTAGCGGCACTGGGATTTGGAGAGAACATTCCTCACCAGCTGCCTCAGGGGGCTCCCTAGTGTGGATAAGATGCCAGGTGCCGCCAGTGTTTTAACCACCATGCAACATCTGCTCTGAGCAGGGCTAAACAAGGGTGTTTAAATGCCAGCGGTACCTGCGAGAGCTGGGGCTGCTCTGCCCTCACTTCTAGCACTGCTGAACTGGGGAGTGCGATGGGGGACAGACTGGGGGGAAATCCAGCCCTGCCATGCTGCTAAGAGCAGAAGGACTACAGGTGTGCAGCTGGGCTAAGTAGGGGTGGGGAAGCAACAGCAGTCGGCAAATAACCGCAGAGTGTAAACAGAACCTCACACTAATTCAATTTTCTTGCCTGGAGTCCAGAGAAAGGGGAGTAGCCACGGGGCACTGTGATCACCTGGATTTCTACATATATGTGGAAAACAGCTGGGAGGGACCAAAGGGCTGGGGAAAAACAAATCAGTGTCAATTTTCAGACCAGTAAAGAAGACTGGCCCTGGTAGCCATTGTGCCTTCATCTGCTTACCCAAGTAACATAATGGAGCACATCCTAAGGGCCAGGGTCTGATCCCCCATACTCACACCAGTCGGTGGTCCTAGTTATGAAGTAGGCCATGAATAAAGGTACCAGAATTGGCCCTAAATGCCAAGAGAGTAACAGAACATGAAGCAATAAGTGTTGCTGGCTTTGCAAAGACTAGATCTTGCAGCCAGACACAGCAATTGCTCTTTTCGACAGAATTTTAAAATGAAGGGATGCAAAATGGATGCTGTACACCTGGACTTGCTCCCCTGTTCCATGAAATCTCACTTGAAAAAGGAATTTGTGTTGGCTTCTGTCTGAACACTGTCACGTGGAAGGGGCCATCCATAAGGTATATGCAGCGTGCCAGCACTGAGATCTAGGAGCCCCATCGCTTGGGATATTTCAAATGAGCTTCACAAATACATCACACGCTGCGATGCATGGAAATCCTGCCTTGGAAGTCGGAGGAGATAAATAATCAGACTGGTGATCTCTATTTCGGAAGTCTGTGATTGGGAACCACTGGATTGGCTCAGAGGTTTGGTGCAGTTCATCCCTGCACATGAGGGAGTGCGCATCCTTGTTGCTATGCACAGATGTTGCCAAGGGGAGAGAGAAGTGAGTGTAGTCGTGGCAACCTGCTATCCGTAGGAAGGTAACCCAGTGGCCTTGGTGGTGTAAAACAGTTTAGGAAGCGGGTAAGAGAAGTTCAGCTCAGGTATATTGGGTTTACTTATCTAGACACTTGTTAAGGCTTTATTTCCAAGGCCACAGAATGCTACTGCTACATGGCACAGAACCTTTTGTCTCAGCAATCCGGGCTGCCGTGGCTCCCTTCTTGTGCATCTTTATGTCAAGGTATGTGGCAGGGCAACCTGGCCTTCAGGGCCCTCCAGTGTCAGGCCAGGGAACAACAGGTGCACCCAGTCTGACCGGTCACAGGGGCACTGGCCTCTTCTTTCTTAAAGAGCCAGTGTCTTCCTGTGACGGTATCTTTCAACTGCTCAAGGAACAAGTTGTGACCCCAGATGTCACTGTCATTGTCCCGCTAGCATCTGAGAACACTCGCACTCAGCACTCGCTGAGCACAACTGACCTGCACAGTGCTGCGCTGCTGGTAACGAACTGATCTGCCCATGGATGGGATGTGCAGGTTCATTTCTTTTCCCTCCATCCAGCATTTGGATGGGAGCTGAAATCCATTGATCAGAGACTTTCAGATGATGAGATGTTCCCAGTGTTATCATCACCATTCCCAGCTGGGGCAGTGGAAACAGGGTTCACGTGTAAGAGCTCACCCTCGGCAATCCCCTGGCTGCCTGTCCTGTGCTTAAACCACTCGACACAGCCCCACTTTATCTCTCACCATGGTCCCTTCTCCTCTGTCCCGACTGCCGACTCCTAGTCTGGTTTTTACATTCTGGCCGGAACAGCAATTCCACAGACAGCACAGGGAGAGCGTTTGTCATTCCCCTCCTTGCAGGAGGCTTACACCCCAAGGACAGGTCTGGCCTCTCAGGAGCTCGAGAGCGACAGGATGCTGTGGTGCTTTGAAGCCTCCTCCCCATCCTAACAGGCTGTTCGTGGAGAGCTGCCAGCATGCCGCAGCTCCAGCCATCCTGGCTGCTCTAATATGCCGTCGGCCCAAATGCAATGCCCATCATCTCTGCCTTTCCTTTCTAAAGCCTCCTGGTCCAAACCGGGAACTGACTGGCAATCGACCCGCAGGGAGCAGCCTGAGCAGGGTAGGAGCATCTCTTCCCAAGAGCCTCTTGAATGGCAGGAAATGGGGCAGAAGCAAACGTGCTCACCTGTAGAGAAATGGGAAGCAGCCTGGTTGCTATGGCTATAGTGGAACCGTTCTAGAGATGAGGCGAGCTAAACATCTCTGCAGAGAGCTGTGACGCTAGCTGGTGAAGAGAGCGTCCCCCCAGGGTACCGCAACATGCCAGCTAGAGCCTTGCCCGCTTCCCGGGTGCAACAGCTCCCTCATTTTTTCTCTGGGAGTCTTTATGTGGAAACTAGGACTTTGTTGCTGGCGTTCAGCTCCTGGGTTCCTCACCTGGCAGCAGAGTCCAGCTGGGTATCATAGAGCAGTCAGGCTTTAGATGGGTGCTAAGCCAGGAATGCAGGGCGAACTCTCCACAAACAAAACGAAGCATAGCGACTGCCCTACAGAGCAAAGCAATGGCATAACAAGCCTGGTGCCCTGCCTCTGGCAGTGGCCAATGCCCCGTGCTTCAGAAGATGGCCACGTTCATCACAGAGTGATGGACGCCAGGGAGGGGAATGACCTGTCAGGGGGGATTTTCGACCCAAACTGTGCGTGTCTTTGCTGCATTTTCAGACCTGCACCTGCTTTGTACGCACACCTCAACATGCACACAGGAGCAGTTGTGCCTGGCTGGACGGATTCCTTTCTAGCCCTGTGCATGTAGCAATCCCACATGTGTGCATAGTAGGTGTGCAAATTCAGCCTGGAAATCAGGCTCATTCAATTATCTGTCCAGGACCACGTGTGCATTAGAGCAGGGGTTCTCAACCTTTTTCTTTCTGAGCACCCCCACCCCCGGTCAATACTATAAAAACTCTGTGTGCCGCAACAATTGGTTTTCTGCATATAAAAGTCAGGACCAGTGTTAGGGCATAGCAAGCAGGGAAATTGCTGAGGGAAGCTACATTGCTCAGGCTTCATCTTCAGCTCCAGGTGGAGGGGCTCATGGCCTCGAGCCCTAGGGCCATGCAGAGGGGCTTTGGCTTTCTGCCCTGGGCCCCGAGGAGTCTAATCTTGGCCCTGCTTGGTGGACCCCCTGAAACCTGCTTCTGGCCCACCAGGGGGCCCCAGACCCCTAGTTGAGAACCACTGCATTAGAGGATGTGACGGAGCAGGGACTGGGAATATCAACCTAGTAATGTTGCATCGGAGTTTTACTAGCTTATTGTCTGAATCAATATTAGATGGTGGTGGGATAATAGGGTGTGACTTCACTTGAGGGATGATACTTGAGCATGGAACCTGAGCCCAGGAACGGGTTGAGGCCAGGTGACACCTTCTGCCCAGGAACTGGACAAAGGCTGAAGAAGGAGCCGGGGTGTGTGTCTGGGTGAGACTGCTTTAGGGGGTTTCAGTTTGGAGCTGGTTGGGGAAATGGAGGGAGGCCCAGAACCAGGGTCTGGGCTCCCTACCTCCCAAGATAGCCCTGCCTGAGGGGTCCTGTTCTCTGTACCTACGAGCTCTGTTTGGGACTGTGTTCCTGTCATCTAATAAACCTTCTGTTTTATTGGCTGGCTGAGAGTCATGGTGAATCTTAGGAAGTGTAGGGTGCATGGCCCTGGCTTCCCCACACTCCGTAACAGAGGACGATAAATAGGACTTGTCACTTATGCTGGGGACTGGGAATGGGATGTGGAGTTTTCCCCTAGTCAAATCCAACCTAGGTCAGTCGTCAGTTGTGACTGAAAATTGTTACACTCTGGCTGTCCAGGGAAATGAGCTGGCAGTCTCAGTCTATTTTCCAAAGGGGCAGGTATCCCTGTTGGTACAGCTTCCTCCCAACCTCCTCCTTTGGCCTCCTCATCCCCTGCCTGTGCTGTGCCTGCTCTGGGGAGGAGCACCAGATTTTCATTTTCCAGGGCTCTCTGCTTGGCTTGAAATGTGCTTAAAAATATAAATACAGAATGTGGCAATTGTGAGCTGAAGCAGCAATGTCTCTTAATGCTCACCATGGCTGATGCTCAGACCAGGGATAATCCTTGCTAATCAAAACCCACCTCACGCCTTCCTGCAGGATCCCAGGGAAACCACTGGGGGATGTCTTCACTAGGAACAAAACAGATCAAGGATAATTAATATCCAAATGCCAAAGCACTAATCTGGTTTGTGTGTGAGGGTCTGGGGGTTTTAACCCACCATCATTTGAAATCCCACAAGTGCTAAATATCAGAGCAGCACAGGGGAGTGCCTGGTGCAAATCCTCTGGGTGGAAAAAGATTGTGAAATTCTATTAACAATGTCCTCAGGCCATGGCAATTCATCAGCACTCCCCTTCATGAAGAATTGATTTTCTGAAAGTTCCTGTACATGATGGACTGGCTGCTGAAAAGCCGCCAACAGCTTCCTGCTGGGGAGCAGCAACCAGGAGCAGCTCTTGGGTTTGCCAACTGGTGACTAGGGTCTCGACTGGACTGAACCACTTAGCAGGATAGCAGCTGGGCTTGCCGAGCGTGTGCAGCCTGCAGCCAGCACCTGACTGAGACAGCAGCTCTAGATGAGCAAAAGGGAAGGCTCCTTGTCTCTGCCAGGCAGCCTGGGGTCTCGTCTCTCTTCATGTGCTGCTGACCTGAACGCCAACCCCTGCAAAGGGCCCTACCGTATTCAGTGACTAACAGGGTGAACTGCAGCCCAAACGAAACCTGGCGGGGTATCTGCACAGTTACTTTCCTGCACTTGGCTACAAGGGACTTGAACTCCTATGAAAGGAGTTCCTATGGCCCGGGGAGTGGGACACCTCACTCTAAAGTGGAGCAGGCTAAGGGCCACCATGCCTTGGAGACAGCTGGCTGCAGGGACAAAGCAGCAAAGAGGAGACAGTTGCAGACTCTGCCACCCCAGAGGCTGTATGGACCTGGTATAAAGCAGGGGCTACCAAAAGGAGGGGGCCTAGAGGGAAGCCCTGACCATGGACACTAGAGCCTGCAGATCCGCTGAACCCCAAAGGTTACCTAAGGAGGTGGTGGAATCTCCATCCTTAGAGGTTTTTAAGGCCTGGCTTGACAAAGCCCTGGCTGGGATGATTTACTTGGGGTTGGTTCTGCTTTGAGCAGGGGGTTGGACTAGATGACCTCCTGAGGTCTCTTCCAACCCTGATCTTCTATGATTCTATGCTATCAGCATATGCTACAGAAGCCCCTGTCTCCGCCAATATCTCAAGCTGGAAGGTGAATTCTTGTCCCCAGCACTAAATCCACGTCTGCATTATTTGCTATCCTTGGGTTATTGCTGTGACAGTAGAGTTAAGGGCCTGCTGATGTTTTTATCTATCCGCCTGGATCTGCAGGGAGGAACTTGGGGCAAATCTAAACTCAAAAGTTAGGTCCATTTAACGACATTGCTCAGAGGGTGTGAAAAATTCACTTCCCTGAGAGTTGTAGTTAAGCTGATCTACGCCCTGGTGTAGTCACCACAAGGTTGATGGAATAATTCTTCCATCCACCTAGCTACTGCTGCTCAGGGCTGGTCTACGCTGGCAACATACATCAGAATAGCTGTGTCTCTGCGGGGTGTAAATCCAGGCCCCTGAGAGACGTAGTTAAGCCAACCTACTTCCTGGTATGGCCAGCACTTGGCCAATGGAAGAATTCTTCTGGCAACCTAGCTACCACCTCTCCGGGAGGTGGATTAATGACAGTGACGGGACAGCTGCCAGCATAGGTAGTGTCTACACTGAAGTGCAACAGTGGTGTAACTGCTGCGATGCTCTTGTGCTGCTGTAACGTCAGACCTCCCCCAATGTCTATTCCTTCCAAGCAACTGATAATAAGGCAGTCAATGTCTCAGGGCTGTGTGAGCCAGTCCCCGTGCAGTTGGGAGGGGTTAATGTTTTGGTTTGATTTCTCTAAATTGATGAAATCTCAGAAAACAGGTGCAGCAAAATGTTGGTGTTTCCCCTGAAAATGGGCCTGTTTCTTAGTGAAAAACTAAAAATGGTGATGTGTTGATCCTACCACCTTCTGTTCAAAAGGAATCCTAGGTCGCAGGGCACTCTGATCTCTAGGGCCAAGGCCCACACACCATGCCCCTCATCCAGCAGTGCCCTGCCACTTGGCTCCTGTGCCCTAGCATGTCGCAGGCCAGCAGCTCCACACCTGGGGGAGCGAAGCTCTGGGGCCAGCAGCTGGCTATGTGTGTGACACAGGGGAAAATAGCGGGTACTCCATCCCCAAGTGCCTCCATCACTGCCATTCCCCCAGCTGCAAGAACTGCTGGGCTGCTCTTTGCTGCAGGGACATGACTCTGCATGGTGCGGGAGTCTGATTGTCTATACCATACACACAATATAGTCCAGCTGAACATTTTGTGCCTGTTCAGAGACTATTAACAGTTCAAGTTCGGTCTATTTTTGACCGGTTAAATGACATCCTTGGCATTCTTAAAATTGACTGGTCATCAGTGATGTCTGTCTGTTTTGATGGCACACATCTACTATGTCTGGATGTTCTGTGGGAATTCAAATGAAATGTAAAGAAAGAAACAGTGAAATACTCTATGTACACTGCTATGTGCATTGTTTGAACCTCGTCCTAGTAGATGCATGCACTTCAAGTAAACAAAACAGAACTGTCTTTGATTTTTTTGGTGTTATTCAGACTCTTTATGCCTTCATGGAGGGGAGTACTGTGCGACATGCAGTAATGGAGAAGATTTCACAAGAAGTAGGATTCCAGTTGAAGACTTTGAAGTCACTATCAAACACAAGATGGGCATGCAGAGCAGAAGCAGTGGCTGCTGTAAAACAAAACTACTCCAATCATTTTATAAGCTTTACAAGAGATTATTGAAACAGCTTGCCTTGCTGACACTAAAATAAAAGCCAGGGGCCTTATCCATGAACTAAATTCATTCAAGTTCATCTTTGCCTTTCACATGATGCACCCTATTCTCCAGATGGTGGTAAAAGTGAGTAAGGGTATGTCTACACTATGGGATTATTTCGATTTTACATAAACCGGTTTTGTAAAACAGATTGCATAAAGTCGAGTGCATGCGGCCACACTAAGCACATTAATTCGGCGGTGTGCGTCCATGTACCAAGGTTAGCGTCGATTTCTGGAGCATTGCACTGTGGGTAGCTATCCTGTAGCTATCTCATAGTTCCCGCAGTCTCCCCTGCCCATTGGAATTCTGGGTTGAGATCACAATGCATGATGGACCAAAAACACTGTTGTGGGTGATTCTGGGTAAATGTCATCACTCAATCCTTCCTCCGTGAAAGCAACGGCAGACAATCATTCACGCCCTTTTTCTCTGGATTGCCCTGGCAGACGCCATAGTATGGTAATCATGGAGCCTGTTTAGCCTTTTTTCACTGTCACTGTATGCGTACTGGATGCTGCTGACAGGCGCGGTACTGCAGTGCTACACAGCAGCATTCATTTGCCTTTGCAAGGTAGCAGAGACAGTTACCAGCCCTATTGCATTGTCTGCTGCTTTGGGAATTGACGATGACGGTTACCAGTCATATTGTACCATCTGCTGCTGTCATGGGTGCTCCTGGCTGGCCTCGCTGAGGTCGGCCAGGGGTGCATGGACAAAAATGGGAATGACTTCCCAGGTCATTCCCTTCTTTATGTTTTGTCTAAAAATAGAGTCAGTCCTGCCTAGAATATGGGGCAAGTTACTAGAGAACCAGAGAGCACTGCTGCTCTGAGTCAGAGCCCCAGATATCCCACAGAAATGATGAGCTGCATGCTATTCTAGGGGGTGCCCCTGCAACAACCCCACCCATTGCTTCCCTCCTCCCACACCCCTCCTGGGCTACCGTGGCAGTTATCCTCCCATTTGTGTGATGAAGTAATAAAGAATGCAGGAATAAGAAACACTGACTTTTTAGTGAGATAAAATGAGGAGGAGCCAGACTCCAGCTGCTATGATATTCTAGGCAGGACATCTCCATTACTCATTAAAGGGTGGGGGGTGGAAAGGAGCACAGCCTCCCGCTGCTATGATAGTCCAGAATCTCCATTAGACATGAACGGGTGGGGGGGGGAGAGGAGCTCAGCCTCCAGCTGCTATGATGAGGACGGTTACCAGCCCTATTGCACCATCTGCCAGGACTGAATCTCCAGGACACAAAGCTTAAAGAAGGGAATGACCGGGAGTCATTCCCATTTTTGCCAAGGTGCCCGCGGCTGACCTCACCGAGGCCAGCCAGGAGCACTCACAGGATGATGACGAGGATAGTTATCAGTCATTTTGTACCATACCATCTGCCGGAGGGGAGGGGAAAGGATGCTGCTGTTTAGCACTGCAGCACCCTGTCTACCAGCAGCGTCCAGTAGACGTACGGTGACATTGAAAAGAGGTGTGTAAGCCGGTGGTGTCGGGGCTCATCTCTCTCAGGAGCGGCGGGGAGCCAGGGCGCCTCCTTACATACACAGCAGTCTGGTAGGCCTAACCCCTCAGCAAGCGTTGAAGGAATAAAGGGTCTGCAAACAAGGCAGAGTCCCGGCCCTCCAGCCGGGGTCGGGTAAGCACAAAGTACATAAGCCCAAGCCCTGGGGCAGGGCGGGGCAGTAAGTAGTTCAAGCTCAGACTCTCAGGCAGGGGCTGAGCAAACACAGTATCAGCCCAGGCCCTTGGGCAGGGCGGGGCAGTAGCAGTTCAGGCTCAGGCCTTCAGCAGGCTGAGCAACAGTATATCAGCCCAGAAGGCTACACAGAAGGCCTCCTCAGGCCAGGGAGAGGGGGAGTCTGCCACCCTTGGGAGGGTGGCAGGGGGAACGCAGGCCCTCCCACTCCACTGCGTTCCAGCCCGGGACCCTAGCAGCGGCAAAGGCACGCTGCTGTCAGTGGGGATCCTGGCCGCAACACACTGACATGGGTTCAGGCTCTTCAGGAGCCAAACCAGGGTCGGCTACTCCCGGGCCACTTCCGACCTCTCCCTCTCTGGGTACCTGTCTCTTGCCAGTGTCGTCTGGGAGGTCCCAGACCATGGGCTCCTCCGGGTACCGTCGTAGGGAGGCTTAGGCAGCTTCTCGGGATACCGGTTGTAGGGAAGCTCAGGCCGCTCCTCGGGATACCGGTCGTAGGGAAGCTCAGGCTGCTCCTCGGGGTACCAGGCACAAGGCAGGTCAGGCCAACGTTCCTCCGGGTATCGGGTATGAGGCAAGTCCGGCCAGCGTTCCTCCAGATACCGAGAGCGAGGCAGGCCAGGTCAGCGTTCCTCCGGGTAGTGAGCACAGGGTAGGCTGGGCCCGGCGGGAGCTCGGGCACCAGCATCTGTCCTCTCCGGCAGCTGGCCGCCAACTGAGCGGTTGGGCCGGGCTTTTATACTTCCTGTCCAGCCCCTTGACTTCCAGGGGGCGGGGACAGGCAGCGGCTCCGCCCACTGAGGCATCTGCTCTGGCTCGTCTGTCTCAGGTGCGGCGGGGAACCAGGGCGCCTCCTTACAAGGCGAGAAACGATTTTTCCCCTTTTCTTTGAGGGGGGGAGGGCGGGATAATTGACGACATAGTCCCTGAACCACTGGCGACGATGTTTTTGACCCTTCAGGCATTGGGAGCTCAGCCAAGAATGCAAATGCTTTTCGGAGACTGCAGGAACTGTGGGATAGCTCGAGTCCTCAGTTTCCCCTCCCTCCCTCCATGAGCGCCCACTTGATTCTTGGGCTTTCCGTTATGGTTGTCACACAGCACTGTGTTGAGTCCCTGCTGTGGCCTCTGTCTATCATAACCTGGAGATTTTTTCAAATGCTTTGTCATTTCGTCTTCTGGAACGGAGCTCTGATAGAACAGATTTGTCTCCCCATACAGCGATCAGATCCAGTATCTCCCGTATGGTCCATGCTGGAGCTCTTTTTGGATTTGGGACTGCATGGCCACCCGTGCTGATCAGCGCTCCACCCTGGACAAGCAGGAAATGAAATTCAAAAGTTTGCGGGGCTTTTCCTGTCTACCTGGCCAGTGCATCCGAGTTCAGATTGCTTTCCAGAGCGGTCACAATGGTGAACTGTGGGATACCGCCTGGAGGCCAATACCGTCGAATTGCGGCCACACTAACTCTAATCCGACATGGCAATACTGATTTCAGCACTACTCTCCTTGTCGGGGAGGAGTACAGAAATTGGTTTTAAGAGCCCTTTATATCGATATAAAGGGCTTCGTTGTGTGGACAAGTGCAGGGTTAAATCGGTTTAACTCTGCTAAATTCGGTATAAACGCGTAGTGTAGACCAGGCCACAGACTCTTCAAGCTCCAGATCTCAACTTACTTCAGTGACAGGAGTGAAAAGCTTGTGTAACTCTTTGGCTGTGATGAGAAGTGGCCCAGAATATTTTTAATCTATTTTCAATGAAAGAGTGAAAATGTGTGTAGAGAATGATATATCGGTTCCCCCAGTTAAGAAGAGAAAAACGTCCACTCGTATTGATGACATGTTTGAGTCCCAGCATCACTTTGATACAAAAGAGGAGCAGGAGAGAATAACTTCATTTTACCCACTCCTAGACTCAATGATTACCAGCATTGACCAGCAATTTGAACAGGAGACTTGTAAAATTGTGACTGCCATGGGAAAACTGCTGAGCTTAGACATTGGCAGGGACGGTATGAGAATCATTGCCAACAAATTTAAAGTGTCCTTGGATGAGTTGGAAGCTGAACTCGAGTTGCTTCGAGGTTATGACTGATCTGTTCCTAAAGTTAGCACTACGAACACCACCAGAGAGTGGCTTGATTGGCTAAAGGAATAGGATCGGTCTTCCATGTTCCAGGCTTTTTACAAATCTATTCAATGCTTTGTAGTCTTACCTGTTATCAGCTGTTCATGTGAAAGAGCCTTTTCGAAATTAGCACCTGTAAAAAACAAATTAAGTACAATGACCTAACAGCACCTCGACTCACTCATGATTTTGTACATTGAACAAGAATTGGCTCCGTCAGTTACTTACAATGATGTGATCGAGGAATTTAAGTCCATAACACCTGGTGAGCGAACGTCTCATTCTCTAGGACAGGAAGATGAAGAAACCTTAATCTGTTTTGGTCAATTTGGGTTAGCTCATTATCTGGTTAAAGATAAAGATCATGAAAATTGACTGTATCTTTGTATACGTCTGGTTATCACTACAGCAAAAATTTGGTATTTTGTGTCTCATTTTTTAAGTAAAGTTTAGTTGTTAATTTAAAAAAATTAAGTTTAATTAAGTTTTAGTTTCTTTAGTTTGTTTGATGAATAAAAATAATGTCCTTTATGATTGAGTATTCAATAAATGTTCACCTTTAAAAAAAAAATTCCCTGGGTGCACACCCTAATGAAATGTGCTGTGCATGCCTATGATGGTAGCTGATGCTAGGGATTGAACTGGAGATGGCTGATGCTAGAAGAATGCAGTGTCCCATCTTTCGCCTCTCTGAGGCAGTGCATCAGCCTCTGGCTGAACAGCTGTAGCTTGGTGTGTGTCCAGTCACCAGCCCTGGCCCCTGCTCTGGCCAAGGAGCATAAGAACATTAGAATGGTGATACTGGGTCAGACCAATGGTGCATCCAGTCCAGTATCTTGTCTTCTGACAGTGTCCAGTACCAGGTACTTCAGAGGGAATGAAAAGAACAGGGCAATCATTGAATGATCCATCCCCTGTCATCCAGTCCCAGCTTTTGGCATCCAGAGCTAGGGACACCCAGAGCATGGGGTTGCATCCCTGACCATCTTGGGTAATAGCCATTGATGGACCTATCCTCCATGAACTTATCTCTTTCTTTTTTGAACGCTGTTATATTTTTGCCTTCACAACATCCCCTGGCAATGAGTTCCACAGGTTGACTGTGCGTTGCGTTAAGCACTTCCTTTTGTTTGTTTTAAACCTGCTGTCTATTAATTTCATTGGCTGACCCCTAATTCTTGTGTTATGTGAAGGGGTAAATAACACGTCCTTATTCACTTTCTCCACATGTCATGATTGTATAGACCTCTATCATATCCCCCCTTAGTCATCTCTTTTCCAAGCTGAAAAATCCTGGTCTTTTGAATCTCTCCTCATATGGAAGCTGTTCCATCTCCTTAATTGTTTTTGTTGACCTTCTCTATCCCTTTTCCAATTCCAATAGATCTTTTTTGAGATGGGATGTCCACTTCTGCACGCACTATTCAAGATGTGGGTATACCATGGATTTATATAGTGGTATTATGATATTTTCTGTCTTATTATCTATCCCTTTCCTAATGGTTCCTAACATTCTGTTAGCTTTTTTGACTTCTGCTGCACATTGAGCAGATGTTTTCAGAGAACTATCCACAATGACTCCAAGATCTCTTTCTTGAGTGGTAACAGCTAATTTAGATCCCATCATTTGTTTGTATAGTTGGGATTATGTTTTCCAATGTGCATTACTTTACATTTATCAACACTGAATTTCATCTGCCATGTTGTTGCCCAGTCACTCAGATTAGTGAGATCTTTTTGTAACTCTTTTCAGTCTGCTTTGGACTTAACTATCTTGAATAATTCTGTATCATCTGCAGACTTTACCACCTCATTTTTTACCTTTTTTTCCAGATCATTCATGAATATGCTGAACAGCACTGGTCCCAGTACAGATCCTTGGGGGACCCCACTATTTACCTCTCTCCATTCTAAAAACCTGCCATTTAGTCCAACCTTTGTTTCCTGTCTTTTAACCAGTTATTGATCCATGAGAATACCTTCTGTTTTATCACATGACTGCTTACTTTGCTTAAGAGTCTTTTGTGAGGGACTTGTCAGAGTCCTTCTGAAAGTCCAAGTACACTATATCCACTGGATCACCCTTGTCCGCATACTTGTTGATCCCTTCAGAAAATTCTAGCAGATAGTTGAGGCATGATTTTTCTTTACAACAGCCATGTTGACTCTTACCCAACAAATCATGTTCATTTATATGTCTGATAATTCTGTACTTTACTATAGTTTCAACCAATTTACTTGGCACTGAAGTTAGGCTTACTGGTCTGCAATTACCAAGATTGCTTCTGGTGTCTTTTTTTTCAAAATTGGTGTCACATTAGCTACTCTCCAGTCATCTGGTACAGATGTTGATTTAAATGATAGGTTACATACCACAGTTAGTAGTTTTGCAATTTCACATTTGAGTTCCTTCAAAACGCTTGAGTGAATATCATTTGGTCCTGGTGATTTCTTACTGCTTAATTTATCTATTTGTTCCACAACCTCCTTTAGTGACACCTCAGTCTGGGACATTTCCTCAGATTTGTCACCTAAAAAGAATGGCTCAGGTGTTGGAATTTTCCTCACATCCTCTGCACTGAAGATGGAGGGGAAGAATTTATTTAGTTTCTCCGCAATGGCTTTGTCTTCCTTTAGTGCTCCTTTAGAACCTCAATCATCCAATGGCCCCACAGATTGTTTGGCAGGCTTCCTGCTCCTGATGTACTTAATTTTATTTATTTATTTATTTATTTTGCTGTTAGTTTGAGTCTCTTGCTAATTGCTCTTCAAATTATTTTTTGGACTGCCTAATTATACTCTTATACTTGACTTGCCAGGGTCTATGCTGCTTTCTATTTTCCTCAGTAGAATTTGACTTCCAATTGGTAAAGGATGCCTTTTTGCCGCTAGACACTTCTTTTACCCTGTTTAACCATGGTGGCATTTTTTTTTGTCTTCTTACTTTTAATTTGGGGCATACATGTAATTTGAACCTCTATTATGGTGTTTTAAAAATGTCTCCCTGCAGCTTGCAGACATTTCATTCTTGTGATTGTTCCTTTTAATTTCTGTTTAGCTAGATTCCTCGTGTGTGTGTAGTTCCCCTTTTGGAAGTTATATATGACTGTGGTGGGCTTCCTG
This sequence comes from Gopherus flavomarginatus, assembly GCF_025201925.1. Taxonomy (NCBI): domain Eukaryota; kingdom Metazoa; phylum Chordata; order Testudines; family Testudinidae; genus Gopherus; species Gopherus flavomarginatus. The sequence continues at coordinate 22,772,194 of NC_066627.1, forward strand.
GGTATTCTCCCCCCACAACCATGCACCCCATGCTGGGGCTGTTGTGTGCTGGGCTGCACCCCTGGCCTGGTCTGTCTAATTGCACCAGGTGACCATGGCCCAAGGCAAGGCTGTCATTGGTGGCCCTGAGGTCATGAAGGCGCTGCTATGCCAATGGAAGATTCCCTTATGCTGAATCTAACTATGCCAGCTGTAGGGCTGCTCTGGAGTTCTGGATGGTGCAGTGCTGCCCTCGCTCCAGTCTCTGCAGTGTTCACCTTGCACCCTCATGCCCTGATGAAGTCAGTGGTATCGAACCCTTCACAGGATTGGGCCCTGCACCATTGGGGACCTGTTTCTCCTGCCTTGTACTGGTGTGTAAAGGAGTAACTTCATGGAAGTCAGTGATGGCACTGGTATCCAGCTGGTGCCAGTGGGGTTGAAACTGGGCCTTTGCTGTTCAGCTTTCTGTGGCCCTCCTAAATCAGAGAGGCTGGGAGTGTTGGAGGCATGCTGGCCAAGTCCTCTAGCCTCTTCTAAGCCCTGGTAGTGGGAGAAATCCATCTCTCTCTATAGTCCATCCTCTTGCACCTTACCCAGAAAGGAGACTGACTCATGTAAATTTGCAGCATCTGGCTCTGTGGCTTCACAGGGGCTGGCTGGATTTACTGCTGGAGAAGGCTCTGCCTGGAGCTTCTCTTGTTGTTCCGCTGCTCACTCTGCAATCTGTGTTAGGAGCTTGTTATTTTCTTAATCCAAAATGCATCTGATGGCCTTAGATGAGGAACAGACACCTACTGCAGCCTTGGCTCTCTCTCACTGAGAACCTGCAACAAAGGGCCACCATGGCTCTGTAAACCAAAAGCTGGACAGAATCTAGTGCTGAGCTAGTGTCCCATGCGCATGCCCTTCCTATGTCTGGGTCAGGCTCTCCTCTGACCCTGTGTGGCAAAATCAGAGCAACAGCCCTGTTCATCACAATGGAGTGTTAACTCTGGCACCTAATGATAACTATTTAAAGCCCAACATGGTTAACTCTTTCACACCTGATAATTCTAGCAGCAGTTTTCAGCTTTGCCAACTGCAGATGTGTAAAAACTGAACTGGGCACCAAAAATCATGAAACTTGCTTAAAAAAATTACGTTTTGTTTTGTTTTTTAAAAATCACAAATGTTGGACTCTCTTTCTTTGCCTTCTGGTCTCTGAGCATGCAAGGTGCACTCAGGCCACATTTCCCAGCTTTTCTCCACAACCAGCAGGGCAAGACAATTACTTGTTAATAATGAAAGCTGCCCACGTGCCCCCTTTCAGCTCTACCAGCTGCCCATGTGCCCTCTTCCAGCTCTAACAGCTGCCCGTGTACCCCCCATCCAGTTCCGCCGGCTGCCTGCATCCACCCTTCCAGCTCTGCCGCTGCCTACGTCCCCCTCCCAGCTCCACTGGCTGCCTGCATCCCTCTCCCAGCTCTACCAGCTGCCTGTGTCCCCCTCCCAGCTCCGCCGGCTGCCTGCGTCCCTCCTCCCAGCTCTACCAGCTGCCCGTGTGCCCCCTTCCAGCTCTACCATCTGCCCGTGTACCTCTTCCAGCTCCGCCACTGCCTGCACCCGCCTCCCAGCTCCACTGGCTGCCTGCATCCCTCTCCCAGCTCTACCAGCTGCCTGTGTCCCCCTCCCAGCTCCGCCGGCTGCCTGCGTCCCTCCTCCCAGCTCTACCAGCTGCCCGTGTACCCCCTTCCAGCTCTACCAGCTGCCCGTGTACCTCTTCCAGCTCCGCCACTGCCTGCACCCGCCTCCCAGCTCCACTGGCTGCCTGCATCCCCCTCCCAGCTCTACCAGCTGCCCGTGTACCCCCATCCAGCTCTGCCAGCTGCCTGCGTCCCCCTCCCAGCTCTGCTGGCTGCCTGCATCCCCCCTTCCAGCTCTACCAGCTGCCCGTGTACCCCCCATCCAGCTCTGCCGGCTGCCTGCATCCCCCTTCCCAGCTCCACCAGCTGCCCACGTGCCCCCTTTCAGCTCTAACAGCTTCCCGTGTACCCCCTATCCAGTTCCACCACTGCCTGCCTCTCCGTCCCAGTTCCACTGGCTGCCTGCATCCCCCTTCCAGCTCTAACAGCTGCCCATGTGCCCCCTCCCAGCTCTACCAGTTGCCTGCGTGCCCCCTTCCAGCTCTACCAGCTGCCAACGTACAGTATCCCTGTGACACTGCTCCCCATATTCTTCATAGTGATATTAATATAATATAATTAAATCACATTTATGATGTATTTTATGCAAGATAAGGCATGTGAGGTGTCATTGAAAGGTTATGATTTGCTGAATATGACTATCCTATTTATATGCATGTATCTTTTTTTATCCGAAGTTATGAATATTGACTATGTATCTATTTCACGTGTAGCTAATCCTGAGCAACGCCCATTAGGCAAAATGCTCTCTGGCTGGGAAGGGCCCATTCAGGTTAATGAACCATTAGGAAGAAACAAAGGGTCTTAAGAGAAGCTTATCTCCCACCGGGCGAGCCTTCCTGTGAATGCTCCAAACAGCCAGTGGGGGATGGCTGCTGTGACTCTACAGGGACATGTGATCAGGTCACCTGGTGCTGGACTCCATCTTGGGATGTCAGTATACTTCCACTGGCTGGCGTGAGAACCAGGCTTTTAAACAAAGGGTTCCTGACATATGCAAAAGCTATATAAAGCAGGGGAGTGATGTCATTGTGGTTCTTCACTGACTCCCCACCCAAGAAGACTCCTGGAAGCACATGAGGAACAAAGACTGAACTGGGGGGAAGTGCTGGACCCAGGCTAAAGGGATTTTTGGCCTGTGAATGGAACACCTGGGGATTCCAAGCTGTAAAGCAAGTGTAACTTGCCCCTTGAGAATCTGCAGCCTGCTTGTATCATCACTTCGGGTGAGAATCAACTATTCATATGCAATCTCTTTAGTATATTAAGCTTAGTTTGTGTTTTTGTTTATTTGCTAGGTAATCTGCTTTTATCCATTTGCTATCCCTTATAATCACTTAAAAGCTATCTTTTGTAGTTAATAAACTTAGTTTTGCTTTGTCTAAACCACTGTGTGGAAGTCATAACTTGGGCAGAAAACTCTCCACATTGAGGGAGGGGGAGAATTTTATGAGCTTATGCTGTACCATTCCCTATGCAGCGCAAGATGGTAAAATTAGGGGTTTACAACCCAGAGAGGGTGTGTGCCTGAGGAACTGGGAGGTGCCCTAGCTGAAGCCTTCCCAGACAGTGGCTGGTTAGAGAGCCTGCCTGCCTGCATGTAACTGCAGCTGGGTGTGTCCCTACCTGTATGTATGATGGTGAAAGTGCAGGATGAAGCCTGGAGGGCTTGGCAGCTAGTCACAGCAGTACAGTGTAAGAGAGAGCCCAGGCTGGTGGGTCAGGGGAGCTCAGTGGTACCCCAGTTTCAGGTGACACCCTGGGGGGATCCCATCACATCCCCTTCCAGCTCTACCGGCTGCCCATGTCCCCCCCCTTTCCAGCTCTACCAGCTGCTCAAGTATGGTCCCCCTACTTCCAGCTGTACTGGCTGATTGCATACCTATCTCATCTCTGATACTTTGTGTGTAAGACTGGACAGTTGCAGGGCAACTGAACCCACGCTATACAGTGATTGGAGGGAGGGCTCTGTACATAAACTTCTCTGTGTATCTATGTTCTCGTTGGTACATCTTGAAGTAAATTAACTACCAGACTTTATATAACAAATTTCCTCAGAGTTTTAAAGCTTCATCTAAGTAGCCTATTATAAAAATGAAATAAATAAAATAATAAATAAATAAAATCCACCATTGCACAATTTCTCCTGCATCCCTCCCAGAGATGTCGCATGTACTCCCAGGGTAACGTACCACAGTTTGGGAACCCCTGCTCTAGCTTATGCTTTGCATCCCATGGGCCCTGGCCTTTCTGGGACAGGCATCCCCCTCTATTGCTGCCCCTTTCAGGTGCGGCACTGCACAAGCTGAGTGGGGCCTGCCCTCAGATGAGTGAGCCTCTCTTCCCACAAGGCACAGAAGGATTTGATTTGTATCCGTGAATGTTGCTGAACGTTGATTTTCCGTATACGCGTGCAGCGATGGAAACACTTTCCGTTGCTGATCATCCCAATGTACAGAGAGGCAAAGTAAGAAACATGCTGCTGGAGAATGTATTGGAGTTTGATTTAAGGGTAGTTCCCCTGGGAATATTTTGACGTGATGGTGACAAAGTGTGTTGAATGGCTGAACCTTAGGGCATGGAGCTGGTGACAGCAGTCATCCCCCTAAGTTTGAAGCCAACACATGGGGTGTGGTGCTGCAGGAGGGGCCACGTTTTAGGTGCAACCAAGGGTCACATAGGGTGGAATCGCAGAGGTGAGTCTGGTTGTAGAAGGACAGAGGTTGGCTGAGGCAGGGGTAGCCCCTCACAGTGTTTGTCACTCTGGGGATCCGGCTGACAGTGCCCCTCTACCACAAAGAGACAAGTTCCTAGGGCTCTGAGGTGCCCAGGGCATGGCTGGCCCACATGCTGCTGCCTGGAGGTGGTTGGCCAAGGCATGCTAGGGAAGAACCAAGGATTAGCACTAGGAGCTTGATATTTATAGGCCCAGCCAGTTTCTCCCAGGCAGCTTGTTCACTGCCATGGAGGGTATCTCTGCAATGGCTGGGACGTTCCATGAGTTCCCCTTCCCCCGGCACCTCCCCCCACAGATACAGCTGACAGCAGTAGGAGTTGGGACCATTTCCTCTTAGCAACTGTGGCTAAAGGTACAGAGGGGGCAGCCCCAGGCTGTTCTGTTATCAGGGGCTTTATAATAAGCAAAATCCCAAGTCCAGTCTCATCAGCCCTCCCCCTGCTGCTGGCACCCTGCCCCGTGTGCCCAAGGGGCTCTTCTCAGGCCATGGCAGGACCCACCTGTCTGTATGCCAGCCTGGAAGCAGCTGCTCTCCTGTGGCGAGATGGGGACAGGGTTCCCTTCACTCCCCCCACTGTTGCTGGTTTGCTTTTGGGTCCTCGCTCTGCCTGAGCAACAGCTAATCTGGTTTGCAGTAATCCTGTGTACTGGAGCTAGCCCTGGAGCCGGAGCCGTGCTGGGCTATCGAGGGCTGGGCAGTGGATTAGCTTTGATTCCCCCTACTTAATTGGGTCCACGCTGCATGTGAATATAAATAGTACATTGGCTCCTCGCTGCCAGGCAGAGGGCTCACTGCAGAGCCCCACTGACCCCCACGTCCCGTCAGGCTTGTCACACCAAGTAGCGGGGCCAGAAGGCATCTTGTGGGACCCCCTTAAATGCTGGATCTCTCAGCCCAGCTTTCCCTGGGGCAGCTATAGTGTCACCATGTTACAGCTTCAAACCAGCGAGAGCTCCCAGAGATGGGGTGAGGGGCAGGAACCCTGTAGGTTACCAGGTGGTTCAAGTGACTTCAGCCGCACCCACTGTAAAACATGGGATTCCAAAGGGGTTCCAGCCCCTCCCCATCCCTGGGTACAGTGGGCACTGTCCTTTTGGTGAAGTGGCTGCATCTCTGTGAGCTGAGAATGCGCCTGCCAGCTGTGGAGGCCTTGCTCTGCATATGGGCCCAGACACCCCAACAGCTGGCTGCTCTGCCCCATAGGGGGCCCAAGCCATGACATCTTGCCCATTTGGGGGTGGGCGTGGCCCACTGCAGAGTATGGAGGCGCCTGTCAAAGCCGGCGGATGTTGTGTCCGGGATTTCGATTCAGGTCTGTCTGGAATTGAACAGGAATTGGCCAAACATGAACCCAGATCTGGTCTGTCTGCTCTGCTCCGGTCCAAGCCAGTGTGGATAATCCCCACATTCCCCAGCTGGGGTTCATCGCTAGCCCTGCAACTCCGCAGCTCTGGCTCAGCCCAGGAGCATTTGAGAGGGACTGCAGTGTCCATGCTTGATGGAAGAAGGAACGATTCAATGAAGATTTCTGCTAAGGCTGCAGAGTACCTAAAACACCACAAACAAGTTCTCTGGCATCCTCGCCAAGGGGCACCAGCTTTGTCACCCCCACATTACATATGGGGAAACTGAGGCACCGGGAGGGGAAAGGACTTGTCCAAGCTATCACAATGCCAGCAACAGCAGGTGTCTGAGCAGGGACACAAACAGCCACACTTCAAGCTAATGGGATGGGAGCCCAGCCTACAAATCACCCGAACCTCCCTCCGGCCCTCAGACCAAAGGGCACACATTTGTCTAGAGACCCTCATGCTCCCTGCTGCTGTGGAAAGCCCCTTGCTCCATCCCTTCAGTCCTCCTCTGCCATCCCCCAGCTGGCTGCACTGGGCCACATGATGCCATTTGGGCCAAGTAGTGCACACCAAGTGGGAGTGCTGCGGTGGGGGCCCAGCAGGGCATGCAGAGATGGCCTGCTGGTGGTGTGAATGCACAGCACCCCCTGCATGAAGAAGGGGCTGCCACATGTGGGCACACACAAAGCTGGGGCAGGCATACTGGTGTGCCCCCTGCCCCCAGAAGCAGGTGCTTACAAATGAGGCAAGGACTCTTGAGTACATAGTATGTACCCACATGGCACCCCCAGCTCCAGTAACATGGCACGGGACACAGAAACCCCTGGCTGCAGCCTGGGTGCTGCGACAGGTGCACTCTGGTGAGAGCTGGAGGCAGGCTGATGGCTGCACAGTCCTTGAGCACTAAGCCACAGAACACAGGGACACATCCACCCTGGCTGAATTGGCCCTGTCAACACCGGCTCTCCACTTTAAGGTAACTTCCTTCTCTTCATGTGCCAGTATATTTATGCCTGCATCTGTCATTTTCACTCCATGCATCTGAAGAAGTGGGTTTTTTACCCACGAAAGATTATGCCCAAATAAATCTGTTAGTCTTTAAGGTGCCACCGACTCCTCGCTGTTTTAGTGCTGAGCTGCTGACTCTGTCACAGCCGCTCGATTCGCTTCTGTCGAGCGCTGGTGGGAGCAGCGTCCGGGGGAGGCTCAGTGTAGTGAGGGGGCTGACGGAAAGTTCGGGGGACAGACGCCCCATCAACATTCCCTGCAATAATGACAGCAGCCCCGCAATGTGCAGGACCCCTGGGTCAAAGGGCTTCCTACTACAGTCAGGCCCCGTTGACTCTCTGGTGGTTTCCATGGCAATGGCGGCCTGTGCAGTAGTAAGGAGCGAGCAGAGATTCAACACTCAGGTTTGTGTCATTGTCCAGGCGATGGGATTCGGGCAGCCTGCTGCATTGCCCAGCGCAGGGGGGAGGCGATCTGATAGCACTGGCCACCCCATCACTCCCTCCCCCAAGAGATCAGAGGCAGCAGCAGAGAAAGACAATTGTCTGGAGCCTGACGCTGTGGCCAGCTGGAAGGGCCTTCAGCGTGACACACAATGGTGAGGGGAAGGGGCTGACAGGAACTGGCGGCATTGGAGAGCACAGCTGGGGGGCATGGGGAGTGAGACACCCCTCTCCATGCTGCTGGCACCTGGTCTGGTGCCCCAGTGACAAGCGCCCATTGCAGCCACCAGCCAGAGCCCCAAGGGATGTGGCTGGGTCAGAGCCAGCCCAGAATCTACCAGGAGGAGAGGTTCCCAGGAAATCCATGTTCCTAACACCTACAGAGACCGCCTCTGCAAACCCCGGGGTAGCTGGCATCAGGCTGGGGCATAAGACCCTGCCTGCGACATGGTCCAGGTTGAAAGCAACGCCCCAAAGGCAGTGTTTAAAGTGCTGCCAGAGGGATTTAGCTCTGGGTCAATGGTGGTACAGTGGAGAGGATTTGTCAGCTTGATCCTGATGCCCTCCCTTTGAGTCTGGACAGGGAGGGAGGCAACAGCTCTAATTAATGGACAGATGCAGAGGAAGCTGTTCAAGTGTCTCCTGATACTGCTGTGACCTTTGCCCCTTGCCTGTGATCTGAGAGCCATGGGCAGCCATTCCCTGATTATCTCCAACCCTCCCTCTGTTGCCACATTATGATCCCCATTTTGCAGGCTGGCATAAGTGACTTGTCCAAGTTATTGACAAAGTCCAGCTTAGAACCCAGGAGTCTTGGTGCCAGCAAACTGCTCTGATGAGTAGATCACACAAACTCTCACTAGGACAGTGACATGAAGTGCAACAGGTCCCGGGAAGTTGCTTTTGTTTCACAAGGCCATTGGGTTGGTACCACAAGGGTGCATGTGGGTGTGTGTACATGTTTTGTGGGAGAGGAGGGTCCGGGCCTGCTCTAGGCACCAGCCCTCCAAGCATGTGCTTGGGGCGGCACTTTCTAAGAGGCAGCACTCCGCCCCCCCTTTTTTTATTTTTATTTTTTTGCTTGAGGCCTCATAGCCGGGAGCCGGCCCTGGAGCAGCCACTCACCCGCGCCGGGATCCGCGCCCACTGCCCAGCCTGGCGGCGCCCTGCACAGCCCACTCGGATACGTGGCGCCGCCGGGAGTGGCAGCGGCAGCAGGACACTTCCTCCCTCCATCCCCGGCTCCTCACACATTCCGGGAGCCCCTCTCCCTGTCGTCGGAGCCCGGGCTCGGCTGCGTGAGGAGCTCCCGGAGTGTGTGAGGAGCTGGGGACGGAGGGGGACCCAAGCCCAGGTTGCGGCGGTGGGGAGAGGGGCTCCCAGAGTCAGGGCTGCCTGGGCAGGGGCAAGTGGGGCAATTTTCCCCAGGCTCCGGGCCCCACAGGGTATGTCGGAGGCTCCCCCCACCTCCGTCTTCCTCCATCCCCCGGTGTCTCAGCTGGTGAGGGGGCAGGGCTGCAAGCTGCAGCCGAGCAGCTGGAACTCAGGCCCTGCTGGAGACACCACGCAGCTGCAGCGCTGTCGGGGATAGGGGGTAAGCGGCATGGTAAGGGGCCGGGCCAGAGCCGGGCACCCCCCGACCCCATCCCCCCTAGCCCTGACCCCCAGCTCCGAGCTCAGCCCCTCTGAGCTGGGCACCCCCCCCAAACCCATCCTCCCCAGCACAGCCCTGACTCCCAACTCTGAGACTAGCCCCTCTGAGCTGGGCACCCCTCTGACCCCATTCCCCTCACAGCCCTGACCCCCAGCTCTGAGACCAGCCCCTCTGAGCTGGGCACCCCCCCTACCCCATCCCCCACGGCCCTGACCCTCAGCTCCGAGCTCAGCCCCTCTGAGCTGGGCAGCCCCCGACCCCATCCCCCACAGCCCAGACCCCCAGCTTTGAGCCCAGCCCCTCTGAGCTGGGCATTCTCCACAGCCCTGATTCCCAGCTCCAAACCCAGCCCCTCTGAGACGGACAACCCCCAACCCCATCTCCCCACAGTCCTGAGCCCAGCCTCTGTGAGCCGGGCACCCCCCAACCAAGAGCCCAGCTCCCCACCCAGCCCTGGGCAACAGCAGCACCACCCCCAGGCAGTGACAGTCCATTGGCACCAACCTTCACCATCACCCAGTAACAGCCCATTATGTACCTGAAAATGTATACACATCAGTAAAGCATTTAATGTTTTTAAATAATGTATTTGGTGTATTTTCAAATTTTACAAATTAATTTTTGAATGTATTTAACTAGTTATTTTTTACATTTCCAAATACATGTTACTATAGTATCGCAACTTTTTTTTATGGAAGGGGCCCCCGAAATTGCTTTGCCCCAGGTCCCCTGCATCCTTTGGGTGGCCCTGCCCAGAGTGTGTGAGGAGCTGGGGAGGGAGGGAAACAGGGTCCCCTGGAGCCGAGCCCCGGCTGCAGTGGCGGTGAGAGGGGCTCCCGGAGTGCGTGAGGAGGTGAGCAGCCGGCTGGGCTCGTCGGTGCTGAGCAGGTAGCCCTGCAGCCGGAGATCCTCACCTTCCCTCCCACCGGGGCTGGGCCAGGGCACCGTGAGGCTGAAAAGCAGCAGGTCCGGAGGGCTCTCCAGGTCCTCGGCCGCCAGCATGTCGGGGGTGAGGGCAGTGAGCACGAACTGATCCACCTCGGCCACCAGCAGCGCCGCAAAGCCCAGAGAGGGGGCCGTGTTCTTCACGACACCCTGCAGCCGTGCCGCCACCTGGAAGTACTCCCACTCTGCGCCGCCCAGCAGCTCCACCCGCATGGGGACAGTCGCAGCTGGGCCAGGGCTCGGCTGCAGTGTGCTGGTAGCAGTTCCCACGTTTGCGAGGGAGTCCAGTGCTGAGGCAGCAGGGGGTGTGAGTGAGGGGGCACTGGTGTGCAGGAGGGAGAACTCTTGTCTGGAGTGGGGGGCAGCCAAAATTTTTTTTGCTTGGGACAGCAAAAAACCTAGAGCTGGCCCTGAGGAGGGTCACAGTTCTCCCTAGACCAGCCGTTGGTCCAGGCCTGTTCACTCTCACCCCAGAATGCAGGCTCCCTGGGCAGGGCTGGCTCCAGTTTTGTCCCACCCCAAGCAGCAAAAAAAAACCCCAAAAACCCACATCGCAGCAGTGCTTTCACGCCGCTCCACTCTTTGGCGGCAATTCAGCAGTGGGTGGTTCGCTCTGAGAGGGATTGAGGGACCCACTGCCGAATTGCCACCGAAGACCCGGACATGCCGCCCCTATAGTTTCTTTAGCTGGTGCATGGAGCCGGCCCTGTCCCTGGGACAAGGGGACAGGGAGAAGGAGGGCTACAGGGCACCAGCATTCTTGACCTTTGGCAAAGGCTCTTCTGAGTGTCTGATGTGTGACAAAGATTCTCTTTGCAGCAGTGTCCCTTCCTGACATCCCACCTCTTTCCCCTGTCCCCTGGACCCCCCGCCAGGCTCTCTTAATGACCCTGTGTGACCCCCTTTCTGGCCCCTGAGCCTGCAGTTGGGCAGTGCAGGCTCTTTATGGCAGTGCTGGGCCAGCGGCAATCTGGCCAGCCCTTGGGCAGCAGGGACAGCGGGATGGGTGTTCTGCAGCCAATTTGTCCATGGCAAAGCAGCTACCAAGCTCTGCGCAGGGAAGCTCATGCGGCCACCCACAACCAGACATGTCTAACCCAGGCTCTAGGCTGGCTGTTTTCCAGGCCTGCTGAAGGCCCAGGGGGCTGGTTAAGCTCATTGCTTTTCATTTTGAGTCTTCAGAAAGTCAGCTGCCCGCGGTTAATTCAGATTTATTGAATAATTCTCCTGGGAGCAGCTAGTTCAAGGCTAGACAGTAAAATAGACAATCAATGAACCAGGCTGACATGGCCTCAGCGCTGCCTGCTGCAGAGGGCCCCTCTGTGTCTCTCATTAGCCGGGCTCTCCAGACTGCCTCGCCACAGCAAATCACCTACACTGTGCCAACGGTGTGGAGGAATATAAAGCTCCCTGCTGTTGCGGCGGAGGCAACCCCTTCCCAGGCCCACAATCCTGGTGCTGGCTGAGCATTCCCAAGGGGAATGTTGATCTTGTCTCTCACTGTGGCACACTAGGGTTTGCCCCAGCTCAGGTGGATTCTTGGTGGCTCAGAAATGGTTCAAGCAGGAACCTGGCTCCGTCCCTTTCTGTCTTCCAGCAGCCATGAATGCAGCCACCAGCCCCAGCCTGTGAGCAAGGTTTGCTGGCACACCTCCCAGCAAGCATTTAAGTGAGACTCAGCAAGATCATGATTGCCTTGCTCTTAATCAAGCGCTGCACCCCACTGGCAGAGAGTGGAACCTGCCCAGTGGGCTACTGGGGGGATGCCAGCTACTTGGTACTGAAAAATGGGCTCAGCTCTCGCAGCACTGCCTGACCTTTCCCCTCCACTGGCACTGGTCCAGTCACCTGCCACAGGTCCCTACGTCCCTCCCAAGGACACACGGACACTGTGCGCCTTGATGAAAGCCTCCCAGCCACCCCCATTGCTGGTCGTGCTCTTGGCTTGGTGCTAGAGGTGGCTGCCTCTGCTATGGAGCTGGAGTCCTGATCTGAATGTCCCACCCCCGAAGTCTGGTGGGATGGGAGCTGAGGTATGGCCCATTCCAGAGCTGGGTTGGGCCCAGCTGCAGTATTCGGCTCTGGTGACCAACGCTCCCTCCTCAAAGCGTAGGGGAGGAGATGGGGGGTTGGATCCAGTGTTTCGCTTTCAGTTAGTTAAAATGAAAAGAGCCCAAAATGTCTGGAGAGGCTGCCACCAGCAGCAGCATTATTATATTTGCCAGAGAGTGTGCTGGGTGTCAGCCAGCCTCTGAGGGAATGGGGCCGGAGGAAGGAGAACTCACCCCAGGGCTCCATTGCAAAGCTGCCCAGGGACATTACGGTGAGTGGCTGTGCTGTGCTGGTGTAGGGAAGGCTCTGTCTCCTCTGTACAAGCAGCCTGAGCTCTCATTTGCTATTCAAAGCCTGTTTCCCTTTCACTACACAAGAAGCTTCCTGGAGAGTAATTGGCTCCTGGGTGAAGGGAATTAATGAACCTTCCCAGCGGGTGAATTGCATAGCCATGTCCCTGCGCTATGGCACTTGCTGCATAAGGCTCTGCTTTGTACTCCCTGGATGGTTGCAATGGCTCCTCCCCCACCTCTGAATGAGCAGGTGACAGGTGGACAGCCCTGAGAGACAGGCTCTGCTAGAAGAGCTGCCTAGGGGGAAGGCTACCCTGGAGATGGAGGAGCCACTCAGGGCACCAGGGGATGCTTTCATCCAAGAGTCCTTTTCTCCTCTGGTCCCCTGTGCCAACACCTGCTTCCACACCAATGGACCACATGCAGAGCCCAGTGCTGATGGGACATCCCAGAGCCAGCCCCAGGCAGCCCAGCAGGACCCTCATTCATGGAGTGGAAGCCTCCCTTTCTCCTCTCTGATTTCCCCAGGCCATGCAGATGATGACACTTCTTCAACTACATGGACATTCGCTGCTCACTGCTGAGTGTTTGACTGTCCCATGGGAAGAGAGCTGCCCAAGCACACACACTGCAGCTGCAGCCCCCAGCAGGCAGGCTCATCCTCTGTGCAGGAGTGGCAGCCGGTCAGAGCCAAGCACAGAGCCAAGCCCTGAATCCCAGGGCACAGAGCTTACCATGGAGTTCACGCAGAAGAGGGGGACAGTGGAGAGCACAGGCACCGAGCATCCAGTAGTGCCTGTGCAGGCGCAACAGTGTCAAGGATACTGTGCAGAGTACAGCGGTGCGTGGGACAGCACCAGGCGGCTCACTAGCCCTGGATGAGATAGGAGTGCACAGCAACAGAGTGCAGGCAAGTCCACAGCCAATGGCCAGGCCAGGGCCACACAGAAGGCAAAGGCTGTGCAGCACTGAGAATCTTATCTAATCTAATCTATCTATCTATCTAGTGGTCCCTCATTCTCAGGTGGGGAGGGAGGCCACACTGCTTCACGACACTATCTATCTATTTCATCCTGTGCTGGTCACTGGGAATGATTTTGCTCTGGTCTCTCAGCCCTTCCGCAGGTGACACACTTTCACAAGCATTCTCTGTGCCAAAGTCTATCCTCTACCACCCACACGCCGATTTCCTTCCTTCTCAGGTCTCATCTGCTAAGATCTGTCTGGGTGATGCAAGAGGTTGTTGTGGTGCCTGAGAAGGGCAAGCAGCTGGGGCCCACAGTGTCTCAGCAGTTCTAATGCTCCTTGATGGCCTTTTCTCTGAGTACATTTTGGATTGTATGGGCCAGACCCTGTGCATCGCTGCATGGAGATCAGTGTAACTACTCTTCCCTGTCCCAGCTGAGCCATTGGCCCTACAGCATCCAGGGGCTCCTGGGAATAGACCATGGTGATGGGAGAGCCTTGCTTGGAGGCAGAGAAGGATTCTGACCTTCCCTTATGGGAGGCAGTGGCATCTGCATCCACATCCTGTCTGAAGATCAGGGTGAGGGGCGGCCGGGGGCAGGGGTGCAGCAGCCCCAATCATGTAAGAGAGGCTGTTACAAAACCACCTTCTAACGCCACACCCAAGGGCATAGGCCAGCGTTTTGTTAGTGGGCTCAAGGGGCAGCAAACCACTGAATTTCACCTTCACTAGCTTGCCTTCAGCTGTAGGTTTGTGTTGGTTCTTTTAGGAATCAACTAGGAATACGGAGGCTCCTCCAGTCATGTGACAAGGGCAGGAAGAATACTTCCCCTCTAGCCAAGCTGGGCAGGATAAATCCCCAGGGCCCTTTCTATGGTTACTGGGGGCGCCCGAACCTTCAGGGGTTGACTCATTTCCAGCCAGCACAAATGAACCCCCAGGAAACGTTCCAGTCTCGCCCGTCACGTGTGGGGCTAGAAGGATGTAGTGCAGCTCAGGGCACACAGCACAGGCCCGTAGCAGGAGCAGGGGCCAGGGCTAGTGCTACCATTTAGGCGACGTAGGCGGTTGCCTAGGGTGCTGGCATTTGGGGGGCGCCATTTTCTTCAGCATCGACCACGGCGGCCAGATCTTCGGCTGCCCCGATCGCCACCAGCATTTAGGGGGAGGGAGCTGGGGCAGGGGAACGCGAGGAGGGCCTCCTGCAGCAAGGAAGGGAGGGGCGGCACGCAGGGGAACTCCTCACCACAGCTCACCCCTGCCCCGCCTCCTCCCCGAGCACGCCGTGGCCGCTTCACTTCTCCCGCCTCCCAGGCTTGCGGCACCAATCAGCTTAGGTGCCGCAAGCCTGGGAAGCAGGAGAAGAGAAGCAGCGATGGCATGCTCGGGGTGCTCATGCGCCAAGCAGGGGTGAGCTGGGGCGGGGGGGTGCCTCAGGGTTGACGGTGGGTAGGTGCCACAAGGGGGGGCGCCTCAGGGCAGAGGGGGGGAGCTGCTGCGGGGAGGGGGGGCACCTCAGGGTGGGGGTGTGGGGGGGGAGAGTGCAAGGTGGAAGTTTTGCCTAGGGCGCGAAACATCCTTGCACCGGCCCTGGCAGGGGCACCTGCAGTCCAGCAGGTGGCTGGGGGCTGGCAAGCAGTGCAGAGCTGCCAGGGCTCATGCTGCACTGAGCTGGCTGCTACTTCACATTTACATTAATGCAAAGCAATGGGGAAGTGAGGTTCTGTAAGGACGAGTGCCCAGGTCTGCCTCCATGCTGCTACTTGGCAGCTGTGATGGGGAAGGGCCCTGTCTATCATCATATAAACCCCCTGGAGACAGACAGCACAAGATGCACGGCCTCGGAAGGCCAGACTGGCAGCTTCCCTGTGGCTCTACTCGGTCCAAACACCCAATTTAAGCCCAGGAGGAGCTCCAGGAAGCATCTGTCAGTGGCAGTGATGGACTCGCCTCTTGGACCTCTGACTCCAGGTTCCTGACCCTTGGCTTTGACTCTGGCTCTGACCCTGGGTGCCATTCCTGGCCTCTGACTGCCACTGCTCTGCCTGCTAGGCTTAACTGCCCAAACCTGTCATGACAGGGGGTCACAATTATAGGCACCAACTGCATGAGTACTCTGGGGCTGGAGCACCCACAGGGAAAAAATGGTGGGTGCTGAGCACCCACCATCAGCCCCCCATTCAGCTCCCCTCTTACCCTGCAATGTTTGCCACCCGCCGGCAGGCCCCATTGATCAGCACCTCCTCCTCCCTCCCCGCACCTCCCGGCTGCTGCAATTAGCTGTTTCGCAATGTGCAGGAGGCTTTTGGAGAGAGGGGGAAGGGCGAGGGCGTGGCGTGCTGGGGGAAGAGGCAGGGCAGGGGTGGAAGAGGTGGGGTGGGGAGGCCTTGGAAGAAGAGGTGGAGTGGGGGTAGGGCCTGGGGCAGAGCTGGGGGTCAAGCACCCCCTGGCACATTAGAAAGTCGGCGCCTGTGATCACAATCAACTTTGCACTGCATGTGAGCTGTCAGAGCCCAGCACTGGCATTGTGAGTGCTGCAATACCTAATGCATTATTTATTTTCCATCCCCTCTCCCACTGCTCTTGTGTCTCAGCTGACAGAGCTGGGATGGGCAGTGTACAGCTGCAGGTCCTGGGATTGCTGCGCTCATGGCAGCCAAGATCTCTGCTGACAGTAAAACACTCAGTGTATCTACTGTCTCAGAAGGGAAGTCCCATCTGCAGACAGTCAAATGAACACTGCAAAGGTATGTGCAGCTCCTAGTGCCGTGAGAGCTGCCACTGCCACAGGCCCTATAAGTCCTTAGATTGGAGCATAGATCCCTTCAGTCTCTTTCCAGCTCTCCCAAGGTCTGGAATTAAGAGGGCAACATTAGGCCTGAGCCACTGGGACTGCTCTAAATTGCCCATAAACCCATATGGGAACCTAGCAGGTGGCTATGTGGCTTATGTAGGCACACACTTGCTTCTGTAAGCTAGAGGGTCATGGCTTTGAGCCCCACTGCAGCAGACTGTACAAGAGGTCAGGGTCCTGCATGCAAGGAGGGAGGGTACAGCAAGGTCCTGTCCCACCTTTGGTGGGAGGTCAGTGTATTGGCACTTCTCAGAGGGCACATGGGAGAATGTCAGCATGGCTTGGTGTTCTGGAGGCTGGGTCTGCCTTACTCTTTGCATTACAGTAACCCAGAGTGGGACCTACTGTGTAAGGCACTGGAGACACACCCTGCCCCTCAGACCTGATGACAAATTGTCCAAGAGGTAACAGGTGGCTCAAGCAGAGCGGGGGTTGGAGGGGAGGGGAGGGGAAGTAGCATGGGGCTGCTCTCCATAGTCCAGCTGTGAGCACAATGGGCAGGTGCAGGGAGGGTTTGGTCATTTACTCTAGTATGGACACTAAGCAGAGCAGGAGCCATTGTCCAAGCTGGCTCCTTGCCTTGCTGTTATCAGCCGGCCCCGCTCGTATCCCTGTGAAGGGAGTGGGAGGAGGAGGGTAGCGGGGCCAGAGATCCTTGGGGAGGGCACTCCCTGGGTAAGAAATGGGGCAGGGAGCAGCCTGGGGAGCGAAGGGCATGGCTGGTGACTTGATGATAGAGCAGATAGGAACTGAACCATGACAGGTTGCTCAGCAACACCTGGCACCGAGACTTATACAGGCTGGGGGCAAGTGTGCAATGACTGCCTAGGACTGTGCACCTTGGGCCCAGGGGTTTGGGAGAGGTTGACTGTGAAAACCGTTTCTCTCTGGTCTAACATGCGGCGGCATCCCTTGGCCTTAGCTTTGGAGTAGTGCATCATGTGGCCTGGAAATGAGCATCAGCGATGAACCGTGCTGCAATTGCCAGCCACGAGCATTCAAAAATCATGAGACTGACTTAGAAATCATGAGATTTCAAAATGGAACAGTGGGGCTGCTGCTGTGTTCTAAGCCTTCAGCGTCACACCCCGGTCGCGTTTCCATGCTTTCCTTCACATTCACAATGGCTGTTTAAAAAACGCACGTGGAGCTTCTTCCTGAATCCCATCCCTCAGAGACGAGGCCTTGAGGAAAACACCAACTATCGCAAGGCACAGGTTCAAATCTGTCAATGCTGCATGTGAGCCCCGTCTAGGGCAGAGCTCACAGTGCCGAGTAACTGAGGAAGTTTGAGGGTTGTACTGTGGAACAAGGGTGGATTAACGAGACAGACACAAAAGCAGCAGCAGCATTGTAATGCCTGGCTCATATCTAGCACTTTTCATCAGCAGAGCTCAAAGTGCATTATAAAGGAGGGCAGCAGTATCATTATTTCCATTCTACAGATGGAGAAACTGAGGCACAGAGTGAGAATGTGACTAGCACTAGGTCACCCAGCAGGCTAATGGCAGAGCTGGGAATTGAACTGGCTCGACCCATGCAGCACTCCCCATCTGATACAGTATGTCAGCATCAGGTCCAGTCCAGAGCTCTATTGACTAGGCCACATTGCAATCTATAGCAGCAGCATTGCTACCCAAAGCACACAGGACTGGGGAGTATTTCTACAGCTCATATAGCTCTCAACTCCCAAACTCTCTCTGCAAGCCCAGCTTATTTCCCCCATTGCCTGAGAGAGGATACGCTAGGCTGCTGCAGACACTCTCGCTGATAGGGGGATGCGGCTTCCGGCAGAGCTTTTTCTGCCTCACTTGCCCCTTTTCATTGTGGCCATTGGAGCAACGATTGCTTGTTCAAGTTTGTTGGGCAGCCAATTAGTTGTGCTTAGGAACTGATGCTGAACCCTGTGAACGTTAGGAACCATGAGGAAAGGGATAGATAATAAGACAGAAAATATCATAAGGCCACTATATAAATCCATCGTCCCCCTGGAATGCTGCCTGCAGTTCTGGTCACCCCAGTTCAAAAAAGATATATTAGAACTGGAAAAAGTCCAGAGAAGGGCAACAAAAGTGACTAAGGGTATAGGACAGCTTCCATAGGAGGAGAGATTAAAAAGACTGGGACTGTTCAGCTTGGAAAAGTGATAACGAAGGAGGGATATGACAGAGGTCTATAAAATCATGACTGGTGCGGAGAAAGTAAATAAGGAAGTGTTATTTACCCTTTCACATAACACAAGAACCAAGGATCACCTGATGAAATTAATAGGCAGCACATTTAAAATAAACAAAAGGAAGTTCTTTACACAACAAACAGTCAATCTTTGGAACTCATTGCCAGGGGACGTTGTGAAGGCCAAAAGTATAACTGGGTTCAAAAAAGAACAGAGATAAGTTAATGGAGGATATATCTGTCAATGGCTATTAGCCAGGATAGTCAGGGACCCAACCCAGGCTCCCAGTGTCCCTAAACCTCTGAGTGTGAGAAGCTGGAACTGGACAACCGGGGATGGGTCACTCAATAATTGCCCTGTTCTGTTCATTGCCTCTGAAGCATCTGGCACAAGACTCTGTCAAGACAGGATACACTGCTCTACAGCCAAAATGCTTCTGAAATAAATGTAGTCCAACTTTACTAATTCTGGGTCACTGAGAACGAAAATGATGCTTAAAATTGTTGATTGGCTCTAGTTTTCAAGATATGCTATTGGGTCAGTATATACGACCCTTGACTTGGGAATGGCGGAGGATAAGTGAGTTATAAAGGGAAGGGATCTCAATTTAAACCAGAAATGACTAAAATACATCTTTGACTGCATCTATGAATAAATCTATGACTGGGTTTGGACTGTACTTGCTTTTTAGGCAAAACAATGAATGATGCAATCTGAAGCTGGTATTGTGTGATACATGATATGAATTGCATCATGTTATTCCTAGAAATCATGGATGATGCAATCATAACAAAGCTTACATCACTCTGCTGAACAAATTGCCCTATATCAGCTCTAGAAATCACACAGTGTCATGCTCTCTTATTTATCAGTGTTTGATTTTGCAAAGGGACACATTTCTGTTTAGCCAAAGTGAGCAGAGATGCCTCGTACTTGTGTGAACAGTGCAGATAACTTCTGCTATGTTTGTGGTGAAGTGACTTTTGCATCACAAAAGCGCAGTCTAACCACTATGGTTAAGAAAGCCTATCACCTTTATTTTGGCTGCAAAATTGAAGATCTGGACAAGAGGTGGGCCCCACACATATGCTGCAACACTTGTGCAACAAATCTTCGCCAGTGGTTGAACAGGAAAAGGAAATCTATGCCTTTTGCAGTGCCAATGATTTGGAGAGAGCCAACAGATCATATCAGCAATTGTTACTTCTGCATGGTGCCTCCAGTTGGGAAAGGTGTGTCAAAGAAGAAAAAGTGGACTGTGCATTATTCAAACATTCCATCAGCTATACGCCCAGTACCCCACGGAGAAGGACTGCCGGTTCCTGATGCACCAGAATCATTCTCACTTGAGTCAGATGAGGCAAATGGAGCCCATCAATGCTTGCAGACTATTGCTGGACAGTGACAAGAGATGCTCCATTTAATGAATACAAGAGACAAGCTAAGAAGCGCCGAGTAGACACTGAATAGGACTAAACTATGTACATAATAGTTTTTTGCCTTTTGTTTCATAATAAATTTTATTTATGTAACCCTTTTGCTGATTTTTAAAGTGTTATATAAACAGGACAGGTGAAATATTATCATGTAAAGCAACCATAAACACATGAAAAGACCTAGGTTCACAATTTATGATTAAAACTCTACTATCTACACAATATACATAGACATAAAATGTAAAAACTTAAATATCTTAGAAACAGTAGCCAATCAGTTGTTTTAATTGTCATATTTGAATTCAGCACATCAAAATACATAATAAATATCACATTTTATCTCTGAAGCAGATGACTTCTCAAAAATTGTAGACCAGTGATATTGGGCTGGATAGACCATTGGTCTGACCCCATATGGCCGTTCTTATGTTCTTAAACTGTCAGAGCTGCTGGTGCCTGTCTCCACCATTTGGGAGGTGGCACTCCTAGCCTTGTGCCCTGGGCATCTCCCCTTGCCTCCAAGTGTCTACAGGAAGTGAAAGCTTGTGACAGGGTGGGTGTCCTGTGGAGGCAGCACAGCACTGGGTTCCACCTGGCTGCCAGATGACAAACACCTCAGCACATGTCAATGGAAAGTTGGAAAGCCCGAAGGGAGGGGCATGACCTTATCTTACCTGGCGCTCCCTCCAGACCCCTCCAGAGGTTTATGGATGAGTAGGATTGAGCCATATGCAGGAACTTTGCTGCACGACTCCTGTTGCGATGCTGTTACCCATGGTCACTCTGGCTGGTGCATTGTCCTTCAACACCCCAGCGCTGACACTTCAGGCGTCTGTGGTGGGTTCTTTAGGCTGTTGCTGTCACTGCCTGCTCCCTACCAGCCTTCTGCATCACACCCTGCAACTGAGCGCGAGTGACTGTTAGACTGGGGTTCTGAGCAGGGCAAACTCCATGGTGGGTTAGAAGGAAACACAACACCGAGAGCTCGGTATGAGTGTGGTGGTTGGGGGAGGGACACTGGCTGGTACAGCTGAGGTCTTCGGTACCGTTCCCAAGGCAGGCTGGGCCGTGCCTGCCGAACAGAGAGAATCTCAGTGCCTGTAATTCTCACTGTTTATCACTAGCAAATGAGAGTGAATTTGTTTGCACTAAGGAAAAAGTCTCTTTAAGTTTTTAAGAAAGGATGATGTTAGAGGGTCTAATTCTTCTCCCTCTGACACCAGCATGAACTGGGAGTAAGTTTGCTGAAGTCATTGGCGTGCCTAAGTGTAAAGTTAGGGTGAGAGGAGAATCAGGCTGGTTGCATTAATTTCTTGCATGACTTATAACCTTTATCCCTGGAGCTTTCATTTATTCTCCCTCAGTTTGTCAGGCTCTGCTGCAAGGACAACAGTTGTCCCCAAGGTATTAACGGGTACTGCTGCCCTTCTCTAAACTCCAGCAGAAAAGTCACAAACACCAGGACTGGGCCCAGGGACACAGGACAGGCCCAGATCCATGCTGTGGTTCTCGACAGCATCTTGGAAAGGAGGCTTCCTCTCTGAAGGCTGATCAGGGCCCCATGCAGAGAGGGACACACACAGGGAGATGCTGTGTGAGTTGACTCACAGAAATTTGATTCTTCTTTGTACATTACATATTTTCCCTCAGCATTGGCTGAGTCAGACGAGGGCCAGAGACACAGGATGCCTGTGTGGTGCAATTAACTGCTGTTTGAGTGAGAAATAACTATCTTCATTAATGGAGGGGACATAGGTCAGGGGCCTGCCTAGGGACATGTGCAGTCATGCAGGGGTATTGAATCACAGCTCCTTTAGTGGACTCTCTAAATCTCAGAACTTGGAAATCCAGCACATAGCGGCAGGACACTTCCTTGCTCTCTCTTCCATCCTCCAATCTCTTCACTGGCTTCGTACCTGCCTCTGAACCCAGCTCCATAGTGCCCCGCTGCTTCTCAAAGCACTCTGCAAACTCTGCCCCGCCTCTGACTGTGCCTCTCAGAACCCTAACCATTCATCTCACCTCACTCAGCCCAGCCTGCCTCTCTGGCCTTTTTGTGGCACTGACTCATTGTAGTTCTCCAACTGCACTTTGTAAGGGAAGGCCTTTGTTGCTGATAACGTCACAGTGCATCACACACACACCATGCCTAGGATGCTGGGCTTAGCTCCCTCCACTCAGCACACATGGAATGCTCAACAGCAGCCCTTGTGGGATGCAAGGCAGCCTCCAGCTATGATGCACAGAGAGCCATGCATTATACCAACAACTCCTGTGAGATAAGACTCATTGATAAACTAAGTAACATCCTCGTGAGTGACCCCTGCCGCAGTGTGGCAGTCTATATCCCTAGTTGACCCTTTTTACAAGACTAGGATAAATGTTGTACAAAGTACACCTTGTGAGGTATCACCTGAAAACGCATAATTTGTTGATCATTATTGTCCTAATAAATATGTGGCAACATCGAATGTAAAGTTATAAAATTCTACTGTATGACCTTGCTAAGACACCTTCCAAGTTTAGAAAAGCAGGCACAAACCAGTTCCCCAGAGACAAAAGGCAAACTGATGCCTCAGCCAGGTGTCAAGACAATCAAATGGACTATCATCTGGTTAAGTGGCCATTTTTTGGCAGGAAAAAATGTGTGAGCTAGAAAAATCTACATTTTGGCAAAGAGACAGCTGGAGGTTCCATTCCCACAGACTTGCTGTCTCCTGAACCTTAACTGGAGATGATTTTCAAAGAAAAAGAGAATTTATAAGAAAGGGGAACAGACACTCCAAAATACTTCTCCTTTTCTCTTTGCCCATGGCATCAACAACACGTGAAGGACAAGGAAATTAACATTGAACTGGGGGAGGCATTCTTGCAAATAGGAAGCCAGCCAGTAAGACTGCTAAAGCATGTGATGAGAGAAACCTTTGCTTTGAATTCATCTAGCTTGTTAAATAAGATAGTAATTGCATTTTACCTTTTATTTTCTTGTAACCAATTCTGACTTTTATGCCTCATTACTTGTAATCACTTAAAATCTACCTTTCTGTAGTTAATAAACTTGTTTTATCGCAATGGTCAAAAAGGCTAATAGAATGTTATGAACTATTAGGAAAGACATAAAAATAAGACACAAAATATCATAATGACATTATAAAATTCATGGTGCATCCATACCTAGAATACAGTATCCATTTCTGGTCACCCCAGCTCAAAAAAGATGCAGTGGAACTGGAAAACATTCAGAGAATGGTAACAAAGATGATCAAGGGTATGGAACAGCTTCTACAAGAGCAGAGACTAAAAAGATTAGGGCTGTTCACTTAGTAAAGAGACAACCATGGGAGGATATGACAGAGATCTAAACAATCATGAATGATGTGGAAAAAGTGAACAGAAAAGTGCCATTTATCCTTAACAATACAAAAAGCAGGGGTCACCCAATGAAATTAATAGGCAGCAGAATGAAGATATACTTTTTCACACAACACATAAGTGACCTATGGAACTAATTGCTGTGGGATGTTGTGATGGCCAGAAGTATAACTGGGTTCAAAAAAGAACTAGATAAGCTCATGGAAGATAGGTCCATCAATGGCTATTGGCCAAGATGGTCATGGATGCAACTTCATGCTCTGGCAAACCCTAAATCTCTGATTGACAGAAGCCAGGAGCATAGGCGCCGACTCCATGGGTGCTCTGGGGCTGGAGCACCCATGGAGAAAAATTAGTGGGTGCTGAGCACTCACCGGCAGCTCCCTGTGGCCCCGCCCTGCCCCCCTGCTCCAGCTCACCTCCGCCTCCTCCATGAGTACTCCGCCGCGTCCTGCTTCTCCCCCTGCCTGCCAGCACTTGCACCACGAAACAGCTAATTCGCGGGGCAAGGAGGGAGGGAGGGAGGAGGGGGAACTCAGCATGCTGGGGGGAAGAAGCAGGGCTGGGGCAGGGATTTGGGGAAGGGATCCAATGGAGCAGGAAGGGAGAGGAGTTAGGGTGGGGACTTTGGGGATGGGTTGGAATGGGAGTGTGGCTGGGGGCAGGGAAAGGGTGGAGTTGGGGCGGGGCCAGGGGTCCTGACTGTGCCTGCAAGCCCTGCTGTAACCTGTGTTCCTGTTGTCCAATAAACCTTCTGTTTGACTGGCTGGCTAAGAGCCACTGTGCGTCTCAGGAAGAGGGGTGCATGGCCGGACTCCCCCACACTCCGTGACACAGGGGTGGATCACTCTGTTCTGCATACTTCCCTGAAGTGCTGGTACTAGTCAGGGCCGCTCAGAGGATTCAGGGGACCTGGGGTCTTCAGCAGCGGTGGGCCGCCAAACAGCCAGCACTTTGGCAGCAGATCCCGGGGCGGAAGGACCCCAGCCGCAGGTCTTCGGGGCACTTTGGCAGCGGGTCCTGGAGCGGAATGACCCCCGACCACTGAATTGCTGCCGAAGACCCGGAGCAGAAGAAGCTCTGGCGGCCCGGCCCTGCGAGAGTTTTCCCGGCCCCCGGAGCGAGTGAAGGACCCTGCTCCAGGGCCCCCGAAAATCTCTCGTGGGGGCCCCTGCGGGGCCCGGGGAAAATTGCCCCACTTGCCCCCCCGTCTGGGCGGCCCTGGTACTAGCTACTGTCAGAGACAGAATACTGGGCTAGATAGACCACTGGTCTGACCCTGTATGGCCGTTCTTACACATTAGCTTGTGGGTATCTGGAATGCGAAAAGATAGGTTCAAACCCACATTAACCAGCAAATCTTGCAAATCAGTTCCACTGGCTTCAGTGCTCTCTGCAGTCTGTCTGGATTTGGACTGCATGCTCGAGCGTCATCTCACTTCCCATTAAACATTCCTCCTTTCTTTCTCAATGCTTCATCTCTAGTAAATAACTCCCCTACACCTCCAGGGCTGCGTGACTGGGTTTTGTTCTACAGATCAATTACAAACCTTCCTGGTGCTCCCACTGGGATGCCATTACGTGCTGACAGCACAACTCTGAGAAGGCACGCGCTTTCTGGGCACACAGTACACATCCAAATCCAAAGTTTCCTCCTTATCTGTCTGTAGTTGAAAAACAATTCTATAGTTCAAGTGCTTCCTTGCTTGCGACTGCAAGAAATAAAGCTGTCCTCTGGTCACTTGGCTTCATCGTAGTTCCAGCAGCTTTCATGTTAGACAGGAATCCCTCTACACCTCTTCTCAGCTGTCTATGATCTTTGGCTCTAGCAGAGGTTTCAGCTGGTTTCATCCCTAGAGGCTTGGCTACACTACAGAGTTGCAGCGCTGGTGAGGGGGTTACAGCACTGCAACTTAGGATGTGGCCACACTTGCAAAGCACGGCCAGCGCTGCAACTCCTTGGTTGCAGCGCTGGCTGTACACCCGGTCGAGCCTCGGGTGTAGGGGATCCAGCGCTGGTGATCCAGCGCTGGTCAGCAAGTGTGGACACCCACCAGCGCTTTTATTGACCTCTGTCATGGAGTTCCCGGGTGATGCTCTGGAACTGCTCCCCACCAAGCCAGTCAGGACTTTGGGGAGCCTCCTCTCCCTTGGAGCAGACTTGTTCAGGGCAAGAAGCTCACACAGCTTCACCTCCTGGGTCTCTCCTTGGAGCATTCAGCATCCTCTGCCCCTCCGTGCGCTTCCCACAGCGAGTCCACCCCAGCGGGGTCCTGGGGAAGCCACCGGGTTCTGCACCCCCACTTTGCAGTCAGACGTGACTCTTAGCCAGCCAGTAAAACAGAGGTTTATTCAATGACAGGAACAGGGTCTAAAACAGAGCTTGTAGGTACAGAGAACCGGACCCCTCGGCCGGGTCCATTCTGGGGGGCAGTGAGCCAGACCCCCAGGTCTGCCCTCCACCCTTGACCCCAGCCAGCTCCAGACTAACAACCCCTCCCAGCCCCTCCTCTCTCCTCAGCCCCTTTCCCGGGCCAGGAGGTCACCTGATCCCTTTGTCTCCAACACCTTCAGCTGGCACCTTTGCAGAGGAGGGGCCCAGACCATCAGTTGCTAGGAGACAGAGTGTCAGGCATTTAGGTGCACTGGCCCTTTGCTCTGCCAGATACTTAAGAACTGCCATGGGGACACTGAGGCACCAACACAGTATTCAGAGAAAACATTAAGAACTTTCCCAGTTCGTCACAACCTCCGTGGCATAAGGAGGTATCCCAGCATACCTTAGAAGCCTCTCTGGTAATCATGCACACTCCACTGCCCTGGGCTCAGCTGACCCCTCCTTTAAATGCACCGGGAATTTTAAAAATCCCCTTCCTGTTTGCTCAGCCAGGTGTGGAGTGCAATCAATCATTCAATCAATCAGCGACCATGCCTCCACGCACCAAACGAGCCCCAGCATGGAACAATTCAGAGCTGCAGGACCTCATCAGTGTTTGGGGTGAGGAGGCTGTGCAAGCATAGCTGCGCTCCAGAAGGAGAAATTATGATACCTATGGGCAGATATCGCAGTCCTTGCTGAGAAGGGGCCATGAACGGGACGCGTTGCAGTGCAGGGTCAAAATAAAAGAGCTGAGGAGTGCTTACTGCAAAGCCCGTGAGGGAAATCGCCGCTCAGGAGCTGCCCCCACAACCTGCCGTTTTTACAAGGAGCTGGATGCCATACTTGGGTGTGACCCCACTGCCAATCCAAGGACCACGATGGAGAGTTCACAGCAGGGAGAAGTGGGGGAGGGTGTAGAGGAAGCCGACAGTGAGGCTACTGGCATGGAGGGAGACACCCCGGAGTCCCAGGACGCATGCAGCCAGGAGCTCTTCTCAAGCCAGGAGGAGGCTAGCCAGTCGCAGCAGCAGGAAGTTGCTGGTGAGGAAGAAACTGAGGATCGTGCTCGGGGTAAGTAGGTTTTTATGTTTTGGGAGAGGAGGGTTGGGGTTATGGCTGCCTGCATGCATGCCTAAACATGGAATAGCCCATTGATTTGCTCTATCACGTCTCTGTAATCTGCCTCGGTAATCTCTTGAAAAGTTGCAGCCAGAGCGTTTGCAATTTGCTTTCTCAAGTTGATCGGGAGAGCCACCGTGGTCCTTGTCCCAGTCAGGCTAACTCGTCCGATCCACTGTGCAGCGAGGGGTGGGGGGACCATGGCTGCACACAGGCAAGCTGCATAGGGGCCAGGGCGGAATCCACATTGCTGTAGAAGACCCTCCCTCTCTTCCCAGGTAACACGCAGCAGTGATATGTCTGGCAGTAGGAAACCCTGTTGAGAATTTAGGGATACTTGAGTGCAGGGCGCCAGGTTCGCGGTCCCCCCCCCAGCCCCGCAGTGCGCTCTGGTGTTCCCCATCCCCCCTCCCAGCACGTAGCTAGCCCAGCGGTGCCCTCTGGTCTCCCCTCCCCCTTCCCAGCAGGCATCCAGCCCCGCGGTGCGCTCGGGTGTTCAACACCCCCCCTCCCAGCACGTAGCTATCCCCGCGGTGCGCTCCGGTGTTCCCCCACCCCCCGCCCAGCAGGCATCCAGCCCCGCGGTGCGCTCTGGTGTTCAACACCCCCCCTCCCAGCACGTAGCTATCCCCGCGGTGCACTCTGGTGTTCCCCCACCCCCCTCCCAGCAGGCATCCAGCCCCGCGGTGCGCTCCGGTGTTCCAAGCACGTTGGTAGCCCCGCGGTGCGCTCCGGTGTTCCCCCACCCTTCCCAGCAGGCAGCCAGCACAGCTGTGTGTTCCCCCCCTTCACCAGCAGGACGGCATGAATGCGGACCC
Organism: Gopherus flavomarginatus; assembly: GCF_025201925.1. NCBI lineage: Eukaryota > Metazoa > Chordata > Testudines > Testudinidae > Gopherus > Gopherus flavomarginatus. The sequence continues at coordinate 22,799,465 of NC_066627.1, forward strand.
CCCCCCCACCAGCAGCTCGCCACCTTCCTGTTCACTACTGTCCCCTGTGCAGGACACCAGCTATGTCCTGTACCCAGTGCAGATAAACCCCAGTGACCCATCGGTCAATTCCCCCTCCCAAGGGGAACTCGGGGGAAAAACACTCACCCCATTGCTCCCCATGACTTAGCTTCCCTGGCCTCTCTGTGTTATGTGAGGTATGTGAGAAGGATGCTACCAAAAGTCTAAAAAGTCCTTCACTGTGTGATAATAAACAATGTAGCCTCTGTGTATTACATGTTTCTATCTTTCTTTTTTCTAGTGACCTTGACTAATGCAGCCAGATCACCGGCCTCACGTAGATTGCAGAACTTGAGAAGAAATCCCAGAAAATCAAAAGAGGAATTGATCAAATCAGTTATGAATCACTACAACAGAGAAAGTAGGAAGACACAGGAATGGAGAGAGAAAAAGTATGAATGGAGACAGAAAATGCATGAATGGAGGCAAACAGAAAGCAGGAGAAAGGAATTGGCTGCCAAAAAAACCTCAAAGCAGATGATAAGCCTCCTGGCTCGCCAAACTGAGTCTTTCGAGTCTCTCGTAGCCATGCAGGCAGATATGTACCGTGGTAACCCACAGCCCTCCCAAAGCTCTCTTTCTTGTTCCCCAGTATTTCCACAAAACACCTTTCTCCAGCAGCCAGTTTCTTATTACCCCCAGCTGTCCCCAACACCTGTACGATCACCTACCAGCCCTGATAACTATAATTCTTACCCTGTGCACTCCACCCCCATTACCCTGCAGCATAGTAATCCTGAAGTGCAGCAGACATTGAACAGTAATCAAAATAGGACATATTCAGACCTCTGAATGTACAGTCCACCACCCTAACCCCCCTTGCCTTTTATGTACTGTATGTTGAATAAAGGATTTTATGTCTTTTTCACTACGTTATATTATTGCAGGAAGTGGTAAATATTGTACCCCAAGGTAGAACAAAGCACAGCAAAGGCACCAAACATTACTGTTGGCTCTCAGCATCAAACTGCTCCCTTAAAGCATCCCTAATCCTTGAAGGCCTTTCCTGGGCCTAACTAGTAGCCCTGCTCTCTGGCTGAGCAAATTCATCCTCTAGGCGTCGAACCTCGGAGGTCCATTCCTCACTGAATCTTTCACCCTTCCCTTCACAAATATTATGGAGGGTACAGCACGCGGATATAACAGCGGAGATGCTGCTTTCCCCCAAATCTATCTTCCCATAAAGACAATGTCAGCGGGCTTTCAAACAGCCAAAAGCACACTCCACAGTCATTCTGCACCGGCTCAGCCTGTAGTTGAACCGGTCCTTGCTCCTGTCAAGCTTCCCTGTATACGGTTTCATGAGCCATGGCATTAAGGGGTAAGCAGGGTCTCCAAGGATCACAGTGGGCATTTCGACGTCCCCTACTGTGATCTTGCGGTCTGGGAAAAAAGTCCCGGCCCTCAGCCTCCTGAACAGGGCACTGTTCCAAAAGATGCGTGCATCGTGCACCTTTCCAGGCCATCCTGAGTAAATGTCAGTGAAACGCCCACGGTGATCCACAAGCGCTTGCAGAACCACGGAGAAATACCCCTTGCGATTAACGTACTCTGATGCCAGGTGGGGTGGTGACAGAATAGGAATATGCGTCCCATCTATTGCCCCTCCACAGTTAGGGAAACCCATTTCTGCAAAGCCATCCACAATGTCCTGCACGTTCCCAAGAGTCACAGTTCTTCTTAGCAGGGTGCGATTAATGGCTGTGCAAACTTGCATCAGCACCATTCCAACGGTAGACTTTCCCACTCCAAAATGGTTCGTCACCGATCGGAAGCTGTCTGGAGTTGCCAGCTTCCAGATTGCAATAGCCACCCGCTTCTCCACTGGCAGGGCAGCTCTCAATCTCGTGTCCCTGCGCCGCAGGGTAGGGGCGAGCGCAGCACACAGTGACATGAAAGTGGCTTTTCTCATCCAAAAGTTCTGCAGCCACTGCTCGTCATCCCAGGATTGCAGGACGATGTGATCTCACCACTGAGTGCTGGTTTCGCGAGCCCAAAGGCGCTGTTCCACGGTGCTGAGCACGTCTGTTACTGCCACAAGCAATTGAGTGTCTTCAGCGTCAGGCGTTTCAATATCATCGTCTGACTCCTCACTGTCACTTTGCAGCTGAAGGAATAGCTCCACTGCCATGCGTGATGTGCTGGAAACATTCATCAGCAAGGTCCTCAGCAGCTCAGGCTCCATTTATAACAAAAATCTCAGAAATAGCGCTGCAGAATCACAATGCTGCCAAAGTGCTCGGAATGTGCAGCAAAGCACCACGAGGCGTTGGAACAGGAAGCAGAAAGACCCGCACACTTCCTTCCCCTTCCCACAAGCCACAGCGCCAAAATGAGACGAGGTGCTCTGTGGGATAGCTGCCCACAATGCACCACTCCCAACAGCGCTGCAAGTGCTGTCAGTGTGGCCACACTGCAGTGCTGGCCCTACACAGCTGTACGAACACAGCTGTAACTACCAGCGCTGCAAAACTGTAAGTGTAGCCATACCCTAGGAAGATGATGCCAGCAATATCCCACCTCTTGGGATTCCGCTGCCGTTATTCCTTTTGACCTTCACACTGTTCAAATCTAGAGCAATACCATGCCTGTGTCTTTGCTTAGGAGTTTCTGGGCTGGAATTCAGGCGCTGTCCAGGAACAACTATCAGAGCGGGGCTGCTACCAGCTTGTGCTTCTCATAAACAGGGGGGTGAAGACAGGCTTTTGCTTATTGGCCATTCAGAACGCATCCCCAGCAGGCCTCCACTATCTCTAACTGAGGCTTCTTGCTCAGTGCACTTAGCACACATTGGCTATGTCTGCAATTACAACCAGGTCAGAGGATGCAGCCACAACACCAGTTCCTCCTGATTCGTTTGCACTGTGGCAATAAGCTGTACTGTAGACAGGCTCTAACCATTCCTTGTAACCTGTTAAAACCCTGGGCAGTTTGGTGTTTGAACTTGCCCACACAGACATGGTTAGGTCCCCTTAAAGGACAATTTTAACCATGTTTTAATTGGGTCAGGAGACTACCATGTTGCAACCAAGTCCCCTGGCTCAGTGACAACAGTAGTGTAGATGAGGCCATTGATAGCTTAGCATCCTTTGCCTGCAGCTCCTGTGTGTGTCACAGGACTTCCTGAGTACAGCCAAATACCTCTTTTAATTTACACTCTGGTAATGTAATATTTTATGAGACATCCGCATACAAATGATACAGCTGCAGAGCAGGCTGACCTACAACCTGTTTTCCCCAAATATCAATTTGAATTTGTCGATGAATTTGGTCTGATTGCATTTATGTCCCTTTGACTTTCTGGGAATATGTGGTTTACTTGCAAAAATGTTGCAGGAACAGGGATTTTGGAAGTGGACTTTGGTGAATATTTACAGAAATCAAATGAGCATTCACCTCGGAAACCTAGTTCTGTGAGTTACACTGCCATGACAGGGAACAGACACAGACCATGTCATCTTTGTCCAGTCAGGACTGGACAAGAGAGAGGAAACAAAATGAACAAATAGCCAATTTGCAGGAGTGAGGTGTCCCAAGAATCCACACTAGGAACAGGGGTATTTAATATATTTCTTAAAGATCTAGAAGATGGGGTGAACAAAGAGTTGGCAAAATATATGGATCACATAAAATGATTTAGACTGCTCACATCTAGGGAGTATTCTGAGGAACTTCAGAATGACTTAACAAAGCTAGGCAACTAGGCAACACAATTAGGGTGATCAGATGTCCCAATTTTATAGGGACAGTCCCATTTTTCTTATATAGGCACCTATTGGGACCACCCACTGTCCCGATTTTTCACACTTGCTGTCTGGTCACCCTAAACACAATGGCGAATGAAAGTCAATGTGGATGAGTGCACGGTAGTGTCCATTGGAGGAAACAGTATGAGCTGCTCATAGACAGTGATGGGCTCTAAACTAACAGCAACCATGCAGGGAAGAACCAAGTCATTATTGTGTACAGCTCAGTGAAAATACCTGCTCAGTGGTCAAACACACAAACAAGACACAAAGCTGGATGGAGAGATACTGGACACGGCTTACACAACTATATATACAACCTCAGCTTGAATATTGTGGTTCAGTTTTCACCCCCCATCACCAAAATGATTAAATGCATGGAAATAACTCCAGCCCAGGAGAGAAGGAGTAGGACTGGTTAGCGTAGGGAAGAGGTGAAAGAAAGGAGACGGGACAGAGGTATAAAATAATGAATGCTAGAAACCTTCATGCTTTAGCACATGAACCAGTTGCTAAGGCCTGATCCAAAGCCCACTGAAGTCAGTGAGAGTCTTTGACTTCTGTGGGCTTTGGATCAGGTTGTACCTACCTGGGTTAGGAAGAAACCATAGTCCATAGTCATGTTTATTGCATGTCCCTTATGAGAGGTTTGTATCTTCCTTTGAAGCATCTGGTCCAGGTCACTGTTGGAGACAAGGATTCCAGCCTAACTGGATTTCTACACAGGCAATTCCTGCCTTCCTATTCTATTCCTGTTCCTTTCCCAGACCTGCAGAAGAGCTCTGTGTCTCTCTCACCAACAGAAGTTAGTCCAATAAAAGATATTACCTCATCCACCTCGTCTTCCTATTCTCCTGTGAGAATAAATAATATTCTTGAAACCAGGGACTATCAATGACTGAAATTCATCCTAGAAAGGAAAAGAGGATGCACACAGCACAGCAAACTTAATGTGGTAGGACAAGCCCACATCGGCCAATGAATGGTTCTTACACTTCACTCTGATACTGACCACTGTCAGAGACAGGACACTTGGGTACTATAGACCTTGGCTCTGATCCATGCTGGTAATTCCCACGGTACGGTGTACAAAGAGATTAGACTCCAGAAAGCAAGTGTTGAGGAATTCAGTGTAGTGAGTGTGGGTCTGTTAATGGTGACACATACGAGTGATGAATTAGGTTTGTTAATTCTTGTATGGAAAGTTTGTGTGTGTTAATGATGAAATAAAATGGGTTTTAAAAAATCTGGCGAGTGAAGTCTGAAGAGAAGACGTGCTAAGGTCCAGGAGTTGTTGCTCTGTCTGGTTTAGGATTGTCACCTGGTGCTAGCAATTCATAAAGTCCTCACACACCCTGCTCTGGGCACACACTGGCTGAGGAATAATAAAAGAAACCACAATGAAAGCACAACAGTTGGCAACTCCTGTGACAAGGGACAGTGGTAGGAACAGGAAATGGCTCAGTAATGGGCTGCTCCAAGGCAAGAGTTTAAGGAATTCTGTCCTGGCAAGGGAGAAGGCAGAGGCACCCAAAAAGTGTGCCCAGTTCTGTTAAGAATACCAGGACAAGGTTAAGGCGGTAACAAAGTGGAATGAGGTGACAGAGGAGCCAGAAAGGCTTCTATAAACACATTGAGGGAAAGCAGGTCCATGAAACCAGGCTGCTCACAATTCATTTTAATCTGCTTGGGTATAAACACTGCCACATGGACTAAACATTGGCAGCAGGGCCTAGGCAAGGAGTGATGGGAGAGTAGTGAGCTGTGAGGAGGCATCTGGCCCCTGGTACCTGAGGGATCTCTGTTAGGCCTGGTCTTGTTTAACAGCTTTGCTAACAGTCTGGAAGAGGGAGCAAGCAGCATGTTCATGGCATTCACAGCTGACCCTAAATTGGAATGAGAACATCAAGCAGGGCAGTGCAACAGTAGCAAGGGGTCTGGAGAGATCAGAGACAGGGGCAGGAAATAACAGTCATCTCCAAGAAAAGCAGATCATGCATCTGGGGAAGATAAACTCAAAGCAGAGTTACTAGTGAGACGAGGAGACATGGGAATCAGCGAGGGGTCCCTGGGGTAAGAGTGCATTTAAACTGGAACAGGTGCAGAGAAGGCTACTAGGATAATCTCAGGAATGGAGAGCCTCTCTTACCAGAGGACACTAGAAGAGTGTGGCTCATTTAGCCTAGCAAAATGAAGGCTGAGAGAGGATCTAATGCTCTCTATAAATACAAATTGCTCTCTATAAAGGTAGAACAGCTATTGAAGCTGAAGAACAACATTGGTACAAGAACTAATAGGTATAAACTGGCCATGAATAAACATAGGCTGGAAAACAGAAGATGGTTTCTAAATAGCAGAGGAGTGAGGTTCTGGAACAGGTTCCCAATAGGAAGTGTGGGGGGCAAGAAACCTGGCTAGGCTTGGGATGGAGTTTGGGAAAGGGATTAATGGGATGATATGATGGCATTGCCTATAATAGCAGGGGATTGGATTTGATGACCCAGGAGGTTCCTTCCAGTCCTATGGTCATATGTTTGCAAACTCAGGTTTCATTTGCTATGCGAGTCAGTAAAATGCTGGGGTGCACTGGCCCTTCTGGCCCAGAGAATCCATCCAGGTTGAAAACACTGCACCCCAAGCTCTGGGGAGAGAAAAGGTCTTGGTGATAACATCAGCTTTGCAAAAGGAAAAAAACTGACTTCATCCTTATCTACTTAGTGCGTCTCTGTAATAGAGGGTCTGTGACTAGCAATGAGGCTTCAGTAAGGTGTCCTTAAATCATCCATTGGTCTGTTGACAGCTTTGCCATAAGCTTGCAGTGGGCTCTGTGGCTCTTGGAAGGTATTACTGCAGGCTTTGAACTAATCTTTGAATGAGGGTCTCTTGGACTTGTCATGAAATGATGGTTTTCCTTGGGCTCAGCTTGATGCAAAGCTGCTTTATGAAGACCAGGAGGCACAGTTATGTCAACCTTGTCACCCATGGCAGCTTTCTAGGTGGAGTCCTGTCACCTGAGGCTGCAGGGGAGGCTCTCATGGCTCTCCCTCCCTCATTCTTGGTATGACCAGGGATGGTCCAGAGTGACTGCTCCATTGGTGGCAGTCTCAGCAGCAGCCTTTGGCACTGAAGAAAGCAGAGGAGGAGTGTGGAGATGGCTTTTATTGTACTTCTAGGTGACAATAAAGCTGGGCCGCCCGCGGGGGGCAAGTGGGGCAATTTGCCCCAGGCCCCGGGCCCCGCAGGGGCCCCCACCAGAGTTTTTTGAGGCCCCTGGAGCGGGATGCTTCACTCGCTCCGGGGGCCCCAGAAAACTCTCGCAGGGCCCAGGGCCCCGGAGCTTCTTCTGCTCCGGGTCTTCAGCGGCTGGGGGTCCTTCCGCTCTACCCCTGCCACCGAATTACTGCCGAAGCGGGACCTGCCGCTGAAGTGCCGGGTCTTTTGTGGTAATTCGGTGGCGGGGGGCCCCCGCCGTGGGTCTTAGGGGCACTTTGGAGGCGGGTCCCGGAGCAGAAGGACCCCCCACCACTGAATTACCATTGAAGGAGTGAAGTTCTGGAACAGCCTTCCAAGGGGAGCAGTGGGGGCAAAAGACATATCTGGCTTCAAGACTAAGCTTGATAAGTTTATGGAGGGGATGGTATGATGGGATAGCCCAATTTTGGCAATTAATTGATCTTTGACTATTAGCAGTAAATATGCCCAATGGCCTGTGATGGGATGGGATCTGAGTTACTACAGAGAATTCTATCCTGGGTGTCTGGCTGGTGAGTCTTGCCCACATACTCAGGGTTTAGCTGACTGCCATATTTGGAGTTGGGAAGAAATTTTCCACCAGGGCAGATTGGCAAAGGCCTTGGGGAGGGTTTCACCTTCCTCTGCAGGGTGGGGCACGGGTCACTTGCTGGAGGATTCTCTGCACCTTGAAGTCTTTAAACCATGATTTAAACTTCAATAGTTCAGACATAGGTTAGGGGTTATTACAGGAGTGGGCGGGTGAGATTCTGTGGCCTGTGTTGTGCAGGAGGTCAGACTAGACGATCATCATGGTCCCTTCTGACCTTAAAGTCTATGAATCTATAAGAGCAGGGCCTGAGGCTCTGAAACCATACCCTCCCCTCCCCCAGGCTTTCCCCTAGTTATCAATGTATTGATATTTTTCCTAAGGACAATTCTCCTACTGAGTCAAAGACCCACCAGGGCCTAGGCACCAGAAGGCTGTGCATGCATTAGGTGAATGTTAGGTTCATATTAAAGTAAAGGGCTCAAATTGAATTTCCTCAGCCTCCTAGTGAACAGATTTCCATGATGATTAGCAAGATGTTGGAGGGGCTCCAGGAATGGGGAAAGGTCTCAGAGAGTTTATGAAAGTGCTTTGGAGGCTTTAGAGCAGGAGTCTCAAACTCAAATTACCAAAAGGGCCACAAGACGACTAGTACGTTGGCCCGAGGGCTGCATCACTGAAACCTTTTCATACAACGATACAAAAGTATAGTCAAAAATGAAAAAAAAAAAAAAAGAAAAGAACAACTACGGCTAAGTGAGACCTGTGGGGTCCTGCTGAACATACCATGGCTCGCCTGCCCCGTCAGCTACTCTAGAGGCACCAAGAGGGATTTGATCTGAAAGGGAAAATGGAGAACCTGGGCAAGACACTTGGCTCTCACCTCCTGAATCTAGGATTTAAAGCCAAACTGATGTTACATGATATGAGTTTGCTGGTCTCAGCTAAGGCTCTGATGGTCAAGTCTCTTGTGACGCTTGTCTGTTGATTTAAAGGTAGTCTAGGGTTCTGGGGCCAGAGGTATGGCAACATGTGCAGGATGCCATCCTTGAGACACCCCCAGCTCTGAGCACCTGAGCTGGGGTTAAAGGCAAAGCAGACACTAGCTTCCACAAGGTGATGTTCTATTGTAACTGTTCTTGTGTGGGAACAGCCTCCTAGTTCATGTACACAAAAGAATGAAAATGCTGAAGGGGTAGGCAGCAGCCAGCTGCAGTTTGTAGGCAGGGGGCACATGCAGCATGTGAGCACATCTTGTAACAGGAGGCAGGAGATGCTGTCCTGGGAGCGTGGGGGATAGAGGCACTTTGTTCTGATTCAAGTAAACAAAACCTTCCAACCCCCACCCTGAAGAGAACTTCCCACCCAAAATCACTCATCCTGCAGTGCTGCAAACCTTCCACCTTCAGCAGACAGCAGCCAAAGCAGAATGCCAAACCACCTCACTCAAACAACAAAACACGGCCCCTCCCTGCCCCTATTCCAACCCCTTCCCCAAATCCCGGCCCCGGCCTGCCTCTTCCCCTGAGCACGCCACATTCCCACTCCTCCCTGCCCTCGGAGCATGCAAACAGCTGTTTGGTGGCAGGAAGCATTGGGAGGTAGGTGGAGGAACGGGGACACTGCGCTAACGGGGAGAGGAGGAGGAAGTGGGGAAAGTGGAGGAGAGGAGCTTGGTTGCTGGTGGGTGCAGAGCACCCACTAATTTTTCCCTGTCCCCCGGAGCACCCACAGAGTCAGCACCTATGGCAGGCCACAGAAAATAACTCCATGGGCCACGTGTTTGAGACCCCGACTTTATAGGAAGGATCTTTACTCCTTTGTGTCTTCTTTGCTGTCCTACCATGTTTATGATGTTTTGTAAATGTTTGTGATGTGGGTATAACTTGTATAGTAGCAGCTACATCAGTGACAGTGTTTCTCTTAGACGGGGCGGCTCTAGGGATTTTGCCGCCCCAAGCACGGCAGGCAGGCTGTCTCTGGCGGTTTGCCTGGGGAAGGTCCACTGGTCCCACAGCTTCCTGCCTGCTTCCCTTGCGACGCTGGCAGAGCGCCCCCCGCGGCTTGCCACCCCAAGCACGCGCTTGGCACGTGCAGACTTTAGTGGTGATATGGTCAGTATCGCAAAAAGAATTGCACCATAGCTGACAATAAGCATTTCATGAAGCACTTACACGGGGTGGGAAGTTAGGGCACCTACTCAGGATCCGGGGAAGGGTGAGCGCAAGCCCATCCTGCTCTAAAGGCCCTGCCCAAGCTTAAGGGGAGGAGCCACTGAACCCAGTTTCAGCTGAAGCCGGGGGACAACTAATGAACAAGGGACAGGAATGAGGGTCATAGGGTCAAAAGTAGGGAGCCAGAAGGGGACACCAAGCAGAGAATCCCAGACAGCACCCACTGCTCCTCAAAGGCTTCCAGGGACCAGTGGATGCAGCCCAGAGGACCTCTGCCCGGATACGTGATCTGAGGAAGGAGCAGAAATAGGCCTCACAGTCGCAGAGCACCTTCCTCCTCCTGGTATGGTGGATGGCCACCTTGGCCACGGCCAAGAGGAGGTTGATGAGGAGGTCTTGTTACTTTGTGGGGCAACGGACGGGGTGAGCGTAGATCAGGAGATGCGGGGAAAAGTGCAACCAGAACTGGAGGAGAAGGTTCTGGAAGAGCCGGAAAAGGGGCTGCAGTCTGGTAAATTCCAGGTAGACGTGCACCAGGTCTCCCTCATGCTGCAGAAGGGACAGGTGTCAGGGAGCAGGTGAACTGTGCCAGGTACATGCCCCTGCTCTTGCCTCCATGAAGGAGCTGCCAGCTGATATCCCGGGCAGACTGTGGCACCAAGGTGGAATACAGACTGGCCTGGCCCACCGCCAGAGGTTGGGGTGGCTGAGCAGGAAGGATGGGGTGGTGGAGCCACAAGACAGATGGGGCTCTAAGATGCTTTTCCTTGGGGTGTCTGAAAGGTCGCAGCCCTATGGTACCTTGCAGGGAGGCCTAATTTTCTTCCTGGCTTGTCCTTAGGCCAGTAGAGGGAGGCTGCTCCCCAGCCGCCGAGCTACCGTCCTGCCCGCTCAGTGCCCGCACAGCGCGGCGCGGCTCTGACTGTGCCAGGAGGAAATTCCCCCTCGCAGCCCAGCCAGAGAAGGGGTCGCTGTTGCCTTGAGGATCCCACCGCTGCTCTGGCGCCCGTCTCCGCCTTTTGTTCCCCGACCGTGCGCGTCACCGTCTCGGCTGCTGCTGGGCGGAGACACCCAGACAGAGCCGCGCTGCTGCCGGCGCAGGAGGGTTCCCCGTGGCGTGGCAGAGGGACGCGCTTAGGGCCACCGGGCGCTGATCACAGCCCAGGACGCACCCAGCTCCCGGGCGCAGCAGGGACCAGCGCGCCGATCCCGAGCTCCAGGTCAGGGCGTCCGGCTAGCGGGCCGCGCCGCAGCTCCCGGAGCGAGCCGCGGAGCTCCCGGGCCGGCGCTGCGATCCCCGGCGCGCCCAGAGGGATGCGCGCCTTCGGCCAGAGGCTCCGGGGCCGGTGAGCAGCGCGCAGCCGGCATGGAAGCGGCCGAGGCGGAGCCGAGCAAGCCAGTCAGCCCGGCCCCAGCGCCGCCGCCCGAGAAGAAGAAGCTGCAGCGGGCGCCGTCCCCGGCCAGACCCAGGGATGTGCCCGGCTGGTCCCTGGCCAAGAGCCGGCGCGGCAGCCACCCCGGCTCGCCGGCCTCGCTCTGCGGGAAGCAGGGCGCGGGGCCCGGGCACTCGCGGCGGCCGGGCGGGGGCAAAGAAGGGCGGCCAGAGAAGAAGGGGAAACAGCCGCAGCCCGCCGGGGGCCGGGGCTCCGGGAGGGGGGCTCCCGGCCGGGCCGGGGCCAAGGCGAAGGGGCGGTGCCGGGGGCCAGCCGGGGCGGAGCCGCCGCCCCCCCTGAGCCTGACGGACAGCAGCTCGGAGGGCTCGGACTGCAGCGCCTCGGAGGAGACCAAGCTGCTCTCGCTGGATCTGGGGCTCAGCGGCAGCGACCCCGAGTCCCCGGGCAGCGCCTCGGCTCTGCCTGCCGGCCAGGGCATCTCGCCGCCGCCCGACGAGCCCTCTGCAGCCTCCATGGCCAGCAGCCGCCTGCAGCTCAGCACTTCGCTGGCCTTCTCCGACCTCACCGAGGAGCTGCTGGACGCGGGGCAGGAGGGCCTGGCGCGGGAGCTGGAGGAGCTGCGCTCCGAGAACGACTATCTCAAGGTGCGGGGCTGGCCGGGCGCGGGGCAGGGCTTGGAGGGGACCTGGCGTAGGGAGTGGCTGGAGCGGGATCGAGACCGGGACCGGGACCGGGCGGGGGTTGTGGGTCCCTGGCCGGGCAGGAGGACCTGGCATGTCCGTGGCTGTTAAGTGGCGGGGGAAGGAGGGGTGTCACTCGGGTCCCAGCTGTGATGTGCCCCGGGCTCTTGCTTGTCCCGCCCCCCTAGGCCAGCTGTGCCGGGGCGGGGCGCGGCCCTGGGCGGGGCGCGGCTGCAGAGCCGTTAGGTTGGTGTTTGAGTGATGTCAGGTTCATCGCTTGTCAGCCGCGGCCCAGTCTCGGAGGGCGGCCAGGCTGGGCTGTGTCTAGGCCCCCTGCCGAGAAGCGGGTTGGTGCTCCAGGAGGAGGCTGGGCTGAGATCAGCTGCGCGGCTCGGTGGTTGTGGAAGCCCTGCTCAGGCGCTGCCTGGAGCTCGGTGCTGTAAGAAAGTCCATAAAGAGGCTGCCGGGAGCAGCAGGGTCTGTACAGATCACTGTGGGGTACTGGCCAGGGGGCAGGCTCCAGGTCTGGTTCACTAGCCCCATACTGTCCCTCTGCCTTACTGCTCACTGTAAGCATTGCCTCTGGCCTTGCCCCATTTACAGAGGTGCAGTTTGCCCCCCACCCCCAGCCTGGTTTAAAAGCTGTGGGTTATGGATTTAGACTCAGTTCATGTAAAGCCAAATAAAGTAGGGTGGTTTTTGAAACATTGGCAGGAAGTCAGGGCTTCAGGCAGACAGGCCCCTCTCAATATTCTGATACAGAACTGCTGCAGATATTCAAAGTTGTCATGGCAATGTAACAGCATTTCCTAGACCTTAGAAACCAACAATGGCATGTTAAAAACTCTGCTCAAAGCTCATTAGACCTGTGGCTTGGGAGATTTCTCAGCTCTGGAAAAGGATTGCCATCCTTAACCAAAGGCGGTTCTGCCCCCTTGCCTGTGTGGTGGACGTGTAACGCTTAACAGCTTATGTAGAAATGGAGTTGGGGCTGGTCAGTATGGAATAAGGTCTGCCAGGTGTTCTGGCTCATGCTGCTGCTCTGCCATGCCTGTCTGCTCGCAGGAGCAGAGCAAAGCAAGTGTGATGCTCTTGCAGTACTTCATGCACCCATTGCCATTGTGAAACACAATGACTGGTTCACCTAGCACGTGTTGATGCTGTTGGCCTCATTCTGAGCAACAGATTTTCCAAATCATTTACTTTTCCATTAGTTCTTTCTCATGTGTGCTGTCAGCATGGTGCCCATGTGTGCCTCAGGGCCATTTTCCAGGCCTGTGGCTTTGCTATCTAATTCATTAACATGTGAAACAGGACTGAGGGCTTGGTGATTGGGAATGGGATAAAGGGGCTTTTACCTGTAGGGAGCTGATCTGAATCCAGGCTGGGACAATGATCAAAGTTCTTTGTGATGCACAGGATGAGTGTTGCTGGAGAGTACAGGAAAATCTGTAGCTGTGACTGTACTTTAAAGAAAAGTACAGGAAAATGGGGCTAGGTGGGCTTGCAGGTACCTTCCACCCCCCAAATGTGCCTAAGCGATGTGGTGTTGGATGAGATATAGGTTGTAATCTGGAGAACCACGTCACAGCAGGAGTGGGTTCAGAAAGGTGATTTTTATGCCTTGGCACCTGCTGTTGCTGAGGGCTTGGGTTGGAAGACTGGGCAGTTCTCAGATGCAGAGGCCAGAAGATTGCAAGTGTGTTGGGATTTCAGCTGTGAGATGAGCACTGTGCAGAAGTAACACACTTGGGGATGCTTCCTGAGGCCTTTTGTCCATTAGCAAAGCTCTCATTCACAGCTGGAGCCCAAACTCCTACCAGGATTAGTAGAAGGAGCTTTAGGGCTTTGATTTACTGTCAGGCCATGGCTACACTGGCGCTTTACAGCGCTGCAACTTTTGCACTCAGGGGTGTGAAAAAACACCCCCCTGAGCGCTGCAAGATACAGCGCTGTAAAGCCTCAGTGTAATCAATGCCACAGCGCTGGGAGCGCCGCTCCCAGCGCTGCAAGCTACACCTGTAAGGGATGTGGTTTACGTGCAGCGCTGGGATAGAGCTGGCGCTCCGACCACACTCATGCGCGGCAGCGCTTTGAAATGTCAAGTGTAGCCATACCCTCAGCTGGAAAATACAGATGAGAACCCTCCAGTTTCCCAGGAATGTATTTGAAAACTATTCTGTCTATCCCACTTAAATAATTACACATCGCTGTGATCCCTTTCTGGTGACAGTGTACATATGTAGCACAGTTACACATCTTACTAGACCCTGGCAGAAGGATTCAATCCTACTGGTTATAAAATGAGAGACGGGGATTCAACTTGAGGCCCATGGCAATGCCAGCGTGACAATTACAGCACCCTATCCTCTTTGCTACCCTTGCTGCTGGGAAGCAAGAGGGGCTGGGTTTCTACTGGGGTGAATTTCTCCTGGCTGAAGATTTCATCTTTTATATTCATACTCTAGAGCCCAGCTATGCTGCTGCTCATACCTTCCAAAGTGCAGTAGAGTGAGACTGATCTAATTCTGCAGAGGTATTTCTGTCTGCAGACTCAGGAAGTCAGCGCCATGTTGTTTTCAGGTGGGTCACATTTGGAAGGTTTGCTTTGCAACCATGGGGACGAGACACTTTTTTGTTTAAAATGGGAGAGCTGAAATTCTGAAGAAGTTGTTAAGTTAAGCACTCACCAAGCAGAACTTCCATCTTGGGACTGGTGGGTGGAATTTTTCAAGCCCTTGTGTATAGTACTATTCCTGCATTTCTGTAGCTGAATACATAGTAGGCTGTATAATAGTACAGCAATATTTCCTGACGTTAGGGAAGAGCTCCCAAGTGGATGAGTGTTGCTCTGCTACAGCACTACACGTGGAGTGTGGCAGAGTGTCAGTAGTTCAGATCACACTAGTTATAAGCAGCTTATTTCAGGTTCCTTTCCTGAAGCCTCAGCCTGGAGCTGCGTAGTAGTACACCGTGTGCCAGCTGGTCAGAAACCACAGGCAGACATGCCCTCCTGTGCACTGCAAAAGAAAGCAAGTTGCTGCGTGAACTCTGCCCAGCTTTTCACATGGGAGTACGTGAATAATGATGTGGTAGCACGTGACCCTGGGAGCCACTTGATAAAATTGGCTCCAAATTGAAAGAAGCGTTCATAGACTGCTAGGTTTTAACATAAGAAAGGATCATTATGATCATCAAGTGAGTCTGAGCTTCTGTATAAGACAGTCCAAAGAACCTCTCCCAGTGGGTCTTGCAGCTCGCCTACAATGTCTGGTTGAACTAGAGCTTAGGGTTGGAAGTTCTCCTGACTCAAGTTCATCCTTCTTGGTTACTGATAAATCACTTATTTTCTAGGCCTCATGAAAATACTGAAGTCCAAATGCTTTGTCTTCGGCCTGCTGTGAGCTTCCACCAAAAGCAGGTATTAAAGAAAGAGATTCCTGAGGAGGAGGGCCCTCCCTTGCCCCATTTCTGACTGCCCAAGTAGAGCAGGTCTATGCTAGCATTATGCACAATATATTTATGAGCATCAAAGTATAAACACTTCCAGCAAAGTGCAGCTTCATATAAGTTAGCCAGTTGGTGTTGTCTCCCTCCTTGGCTGTGATTATAAAAAGTGTCTAAATGGAAAACAGATAAACCAATTCCACCCCTCACCCTTTCCTCTCTGCTGCACATGCATGCTTGGGACACAGGGTTTTTCAAAGACTAAGAGGGCAGATTTTTGTGGGAGTTCTTTGCTAAAATATTGGCAGCACTGGAAGGGATCTCTGTGCTGCACTGAAGCTGCTGGCTCTTGAGGTCTGGGATGTTGTCTAATCTTTAGTAAGATGGGCTAAAACCAGAATCACTTAGATTCAGGATCTATGTTCAGGATTTGGCTAAAGTGAGATCTAGAAGCAAAGTGCCACTAAGGTTTGGTTTTGCACAAACACATCAGTTCTGCTCAGCTCTGTGCTTGTGACTGGATAGATAATAATTCGTATCTTGTATGGGGGAGGACCAGGAACATGCACAAGGTCTTTAAAATGACCCTGTTTGAAGGTGTGCGCGTCCTGCCCTATGCTGTGTTATCGCAGAAGTGCAGTGCGTTTTGTACAATTGGACAGAAGCTAGTCACTAAAACCTCTAAACCTGACTGCTGATACCTCTTCCTCTCTCTGATCAGGAGTTTTGGAGGGAGAGGTCAGCTCCCCTCTGGCTTCTACTGTAGATATGTGTGGGAGCTCTGTTGTGTGCACCTGCCCTGACCCTCCTCAGCCATCGGGATTCTGTTAAAAGCATTTCCCCTAAGAGACAGCAGAATTCATGTTCAGATTGTGAGCTCTTCAGCTGAAGGAGCTGTGCCTTTAAGATCCCCACCAGCTGCCTTGTTGTCACCCAGCAGTGTGGTGAGCAGGCTCCCCGAATCCCTGCTCAGCAAAATGGAAAATGGAAAATGTGAGATGTGATACGGCAGCAGCTGCGGAGGGATGTGAAGACAAAGAATGGGGACTGGAGATCTAGTTTGGAATGAGGGGAGGGCAAAGCCTTCAGACCAATCGCTGTTCAGAGAGAAAAGGGTCATGCTACAAACATTAACAGATGGACTGAGACCTGCTACAGCCCAGGGCTCCAAACCTGACTCTGTTCATCCCAGAATTAGGCTTGTTAGCGCCCCCTCCCTCCTCCAATAACCTTTCCCGGTTGGTTTGTATTGTCTTGCACCATCTTTTTTATGTACGTGAACAGTTTATGCTGGGCTCTGGTTGGTGTTGTTTTGTGTTCTCACCTAACGGAACGGGGCCAGGAGGGAACAGGAGATGTCAACAAAATGTGTTGATGAGCTCCTGCCAATATGTCGCTCTCCTGCAGAGGTGCCCAGGCTTTGTTGGCAACATGACAGGATCCCCAAGGCTGCTGGTAGTTTTTGTTAATGAGATCAGATTGCAACCGCTCCCATCTTAAAACATGGCTTTGTGGCCCCAGGAGACTATAGGTCCCAGATGTCTCTGCTCGCATCAAGGTGGAGGGTTGCATTCTGGGACCTGTCACCTCTGCGGGCCACTTGCTTGCCATCCTGCAGAGGAGAGTGCCTGCTGCTCTGCTGTAGAACGCTGGTTGCATGTGGCCTCCCGAGTCATCGGTGCTCTCTGTAGCTAGCTTTGTGGAATATACTGCTAGTTGTGTGTGATCTGAATGCAGAGTGTGAGGAAAGAGACTTTGCGGCCTCTTTTTATTTTTGAAATGTTGCATGTTTGAGTTGACGGAAGCTCTCAGCTGTTTGGCTGTTAATTTATGAGAGCAAGCTTAAAGCTGTGAATTGTTTGTGCCTCCTCCCCCCAACACATTTTAATCTCTGCTGAGCTGTCTGCTATCTGCTGGCAAGATGCAGTGGGGTGTTGCAGCACTTGAGAATCTCTTCTTCCAGGTTGCCATGTGCAGAAGGCACAGTCCAGCTTTTTATTATTGCACATCAGTGTAAACCAGATGTGCCGTATCTCATTATTTGCCCAGCACAGTGGAGGAGGAGCCTAGGTTTACAGACTGTCTCTGGTTTCCAGAGCTAGATCAGAATAGCTATTGCTTTTCAAAAATACTTATTGTATTTTCACAGCACAGGAATACATACTGCACCTGAACCACAATCCCAGCAGAGATGTGGCTAGGTTACATCATGCCCCCCTCACCTGCCCCATCTTATATTACAGGGCTGAAATGATTGATGCCAACCTGGCACCAGTCTATTGCTTTTTGTATTGTGAAAACCAATATGCTGCCATCGCTATTTAGGGGCAGGAAAGGGGAACACTCTGGAGGGGCTGGCCAAGATTTTCAAGAGCTATTTGTGATTTTGAGGTCCCTCTTGAGCGGGTTTAAAGGGGCCTAATTTTCGGAGGTTGGGTGCTCAGCACTTTGAGACTCAGGACCCTTTGAGGCCCTTATCTCTTCTGAAAATCTTGGCCTTAGATCCCGGGGGAAAATCCTGCCCCATTGAAGTCAGTGGTAAATTGTGCCTTGACTTCCCTGGAGCCAGGATTTGGCCCCAGACTTGTAAGGAGCCCAGAACTGACCAGTCTGGGGAGGAGCAGGGGAGACAATGAGAGCAGGCAGAGGAGAGGGCAGGGATGGGGGCTGATCTCTCTTATCATCACTCTTCCAGGTATGTCTCAGAACCACCAGCATAAATGACAGCTGTTCTCCTGCAGCACACTGCTGTGCCCCACCATTTACTCTGTGGGCAGATGACTACAGGCCCTTCCTGGAGCAATGGCAGTTGGCTAGCAGCCTGGTTTGTGTTGGCGTTGAAAGCTTGTGCCCTCTGTGGTATGCCAGGCTTCATTCACTCACTCAGGCAGCCTCGGGGATTCTGGGGCACAATCCCTGAGTGGTTGCTTTTGGTCACCTGTCTGTGCAACCCCCAGGTAACAGCTGGCTTCGCTCACTGCTGCCGCTGGTTGGCTGCCGCAGCTCAGACTGACTTGTCAAAATACATCAATCGTTGCACCCTTTGCGTGGGGCTAAGGATTCTGAGTTTTCATTTGAGCTTGTGCTTTGTAGCCGATCTTATCCCAGCCTCCGGCTGGTGGAGGTGACCTGCTGTCCCCTTGTGCTGTGCAGGGACCCAGAGCTCAGGCCTGTTACAGCAGAGTAGGATGCTGCGCTGGGGCTAGAGGTCGGCTGTGTCTGCTGGGGTCAGGGGCCCCAGGAATTTGGGACACAGCATGGCATGGAGTCTGGAAGCCTCGGCAGCTTCCTTCTTACTAATTCTCAGTGGAAATCCCCATCTCATTTTCTCTGGTAAGTTATAGTGTGATCCCCTCCTCTGGCACTAATTGAAAGCTGCTGCTTTTGTTCTTTAATCTCAGAGGAAATGTCGCCTTGTCATTCCTGGCTAGTAATCCCCATTTTACAAGGAGAGATCACAGCGACACAGCACTGCCATTCTGCTGCAGATCTGTGGGGCTTCTAGCCTAGGACCCAGCTCTGACTGGGGCGGGTACCAGAAGCTTTGGGGGAAAGTATGAATGGAAACAGTGCACACTTAGCTAAACATATACACAAGCTTCTGCTCCTGTTACTGTCACCATCTCTTGTTTTCTCTCCCTTCCCCTCTCCCCATTGTGTCTTGTCCTTATTTAGACTGCAGGCTCCTTAGTGCAAGGACTGTCTTCTCTTGTATGTTGTCCAGCATCCAATGAGACTGGGCCTCAGTCCTGCCCGGAGGCTCTGCATCCTGCTGTAATCAATAGTAATAAATTATATCATAACAGGCTCATGAGAGAGTTTTTTCCCTAATTTCAGGCAGGTAATAGTTAGCTTGTGCCTTGAAGCAGGAGGTTTGATATCCTTTACATATTTTCATCCTAACTAGCATAACAGCAGGTGATATTCTTATTATCCATACAACCGTCTGATGTCTTTTGACTCCTACTAAGCTCTCTGTCTCAATATTTTGTGCCAGCAAGTCACACACGTTAATTATGCATTGTATAAAAAACATTCCTTTTAACAGTTTTAAGTTTGCTCTGTACTTGCAAATACGTAAGCATATGTATAACCACTTGTGTGAGTATTTCCATTACATTCAATGGTCAAAACCCTGTTGACTTCCGCAGAGACAGGATTTCATGCGGTGGGTCTACTCACAAGAGTAAAGTCATGCACATGTGTAAGTGTTTGCAGGGTTGGAACCTAAGTCTTTCTATGCCTGTCATCAGTTTTGTTGCTGTTCTCTGGACCTTTGCCACTTGTGCTCCTTCCTGAGACAGGGTGACTAGAACTGGAGTGCAGTTGATACAGCAAGGCTGTAGCATTGCATTTGTATAGGGATATAGCAGTGTTTCTCAAACTGGGGTCGCCACTTGTGTAGGGAAAGCCCCTGGTGGGCCAGGCTGGTTTGTTTACCTGCCCTGTCTGCAGGTCCCGCGGATTGCGGCTCCCATGGGCTGTGGTTCACCGCTGCAGGCCAATGGGAGCTGCTGGAAGTGGCAGTCAGTATGTCCCTCAGCCCATGCTGCTTCCAGCAGCCCCCATTGGCCTGGAGCAGCGATCCACAGCTAGTGGGAGCTGTGATTGGCTGGACCTGCAGATGGGGCAGGTAAACAAACTGGCCCGGCTGGCCAGGGGCTTTCCCTACACAAGCGGCAACCACAGTTTGAAAAACACTGCGGTATAGTATGTCCAGTGTGATCCCTAACTCAGATACCTCGTTTGTTCATTGAGCTGCCCAAAGTGATGTTAAGGAACTTTTCCTGTGTGATAACAATTAATGTGCAGCCCATCCCTGGAGATGATCATGCAGCTCTCCCTGCTATCATCTTGCACCTTGAGTTTCATCTGCTGTTGTATTTTTCAGTTTTTAGGGCTTTCTGAATTTCCTCCCAATCTCTTCTCTTCTCTTGACGCACAATTATTTATGTCATCTGCAAATTTTGCCACCTCATCATTCAACTCTTTTGCATATAATCAGTACATTGATTAGAGAACAGATTGTGGGGACCACTGTTAACCTCCTTCCAGTCTAAAAATGAACAGTTGGTTTCTGTTTTTTCTTTTAACCAATTTCTAATTCATAACAGAACTTTAGCTTCATCCCATGGCTACTCTGGGCTTGTCTACTCTATAGCAGCACAATTGCGCCTCTGCAGTGTTTCACTGTGGACACAACCTGTGCTGACGGGGGCAGGGGGTTCTCCCATTGGGGTAGGTAATCCCCCTCCCCAAGAAGGAGTAGCTAGGTCGACCTAGCACTTTCTACACCTGGGCTTAGGTCGGCTTATCTACATCACTCAGGGGTGTGGATTTTTCACACCTCTGAGTGATGTATCCTGGGTTGACCTAACTTTAAGGCCTTAATTTCGTGAATTGTTTCTTGTGAGGGATTCTCTCTAAGGCTTATTGGAGGTCTAAGTAGTATCTCCTCTGGTTCTCCTTTAGCTACCTTTTTGGCTGACTCCCACAAGAATTCTAGCAGGTTGGATTTTCCTCTGCAGAACCAGAGCTCATTTTCCCTTTGGATCTCGGTCCCTTTAGGTGTTTTAAATAAGGCTCCTAGGACATCCTGGGTTCACTCCAGCACTTTTTCCAAAGACAAGTGACTTTACTGATAGAGTTCATACTTCTTTGGGTAGCTCAGCTATATCAGTCATAAGTTTCTCTAGAACTCTTGGGTGTGTTGGGCTGGGTGACTTCTTGCTCTCTAGGTATCTTGTTCCAGCACCTCTTGACAGCTGATGATACTTCACATTAGTTACCTGAAGAGTAGCTTTGGGGGAGGTATCTACCCAATATATGTTGAGGTGAATATTGAGGCAAAGCTTCTTTTTATTGTCCTCGTCCTCCTGGATGGGAGCCTGAGGTCCCGCTGACTCAGGCTTCCTGCTTCTGATATGCTTCTCATTTGTATTCATGTCTCTGCTTATCTGCTCTTCCGATTGATTCCCTCTTTGCCCTCCTATTTTCCAGCTGCATCTCACTTGTCTAGTTTGTGGCACTTTGGGTTGGTGATACTTGACCTGAAGTCTCAATTTTTGAAGGGTCTCTTCCCGCTGTTGTTCCCTGCCGTTCACCCGGCCTCTGTTTTTGGTTGGTTTTTTTGTTTGTTTTTAAAGTTTTGTCTCCCTTCTTACTTTAGGGCTGTGCTGTGCTTAGTCCCCGGCCCCTCCTAAAACACACAAATGAAAAAAATCGGCAGGCACCGTTTGCCTTTGCAGACTGCTGTTCAAGTGAACACTTGAGCTCTGCAGGAATGTCTGGCTTGGCCCTGTGCACAGTTGCCTGGGTTTGCCCGGCCCTCCCTTTGACCATCTCCTCCTTGGGAAGTCGTTCCTTCCATGCAGGCTAAAACCTCCCCTTTGTAATGTCTCCCCACAGCTCCTTATTAGAAGCCTGTTGTGTCACTGCAAACAACTGCTCTCCCTCCAGGGCGTGGGCACCCTTCACTAACTGGAGGTGGTCAGCATGTTCCCTTCCCCCATCATTAGCACTTAGCCAAGCTATGCTGCACCCAGTGAACTCCTCCAATCATGGGAATCAATTCCTCCAGCCCCGGGTAGACTTGTGTGGCTTTTCTCTGAACTCCCTCCAATTTGTCAGCATTTTTCTGGCCTCTAATTCTCATCCATTTATTATGGTTTAGAGCAGTGGTTAAAAACCCGTTTACCATTGTGGGCTGCATAAGCAGGTCTCCGTGTTATGTGGGTCACATCCACGCACTATATATATACTATCTGTATGGCCCTGAAGATGTCACATGGGTTGCCGCTGTGTGCTGATTGAGCTGCATGTGGAGAACCACTGGTTTAGAGGAACAGTTTGCCGCAAAGGGAATGAGCCATCCATGTAACACGCAGAGCCACAACTTGGAATCATGTGGCCTTGCTGCTGTGATTGCACAATGGCTGATGGATTTGTTAGCATCAGGAACACAGGCTGATTCCACAGGCATGGGAAGCTAGGTGCAGCCTGTCTGTTTTCCCTCCCACTTCCTCCTTGCCCTTAACCAACCCTGGAGCTCAAGACCAGGGCTAGGCAGGGTCCTTGGTTGCCTTGTGCAAATGTATCTGCTGGGTCAGCTGTGCTCTCTGGCAGGGTAGCCTGAATAGGAAGGGCTTGGGACTCCGTGGCTGAGTCTCATCCAGGCAGCTCTTTACAGCTCTGATGAGGAGATGGCCACGTTTTCTTGGTGCAGTTGGTGCCATCCTGGAGGTAAATATGTAAACATGAGTATTTTTAAAAGCACAGAGTTTCTGCCAGTTTGTGGTTTTTTTAATTCAGCAGAAAGATTTGAGCCCTTGATTTGGTGTGAACCTTCCAGAGGTAAAGCCAGCGCTGTCTACCTGAGTCTGCAGAAAGCCTGACACACTAGTGCTGAGAGGTGGGAACTGTACAGCATTCACCTGTTCATCACTACCGGGGCAGAGCTGGAGGCTGTGTGTGTGTGTTTTGAAGAGAAGTTAGGTGGAATAAAATCAGCCCATTTCCTAAATCTGCTGATTTTTTTTCTGCACTTCACCTCCAGGGGCCATTGTGTGCATCGAGAGGAGGAGCTCCCCGTGTCAGCAGCTGCATGGGATGCAAACAGCCTCTCTGACTTGTCCTAGTGAGGCATACAATGAAGTCTAGCTGCCATGATGCGACTGAAGTTGTTTTACATTGTTAACATTCAGTAAACCAGCATTACCCTGCTTCAGCCCCCAAATCACTCCCCTTCCATCTGGGTTTTATATGCTGATAGTCTCAGTAGCCCCTGAAGTTACAGATCAGTGCTTATCCCTGGCTGGAAACTGGATGAGTTTGTAGCACACAGAGTGAGAGCTGACCCAATATACTAACTAACAGTGCTCAGTGGCCACTAAAATCAGGTCAGAATTGAAGCGGGTGGCGCGTGGGAAAGTCAGGCTGGTGATCCGAATGATTGTGGCTGAGGCTGTAATACGCCATGACTTACCGGGGTTATAAAGGAACACTAGGCACCACTGGGAATCGGAGCTCTTTCCTTTCCAGCCCTGGGCTGCACAACACCCTGGTCCTTAAATGGTCCCTCAGGCTAGCAGTTCTATTTTGGCACTGGTCCAGGACTTAATACAGAAAGTACAGACACTTGGACCAGTGTAATTTTCTCTTGCTGGACCCCTCTCTTGAATTCGATATATCGCCATTTGCTTGGAGTCCCTGAGCCAGTCTCCGTGGCAGTGCTCGTTCATAGCGAAATCAGTCTGAATTAATTTGGTGATAAAAAGGTTTCATGAGATACTCGATTGAATGCTCCAGTGAAATCCAGATTGAATATGCCTGCTTTCCTCGCTGCTTCCTAGCAGTTTGTCATTTTTGTTTTTAAACTAATCAGATTTTCCGGGCACGATCTGTCCTTTATAAGCTCAGGGTTGACTGCACATGGGTGTGTTATTCCTTAGCGGTGAAACCTTGGCTCCATTGGGTCTGTCTACACTGCAATTAAAAACCCGTCTGTGCCAGTTGACTTGGGCTCTTGGGGCTCTGGCTAAGGGGCTGTTTAACTGCAGTGTAGACGTTTGGGGTCAGGCGGGAGCCTGGGCTGTAGGTCCCTGCAAAGTGAGAGGGTCGCAGGGCTCAGGCTCCAGCCTGAGCTTGTACTTCTACACTGCAGTTAAACAGACCCTTAGTTCGAGTCAGCTGGCATGGCATTTTAATTGCAATATAGACATACCCATTGAGGCCAGTGGCAAAACTCCCATGACTGTGGTAGAGTCTGGATTTCATTTTAGATATTTAATGTTTTCTAGTATTTTGTCTTCACGTGTTTTTTTTAAAAAAAGACAATACCAATAATTCCATCAAAACCTGGTGAGATGGTTTCCTCTGGAAGGTTTTGATTGTGGTAGCTCAAACAGAAGTTGTGGGTTGGATGCAGGAATCCTGGGCGAGGTTCCCATCTCCTGTGTTATGTGGGAGGTTAATCCTAATGGTTCCTTCTGGCCTTGGAATCTCTGACTTTGTGAGAAGGAGGAGGGAGGCTGCTGTGTACAGAAGTCATTCTCTAGACCGCTGGCACTGGTGATGCAGCTGTCTGCTCAGAGGGAAGGACTGTTACATTTTCAAATGTGTGATTGCACCCTTCTCATGCACGTGCAAAGTTCAGCTGTGCAGTCACGAATCCCCAGCATGTGCAAGGCGTGAGCGCTGTGGGCACACGTGTCAGGTGTACATTTGTTCACTCACTTCCAAAAGCTGAGCTTCTGAGGAAGCAGATGGCTTTATTTACCATTTGGTACTTTTCTTACTAAAACCAAATCCGAAGAGGATTTGGGGACGCTACAAGCCAAGTGGGCCCAGAGGTGGGCCGTGCAATTTCCTGCTCTGAGCTGCTGCTCTCTTCCCTTCAGTCAGAGCAACAATCATGTGCATTTATAGATAAGTTTAGACTTTCTAGCCACTTTGCAAGAATTAACCAATGGGGATGTGAGGCCCAGAATGCAATGCTGGTCCTGAGCTGAGGTGCCTGGCTACATTGCAATCTGGGGCTTGTTGTCCCTCTGGGGCCATGCTGCCCTGTATTAAAGAGCATCTGCTCCATTTTATGCCAGCCGGTGCAGCTCTTAAGAGTCCTTGCAAGCTCTCAGTGTGGCTCTTGGTTGGGCGAATTTGAGACACCTCTATCTTAAAGGGGCAGTGCAGACTTAGGCAAGGCTCCAGCTTAGAACTGGCTGCTTCCCTGGTTAGTCTGCTGAGTTGTCCCTCCTCCAGCCCACCATGTTAGTTCTTGAGACATGAGGACTCCCATCTGCTGCCTGCCCTCAAGAGTGAAGCAGCAGGACAGAGTGATGACCGCACCACTCGCTGTGCGTGTCCTGGGTTTGTTGCTGCCTAGCTGTGATGCTGCAGGTGGACGAGAAAGAGACTCTTTTGCATCAGGCCGTCTGAAGAGCTAGTGGGTACATTTTGGGCTGGTGGTCTCTAATTTGACATGTTTGAGACTTGTTTGGTTTCTGAAGCTGATCACATGTGTACATGGAGTTCTTGGGAGTAACAATTTTCTTCCCTTGGTTTTATATTGGAGGCAGTTTCATCTAGAGCAGGGGTAGACAACCTATGGCATGCGTGCCGAAGGTGGCACACAAGCTGATTTTCAGTGGCACCCACACTGCCTGGGTCCTGGCCACCAGTCCGGGAGGCTCTGCATTTTAATTTAATTTTAAATGAAGCTTCTTAAACATTTTAAAAACCTTATTTACTGTACATACAACAGTAGTTTAGTTATATATTATAGACTTAGAGAAAGAGACCTTTTAAAAACGTTAAAACGTGTTACTGGCACACACAACCTTAAATAAGAGTGAATAAATGAAGACTCAGCACAGCACTTCTGAAAGGTCGCTGACCCCTGATCTAGAGAAATACCTGCACGCTATACTTGGACACTGGGAAGAGTGGGGTTAGGGGTTGGACTGCTGTACTCTGTACTGCACAGTTCCAGCTCCTGCCCTTTATTATACTCCTAATAATAATAGATATATAGGGCTTTCCAAAGTCGGGTAAGCATCCCTGTGATACAGCCTTTCATTACATGATTGCATACGGCTGTTCAATCCGCACTGCTCCCCAGGGCTGTTTGCTGAGTGTAATTGGATGCAATCGCAGCCCCAGCAACTCTTAACAATGCAGGTCTCTTGCTAAAAGGCAGCTTCATTGCTAAGGATCCTTTCTCCAAACACGTCTCCCACGAGGCCACTCTGCCCCCTGGAACTCGCTGTTCCAAAGAGCTCACTATGTGTTCTTCATTTCCAAACAGCGATGGCATTTCTACCCTGGTGCTCTGATCCAGAATAGCCCCTGGGAACAGTCAAAAGCCCAGGGAGTGGGAGCCAGTTGTATGAGTCGTTTTGGCATAAAGATTTTCTTTTCAGTTTTTAATGCCAGTGTGTACCTGCAGTGGTATGCATCTTGCCCCGATGGCTTGGCCTGGTGCTTTCTCCGATTGCTGGCTCCCACAAGTGGCAATGGGTGATTAAGCTGGCACAAAACAGCACCTGGAATCGTGAGCTGGATTGGATTTCTCTCCTTTGGCATTTCAGGAGTTCGCATTTCATCTGGTTGTTTGTTCTCCCTGCAATCTGAAGAGCAGCTGGGTTAGCCTTGCTGGAAGGTAATCCTGGATTGCCTGGCTGATAGTCTCTGTTTGCCAGCAGCAGTGACTGGTCCCCATAGCCGCCCAGCTTCGGGACTCTGCCTGAGTCTCAGCCTTTTGGGTGTTCCTGGGCCAGGCTTTTGGCAGGCTGGGAGCTACAGGCACCAGGCTTGTCGGTGCGGGAGGAAGGTGAGTCCTGACTGAACAGGTCACAAAGAAGGCTCTTGGGAAGTCTTCCCTTTGGCCAGATTCATGCCATGTTTCACCAGCAATGAGCATGAAATGGAGGAAATTTGTGGCTGGCCTCCTATTTAATATGCATCTTGGAAACCACAAGTTTCAGGAATGCAAGTAGCCTCTGCTCAGAGAAATGGAGCATGGCATGCTAGGACCTGTAGTCTACAGAGCACACCTGTATCATTATGTATGTACTTAGCACCAGCAATGTGCTGCCCAGCACATAGACACTCCTTGCCCCAGGGCTCTTCCCATCAGGGCAGCCATGGGACATGGAGCAGAACTCTGGACCACATTCGTTCACCCAGTGCCTTGTTCTGTTGTTACTGTGGTGAAATTCCCCGCATGAAGGGGGCGATATGGCCAGGGCCCTGGGCTGGGGGGCAGGAGGTGGGCTCTGTTAATCACCCTGGGTAAATTGTGTGCCTTGGTAACCCTGCCTTGTCCTTTGTGTTGTCCTTTACACCTTTGTAAAATGCCACCAGAGCGGGAGTCTCCTCTCACCTCCTTTGACTAGCTGAAAATGGCTTCAGAAGGTGGGAGGCAGGGAAGACTTGGGACTTGCTTCCTGGGCCTCTGTTTCCCCATCTGTGAATGGGGTTCAGAGCCCAGCTCTGGGATACCCAGTGGAAGGGCTGTGTACATGCTATGGGTCTCTGGGGTGGCGGCTGAGGGGTTTGCATCGCATAACTTAGCAAATTCAACAACTGAAGTGAGGGGGAGAGTGTTGTGCGAGTGCTTCCCAACGGCAGATCGAGCTGGTGCCCTGGGAGATTATGCCTTGTTTTATCATCTGAGTTGACGTGCAGGCTGAGACAGACCTGCTAAGCCATTGTTCGTGTCCCCTTTTCACGCTGGCTCAATCAAAAGGCTTTCTAATGGGTACTGTCTCATGACTGGCTTTCTGTGGCTGATCACAGCAAGTGACTCATTGGCCTGGAAAAACAAGGGACTTTATATCCCTGCTCCCACCCCCCAAATCCACTCAGTAAAAGCCTGAGGGTTTCAGGGAAGGAGTGTGACCTGCAGAGGAACGGCAGAGACCTGCTGTCTGCGGTGGAGTCCTGCAGCTGGGGCAGCCAGGAATGCCAGCTGGTGTGAGCGCTCTCTAGAGTGGGCGATGGGTAATAACTGGAGGAAGCCCAAAGGGAGGAGTTCCCCTCTTGCCTAGGGTTGTGTGCTACCATCTGGATGGGAATTGTGGAACCTGTCAGGGGAGGGATGCTGCATTACCCTCTCTCTGCCCTCGGACCTGTCAGTCTGGGGAGGGATTTAGCCCCTCCCAGGTGGCCCAGGCTTTCCTGCCACATCCCGCACCAGATCCCTTGCTGCTTGGTTGTTCCTGTGGCACCAGACAATGATGTTCCCAGTGCAGGATTCTGAGCTTCCAGTGGGATGAGGCAGGAGAAGCTGGGCTGGGGACCCAGGACACTGTGGAATAGGGATGGGAAGAGCTGCTGTATTAGCCTTCTCTCCCCCTCCATTTGCTCCCACATGGGAATCCTGCTCGGACCAAACCTTGCTGGAGATGACTGGTGTCTGTGTTCTGTGCACAATAAGGCCTTTTCTCTCACCTGGCCGTGTGGGAATCCCTAGCACTGTACATACTGAAAGCACTTCTTACATATGTGGCAGGGAGGGAGCTGACTAAGGACTAGCCTAGTCCTGGGGAGAAAGGAGCTCAGGCAGAGCAGTGGCAGGGCTTGTCCCAGGCCGTGCAGCCATCCAGGTTCCTAAGGAATCTAAGCGTATGACTGTGCACCCCTGCAGTGCCCTATGCTTGTGTCAAGTCAGCCATTTGCAGGTGCAGTCACTCGCCTGGTGTGCAGCCCTGGACTCTGCATGCGTCAGGAGGTCCGTGAATATCTGAGACAGTGAACCAAGACCGCCTCTTGGGAGCTCCTGGCTCCCTGTCCTGAGCTCAGTCTGCTAGGCAGTACTGCCCCTGAGCTTTTCCTTAGCAAAGGAGGCCCCATTGCTTGAGGGCTCAGAAGGAGATGCCTGGTGCTGCCTTGCCAGGGGCAGAGTGGAGCTGTGGGGGCGCTCCTGAGACAGAGGGGAGTCAGACACGCTGTACTGACCTCTAGAGGATTAGCCGAGGTCTCTGCTTAGCAGAGATCCCTTCCTGGCACACAATCTGCTTTTTAACCTTTCACTTTGGTGTTAATCTTGCTTGGTGTTGGCCCCTTTGCCGTAAGGCGCAGGCCTCCTTCTGCAAAGCTGTTGCCTCCTGGAAGGCGTCAGGCGAATTCACCTGAGACTGACTGACTGTGTCCAAAGGGACAGTCCAGCGCCATGGCCTGATTTCTTTTCCAGCTTGGGGGAAATGGGGGGCTGTAAATGTCCCACTATCTCCCCCCAGGTGCGAATGTGCCTCTCTGCATGGCAGTGAAACCCCAGAAACTGAATGGGGCTGCAGACCCGGACAGGTCCTGCTGCTGCTGTGATCCCCCTCTGACCATGGCTCATGACCCTTTGTGCTGGGGTGTGTTTCGAGAACACTCATAGGCAGCAGGGCTGGGCTGAGGACCCTTCACTGGGCTGGGTCAGAGGTTGGAGCGCAGTGCAGTCTCTCTGTGAATCGCTCCAGGGCCGCCTGCTGCATTGCTGAAAGATCTCTTCCTTGTCAACCTGCATTGCTCTTGTTTTAGCTGCTGCTTCTGTCTGTGCTTCGCCTGTCCACACCCCCTCCTTCCTTTTTATTTCACTGTAAATATTTGCGGCCCCTTGTTGCACCTCCCCCTCTGTCGCCCTTGCTGGAGTCTCTCAGGTTTGATTTGTTTCTGTGGGATGTCAGGATTACTCAGCATGCTGTCATTGCAAGGGGAGTTGGGTGTGCTGGAACTGCTGCCAGCTCTCTGTGAGCAGGGGCCTGCTGTTTGTGTGGTGATGTGGTGTGAGTGTGGAGGAGCATAGGTACTCGGAGAGTCAGTGCCGTGTTCTTTCACAGGCTGTTGACATGGGCAGCGGTGCACCGTTGGTACAGTGGGGTGAGTTGGGTGTGCTAAAGAAAAAGCAGGAGCCCTTTATTATTCACACTGCTCTTGTGTAGCTTAAGGAGACCTTGGCTAATTCAGCATGTGCTTGAGGCAGGGAAGGTTTTATTAGCTCCATTTTAAAGAAAGGGAAACTAAGGCACTGAGCAGTTATGTGAATTGCCCAGGGTCACACAGCGAGGCAGCGGGAGAGCCCAGAATAGAACCCAGGTGTCCTGGCTCCCAGCAGCTGACTGTGCCCTCTGCTAATAGCTGGCAGGGGCCTGAGCACTGAACTAAAGCCTGTGGTTAGCTTTAGCTGCAGGCTGCTTTAGCGAGCCCTGTGTTCTCAGTGCGTCTGTTCGGGGCAGACTCCAGGGCCCATGGAGTGGGAGCACGTGCACCGTGAAGATGTCTGAGATCTCCCAGGCTGATGACACAGGGCTGTGCTGCCCATGTCGCTAGCCCAGGGTGCCTGCCCGCCCCTTCCAGAGCCTGGGCACAGCAACACGTGTGCTCAGCATTGGAACTGGCAGGAGATGCCCCACAGCTTGCAGAACCCTAAGCAGTTCTTGCTGCTGCTTTGAGGCTGACAGCCCCATGTAGGAGGTGTTGTCTCCTGGCCCCTTCTCTTGAAAATGGCATAGAAAGGCTTCTGTCCCCTGCGGGAGCACAGCTGAAGGAGTGGCCCATCCAGTGCTGCTGTGGCTCAGGGGGCATGTGCTTAGGGAATGAATCGCACAAAGTTGAGCCTCCTGGCCCCTTGGCTTGGGCTGGGTCAGCCTAGTGCCTGCTGCACTCCTGCGCTGTGTGCAGGTCAGCTAGGGATGGTAGGGAGAGGAGCAGGAGTTTGCACATGGTCAGCCATTGTCTAGTGCATCGTGGACTGTGGCAGAGAACTGCCATTGTCCTTTCGCCCTTGGCACCTAATGTGCTGTGCAAAACGATGGTGAGAGTCTGAGTCCAGGGCTCGTGTCCCAAGCTGGTGGGTGGTGGGAGCATTGCAGGGCAGGGCACCCAGGCTGAGCCCCAGAGCGGGAGGCTGGAGCTATCCCTTGGGAGTGTGCTCACTCCCAACATGTGAGGTCGTCTCTATTACTCCCTGTGACGACAGCAGCCTCTTGGGGGCTCAGGTTGCAATCCCTCGCCCACCCCTCTGGAAAGCACCTGCTGGCATGGGGCTGGGGTCGGGCTGGCTTGCTATTGCAGGGCTGGGCAATTTAATGTTCCTTTGGGGAGGGATCTGTGTAAATGGGACAGCACTGATTTCGCCAGCAGGTATAACGACAAAACCGTAGGGGAGGCTGAGCTCAGGGCCTTGGTAATGCTGCTGTGTGGATCTTTCCCTCTGCATAGGAACCCCTGCCCTCTTTTATCCCTGCATTGGACACGGTGTGTGGGTCATAATCACCCATGTCCAATTAGCCATATCAGCGTAGGGAGGCAAGTCGGTGATGGGAGTCACAGCGCGGGGTGGTCGAGCGGCCGACTGGACTCACGTAGCTGTGATTCTCTCCCTTGGCCTGTGTGGAGCTGCCAGTGGTGGGAGAGAATGGAGCCAGCGTGCTGGGGCTGCGTGTCACAGGGGTCCATGTGGCTGCTGCAAGGGATGAGCATGAAACGAAGCAAATGGGTCCTCATCTTTTGTGTGGATGGGCTGATGGTAAAAGCACAGCAGTGGGTGGGAGGAGACCTGGGTTTTATTCTAGCTCTGCCCCTGGCCTTAGACAAGTCATGGAATGACTCTGTGCCTCGGTTTCCCTATCTCTAAAATGGGGTAATATTGCCCTACCTCAAAGAGGGGGTCGTGAGGCTCGGGGGTGACCTGGGAGGAGGGTTTGTGCCCTTGAGGGGGGGTCTAGAAGGGCTGGGAGGTTTTGTTGTTTTGTTTGTTTTGAGTTTGGTTTCTTCACCTCAGAAAGCTGAGGGTAGTGGAGCTGTGGGACTCTTTGGAGAAATCCTGCGAGTTGGGAGCTATCTCAGCCCTATTTGAAAGGGGCCACCAGGGAAACGAATCTTTAACCAGGAGAGAGTGTCTCTCTCTCTCCTATTTCCCAAGAGTTTGAGTCAAACACAAACAAAAATGGAAAGAGCATTCCCAGCCATGTGATCAAACCCACTCCCCTGTCATTGGTGGGCCGAAGGTCTCCCTCGGTATGGCCCTGCCAGTTCTCCAGGCTCTGCTGGCGCAGAGGAGATGCAGTCTCAGGATTTCAGATGTAAAAAGCAAGCAGGAAACACAAAGCCTTCTTAAAACCTTGAATCCTCCAGCCCTGTATCCAGTCTAGGGAAAGCAAATGGGGGAGGGGCCTCTCTGTGTTCCTCACCATTGATTGCTTGCCAAGGGATTTGGAAGCAAGAGTGTGGGTGAGCGGTGCTAGCAGAGGGCAAGTCCTTTTCTCACTGGTGGTGACCAGTGAAGACTGCGAGTGCGGCTTGTAATAGGCTCAGTGGTCTCTGCAAACCCCTCCAGGCTCCTAGACAGCCTCGTAGATCTACTTGGGCTGCACCTATCACCCTTTCAGCGTCTCCCTTAACTTGTCTCTAAGCCATTCCAAGGGCCTGAATGGTTCGGCCCAAGTCCCCTGGGTGTCAGCAGCCACCACCCTAGCGGCTGCGGGGGAGGGGAATTGTCCCCCTCCTGGATCTGGCTGGCCCAGAGCTCTCTCTGCAGCAGTATTATGCTTTCTCCGATCCCAACAGCAAAGCCTTTGCCTCTTCCAGTGCCACACAGTTGGGTGCCCCAAGCCAGTTAGCTTAGCTGGGTAAAGCCTGGTGCTGATAATACCAAGGGTATGGGTTCCATCCTAGTGTGGGCCCAAGAGGCAGTGTGGGATAGTGGATTGCCTTTCCAGTTAGGGGCAAGGTGGTTATGAGTTCTAATCCTGCCTTTTCCTCTGGTAAATCACATAATTATCCAGTGCACCCCAGACAATGGAGTAGGTAAGCCCAGGCTGAGGCTGCTGTGCTGGGGCAGGGGGTCTTGCTGTCAGCAATGACTTGTTTGCTTATGAATCTATGGACACATTCAGACTGGGAATAGTGTACTTTTTGAACAGTGAGGGTAATTCACCATTGGAACAATTTACTGAGGGTTCTGATGGGTTCTCTATCCATGGTCATTTTTCTGTCAAGAGGGGCTGTTTCTCTAGCAGATCTTCCCTCGGAATGATTGTGGGGCTGGTCTCTGGCCTGTGTGGTACCGGAGGTCAGCCTAGGGTATCACAGTGAGCCCTTCTGGCCTGGGAAGCTGTGGATCTATGAATAAATTCATTCATGGGTCCTGAGAGGCAGGTGGGGCCGTAGCTCCTTCTTCCTGGAGCTGCAGGCTGCCCCTGGGGACTGTGAGGACACTGTCCCGCCTGTGGAATCACAGTGACACCAGTGTTTGTGGTCTGGTGCTCACAGGAGCTGTGGTCAACTGAATTGGCATCACCTCCAAGGGGGGACTGGAGCTCGCTGGGTGAGTGATCTGTGGTGGGGGCTTTTCCTATCAAGAGTGAGCCTCTCTAATGTACATGTCTCTCTCTCTCAGGATGAGATCGAGGAGCTGCGCGCAGAGATGCTGGAGATGAGAGACGTCTACATGGAGGAGGATGTCTACCAGCTGCAAGA
The DNA here is from genome assembly GCF_025201925.1 of Gopherus flavomarginatus. NCBI lineage: Eukaryota > Metazoa > Chordata > Testudines > Testudinidae > Gopherus > Gopherus flavomarginatus. The sequence continues at coordinate 22,832,714 of NC_066627.1, forward strand.
GCTTCGGCAGCAACTGGACCAGGCCAGCAAGACCTGTCGCATCCTGCAGTACCGGCTGCGCAAAGCGGAGCGCCGCAGCCTGCGCGTGGCACAGACTGGGCAGGTGGATGGCGAACTCATCCACAGCCTGGAGCAAGACGTCAAGGTAAGATGGGCCCAAGCCACATCTGCTCTGGCTTCTGCTCTCAGGGGACAGAAAGCTGTTGGTCATGGGAGCTCAGATGCTGCAGGGATGGGGACCTTGCCAGAGAGATCTCTGGGGTCATGCTGCCAGGTCGGCTGATGGTGTGTGCAGGGCCCCTGAGTTGGACAGGACTAACGTGTGGTCCTGTCTGAATGGTGATTATTTCTTATTAACCATGTTTATTGTGGCAGTGCCTAAGGACTGGCCAAGACTAGGGCCCTGTCGTGCCAGGGACTTAGTACTGCAGATGCAGCCAAGGGCTCCAGCCAGGCCCAGGCCCTGCTGCGGTAGGTGGTGTCCAGAGACATAGGGAGAGACAGCCCCTGCCCCAGGCATTTCCAATCCTAGTTAATAGGGGCAAGACCCATCAAGTGGGTGAGACAAACCAGTGTGGGGACAGTGGGTGACAGTACTAGGAGCTAGGCTGTGGGGCCAGGGCTTTGTTTCCTGCAGCCAGGAGCTTTCCTGGGAGTCTGGGAAGGGTTCTGGCCCCTGCCCGGCCCCTCTTGACTTGGGTGTGTGGACCCTGTGCCCTGTCGTGCTTGGAGTGAGCTGGATCAGCACTAGCTTGGGTGCCTGCACGTGCTGCGTTGCACCATATGACTGCAGTGTAGCTGAATGCCCTGGGCTGCGTTAGCCATCAGACACCATAGGCCCATGTGTGGAGTCTGGCTCTGGGACGAGTGGTACCATGTGCAGCCAGAGGTGTACACTGGGCAGGCTGCCCTAGGCAAGGGCCTGAGGGCCCACTGCTGCTCTTTGGGTGGCTGGAGGTGGGAACCCTGCTGCTGTGGCTCTGAAGGCAGCTGGGTGTGGAAGTGCCCCCCCCCACGCTGTCGGGGTGACAGGGAGGCCCTGTGGCAGTTACTGGCCTGTGGAGGCTGGGGGCTGCTGTCCTACATTCCCTGGGGCGGAGCAGAGGAGTGGGCCCTTTGGAGGGATGGGCTTCTCTCTGGCCCAAGCAATGTGAGGGGAGGGGCAGTGGATGGGCAGGGTGGGGGTCAGACGGGCCCCCTCCGCGCTGGCTGGCTGTGAGGGGTTGAACTGGCCAGTCCCAGGGGCTGCTGGACTCATCTCACATTGCAGGTAGCCTGTAAGGTCCTCTTCCACTCCCCCCTCCCCCCGCCAAAGGGGGACTGACATTGTGACCCCATAGCCCTACATCCCCCTTCCGTCCTCTGCACGGTGGAGTCTTGGGTTGAGATTTCTGGGCTCCCCTCTCCCATGGCAGCATCTTTCTCCTTGGGGTAGGGGGGTACGGAGGAGCAGAGCTGCAGCAGGAGCCACGTTTTCCTCTGTCGTTCCCCTTGAATGACCCCACGCGGCGGGTCTGGGGCTCCTGGCCTCTCAGACAGGGATTTACTTTCCCACCAATGCTGCGTCGAATCCCGGAGCTGAGCAGCTGAAGGGACCAGCAAGGGCGAGCTGTACCTGGGAGCTGGCTGAGGGTCTGGGCTAGCTAATGACTGTCCCAGTCAGCTGGGAAAGGGGGCTGCATGGCTCCACTGCTGCCCCGGAGGGTGGCACTGCAGCTCCCATTCTGCCGGATGGACGGCTGTGTAATCTTGTGCCCTCTGCAGCATGGTCCCAGCCTCAGGACCCCTGCTAGAGCTTCCCTGGCTGAAGGGATAGGCGTTGGATGGGGCCTAGTGACCCTGGGAATAGCACAAGCAGCAAGGGGGCAAGGGACAGATGTGGGGAAGAGATCAGGGAAAGGAGCTGGGGGGGAGGGAGAAAGGAAAACAGGAAGGAGGGAGCGGAGAGAGGATGGGATGGAGAGGGTGTGGAGGGAGAGGGAAAAGAGAGGGCTGGTTTGGTAGAGCTGGGCACGCCATGAAGCTGCAGCTTTTTCTAACCCTCGCTGAGTGTGTGGGAATTGTTCCAGCTGCAGAATTGTAGCCTGCAGGTCTCCCAGGGGAGTGTCGCTCCAAGATGCAGCTCGCCCCATTGTGGTAGTGCTGGCCATGCTCAGTGGTCTGGAGCCTGGCTAGATCAGAGGCTTGAGCCTTTCTGACAACAGGAAATGGCTCCCCTCTTCCCCAGTTCCGGGTAAAGCCCTTGTAGAGCCTGTGTGTGTGTGTGTGTCTGTCTCCTGGCTCCTACCACATGTGTCTGCCACACTGGCAGAGTTGAGCCCTTGTTGGTTGTAGCTGGTGTCGCTGAAAACTGGTTTACAGAGTAGAGCAGAAGTGATCTGAATTTTGTAGGGCTTTAATTCCTAGCTCCCCTCAGCTGGTTGCTCTCCACTCCTCAGTAACGATCATTGCACCCAAGACCAACACACACGAACATTTACCAGGTGTTCCTGCTGAAGTGATCAGCAGTAAAACAGAGAAGTGTTGGCACTTCAACTGCCATTCTTAGGGTTCACTGTTAACATCCATTTTGTTGAATGGAGCAGTTCACAGCTCTTCATGAGTTTCAAGACCACTGGGAAGGTGACCATGGATCAGCCAAATGCTGTTCGCCATTGGCAGGTGACCTTTGTATGTAGAAACTTTAAAAACCTAAGGCCTGGTCTATAGGTAAATATTACATTGGCCTGACTATATTGCTCAGGGATGGCGAAAAATTCTGCACTCTGTGCTACGTAGCTAGGTCATCCTAACCCCCGGTGTAGATGCAGCTATGTTAGTGGTTCTCAAACGTTTGTACTGGTGACACCTTTCACATAGCAAGCCTCTGAGTGCGGCCCCCCCTTATAAATTAAAAACACGTTTTAATATATTTAACACCATTATAAATGCTGGAGGCAAAGCGGGGTTTGAGGTGGAGGTTGATCCAGTCCCCCAGTTTGAGAACCCTGAGCTAGGTCAACAGATGGATTCTTGCCGACCTAGCTACCTCCTCTCTGGGGATCAGGGTGGCTTAACTACTGTGATGGAAAACCCTTTTGATATAGGAAGCAGCAGTGCTTTAGCAATGCAGCTGGAGGCGCTAGAGTGTAGCTATACCCTTAGGTCAGGGATGGGCAAACGAAAGCCATTTTAAGCCGCCCCTGCTCTGGCACTCCGGCCGGGGCACTGGGTCAGAGCCGCACCACGTGGCTCCTGGAAGCCGCAACATGGCCCCGCTCCGGTTCCAACGCGCTCCAATGGGAGCTGCAGGGGCGGTGCCTCTGGACTGGGCAGCGTGCAGAGCTGCATGGCCGCGTCTCTGCATAGGAGCTAGAGAAGGGACGTGCCGCTGCTTCCAGGAGCCGCTTGAGGTAAGCGCCACTCGGAGCCTGCACCCCCTGTGCAAACCCAATGCCCCAACCCCCTACCCCAGCCCTGATCCCCCTCCCACCCTCCAAACCCCTCGATCCCAACCCAGAACACCCTTCTGCATCCCAAACCTCTCATCCCCACTCCCACCCCAGAGCCCGCATTCCCAGTCAGAGCCTGCACCCCTTCCCACACCCCTGCCCCAGCCCTGATCCACCTCCCACTCTCCGAACCCCTCGGTCCTAGCCAGAGAACCCTCCTATACTCCAAACTCCTCAGCCCCACCCCAGAGCCCGCACTCCCCCCCCCCCACCCCAACCCCAATTTTGTGAATATTCATGGCCCATAATATAATTCTTATTCTCCGATGTAGCCCTTGGGCCAAAAAGTTTGCCCATCCCTGCCTTAGGTTCTGCAGCAGGAGCATGGGGGGCTCTAAAGCCACTGGGTTGCAGATAACAAGGGGAACAGGCAGCTGCTGGGGTGCAAGAAGCGCTGGATTGTTAACAGTCTTTACTGACTCTCATTTGACTGTCCGCGCCTCTGCTCCCAACTTCAGATTCCCTGCAAACCAAATTGCCCAGAGAACCCAGGCCTCCAAATCAGCAACCCTGCGAAGAGCTGGAACCAGGCCCCTCCCTCCAGCTTGGCCCTGAACCTTTCCTTTCTGCAGTGTCTGCTGATCCCCATGGGGCCGTATCACTCCCCTCTCTGGAGTCAGAGATATTGTGTTCTCCCTGTTGCCTTTGTGCAGCTTGGCAGGGTTAGTGGGCAAGGCCCTGGCCTGCCTTTGCCAGCGTGCGGTTTTCACAGGGCACCGTTGTCCCTCCCTTTCTCTTCTCTGGGCCCATTCCAATGCTGTCTGCTCCCCAGGCAGAGTGCCTGGCCTGGCCGTGCTCCCTCCCGGGGCCAATCAGCAGACATAGGACTAAGGCAGGGGGCTGTGGGGAGCCAGATGTATCTCTCCCAAATGGCTCCTAGAGCTCACACTGCAGAGTCACTGAGGGGCAGAAATAGAAGGTAGCTGCAGCAGCTGGGCAGGGCCTGGCTTCCCCTCCCTGCCCTGCTGCACATACAGAGGAGGAAGTCTTCATGCTCCAGCTCTATAATCTCTCTTGCACAGCCAGAGCCCAGGCGGCACCTTCCCCTCCCCCCAGCTGGCTCTCCCAAGAACAGGCACCGCAGCCGCGCTGCTTAGGTTAGCACTTGGCTGTCCTGTGGCCATGAAGTGCCTTTCCATCCTCGCGTTAGGAAGCTGAGCAAAGTCTGAATTTGAGCCAAACAGGGGCCCCTACACAAAGGAGGGGTTGGGTTGCCAAGTGCCCCAGGCACCAGAAAGCGGCTGATCCTGGAAAAGAAACATGCCACAAATGAGTGATGGTGGCTCCTCCCCAGCATCCGGCGCTAACTGGCCTGTAATTATGAGGCGAAGTCTGAGTGTGTATTTAAAAGCGAGTCTCTTGCTGCCCACACCTGCTGGGGACAAACCCTGCTGGAGCTGATAGAGCAGAATTCTGCAACCAGTGGACCAAAACATACGGGTTTATTTCCCTGCTGCCCTCGTGCTGTTCCTCTCCTGGGCCCCCTGCACTGCTTCACCGATGCACAGCAGCCCTGGCTTCATGCTCCCATCTCCCTTGTGCAGTGCTGCCAGATAGTGTAGCTGCAGCCAGTGGCAGTCGCCTTCCCACGGCCCCTGTGTAGTGGACTGGGTGCTGGGTTGAGTGCCCTGGAGAGAGCCTGAGCCCTTGTGGATCTGCATGACACGCTCTGGCCTCAGTCTTGAGACCAGGGTTAGGAAATGTGACCAATGCCACGGGATTAGGGGAATTTGATCTCTTGTCCCACAGTTCCCTGGACTCCTGGAAGCCCTTTCAAAATCTCCCAGAAGCCATGGCTTCTGGAAGCTACCCCAGAGGACTGGGGTACAGGCACGCACAGGCAATGTGACTAGTGGTGATGTCTAGTGTTACTGTGGGCGTCAGTCAGACTGCAGCCCCCAGAGCAGCAGGGCTGAGGCCCGGTTCTGCAGCTGGCCAAGGCCTGGGTGTTCAGGCCTGTCAAATCAGCTTGCTGTATCTCAGCACTGTGAGCGGGGGCCCTGTCTCTCCCGGGTTCTGCACTCCCCGCCCGGCACAGCCTGATTACTCTGCCTTGGAGATGTGTCCAGACGCTGACACTGACACTTGTGTTCTGAGGGTGGAAGGCTTGGCTTGGCTTTGGAGGTCGGGGTCCAAGAGTGGGGGATCAGTGTGTCAGGCATTGGCTGCATCTTCCTGTTCCCTTTCTGTGAGCCTTACAGCAGGGAGATGAATGGCAAGGCAGGGTGCCTGGCTTCAGGGGCTGGCTCTGTCCTGGGAGCAGGAGCTGGGAGTGATTGCTCCAATATGTGTGTCAGTCTGTATTGTCCCTACACCTCCAGTCCCCGACTCCCAGAAGCTGCCTCTTGGCTGTGTTCCCATGCACAGGAATTAAGCACTTTGCTCATCAAAGCCGCCTTCCCCATGGAGACCCACAGCCATACCAGCATTCCTAGGGTGCTGTTTGCCATGCAGCAGTACCCTCGCAGCTCGCTTGCTGGTTCCCAGAGACCAGTGTATGCTGGGGCGTTGCACAAATAGCTGCGGAAGGTTAAACAAGGGGCATCTTCTTCCCCTGGCCCCTCAGCTGTGCACTGGGCAGTTGTGTGTCTTTTCATACACACCCACTTTCCTGCCCAGCCTGTCAGTCAGGGCTGCTTTGGGGCCTCCCCTCCCCCCAGCCTTTGCAGCTGTTGTGTTGCAGATTCCCATGTCGGCCTGGCCTGGCATGGAGATGCTGCCCCATTGGTTCCCTCTCTACACTGCAGCTGGAAGCCACCCCAATTTCAGACACAGCCACTGGCTGAGGGTGGTGCCCCAGGATCGAGGGAAAAGGCTTGTGCAGGCCTAACTTGGAGTGGAGGTGAGATGGAGTCACCTAGACAAGGGCTCCTGGCTGGGGGAGCAACTGGCCCAAGGAAGAGCCAGAAGCAAATCAAAATGGTGGCATAGGAATGCGTGGTGGTTCTCTGGCGTCCCCCGCTGCCTGTCTTCATGGGTGCCCTGGAGAAAAGGGCTTGGCTGCCCAGCACAGGAAGGACCCCCAGATATAAATCCCCTTCTCTGGGACTCTCAGCCACCCTGCGCCCTCCAGCAGAGAGACAAGCGTGTGGAGCTCATGTGAGTTATTAGTGTGCGTGTTGCCATCTGAGCCTTGTCTGTCTCTCTCTCTGATCTGCTGGAATCTGGGAGGCACTCGTCACTTGGTGGGCATGCTTCCCCCTCATTGGCTTAGTGTGATGCCAGCGTGTGGCTGTGCCAATGTTTGGCTGTGCCAGCTGCCCCCACCTGGGATAAGTGTGCTGATCTCTGGCAGATTGCACAGGGACGGTGGTGTTATCTTGGACCAGAGCTAACCTCCTCCTAACTGCTGAGGAGCGCACAGCCTGGTGCTGCCCGGTCGCAGCGTCCCTTCCCAGGGCCCGGGTGGTACGCCAGGAGACAGAACCCATCACTGAGATTGGCAGGCGTGGGTTTGTGAGCGGTGGGTGATTAGGGTCACAGACGCAGACATTCAGCCCTGGGGGTTTAGCAGGAACCCGGCAAAGGAGCCTATCTGGTGTCACAGATACATTTGTGTTTAAAACCCATGGTCAGTTGATCTAAATCCATTCAACTGGCCTTCCTCCTTGCCTGGGGCTCAGGTCTGCCTTTGCCTCGGTCCCTTCTGGCAGCTCGAGCGCTTTGTCTGGCTAGGCAGACCTGTTGCAGGAATGTGACCTGTTTGCAGAGCTCTCTATGGTTGTCAGATATCAGGGGGTAGCCACGTTAGTCTGTAGCCACAAAAACAAGGAGTCCGGTGGCACCTTGAAGACTGGCCGATTTATTTGGGCATAAGCTTTCGTGGGTAAAAACCCACTTTGTCAAGTGTAGTTGTCAGAGTGTCTTGCTGAGTCACCCACTGTCACTTTAGTGACTCTTCTCCTTCCAGGAGCTGTGGCCAGTACAGTGGAGCTGTGCCAGTTGCCCACTGGCTGTGTCAGCAGTTACAGGCTCCCCCATGACCATTTTCACTCTGGTCGTGACGCGCTCTGTCCCCTTGTCTGAGCTCTCCACTTGCTTGGACCAGTGTTTCCACTGAATGATCCGTGCTGGCCAGGGGCGGCTCTAGCCATTTCGCCGCCCCAAGCATGGCGGCATGCCGCGGGGGGCGCTCTGCCGGTCACCGGTCACGCGGCTCCAGTGGACCTCCCGCAGGCGTGCCTACGGATGCTCCACCGAAGCCACAGGACCAGCGGATCCTCTGCAGGCACGCCTGCAGGAGGTCCACCAGAGCCACCTGCCGCCCTCCCGGTGACCGGCAGAGCGTCCCCCGTGGCATGCGACCTTGGCTTGCTGGGGCCTGGAGCTTCCCCTGGTGCTGGCTCCTGCTCCGTGCCGCCCAGGGGATCTAGCCTGGGGACTAGGGCTGCCTGCGGGTACTGGGGACATCGGCTGCTACACTTTGAGCCCCTGTAATTTGCACTCCCTGCTGTGCACGACTGACAATAAATGTCTCTTGCCGGTGTCAGTTGTTCCTTCCTCCGTTCTCAGTGGAGCTGAGGTTTGAAGCAACGTAGTGGTTCGAATAGCAATCCCGTACTAGCTCTCATTTTCTGGGGCTGCCACCAGCACTGCCAGGCCCCTGACATAATACATCAGGGTGGCTAACGCGCTGCTGGTGATAGCACCCTCAAAGATGGTTCGTTCTCTCGGGAAGCTGGGCCAGCGGCTGTCCCCATGCAGGAGAGAACGGGGGGCTCAGTGAGAGCAGCAAACCCCTAGCTCAGAGAGGGCTCAGAGGGCAGACTTCCCACATGCTTAGGGGTGGGCATATCGGCCCAGCTCTGAGAACTGCTGCTCCCTGGCTAATTACTACTGCTCATCACAAATTGTAGGCCCTAGATAAACTGTGGCTACTGTTTGCATGTTGTTTTTTAAATCCCCAGTCTACATGGATGGAAATACTATTCCCAGCCATGAGGAAATGTTAGAGCCCTCTAGCCTGGTCTGGGTCCTTGTGTGCATGTAGAGCATCCCCGCATGATGGGCCCCTGTCCTGCCTGCCCCTCTGAGCACTGCTTTCATATGGGCATTAGAGACACTGCTCCCGTCCTTTCTGATGAGCCTCAGCCTGAGCGTGGCCCTGCTCTATTTGCAGGTGGCCAAGGACGTCTCTGTGCGGCTCCACAACGAGCTGGAGGTGGTGGAGAAGAAGAGGATCAAGCTGGAGGAAGAGAATGAAGACCTGCGCCAGAGGCTGATCGAGACAGAGCTGGCCAAGCAGGTGCTGCAGAATGAGATGGACAAACTGCGTGAGGTGAGAGGGTCGGGCTGCATGGGGGAGTGAGTGTGTATGCACTCCGCTGTGTCGGGGTGGGAGGTATTCTATATGTCCCTGGAGTACCAGGGAGCCAGCCCAGCTGTTAGTGATTAGTGACTACAGGCTCTTTGCCTATAGAAGGCTTCCTGTCTCCTTGCACCTTGGGAATCCACGGGCGCCTCTGCTCTCCTTATTTAAATGGAAGCTGCTTTGCCATCAAAATATTTTTAACCTTCCCCCCTGGTTTGCAAGCCCTGGGCAGTGCCTGTCTCCTCTCTGTGAGCCTCAATGGCCTAGGGCCTCCGCTAAGTCGCTTGTGAGATCTCTGTTCCATCCCCATCAGACACTAGCCCTGCTGGGGTTTACTTTGCTAAGGTTCAGGGAGGCCCTAGCAGCAGGGGCTGACCCACGTGCCTCCAGATCTCTGATTTAACAGCAGCGGCTTTGGCTGCCGGTGGGGAAACTCTCCATAGACATGGACTAATAAATACTGCTCTGCCCTCCTGTGACGGTTGGTGAGTGTGGCGAGGGTGGGAAGCCCAGGAGCTGCAGCAGATGTCCTTCAGGGGGTGTGTTTGTTTGCTGGTGGAAGGGACTATGACACTTTCCCAACATATGAGTGGGAAACCAGCCCTCCTGAGCCCTAGAAACCTCAGCCCGAGGTGTGTGTGACTGAGCTGGAGAGGGAGGCTCCATGCATGCACCGGGCAACCAGTGCATGCAGGGGGTGATGGATAGCATGAATGTGCCATGGTAGGGAGCTGGCTCCTGGCAGCAGCCCCAGGTCTGGGGTCACTCTGGGCGTAGAGCCCCCTCTCCCTCCCCATTTCCAGAATGTCCCGTGCTGTCCTTGCCCCCCACACCCCACCGGTGTGGCTGCCTCACAGCAGCATGCATGCCCCAGTCAGCAGCAGCATCATGCCCTGCCTCGTGGGGCTGGGAGAGCACTGCTGGCCTTGCAGCCTCCCAGAATAGCCTCTCTCCAGCATGCGTTGTCTGGGCTGTGCCCTGAGCCCCTGCCTTCAGCCAGGGAGCTGGGGCTGGCTGCAGGACCCCAGGGGCTGTCTAGGGGAGGCGGCTGCTGGGCAGGCCAGAGAGGAGCATTGAGAGCTGACCTGCTCCTCCCTCCTGCAGGGCCCACTCTCTCTGCCACGCTCTGGGCTCTGACAGTAATCGGTACATGTAGTTCAGGGCAGGAAGCAAGTGGGGGATCGCTGAATATATATGTGTGTGTGTGTGTGTGTGCGCGTGCGGCGGGGAAGGGTCCAGATAGGCAGGATGGAATTACTTAATTAATTAGCCTCTTAGAGTTGGTATGGCTACTTCCACCAGTTCTATGTTCTGTATGTATATATATCTCCTTACTATATGTTCCATTCTATGCATCTGATGAAGTGGGTTGTCGCCCACAAAAGCTTATGCTCAAATAAATCTGTTAGGCGCTAAGGTGCCACAAGGACTCCTGTTCTTTTTGTGTTTCTTTGCCAGTCTGGATGCAGCCCAGCTGGGTTTGTCCTCCTGCCTCTGCAGTTCATTTCTTATTCTGAGCAGCTGTGCATGAATGGGGCAGGTGGGAGGAAAGGCCAGCGCTGTGCACTGGTATTTGAAGTCCCTCTTGTTAATCTTCACAGGCTTCCTGGCAGGCTACAGACAGGAAGATGAAGCTCCTTAGCTTGACTAGGAAGGTGGATCTGCCCAGATCTAGGGTCCTCAGGGCTGCCCCAGGGGCAGTTGTGATCTGGTGGAGTAGTGGGTTTGAAGTCAGGTGTGGCTTGTGCTTTCTTCTCTGCAGCTGACTTGCTTCATGGCCTTGGGCAAGTTGCTGCCCCCACAGTGCCTTAGTTTCCCATCTGTGAAATGGAGCTGCTAATGGTGACCCTCCTGGGGAAGGGGCTAGAGAGAGGAAGTGCTAGATAAGTGCAGAATATTGTCATCTCTGAGGGGAAATGTGCAGTTAACTGGAGGTGCCAGCATGACTAAAAACTGTTCCCGACGCACCTGAAAGCTTGCAGATGTACCAGAGACAAATCTATGGGGGGGGGGGGTTGTGTGTGAGAGAGAGAGAGAGAGAGACTGCCCACTGCAGGTGTCTTAGCTAAAGCCAAACTCTCCTGCCTCCTTTACAGAGGGCTGCGAGGGTCCCCTGTGAGCTGGGGAGAACCATCCCTTGTGCCAGCTCTCAGGACTCTGTGCTTCAGAGGTGTGTGATGAGCAGGGGCTGAAATCTCTTCTCAGTTGGGAGCTATGTATTTTCAATGGCTTATACCTGAAGTGCAGGGGTGGGTCAGGTCCTGACTCCAGCAGGCATCCTTTGGGAAATTCACGCTTGGCTGCTAACTTATTTAGCCTGCTGTTCTTTGAATATGTCCAAACCTTGATGCTCCTCTGGGATGAGGTACTAGCTGAGGCGGCTCAGCAAAGGAATTGGGCTAGGGAGAGCTTGGAGGCTGGGCTGGACTGGCATATCCATGCAGTGGATACCCCGAAGCCAGCAAGGTCCCAGCTCCTCATTAGCAGCTTCAGTGATTCATTTAGTTGTCTCATTAGGATTTCTGAACAAGTGAGTTAACAGCCCTCAGCCGCCTCTTCCTCCTGTGCTGAGGCGCATGTTGGCAGCACAGCAGCCGAGCTGGTTAATAGCAAAACAAACAAGCCCCTCTCCAAGGCTCAGTGCAGGGATAGGCTTTCCCCTAAGGGGATTAGAGGCTGATTATTTCGCCAGCCGGAAGAGGCATCTCCCATAATTGGATAAATGCTGGGAAGGCCAATTAATCACCGAATGCATGCACCGCGACACCTGTGGCTCCGTGCATCTTCTCCCCTCCCAGGGCTGCATCTCCCGGAGAGCCTGAGCCCTTTGGCGGCGGGAGGGGGATGACACAAGACCTGGTCCTGACGCCTAGCGGAGCCACATGCTGCAGCTCAGCACAGCAGGACTGACATGTTAATCTAAACCCAGCATCGCCCAGCAGTCACAGTCCTGCTGCCACCCAGCAGTGCTGGTGTGGTCTCTGGCTGTATGGCTGCGCCGGCACCATCACCCCAGTAGCAGAGACTGATGTGACTGTGGTGCTGATATCGCAGGCTCAGGGACGCCCCCTCCAGACCTTGCCCAGACATTTTTCTGGCCTTGGGGTGGGACAGCCGGGTCCAGCCCTATTCCAGGGTCATGCTGGTGTCACAAGAGAATTGGAGAAACACGTGGTGTGGTCCTGCTCCCTTGGGAGGGTTTGCTCACTGCATGGGGGCTTTCCAGCAGCAACAGCCGCCCTGACAATGGGCTTGTCCTTAATAGGAGTGGCCTAGATCTCAGCACCTTGGCACAGGCAGCGGCTTGCATTGCTTAGCTGCATTCTTTGGCTGCTGGGTCCCAGTACCAGCTTGTGAATATTTCTGGTGCAACACATGTTTAGGACAGCATCCACGGGGCACTGCTCTACTGAAGTGTCCCTGATTAGTAGTGTGGCTGGCAGGACTGCTTACCAAACACTTGCTGGGACTGTGAGGTGGAGGAGGCAGCTGGGCTGCTCCCCTGGGCGAGGGGAAGTGCCTGCATTTGGGAGGAGCAGTAGACCTGGTGCCTCACAGTGGAGGGTTTCTCAAGACCCACTAAAGTGGCATGAAATTTGTCCCCTTCAAGTCAGTGTGGCTTCTCTTCCCCTTCCCCCCCCCCCCCGTCTCCCATGGCTCCCTGCACCAGGAGCAGGCAGCAGTGGCTGGAAAACAAGCATCAAATTCAGCTTTGAAAAGAGCTGTGAACATTGGTGGGAAGGATGGAGGTAATGTGCTGAAAAAGTAGGAGCAGCTCAGGAGCACAGTGCCTGCCCGGGACCTAACTCTGCACCATCCATGATGAGGAGCTGCCGCTGCGTGTGAGGCTCCCCAAGCAATCTGCTTGGCAAAGGGCTGATGATCATGAGCCTCAGAGGCCGCTGCACGCCCTTCTCTTCACCACTACACTACGTGCAGGGCTCGCGGGGGCAGGGTTTGCCATGGTTCTGCATCCTGTGTGCTGCCCTGCACATTAAACAATGGCAATGAGGGTCCTTGTCCCGCTGGCTCCCCCTGCCCACCTGGGCATTCGCGTCTTTTCCTGCTCATGCCTAAGCCACAACATGTTGAAAATCCACACGTGCCTTTTGGTGCCCATGGCTACGTGCCTTCTGGTCATCGCCCCCCATTGCTGCCCCCTCCTCCCTTTTGGCTTGCCTCCTGCCTGGCTTGCCAAATGACACCTGCTAAACTTATCTTGCGCGCCTGCCAGCAAGACCCACCCCCAGCCGGTGAGGGAAGTGGGAGGGGCATGGCCACGAGATATTATCCCAACCACGCTCACTCTCCTACTCGGAGCTGGTGAGTCACAGGTGGGTTTTAGGCAGTGGGAAGCGTTGGTGCTTCCAGGGCCAGGGTATTTTTGGAGCTAACCCTACCAGCAGCAAGCAATGGTGTGCACAGAGCCTGTGCCGGCCCAGGCCCCAGGTTTGTGGGTGCACAGATGGAGAATCTTGGGGCTCACTCATATAAGCACGTGTTTTGCCACTTACCTGAAATGTATCCCAACCTCTGGGGCCCCGCCATATCCTTCTGCTCTAGTTGCCCCCTTCTCCAGCAGCCCCTGCCTTGCCTGCTGCACTTTTCCCCGGCAGGGCCCCAGCAACCTGCTTACCTCTCAGGTGCAGGCCCACTCTTCCCACACGCAGTGTCTCTGGGCAGGCAGCAGGCCCTCTTTGCTCTGAGTGTGCTGGGGGCAGCCCCTTTCCCCAGGCATCCCCTGCTTCCTCCCTGCTTATCTGACCCCCCCCACACCCACCTTCCCTGGCTGACGTACCCTCTCTCCCTCCCTCCAGCCACCCCCACCCAGCTCCCCTCTTTTCTCTCCATCCCAGCTCTGACTTCTCCAGGTAGCAGTGCCTGCTCCCCAGCTGACCCTGCCAGGCTGTTCCTGGGTCCTACTCTGTTTGCAGTGAGCAGACATGGCAAGGCCGAGGCAGTGAGCACTAGTCCAGAAAGCGTGTGCGTGTGTGTGTACATGTGTGGTGGGGTCTTAACTCCTTTTGGGCAGCACAGCCCACAGCTGCAACCCCGGGCAGGGAGGTCAGACAGAGCCCCGGGTGCTGCTTGCTTGGAAACTCAGTTGTCCAAGCTGCTGTGGGTAGGGAACAAGTTGAGAGCATCTTTGGGCAGGTTCGTCATTGGGTGCAACGCCTCACCCTTGCTGCACAGCAGGCCCTCTGTACCCTGTTTGCTACTGAGCGGAGAACTGGGGCTAACCAGCAGCTTTGCTGCCCTGCTGGATTGGCCTGAACAGCTGGCAGGTGCTGCGCATGTGGCCGGAATGAAACCTGCTGTACAAATGGTTGTGGTGTCCTGTGAGGTCGCCAGCTGGTGGAACACCTACCCAGGTTTCAGTTCTGCTGCCCTACGTGGGGTAGCGAGGACGAGGCCAGCAGGTGCTTGCTATGGTGTTGGAGGGTCATCTGGATCATTCATCCCCTCCCTGAATTCACCGTCTGCTGCCCAAACACTCCCTGCTGGATGGTGCAGAAAGTCAGGCCAGGCAGCTTGGGACTGCCTGGGACTGGCTGCCCAGTCCAAGTCTCTCCTGCTTATGAGATACTTATTCCACCTCCCCACAGTATCTGAGCCTCTCACCATCTCCCATGCATTTATCCTCACCACCCCAGGAGGCCGAGCAGGCTTGTGATGACCCGCCCTGCACAGATGGGACCCGAGGCCCCAGGAGGCTAAGGGGCACACCCAAGGGCACACAGGAAATCTGAGGCAGAGCAGGAAATTGAGCCTGGATGGCCCAAGTCCTAGCCTCGAGCCCTGCCCTGTCTCAGCTACCTGGGGGAGCGTGATGGCTCGGGTCTCTGTGGCATCGTGCTGTGGACAATGTGGTGTTGGTTGGGGGCAGTTGCATTTTTAGTAGATGTATGGGAGGGATGTTTGTAACAAACCCCTTACGTCTTGTATGAGCAAGTGCTTGGGCCTGCCAGCTCCATGCAGCCCTGGGGAGGGAGGAAACCACGTGGGCCTGAGAGGCTTGCAGCTGTAGCAGGCTGCGGGACTGAAAGCAGGTGTTAAAATTGAATAAAGCTCTCAATCAGCCATTTCCCAAAACCCATCTTCATCTCTGCAGCATTCAGCTGCTCTACGCCTCTTTCCTTTCCATGCTATGTAAGGGACCAGAGGCAGAAGCTGTGGGCTCTGGCCTTTCCCTGCAGTCCCTCTGTCCCCAGTATTGGGATTCATGGGCCAATATGTGTAGTGCAAAGGGGAGCTGGCACGTTGGTGCTGACGTGATTTGTGGGCTCCTTGCTGGTGGAGAGGCCCAAGAGTGTCTGCATTCCCTCAATCTGTCACTTCCTGCAGTGGCTGGCAATCTTACACTGGGATTTCCAGGAGGCTGAGGTGAGGAGACTGGGTTTGCCGGAGCCAGGCAGCTGGGAGACCAGGGGTTTCAGAGCCTGCCTGGGAGAACTCGACCTCTGAGCCCTGCAGGAGTGCTTGATCTTTTGCCTGGGCAAGTAAAATAGAGCTGCAGCCCTGGAGACTGAGATCGAATTGGTCTTATAATGGCTGCAGAGCAATGAATAATGCTCTCTCCTCAAGCCAAAAACACACACCCAAGTCCTGTGCTGCCCACCCTGCCCCCGGAATCAGCACGTGAAACAAAATCTGTTCCTGCAGCCTGGTAAAAGAATTATAACAGCAAAGCTGCTCCTCTCCTGGGCCAATGGTGGCACCTGGGCACCGCCTGCGTCTGCCCCTTTAGATGGGGAAAGCATAAAGAACTCTGGGACCCCACCTGAGAGATGGTCATCCAACTTGGGCACCTCGCCTGAGCAGAGGAATCTGCCATGCTGCCCCAGGCAGGCAGGAGTCAGCCCAGAACTAACAGAACCCTTGCTCCAGGGAATGACCGGGCAGTGCTGCTTTGCAGGCCTCACACTCCTGAACAAGCTGATAGAGAAGCTAATAAACAAGCAGGGTCCAGTTCCTCCTGGTGGCCAACTAGCTGGACCCTATTGCATCAGGCTTCAGCCCAGGAAATGAGTGAGACAGCACCTGTCAGTCTGGTGGGCAGGTACAGGTGCCTCCATCCTCGTGACATCGGGCCTTTACTGCCATGGATGGCTTCGATCAATAGACAGTCCAATCCCACCTCTTAACTCCCTGCACAGATCAACAGAAACACCCTGAACTGGCTCAGATCTTCGCTCTTGCAGCAAACCCAGGCTGGTTTTATGGGCATCTGAGCAACAGACATGAATGCTCTGAGCTGTCCCTTCCAGCTCCATCCTCTTCCTCATGTTGCCCTAAATCTGGGGAAGGCCGGTGGTGATGCAGCCTAGGCTGAAGTGCCTGCTCAGCATCATCTCCCGCTCACTCAGTGCCTGGCGGAGGTCAGCTAAGCCTGAGGGGATGCTGGTAGGAAGAAGTGTTTTGTGAGCTTGCTTCCTCTCTGACCTCAGACTGTTGGGCTGCATCTGTGGGTTCCTGGACTCTTTCTAAAGACTCGCACTCTGGTGCTGGCATGCCAGCAATGGGAGCACCGTAAGGACCTGGACAGACTCTGCCTTTGGCCGGTGATGTCAGGTTGGAGCAGGGGGAGCAGGTAAGAAATAAAGATACTGTTTCCATGCAAATCTACCTGATCAAGGCTAAAGCTGGGCTGCCAATCCAGGAAGTCTGGCCTGGAGCTGGAGTGACTGAAGCTGGGAGTGTAGATGCACAACTGGCTGGCAGGAGCTGCTGCTCTAAGGTGCAACAAAGGAGCTGCCACTGGTTGTGAAGCCCCAGGAAATGCCCTGGGCCAAGGTCATTATTGTTGCTCTGGGCTGATGCTGGAACTGCACGGGCATGTTGCGACTTTCTTGATGGGTGGTGCAGGACATGGCTTTGCATAGACCATCACGAGCCACTCAGATACTTGCAGCCCCTCCCGACGTGGTTAGTCAGGTATTGTGTCAAGTAGGCCTGCAAATCACCTCACGGGTTTGTTCACTCTTTGGCCCTGCCCCGAAGCTGTCAGCGTCTCATTCCTCAGGGAGCCAGCCCCCTCACAGGGGAGCCTGTTGGGAACACATTTTCCCTCTGTGCCTATTCCTCCACTGGCTTCCCACCAATACGAGGCCTTTGCCTGATCTCCAAAGTCATCAATAGGTTTGAGCCAGCTGTATCGGTCACTCTGTCTGCACCTAGTGTTTGTCAGGGCAGCTGTCTCTGCGTCAGTGTGGTTTACAAAGCCCAGGGCAGCTTATGATAAAGTGACTTCTCTCCAGGGCGTTCAGCTTCTAGAGGAAATTAGACTTCTCCACAGTCCAACTCCCTTCCCCACCTTGAGGACAGGGGTAAGGGCTGCTCTGCAGAAGGAAGCTTTTCCACTATGGTTGGATAATGCCTCTTTTAACCGGGGAGGGGAGAAGAGCGCTAGGCTCTTGCTGGATGGGTTTCAGTCAGGGAAAGCCTTAAGATATCCACAGTGGGCGTTTTAGGAGCTGGTGTGCAGGTTCACTGCATATGGCTGATCTCCATTCGACAGGCCAAAGTGGGTGTCGCCAGAGGGCCTGCAACAGGATTCCTATACCCGTGGAAGTTTTCCAAGTGAGATAATCAGAAGCCAGGGAGGTTTGTGGTGGTGTCTGCTTTTGCATACACTGCACCGTGCTGCTGAGAGGTGCCAGGCTGAGCTGTCCTTTATCACCAAAACGGGTAGTAGCAGCAGAAGCTTCCTCTTGTGCTTCTGCTCCCCATGGGGTATACCGCCCTGTTCACAGGGTGTCCCTAGACACTCTGGGATGGCAGCATGGCCTAGTGGGTAGAGCTGGAAACTGGGAATCAGGTCTGCTGGTCTCCAGCCACAGCTGTGTTGCTCTAGTCCATGGCAGACCCTGCCTGTGACAGCACTTCCCTGCTTCACTGGGGATTGGCTCAGTGCTTGGTGTTCTTCCATCTGCAGAAGCAGGAGGCTGGGAATGCAAGGCATTAAACAAGCTGCCAGCAGCCCCCTTCAGGGGAATGTGGCTATCAGCATTGCTGCCTGCTGCACCTTCCCTTCCTTTAACTACATCCTTGGCCAAAGTCCATTAATCTAGCTGGGGACCATGTCGTGATGGGATTTCTCCTAGTTGGCGGCAGTGTGCCTCCATAATTAAGGCTAAGATTTTGTCATGGTTATTTTTAGTAAAAGTCATGGACAGGTTGCAGGCAATAAAAAAAATCACAGAAGCTGTGACCTGTCTGTGACTTCTGCTGCGGCGGCTCCATGGTTTCCCCTGCCGTTGTGGTGGCTGGGAGCTGTGGGGTTCCCCCTCTGCCCACAGCAGCTGGAAGCTGCAGGGGGGCCTCCCTCCACCCACAGCAGCTCGGAGCTGTAGGGTGACCATATTTCCCAAAGAGAAAACAGGGCACACCCAGCCGCTCACCAAAGGCGCTGCCCTCCGCTGTGCGAGGCTGTTGCCTGTTGCTGAAACCCTCTCGGGGCCCCACTGGCTGCCAGCTCCCATCCCTCAACCCCTGAGGCTGAAGCAGAGAATGTCTCCATGACCTCCCTGACATAAACACAGCCTTACCCATAATGCAGCATGGCAGGCATTGATATCATTTTTGCAGCTGGTTAGACTGACCTTGGTGATGAAAAGGTCAAAGTTCACATTTTAGGTTGGTTTTATGCGTTCAGCAGCCCATAACCAAAGCTGGCAGCAAAAAGCAAGGTTCTAGCTCAGGATTGGGCACACAACCGATAGCGCAGTCACCTTGTGCAGGTGTCTGCGTGATATTAAATAAGCAAATTCACAAATGCTTGTCCTGGCTGCGTGGGAAGTGCAGTATGCAAACGATTCTGCATAACCTAGGATGACCAGATGTCCCAATTTTATAGGGACAGTCCAGATTTTTCCATCTTATTCTTATATAGGCTTCTATTACCCCCCGACCCTCTATCTCGATTTTTCACATTTGCTGTCTAGTCACCCTAGCGTAACCCTTCTCTCTTCTCTTTCCAGAATTCGTTGAAGAAAAGGGGATCTCGTTCTGTGGGGAAGACTGAAAAGAAGCCTTCAGTCCAGGTACCCAGACTGTAGCCAGTCAGGCCCTCCTAGGGCCATGTTTGACTATCAATGGTGTTGTAGAACTCGAAGAGCCATGCTCACCCTGCAGGTGGCCAGTCCTGGTATAGCAGTGAAACCGTGCATGTGGAAGTGTCATGCCTTAATTTGTGTGGCCCTGGTGAGTCGAGTGGCCCCCGGGGAATGGTTATGGTGAAGAGTTTCTAATAAAGGGTTTGGAACGTAGCTCCTGAGGCCTGGAACTTGGCCCCCCCAAGGTACTGGAGGTGCCAAGTGGGCTGGCCAGCCTGCTCAGCCATGGAGCGATGAGAGCCATGTGGCTGACTTTCTCTGCGACCAGCTGGGGCTCTTCTCTGGAGAACATCCAATGGCTGAGGAGCAAATGGAGCATCTGCCCCAGCAGTGCTCCCAGCTCCTAGCACTCCCTAGAAAGTCACTTTTCTAGGGAGTGCTACAGAGTTCATGCTCTCACCCCCACATGGCTGGGTGGGGAGGCAGATGAGCATATGAATCTCAGCCAGGCCTACTTGGCTGGAGGGAGGATACTTATGACACAGCTAGAGTCAAGCCTGAAGAAACGGGGTGGGGCTCAGAACAGTCCAGACCCTGTTGGGGTAATGAGGATCCATTAACCAGAAAACTACTCAGGCCCAATATGTAGCTAAGTGCCCTTGCTTTACATCTTGGCTCTGGGCCTAGCTGCATGGGATGGATGGGGACTACATGGTGGGGTTGCTTGCAATAACAGGGAACTGGATCCGATGACCCAGGAGGTCCCTCCCAGTCCCACCTCCTGTTCCTGTGTGCCTGGTGGAGAGAGCACCGTGCCTGGCTAGAACAGTGACCCCAGCACCAGTTGGGCAGTTTTGGCACTGAGATAATATTTAAAAATCTGAGCCAAAGTTCAGCCTGCAGAGAGGATGCTGTGCCCTGGCTATCAGGTGATTGTGTGTGTCCCATTCACTCCTGCCTCTGCAGCATGAGCCATTTCCCATGGGCATGGTCAGGTATCCGTCTTGCTCAGACCGTTTAGGTGGTGCAGCTGAGGTGCCTCTGTCCAGCAGTCTGGCCTTATAAACTTCCTGAACATCGTGCACTCTGCACCCCTGCCTTGCACAGGACACTGGACAATGCGGCAGTTATGGGCTCTCTCCACTGGTGGAAGGATTTTGTCTCTCAGTGATTGGTGTGTTCAGCGGCTTTGACTCTCTGATAACCTGACCGGGGTGTGAAGGTTCAGAGTTGATGGTGTCACTGCAGAAATGAAAGTGGTTTATTGTTCGTAAAAGCCTCTCTCAAAGGCTGATGTCAGCATTTTAGAGGTAGGAAAGGACTGACCAGTAATGTCTTCATCGTTCGTTGCTCTAGTTTGTCTCCAACATCCAAACGCTTGATATTGAGTTCACGAGCTGCATTAGTTAATCCCAAATAACAGTGGAATATCATGTAACCCAAGACACTGTCAGCAGTGCCAAGAGGGTTCATTAGAATGATACAGTGATACAAAGGAAATAACATGAGTCTGCTGCAGCAGAATGAGTGTTAGAGGAAATTCCAACTCATTGCATTACAGGTTTAAACTTATGGCCCTGCGTAAATCTTCAGTGAGGATGAAATTGGCCTTCCAGCTTGCGCGCATGCACAGAATGGGCCTCAGTTGGTGTAAATCAGCATAGCTACACTGACATCAGTTGAGCTGATTTCCACTGGCTGAGGATCTGGCCTGCCATCTGTATGTGGGGGCTTAGTGTGGAGGGCGCGCATGCAGATTCACCCACACATACAAAGTAGCCACTGGAATAGCAGATATATCTTCCCTGCAGAGTTAGGGAAAGGTCCATGTCTCCTGAGAGTTTCTCTTGCCCCCATACCTGCGCAGTGAGAATAAACCTGATAATCCACTGCCCACAGTGACACACTTGGTGGTGGTTCTGAAGTCATTGACCAGGAAGCAGTCTGTGATTTCCCTTTGCAGGGTGTTTGTGTGTTAGCTGATCTCTTCGGTGGAGGAGACATGCTGAAGAATGGAGGGCTGTTTCTGCTGGTTTCTTTTCCTTTCATTTGTGGCTTAACTTCTATCCTCCCGTATGTCATCAGTGGAGGAACTTGGTCAAAACAATTGGATGTTCCCCCAGAGCCCACGTCTGTATATGTGTTGGGCACTATGGCTTATGGTCAGGTGCACCAGTTTGCACATTTGAGCTGCACTTGGAAACACTGTCCCCACTGCCGTCTTTGTCCCTCTTAGTGGGAGATGTTCAGGCCTTTGACAACATCAAAAACATTCTTACAAGACATTGTTGAGACTGAAATACAAAACCATCCCCACTTCCTCCTAATGAGATACCACAAGGGGCTGAGGAAACAAACCCAACCCAACTCCAAGCCACAGGACATAAATCTCGTGTTTCTCATGCTGTCGGCTTCATGGAGCCAAGACCGACCTCATGGCTGCTGCAGAGCTGGCTGAGCTCTGGAGATGGACCCCCCCGATAGTCCAGAGATCCCTAGGGTGTGAGCAGTGCACTGGTGTGCAAGGGTGGGCAAAGGGAGTAGGTTGTCCATGCTACTTAGCGAAAGGGTCCGGGGGACTCGAGGCTCTGCCTCATGTGAGTTATGACCACCCCTGTCTCAGCACTGTGGGTAAAACTGGAAGGATCAGCAAGGGGCAGATTTGAAAAGGGTACCGCATCTTGGGAGCTGAGATCTTTTGAAAATCTGGCCAGGAGTGTCCCCACGGGAGCTGTGGGGAGTTGTGTGTTTTGAAAATCTGGCCAGGAGTGTCCCCACGGGAGCTGTGGGGAGTTGTGTGTTTTGAAAATCTGGCTTTTATTTAGGTGCCCAAATGGAAACCTCTCCTTGAAATCTGCTTCCAGCTGAGGGTGCTCAACACTTGAAAATTTGGCCCTCATAGGACATAGTAAGGGCTATATCCTGCCCTCCTCAGTACACAGTGTGTCCACTGATCTGAAATCAGCTGGTGAGCTCCTGCTGAATGTTCGAGTGAGCCAGAAGGATAACGTGTGGCCATCATGCCCACTGCTCCGTCAAGCAGGGGTTTGCACCCTAGCTTGGGAGCAGGCACCCACCTTTACACTCTGAACGAGGCTGTTGTAAAAAGCTCTGTGGGGTTTCATAAAGCAGCCTGGGAAGTTTGCAGAGTCAATAGCTGCTGCTTATCTGAGGATGATGCAGGCTCAGGCGTAGCTGTTGAATTTGAATTTTCAAACTGTATTGACCATCTGGAAAAAAGATCTTAACTGCTTCACAGGGCACTCAGTGGGAGGGATTTGTCATCAGTGTGCAGAGTTTTCCCAGGAACACGCTTTCTCCCAGCCCTGAAAACAGGAAATGAAATGCGTTCAATGAGATTTACAACCAACGGACCCTTTGCATGAGGTCATATTCGTGGAGCAAAAAATCCCTAATGCTCTTGGGGAGTCCAGGAAAGAAATCTCCAAATTCCTAACCGTTTGGCTTTTGAAAGATGGATGGTAATGAACAGCAGAGCTGAGATTTTCCCCTTGATTGTCCCTCTGGACATGGAACAGGTCCAGCTTTCCCTTTATTCCACATGCAATGGCTTCGTCCCATCTTTCTGGCTTAGTATTTACTGTTGGGTTTTGAGATGGAAGTCACAGAGTGGAAGTGCTCTCTAGCCCCTTATGCAGCTGACTTCCCTTCCCCACAAGACATGTGTTTGGTGTTTCACAGGGAGCATCCTGCTCTCCTCTGTGTGTCTCCTTCTCTTGGCGTGAGTAGGGGAGGGGGCTCCCCCAAGCCGCTTTGGAAGGCTGACTTGACAGACCCCAGGGATCTGCGTCAGATCAGTGCTGGCCTTCTATGCCATTGTCAGCAGTGGGGCAACTCTCGGAGCAGTGGAGTGAATTCCCACAAAGGGAACTACAGGAAATCTTCCTGAGGGTGGGGAATAGTCTTTCCAGGGAACTGTGGGCCTCCCCACTGCCCCATGGACAAAGCACTAGAGAGTGGTGCTGAGAGGAGCAGCCCAGCGTTGGCCCTTGGGGGAAGGGGGCAGATGGGACCTAGCAGGGTTTCCCCATCTATACACAGGCAAAGAAGTTGTGGCACACAGGGACAGATACTTCAGCTATTGGGTCAGGATGTGGGCGAGGCTGTTCCACTGGCTGTTGGGAGCTGTACAGCGAAAGGCTCAGCTCATTTTGAAAATGTATCTTTGATGTTTCCAGCCCTTAGACAAATGAGATCTGTGTTTGCTGCTGCTAACGTCCGCGGGGATGTATGCGGCACTGTCCGAGAGCACACAGAGCGTCTCTGTGCCCCGCCGCGCTCAGCCCAAGCATAGCGAGCACACAGCAGGCTGGATGGAGTGACGAGCCCAGGGAAGGGAGCGAATGGGAGGCTGTGCTGCTCTGTTTTGAAACAATTGACTCTTGTTGGCTGGGCAGCAGAAGGGAGCCCAGGGAGGGATTTGTAGCAATCTGAACTAATTCAAAACACTGCTGCGTTTGCACAGCAATGCCAGGCTTTCAAGAGGAAACCTGCTTATGGTTTTTATTTTTCCACATGGAGTCCAACAGCTTGTTCCCCACGCTGCTGAAACAACATTTAGCTCTATTTTATTGGCCTGGTTAGAGTGCAGTTTGAACATCATTTCAGTGCCCTGGGGCATCAGGGGTGTAAATTCCTTCCTGTCAGTTCAGACCAGTTGGGGCCCATCTCCTGTATGATTAGCTGCTTTCCAGCTCCCTGGGTACCCTTTTCCTGTGTCTGCCACAATTCCACGGAGCTGTATTTCCAGGTATCTGAGGTTCGGTAGGGCCCATAGTAACTGGCACTCTGCAGACCTGAGGGACAGTTTTCTGACAATGGTGGAATATCTGCTATGGGCCAGTTCACTTGTTTTTTTCTCCATGTCAGTGCCCCAAATTGATTCACAACTTCAAGGGCCAAATTCTGCACTTAGATTTGAGGGCACAGCTCCACTTCGTGACATGAGCTCCCAGACTTCTCACGTGCCCAATGTATCTGAGGCAATGAGACCGTTGAGATAGGGCCATTAATCCTCAATAAACTGCAGTCTGTATGAAGCCATGTCTTGTGCTCCTGGGCCTCGTGCTTTGGCTCATATGTATGTTGATAAATTACAAATAGGCGAGTTGACTACTTGAACTTTGTAGAGCTGCAAACAATAGGTATTAAAACACTCTGTTCTGGGAGTTATTTGAGAGAAATTCTCTGGCCTGTGTTGTACAGGAGGTGAGACTAGATGATCACAATGGTCCTACGTGGTCTATGACTCTCATTTTTAACCAGAGGCAACCCGTTTTCTAATGCCCGTGCCATTTTGGCCCATAGGAGGACAGCGCAGATCTAAAGTGTCAACTGCATTTTGCAAAAGAGGAGTCAGCTCTGATGTGCAAGAAACTAACGAAGTTAGCCAAGGAGAATGACAGCATGAAGGAGGAGCTGGTGAAATACCACTCCTTGTACGGGGACTTGGAGAGCTCTCTGTCCATAGAGGAGCTGGTAGACTCCCCTCATTCGCGAGAGGCAGAACTGAAGGCCCATCTGAAGCTCGTTGAGGAAGAAGCCAACATCCTGAGTCGGAGGATCGTGGAGCTCGAGGTTGAAAACCGTGGGCTGAGGGCAGAGATGGATGACATGAAGGGACAAGGTGACAGAGAGCTGATGGGGCAGGACATTCGGTTTGCTTTCTCCTCCACCAGCTGTGGGGACTCTGGGGAGAGCCAGGTGGAGCTGAGGCGACACCTGCAGTTCGTGGAAGAGGAGGCAGAGCTGCTGAGGAGGTCGCTGATGGAGCTGGAAGACCAAAACAAGCTCCTCATGAATGAGCTGAACAAGTACAAGTCGGACCACGACCTGGACATTACCCTGTCGGAGGACAGCTGCTCGGTGATCAGCGAGCCATCTCAAGAGGAGCTGGCCACGGCCAAGGTGCAGATCAGCGAGCTCAGCGGCAAGGTGAAGAAGCTGCAATACGAGAACCGCGTGCTGCTCTCTAACCTTCAGCGCTGCGACCTGGCCTCCTGCCAGACCACGAGGCCGATGATGGAGACCGACGCTGAGGCTGGTGATTCTGCGGACTGCATCCCCACCCCTCTCTGGAGAGAGGTGCCCGTTGGAGGAGAGAATGATGCCAAGGACTGCCCTGAGAGAGGGCCCAACAATGGCAACGGAAAGTCTCAGGACAGCAGCCCCACCCGGCTGTTCAAATCCAAGGACTTGGAGACTCTGCTCGGCCTCCGGGACCAGGCCGCACTTGTTAGCAGAGCCATCGATGTCTTGATTTCGGACTCTAATGGCTTCACCTCCAGCCTGAAGGTGTGTCTGGACAATGACTGCATGGATCTGGTGCTGAGTGAGCCGGTGGATAACAACAGTGAAAGCACCAGTGACTCCAAGCTGATCAACATGATCTTCGTGAGGCTCCGCGTCCTGCAGCAGGAGCTGAGCTCCTTCATGAGGAAGGTGGATCACATTGGGGACTGCTGGAAAGAGCAGATGGACCCTTTCTCCTTCCTGCCCAGCTGCGGCTCCCAGGACTCTCCCAAAGGAGCACTGCGCAAAGAGCACAGCTCCGATTTCCAGGTAGGGTGTTTTCCATGTCATTGCCGTTCCTGTGCAGTGTTGGTTGCTTTATTTGCCGTGCTGTTTCTCCTGCTTTAACAAAACAAACTCCACCTATAATGTAACCTCCTTTGTGCCTCTCTAGAGAGAACTACAAACTAACAACAACTCACTGCATGGTAATGAACCCACAGACAAGATAGGACTCTGCTCTAACAGAGTGTGCGTAGTGGGGAAGGTGGAGCCCTGGAGATTGGGCAGGCAGAGGAACACTGTTTTGGGTCATCGTCACTCTAGAACAGTTGGGGCGTGAGGTGGCTGATGCTGAGCCTGTCCGCAGCCAAAGGGGAAGGGCTCTCAAGTACAGTCCTAACTCAGCATGCCCAGGGTCCGTCCCAGGTGAATGCACTGTTCTGCAGATCCAGCAATGGCTGCATGGTCTGATACCAGATTCCTGTCATGGTGAAACATCCCCAAGTGAGCTCAGTCCCGATCTCAGCGAGGCGGGAGGCTCGTGTGAAGTCAGTACAGTGCATGGGAGAGAGGGCAAGGGGTGCTGTCCTGGGTCTCCAGGATCCAGGTGGCACGCCACTTTACAGCCAGATGCGGCACTCTTGGGGAGAGAACTTCTCAGCCCCTTTGCTAAGTGCTGCAGAAAGAGCCCAGGAGCAAGAGACTGCAGAGTGAACATCTGAAAGGCAAATTTAGTAAGACTCTGAGCATGTCCTCTTGTCCACGGGAGCAGCCCCTCCATGCCGCTGGAGCAGCGGAGGGTGGCTTGGCCCAAAGCACACAATCCCCTAAAGATGCCTGGTGACGCTCCCCTTGAGGAGCATCTGCAGCAGCACCATCTCCTCACGGCATGGACCCTTGGCCACCACCATCCAGAATCTGACTCGCTGGGAGTGTGCCAAAAACCCTGAGTTCAGGCTGTTCCCAAAAACTGCCAGCATGCCCTACCTCCCCCTGAGCTCCACGTCACTCAGCCCATGTGCAGCAGGAGGAGGGGGACCATAGCTGAGAACTTGCGAACTGCCAGGGGAGGGTAGAGGGCTCCGGGCTCTGAAGAGGGAGCAGATTTCCAGAGGTGGCCGGGTGGCAGTGCCCTTTCCGAAGCACACTCTCATTTGTTCAGAGTTCTATTTTCCTGCATGCTGCTGGGTTTTAGTCCAACCCAGCCCAGACTCCCCACCCCACCAGTCACTGCATGGCACCATAACTGGGGTTTGCACATTTTTTCCCTCTCTCTCTCTCTCCCCCACCCCAAACAATCCAGCCCATGTGTCTCCTCATCCTGTGTTTTCTTTTGTTTTCCACATTGTCTTATGCCATGGTGCTGAAGCTCCTCTTCCTCTTCATCCTTTTTGTTGTCTTGTAGTTCTTTGCTGTTTCTGAGACCCATTGTTTTGTTTGTTTTTCTTTTCTTCCCGCCCTTTTGGTTTGTTCTCATTAACTTGCCCATGCATGCAGCAGCCAGACTTTAGGGATGGCCCGGACTGGGACGCCGCGGGGAGCCGACCCCCTGACCTGTACCGCAGCAACAACACCATGGATGTGGACTCCAATGTGAAACTCCCCAGGAACTACAAGCCCTACCGACCTGACGAGAACGACTCCTATGTCACCGAGGTAGGTGAGCAGAGGGGCGGGAGCTCCCCCCCCTGCAGGAGATGGGGCTGGCCTAGGAGATGCTGAGTCAGTGTGGGGAGAGGGAAGGCCAGAAGATGTGAAAGGGGAGGCACTGATGTGGGGCAGGGGTGGCTATGCTGGGGCCCTTGGGGATCCCCCATGGGAGAGCTCTTGGCACCTGTGTTCAGCAGGCCCATGGCCCAGCCGGGTGAGGAGGAGCACAGGTCCAGAGAGCTGCTGGATCGCTCTGAAAGCTGCTTTCTGGAGCTTGCTAGATGTGGATGGGGAGAGCTCCCCTCTCTCTGTAGTAAATGGGGTGATGGGGGAGAGCACCGCTGAGCTAGTGGGGCAATGGGACAGACCCTTTCCAGAGAGCAGAGACTCCAGCTAGCAGGCTGTGCCCTTCCCTATGTGCCAGCACTGCCCGGAGGGGAGCCAGTTGTCCTGGGAAGAGAGAAGGCTGTGAGGATCCCAGGCTGCCATAAAGTCCTGCAGCCTCTCTCGTGTCTTGGAGCTCAGCCAGCTGGTGATATGGGCACTGCAGGCACGCTGCTCCCAGCAGGACCACTTCCTTAAGCAAACAGGCGCAGTATGACAGAGGGACAAGCAGCATCAACCTGAGTGTCCCTAAAATGCACCTGACCTATACATGTCTGGGGTCTGTGTCTGTTAGCTGCTGTAGGGGAGGAGGCTTCTCCCTCTCACGATCTCCCACCTCTCTGCTCAGATCTCCCTGTGTCTGTCTGATGTGGGAGGGGTTCTGATTGCTTCTCCATGGGCAGGAAAGTGCTGCCAGCCCCAAACAAGGAGTGCCCTGCCCAGAGAGCTCCCTGTG
Source organism: Gopherus flavomarginatus (assembly GCF_025201925.1). Lineage (NCBI taxonomy): Eukaryota > Metazoa > Chordata > Testudines > Testudinidae > Gopherus > Gopherus flavomarginatus. The sequence goes on from NC_066627.1 coordinate 22,860,596, forward strand.
CTTTCTGCAAGCTGCCCACCCAGTGCTCCATCTTCCTGACGTGAAGCCTGGGGTAGCTGGCTTTCCACGAGCTCTGGGAAACGTGTTTGTATCCTGTCTCTGAGGCGCCTCCTCTGTGCCACGGGCTTTGCGCTTCTCTGGTGCAGCATCTTCAGTGTTACCCTCTGCTGAGCCAGCCTGTGGGTTTGTTGCCAGGTTTAGCCCTGACCCAGAGTGGTTTCATGCTTTTGTGCCCAACTCACGAAGTATCCATGGACCCAGCTCTTCTGCAGAGCACATGGAATAGTCTGTGTGTGTGTCTCAAGGATGGCCTTGTATAGCACGCGGCACATTTCCACAGCAGCTGCTCAGGTTGCAAGGCAAAGCTGTAATAAATTCAAAAGGCCAGTTCCGTCCTCATTTCAGCTCCATGTGTGGTTTGCAGCAGGGGCATGTAACCAGGTGGAGGTTTAATTTGCCCCAAAGCTGACTGTGGTTTGGCCTTTGTGGCAGAAGATGGAGCCATGACTGAGAAGCCCTGCCTCTCCCCTCCCCAGTCACTGCCCCAGAGCTCGGGTCAAGGCACTCACAGCACAGCCTTGCCTTAGGCACAGCCAGCAGGGCTCTGATTCCTGGTTCTACCTCCACTGTCCACGGTGTAGCTGGTGTGATTGGCAGCTTGGCCTGCCCTCATCCCCTCTGACTGGTAGTTCTGTGCTGCTGGGCCCAGTTCTCTCAGCCGCCCCCATTGTCCTTGTGCAGCAGGCATTAGCCCTGACCCTTGTCCTGGGCTGCCGGGTAGTAGGGTTTTCCCTAGCCTGGCCTAAGGGGGTTTCCCCACCCCCTTAGCACCCTCCTGCCCCCACCTGCTGCCCCTTCTGCCGAGGCTGGCGGCTGCTGATCCCACCTGCTCTTCATTGCCTGCTCAGCCTGACGGTTCACAGCATGCCATTTGCTGCTGCCTCAGCTCCCCTGCAGCCCCAGTGATGGGCACCCTAGGGCAGGCATGGATCTGGCTCTGTGTGGTGTTTCTGCTGGCTTAGTGCTAGCTCTGTGGCCCTGCCCCTCCCTGGTAGGGGGCATTCTGGAGCAGGAGGGGAATGGCTTCAGGTATGGCTGCAGCAGTGATGCAAGGCAGGGCCTGCGTTGGAGGCCTCCCCAGCTCCTGGCCACCCCTCAACAGGGGGGAACAAACTGCCCCCCCAGCCCTGCACTGGCCTGTCTCTCCAGAGCAGGGTCTGGGTTCTGAGCTGCGCTGGCATGAGTCTCATTGCTGCCTTTCCACAAAGTGGCGTGTTCCTGCCAGGCTGGCTCTGCTGATGGGAATCTCTGTACAAACTGGTGCAGTGTTTGTGTCCTGGCCTCTGGGTGCGCAGCCCTGCTCCATGCCCGGCTGGTGGCTGGAAACCTTGAGCTGTGCCACCTGTTGTGCTGCTCCTGTCAGACCCGGGGAGGGAAGAGCTTCAGGAAAGGTTGGCACCATCAGCCTGGGGCTGTGGATCTCGGGGGGGGGGCCCTGCTTCCAGACGAGTGAGTGTAGGTCAACCAGCCAGCAGTAGGGCTGTTGGCTCAGTTGCTCTGAACTAACCAAGGTCCAGACATGGAAAAGGGGCCTTTAAAATGTGGGGCTGGGACCCCAATGGCAGGGAATGGGCCCCGATGGCTCACTAGAGGTCCTGTCCCTCCCTGGGGATCCTGTGAGCAGCCACCTACTGCCAGGCACGTCCAGGGAGGAGACCCTTGGAGGGACAGGTGCACTGGGAGAACAGAGCTCCTGGAAGGGGAACTTTCCAAGAGGCCGGTTCACACCCCAGTCTCCAGCTAGCGCTGCTCAATCGGGCTCTGTCTGCATCACCCTTCAGCTCCTGGGCCAGGCCCGGTGTCTCTGAGCTGCTCCCTGAGTGCAGTGTGACTCTGTGACTAAACTGAGAGGGATTAGGTTAGGGCCTGGGTGAAGGCCCAGCCTTTCCAAATCACTGCTTGGCTGCAATGGCCTGAGCTCCCCCCGTCCCAGCAGCAGCACGATCAGGGCTGGGGCCTTTCTGCTCTCATATGCCCTTGAGCAGTGGCTGCCCCGAGGCCCCAGTAGAGCAAATGGCCACCTGCCCCAGGCTCTGAGTCCCTGTGTGCCTGTCTGCAGCCCCTCCCAGCTGTGTGCCACAGGGCCTATGGGCCTTGGCTGGCTAGTGAGGAACCTGGCGGGAAGGACGTGGCTTCCCCGTTTTAAAGCTGGCTCGGCTGCGGGGCAGAGAGGGGACGTGATGAGCTCAAGGTCACCGCATGTGTCAGGAGCAGAGACCAAGGGTGCAGTCTCTGAGCCCTCTCCTCTGTCCCTTGGCTGGGGTGGAGCTCAGGAGAACTGAATGCGCCGTGCGCTCCAATGCATTGGCTCCCCTCCGGGCTACTGTGGGCCTTGCTCTCCATGAGAGAGGAACGAGGCCTGGGCGTGACGAGGCACCAGGGGACTGACTCTGTCCACTGCCCATGCAGATCAAGGAGCTGCAGCTGGTGCTGGCTGAAGCCAACGAGAGCCTGCTGGGCCTGCAGGAGCAGCTCGCCCAGGAGAGGCAGCTGAGGAAGGAGGAGCTGGAGAACTTCTCTCAGAAGATCTGCCAGGTCAGTGAGAGGCACTGCAGGGAGCTGCTGTAGTGACCCAGTGTGGTCTGTGCCACAACCGTCTGCCCCTGCATGGGCTGGAAGTGACTAGGGGGCAGCCAAGAACCAGACTGGGCCTTGGGGATAGTCACAGAGCTTGGAGGAGGCAAGCTCAGAACCCCACCCCACTCCCAGCTCCTCCTGGGCAGGCAAAGGCAGCCACTGCCTGCCCAATCTGCTGCGGGGGAGAGGGCGAGTCTCCGTGAGAGCTTGTGGCCGTCAGCTCTTTCAGAGGAGTGTGCAGCACCCAGGGCCTCCACTAACTCGAACCCTTCTTCCCCAGCACTGGCAGAGCCGTGCCACAGCCCCTCCTTGAGATTTTCAACGTGCCCAGGGCCCATGGGATTGCCCCCTCCCCCCACCCACCAGCATGCCTGGGACCCGTGAGATCACTCCCGCTTTCCCTCCCCCACCAGTGCACCCAGGGTCTGTGGGATTGCCCGCTTTCCCAGCCCACAAACATGCCCACGGCATGACCCCCTCCCAGTGCAGCTGGGGACCGCAAGATCCCCCCAGTGTGCCTAGGGCCCGTGGGATCACTCCCTTCTCCCCTCCCCCAGCACACTTGCGAGATCATCCCCTCCCTCCCCTTGCCCAGTAGTGTGCCCGGGACTCGTGAGGGGCGCACACACTCCCGATAACCTGTCGTCAGGGCAAATATCCAACAAGTCCATATTTCTCCCCCCTCCCCACTGCTGCGGTCCACAGCTCCCTGGCACAGCACCACTATCTCCAGAGGCAGGTGACCCTGCTCTGGGCCCTCCCTCTTCCACCGCTCCTGTCCTGGTGCCCATGGGGCCAGGGAACAAGTGACAGCCCTAGGAGCTCTGCTTCAACCTCAGCCCCTCTCCACCAGGGGCCTAACCCCCCAGTCCCACCACCTGCACAGATTCTGCAGCAGCACTCACTGGGGGCCCTCGTGTGGCTGAGGGGAGGATCCTTCTCATGGTGCTCTCCCCCAGCTGCGAGAAGACCAGCAGAAGGCTCTCCTGAGGCGGGAGTTTGAGCTGCAGAGCCTGAGCCTCCAGAGACGGCTGGAGCAGAAGTTCTGGAGCCAGGAGAAGAACCTCCTGGTGCAGGAATCTCAGCAGTTCAAGCAGAATTTCTTGCTTCTCTTCATGAAGCTCAAGTGGTTCCTCAAACGCTGGAGACAGGGGAAGATCCTTCACAGTGAGGGCGATGGCTTCTTGGAGGTAGGATATGCAGCCAGGAGCTCCCATCCCATAGTCTGCCGGGCACAGGGCTGCACTTTCCCAACTGGAGAGACCTACAGCAGAGTCTGTGCAGGCAGCTAGCCAGGTGGCATGGAGTGGAGCCAATGCCACCCTTTGTGACCCTTCATGTAGATATGCAGCCTGGAGAGCCTGTGGGCCGCAGCCTGAGAGAGGGAGCTTGGCATGCTGGGACCTGCAGTCTCTGGGCTATCGGCTGGGTATAGTCAGCATTGCCAACTCCCATCACTTCTGGCCTAGGGAGGGCCACTGTAGGGACGATGGGGGTCAGTCTGGCTTAGCCGTTCCTCCCTCTCTCACATGGGACTGCGTATAAGGTGCCATCTGGTGCCACCCTCACGCTCTGCAGCCCACTAAGAGCCCTGCTCATTTAACCCAGGTCACTGCAGGAACCAGTTGCCAGGCAGTAAAGTCCTGCAGTGTCTTGAAGTGAAGGGCCCCATGGCACATTGCTGGGCAAGCTGCTCCCTGCCCTGTACTCTGTCCTGGGTGGTGTCCTGTGTCCTGTCTCACTCTCAACCCCCCCAAACTCAGCAGGTTCAGAAAGACCCCAGACTGAGGCTGTGTGTGGGGACAGCCTGGGCAGTGCCAGCAAAGGTTGGCTTATGCTGGATGCTGCCCTCTTTTCTGCAGCAGCTGGGCAGCTGGGCTGGGCAGCTTGGTGCAGGGGGAGGAGTGGGAGTAGCATGGAGACGTGGGAGCAACAGCAGGGCTAATGGCTCATTGCTTTCGGTGTCGATTGATCTGTGGGCAGAGGTGGTGCCTGGCACAGGGTTTTTCTGACTGGGGCATGCTGCTGCCCGGGGCAAAGGGCCACGTCTGCCTCTCAACGGTGCTGGCTGCTGGAAACCTGCTGGCTGTTACCCAAAGTCGGCTTGCACTCAGCTCCCCAGCAATGGTCACGTGCTAGGGAGGAGGTCACAGGGCAGGAAGCAGGAGAGTCCGGAGCCAGCGTAGGTCAGCCCTCAAGACTCCAGCCCTGCATCCAAGCAGACAGGCTGGGGCCTGTTAGTCTCTGGGCTGCACATCTGCATCTTTACTGTTTATGTGCACGTCTGTGAGACGCCCATCTACATGCCACGCCAGGGCAGCTGCTCCCTGCTCTAATGCCAGTTAAGTGCATACTGCCCCTCGGGGAAGTTTGCCCAGCACCTGTCTGTGCTGGGCTCTCGTCCCTCGCTTCTCTGAGAACTAAACTCATTCACAAACGAGAACAAATGATGTGCACAGAGTGTGCAGCCTCTGGACGGCAGCGACTGTGTCTGAGGCTTGGTAACAACAGCCTCTTTATGGCCTGGCCTTGTGCTGAGGCCAGAAGATGACTGTGCCCTGGCATAAGGCTGTGGTTTCTGGTGCCTGGTACGGAAGAGCAGGAAACACGAGCTGGGGAGGTGCTGAGACCAGATCACCCCCACCCCACAGCTCTGCTGAAGGCCCTCAGTCCAAGTGTGCAGCTCCTCCATTACTCTAGTCCTGGGTATCACACACAGCTCTCCTGGTGGCCCTCCTTCCCAGCTCATAGTCACCTCCTATCCCTGGGCTCTGCTGGGTACAGGCAACCTTGGGTGCCATCTTCTCACTGCCCCAGGGCCCCTTCCCCCTACTTCCCTGGGCCAGGAGCCCCTTGTTTGCCCGTGGCTGGAGGCTGAGGGAGACTGAGCTACCTCCCCCCATTTTATCTTGTCATGTTTCCAGGTGAACAGCATGAAAGAGCTGTACCTGCTGATCGAGGAGGAGGAGCTCACCCCACAGCAGCAGGCCGATAACAAGACGTGTGCTGGAGACACCTGGACCCAGAACACGGTGAGCTGGGACCCTGGCACACCTGCTGCAGCAAGCGCCCATGCGCTGAGCTCGGAGCAATGGTGGTGGGCAAGTGCTCTGTAGTCTCTGGGTTCAGCCCAGTTCCTTGGGCACAGGCTGGTGCCTGACATCTCCCATCCCTTTCCCACTCAGTTCTCATTTCCTGAGAGCACCCAGGACCAGGAGGCTGTGCGGAGCCAGGCTAGGGTAGGAGGTTGTTGTGCCCATGGGAGTTCAGGCAGCCCGGGGCCCTATGTGTATCTTCTGCGGCAGCCCCTCAGTCCTGCCATTCCGGCCCCTCTTCTGTGCTGGCAGGAAGGACTGTGGGTTGGTGTGCTGCACCCCAATCCTAGCACTGGCGGCCCGGTCAGACCCTGCCATCTGGGCAGTGAGGCCAGGGGCCCTGATGTGTGCTGGGAACCAGGGCCAGAACTGCAGTGCAGGCCGCGCATTCTATTTGTAGGCATTGGGGATTGATCGAAAAGTGTTAATGCCGCGCAGACCAGCCGAGGTAACGTGGCTCCCAGTGCTGGCAGGAAGGTGGCTGTTCCTCAGAGATTGGGGCTGCAGATCCTGTGCAGGGGTGGGCAGGTCTGTACTGGAAACATCACCCACTGCTGGGGGCTGTGGAGAAGCATTCATGGGGGGCGGGGGGTTGAGGCTGAGTGGGGGCTGTCTCTGAGCCAGCCCCAGCTCTGGCCTATGGGCACAGGTCCATGTTTACATTGGAGAGCAGCAGCCATCCAGATGTCTGTGCTTAGCCCTTGTAAGGCAGAAGGTGGATGCGGAGGGAGCCTGCATGCAGCTTCCAGGCTGGGTTCTGAGGGACGCTGCAGTGCTGGGCACCTGTCACCAGCTTCCCCTGCCAGCAGGATATCCCATAGCAGGCAAACATGGTAGCTGGCTGTGGGGTAAGCTCTGGCCAGCCGGAGTCTCTGCACCAGGCCATTATGCTTTCTGTGTCATGTAGAGCAAGGGGCTGGGCCTGACCAGCAAACTCCAGGCCTAGTTTGTGTCAGAGCCGCTGTGTCCTGTGGGATCCGGCTTCCTGCTGCTCTGTCTGCTGAGAACAAGGTGCCTTTGAAGCCTGGCTCCTTACTATGAAAAACACAGCGTCTGGGTGTAGCTGGCAGTACAAAGGAGCCTGAACTTCCCATCCCTGGGGCTGCACACCTGGCTGCCCTGCCCACAGCGCTAGCCCAAGATCTCACAGCGGAAGTGCCAATGAAGAGACACCCTCCTCCCCGCACTTCAGCGTGTGAGGTTCTGCTGGGAGCCTCTGTGGAGAGTGCCAGCCTGCGTGCCCCTCTGCCCCTGTTCTGCAGACATTCCTCCTCTTCTCTGATCCTCCAGGGACCCAGGAGGGCCTGGGGTCAGGGACGACCAAGGGTGCTGGGAGAGGCCCTGGGGCTGCACCTTCTCAGCAGCTCTCACATGGAGACTGGCCTCTCAGCCACCGGGCAGGCTTGGCCTTCCTGACACCGCGGCAGCTGGGTGAGCCCAGTGGACAGGACCAAGTTCTGCAGGAACAGGCGCCTGCTGCAGCTTCCTGGGGTCCTTCAGCCCGGGGCTGGCTCCATGTTTTTTGCTGCCCCAAGCAAAGAAACCAAACCAAACCAAACCAAACCAGAAAAGCCAGAGTGCTGCCCCCTGAAAAGTGCTGCCCCCAAAGGGCCAAAATGCCGCCCCTTGAAAAGTGCCACCCCAACACATGCTTGGAAGGCTAGTGCCTAGAGCTGGCCCTGCTTCAGCCTGTGGGGTTAGGGGAATAGCCTCTCACCCTCCCCAAAGGCCAGGGAGGGGGTAGCCTCTACATGCTGAGTGTAGGGCATGTGCACAAGCTGTCTGACCCCAGGGTGGCTAGCAGGGGTCTGTGCACTGTTTCCCAGCCTTCTACCCCGGAACTGCTCCAGCAGGGGCAGGGCAGCGGGCGGAAGCCAATGGGCAGAGAGAGCAGGTGGTGGTGGGACACTGAGCTTCTGCTGAGCTGAGTCATGTTCTCCAAACTGGTGCTGGGCGAAGGGGAGAGGACAGTTCCCTGGAGGCTGGCAGTGCTGCTGAGGGAGGGCATTCCCCAGGACTCCTCTGCAGCCTGACAGCTTCGCAGGCTGGTGGGATTGAGGGTTAGAGCCCAGTGAACGGGGCAGGGGCTGCAGCCTTTTTCTGCCCTGGCATTTGCTGGTTTTCCAACCTGACTGCCTGGGCCTGGCATGGATGAAGGAACACTGGCCTGCTGCACACAGCAAGGAGTCTCCCAGCCCTCCAGCAGCTGGCCAAGGTCCTTCTCCCCTTTGTATGATGGGGACGGGTGGAGGGGATTTTTGGAGCAGTCTCCCAGTCCTGTGCTCTGCTTTCCCAACTCTGCAGTCTACTGGCCTGGAGGGCCTCAGGGTTACTTCTGTGTCCCTTCCCGCTATGGGATCATCACTCTCAGCAGGGGGGTTCTGCAGGAGGTTTGATGACCATGACATGAATCCGATGTGTATTGCAGAGTGCTTCTACTGCCCCTTGCTGGAGTGCTGGACTGGAATGAACCTTCCTCCCCCAGATCCCTGGGGCAGGGACTGGACAGCCCACCTGGCTCCAGTGCTGCTGAACTGGCTGTAGGGCAAGGCACATTCTTGAAACTCAATCCACGGGAGGAGGCAGCACAGGCTAGACCAGAGCCCTGGTGCCTGCAGAGCTGCCTCTTCCTGTCCTCGTTGCCTGGTATAGACAGACACGAGGCCCGTGGAGCCCTGCGCCCGCTGCTACTCCCCCCTTGCAGATGTCTGTGAACAGCTGCCCAGGCTCACGCCTTTCTCCCTTCCCCTGCCCGGCAGCCCAATGAGTACATCAAGACCCTGGCAGACATGAAGGTGATCCTGAAGGAGCTTTGCACGGAGCTGCGAGAGGAGAGGCGGGGCATGAATGAGCTGCAGCAGCAATTTGCCAAGGCCAAGGCTGCCTGGGAGGTAGAGCGGACTGAGCTCAAGTGCCACATCGCCCAGGTAAGAGCAGCAGATACGCACTGGACTCTTGGAGGTGGGGGGGTGGGGGGCATTTTCCTCCTTTGGCTTCCCTCCTCCATCACCCTAAAATCCCTGCTTTGAGATGACCCTCCTTCTAGGACAGCAGGATGGCCCCAGCAGTCCCCCTCAGCAGGGCTTTGAATGCAATGGCAGCGTGTGCTCAGAGCCCAGCAGGGCAGAGCACACTTCTTTGTGCTTGTCTAATATCAGAGGGGCTAGGAACTGCAGGAGATGTCTTCAGGCTGATAGACTGGTCTGGGGCAGAGAATGAAAGCAGTGCATTGTGGGAATCTTAATTAACAATCTCTGCCTCTGCTGAGAGAGTTTCTATAGCAACAGAGCTGACACTGAGAATCCAATTGTTGGAGTAAATGATGCCCATTATTTTCCTTGCAGGGATTGCTGGGCTGGGGACCCAGAGCAGGTGGGAGGAGTATCCTGGCTGGAGAGATCCCAGACAGAAGCAGTGGAGAGGCTGGCTGCACGTGCAGTGAGCTTTGAGGCTGCTCAGCAGGGACCCTGGCTGAACAGGATAGCTTTCCAGCACCGCTGTCATGAACTGAGATGTGGGCAGCCAAGCCTAGTGACTGGATCAGGACTCAGGCACCAGAGTCAGGAAGCTAGTAGGCAAGTAGGGAACAGACTGGGCAAGCCAGGAGCAATGCTGGGAACAAGCCAGGATCAGGGCTGGAGCAAGGCTAAGAGCAGGGCAGGCACCGAAGAGAGAGCAGCTGCGGCCATGTGTGATGAGCACCCAGAGATCATTCAGTCCTTGCTGTTGGGCATAAGAGCAGACCTGGTGACCACCTCATCCAGTCAGGTGGGATAGTCCATCAGATGGCCCTGCTGTGCTCGTAGGCTGTCCTGAGACTGAGCAGGTGCAGCTGCAAGTCCTCACTTCTGACAATCACTCATTTTGGGAGACAGTAAGAGGTGGTACCCGCCAAATTCCGCCCATAATCCATGCTACACCCACGTGTGATGCCAAAATGAGGTGCCGCTTATGGTGGATTGGTCAGCAGTTTTCAGAAATTCCTTGAGTGCTGATTGGCAGTGAAATAGTCAACAGTGTTGCCATCATTAGACTGTAGGTTAACATTCATGGAGCTGCCTGGACCAGCTCCCATCTCTAAGTTCTTTTGTCAGGCTTTCTGCAGACTCAGGCAGACTCCACCACATCTGTGACACTAGGGTCACCTTTTCAACCAGGGGGCTCAGTATTTATCTTAGTGACTCCATCTCATGTGTGTCGCAAGTAGAAGGAAACAGCCTGACTTGGTGAATCAGCCTGGGATCAGAGAATCAAGCTGGGCTTTTTCCTATGCATAGGAAAGCACTAATAAAGGCTTTGTAGCTAACTTTGCCCTGTGTGGCCCCACTAGTCAGCAGGCATTAGCACAGGGGTTGCTGAGTGGGAGCAAGTGAGCAGACTCCAGACCCTTCTTTGTCAGCTGTGCTGGCTGGGCAGGGCTGCCAGGAGCACAGACTGATTTTAGTCCTTAAGGACAGCAGCTCAGACTCTGATCCACACATTGCAGCGGGAAAGGCTGTTTCGGAGCAGATCTGCACTTTAAGGCGAGCAGATATCGGTGACATTCCTGGCCCATCTAACAGCAGAGGGCCATTCTGCTAGCCTTGCAGAGCTGATTCATCTGGCAATCAGCCTGTTTTCCTGAAGCCTGGAAATACTCGCCCAGTACATGTCCACTCTGTGGGCTTTCCCAGAATCAGTGAACATGCAGTCCCTTAGCTGTGCAGGTCGATGTCTCTGGCCTACAAATATTCATCTCCAAGCTGTCGCGTGCTCAGAGCCATGCCAGGCTTGCATGCAGCTCAAAGCTTAGTGCTGAGATCAGCAGAACCCAAACTAGTGGAAATGAAGCCTGGATTTATGGCCTCGTTGACTCCAATGACCGGACGCAATAAAGGCTGGATGACCACAATGCCCAGGTTTCAGAAGAATGTGTTACTTGACAGATCATTTGGGGAACCTTTTCATGGCTAGGATCTGCAAGGGGGCAGCAGTGCTGCAACTGCACCTGGGCTTGGGAGCTGGAGCCAGTGTGTTGACAAGACCTTCCCTTGGGGGCGCTGTGTGGGTCCCATGGGTCACATAGGGTTGCCAGGTGTCCGGTTCTAAACCTGAATGCCTGGTTGAAAAGGGACCCTGGTGGCAGTGCTGACTGGGACGTTAAAAGTCCGGTCAGTGGTGCAGTGGGGCTAAGGCACGTTCCCTGCTTGCCGTGGCTTTATGTGGCTCCCAAAAGCAGTGGCATGTGCCCTCTCCAGCTCCTATATGTAGCGCAGCCAGAGGACTCTGCATGCTGCCTCTGGCCCAAGTGACCGCTCTGCAGCTCCCATTGGCTGGGAACCATGGCCAATGGGAGCTGCAGGGGCAGTGCTTGCTGATGGAATAGCACGAAGAGCCTCCTGGGCGTACCTCAGCATAGGAGCCAGAGAGAGGACATGCCGCTGCTTCCAGGAGCTGCTTGAGGTAAGCACTGCCTGGATCCTGCACCCCGACCCTGAGGGGGATCAGGGCTGGGAAGGGGTATGGGGGAGGGGGAGAGGACTCCAGCTGGGGGTGCAGGCTCTAGGGTGGGCCCAAGGATGAGGGATTTATAGATTCATAGATTCTAGGGTCAGAAGGGACCAATGTGATCATCTAGTCCAACCCCCTGCACAAAGCAGGCCACAGAACCCTACCCATCCACTTCTATAACAAACCCCTAACCTATGCCTGAGTGTCAGGGACCCTCCAGCTGAGCAGGCTGTGTGTGCTCGTGATTTGCAGGCTGGGGGCAGAAGAACAGTTAGGCCATTAGGCAAACACAGTGAGCGAAGCTGGGAGACCTTCTGCCAGACCTGCCATCCTGCAGCAGGGCCAGAGAGGCTGCAGCTATAACGTTCCCCATCTCGGAACTGCAGCTGCTTCCCGGGTGCCTTTCTGTCCCCTCCCGAGCATGCGATGGGCCCCACCTGTGCCAGAAAATGGAATGGCTTCCCGCGGCACGGTTACTAGTAAACCAACCAGTTCCGTAAATGGAGAGAGGCCAAGCTCAGCCCTGGGAACAGCTTCTATACGAATGTAGCACCCAGCATGGCCCATGGACCTTGCCTCTTCGATGCACCCTGCAAACCACCACCACCCTGCCTTGCCATGGGGGAAGCTCAATGTTACCCCATTCTGTGGAGGGGAAATGGAGGCCCAGAGAGAGTGTGACATGCCTCCAGTGTCGCAGTCAGTTCTCGAGCCCTGCTCTCGGCGCTAGCCATTAGGCACACTCTCGTTCTCTGTTTTTAAGCCTCTACGGTTGTAACAAAGGTGCCTGTGGTAATGTATTAAAATCCAGGTTTAGGTATTGAGAGCTACGTGTGCATTTGAGTGCACGGTTACCACAGCTATTTGCACACTAGGGTAATTGTGCAGCATCACATGCCCAAATACAAAGGCAGTTTTGCGTTCCTGCTTCTCAGCCTGTGGGCCCTGAGTTTTCTGGCGCTCCCTGGCCATAGAGATCTATCTCACTGCAGTCCTGGCTACTCTGCTGCTCAGTGGTTCCCACCCACTCCAACCTGGTGTCTGATAAGCTAGCTGTGTTCCTTTGACCACTCTGACACCAGGGCACCTTTTCTGTCCCGTCGTCTAACTCTTACTGCTTTGGAAATGTCCCGAGGCTACTGGTTGGTTTCATCCCCATCACACTGAAACGCTGAGCTGTCTGGGGCTGGGGCTGTGTCAGTGTGATACTAGCTTAATGCGATTGTCAGGGTCTGCTCAGAGACGCACTGGGCCCTAATGAAGTCATGAATAATAAACTATTTGCCAGCCCCATGCTCCAGTGGTGTCATTCTTAGGCTTTTCTCCAGACTCTAGTATCCCCTAGTGTCATTGCACTGGTCTGGCTCTATACATCCGTGCAGCATCCAGACGCATTTATCATCACGCTTATAATAATCATTTCCCACTCTGCTGTCTGAGCTGTTGTTTGCCAGAGGACTTGAGCCCTGCCCTGGCTGCCTGCTAGCTGGACCTTGCCATGTTCTGTAGTGGTATTGCCTTGTCCATCTCACTGGGGTCTGTGTCAAACCTGCCCTCAGATGCCTGAGCTCTGTTCTCTTCTCTGATTACTTTTCCTGGGTCCTCATCTCCCTTTTGCAAGGCAGATCCATTAGGAACTAACTGAGAATGAGTTTGGTTTACACCCCAGAATGGCCAACTGTTGTTTGGTGCTACCTCCCAAGGCGCTGGACGCTGCTCGAGGGGTTAGCCCCCTAGCGGTGCCCCTGCCTGTATTGCCCAGCCGATGTTCCTGGCGGCAGCAGCAGCATCTCTTGCTGATGCTCTCTCTGAGCAGCTGTCAATGGCTTCAATCTACCTCTCAAGCCATCATGTGCTTAAGCCCCTTGTGAGCTGTTTGAGCTGCTGAGCCCAGGATGAGACACACATGGATTCACACCTGTGCTGGCCTCAGGGTTTGGAGCCACTCCTGCAGAGGGGGTGTTCACCAGGTCTCTGGTTGATCTGGGTATCGCATCCCATGCTTGCTCCCTCCAGGGCACAGGCATGGGTTGGCTTTGGGTTCTAGGATTCCCCATAGCCCGCCTTAGCCCTGCCTTCTCCCAGTGTGGCCCCTTCCTTTCAGAGTGCAGCTCATCTGTGTCCAGGCTGAGGCCAGCCAGGAGTCTCCCTGCTGCGCTGGAAGGGGGCAGCCTCCTGCTCTGAGCCGAGTGCTGTCCCTCTCCCAACTGTGGGGTATTGGCCAGCCTGTCTGCTGAGCACTGCTCTCACTGCCTGGCCTCTGCATTGTATTGTGCAGCCACCACGTGATCCCAGTCCCATTCAGGTTGTGTCTTGAAACCCCTGTGCCAGGTTCTGGGCCCATTCCTCATGCAGCACTGGAAAGGGCTAAGCCCTGGTTTCTTCTGCCCATCCCTGGTGTGTGTCCAGAGAGGGGCTCAGACACTGCCACAGGGAGCATGGTATGACTAGATAATGAGACAGAGGCAAGCTGAAGATCTAATGGCACCTTTCCCGAAGAACTGGGGCTAACTAATCCTGGGACGCTGGAGGCTGAGGGTCCTACCTGGGGAGGGTTTGTCCCTGTGCAGTCACTGCCCAGCCTGGATTTGGCTCGTGGCTTTGAGTACCAGCACCGTCCATGGGGTTCCAGCCAGTGATCTGCTGTAAAGATCTGTAATGCCCCCTGCTCGTGCCCACGCCTTTGAGCTGTGTTCTCCCTCCCAGTCAGCCCTCCAAGAGCCACCCGGTCACAGGCTGCTAGTACCTGAGCTTGCATGTTCAGCTTCATGCTTCTCTTCTGCATGACCATGGCTGCAGCTGCCCTGCTGTTCCTTTAATAAAGAGAGTGTCCCCTTGTGGGTACAGCAGCTCCAGGAGGACATGCCAGGAGAGGCTCTGGAAAGCTGACTCAGCGATAGCCCCCTGGCCCAGCCCAGTGTTAGCAAGGGCTGGTGATTGGCAAGCTGTAATAATCAGCTGGAGGCAGGTGTGCCTGCGCTCTGATCTCTCCCCTGGATTCCCCACAGCTGGAGTCAAAGGTTGGGAAAGGGATCCCAGAGCGAGCCCTGTCAGACTGGAAAGTGGCTCTGAAGAGGGAGCGAGAGGAACACCAGCACCTCCTGGCCGAGTCCTACAGTGCGGTCATGGACCTCACCAAGCAGCTGCAGATCAGTGAGAAGAACTGGAACCAGGAGAAGCTGGAGCTGCTGGACAGGTTCAAGGACGAGCAGCAGCAGGCAGAGCAGCAAGTGAAAGAACTGCAGAACAAAATGAACCAGGTGGGGGCGTACCCGCGCGCGTTCTGCTCACTGGAGTGTGCATTCCAACGTGTGTACATGCACACGCACCTGAGCTCTCACTCACAGAGACGCGCATGGGAGCATTGCTCCTGCATGTGTACACGCACACACATATGCATGTGAGCTGGTGCTTAGAGATGCTCCCAGGAGCATCCTCTCATGTGCATACATGTACGAGTAGCTGGACTCACTCTCACAAAGGTGCTTGCTGCTCATGGATTTGTGTGAATGTGTGAGTGCACGGATACACCCAAGCTCTCACGCCAGTGCTCTCTGCTCCCATTAACACACAAGCACATGCTCGCGTGAGCGTACGCATGTACACCCACTGCCATGCATGCTCCCACACAACTGGTCCCGGCACGCTTTTACACATGCTAACATGACACTTGCATAGTGCACACTCATAGGAACACGCTCACAGGAATACACATTCACACATCGCCCCAAATTGCTCTCAGAAGCCCCTTCCCCTGCAGGCAATGACTCACGTTTTGTGGTGACTGGGTGAACACAGGCCCTGCACTCTGCTAGCTGGTTTGTCTGATCCCCAGGGTGGAACTTGTCCCCTCTGCCTTTGGCTCACTGTCCCCCCATTGCGGGCCTGCCCCCGTCCTTAGATCTCCCACTCCCTATGCAGCAGTCCTGTAAGCTGCCCAGCCCAGCCATGTTCCTGCAGCCGAGCCCAGCCCTGGTCCTGCCCTGAGCCTGAGGAGTCCAGTACGTCCCCTGGCCGCTGGCCGAGAGTCCTCTGGGCCATGGGAAAGCCATCACGTTGCTGAGCCTCGGTTCAGCCGTCGCTGCCTGCAGGCAGCAGCTGCTCTAACGAGGCCTTGTCAAGTGACTGATTCCTTTTCTGTGCGATTCCCAGCTGCAGAAGGGAGCTGACCGGTGGGCCATGGAGAAGCAGGGCAGCAACTGGAAAGAGGTGAGCAGGAGAACAGCTGTGCCCTGACTGTTGAGGAAGGGGGGGTGGTCGCCAGCTGCTTCCCAGGGAGTGGGTTGGGCATGGGACTGGATCCTTGGGAAGGCGGAGCAGCTGCCTTTTGAGAGGAGAAGCCCAGCCCCCTTGCCTTGGATTGGGGTGCAGCACTGCATGCTGGGACTTGTCACCTGTGTTACAGTCATGCCCTGCACACAGCTGTGGTGGGGTCCCTCTGTGCCAGACACCAACATGCCAGTCCCTGCCCCAGAGCACTCAGTCTGACCAATCCGCTCCCTTGGATCGTGACTGGACCCTCAGTGGCCGTGGCATTTATGTAACCCTTGGCACCCTGGGATCTCAGAGGGGGGTCATTGTTACCAGGCAGGTTAATGTGGCAGGTTCAAACATAGGGCCCTACAGTTAGAGCCCTGAATACATGGCTTTAGATCCAGGCTTGCCGAGCGCTGGCAACTCTGCCTGGCGCCATGGGGGCTGTATGTCTCTCTCCTGCAGATTTATGTTCCTAACTTTAGGCTTTCAGGGTGAAAAGTTCTGGCTCAATGAGGCTGGGAATGGAACCCAGGCATCCTGGCTGCAAGATGAGCTGTACTATCACTTGGATACGGGTGAGGTGTAGCTCCTTTGCTCCTGGGAAGTTGCCAGTGCAGCTCCTCGGTTTGGAGTCCCCTGGCCTGACGTACCATTCCCAAGTCCAGATTGTGTGCCAGCGAATGTCAACGCTTCCTCCTGTGTCGTTCTAGACGCTCAACGAAAAGATCACCGACAAAGAGACCGTTTCTGAAACAGACCCCAAGGGAGCCAGTTTAAAAAGGTGAGACACACACCTCCAGTTGGTACAGGGTAGCCTGGCACTGCTCACTCCTCCTAGCGGGTAGGAAGAAGCTGAAGGGTGGTGGGTGAGTGCAGGAGCCTCAGCCCAGGTCTGCAACTGGTTGGTGAATGTGAGCTGATGGGCTCACAACCCTCCTTACAGGTGTCCCATTGCCAGGACCCCCCAGCTCACCTCCTCAGTATCTGATGGCCTTCACATCTATCTCAGTGGGCTTGTGCTGGGGACCTGCTTCCCCCTACAGACTCTTTGGGGGAGGCTGCAGCTCCAACCCCTAGAATGGTGCCCTGCAATGTTCCCTCCAATTTTTTCCATCACTGTGCGGAATGAATTTTGTTATGTGCACCAATATCAAGGTAATATGTGGGTGGGCGCCACCAGTAGAAACCAAAAACCTAGCTATAATATATATTTTTAAAAAATTACCATACGGATAATTGCTGCAGCCAGGACAGGTTAAGAATTTTAGAACTCACTACTCAAAGAATTAAATTTTAAGCATAAGAGAGAAATAAAATTATGAAATGCACAGACCAGTCAAAAAACTAAAATAACACTTTGAAAGAATAAAGCTACAGAGAATATATGTGCATTGCAGAAAGTACCAAGAAGTAACAATAATAACAACACAAGTATGTGTTGGGAGGTGTGTGTGTGTGTGAGTGACAGACAGACAGACAGACAGACTGTGCGTGTGAAAGATAGGGCCTTACCAAATTCACGGCTATGAAAAATGTCATTGACTGTGAAATTTGATCTTCCACCGCAAAATCTAGTCTTTTATGTGCTTTTACCCTATACTGTGCAGATTTTACAGGGGGAGACCAGTGTTTCTTAAATTGGGGGTCCTGACCCAAAAAGGAGTTGCCAGGGGGGTTGCAAGGTTGTTTTTTTGGGTGGGGGGGTTGTGCTATTGCCACTCTTACTTCTGCACTGACTTCAGAGCTGGATGGCCGGAGAGCGGCAGCTGGTGGCTGGGCGCTCAGCTCTGAAGGCAGCACCACTGCCATCAGCAGCAGTGCAGTAGTAAGGGTAGCAGTTCCACAATCCCCCCTACAATAACCTTGCATGTCCCCACCCACCCACCCACCCACAAACACACACACAACTCCTTTTTGGGTCAGGACCTCTACGATTACACCACCATGAAATTTAGGATTTAAATCACTGAAATTTACAATTTTTAAAATCCTCTGACTGTGAAATTGACCAAAATGGATTGTGAATTTGGTAGGGCCCTAGTCAGAGAGAGAGAGAGAGCGTGCGTGCACGCGCAAGCTGCTGGGGAAGTGTATGAGAGGCTGTGCGTTGTCCCTTTAAGCAGAGAGGCACTCACCAGAACTCAGACCGCAGCAGCTCCATCCTGCTCCTGAGCCCTGTCTCCCTATCCCCGCTCTGTGGAGATGGGGTATATGGGCATGGAGGAGAGGGACACCCTAAAATCAGCATCCCAACCCTGCACTCCCCTGCTGTGCACAGCAAGCAGGAGGGTCCTGGGAGCAGCTGGCCAGGGGCTCGAAGGCAGAGGGCAGGAGCAATGCGGCTGCAGAGCAGTGGGGGGAGAGACACATGAACACACGCGATGTGCACGGCACTTGATTGACTCTTGGGCAGCAGCGTAGCTTAGAGGGAACACTGGTGCCCTGGGGTAGAGAGGTGAACTTGGCCTCTCCTCCACAAGGAACATGAGCATAAAGCACCGTTATTGGGCAGAGGCTGGGAGATGCCCCAGAATCCTTTGCTGCTAGGGAACTCCAGGGTGTTACCTAGTTACTGTGGGAGGGATTTGGCGGGGGGGCACACTGTTCACACAAGGACCTGGCTGCAGCGTGGGAGGAATCATTGCTGTTTTTGCTGTGCAGGGGAGAAGTGCACGTTCTGCTCCCTGAGCGCTCCCAGAGCCTGCAGAGGTGTGAGAGTGGGGCAGGACTGCCAGGGGGGCGGGGACCGGCTGGATTTGAGTGTGTCTGGGACAGATGCTCAGGTTTGAACCCAAAGGTGAATGCATAGGGTGGGTTTGCGGCCAGTCCTTGCAAACAGACTTGTAGGATTTGGCTTATGACCCCCCTGAACCCTGCTTCCAGCCCGCATTCAGCCAGCACTCCCCCAAACATGCCATTGCTCCATGCTCCCAGTCCCGAGCATGTTCTCCCAGGGACCTACCTGTGTCCGATTCACCTGAAAGCAAGCCCCTATACAACCAAACGATACTCAAGGCAGGCTGGCCAGGCAGGCTGGCATAACCTGACCCAGAACAGTCTCTTCGCTGACTCAGGCTGAACAGTGCTGGCAGAGTGAGGGGCCAGGCCAGGCTTTCAGGTTAAGACAGATCCCAGCTTCACCCAGAACTGGACACTTGGAGGAGGCAGCCAGCCCTTTTCATCTTGACTGTTGGGCCCTGATTGGCTTCTGCCCACTCCTGGCTCTTCTAGCCACTGAGGACCAAATCTTATTGGTTCCACCAGCAGCTGATCATGGGTGGTCTCTCTGGGCACCTCCTGAAGGTCTAAACTTGATGCTCATTTTCCCCCCAAAAGACACCTGCTTTGGGTGGGGTGTGCCAAGGTGGTGTGCCCTGCAGCAAGGGGCACCCAACACCGGGTAGCTCCCCCCCCCCACTGCATGTACTGCTGTGCTGGCTTGTAGCCATAAATCCTGCCTGAGGACAGGAAGCTTGGGTTGGTGTAGAGCCCTTCCTTGCAGCTTGTTAGCCCACCCAGCATTTCACCAAACTGCACAACGGCCCAGCAGAGTGAGCAGCGATAAATACTGGGTGTGCGCCTCGAGATCACAGCTCCAGCTGTGTAATCCAGCCCATCTAGAGCCTGTTAGCCATGCAGGAAACATGCCCAGAGCAACTGCATTCGGAGGGGATTCAGCACACACTGGAATGATTCCTTGGCATGACCCCAGCGGCAGGTCATTTGTGTTCTCATCTTCCTCGGCTCATCCGGGCTGTAGGCTTCTTACCGCATTTGTAATTCCTGGCACCTCTTTAGCTCTCATCTGTCAGACTCTCTCTGCTGCTTCTGGGTTTTCCCCGCTCTCCAGCGTCTTTGCTGCTGGGGCTGCGCCAGTGATAGCTTGTGGCTGCCTTAGCCACTCCTCTGGGTTTGCTCTCTCATTTGGTGAGTTACAAGAGCCCTGAGAGCAGCCACTTCCCATCTAGCTAGATGGTTGTGGGTCACAATTCAGGGCAAGGGCACCCTCTCTAGGCTCCCTAGCCGCAGCCTCTCTTGGCTGGAGACCCGCACCTCTCTCCCTTCTGAGCAGGGTATTTCAGGCTGAATGGCCCCCTGCCTGCATGGTCTTATTCCCTAAGCGGGCCTGTGGTGCTTCTCTCCTCTGAGGCAGTGCAGTGTGTGATTGCCCCAGGTATTAGTTACCACCCAGGCCTTTGTAAGCCAGCACATTTCATTCGTCAGGTAGAAGCATTACAGAGAAAACCGCTTACCAACAATGAAAGAACCTACATGCAGACAGGCCTACCAGAGGTCACCCAGCTGCCAAATTGCTCTGGCAGGAACAGTCCTTTTGCTGTCCCAGAAGTTTTCCTGTGGCTTCAAGGTCCCCACCCTCTTTGCTCGAACCTGAGCACGCCACTCACTCATTTATCCAGTTACGCTCTCTGAGGAGACCCAGAGCAGGTCACCAACCTGATAGTGGGTCTCTGCTCAAAGTGCAGCTTCAGAAGCCTGGACTTGAGGTGGAGCCTTTGCCTTCCCCTGACCTCCAAATATTTCCTAGGAAATCCACTTTCACATGTATTGTTCCCATAAGGCCTTTGAAGTTAATAGGTATATCTGCATTATTTATTTTATTTATCTCCTAGAGCTGGAAAGATCATTGAGTCCAGCCCCCTGCCTTCACTAGCAGGACCAAGTACTGATTTTGCCCCAGATCCCTAAGTGGCCCCCTCAAGGGCTGAACTCACAGCCCTGGGTTTAGCAGGCCAATGCTCAAACCACTGAGCTATCCCTCCCCCCAGATATCTCCCTGAGATTGCATTAATCCTGCCTGCCTGGTCTTTAAAGCCCTCATTAGAACTCAAACATTTGTATTTTCATACAACGGGGAGGTATTAAACTTGATTCAGTAAGGTGGTTCTTCAAGTAGATGCAGCCATCTAGTGCAGCTGGGTGTGTGCGTGCCCAGTCTGCCGGAGCCCGGGATTTTGTCTAGCAGTACCCGTAGAGGGGCAGTGCTTGTGTCTGTGGCCCCTCCCCTGGCTCAGGCAGCACCACCCCGACCCCGCTCAATTCCTTCTCCCCGCCCGTGGCCAGAATCAGAGCTCTGTGTGGTTGTAGCCTCACAACCTTGCAAATTGTCTAGTTTCTTATTGTATATGGTTAGAGTTTGTTAGTCTGTTTCCCTGGTGATGCCCTTAATTCAGTAAGGTTTATCTTAATTCCAAAAAGTTTGTCCAGGATATTGCATGCAGTGTAGTTGTAGCCATGTTGGGCCCAGGGTATTAGAGAGACAAGGTGGGTAGAAAACAATAAAAGACAAAAGCAGCAGAGAGTCCTGTGGCACCTTATAGACTAACAGACATATTGGAGCATGAGCTTTCATAGGTGAATACCCACTTCATCGGATGCATGTAGTGGAAATAGTGGGATACTTCCACTACATGCATCTGACGAAGTGGGTATTCACCCACGAAAGCTCATGCTCCAAAACGTCTGTTAGTCTATAAGGTGCCACAGGACTCTTTGCTGCTTTTACAGATCCAGACTAACACGGCTACCCATCCTGATAAAAGACAAAACCACCCTGTCACCTGTGGGTGAACCCTTCTCCCAAAGCGATCATGCTGGGTCTGACCTCTCAGTCCTCATCCTCCAAGGAAACGTGCACAGCGCCTTCAGAACACGAGCCTGGGAGCTTAAATGCGTAATTCTGCTAGACACTAAAAATCATGGACTGAACCGAGACACTGGATTTATGGCTCATTACAACAAACTAACACAGTAACCCCCTTTTTGTCCTATGTCTGCAAAAGTGTGAACAGCCACTTCACCTTGAATGGTTGCTTAGATTGTGTGCTAACTACTTACGCTAAACAATTTGTTCCAGCTTGTATTTTGCTACGAGACTGGGAAAGGCTCTGTGTGTTCGAAAGCTCTTCTCTGTCCCCAACAGAAGCTGGTCCAGTAAAAGCTATTCCCTCCCCCACCTCGTCTCTCCAATTGCAGGATAATGTCAGATCAGTCCCAGTGTGAACTCCCTGGAGTGGAGCGAGCACTAAACGTAGCAAGAAACTAGGCTGCTCAGCAGAGTCACTTCCTACCCCGGGGTGGCCAACCTGTAGCTCCAGAGCCACATGCGGCTCTTCAGAGGTTAATATGCGGCTCCTTGTATAGACACGGAATCTGGGGCTGGAGCTACAGGTGCCAACTTTCCAATGTGCTACAGGGTGCTCACTGCTCAACCCCTGGCTCTGCCACCGGCCCCACTCCACTCCTTCCCCTGCCCCTTCCCCTGAGTCTGCTGCGCCCTTGCTCTTCTTTCCCCCCTCCCCCCCGCCTCCTGAACACCACAAAACAGCTGATCGTGGTGGGCGGGAGGCGCAGGGATGGAGGGTTAGGTGCTGCTGGCGGGTGGGAGACACTGGGGGCAGGGTGGGGAGCAGAGCTGATGGGAGGCTGCTGACATGTTACTGTGGCTCTTTGATAATGCACATTGGTAAATTCTTGTTCCTTCTCAGGCGCACGTTGGGCCACCCCTGTCCTAGAGGAAGCAAGTGGGGTTGGGGTGGGAGGGCCAGGAAGAATGCCGGAAGTGCCTATCATTGTTTGGGTCTCCCCAGCGTGGACAGGCAAGCGTGGGTGGGACCATTCATTTGCAGTGCTATAGAAAGCCCAGGGGCCCCGATGACCCTGCAGAGAAACCCATCGGTAGCTGAGTGTTGTCAAGTTCTGGGTTAGCCCAGGGGGTCAGTTCAGGTTGAGAACCCCACCGTGCTGCACAAGGGCAGAGTGCCCATGCGTGCGGCTCTGGTGTTTCCTAGCACAAACATGGCGCTGACGCTCCAAGCAGAGTCCTGAGAGTGAATCCCAGTCCAGTGTCCCCTTAGGGGCAGCGCCCCTTCTCGGGCTGGCACAGTGCTAGCACAGGTGTCTGACAGCACCGCCCAGAGGCCCAGGCTGGACCAGGGCCCCCTTTCTGCTCAGTGCTGGGTGGACCTGGAGGCATACAGAGCTCACCCCTTTGGGGTGTGATGCCCTGTCTGTGCGCAGGTTCAGGTCCCCAGGGAAGTGAGTATCTTCACCCAGCCCTGTGAGCTGGAGCGTGCACCGATACCCCCTCCTGGGAGCAGCTCTGCACAACAGAGCCCAAGGGCTGAGCCTGGGGGGTCTCTGTCTCCCTCTTCCTTTCAGATGAAAGGCAGGCGTGAGTTTGCGATGCCACCCAGCTCCTAACGTGCATGGGTACTCCAGCCCCAGAGCACCCACGTAGTCGGCGCCTATGGAAGCCGTCATTCCAACAAATCCCAGGGCGGTAGCTGGCCTTGTATGTCAGAGAGCTGGAGCCAGGGCTAGCAAAGCAAAGCCATCGGGAGCACTGGGCCAGCGCCGTGGGGAGAACAGGAGGGGCCTAGCTGTTCATCCTAGCCCAGAACAGGTCCAGGCCCTCATCTTCGTGAGCAGCCAAGAGAGGCTTGCTGGGCTGGGCTCCTTCTTTTTCTGCTGGCTAGCGAATGTTGTTGGACAGCTCGAGGAGAAGCAGCAGGGGTTTGTTGCATTATGTGTCAGTGTGGATCCCACTGCAGGGAGCGTGTGTCTCATGCACAAGGCCGGAGTTTGTTTGACAAGCAGAGTCTCTCATGTCTTCCCGTGTGCCTACACATGCTCCCATAAAGGGCAGGGCATCCATGACCCTCCCTCAGATCCCTCTCACCACCTGCAGCACAAAGATGAAACCTGGCAGGTGTCCGACCTGCTAGTTCTTAGCTTTGGCTGATCTCAAAAATCTTCTACAAATGGTGAGAGCTCTTCCGATTCTTCCACTTATGACTGCCATGATCTACATCAGGGGTAGGCAACCTATGGCACGTGCGCCAAAGATGGCATGCGAGCCATTAAAAATCCTGCCCGGCATGGCAAGCCGCAGGGTCTGCGGTCCCGGGCTGGAGCACCGGGCCGAGTGCAGCAAGCCGCCGGCCCCCTCCCTCCTTCTCCCCTCTCCTGGAGCCCTGCTGCCACGCACGCTTTGCTCTGGGGGCTGGGGCTGCGCACTCCCGTGGGGTAGCATTTGGCTCCACAGGGAGGGAAAGACGCTCCCCGCTCACCCGGAGCCATGCTGCTGTGCGTGCGGCACTCTAAGGGGCGGGGCTGCCCGCTCCCGCGGGGTAGTATATCTGGCTCTGCTTGGAGCCTCAAGGTACGGGGTGAGGGGGTGGATAAGGGGTGGGGGCAGTCAAGGGACAGGAAGAAGGGTGGGTTGGATAGGGGGTGGGATTCCGGGGGGGTGTGGATAAGGGGAGGGTTCTCTGGAGGGGGGAAGTCAGGGAGTGGCGGGGGTGGATGAGGCATGGGAGTTCCAGGGTCTGTTAGGAAGCAGGGGGTGGATAGGGGTCAGGGCAGTCGGGACAGGGAGCAAGGAGGGTCCTGGGGGAGGGGGCAATTAGGGTGGGGAGTCTCTGGAGGGGGTGGTCAGGGGGCAAGGACCTGGGGGGATTGGATGAGTTGGAAGTTCGGGGTGGGGGCGCTGTCAGGAGGCAGAGATGTGGAGAGGGGTTGCGGCAGGCAGGGAGTAGGGGGAGGGTTGTATGGGTCAGGAGTTCTGGGGGTCCTGTCAGGGAGCAGGGAGTGGTTGAATGGGGCATGGGAGTCCCAGGAGTCTGTCTGGGGGTGGGGGGGTGGATAAGGGTTGGGGCAGTCAGAGGACGGGTAGGGTCCTAGGCAGGCAGTCAGGGGACAAGGAGCAGGGAGGCTTAGATAGGGGATGGGGTCCTGGGGGGCAATTAGGGGCAAGGGTCCCAGGAGGGGGTAGGCAGGGTCAAGGAGCGAGGGGGTTGGGGATTCTGAGGGGAGCAGTCACCCAGCCCTGAGCCCTGACCCCCCCATACACACACACCCAGCCCTCTACCGTGAGCCTCGCACCTCCCCACACACCCCAGGCCCCTGCCCTTGGCCCTGTACCTCCCTCATACACACCCAGACCTCTGCTTGACTTCCTCACACACACCCCACGACCTCAGCCCTGACACCTGCACCCCCCAAACATACCCAGCCCCCCTGCCCTGACACCTGCACCCCCCTGACATGCCCCCAGCCCTCTGCCCTGACTCTTGCACCCCCCCACACCCCCAGCCCCTCCCACACCCGATGCACTGCCCCACATCCCCACCCCCATCCGGAGCACCAAATGAGAGCTCCTGCACCCCCCCGCCCCACATTCCCACCTGCACACATCACATCATATGGGAGCTGCCCAGGTAAGTGCCCCACACCCAGACCTCCTGCCCCAACCCTGAGCCCCCCACTCCTCATTCTAGCTCCTGGCCAGACCCTTCACCCCCAGACCTGTGCTCAGTGCACTCCCACCCTCAGCTCAGTGCAGAGAGGGGAAGAGAATGGGCCAGAACCAGGGAGAAGGTAGGTACCCACTGTATGTGGGCAGGGCCGGAACCCCAGACTGGCAGCAAGCTGAGTGGATCCGGCAATCAGGATCCTGGCTGGCAGGAGCCGGCGGATGGAACCCCTAAGTGGCAGCGGGCTGAGCTGCTCATCCCACTGCCAGTCTGGGGTCCCAGCAGCCGTCCCCACACAGCCTGCTCCGGTCTGGGGTTCTGGCTGCTGGACCCTTGCCAGCCGGGGTCCCAGCCGCAGGCCCCGCTCAGCCCACTGCCGGCCTAGGTGAACAGAACCCCAGACCAGCAGTGGACTGAGTGGGCCGGCGGTGTAAGATCAACATTTTAATTTAATTTTAAATGAAGCTTCTTAAACATTTTAAAAACCTTGTTTATTTTACAATACAACACTAGTTTAGTTATATAATATATAGACTTATAGAGAGAGACAGTCTAAAAAATATTAAACTGTATTACCGGCACGCGAAACCTTAAATTAGAGTGAATAAATGAAGACTCGGCACATCACTTCTGAAAGGTTGCCGACCCCTGATCTACATCGACCTGTCTGGACTGAGTATTGGCTGTCAGATCCCACTGGACATCCTCCTCGTCTCCTCCCCCCCCCCCGGGATGCAGCTACTTAATATGGTGTCAGAGCCCGCCGGACATCCGCCCCGGACACAGCTACTTAACGTGGTGGACTTGAAACCTCAGGGCGTCAAGCCCTGGCCAGCCTGCGAAGGACTCCCCACTGAAAGTTGGGTTTGGCAGGTATCTAGAAGAGTCGCACATACCGAGCAGGGGCTTGGAGTACCTGTTGTTCTGGGCTAGGACTCCCAAGTTGTGAGACGTGGCTGAAGGCCCATCTTCTGGAGCAATCTGTGGAGTTTCATCAAAACCTGAGGATCGTGCCCAGAGCCCTGCTAGAAGAAAGTGTTATCCAGTGCCCCGTCTAGCAGACTCACAGTGCCAAAGACCAGCATGGAGGAGAAAATGCTGAGAAGGGTCCCTGCTCCGGGGCCCCCACTGACACTCACTGCAGCACCAAATCAGGCACCATTTCCTGTTCTCAAGTCACACCAAGAGGAAGCTCTAAGCACAGAGGCAGACTCCAGGTGGAGCTCGGTGTCCTCTCATAAAGACAGACCACATATAGCCCCTGGGGATAAAACCACCATGCCCCGCACAGCCTGAGGGCTGCTGATCACGAGCAGCCCGTGTCAGAGGCGGACTCCGGTGGTACCTCAGCATCGATGCCAGGACCTTCATCATTGCTGAAGAACCTGCCTGCACCAGTTCAGTCCCCGGTACCAAAAGTGCCATAAACACCAGTAAAAGCAGCAAAGAGTCCCGTGGCACCTTATAGACTAACAGACGTTTTGGAGCATGAGCTTTCGTGGGTGAATACCCACTTCGTCAGATGCATGTAGTGGAAATTTCCATGGGCAGGTATTTATATGCAGGTCTCTAGCTTGCCTGCATATATATACCTGCCCCTGGAAATTTCCACTACATGCATCTGACGGAGTGGGTATTCACCCACGAAAGCTCATGCTCCAAAACGTCTGTTAGTCTATAAGGTGCCACGGGACTCTTTGCTGCTTTTACAGATCCAGACTAACGCGGCTACCCCTCTGATAATAAACACCAGTGCCGCCTCCAGAGGGGATCTGCTGCTCCTTCATCGGAGCACTGTCACCCCATCTTCCGGCCGAGAGGCCTCTCTTCTGTCATCTGTGTCAACCTCTGGTCCAGCCAGGGTTCTCTTCTCCATGAATGAGAGACTCGTTGGTCTGGCCAGGGCCTTGTGGCAGATGTCTGCCACAGTAACACTCTGTGTGAAGTCTCTGACAGGGTTCAAGTGTGTCTCTGCTCACCCCAGCCCAGGCTTCCCCAGCCATGTCAGTGGTACAAGAACAGTCTCAGTTGAGTAAGAGCATCCCTAAGGACAAGGACCCTGAAGGCTCTTTTGGAGAAAGTCGTACTCTGCCTCAGCTGAATGCGGCTAATTGCTGGGCTGTACTGGGTCGCCCCCTTCCTCTCAAAGGTCCTGCATAGCAACAGGGAGCAGCTCAGGGACGTCATTAAGAACAGCCAGTTGGTGGCCAAAATGGCCTTACATTGGTGACAGACACCACTGACACTGCAGCTCGGTCTATGGCCACCGCTATGACAATGCACTGAGTGTCGTGGCCCTAGGCATCGGGTACCCCCAGAGAGGAACGGGCCATGACTGAGCCTTGTCCTTTGATGGCACAGAGTGGACAGATGGCGCTCTACACCCATTAAGACTCCAAGGCCATCCTGTGCTCCCTGGGGTTTACGCCCCAATCCCATACTGTCCTCAGCCTCCATCAAGACAGTGGAGCCATCCTACCATCCAAGGCAACCCAAGTACACCAATACAACAGAGGGTACCAGCCTTTCTCCTCGGCAATGCACCCCTCCCTGCTGGCAGGCATCTGAATGTCTGTCTCACACCTAACCCCCAGCACAACCTTCAGGCCAGGGTCACACTTACCTCATCTGCAGGGCCCAATCCGGTTAGTGGACCCAGAGCATGCCTAACTCCACACCCAGTGACCAGAGGAGAAGGACCCCTTTATAAAGTTTAGCCGTGGTTAGGAGATTCACTCAAGAGATGGGAAACCCCATCCCAATCCACTCCCCCCATCAGGCAATGGGGGGAATTGAACTGGGGTCTCCCACATGCCAAGTGAGCGCCTCAATCACTGGGCTAAGGTTATGAGGGAGGAGCCATCTCACTTGTGTGGAGTTAAGTGTGAATGGTGCCTGGCTCCAGGATCACAAGCAGCCATAGGTGCCAAATTCTGTGAGGGGGGTGGGCTTAGGACACACCCTCTCATGGTCAGCATCTCCCGTGAGTTAGCTTAGGCGGCTCACTGCTCAGTGTGCTGGCTTCTGTGAGTCCCACTTTGAGGTACCTGGCTCTGCCATGCCTTGCATAGGGAGCCTGGGCCCTTGGCAGTGATTTTCTGGGTGCTGAAAAGTGAGGCATTGCAATGCTCAAGTCCCTTTGCGGATCCGTGTGCAAGCCCTCATGGCCAAGCTGCCTTACACATCTTTCCATATGGACCTGATGGTGCTCAGCATCCCCCCGTCATCCCCAAGGCAGCTTCGGAATTCCACCTACCCGTCAATTGCCTTGTCAGTGTCCTTCCCAAATCCCCCTTGACTCTGAGGGAAGAGAAGCCATATACCTTGGCTGTGGACAGAGCTTTTCTCTGCTATCTTAACAGGACTTAACACCCATCAGGCACCAGGCCTCTCTGTATTTATCCCCAGCTCATTGAAAGGCCATGCGATCTTGCCACAGAGAATCTCTAAATGGATTCCATTGTGCATTTCCATCTACTGGCGGATGGCTGGTGAGCCTCTCCCTCCATACGTCACCACACACTCCACCAAGGCACAGGCACTGTCTTTTGCCTGCTCCAGGAATGTGCCTTCTCTGAGATTGGCAAGGCTGGAACATGGAGCAACCCACTGACTTTTGCTAAACATTATGTCCTTGACATGGCAGCTAGAGCAGATCACGAGTTTGGAAGAGCTGTTTTTTGACAGGGTCACTGGCCTGGGGGAGGGGGAGAGCAGTAGATGTGATGTATCTTGATCTTAGTATGACTTGTTTGGACACAATCCCATGTGATGTTCTCATAAGCAACCTAGGAAAATGTGGTCTAAATTAAATTACTGTAAGGTGGGTGCACAACTGGTTGAAAAACAGTACTCACAGATGTTTTCAATGGTTCACTGTCCAACTAGGGGAGCTTATCTAGTGGGGACCTCAAGGTGTCTGTCCTGTTCTCGTACTAGTAAAAATTTTAATGAATGACTTGTGTGACAGGTTTGTTCACAGAGACCCCCTTGAGACTGTCACCTGATGTGCTGAGACTACCTCTGAGCCTGTTTTCTCTGCCAGTTTGGGCCTCCAGAACCCTGTCTTGTTGAGCCAGATATGCTGATCTGCTGCAACACAGACCCAGGTTCTGACCCATGCCTCCAAAGCTGCAGACTTAACTGAAAACGGCTTAGTAAGTGCTCCTGTCTCTAGCACCCAGATACCCAGCTCCCAATGGGATCCAACCCCCAAATAAATCCATTTTACTCTGTATAAAGCTTATACAGGGTAAAGTCATAAATTGTCCGCCCTCTGTAACTGATGGAGAGATATGCACAGCTGTTTGCTCCACCAGTTATTAATTACTTACTCTGGGTTAATTAATAAGCAAAAGTGATTTTATTAAGTATAAAAAGTAGGATTTAAGTGGTTCCAAGTAATAACAGACAGAACAAAGTCAATTACCAAGCAAAATAAAACAAAACACGCAAGTCTAAGCCTAATACGTTAAGAAACTGATTACAGGTGAAATCTCACCCCCAGAGATGTTTCAATAAGCTTCTTTCACAGACTGGACTCCTTCCTAGTCTGGGTCCAGCAATCACTCACACCCCCATAGTTACTGTCCTTTGTTCCAGTTTCTTTCAGGCATCTCTTGGGGTTGGAGAGCCAGCTGAAGACATAATGGAGAGGCTTCCAGGGCCTTTTATATTCTCTCTCTTGTGGACGGAAACCCCTTTGTTCTTCTGTGCAAAGTCACAGCAACAAGATGGAGTTTGTAGCCACCTGGGCAAGTCACATGTCCATGAATGATTCAGCTTTTTGCAGGCTGATGCCATTGTTTACATGTTAGTTTGAATGTTCCCAGGAAAGCTCAGATGTGGATTGGCGACTCCCCAAAGTCCATTGTCAGTTAAGTGTTTCTTGATTGGGCACTTACTGAGAATAGTCCTTTCTCAAGAAGCTGACCAAATGCTTCACTGAGGCTACTTAGAATCAAACACATTGAAATAAAAGTACATAGCCAATATTCATAACTTCAGATACAAAAATGATACACACAGACAGACAGCATAATCATAACCAGCAAACTACAATCTTTCCATAGACACCCCACTTGACCTCCTCTGTACAGGACCTGATGCAACCATAGGACCCTGGTTGCTACAATGATTTATATGGTCACAGTTCATGTCAGTAACATCACAACTTGGATAATGGAGTGGAGAGTATGCTTATAAAATTTGCAGGTGACACCTAGCTGGGAGGGGTTGCAAGTACTTTGGAGTACAGGATTAGACTTCATAATGACCATGATCAATTGGTCTAAAATCAAAAAGATGAAATTCAGTAAAGATAAGTGCAAACTACTTCGCCTAGGAAGGAAAAATCACACGCACAAATACAAAATGAGGAATAACTGGCTCAGCAGTGAGACTTCAGAAATGGATCTGGGATTATAATGGATCATAAATTGAATATTGGACAACATGATGCAGTTGCAAAAAAGGCTAATATCATTCTAGGGTGTATTAACAGGAGGTATGTAAGACATGGGAGGTGTCTACTCAGCACTGGTGAGGCCTCAGCTGCAGTACTGTGTCCAGTTTTGGGAAATACACTTTAAGAATGATGTGGACAAATTGGAGAGAGTCTAGAGGAGAGCAAACAAACAAACAAACAAACAAAAGGTTTAGAAAAACCCGCCCTATGTGGAAAGGTTAAAAGAACTGGCCATGTTTAGTCAGTCTTCAGATATGTTCAGGACTGTGATAGAGAGGTCTGATCAATTGTTCTCCATGTTCACAGAAGATAGGACAAGAAGTAATCAGCACTGTAAGGGTAGCTAAGTGTTGGAACAGGCTTCCCAGGGAGGCTGTGGAATGCCCACACTGGAGGTCTTTAAGAACAGGTTGGACAAACACCTGCAAGGGTGGTCTGGGTTTTACTTGGTCCTGCCTCAGTGTACGGGGCTGGACTATATAACCCCTCAAGGTCCCTGCCAGCCCTACCTTGCTGTGAGTCTCTGATTCAATCCTTGTTTGAGTGATGCAGCTGAAACTCCCCACACCCATGGCCCGGGAGGGAACTGCCAGTCACCTACTGCAGGATCCACGGATGCACACTTGAAGAAGGAAGAACGGGTACTTACCCTGCAGGAACTGCGGTTCTTGGAGATGTCATTGTCAGCATGGATCCCGGCCCAACCTCGCTTTTCGGAGCCCTCGGGAGCATGGGCTTTGAGTTGCAAGGGTACAGTGGGAGGCTCGCAGTGGGCCCTTGTATTGGAGCATGAGCAGGAACGGGGAACAAACGCAGGCCCAACAGACACTGTTATTTCAAACACTCTAGTCTCATGCATGGGGCACCTGTGTACTTACAGTGGGATCCACAGCCTCTCAAAGAGCCGCCATCACTGGAGTTCTTTACCCGCCTTTCCCACATGTGTTTTGACCACTCCCCTCTTCTCTCCACTTAGGACGAAGTCTGTTTCCTCGATGTCCGAGTTTGAAAGCTTGCTCGACTGTTCTCCCTACCTTCCAGGCAGGTCCAGCCCTGTGATCGCTGACCAAGCACGAGGCAAGGTGTCCCCAGCCACACAGCTACTGCCTAATGGCATAACAGACCCTGCAGGAGTCCACCCCAAAAACTGTACATATGTGACTACAGAGCAACCTGCCCCTGAGAGCCTGGCAAAAGAGAAGCTGGACATTTCCTCATGGGATTATTCATGGGCAAGCAACCTCTCTGGGCAGGATCCGGCCCAGAAGCAAATGCAGAGGAGCTACACGGCACCAGACAAGACCGGGATCCGTATCTATTACAGCCCTCCGGTGGTGCGAAGACTGGAGGCGCCATTAATCCACAACAAGGAGGGGAAGATCATGACTGAGCCAGGCTTCCTGTTCACAATGGCCAAGCCAACAGAGCTGGAGGAATCCGACCGCTCGGAGAACACGTACAGCAGGTGGCTGTGCAACTTCTCCAAGCAGCACCGTGAGCTGCTGGACAGCCACAGTGCTGACAAGGCTGGGCCCTCCGGCCCCAGGTTCCCAGCCTCCCTGCATGATTTTGAGATTTCTGGCAACATGAGCGACGACATGAAAGAGATCACCAACTGCGTGCGGCAGGCCATCCGCTCCAGCTCACTGGAGAGGAAAGTGAAGAGCACCTCCAGTCAGACCATGGGGCTGACAACTGTCGGGACCCAGACCATTCAGATGGTGAGCATCGGCCTGCAGACAGACACGCCCCGGGGAAACCTCCACAGCAAGAGCTGGTCCCCACGCAGCTCCTCCCTGATGTCTGTGCGTAGCAAACAAATTTCTTCGTCTCTGGACAAAGTCCACTCCAGGATCGAACGGCCCTGTTGTTCTCCCAAGTATGGCTCCCCGAAGCTCCAGAGACGGTCTTCCTCCAAGCTCGACAATTCAAAGGACAGAAGCCTGTGGAACCTTCATCAGAGTAAGCAAAATGGGTCGGCCTGGGCTAGGTCGACCACAACCAGAGACAGCCCGGTCCTCAGTAACATCAACGATGGCCTGTCCAGCTTGTTCAATGTTGTGGAGCATTCTGGGAGTACAGAGTCCATCTGGAAACCAGGCTGTCCGGAGAGCAAGGCCAAGCCAGAAGCTCCGAAATACGGCATCGTGCAAGAGTTCTTCAGGAACGTGTGCGGGAGGGCTCAGAGCCCCACTTCTGCCCCGGAGAAGAAAGAATCACCGGGAGATGATGGCACCAAAAAGCAGGATCACTCCCAGCCGCCCACCTGCCATCCATCTGAAAATGTCTCCCGGAGCTTAAACAAGAAACTCCCAAAGCAAAGCAGCAGCGAGGAGCCCAAGGTGTCTTCCCCAAACCAGGGGAGCAAAGATGGGACTGCAAGGGACCTGGACATCACATCTGTGATAGCCAATGAGGTAAGACCATAAGAACAGCCAGACTGAGTCAGACCAATGGTCCATCTAGCTCAGTATCCTGTCTCTGCCAGTGGCCAGTGCCAGATGCTTCAGAGGAAGTGAACAGAACAGGGCAATTTATTAAGTGATCCATCCCGTGTCATTCAGGCCCAGCTTCTGGCAGTCGGAGGTTAGGGACACCCAGAGCAAGGGGTTTTATCCTTGCCCCTCCTGGCTAATAGCTATTGATGGACATAGCTTCCATGAACTTGTCTTATTCTTTTTTTGAGCCCAGTTATACTTTTGGCCTTCCCAGCATCCCCTGGCAGCTTTGTTTTTACCCTAGCGAATGACACAGACTTCAGGGCAGAGTTGACTGACAAAGCAAACGTATTTAGCTTCTGCGCCCACCAGAGGAGGTAGCTTCCTCCCCAGCCTGAAGTGTAGTGCAGCCCCTCTCCACCCTGGGAGCCGGAGGGGTGAGAAGAGCAGACCTGTTCCTGCAGCAGTTGGTGGGTTGGCTGTAGCACTGTCTGCATCTGACAGCCAGACACACTCAGGCAGCAGCAGCCTAGGCTTGTGCTGCAGCCTGGAGGGGCCCCACTGGCTCAGCCCTTGGCTTCTCCCATGCAGAGACTGCTCCCCACAGCGGGGCTGGGTACACAACCTCATTCACGGAGCTAGGTCAAGACACTGGCGGTCTGGGGGACCTCAGCCTGCACTCGCTCTCGGGACAGGCACTCTGCCTCTGGGCTTACCCAGTGGCAACCCCAGGGGGCCCTGGTCCCAGCTGGGTGTTGCTGCAGTATGGCTGATAAGAGCAGTCCCCTCTGCTAGCACTGCACCTAGCCCAAGGAGATCTGTCCTCAAGTGGGTACCAGACTGGTCCCAGCTGCCGCTCCCCTGAGCCCCCAGAGCTGCCCAGAGGATTCAGGGGCCCTGGGGCAAAGCAATTTTGGGGGCCCCTTCCATTAAAAAAAGTTGCAATACTATAGAATACTATATTCTTGTAGGGGTCCCTGCAGGGCTTGGGGCAAATTGCCCCACTTGCCTCTTCCTTCCCCCTCCCCCTTGTGCCTCCCGGGCAGCCCTGCTTCCACACTCTAATCCCCCCCTCCTCTTTCTCTTTGCAGGACACAGCATGCGACTGCAGCTCCCAGTCCCTCACCTCCTGCTTCGCCCGGCCCTCCCGCTCAGCTGTGCGGCACTCCCCTTCCAAGTGCAAGCTGCATCCCTCTGACCCCAGCCGGGCGGAGGAGAAGGCAGGGCCTCTGAGTGAGTGAGTGAGGGCAGCGGGGACTGGGCTAAGCCGTGTCTGCTTTCTGCGGTCCTGACGAAAGAGCACGCTTCCCGCCTGTGCCAGCTCCACCGCAGCCTGCGGGACCTGCCAGCCCCGAGAGAGCTGTGCTGGGTCTCACTGGGCCCCTCGCTCTTGCAGAGACACAGGCGCATGCACATCTGTCTCCTAACTGTTCCCCAGCTGATGGGGGCGCTTAAGAAGCAGATGCTGCAGGATAGTCGGGAACGGAGGCTTCCAGCATTATGTCTGGACCTGGTTCCAGGGACGGAGGTGAAGTTACTCTGGGCGGGTGTCTCCTGACCCCCAGGAAGTAGCCTGCCAACCTCACTGCTCCTGCAAGGGAAGGATGATTCCAGGAGAGAGGAGGGTGTCCCCAGAGCCTGGGGTGGAGAGCTTTGTGCAATTTCCATAGCCCTTCCAGGCTCCTCAGAGACCTGTACTTCAGGGAGATGGACCGTTCCCAGGCAGCTGGTGGGGGGTGGGGGGAATGAAGAGATGGATTCTGCCTGCCCTGAGATGTGGGAACTGGGAACCGCCACCCTGCAGCAGCCTCTAGAAAGCTGGCAAAGCCAAGGCCCCAAGCCTGGGATTCCTTGGGGCAGTGCTGCTGACAAGCGCCCTGGAGAGGAATCAGCAGCAAGAGCGCAGAGAGCAGCTGGGTCAGCGCTCAGAGGAAATGCTGCAGGCATACTGTCACTGCACTTCACAGCCAGGGCTGTGGGCCGGGGATGCGCCCTGGCGGGGTGCGCCCTGGGAGGCATGCTGTATAAAGCTGATTGATGTGTGTGAGGCTCTTTCACTGTGTCACCTCCCTTGTCATGTTGTCTTCGAGTGGCATTGGCACACCCTTCACTGACACGGCCCCTCTCCCCTGCGCCTGGGGGCTTTGTGCACACCCAGCCCAGGGTGGATTGCCCTGCTGTTGCATCAGCTGCTGCTGTGCTCGGCTCATTTGCTGTGCTGGAAGGATGCCTAGGGGAGGATCCTGGGGGCAGGCACAGGGCATGTTCAGGCCCTTCTCCTCACCCAAACAATGTTTAATTCCCCACCCCAGCACCAGAGTGGCCAGTGCAGGAGGCTGAAGCAAGCTGCCCCCCTGGAATGCTTACCGAGCTAGCGTGCTGGCCGAGTGGCTGCGGGGCTCCCTTTGTCTCTGGTTCGCTTAGCTGGATCCTGGCTCACAGAAGCTGTGCAGCCGCCTGGCCTCTGAAAGCCTGATCTCAGGAGGCACAGCCAAAGGCAGATGGGAACAGGAGAAAATGCAATGGGGGGTGGGTAGACTGCAGTAGAGAGGGGACCTAGCAGCCTTGCAGAGTCTAGGCTAGTAGGAAGTACAGCACGCGTTCTCCCTTCTCCAGGGGGCTGTGCAGGAGCAGAGAGAGAGAGAGTGTGTCTGTGTGTGTGAATGAATGTTTGTGTGTTCTCCCTTCCCCTCCCCTCCGGAGCATTAGGCCGAGAGCGCTGAAACCCTGGGGACAAGATGAGCCAGGCCTGTGGTCCCCCGCAGCTGGGTCTGAGCAAGGTTCTAGCCAAAGTGGCAGCATTTCCTTAGGTTGTGTCCCACCCAGTGTCTGGCAGGTCTGGTTGGACACGGAGGGTTGTCTGGATCTCCTGGTTCTCACTATTTAAGGTATTTGTTCATGGTTTATGATGCAATTCGCAGAGGTCCCCTCAGGGTTATTTGTTTGTGTGTTTGGCCTGATAGCCTGGAGCTTGCTGTGGTTGTGTCTGACTGTGCCAGTCGTGGGAGATCGAACGGGCGGTGTCGATTGGAGGTGTGTGTGTGTCGGTCGGAGGAGGCAGAGGGCAGCAGGGCCACAGCTGGCATTCACTCTGATGTTCCCCAACCATTACCTGGAGCCTGGCTCTGACTCAATGGCCAAACAGCTCTAAGACCCCTGCTTCTGCCCAGGAGCTCATGCTGGCCCCTCAAGGACCCCTGCACTCACTTCTTCCTAGCCCTTTCTGCTCCCTTCCTTGGTGTAGGTGCTGCATTCTGGCTCGTGTCCTCCATAGGGACGGGGTTTCCTCCGCACCTGCACTGCTGCCTCCCAGGCCAAGCATTTGTGCCTTAGCACGGGTTAGCCACCACATAACAAGAGTGGTGCAAGTACCTGGGCCAGGGTAATCCCTGGTGTAGAGAGTCAGGGCTGCCTTTGTCCCAGTGTGATTCTCACCTGAGGCTTGGCACCCAGCTTGCTATGGTTGCCCAGCACTAAAAGTTCCAGGATTTAGTGAGCTGTGACAGGGAACAGACTCCAGAATATCACCGATACCACTGAGCTATTTGCCCTTCCATTGGGCCTTGTGCACTAGAGGAAGGGGGGCATCTGGACTTTGTATTAAAGGTGCAGAAACAGCCTTCAAACTCCTATTCCAGGCAGCTTTATGTGGCACCAGGCTGGCCTGGTGATGGCCTGGAGAGCTCTCAGACCAAGCTCTGTTAATGAGCTCTAATTAAATATCTCTGAACCTCTGGGGATCATAGCAGCAGGTGCTGGGCCTGGGCCAGGGCCAGGGCCAGGCTCACTTAGCATCAAAGGCAAGGTTGCTGTGGCTTTCACCAGCTTTGCAGCAGGTTCTGGGGAGGAAGGAAGATTCAGCAGAGCAGAATCTGCCAGGCTGGGCCGTGCAGTTTGTGCTGGCAATGCAGGCCACAGCTCACGGGCAAAACCCAGAGCAGACTGCAGCTGCCATCGGCTTGACTAGGCTGTGCTGCCCAGGGAGCCTGTAGCTCCCAGCATGCCCTGCTCCAGCTGGAGCTGAGCAGCGCCTCTGGGGGTCTTGGGCTCCCCTGTTGTACTAAAGGCGAGGGCAGCTTGGGGTCACAGTGCATAGACCTGCAGGACAGCTCTCTGGCCTCCCTCTGCTAAAGCTTCCCAGCCAGTAACATTTGACTCCCACTTTGCCCAGAGCTGAGTGAAGGTCCCGGGGATCACAGCATGTTCCCTGAGCCCCCTTCAGACACAGCGTTTATTGCACCCTTCTGTGTCTTCTCTCCTGGGCCGTACTGAGCGGCTGCTCTGCTCATGGAGGCAGGGTAGCAGGCAGGGCAGCTCTACGCAGCTGTTCCCCTGCTCTCTGCTGCCAGGCGCCTGTCAGCAATGAGGTGATTAACTGCTGGAGCAGTCACCGGGGCTGGGGGGGATTTGCCATCTCTGGCCATTAGTAAACTGAGAGGATTGTGGTTTTTTCCCCCAAGAACTCTAGTTCTAACAGGAATTAATGCAGGGAAGAGCTCTTGCCTGTGGTAGGCAGGAGGCCAGTCTAGATGGTCACAACAGTCCCCTCAGGCCTCAGAATCTTAAAGATCCCAGCACCTCCCAAGAAACACTTCAAGCTGTTTGCTCTGTCAGTGCAGGAGGCTGCAGCACTGCCATGGAGTGAGTGAGGCAAAGCAATTGAAGGTCTGTAACCCACCTTCTCGTGCTGCATTTAATACTGCAATTAAATCCATCCCCAGGCCTCTAAGCCCTGGTCTGCACAACAGAGACAGATCACAGCGACCTAACTCTGTCAGCATCTGCACTAGAATGTAGCTCCCACCAGTGTAACTCACCTGCTGTGCTGACAATAACTCCACTCCGCGAGAGGTAGAGCACTTAGGTCGATGTAGACACTGCGTTGCTGAGATCCTCTGTTGCTGCCTTTCAGAAGCCTTCCCACAATGCCCTACACTGACAGTTAAATTGGTGCAAGCACTCCTGGCACCAGTGCCTGTCCTCACCACAAGGAGCACAGTGTGGACGGGCAAAGGTGGTTTAATTACTGCGGTGGCTGGACATCGCAACTTGGACTGTGTCTGCACTGCACTGATGGAGCTGTGCTGCTGTAGCGTTTCTGGTGAAGACGCTCTAAGCTGACAGGAGCGAGCTCTCCAGCGGTTTAACTCCTGCCTCCGCAAGTGGCAGTAGCTGTGTCGGCGGGAGGCGCTCTCCTGCCAATGTAGCGCTGTCCACACCATCACGTAGGTCAGTGTAACTTACATCACTGGGAGTGTGGATTATTCACACTGCTGAGTGCCATTCGTACTAAAGTGATTTGTAGTGTAGACACCCAATGGTCAGCTTCATTTTGTAGCATAGCCTTGCCCTGTCGTGTGTCTCTTGTTGCTTCAGAGTGTGTCCAGGTTGCATCAGGGCAGGGAATGCTCAATGAGACATGGGAGGCTGTCCCTCGGGTGCTCTGGGACACGTGACCTGCCACAGCAAAGCTCAGGGTCAGCTTGATCTTGGTGCTTGGAAACCACTTCCCCAGTTCAGAGGGTGGGTGAGGGTGTTTACAGCCAGCACAAACTGTCCGGCCCCTTCTTCCCAGGGCTGTTAGTTACGCTTCAGCAAGCCTCACACTGTGCTCTGCTCAGGTCTCCTAGCAGTTAGACAGGCTAGGTTAGAATCCCCCCCCGGGGGGACTCCTCTGATATTCGGACTGGGCTGTACAGCTCACCTCAGAGCAAGCCAGCAGTGTGGAGCAGGCTGGGCCTGGCCCCGCAGCGGGAGGGGAGCCAGTTAACGGCTGTGGGAGCATGCCCTTCTTCTGCCTTTCAGCACTGGCTGCTTCTGACTGACACTGACAACCTCTGGAGGCAGGAGACCCTTTTCCTGCCTGTGTTTCCAGCCCTCCCCAAGCCCAGCTGTGCTGGAAGTGGTGTGAGAAAAGCTGACCTCATCAGACATGGATTCCAGCTGCTCCGCTATGCTGGTCCCAGGGCCTTGGCAAGGTCCTCCCACCCCTTGCTGTGCATCAGCATCAGCCTCCACTGCAGCCCTGTGCTCGCTGTAAACTCCGTTTCTAGCCCATTTTATCATCATGGCTCCTGGTGCATTTTGATTGCCTTCCCTCCCCAGGATCTCTGAGAACATTACAAGGGGAGAGCGTGTGTGTGTGTACACACGTGTGGAGTGGGGAGTTTTAATTAATTCAGCCTGCAACTGGGAAATCATTTCTTCAACCCACTGCCCTGCCCAGGGAGCCGTATCTGACAGCATTTTGCTTCAGTATTTAAAAAAACAATACAGGCCCCAGAGCTACCCCTAAGCCCTGTTGTGTCCCTGAGCAGATATGGGTTGTCCAGGGAGCCCTGGCCTTCTCACTAACAGCACCTGCTGAATCTATTACTCAGTTTTACAGACTCAGCTGGGACACCCTAGCTCCTAGGGGGGCTGTTTTATTTGCTCATTACAAGTGTCTTGCAAACGTCCCTTCCTTTTGGTTTGACCTGTTCTGATGCGCTGCAGGCCCGAATGGAGTACATGGCAGGGTCAGTTTAAATCAGCACGAACTTTAGAGCTGAAGGAATTTTTAAAAATAATGAAATTAGCTAAAGTGGGAGGGTAGCAGATGAGTTAAAAATACCAATTGGATTATGAGCTTGCAAGTCGTGCAATCCTGCCCAGGAACAGAACTGCTGTTTGGCTGGGAATGGAGTCTTGGGGGGAGGGGAGGAAGTGCCAGTAAGCCACCCCGTTAATAAAGAGCCAGTGTTTATCAGCTTGGAGCCCTGGAAGGCATCAGCACTTCATTGTGAAGCCTTGGTGCCCAATGCCAGCAGATTTCTGAAGCTAAAAATAAATGCCTATTGCATTAGGTGCTAATGAAGTCCAATTACCAGCCTGCTGCTCTTTGCACTGCTTTGGGAGAGAGTACAAACATCCTCCCCATAGAGGATTATGACAGCTAGTGTGGAGAGCACCTGGGCTTGCAGAAGAGCAGGGGCTAGGTATGTGAGATGCCAGCCAAACCCATGGAGAGGATTCCAGCCAGAAGATGAATCCACCCAGATGTGTAACAGCCGCGCAGCCAGGGATGAACCCACCCCTGGGGATGAGGAGAAACTTGTGCATTGATCCCTTAAACAGAGGGGCCGTGCAAATGAAGCTGGTGCCCCTCCTGTGTGAGGCCATGCTCTGTGCTCCTGCAGGGTGTATGCCAGTACCACAGCCAAGCCTTGTTCTCTGTCAGCAGCCCCAGGCTACACTCTGTGCACCTCTGTTACAGGAGGGGAGTGCAGTGGCCCAGCTGGTTCTACACAAGTCACCTTACTCTGCCTGGTGACTATGGGTGAGTCTTGTTGTGTCCTTCCACTAGCAGAGCCAGAGAGGGTCTGGGCACATCCTCACCTGAGAGGAGCAGGAGGCAGAACAGGCAGCTTATTGTCCAGTCTTACCAGCAGACAACGAGCTGTGGGAGCCTGGTTGTTAGTGCAGCTCTTGCTAGTTCTTGCATGCGTTTGGCAGGCGTGGGAATCTGTCCTGGGAGGGGGTTGGGGCAGTGTTGTTAATTGGTCTATAACACCCACTGTAAATACTTCTGTTGGGGTGGTTTTCGCATTTTCAGTGGTATCTAGGGTTTTTTTAAATAATCTACTTTTTGGAATGTGGTTTCTTGTTTTTACAAATGCCTTTTTAATTATTTGTGATACTTGTCGTGTCTGTCCTGTCTTGTAAATAGCAGCGCTGGGCATTTCTGCCATGGGGTGGAGGTGATGGGCCATGTGTGACCTAGCGGCTCTGTGGTTGGGAGGGACGGCACTGGACATGTGCCCAGGGCCCTGTCTTGGCCACCTGATGGCCCACCCCAACGAACATGCAAAGAAGCTGGACTTTGCTTCAGCAAAGTCAGTTGAAGGATGCGGGGAGGTATCAGAGAGAGCAACCCTGAACCATGGTGTGTGTAATACGCAGCCTTTAAACTTGACACTGTCATCTCCCTGCTTGGAATTTGAAAGAGCAAAATCTCAATATGAGCTGAGCCTCAGTTGGCTGCAGCCCCAGGTGCTGGCCATTCTGAAAATAGCATACTTGAAATTAAAGATGAGCCAATTTGGCTTCTTTAACTCCCAGCTGCCGGTTTGGTTCACCCAGCCATGTCCTGTTTCCCAGTGTCTCCTGCGGGAAAGGGTCTGTGTACAGGGAGGTGCTGATTTCACGTCATTCCCATGCATCTCACCGGATTAGGCTTTCTCCCTGCGGGGCGGGGTGGGGGCGGAGAGGAAAGCTGCCCTTTGGGGACTGTTCTCCCTGCAGCCCTGCCACATGACTGGTAAGCTATTCCCAAGCAGAGCACTGTCCGTGTCACCTGCACCATCGCAGCCTTTCCCTGCTCTTCCTCACTGCAGCGGTGGGGTTTGAAAAGCCAGCCGAGCTCTTTTCCAAGGCCTGTCCTGCCGCAAAGCTCACACATAGGGCCGGGCTGGGGGCTGTTACCGACTGTTTTCTCTGCCCCGGGTGCTGTTTCCCTAGCAGCCTCTGGTGTCTGGGTCTGGGTTCCATGTGCTCACCCCTTCCTTGTGCATGGCTCCACGTTCACATGAAGGGCAGTTTCACCGCCACTGATGACGGGGCTTCTGCACTCACTCCATCTTCTGTCTGTACAATTGTGTGTTGTGTGATAGAAAATAAAGGGCCTGTGAGCTCTGAAATGAAACCCCCAGAGCTACCTTCTGTGTTCATGTGTGCAAGGTGCCTGGCTGACCCCTTGGTAGGGGGAGTAGCTCCCTGACACCCTCTCTATCCAAGGGAAAGGCAAAATCCTGCTTTTGGCTCCATCCTGCCCTGAGTAGATCCTGGGGGCTAGGTCGTGGGTGTTTCCGTTGCTGAGCTGACAGACTGTTCCCAGGAGATAGAGCGAGGAGCTGGGGGAGGGTGTTTGGTCTCCCGCTGGTGCATGTTGGCTTCAGGAACCGCATGCCCTTTCGGTGACCTTGGAGCTCTGCTTCAGCTGTTGTAAGTTGGGTGTAAACAGCCAGCAGAAGAGAGCGGGCTGGGGTACAGCCCCCTGCTGGCTGATGTAGGAGCAGCAACAGCTGCCTGGATAGACCTTGGAAGGAACACACCTTCTTCCCAGGAGGAGGCTCCAGTGATGGAGCAGGAGGCCCCACTTCACACTGAGCAGGGGAGCTGAGGGGCGCCTGGACTCCCATTCCTCTCCAAGCGATCCCAGAAGGAGCTGGACCAAGGGAGCCAGAGCCCGCTGCTAAAATCTAGTCAGCCCTTTCCTTCTGCACGAGCACCAGGCTGGACTCTGCTGCTGCGTGGCCCTGCAGTGGGGCTGGACTCGGTGCAGCCCCTTCGCTGTGCATGGCACCGGTGCCAACTTGCCCTGCTGGTCCTGAGGCAGGAGCAGACGGCCTGCCCAGAGCAGGGCCCCCGAGAGCGGGTTTGGGCCCCGGTGAAAAATTTTTTTGCCCCTCCCCCAGCAAGGGCAGACTGGCTAAACAGGACTGATGAAGCTGGGCCCCGGGCCCTCTTCCAGACTGCCATGCCCCAGTAATTTATACCGGCTTCCTCCCCCTCTCGTCGGCCCTAGCCCAGGGTCCTGCAGGTGCTGGCACAGCAGGTCCTGGTTAATATGGCAGAAGGACAAAGCCTCACCTCCCCCTGTCCCTTGCTGCATGACCCTGGAGCAGCCATAGGATTGCTCGTTTTGGTTGGACGTAGTCCTGGAGGTTTCATCATATGCCACATTTTTTAAAGATTAATGTTTATTTCCTTGAAACTCCAGGACAATCCTGGAGGGTTGGCAACCTTCAGCAGCCATGACAGCAGATCCTCTGGGCTGTGGACGCAAACTGCCGCCGGCCACAGGAGCAGCTGCTCATGCTGCGCTGTGCCATAGGGCAAGGGAAGCCACGTTGATCCTCCACTCTAGTCAGTGTCCCCTGCTGTGGTGCTTCCCAGCTACTGCCCTGGAAATCGAGCTGCTTGCAGCTGAGATCACAGAACTGGTCCCCACCAACAGGGCTACCACATGGAGTGCCGAACAGCCACTAGCTGCACACCGTCGCTGGGCGGGGTGCAGGGCTCTCTGACATCTGTGTCTAACACCCGCCCTAACAGCTTCCACAGCTCTGGCTCTCCGTACTCCTGCCCCTCCATCTGCCCCCAGTAACCCTGCCCAGCTGGGGCGGTCAGTCTCAGGCCTGCAGCACACCTGGCCTGGCTGCACCCCATGCAGGAGCTAGGTTTGAGAGGATCAGGAAGGCCCTGGCGCCTAGCTGTCCCCTCCCATCTGCTTCCAGCAGCTACTTCCTGCGACGTACTTGAGCCAGCCTCAGCCTGGGTCACAGCTGCTGAACCGGTCCCAGCCCAAGGATTCACCCTGCTACA
Source organism: Gopherus flavomarginatus (assembly GCF_025201925.1). Lineage (NCBI taxonomy): Eukaryota > Metazoa > Chordata > Testudines > Testudinidae > Gopherus > Gopherus flavomarginatus. The sequence continues at coordinate 22,903,620 of NC_066627.1, forward strand.
CACGCATGTAGTCACACAGGCACACAATTACACACACGTTTGCAGAGTGCTCCTGGCTGGAGCACCCTTCAGCCCTGGCCTGTATTCTTTCCAGCTGCTGCTCCTTGGCCAGTCCCGTGTCATGGGGCATCCTTACATCTAGGGCAGAGGTGGGCAAACTGCGGGCCACTCATCAGATGTTTTAATCCGGCCCTTGAGCTTCCACCGGGGAGCAGGGTCGGGGACTTGTCCCGCTCCATGCGTGTCATGGCTCCGTGCGACTCCCAGAAGCAGCAGCATGTTCTCCCCTTGGGCTCCTACATGTAGGGGCAGCCAGGGGGCTCCACACGTCCCTGTCCACTGGCACTGCCTCAGCAGCTCCCATTGGCTAGGAACTGCAGCCAATAGGGGCTGCAGGGGCGGTGCCTGCAGACGGGACAGCATGCAGAGCCGCTTGGCCACACCTCTGCATAGGAGCCCAAGAGTGGACATGCCGCTGCATCTGGGAGCCGCTTGAGGTAAGCGCCGCCCAGAGCCTGCACCCCTGATATCCTGTGCCCCAACCCATTGCCCCAGCCCTGATCCCTCTCCTGCCCTTTGAACCCCTTGGTCCCATCCTGGAACACCCTCCTGCACCCCAAACCCCTCATCCACAGCTCCATCCCAGAGCCCGCACCCCCAGCTGGAGCCCTCACCCCCCCACACACACCTCTGGCCCAGCCCACAGCCCCCTGGCACAACCTGAAGTCATTTCCGGCCCCACCCCAGAGCCCATACCCCCAGCTGCAGTGCTCACCCACTCCAGCACCCAACCCCAATTTCATGAGCATTCATGACCCACCATACAATTTCCATGCCCAGATGTGCCCCTCAGGCCAAAAAGTTTGCCCACCCCTGGTCTAGGGGCTGGGTTGCAGGGACCAAGGAACCATGTCCCCCAAGTAAACCCCAGGTAGAGCGTTCCTATTGCCCCAGGGTGGGAGGCAGGCAGTATGCACCCACCAGGGCTTCTGCTCTGGCAAGGCAAGTGTTTGTGCTTGGCACTGTCCCCACCCCAGGACCCACAGAACAGCTCACCCCTGGGGATGGGGGGGGATGTTACAGGGGTGGTGCAGAGGGGCCTAGACTTGAGGGCACAACAGCAACCCATGTACATACAGGTACTCCCACCACAGAGCCCAGTGCAAACGTGGGTCTTGCCCAATCTGCACACTCATATGTACGTACTGCCCCAAATGCTTGCCAGAGAGCCCACAGCACCAGGGCCTCAAATGGGTTTTGTCACTGGCTAGCTTCCACGGAACTCCATTGAAATCCACAGGCACTGGGAACCTAAATAGTTGCCAGAGTTTGGCCCAGTGCTCCCAGAATGCACCTGAACCTGCTGAGTGCCGAGAAAGTGCTGCACACCCTAGCCCTGTGCCTCCTGGACCACCCAGCTCAGCCTAGTCTAGGGTCCACAGGGAAACCAGACTTGGCAGTGTGGAGATTACCACCATGCCCACTGTGAGCCTGGGACACAGCCCTCCACGCTGCTTCCTCAGCCTTTCCCCTGGTCCCCCACTGACTTCCCCATCTCCCCCATTGTTCCCCAGACTTCTCCCTCAGCCTTCCACGCTCCTCCATTGCTCCCTGGCCCTCTTCTTGGGCTTGCCCCGCCCTTCAATTCACCCTCCACCTCCATATTCCTTCTTCCCAGTGCTCCCACTCCAGCTCAGCAGTGCGCCTCTTTCCACGGGACTCTTCCCAGACCACTCATTCCTTTCCATTCCCTCCACTGAGTCCAGCTTCCACCAAACACTTGCACTGGGCCCCGTTGTTTGCTCCCATCCACCGTCATAGCTGCCCCAGCCCGCTCCACATACTTCTCCTTGTAATGCCCCTCGCTGACCCCCGTCATACCTGTTCACCTCTGTCCACCTGACTGCTTCCACAGCAACCTCCATGGCTCGCTTTGGTGCCCGCTGGTGCTTCCCTGTCGTCTGTTACCCCCGCCCCCTTGTACTTTCCTATCTCCCACCATCACACCATACAGGCCCTCCTGCTACTCCATCTCCCACCATCACTCCCTACAGCCCCCTCCTGCTAGCCCATGTCCCACCATCACACTGTACAGCCCCCTCCTGCTACCCCATCTCCCACCATCACTCCTTACAGCCCCCTCCTGCTATCCCATGTCCCATCATCACAACCAACAGCCCCCTTTGTGCTGCCCCAACTCCCACCACTTGTTCCCTTGTCTCACTCCAATTCACCCTCGATCCCCACTCATGTTTCATCTTCCAAAGTCTCCCACTGAACTCCTTTGTGCTTTTCCATCTCCCACCATCACCCCCAGTCCCTCCTCAGGCTTCTCCATCTTTAATGGCTCCCCCTCAATTGCCTTGTGCTTCCCCACCTCCTCACATGGCATTACCTCGACCCCTCCACCTTGTGCTATCCTGTCTTGGTCACTCACCCTCAAGACCTCGGTTTTCTAATTTTCCATCATCTCTCCCTGACTCCCGTTCATGTGTCCTCATCTGCAGCTATTTCTCTTCCTCTCACTTCCTCACTGTGCTTCATCATCCTCTCTCCAGAGTTCTGAAATGACCACCCCCATGTTCCTTCATCTTCCACCATCACTGCCCTCTCATTCCCCCCCCCATGTTTCCTCATCTCCCACCATTGCTCCCTTTTCACTCCCGTGTTTCCTCATCTCCATCATCACTCCCCTCTCACTCCTCCTCATCTCCCTCCATCGCTCCCCTTTCATACCCCCCTGTGTTCCCGAATATTCCACCATCTCTCCACTTTCACTCCCCCTTGTGTTCCCTCATCTCCCACCATCGCTCCCCTTTCACTCCTCATGTTCCCTCGTCTCTCTCCATCACTCCCCTTTCACTCCCACATGTTCTCTCATCTCCACCATCGCTCCCCTTTCATTCCTCCCCGTGTTCCCTAATCTCTCTCCATCACTCCACATTCACTCCCTCATCTCCCTCCATCACTCCCCTTTCACTCTCTCCGTGTTCTCTCATCTCCCTTCATCACTCCCCTTTCACTCCCCCATGTTCCCTAATCTTCCACCATCGCTCCCCTTTTGTTCCCCCCATTTTCCCTCATCTCCCACCATCTCTCTGCTTTCACTCCCCCCATGTTCCCTCATCTCCCTCCATCTGTCCCCTTTCACTCCTTCCATGTTCCCTCATCTCCACCATCACTCCCCCTTCACTCCTCCTCATGTTCCCTCATCTCCCTCCATCGCTTCCCTTTCAGTCCCCCCACATTCCCTCATCTCCCACCATTGCTCCCCTTTCACTCCTCCATTTTCCCTCATCTCCCACCATTGCTCCCCTTTCACTCCTCCGTTTTCCCTCATCTCCCACCATTGCTCCCCTTTCACTCCCTCGTGTTCCCTCATCTGCCAGTATTTGTCCCCCAAACTGTCCCTTGTGTTTCCCCATTTTCTGCCACCTCTCTCACTTGACTCTGTCTCATGTTGCTTCATCTCCCTCTCTCATTACCCCAGTCCCCACCCTCATGCCTCTCACCTCCCTCTGTAACTCTCCCTGCCAACTCCCTGTGTTTCTGTTTCCCTCTATTGCTCCCCGCAGCCTCCCTTCCTGTGTTCCCTATTTCTCTCCAATCACATCTCAACCCACCCCTGCCACCCAGTCTCTTTGCATTGCTCCCCTAAGTCCCCTTTGTGTTCCCTCAGCTTCCTCAGTCCATATCCTGAAACCTCAACTCCCTCAGTCTGTATCCTGAACTCTCTTCAGCTTCCCCATCTCCCTGCATCATGCCCCCAAATACTCAGGCTTCCCCATTTCCCTGCAGTGCTCCCATGAAGGCCCTTGAGCTTCTTCTTCCCCCTACAAGTTACCTACTAAATCCTCCATCATGTTTCCTCATCTCCATTCTTTGTTCCTCCAACCCCCACCTCTCGCATTTTCCCCTCTCTCTCTAATTAACCCTTGATCCGCACTCATGCTTCATCTTCCACCATCCCCCAATTCCTGCTTCATGCTTCCCCGTCTCCCACTATTCCCCCATTCCTGACTCAGGCTTCCCCATTGCACACCCTCACCCCCATTCCCACTTCGTGCTTCTCCATCACCCACCCTCACCCCCATTCCCATCTTGATACCCCCTTCTCCACCATTACTCCCATTCCTGACTTGTGCTTTCCTGTTGCCCACCCTCACCCCCATTTCCTCCTCCTGCTTCCCCATCTCCCACCCTCACCCCCATTCCCACCTCGTTCTACCCCCTTCTCCACCACTGCCCCCATTCCCGACCTGTGCTTTCCCATCACACACCATCACCCCCATTCCCACCTTGTGCTACCCCCTTCTCCACCCTCGACCCATTCCCTCCTCTTGCTTCCCCATCTCCCACCCTCACCCCCATTCCCACTTCATGCTTTCCTGTCTCCCACCCTTGCCTTCATTCCCTCCTCCTGCTTTCCCGTCTCCCACCTTCACCCCCATTCCCACCTTGTGCTACCCCCTTCTCCACCCTTGCCCCCATTCCCACCTTGTACTTCCTCATCTCCCACTATCCCCTTATTATCGACTCCATCTCCCACCCTCACCCCCATTCCCACCTCATGCTTTCCTGTCTCCCACCCTCACCCCCATTCCCTCCTCCTGCTTCCCCGTCTCCCACCCTCACCCCCATTCCCACTTCATACTTCCCTGTCTCCCACCCTTCCCCCATTCCCACCTTGTGCTACCCCCTTCTCCATCATTGCCCCCATTCCCGACTCATGCTTTCCTGTCTCCCACCCTCACCCCCATTACCTCCTAGTGCTTCCCCATCTCCCATAATCCCCTCATTCTCTCCTTGTGCTTCCCTATCACCCACTATTGCCCCCATTCCATCCTCATGCTTCCCCATCTCCCACTATTGCCTCCAATCCTCCCCTCAGGCTTTCCTATCTTTCTCCATCACTCCTCCTCAAATCCCATTGGACTTCTCCATGTCCCCATGTGGCCTCACCTTGATCCCCCACCTCCTGCTTCCCCATCTCACTCCATCACTCACACTTAACCACCCCATGTTTCCTCATCTTCTACCATCTCTTCCACTGACTTGCCCTCATGCTTCTCATGTGGTGCCATCTCTCTTGTCTGACTCTCATCACTCCCCCTTGATTCCCCTTCATACATCGTCATCTACAATCCTCACGCTCCACTGACCCCCTCATGCTTCCTCAGCTCCGAACCCCGTGTATGCTCATTTGTTGCTTTCTCTCCATTCTGATCTCTCCATGCTCCCTTATTTCTCACCCTCTCTTCTCCCTATCTACCGCCCCCATTCATCCCCCTTTCATGGCATCATTCCCACTTTACTCCCCCTCATGCTTCCTCATGACCCCTCCTCTCCATCCCGCCCTCTCTGTGTTTCCTCATGTCCTGTTATCACTGACCCTTGATTCTACTTTGTGCTTCTTCACCCCTCCAATCATTCTGCTTTTACTCACACCTCTGTGTCTCCTCATATACAGCCATTGCTCTCCACTGACAATCCCCATGTGCCTGCCTTTCCCATCTTCCTTCCCCACTAAGCCCCTTCCCATGTTTCATTATCTTCTGTCATCCTTGGCACCCCCTCATGCTTCCTTATCTGCCACCAGCTCTGCCCACACCGTCCTTTTTCCCTCTTTCCCTGCCATCTCTCCCTCACAGTGTCTCTCAGCTTCATTTCCTGCCAGCTCTCCCACCTGACCCCAGCTGGCTTCCTCATTTCCCACTGTCCCTCCACTCTGACTGCCCCATGTTTATCATCTCCTGCCATCTTTCCCATGATACCCCCACATGCTGCTTCATCCATCACCAACTCTCCCCTTTATTCATTCCCTTGTGCTTCTTCATTGCCCACCTTTCCCCCAACATCCCCTCATGCTTCTTCAGCTGCTATCAACCCTCCCCTTTATTCATTCCCCTGTGCTTCCTTGCCTCCCAGCTGTCCCAATGCTTCCTCATCTGTTGCCATCTCTTCTGCCTTACTCTCCCTCATCTTCCAACATCACTCTCCACTGACCACCCCAGTGCTTCCTCATCTCCCTAATTGCTCCTCACAAGACAACACCTGCATGCTTCCTCGGCTCCCACCATTGCTATCCCTTGGCTTGTCCACCAGGTTTCCTTATAACCTGCTGTGATTCCCCACTCAGTTCCCCACTTCAAGTGTCTCTGACTCCCTCCATTATTGTCATCTTGACCTTCCTCATCTCCCACCTACTCCCATGTTTCCTCCTGACCATCTGTTCACTTGATTCTCCCCTTGTGCTTTCTCTTCTTCCACCACTACCACCACTTCCCAACAGCACCCCTAATGGTTCCCCTGTCCCTCCCTCATGTTTACCCAGCTCACTCAATCACCTTTGTACTTCCCCATTTCACTCCACCACTACTTCTTATGCCACCTCCATATTTCCTTGTCTCACTCCCTCACTCCTCCAGAACCCCCACCCCACTCATGCATCTCTCACTTCACAAACCCACCACTTTGTGATTCCCCAATTAACTCCATCAATCTTGTGACCTGCTCTTGTGCATTCTTCTCTCTCCACCTGATCCCCTTGTTTCCTTCTTTCCAACAGTCTTTCTACCTGCCTCTGCTCTTCTGTTAATTCGTCTTCTATTTCCCCTCAGAGGCCAGAGCCCAAGTTCTAGGCCAGCACTTGCATTCAGTGCAGGTTGAATAACCCCTTTGGTGCTGTGGTGCTGCAGTAGTGAGAGGAAGGGCTCTGCAGTGCGTGCTGGAAGCCCTTTGATCCTGCCCAGGGGGTGAGCATGCTGCCTCTCCCTGCAGGAATCTCAGCAGCATTTCCTTGTCCTCTCCCCCCTCAGCATCTTCTTCTTCCCACTAAGGCCTTGGCTATTCCATTATAAATTACCCTTCCAGCACAGTAATTGTCAGGATCTCTCTCCTTCCCTTTGCTTGAAGATTGGTACCACATTCCTTTTCCTCAAGCTTCCCAAACATCCGTTTTCTCCATGATGTTCCAGATTGGGCTAGGTAAATTCTCTGACTTCCCCATGCTGTTTCCCACTCTGGTGTTCCACTAATGCCTGCATGTTTCTTCTAGGCCGCTGAGCTCCCCACCCCCATACCTCCCCATGCTCTGACACCCAAGCCCCATCCCCTTCCACAGTTCCTGGAGCTCAGGCTGAAAGATGAATGTGAGTTGCACCCCTCAGAGAGAGCAGGCTTGGGGGCAGGGGTTTTTCACCCTCATTTAGCCTCAGGCACATGTTGCATTTCCAGTGTCCCTCCGGGCCTGGTTGGCCAAAGAGAAATTGTGTTCCAGGAAAACAACCCTCAGCCAAAGCAGCACAGCAGAGCAAGCAAGACACATCCTGCCAAGGGGACATGACTTTAAAAGCGGCAGGGGACCCTTCCAAAACAGTACGCGAGCTCAGCATCTGCCCCCTCCAACCCTGCTTGCTGGGGCCTGCTCAGCCTTCCGCTTATGACAATTTGTCTGCATAAAAATCTCACCTGGAGAAATATCTCCAAATGTGGGGTCATTTCTTTCTGGTTAACAAAATGAGCACAGTCTCTAGCAGGTAGCAGTTCCTACCTGGGTGCAAGGAGGGATAAAGGGTGAGTGGGTGGCATCCCTTGCACTCCAGCTGTGCTCAGCTGGTCTCAGATTCTTGGGGACAGCTGCCTGGTAGCACACATTGGAGCAGCCCCCAGGGTGCTCTAACCTGCATCCAGAGCCAGGAGAGGGTCAGGGAGCTGTAACCAGCTTCCTGGTGGCTGCCCCGCTCTGCTGCACCCAGCCAAGAAACTGCCCCAAACTACATAGCATCTACTGAGAACTTCATTTTCATTCAGATCGAGCCCCTGGAACACGGGGCGTCCACACCAGTTTCAGTATTCTGAGTGGGCTGCATCACAGCAGCACCCAGTCAGAACTGGGAGCACAGTGGGGATGAGACATTCCCTACTCATAGCATTACAGTGGCTTTGCCATGCCTGCTCCCTATAGTAGGGGAAGGATATGCTTCCTGTTCTTCCTAGGAAACCCACACTGAGCAAACGCCGGCCGAGGCCATCCCAGGAAGCCAGGCCTGTGCCAAGCACATCTTCATGCACACAGAGCCTGGCTCATCACCTGCAGACAGGCACACCTGGAGGGAGGCAAAACCCCCTTCCCAGGGGGAAACTGCCTCTTGCTCTGGGGCTGCTAGTTGTTTCCTTTTTGGGGACAGAAGGGTTGTTTGACAGCAGATTTATGAGGACAACTCCAATGCTGGATTCATTGAGGAAAAGAGAAAACCTGTTTGTAACCATTACCAAATTCCCAGGGAGCTGCTGCTTCTCCCTGCTCAGTGAGGCTATGGCAGCCGCAGCTGTCCTATCCCTTTACCCTGCCATGGGGATGTGCCCAAAGAGAAGATCCCTCTGTAAATATTTACTTGGGGGCTGCCGGGCTTTGGCCAGGGGCTTTTCTTGCCATTTGCAAAGCGTTCCAGTTGAGAAACCCCCATAGAAACTAACCAGAAGGGGAACATTTCTACCTGTGTTAGAAAATGAGTTGATTCTAGGCGTCCCACTGTCTCCCTGAGCTGGATTTCTTATTCCAAATGTTCAAACTGTTGTATATGGAACTGGGACTTTTTACACTGAATTATTGTAGAAAAGAAAAATCTGAAATAAATCTGTTAAAAGAGCCATTAAAAATCTCTTTAAAATCTCTGTCTCCTCATCGTCTTCTTAACATTGTGTCAGAGCAAAGCAGCTCTCTAACAAACGTGCTGTTCCTGAGGGCAATGCTGCCTGGCCTGCAACCCGCTGGCTGCCATAAATGCCCCTTGGGGCACAACAGTATCTGCAGGGTTTAATTTTTCATTTTTTCCACTCCTCTTGGGTGTGAAGTAAACTTTTCAAAGACGACCTGATCCCGTATTGTCTGCCTGAGTCTGCTGACAGCCAGAAAAATACCTTTGTGAGGTGTGAACAACCCCATTCATCACACGAGTGTCTTAATTAGGACGTCTAACGATGACCCATAAATGTCAGTATTGTCAGGTATTTCACTGCGGATCAGTTCAGCAGAAACATCCAGCAAATATGGTGGATTGCAAAGAAGGCAGAACTGAAATTGATCCTCTTGATTTTTAAATCAGTCTCATGACGCTGGCAGGCCTGCCTCAGGCTACCTGACTGTCTGGGGACAGCAATGCTGCAGCATGCTGGGAGGCAGTGGGCGGGGAAGCTTGTCCTGGTGCTGTCCTTGCCAGGCCTGTCCTGGGGATGGAGAGAGGCCTTCAAGCTCCAGGGCTTCAAGTCTAGCACTAACTTTCACTCCAAGATCCTGGGCAAAGAGCTCGGGTCCAGTGGGAAGGGGGTGCCTAGTGCTAGGAAAGGTCTGTGGGGTGGGGCAAAGGACACTCACTGCCCTCTGGCAGCTGTCTGGGCAGCAGAATAGACTGGGGGGGTTAAATGGGGGACAGCCAGCTGCAACATGGGGAGCCGATCATTTGGCAGGGGCAGCCAAAGGCAGGCGGATGTGATGTTGTCCACATTGCTCCCTTGTACCATTGGTTGTGAAAATGACCTGCCATAACCAGCTCAGCCTGATGCACTATTGGCTGGGGTCCTGGGAGAACTTTGCAGCTTAGATGAGCAGGTGGGTGGCGATTCTCCACCAGGGCTGGCTGGGACGAGGTGCAGTCCTGCTCTGAGCACAGGACCATCCCAGCCAGAGCCTGGGGGCTCTGCCAAGCACTGTCCCATCTTAGTTTGTCCTCAGGTCTTTGCTGACAAAACTCAACACAGCGTTTGTGCCCACACACTCTCCCCTGGGGCCTTTCATCTTCCTGGCACTGTCTCCATGGAATCATTGAACGGCTATTGGCCCTGTCCCTTAGCACTGCATGGTCAAATGAGCAGATTAATAAATCATCACAGAGGGTTTGACGCATGCAGGTTCACAGAGTCCCAGATCTCTGCTATTGGCACTTTTGATCTAAATGGCTTAGGATGGCGTCTGCCACCTCTTCCAGCCACCAGGAGCCCAATATATCTCCTGTGGCTAGTCTGGAGGGAGGGAAGTGGTGGAAGGCAAGTGGGTCAGTGGAATGTGTTTGCCGGAGTTGGAGTCAAGCCAGGACCCCTAGCTCTGCCCTTCTGCTCCATGGAGCCTTGGGAGCATTGATGCTTCCAGAGGGGAAGAACAAGAACTGTTTGATGCTTGGCAGCCAGTCCTGCCCTCAGCCACCTGTGGATGCACTGGGGCATCCCCTGAACCTTCCTCAGATCTGTTTGCTCTACCCCAGTATGTCATCGTCCGTACTCGATGGGGACTCAGCCCCAGGGTCTGAGAAGGAGTCTCCTCTGACAGACCCATGAGCGATGACACTGCCCCATAGTGAAACAAATCCAGTGAAACGCAATACTTAGTCTGTGCTCAGAACTCAAATACAACCTAGGCCATGGGCCCCACCTAGTCCCCAAATCCTGAGCCATGAGCCCCACTCAGTCTCCAAATCCTGACCCACGGACCCTGCCTAGTCTCCAAACTCAAATACAACCTAGGCTGTGGGCCCCATCCAGATAGTCCCCAAATCGCAAGCCGGGGACTCCTCCTTCCACAGTCCCCAAATCCAAAGCTGTGGGCCCCCAACCCCACTGGGATGGGATGCACAGGACACTTTGTGGCCCCGATCTGGAGGCCCCGCAGCCCTACTACACCCCATGGCAGGAAGGCGCAGTGGAGGTGGTTCCTCCAGGCCTTCCTAGAGAGGCCTCTTGGAAGCAGCCAATTGGAGCTCAGCAGGCTCGGATAAAAGGAGCTGCAGGGGCTGAGTGGCTCAGTTCCTGGCTGGGAGTGGAGCAGTGAAGAAGGGTTTGGTTCTGGCCCCAGGCACTTGGGGCTGTGTTTACTGGCCCTGAGAGTGAGAGGGCCTGAGATTGTAACCGGAAGAAGCCGCAGCAGAGGATTGCAGGGAGCAGCACATGGCTGCTGTTCATAGGGTCCCTGGGCTGCCGCCTGGAGCATTGACAGGCTGGGCTCCCCCACTGTTCAAGTGGCCTAACCCTGAGAAGCGGGCCAGGCGTGTTCAGAAACCCAAGCAAATGGTGGGATTTAAAGGCCCCAGAGACAGGGCTGAAGACCCTGGGAGGTCAGGCAGTTGGTTGAACCATCTGCTCCACTGGAAGGGGTTCATCCATTTTTGACTGCGTGACTTGGCCAGAGATCTGAGCCACTGGAGGCCTGGCTAGTGAGGTCAGCAACCTACAGGAGCACCAGGAGTTGGGGGGAAAGATCACAGCACTGCACCCAGCTGATAGGAGACATGCATGACAGGTGAGTGTCCCCCTCACGCCCGCCCACCCACCAAATCCTGTGCCCAGGGCCAGCTTTAGGCCGATTCGCCCAATTCCCAGGAATCGGGCCCCGCACCTAAGAGGGCCCTGCGCCTTAGACACTTTTTTTTTTTAAAACTTACCCCGGGTCCCTGGCTGCGATCTGCTCAGGGGTCTTCTGTGGTCCCGTTCCCTTGAGCGAAGCGCAGGCGGGAGCGCAGCAAGCCCCGCTCTCCTGGCCGTAGTGCGGCAAGCCCCGTGGCCCTGCTCTCCCGGCTAGAGCTCTGGGCCTTTAAAGAGCCTCCAGAGCCCTGGGGTAGTGAGGAGCTCTGGGGGCTATTTAAAGGGTCTGGGCTCCAGCTGCCTGCCTCTGCCACCCCGGTCCTTTAAATAGCCGCCAGAGCCCTGCCACCCCCATGCATTCCCCAGGGCTCCCGCGACTATTTAAAAGGTCCAGGGCGGGGTAGAAGCTGGGGAGCCCCGGGCCCTTTAAATAGCCCCCAAAGCCCTGGGATAGCAGGGAGCTTGTGGGCTATTTAAAGGGCTGGGGCTCTAGCTGCCTCTGCTGCACCCCCTGCCCTGCCCACACCAGCCCCGCTCCCCCTGCCTGCAGCCAGCTGTGCACCCCGTGCCCACAGCCAGTCCGTGTCAAACCCCCTGCCATGTCTCCAGTCAACCCCTGCCACACACCCCTGTGGCCCTGCCCAAAGCCAGCCAGTCCCACACACACTGCTGCCCGCACCAGCCCTGCACACTCTGCCCTGTCTCCAGCCAACCCCTGCTGCACCCCCCTGCCTGAAGCCAGCCAGTCTCACACTCCTCTGTCTCCAGGCCTGCCAACCCCTGCTGCATCCCACCGAGGCCCTGCCTGAAGCCAGCCTGCCCCACACACCCTGTATCTCCAACCAGTCCCGCACCCCTTGCCCTGCCTGCAGCCAGACCCTACCTCCAGTCAGCCCCTGCCCTGCCTCCAGCCAGCCCCCATGTCCACTTGTGCCCTGCAGTTCCCAGGGCAGTAACCCTGCACACCTTCAATGAGGGGGGCAGGGAGCAGCTGGGACCCACACATGTGAAACGGCAGTCATTAATAACCAATCAACAGCATATATGATACAATGTACATAATATATAATGTTATTATTTATATAGTTATGGAAAGTAAATACTTGAAAGAAATGAGAGGCTTTTTTTTCCACTTTTTTTTTAAGTCATCCCTGCCAGGGCCCCACTGAAAATGTTGGAATTGGGCCCCGCACTTCCTAAAGCCGGCCCTGCCTGTGCCATCTCCCAAGCAGAGGCCCTAGCCACAGTCCCATTGCAAAATGTGAGATCCAAGCCCAGCCCAGAACAGGAACCCTAACACTGTCCCACCCCAAATGAGGGCACTAACCAATCTCTTCTTTAAACCATGGTTTGTAAGTCCAGCCCAGACCAAAACATGGCCTCCGATTCCAGCCCAGACCATTAGCATAGCGTAGGCTTTTACCGTGTTCCATCCCAAACGTCGGCTCTCCTACCTTCCCACTCAAACATGTGCTTTGGCCATGTCCCATCTCAGGCCGTGTCTAATGCCTGTCCCATCGCAGAGCGTGGGCTGCAATCCCAGCCCAGCCCAAAGTGGGGGCTCTCACCCTATCCTGTCTTAAAATAAGGCTCTAACTTCATTCCATTCCAAAACCTGGGCTGTGAGTCCGTCTGTCCCCTCCCAAACCGTGGCCTCTGCCTCATCCCATCCCACAATGCCCACCCCAAAGTGCACTGTCCGCTCCTATAATGCGGGCTCGAACCATATCTCATCCAAACTGGGGGCGCCAACCCAGTCCAATCCCAAACAATGGGCTCTTACCCCATCACATCTCAAAAAGCCGCCCATAAGCCACTTCTGATCCCCAACCCTAGATTCTCATCCTGTCCAATCAGAAAATGTGGGCGCTAACCCTGGACGATTTGTGCCTCCCCATGCTTGGGGGGGTGGGAAATGTGACTGCCAGATGTATCTCCCCTTCCCAATGACACCCTCCCTACTCTGTGCCCAGCCCAGGGTCATTGTGCTCTTCCCATCCCATGTTACCTGTGGGAGTGGGAGGAAAGCTCTGTCCTTCTCTCCCTGTGCCTCTCCCCCCACCCCGGCACCTTCAGCTGCTCTCCCTGGAAGCTGCATGGGGAAAAGGATGGAGCCGCTGTGTGAGACAGAGAAGACCTGACACACAGGTCTCTGTGTGAGAGAGCCTGGCTGGAAGGCAGTGGTGGCCTGCACCCTGCCTGGGCTCAGCTGCTGGGGACAGGGGCCAAGCAAGCCGGAGCCCCTGCTCCCCTCTACGGGCATGCTGCCTCCCAGCCAGGCTCTCTCAGGCAGAAGCGGCTCTGTCCCACTCCCCATGCAGCTGCTAGCGAAAGCGGGGAATGTGCTATGGGGGGGAGAAGGGGTGCAGAGGGGAAAATACTCTGGGAGAGAAGGACAGAGCCCCTCTCCCTCTTTGCCCCTGGCAAGCCAATCTGGGAGGCTGTAACCGGGCGGACTCACCCCTGCAGCGCCTCCTACTGGTCGTCCTCAGGAATTAGCTCTTCCAGCTCGGAGTGCCCTCTGCAGGCCGGTGATTCGCCTTGTTGCCTGCTACAGGCCCCGTGTCCCTCCTTGGACCCCAGTGCCCCTTTTACGTGGGGTTCTGCCCCCTGGCAGCAATCCCTTTTCCTTAGGGGTTTCCCCTCCCTGGGAACCCCCCACTCTCTATCCCCACTTTGCCTCAGTGTAGGCTACTGCCAGTCATTGTCTAGCCCCACGCCCTGGGGCAGACTGCAGTATAAGCCACTCATCATCAGCAAAGGGGTTTGGACCTGCTGCCTTGGCCTACCCCTGGGTTGCACCCTACAACCCCAGTACCTCCTGGCCTAATTCTAGGCAGCAGCCTGGGGCTTTCCAGGCAGGAGCTCCCCAGCTCCACTGCCTTTCCCCAGCCCTGCTTTACTCTAGGTACCTTGTCAGTTCTATGCAGCCAGGTCCTTCTCCCTCTACAGGCAGAGGAAGACTGTGTGGGCTCCTGGCTTCTCTGCCCTTATATAAGGGCCTGTTGCTCAGTTTGGGGCATGGCCCCAGCTGCTGCCATTTCCCCAAGCAGCCTAGCCTAAAAGGCTGCTTTCTCCAGCCCCAGCCCTTATCCAGGGCTGTTTTAACCCCTTCCGGGCCGGAGCAGAGACCCACTCTGCTACAGGGGCACTTGACCCTCCATCCCCTCCCCGATCCATACATCGCCTCTGGCTCTAACCTCCTCAATCCCCCAAAAGTTGGCCCAAACCATAGGCTCTAATCCTGTCCCATAACTAAAATCTGCCCCTGCCTCTGGGTGGCTGTGGTACAAACCACCTGGCACTGGGAGACACGTGGCAGAACACAAAGGCATCCCCATCTGCACCATGTCTTCGTTATGAAATTCTGGCTAACATGAGTCTAAAACCAGCCAATCTTAAGCATCACCAGGAATCCTAAAGGCCTAAACCACTGTCTAGTTTCAAGCACAAATTAACTGAATTTTAGTCCAGTTGTCCACGGAGTTGAACAGGCTGCAGAAGACCTGACTTCCTAATGTAAAACCAAAGGGAGAGTGCTTCCCTAAACAGCAACAGGCCAGAAGGGGCAGAGGGCACAAAGCATCTTTGTGCGGCTGCAGCCTGAAGCCAGGGAATAAAGTTTGTTCTCCTGCCAGCCCTCAGGCTGTTACTGCACCGTCATGCGCCCTGCCCACCAGCAATACCACTGGGACTCCAGGCATGCAGAACCGTACCCACCACATCCTCTGGGCCTAAACAAACCCTGCCTCTTGCCCCATTTGGTGCTCTTGCATGTTCCCTGGACATGCCAAAGCTAATGCTCGCTGTCCCCTCGCCACCTGCCCCCCGTCCCGTGGCCCCCAGGCCCCCGCACACTAAACTTCCTCTGCAATTCTCTCTCCCCTATGCTGGAAGCAACTAGCTAACCTGTCCTGAGCCGGTAAGCATCAATCCGTGCCAGATTGCCACTGACCGGGTGAGCCCTAAAGGGGTTAAATGAAGGACATTGTGGGGAACCCTGGAGTCCCACCCCTCACCTCCAGGAACCGCATCTCATGGAAGTGAGGAGGCATAGCTCAGGGATTTCCCCACACTGCAGGCCTCTTGGAGGCCTCAACTCTACTGGGCCTTTGGGCTGAGCGTGATTGTGAGAGCCACACAGTCACCCCGGCGATGCCTGTGAGACACCGGCTTGTCTTCAGGCTCCCGAACACCCTCCCTACTGAGCCGCCCCATCGCTGGAGGGGGAACAGTTGCCTGGCAGCCCCGATTCGGCCCTGTTGCTGCAGGGAAGACACGGCACCTGGGAGTGATTCACTGCCCGGTTCTGAACATCATAGCGGGTTGGGTTCCTGTCTGGGGAAAAGGCTTGGTCTGGCCCATTTCCCCTGCACAGGTCACCCAGCCCTGCCTGGAAGGAGACGACACCCGTCCCCAGCGTGCGCTGGAGTCAGACCCCAGCCAGGTGCTTCTAGGCCGGCAGCGTCAGGAAGAGGTGGCCACCGCCTGGGGACGGTAGGGTGGAATGGCTGAGGCTGGGCCGGGCCCTGTGGGGGATAGGAGAGGGCAGCCCCCCACATCAATGGGCTTGTCCAGGCAGCTGAGCGACTGGCTTGTGGCAGCCTTTCCAGAGCCCTAACTCCACAGGGGCCTGCAAGCCTCTCTTAGCCACTCCTGTTTCCATAGGAGCCACAGGCTCTGTTTCCATGGCGATGGCAGAGCGCCTTGGCCTTCAGAGCAATGTGGACCTGCCACAGGTAAAGGGACCAAGGCTGTCAACAAGCAGCAGGAGGAAAATGAAATCAGGGCAGAGATGAGCAGAGACGCTTATCTGCAGCTTAAGCTGAGAGAGCGACTGAGAGGAAATGTCGGCTCAAAACAAAGTGCTCGAAATATGAGCCGGGTTACAGCCCAGACATGCTCTGCCCAAAGCCACACCCTTCCGCCGGCTGGCAGTACTAGCTAGATGACTGCCAGTCACAGGGATGGAGGTCTGCACTCCTGGGCAGGGCTAGCATGTCCTTTAACAGGGATTTCTGAAACCCCCGGTGCAAAGTCCTCTGTGGGAAACCAGCGTGTTGCCCCAAAATTCCCAAGTTTACTGCTTCACACATGCCCCATCTGGAACAGTAGAAATCATTAACACCCCCAATAGCTGCTTCCCTCTGAAAATCTTACAACGACGGACGGACGTGAGCCCCGCAGCCCACATAACAGGTGGGCAGGAAAGCTCCTCATTTCAATTTTACTGGTGGAGAAAGCTCAGGCACAAAGAAGTGAAGGTTTAAATTTTCAGCAGTACACAGGCATGTCTGCAGGTGCCCAGCTTGCACACAGGCTACACCTGAGTCTCACGTGCAGATCAGGGGTTTGCACACCCGCACACTTGACTTGCACACCCACAGGCAATGCTCTATGTGCACCAGCCAAGCCTGTGGAAAGGCTGTTGTGTGTTTCAAAGATTCGGATCTTGCCAAAACTCACAAAGTGAGTTAGTGTGAGAGTCGAGACAAGAACCAAGACGTCTTGACTATAGGGCAGGGATTGGCAACCTTTGGAACGTAGTCTGCCAGGGTAAGCAGCCTGCCAGGCTGGGCCAGTTTGTTTACCTGCTGCGTCCACGGGTTTGGCCGATCGTGGCTCCTATTCGCTGTGGTTTGCTGCTCCAGGCCAATGGGGGCTGCGGGGAGTGGCGGCCAGCACATCCCTCAGCCCGCGCCGCTTCCCACAGCCTCCATTGGCCTGGAGTGGCAAACCACAGCCCATGATCGGCAAACCACAGCCCATGATCGGCAAACTACAGCCGCGATTGGCCAAACCTGTGGACGCAGCAGGTAAACAAACTGGCCTGGCCTGGCAGGGTGCTTACCCTGGCAGACTATGTTCCAAAGGTTGCCAATCCCTGCTATAGGGTGACCAGATAGCAAGTGTAAAAAATCGAGACGGGGGTGGGAAGTAATAGGAGCCTATATAAGAAAAAGTCCCAAATATCAGGACTGTCCCTATAAGATCGGGACATCTGGTCACCCTACTTGACTACCAGTCTGCTGCTCTAACCATTGACCACACCTCTGAGGCACCAATCTGCTATGTTATGTGGATCAGTAATAACACACTGCCCCCTGGTGTCCAGTTGTGTGTAATCAACCTTCAAAGTGAGATGGGTCTGTGGAGCAGTCAGCAATTAGATGGGGCTTGTGGATTCGGTTGATAAGCAGATAATTATGCCATTTATACCATCCGCTCTCTGTCACCCAGATTCAACATATTTGGGAGACTGCAGCAACTGCTGCTTCATTCAGTAGCTGAACGCAGGAATCTCCTCGCAGAAGGAACCAGACTGCAGTGAAATGCAGGCCTTGGGCCCGTCTCTGTTTGCACCCAGCTACAGTAGGGCCTAGCCCTTCCATTTATCCTTTTAGCTAAGCCAATCCTCTGTTTGGTACAGGTTTCCACACTCCCCTGTCTGCCGTGCTACAGTCTATATTGCTGGGTCCAGCATGCCTGGCAATGCCCTCCTCTGCAACACGTCCAGCTTTCTCCGATCGAGCCACCTGCCCAACCCAACCCACTCCATCAAAGGAACGCAGGAGAAATGCCACCTTCCAACCAGCCAGTCACAGCCCAGCTTGCAGCCCTGCAGCGCCTGAGCAAGACAGGAAAAGGCAAACAAGAACCCCACTTGGCTAGTTGGGTGCCGCTGGCAAATCTTGCAAGTTGTAATGGAGTAGGGGCTGTCTGTGTGGGGGATGGGAGAGCCGGGGATGTCTTTAGGTGAGAGACAGGATCTTTAAGCCTGTAACCTGAGCCAGGTAGGGGGGAGGGGGTTAGCACCTTGGCCTGGGAAGCTGGACAAAGGAATCGGCCAGCTGGAGGAGGGGCAGTTCAGTTTCGGTTTTGGGCTGGGTGAGGGGAATTCAGGGGATCCTATGCTGGACCCAAGCACCCTGAAACTCCAGAAGGACTCAATTGAGGGGTCCTGACTGTGCCTGCAAACTCTGCTGTAACCTGCATTCCTGTTGTCCAATAAACCTTCTGTTTTACTGGCTGGCTGAGAGTCACTGTGGGTCCCAGGAAGAGGGGTGCCGGGCCGGACTCCCCCACACTCCGTGACAACTGGTGGCAGAGGTGGGATATACTGCACCCAGTGGACAACACTTTCTGCAGTAAGTGACTGGGGAGCAGTAAAACGAAGGGACGACTTCAGGGGTGATTAACCCCTGAGAGTGTGTGCCCAGTGAGAAGAACTTTACAGTAACGTGGGGCACGGGTCGCTTGCTGGTGGATTCTCTGCAGCTTGAGGTCTTCAAACCAATTTTGAGGATTTCAATAACTCAGTCCTGGGTTAGGGGTTGTTATAAAATTGGATGGGTGGGGTTCTGTGGCCTGCCTTGTGCGGGAGGTCAGACTGGATGATCGTGTTGGTCCCTTCTGACCTATGAGTCTATGAGTAACAGGGTCCCCCTGGGGATTGCAGTGAGCGGTCCCAGGGGTGGAGGAGACTGCAGCTCGACCCTAACAGAGAGGTGGTGACCTCAAGAAGGGCTGGTGCACTAGGGGTCCCCCTGGAAACCGTGGGGAGCGGCAAGCACCCCGGCCTGTGAGTGGCCAGCAGGAAGATGTATGCCAAGCGGCGTAAGTGCGACCTGGTGGAGCTGTGCAAGCAGAGGGGGCTGCACAGTGGGAGACTCACAAAAGACCAGCTGATTGCCTGGCTGGAGGAGGGAGACCGTTTGAATGGACGGAGCCCTGTCTCTGAGGGAAGCAGCCGGGCAGATGCAGCGCAGGCACCAGTGTCTGTCCCTGCTGGGAGTGGTCAGCCGGCGGCTGAGGGCTTCCCAAGACCCCGCCTTCCTATGCCTAGGGGAAGGGCGGGGAGGAGCCCAGCGAATACCGAGGGCACCGTGACCCCCCCCGGCCAGCAGGGGATCCTCCCGGCGAAGCTCACCCCCCAAGAGGGGGTCGTCCCGGCGGCGCTCTGCATCCATGGAGCGGATGCGGCTGGAATATGACAGGGAGCTGAGACGGGAAGAGCTCGAGTTATGGAGGCAAGAACTGAAGGAACGGGAGATCCAGTGTAAACATGAGGAGAAACAGCGTAAACATGAGCTGGAGCTGGCCTGGCTGGTGAGCAGTGGGGCCCCGGCTGCGGTGAGTGAGGGGAGACCCAAGCCTACAAAGAGCTTTGATAAAGGCTTGCTGGCCCGGCTTAAGGAGGGGGAGGACATAGATACCTTCCTGACAGCCTTTGAGAATGCCTGCGAACTGCACAGGGTTGACCCTGCAGACAGGATCTCATTTCTCACTCCCTTACTGGACTCCACAGCCGTGGAGGTGTACAGCCAACTGAAAGGGGCAGAGGCAGGGGACTACGAACTGTTCAGACAGGACCTGCTCCTCGAGTTTGGGCTGACTCCTGAGATGTACCGGAAAAAGTTCCGGAGTTAGCGTAAAACCCGTGAGGTCACATACCTACAACTGGTCAACCGGGCGCAGGGGTATGCCCGCAAGTGAACAGCTGGGGCCCAAACTAAAGAGGACCTGCTTGACCTATTTATACTAGAGCACCTGTACGAGCAGTATCCGTCCGACTTGAGGCTGTGGTTGATGGACCAGAAGCCGGAGAACCCGCAGCATGCAGGCCAGCTGGCTGACCAATTTGTGGACAGTCGAGCAGGAGACAACAGGGAGGAGTCTCGAAGGAGCAGGCCTGCCTCAACGCAGAGAGAGAGACACCTCTCAGCGGGGGCCTATGGAGAACCCCCACCAAAGGGGAACATCCAGCGTCAGGTCCATCCGTCCCACTCGAGGGGACCCACGAGACATGGGCTGCTATCACTGTGGCTAACGAGGCCACATACGGGCCCAGTGCCCCAAGCTCAGGGGCAGACTGAGCAGACCCAACCCACAGAGGGTTGATTGGGTAAAGACCCAGTCGGAGAAGGGGCAACATTCCCAGGAAAGCGGGGCTGGCCGCGTACAACCTGTGAAGGAGGGAGGAGGTCCCCAGGTCAGCTCCTCTGGGGGGCTGGATGCTCCAGGCTCTGGGTTTTTGGTTTACAGGGTGGGCGCAGGGCTGCGCCTCCGGACAGAGTGCCTTGTTTCCCTGGAGGTAGATGGGAGGAAGGTCACTGGGTACTGGGACACGGGCGCAGAGGTGACGCTCGCCTGGCCCGAGGTGGTGGCCTCAGATCGGATAGTGCCCAACACCTACCTGACCCTGATGGGCATGGGCGGGACCCCATTCAAGGTGCCTGTGGCGAGGGTACACCTGAAGTGGGGGGCCAAGGAGGGCCCCAAGGACGTGGGGGTACACCCACATTTGCCCACGGATGTGTTAATGGGAGGGGACCTCGAGGACTGGCCAAGTAACACCCAGAGTGCCCTGGTCATGACTCGCAGTCAGAGTCAGCGAAGGGCACTGCGCCCCGACAACGGGGAGGGGACTCTGCCCGAGGTGCAGGACCCTAACCTGAGGGAGGGGGAACGCCCAGGGAGACGGCTCAGAGAGGCTGCAGCCTCAGACCCAGCCAGCGAGAGAGAGCAGGTCCCCATCCCTGTCCCAGCTGCTGAGTTCCAGGCCTAGTTGCAGAAAGATCCCTCCTTGCGGAAGCCCAGGGACTGGGCTAACCTCAGTGCGGTACAGACCATGAGGAGAAGTTGCAAGGAGAGGTTCCTGTGGGAGAAGGGGTTCCTATACCAAGAATGGTCTCCCCCAGGGGAAGTAGAGTCATGGGGGATCAGGAGGCAGCTGGTGGTTCCCCAGAAGTTTCGCCACAAGCTACTGTACCTGGCCCATGACATCCCTCTCGCAGGGCACCAGGGAATCCGGCGCACCAGGCAGAGGCTGCTACAGAACTTTTACTGGCCTGGGGCCTTTACCCATGTCCAACAGTACTGCCAATCCTGCGACCCGTGCCAAAGGATGGGGAAGGCCCGGGACAAGGGGAAAGCGGCTTTGAGGCCTTTACCCATCATAGAAGAACCTTTCCAGAAGGTGGCCGTGGACATAGTGGGACCTCTCAGCAAGTCGACCCAGTCGGGGAAGAAATACATCCTGGTGGTGGTGGATTTCGCCACTCGCTACCCCGAAGCGGTGGCCTTGTCCTCTATCGAAGCGGACACCGTGGCAGATGCGCTGATGACAATTTTCAGCCGGGTGGGGTTCCCCAAGGAAGTCTTAACGGACCAGGGGTCCAACTTCATGTCGGCCCTGCTCCGGTGCTTGTGGGAAAAATGTGGGGTCTGGCATACATGGGCCTCAGTGTATCACCCCTAGTCCAACGGGCTGGTGGAAAGGTTCAACGGGACGCTGAAGATGATGCTAAAAACATTTATGAACCAGCACCCGCAGGACTGGGACAAGTACTTACCTCACCTGCTGTTCGCGTACAGGGGGGTACCCCAGGAATCTACCGGGTTTTCGCCTTTTGAACTGTTGTATGGAAGGCGAGTAAGGGGGCCCCTGGACCTGATGAGAGACGAATGGGAGGGGAAGGCCACTCCTGAGGGAGAGTCGGTGGTGGAGTATGTCCTGACCTTCCGGGAAAGACTGGCTGAGCTCATGGGCCTGGCCAGGGAGAATCTGGCCCGAGCCCAGAGGAAGCAGAAGGTCTGGTATGACCGCACGGCACGGGCCCGCTCCTTCGCCACCGGGGATCAGGTGATGGTTCTCATCCCCATGAGGAAAAACAAACTCCAGGCTGCCTGGGAAGGGCCCTTCAAGGTTATCAAGCAACTAAATGAGGTAAACTATGTGGTGGAGCTGTCGAACCGGGCACATCACCACCAGGTGTACCATGTGAACATGATGAAGCCATACTATGACGGGGGAATGTGGTGTTGGCCATGTGCAGACATTGGGAGGAGCAGGGAGATGACCCCTTAGTGGATCTATTCCCTGGGACAAAAGCTGGTTCCCCCCTGGAGGCGATTCCCCTCTCTGATCAGCTGACCCTGGCCCAGCATGCTGAGATCAGAGGGGTGCTGCATCTATACCGACAGCTGTTTTCCAACCAGCCTGGACGCACTAATTTGACTGTCCACCGGGTGGAGACCGGGTCACATCCTCCTATAAGATGCTCCCCTTTTCGGGTCACTGGGAAAACTGCCCAGAACCTAGAAAGAGAGGTCAGGGACATGGTGGCTTGGGGGGTGATCCAGCCATCTTCCAGCCCTTAGGCCTCGCCAGTGGTGCTGGTCCCCAAGAAGGATGGGTCAATCCGGTTCTGTGTGGACTATCGAAAGCTCAATGCCATCACCGTATCTGATGCCTATCCCATGCCCAGGCCTGACGAGCTCCTAGACAAGCTGGGAGGTGCTCGATACCTCACCACCATGGATCTTACAAAGGGCTACTGGCAAGTGCCGCTGGACGCAGATGCCAGGCTGAAGTCGGCCTTTATCACCCCTCTGGGGCTCTACGAGTTTCTGACCCTGCCCTTCGGCCTCAAGGGAGCACCAGCCACCTTCCAGCGCCTTGTAGATCAGCTACTGAGGGGGATGGAGCGTTTTGCCATGGCGTATATTGACAACATCTGCGTCTTCAGCCAGACCTGGGAGGACCACGTGTCCCAGGTTAAAAAAGTCCTGAACCAACTCCGGGAGGCTGGGTTAACGGTAAAGGCTGAGAAGTGCAAGGTGGGGATGGCTGAAGTGTCTTACCTGGGTCATCGGGTGGGGAGCGGCTGTCTAAAGCCGGAACCAGCCAAGGTGGAGGTGATCAGAGACAGGCCACCTCCCCAAACCAAAAAGCAGGTCCAGGCCTTTATTGGGATGGTGGGGTACTATCGAAGGTTTGTGCCCCACTTTAGCGCCATAGCCGCCCCCATCACTGAGCTGTGCAAGAAGGGGAAGCCAGACAAGGTGGTCTGGACCAAGCAGTGCCAGCAGGCTCTCCGGGCGCTGAAGGAGGCTCTGGTTAGTGGCCCAGTTCTGGCAAACCCAGATTTTGACAAGCCCTTTATGGTGTTCACTGATGCCTCAGACACGGGACTGGGGGCGGTGTTAATGCAGGAGGATGAAAAGGGAGAGAGACACCCCATCGTGTACCTGAGCAAGAAGTTGCTACCCCAGGAGCAGAACTACGCGGCCATCGAGAAGGAATGCCTGGCCATGGTGTGGGCCCTTAAGAAACTGGAGCCATATCTCTTTGGGCAACACTTCACCGTGTACACCGACCACTCTCCTCTGACCTGGCTGCACCAGATGAAAGGAGCCAATGCCAAGCTCCTGAGGTGGAGCCTGCTCCTGCAGGACTATGACATGGACGTGGTCCATGTGAAGGGAAGTGCCAACCTGATAGCGGACGCGTTGTCCCGGAGAGGGGGCCCTGAACTTCCCCAGGTCACTGGGCAGAGTGACCCCGCTCAGTTCAGTCTCGAAGGGGAGAGAGATGTGATGGAGTAGGGGCTGTCTGTGTGGGGGATGGGAGAGCCGGGGATGTCTTTAGGTGAGGGACAGGATCTTTAAGCCTGTAACCTGAGCCAGGTAGGGGGGAGGGGGTTAGCACCTTGGCCTGGGAAGCTGGACAAAGGAATCGGCTGGCTAGAGGAGGGGCAGTTCAGTTTTGGTTTTGGGCTGGGTGAGGGGAATTCAGGGGATCCTATGCTGGACCCAAGCACCCTGAAACTCCAGAAGGACTCGATTGAGGGGTCCTGACTGTGCCTGCAAGCTCTGCTGTAACCTGCATTCCTGTTGTCCAATAAACCTTCTGTTTTATTGGCTGACTGAGAGTCACTGTGGGTCCCAGGAAGAGGGGTGCCGGGCCGGACTCCCCCACACTCCGTGACACAAGTTTATTGTGAAACTCATGTTATTTGGTGTTTATCTTAAAGCCTCGGCTCCTCATCAGGTGATCGCATGCTACTCACAGCAATTCAGTGTAAAAAAGAGGAAGTTTCTAGCCCTCATGAAAATGTGACATCTAAAAGGCTCAGAATCCAGAAGGCAAATAGAAAGACCCCAATGTATTCTTTTAAGCCAGTCTCCTGAGTTTTGAATACTTGGGTTGGCAACACTACGGGGTGCTCCTTGTGGATGTTCGTGGGAGTGAGAACTCCTGGCTCTTAAGGTATTTCTCCACTGCCATTAACTCAGGCTTATTCTCAGCTGTTGCCCCTCACCCCCGTCCTGGCCACACACAAAGCCCATGCACCAGTGTTCGGTGGTGCTTTACACCTCGGCTAGCTGGCCTGGCTGGGAATACAAGCTAGAGCATGGGTGCTGCTTTCACTTGGGCTGGAAACCTATCCATTGTGCCATGAGGACACAAGCTACATCACTGGTAGTCTGCCAGTGCCTTCCCACAAGTTTCCCCATGTGCCCAGGAGTTCTCCCACAATTCACTGGGAAATACTTCCAGAGTGGCTCAGCTTATGGCAGCGCAAAGAACCATGGGAGCTGCCCCCAGAAGCCCAAGTGAGAGAGACAGGTGAGTGTAGCACCAGTGCGGACACGGTAACTTGGGTAGGTCAAGCTCAGTGTTGCAGGTCTCCAATACCTGGGTTGCCTGTGCAGGGAAGACACAGCCTCAGCGGCTGTGAGCACCCTAATGTTCCCCTGCTATTGCAGGGCTCTGGAACCAAAAGTGCTGCAGAGCAGGACACAGAGCAACCTGCTGCTTTGTTTTGGACACAACAACCTTCGCTGACCCTCTGTCTGTCTTGGTCCGTCCATGGCCTGTACGACATGAGCACCTGACACCCGTTCATGGATTTGTCTCTCACAGCACCCTGGGAAGTATCATCACCATTTTACGGACAGCAAACCAGGGCGCAGGGTGGATGGTGACTTGCCCAGACCTACAGAGGAAGTCAGCAGTCAAGTCAGCTGAATGTGGGTCTCCAGAGCCCAGTGCAGTGTCCTAACGATCAGAGCACCTTGTCCCCTTCACCCTCAGCCTGTCTGGCTCTTCCTCCCTTCACACTCCTCGTCTCCACACCAAGCCTGCTCATAACTGTACTGCAATGGCTGGGGCACCGTTGCCGCCAACATTAAATAATAGTCAATCAAGTAGCTGTCTAGGAGGGTGCTTCACAGGGGGTAGAAGCTGAGTTTTACTGTGACTATTTATCATCAGGGATTAGCTGACAAGTTGCTTCCCCTGTCTTCTTAGTTTCTTTCTGACTCATTTTTCCCAGGCTGCTTAATGGGAGATTTCTTGTCATTTCTGATATTTGGAGAAGTTTCTTTCCTGTGGTTTGAACAATTGAACTGAAAATGCCTTACAGTGCAGGATCTCCTCTGACACATGGTTTGCACAGTGGTTCTTGCTCTCAGTTTAGCTTGTGCTCATTGACTGTGTAGTTGGGAGGGTTTGCCTGGGTTTTGAATCTGTCACTATGGTGAGGGTTCTTCTGGGGAACGTTTCTGCTTGGGGCTATTTAGCAAACCAGCTTTGGGGGGTGGTGACGTTCCCTTGGTGTTATCTGGACTGGTGATCTGCTAGGTCACTCCAATCCTCAACTCTGGGAGCCAGTCTTACCCTGCTCCACTGTGAGAACCCCCACTCTCGGGTTGTTCACGCACAGCCTTTAGCATGTAAGCTGCTATGTGAGTGAGCACTTTTGGCCAACTTCTGCTTGGATTGTGCAATCGAATGACCCTAGCCAATATCTCTGGTCTCAGACACAACCCTAGGAAACTCCGTCTTGCAGTGTCCAGTTATGCCTGCTGGATGCTGCAAACTTATGAGTTCATCAATTTAACAAATAAATTGATATGTACCAAGCTTGTTGTCCCAAGGGGAGTCTCAGACACGCTTCACACCAAACGCACTGCCTCAGGTACAATAAACCAACAAATTTATTAACTACAAAGATAGATTTTAAGAGATTATAAGTCAAAGCATAACAAGTCAGATTTGGTCAAATGAAATTTTAAAAAAACGCATTCTAAGCTCATCTTAACACTTTCAGTGCCCTTACAAACTTAGATGCTTCTCACCACAGGCTGGCTGGATGCTCTTCAGACAGGCTTTCCCCTTCAGTCGCTTGCTGGCAGTGTCTGTAGATGGAGGTGGAAAAGAGAGGAAGAGCATGGCAAATCAAGACATCTATAATGTTCTTTCTTCCCTCTTGGCTTTGCCTTTCCCCCTTCAGGGTCAGGTGAGCATTACCTTATCGTAGTCCTAGACTGACCAAGGGAAGGTGGTGACTCACTTGAGAGTCCAACAGATCCTTTGTTGCTGCCTAGGCCAGTGTCCTTTGTTCCTGTGAGACTGTGCTGAGTTTGTCCCATACATGCCCTGTAGAGGTGTGAACTGCCCTTCTCTTCCTGGAGAGTTTTGCCTGGGCTTGTTTTAAGCCATGAGGACACGTTTTCATCCTCATAACTATATGCATGAAATTACAGCCTATAACATTACTATAACAACAATGCTCAGTGCATCATGAGCCTTCCAAAGACACCTGACATGACAAACTTTGCATTGGATACCAGACAATCATATTATAAAGGTGAACATGAGGGTGCAGGGTGTTCTTCTTTGAGTGCTTGCTCATATCCATTCCAGTTAGGTGTGCGCGTGCCATGTGCACGTTCGTCGGAGATTTTTACCCTAGCAACACTCAGTGGGCCGGCAGGGCGCCCCCTGGAGTGGCGTCGCTATGGTGCCGGATATATACCCCTGCCGGCCCCTCTGCTCCTTCTTACCGCCCGTGTCAGTCGTTGGAACAGTGGAGCGCAGCCTAGCTGATCTCCACCTCCTTAGCGATTCGCTCGTTTCTATTGTAATTGTGTATATAGTTCGATTCTTCAATTATAGTTAGTGTTTAGTTACTAGTTCTGTAGTAGTTATTGTAGATAGTTCAGAGGGATCGGGGGTTAGCCCCTTCCCCTGGCCCGGTACCGGGGCCCATGCCCAGTTTACTGGGCTTCAAACCGTGCTCGGCCAGTCATAGGCCGATGCCCACAGGAGACCCTCACGACTCCTGTCTTAGGTGCTTGGGTGAATCCCATCTTACGGACAAGTGCCGCATCTGTAAGGCGTTCAAGCCCCAGACTAAAAAAGAGCGGGACTTTTGCCTAAAACAACTTCTGATGAAGGAAGCGTTGACTCCCCAGTCTTCGGCGGCACCAGGAACAAGTGCCTCTTCGGCACCGGAGCGCACGCCAACAGTGAAGGCTCCTCGACATCAGCCATCACCGGCCCAAGCTCCTACTCGGCACCGTTCGCTCTCACCACGGAGCAAGAAGCACAAGCCTCCTGCGGCTGCTATATCTACACCGCAGTCTGAGCGTTTAGCCAAGTCGGACTGTCCGGCACCGACGTCCTCCGCACCGTTGATTCCGGCCTCGCAAGAGCCATCGAGTCCGGTGGTTACCAGCTCCCCGCACGTGTTGTGGTTGAGCTTATCGTGCCCTCCACTCCGGAGACGTTCTCCATGGCACGGGACTTGATTGCCTTGACGGAGCCTGAGTTGCCTCAACCGCCAGCGCCGCCGGTGCAGGTTCTTCAGTCGATAGGCAAGCCGGCCCTCATGAGACCTTCTTCGCCTGATACCACAGAATGCCGCCGGTCCCGATCCAGGTCCCACAGGCACTCCCAGTCCCGTCATTGATCCTGGTCATGAGGCCGCTCGCAGTCCCGGTACCGTTCCCCATCGAGATACTGGTCATACTTGCGGCACTGCTCGAGGTCCTGGTCGCCGTCCAGATACTATCGGCACCGCTCCAGATCTCAGCACCACTCGCGGCACCGTAGCTCTTGCAGCCGATCTTGGCACGGCGATTCCAGGCACCGGTTGACCTCCCGGCACTGCGCTGGTCGCAGGTCCCGGTCCCACTCCCGGAACCATCACGACTCTCAGTACCATTCTCCGGCACCGCGTAGGGATGGTTCAAATGGACGCAGAGACCCACACCAAACGGTCTCCACGCCCCCGTGGCCGTCTCGTCATCTGTCGATCTCCTCCCATGCAGACACTGCATCATATGGGGATTCGGATAACCACCAGGGACCTCATCAGTGGCCCTTTTGGACACCTTGGGCCTACCACCAGACCCAAGGTGATCCGCACATACCACCGCGCTCCGGCCCTTCTGAACATCGGGCGCCAGAGACTACAGTAAGCAGACCTCCCCCAGCGGGTACGGAGGAATCTCCAGCCCACGTACCAGACCCACAAGATCCGCCGCCTCAGGACATCCCCCAAGACCAGGAGTCGGTCCAAGACCCGCTTGTCCCCGGGGTTTCATCCTCTTCTTCCCCGGATGAAGCGGTGGCGGGGATGTCTACATCTGGACCGCCCCCAATCGACCTCAGGTCACACCAGGACCTTCTGCGCCGTGTCGCCCTCAATATCAACTTGCCCATAGAGGAAGTTCCTGAGGTGGACGACCCGGTTGTCAGTATACTGTCGGCGGAGGCTCCAACTAGGGTGGCCCTCCCCTTCATCCACTCTATCCAGGCTAGAGCGGATACCATCTGGCAATCCCCGGCATCAGTACTGCCCACAGCCAGATGGGTTGAACGTAAATACATGGTACCCTCAAAGGGTACGCGTACCTGTATATACACCCCCCTCCTTGTTCATTGGTTGTACAGTCTGTCAATGAACGGGAGCGCCATGGCCAGCAAGCCCCTGCTCCTAAATTAAGGGGGCAAGGCGAATGGATTTATTGGGGAGAAAGATCTATTCCGCGGGAGGCCTCCAACTCAGGGTGGCGAACCAAAAAGCCCTCCTGAGTAGGTACAGCTACAACACCTGAGAGGCAGTAGGGAAGTTTGCAAAGCTCGTCCCACAGGACTCCCTCCAGGAATTCACAGCTCTCCTGGAGGAAGGGAAGAAAGTTGCGCGGGCCTTCCTCTAGGCCTCGCTGGATGCCGCCGATTCGGCAGCTAGAACCGTCGCCTCTGGAATTGCCATGCGGCGTATATCGTGGCTGCAGATGTCAGGCCTGCCACCTGAACTTCAGTACACTATACAGGACCTACCTTTTGATGGCCAGGGCCTCTTCTCCCAGAAGACGGACCCTCGGCTACAGAGTCTGAAGGACAATCGCGTAATTATGCGTTCACTGGGAATGCATATGCCACAGACTCAAAGACAATCTTTCCGGCCGCAACCTCAGCGCCCCTACCCCCGCCACAGCCAGGACAAGACTTCACCAGAAGGCGAGGTCGTACCTCTCGCAGACGACAATCTGGACCTCAGGGGGGTAACAATTCCGGTCCCAACAAGCCACCGGCGGGACCGAAGCCAAACTTTTGAGGGTGCGCCCGAGAGCACTGTACCAATGACCTCCCAGACTCCTTTTCAGTTCGCCAACCGCCTTGCCGCATTCCTCCCTGCGTGGTCCCAGCTAACTTCGGACCATTGGGTCCTCCGCACGGTGGAGTGTGGCTACCGTCTTCAGTTTATTTCAACCCCACCTTTCCACCCTCCCTCCTTGTCCCTCTTCAGGGACCCCTCTCGCGAGCAACTCCTTCTGCAGGAGGTTTCGAGGCTCCTTGCGATGGGAGCTATAGAGGAGGTTCCGGAGGAATTAAGGGGCAAGGGGTTCTATTCCAGATATTTCCTAATTCCCAAGGCAAGAGGGGGCCTCCGGCCTATCCTGGACCTGCGAGGACTGAACAAATTCATGAGAGAGTTCAAGTTCCGCATGGTATCCCTGGGAACCATCATCCCTTCCCTGGATCCCGGAGATTGGTACACTGCTCTCGACATGAAGGACGCATATTTCCACATCGCGATTTACCCTCCGCACTGACGGTACCTATGCTTTGTGGTGAATCGTCGACATTACCAATTTGCGGTCCTTCCCTTTGGCCTCTCCTCGGCCGCTCGGGTATTCACGAAGTGTATGGCGGTAGTCGCCACCTCCCTCCACCATCGTCGAATACATGTCTTCCCATACCTCAACGACTGGCTTATTCGAGGGACCTCCGAGGCTCAGGTCACCGCTCATGTAAACGTCATCAAGGCCCTATTCACCCGTCTAGGCCTGATAATCAGTCTGGACAAATCCATTCTGCTACCTACGCAGAGGATAGAATGCTGGACTCCAATCTTGCAATGGCCAGCTTGCCCCCACCGCGATTTCAGGCTATAGTCTTCCTTATACAACGACTACAAAGCTTCCCAACAACCTCTGTCCGCACCTGCCTCAGCCTCCTCGGTCACGTGGCTGCGTGCACCTTCGTTACGAAGCACGCGAGACTGCGCATGCATCCTCTTCAGACTTGGCTCGCCTCAGTCTATCGTCCATGCAGGGATGCCATAGACATGATGATCACGGTTCCACCAAGTGTTCTGGGCTCCCTCGACTGGTGGCTGACGCCCTCCCTGGTGTGTGCCGGTCGTCCGTTCCATCCATCGCAGCCCTCTGTGTCCCTGACAACAGACGCTTCCTCTCTCGGATGGGGCGCTCACTTAGGGCACCTTCGCACCCAAGGCCTTTGGTCCTTTCAGGAGCTGGCGCTTCACATCAATGTCCATGAACTGAGAGCGGTGCGATTGGCGTGCAAGACCTTCTAGCATCACCTTCAGGGCCGTTGTGTTGCAGTATTCACAGACAACACAACGGCCATGTATTACATAAACAAGAAGGGAGGGACGCGATCTTCCCCCCCTTTGTCAAGAGGCGCTTTGACTGTGGGACTTCTGCATAGCCCACTCGATAGACCTGGTAGCCTCCTTTCTCCCGGGAGTTCGGCGCTCTCTCGCGGATCACCTGAGCAGGTCCTTCCTGTCCCACGAGTGGTCCATCCGTCCGGACATCCTCCTTTCAGTATTCCAGAAGTGGGGCTTTCCCCAGCTAGACCTCTTTGCCTCCCGAGAGAACAGGAAATGCCAGCTGTTCTGCTCCCTGCAGGGTCGCTCCCCAGGCTCCCTCTCAGACATGTTCCTAATTCCCTGGGAAGGTCGTCTACTTTATGCCTTTCCACCCTTTCCCCTAGTCCACAGAGTCCTGCTCAAGCTCTGCAGGGACAGGGCCCAGCTAATCCTGATCGCTCCGGCGTGGCCGAGGCAGCACTGGTACACCATGCTGCTCGACCTATCTCTAGCGAACCCGATACCTCTGCCACTCTGCCCGGACCTCATAACACAGGACTTCGGCAGACTTCACCACCCGGACCTGCAGTCCTTCCACCTGACAGCATGGCTGCTGTCTGGTTAAACCAATCCAAATTGCTCTGTTCCACCCCGGTGCAACAGGTCCTACTGGGAAGCAGGAAGTCTTCCATGCGGGCGACATATCTCGCCAAGTGGAAGCGCTTTTCCCACTGGTGCGCCCAGCATAACTTTATTCCCGAAGGCATATCGGTCCCCATTATCTTGGACTACTTATGGTACCTCAAGGAGCAGAGCCTGGCGCTCTCTTCTATAAGGGTGCATCTGGCCGCTATTTCCACCTTCCATCCTGGGGAATCTGGCAGTTCGACCTTCTCTCACCCTATGGTTTCCAGATTCCTTAAGAGCTTGGAGCAGCTCTACCCTCAGGTTAAGCGCCCTTCCCCTACCTGGGATCTCAACCTTGTATTAGCTAGGCTCATGGGCCCGCCCTTTGAGCTGTTAACCACATGCTCGCTGCTGTACTTATCCTGGAAGACAGCCTTCCTCGTCGCTATCACCTCGGCCAGACGAGTATCGGAGCTTCGTGCTCCCATATACGATCTTCCACAAGGACAAGGTACAGCTGCAACCGCACCTGGCTTTCCTTCCCAAGGTGGTCTCTGCCTTCCACATTAATCAAGACACTTTTCTACCAGTCTTCTTCCTGAAGCCACACGCATCGTGCCGGGAACAACAGCTACATACCCTGGATGTCCGCAGGGCCCTCGCCTTTTACATCCAGAGGACCAAACCTTTCAGACACTCGCCTCAACTATTTGTAGCGGTCGCGGAGCACATGAAAGGTATGCCTGTCTCTTCCCAGAGGCTCTCATCCTGGGTGACATCCTGTATCCGGACATGCTATGACTTGGCCCGCGTTCCGACTGGCCATCTCACTGCTCACTCTACTCGGGCTCAAGCCTCGTCTGCCGCTTTCCTGGCCCACGTTTCCATCCAGGAAATATGTTGCGCAGCTACCTGGTCTTCCGTCCATACTTTTGCATCTCACTATGCACTGGTCGAGCAGTCTAGAGATGATGCCGCCTTTGGCTCAGCAGTCTTACATTCCGCAACATCTTGCTCCGACCCCACTGCCTACGTAAGGCTTGGGAATCACCTAACTGGAATGGATATGAATAAGCACTCGAAGAAGAAAAGAAGGTTACTCACCTTTGCAACTGTTGTTCTTCGAGATGTGTTGCTCATATCCATTCCACACCCGCCCTCCTTCCCTACTGTCGGAGTAGCCGGCAAGAAGGAACTGAGGAGCAGAGGGGCCGGCAGGGGTATATATCCGGCACCATAGTGGCGCCACTCCAGGGGTGCCCTGCCAGCCCACCGAGTGTTGCTAGGGTAAAAATCTCCGACGAACGTGCACGTGGCGGGCGCACACCTAACTGGAATGGATATGAGCAACACATCTTGAAGAACAACAGTTACAAAGGTGAGTAACCGTCTTTTCCCCTGAAGTAGAGAGCATCACAGGCCGGGGGATTGCTCTGTTTTTCCTAATGTGTGGGCAGCTGACTTCCTGCTGTTTGGTCTAGTGCCTTGAATAGAGCTTGGTGACCCCTTCATACTGAAAATTATATGCAACATGTTTGCCCCTTTCCAATTTGAGAACTGTCCCTGAACAGACCAGGAACTCATTCAATGGGTGGTGTGCCCTCTGGAAGGGGACACTAACAGTGCTGGTTCATTTATCAGGGAGGGATCTTTTGATTTGGGTTTCATGAGCTGAGCAGTTACCAGTCAGGGTTTGTGCTTCTTTTGTGGGGACAGATCCTGCCCCTCCCGCCCCACCCCCAGTGCACAACCTGAGTAAGGAAATGTACAAACGCTGCAGGAGGGGATCAGTGAGGCCCAGGGAGCACAAAGAACTTATGAATTCACTATGCTGCATTAAAAGATAGCTACTCCTCTTCCCCTGCCTGGGGAACAGGTTTCTCAAGTGGAACTTGCTCCTACAGCTCCCCTGCCACTGTAGTGACGATCCAGTGCTCCCAGAAATACCTGTACCTCACGCTGATGAGATGGTGACTAATTGAATGTAAGAATTTGCAGATATAAGTTAGGGGGCAGCTTGTCAACTTATCTCTGAATATATATGGTATTTACGGTTTCTCTCCCCCATAAGTGTGGGTGGGGAAAAATCTCCACCAAAATGGGGAGAAGGGGACAGCAAGGAGCTGTGAGAATTGGGTCAGTGGTTGGAGGCTATAAATAATCCCTGAAGGATATTTCAAACTTCATCTTTACAGAGTAAGTATATATACGGGTGTGGAAACATACAGCTAGCCGGCAGTACTCCCAGGCAATGCTCACCCTTCAGCCTAGGCAGGCACCATACACACAGCTTACGCCTGCGGCCGGGCTTTGCCTGCTAGAGAAGTAGTCTTTGCTTTTTTTACCCCTTTAGGACAGTTAAATAAAAGAACTCTCTGGGAATGCAACATTAAGGCTGCTCTGTTAAACACACTGCAATCAGGAAAGGTGTGGGAAGGCTGACTGCACACAGCATGGCCAAGTCCAAGGGCTTAAACGTTAAGCATTAGTCCCCCTAAAACTGTGAAACTGGCTAAAAAAAAACAAACACAAGATCTTAAAAAATAATGAAGTTTGAGTCTTTGTCGCCTGGTTTTTGAGCCATACGAGGTGTCATTTTCTCCACAACCACAAAGGTAGAAACTTACTTTAATGAAAGCCAAGAGTTTTATGGAACCACCTGACTCCAGGAGCTGTAAAGAAAAGTACTAAATATTGTGAATCTCATCATAAGCCACCTAGAGTTGACAGTACTGTCCAGTGGTGTACAAGGGGGCAGAGTTAAGGTTGCACATTCACACTTTGCTTCCCCCTTTCAAGTGTGCATCCATAATGCTGCATTCACAGCAGGTTTCACATTTATATATTGTATACGGGGAGCTGGAACAATTTGTATAGTGGGGGCACTGAGAGCCATTGAACCAAACAGTAAATCCTGGATATGATGGAAACCCCTGCAAGGCAGGGGGTGCAGCAGCACTCCCCTGCATGCCTAGTTCCAGCACCTGTGAGTGTGTATATAAAATGAGGCCAGATTTCAAAGGCTCACCACCCACAAGCATGGCCAGATTTTCAAATGAGCTCAGCTCCCATCATGCCCTTCAATGTGCTGAGCTCTTTTGAAAATTCTGGCTTCAGGCGCTGAAGGCCCAGGCCGTCGTTCTGTCCATTCTGGAGGGCACAACACGTGCTGGTCCATTTGTAAAAATAAATCCCTTTTACTATAATTTAGGGAGAGACAAATGGGAAACAGACCTGAGTGAGCTGAGAGGGGTGCCCTGGAGCTTGCTGTGCTGAGTGCCTGCATGTGCGGCAGGGCACAGATCCTGGCAATAGAGCTGGCTGTGACGGGGTCTGGCTAAAGCCTTGGGGGCAGTGATGGAAGAGTCTACACAGCACATGCAGTCAGTGTGAGGAGTTGGCATGTTCCTGCAATGTCAGAAGTTCACCAGCAGAGGGCAAGAGACGCCAATTTGTCTGCTGAAGTGCAGCTGGCGCCCATCCAGGGCCGCACAGGTGATCTTACTCCGAGAGATTGCCGACACCGAATGCTTGCAAGGAGCGAAAAGCTACTGGGACAGACGGGGGCGCTTCTCAGTCCTCAGAGTCCAAGGCTGCAACAAGATAGTTTAAGCCAGGTTCAGTCTGAGCCACACTGCAAGGCTGAAACATCCTTTACTTTGTGTGCTACCATGTTATTCCCCATCCCGAAACCTTTGCCCAGTGTAGGAGGGACCTAACATTGCTCACTCTCTTACCTTCCTGCTCCCTTTGTAATCCTCAGGCAGGGTCATAGAATCATAGAATATCAGGATTGGAAGGGACCTCAGGAAATCATCTAGTCCAACCCCATGCTCAAAGCAGGACCAATTCCCAGCTAAATCATCCCAGCCAGGGTTTTGTCTAGCTGTGTCAAAAGCTTTGCTAAAGTCAAGGAATAACACATCCCCTGCTTTCCCCTCATCCACAGAACCAGTTATCTCCTCATAGAAGGCAATTAGGTTCGTCAGGTATGACTTGCCCTTGGTGAATCCATGCTGACTGTTCCTGATGACTTTCCTCTCCTCCAAGTGCTTCAGAATTGATTCCTTGAGGACCTGCTCCATGATTTTTCCAGGGTCTGAGGTGAGGCTAACTGGCCTGTAGTTCCCCGCATCCTCCTCCTTCCCTTTTTTAAAGATGGGCACTACAGTCAATGTGCTCTGCCCCCTTTGGGTAGCCAAGGCCCACCGGCCAAATGATCTATCTGCCATCTCAGTCTCCCACTCCACTGCCCAGTCAGCGCCCACTTTCCCAATGGCTGGCAGGGGAACCCAGGCCCGCCCACTACTCCATGTTCCTGACCAAGGACCCTATGCCCAGCAACCACAGTCTGCTCAAGCTCCAATCTTGTTGTTGGTTTTTCCCTGGACTCTTTCCTACCTCTTTTCCCTACCTTCTGGATTTACAATGGGAGCTTCCTCTGGGCCCGGTGACTACTACCCGCTCTTGGGTTCTTGCCAGTCTGTAGTCCAAGACAGGAGCCCAGGGCTTCTTGTCCCCCTAGAACTCCTTCAATTCCCCTCCTCATTCTAGGGAGTAACTGCAGCCCCCGTCCTGCTCACAACATCCTGGTTTTATACGCCTTGCTTGTGTTTTCCCCCAGCTGGGCATCATCAGGCCTTGGCTCCCCGCCAGGTGCAGCCTAAAGGTTAATTGGCCTATTTTACCTGTTCAGGCCTTGGCTGGGGTGGGCACCCCTGCACACCCCCAGACACCCAAGTCATGCTACAGTCACACAGTGCAGACAATGGTGTATGTATGGATGTTTGCACAATGCTCTCCACGAGAATATCTTGTTTTCTGTTACCGTTCCCGTTTAATTAACTCAATCCCATGGGAACCATATTGATTTGACAGGCCTTGCAACACTGGAGAAGAAAATTTATTGTTTTAATAACAAGACCCTGCAGAAGGTGAAATTGAATCCTTTCCATGGAGAGATTATTGGTTTAGGCCCAGAAATGGGGACTCCATCAGCAAGGTAGCCCCTCACTGAAAGCCTGTTGGTTTTTCTGTTTTACTTATTTGGTTTGATCAGTTTTGCCTTCCAATGGGAGACCCCACGCCAGCGCTTCACTTTTCACCCAAGTCTTCCTGCATTGTGTAGGCTTTCACTTTTAAAAAACTGAGCTTCTAGACCATACGTTTGTGAAGGAAAGTTCCCAAACAAACCTGAACTGATGTGCTGCTTTCATCCTGCATCTGCAGACAGAGCTGAGCTGAGGGGAGTGATCAGCCCCCATTCAGCTCAGTGGAGGGGTGACTCTGGGTGCTCCTGATTAAGGCTACGAGTATGTCACAGAGGTCATGGAAGTCACAGATTCCATAACTTTCCATGATCTCTGTGGCACTGGGGCCCTGCAGCAGCCCAGCCACTGCTGGCAGCAGGGAGGGCCTCCCACAGCAGCCCAGCCGCTTGGGCAGCGAGGGACCTCCAGCAGCTTCTAGCAGCTGCAGGCAGTGGCACCCCCCAGCTCCCAGACCGGCAGAGCAGGGGAGAATCCCCTCACCAGCTCCCAGCTCTGCAGGGCAACAGGTGATCCCCCACCCCAGCTCCTAGCCCCTCAGTCAAGGGCCCCTCTCAGCTCCCAGTCACTGGGCAGGGAGCCACATGTAGTGGGGCAGAGTGCTGGACCCTCCTCCCTCCCCATTTTTGTCAGCTATGTTTTTAGTAAGAGTCAGGGACAGATCACGGCTTCAGTGATTTTTTTGTTCATTGCCGGTGACCTGTCCACGACGTCTACTAAAGATCTCCATCTGAATAGGAACAGCTATCAGAACAGCTAGTGACAAACAAACAGTTCTGGGAAGCAGTGTGTTTTTATGAGGTTAATTGTCCCAGTCCAGGGAAAAGATTGCTTTTTGTCTGGCTCATGTTTAATATGTTCTATCAAACTGATAATTTGCCTCCTAGATTGTAGGTTCATCAGTGATTCTTTTACTAGCCCATCTGGATGTTAAACAATTATGAACATATTGTTTTTCCTGTGCAGAGGGATAAATTACCAGTCCCTGATGTTCATTACCATTTTCATTGACTCATGAACCAGAACTATGTTCACTGGTCTTCCTACTGATAGTGGCAAAACCCAGAATGGAACAATATGGCTGTAAGGTCACCGTGAAGTCCTGAAGTGTCTGAGTTTCTTTATCACCCTTCTGCTGTTAGTTCTCTCACTTTCATTTATCTTATTATTTTTTATGAGACTGGAAACTGTGAAATTAGGCTAGCAAAGGGGAAACATGGCTGGGTTGGGTAGAGAGCTGGGATGAGCCATTTAAACGGGTAGCAATGGACAGCAGAGTCATATATGATGTATCTCAGAGCGGCATTGATGTAGAGCAGTTATGTTTGAAAATAAAGAGAGAAATAACTGCCAGCAGGAATGAAAAGGCCTTTAATCTTGTGAGGTGCTAACATTTCCTCTGAAGCTTCCAGGGTTGGCCCCTGCTGGAGCCAGGACTCCCCAGCTGGCTGGAGGAGTGCGCTGAGATGGTGCAGAGCATCCTCTTTCTAGAGGGCTGGTTGGTGTGTCTTGAATGGTATTGAGCCACACATTTGGAACAGGAAGTTGTCAGCAGACAATTGCTAGGATCATCTGGGTATATCCTACCTAATCAGAGCCTTGCAATTACAGGGGCCTCAGGCATTGGCGGCCCTCGGTCTCTCTTGTTCTCTGCCTGTGGCACACAGTCTCCTGAGGACTTACCTGCTTTAGTGTAACTAAAGTCTTTGGGCTCTATACGGAGTAACTGGGTGAAAATTAATGGCCTGAAAATTAACCACTCCAAAAGGAAATGTATGCAGTCAGATACCTTGCCAAAAGCACAAATAACAATCAAGGGAGAATAAACAGAAGAAGCTGAGCAATATGTCTATTTGGGCCAAGAAATTAACATGCGCCATGTTCAGGAAGGTGAACTCTTGCAAAGAAAGCAAGCAGGTTGGTGTTCATTCAATTCTATCAGGCATGTCCTCCAAGGAAAAATCAACAAGGCAACAGGCGCCAGCCTCTGCAACTCAACAGTACTGCCAGCAATGTTGTACGGTAGCGAAACACGGGCGCTGACAAAGACAGAGGAGCAGCAACTGTCTGTCACGGAGAGGGTGATGGAAAAAAGAATTCTGGTCATTTCAATCCATGATCAAGTCCCTAGTGAAGTGATCAGACAGCGGAGTGGAGTGCAGGACGTCATTGTTGAGAGCAGGCATAATAAAATGCGATGGGCCAGGCATATAGCGAGCCTCACTGATAATCGATGGACTGCAGCTGTCACCGAGTGGTACCAAAGGGAACTGAAATGACCACTTGGCCGAGCTCCAAAGAGATGGAAAGATCTTATCATGAAAAGACATGGCCGCACATGGAGAAGGAAGGCCAGGATATGAGAAGAATGGAAGACATGTTGTGATCGGTGCAATCTATACGAGGGCTGAAGGACCGATCCATCAAAGTGATATACTGGAAGTCAGGATACATGATTTAATGGGGCCTTCTGGCCTTAAACTCTGTCAAGCTCTGACCCTCCTGTTTCAAAAGCAAGGGTCCCTACCACTCAACCTAGGCAACTCTTCTTTATCTGTAACAGTATAGGGCCTATGAGGCACAGGGTATGTCTTCACTGCAGTGTTAACTGAGCCAGGAGCTGAGTGGCCACACTACAAAAGTCTGACTTGAGTGTCCATTTGACGACATCCACAGGTGCTGTACTCACTCTGAAAGTTGCTAGGACTGCTGAGAGCATATCCCACGGTTGTTTGTGCTTCAGTAAGCTGAGCTGCTCTGATTCTTTCCCCGGGAATTGTGGGAGAACTTGTCTGCCTTTCTAGGCAGATGGTGGGGAGCAAACTGTGGGAAGGCATTTGAGGACTATCAGCCAGTCTGCAGCCTCCCTGTAAAGTGGGTGGGTGACTGACCTGAGTGTAAGCAGCACTCCTATTTTAGCCTGTAGCCCCAGATGAGCCAAGCAGCCTGCATGTAAAGCAGCACCACACTTGGGGCAGAAGGTTTGTGTTTGGACGAGAGCTGGATTAAGGGAAACGCCCAAGTTAACTGTGGAGTGAAGACAAGGGCACAGCTGAACAATGCTGATTCCATCCAGTAGAGGGAACTGTTGTGCACTTGGGTGCACGCACACATGCGCAGACACACACTAGCCAGTTTATGACAGCATTGTCCTCGTTTTACAGGTGTCTCCATCTGACTAGGAGCATTACTCTTTGCTATTTCCCATGCTGGACCAGGACGTTTTGTAGCAAGTGAACATTTCTGGAACATACATTATGCAGAATTGCTTTTCTCTGACTCTGTCTTTCCTTTGGCATCCTGTAGCGAGGCAACTCCCCAGGCTGCAGGCCTTGTGCAAGGCCTAAAGAAGGTACTGGGGCTGCAGAGGGGCAGCCCAGGGATAAGCAAAGGCAGCAGGTCCTAACCCCCTTGCCGATGATGAGTGGCCATGATAGACTGCAGTTTGCCCCAGTGAGCGGTAGTAGCCACTGAGGCAAGGTGGGTGAGAGGGTTGGGGGTTCCCCTGGGAGGGGAGACCCAGAGCATGATGGGAGTACTGCTGGGGCAGCACCCCAAGGTAAAGAGCACTGGAGTCCGGGAGGGACACAGGGGCCAGCGGCAGGCGAGACACTGGCCAGTAGGAGGTGCTCCAAGTGCCGGAGAGCTAATTCTCAAGACAAGCAGCAGGAGGTGCTTCGCTACACACCCACATTTATTTCTGCTCTGTGGGATGGTCTGTCTCTGTTATTTACCAGGCTTGTGAGCTTAATGACTACAGAACTCTCCTCTACAGCAGCTGTGGCTGTGAAACACGCTAGCCAGGGGAGCTGAATGAACTACACTGAAGCTATTCACCTGGACCATTTGGGATCTATCATTGTTACTGAGGAAAACATGGAGACCAGTGAGTGTGGAGACCAAACAGGACTCTCACTCTGTCATGCCTCTCCAAGGTAGAGATGCTGCTGCCAGCCTGAGACCCACAGGAAGAAGAATGAGATGGAGCGATGGAGTTAGGGGTCAGGAAATGACAGAGGCACAGCTGGGCCCACAGCTCGGTCAATTGCTCCTGCCTAGCTTGTTTTCCTTGCATCTCTTTTTTTTTCTGCCTGTTTTTGCTCCTTAGTGAATTGTTGTCACCATGTTATATAGGAGGGTCAAATACACTGCAGAGGGGAAGGTTACTTGGGCCTTGTCTACATGGGAATAACTACTCTGGTATGATTTAGCTATTCTGGAATACCTCCTGCGTAGACACACTATTCTAGAATAAAAGTGATACTCAACCAAGGAGTAATTATTCCAGAATTTATCACAGAACAAAGGGTCCACACAGGGAACTATTCTGGAATATCTATTGCAGAGGAGTTATTCCAGAACAGCTATGCTGATCAATTTCCCCATATAGACAAGCCCTTGCTTCTTGTCAGTAGAATTGACTTAACTCCAACATAAGCTGCATGCAGAATAAACCAGAAGCTACACACTACATTCTGAACTGGTTCTCCGATAAAATACAGCATGTTCCCGTAAGTGATGAGATCCGCTCTCTTGCTGACAGTCCCATTGAAAGTCCTCATCTTGAACACTTTCTGATTATAGCAGGCATCAGAGGGGGAAACCTGCCAGGGGCGACATTGGCAATGCAAGTGCCTTCTAACTTAACTAACCTTGACAGTGTCCTTTTAGCTGTACTGTCCAAGTGGTAAATTGATATCCTCTCTCAGAGAGTCAGACCACTTTTCCCATAGCTTCCTGGCAAGGAGTTGTCTGAAGCATTTGGTGTTGTCATTCGGAGTTTCTTCCAGTTCCCTTGTTCTTTTGTTCCTCATCTCTATTCCGTTCTATTTCCTGCTTCTCTTGTAGCCTCCAGTTCAGAGAAATAAATCTCTCCATCTTCCTCTCCAATATACTAGTAAAGCCATGCAGATGCCTCTGGTTTAGCGTGACCAGATAGCAACTGTGAAAAAATGGGACGGGGTAGGGGGTAATAGGCACCGACGTAAGCAGAGTCAGGATGAGCTCTACCCTGACATCTGGTGGTGAATTGTAATGAGTGTGGAAAAGAACTTTAGGGGCTGATCTGGTTTGCATAGGCACAACCACCCTGCCTAGCATGAGCCCACAGCAGCCCAAAATGGTCACTTTGACAGCTGTGGGATCCCCGGTTTCTCTGTTATTGGGGCAGGAGGAATAAAGTGTTGTTACCCTGATTATGTGAATGAAGGACTACGAAACTGTTTTATGACAGAGGGTCTCACCATCAACTAAATAGCACTCGCTAGACAAGGGACATGGGTTCCAGTTCCCAGGGAATTGAAAAAAGACTGAGGAAGAAATATTTGTACTGGGTGGTATGAGCTGCTTTTAAGGGCCTGAAACACTGATTGCATCTCCTTCTCTCTCCACTGTGGAATAGCAGAACTAATTTTGATTCTATTAAAGGTTCAGTTGCAGGCTGCTATGCTGAATTCATTTTGGGTCAATGGTGCACCAGCACTGGGGCTCTTCTACTATGAGATGAAATCACTAAAAAGCTAAGAGTTCTGAGAGCTGAGATCATTATGTGGTGTGCTGACTAGTGGAGAAGCCTGAAGATATATTTCAAAGTGGCTGGCAGAGCAGTTTTGCAGGATGGTGATCAGAGCTGAGCAGTTTGTGGCCCGTGGGATGGTGAGCAGAGTGGAGTGGAGCGGAGCGGATGGCCCATGGGACGGTGAGTGGAGCGGAGTGGAGTTGAGTTGAGCTGAGCTGAGCAGTTTGCAGGCTGGTTGGAGTGGCCCTGTGGGATGGCGAGTGGAGCGAGGCGGAGCAGTGTGTGGGATGGTGGGAGCAGCTCACAGGACAGCTTGTGGAGTGGCATGGCTTGTGGTGAAGGCTGCAGCAGAACCCTCCGGAGAGGCGGGGCAGTCGGCTTGGGACCACATAAGGTGCCCCTTAACACAATGTATGCCCAGCTGGGGGGGGGGAAGGGGGTGTAGAGCTCTGCAGATAAACTTTTGAACTCTGGGGCTGCACTGACCAGGGACAGAGACTTTTGGGTGGTTGGACCTTTGGGGGGATTTTTGGGTGCTGGACTCAAGGGACTCTTGGGGTGTTGGACTTTAGGAATTTGAGATGATCTTTTGGGTGGTTGGGCTTAAGACCCTGAGGGGAAAAGGACCTGCCAAACTAGCTTGAGGGTGAGTCTTTTGCTCACTGTTTGTGTTATGAATCTTGTTTGTGGAGTTTCCCCAACATAATGCAGCAATGTTTCTCTCTTTTATTAAAAGGATTTTGCTAAACTCAGATTCCGTGCTTACAAGAGGGGAAGTATTGCCTCCTAGAGGTGCACAGGGGGTGGTATGTAATTGTCCCAGGTCACTGGGTGGAGGCTCGAGCCGGTTTTGCATTGTGTTATTGAAACGGAACCCCTAGATACTGAACCCGGCCCTTGTTGCTGCCAAATTAGACCAGCAGAAGGGTTACACCTATATAAGAAAAAGTCCCCAAAAACGGGACTGTCCCTTTAAAAACGGGTCATCTGGTCACCCTACTCTGGTATGTCAACTCAATCTCTATGAGTGTTTGCTTTGTTTGGAGAGATGTTCATCAAAGACCACGTCCACAGTCCAAAATGTTGTCCCTGAACATGACTGCAACCATAAAAACAGGCAAGGGGCTGAACCTACTGCCGCCTGCTTGTAACCTCATCATATCCAGTGTCCAGGCCTGGCCCAGTTCAGGAGCTGCTGCTGGGACAGTTTGCAGGTGGAGGAGTCTCTCTTATGGAAAGACACAAAGCATAATCCTCCCAGAGATGCAAACCCTTATGCATTGGGCTTCCCATCCAACTCAGTGTCTGCAGGATTTAGGCCTCACTTGCTGTCTTTTTCTGGTGCTGCTGGCCTCCTCTGTCACTTTCTGAGATGCTCTGCTGCTGCCCTGTAAACTTAGGCGTGGTCTACACTTCAAATGTGGTCTACCTATGTCAGTCAGGGGTGTGAAAAACCACATCCCCCCAGTGACGCCACTGTGCTGACACCACCCCAGTGTGGCCACGGCTAAGCAGACAGAAGAGAGCTTCTGCTGGGATGTGTACAAGGGTGCCCCTTCGGCCCATGCAGACCACTAGGAGACTCTGCTTGTGAACTCCATGTGTGGTTCACTTCCCCCATCGCCTTTACAGCATTGGGCAGCACATTGTCTATAATGCATAGGATTCCTTAGCCCCTTAGACCACGGAGAGGAGAGGGAGGAACTTTGTCTTGGCTTCCATGCGCTCAAGCTCTTTCTCCCCCATTCCACTTCCTTCCTGTGTCTTCTACTCCCTGAGCTAATGAACTAATTAGTGTTCTAAGTCGCCCCAGCCCAGTCTAATCTGTCAGCTAGGCACAGCTCAGCCCCTCAGGTTTACTCGGGGTGATTTAATTGGGGATGCAGTGATCAGAGTGCTGGTACAGCTGCTGTTGCCCAGCACTCTCACAGCACAATGAGTGTCCTTTGGGAAAGTTTGCTCCCAGACCAGCGGAAATCCCTGTTTG
This sequence comes from Gopherus flavomarginatus, assembly GCF_025201925.1. Classification (NCBI taxonomy): domain Eukaryota; kingdom Metazoa; phylum Chordata; order Testudines; family Testudinidae; genus Gopherus; species Gopherus flavomarginatus. The sequence goes on from NC_066627.1 coordinate 22,947,633, forward strand.
GCAGCGCACGCTGTGTCTGCCCGAGGGGCAGTGCCAGCATGGTTTCCATAGTGACGTACCCCCAGATTTGTCAGAAAAATGCCATCAGTTAAACAATAACAGCACAGAGATGAGCTCACCCGGCCACCCAGTGCTCCCCAGGAATGATTCAGCGCTGCGTCTTCCTTCACCCCATTCATCACAGTGCACTAAGAACTACATAATTTACTTCCCCATTCATCGCCATTTGGGAAATTCAAAGCCCTCCTGGAACCACTGAACACTCAGCTCAGGTCCACATGCAGTTACTACACCACTTTAACTCTGCTGGTTATGGATGTAATCCTACCCATGTAGTTATACTGCTACAACCCTTAGTGTAGACACTGTTATACCACGATACAGTTACTTTAGGGCTTGTTGATGTACGGGGCTGGTGTGGGTAGAATATTTCGTAGCCTCTTTCGAAAAGCCGTACCACTTTTGTGGAGGGGGCTAGAGATTATTAAACACACACCAGCCCTGTACATCACGGGGGCCCCATGATATCCAGGAAGGGCGTATCCAGCCTGGGCTTTGTAATAGCTCATGTAGATGGTGGGGTCGCCATATTTTTTTAGGATCGCCATAATAGTGTTTTGCTTTTTAGAAACTTCGCTCTCTCTGCGGACGCGATGCAGCTTGACAATCACCTTGCCAAAACGAAATGAGACACGTCTGTTCTGATCTGTCTTTATTTCAATGGTGATGGTGTCAATGTGGTGTTTACTGACAGGGACGTAATGAGGTTTATCGTAGGTGATGGTAACAAACTCATTGTAATGCTTCAGTGTAGACACTATAAGCTGATGGGGGTAGGGAGGGGTTGTTCTCCTGTCGCTGTAGTTAATAGGAGACTTAAATCAGCTTAACTATATCGCTTAGGGATGTGTCTTTTCACACCCCTGAGCAACGTAGCTGGGTTGATCTAATTTTCTAGTGCAGACCAGCCCTTATACATATATAGCGTAGTCGTCCATCCCCCCCTACTCCCATATGGGAATAAGCTATACCAGTATAAGGGCTGGTCTGCACTGAAAAATTACATTGGCATAGCTAGGTCATTCAGAGGTGTGAGAAATCCAAATCCTGCGTGATGTCGTTAAGCCAACCTAAGCCCTGGTGTAAACAGCACTAGTTCGATGGAAGAATTCTAGCTATCACCTCTTGGGGAGGTAGATTAACTACAGTGACTGGAGAAGTTCTCCAGTCACTGTGTAAGTATCTTCACTGAAGCACTGCAACGGTGCTGCTGTAGCATTTGAAGTCTAGACACAGCCTGAGCATCTTGATACCAAAAGAAGTGCATCCACACTGGGGGGGTGCAGCCACACCTACCCCAGGACAGTTAAAGTGATACAACTTGCCAGGACAGCTTCTTTCTGCTTTTTCTTTACAAAACTCAAGGAAATTAAAAGAAAAATAACCCTTACAGTCATGTAACATTAAGGTAACATATTTACATAAACCAACACCATTGCATACATACAACACTGAGCTTACATATACATAAGCACAGAAAGAGCAGGGAACCAAAAGTTAAGATTCTCATAACAACTTTAATTCACCCATCTGTATTATTTTTAGTGGCAAGTGAGGTTATTAGCTGTGTACACAGCATGGGCAATGTGGGTGACTTAAGGTCACTATGCAAACTTTAACCTGTGTAATCTCTGTTTTTTTGAGGTTGAACTTATAACCGTAATGTTGTATTACCACATCCTTTCCCCATTTCATTATTACTTTAGAGAGGAGTCAGAAGTTAAGGTGTTTTCCCAAGGCCATCCAGTGAGTCAGCAGCGCTCAGCATTTTCTGGCTCTTAGCCCCAGGCTCTATTCACCAGACTTGCAGTTCTCACACTGTGGCATGCAGGCGGCAGTCCAGTGGTAAGTGAGCTGGCTTACTATAGTATGGTATCAGAATAGGAATTGAGTAAAGGTGCCAAGGTAGGGTGCCAAGTACTAAGTTTCAGAGGTGGTATGCTAGGTCTGAAAGTCTGAGTGAGAATCACTCCCCTAGACAATGCTGCCTCGACCTTTATTCTGTGACTGAGCTATTAATGGGCTTGGTGTATTGTTTTCCTCCCTGACACTAGCCTAATTACCCTGAACATCTGACTCCACGAAGAAGTCTTATTTGCTGCCTCTGATGGCAGTTGTGTGGCTGCCTGGGGCAAGTTGAAGTCTCAAGGTTCACCGGGGATGCTGGCTGTGCTGACATAGCTAAACCTGTTCAGAGATGTCTCATGTGAGCTGACGCAACAGCTTTGGACATAGGCAGGTTCAATCGGCGTCCCTGCACACAGGGATGGATAGACATGCAGGAACACTGAAGGACAATAAGGGAATTACTCTGATGCAATACAGAAAGTGACTGACAAGTGAGGCAACTCCAAGGGGGCTAACATTCTCTTCAGACTGGCCAGGCCATACTGGGCAATTTTTGGTTCCAGACAGCTGACTGCCACTGTCTCTGACAAGTTATCCTGTCCTGCTTACCACGAGGAACAGTTGCCAGATAGAAATCATACTGTCAAGGGTCTTGGTGGAGAATTTCAGTTTGATAGATGTGCCACTCCAAAGTAAAAGGCAAAACAGAGAGCGAACAGAGGGATATATATCCTGACAGATCTTCACACTAGCTCTGTGCTTCCCACCGTCCCAGCTGCACACAGAAGAAGGGTTCTGTTGGACAGATCTTGAATTAGATTAACTGATAGGCAGTTGCAGCTTTAAGGCACAGTAAATATTCAATGCAGGCACAGCAAATGCCACCCAGTGAAATAACAAGATATGCGCTGCCCTGAAACTGACCGGCCCGGGCAAGGCAAACTTTTCATAGTGGTGACAGTGAGCAGAAACAGTGTCCAGCAGTGGGTGGGAGGGCAAACCTGATCAGGGGATGGAGGGAAGCATAAGGGTGCAGAGCTTAATATTTAAGGAGTGAGGGAAAAAGCAATGGCACTTGTTAGGGATCTAACTAATCCTTCCCCATGCAAATGCAAAATCCAGCAGAACTAAGTTGCTAACACAAACTGCTGACATCTCCTAGTATACAACCTTATTCTGTATGAAGTGACTTGCGGAGGACTTCTAAACATGGAGATTGTGCCCTTTTTTGCTTCTTTATAAAGTGCAAAGAAGACCTGGCAGCTTTAAAAATAAAGAAGGAGTGGGTCTAGTCTAGTGGGACTACACCAGTTGAAAGAGCAATAGTGCAGGTGTTCACACTAGCTGTTTGATGTCAGGTTCTGCCCTATATCCACACTCAGCACACTGGTGGGTGTTGCAGTTGTTACTACCCTCTGGTACCTAGCCAAACTGCTCCCTGAAGCAGTGGTTGTGGGATTTTGAAAAGGCCTTCTGGAGACCCAGGGGATTGTAAAAGAAGGAGATAACCTCCCATAACTCCCTAGGAATTGCAGACACTTGCAGAAAATATTCACTGTACAGGCTGTATGGCCAGATCTCTCTCTTTGTTCATTGACAGTTTTTTGAACCACAAAGTGTCTCCAGGGACAGGGTGGGGTGTTCCAGCAAAACACCTTGAGTGCCAAAGACCAAGACCAGCAGTGCACAGAATTAATGCTACAGCTCAGTGGGAAAGGCCCCATCATCCTGCACCCCAGTATGAGCAGCTGTGTGAGTCCCTTGGCAAACATTACTGGATGAACTGCCACTTTTGAGTCAGGACCACAACCAGCCTGGTTCATCTCAAGATCTGGCTGCAGAGCTGCTGAATGAGGAAGGAGAGTTTTCTCTACTTCTGTGAGGATATAGCCGTGCAGCACCAGGACAGGAGTTCTACTCATGGAAAAGAGAATGGTGATTTCTCTGTAGAAGCGGTGGAGCCTGGGGTCACTTCTGATCAGTCTGGGACTGGGAAACCCGTGGTAGGTGCTGTTGTGGTTGAGATATGCAAGGCAATACATAGAGTGTTGTAGGAGGTTGTGTCAAGGTTACAAATATGGGGTTTTCAACAGTTTTCTGTCCAAACAGTGGTTAACTTGCCAAAATCCTTGCTAGTAGACAAGGCTAACACATTTTAAATACTCTGGGAGGGATTTCAAAAGTGTCTAGCATTGGCCTAACTCTGTTCCCATTGAAATCAATGGCAAAATACCCATTGACTTGAATGGGACCATAGATAGGTGAAGCTGTACCCAAATATGATAAAGGTGATGCTGGTGGCCAGAGGAAAGCATTTTGAAGAGTTTGCAGCAATGGTGCAGTCTCCTTTGGTTGAAGATGCTGGTGCACAGGCAGACTTGGTCAATTCAGGATTGCTACTAGATTCCCCACTGATGTCAAGCTCTCACATAGCGTCCATGGGTGACACTTTCTACCAACCCTGTTCAGCTAGGAGTCTCTATCACATCCTGGCAGATGATGATCTGGTTTATTTATATACCTCCAGTCTGGACTATAGCACTACAGAACACTGTACCGTGTCTCCTCATCAACATAGACCACATCACATCCTCTGCTCTCTACAATGGCTTCCCCTGGAATATCAAGTGAAGTTCAAGGTCTCAGTCCGTATCTTGCAGGGGCTCCACGCCTGGGCCCAAGATATCTAAAAGATGACACAAAGCTCCAGGATGTGTACTGTGGTTGACAACATTGCTCCTCAGGCACAATGAAACTTTGTACCACAAAGGTGAAGGATCCAGACTTCGAAACTTTCTGCTATATGCCTAGCTAATGTGATCAGAGCAGCCCTGTTCGTAACATTATTGTTTATTATATAGTAGAGGCCCCAAATGAGGATGGGGGACTATTGGGCTAGGCACTGTGCCAATGACAATCTAAATAGACAAGACAGACAAACCGTAGGAGGGTAAACAAAGGCAGATTTGCCCTAGATCAGTGTCAAAGCTGAGGACAGAACCTACGTCTTCTGACACCAAGTGCAGTGCCTGGACCACATTGCCTTTCACATAACAGACTTCTGAAAAAGCAATGTTGGCGCTCTCAAATATTGTGCAGTTAAAGGAAATGTTATTTGTAGCCTGAACTGTTTAAAAGACAAAACCAAGGCAGCAGATGGAACATCAAATGAAAAGGGCCTATTCAGAACCTATATTACTCAAGCCTATCCTAGTGGATGGGTTCATGGCACTGGGAAGCTTTTATAGAGAAAGGTAAAACTTAACAACTGACAGGCAGGAAATCATAGCCAGCTTCCCTGCTCCTTGTGGCTCCTGGGAGATGATACTTCCACAGCCCCAGCCTTCTCCTCTCTCTTGAAGATGTAGTGCGAGCCTCTCACGTGCTTGCGAATGATTCTCATCTCACACTGTGCATTAGTGTAATGACATTGATTTCAGTGGCTATTCATTGCTAGAGTGAGCCCAGAATCCAGTCAAGGGTATTCCAGGACCATCTTGAGCCTGGTTACAGAGCATCTCCCCTCTATTTCCCTTCTAGTATTATTTTTGTTTCAGATTTATTACCTTGTTATATGTTCACAATGCAATATAAGACACTTAGATAATAGATTGAATGAAAGATTGACCACATTCATGTCCAGGTTTCCTTTAAGTCAGTTTTCAAATATGCTACACTCATTGCAGGCCACTGATAACAGAAGAGCACCTACATTTGACATTTTGAAATCATGAAAGGGCATCAGCCTAATGGTTTCTAAGTAATTAAGAACAACTCTGTTAACTCCTATGCAATAGCTCGGTTGGGGATGAGACCTCCAATTTTAGAAATTAAAGTCACCAGCTTTGTTTATGGGATTTTAGCCAAGAGGATTGTTGAAGGTGGGTGGTGTCAAGCCCACAAAGAGCAGGAGAAGGTGCTATCAACTAGGAGTATAATAATGCAATGAAAATGGACTTTACCCAAGTAGTTCTCTTTCCCTAGACAGGCAGTGGGATGCCATGGAGGGAGCTTGGAGCTGGGATCTAGAGCACCTCTCCTCCCAGCCCATCTCTACCACTGACTTCCTGAGAATGTCACTTCATTACCCTGTGCCTCTGCTCCCTGCCCCTGCAATGGGGATCGTGAAGTTGGTCTGAGTGCTATGAGGATTGTGCAGCCAGCCCCCTGATCAGTGTGGGGTGTCATTAATAGTTGAAATGAAGGTAGTGGGGCCTTGCTGGAGGTCATTGTCCTCAGCAGAGGTTGCATGGGGTCAGGGTGCAGGGGAGAGCACACTCACAGCCAGGGCTGCCTGGGGGGGTGGGCAAGTGGCGCAATTTGCCCCAGGCCCTGGGCCCCACAGGGGCCCCCAAGAGAATGCTCCGGCCCCGGCCCCGGCCCCACCTCTGCCTTCCCCATCCCCCGGCACCTCAGCGTGCCACGTCCAGGAGCGGCCCAGGACAAAGCTAAAGCAGCGTGGCTCTAGAGGGGCCTGAGCTCCGCCCCACTCGGAGCCATGCGGTAAGGGGGCGGGGCTGTGAGCTCCGGGGTCCTGCTGAAGCCAGGCCACTGCGGTGCTGTCCAGGGGCCAGGGCAGCTCCTGGACACAGCGCTGAGGCTCCGGGAGAGGGGGGAGGCGGAGGTAAGCAGCATGGCAAGGAGCTGAAGGGGGTTGGAGAAGGGGCAGAGAGTCCTGGGGACAGTCAGGGCACAGGGAGGGGGCAGAGGTTCGGGGGGGCGGTCAGAGAACAGGGAACGGGGGTTGGATCGTGGGCATTCCGGGGGGGGGGGTGTCTGTCAGGACTCAGCAGAGGATCGGGGCAGTCAGGGGACAGGGAACGGGGGGGTTGGTGGGGGGTGGGGTCCTGGGGTTGTGGTTGGGGAGGGAGTCTTTGGGGGGCGGTGAGGGTACAAGGAGCAGGATGAGTCAGGGATTCTGAGGGGGGCAGTTGGGGGCCAGGAAGTGGGTGGGGGTAGCATAGGGGGCAGGGCCAGGCTGTTTGGGGAGGCACAGCCTTCCCTACGCTAAAGCTCATTCAGCAGTTTGAGGCTTGCAGACAGCTATTTAACACAAAGAGCCAAGCTGTTATATTTTCCATTGGGGAGGGATCACATGAGAAGAGTAATATCCTACACCACCTACCTCCTTCCCAACCCTAAAAGGGAGACTCCCCTCCCCTGCATTCCCCGAGGCTCCAGAGGTTCTTCAGGTAATTCAGTAGATCTCAAACTTTTGTACGGGTGACCCATTTCACATAGCAAATCTCTGAGTGTGACCCCCCCTCCTTATAAATTAAAAAAACTTTTTTATATATTTAACACTGTTATAAATGCTGGAGGCAAAGTGGGGTTTGAGGTGGAGGCTGACAGCTCGCAACCCCAGTAATAACCTCGTGACCCCCTGAGGGGTCCCGATCCCCAGTTTGAGAACCCATGGGGTAATTTAATTTTAGCACCCTGTGTCCATTCACATGCATGTGCTATTTTGAGCATTTCAGTTTTCACAACATGGGCTCATCCCAGATTCTGGAACAAGCTCAAATGCTCAGTTCGTGGAGTATGTACATAAGTTATACTAAAGACAAACCCACAGTAACTGTCTCCAGTTTGTGAGGGACCTCATGGAGCCAGTCTTTAGGAAACAGATACATTCATGGAGGTTAAGTCCATTAATGGCTATTAGCCAGGATGGACAAGGAATGGTGTCCCTAGCCTCTGTTTGTCAGAGGGTGGAGATGGATGGCAGGAGAGAGATCACTTGATCATTACCTGTTATGTTCACTCCCTCTCGGGCACTTGGCAATGGCCACTGTCAGTAAACAGGATACTGGGCTGGATGGACCTTTGGTCTGACCCAGTATGGCCATTTTTATGTTCTAAGCTAAATGAACCCAAAGTTATGGAGACAGATGTGAGTCAAGGAAGCCAGCAGAGTATCAGAAACCTGGAAAAATCTGACTGGATGGTCTTAGGTGTTTGGTCACAAGCTGAGGTGGTTCAAAAGTTTTGGATTTTTTTTAAGCAGAATTTTTTTATTGTTTCTTTAAACAATCAAACACAGCAAGCCACAAATATTTGGCCACACACTTCTGAAACCCTAAACCATGTTCAGGTTTTGGCAGACTAATTTCAGCTTTTCAATTAAAAAAACCACAACAAATTTTGAAGGAAAGCAGCCATTGTCCGTGATTTTTTCCTGCTTTTTAAAAACCGCTAGTTTTCGATCCAAAAAAAGTTTTGATGGAAAATATTTGTCCAACCCTTTTAATGAGCTTTAGTGCCTTTTAGCACTAGCTGATGCTGCGAACCAGTGATACCTTGTAAAGGTGACTTGAAAAGAAGTTTTCTCAAAACTGGACTTGTGCTGAGATTTAGAAGGTTTTTAAATGTTTATTTTTCCCAAGGCTTCGGGGGATGGGGGGAAGTGAGGCAATTTGCCCCGGGCCCCCATGAGAATATAGTATTCTATAGTATTGCAACTTTTTTCCATGGACGGGGCCCCTGAAATTGCTTTGCCCCAGTCCCCCTGAATCCTCTGGGCAGCTGCTCCCTCTCCTCGCTAATTGCAGAGGGAGACTGGCCCCTCCTGCTTTGCTCTGCTGTGAACCCCGCTCCTCAACAGTGATGAGCTAAGTGCTCAGGGCAGCGTGGGGGAGCGAGTCCCGCTCAGACACTGTTCCAAGGGGAGACCATAGCCAACCCTGCGCAATGACACCGGGGGGGGGGGTACAGTAAGTAGTAACACTGGGGGCCCCCATAGGGGATGAGTCCCGCCGCGGCACTGCCCGGGGGCAGGTTACTCCCGAGGGTGGGGCAAAGCGCCCCCAGGTGGAGGCTTCCCGGCCCGGGCTCCCCTGGCGCGCTGGGCCGGGGGGGCGGCTCCAGGGGCGGGCCCTGCCGGACGGGTCCGCCCGCCCGCCTCACTCCCCGGGCGGCTCCGGAGCGGCGCGGTGCGTCCCGCTCAGTGCCCTGCCCGCTGCCCGGCAGGAGGATGGCGCTGCCGCCCGAGCGCGACGGGCTGTTCCGGGCGCCGCGGAGCCTGGTGCTGGAGGCTCACGTGCCCAGCCTGGCCGCCTACCGGGAGCGCTACCGCCGCTCGGTGGAGGAGCCGGACGGTGAGTGCCGGGGCGGGGCCAGGCCTGCCTGGGCACGGAGCCCCGGCCGCTCCCGGGGCTGGGGCGGGAGCCCGCTGCCCTGCCGGGCCTGTGCTGGGCGGGAGCCCCCGGGGCAGGAGCCGGGTGCAGCCCTGGTGCGCCAGGGGCCCGCGGGGCAGAGCTGAGCTGGAGCCGCCCTGGGCTGCGGCCAGCCCCGGGCCTGTAAGCGCGGGGTAAAACCAGCGTGCGGCGGCGGGCGCTGGGCTTCGCACCGAGACGAGTGCGGGCAGTTCCGCCGGACCCTCCCGCCTGGCGGGCCGAGGTGCCTGAACCAGAGCAGAGCCCCTGGCGGGCTTGGCCAGCGCTTCCTCTGGAGCGAAGGCGGTGCGGGGCTCCCGGGCTGTTCTTACTTTAACAACTGACCGCCAAGCCCAGAGGTGCTGGGGCTCGGCCCTGGCACACATTAAGCCCTGTGCTAGTTATGCACCCTTGTGCATCAGAGCAGGGCCTTCCGCCCTGTGTTTACCTAGGGGAACCCTCGCTGTAAAGCCAGACGGTGTTTTCTAAAACTGAAACCCGTTCTCTGCTCCTTACCTCCAACCCTTCCCCTCCGATCGCCGTGCAGCAGGGCACTGCCAGCGTGGGGCGGGAGGAAGGGAGCGCTTTTCAGCCACACGGCTGGGCTTTACCCAGGCGAGTGAGCACTGTTACCTCTGTTAAAGAAGGAGAATCTGAGGTACAGAAGCTCTTACTTCCCCGGCAGCAGACACCTTGCTAGCAGCGCTGCTGGGAGGGGAACTTGGGTCTGTGGCTGCAGTCCCATGCCTGAGCCACTGCCCTGTGGTGCTGCCCAAGGGCTGTCTTATGCACTGCGAGGAAGCAAAACTGCTTGAGAGTGATCTTGCTGCGACTGGTTGGAAAGGAGAGTATGCCAGAATGCTGGTGACCTCTGCCACCCCCAACCCTGCCTTTCTACCTCTCCCTAGAATGAGCCTTATCTTCATGGGCGGGAAAAATGTAATAATCATATTAGTATTTCTGCAGTGCCCACTGTGTGCTAGATCTTTTTCAAACAGGAAGGCACAATTCACCAGCTGGGCAGATTTATGGTGTATGAGCAACTAATATCCATTTGCGTCAACACCACAAATATATTTAAATGTCTAAGTTACTTAGGCGTGACATAATTACAATTAGAGTTAGCTTCTCATTAGAAATGGGCTGTGAAACCTTCTCTATCAGCTTCAAAGCTTCAGGAAGTGGCGAGATCAACCCGCTACAGCACCCTAGAGGATCCTTCTCCTGGAGGGTTGGGAATGAGGAAAATGTAGACATAAACTCAGGAAGGATTTTCTGAACCTTAGATGCGGTGTGGAGGAAAGCATGGACATTTGTGTCAGATGCTGGCAAACAGGCAGTGAGATGAAAGGTCCGGGGAGGACAGGGAATGAGTCATGGGTAGAGGGGGCAGAGTTACACAGGGCTTCGAAGGTGGTAACAAGCTTGAATTTGATATAGTGAAGGGAGGGATTGAAAGATAGGGGGAGAGGATTATTATGGTGGAAACTGGGCATGAGGGGAATTGTCGTAACAGCAGTATTTTATATGGTTTGGCAGTGGGGAGGGACAAATATGGGTTTTGAGATCATTGAGGAGGCATTTGTTAGTGGAAGTAGGCTGGCTGTTAGTCACCTCCCACTGTCTCTACATGCCATCTCTTCTATGCTACACCTCACAGGTATCTCTCTGTTGTTCTCAGATGTAATGTATTCGGTACATTTCCCAGGGCTGTCACTCTGTTTTGATACTTCCTTATAACTAAATGCAAATTACTGTGCTTGCACAGTATAAGTAGGTGTAGAGTTTTTCATCAGAACTTTGCATGTTGTGTCAAACATTCTCTTGGGTAAATGCCTGTGCGTCTAAACCTGTCAGTGAGGGTGCTGCTGTCCATATCAGAGCTCATATTAACCAGTCCGTATAATGGACATATGGTTAGTTTTCGAAAACGCCAGGAAATGGAGATGTTCTCGGGAATTACTCTCCGTGATTTGAAGCTCAGAGTGGGATAGTGGAAAAATCTGCTTCTTGAAAAAGGGGTGGGGTTTCGTTTTGGAAAGAGTGGGCGTGTTACACAATCTGTGTGGTGTGAGGACACAGCTGGAGATGGATCTCTTGAACATTAGAAGAAATTGCCAGGTTGAAATGTAACATATTGTCTCCAAATTTTGGAAGAAGGTAAAATGCTTTCACATATTTGAAGAATAGATTGATTGCAACTGCACCACCATGTCTTGTAATCTCAGTTGAACCAGTTTAGTATAAGAGTGAGTATTAGAGGGGGACTTGATGAGGGTGGTAAAGGCTGAAGTGTAGCAAGTTTGCAGCCTCCACTGAATTTGGCCCTATTTTTGTTTCCTATCAAGGACCATTGAATGTTATCTTCAGATGTTAAATGTGTCTTGATCCATTTTTGTCACTTAAGGTTTGACTGTTACTTTTGCAGAATTTTGGGATGACATTGCTAAGGAATTTTACTGGAGGAACCAACACTCTGGACCCTTTCTGAAGTACAATTTTGATGTGACAAAAGGAAAAATCTTTATTGAATGGATGAAAGGGGCTACAACCAACATCTGCTACAACCTGTTGGATAGAAATGTCAACGAAAAGAAACTTGGGGACAAAATTGCTTTTTACTGGTAATGTTCTGCTTTTATTATAATGTAGAAAGTGTCTGCATGTAATCCTGGAGCAGTGGTTCTCAACCCGTAGTCTGTGGACCTCAGGGGGTCTGCAGACTATCTAAGGGTCCACAAAAGGTGACTATGAAAATAAAGTTTCAGATTCCAGAAAAGACATTCCATTTTTCTGATCAATGAAAACTATGTGAATACCCCCCACTACAGGTCAAAACCTGGAAGTGTTGTCGTTACTTTAGAAGCCCACAGTTTAGTGCTCTTTCTCAAACTGGATCAAATGACATGCCGAGCATGTGCAACATTTATAGTTGCATTCTGTTCAGTCAGTTTTCAGTCTAAAAAATCTATGGTAGGGGTCCGTAGACCACAGGTTGAATTTCCAAAGTGGTCCGCTCCTCATTTGAAATTTTTTAGGGGTCTGCAGATGAAAAAAGGTTGAAAACCATGGTCCTAGAGTAAAGTGTATAACTGATACTGGCTTCTATTAAGGTACATGTTAAAACATAATGACCTAAGAGGTAAATGATGGGGAGACTCCGGTCTTTCTATAGTTACGATTAGTGTTACCTTCCCATTAGATGCTGGCTGTGAAACCTTCTCTAACTTCTTCAAAACTCCAGGGTGTGTACCTGCAAAAACGTGAAGTGGTGAGATCTCCTTCAACACGTTTTAACCTTTGCTGGCTTGTCGGAATTCCAAAATGGCCTGGCCTAGAATTGGGCATGTATTCTAGGAAGCTTGCCATCAGCAGATGCAGATTTTCTAAATAATGTAAAATCTATGCTGAGAAGATGGTGCATTGCTAGGGACCTTGTGGTCTAGATGAGTAAGTGCTGGAGTGGTAGGCGGCACCTCCCACGTCGTAATCCTACCTCAGTCACTGGCTGTTAGCACCTACCTACCCTTGTGAAGCAGGTAAATGTCACTTTACAGATGAGGAAACTGAGGGTCAGATATAAACTTCTGCAAAGTCACAAAGCAAATCGGTGTCAGAACGAGTTTGAAACCCACCTCCTAGCTGCAGTCTTGTGCCGTTTGGGCAAGGCTGCAGGCTCAAGGTGCAAAAGTCAGAATTTTGTGTGGAAAGCAAAGCAATCCATGGATATGTCAGTGCAGTTGAGTCCATGTGCCTTTCGTACATTCTTGTTGAAGCATTGAGTGTTTTGCTCTTAGTTCCAGGTAAAACACTTGATTTGAAGAAAAGGCTGAAAGTTTAGGCCAGTAACAAGTCTGAAAACATTTTCCATAGAGTTATTTACACCTGGAATTCCCATCCTAAACCAAAAAAGCAATTGCTAGAAAACCTGGAGATTTGGTGCTAAGGTGCGATGTTGAGGAATACTCACTATGAGGACTCCCAAAACGTAGTAGTGGGTAGACTACCGTACTCATCTTGAAGGGGTCGCGTTCTTCTGTATCACTTGAACCAGACTGCATCTGTTTACATCACATGTTCCCATGACTCCTAGTTTTTTTTAGGGTCACATGCAGTCCACTGAAAAACATGTACTTGGTTATAATATACAAAAGCTGGGTGTGCTCATTCCACACTGCCTTTCAAAGGGACACAGGCCTCCAAATACAAAGAGATCAGACACTCTGCTCCCCCACGGACAGATATGAACCTTTTAAGCATAGAATCCTCAATTGTGGGTCTTATGTGGTAAGAACCAATGGTAGTATGGAAGGAAGCTGTACAGCTCTGAAGTGTAACGCTGTAGTCAAAGTGGTACAACCCTCTAATCTGGATGCATTTATATTAGTATATTGGACCCCGTCCACACTAAGGGTTCTTTTCCAGTACAGGTATACTGATCCTAGTGTGGATGTAGCTTATACTGGCCAAAGGTGTGCTTTTACTGGTATAACTTATTTCATACACACCCTGAGCAAAACAAGCTATACTGTAAAAACACAGTTCTGTTGGTATAATTATGTCCTCACTAGGGGCTTCTGCTGGCATAGCTATATCAGTTGGGGAATCAGACCTCTTCATACTAACTGACACAGCTGTGCTGGCAGAAGTCTGTAGTGTAGACATGGCCCCAGTAGAAAAGTACTTTAATACTGTTGTAACTATTCTTGTATGGGAAGGAGACTGATATAAGTCACCTTTATACCTATATAACTGTATCCACACAAGAGCTTTAACCAGTGAAACATCAGTAAAAAATCACCCCACCCTAAGAAATAGTTATACTGGTAAATTTTTATTCGTATAGACAGGCCTACATATTGGTGAAAAATATTTATTCATATACATACTGAACAAATTCTGCAGCTTTTCTAAATTTAAGATGACTCTTTAAATTCCTTTTGTAAACTCATTCAGGTAAAAGTACACACCTTACAAACTGTATGGCAGGTTGGCAATCGGGCCAGGATTTCTATGTGCATGAGCATGTTTTGTTCATTCAGGCTGGGCGTTCGTAGTTCGTGTAAACCTGCATGTAGAAGGTTCTGACAGGCAGTCAGCAGCCTATGGTTTCAACCTTCAGTAAGGGTAAAAAATGTTCTTTGCCTGAAGTTCTTTGGATTTGATTTGACAGGCTTTGTAAGAGTGTCTGATACACTTAGTGGATGTCAGAGATGTAAGTATTGGTTCTGGACATCTTGCAGAACTGATGTGTGCTACTAAAATTTATTTTACCACCACCACCACAAGGGTCATAAATTAAAATATTGTTAGAGAAATCTTTGGCTTGCTTATGAACATTCGAAAGCCGGCATGACCTACTTGTTCTGAAGCTGGTGTTACAATGTCTGTAGCTATAAGATGTGCATGCAGTGGTTACTCCTGGGGGGATTCTGCACCAAAACATTAAAAATTCTGCACACTATTTTAAAATTCTGCATATTTTGTTTGTCAAAATAGCACAATATAATCACACCAGTTTCAATTATTTTAGTAATTTATTTCAAAATACCTCTCAGCAAGTATGTTTGTAACAATACAGATAAAAAAGATTCAATAAATGATTTTTGACAAATAGATTCCTCACTAAGTATATTAATACAGAACTGTGAGAAATAATTCATTTTAACTACACTACAGAAATGTATTTTCCGCACCCTGTAGAAGCAGTATAAAGAATTGGAGGAGTCAGGGGTAATGAAGGAGCTGAGGGAGAGGGAAGCTGGGAAGAAACCTGTAGGTGAACCTGGAGGGTTGTTGGATGTGGGTGGGAGAAGTATAGAACAGGGTTTTTTGGGGAGTTGTTAGGGAGTTGGGGCACTTCCCCCGTGCATTCACTAGCTGACCCCTAGCCTCTTCCATTTAGTTGGGCACATCTGCTCCTGTTCCCATATGTCTCACTGCTACCCCCTCTGTTTCTGTCCCCATGTGGCCCTGCAACCCCACTCCTATTTAGCCCCTGCCCCAGTATGTCCCCACCATTAGCTGTTCTAAACCCCAATCTCTGTGACCTCCCCAGCAGCTCTATGTGCCCTGCTCTATCTGTCCTCCCGCCCCATCCTCTGCCTCCTCGCCTGGCCCTGCGGGCAGGGTGCTGTGAGGAACGCGACCTCCTCCTTCCTCTCCATGGCTAGCTGCTATGGCCGGTGAGCTGGTTGCCCTCTGTTCTGGGGCCACAGCAGCACCTGGTGGTTGAAAGGTTCATAGATTCATAGACTTCAGGGTCAGAAGGGACCAATCTAGTCTGACCTCCTGCACAAAGCAGGCCACAAAACCCTACCCATCCACTTCTATAACAAACCCCTAACCTATGTCCGAGTTATTGAAGTCTTCAAATTGTGGTTTGAAGACCTCAAGCTGCAGAGAATCCACCAGCAAGTGACCCGTGCCCCATGCTGCAGAGGAAGGCGAAAAACCTCCAGGGCCTCTGCCAATCTGCCCTGGAGGAAAATTCCTTCCCAACCCCAAATATGGCAATCAGCTACACCCTGAGCATGTGGGCAAGACTCACCAGCTAGCACTCAGGAAAGAATTCTCTGCAGTGACTCAGATCCCATCCCATCACTGACCACTGTAACTGTAGTGCCTCTCCGGCAGAATGTATTTTGTGAGGAGAAAAAAAAATCTGCAGGGAAACATGGATTCTGTGCATGCACAGTGGTACAGAATTCCCTCAGGAGTAAGTGGTACAAGGAACATAAGGCACATGTGGCTACAGACCTGAGGAGAATATGGCACAGTAGCTATGGAGTCGGCCTTTAGGAGGTCTGTAAGCGGGGGTTGAGAGTGTCAGAAGGAGAGCATTGTACATTGGAAACATGCACACAATTTAAAGTGCTTATACCTCCCCCAGAACTAATTATAACTATTCCCTCCACATTAGTGAAAAGCACTCAGCCATCTCTGGAATACAAATGTTGGGAGTTTAGATCCAAGTATTTTTGAGCTGTGACAGGTCAAAAAGACTCTGAGAAACTCTTCTGAAAGTCCGGACAGCCCTTCTAGGGCAGGAGTTCCCAAAGTGTGGGCCACGGCCAAAAGGTGGGCTGCAACACAGTCCTGCATGGTCCACCATGGGCGGAGTTGGGGGGCATGATGGGGCATTGCCCCCCAAACTATACGTTGGTGGAGTGGTGGCCCCTGCCAAGGGCCAGAGGAGCCAAGCGCCCCTGGAAGGCGAAATGGAGGCGGAGGGTCAATAGAAGGGGCCGGCTCCAAGAAGTGGTGGCTCCCATGGCGGTTGAAGGAGGCAGGGAGGGTTCATGGCCAGACCCACTCTCGAGCTGCCTCACCCAAAGTGTGGCTGTCGGCCCCCCGGAGTATCAGCCCCACAATCCTCGATCCCTATGGAGACTAATGGTGGATGATTGGGACCATCAAGGTAACAGCCGGGCCCAATCAGAGCGCCTGCCTCTGCTCAGCAGTGGCAGCCCCCAAGCCCTTCCTGGGCAGGGGGTGTCTGTGAGGTGCACCAGGGTGCTGGGTGGGTGACTGAGGTGTAGGGCTGCCAGATGACCAGCTCAAGGCACTCAACACGCTGCTGAGGTGGAGGGTGTCGGTGGGGACTGGCTGTGGCACCTGCCTGCCCCCCTTGTCCTCTTGCTGACCCCAGTCCCTGCTGAGACAAGGGGCCATGCATGCCCCGGGGTGCTCCTCTTCCTGATGGATGCATGTTAATAGTGGGCCGCGGTGCCTATTGCAGCTCCACAGGTGGGCCTCAGGGAAAAAAGTTTGGGAACCTCTGTTCTAGGGAATCCCTAGGTCGGGAAATACCTTGACTAATTTCCGTCAAACTTGCCATCAATCTCCTGTCTTGGGACGGCTCTTGTCAGGCTAATTTGCAGGCAGGTGGTTAAATTTTGGCAAAGTTAGGTGGGAGAGAATTCAAGATTATGATGGAATATAGCTCATCGATTGTGGGAGAATAACTGGCTCCAGAACATGATGCAGATAAATATGCTACACCTCTACCCCGGTATAACACGACCCTATATAACATGAATTCGGATATAACGTGGTAAAGCAGTGCTCCGGTGGGGCTGGGCTGTGCATTCCGGTGGATCAAAGCAAGTTCGATATAACGCGGTTTCACCTATAACACGGTAAGATTTTTTGGCTCCCGAGGACAGCGTTCTATCGAGGTAGAGGTGTATGTGGTTTTTGTCCTTTCTGGAGAAGAGCAATTGACAATGATGGTGTGTAATGTAGGGTCTGGTAATAAACACGTGGGAAGGGATTGCAAAAAGTAAGCTCTTGGGCCTGATTTCCTTCCCACACCTGCCGGAGAGTGATGTTACGCATTGGTTGCAGTGGTGTTACTCCCAGTTTACACCAGCATGAAAGAGAGGAGAATTATGTGCCGTTTCATTAGTCAGAAGTTGCTGGTGGAGTGATATAGCTCTGTTACTTGTCACCAGACCTCGCAGAGGAACCGTATGCAATTGACTAATGTTGGAATTTGTAATAGAAGACTGTTGTAAAGTGGCCAGAGCTGCGGGGGGTGGGACTTGAAAGCCAGAGCAGAGTTGCAGGCTTGGTGGTATGTCAGGATTGTAACTGCTGGCAGCAGTGTAACTGTTGCCCACATGGGGTTGCTTTTTCGGCATAAAGGGCAGCAGTTATCTCTCTGATCTCTTGCCTCTGCATGCATGGTGCATATCACTTTTATTCCCTTTAAAAGGATTCTCTTTGTCGATAACAGAACTCCAGCAGGAATAGAGGCAGAAGTCAGCTTGAGTAAATGCAGAATGTTTTCAGTTTCTCCCCCTTGCAGATCATTCCTGAGCATCTCCTGCTGCCTAGGAACATTTGAAAGTTCTTTTATTTCCTGTCCCCTGCCACTTGTGAGTCCTCTTCCTGTGATTGTTGTTGCTGCCATCGCCTAAAAAGCAACAGAAAACCAGCAATTGTGTCCCAAATAACTCATTTGTCTGACAGAAAAGATCTTTGTCCTAAATGCAGCATTGCAGTTAGTTACCTGGTGCTGAGGCGGCTTTGAGATCACAGGGTTATGTTGTCACTGCCTCAGTAGTTTGAGGTGTTAAAAATAAACAAACAAACCAGTCAAGAGGGTTAAAAGGAAAAACTTAGTTACCTAATACCACCCCACCCTCAAAATCCCAAAGTAGAAATGTGCTCTTCCAGGGATTGCCCACATCTATTCCGCTCTAGGGGTGTGCATACCATCTTGAGTGCACTGGCGCACGCATACCTGGAGTGGATTAAATAATGCAACACATCTCGAAGAATAACAGTTACAGTGTAGGTAAGTAACTGGGTTTTTTTATCCTTGGCCTGTGTGTAGGACAACCTGTAGCATGTAACTTGGCCTCTTGGAGAGAGAGAGCCTGCGCATTGTACAGTTGCAGTGACAGCCATTGGGATTTAGGGGCCTGGGGATGTATTCAGGGAGGGGTGGGATTGGAGCTCTAGGGGTGCTGCAAATGAGGACCAAGGGGCGCTGGCAGAGCAGTGAGGGGTGCCTAGGATTGGGGTAGCATTGGCATGCTGCTGGTCAAGTGGGATAGTGGTACAGCTCTGAGAGTTCTACGGTGCCTGCCGGCTCTGATCATTTTAAGAACGTTTTGGTTACTTGCTTTCTTGAGCACTAAATATGAATCATCGTTTTTAAAGGGGGGAAGCAGAGACAGTAACACATTCTGGCAGTTTTACTGCAGCTCTGTTAAAAAAAGAAAAAGAGGATATTACGATTAATGGGCTTGCCCAGTCTGAATCTGGGGTAAACATAAAATGCTGTGCTAAGAAGGAGCAAATATTAGAATGAATTGTAGAGGGAAAAGTATCTGGTAGAGTAGCTACTGCTTCAGCTGATAACCAGCATGTTTGGGCATTTATTCCAAAATTCTTCAAATAAATCTCTCTGAAAGGAAGAAAGCTAAGTGGGTTTAGAAATGCACTGCTGGAAAAACCAGACAGTGTCCTCTGACTGCTGCTAAATGTTGTTAATAGGAACCAGGAAACTGGAGAGATCAGTTATTTAACACAGCCTGCCAATGTGAGACAGTAGATGACCTGGCTGTGGACATATACATGATGGCAGGACTTGGGGTTTTTCTGCACATTATAAAGTTCTACAGAATCTAAACTTGAATTTAAACCAAGCGTTTTGCCCAGCTGAGGCCCACATTGACAAATTTTCAAGAGCGATTGGAACGTATTGCTGCTATCAGTTTTCAGAGTTGGCAGAATGGCCCCTGGAAACTACAAGCACATTGCATGCTGGTGACCATCTCCATCTGAGCAGCCTCGTGCACAGCTTAGGATGAAGTGCTGCATGCAGTCTCTATAGGCTACACCTCCATACTATAATGATGGTAGCTGTAGGTTGTGTTTTCGCCATGCCTTACGCTTTAAAGTTTCTGACCCGTAAGGCTTCCAAATGCCTTCACACCATAAATGGCTGAGGAGCTTTTGCCTTTGCTTCTAGGCAGCCTGACACATCAGGACACACCTCACATGTCAGTGTCATTTGTGTATTAACTTTGAACCCCAATTATGGTAGCAGTTTCTCTGCCGCTAGCCCAAAGCAAGCATTGGGCCAGTTTTGCTGTAACATTGAGGGTGGATTTTCAGAAGCATTCCATGTTGGCCTAGCCCTGCTTTCACTGCGGGCTGTTGTAATGCTCCCATTGTCTTCAGTGGGGCAGAGTTAGGCCACTGCTGGGCCCCTTTGAAAATCCCACTTTCTGTCTCACTTTGGGCAGGTGACGAATGCAGGCTCCTCGACGCTCACCCTTCAGTTTAATAACTCCCTGACTGATTTATCTTATGCTCAACTGCTCGGCCTCTCTAAGCGTGGTTGTCTTGGTGCAGGCACAACCCAGCTGACCTGATGCTCTTTAAGAGAAAAAAATGCCACTTGGGAATTGGAGAGGGTAACATTTGTTTACTAAGAGCTCTGTTGAAATAAAGTATCTTTCAGCCCACGTTTTACTGCCTATGATGTTCTAAGGAGCTCAGCTGCTTTGGCCGACTGGTCAGTACCAAACCATTGTGTATAGTGCTGCTGTTTCACATACCGTGCTGTTGGTAGCCCCTTACAGTCTGGCCCTGTCAATCATTTTGGTGCTCTCCATCCTTCCAGAAATAACCAGCTAATGCACACACACCAAGAGTGGCTGGAATAAAGCTGTAAACAGTAAAATATATCAAATATATCTGAATAACCCAGACAGTTGCTGCTCTTAAAAATGAGGGTAAAAGTAGTGCTTGTGTTGTAACTAAAATGTGTTGTAGCCTAGTGGTGCAATCGGAGAGTTCCAAATTCCAGGGGATTGCTATGAAATTCAGTGCAGAAGCAGTGCCAGTTTTTTCAGTGCAAGAGTGACATTCACTGAATCTTGCAAGAATACTTCCCTGCTTCACAGAGCTGTGGCGAGTGAACCCATTAGTGGGAGCCCCAGAAGCACCAAGACAGAGCTGAATATTAAAACATGAAGCAGAGAGAAGCCTTTATGTTGTGGATCAAACTTACTCAGCATCTGGGTGGGGATGGTTTTTGACAGGGACTCTTCATGACTGGCTGTCTTTTGAAGAGACACGAAACAGGAAATAAGAAAAACCCTTCAAATGTTTCAGTCTATTGAGGGATCCTGGAAGAAAACCTGGAAAAATAACTAAATAGGCTCTGTCCAAGCAAACGACCAGACAGAGCAAAAGGTGTGAAAGAGAGTCTACTGAGAATGGCGCAACCCTGGGGAGTCTCACAACATATCTCCAGCCCCAAGTCTAGTAGTGTGGAGTATCGGGATGGACATATTTATTGCCCAATATGCTTCCATAGCTCGTATGTCAAAAGGCCAATTCCCGGGTGTTCTTACTGCAAAATGCTTCTACACTATACTGAGGTGGAAGCCCTCAGTGCAGGAAACTTCTCAGAACTTTCCTGCCAGCCAGACTTTCCAGGTACCCTAATATATACTGCCAGCGAAGGAAGTCCACAAGCTGCCTGATCCTAGGGGCAACCACAGATGTTTGTGGAGTGTCCTGGCGAGTATATAAACACTGACTTGAGTTAAAATCTAGTGTTGACAAACTCGTGGGTGTGACTTGCCCAGTGAGCCTGTCCTTAAAGTAAGGGAGTGGTGGAAAATTTGCAGTGTGTAACTGAAGTCAGAAGCTGGACTGAGAGAGCTTTAGCTATGTTGGGACACTGCATTTCAGCTGATTTTGCCCTTGGTCATTCAGCAGTAATGCGTATCTCGTTCTGTGGAGAGGACTCATTTCAGGTCATGCCTGCATCACAGCTGGGACTGGTTTGAGGCACTCACTCTGGGGTGCTTCAGCTCCTGGATACTGAGTAAAGCCAAACTAGTCTCAGTTTGGGAATGCTGAACTTTTTGTTCTTCTGTTTAGCAAAGGCTATTGAGATCCTGGTGAGCTTCTCTGAGAGTTGTCTCCTAGCTGGTTTATAGAATAATAGATTATTAGGATTGGAAGAGACCTCAGGAGGTCATCTAGTCCAATCCCCTGCTCAAAGCAGGACCAACAGCAACTAAATCACCAACTGAATGCTTAGCTGAAAGGCTCTCAGCACTAGCTGTGGCAAGATTGCATAAGAGTTCTTCCCAAGGTTTGGGGTGTGTATGTGTGTGTGTTGGATGTGGCAAAGGTGAAGAACTGTCATTTGGTTTGGCTATTTATATCAAAAGCACAAAGGACCAGAGAAGAGATTGAAAGGAACTTGGTATTTGTTCTCTTAGTGAAGTTATATGGGTAGATCCTCCATATTCAGCTGTTTGGTATTAGGGTGTGGGAGTTTGTCTGATTGTAATTTAAAGCTAGTGTGGTTAAATGAGATTAGCTTTTGATAGGTGTGGCTGCAGCTGAGATGGGGCTAGGTAGAGTCTCTTGGCAGCAGGGTCACGCATGATAAAATGTTTTCTGATCCTGTTGGCTTGGTCTAAAGGGAATGGTGGCTAGGCCCAGAAAACACAGTTGCCAATGTCTGAAACTTGTTTCCAGGGGCAGTTTTCCAAATCAGGTTGGGGTCTGGGGTCCATCAAACTCCCACCCACCCTAGAGTGAGATGTAGATCTAGGCCATATTAAAATATACATTTCTTAATGATCGGAGCTTATTGAATAAATGGCCTGTGACTCACCCTCAAAATGGCCTGTGTCGTAAACTCTCTGCCCCAGCCATCTCATCAGGAATGCAGTAGTCACAGAGGGGACACTTCGTGACAATGCATAAACACATCAGAGCAGTAAAACCCCATTGTCAGTTTAGCAAAGTCTGTATCAGCCCAGTGATGGGAGTGATTCGTTACAATTCTCTTATAACAGACTAATTACTAAAACCTATAAATCTGTGCTTGATGCATTGTCTCGCCTGCCATGCCATGCCAGACGTTGTTATCCAGACAGCTGAGCTACAGATTTTTTGGTCATTAGGAATTGGTTTTTTGCTTCTGAAAGCTGAGCAAGAAGCAAAGTGTGAAGTCTGCATGGCAGGTGTGGACTGCTAGAGCGTAGAGAGGTGTCAGGAAGTGCTGCTGCTGTGTTCGTAGCATTGATTTATGAGCATGCTGAACTTGCACATTGGTTACCTCAGTGCTTGTTGCAGTGACTTGTGTGTCTATCAGATTGAAATGTTCCTGGCTGTGACACTGAGGAATATGTGAAGAGAATAGGCTGGCGTTGGAATAGCGAACTTCTTGTTTTAACAGAATGCTAAAGCAAGTAGAGGCATGAGGTGGGCTGAGATGTGACCCAAGGCATCTCAGTGTAGAAGTTAACTCCTGACCAGAACGCCTGTCCATAAAACTAATTCCAACCTTCTTACAAAGTAGTGACCCTCCCTTGTTCACAAGTCCTGTGTGTAAGCCAGGTCACTGAACTGACATCGGCATTGAAGATCTGCAGAGCTTATCACCTGCCAAGACTTGAGGCTGAGACTTTTTCTTCTGCAAACAGCTGATGTCTCAAACATCTAGAATGGTGCAAGGAATCCTTACGCTGCTTTGAAATGTTAGTGGGGCCACCAACAGTAGCCAGCGAGATCCAGAGCCTGGCACTTGGCAGGTGAAGGGAGGAGAATTCCTTAGGGCCAAAACAGACCTGAGCTGCCACAGCAGGGAAGCCCAGTGCAAGAGAGCCTCCGTGCAGAACAAATCAAGGTTCAACTCCTTGTCATAGGACGCAGCCTCTCTCAGAGGCTGGGCTGATGGCAAGACGCAGTTGGGAGCCTGCATAGGACTGTTTCCTTCCATTGCTCCCCAGTGCCATGTTTGTTTTCCTTGCTCTGTGGTCAGATGTGGCTTGGGATGTTGCTGCCCTCAGGTAATGAGAGTCCAGGGCCATATAGGAGAAAGACCGAAGGGAAAGGGCAGTGACTGCTCAGTCTCTTTTTCTGGTGCATGGTGCCTTTAACTAAGGGCTTGTATACACATGGAGTATTCAGGAACTGTCATTCCTGAATAACCCCATGCATGGATGTGCTTATTCTGGAATAGGTGTTTTGTTCCTGCATAATTTCACCCTACTTGCAAAGTGCATTAAACTAAAGTTACACAGGAACAAAACATTTCTTCCAGAATAAGCATGTCCATGTCTAGAGCTATTCAGGAATAGCTGGCCCTGAACAGCTCCGTGTAGAGACAAACCCCAGAGGCTCACAGTAGAAGGACAGAGCTGAGTCCTCAGCTAACAATCCCCTTTTAGCAAAAGACCCCATAGATAATGTTCACCCATGTTCACTTGCAATACTGTTCATGTGGAAACTCCCACGCACAAGGCATAAGTAAAAAGCTCAGCTAACTACCTGTATTAGGGAAGGAGCTTCTGGTTTTGATTATTCCACAGGTGATTCTTCGAAGTCCTTTTTCATCGCATTGTTGTCATTTGGCAGAGATTCAGTTCCAGGCTGCAAAGGAACATTAGTTTGAGTTGCTGTGGCAGTTCCTATTTCCTAAGTATGATTACCACCTACAATTTTTCTTATGCATCTTGTTTGGCATTCATTCTTGCTCTCTCTGTCCTGGTAGGGTGTGTACAATTTATGGCTCTTGCAAGATTTCTTTCCTGAAATTGCAATGCATTAGCAATGCTATATCTCTGGAGACAGTAACTGAGTAAGAAGCCAGACTACTTAACACAATACAGTCAGAAAAATAGATTACCAATACAATGATTAAATTTGGTGGTCCAGCTTAATTAATGGAGCTTAGATGAGGAAAAACATTTCTCTATTAGGAGAGACCATAAAATAATTGTCAGAATGTGACATTGCAGCCATTTATATGGAAATAAAACTAGCTTTTTGTTTTGCTGAATGGATACCCACATCCAGAAACTGCATTTGGTGGTATAAAAATTGTTTAGGGGTGAGCTTTAGATGTGTGGCGTGGAGGGAGTTTCTGTCTTATGAAGACCAGACAGAGTGGCACATTCTTTTATGCCTTGGGATCAGTGACTGACTCTTGTAATGCGGACAGAATCTAACGGTATCTTTGTAGCCAGTTAGTGACTTTCTCATCTGACCTGGGTGAAACACACACAGCTGAGTTGAACTCACATGGCAACTTTTCTGCCTCACAACTATGGCTGTGCATGTTTGTATGGCCAGCACTTTCCACGCTGCTTAACCATGATTGTATCAATGGAGTTTATTCTGGGAGAATCTGGGTAGCTATTCCACGCTGCCATTCCCTCTGTTTGAGAACCATGGCAATAGACTGCTGGTTTTCTTGCTTTCACTAGAGTGAAAACAGTCGGGCTTTCTCTAAGTCATAAAAACTGCCATACTGGGTCAGACCAGTGGTGCATCTAGCCTAGTAACCTGTCTTCTGACACTGGCTGGTGCCAGATGCTTCTGGCAATTGGAGGTTTGGGATACCCGGAGCATGGGATTGCATCCCTGACCATTGTGACTAATTGCCATTGATGGTCCTATCCCCCATGAACATAGCTAATTCTTTTTAACCCATTTATCTTTTGGCCTTCACAACATCCCATGGCAATGAGTTCCACAGGTTGACTGTATGTTGTGTGAAGTACTACTTCCTTTTGTTCATTTTTAAATCAGTTGCCTATTCATTTCATTTGTTGACGCTCATTCTTTTGTTATGTGAAGAGGTAAATAACACTTTCCTATTCACTTTCTCCACACCTTTTATGATTTTATAGAGCTGTGTCACATGCCCCCTTAGTTGTTTCTTTTCTAAGCCAAAAAGTCCCAGTCTTTTTAATTTCTCCTTGTATTACATGTGTTCCATACACCTAATCATTTTCGTTTTCCCTTCTCTGTGGATCTTTCGCAATTCTAATATATCTTTTTGAAAATGGGATGACCAGAACTGCCCCACAGTATTCAAGGTGTACCATGGATTTATATAGCAGCATTATATTTTTCTGTTTATCATCTAATCCTTTCCTAATGGTTTCTAATGTTAGCTTTTTTGACTGCAGCTGCACGTTGAGTGGATGTTTTCAGAGAACTGTCCACAATGACTCCAGGATGTCTTCCTTGAGTGGTAACAGCTAATTTAGACCCCATCATTTTGTTTGTAGAATTGGGACTATGTTTTCCAACGTGCATTGCTTTACACTTAACAACAGTGAATTTCATCTGCCATTTTGTTGCCCAGTCACCCAGTTTTGTGAGATCCTTTTGTAACTCTTCACAGTCACCTTTGAATCATAGAATCATAGATTATTAGGGTTGGAAGGGACCTCAAGAAATCATCTAACCCAACCCCCTGCTCAAAGCAGGACCAATCCCCAAATGACCCCCTCAAGGATTGAAATCACAACCCTGCTTTTAGCAGGCCAGTGCTCAAACCACTGAGCTATCCCTCCCCCCCATCTTGAGTAATTTTGTATCTTCAAATTTTCCACCTCACTGTTTTCCCATTTTTCTTAATCTAGATCATTTATTAATATGTTGAACAGAACAGGTCCTGGTACAGATTGATGGGGGACCCTGCTGTTTATCTCTCTCCATTGTGAAAACCGACCATTTATTCCTGCTCTTTGTTTCCTGTCTTTTAACCAGTTACTGATCCATGAAAGGACCTTATAGACTCTAGGATTGGAAGGGACCTCGAGAGGTCATCGAGTCCAGTCCCCTGCCCTCATGGCAGGACCAAATACTGTCTAGACCATCCCTAATAGACATTTATCTAACCTATTCTTAAATATCTCCAGAGATGGAGATTCCACAACTTCCCTCGGCAATCTATTTCAGTGTTTAACTACCCTGACAGTTAGGAACTTTTTCCTAATGTCCAACCTAAATCTCCCTTGCTGCAGTTTAAGCCCATTGCTTCTTGTTCTATCATTGGAGGCTAAGGTGAACAAGTTTTCTCCCTCCTCCTGATGACACCCTTTTAGATCCCTGAAAACTGCTATCATGTTCCCTCTCAGTCTTCTCTTTTCCAAACTAAACAAACCCAATTCCTTCAGCCTTCCTTCATAGGTCATGTTCTCAAGACCTTTAATCATTCTCGTTGTTCTTCTCTGGACCCTCTCCAGTTTCTCCACATCTTTCTTGAAATGCGGTGCCCAGAACTGGACACAATACTCCAGCAGAGTAAAGCGGAAGAATGACTTCTCATGTCTTGTTTACAACACACCTGTTAATGCATCCCAGAATCACATTTGCTTTTTTTGCAACAGTATCACACTGTTGACTCATATTTAGCTTGTGGTCCACTATGACCCCTAGATCTCTTTCTGCCATACTCCTTCCTAGACAGTCTCCTCCCATTCTGTATGTGTGAAACTGATTGTTCCTTCCTAAGTGGAGCACTTTGCATTTATCTTTATTGAACTTCATCCTGTTTACCTCAGACCATTTCTCCAATTTGTCCAGATCATTTTGAATTTTGACCCTGTCCTCCAAAGCAGTTGCAATCCCTCCCAGTTTGGTATCATCCGCAAACTTAATAAGCGTACTTTCTATGCCAACATCTAAGTCGTTGATGAAGATATTGAACAGAGCCGGTCCCAAAACAGACCCCTGCGGAACCCCACTCGTTATACCTTTCCAGCAGGATTGGGAGCCATTAATAACTACTCTCTGAGTACAGTTATCCAACCAGTTATGCACCCACCTTATAGTAGCCCCATCTAAATTGTACTTTCCTAGTTTATCTATAAGAATATCATGTGAGACCGTATCAAATGCCTTACTAAAGTCTAGGTGTATCACATCCACCGCTTCTCCTTTATCCACAAGGCTCGTTATCCTATCAAAGAACGCTATCAGATTAGTTTGACATGATTTGTTCTTTACAAATCCATGCTGGCTATTCCCTATCACCTTACCACCTTCCAAGTGTTTGCAGATGATTTCTTTAATTATCTGCTCCATTATCTTCCCTGGCACAGAAGTTAAACTAACTGGTCTGTAGTTTCCTGGGTTGTTTTTATTTCCCTTTTTATAGATGGGCACTATATTTGCCCCCTTCCAGTCTTCTGGAATCTCCCCCGTCTCCCATGATTTCCCAAAGATTTCCCTTCCCTCTTATCCCATGACTGCTTTACTTTGCTTAAGAGCCATTGGTGATGGACCTTGTCAAAGGTTTTCTGAAAGTCCAAATACATTATATCCACTGGATCCCTCTTGTCCACATGTTTATTGACTCCCTTAAAGAATTCTAATAGATTGGTGAGGTGTTACTTCCCTTTGTACAAAAGTTGTGTTGACTCTTCTCCAATATACTGTGTTTGTCTGTGTGTGTGATAATTTGGTTCTAGTTTCAACCAGTCTGCCTGGTACTGAAATTAGGGTTACCAGACTGTAATTGCCTGGACCGCCGCTGGAGCCTTTTGTAATAAATCCACATTATGTTAGCTACTCTCTTCTATCCTCCAGGTACAGAGGCTGATTGAAACAGTAGGTTACCTACCAGTTAGTAGTTCCTTCAGAACTCTTGGGTGAATACCGTATGGTCCAGGTGACTTATTACTGTTTAATTTATTAGTTTGTTCCAAAACCTCCTCTACTGACACCTAGATCTTGGACAGTTCCTCAGATTTGTCACTTTAAAAAATGTCTGAAGCTTCCCCTTCCACTGAGCAGTAATTGTGAAAGGAGGGCTGAGCGTGAATGATTAGCTTGCTGATGGTTCACTTACTGTTGATGTTTTGTACTTGCGAGGGTGTTTTGGTGCATGAGTGGCTTTGGAGTGCAGTCATCCTGGCAATCACTTCTGGAGACCCCAGTAATTGTAAAGACCAAGAGTCTGAAAAACTAGGACATGCATAATCAGCCAGATCCTGTTTTGCAACACTTCCCTAGTACATTTTCCTGTATGAGGCACTGAAGTGAACTTAAATGCAGATGCACAGAGGTATAGCATCCTTGAAGTTGCTGAAGTCAATATCTGTACTTGCTGTTGCTCCACAGCTGTTGTATGCAGAAGGACAGGTACTATTTAACTCAATCTGCAAATAGGATGTAAATTTAACTATGAGAGTAATTAACCACTGGAACAATTTACCCAGGGTTGTGGTGGATTCTCCATTGTTGGCAAATTTTAAATTAAGATTGGATGTTTTTCTAAAAGAGCTGCTCTAGGAATTATTTTGGGGTAGCTCTCTGGCCTGTGTTATACTGTCCAGACTAGATGATCACAGTGGTCCCTTCTGGCCTTGGAATCTATGAAAAAATGCATTACCTGTCCAAAGGCCATGGCGGGCGTGTTTTCTTGCTTTAGTTAAACTCTCCCAGACTTAACATTTCTGTGCTGTTATAATTGGCCCATTGGGGCAATATTTTAGTGGCTTTGGTTTTCGGTAGACAGGTATCCTCAAAACCCCTACTATAACTGGTACCAGTTAGCCTTCTCGTTCATAAGGCTTGTCACGATAGCAACTGAGTGAGGCAGCAAACAGTGGAAATATTCTGGAGTTTACAAAACAAGTCGGTTTGTACCTTTGCAACTCAACCAAACCCAGAAGCTTTGTTTGGTAAGGAGTTGGCTTTGCTTAAGCTAGAGTTTCTCAAACAGGGGTTGCCGCTTGTGTTGGGAAAGCCCTTGGCGGGCTGGGCCGGTGTGTTTACCTGCACCGTCCCCAGGTCCGTCCGATCACGGCTCCCACTGGCTGCGGATCACTGCTGTCCCTACCCAAAGAAGAAAGTTAAAAACTCCCAGAAAGAAAGAGGATAAATGAGATTCCTGGCCCAACAAGCTCAATCCCCAAGTTACAGACCCCCTGGGCAGAGCTGATGGAAAGCCAGGGATGCAGAATTCCTGTGGAAACTGCAGAAACAATCAGTCTGTAGAAGTCTGTGTTCTCACTAGGGAATAGGCACATATTGCGGGCAACCTGGTTCTGGTTTTTTGGGCTTAGAGTACTGTAGCAGCCAGAGTGTCCATTGATGGCCATACTGGGGTACCCAGTCGCTGGGGAGGACAGGGCTGGGCTCAGCTTCCGAGTGTGTTGGTGCCGCTAGTCATTCAGGGAAAGCAGACATTACAACTAAATTGCTTAGGCTAACTTCTGCCTTTGATGCCATCTTTCTTAGAACGCCAAGTGAGGAGAACCCTGGCCAGAGGGCAAGCCAGATGAGTCTAACTTGTTTGAGAACTAGAAACCCTCATGAAGGAATTCCTGCTCTCCACATGACTCTCCTTTCGGAGGTGGTAGTCTGTCTACCTGTTGTTTCTGTACACAACTCACTGTTACTTCCACCTGTAACTTTGCTGGTTGGCTGTAGTGAATAACACTGTGGTAGATTAAATTGTTCATGGAAGATTATTTTAAAAGTTAAGTGAACGTTCAAAAGAAGAAAATATCAAATACAGTTTGAGCTACAGAATGAGCCAGTCTGCACCTTGAAGACACATGCAGATGTGGGTAACTTTTTTTTCTCTTGCTACCCTGGTGTTTTTCCACGGCAAGATAAATAGGCATGAATCTCTCGTCTTCTGTCTGCATGGATTTGTGCCAGGCTTTAAGTGATTAAACCCAGTTTCTATGACTGGCTGAAAGCTCGCGTAAATTACTATTTGTCCTCATTATGAAATTAACCTTGGAGAGAAAACAGATACAGATCTCTGAGATGAAATTATTCTGGGCAGACAGGAGAACCACAAGTAAGATACTTACTAAGACAGGAATGGCATATATACCACCATAGCTACTGCAATGTAATCCACTTAAATACTTGCTAATGTCATAGATACGCCTGCAAAATGAGCAGTGCGTTTTAGAGGAAGGGGTTTCTTTTGTGTATTGGAGGAAAAGAAAATATCTTCAGTAAATCTTCAGTGACACAGAGTAATGGACACATCAGGATTTTTGCTTAGCTTCCGCCAAATGCTTCCCTTTCCGTGTTTTGGATGTCTTGATGGGATAATCTTGTAGTTGCTGGTGGCAGTTATGTCAGTATCACTTTCCTAGCATCAGCAGAATGAAAATGGTTCCATATTATAATACACATCAATTTCTTGCTGGTGCTGTCTCAAAAGTATCATAACCTAGTCTCAGATTTGGACCTTAGCGTCCAAAATATGGGGGTTAGCATGAAAACCTCCAAGCTTAGTTACCAGCTTGGACCTGGTAAAGCTGCCACCACCCAAAAAATTAGAGTGTTTTGGGGCACTCTGGTCCCCCCAAACCTTCCCTGGGGACCCCAAGACCCAAATCCCTTGAGTCTCACAACAAAGAGAAATAAACCTTTTCCCTTCCCCCCCTCCAGGTGTTCCTGGAGAGAGACACAGAAGCAAGCTCCGTGAATCTAAACAGAGGGATTCCACCCTCCCCGTTCCCAGCCTTGGAAAACAGAAGTACCGAGAGCTAATCTCTCTTCCCCCCTCACCCAGAGGGAATGCAAAGTCAGGCTAGTAAATCTAACACACACAGATTTCCCCCTGACTTCTTCCTCCCACCAATTCCCTGGTGAGTACAGACTCAATTCCCTGAAGTTCCCCACTAAAGAAAAACTCCAACAGGTCTTAAAAAGAAAGAAAAATACATAAAAATGGTCTCTCTGTATCAAGGTGACAAATACAGGGTCAATTGCTTAAAAGGAATATGAATAAACAGCCTTATTCAAAAAGAATACAATTCAAAACACTCCAGCAACTATACCATGTAAATACAAAAGAAAAAAACAATAACCCCTATTGTTTTTATGATCTCTGTACTCACAACTTGGAAACAGAAGATTAGAAAAGCAGGAAATAGAGAAATCCTTCCCATAGCCGAGAGGGAGATAGGCACAAGACAAAGAACTCAGACACAACCTTCCCTCCACCCAGAGCTGAAAAGTCTTGTTTCCTGATTGGTCCTCTGGTCAGGTGTTTCAGATTACTTCTTTCCAGGTGAAAGAGACGTTAACCCTTAGCTATCTGTTTATGACATGTCAGTATCACTTTCCTAGCATCAGCAGAATGAAAATGGTTCCATATTATAATACACATCAATTTCTTGCTGGTGCTGTCTCAAAAGTCCAGTTATGCATAATATAAAGCTGTTCTAATGACCCTCATCCTTTGCTGGGCAGGGACAAATGATGCATGGGGGAAATAGACCTGGGGAAGTGGAGAGGTAAGTATGGGAAGGGGCTGGAGCTTGGAAAGAGAGTGAAAGAGTCCAACAGAAGGCTTTCGGAATATACATTAACACTTCAATCTTGTGCAAGTCATCTGTGTTTGTATACAAAGACTTTAATCCAGGAGCAGATAGTCAACACAGTCACTGATGAACAGGGCTTGAAAAATGCATATTATCCCTCCTAGTCCTAGGAATAAGTCTGCTACTCTGGGCAAAAAATTGCTTGAGCCACTGTGTTCCTGACATTTTAACAGTTCTTGCTGCTTCTGTGTGTAGCATATTGTCAGTTCTATGTAGGGGATGGTTTCCTGACTATAGCTTAACTACCAGGGCTGGTCAAATAGCAGAAAATAAAATTTCATAGGCTAATTTCACCAATGCTATGCTATTCTACTTACTGAATAGTATTTGACTCATTACGGAGCTGGTGAAATGCCACAAAATGTTGGGCAAATTCATCTAGTAGTATATATGAATCCTGCTCCAATAACCCACATTACTACATCCCTTGGAGTTGTCAGACCTTCTCTTTTCTTTCCACTCCCCGGGTTTTTGCTTTTCACAGAGTACGATACATCTCTTCCTGAGTTGTCTTCACCCTCTGCTTTTTCCTTTTTCCTACCTTTTGTTGCATATTTTTCCTTTGTTTTCCCCTAAATCTTTCTGACTACTTTATTTCTGTTCTAACACCAGACCTTTCCAGCCTCCCTCATTGAGGTACCCCACAGATATTGGAAACTTTACCAGACATGCAGTAGCCAGAGGACTAAACCTATTAAGCCCAGAGGTATGGGCATCTCACCAATCGGGGACATCAGAGAGAGGGCATCTCCTGACCCCTCTGCCTGTTGAGAAAGGGAAGTGTGCTGGGATTCCTCTGAGGGTGCTGTCCCTGGACCCTGCTCTGGGGACTCCTTCTTTTATGTTATTTTATTAGTGTTTGATAAACATCAAGTTCTCTTTCTCTGTCCTTCCCAACACCCTGCCCTCCTTCTTTCCTCCAACCTCCTGGTTTCCGTGCAGGTGCTGAATCTTTGCTACCTCACACCTTCCCCAGTCTCCTGGTGGCTGAAAGGGGAGAAGAAGAGGGCTCTCCCTTCACATTTTGGGCTTCACTTCTGAGTTCCCTTCCCCTGAGAATAGTTCCCACACCTGCCTCTTCAGTTAGGAAGGTTTGTAAGCTGTTGAAGAATGAAACTGACCTGATGCATGTCAACTTCAGGGCTGTCCACCTGGATCTGAAAAGCCGCATTGTTAAACTAGCAAGACTTTCTAGTTTTTGCTCCTGCAGCTTGTGGAAGCTCTAGGCAGCAGCAGCGGCACTGGAGCAGTCTGTCTGCAGACTGAACGTTACATTGGTTTAACCCTGATTCATGTTTGAAGGGTTATCTTTGTAACCATAAAGGCCAGAAACTTTTGTACAGAATCTAAGCTTTTATTTTATAGGGTTGGCACTTGTCTGGGGAAGCTTCCTACATGTTCTAGGCAAAAGGTTTTTAAATCCTGCAGGTAAATGGCTCCAAAGCATGAAGAGGACAGAAATAAAATCCTCTCTAAGAGATTCTCAACACTTGTCATTTGTTTACATAACAGAGCTTGACCTCTTGAGTAACTTCTAACAGGATGTGCCCGCTGTTTGAAGCTATTGAGATGGCCACCATACAGAAAAAGTAACACACACACAAGAGAAACCATCATTTGTGTAGTATGCAGTACTAAAGAGAGAGCCTTGACTGGCACAATCTTCTGGAACATGTGCCAAGCTGCACCTGATACTTATTGCACAGATTCCCAGGATTTGAGGAAAAATTGCAGACACTCTGGTAAATCAATCCTTTTATTTTCACTCTCCTATATAAGAACTGGCTTTTCTGTGCAGTATTCTTTCCAACCAGTGCTGATTTGGGACAATCATGTACTCAAACGCATCAGTTAAAATGTCTCTCACAGATAACTAGCTCAAGAATTTCTTCCTGCTTTTTCTTTTTCTGTTGGTGTCTTCCCATGTATCTTCTATCTATTGGATGCCCTGTGTTACGCATGCCTTTTTCCTTTTCCAAGGAATGTGTCACTTGTCCAGTAGAGCTTTTTGTGAGCTGGAGAAAACAAATGAACCTTAATCACAGTTTTATAACTGCCCAGCATTGCTGCAGCAAGTTTTTCAGGTTCACTGACCTCTATTCTAATGGGATTGCTTGTCTGTCAGCTTTCCGGAGAGCCACTGTCTACCCCTACCTGCTGCAAGGCAAGGAAAGCACATGGATGATGCACAGATCAGTTGATATTCAAAGTTTAATGTGAGGCTTATGCCTAGTTAAGGACACTCTTGCAGATGCATTCCCTGCTCTTTAGCTGTTTTGGGGCGCAGCTGGTAAACTAGTTTGTCACCTGCTGAATCTAACAAGATAATATGGATAAGAAGTTAACTGTTGTTGACAAATATTGGCAGAGATATTAAGCCACATGAAGCCAATCTCTGAGAGATCAGTGTCAGATTTACATAGGGGGCAGATTATCCCACATCTACTATGGCAGGGCTTTTACACCTTCCTCTACAGCAATTATATCAGATCTCAGTGGTTCGTAAGCCAAATTAGCCATTAACATTACCGAAAAGAGCCACAGCAGTGTGAATTCATTGCTTCATTTACTATCCTGCTCTGTATTCAGACACAGAGTGTTTTAATATCATGTGCTGCCAAGAGCCACAGGAGGCACATTAAAAGAGCCACTGGCAGCTTGAGAGCCTCAGACTGAGTATCACTGCTCTAAAGCGTCCAGTGCTGGCATGGTCAGAGGCAGGGCACTGAGCTGTAGCCCTTGGGTCTGATCCAGTCTGTCCATTCCCATATTTTTGTGTCACTGATTTATAATAAACTCTGTAGATTAGAGCTTGACCCCCTGGCTTCCAGATGGAGAAAAGTACAAACACATGTGCAAGATTTGGACCTACAGATTGTGCTGGAGACTGTCCGGATCTGTGCTCTTGAACCAGCAAGGGAGCCGCTGGGGTTAAAGTCATGTATGGTAGAAACACTGTGTGGCTGCTATCTATAAACACATTTACATGTAGGCTTGGCAGAATGTGACTTTCAGGTTTTATAATTGTGGTGGATAATATCCAGGTTTATTTTTAAGCATTTTTTAAGATTTTTATCTATTTTAAATTTTCACTGTGGGGTCAGACAATTATTCAAGGACAGTACACATTGAGGTTCAAAAGGTTAAAGCTTTATTAAACCGTTAAAACACAAATGGTCAGCATCACATGTCAAATATACAAAGTAAATATCCTTAAATCAATTAAACATTGCTGTTACTATTCCTTTGTTTGTTCATTCATAACAAGCCTGCTTCAAAAGTCTGAATCACTGGATTTTGAGTAATCCAAGGAGCATTTTTCGTACATTACTAGTGTCTTGTAAGGTATCAAATGAAAGCTGGTAACACACTGGTAATTAATATCATTGTGAAAATGTGTATGTTAACTCTAAATGAAGACTTATGAATAGTTACTGATATACATTAAAATTTGTAACGAAACAAAGGGAGAAACAGGTTTCCTTCCAGACAGGAGGGAAGGTAGTTATCCCCCTGCCTTTAATGTAAATTAAGCATTGTGAAATCAACACATGGGAGACAGCAGAGGTAATGTCTGTAGGATGACCAGAAAGCAAGTGTGAACAATTGGGACGAGACGAGGTGGAGGGTAATAGGAGCCTATATAAGAAAAAGACCCAAAAATTGGGATTGTCCCTATAAAATCGGGACATCTCGTCACCCTAAATGTCAGTGAGTGTCCAGTGATGAGCTGCATAATACAGAGGAGCGCTCTTCCAAAAGGTTTGGGGATTAGGGTGTATCCAGTGAGTTTCTCTTAGGAGGGCTGGCAGAATCCTAGGGAGTTTGGCTGGCTGGCTGGCTGACAAACTGGGATTACACGTA
This sequence comes from Gopherus flavomarginatus, assembly GCF_025201925.1. Taxonomy (NCBI): domain Eukaryota; kingdom Metazoa; phylum Chordata; order Testudines; family Testudinidae; genus Gopherus; species Gopherus flavomarginatus. The sequence continues at coordinate 22,983,208 of NC_066627.1, forward strand.
GAGCGCGGCAAATCTGTGGATATCCGCGGACCACGTTTGTGGATTGGATGCAGGTACAAATTTTGTATCCATGCGGGGCTCTAGTTACAGGGTGCTGTCATCAGTTTAACACCAACAAATCTGTTTTGATAAAGGAGAAAGGTAACAAGGTCACCTATAGTTCTGGATGGCCCTGAGAAAGCATCACAATTGTAGACCTGCCCTGAAAACAAGCTTTTGGGAATGAAATAACATTGTTTAAAAAAGGCTTAGCAGTAAGGTGTTTACTCTAAATGGCGCTTACTGTGTATCAACCAATAGGCACAACATACATTCTCTAGTCCGGGCGTAGTTACTACTGTAGTTAGGTTAGCAGAGTTGTGTAACCCAAAGTTATGGATGGGGAGACAGAAACTTCCCCCGGCCTATATTTATATAGCAGTCAATGCTGAGTAACGCTGTATACGACAACCAAACAATTTGCAAGTGTTTGTATTTGATTTAAATGTTCTTCACCTGAGATTCTGTTTTTTGCTTAGTAAAATACAAAGGTGTAACTGGAAGCATTTCTGTAAGGGGCGTTAATGGGTCCTTAGAGAAGGTAGGATTAACTGAGCCTCCCTACTGTCCAGTGTGAAACGAAGGCCGTGCTGCTCTGCTTCACTAATGGGCGTATGCTGGCTGCTAGCTACAGAGATGTGTGTTGAGTGAATGTGTAGTTATTAATTGAGCCCCATCCACTGAGGAGAGAATTTCTGTGATGACTTCATCAGCGGTGTCCAGGCAGAGTCTACAGTTCAGCAAAATCTGATACTTCTAGTGAATTTTATTGCATAACTCCACAAACAAGATGAAATAACCCCACCAATCTAGATATCCACTAGACAAATCTATGCATTCTGGTGCAGCGTCCATCTCCAGCTGGGTGACTTCAGGGCTGTAGGAGCAGCACGGAATGCGGAGCAGTATTTGGACTGGAAAGAACAAGTGTAATTTTCTTAAAAGCTCCTGGCAGTTTCTCAAGTTCTGAAAGGCTGTAAGTAATATAAATGGCCCAGAATTTCTGCCTTGCTTTAATTAGACTGACAGGCCAAAAGGCATCATATTAATGCAGAGCTGACTCTGATACAGGAGTTGAGGCTGACATTTTAAAAATCAAATGTGCTTTTGTCATTTAACAATCTCCATGGATAACTCATCCAGCAAGGTGGTTGCAGCCAGCAGCAGGGACACCAGAAGTCTCGTTAGAATTGCACTTAGTTTTCAGATATATTGTGAAGTTTGTGCTGTGAAGCTCTTTTCTCTTTCAGACGATTAGCTTGCTGGGCAGAATGGAATGGGTACTAGGGGTGGGAGGCAGGGTGGCCGGCAGGGTGGCCTAGTGGATAATCCACTGAACTGGGACTCTGGAGATCCACTTGTAATCTCAGCTCTGCTACTGTCCTTCTGGGTGACCTTGGGCAAATCACTTCATCTCTGCCTCAGTTTCCCCATTGGTAAACTGGGCCTAATGATATGGACCTCCTTTGTAAAGCACTTTGAGATCTACTGAAGAAATGCATTTTGAAAGAGTAGCGTGTTCATACTGGTGTCTCTTATCCTCTGTTTGTAATAACTTTATATAAACTTGGAAATACCATTTTCTTGCCCTGTGTTGGGTAACTCTGGATTCTTGCTACCAGGACCATTAGAAACAGGGAGTGAAACAACACCAGCTGGTTAGGTTCACACTTTGTTGATGCACAGCATCAACAGTGGCAGCAGCGCCCAGGCAGAGAAATGTTTGCTAGGGCAGTTTGTGCTTCCTCTGCAACAGTAGGTGCACAGAAGCTGTAATTCCGTGTGAGGGTCTGAACTTGTTACAGTTAAGGGTGAGCTGGACCTTTGCCCTTTCTGTCTCTGCAGGCACTTTTCCTTTCCTTCTGTGAGTGCAGTGTTGTGCTTCACCCCACTTCTGGACTGGATTGACCAGGCAACAACCCCCCCTCGTTACCATCTGTATCACCACAGCTGCTAATAGGCGTCTCTTTGGGAGCTTGTGACGAGTATGAAATCTCAGTAACTCGGGACAGCTTCAGACTTGTCTGAGCTAAACATAGCCTTTTGTTGCCAGGGGAAGTAGGCCCCACTTGACCCAACCGCCACCAACATTGGGGCTGGGCGAGAGGGTTTACCTGTGCAGCTTCTGCCTCTGTCACCCGGTCTGTGTGTGTCTCAGCTCACAGGCAGTCTTCTGTCCTATTCAAAGTCTGCCCTGCAATGCTGCTCACAGGTGGGGCCAGCCAGAGCCTTGGTCAGGAGTGAGGTGGGGCTACTGTAGAAGGAGCTGACACCTATATTGGGGTTAACTGTTTGCCTTCCTGCAACCCTCCGGAGCCCACCAGGACCAAGTTAACCCTCAGTGTTCCATAGAGCCACCACCCGCTCAGGATCGAACAAGTGGAGGTTCATACACCACTCCAAATAATAGAGCTCCCACGTTCTTCATGCTTCTTACCCACAGGTAAAGGGGCCTTGTCTGTATTACTGTGGAGCCCATGTTGGTAGGCCAGGAATAGCTCCTCACTAGGAACCCCAGCACTTTGGGCTGGACTTCTCCTTTGATTGCTGCCTCTGAACCTCACTAGTGGCATTCCCCTTCTCTGTTGTGTCTGCCTCTGGCTAGTAAATTTAGTCCCCTTGGGAGTTTTGGCTGAATCATCCAAGGCCTCTTCCAACAAGACTACGATGGGCTACATTATGGGTCTAAACAGTCAGTCATGTTCTCCTAACTCGTCACAGAGGATGCGTGTCAGTCTGAGCAGCACTGAGCTAGCAGGGCCGGCAGGCAAAGGGTTAAGATACCATACAGCGCTCCAGGCGTTTGCACATAATCTAAATGACACGATCTGTTCAAATGCCTGTCCAGACTAAAACAGCCAGTCCAGCTGGTGTCACTCCCCGCCCACATCACCAACCAACCAATTAACCATTCCAACGCCCAAGCAGGAAAATAAAGTACCCCGCCACCCCCATTTCCAGCGGATTGATGGGCCTTGCAGCTTGTCCAGGTGCTACATAAGGAGTGTTCTGGACCAGGGGGGACAGTCATATCCAAAGTGGAAGGTCCTCTGCAGAAAACACCCTGCTGCCAGTGCCAGTCCCCTCCCAACTCGGGGGCTGAAAGCTTGAGTGCCTCAGGAGATCATTTCTCAACGATGTGCTGGCTGTGCCAAGGCCACCGCCTACACAGACGCTTCTTGTGCAACCACTTTATTTTGGAAGTAGTCTCCTAGGCCTGATCTGCACGGTGAAGCTGCACCAGTTGAAGTAAACTGGCTTCTGAGGCCAAGTGTGGACACAAACCTGCCCTGTTTAACTAACATGATGCTTTAGACTGACTTTTAGTTAAACTGCTACAAGTCTGTGTGTAGAGAATGCCTGACTCTACTTAGTGAAACCCATGCAACTCTCTTGTGTGGAAAGTTTCAGTTGGTTTGAATGCTCACACAAGGGGATTGCATGGACTTGAAGGGGATTTAGAGCCAGTGTAGTTAGAGCAGTCATGGGCAGCGAGTTCCATACCCATGTGGTGCTTGGGCACAAGCAATATTCAGAGCCTAGGGGCCTAGCTCCACAAATATTTAGGGCGGGGGGCGAAGATCTGGCTCCACCTGCATCTCCTCCCCACACACCTTCCCTCAGTGTCCCCGGGCCCCGACTTGCTGCCCCACCCCCTACTCGCCTTTCCCGGGCTCCAGAGCAGAGAGGCACTGACACGCTCTCTCTTCAGGGAGGCTCCATGTTGCCTCCCTGAAGCAACTGCTGCCACAGGGTCCTAATGCCCCCATGTCACTGCCAGGGCAGACTGACTCTGAGCCTGCCGTTCCCCCTCAAACCCTTCCCTTTTCCGGCAGGACCCTCCAGCAGCACAGCCACCCTCCCCCCCGGCCCACAGTCACTGCGTCTGCCCCATGCTGGGCAAGGAGGCAGCCCCCTCCCTCAGCCCCAGTGAGGCTACAGTCAGGGGCAACAGCAGGGGAGGAGGCGCACGCAGCACCCACCATGGGGGAGGTGGGGGAGATTCCTGGACCTGAGAGAGGCCCTAAAAGCACATCCAGTGACAGTGGAGGGGGTGTGTGTGCTGCTGGGGGGGCAGGAAAGGGGGGCTCCTCCCCCAGAGCTTGCTGCTGCCAGCAGAGAAGGGCTGGGGGGAGTCCTCCTCTCTGGCCCCTGTCCCGGAGCAACCCGCCTGCACCCCAAACTAATCCCCAGTCCTGTCCCACCCCAGAGCCCACACCCCAGCCAGAGCTTTCACCCCCACCACATCCTCAACTATCTGTCCAAGCCCTGAGCCCCTCCAGCTCCCCAAACACCTTATCCCCAGTCCCAGCCAGAGCCCTCACCCCTGACACTCCTACTCTCACCCTGAGCCCCTCCCACACCCCAAGCCCCCCATTGCCAGCCCCAGACAGAGCCCTCACCCCCTACACCCCTACTCTCGCCCTGAGCCCCTCCCACACCCCAAGCCCCCCATTGCCAGCCCCAGACAGAGCCCTCACCCCCTACACCCCTACTCTCACCCTGAGCCCCTCCCACACCCCAAGCCCCTCATCTGAAGCCACAGCCCTCACCCCTGCATCCCCTCCCTCTGCACCCCTCCCTCACCCAAACTCCCTCCCAGAGCCTTGGACAGCTGGGGGGAAGAGTTGGGGGGGACAGTTTGGGCACCACCAAAATTTCTACAAGCCTGCCACCCCTGAAAGCAATGCTATTCCTGTGTGTAGCCCAGGCTGAGCTTTGCAGAGGTGCTCTCTGCTGCTCTGTTTCACTAACATTCAAACAGTAAAAGGGTTGCCAAATTAATCAGAACTTCTAGGAACTACTTCTGTGCCAAATCTCCCAGGCCCCCCTACAGATTGTGATGTTCAAATCAACTTCCGCTCCCCCCAAACGGAAACTCTGTGTTCATCGTCAGAAGGAAATAAGATGTCAGGCTGACTGCTGAGGGTGGGCAGAAACAAGCCTTTTGGCAAGACTCCTGATGAAAAGTACTCCCTGCATTTGTCACTGTAGAAAGCCAGAGCACCTCAGGTGTTTGCTTAAGTAGCTGGTGTGTATTGGGTTGGGGAGAGGCAGATGTGGAACCTCAGCATTAGTAGGTGAGGAAGGGGGAGAATCTCCCCCTTAGGAGATGGCTCTTATTAGATCTTGTCCCTAACTAATCTGAGGCCTGTCCTTGAGTGTAGCAGACAGTGATCCGCTACAGTCAGTTTCATTCCACTATGCAGTCTATGAGAGAGCTTCTGCATCAAATGGAGAGGCTGTCTCCCATGGCGTGTATTAAACACCCAGTTCAATCTGATCTGTTTCTGGTTTCTCTTTGCATGGCTGTAGGACTTCCGTCCAGGCTTAATGTTTTGTGCCAATCCCCATTTTCTGTGGGACCATTTTTTAGGACTCGCTCCACCCACAGAAAAGTCTCTTTTCTGCATCAATACTGATCAATAGGCCAGTGTTTCTCTGTTGAACTTGCCAGGGAAAATAACCTTCTCCCTTTATCTGTTGGTTGCTCATTTCACCATAATCTTAAATGATCCCTGTTAATGCATTTTGCAGAGGATTTTAGTTGAATCTTTCAGCCCATCTTCTTAGGTTATAATTAGGAATGTGGGCCCATTAGAGGCACAGATCTTTCCCAGACTCTGGCATTACTGTTACATTGGCTGCTTCTGAGTCTCTCATCCATCTTGGCTGAGGAAATCACATCTCAAGCAGCTTCATTTGGTATTTCAAGTTATTAAATTGTAGCTTTGTACAGTGGGTTGATAAAAGCCTTTCTGATCCCTCTGAGCATTCTGGACTGGTTAGGGATATACCATAAGGGCTACAACCTTGTCTCTAGCAGATGAGCGGTTGATTCCAGCTTTTCCCCTCTGCTTATGCCTGTGCTCAGGGGAAGGGCTACTGGGAGAGTAGAGGGATGACTGTAGAGTAGAGGGATGGGACTATAACAATGTTTAAAAGGGAACTGGATAAATTCATGGTGGCTAAGTCCATAAATGGCTATTAGCCAGGAAGGGTAAAGAATGGTGTCCCTAGCCTCTGTTCATCAGAGGATGGAGATGGATGGCAGGAGAGAGATCGCTTGATCATTGCCTGTTAGCTTCACTCCCTCTGGGGCACCTGGCATTTGCCACTGTCGGTGGACAGATACTCGGCTAGATGGACCTTTGGTCTGACCCAGTATGGCCGTTCTTATGTTCTTATGACTACCTGTACAGCCCCAGGTCTGGGCACTGGCTTGGTCCTTAGGCAATGGCGGGTTTTCCGGTTACCACATTTTGACTTGATTATAAAAGTTCTGTGGTGCCGACCAAACCTTCCTGAAGGCAGGGTTGGCTCTAGGCACCAGCAAACCAAGCACGTGCTTGGGGCAGCACATTTTCAGGGATGGCAGTCCGGCAATCCTTTTTTTTTTTTTTTTTTTCCTTCTGGTGGCAAAAGCCTAGAGCCGGCCCTGGCAGGAGCAGGGCATTGTGCGTGGAGGGCACCCTGGGGCCACTGTGGTTCGTGCCGCAGGGGAGCAGTGCCCAGACGTTGTGGCTGAGCCAGGCAGACTCCAAGTGGGGGACACTCAGGCTGGGGGCTGCCCTGTGGGGCACACGGAGCAACTTTGAGGTGCTGCAAGGCGGCCACCCCCAGCATCGCAGCCGAGGCTGGTCGAAGCAGCCCGGGCCACTCAGGGACTGCGGCAGGGTGGCCAGAAGCAGCAGCAACAGCGGGGCCATAGACGGTGGGGCGCTGCCGTGCGGGGCCCGCGTCCTGCTCTCTGGGGCTCCACTCCCTCTGGGGCTACCCTGCCCTGGCTCCTCAGCCCCCTCCCAGGGCAGTCCCCTGGCTCTGCCCTCCCGGGTCCCGGCCAGTCCTGGAGGCGGGAGCCCCGGCTGGAGGGACCCTGGCTGAGGCACGGCCCGGGAGCTCCACTGCTTACCCCGACCTTGCTAGGACTGGACTGGCTGGAGGTGAGGGGGGGAGCAGGCAGAGTCAACACTGGTGGGGGGAGCCTAGGGCTGGGATGGCAGGGGGTGGAGTGGGGTGGGAGAGGGCACTGGTGGGGGAGGAGTGAGAGCCCAGGGCTGGGGTAGGGGGCAGCCAAAAATTTTTTTGCTTGGGGCGGCAAAAAAGAGCCGGCCCTGCCTGAAGGTTCCTGTATTTGCGCTGCTGAGTCATGCTGCAGGCTAGGAGCTGGCTTTCTGGCTTCCCACGTGAGCTTTCTGGTGTGCAGTTGTGTACTTCAGACCTCTTTCAGCATTTCCTGTCCAAAGACTGCGTACTTCCCTCTTGCATATATAACTGGGTTATGTTTTCCCTCTCGTGCCTTAGGGAGCTCTTCTAGCCAGCTAAAGTGACACTGTCAGCACAGGCAGAAAAGGTTTCCCCCCCGCCCCCAGGAGTTTGTCTCGGTTTTCCCAGCTAGTTCATGCTGGGCATTTGACAGCATTGGGTATATGGTCAGAGTGCCTGTTTCCCTGCAGAATTGGTCACTTTCTTGTGCTGTCACCCAGTGCAAGGGACTGAAAAACGTGCTACAAATCGTATCTTCCTTTATTGTAAAACCCCACGGGTTGGCAGAGGGGCTAGATTTCAGTTTAGTGACGGTGTCTAAACCTCCTGGCTTTGAGGCTAACTTGTCATTTTACGCCCCTAGAATAACAGCCTCCGTGACTGCCCAAAGCATTCAGGCAAAATTTATTCTTGCTTGTTGGCATGTTGGATTTGTAACTCCATCCATACAAACTGTGTGTATATCCAGCCTTGTCACACAACCTGGGAACAGGACTTCCCTCTCCCTTATTCCCTGGTAGCTAGAGAACACCTCTTCCAAGGGGTCCTTCCTCCCCTGGGAGCTCTCCCTTCCTTCTCCACACCTTTCTGAAATCCCTCCTTCTCTTGTCCCCAGCCACCTAGTTAATAGTGTCTCCTTAAGAGTTCACATATAGACCTCCCTCATGTAGGATGGGGAAGGGGGAGCGGGTAGAAGGCCACAGAGCTGGCACTGGCTGGGCCTGCCTCTAGCTCAGTCAGCGGTTCTCAACCCGTGGGCTGCATGCAGCCCAATTAGCACACAGCTGCGGCCCAACTCAGTTGTGTGCTAAAGGCCACGGGGGCTTTGGGTCCTGGCTCCACCCGGCGGGCACAGGGTCCGGGCTGCCGGCTGCTGCACGGCCCCACACGGTGGGGTCAGGGTCCCTGCCCCCAAGCCTGGCTCTCCGCTCCTGGCCCCTCTCGGTGGTGTAGTCTCTGGCCAGAGCGCGCTGGGCATAGGAGTTTGTGGGGAGGGTTAGGTGGGGGCACTGTGGTTCTCAGCCTGCAGCCCAGGTAACACTTTGTGGCCTACAATGACAAATAGCTTGAGAACCATTGCTCTAGCTGGTGTGTGCCCTCCCCATCGTACTGTTGGCCAAAGGGAGATGGGGGAGATGCTCTTAAAGGCTTAGTCTGGCTGCTCTACCCTTATGCTGGGCTCTGTCTGGGCCCCCAAACATGGCTGTGCCTCAGGTCCTGCTGCACCTTCCTTGGGAGACTGACTGTCCCACAGCCTGGCAGATCTCCCTTCCAGGAGACTGTTCCTTTGCTCAGCTTCATCTTGTTACTACTTATCCTTCCACCACCCAGCCTGAACAACCCCTCTCTCCTTACACCTGCTTATCAGTGATATCTCCCTCAGACCTGATCCCTGCTGATAAAAGCCAAGGCTGCTTGTGGAGTGTAAACACTGAGGTGGGGCTGTGTTTGACCATTGCTCAAGCAGGTTACACAAACAGTAGCTTACAAGGTAATCTAAGGGCTTGTCTACCCTGGCACTTTACAGCATTGCAACTTTCTCGCTCAGGGGTGTGAAAAAACACCCCCGTGACCTCTGCAAGTTTCAGCGCTGTAAAGTGCCAGTGTAGACAGCGTACCAGCACTGGGAGCTATTCCCCTCATGGAAACTGTTCCCAGCGCTGTGCCCTGACTACACAAGCCATGTTAAAGCGCTGCCGTGGCAGCACTTTAACATTGCCAGGGAAGACATGCCCTAAGGTGCACTGAGATGTTGACATTTATTCCTGTGACTCATTTGGGGGCAGGTTCTTGGCTTCCCCTCTCCTGGTGTGAGCTGCCGGTGCTAAGTGAAGCATTAATCCCCATGCTCTTCTTCCCAGACCACCTTTCCTCACACCCAGGGGCCCCTCCAGACATCTCACCTGCGCCTTTGTCACCCCGTCAGTTGGTGCAGATGAAGCCAGCACTCCATGACTGAAGAATGCTGCAGTGAAGGTGGCTTTGGAGAAGGGGCTCTGTGCTTGCCCTGTGCTGAAGGGAGAATGGGTGTTGAATGCTAACAGCTTTGCTGGCCTTCGTTTCCCTTTGCCATATTCAAGAGCTCTGTTAAACTTGATTCCCAATCGAGCCTGGGGCTGGGATGCTGCATGTTTCAAACAACAGAGGTCCTTGGCTCCTCCAGCTCTGGGACCCTGCAGCAGATTAAAATACCTGAGCTAATCAAACCAGCCCCTGCCCCCATAATGAGATCTCCCAGGCTTCTATGGATCATCTTTTTGTAATAGATCCTCCTTTGATCCCTCGCTAAGGGATGGCTTTTCCCCACCTCTCCCTGAGGTGGCAATCATTTCTGTGTACCTCTTGCTCACAGCTGGCCACATCTCATGCACCGGAGTGGTCCCATACTGCTTTACTGATACCTCAGCCTTTAACTCCTCCTCTATTTCACTGCTGTTGTGGCATACTTCCAGGGGTGACTGCTGTGCCACAGCTGCTCAGAATCTGGTGGCTGGCTTGCTGAACTGGGTTAGCTGCAGGGAGCACATTGCAGGCATGCTCTGGAGAGCCTGCTGGCTCCCTCCTCACCTAAAACATGGCGTGATGAGTAGGATCTAAGAGCCCTATGGAGTTTGGCACCCACTACCTAAGAGTAATTAATTCCTCTCATTACAGTTGGTGTGGCAACCCCCATCTTTTCATGTTCTCTGTGTGTTATGAGGGGAGGGATAGCTCAGTGGTTTGAGCATTGGCCTGCTAAACCCAGGGTTGTGAGTTCAATCCTTAAGGGGGCCACTTAGGGATTTAGGACAAAAAATCAGTACTTGGTCCTGCTAATGGAGGCTGGACTCAGTGACCTTTCAGGGTCCCTTCCAGTTCTGTGAGATAGGAATATCTCCATATATTGTGTGTGTGTGTGTGTATATATATATATATATACATACCTACTGTATTTTCCACTGCATGCATCTGATAAAGTGGGTTTTAGCCCACAAAAGCTTATGCTCAAATTTGTTAGTCTCTAAGGTTCCACACAGCTACCACTCTGAAACCTGTTACCTGAGACTTGTCTCCCATCTAATGCACCAATGTGTTATTTGACACCTGTTGGTGTGCTCTGACTAACAGTTCCTGGAAGTGGGTATCTGGGGGCTGCTGGGTGGGGATCTTCAGTGGAATGCCCTTGACTCTGGAAATCATTTTCCTTTTTGGAAACCTGCATTCACAGCATAGTTCAAAGCTGACCTGCTCCCTCCGGCAGCTGCCTGAGCATCTCCCAGAGCAGTCTTTTGTGTGTGTCTTCCAGCTTAATTAGGGACAGGAGTATCTTTAGTTTGGTCAGTCACTAACTTTGTAGTGTACAGTCATTGAAAATTAATTCTGCAGGAGCTCTGTAGGCAAAGTGTGTGTGTGCGCGTGCGCGTATGCTCTGCCTTCTTGGCCAACACACCCAGACTGTACCAGGGACCTCCAGAGCTAAAAGCATGACCTGTTACAGCTTGAGCTAAAGAACTGTGCCTCTGTAGCTATGGGCTGTACTGGTTCGTATCCTCTGTGGATCAGGCACAGAGGGGGCCCTGTAACACACACCATTGGGTTACATATGCACATGCAGCATGGGGATTCCTAAACCAAAGGATTGGAAGCCCTGTGTTATGTAGCTATGACGCTCTCAAGGGCTTGAAAGTGTTAAATCTTCATGCTGTGATCCATGTGGTGTCATAAAGTTATGAAGTAACAGTTAAATGCCAGGATTCAAACTGTGCTGTGGATTGGAAAAGTGTCAGATCCAAATGGCATTTATAGATGTATTTAATTTAGTAAAGTATTTCAAGGAGCTTTTGTTTCTCCTTTGTAACAATTTTGAAAATAGGTTCTTGACTCACAGTTTTAAAGAAAACAGTTAGGAAAAATCACACTTCAGCAATTTCTTGCCTCTGCTACTATTTCATGAGGCTGTTGAACTGTAGGAACTCTGTAAATTTACTCTTTGTCATTTATAGAGTCGTATTTTTGAAGTTCACCCAGCCTGAGTAATGAAAATAGCTAGCTGATTTCACCGACTGGTTTTCCCACACTGTGTTTGTGCAGCCTTTTCTGTAGAGATGGACCCATACCAAACTAACAGCCCTAACATTATGGGGAAGGTATTCTAGGTGTTTAAATTTTGTACCTCAAACTCATCACAAGGCTTGAGGTTCTCATTCTCAAGTTAAGTGAAACCTTGTTAAACACTGAGCAGAGGAAGCTAATTCTTATCAAAGGATTTAAAAAAAACCCCAAACAAACCCCAAAAGAAGCAGAAGTGCATGCTTTGATCCTGCCTACTCTTTATTCTTCACCCCCAGTGTTTCACCTGTTGTACCATGTGCTCATTAAGAAGACAAATAACTTTAAAATTACAAGTCCAAGCAAGTGCTGTGTCTTAGGAAGCCAGAGTGATCCACACACTTAGGAAAATGCTTCTCTGTGATCAGTGGCCACTAGCTGCTCTGCTCCTGGGGGACTGGAGCATTTTCTGTGTTATTAAGAGTGACAATTTGACATACAGGCCCCACCGCAAAGGGAACTTGTACATTCCTTGCAGTCGCTTTGTGTGGGGAATGCGTTCTGGTGAGACTCTAATACATACAGTGAGGCAGGGTATTCTGAAACAAACTTGAGGGTAATTCACCCTGAAAAGCACTTTTTTTTTAACTGAGATTACAGGTTAATAAAGGTACCAGTCTTGAAATAAAATATTTAGACTTCTACAAGGTATTTGACTTTTACCACGTGACATTTTGATTAAAAAAAACTATAAAGATATAAAATTTAACCTGGCACACATTAAATGGATTAAAAGCTGGTGAAGTGATTGATCTCAAAATATAATTGTAAATGGGGACTCATCATTGAATGGATGTGTTTCTAGTGGGCTACCGTAGGGATCAGTTTTGACCCTCTGCTGTTTTACATTTTTATGAGTGCTCTGGAAGAAAACATAAAATTATCACTGATAAAGTTTGCAAGTGAAACGCAGATTGGGGGAGTGGTAAACTTGTCACTGATAGAGCAATTTGGATCGCTTGATAGGCTGGGCTCAAGCAAAAAGTATGTGTTTTTTATATGGCTATATGTGCACATCTAGGAACAAAGAATGCAGATCGTACTTAAACAATGGGGGGCTCCATCCTGTTAAGCAGCAACTCAAAATGATTTGGGGATTGTGGTGGATGATAGCTGAATGCTGCTGTGACCAAAAGGGCTCATGAAATCTGCTGCATAAACAGGGGAATCTCAAGTAGGAGCAGACAAGTTATTTTACCTCTATTTAGCACTTGTGTGACTGCTGCTGTCATCTTGTGTCCCACTGTAGTGTCCACATTTCAAGAAGGTGTTGATAAATTGGAGGGGGTTTAGAGAAGAGCCACAAGAATGAGTAAAGGATTAGAAAGCATATCTACCCATCTGATACTATCTTACGATAGATTCAGAGCTCAGTCTGTTTAGCTTAACAAAGGGAAAGTTAACAGGTGACTTGGTTACAGTCTGCAAGTACCTACATGGGGAACGGATATTTAATACTGGACTCTGCAGTCTATGAGAGAGAGGTCTGACACACTCCACTCGCTGGAAGTCGAAGCTAGACAAATTCAGACTGGAAATAGGGTGTAAAATTTTAACAGTGAGGGTAATTATCCCTTGGAACAAGGGTTGCTGTGGATTCTCCATCGTGAAATGGGCTGTTTTTCTAATAGGTCTGCTCTAGGAATGATTGTAGAGAAGGTCTCTGGCCTGTGTTGTACAGGAGAGGTCAGACTAGATGATCCCAATGGTCCCTTCTGGCCTTGGCATCTCTGGATCTGTTTCCCAATTCCGGCCCTGTAGCTGCCTGCCAGGATTGCAGTCTCCCCACTGGTCTGACCCTCTGCAGAGCGCAGGGTGGGAAGTGTAATCTGTTCTCATTGGCTACTGCACCAGGGTGTAGTGATCGGCTCATGTTACCCCAGCAGACACCACCCTCGCCTGAAACAAATGGGCTTCTTTGGAGTTTGTTGCCAGGGAGGGAGCATGGAGGGGGCTGCTGATGTAATACTATGTTAATGGCACAGGAATTAAATGCTGCCAAGTAACACTTGAGGCAGGAAGCCAAGCCATCCTGGAACAACTCCAGTGATCACTGAAGTTCAGTAACTATTGAGGGAGGATCCTAGGGCTTTTCTAGCTTGCTGAGCCTCCCAGCCCCTTGTGGGGCGAGTGTTGTACATATTCCCTGATAGGCAGCGTGGGGCACACTTTACCCCAGACAGTTTGGGGCAGGGGAGCAGACACTGCTCGCTGTGTCTTTGGCTAAAGCAAACCTGCCCTGCTGACCAGGACAGAATTCTGCTGGCATTGGCGCATGCTGTGCTGCCTGCCTGAGCACCCAGCTAGCATGCTGCACCTGTGGTCTGGACATGCTCCCTCCTCATGCAACATGCCCCCACGTGGGATTCATCTGCTGGATGTTTCTGCTAATACTCTTCTGAGGGGTGTGTCTAACTTGTGCCCTGTTGCTTCAGTGTAGATGGAAGAAGCAGCTTCCGTTCTCTGTTCCCATTGAGAGAGTCACATTCCGTAGAGGGCTGGATTCAACAGTCAACTTAGTCACTGAGAAACTCCCTGGCAGATCCAAGAATGGAATTCTGGGGCCAAGTTCTTACTCGGTGTAAGCCAGTGCAACTCCTTCAAGTCAGCTGAGTTGCATCAGCTTTACCCCAGCTTTGAAGAGTTCCTCGAGTCTCTCTTGACCCTGAAATCCTGACTATACAAGGGCCACGCTCAGATTGCCTAGTTCATCTGCACTTGTGTTGGCAATGTTGACAGCTCTACTGCAAGTGGGTTGCCATCTGCTGCCATGGCTCAACCTCCTGTCACCTAACCTCGCTCAAAGTGGGTCTGACTACACAAGGGTTCCCAGTGTTGCTCATGGCGGCGGAGCTGAACTGGTCTTAGGAGTAGTGGGAAGTGTCTGAAAATTGTCTCTAGTGTCAACAGGGCCGAAGCCTCCAGCACTAATCATTAGTTCACTTCCCATCCTTCATTTTACTCTCACCTTCTTGCCAGAGGTCACGCTGGCATCTGTGATCAAGATGGAAATATATTTTAGTTGCCATTGATTGACAGATCCGTTGCCTGTTGCACACCTGTGTGCAGATAGGTATAGTACTTGGGCAGCATGTATGCATATGCACACACCTGTGTAGGTACAGTTGTCCTTTCATGTGTAGATATGGGTGTCCAGGGCGCAGCTTGAGTAGGGCCCAGCATCTACCTTTGTAGGCTGTAGATTTTCAGATGCTTTAACCTGCTGGGTCTGTGCTCCCACGTTAGAATGTTCTTTGCTGCACCAGACCAGGCAAGCATTGTGGTTTGGGCAGTGTCTGTCAGAGGGGACAGTTCCAGGGAGGGCTCTGCTCCCCTGAGCTGGGGATAGCATGCAGGTATGGTTCTGCCTTCTCCCCAGAGGCAGCGCTTGTCCTGCTGTCTGGAGCCATGTAGGGTCCATCCTGGATGCAGGTGAGGAGTTGGAGACTCACGATTCTGGAAAGATGACTGAAGCTTGTGTGCTGGCAGGATCTGGTAGAGAACTGCCGGGTGCTGTCCCATTGGAAGGGCCCAGGTTGTATATTCCTTTCCATTGGCGCTAACTCCGGTCAGTGGGGTGGGAAGTCTGCTGGCTGCTATTGTTTGCATCCCCCATGTTAACCCTTTGACTAACCATGAGCTGCACCCCGTGCACTTCACTGGGGTGAATGCAGCATGTTATCAAATTAAAAGCAAAGTCCTTGTTGTCTTGCTGCACTGCCCTGCCCAGTATGGCAGCAAGCACTTCCCTTCTCTTGAGCGACAGCTCTCGGCTTTCATCCCATCACCTCTCCTGCCAATCATGACACGTTCTGAGCCTCTGAATGTGTTCCTCTGCTGCGGCAGGGAGCGTTCATGTTAGTCAGTGCAGACCCAGTGGGGACTACAGACAGGGCACTGCAGTGTGAGCGAGCTTTTTAAAAGTCTTTGGGTGCTTCTCTGCATTACCCCAGCAGTCAGGTAAACGGTACTGGGAAAGAGGCGAGCCTTCCCTGTCCTACTCTGCTCCTTCATTTTGCATCTGTTGCGGCATGCGGTTTCCATCCTGGCTGTGGCCGAGTCACCAGTGGTGACACTGGCCTGGGTTTCCAGGAATCCATGTTTGTATGCCCAGCTGGGGTGGGCCTGTGCAAGATGCAGTGCTGCAGATCTGGGCTTTGTTCTCCAATGCGTGTGCTCATGAAGGGATGTGCTGCGTGAGTTTCTTTGTGGCAGGGGTGCCTATTGGCTCTTGCCATCTGTACTGTTTGTGATCCTCCCCACTCTCAGAGACTGGAAATTCCGTGCTGCTCAGGGAATTCAGATTGCTTCCGTCCATGCTGCCCTATCCTGGAGCTGGGTTTCAGCTTGGCTGTGACTCTTGATTAAATCCTATTGCTCTTGCGAGTTTGGCCTGAGGTGAGAAGGGTAGGCTATGGCCCTTTCTGCTCAGAAGGGCCGTTCATTAGAGACGATAAGCTGTACTGAGAGCTGCATTGAAGCTACACATATACTGCTTATCCTTGTAATCCTCTCTGAATGATTCTTGATCTCTGTTTTTGCAGGGAAGGGAACGAACCCGGGGATTCCATGAAGATCTCATACAGCGAGTTGTTGCACAAGGTCTGCCAATTTGCCAATGTTCTCCGGGAACAAGGTACCTGACTTAGCTCACTTTTATGCTGCTCTGATGTGGGAGGTGATATTGCCTAGGGGAGAGGGCACCAGACTGGGACCTGGGTTCCCAGCTCTGCTACAGGCCTGTATTCTGTGCACCCGTTTCCACAAGTGTAAAATGGGGATAAAGATACTGACCTCTGTAAAGTGCTTTGAGAGCTACTGATAAGCACGATACAAAGGCTAGAGATTATTGTTATTAAATCCATTACTGTGTTTAGTTAGGTTATAAATGACACCGTGCTAGGAACTTACTAGAGGTTTTGATGATTGCACCGGAAGCTGGTTGCATTGGTACCTCTTTAAAGGGGCATTGCATAGAGTGGCACCCTGGTGCAGTAACCTTTCCAGGTGCCTTACAAGAACTTTAGTGATTACAAAAGCAAAGTGTACATGCGCACACTTGTGTATCTGCATATACATGGCTTGGAAATCGCTGGCATTCATATTGTTGCCATTTCACTATAAAACTTTGTAAGCACTTTTGGTTCTTTGGCTTTATACTATGCCAGTCAGTCATTATTGTTCAAGCTAATGTCACTGGGAATCTTCAGTGGGGCCTTGCATCTTTATTAAACACATTAATGCATAAAGATTCAACCCAGTGGCTCCTGTCAGCTGAGCTTTAAACTGAGAGCTTCTTTGCATGTGGCAGTGATGTTGATTAACATTCTGCTAGTTTGTGGTTTTGTATCCTATTTCCTGCCTCCTGTAGTGGTTGTTTCCTGTGCTTTCTCTAGGAGCAGCAGTGCACAGATCTCTGATAGCCTCGTGTCGCTGAAATCTTAGCTGTTCCACCAGCCTGCTGGCATGGGAAATATCTTCTGTTTCTTTTTCACAGGAGTAAAGAAAGGAGACAGAGTTTCTATCTACATGCCAATGATTATTGAGCTGGTTGTTGCCATGCTCGCCTGTGCCAGGATTGGAGCACTTCACTCCATTGTGGTAGGAGCAACTGCTGGGAATTTATGCTAAATTCAGAGCTGCTGCTTGGGATATAGTTAGTTTTCCTGTGGCGGAGTGACAGAGGACTGAGAAGAGTTGGTAAGCTGGGCAGTGATTATGAGATGGATGGTGGCTAAAATTAAGGTGCCATTTCCTATCCCACTTGGCCTCGCTAAAAGACTTGAGTTTAAAAGTGGAGCAGCTTTGCTTTGCGAGCTGTACTGTGGCAACAGCCTGGAGGGGGACATCACCTTGCCCTTCTCCAAAGGGAACCTCAGATATTTGACTGGCCCACTGGAGCCCAGTGCGCCTCCTGGTCCTCTGGCAGTATCTGTTAGTACTCTGAGGCTCACTATTGCCTTTTTGAATCCTGTTGTTCCCAGCATTTCAGCATCCTTTGCTGCTGAGTTAAATGATTGTGTTCTTTTGTCAGTTTGCAGGTTTCTCAGCAGACTCCCTTTGCGAACGGATTCTTGATTCCAATTGTTCTCTCCTCATTACAGCAGGTAAAATATTCCCCTCCACCTTGCAGGTCTGTAATCACGGCCTTAGCTGTGGAAATAGGTTATTTTTAAAACTGGATTAACTATTAATGAAGGAAAAATATATTCCTGCAAATGGGGTATTCTGTTCAGATGGGGTGGAGGAAGGAGTTGTTTCTGAATAGAATTACCAGTTCCGGCGTACATTCCACTGGCAAATGTGCTTTAGTAACTGCTTCCCCTTTCCTGATAAACAGTGGAGAGTTAAAAGCAGCCTGTGCACTTTGCTGAGTGGCTTGTGTTGCTGCCAACTCTTCGTAGCAAGTGTATTTTAAAAAACTAGCTTCACATCAGCTTTTCTCTTTGAAATAAATTGGATGCTCCTTGATGCAGTTTCCCGGATGCATCATTTATGTGGTGCCCTCCTACCCCTCCAGTAAACTGCAGCATTTTTAAGAAGTCCTGTGATGTGTTGCTACGCATCTTAACTTGTAAAGCAAGATGTCAGTCCATCTGGAGTGCTGTGAGATTTGCATATTAGTCCCCTGCCTTTTGCCCAGCCATGTTCTCTGTAGCACTTGTTATATTATTGATCAACCAGAGAAATGGCAAAAGCCTATTAGATTGTGCAGCCTGCGTTCTGACAATGTAGGATTGTTCCCTACAGAATATTCCCAGGTGTTTTGGTCAGCCTAAATGTGAACCTCTCCCAAGGAGGGGATTTTACCACTTCTCTTGGAGGAGTCTTCTGTAGTTCAACTGATCTTGTTAGGCAACCTTTCCTGACACCTGTGCAAATATTCTCTTCCCCATTTCCTTTGGTCTCTTCCAGTCATCCTCCCGGAATCATTCGTTCCCCTCCTTAATACCAATAACCTTCAAGTATTTGTAGGCTGTCCCGGCTAGTGAGCTAGTTTAATGATTCACTTACTGTTTTGTAGATGCCTTTTATAGAGGTGATAAGCTGATTAACCTGAAGCAGATAGCAGATGAGGCCCTGGAGAAATGTAAAGACAAGTAAGTTCCTGTTCACTTGGAATGAGGGGATCTTAGTCAGCTGAGGCATCTTTTTGGTGTAGGCCTAAGCCTACTAATACCCATGTGGAGAGTGATGAAGAGTCTGGAAATAAGCAACTCCCTTTTGGTGAGTCCTAATGTGTGCCCAGATATACACTGCAAAGACACCTCTTTACCTTGAGCTGCTGTTCTAAATTTGCGTATTGTACCTTGTGCACCTTATGGCTGTGCAGGCCATTTGGTCTTGGGCGTAACGTGTGCTCAGTAGCCATTGATGGAAGCTGATCTCACCTGGTGCCCTCTGGCTGTTTTTTTTTTTTATCGTTGTTTGGCAAAAAGCAAAACAAAAACAACAGAATCCCAGACAATTGACTGAAGTTTTTCCTTTCCAGTTGCCTGGGAAAGCCCCTTCCCTGAGCTGCTAGGAAATACAGTCCCGGGATCTGGCAATGACACAGGGAAGGGAGATGAGTGGTGGTGGGAGAAGTGATGGAGGTGCAGGTCTTTCCCCAGCAGTGGAGTGATGGCGAATGCTGAGCCGTTTGCTGTGGTAGCCTTGCTGGTTGGTTATGTGTCAGTTAGATGTTGAGGCTGGAAGCTCAGGTGCTCAGTTCGAGGGAGACATGAGGTGAATCCAGTACGACTCCGTGCCCTCCCTGCTCTGCCAGTTCGCTCCTTGAAACAGCGCATGTGGGAGCAAACAGGCCTGGATAACAACACATGCCATTACTGGTGGAATGATTGCTTTCAGCAGTAACTAATTGCATATAATCAGCATGTTGGTCTCAGAGAGCTGTGCAGCTCCAGCATGCTCAGCCAGTGCAGGGAGAGCCTCATTCTCTCTGCAGTGGCCTGTATAACGGTGGCCTGTGACTGCCCAGCCTGGTGACTCTACGGGGGCAGGCTAATGACTCCTCCTTTCCCTTTGCAGAGACTCCCCTCTGAAAAACTGCATTGTGGTCAAGCACTTGGGAAGGGAGGAGGAGCTGGTGTCAGACGGGATATGCAGCAAATCGCCACCTCTGAAGAGGCTGTGCCAGGATGTACAGGTGGGTTCCCCCAGGAAGCTAGGAGGAGGGATTCCCTCATTGCTCTGGGTGTGAGCCCAACAAATCGATCAGTACAACCACCACTGGGATGATTCTCTGGCTGTTTGTGTGCAGACTCTTCCCTGCTGCTTGTTCCCCCCCTTTGGATTTATTGTGCAATGTGACCTCTCAAGAACCACCACCCACCCAATGAAATGATTGAGCCCCTCCTGGCATCCTGCTATTTCCTTTAACCTCCCTGGCAGCTCCCCAAAAGGAATGGCTGGGGTACCCACATTAGTGCAAGATTCCTTGAGCTGAGCAGCCCAGGAGCTAGAACAAGACATGTTCCTCTCCCTGAGGGGAATTTTGCTTCTGCTCGAAAATAGCCATCTGCCCTCCCAGGCACAATGACACATCTTCCCAGAAAGTGCCTATAACCCTGACAGCTGAGTCCGATTTCCAGCCTTGCCTCACTCTCCCTGCTGACAGTATGGGGAGAGGCGGCTGTATCAGCTGAGCAGCAGCTCAAGCTGTGGGTAGATGGGAGCTTTCGCTGAGTGGCCTGGAGGCAAACCAAGCGCACAGTATTGTAGTAGCTGACTAGAAAGGTCAAACAGCTGCAGTTGCTGGGCACGTGACATTTGCTTCTTGAGGCAAGGCACAGAGTCTTGTTTGATCAGTAAATGTCCAGCTTTCTTAGAGGCAACCAGTCTGTAAGGCAGGGCTTTCCCCCATCTGAGAGAAACCAGCTACCTATAAAATTATTTTAGGGACCCTAGGGCAAGTGTCCTTCCTCCTTGCAGATGGAGTTGAAGGCAGCGCCGCTTGGCAGGGTGGGGAGAGTGGAATTTTCTACATGATTAGCAACTTCATTGCATTCTAGAAGATCGCTTGTCTCTCTGGGGGAAGGATTGGGCATGGGAAGTACCACCTTTGGATAGGTCCCTGGGCATTGCCCTGCACGGACTCAGTCTGTTTTTAGCATGTTTCCTGAGTGCAGTCTCGTCTGTTCTCTCTGTGGTGGGAGAACTCTGTGAAGTGTGGCCTTGCTGGGCCTGAGGGCTTGCTGCGATTCTCCAGCACAGCTGAAGGTGCCTAAGGGGCTTGGGACCAGATGCCTGGAGAACACTTCAGGCAGAGGTGGAAGCCAGTGAAGTGCAGGAGACTGAAAAAGGAGGGAGATGCTCTGCCCATGGTATCCAAGTACTTGAGGGGGCATGCAGTCATGCTGTGCACATGCACGCTTCAAGAGACATGCTGCCCATCTCTGCCTCCTCTCGCTGGAAAGAGACCGCAGCCCATTTGTGGAGATGGAATCCCTCCTTGCCAGTTACCCAGTATTGTGAAAGCTCCAGTTAGTGCCCTGAAGCTGCTCCTTCTGCCCTGTTTGCAAGGTGGTATCACAGGTCAGTGCCTGTGCTGTCCATCATGTCTAGGGAAAAGAATCCAACGGTCCCAACTGTGACCGGAATGGGTGGGAGACTGAGTGATTGGGAGAGCTGCTATTCTGACATGTCGTCATGGTAACTGACCACTGTGGAAATAGTGGCAATACATGGCAGGTTTGAGGCTTGCTGAACGGTGTGCTTGCTCGCCCAAGTGTGGAACGCAATATCTCATGCTCCAGTGGAAGGGCTTAGTGAACGCTCCTTGGGCATGTTTTCAAAGTAATGATCCATATGCACGCTTCAAAAAATGTGTGCACAGCAGATGGGGTATTTGCATGCATGGATGTGCAGGCTCCAGGTTGCATAGGCGTGCTGGTGATCTGTGATGTTAGCACTGTTTTGTAGGGGGCAGTGTGTCCCCCTCTTGTTCCTGACAATCTGGCCCTGTATGTTGGTCTGCACTACAACTCTGGCCTGTTAGCCATGCTGGGTAGCTCCAAATACAGGGAAAATAGTGGGCACACTTCATTTTAAACAAACAGATTAACTGCAGCCTAGCGATTCTGCTTCCATTCATCTGATCTGTAGGCTGTAGTCTGTCCTTTCTCTCGGGGTGGTGGCACCTGGATTCACTCTGGGTACATATTGTCTGGGCCCTGCCTGTCAGGGTGTGTGTGTAACCTAGGACTGAGTTACTATTTGTCAAGACCCAGAAGGGTGATGAATGCTGTGGGGTGCTGTTAATTACTCAATGCCTCCTCCTGGTAAATCCATTTAAGCGCTCTCTGAGGGTATGTCTACATCTACAATTTTGCAGCGCTGGTTGTTACAGCTGTTTTAGTACAGCTGTATAGGGCCAGCGCTGCAGAGTGGCCACACTTACAGCAACCAGCGCTGCAAGTGGTGTTAGATGTGGCCACGCTGCAGCGCTGTTGGGCGGCTTCAAGGGGGGTTCGGGGAACGCGAGAGCAAACCGCAGGGAAGGAGACCTGCTTGCTCGGGGGTTCGGGGAACGCGAGAGCAAACCGCAGGGAAGGAGACCTGCTTGCACGGGGGTTCGGGGAACGCGAGAGCAAACCAGGGAAGGAGACCTGCTTCCCAGCGGTTTGCTCTCGCATTCCCCGAACCCCCCTGCAAACCGCGGGGAAGGAGACCTGCTTGCTCGGGGGTTCGGGGAACGCGAGAGCAAACCGCAGGGAAGGAGACCTGCTTGCTCGGGGGTTTGGGGAACGCGAGAGCAAACCGGGGAAGGAGACCTGCTTGATTACCAGAGAGGCTTCCTCAGGTATGCTGGGATACCTGCTTATTCCACGGAGGTCAAGAAAAGCGCTGGTAAGTGTCTACACTTGATTACCAGCGCTGGATCCTCTACACCTGAGACAAAACGGGAGTACGGCCAGCGCTGCAAACAGGGAGTTGCAGCGCTGGTGATGCCCTGCAGATGTGTACACCTCCTAAGTTGCAGCGCTGTAACCCGCTCACCAGCGCTGCAACTTTGTGATGTAGACAAGCCCTGAAATGCTGATATTTAGTCCTGGGTCCCTGCCTGTCCCTGTCCACTTGCACTTCCTGCTCCTGCACGGAACACACCTTGTGAGGGTTAAATAGCTGCGTAATTGGTCAGTGCTTTTACTCCCAATGGACTGTGTGCACGCTCAGAGGTGGTGGCCTGCACAGTGTTTATCAGAAGAGGCGAATCTCTAGGGAGTGGCACTGAAGTGGAAATGAAGGGCAGGCATTCATTCAGAGACTGCCTTCTGGCTGAGCGTCCATCACCATGAGAATAGGAATGTGTTGCCTGTTGAGCCATTCTGATGCTAGCTCGGAAAACTCCCTTCGTGCACAGAAGTGGACGAAGGCCCAGTGTGGATCCTCCACTTCTCAACTCACACACTCTTTTTATGGATTTTTAACAGGAAAAAGAGACTGAGAGCTCAAAGAGATTCCATCCCAAGGTATTTACCTATAGCAGCAGCTTCCTCCTCTCAGCGCCTCTCCCCTTTGCTTCCCTCTCAGTGCTCCACCTCTCTAACAGCTCTCTTTCTCTGTCTGCACGGCCATGTGTATTTTCCTAATCGAGTTACCAGCAGTTGCATGTTAGTGGTAGACTCAGCGACCCCCTTGGCCTTAGTCACCCAGGGGTCTGCAGACCACTCCCCTGGGATGGGGTGGTGGTGTTAACCTTATTGTGTTAACATTTTAGAAATCTTCTGTAGTTGCATGAATGTGCAGAGGGTTAGATGGAGAAACAAATATCAGATACTCTCATAATGTGGGTCAGGGTTTGTCTGGTGGTAATATCCTTGCCTGTTTTTTTTTCCCTTCATAAACAGCTAGTGCAGAAGTCCTAGTTTTATTTTGATGGTGTGGAGAGAGCCGCACAATACTCAGCAGGCTCACAGCAGATGTACGAGCCGTGTGTCCAGTATTAGGATGGCATTTAATCTGTTTACCTTTAAAAGTGGGTCTTAAAATTAGCATCTTTTTGTAGTGAAGTTGGCACTAATTGAAGTTAACTTTCCAACAGCTGTTCTGTGTAAGGAGAGCTCTGCTACTAATCCTCGCTAAACTCGTTATTGATGTTCCTTTTCAAATGTCACGTTTTTTCTAACTGAACAGACATTGCCACGGGTAAGTAAGAGGGGTTTTGTGCAGCAAGGAGCCTGCAGCTTTAATGCCTGCCTTCCGTGAAAAAGGAGCTTGCGTGTGGGGCTCCATCTGGATGAGGGAGGCTCTTCAGAAAGCATTCTGCTTCGTAAAAAAGGTGGCTAGGCAGTGCAGCTGTCCATGGCACAGTGTCATGAGCAAGACATTGTTAAGCAGTAGGCTCTTCTGAACAAGCAGGAACTCGCCCAGCCCTCTCACCAGCTCCTTGGAATAAAGTCTCTTATCAGTTTATAATAGTGTGTACGCTTCGGTGATAAGGTGTTTGCCTTGTGTTACCATCCATATTAACACAGCAGGGAAATGGGCCTATCTTGCTGTTCACTTCTCTCATATACTGGCTGGCCCCTATCAGCGTGCTGACATGGGTAATGGAGGCTGGGCAGGAAGGGGCACAGGGTGGCTCTAGGAGATCTGCAGCAGGATATCCTGTTCCTGCTGGCAAGGTGCCGCTACTCTGGGCGTGGACACTGCATGCCTACTGTTTTCATTAATGGAGGGTTTGCCCAGTTCTTAGGCTGGGATGCTTGAGCGAGCCTGAGGGAATTAGGTGCTCAGGTCAATGGGAGTTTGGGGCTGACCTCCCTTAGGCCCTTATGAAAATCTCACCTTTTTGTTTTGAAGATCATCACTGTTGCCCCTTGTTCTCTTGTATCTCGTTAATTCCTGCCATAGCATTGGGAATGAGCAGAGAGCCTGTCCCAAGCTGCGGGACAGAAGCCAAGAGAATTGTATTAGCTAATTTCTAGAGTACATACAAGCAGAGGGTACTCTCAATTTAGTCCAAAGAACAAACAAGAGTTGGCTCAACTATAATTACTACTTGGCCCACGAGTAATGCTGAGCACAATATAAGTGAATGCAACGTACTCAGGGGAGGAATTCTACCAAAAACTAGCACAGTGACATCAACTATAGAGAAGGGGTATTGAAAAATAGAGGAAGCGGCTAAAAAAGGCTCTGAAGTAAAAAAGGAGGAAATGCTCAGAAAACTCTCTACTCTACTTTGCAGGATGGTTTTGTAAACCGCCATAATGGAGTCATGCAGGGCCTGTGTCACCCTGTGGGAGCAGACTGGCCAGGATAGCACAGTGCGGGTAACTGGCAAGATAAAGTCAAGATTTGCCAATAGAAAGGAGTGTGAGCCATGGCATGTCAGAGGGGGGCTAAGAGAGCTCTGGAGGAACGGATAGCCGAAGGGATATACACACAAACAAGAAGGAATTCTCTATGTATACTGCAGAAGCAGGAAGCTTGGGGAGAGCTGGCGGGTTTGCTGAACTACTAGGGAGTTAAAGCAGTAAATCAGGGAGAAGCTAAATGACTGCATGGATATCATTACCTGAATGTCAGTCAGAGGGTATTGGGGAGAGAGCTACTCCAGACCTACTCTTTAGGTTAATAGGAGCCACTGTCAGACTAAGAGGTCAGAAGTGTTGAGCTACGTTAGTTACTAAATTGCAACATGTCACCGGGCTTGGATGATACATCCAGGAGTTCTAAAGGAACTCATCATGTGGCTTACCCACTAGCAGTAATACGCAGTCACTTTTTAAAATCAGCTCATCTTCTCGAGAGTAGCAAACATACCTTGCTTTGAGAAAGGCACTGTGGGTGACTCAGGAAATCAATTGCATGAACATTGCTTCTGCATCAAGGAAATCAGTTTAAGCAATCATTAAAGTTAGTTATAACAATGCCTAGATTAACATAATAGGGACAAACAAAGTCATGCATCTAATCTACTAGAACATAAGAACAGCCATACTGGGTCAGACCTTTGGTCCATTTAGCCCAATATCCTATCTTCTGCCAGTGACTGGGGCCAGATGCTTCAGAGGAAACGAAGAAAATGCGGCAATCATCAAGTGATCCATCCCCTGTCATCCAGTCTCAACTTCTGGCAGTTAGAAGCTTAGGGTTACCCAGAGCATGAGGTTGCATCTCTGACCATCTTGGCCAGTAGCCATTGATGAACCTATCCTCCGTACACTTATCTAGTTCTTTTTGACCACAGTTGTAATTTTGGCCTTCACAACATTCCCTGGCAACTAGTTCCACAGGTTGATGGTGTGTTGTGTGAAGAAGTACTTCCATTTGTTTGTTTGCCTGCTTGCTTGCTTGTTTCTGTTTTTAAACCTGATGCCTATTAATTTCATCAGGTGACCCTGGGTTCTTGTGTTATGTGAGGGGGGTAAATAAAATTTCTTTATTTGCTTTCTCCACCCCATTTGTGATTTGATGCACTTTTATCATATGCCTCCTTAGTTGTCTCAGACCCCAGAACAGAACTCTGAACATGTCAGCAAAATGGTAGGTAAAGGAGAACCCATTGGTACTTTTTTGGGCTTCAAAAATGTGTTTGACAAGTCTTTCACGAGAGGGCTATTAAGGAAACCAAGTAGTCATGAGCTGAGAGGCAAACTACTGTCATGGATCAGAAACTGGCTGACACAGGAAACAGAGTAGGAATAAATGGAGGGTTTTCAATATTGATAGAAGTTAATAGTGGGTTGCCACGAAGTTCGGTGCTACAAGGGACAGTAAAATGGCAAAACTTTCAGATCGTAGTCTTCAGTAACTTAACTAATGATGTGTGAAGAACTTCCGAGGGACATCTGATAAAGCTAGGAGTGTGGGCAGAGTACATGATAGCATATTAATGCCACTGAGGATGAGTACAAGATACTGCGGGTTAAAATAATTTGAGTTTCTCCAACACATTGATAGATTCCAAGCTAACTAATCATTCAAGGGAAAGACAGAAGCATTTTTCTGTACAGCTCAGTGAAAGCATCTGCTCAAAGGGGAGAGAAATTGTAAGTCTTGGGAAATAAATTGATTGATTATTTAAATTGACCTGCTGTCACCCAGAATGCTGGTTTTGCTTCTGATCATCCTGTCTCAAAAAGGATATAGCAGACCAGATGGGCCGAGGGGTGGTGGTGCTGGGATGCAGAGATGGGTGAGGAAAACGTAGTACTATACTGCCATATAAAGAGAGTGTGAAAGATTAGGACTATTTAAAGAGGACATGTGTGAGAAGGGATGTGATAGAGACAATATAGAGAAGGGAGATTGGGCAACAGGATCTCCCATTCTCATAATAGAGGAACAAGGAATCATTCAGTTAATTTTATAGGCAACAAGTTTAACACTGAAAAAGAAAGAATATTCTTAGTTTATAATTATGTGTGGAACTCTCTGCCACAAGCCACCACGGAAGACACAAACGTAGCTGAATCCCAACAAAGGATTATGCAGTGTAGTTGTAGCCGTGTCAGTCCCAGGCTATTAGAGACACAAGGTGGATGAGGAAATAACTGTTACTGGTCCAATAAAAGATACTACCTTGCCCACCTGGTCTCTCTAACAAAGGATTCATGTATGGTGGGTAATGAGGGTCTCCTCAGTTACATTAGACAAGACCAAACCATAATGGATATAAACCCTCATGCTTCAGGCAAGTTAGACCTTAACTCCATTGTAGGAATTGCTACAAAACCCTGTGTTCCTACAATGCTGAATCCACTTCCTCCTCCTACCAGACAGCAGCCCAGCCTTCTTCTTTGCTGTCCCTTGAAGAAGTCCGATCCCTTCCTCTGAGGAATTGCTGCTGCTGAGAACAGCTGAGAGTAGCCTGCTAGGGAGGGACGTACTTTAAGCAGACCCGGGGAGCTTGGGCTGTACCTGACTGGAGAGAAAACTCTTGTGTTTAGCTTTGAACTTTGTTAGGAAATCAAACCCTAAGGAGGGCTGTTGTGATTGGACTGGAGAATCCTGCGTGGAGTTTATTTGGGGGTCGAAGAAAGGAAACTTGTGCAGGGCTGCACTGAAGGCACTAGGGGGCAATCTCACATCTACAGTTTTACTTTCATCCCAGGAAAGAATGGGAAAACCTTTGCAGGGTGGGCCAAGGGTTTCCCTCCTAGCTGTAGTCAGGAGACCAGAGCTGAGTGAGCAAGGTGAAATGGGTGCCGAAGGAGACCCCGGTGCAGCTCGGAGGCCCCACGTCCCAGTGGAGGGAGCTAAGTTGTGCATGTGGCATTGGAGCAGCTGTCCGTGGAATGCTGCTTTCATTTGTGAGCAGCATGTTCCCAGAACTGTACTGACAGACTGGAGGGGGCTCAGAGCCCAGCCACAGATGCGATGGAGGGAGCTGCAGAGATTGACTTCCCAGGGATGGTGGAAAGATAAACCGTGTACAGCTAAACTAAGTGATGGTGATGAGCGGGACATAAGTTTCCATAGACGCTGCAAGCCCCATCGCTTGGGACATCTTAAAACTAGACTGAACAAAGTGCCAAAGAGTGTTGTGTTGAGAACAGCCTGGCGAGGCTCTTGGGAGGGGGGCGAGTCTTTGCCAGGTCAGATTCTGTGGCTTGATGGGCAGTGGAAGCACAACGGGGCGTTGTGCTGGGCTTTCTAGCTGGCTATTAACCCTTCCCCTTCTCCTGGGTACTGGCCAGCTCCGTGCAGGGCAGTGCAATGCCGCCTCTCCGGTAAGATAAGAGAGCGTGTCAGGTTTGTCCGTGCAGAGCTGGGAAGGGATGGCATTCCTTAGAGGGGAGATATTCAGTTACATGAACAGTAGCTGTCAGGTTAATGGCCACTAGCTCGCACAGCTTGTCACTGATGGCCAGGAAAGGCCCTGAGCCATGTTGCTGTTGTCTCCACTTGAGGCCTGTGTCCTCCACAGCAGACTGGACCCAAATTCTGCAGCACGGCCCCCTGGTTCTTTGACCAGTTGAGCGTCTGTGAAGCTTCCAATAAAGGAAAACCTGGAGGCTTGACGAATACCCATTGGCACAGCGTCCCTTGGGCTAGGTATTTTAATACTAACTGCACTGCCAAGTGCTTGTGGTGGGTGGGGGTGCGTCTGTAGTTTCAGGTTGTTTGCAGACTTGAGTCGACGTTTGCTGTACCTGTTACGCTCAGGTCACATTTTAAAGGTTTTCTTGGTAACCCTGTAGGGGGGAAACATCCCTTGTTTTAATGGAGGCTGTGGTTCTGAAGCATGATTTTGCAGCAGGGGTGCGCTCAGGAGCATGGAACATGCAGCACTGTTCCGAGCTGATTAGCCTTCTGCTACAGCGTGTTCTGCTTGCCCAGTCTAGCTGCCTTTGGAGATCATCCCCTCCACCTCTCGTTTTTCTTCAGACTCCATGGAATTCCCATGTTGACCTTTGGTGGCATGAGCTTATGAAGAATGCCAGCAAGGAGTGTGAGCCTGAATGGTGCGATGCTGAAGATGAGCTGTTCATTCTTTACACCAGCGGATCAACTGGGAAACCCAAGGTACCTTTCACTATGGCTAACTCATACTGCTTCCCTGGCCAGAAATGATGTCTGTAACGGGAACTAGTCCTTAGGTCTCAGAGATACCATTAATAGGGACTTACCCCTGGGGGAAGTTAGAGATGAACCACGCTCATATTTCAGGTATGGAGCATTCTATGAAGTACTTAGTTTACGGTTCTGTTTTCTCTGCTGCACTTTGCGCGAGCTCTGAGCTGGAGAGGTGGTAGCTTTGGGATGGAGCTGTGCTTTTCCAGTTCAGACACTGAAGTCCTGCTCCTGGTACTTGCCAGTCTGGTGCTGGTCAGCTTGGGAGGGCTGGGGGTGGCTTTGCCTTTGCCTTTGAAGCATCTCCTGCTGATCACGTGTTCTTATTGCAGGGCGTTGTGCATACGGTGGGTGGATATATGATTTTTACAGCTGCTACCTTTAAGTATGTGTTTGATCACCATCCTGAGGACATTTACTGGTGCACGGCTGACATCGGATGGATAACTGGCCACTCCTACCTCACTTACGGACCACTGGCAAATGGGGCAACCAGTGTTTTGGTAAGTTCTGTGAGGGCTGGGAGCCTCTCCCCAGAGGTAGAGACCAGCCTGCTGCTGAGCAGCCTCCCTTGATATCTGTGTTTCTGCAATGAGCACAAGCCCCTGCCCTTGTGACCTGCTCTTCTCTCTACCTCATTTGAAAAGCAGCCTGGGAATCAGTGTGTATGCTGTGCGGTAACCAGCGCCTTGGAGGCTGCAACAGCAGAGTGCTGCCCCGTGAGGAGGGCGAGGCACCTGGCACACAGGCCTCACGAAGTGGAGTTGGAGGGCTCAGCAGAGGAGGCCAGTGCCTGTTGCTCTCACTGCTTTGTGATAAGGCAGGAAAGGCTTGGTTTGTGAGATTCTTGTGTAAGAAAACAAGTGGTTTTTGTTTGCCCTTAGAAACTAGGGCCTTGTCTGCCCTGGAGGATGCTGCGGGGATGGGAGAGTGAATGAATCAGGGTGTTGGGACAGCGTGAAAGCAGAGCTGCTGTTGGGAGGGGTTTTGTCTTGCTGCTGTGATGCTTTGCTAGCACATTTATCTCAAGTGTCCTTCAGGCACTGGGGAGAGAGGCTGGCAGCACCCCAACCCCCACTCAAGAACCCCAGCAAAACCAGGGCAGGGACTTGTCAGACCCCAGACTCCTCGTGGGGGGAAAAGAGGAGGAAGAACTTTTTTTTTTTTCCTTTCTGGGGCAATGCCAAGCAGGATGGCAGGGTCTGCAAGCCATGTGTTACGCCCTCCGGGCCCAGTGCAGTTCTGGAACATGGAAGTTTGCTGCTGTCCTTGTTCCGATAGCCTGCATTAGCTGCATTCTCTGGGATGTTAGGGCTGGCTTTCCCCGCCTGTCTGGGGGGGCGAGCTGCAGGACCCACATCCAGGAGACTCTGTGCTATGGCTGTCCTGAGAAGGGGCCATGTTGGCAGTCCTCTGGCTGGAGCCAGTCTGCACATGGCCTTCTCTCCCACTTGCCTGGGAGATGTGTCCCTACCTGGCGCTGATAAGCCATGGAGCCCAGAACCAGCAGGGGGTGGAGCAGAGGGGGCTGTGCCTGCGGGGAGGGAAGCCCTGCCAGTCCTCGTGAGTGTGCAGGGGGAGCTTTCCCTGGAGTGGGAAAAAGTGAGGCGGGGGTTGGGACTGGGAGGAGCAGGGGAGGCATGAAGAGCCAGTCACCCTTAATCCCCAACCTAAAGGCCATACACCAGTGGTCTCTGGGCCCTCGCCTCTGCAGAGCTGCTGAACCTTGGGAGCCATTGGAGCCTGGGGCAGCTCCAGGCCCCAGCATCCCAAGGACGTGCTTGGGGCGGCATGCCACGGGGAGCGCTCTGCCGGTTGCCAGGAGGGCAGCAGGCAGCCAGCCTTCTGCGGCATGCCTGCGGAGGGTCCGCTGGTTCCGCGGCTCCGGTGGACCTCCCACAGACGTGCCCGCTTCGGTGGAGCAGCAGGACCAGCGGACCCTCTGCAGGCATGCCTGCGAGAGGTCCACTGGAGCTGTGGGACCGGCGACCGGCAGAGCGCCCCCCGTGGCATGCCGCCATGCTTGGGGCGGCAAAATGTCTAGAGCCGCCCCTGATTGGAGCACTGGCTGGTGGGGGGGCCAAGGTAGCTTAGATCCCTGCCTCTGATCTGCTCTTGTTCCTTCATGCCCCCAAGCGCAGCTGTGCTCAGCTGGAGCGCAGAGGAGACCTGGTCCCTGCCTTACCTGGTGGCACAGAGGGCTGTCTGAACAGAGCAGAGCCTAGGCCTAATGCCTGGTCTGCCTGGAGCGAGGTGGGCTCCCAGCATCCCCTGGGCCCGCTGTGCTCAGTCTCAGCTGCCTAGGCTCGAGGACAGGGTGCCAGGCTCTCCCCAGGGCCCGTCACAAGGGCTGGGCAGTGGCTGTGCTGACCATGGTGTCTCACGCTCAGTTTGAAGGTCTGCCCATCTATCCAGACGTCAGCCGCATGTGGAGCATCATTGACAAGTACCAGGTGACCAAGTTCTACACTGCGCCCACAGCCATCCGACTGCTCATGAAGTACGGCAATGAGCCCGTCAAAAAGTAAGCACAGCTCCCCAACGGAGGAGGGACCCCGATAGCTCCATGGGCACAAGGCAGTAGGACCCAGAGCACAGGACGGGCTTGGGACTGGTTGCTTGAGAGCTCCCACCCCTCCCTGAACAGATGGGTTGTGGATCCCCAAGAGCAGCTGTTTGAAGCATTTTCTTTAGATGAAGGTTTCTAACTGTCAGAGGAGTGATGTTCTGGAACAGCCTTCCAAGGGGAGCTATGGGGCAAACACCTAACTTGTTTCAAGACTGAGCTTGATAAGTATATGGAGGGGATGCTCCGATGAGTCAACAGTGTGATGCTGTTGCAAAAAAAGCAAACATGATTCTGTGATGAATTAACAGGTGTTGTGTGAGCAAGACACGAGAAGTCATTCTTCCGCTCTACTCTGCGCTGGTTAGGCCTCAGCTGGAGTATTGTGTCCAGTTCTCGGCACCGCATTTCAAGAAAGATGTGGAGAAATTGGAGAGAGTCCAGAGAAGAGCAACAGGAATGATTAAAGGTCTTGAGAACATGACCTATGAAGGAAGGCTGAAAGAATTGGGTTTGTTTAGTTTAGAAAAGAGAAGACTGAGAGGGGGCATGATAGCAGTTTTCAGGTATCTAAAAGGGTGTCATAAGAAAGAGGGAGAAAACTTGTTCATCTTAGCCTCTAAGGACAGAACAAGAAGCAGTGGGCTTAAACTGCGGGATGGAAGGTTTAGGTTGGACATTAGGAAAAAGTTCCTAACTGTCAGGTGGTTAAACACTGGAATAAACTGCCTAGAGAGGTTGTGGAATCTCCATCTCTGGAGATATTTAAGAGTAGGTTAGATAAGTGTCTGTCTATCAGGGATGGTCTAGACAGTATTTGGTCCTGCCATGAGGGCAGGGGACTGGACTCGATGACCTCTCAAGGTCCCTTCCAGCCCTAGAATCTATGAATCTATGATACTGCCTGTGATGGCATGTAGCCACTCTGCCACTGCAAGCGGCAAATATCCCCAGTGGGCGGTGATGGGACACTAGATGGGGAGGGCTCTGAGTTACTGCGGAGAATTCTTTCCCAGGTGTCTGGCTGCTGGGTCTTGCCCGAGTGCTCAGGGTCTATCTGATTGCCATATTTGGGATTGGGAAGGAATATTCCCCAGGTCAGATTGGCGGAGACCCTGGTGGTTTTTCGCCTTCCTCTGCAGCATGGGGCCTGGGTCACTTGCAGGTTTAAACTAGTATAAATGGTGGGTACTCTGTAACTTGAAGTCTTTAAACCATGATCTGGGGACTTGAGTAACTCAGCCAGAGGTTAGGGGTCTGTTACAGGAGAGGGTGGGTGAGGTTCTGTGGCCTGCGATGTGCAAGAGGTCAGACTAGGTGATCGTGTCTGACTCTAAAGCCTGAGTCAATGAGTCTATGCTGTGTCTGGCCTGCACAAATGGGAGAACCTTCCTGTTATGATGCTTGTAAGTGGGCACCAGGAATCTGGAGGTTGCGTTTCTGAGCCCTGGGCAGTGGGTTATGGTGAGCTGCTTTATGTCACTTCTCAGCACTGCCCCTGACTTGGTCTTAGGTAGAGTCTGAAACACCTACCTCATGTTCTGATGTCAGAGTTCTGGGCTATAGCCGGATTACGTGGCAGGACAACTCCCATCAACCCTGGAGCGGGACTGCAAGGGTGTGTGCTGGGCACAGAGAGCTCCTGCTTTGGAGGTGTTCCATGTCCACCACCAGCCTGATGTTCCCAGACACTGTGGAGGGACTGAGAAGGGTGATGGGACCAGAAGTTGCCCTGAGCTCATAGTCTGCAAGGACTCTGGTCCTTGCTGTCTGAGCTACCGTGACTGCTAGGGACTGTCTTTGTGGGTCAGACCAAGAGGCTGGCTCTGCTGCTGCTCTGTGTACTTCCCCTCTCTGCACACGCTGGGTCCTAGAGGAGCTCTTGAAAACCCAAACTGGATGGTCACTGAGGTCCCCTATGCTGAAGTTGGCTGTCCGGGTTGGGCAAGCTCACAAACAGGGCTACGAGCCAGTCTCTCTGTGGCCTGGTCCAGGCTAGAGAGCGCGTGCGCATGTGTGAAACCTGCTGCTTCTCATTGCAGGTACAGCAGGAAATCCTTGAAAGTGTTGGGGACGGTCGGAGAGCCCATCAACCCCGAAGCCTGGTTGTGGTACTATCAAGTGGTTGGAGAAGAGAGGTGTCCCATCGTGGATACCTTCTGGCAGACAGAGACTGTGAGTTCCTCCCTGCCAGCTCTCCTCAGACCCCCACGACCTCCCTCTGGGAGAGAGCAGGGAGCCCTGGGAGTTCTGTAACCTCTAAGGGTGCCAGGCACTGCCCCCATTCAGTCCCTGTGAGGTGCCAGGCTGCTCTGTGGGCTTGCTGCAGTGTCATGTCAGCACAGTGGGGTCTAACCTTCCCGGGAGCCCAGGGAGCATCACAGCCACACGTGCTCCCCTGGAGGCTAGGGGTGAGTGGGGAACTTGTTCCTGTTACCCCCCTGCCCGGTGCATCTCTGATGACAAGGCAGTACGGGGCCTGCCTCTCAGACAGGGGCACTGCCAGGGGATGGCTGGGGTAGGAGACTGAGCTCTCTGGCCTCCTGTTCCTATTGTGTCCAACTGGCTGCTGCTGTTACTGCTCTCCAGGCATCTCATTTGCCTCTCCTCAGCCCATACGTCGTTGTGCCCCTGCACTCCTCCCTCTGTTTCTTGTCTCCTGCCAAGCTGCCCCAGTGCATTACTCCCTGCCACACATCCTGCCTGTGCACCAGTCCCTCCTTCCGCCGTGCCCCGAGCTGCTGCCCAGCATCCGAGCACATTCCAGGGCAGGGCAGTGTCTGTGTGAGGGGCCAGGCAGTGTGAATGGCTGATCTCTATTGCTTCCTCCCGCAGGGTGGCCATGTGCTGACGCCGCTCCCCGCTGCCACACCCATGAAGCCGGGTTCCGCGGTGAGTAGAAACAATTCAAGCGCCCTGTGGCTGGTGTGCTCTGTTCTGTGCTCTCCTGCTGCTGGGATTTTTCCGGGGCAGTGACTTGGGCTGGGGCCTAGGCTCAGTGACACCTGTAAGGCCCCATTTGCGTTGACAGGGCCCTCCGTGAGCATAACTACCTAGTTTGCTACGTTGCCCAGTTCAGGTGTGATACTGAACTCCCCAGATAATCTGTGGGGGGAACTCTCCCTCCCCAAAGCCTGGGCAGCATGAGCATTGGCTGGAAGGGGTTGAGCCAGGCCTAAGCAGGGGTGAATTCCCTGGGGATCTATGGCCATAATGGAGCCTAGGGAGAGACTTACTGCTCCATCTGTATAGTTGCTGGCAGACACTCAGGCACTGAATCCCTCCCCAAAGTCAGGCTCACTCTGCATTTCCTTTGTCTGTTTTAAGGGATTTTAATTTGTACTGTTCAACTTTCTCTTTCCATGAACATCTCCTGCAGACGTTTCCATTCTTCGGTGTTGTCCCTGCTATCCTGGATGAATCCGGGGAGGAGCTGGAGGGAGAAGCAGAAGGCTACCTGGTAAAGAACTGTGATCTTGAGCTTGGACCAAGCCCTGTCACAGTTACACCAGGGCCATGGGGAAGCTGGGGCTCACTGGGTGACTGACTGGTTCCCACTGGGGAGCAGGAGTCACATGTGTGTTGGTTCCAAGCCAGGGACCTGAACTGGTGTGAGGTTATCCCCTCACAAGCATGTCTAGTTACACTTTTCACATCTATGCTGCAAGACGGTCTTGTGCCATTAGAAATGACGTTGGACTCTAACTGCCAGCGTAGGAGCCCCGTAGATTGTCATCAGAGCTATTGTATAATTGAAGAAAGTGTTGCGGGCAGGGGGTTAAAGGCTATGTAGTGAGATCCTCCCCTCTTTAGGAAGTTTGCGTTAGAGTGCGCCATCAGGAGCAAGGGGACCTGGGGCTTTCCCAGCCATCAGCTCTGTGCAGCAGGAGCCGATTCTCGGGGTGAAGTCAGTGATTGCAACTGTTTGGGAATCTGTGATGTTGATAGGGTGGTGTCCTACCTCTCGAATATTGGCTGCCCCGTGGGAGATCTTACTTATGTCCCTCATAAAGAGGGAGCAGCTCTTCCCTATATGATTAAATCTTTTACCGAGGGTCACGGTGGATTCTCCATCACTGACAATTTTTAACTCGGGGTAGGATGTTTTTCTAACAGGTATGACTTGGGAATTATTGGGGGAAAGTTCTGTGGCCCATGTTCTAGAATGGGGTTCTCAACCCTTTTCTTTCTGAGGCCCCCCCAACGTGCCATGGCCCACGTGTGCCACAACAACTGTTTTTCTATATAAAACCCAAGGCCAGAATTAGGGGTATCAAGTAGGGCAGTTGCATGAGGCCGCACACCACAGGGGGTCCCATGAGGCTAAGTTGCTCAGGCTTCGACTTGAGCTCCATGCAGCAGGGCTTTGACTTTCTACCCTGGGCTGCAGCAAGTCTAATGCCTGCCCTGCTTGGTGGGCCCCCTGAAACCTGCTCACAGCCCCCCAAGGGGCCCTGGACCCCTGGTTGAGAACCACTGTTCTAGAAGTCAGACTAGACAATCACAGTCGTCCCTTCTGGCCTTGGAATCTACAGTTTCTCTGCAAGGGACAAAGCAAACTTCATACGCTGTAATTAATGACTATACAATTATGGGGATGTCAGGGTAGAAGCAGCATATTGCCCTTTGTGTGCTGGGTGCTGAGAGACTTTGGTTAAAATGCTGTAGCATCCTGCTCTCGGCAGCTGAGATCAGAGATCGGACACAGGGTAGTATGGGCCTGAGCTAGTGTTAGGCCCAGGAGTAATGCAGGAGACAGACATGGCTATCTGCTGGCTAGACTCCTCTGTCTTTCTCTGGCTATGTAAGAGCGAGCCCATTAGAGACCATGACCTACAACTTAGGCCAAGAACTCGTGCTGCTGTAAGGCTGTGTACTGGAGGGGCTCCCTGATTCTAATGCCACATCTCTATATCCTCTCCCACAGGTATTTAAGCAGCCCTGGCCTGGAATAATGCGCACAGTGTACGGGAACCATCAGCGATTTGAGACCACCTACTTCAAGAAGTTCCCAGGGTACTACGTGACAGGAGATGGTAAGACTTCAGGCAACAGCCTTGTCCCAGGGTGTGGCAGCTTGTGTGGCCTCCTCAGTATCCCTGCTTTCTGGGCAGGAGGGTTGGTGGGCTACTCTGCTAGCTGGGGATTAGCAGCACATGGCATGGGAGAGCCCCTGGGATCTCACTGCATTCCATTCCCCGATTCCTTTGTCAGATGCATTGAGTTCTGCTGCTGTGTCCTCATGCTGGTGACTGGTTCTTTGTAGGCTGCAAGAGAGATAAGGATGGCTATTACTGGATCACGGGGCGCATCGACGATATGCTGAACGTCTCTGGTGAGAACAGACCCTTTGACTGTGGTGGAGAGAGGAGGCACGTGTTTTAAAGGTGCAGGTTAAAAATTCCAGCCAACCTTTACAAAGCAGTGGGAGAGGGAATCCCCCCTCGCTCCCAGCCACCAGCAGCAAGTTCTGCCTTGCCCAGCATGAGGCGCACTCACACCAGCGGCTGTTTGCACAGCCTCTGTCCACAGCTGGATAGTCTCAGCTGAAGCTACTGAGAAGGGAAGCACACAGCCAGTAAACTGTCTGTAGCCAGCCATGTGTGGGGCTTACTCAAGCACTAGCTGTTGCAGCCTGGCCCATTGTCCCTCTGTGCTGTCACCAGCCTGTGAGTGCAGCCAGTTCCTGGGCCCCAGGTTTCCAAAAGAGCTGAGTCTGTGTAAAGACTAGTCACAGTTTCGAGCTCTTGGACCCTCCGGCGCACTCTTGTCTGAGGACCTGAGACACCTTCATCCAACCACGCAGATCCAGAATCTGGTGGATGAAACATCCCGAGCTCCCCTGTCGCTTACATGTGCTCCCCTAGAGTTCCATCTAGGCTGCGAGCACACTGGGCTTCTAGTTTAACTCTTTCATGGACAGTGCGGCATAAAAGCAAGGAACACAGGCTTAGCAAAGGAATTTCTTACCCATGGTGACTTTACTCTTAAATAGCTCAAGAGCCAAAAATAACAAAAGTCCTGAAACCTCCCTCCACAGTCTGATCTCGCCCTCAGGGTAAGGTTTGTTAGAATTTCCAGCTGCGTCATGTCCTGTCTGCCCTCTCTCTCCTACCAGGCCATCATACATGAGGCAGCGGTTGGCTCCCCACTCAGAGCAGCACCTCTGCTCTTAGAGTTCCTGTTCCTTTTGCAGGTGCTCCACTAGGATGCTCCAGCCCCCTCTCCCAGGCATACTCGCCTCGCCCCACCCTGCAAGTCTCTGTGCAGAAGATCCATTGGTACATGGGGAGAGGCTAGTAATTGAGACATTTGGAGGTAGTGGCCCTCAATTGCCATCTTCTCAGCGATATTCCTTCCGGAAGGCATCACGCGCCTTTCCTAAACAAGGTGCTGGCTGCAATACAGGACAGTAGTAAGCCGGGTTAGACGTGTGTTCAGCCCATGATACAAACCGGAGTCTTAACTTGAGAGACATCCCACTGTCATGCCTGCCAGGTGTTTGGAGGCATCATTTACAGGAGCACTTCCACTGAACCCAGCGGGACTGGCCTCATTGCAGGGTCTTGCCAGCCTGCCTGTCTTTGGCGGAGTGTGAGTAGTGCACCAGCAGGGAATGCTCTAGGAGCTCAGTGAGGCGTATTACCATGGTTACCGCCTCCTGCTAGTGGATTAAAGGCACCATGTAAATAACATTGTTAATCTGACTTGTAGACATTTGGGGAAGGGGGAAGCTCCTGGTGAAATTAGCCCCTGCTCCCGGAGCCAGGGCAGGCTGTCCCCAGCCGTTCTCTGGTGCTTTATCTTGTCTCCAGGTATGGTGCCCGCATACTGCCAGGGAGACAATTCCACAGGGCTGATGACCATGCAGTCTGGAAGCTTTGTCTGAGGTTCAGCCAATGCCTGCAATTCCCTCCATCCCATTGCTCCTCATTCAGTGTATCAGGCTAAATAACCCTTCCCTTGCTGGCATGCCGAGTCGGATCCTGGTTGCTGGTGTTCTCTCTCTCTCTCTCTTTCTATCATTTGGTCGAGCTGGTGTGGCCGGCTCCAGGGCTTTTGCCGCCCCAAGCAGCCCAAAAAAAAAAAAAAGCCGGGATCGCGATCTGCGGCATTTCAGTGGGAGGTCCTTCACTCCGACCGGGAGTGAGGGACCCTCCGCCGAATTGCCGCTGAGTAGCTGGACCTACCGCCCCTCTCCGGATTGGCTGCCCCAAGCACCTGCTTGCTAAGCTGGTGCCTGGAGCTGGAGACATTCTTCTAAACCTTTCTGAAACACAATCCTTTCCCCCCACCTCTAAGCTCCCTCAGTTTTTTCCCTCATCTCTTGTAAGGCAGTTCCCAGTGCTGGTTATCGTACGTCGGGTAAGGTCTGAGGAGACTGAGATGGGTTACTGCTCCATGACACAGCAGGTTGTTACATAGAATCATAGAGTCCGTGGCCAGAAGGGCCCATTGTGATCATCCAGTCTGGTCTCCTGCATAACACAGGCCAGAGACCTGCCCCACAAAAACGCCTAGAGCAGAGCTTTTAGGAAAACAGCCCATCTTGATTTGGAAATTGCCAGTGATGGAGAGTCCACCAGGGCCCTTGGTAAGTTGTTCCATTGGTTAATTCCCCTCCCCGTTAAACACTTACACCTGGATGTGTCTAGCTTCTGCTCCCAGTCATTGGACCCTGTTAGACCTTCCCCTCTGCTAGACTGAAGAGCCTATTAAATATTGGTTCCCATGTAAATACTTGTAGACTGTGATCAAGTCACCCTTTAACCTTCTCTTTGTTAAGCTAAATTGGTTGAGCTCTTTGAGTCTATCACTATAAGGCAAGTTTTCTAACCCTTTACTCATTCTCATGGCTCCTCTCTGAACCATCTCCAATTTATCATCATCCTTCTTGAACTGTGGACACCAGAACTGGACACAGGATTCCAGTGGCAGTTTGCACCAGTGCCAAATACAGGAGGCAAAATAACCTCTCTACTCCTGTTCGAGTTTCCCCTGTTTGTGCATCCCAGGATTGCATTAGCGCTTTTGGCCACAGTGTCACACTGGAAGCTCATGTTCAGCTGATTATTCACTACAACCTGCACATCTTTTTCAGTCACTGCTTCCCAGAATAGATCCCCCATCCTGTAAGTGTGGCTGACATTGTTTGTATCTAGATGTAGTCGTATTTAAATTCACATTGTTTGCTTGCACCCAGCTTACCAAGCTATCCAGAGCACTCTGAATCAGTGACCTGTTCTCTTCATTATTAACCCCTCCTCCAGTTTTTGTGTCATCTGTGAACTTTTTCAGTGACAATTTCCTGTTTTCTTCCAGGTCATTGATAGAAATGTTAAATAAAGTAAGGCCCAGAACAAATCTCGCAGCACCCCACTAGAAACCCACCACTTCAATAACGATTACCCACTTACAATGACATTTTCAGACTTATCGGTTAGCCAGATTTTAATCCATTTAATGTGTGCCAGGTTTATTTTAAATCTTTATAGTTTTTCAATCAAAATGTCATGCGGTAGTCAGATGCCTTACAGAAGTCTAAGTCTATTACATCAACACTATTATTTTTATCACACAACTTGTAATCTCATTTAAAAAAAAGATGTCAGGTTACTTTGATAGGCTCTATCGGTTAGCTTCTGTGTATGCTCTCCACAATCGCCTCAGCCATTTTGCTGCCCTATCGTACTGCAGGCTGCTTCCAATTCACTGTGCGTTATGGATCCTAGCCCTTTTTGGCAGTAGTGCTGTCTGCACCCTTCCTATCAATGGTGTCTTTCAGCTGGCTTTCCATGCAGGATCCTGCCCGCGCTTCTCATCTCACCAGGTCCCTGGTTCTTTTTCTGCTTTTGCTTTAATGTAATCTGGGAGTGTCATTAACATGCTGTGCACCCCTGAATTCTGTGCTGCCTACAAGGTGCCTCCCTCAGCTTGCTACTGGCTATTACTCTTTGTTTATGGCCCTTCAGCCAGTGTCAGTCCACATGAAATTGCTCCTCTCCAGAGTAGCATGACTGACGTTTGCTAGTAAGATTTCAGTGCAGTGTATCAAATGCTCTACTAAAGTGACCACTGACTTTTGGACTCTGCTTCCTGCTCCCCGGCTGCCTCCTGTAACTGACAGAGGTGGCCTGTTGGTTATCTGTTCCCTCTGCCTTTGGCTGGGGTATGGTAGGAATGCAGATTCTCCTGTACCATGGGCGTTAGTGTGATAAAGTGACAGTTCTGTGACAGCCCATAATTAATGGGTAGCTCTACTCGATGTGTCATTAAATTCCAGTGGGCTAGCTAGGTGTTATCAGCACCCAGTGGTTGGTGGCAGCTTGCCCAGCCATGGGAGAGCCTGCTCAGAGACACGTGTTCTGGGCAGAATATAGCTTCCTGGGCTTCTCCCTTTGTTCACACAAAGCTCCTGCTGTTTGTCAAGTATCCAGGGGTGGGTAACATGGCACAAGGGAGGGACCATTGTCGTCTCCCCAGAATGAGGTTGGGGCTGCTCATAGGCTCCGAGCAGAATCTCCTAAAAGTCCATTGTAGTGCATGCAAACAGCCCACCCAACTGGAGGTTAGGGGCCTTTTTCACTCCCGGGGCCCTTCTGCAGTGAGCCCTTCTGGAGCAAGGGAGCCAGACACTGCTGGACTCAGCAAAGCGCTGCCTCTGTCTTTCCAGGCCACCTGCTGAGCACTGCGGAGGTGGAGTCTGCCCTGGTGGAGCACTCCTCCGTTTCTGAGGCTGCAGTGGTGAGTCACCCCCACCCAGTGAAAGGCGAATGCCTCTACTGCTTTGTGACCTTGAGGGATGGCCAAAAATTCACCACGGCCCTGATGGATGAACTGAGAAAACAAGGTAACGGCAGCAGAGCTGTCAGCATTTTTCGTGTAGGGTGGGTTGTGGTAGGTGCCTGCTGTCGCCAGAGAAGAGGGGAGGGCTCTGCTGGACGTGGTGAAGGCTCTGCAGGGGCTGACATGCCTGCTGGGGAGTGAAGCAGTGTGGCCTCGCCAAAGGAAGGTCCCTCTTGCCTAGAGAACACCAGTTCCCTGCCAGGGCTATGGCCAGCTCCCATCTGAGCCCCTTGTGCTCCTGCAGCCTGGGTAACAAAGCAACATCAAGGAAAAAGGTCGAGTCCCAGGGCTGGCAGAGGCTAAAATTAGATCTCCCAATGTTGTGGCTGCTCATGTGACACCCCCTGCCTCCTGTGAGCTGGCAGCGGCATGAGACTCCTGCTTTCCAGGACAGCCTCTGCCTCCCCAGCCCTGGGCGTGGGGGCTGTTGTGCTGGCACGTGCCCAGACCCCTCATTTCCCAGCTCCGTTTGCTGAGTGTGTGTTGGAGGCAGGCGTGGGTGCTGCTGGGAGGGAGCTGCTTGCGTGGTTCTTGCAGCTGAGATCTGTGCTGGTGCATAGACCGTATGGGTTGCTGTGCTTGCTGCTGTCTTTTAACTGAAACCAAAATGTTTTGGTCAATGTCTGTGGACTTGGTTTTCCTAGAAGGGGTGGG
The DNA here is from genome assembly GCF_025201925.1 of Gopherus flavomarginatus. Taxonomy (NCBI): domain Eukaryota; kingdom Metazoa; phylum Chordata; order Testudines; family Testudinidae; genus Gopherus; species Gopherus flavomarginatus. The sequence goes on from NC_066627.1 coordinate 23,025,197, forward strand.
AATGTCAGTCCAGTTCTCACGTCTGCCTCAGAGCGTCCCTTCCAAAGCCTATCCGTACTGCTAGCGGATGGGCGTGAAGACAGTGATAGTGACAGTGATGGGCATGCAGAGGCCCCATGGGAGCCTCTTCGCATTCCTCTCCTGGCTCGTCATTTGCTGCTGTAAACCCACATACGTGGTACCAAGTGGGATGGGAGACTGGAAGAGCTCGTGTAAGCTGGTGGTGAATCCAGCGCGCCATCCCAGAGCAGTTAAATAGATGGGTGTGGTGTGATGCATGTGGGAGTCCAGCTAAACTGACATGAGCTCCATTGACATCCGAGATGACTGTGGTGCGTGAACAAGGCAGTAAACAAAATGCAGCCAGGTTCCCTGTTGCTCCAGGGGAACCCTGAGGGGGGTCAGTCATTGCTATGTGGAAATGGGCACAAACCCTGGGGAAAGCTGTCTTAATTTCAGGTCCTTAAGTGCACCCTAGAAGCAATGGAGAGAGAATAGAAATGGTCAAACATCTCTCCTGCAGCTGGAGAACATGTATTTTGTAGAGAGCTGCATGCACTCTCCTCCCCTCCAGCCCTGGGTCTCCAAGTGCAGAATCCTGAGCAGTGCGATTGTGCTGCCTGGCCCCATTCTGCAACCCCTGCACCTTTGCCAACAGCGGAGATATCGGAGTGATCGCATTGCGGCCCTGGTGGGCTTGTTTGTCCCACTTGCTGCTCACTTGAGTTCCAGCTCTCACTGACTCACTTTGCCCTAAAAAGCGGCTCTGGGAAATATTAATAATTATACTGAAAATCTCTGTTTTGTAGTTAGAGAAAAAATTGGACCGATAGCAACCCCTGATTACATCCAGCATGCTCCTGGTCTGCCCAAGACCCGCTCAGGTAAGGAGTCCTTGTTCACTCTTCTCAGATACACCATTTGGGAAGCAAGCAGCAGAGCTCCTGGTGTCTGCAGGCTGGGCAGCCCCGGAGTAAGGGAGTCACCGGAGTGCTCCCAGTGGGGATCAGCAGTCTAGGATAATTACAGTAGGTTTTGGTGGGGTCCAGCTGTCCTGAGAATGGTCTTGGATTGCCCAGGTCTCTGCATGTCTAGACTTGAAGAAATCTATGTCCCAGTATGGCTTATTCAGTGGGAGCTCCCTGAAAACCTATTGAGTCTTGGTTTGACTCTCTGGACATACAGGTAAATCACCACAGCTCTTTGTTTGACAGGTAAAATTATGAGACGCATACTAAGGAAGATTGCAAAGAATGACCAAGATCTGGGAGATACCTCAACTGTGGCAGATCCAGCTGTTATAAACCACCTGTTCAGCAACAGGTGTGACACTGTGCTGTAGCAGAGCTGCATGCCGTCCTTCAGACTAGAGACGCCGAAGCACCAAGTCCTAATAGAGCAGGGGCCGTCCGGAAGAGTATTCTATTCACTGGGGGAGAGAAGTCATTACCTGTTAAGTTGAATGTGAAATGCCATCAGTGAGGCGAAGATGGGCTCTCGAGCTGGTCCTCTCGCTGTGTTATATCTAGCTGTCTGTGCCTCTGGAGAGGATGTACATTATGTTGTTGATTGATACTGCGTATCTGAAATTCCAGCCTCGGTCACTCATTGCAGAATGACTTGCATCGTTTTCTTTTCCATCATTTTATTCATGTTTTTTAAATTGACTTTGTGTAATGGGTGGGGCCTGGCATTCTGCCCAGAGTGGGGATTGGTGGTTTGATGGCAAATGGTGTTCCCAAACAGTAGTTATGTGCCTTGGGCTCCAACAGATTCCTGGCAACAATCTCTCTAAGTTAATGCAGAACGACTGGAATTGCTCTCAGTAAACCAGAGTGTACTGGGATTCATCTGCCACCATCCACATTGCAAATAAGCTGCTGCTTCTGTATCCGTCTGTTGGAGTCTGAGGGGAGTTTTAGAAAAAGGATCTGCAACTCTGTAGCTGTGCAAGTTATTTTTAATTTTCTTTCCACCAAATCTGTTTAGTCTAGGCTGTATGTTAGCTGAGCTCTCCAGGGCTCGGCAAGGGAGTAGTGTGTGGCTGGGGGCTTTGGGGATTAGTGACATTTTAGATAACTCTTTTGGTACCAGTATTTTGTTATGTTAACTGCTTGGCACCAGGAGTTGGATTGTCCCAGCACAGGGTCCTCCATGAGCAGTGGATGTATGAGGGAACCACAGTCAGGAAGGGCTGAGTTCAATGCCGGGATGTGCCATACTGGCTGTGCTCCATAGTGTGCTATTGCTGTCCAATTGCTGGTTCCAGTAGATCATGCCGGTGCCAGTTAATCTCCGTAGGGATAGCTCATCGAGTTGCCTTGGGGGGGCAGAGTGGGTGCTACACATATCAAAGGAAAGGTGATTAAGAGCTATGCAGAGGTGTCTTCCCCATTGCTAGGCAAACAGGACCCGTATCCAGAGGTGCCCCGTCTCACAGTACATGGAAAGGGGCAGGCAGGGCCTTACTATTCCAACAAGGTGCTTCCTCATCCAAAAAATGGAGTGAAAGGTGTTTAAATCAAGTCTACGCTTTAAATCGGACGTGCTGCCTCATGGTGGGAAAACCCTTGCACGGACTTGGGACCGACAGCCTGAACATACCTGACAGTGAAGGCTACGGATGGTGACAGGGTTTCTGCTACGAGTCAGTTTCCATGCTGCTTAATTCTGGCCTTGCCTTGGGACTGCTCTGGGGAGACACTGCCTTTGTGATGTGTGTGTGTTAGAAATGGCTTCCAGGCTCATTTGATAATTTACACGTTAACATACGGAGAAAGTAGTTTTCAAATGTCAAACCCTGGCGCTCTTGTGGCTGCCCAAAAAATGCTGGAATTAGCCATACAACTACTTGGCACTTGAATTGGCCAAAACAAATTCAAAGCTCTGTCCCAAAAGCTAAGTCCTCATGGGTAACGTTACGGTCGCCCTGAGTTGTCTCATTGCTAAATGTCACTCACTTCTGCTGTTCTTATGCTACGTGTACATGTCTGTGATCTGTAACCTCCGTGTATCCGTCTGACTTGTGTACTCAGCAGCAATGGGACTGGGCCTTTAACCTGCTACATTCTGTTCATAGGAATAGCTTCAAAACCATATTGTCCTTTGTTATCTTGGTCTGTAATTTCGGTTGGAAAACAGCTAGACTCCTGTTCTAGTTGGAATAAAACTCAATGAAATAAAAATGAAACCCACCCTGGAGCGCTCGCTGTTTGCGAGTGATGGTCTGGGGGTCGTTGGTAAATGGAGATCTTAGTTGCAGTGCCCTCGTGGACTTGGGCTGGCACTTACTGCTTCAGATCTGCACCATCACTCACCTGATGCAGAAGGCACCTGGAATTTTGAGGCAGGAGTTTAAATTCTGCAGTTATGATAAATCTGAGTGTACAATAGATTCAGATTCGTGTCCTGTTTCTGTGTGACCAGTGTATACTGGCAGGAGGTTTGCAGGCAGGCAGTGACTGGACTTCATGTCATTGTCCATAAACCATGTTTAGCTGAAACTGCGGGTTATGGAGATCAAAGCCCAAGATGGAGCCTTGCTGCTGCACATGAGATCACTGATGGGAGAGCTACAGATTTCACATAAACATGTGGGGGGGGGCACTCCAACTCCCTGCATGGCAGCCTGAAACCTTTGTCCTCCATTCATGTCTCACTGGATTTCACAGCCCTCCACTCGCCCTGGAGATGCTGTTTTGCTCAGGATTGCAGTGAATCGCCAAGCACTTAACTAGGGGTGTCCCGCAAGAATGGCTTCTCCTTGCTGGATGTGCTCCTCTCACAGAGGGCTGCCGGTTGGGGAAAGTGTGAGCATCAGCCCAGCTGTCCTGAGAAGTTATGAAGGGTCCCATAGCCAGACAATCACGCTGCTTTCATATGAAGCCACACAGGGAAATGATTAAAGCCAAAACCACCCTGTCACCTGTGAGTGAACACTTCTCCCAAAGCGATCACTCTGGGTCTGACCTCTCAGTCCTCATCCTCCAAGGAAACCTGCACAGCACCTTCAGAACACGAGCCTGGGAGCTTAAATGCATAACTGCTAGATACTAAAAATCATGAAGTGAACAGACACTGGATTTATGGTTCATTACAACAAACTGTAACCCAGTAACAACTGCCCCCGGCTCCTCCTGCACCTGGCTCCCCCGCGCCCCCATTAGTGGAGAGATGTTAACAGTCCAATTCACCTTGAATGGTCCCTTGAAATGTGTCTTAACTTGTCATGCTAAGCAATCTGTCCCACCTTCTATTTAGCTGTGACACTGAGTACATTTCCCAGACCTTCAGAAGAGCTCTGTGGAGTCTGAAAGCTTGTCTCTTTCACCAACAGAAGTTGGTCCAATAAAATATATTAATTAATTAACCTCCACCTAATCACATGCTTTCCCCTAGTATTGGACCCACTGCAACATCTTTTACCTTTATAGGGTCATAGGCCAAGGCCAGAAGGACCATTGTGATTACCTACTCTAATCTCCTGTATAATAGGCCACAGAACTGCCCCAAAATCATTCCTAGAGCACATCTTCTAGAAAAACATCAAATCTTGATATTAAAAATTGTCAGTGGTGGAGAATACACCAACACCCTCGATGAGTTGTTCCACTGCGCACTCCGGTGGATCAAAGCAAGTTCAATATAACACGGTTTCACCTATAATGCGGTAAGATTTTTTGGCTCCCAAGGACAGCATTATATCGAGGTAGAGGTGTACCTAAATTCTTAACATATAGGCCTTTACAGACAGGCCTGACTACCTATATCCTAACACTCCAACCTGCCCTCCCCCCACCTTCTTTTTCTTTTGGGATCCTCCTGCTCAGGTATTCCTGGAAAAGCACAGGATATATGGTGACACACATCCTGATAGGGGCAGGCATCAAGGTGGAAGGTGTCACTATTCCATCTGTTCCACTGCTCCTTGTGTAGTACTGTGCCCTGCACCTTCTTTTGTATGGGCAGACCACACCTATTCCAATTAGTGGTCCAGCTTTCCCGTTAGAGGGGGCCCGAGAAGGTTCGGTCTAGTACACTGGGGAAGGAAGGCTTACCACATTACTTAGAGGTTATAATTAGTGGCTGTTTTCTAGGGGGTTGTGGCCACCTTGATCATTTCCATATACAATGTAACAGAAATACAGTTAATAGTACACCAGCTGCTATGATAATCCACAGCAGCACCAAGAGTGCTGACCACTGCAGTATGGTCCAACATCCTGGCCACCACCGAAACCACTGCTCCTCCTTTGATAGGGTTAAAATTTTGTCAGCACTATCCTGTAGTGTGTATTGTAAGTGTGTCCAACTGTTGGCGCTTGCAGCAAGTTGCTCTTGTAATGCTTGTGTACTTTTGTCCATATTGTGTGTCCATTGAATAGCCACCGTGAAATTTGGTATTGTCCAAACCAGTTCAACTACTTGGTGTGGCATGGGGTAGTAGATGCTAGTTCGATTATTTACAATGATTGAGTGCACTGACCCATTGGTGCACCATAGTCCAGGTGGCAGAGTATAGACGTTCATAATTTGGTCATATAATGGAAGGATTTTGCCTCCTAGTGTTATATTGCAGGATTGCACACATTCCCAACAGAATACGCCGTACCCCATAGACATTACCCCTAGATGCCCCCGCTTTGCAATAGGCCACTGATTCTGCTCCTCCACAGTCTGCACATCCATATTCCTCCTCTGAATATACAACTGCTTAATGTGATGACAGTTCAATTTACCCCATTCCACCACCACCCCCGACCTATTTCTACGTGGCTCCCAACATGCTCCCCCTTCCATAGGGTCCAAGGGGACCACCTTATTTGCATTTACTTCCCATGGTATCATGTAACAATTTCACAAGAACTGTCCCCACAGGTTGGGGATGTTAGTTTCCAGGTAGATGGGTATGTTTTTGCAATTGTGGATAAATATGGGCTAGCCTCCCAATTCAATACTGAAGGCCATTGTTCTGACCAAGCATCTCTCATAATATCCATTAACATTATTAACTGAGCATTTTGAATACCTACACACACTTATCCCCATGGTAATCTTCTGAAGCCATCTCCCACCCACATCACCAGGTCCCCTGCCCAGTGAGTTAGCTACAAGTTTACCTCTGCTGCTGTCCTCCACCCTGTGGCAACTGCCAATAGCTGCTGTGCCATTAATTCATTAATTTGTTGTTGAAACCTCACATTTTAGCTTACTAATTGTTTGGTTACCCACTCGTCCCCCAGATTCCACGTACCCAGCATAGTGTTCCCTGCTGCCCACAATTCCCTTTTCCGATGACAATTCCAAGTGTGTCCCCTCACCCATCAATTGAATTGTTGGTCCAATTCCCCAAGAGTTGCCTCCACCTCTGCCAATGTCACACAAGGAATAGGATATTGGTTCTGTGGGGGAGGGTCCCCTCCCTCTAGCACAAGGGCCGGCACCTTTCAGAAGTGCTGTGCCGAGTCTTCGTTTATTCCCTCTAATTTAAGGTTCCGCGTGCCGGTAATACATTTTAACGTTTTTTAGAAGGTCTCTCCCTGTCTATAATATATAACTAAACTATTGTTGTATGTAAAGTAAATAAGGTTTTGCAAATGTTTAAGAAACTTTATTTAAAATTAAATTAAAATGCAGAGGCCCCCGGACTGGTGGCCAGGACCCAGGCAGTGTGAGTGCCTCTGAAAATCAGCTCGCGTGCCGCCTTCAGCACGTGTGCCATAGGTTGCCTGCCTCTGCTCTAGCAGTACCTCCATGCTACCCCTACCACAATCCAGGTTATCTGTAGCCCACACAGGGATGTGTTCCCACCCTGCCGTGGGTGGTGGGAGGGCATGTGCCGCTTTAATGGTCATAATGGCTGTCCCCATAGGAATGATATAGCCCTGACCGTCCTGTCTGCCCCAGTAAACACATCTGATTAGCTAAATCCAGTACAAGTCCCAGTTTGTGTAAATCTCCTGCCACCAACAGATTAAGCACATCATTACAACCCCACATAATCTCCCCTTTCCCCCAGATTCCTTTGATCTGTCCCCACCTCAGGGTTAACTGTCTCCCCCCTCCCGTTGCCCCTACAATTGTCACAGTTCCTTCTGAGGGCCTCCCCTGCCCCCATGTGGTTAAGCTGATGGCTGCTCCAGTGTCTATCAAAAAATTTCTCATGGGACTCCCTTCCATCACCCTCTGGACCATGGGGTGACCAGATGCATCCCATCCTAAACTGCGAACATGGACAGGATGCCTCCCACCTCTGTCCCTCCCATTGGTTTGCAGGGGAGCCGGGGGTCCTGGCAATGAACACATTCCTGTCTCCATGCAAAATTGCGTGTCTGGCATTTCAGGCAGTCCCAGTCTCCTGGCCTCCAGGGCCACTTTCTCCCTGATCTGGTAAGATCTTGGGTAGTCAGTTCAGCCTGCAGTCTCAGGATCTGTTGTGCTGCCCGCTCGTCCCGGACTCCCCTCGCCCAAAGTCACGACCTCTCCCTCTACATCCTCCCCTCTGGGCTGACCCAGTACTAATACCCTGCAGTAATAACATGGACTGGCTCTCCCACACCGAGGCATCTGCCTCCACACGTCTGCCTGTTCCAGAAACTGGGGTAGCTGATTGGGAGCAAGTTCAGGGTGCTGCAACCTTAAGTGCCCCATGAACTGTGCATTGCTCAGCTTCAACCATTTCTCCAGCAATTCCACATCCTTACCATGCTCCACACCCTCACCAGCTCCTGGTGCCCCTGTATCACCCATGGACTGTCCAGGGGATCCACCCACCACCGTGCCCATGCCTGTATGCGATTAAGTGTCTCCCACCCTGTTTCCCCAGGGATTTGCTTTATCTTATTTGTCCCCGCAGTATGAGAGTACAAGAGTACACTCCAAACAACTGTTTTGCCACCTGTCCAGGGATTAGAAATGGGTGCGACAGTCCTGCCACATCGATTCCCTGTCCCAAACGACTAGACCATATGATCACCTGGTCCTCATGAGTTAGACCCTCCATCTCCCTGCCCACCTCCACTAGCTACAGCACAAACTGATCCCAGTCATCCCAGGGTATCTTTCCTAAATGGCCCAGTACTGCTTCCTGGTCCTTCAGGGACAAGGGGCGGATTTCTGCCTCTTCTACTACTTGTGGGGCATGGTTCCCCCACCCCACAACCAAAGCCACTATTACTGCCTCCTGCAGTTCCTTCCGGGTAGCCTCTCTTGCAGGGGCTGTAACTGTGGGTTGACAGCTTACAATGTCCACCGACAGTGGTGGGTACAGTGTTTTTTCAGGGTAGGGTGTTGGACATGGCTCCAGTTCCATTAGTGGGGGTGGATGTTTTGGGGTCCCCAAGTCCATTGCCCCCATGTTTCCATTAATACAATTCCTCCTCTAAGTCTCCTACTCTCCCCAGCAGTTCATCCCTCTCTCGCCAGATTGCCTCACAAGACTCCTCTGTCCGTGCAGCATCCTATGCCTTCAAAACCTCTATCGCTAACACAGATTTTTCTGTTGAAATCCGTTGCTGATCCACTTTCCCCTCCAGATCCTTAAGGTGTTGGAGGAGATGGGCTTCCCTTTTTAGCCAGTATGGCATCCCAGCACACAAACCTTGTAATACCAGTGCCTTTTCCCTACACTCCTTTCCTTTGGGGTCTCCCAAAACCTCCCCCATCTCCTTCTTAATCTCATCCCAGGTGGACCCCTGCACCTGGTATGGGCCCTGATTCTTCCTTATCCATTTGTTCAAAAAATCCATTACCCCAGCTTGCCAGAACCTGCAATGACCATCATGAGAGTTCGCCATACCCTCTCCAAGTGGACTGTTGGGGATGAGGACTTACAGGCTGCCACTCACCTATCTGATGCGATGTAGCCGAGTCACGGCACCAAGATGTTAAAGGACTTATTCCTTCACCCTCCCACTTCCCTGGTTTGTCTCACGTGAACAGAGAGCAACAATACCCAAAGTCCGAAGGTGCAAACAATTCAATGTTTATTGGGGTGAACTTCCAGCAAGCTTAAATCCAAGTTCCTTTTTCCTTCTTTTTCAATCTCAACTTACTTCCTGCTTGCCCCTAATTTATATAGTAATATTCTCAGCTCTACCTTAATCAATCATTGTACTGAAATTTACCTAACCAGTCCTAACATATTGTAACATGATTAGCTAATCAATTATATCCCACCACCTTCATTAGCTTACACCCAGCCAAATGAATTATACAGCAGCCAGAAACAATCACAGAACCAGACAGAGACCATGCAAATAAACAATAGCAAAGTGAGAACGATAATGACAAAACAAGACAGACATGAGGCTTTCACAACTACATCTGTAAAGACAGAAGGGTTTTGCAACGATGTCTATTGATAAGTGAGTTCTTGCCAAAGAGAAAACTATCAAACTAAATTTCCTTTTATGTCTTCTAGGCTCTTCCCTTTCTCTGGAGGTGACAGATCGGGTCACCTTTCTAAGAGCCCCTGAATGCCTTATTTCAATGAGACTGGTTTGAAATGTGAGGTCATGACTATTCGCTTTCCCATTTATGGCTGCTTCCACTGCTTAGCCAAAGCTTAAGAACAGGGCCTCAGGCTGTGTCAGTGAGAGAAGGCCCTTACACAGTCAGACGGTGATTCTGATTCTCTTTTATACCTCTATAACTAGCTAAATGCTGAACATACATAAATTCTTAATGTACAAGCCTTTACAGACAGGCCTGACTATCTAAATCCTAACAGATTCGGGGGGATTGGCCACAATGGAGCCTGGTGGTCTGGATCAGGGAGGAGATGTTTTTATGCCTAATGTCTCCGTCACCTCCTTCCTGAGAAGGCCCCAGGAAGCCAGGTGGCCCCTAGCCCCATGAGCCTCCCTTGTGTGGTATGGGGCTCCCCGTACACAGGGCAGAGGCAGGGCTTTCACAGCCCCACCAGGGCATCGGGACAGGGTCAGCTCTCCCAAGCACCTGTATTGGCCCAGGTGACTCCCAGCACTGCAGCCTGAGCTCATCGCCACAGCCTCTGCGTCAGGCCAGGGCCCAGCAGGAGGGACTAGGAGCTACTGGAACCTCTGCACCTGCAGGGAGAGACCATCACCCCTGGGAACTGAGGCACCAGGGGAAGTTGTGATAAACGGACTTCATGTGGGCAGTACCAACACTTGTTCCCCATGACATCGCGGGGAGCTGGGATGCCCCATTCCCACCTCCCTGTGAGGCCTGCCGGGGCACTGAAGAACAGTGCAGAATAAATGACTTTACTAGCCCTCTTTTCTCTGCATCACGGGGGGTGGGGGGGGGGGAACAGGCTCAAGTGTCAGCCGCCCAGGCTCACCTCTGTGCTTCAACTCTCCCACAACACCCATGTCCTTTCAGATGGTCCCAGCCTCACCTCTGTGCTTCAACTCTCCCACAACACCCATGTCCTTTCAGATGGTCCCAGCTAAACAATCTCATGTTATTAAACTATCCGGGTTCCCCACCCTATCGTTATGACCTGCTGGCCTCACCCCACTCACGCTGGTCTCAATGGCTCCTGCCTCAGCCTAGAGTGGGCCCCAAGCAATGCAGTTCAGCACCCAATCCACACTCCCATGGCCTTTGGGGCTGCTCAGACCCAGAGTGTGGCACAAGCCGCTCTCTGACCTCCACTCCCATATTATCTCCTGCAGCCAGGGGCCAGGCTGGTCTGCTCCCTCTCATGGAGGGTATCAGAGAGGGGAAGCAGGGATCTTTTCCAGAGGCCTCTGCCTCTCTGTGTAACAGTAACTGGGGCATGGGGGCTCAATTGCCAACAGTTGCATGCAGGGGACTCATGGAAATGAGCTGCTGCCTCCAGCTCAGGCCTTTTCTTGAGATGTGCCACCTGCTGAGGGTGTGTGGCCACCCTAAGAGCCAGTGATCTAGCAGCTCTTCATAGCCCAGCCTTGGCGTTTGGTGTTCCCTAGTGCCAGTTTCTCAGCGGGTAAGAACTAGGGAAGTCCCCGTGAATGTGCAGTGCGTGCTATTGGTCTGTACTACAGCTGCAGCCCTGCAGCAGGAGAGAGCCTTGGTTATGAGGAGGCAACACCAGACTTTATCACAACATGAGGGTCAGACCAATCGCTCAGGAAAGTGCTGCGAAATTATCACGTGGGGCCCTTCTGCCCTTCATGTCGAGGAGTCTGTAACTGTTACCGGCTGCAGCAGGGCGATTCCAGGCACAGCACCCACAGAACAGTGCTGCGTCAGTGATACTCTCACCTGCCCCCAGCATTGTGTGTTGTCACAGCAATGGGCGGGGACGGGGACAGAAAGGGAGGAAAGGCGTTCAGGGGAGGGCTTGAGCCGGCTGGGGGCGGAGAGAGGCCTTTTCTAGGGGTGCGTGGAAGGGTCTGACATGGAACAGGATGCAGGCGGGGCAGGCAAAGTGGGGAACAGGCCTCCGCTAGCACATGTGCAGAGAAAATGGGCTGGGCCTGGGCTATTTGTTTAGTTAGATTTATGCAAATACTAAATTAAGGAGGCCGAGCCATATGCTCCAGGCACCCCTGTCCTCAGGTACAAATGTACAACAGCACTAGCAAATGCAGCAGTACAACTTAATATGCCTAGATAAAAATGACATTAAAATTCAGCAAAAGGTGAGAAGACATTAGTAAGTCAGGGCAATCGGCATGATAAGAGTGCTGTAATTATCCCCAAACTGAGCATTATGAACTCAAGAAATTCAGAGTTAAAGTTATACTTAAATAAACCCAAACCGTTAAACACACAGTTAAGCCACTCACACGTGTAACTCTGCTCTGTAGTAAGACCATGCAAGTATGAATCATGCCCTATGGTGTTTGTAGGCACAGCTCAAATGGAGTCTTACCAAACCGTTGGCTTTATTGAATATTCTCCCTCCATGGTGGCCCTCACTCTAGGGCAGCGCTAAGGCTGTCTGGTGCCTTCCCAGGGCATCTCTAGATCCGACCAGGCCTATATCTCTTATGTTTCATTTTAACTGAATTTCCAGGGTGGGTATAACCTAGGGATTTATAACGACACTAGCCTTGTAATGTCATTCACCCTAAATAATGGATGTGTATGCTGCACCTACCAACATTTGCTGACCAAAAAAAGTAGCTTAATTTGCATAAAATTAAACTTATTTGCATAGAGTGCTTGCTGGGGGCACAGAAGGCTTTTCCCTGGGACAAAGAGCCAGGGGGAAGCTGAGGGCAGAGGAGGACTGGGACAAAGTGGAGAGAATAGGCCAAAGGGGGAGACAATCAAGCAGAAAAGTCTGGCCAAGTAGAGAATGCTCCCCTCCAGAGCCAACACTAGACCACAAAATTCATAGATCTCACCATTCCTGTGCTGTCAGCCAATACCTGTAGAACCCACTGGCTATGGTGTCCCCTCCCCTACAGCGCTGTCCACACACAGGATGACAAGCTACTCTTGCTATCAGCTGCCAGGGGTCTGTGTGGTGGAGCTAAGGTGCCAGCCCTGCTGATGCACCATGGGGGGTGTGTCATAAACAGATAGTTAAGGGTTAATGTCTCTTTTATCTGTAAAGGGTTAACAAACAGGAACCAAAAAACCACCTGACCAGAGGACCAATTAGGAAACAAGATACTTTCAAATCTCGGTGGAGGGAAGCCTTTGTTTTGTAGTTTGGGGGTTTTGCTTTGTTCTCTCTAGGCTCTGAGAGTGACCACACATACCTACAGGCTCTCTAATCTTCTGTTTCAATTTTGTAAGTACAAAAGTAGAAAGACAGTTTAGTCTTTTTAATTTTCTGTATTTGCAACTGTGTATCTGGCTGGTAGAGTTTTAACGTGTATTTGAGTGAAAGTATTTTAAATTGTATTTCTGCTGGAGAAAGCTTTCTTTCTATTGTCTATAAGCTGAAAGACCCTGTAACTTTTTACCATCTAAATTGCAGAGATAGACCTTTTATTTTTTCTTTCTTTTTTATTAAAAGTTTTGCTTTTAAGACCTATCTGATTTTTTTCCCCTTGTTGAGGCTCAAGGGAATTGAGTCTGTACTTAACAGGGAAGGAGAAGGGAGGGGAAGGGTGGAATCCCTTTGTTTTAGATTCACGGAGCTTGAATCTGGATTGCCTCTGGGGGAAGGTATCATTCCTCTCTGTGTGGTGATTCAAGGAATTGAATCACGGTGATCTCCTAGTGTACCCAGGGCGGGAAAGAGCTGGGAGGAAGAAAGGAGGGGGAAGGGAAATGGTTTATTTCCCTTTGTTGTGAGACTCAAGGAATTTGGGTCTTGTGGTCCCCAGGGAAGGTTTGGGGAGACCAGAGTTTATCAGGTACTCAGAATCCTGATTGGTGGCAGCCTATCAGATCTAAGCTGGTAATTAAGCTTAGGGGAATTCATGCTAGTACCCATATTTTGGACGCTAAGGTCCAAATTTGGGAATCATACTATGACAGGGGGTGTCAACATGGTGGGATTTCTAGGAAATTATACACACAGAAACAATGTTAAAAAGAACATTAAGGTGGCACAGGCAAGCACACAAAAGGTAGGAGATTCCAGGATTAAGGCTGCATGTGAGGTGGAGGAGCATGAGGGAAAGGTGGGTCTCCTTATAGCACTTGATTACTGACCTGGAGTCTAGCCCTACCTCTGACAGAAGTCCCATGTGATGCTAGGCAAGTCATTATCAAGCACGTCACAGATGGTCAGTAATGGTGTGTGCCTCATTTTCTGGGTGCCCACCTTGAGATTTGGCACCTGATTTGCAGTAGTGCTGAGCACTCTGTTGCAACTACAGTCACTGGGAGTGCTTGAACGCATTGGGTGCTGGGAGTGTTTGAATATGTAAAGTGCTATAAAATGCTAAGTACTCTTAAAAACCAGGTCATAGGCATCTCAAAATGAGCTGGGGATAACCCGCCCCCCCACCCCCAAAATCTCACTGGCCAGCCTAGGGCTCCTCTCCACCCCCTGATCCCACCCACCAGCTCCTCTCTGCCCCCTAGTTGGACCCCAGTGTACCTCCAGCTAGTCCCTGCTTCCCTGTGGGGCCCTGCCTGTCTCCCTGGAGCTGAGCCATCTGGGACTGGTGCAGAAGCCTGGCCAGTCTTGGTCATTTTAGGGGGGAGGGAACAGTGTGGGGGGCTTGACTGGGCACCTCCAGCCAAGTAGGTACTGAGGGAGCCCGGCCGGGGCAGGACTAGCCTGGCTGATCGTGAAACTCCCAAGGGGTAGGAGCGATTCCGCAACCCAGGACCAGTCCTAGCTGTGTTGCTGGCTCAGCCCAGCAGATACAGACACCTCCCAGCAGGGCTGGGAGGCAGGGCTTGGGGGAGTGGGTCTCTGGGGCAGGGAAGATGTGTGTGTTGAGGCACAAGGGAATGGGGGTTCTGTGTGGGGCGCTGGGCAGTTGTGTTGGGGTTGTGTGCTGGGGTGGTGATGTGCAGGGTGCTGTACATTTGTGGAAGGGGTGCTGGGCATAGCAGGTCTGGGGCGGGGCGCTCTGGCGATAGGGAGTTGGGGATGGTGGTGTTCGTGTTGGGCAAGGGAGGCTGTGTGGCACAGCATGGGCCCACCCCTGAGGGGAAGGGGCACACTGGCTGCACAGGGCCAGGTGGGCCACTGTGCACTTGGCAACTACCAGTTTGTAAACAGTGCCCTCGCACTGGGCTGGGAGCAGGGCCGCCCCAGCAGTGCCATGCTCCATTGTCTCTGGCTGGCCCCTCGCTCTGGGGACTGACCTCCCTGCACCATGCTCCATTGCCCCTATGGGGGCCACAAACATGTTTGGAGCCAGGCCCACAAAAAGTTAATCTGGCCCTGTGTGGATACCATAGTGATGAGTACCAACCCCGAGAGGAACTCAATTCTGTATGAGACCAGGGTGTGAAACGTGTGCAGTAAATAAGGTCTGGGGCCACTGACTAAACAACAACAACAAACCAACAAATCGAACAGCTGCTCACGCAGTGAGTGCTGGCCATCCTGTGCACGGAATGAGGAACGGGCCTGTTGAAAACGTACCATGTGACCATGCAATTAACTTAAAGACTAAATTAATTAAAGACTGTACCAGGGGCTGAATTAAGATTTCACAGGCAACCTTAGTCCTGGAATTTCCTAACACTGATGCACTTAACTCTGCAACCTCACTAGGTGTAGGTAGTTTTTGTGTGTGCAATGTAATCACGTAACAGTGACATGGGGGAAGGGACCAGACTCATCCAGCCACTCTTCTTCTCTACTTAAAATCACAGAGGGATCAGATAGACTTTTTTAGCCCTGGCCACTTTATTCCGCTACCATCAATGACCCTTCTTTCCAAGCTAGAGTTGGTTTTGCCTGTAACAGTAAAGCCATCAGCTGGCTGGACAGGGTGAAATGACTGGGGGTTGCAAGCAGTAAACTGAGCAGATAAAGCACTGCCATATAGCAGAGCAGCTCTGTTAAAAATCACATGGAATGGAGACTGCAGTTCTGCTTAGCTACTTTTTTCCTGCTCAGTCTGAAGCTAGTGAGTTGATTCCTTTGAGTGAAGAGGAACCAATCTGTACTACACCGCACACAGGAACTAGGCAGCACGAGCAGACCAGGCCTGTCCTGTGTGCCAAAAGGCATAATTACACGCCAGTGCAAACAGCACTGCCTCCCCCAAGCACGAACTGCTAATTCCGTGGCGCAGACTCAGGAGGCTGTAGTAGATAGAGAGCCTGGGGCCTGATGCAAGGTCTGAACCAAAGTCAGCAAAAACCAGGCTATGAGCAAAAGTCAGGCCCTGTCATAATGATTCCTTTGCTTCCTCGGGTATTGGATATTGTTTAACGAATGGAGGAATATCTCCCTCCCAAGGTAACTATGGTCTGTACTTTTTCTGTGTCCAGGGAATTTTTAGCCCACACATTTTGTATTTCAGGCCAAGTTTCCCAGGACTCCGGCATGGTTCTTTGGTTTTATCATCCAGCCCTAGAGCAGGGGTAGGCAACCTATGGCACGGTGCCAAAGAGCTTATTTTCAGTGGCACTCACGCTGCCCTGGTCCTGGCCATCGGTCCGGGGGGCTCTGCATTTTAATTTAATTTTAAATGAAGCTTCTTAAACATTTTAAAAACCTTATTTACTTTACATCCAACAATAGTTTAGTTATATATTATAGACATAGAGAGCCGCTAAAAACGTTAAAATGTATTACTGGCACGTGAAACCTTAAATTAGAGTGAATAAATGAAGACTCGGCACAGCACTTCTGAAAGGTTGCCAACCCCTACCCTAGAGGGTTCAGATTAACCTCTTTTCCCCACGCTTCATGGTAAGAGCTTGTCTGAGACATGTATTTGGGAAATCAGTGGTTATTCCCAAATGCTTTATTGTTTCTGCTCCAATCAAATGTTCGCTCCCTTCAATGGCACACTTTTCCTGAACTGCATGTACACAAAACTAGGGTATCTTTCTGTTTATCCCGATAGTCCCTGCATTTGTACTGACTGTAACTGGTATGCATTACACATCTTTTACTATGGGAATCCCTGCCCCCGTAGCTAATAAAAAATTGACAAGCCCGTCCCCGACTCCAAAGCTTATATGGGGCCATCCCCAAATATCTACAGTCATGGGTTGTTGGAAAACGCACTCCGAGTCTGGGGAGGGCTGTCCTATGGCATTTGTTTGTTGGTGATGGGGTCATTTAATACCACCGTCTGAGGCTCTGTTTTCTTATCTTTATTTCCACTGTCCCTGCTAATCCTACATGCTTGCAGCAGTGCCTATAAATTATCAATCTAGCCTTTCAGAGCTCTACTCTCCTGTATCAACTGCCTCACTGGCATCCATTCACCATTTCTTCCTACTCCTCTGCCTCTACTCATTCCCCAACCTCTAACCCCAGCCTTGGGGAGAGGATCCATGTTTTCCACTGCTTTAGTTGTGTTTGCAGCTCATTTACTAGAGTTCCCCCTTGCTGCTTCTATTTTCCCCACACAGAGGCATGTCTGCCTTCATGCTCATACCTTGCTTTCATCCATTCCACCACACCTGAGAGCAATGCCTGTAACACAGCATCTTTTAAAGTTTCTTGTTCTAATTTCCCTTCCTCAATGTATATTTGAATTCTCTCAGCTAATTGTGTGGGAGCCTCCCCAGGCCGCCTTGCAATTTTTGCAGCCATGCTTGAAGATAATGTAAAGTGCTGTTGTCACCCATCTAATCATCTGAATAACATTATCGTCAAACCTAACAGTGCAGGTGCTTATGGATCCAATAATGTCCAAAGTAATGCCTTCTCTGCTATAGAAATACCTACTGCTTGCAAAATTGTGAACATTTATGTAGCCACACCAAAAACTCACTAAAATTTTCTGGTGGGTGGGGGGACCTACAGCTCCCACCAGAGCAGTTAGCTCATTAATTTGTAATGTATCAATTCTAGGTGTTAACGCACTGACTCTAGATTTGTTAGTTTGAGGCTTTATACTCTCCTTCTCCCATGATTAAGGCTAAGATTTTGTACCAGATATTTTTAGTAAATATCCTGGACAGATCACGGCTTCCGTGAATTTTTCTTTTTTGCCCATGACCTGTCCATTACATTTACTAAAAATATCCAGGACAAAATGGGATCTGAGAGTCCCCACACCACCTGAAATGGGGAAGCTGCACAGGGTTAGGAACTGCAAGGTATCCCTGCCACCTGAAGCTCTGCAGGTCCCTCTGCTGCCCCTGGGGGCCAGGAGCTATCAGATGCCCCCACCTCCAGTGTCAGCAGGAGCTGCCAGGTACCCCTGCTGCAAGCAGCTCTGGGGGCCCCCCACTGCCCATGGGGGCTGTGGGGTGCCCTCACCTGTGGCATCAGCCAGGAGCTGTGGGGAACCCGCGCTGCCTGCAGCTCCAAGGGCCCACGGTGGCTAGGAGCCTGGCAGTTCCCCCACAGCCAGGAGCTGTGGGGTGCCCCTGCCACTTGTGGGGGCTAGGAGCTGCAGGGTACCCCTGCTGTTCACAGCTCTGGGGGCCTGTGAGCTCAAAGGTTCCCTCACGGGGGCTGGGAGCTCTAGGGATTCTCCACAGCCTGCGGCAGCCAGGAGCTCAGGGCTACCCTAGCACTCACAGCAGCCAGAACCAGTGCAGCTTGGAACTCCAGGGGCCACTAGAGGCAGCAGGGCTACAGCAGCTCCCTGCCCCCACAGGCTACAGGGGACCCTGCAGCTCCCAACCACAGACTGAAGTCAGAGGCCGCTGGAAGTCACGGATTCCGTGACTTGTGCGATCTCGTCACTTAATCGTAGCCTTACCCGTGATCAGTTCACAACCCATGTTGTCTAATGAAACCTGTTAACTATTGTGTTTCTTTGCCTATTCAATCTCCACTCTTTGGAAAGACCCATCTGAGTGTTTTTCCACCCCCTCCCCATTTGCTTCTCCCATTCTAAGAGGTACCACTGTCTCGGTTTAGGTTTTGCCAGGACCTGGTTCTTATCATAAGGTGATGGTGCAGTGGCCCCTGCCCAGGATTGCTAGATAGGGGTTGGTCTAGGTCATTCCACATGTCCCCATTGCACCACCCACTCCATCAATCCCACGTTCCAATTTTTAATTTTGCTAAAGCCACCTTCTCCCATTTTTGTCCCCACATACCAGGTGTTACGAAAGTACCTGCAGTCTGTTCTTGCCCTCCTATAGTTATGCTGGGAGATGGCACTTTTTTGCAGATTTTCTATTGCGGTTCCCAGATTCTTATGCTTGAGCAAATGAAACAGAAAAATATCATGCATCTGAATTGCCTGATGCCCTGGCGTTCCAGTCTTTGACAGCTTGGGTTACTTCTTCTCATTTTGGTTACTTGTCCCATCAATTTTGTTGCATGTTGTCTTAGCCATCTCACAGCCATGGCAATAGTTTTCAATATTCTACACTTCTTTTTTTCTTCTTCTTCTAGGCTACCATAGCCTTAAGTATTCCAGTCCACCTTTCCTCACTTTCTTTTTTAAACTCCTAGGGCCTGTCTTCACTTGTTACCCAGCAAGTCTATTCCTCATCAAACACTGTGGGGATTTGAAGGGAAAGGTAAGCAGGTTCCCTAACTCAGAGTTTTGTGTTATGTTAGACAGCAAGTCCTACAGTGGACAGCTCACCCTTACCAAATCAGCAGTCAGGGTCAGCCAGTGCTCAGTTTGTGTGTGCCCTGTCCCAGCTCTGCACAGAGAGTTAGTACAGCAGACCTCCACATTACCCAGAAAGACCAGACTCTGTTTGGTGGCAAAGGCCCTTGGCCAGGTTTATTGCCCTTAAGACACAGCATTAGTACCCTGGCTCTATGGTTACATGTATGCTAACACGAGTGCCCAGTGACATGGGCTCAGCTCAGTCAGTAGCAGAATTTTCTATTGTCCCCGCTATAATTTCTCATTTTATACACTGATACAATCAAATTACGTATTACAATCCCGTCACGGGTAGTTACCAACCCTATACCTTGTTCGTGCTGGTTTGAACAAGACCTCTCCATCCATCATTTTAGCCTCCTCTCTTTGTCCTACTTGGGGTTGGTGTGTCTCTGTACAATCTCCTAGGATTGTGTTTATTCCATAACTATGTTGTGGTGTACCTGTACTAGCCTTCTGGAACGTGTTTACATTAATACCCTGTACCTAAAACTTCTTCGGAATGTCTGTTTTAGCAATGCTTGCTCTGCTTTGCCTCGTTCATTTACCAGACAGTGAATGTGTAAGCAAGCATCTGCTTTTTAAGAGAATGAATTTCGCTCATAGCTTTTTTTTGCTGACTTTGGTTTAGGCCTCACACCAGGCCCTGTGCTCCAGGCTCTCTCTCTGATACAAAGGCTAGCAGCACTGGGGGAGGGAGGCCTTAACTAAATCCATCTACCCTCATTTTTGTTCTCCATCTTCCTTTCCTTTGGCCCAGAAAGCAAATGCCCTCATAGGTAGCAACTAAATGAGAAGCAGGAAATGTGGAAGGCACATTTAACCCTCTGGGATTAGGCACTTAAGGAGTGACTGAGCAGCTATAGTGTCTTGAAGAGGGTACAAGGGAAATCCCAACTCCTTATCAATAAGGCAAAAAGATGAGATGAGAACTCAAGACTTTGAGGGAAGAATTAAAAAGGAAAGACAAGAAGGGGGAGGGGGGGAGTAGCACAAAAGTATTTGGTACAAGTGTGATTGCACATACCCCCTCCTGGCCCACTGATCACAAGGAGGGCATGTCCCTGCGGTCCTGATTAAACATTTATCAAGACACTGAAGTAATCAAACCCTAAAGGAAATCACAGCTCTTCTGGCAGCAGTTAGGGCGACAGATGTGAGAGGTATCTTCTTCATATCACATAGGGAGTATCCAGTACAGCCACCCCAGCTGCCACCCCGCCATCTGCATGCTCAATTGCCTTGGTTCGCAAGAGGTGACCAACGTGCTTATTCACCACAATGTCCTTCCCCTGCCTGCAATGAAAGGTTAAAGTGAGCAGCTGCAAAATTTAAAGCTTTATGCAATGTGTGGCATTTCTACTAATCCTAGATCTGGAGAATTCTAGTCTGGTCCCCCACTGCCACAGCCTCGGGCAATAGGACATGTGTAAAACACTTTGGGCTTCTCTTCTGTTGACAGATTTGTATTACTGTAGTGCCTAGGAGCTGCAGTCCTGGGCTAGGATTCCACAGTGGTAGGCAATGCACAAACAAAAAGACAGACCCTGCCCCCAAAAGATTAGATGTGCGCCTGTTTCAGGAGGAGTACATCTACCTAGGGAACAATGCAATAATAGCACTATCATATCCATTATCCCTGGTCACAGCCCAAGAAAGAGCTATACCAGCAAATTAAATTCAGGAAATTCATTAGACTTTGTGCCTTCAACACATGGCAGGGAAATAGAGGCAACCAGGCCTGCCTACCTGCCTGAGATTAGGGCAGGCTGGCTGCGAGAAGAGAGGGGAAAGAAAAACATTGTTAAGTTAAAATAGTTTTAAAACTAAGAAGTTTCCTATGGCACTAGTTCCATTTATCAAATTTTAAAAGAAGTTTCTCTTGCCCCAGGTATGTTGACTACTGTTTGCATTGGGCTTGTACAAAGGCTAGTCAATTTCTCATCAATTGCACTTTAGTTCTTCCTGACTAGCATATGCCACAGTATTTGGCTGTAAGTACTGCTGGGGAGAATGTTTGTCTTTACAGCTGTATATAATGGGTTTCTATTTTGAAATCATGGCAACATTTCTAGGGGCCTTGGAGTGGTTGGTTTTGTCTATATACAAAAAGAAGAGGAGAGTCAAAGCATCAGCTGACGTAGTATCAAAATACATAGTACAGGGAAAATTGTACTGTAAGAAGTATTGCTCACTAGCATAGTCCATTCAGTGAAAATCTCTGGCCTGGAATGTATTTGAGGCTGCTGCACAACTCAGCACCACAGGCACACAGAGACCTTGCAATATTAATCTATTTCTCTGTGGCCCCAGGCTCATGAAATTCCTGCAGGGCCTAAGATCCTGAAGATGACACCCTCGAAAATCAAGTTTCTAATCTTTTTTTTTTACTTCAGGCAGTTTATGTTCCAGTCTGCTGGCATGAATTCTAGTTGTATTCTGGTATGGTCTGGCACTAGCTGGGAGTGCAAGTGTGCCAATGGTTGGTGTCTGTGTGACATGCACAGAAAGCTACTGACAGAGGTGATGTTTGAAGACTTGCATTTCTGTTATGAACTCACGTCCACCCACTTCTCTGGCTGGTGCTGCTCCACTGTAATGCCTGCTGCTCAGAACTGTTTTAATTTACCAAAGCTGAGGGGATGGCTGAGACAGGACACGGCAATATTGCAAAGAAAGCCAACTTCTCACCTGACGTAGACACCAAAGACCCCCAACTCAGAGACACATTCGGATATTTTCAGGGGACTGTGAGCCCTGAGCAAGTAATTCATCGATGTCTGAGGTTTGATTTTATCCATTAGGATATAGGAGGCCCTGTCAGGACTGTCTTTAATCTTCTCCAGAAGTTGCTTGAGCTCTTCCCCATAGAGATTGTTCCCTGGTAACATACAATCATACATTTCAACAATTCCCCACAGCAGCAGCCATTAGATCCAGTTGCATTAGGTGGCTCTGAAGAAACCCCAAATGGTGCAAATGTGAACACCCACCCATTAAGCAACATGGATGGATGCAATCACCACCCCCTGGAGACTGCACTGGCTCTCCATGGAATTCTAGATTCAATTCTATGGGCCTGGTTTCCACTAGCCTAGGTCCTGGGATTCCTCAGTGATCACCCACCCCAACAACTGCAATCAGCAGCACTAGCAATAAGGGGGGTCACACAGGGGCTGGCCCATGGCTGCAGGTTTGAAAGACAGGTTAAAAAGACATCTCTCTATGTTCAAGGGACAGGAAAGAGAAGGAAAACCAAAGCTGACCAGTCAATACAGGATGTTGGATGCTTGTACTAGGTGGGCAGGAATAGAAGGGAGAGGGCGTAAGATAAAGTGAACTTGCTGGGTGAGATTTTGTGCTGTGTCTCCAAGAGGTGCAACACAACTCACAGCCAACAGAAGGGGACTAAAATGGCTTTAAGCCACTTTTGCGTCCTAATGCCACAGCTGGTAAGAGGAAAGCCAAAGTATTACATACACCAAATATGGTGTTA
The DNA here is from genome assembly GCF_025201925.1 of Gopherus flavomarginatus. Classification (NCBI taxonomy): domain Eukaryota; kingdom Metazoa; phylum Chordata; order Testudines; family Testudinidae; genus Gopherus; species Gopherus flavomarginatus. The sequence goes on from NC_066627.1 coordinate 23,047,799, forward strand.
TAAGGCACCTTGCCTGTTCCATGTATCTTACAAGCACTGCAATGAAAATACAAAACAAATATCCTAGAGATGTGCAAAGACCTGATCCTCCAGACAGGCTGCTGGGCTCTGTAGCTTACAAATCAAATAGCAAGGAAGCTGAGTACCTCCGCCTTCCCGCTGAGGCTTTAGGACATATCGTTCTGGATCAGCAATGGCCATTGCAACCACCTTAGCACCTTCTTCGTCCTAGTGGGAGACAGAAATAGCAATAACAAAATCCCAGCAATATTCCTGTCCCTGTTTCTATCTCCAACAAGCAGCCAGTTCATTCTGTACTCCAAAATTGAGCAGAAATACCACACTCCACCAAATTCACTGAAGAGGCCAGAAAAAAAGACTTGAAGTCTTAAATTTAGCACTGTGTTTAAGAGAGGGTTTGTTAAATGCGTTTTTCACTACTCTCCTAGTGTACTGTAGTTTTTAACTGAAAGGTCACACAATCAAATGAAAGCAGGTGTGAACTAAGTAGGAGACAGAAGTGTTGACTTATGCACCACACAAATGAGACTACTTACCATATCCAGGGAATAGAGGCCAGTAAATGTCGCTCTTATCCGAGCAACCGCCTCAGTCTGGCTGGGCAGTAATCTCTCCACGACTCCTGGCTGGCTCAGCTCCTGCTGAACTTTTTTGGTCCCAGCAAGTTGGGTAGCAATGTCAGGACACTTAACTGCTTTGGACCTTTCAATCAACAACCGTGCCTCCCAGTTCTAAGAGGGAGACATAGCAAGAGTCACTTGAATTAATCTAGGTTCCCTGATCCCCCACACGTATTCCACTTCCTATAGTTAAACATTCTCATGCAGCCCCAGCGGGGAGGAAAGGAGCACATGGAAGGCATGCAGACCCGAATCCGTGGGGGTCCCTTGCTACTGCTAGAAGAAGCACTAGCAAATGAGCCATAAATCAGCTTGGATATTCTCCACCGGATTGGCACAGACAGACAGCTAAGCACTAGTGGTGATGATTAAGTTCTACGCTCTGGTGCTAGTCTGAAAGTACATTATTGCCTAAAGCCTCTTAAACAAGGATAAAAATCCATTTCAGACCATGTACTTTTCCAACATAGTCCTAATGCAATACTCCAGGTCAGACATTACCTCTAGTCAGAGGATTAGCCCTATTCATTACTAGTGAATGTTTCCCCTTCAGCTTTGTAAAAGCACTGAACTGCTTCTATAAAACATGACAACAATGTGCAGTAGAAAATTCTTTTGAGAAGAAATCTGTTCACACGCCCCAGATATTCTCCAAACCAGCAGTATCTGAATGCCAGGGGTGCACTGAAGAAGCTCAGATAATTAAGAGATTTAATTTAGACTTGAGGGACGAATGACCCCGTTCAGGGTAACTGCACTTGGTGTTTGCTTTTTAAATAAAAGCAGTCAGTACCCACCTGTTTGTTATAGTTCTCTGGCATGTAACCTTCTCTGTAATACACCAGCGCAACCTCTTGGCCTTCCCTAGAATAAAGACCATCATATCAATCCGTCCTCTAGCCCTCAGGCTGTAACAGGGATGGCTCTCCCCCCATGTCTCAAAGCTAACATCTGGGAAGAACAATACACAGACAGCTCTGTGGGTAATGATTAGCTAGTGGGACAAGCAACCGATTATGGAGCCAGCTGTATACAGCACGCATGCAAGGCTTTTCACAGAAGAGTAGCTACAAGCCTCTGGTTATGCATCAGAATAGCAACAATTTGAGAAATGGAGCATTCAGAACATACAATCAGACACAAACTCCTTCTACAGCAATAGTTATTCAGCTTTTTAAAAGCACTTCCTATCCCAGTGCACAGACCATTTCCCCTCCTATTTGTTGTTGCATAACATTCCTGTGGCAACTACAGAAAATTGCTTCTATGGAGAAGTGACAGCAGGAAAGTTCTGATGTATTTTCAACTGCATTTAAATACCACCAACCTTCTGTTCTTGATCACAGTAAAAGCTAATCGCACTTCGGGTGATATCTTGGCTCTGTTGAAATTAATGGCAAGCTCCCATTGAAGTCAATGGGGCCAAGATTTCATCCACTGTCTCCTTGACATCCCCTCGCACCCCTGCCAGTGCTCTTCTGCTACTAGTTCCCCTTCTCAGCTCTCCTGCACATACTTCTATGCTGGCTGTTTCCCTTCTCTAGTGAAAATTCATATATTTTAAAACCAGAAGTGACCATTATACTGACCTCCTGTGTAATTCAGGCCAAAGACCCTCACCCCGCAAACTTTGCATCAAGCCCAAACGCCACACCAACTACCTTATCCTCCTCTCCCTCCACTACCCCTGGATATACGGTTTGGTTTTCTTCTCTCCAGGACAATCCTCTCCCACCAGTGGCTCTGGCTGATAGCTCTGGCTCCATCTGCTGCTCTACAGAAGTGGTCCAGTGTAGATGCATCAAGACTGTCCTCTTTGTTTCTATCGACACCCAGATTTTTCTTTGCAATGAAGAGCCTGGACGCAATATCACCAGCTGGAACAAGGAGGCAGCACTATGTGACCTGCCTTCTCTCTGCAGAGGACTAGCTAACACTCCATAGACCACAATTTGAGAACTACTGTCTTAAAATACTGGGAGGAGTTCTTCACAAATCACTGGAAGAGCAGTTTTCTCTAGATTTGCATTAAGTCTCAGATATGAACAACTCTGATATCCTGATAATGCAGGTGATCTTAGTATACCCACTCTCCAGTTCAGCAGCTACCACAAGACCAAGCTCTGGCTTCACCAATTCTGTACGTGATCAGTGAGTAACAGCCAGAGAAACTAGTTATTACCAGGCACGATTTAAAGGGATTCAGTCAGTAAGAAAGGAGGAATTCCTAGAGGAAGTGTACACATCGTTTGATATACCTCTGATTAAAAAGTCGGGGTGGGGAGAACATAACCATAGAAACATCAAACTGACCTGTGTCAGGACTCCAGGAGACTGAAGAGCAGAAAGAGTGAGACTTTCTCCAACTAATGAACAAGTTGGAGGTTACAAAAACTGAGTACAGTAAGGAAACAGTGCTTCCTATGGTGGCACATATAACTATGAAATAAAGTATCAGAGGGGTAGCCGTGTTAGTCTGGATCTGTAAAAGCAGCAAAGAATCCTGTGGCACCTTATAGACTAACAGATGTTTTGGAGCATGAGCTTTCGTGGGTGAATACCCACTTCGTCACATGCATGTAGTGGAAATTTCCAGGGGCAGGTATATATATGCAGGCAAGCTAGAGATAAAGAGGTAGTTCAGTCAGGGAGGATGAGGCCCTGTTCTAGCAGTTGAGGTGTGAAAACCAAGGGAGGAGAAACTGGTTTTGTAATTGGCAAGCCATTCGCAGTCTTTGTTTAATCCTGAGCTGATGGTGTCAAATTTGCAGATGAACTGAAGCTCAGCAGTTTCTCTTTGAAGTCTGGTCCTGAAGTTTTTTTGCTGCAGGATGGCCACCTTAAGGTCTGCTATAGTGTGGCCAGGGAGGTTGAAGTGGTCTCCTACAGGTTTTTGTATATTGCCATTTCTAATATCTGATGTGTGTCCGTTTATCCTTTTCCATAGCGACTGTCCAGTTTGGCTGATGTACATAGCAGAGGGGCATTGCTAGCATATGATGGTGTATATTATATTGGTGGACGTGCAGGTGTGGCTGATCTGGTTAGGTCCTGTGATGGTGTCGCTGGTGTAGATATGTGGGCAGAGTTGGCATCAAGGTTTGTTGCATGGATTGGTTCCTGAGCTAGAGTTACTATGGTGCGGTGTGCAGTTACTGGTGAGAATATGTTTCAGGTTGGCAGGTTGCCTCTGGACGAGGACTGGCCTGTCACCCAAGACCTGTGAAAGTGTGGGATCATTGTCCAGGATGGGTTGTAGATCCCTGATGATGTGTTGGAGAGGTTTTAGCTGGGGACTGCATGTGATGGCCAGTGGAGTCCTGTTGGTTTCTTTCTTGGGTTTGTCTTGCAGTAGGAGGCTTCTGGGTACACGTCTGGCTCTGTTGATCTGCTTCCTTATTTCCTCATGCGGGTATTGTAGTTTTGAGAATGCTTGGTGGAGATTTTGTAGGTGTTGGTCTCTGTCTGAGGGGTTAGAGCAGATGCGGTTGTACCTCAGTGCTTGGCTGTAGACAATGGATCGTGTGATGTGCCCGGGATGGAAGCTGGAGGCACGAAAGTAGGCATAGCGGTCGGTAGGTTTTCAGTATAGGGTGGTGGTAATGTGACCATCACTTATTTGCACCGTGGTGTCTAGGAAGTGGACCTCCCATGTAGATTGGTCCAGGCTAAGATTGATGGTGGGGTGGAAGCTGTTGAAATCGTGGTGGAATTTTTCCAGAGTCTCCTTCCCATGGGTCCAGATGATGAAGATGTCATCAATGTAGCGTAGGTAGAGAAGGGGAATGAGTGGACGAGAGCTGAGGAAGCATTGTTCCAGGTCGGCCATGAAAATATTGGCATATTGTGGGGCCATGCGGGTGCCCATAGCGGTGCCACTGATCTGGAGACATATATTGTCATCAAATTTGAAATAGTTTTGTGTGAGGATAAAGGCACAGAGTTCAGCAGCCAGTTGTGCTATGGCATCATCAGGGATAGTGTTCCTGACAGCTTGTATTCTATCTGTGTGTGGGATGTTCGTGTACAGAGCCTCTACATCCATGGTGGCTAGGATGATGTTTTCTGGAAGACAAACCTACTGCAAGACAAACCCAAGAAAGAAACCAACAGGACTCCACTAGCCATCACATACAGTCCCCAGCTAAAACCTCTCCAACGCATCATCAGGGATCTACAACCCATCCTGGACAATGATCCCACACTGTCACAGGCCTTGGGTGGCAGGCCAGTCCTCACCCACAGGCAACCTGCCAACCTGAAACATTCTCACCAGTAACTGCACACCACACCATAGTAACTCTAGCTCAGGAACCAATCCATGCAACAAACCTCGATGCCAACTTTGCCCACATATCTACACCAGCGACACCATCACAGAACCTAACCAGATCAGCCACACTATCACCGGTTCATTCACCTGCACGTCCACCAATGTAATATACGCCATCATATGCCAGCAATACCCCTCTGCTATGTACATCGGCCAAACTGGACAGTCGCTATGGAAAAGGATAAACGGACACACATCAGATATTAAAAATGGCAATATACAAAAACCTGTAGGAGACCACTTCAACCTCCCTGGCCACACTATAGCAGACCTTAAGGTGGCCATCCTGCAGCAAAAAAACTTCAGGACCAGACTTCAAAGAGAAACTGCTGAGCTTCAGTTCATCTGCAAATTTGACACCATCAGCTCAGGATTGAACAAAGACTGTGAATGGCTTGCCAATTACAAAACCAGTTTCTCCTCCCTTGGTTTTCACACCGCAACTGCTAGAACAGGGTCTCATCCTCCCTGATTGAACTACCTCATTATCTCTAACTTGCCTGCATATATATACCTGCCCCTGGAAATTTCCACTACATGCATTTGAAGAAGTGGGAATTCACCCACGAAAAGCACATCCTCCAAAGCATCTGTTAGTCTATAAGGTGCCACAGGATTCTTTGCTGCTTTTATGAAATAAAGTTCTCCCAGTAAACATATGTTCCCACGAGAAACATGTCTCACTGCCGGTTAGCGGAAGAGTCTTCTTTGAGGCACCCTCTAGAACAGTGTTTCTCAACGACTGGTCCGTGGACTGGCGCTGGTCCCTAAGACCTCCCTGACACACTTTAAGAAGGCAGTAAGCCAGTTCCTGGTACCAAAAAGCTTGAGAAACACTGCTCTATAACAGCTATGTTGTTTTTGTACATACACATACATGAAACAGGCCATCCTGCTGGGTCCTCAGGGCTGTGGTTCAGAAAAGGGAATTTATGCCTCCATGTGATATTGGACTAATTTTATATATGCAAAAAAACACAAACATTTCTAAAACTATTTCAGTTCCGGTGAATCCACGAATAGCAAGCTCTGGATTTCTTATTGAAGAGGATAAAAATGTAAAACCTGTTAACTCTCAAAAGAGAGGGATATGCCACCAATTTGGTTTGAAAGTTGCCATTTACTGAGCGCGATGTAAAAAGAATGTCTCAGACCCACCTCTGCCAATCTGGGGTCACATCTGTGCCTAATGCCTGTTTAAGAACACAGCAGAATGTTGTGGCAGGGCCTTGGCAAGTACTTACATGTACAGTCTCCTGTCATTATCTAAAGATGCTTTTTCAAACACATCTTCAAACTGCCTCCGGATCACCCGGATATTCCTTTAAGAGAGGAGTGAGTCATTGAACTTGGCAAAGAGACAGATATCTGCAAGTGAAATCATGAGTGGAATTTTCCTCTAGGACTCTAAAGCCATTGGGGATGTAAAGGGTAAAATTTGCTGGCTTCTCTTTCCTTCTTTCCAAGGTAATTTAACTCTTAACAGATTTTCCTCAGCACCCAGAGGTCTTAAATACTGGTGAGGAGGCAAGGTAATGAAATTAAAAAGGTTTATGTGGCTGGCTCATAATCACGTGTCCCCTTTCCATCAACCAGATTGTCCCTATGACTCCTGCCCATCTTATTAATATATAAAATACAAAATAGATCAAAAAGCAGAAAGATACATCCTTAGGTTTTCATACCACCGTAACTGGACTAGGATCCTTTGAGAAGTCACTATAAGGATAGAGAATTGTGATGGTCTTAGGTCATAATTTAGACTTGAAGGGGAGAAGGTGGAGGGGGGTTAAGGGTATAAGGGGAAGTGAGGTGGTGTACAACCAAGCCTATTACGAACAGAAACATTCCCCTGCACTGTTGTGATCCCCAAATACAACAGCATTACTCTAAAACAGGAGGACAACCAGAAAGTTTGCTCACAGTCTAAGACAGAGATGGGCAAACTTTTTGGCCCGAGGGCCGCATCTGGGTGGGGAACTTAAATGCAGGGACATGAATGTAGGGCTGGGACAGGGGGTTGCGTTGCGGGAGGGAATGCGGGGGTGGGAGGAGGTGCAGTGTGCAGGGAGGGGCTCAGGGCAGGGGGTTGGGGTGCAGGATGTATGAGGAGGCTCAGGGCAGGGGAGGTGCAAGTGCAGCAAGGGGCTCAAGGCAGGGAGTTGGGGTGCAGGGTGCAGCAAGGGGTTGGGTTACGGGGTGCAGGAGGGGTTGGGGTCCAGGCTCCAGCCCGGAACCACTTACCTGGAGCAGCTCTGGGGTGGCAGCAGCATGCACCGAGGCCAGTGCAGGCGCCCTGCCTACCTGCCCTGTCCCCGCTCCGGGAAGCGGCCAGCACCACATCCCTGCGGCCCCTGGGGGATGGGGAGGGGGGCACGGGGGAGAGTAGAGGGCTCTATGAATTGCCCTTGCCTGTGGGTACCTCCCCCAAAGCTCCCATTGGCCATGGTTCCCCGTTCCTGGCCAATGGGAGCTTCGGGGGGAGGTACCCACAGGCAAGGACAGTGTGTGGAGTCCTTTGCCCCCGCACATTTCCCTGGGGGCGCAGGGATGTGGTGCCAGCTGCTTCTGGGAGTGGCACAGGGCCCATGGCACCACAGGAGAGGAAATCCCGTAGGCCAGATCCAAAGCCCACCCCTGGTCTAAGAGCATGTCTACTGTCCAAATTGAAATGCTAACTAACCCTAACACAAGTGATTAAAAGCATATTGGATTTTTAAATGCTCAGTTTTAATAACCTAAGATAATATTAGGAAGACATGAAAGAGGTTTTGTTTTTTGTTTTTTTTTTTTAATGAGTTATGTGATCTGGGTCCTTGTAAAGTGGGATTAAACAAATTATTTCTCCTAAAACAACAAACAGTTACCTGGTCCACAGCTCATTTTCTACGCAGCGTTGGTCAAAAATATTCCTTTGGGTATCTGCAACCAGGACCATCACCACAGCCCTGAAACATACACCCCAAAAACTGCATCAGAGCCTGAAACACACCCCACATAGAACTATGGACCTCTAGCTAAAGATTTCATCCTTTACATTCACTTTGGTGGTGTGTGGCTTGCAAAGCTTTCCAGTTGATGTTCTTTGCTAGTTCCTAGTCCACTTCTAAAGGGCAGTGCCAGGTGCCATGTTACTAAAAAGCAGCTCTGGGCAGGCACACAAGGGGAAGAAATAGGAGGATTCAAGAACGGCTACAAAAAGTCTTCTAGCAGTACAAGTCTTCCACGCCTTTTAGGGAGCACCTGTGGGCAGCTGGATACGCTGTAATTTTAAAGAAAACAGTGTTTGGCCAATCCAGTAACTTTGTGCTCTGAAGAACAGAGATCCTCCTTCCCTGGGATGGTAGAGGAATGTGAGCTCTAGAGTTAAAAGTGCTGTATGCATTAAATAGACCCCTTTTAAAAGGTGCAGTTTGAGAAATAAACGTGTACTCATCCTGACATCTTCCCACAGGCTACTCCTACCTTACCTGGCTGAACCATAGAGTTCCCAAGCTTTCGCAATGCCCAAGGCTATCCCTTTGCATGGATTATTGTCCAGTAACTTCAAGGCTTCCTTGGATTTCCCCAAAACATTCAATATGTGCCTGTGACATAAGAGAAATAACAAAATCACATGGTAATCCCAGCTGACCTAGGATTTGTAAAACAGAAGTTCAGAGAGTTTGTTGATATTAAGAGGTTACGACAGGGTGTATACAGTACAAGAGATACAGAGCATGCAGACTGATGGTTTGCTGAAACCTCCTCACTAGCTAAGCAATGAAGTATCCTGGTCTGGCCTTTGTTTCAAAGGGGTTCACTTACCGATGCACAGCGGTGGTTCTTGAAGTAAGGCCTCCGAAGCTGGCAGCAATGGTGTTTATTTCGATTTGCTTCAGTGCTGGAGTGCCATCTGCGCCATGGTCAATCATATAATCAGAGCGATTTATTCCTAAGAATACTGACTGAGAGAGAAAATAAAATGCAAAATATAGCACACTATCATTCCTCCACACCTCTGACCAGCATAGTGAGGCCCTCCACTTACCACAGGCCACGTTGACAAGTTCACTTAAAAACCCTCCTTTTTTAGGGCTGGATCCAGCAATCTTCACTCTGGTAAAATAACCACCGGTATCAAGTGGAGTTTTGGCAGAGTAAAGACTGTAGGTTGGGTCCTTAGCCTATTTCCTGCATTTATTTGGACAGACATCATCAGAAGCCCTTATTTCCCTCTTCCATATACATCTCATGGCAAGAAAAGGTAACTGATGTAACTGTGGTACAAAAACAACAAGGAGTCCGGTGGCACCTTAAAGACTAACAGATTTATTTGGGCATAAAAACCCCACTTCTTCAGATGCATGGAGTGAACATTACAGATGCAGGCATTATTATACTGACCCATGAAGAGAAGGGAGTTACCTCACAAGTGGAGAGCCAGTGCTGACAGGGCCAATTCAATCAGGGTGGATGTAGTCCGCTTCCAATAATTGAGGAGGTGTCAATTCCAGGAGAGAGAAAGTTGCTTTTGTAGTGACCCAGCCACTCCCAGTCCCTATTCAAGCCCAAATTAATGGTGTTAAATTTGCAAATGAATTTTAGTTCTGCAGTTTCTCTTTGAAATCTGTTTCTGAAGTTTTTTTTGTTCCAGTATGGCTACTTTTAAATCTGTTATAGAATGTCCAGGAAGACTGAAGTGTTCTCCTATTGGCTTTTGTATGTTACCATTCCTGATGTCTGATTTGTGTCCATTTATTCTTTTACGTAGAGATCGTTTGGTTTGGCCAATGTACATGGCAGAGGGGCATTGCTGGCACATGGCGGCATATATCACATTACTAGATGCACAGGAGAATGAGTCCTCTGATGGTGTTGCTAGACTAGATATGGGACAGAGTAGGCAGCGTAGTTTGTTACAGAGATTGGTTCCTGGGTTAGTGTTTCTGTGGTGTGGTGTGTAGTTGCTGGTGTGTAGTTGCTTCAGGTTGGGGGGCTGTCTGTATGCGAGGACTGGCCTGCCTCCCAAGGTCTGTGAGAGTGAAGGATTGTTTTCCAGGATAGGTTGTAGATCATTGATGATATTCTGGAGAAGTTTTAGCTGGGGGCTGTATGTGATGGTGAGTGGTGTTCTGTTGTTCTCCTTGTTGGGCCTGTCCTGTAGTAGATGACTTCTGGGTACCCGTCTCACTCTGTCAATTTGTTTCCTCACTTCCCCAGGTGAGTATTGCAGTTTTAATAATGCTTGATAAAGATCTTGTAGATGTTTGTGTCAGTCTGAGGGATTGGAGCAAATCTGGTTGCATCTTAGAGCTTGGCTGTAGACAATGGATCGTGTGATGTGTCCTGGATGGAAGCTGGAGGCATGTAGGTAAGTATAGCGGTCAGTAGGTTTCCGATATAGGGTGGCGTTTATGTGACTATCACTTATTTGCACTGTAGTGTCCAGGAAGTGGATCTCTTGTGTGGACTGGTCTAGGCTGAGACTGATGGTGGGGTGGAAATTGTTGAAATCCAGGTGGAATTCTTCAGAGGCCTCCTTCCCATGGGTCCATATGATGATGTCATCAATGTAGTGCAAGTAGAGGAGGGGCACTATGAGATGAAAGCTGAGGAAGGGTTGTTCTAAGTCAGCCATAAAGATGTTGGCATACTATGGGGCCATGCGGGTACCCATAGCAATGCCGCTGACTTGAAGTTATAAGTTGTCCCCAAATCTGAAATGGTTGTGGGTGAGGACAAAGTCACAAAGCTCAGCCACCAGGTGTGCCGTTGCCTCATCAGGGATACAGTTCTTGACAGCTTGTAATCCATCCTCATGTGGAATATTGGTGTAAAGAGTTTTTACAGCCATGGTGGCCAGGACGGTGTTTTCAGGAAGATCACCAATGCACTGTCGTTTCCTCAGGAAGTTGATGGTTTCTCGAAGATAGCTAGGAATAATGGTAGCATAGGGTCTAAGGAGAGAGTCCAAATAGCCAGATAATCCTACTGTAAGTGTGCCAGTGCCTGAGATAATGGGGCATCCAGGGTTTCCAGATTTATGGATCTTGGGTAGCAGACAGAATACCCCTGGTCGGGGCTCTGCGGGTGTGTCCATGTAGATTTGTTCCTGTGCTATAGCAGGGAGTTTCTTGAGCAGATGGTGTAGTTTCTTTTGGTACTCCTCTGTGGGATTGGAGAACAGTGCCCTGTAGAATGTGGTGCTGAAGAGTTGCCTGGCAGCCTGCTGTTCACAATCCGACCCGTTTGTTATGACTACAGCACCTCCTTTGTCAGCCCCCTTGATTATAATGAACAGGTCAGATTATGAACAGGAGGCTGCCAGGCAACTCTCCAACACCACATTCTACCCAGAAGTCACCTACTACAGGACAGGCCCAACAGGGATCCAAAGCCCACCCCTGGTTGGATCCAAAAGGAGTGGGAGTGGCTGGCTCACTACAAAAGCAACTTTCCCTCTCCTGGAATCGACACCTCGTCCTCAATTATTGGGAGTGGACTATATCCACCCTGATTGAATTGGCCCTGTCAATACTGGTTCTCCACTTGTGAGGTAACTCCCTTCTCTTCATGGGTCAGTATAATAATGTCTGCATCTGTAATTTTCACTCCATGCATCTTGAAGAAGAGGTTTTTTTACCCATGAAAACTTATGCTCAAATAAATCTGTTAGTCTTTAAGGTGCCACTGGACTCCTTGTTGTTTTTGTGGCGAGCCAGCCACTCCCACTCCTTATAAAATAAATTTAACATCACAGGAAAGCCCTTAAGTACTACTTCTGACATAGCTACACTGAACTGGAACTCACCAAAATGCTCTTTTCAGACTTTCAGAAAGCAACATTACAAGTGTGTATAATCATGGTCCCCTTTCACACAAGGTTAGACAGTTTCCAGCAATACCCACCAAGAATACTTAGCAGCATGATTGCTGAATGGTCTCATAAAATGGGACAAGTTACTCTTTATGATATCTTGGCCAGTTACATCATAATCTAGAGAGTAATCCTATATATCCTCCTCCTGACTGAACAATTCAAAACCAACCTGTGGGAGAGATTTTTCAAATTACCAAAAAATCCCAAACTTCCATTATGAAAGAAAGGAGGGTGGCAGCTAATGGGGGGGAGAGGACTTCCTGTGGAATACCTGAGCAAACCCTTCTTTCTGAACTTGCTTGTAGATTTTAAAGAGATGAGCTGTGAAATCATCCACTTTGATGGTGCTACAGAAAAAGAAAGAGTATACCAATCAATTTACCTGGTTATAAGGGAGATATATAAATAAAGCCCATACTTGAGGAAATCTATTATCTATTACATGGTGGAAGCTACAGGATACACTCCCCAGGGGTGTGGTCAGACCATGCTCTTGAGCATTAGTAAGAGCTGCACAAGCTAAAGCCTCACCGAGGGCATTTACAATGTACTCTTGAGCATAAGGCAAGAGTTCCAAGTGGTCAGATAAACCTTAACCCCACCCCACAGCAGTAGAGTCCCTAGTAAAAAGCTTCTCTGTGAAGAAGGTTCAGAGACTCAAAGTTAAAGGTCAGAAGGGACCATCACAATCATCTAGTTGGACCTCCTGCACATCGCAGGCCATAGAACCTCATCCACCCACCTAGTAATAGACCCCTAACCTCTGGCTGAGTTACTGAAGTCCTCAAATCATGGTTTGAAGACGACTAGTAACAGAGAATCCATCATTTACACTACTTTAAACTTGCAAGTGACCCAGACCCCATGCTGCAGAGGCTCTCCCTCCACACTCTCCCTCTGCAGCTGCCAGTGTGAATCTCTGTGAAGGAAGAGAGAGAAGACAAACAGAAGATAGAGAAAAGCAGCAAAGATATAGACCAAAAGTCTCCTCACTCCCATGAGGGTCTGGTATTAAAATTCACAGTGCAAATTACAGGGGCCACCGCCAAATTCACCTTTTGGTAGTTTATTGGCTGGACATGCTGCACATCACTGTACTCACCGCTGTATAACCCTTCTAGAAAGGGCCCATATATGTTCTACTCCAAACAACAGGATTATTTACTAGCAATAAAAAGACTGAGGAGTACTTGGAGCACTTTAGAGACTAACAAATTGTATCTGGGCATAGGCTTTCATGGGCTAAAACCCACTTCATTGGATACATGCAGTGGAAAATACAGTCGGAAGATATATATACACAGAGAACATGAAAAAATGGGCGTTGCCATAAACATGACTCATCAATTAAGGTGGGCTATTATCAGCAGGAGGAAAAAAAACTCCTCCTCCTTTTTGCTGATACAGACTAACATTGCTACCACTCTGAAACCTGTTACTAGCAATCAGTTGTATACATAACACAGGCACACAGTGAGGCAAGAGAAGCCCTTCCCATACAGATCGGTCATTTTTTGGAAGGCCCACAGAGACCCCAAAACCTTAATGAAAACAGCTAAAAAAATACTAAATTTGAAGAAGAATGCAGAGTCTAATGCACCTAACTACTTACGGACTACTGGCAACCATTTTATGAAAACTAATGTGGTGAGGAAAATGAGAGGTTAGTTCTGTGATCAGTCTGGCAGACAGAGAGAGTAACCTGCAGCAGAAGTGGTGTAATTATACCCTTTGCGTGTAACCTGAAGAACTTGAGGGTCATCCATAAACTATCAGGAGAGAGACTGAGGGCCGCAACTCAAGAAGTAACAGAAAAAATGGACTAAGAGTAAGAGCAATAGAAGCTTTACATTTAAAATGTGTTCAGTTAACATATACAGTACAATAAATACCTAGCAAGAGTGCGTTCCAGGAATTCCGCGTTCTGGCTAATAGTATCCACAAGTAGGTTAAAATCTTGCTGAACAGCATAGGCTTGTTCAAAGATGGTGCTTGGTACTACAGATGGGAGCAATGTAAAGGGAGCATAATTCACCACCTGCAGATAAGGGTCCAACAATGGAAAAGTCAGCCATCTCCCTCACACTTCCTTTCCCTAACAGACTGGGCTGAAGCCCTCTGAAAACGTGGTCCAGCCAGTTCCAATTTAAATTAAGTTAGTCCCAATTTAAAACAGACGTATTCTAGACTAGATCCTTGCTTTATTTGTCCTTGAACAGACTTTCCCTCACAGGCTGCATGGCCTGAACTCTAGCATGTCTAGTTTTGAGCGTTTCACTTTACAAAACTTAATATAATGGAATTTGGGCTGGGAGACCTCAGGAGCAACTCCATAGTTACACTTGTGCTGAACTTTTCATTTAAAGGAGTATAATCTCGGTTTCCACTGTAATGATAGAATGTAGTCTCCAGATTTACAAGTACTGTTCAGAGAACTAATGAATTTTATAGTATATCCAGTTCTGAAATTTATCCCTGAGGGTATCATTATTATTGACTCACTTTAGCTACTCAACTCCAGTCACTGCAAATTCCAAACTCCGTACACCTCTTCACCAGGACCACATCTCAGGCATAAGCCACTTTGGGCATAAGCCACTTTGAAAACAGCAATTTTATACAAAAGTTATTCTCCTTGTTTTTTATAACTTTTTGTGCACGCCAAGGGAAGCCAAGACCTCTCTCAGAAGCCAATGTGTATGTCTGCTCTCCAATACTGCCTCCCTACTCCTCAGCATCAAATCCCTAGCCCTGGGGTGGGCAAATGACAGCCCACAGGCCGCATCCGGCCGTCAAGCTCCTGCTGAGGAGCAGGGTTTGGGGCTTACCCCGCTCCGGCGCTCAAGGCGAGAAGCAGGGTCGGGGGCTGCTCCATGCAGCTCTCAGAAGCAGCAGCAGCATGGCCCCCCTCTGGCTCCTATGTGTAGGGGCAACCAGGGGGCTCTGCTCCACATGCTGCCACCACCCCAAGCGCCGTCCCCACAGCTCCCACTGGCTGGGAACCACAGCCAAAGGGAGCTTCCAGGGTGGTGCCTGCGGACGGGGCAGCACACAGCAGAGCTGTCCAGCCGCATAAGAGCCAGAGTGGGGACATGTCGATGTTTCCAGGAGCCCCTTGAGGTAAGCGCCAACCAGAGCCTGCACGCTAAGCCCCAACCCCAATTTCGTGAGCACTCATAGTGTCTCATACAATTTCTATACACAGAGGCAGCCCTCACTCCAAAAAGTTTGCCCACCTCTGCCCTACGCAGATGCTGATCTTAGAGATACTGACTGGACAGCAGAGCCAGCATCAAAACGCAAAGATACATGGCAAAGATATACTCCACAGCATCACCGTCAGTCATCTCTTCGGTCTTCCTGCAGCCTGCCCATGGGGATGCCAGACAACTAGCTAGTCTTCAGCTAATACACAGTTCCTCTCTCTCTCACATGCTGCTGGTGGACCTGATCAGGTTCACCAGCAGCATCCTGGTCTGAGAGACCTTGCTTATAACACAAGAGTTCCCCTCTGGCAAATTACAGGAGGTTCACCAAAGGGAAAAGTTTCCTCCCAACCAGAGCTGGTATCCCTGCGAAGTCCAGGCCATTTCAGGTGACAACATCCTCATCTCCTTGTTCAGGTATGGTGGTAGCTGAAGGTTCTTCAAAAGCAGAACCTCCCACTGACAAACTTCCTGGGATTCAGCAGAGATAAGCTCTGCTCAGATATTGGGAGCATGCCCATCACACCAGGACTGTTCCTGGGGAGAGTGAACACACAGCATGGACATCCAATGCTCAGCTACCACATTCAAACCTCATGTTTTCTCATGTACAAATAAAACAGATTTTCATAATGCAGGTAGATCTCCCAGTAGAATATCTTAGTCTGACCACAGTTGGTATTATGGAGTGTGGTGGAAGCTTACTCTGCTATTGTCTCAACTTTGCTTAGTCTCCTGTGGAGCTGTGCAGTTATTGCAAAATATTGCATGTTTCATGATGACTCAACAAACAAGCCACATCACCTGCAACCATCCCCTTCCCAAGACTTTGTCCTATGGGGTAGAAATCTTGCTGAGTCATTTGATCCTTTTCCAAGAATGCATTATTTCTATGTGAGAACATGGAGTAGTTAAATAAGCTGAGCTTACATTCGATGAACTGGGCTCCTCTTTGGTCCTCATCAGAACTCCTTCAAGCAATGCTGCATCCACAGCGATTGCAGCTACCTCCGGAATGAGCTGCTCATTGTGCAAAACATCTTCCCATACGGTCAGGTGGGCAGTCATTTCAAATGCTAAAGACACAAAAAAAAGTCACTCACAAGACAGGGCAAGGGATCAGAGTCCAGTGCTCTTTACCTGTACATAGCCTAACCTTTCTTGCTTAGTAGGTGACGGTGGTGGGGTGCAAAGGTGGTTGTTTCATTTTAAATTAGACCAGATAGAACTGTAGTTTTCTTCCAGCTTTAGCAAGTTACCTTCTGTACTGAATTCTGGTCTGGATATCAGAGGTGATATACACAGGGTTGCTGAACAGGCTCTTAGCATGATACGGGCCTTACTCAGCATTCTTTACTCAGGCAACACTCACACTAACTTCCCTGGGAGATTTGTCGAAGTGCCAAACAGGTCCTCAGACCAGGCACTGTAACTATATTCCTGGGGCTTCTGACCCAACTAATTGCCCTATCATCACCTATCAAACATAATAAATGCATATTTTGATGGAAAGGTATTGCCAGAAATAGAAAAACTGTTTTTGTGGGGAGAAGTAGTAAAGCAGATACTCGTGTTTTCATGAACCTTAGAAAACAGATACAGCAGAGAGGTCAAGGACTGACCCAACTCTCCTATCTGCACTATTGATTAGTACCTTGTTTGTGACCATCCAGAACATGGTTAGGACAAAGTTACTAACCACATGGCTTTCCTCTTTTTACAGCCCTGTTCATAAGCAAGGTAACACAAGTATCAGACATTACAAATTGGTGAGAGCCTATCATGACTGCCAAGCTACATCAGTTTAACTTGCTCTCAGCAGCCAGAACAGTCTGGGAGAGGTATAAGAATGCACCAAGAACCACATTTTTGCACCACAGAGGTATGGTTGAGCAAGGAAATATGCAGTGTTGATGCACTGAAATATGTTAGTGCTGTAACTATGTCAAATGAGTATGACACCATTTCTAGTTATGCTTAATATGGTCCTACACACTGCACAGAAGTGGTCCCTCCAGGGCAGGGTTGAGGCCTACTGATGAGGCAGCATGTATGTAGGAAACTTGCATCATCACTGCTCACGTTGTACTCTCTCTTCAGATAAACAGACTCCTCCATGGCACAGATCGTGACTTCCTTATGTGCCTTACAAAGCATTGTTCACATTTATTACAGCACTCTATACATGTAACAGAAGCGTCAATGGAGCCTTTCAAGGCACAATGTCACCTGGAGAAATGTCATGTTAGTGCTTGTCTACACTGGCACTTTACAGCACTGCAACTTTCTCACTCAGGGCTGTGAAAAAACACCCCCCTGAGCACAGCAAGTTTCAGCGCTGTAAAGCGCCAATGTAGACAGTGCAGCAGTGCTGGGTGTGCTGGTAGCAATGCCTCTCATGGAGGTGGTGGGTTTTTTTTTAAGAGCACTGGGCGAGAGATCTCCCGCAGTTCTGCCTCGACTACACAAGCCACAGCGCTTTAACGCTGCCAGTGTAGACTAGCCCTTAGGACGGCAGGAGGCTACAATAGCTATATAGACACCTGCTTTAGAAAGGAGTCAGTCATTTAACTGGGCAAGTTGAAACAGAGGTCAGGATTTAAGAGTGTGCTTCTCCGCAAGGCACACAAAGCCCAATGAAGCACTTCCCCTTGGCCAAAGGATACCACGCGCTGGACATGTGCCATTTTGTTTATAAAGTAGTTGATAAACAATAAGCCATTTAAAATATACCAGTTAAATTCATGACCTACTAAGCCAAGTGAGCCAGTCCTACTGGGACAAAGGAAAAGCCCCCGCAGGGCAGCTGCATGGACGTAGCAGCCCAACCGGAGCCCACCCGACCCACCTAGCTCGGAGCCAGCACCAGCGCCGGGCTTTCTCAGCGGGTCGCAGCCGTTCCGGCCTCCAGGCCCGCACGGCCACGCCTGGCGCTGAGCGGGGCCCGGGGAGCTCCACGGCCAAGGGAGCGCGTGACCCGCTTTCGCTCCTGCCGGCCCGCGGGGGCCACCCGCCCGGTCCGCAGCATGGCCGCGCCAGCGAGGCTCTGGGCCGGGTGTGATTTACCCCGGGTCACGCTGCGCGCTCCCCCGCCCGCCAGACCCCGAGCCCGTCCGCTGTGAGGGCTGCAGGAGCGAACGGACCGGGGGGGAGGGGCAGAGTTCGGGACGCGGCCCAGCCGCGCGGGCACCCGGGAGCGGAGGAAGGAGAACTGCCCCTCCCCCCCGGCAAGCGACAAGCCCCGGTACCTGGCTCGCGGGACCCGCCGGCTGCGCGTGCGAAGGGAAATGCGCTCAGCAGCGCTCAACCTCGGCTAGGCCACGCCTCTCTCAGCGCCCAGAACGGCCGCGAGCGCTTGCCTTCTCCCATGATTGGCAGGAGAGTGGGCCTATCACCGTGAAGTAACGAGGAGAGGCGAGCTCGCCAGTGAGGGCTGGACTCTGGAACAGCTACAGAAGGAATCAATCGTAAGCGGAATGTCCCGCCTCCCTCCCCTACGTACTCAGCCGCTCAGTGCGCCTGCGCCGGGCTCCCAACGCCGACTAGCAGAGTGCAGAGCCAGGGTGGCCTCGTGCGCTGCTCCGCTCGCGCCAGGCTGCAGCCACCAGCCGGTGGGCTCTGGCCTCGCCAGGGGGGCGCGCTGTGCCTTGCCGGCCGCGCTGGGGGCTGAGCCAGCCCCTCTGGGTGCTCGGGCCCTGGCGAGGCACAACCTTAAACACCCCGCCCGGTGCCTGCCGAGGCAGCGTCGCCCCCCAAGGCCCGGCCCTATGCGACTTGCTGGAGGGCACCTTGGGAGCAGAGCCACCCCAAGCCTGTTTACTTGTACAAAGTGAGCAATGGTGGTAGTGGTGGGGATTGTCTCTCTACAGGGAAGTTACAATATATGAAGACATGGAGTACACAAACCCCTTAAAGCTTACATCAACGAGAAAAAGATTCTCCATAAACTTTGTTGTTTGTCAAGGAAATCAAAACAATATAAAATTGCCAAAAGCCACAAATGCTGGACAGAATTCTCTGATGCTGGCAGCAAAAGCCAGGCGATATGAATTGTTTTGGCACCTATTGGATGCCTTGTCTAGTTTAGATGATGTGCCACCAATACTCTATGAGGGGGCCTGCTTTCAGAAATACACAAGAAAGTCGACTTTGACGCATGTCAGAGTTGTGAACCCAGGAAAGAAAACAGAAAATCTGATCAGACAGCGTCATATTCACCTGCTTCCAGAGTACGCATGTCCTCCAGTAATTGGTCCTGTTGCATTGTTTGCTTGATAAAAAAAAAACAACACAACACAAGAACCTTAATAAAATAGAAACACTGGAGAGAGCAACCAATCTCGGGGAGGCAGCACTTCAAAGAGGAGATGATGATATGTCGTGCAGAATACCTGTAGAAGACTTGATTGCTAAGGGTGCAATTTATCACTCAACATGCCTTTCTTCCTACTTGAGTAAAACAAATCTTAAAGCAAAACCATCTAGTTATACTTCAACAATACAAGCAGCAAAGAATTCTGTGGCACCTTATAGACTAACAGACATTTTGAAGCATAAGCTTTCGTGGGTGAATACCCACTTTGTCACATGCATCTGAGGAAGTGGGTATTCACCCAGGAAAGCTCATGCTCCAAAACGTCTGTTAGTCTATAAGGTGCCACAGGATTCTTTGCTGCTTTTACAGATCCAGACTAACACGGCTACCCCTCTGATATTCAACAATACAGTCATCTTATGACACTGCATTTCAATCGATTGAAGAAATGTATATAAGATCATTAACCAGCAAGAAGGCTCTTCTCCTAGCCAAGCTGCTACAAAGATATAATGCTCTACTTATCCCTCAGATGTAGAAACTGCAGGCAATTCCAACAGCAAGATTAGAAAAAAACATTCCGGTTCTGCAATTTCATTCCATGCACAGCACAAACTAGGCAAATCTATCTTTGTTCTATAAAGTGCAATAACATTAGCTGATGCTATCCAAGCTACTAGTAATCTGAAGCAGGAATTTAAGTCATCTAAATGTTTGGTCAATGTTCTTCTGGTGAGCAAGCCTGATGAACAGCTTTCAAATGACCAAGTGGTTTTGTATAATGCCACTTCAATCCTTTAGTTTGAAATAGCCAAAATGAAAGCCTCAGAATATTATCAAAAGCCAGGTGATTGTAGTTCAGAGAAGTCATCTACTTTTGTGCCCCAGTTGGTGCACGAGTTTCTCTGTCCATTTGCTAATGGATAAAAATGCATATAATTCAGCCAGCAATGAGTATAATCTTTCAGAAGACATTCAAATAAGATGCTCTCAATTGCAGAGAACATAGGGTTTAACAGTTCCAAAATTAACACACCACTGCACATATGCCTTGCTGCACAGCTACACCATGAGACTGGGGCTACACCTTCACTGATTTTATCAATTATGTTGAACTGAGGCAATTCATCACTAGTGCTTCAAAACCTGAAGTAGAAAGACTCCAGGGAGATGTGTTCATTCTGAATGGAATTATACCACTACATGCAGATGGAAATCTCATCCATGAAGGAGATAATATAATCAACACAGAGACCTTGATTGAAATAATATATTTCATTCAATGGATAGAGTGGTATTTCAAGAACAGTCTCCAGATACACCTCTACCTCGATATAATGCTGTCCTCGGGAGCCAAAAAATCTTACCGCGTTATAGATGAAACTGCGTTATATTGAACTTGCTTTGATCGACCAGAGTGCGCATCCCCACCCCCCCCGAGCACTGTTTTACCGCATTATATCCGAATTTGTGTTATATCAGGTGGCGTTATATCACGGTAGAGGTGTAGTCCAGCATCACAAGAAATATCACTGAAGTGTGGGGAAAAATGTCACTCTACCCAGGCAGATTCTCTTTTGCAGTGTTTGAAAAAACAAAGAAAGTCCAGTACCAATTCACCATGAAAAATACTTGAGAAAATCAACTGTAGTCAGAACTACAGAAAATCTTGCACAGAACTGTGTATATACCAAGAGAATAAATAATGTGGCAACCCATGATGATGATGATGACTTGAAATGTCACCAGTGCTATTACATTTCAGTGATGTTTGTATGCATTTTTTATTAGATTTTATTTTTACCCTTTAGATCAGGGGTTGTCAGCCTTTCAGAAGTGGTATGCCAAGTCTTCATTTATTCACTCTAATTTAAGGTTTCATGTGTCAGTAATACATTTTAACATTTTTAGGTGTCTTTCTATAGATCTATAATATATAATTAAACTATTGTTGTATGTAACATAAATAAGGTTTTAAAAATGTTTAAGAAGCTTCACTTAAAATTAAATTAAAATGCAGAGCCCCCCAGACCTGTGGCCAGGACCCAAGCAGTGTGAGTGCCACTGAAAATCAGCTCGCATGCTGCCTTCAGCATGCATGCCATAGGTTGCCTACCCCTGCTTTAGATTGTTGTTGTGATGCTTTGAGGTCAAAAGAAATCCAAATTTATGTCTTGAAATAATACATAGTCATTAAACTAACAGAAACTAATGCAAATGTTTCAAAGTGGTCATTTTAATGTGTTGATAGT
This sequence comes from Gopherus flavomarginatus, assembly GCF_025201925.1. NCBI lineage: Eukaryota > Metazoa > Chordata > Testudines > Testudinidae > Gopherus > Gopherus flavomarginatus. The sequence continues at coordinate 23,069,408 of NC_066627.1, forward strand.
GTCATTATGTATCCCTGTTTTTTATGGTAAAGGCGCCACTTGACAGCTCCACATCATACCTCATCTTCAAGTATACGCAATAAGCTCTAGAATTATGTATGATGAGTGTGTATGTAGAGAGGTTACATTAAGCTGACCAAATCAGCAATGTCTGTTGCTCCTTTACATCACATGAGAAAGCTGGAGTCTATTTTGCCTCAGACATCAACAGAATTAAATTCTGCTTGCAGCATTTTAGTGCATGGTGACGTAGGACCAGAAGTGTTCCAGGTGGAACTTGTGTCATTGGCATGTGGGGTAGATCAGTTTTTAATTTGTAGATTCAGCACTTTGGAAATGGAATCAGCGAGTCAAACCTGGAGCACTAAGATGCCTATTGTGAAGTCACTAGCCATATTCTGCATCAAATTCAGGACTGGTGCATGTGCTCACAACTCCCAGTGAAGTCCAGTAGCAGTCAGTGAAGTTAATGGGAGGTATGCCCATTTACTCCAGGACCAAACACCAGAAAAAGGCTCTCTTACTCCACAATAAGCATGTCCACACAAGGAGTTATTCCAGAATAGCTGGAGTGCTTTAAATTCATACCCTACCTCACTCTATCTGGAATAATTTCCCAGGTAGACAAGCTCTGCACCTTGCTAGTCCCTAAGTGCCAGTGGGGGCGGAAAGGCACTCCGCAGGGCTTCGCACTCCCCTCCTTCACCTTCCGGGGCAGTTAAACTGCAGATGCCCCCACGGGGGAGGAGGAAAGCTCAGTCTGATGCTATGAGCTCTCCCTTCTGAGCTGCCCACCCCAGGCGGTTTGGCCCTGTCTGAGAGCTGGGGCGGCCCCGGGCACATCGCACATGGGGCTGGGGGTGCCGCTTGCAGGGAGGTCTCTTGCGCAAGGCGCTGACTTGGGAGGTTGGTACCCGTGGAGGGGCCCCGCTGGGGGATGAGCACCCAAGGGAGAGGAGAGGTCCCAGGCGGAGGGCTGGAACCGGGGGGCGCGGTACCACTACCTGATCCGGAGAGTCCCCGGGCGCTACAGGAGGAGCCCGTGGGCCCGCCCGCGGCAGAGTCAGTACCGGGGGTGGGAGGCTGACGTCGGAACTCCATCACAATGCCGTGTGACGTCACCCCGCTGCGCTGTGAGGCATGATTACGTCACGCAAATCCCCTCGGGGACCCGGAAGCGGCAGGCGCGTGGGCAGCAGAGGCCATGAGCCACGGGAGGGGCGGAGCCTGCGGGTGAGAGGGGCGGAGACCGACCCTGGGGGGCAGGCAGGGCTTGGAGGCAGCGCTCCCCTTAGGGCTGGTGGGAGTTGAGGTGCACAAAGTGGGGGTTGGGATGCACAGGGAGCAGCTCTCCCAATGGGGCTGGCAGGGTTTGGGGTGCACAGGGGGCAGCTATCCCAATGGGGCTGGTGGGGGTTGGGGTGCACAGGGGGCAGCTCTCCCCATGGGGCTGGCAGGGTTTGGGGTGCACAAGGGGTAGCTATCCCAATGGGGCTGTTGGGGGTTGGGGTGCACAGGGGGCAGCTCTCCCAATGGGACTGGTGGGGGCTGGAGTGCACAGGGGGCAGCTCTCCCCTGGGGCTGGCAGGGTTTGGGGTGCACAAGGGGCAGCTCTCCCAATGGGGCTGGCAGGGTTTGGGGTGCACAGGGGGCAACTCTCCCAGTGGGGCTGGGGATGCATAGGGGGCAGCTTTCCCCATGGGGCTGGAGGAGCCCTGGGTGATGTTGCCTCTCCTGCATGAGATGGGCAGGGTATGGCAGGGGTGAGAGTGAGCAGCTCCTCTCCCACAGGGAAGGCAAGTACATGGGGTCAGCCTCCTTCCCATGGGCTGGGTGGAGCCAGAGAGCAATGGGAGCAGCAGCTTGCTGCCATGGTGTTCAACTGGGGTGGGGGTGCAATGCCTGAGACAAGTGGGGATGGGGGGACAGCATTTGTATTTTTGATTACTCTGTTCTTAAGGGTTTAGTTTAGGTTGGGAGTCCCTAAGCAGTGGAGAGAGCTCCTGCATGAAATCAAAGGAGTTATGCCAGCCCTGAATTTGGACCATTCGGTTTCCTTCTAGAAAACTGCTCCAAATTACAGGTCACTCTGGGAATCTCTCTCCTGTCCCTGCCTGCTTGTTCAAAATGCTGCAGAGTTGTAAATATCAGGGTGGGAGGAAACTGCTCCCGCTTCCTTAGGGGGCAGTGAAGCCTTTTATCGTTATTTGAGTTGTCACCAGTGATACAGAGCCTGTTCCTGCAAGGTGCTGACTGCCCTCGACTTCCATTGACCTCAGCAGGATTTGACCTCAGAGAGCTGGGCTAATGGTTATGTGCCCATGGCCAAATAGGGCAGTTGCAATCGCACTTTGTTGTGTCACCAGTTCAGAACTTGCTCCTTGTTTTTCAGTAAAATTCACATAACAAACCTTACAAACCCCTTGTCCTCAAAAGTCTACCCTGATTCCTGTTGCCTAGGAACTTGCAGACAGTGTTGTGAGAGGGACCATGTGTTTCATTTGTTCTTTTTAACTTCTCAGGTCCCGGCCCACCTCCTTCTCTGGAAGAGTGAGGTTTGGCTATTCAATCCCCCTTTTGGCTATCGTGATAGATTCACTGAACGGGCATCATACTCTGACATATTCCCATTTATGTGAAATTTTTGATCTGTTTATACCATATACACAAGAAAATGCATCCTAGGCAAACCTCTCCAGGGTTCCTGGGAAGTCTAAAGACCAAAGGCCAAATTCTCTGCTGATGGAGCTCCACTTTGACTACAGCTGACCTTTGTCAGTGATGGGTGCAGCTGAATGGGAGCTGAAGACTCTTCAGCTTAAACAAAGACCAACCATGTTCAGCACCGCTTTAGAAAGGCTAACCTGGCTTTAGCCTCAGTTACTGAAATAGTGCTGAATGCAATTTGTTCATGGCAACGTGCACAGTTAAGCTGTGTTTCGTATCCATACACTTGTTATAGTGTAGACAAGGCTCAAGAGGGCCCAGACATTAAGGGACTTTTCTTTTTTATCTGCAGGTTGCAAGTTCAATGCTTTCTCTCTTGGGTCGGTCATTCAAGGCACTTGGCTTCAACTGACTTTGTTTCTTTTTATGCCACTGCTAACATCCTTTTAACTGTGTTAGCAATGTCAGAAGCTTTAGTGCAGATGGACCACCAGCATTTTTAACACCTGTCAGCTGGATCTACTGTAAGCAGGGTTATGTGTGATGGTGTTAGTATGCCACTGGTGCTGTCTACATGAGGACTTCCAACATTGCTACCGCTGGTGGAACAGAACACATAGCACTGGAGGGATATTTTTGGAAAATTTCTCTAGTTTAGATAGGACCTCTGTGAAACTCATTTCTGTATGAAATAATAAAAAACCCACCCTTTTTATTTCCAAGAGCTAATTCATTTCAATCTGCTTAGTTCTTAGAGGGGAAAAAATTATAGTTAAAAAGTTGGAAGAAAATGTCAGTAGCAGAAAGAAAGAAACAAATAAATGAGTCCTCCTGAAAGTTTTCATTGCCACTACTTGAAAGGGGGGGATGGTATCCCCTTGACAAACACAAATGACATTAAGCAGTTGAATGAGGATAGAGACAATGCTTCAAATGTGTGTGGGGGGATGACCCACAAGGGGTTGCAGGCAGGGTGGCCTCTCGCATATTCCCAAAATGCCAGACATTCTGGTACTTCCAGTGGGCCTATTCCCACCTGTGTGACCCCCCACCTTGCTGGCATAACCTTGCATGCATGGTGCATGGGAGCATTTTGAAGAGCATGCTGCCCTGCCTCCGCTGGTGTGTGTGCAAGGTCATGTTCTTTGAGGCAGAGTGGCATGCTCTCAACTATGGTGTTGCCTGTCTGATACTGAACAAAACCACATGTGGATTTGCCTCAGTATTGGATGGGGGACCGGCAGTACAAAAGCAGGACTGTCTGGTTTAAAAGTGGATGAGTGGCCTGCCTAGTTGCAGGCCAGGCAAAAAAATTATTTTTTAATTGTGCCAGGTTGCTGAGGCACGCATTTTAAGCACTGGTTTACCAAAGCTGCTGCTCCCAGATTAGAATAGACCCCTCCATTTTTTCAGAATGAATATAGATTAATTCTCTCATTTGAGTCTTATTCTTTCACCTAGCTTGAAATGGGAACTGCTGGTATTTCACTAGATGGCAGAAGAACTAGAGGACCAGATCTTTTATGTTCCCATCTCTATGTAAAGCTATGTAGTTATGTAGTAGCCTGTGAATCCTCTGCCAGATTTCTGCATCTCTTGCAACCTAGTGGTGATAGTGGTGTTATTTTTCTTCCTTTGCCAACAATAAAAGGACCCTGGCTCTTTAGGGCAGACATCCTGGGTTGTGTTTGTACAGCACAGTGGGGTCCTGGTCCACTACCACTACCAAAATACAAATTAACAATCACAATAATATCACTGGGGCTCTGAAAACCTACTATAAAAAGAGGTGCCCTGAGGGTTCCATCTCTTTTTAGCTTTCCAAATAATTGTAGAAACTCTATTGAATACATTGTGAGGAGTGGATGAATTAGTCGGGAATCTTATATAATTATTTTGAAATCTCTACAAAGGTCAGATATTTTTTTTGTCAGTGGCATCGGCTTCCCTGTTCCAAGGAGTTATTTTTTCAAAGTCTCTTCTTATATGTTTATATTTTAGGTGCTATGTCCAACGAGAACTCAGCGTGGTGTGATGTTGCAAATGAATCTGATTTTTATTCTTGTTCCTGGGAAGCAAGCTTTTCACACAGCCATTGTAGCTGCAAAGGTAAAATGAAAGTCAGGCTACAAAACCTTGTCTCACCTTTCAGCAGTGTTTTGGGTTGAAGAATAAATAGTGAATTATTAAAGAAATTAATATGAAATTAATTTTCTCTGGTCAATTTGTTGCTGATACTTTATAGCAAGGATTCTCAAACTTCATTGCACCACGACCCCCTTCTGACAACAAAAATGACTATGTGACCCCTAGAGAGGGGACTGAAGCCTGAGCCCTGCCACCCCAGGAGAAGAGGCCAAAAACTGTGCCCCAGTGGAGGGGGTCGGCAAAGCTGAAGCCCAAGGGCTTCAGCCCCAGGCAGGGGTAACCTGAGCTCTGCCACCCATGGCTGAAGTCCTTGGGCTTTGACCCGAGCACTGAGGCTCAGGCTTCGGTCCTGGACCCCACCAAGTCTAAGCCAGCTCTCATGACCCCATTAAAACAGGGTCATGACCCACTTTGGGGTCCCAACCCACAGTTTGAGAACTGCTGCTTTATAGTAATGTATCTTGCCATTCGTTAATACTGTGAGTGATAATGATTCCTTGTGATATATTTTGTAAGTGTTCTATTGTAAAGAATTATTTTTAGTTGAAAATAACTTCTAAGTGTTTCCGCTCTAGATTTAACTGGCTCTGACAGTGAAAGTGATCTTCATCCTTACACTGATACAAAGGATCAGTACCATTCACTGGGAGAAGAGAGGGAAAGAAGCAAAACAACCAGTGACTTGACAGAAGGTCTTCTGGTCTCAGGAAACAATCAAACCAATAGAAAAAATAACGGCAGAGACTATCTTTTACTGCAAGGAAAAAAATCACAACATTCTAGGAGTAGCCAAAAAGAAAAGGCACCAAAATCCATATCACCTTCTACATTTAACAGAAGTCAAACAATTGATCACCCATCTGCAAGTTGTTCAGCGCGTGTGCTTCAATCAAGATCTGCCTTATCATCTCAAAAGGATTTATTTTCCAAAAGTGAACCCCCCCAGCTCTTCAGTACTGAGCAACCAATACAGGAGCCAGCTGTTTTCACAATTAAGAAAGCCTACATAGTTAATAAGCTACATCAAAAGCACCCATCAGCTGATTCTTCTCCAGTCTCAAAGTGCAATAAAGCTGTGCAGGCTTCTTTTGCTTGTAGAGGGGAAGACCCTGGTGAATGTATTGTTTGTGAATGTTCAAAACGGTCACTGTTAAAGGAACAGAGAAACAGAAAAGTGGACAAGAAGAAAGTTGCTGTGTTTCATAACACTGAAAGTATTGCCAGTCAAGATTTATCTTCTGATGAACTGGTGAATGGACATTTACATTGTCCTTTGGAAGCGGTGGCTGATATACCTGTCAAACCACAGACGTCTAAGCATTGGTGTTTGCCCATTAGTTCATCAACTCTTGTTATATCTCTAGCATTGGAAGCAGCTCACTCAGTTCCATCTGTTTCATTAGCAGGAGCCAAAACAAAATATAGTAGTTCTTCAAAGGTTAGGAAAGTTAGAGGTGATGCAAGTAGACCTGTCTTAGCTTTCAAACTTAGAGAACCTGAGCTTAACCAATATTTTAACAAGTTGCGTATTTCTATAGTTCCAAATCCTGCGCACTTAGATACTGACACTCGAAAGCAAGCTATCCCATTTACTGGGCAGGTAGGACTCCAACAAGTCCCAGATCCTGAAGCCAATCAGCCTCTGGAAACGCAGACCAGTTCTTCTGATTCTGACATTCCTGGAGCTCAGATAGAACAAGCATCTTCTATATTTAACCCTGTCTCTGCCAAGCAGTTCTTTGTGTCCTCTGAAGATACACAGGATACAGTTTGGCCTTCTACCTCTTACAGGGTTCAGAAATTTCCCTACAGAAAAGGGATATCCATTAAAGAACCCGTTGAAGAACACAAACATCAATTAAAAGTCTGCAGATCTATAAGACATCCTATTGTGTCTACCAAACCAAAAGAAGCTCAAAGAGATCTAAGATTTATAAACAAACCCTACATCTCTTCCAATCTTGACAACACAAAGACTTTGGATATTGAGCCTTTTAAGCAAAAATCTGGTCACTACAAAACTGTGAAAGAAACAGAAACAGGTAAATTGAATAACGTGCCTTTTTCAGAAGCTGTTAAGTGTCACTGTGGTCCTCTGTCTAACTTGAGTGTCAACCTACATCCAAAGCGGAGATATTCTGGCACTGAGAAATCCCTAAGCATTAACAGAAAACCATCCAAAAAAGGTGGTGTAACACGTAGACTTTCTGCACAGTCTCTGCTAAGTGATAGAGACAGTACTGAGGAGACCCAATACATCTCTCCTGCCAAAAGAAAAAAGGATTTGAAGATGCAGAGCATTCTGAACTTTTGTTTTGGGTGGCCAGGGGCACAAAAGAGGTCACCATGTAAAGGGGAGATCTTGTCCACTGCAATTGATCCAGAAACAAAAGAGGAAGGTCTTTTGAGCCCACCTTTACCAGATGAGAGAAGAAGTCGGACTGCCCCATTTCTCCAAGATGAAAGAGAGAGTCAGAGTCTCGCAGATGGGACATTTCATCCTGAAGACAATTTGAACACCTTGGATTCTCCTTATACTGGGAATTTCAGTAATTTAGTACAGCCACCAGAGCAGAGGAGTATGTTTCAGGCCAATAATAATATACCATTGGAGAAACTGGACTCTGAGTCTGCCCCAGTTCTTTCTGGAGACTCCATCCTGAAGAAGCTCATGTTTTGCAGATGTGGACAGATGCCACAACATGGACTCTTCCCTACTGGAGATATTTTCCAGTCAGTTACTAAGAAAAGCATAAGCAGCCCTGCTACTGGTATGGGACCCTGCAAACTGGAGCCAACAAGGGAGTACTGCCATAGAGAAATACCAGATAACACGAATGAAACATACTGGTACAGTAACCAATCTGTATTTCCAACTCATTCATCTTTGGAAAACATACGCAAGCAAGAAGCCACAAGAGGGCAGTTCACTAACACACAGTCTTACTTTGAGAACAGTGTTCCAGCAAAGGCGGTGACAAATGAACTCCTAAAAGAAGGGAAGCGAATGGAAATGGGTGGAAGCGGGAATATCAGAAGCGATATGGAAGCTGCCGCCATGCAGCAAATTTGTGCACATGGCATCTATGCTGCAACACCTTCTGAGGATGGTGGGAGAGAGAAAACACTACCGGAGTATTCCGTATATCACCCCAACTACTGCCCATCCTGCCAGCCTGCTGCTACCCAAAAACTTGGCAGATCAAGTGACTATTATAACTGCTTCAAGTCAAAGCAGAAAGAACCGGAGAGTTACTTGAGCATACAGAGAGGGTTTACAGTTGATCCTTGCCTGGGGAATAGGAGCCAATGCAAATGTTCTCAAGAAATCCCTTTTCCCTACCTGGAACAAAGTATCACGTATGAGGAAAATAGAGCTACAGTTCCAAAGAGAAATGACCCAGACCTAATTCAGGTTTGTACCAACTCAAAATAGTTATGTTAACACATGTAAACGTTCAGTGGGATAACATTAAAGATTTTGTTCAGTGCCCCCAAAAGTCATAGCATTCCCCCAATACATGCATCGTGCAGTATGTCTGAAGAACTATAGATGTTAGAAATGGAAAAGCCTTATTCTGCTCCAGCCCCAGCAGGGTAGGGTTATTCTTATAATGCATTTTCAAGTGCATTGTCCAAGCTAATTTTAAAGGTCTCAACCAGTGAGGCTTCCATCAAAACTGCATTCGCCGGTATAAAAGGTCTCATTTCTCTTGCTCTTCAGATTCAATTTATCTTTGCAGTCTGTCTCTTTGATGTTTACATCCTTCAGATACTTGTCATGTTCCTTCCTTCATTGCTATTTAGCCTACATCCTTTGTAAGTCAATCCTTGAGACGCCAGGTCCTTTTGCTTGATGTTCTTCAAATTCCCTGCATTGTTTCTGGACCTGAGGTGAACTGAATGCAGTGGGAAGTGTCTTCCACCTCCTGTCTAATGGGGCAGGCGGCTGCATCAGGTAGCACAGCTCAAAGAGTGAGCAGCTCTGGCGAGGTGGAGAAGGGGGTACAGTGATTCAGCTTCCCTCCCCCCCATGTGCCCTGCCCCCCCCCAGCAGCCTCCATTGCCATGGAGCCTGTAGAGTTCCTATTGGAGACTAAAGCTCTGTGTGAACTCTGCCTTCCCGTGGGGTGAATGCCCCCTAGCATATAGTGAGCTCCCTTGGGCAGGGAGGTGCAGTTTACACTTCTGTGTGCTAGCAGGAGTAAATCCTGATTAATGCAGCCATAGCTTGCATTTCCTAGCTTTGAGCAGGGAATGTCTCTCACTGTGGAGCTGGACGGTGTCCACCCCCATCTCCATGGCATCTTGGTTGGAGTGTTTAAGCTCCACCATAACATAAATAATAATAAGTACTCTTAAATTCTCTCCCATTATGCCAATGCATTTATAATACATTCTTTATTACATGCAGGTTCTCAAGTAATACAAGATAATACTTGTTTGTACAACCTTAGACAAAACATTTATCTATCCATTTCATTAAAATGTTCCTTTGCTCTGTCACATGGTATTTCAGTAAAAGATGTGAATCTGGAAATGATTCCATTTCAGTTCAGTCAATAATTCTCAAAATGACATAGTGTTAAATGCAGTGTTGTAGCCATATTGATCCCAGTATATGAGAGAGACAAGGTAGGGTGAGGGAGTATCTTTTATTGGACCAACCTTGTCTCTCTCATAATGTTAAACATTTGCAGCGAAGAACGTTTGCTGCAGTGTGAAAATAACGTTTGAACTGCGTTAATATAATTTTGTAACAATCTGTATTGAGAATGGAACATAACTAAAAAGTTGCCTCAAAAAGAACTTCTTCTAAAAGGAAATATTGGGAAGTGAAAACTAAGTAACAGGCTGTAGGCATACTTTTGTAGAAAGCAGTTTCTGAGCTAATGCAGCGTTAACCTCGTGATTGTCTGTAAAGAAAAAATTGCTTCTTCCTCTTTTATTTGTTCAGATCTATATTTACACCGCACAAAAAAGCCTTCGTGCCAAGCTCTGAACACCCCGGGCAAATCCTTAGAAATACCTTGAATAAAATAACTAGACTCCAGAAATCACCTGCAGATAACCTCAGTCCAGCAGCAACAGAAATAGAGCAAAGATTTCAACATCACTAGGGCTCCCCTCTGAGCATTTATTTCCCAACCTCACCCACCTCCATACACTGTGATAGGTGCTAAATGGAACCAACTTATTACAGTACTTACGATGCACTTCTCATGGAGCATTTCTGAGACAAAAAAGTGAGACTCACTGAATCCATGGCAACATCTGACTGAAATGAATGTAACTGTTAGAACACTTGAACACGACTGTGGTTAACAAGCTGCAATGTATGTGTCTAATATTGGGGAAAACCTTGAGAAGAGGATTGTAAATAAAGATGGGTTTGTAAAGCACATGCTCATGGGGCAGAGCTGCTGTGCATTTCTTCTGTCTCCTTAATGTAGTTCTTGGAATGGAACTTATAAAGCTTACTTGGACCTCAGATCCCATGGAAACAGTACAAATATAAATTATTATTGCATTAAATACAGTAAACTATCAACCTGATATTAAGTTTTTCTGTAGCATCTACCCCAGGAGTTAACTCCTGGAATTTCCTGATCTGAGTGCTTGATTTTGCAATCTTAACCTTGAATTAACAGTACATATTTTTGCATTGAATATATGTATAATATATGCAATGTGTGTACAGAGATACCATCAATTAAACTATATTCCATTCAAAAAGCTACATTAAAATAACTGTGAGGCTGCAAAATGCAGCACTCAAGAAAGAATCAGGGAAAGTTAGTCTTGCATGCATACTCTTAACTCTGCCCCCTCATGCTTATTCTACACAGCACAGACTCAGATTATCTGGTGTGCCAAGTTCTGATGTGGAGGGAAGGTGCAGTCAGCTATGGCACTCTGATTCTCAGGGCAGTTCTGGGGCTGCTCTGATCTTATCAGCTGGCAGTAGTTCCCAAGAGACTGTATGCTAGCTGGGATAGCAGGAGCACAGCAAGCTCTAACCATTCCCTGACATGACTCCTAGGCTATGGCCAAATGACTTTCAGTAGAACTTTGGTACTTTTGATAATGTTACGCTACATTGCCTGTCTAATCCACTGTACATGCTGCCCACTGTGTCTGCTAAAGGCTCAGATGTTCTTTCAGTTACAGTGATGCAATTTTGCACGTAGGCCATACTTACATCATGGAAATTGCAAATTGCAAAAATTGGCCTGAAAACTAATTCGAGTAAACCCAAAATTCTTCTGGTCACTAATGTGGAACACGCTGGGTTGTGGCCTCTAGCATCTTAGTGGGCAACCACCCAGTCGATATTGCCAGTGATTTCACCTACCTCAGCTCTGTTGTCGATAACATGAGGGGGATCGAGAAAGAACATGAAGTCTGCATTGCACAAGCGAAGCCAGTAATGGAGGAGTTTCGTCAAAAATGTCTTTCTCAAACCGAACACCTAGATTGGTAGAGAGATGAAGCTGAGGATATATACTGCTCAGTGGTCAGTGTTCTGCGCTAGGGGACTGAAACCTGGCCTATCTCTGTCAAGATTGAAAAGAAGTTGGACACCATTGAGATGAAACATCTCAGCATGATCAAAACCATCAAATGGTACAAATTCAAGTCAAACAAAGAGCTCTGCTTCCTAACTAAATAGGTCCCTTTCCCTGAAATGGGCACCCAGTGCTCTCTAAGGTGGTATGGTCGTCTGCTCCAACGCCTACCTACTTCCCTGGGAGAATCATCTTTGACTTTGAGCCAGTGAAAAGACCCCCTAAGAGATTCAAAACAAAATGACTGGACGGCATCAAGACTCCTATCCCTTGCAGGCATTCTACCTGTAATGCACCAGATTTGGCTCTGGACAGAGCACCATGGAGGCTCATAACGCATTCGGTGACTTCTACTCTGTCTAACCAAGGACTAGCCAATTACAAACAGAATTTGGGCCTAGTTCTCTATTGCCCTGTGTCTGTGGAGTCACCTACACCAGCATAAAATGGGTGTAAAATACTTTCATTCTGATCTGGGAGTACTTTACACCCACTTTGCACTGGAGTTAGTAGCTACACATGGCACAAGGCAGGATAACAGAGAATCTGCCCTCCCCACTTCACCCCACCTCCACCCAGACTCACTACATATCCCTGCGTCATCCTCTGCACACTATCCAACTTGTGCACTGAATGAAGCCAGGGTCCTGTGGACAAACTAGCCGGGGTCATGTAATTAAAGATTTTTTTCATAACACATATGCAGAAGGGGAAGAGTTAAGGTGGTGCTACGGCCACGGTGTAGATTTATATTTTCAGTGGCAGTGTGATCCAAAATGCTACATTGGACTTTTGAGATACTTGTCTCTAGCGCATTCCCGCATCTCACCTAGTGTTGTCTGGCTCTGTGGCTTTTATGCTGATTCTGAGACTGGGTCTACACTACAGACCTATATCAGTATAACTGTGTCGCTCAGGGATATGAAATCCACACCCCGAGTGACATAGTTATACTGACCTAATCCCCTGTGTAAACAGTGCTATGCCAACAGCAGAGCTTCTCCCATCAACGTAGCTACCACCTCTCAGGGAGGTGGATTGACTGCGCTGACGGGAGAAGCTCTCCCATTGGCGTAATAGCTTCTTCACTGAACGTGCTACAGGCGCATCTGCACTGGTGCTGTAGTGCTCTACGTGAAGACAAGCCCTGAGTAAAAGGCAGCAGTTCTACTCACCAACTGCAACGAGGTTTCATCCAACCTCAGCAACAGTGTCTTCTTCCATTTAGCAGAGTTTGGGAGCTGGACAGTTATCTGCTGAAAGATTTTCCCTCCTGGCCCTTTCCCTGACCTCCCTGTTCACTAGTGATACCCATACTCAGCAAACAAGCAAAAGGACTGTTCGAAATGTAAAGCTTAAAGTGTTAATTCACCGACAAACCAGACTCGTGTATGAACAGCACAGCGATCCTCTGCCTTCCCCTGACAGGGCAGTCCCCTTGATGAGAGTAGCGAGGCAGAGTTTTTCTATTCCCACTAATTCTGTTTCTTTTCTTTAGGATTTTTCACAAAACCATTGTGGCTGGAAAAGACCAGAGGAACAAGCAGGTTGCCTGGGAAGGCAAAGCTCAGTGTGGCCTGCCGGTGGGAGGGGTGCTGAGTGAAAACAAGAAGCAAGAGCTCAAAATGACGGAAGTGATCATTTATGCCTAAGAACCTGGGCCTGTTAAACAGAGACTCCAATAAAGCGTACAGCAAAGCTGATTATTCTGAGGTGAGGCAGTGAAGTGTGAGGCCTGGTCTACACTACGCGTTTAAACCGATTTTAGGAGCATTAAACCAATTTAACGCTGCACCTGTCCACACAACGAAGCCCTTTATATCGATGTAAAGGGCTCTTTAAACCGGTTTCTGTACTCCTCCCCGACGAGAGGAGTAGCGCTGAAATCGGTATTACCATAAGGGATTAGGGTTAGTGTGGCCGCAAATAGACGGTATTGGCCTCCGGGCGGTATCCCACAGTGCACCATTATGACTGCTCTGGACAGCAATCCGAACTCGGATGCACTGGCCAGGTAAACAGGAAAAGCCCTGCGAACTTTTGAATTTCATTTCCTGTTTGCCTAGCGTGGAGCTCTGATCAGCACAGGTGGCGATGCAGTCCCAAATCCAAAAAGAGCTCCAGCATGGACCGTATGGGAGATACTGGATCTGATCGCTGTATGGGGAGACAAATCTGTTCTATCAGAGCTCCGTTACAGAAGAAGAAATGAGAAAGCATTTGAAAAAATCTCCAGGCTATGATAGACAGAGGCCACAGCACAGTGCTGTGTGACAAGCGTAACGGAAAGCCAAAGAATCAAATGGACGCTCATGGAGGGAGGGAGGGGGTACTGAGGATGCCAGCTATCCCAGTCCTCGCAGTCTCCGAAAAGCATTTGCATTCTTGGCTGAGCTCCCAATGCCTGTAGGGTCAAACACATTTTCCGGGGTGTTTCAGGGTATATGTCGTCAATTTACCCCCCTGGCACCCCCCCCCCCCGTGAAAGAAAAGGGAAAAAAATTGTTTCTTGACTTTTTTATATGTCACCCTATGTCTACTGAATGCTGCTGGTAGACTCGGTGCTGCGGCAATGAATAGCAGCCTCCTCTCCCCTCCCCTCCCTGGTGGCAGACGGTACCTTGCGAAAGGACTGATAGCCGTCCTCGTCATCAGCCCGTGAGTGCTCCTGGCTGGCCTCCAGTGAGGTTGGCCGAGGGCACCTGGGTAAAAATAGGAATGATTCCTGGTAGATGGTACAGAACGGCTGGTAACTGTCCTCATCATAGCAACTGGGGGCTGAGTTCCATCAGCCCCCCACTACCCCTTTCATGTCTAAAGAAAAGATTCTGTACTGCCTGGACTACCATAGCAGCGGGGTGGGATGCTGGGCTCCTCTCTCCCCCACCGTTTAATGTCCTGCCTGGACTATCATAGCAGCTAGAGGCTGCCTCCCCCTCATTTTATCTCACTAAAAAGTCAGTGTTTCTTATTCCTGCATTCTTTATTACTTCATCACACAAATGGGGGACACTGCCATGGTAGCCCAGAAAGGTTGAGGGAGAAGGGAATCAACGGGTGGGGTTGTTGCAGGGGCACCCCCCGTGAATGGCATGCAGCTCATCATTTCTGCGGGATCTGACACAGTGCGGCTGTGCTCTCTGGTTCTCTGATACACTGGTTCTCTAGTACACTTGCCCCATATTCTAGGCAGGACTAACTCTATTTTTAGATAAACATACAGGAGGAATTGACTTGGGGAGTCATTCCCATTTTTGTCTTTGCGCCCCCGGCCAACCTCAGCGAAGGCCAGCCAGGAGCACCCATGACAGCAGCAGATGGTACAGAACGACTAATAACCGTCATCTCATCGCCAATTTACAATGGCACAACAGACAGTACAGAACAACTGGTAACCATCTCTGCTACCTTGCAAAGGCAAATGAATGCTGCTGTGTAGCACTGCAGTACCGCCTCTGTCAATGGCATCCAGTACACATACAGTGACAGTGACAAAAGGCAAAACGGGCTCCATGGTTGCCATGCTATGGCGTCTGCCAGGCATTCCAGGGAAAAAGGGAGCGAAATGATTGTCTGCCGTTGCTTTCACGGAGGAAGGATTGAGTGACGACATTTACCCAGGATCACCCGCGACACTGTTTTTGCACCATCATGCATTGGGATCTCAACCCAGAATTCCAATGGGCGGGGGAGACTGTGGGAACTATGGGATAGCTACGGGATAGCTACCCACAGTGCAGCGCTCCGGAAATCGACGCTAGCCTCGGTACATGGACACACACTGCCGAATTAATGTGCTTAGTGTGGCTGCGTGCACTTGACTTTATACAATCTGTTTTACAAAACCGGTTTATGTAAAATCGGACTAATCCCGTAGTGTAGACATACCCTGATGGACCGAACGTGAGAGGACGAAGCCCATCGATACTGATACATGAAAAACAACGGTTCCAAGCCTCCAAATCAGATGTGCATTATTAGCCTATGTAAAATCCTATCCCATTACGGGTCCTCTCGTTCTCCCTTCCCTTTGCTATGCTCACTCATCAGGGCTTTTTTTAATTAGATTGTAAACTCCCTGGGGCAGCGACTGTGGTTGAACAGCAGCTCACACAATGGGGCGTGGGGCGCTACAGCTGTGCGCAGAGCAAAGGGGCTGGGAACTGCAGGGTTCTGATCTGGGCTCAGGTTCCTGTGTGCCTCAGGAATGATGCTAGGGGCCAGGTGGTGTCTAGCCCCTGTGTGGATGTGCAGAGAGGGAAAGGCCCACCTCAGCCCCCTTTGTACTGACTGCACAAGGGCCAAGCACAATAGCACTCTCCTTCCTGTAAAGTGGGGAGGGGACAAGGCCACGGTGCATTGGCCAGAAAGGGCAGCAGGGCACCTCAGGTATCTTTCTGTGCCTCAGTTTCCTTACCCATAAAATTGAGCTAGGCTCTCACTATATTCCCAGCCCAGGAGATATTCCCAGCCCAGGAGAAGCTGAGCATGCAGCTTCTGCAGTGTTCATACTGCTGCCTGAGGAGTGAGGGGCTCCTGCCTCCCAGGCTGAGGACACCAGGCTGCGCCATCAGGGGAGCAAGGGGCTCTCAGC
This sequence comes from Gopherus flavomarginatus, assembly GCF_025201925.1. NCBI lineage: Eukaryota > Metazoa > Chordata > Testudines > Testudinidae > Gopherus > Gopherus flavomarginatus. Next base: position 23,085,386 of record NC_066627.1, read on the forward strand.
CCATGCATAGCTCAGCTGCTGCAGCACTCCCAGCTCCTGCTGGCCAGGAAGTGGTACACCATTTTTCACATCTGCATAGTCAAATGAGCACCCATTCAGATGTAGTCCCACTCCCCGGGTAATGGCTGGTTAGGTAAGTGCCCACCTCTGACAGCAGGATGGAGGGGAAGCCCCTCAGTCAGCCCCTCACTCCCCCTAGGTACAGGGGCCCAGGCCAATGCAGTGGCAGGGCATTTGGGATGGCAAGGAGGTCCTTGCTCAGCTCCATGGCCAGCAGGATTGGGAGTGCGCAGCGGCAGCAGGCTCAGTGCCTGGCATGGTGCGGAGCACCTTGCCAGCTCCATCACTCTCTGAGCGGGCACTGGGGAGATGTGGCTTTTGGCGACAAGACTGTTTGATTTTCGTTGAGGCCTCCAGAGTCCTTTTGGACCTGGGGGCAGGAGGAATTCAATGTTAAAGTTAGGGATGTAAAGTGTTAACCGGTAAGCATTAGTCTTACTGGTTAATTCACCTTAACGGTTAACCCCTAGGCTGGCCAGCTGGCCGGCCCCAGCAGCCCTGTGCCGGCCGGCCCACCGACCCCAGCAGCCGTGCTCCAGTTGGAGTGGCCCCAGCCACGCCGACTGGAGCAGCCGCTGCCGCAGCCATGCTGGCCAGCAGGCCCTTTAATCACTTAACCATTTAAATGAAATATTTTATATCGTTCAAACAGTTAAGTTTTTAAATGGTATTTACATCCCTAGTTAAAGTCACTGTTATTAACACACAAGAGTGTCCAATGCTGTTGTAGGCACCGACTGGTATCTGGGGCATGCAGAGTGAGGAATGTTTTGAAATCTGATGATCATTTCTGTTATCTTCTGGCCTGTATGTTCCGATCATCAGGTGAAGCATCTGTTAGACCAGGGGTAGGCAACCTGCGGCACGCAAGCTGATTTTCAGTGGCACTCACACTGCCTGGGTCCTGGCCACCAGTCCGGGGGGCTCTGCATTTTAATTTAATTTTAAATGAAGCTTCTTAAACATTTTAAAAACCTTATTTACTTTACATACAACAATAGTTTAGTTATATATTATAGACTTAGAGAAAGAGATCTTCTAAAAACGTTAAAATGTATTACTGGCACGCGAAACCTTAAATTAGAGGGAATAAATGAAGACTCGGCACAGCACTTCTGAAAGGTGCCGGCCCCTGTGTTAGCCTGTCAACCCCAGAGAAACAGTAGGGTAAGCTCATTACATGGCCATGAACTCTGCTCCCACTAGATGGCAGCGCACGATGCCAGTATTCCATTAGCAATACAGTAGTCCAGGGGAACCGGCTGACTGGACTGGAAATGTGACCTGGAGACTTCTCCGCTGAATTACTGGTTCAATGCTGCCCATGTCAGCAGTAACCACAGTTTGTTAAGATGAGAGGGAAGGCCCTTTCATGGATTGGTAACTGGTTAAAAGATAGGAAACAAAAGGTAGGAATAAATGGTCAGTTTTCAGAATACAGAGAGGTAAATAGCAGTGTCCCCCAGGGGTCTATACCAGGCCCAGTCCTATTCAACATATTCATAAATGATCTGTGGAAAGGGTAAACAGTGAGGTGGCAAAATTTGCAGATGATACAAAACTACTCAGGATAGTTAAGTCCCAAGCAGACTGTGAAGAGCCACAAAAGGATCTCACAAAACTGTGTGACTTGGCAACAAAATGGCAGATGAAATTCAGTGTTGATAAATGCAAAGTAATGCACATTGGAAAACATAATCCCAACTGTACATATAAAATGATGGGGTCTAAATTAGCTGTTACCACTCAAGAAAGAGATCTTGGAGTCATTGTGGATAGTTCTCTGAAAACATCCACTCAATGTGCAGTGGCAGTCAAAAAAGCTAACAGAATGTTGGGAATCATTAAGAAAGGGATAGATAATAAGACAGGAAATGTCATATTGCCTCTATATAAATCCATGGTATGCCCACATCTTGAATACTGCGTGCAGATGTGGTCGCCCCATCTCAAAAAAAGATATATTGTAATTGGAAAAGTTCAGAAAAGGACAAACAAAACTTATTAGGGGTATGGAATGGCTTCCATATGAGGAGAGATTAATTAGACTGGGACTTTTCAGCTTGGAAAAGAGACTAGGGTTGTTATGACAGAGGTCTATAAAATCGTGACTGTTGTAGAGAAAGTAAATAAGGAAGTGTTATTTACTCTTTCTAACACAAGAACTAGGGATCACCAAATGAAATTAATAGGTAGCAGGTTTAAAACAAACAAAAGAAAGTATTTCTTCACACACCACACAGTCAACCTATGGAACTCCTTGCCAGAGGATGTTGTGAAGGCCAAGACTCTAACAGGGTTCAAAAAAGAACTAGATAAATTCATGGAGGATAGGTCCATCAGTAGCTAATAGCCAGGATGGGCAGGGATGGTGTCCCTAGCCTCTGTTTGCCAGAAGTTGGGAATGGGCGACAGGGATTGGATCACTTGATGATTTCCTGTTCTGTTCGTTCCCTCTGGGACACCTGGCATTGGCCACTGTCGGAAGACAGGATACTGGGCTAAACGGACTTCTGATCTGACCCAATATGACCACTCTTATGTTACTAGCGTGAGTGTATGGTGGACCACTGTCCCATTGGTGTTCATGCAGCTCGGTGCAAAGTATTCAGTACCTCCAGATCTGTGATTTAATTACGAGTGAGGCTCCTATCTGGGCTTATGTTTTGGAGAGCTGGGGTCTGGGTCTGGCATCGCTGTCTCCAGCTCTTAGGTCTGGTGTGAACGTGCTTTTTATGTCTGTCCTCGGGGACAAGCAGTGCCCATCCCCAACACACAATTCACGTGTACATGTCCTCTGGGTGTGTGTCTGCGGATGGGATGAGTTAGGCATCATACTGATGTACAGGCCCATCCTCTGGCCCCAGGCCCCTGTCTGAGTTGAGTACTAATCTGGGCTACTCTGGAACTCTCTGGGCTCATAATCCTGGGCACCGTCACCATCCATGCTGAAAATGGCTCCCATGAGTCAGCCTGGGATCTTGGGCCACTGGGATGGAGGGGAACCCTCCCTGCTAGGTGCTGGCTGTGGCCACCTGTCCTTGTGGGGCACTCATCAGGATGTTATTTCCAGGCTGACGCTGGAAGCGGTGGAGGTGATGATCACGTGCTGATCACAGCCTCCTGCAGCCTGAAGTCAGGGCTTGCCCTTTCCAACAGGGCAGGCCTTTTTCATTGACCCACCCTCAGAGGCTGACATGCCACCACGCCCCAGAGCTCTCAGCAGGAGAACACTCTGCTGCTGGCTCATGCAGCCCCTGTCATTACGTTTGTCCGTCTGGGAGCACCTGTGTCTCCCCTCACCCTATCGTCACCTTAGTGCCCCAGTGACCTGCAAACAAAGTGGTTAGCAAGGGAAGGAAGCACCGGTGGCAGCCGTTCCACTAGCAGGCAAACATGGGGCTTGATGGCCATGGCCCACTGTGGTGATCATGCTGGAGCCTGAGAAATGTTTATATTCTCTGCCAAAGCCTAATGCAGTGATGGTGTTTCCCACAGTGGGCAGCCTGGCAAAGCCCGGCTCTCCGGCTCAGATACAGAGTCCAGTATAAATCACCAGGGGAAATCCTCTGCTAGATTTGGTTTGTATACTGTAATCCAGTAGTTCTCAACCAGGGCTACATGCACTCCTGGGGGTATGCAGAGGTATTCCACGGGATACATCCACTCATCCAGATATTTGGCTAGTCTTATAACAGGACAGGCTACAGAAAAAACACCAGTGAAGTCAGTACAAACTAAAATTTCATACAGACAATGACTTGTTTATATTGTTCTCTGTAGTATACACTGAAATGTAAGTGCAATATTTCTATATGGTGTAAATGAGGAAGTGAGCAATGTTTCAGTAATAGTGCGCTGGGACATTTTTGTATTTTTAGGTCTGATTTGGTAAGAAAGTCATTTCTAAGTGAGGTGGAACTTGGGGGTACACAAGACAAATCAGACTCCAGAAAGGGGTACAGTAGTCTGGAAAGGTTGAGAGCCACTACTGTAATCTTGTTCCGAGCAGTTTGGCTGGCTGTGCTGAAGCAAGTGCTCCTTAAGAGGGACTAAACACACTCTCCTCTCTGGCTGGTTCAGCCACCTGCTGGCATTTCTGAGGAACTTGTGGTTTACAGCTGTTGGATGTATTACTTCCCCTTGGGGCTGGTGATAACTGGCTGGGGAGCAGGGCGGGGCCCAGCAGGGAAGTCAGGAATGACAAAAACACCCGAGTTGTTACCTCCTTTAGGAAAGGGAGGAGAGCCTGGCGGGGGTAGAACAACACATGGGTGCACTGGCCTTCAGTGATGTGCGCTGTATAGGCACTGGGTACTAACATAGCATCTGGCGCATACTCTAGGCATGAGATCCTCTCACAAGCGCAGAGCAGAGAGGATCAGGGTGCTAGAAATGGAAGATGGGGCACCTTGGAGAAAGACTAGCAGCGACTAATGGAGAGATCCAGCTGAGGGTCCAGGGCTGTGTTTTCGTCCTCACCATCATTCTGGGTCTTAGTGCAAAGGAAGGGCCAGAGGAGTCCCATCATTCTGAATGTCATCTGTCCTTTACTAGTAATGCCATGGTTGCAAGGAGGAGCTTGGAGGGTGGGCCAGGAGGGCTGAGGGGGGACGCAGCAACGTGCAAAGACAGCAAGCAGAGGTGCTGCTTCTCGGGAGTCCGTGAGGGCAGAGAGAGCTGCTGTCTGAGCTGAACCGTGTGAACAGTATGCTTGGTGCAGCTCACGGGCCTATCACCACCTGGTGTGGGAAGAGGAGGTGCTGCCAGGGGTGGCTTTAAGCTCCCTTGACTGCCAGCAGCTGAGCTGGCACCTCTGCTGAGCAACCAGTGTAGGCCCTGGCTGAAGCGGAGGCAGCTACCACCCAGGAAGCAGCCTTGCCTGATGAAACGAGCCTCTCTGCTTTCCACTCCCTGTGATGGGGAATGACAGCATTCATGCCCATGCTCCGGCAGGGCGCTGGGCCACTCAGAGCCGGGATCTGCCATGCTCCCTTGGTGCAAGCGACCGTTCCTCTGAGAGGAGCGCTGCAGAGCAAGGGCCACAGACCCCCTTCCACTTCTCCACGTGGGCCCGGCCTCCCCCATCACGTTTGCTTCTTTCTCTGTAACCAATGAGCCCTTCAGCCTCAGTCTGGCATCCTGCCTGCTGCTGGCTTCCTGATGGGCCTTGCTGGCCAGCATGGATGCTGCGCGGCGCAGCGAGGGGTTCCACAGGACTCAGCCTGCTCTCTCTCATGCTGAGCGTGGAGTCCGGCTGTGAGGCCCTCTTGGCATCTGTGTTCTTGACTTTCAGTGGGCATTTCACTCATCCCGTACTAGTGTTGGGGGAGGCAGGGGAGGTTGAGCAGGGGAAGCAGCCAAGTGCTGTCACTCCAGCCAGATGTGTCCGTTCCAGCGGACAGGGAAGACCCACACCAGAGTCCATCGAGGCAGTTCCAGTGGCTCTTTCCAGGGGCTACAGAAATGCTGCTCAAAGCTAGGCAATGATAAATCTGAGCACAAGATCGGCTGTTGGCAACACCAAGCCTTTCCTTCCCAAGTGGGGGCCTTTCCACCTGCCCTCGGAGCCCGGAGCTTCGCTGGCTGATTGGAAGACAGTTCACTAAAGGGGGTTATTGGCCCCAAACAGCTCCATTCTGTGGAGAAAGCCCCTAATCTGTGTAATCTCCATGGAGGCTGGCTAGATGGAGAGGCTCTATATAGTTACGGCTCTATCCTCACTACACTGATATGGTGACCCCAGCCATGTCAAAGGCCCCAGGAGTGAGCAGAGCAGACAGAGATCCCACTTGGTATAGAAAGCTAACAAACAGCTTGACCCCCCAGGTTTGGTGCCCAGCATTGCCTGGCGTGTTTCCCTGAGATTGGGCAGGGACAGGCCTTGCATAGAGCAGGGGACGCTTGCTGGAGTGGACAGAACCGTCCAGCTTGCTTAGGTGTTTTCTTAAATAAGAAACTAAAGCCCCCAATGCTCCCTGATTGGGGGCCCTCATCCAGGGTGAAGAGAATCCTTGCCAGACACACCAAGCCTACAGCAATGACACGTCCTTGCCCTGGCTTTGCAACTCTGGTGCTGTCTCGGGAAGTGGAGGGACTTATAAACCCAGGCACAGTCCCTGCCCTTGTACTCCTCATGGAAAGCAGCGAGGATCCAATCCACTCTTGATGTGCGGGGGGAGGAGAGCAGCAGTGGTCACCTCTCTCGCTGTCTCTCTGCCCTCCAGTCCCCACGCAGGGGTCCGGGCCCCTTCCATATGGCCGAAGCTGACAAAGGATCAAAAACCTCCACAGTGTGGGAGATCCCAACCAGTGCACAGAGGTCACTAGTAGGGAGCAGCATGAGGCTCAGGGCTGCTCTGGGGGCCTAGCCAGTCTCTTGGAGGAAGGTCAGCATGTGGCTCAAGGGAGGATTTTAGTGGGCACCGTCATGTGATACAAATGACTCTTTGTACCCACCAATCCTGGGCAACCAATACCCATCACGTTCAGACAAACATTTCCAATGCAGGAGGCTGCTCCTGGGCAAAGATCAGTGTAACAACAGGGCAATTCCCTGCAGGACCCTTGACAAACCTGACTGACTGACGTGTAAGGATGTCTGGAATCCATTGTATTAAATGCAAAGTTCACATACTATTGTGGGATTGGCTGTAACTTCTGTGACAGACCCAGATGAGTAGGGTACAGGAGTCTGATAGAGGGCAAATATACTGGTCACTGGATGAGTAGTTTTCTGTTCCCTGAGTGACCAGAGCTGGGGCTGCACTAAAGTAATCAGGAACCTGCTAGAATCAATTCAGGCAGACAGGCTGATTAGATCACCTGCAGCCAATCAAGGCAGGCTAATCAGGGCACCTGGGTTTAAAAAGGAGCTCACTCCAGTCAGGTGGGGAGGAGCCAGAGGAGAGGAAGTGTGTGTGTGAGGAGCTGGGAGCAAGAGGCACAAGGAGCTGAGAGGGAGAGGGAGAGGGAGTGGGAGTGGGAGTGGGAGTGGGAGTGGGAGTGGGAGTGCTGCTGGAGGACTAAGGAGTACAAGCGTTATCAGACACCAGGAGGAAGGTCCTGTGGTGAGGATAAAGAAGGTGTTTGGAGGAGGCCATGGGGAAGTAGCCCAGGGAGTTGTAGCTATCATGCAGCTGATACAAGAGGCACTATAGACAGCTGCAATCCACAGGGCCCAGGGCTGGAACCTGGAGTAGAGGGTGGGCCTGGGTTCCCTCTAAACCTCCCAACTCCTGATGAGACATAGGAAGAGTGGATCCAGACTGTGAGGGAAGATCACTGAGGTGAGCAAATCTGCCAATAAGCGCAGGACCCACCAAGGTAGAGGAGGAACTTTGTCACACTTCCCTAGAGAGGACTTGGCCACTGTAAACCCAGGGAATGTGTGAGCTTCAAAGAACTATTTTAAATGATGTGCCAGACAAGAAGGAACTTTGGGGACAAACAAAGTTATGTAAGTTTTCTAGGAAATAGCTGGGGAAGGTGAATGCATAACTCCACCTTTGGACCCTTTGGGAGTTTGTGCCCTGAGCAGAGAGCCATTGTCTGCTGATTGCCTGTTCCTTGAACCTGTCCATGAGGACAAGATGAAAGGCCCAAGCTATGTAAAGGGGAAAAATGAACTGTTCCTGATTGTTCTTGTTTTGAGCTAAAGCTGTTATTGACTTTTAACCACTGACAACCACCTGTGTGGGGTGTGCAGGACTGATCACCAGCCAGAACCCAAGGTTGCGGTCGGGGGTGACCGCTGGAAAGCTTTCTAGCATGCATGTATGTTCTTGTATTGTTTTAATGTGGTTTCTCTGTGATGCTGTCATCTTAAGAATAACTGTGCTAGCTTAGGAAGGCCTGTGTGATGACTTGTAACTGGGCAGTTTCTCTGTTCACAGCCTCTGAAGAGTGAGCAAAGTGCAGATGCTGGCTTTTAAGCCATCTGGCTTGCTGAGGATATCACAATGCAGGCAGGGAAATGCGCAGCCTGGGGCCACCCTGTTCAGGAGGGAGAGAGACGTGGCTCTCCACCCAGGAGAGGTGACAGCTGTGAGCCAGGAACCTAGAAGTGGGGGCCCTCGTATACCACAGAGGGGGAATATAGGTACAGTTGTCTGAGCTGTGACTGGTGTGATGCTTCCCGGGGTATCCAGGGCTGAGAGGCACCTCGCTACCTCCCACCCTAGCATGAGGAAGTCTTGTCTGTGCCTGCCAGGGGTCAGCTCCCCAACTCCATCAGCCACAGCAACACAAGGGCTGCCTCCAAGACCCTACACGTCTCGCTGTCACTCTGTGGGTCAGTAACTGGCACACCTCAACCCTCGACCCCTCCAAACTTCTCCCTGCAGTGCCCAGCTCCTAGGTCACTGGACACACAGCATTCACAGATTGCTGCTTCCAAAGAAGCAGATCCACCCCAGCTTGCCAGTTCCACCTCAGGTCACCGCTCCACTTAACTCACAGCACTGAGATACGTTTATAGTCAGACAAAGTAGAAGTGTGTTCAACAAAGGCCAGAGATTCAAGTGAGAGCAAGTTGAAATATTGGAAACGAATGGCTACATATGAAATAAAGCCATACCAGGCATTCTAGAGCCTAGATTTGATTAACAAGATACTCTCATGTCTTCTAGAGTACTGCTCACCTCAAATCCTTGCAGTGCTTTTGAGCCAGGCTAGCTGTGACCCACCTTCCATGAGACAAGCCCGCTGTCAGTTTGCCTCCTGGGTAAGGAATCAGTGTATCTCTGTACTTCAAGATATACCGGACCAATCCTTTGGCTTTATTCAGACACAGGCCATCCTCATGCTGCTTGTTTAGTTCTGTAACTTTCCTCTCTTGTAGATTAAGCAGTCTCTCAGTGTGCAAACAGGAACGCAGTGTGAGGCAGACAGTATCCAATACACAAGTGGCCAGCCAAGAAGATAGGTGTCTGTTGCTGCCTACCCAAAAGTACAGCTCCGAGGTGTGTCACCTCCTGGTGACCTGCCTTGACTCCAAGGCTTTCAGTGTAGATCCATAACTCCTGCAGTATGATTCATACAGACACCCCACAGTGATGATGCCAAGCGGGGGACACTGGCTCTCAGTAGAGACCTCATATGCCATCCTTCGGTGAACCTTTATGCATCTACCCAACCCCGGCGATCCCTGTAAAACCCTATGCTCCACCTGTGCCCTGGGCCACTCCATTCCATCTCCTCCATCGCTCTCCTTGACCCAGATCTCTCATTTCCCTCCACTCCACACTTCTGTGATTCCCCCTCTGCAGTAGCACTCCCCCAGAGCTGCCTCTCCTCTCACACTGACTATGGTCACTGCCTTCCTATGGCCTCCCCTAATCCCAGCTCGCCAGGCTCCATAGTGTGTAGAATGCTGCTCCCCCTCTGCACACGGGCTGGTCTGAAAGCGGGACCCTTCCCCTCACTGCTATACTCAGACAACCCCTTGGTTTCCCATTCGTTTTGTGTCCTCCACGTGCACCAGGACCGGACAGGAAAGATTCTTTATCCTGTAACCATTCTCCTGAGCCGCTCAGGTCACCTCTTATCTTTGCTTTTACCATCCCACTAATGAGCCTTTATCTAAGAGACTCGTGTGGGCTGCACCAGCGCTGAGGCTGAATGAAACTGCTAGTGACTTACCAGTCACATTTCTCAATGGCGCAATATGACCTGCACACTTCTTCCAGCAGGGAGGAGTCAGACACCACTTGTCTGGTGTCTAAAGGAACTCCAACAACCTGAGCTAGTGCACAGCAAAGCCACTGCAGCAGCCTGGCGTAGGGATGATTTACTCCTGCGAGGAGCTGTTACTTTCTTTTATTTACATAGTTATGCTGCATATTACTCCACAAGGGCAGAGAAGTGGCTGAAGCTAAAATTCCTGTGTGCAAGGTGCTGAGCAGCCTCTACTCCCACTGGTATCAGTGGAAATGAAGGACACTGAGCACCTGGCAGGATTAGGCCCCCAGGCTCATAAAGTGGGATTTCCAAAGCATTTGTCATTGGCCTGTGAGGTCAGCAAGGATGTTACCAGTAGCTGGGTTTTGAGTAACAGTTATAGTAGGCAGGACACAGCCCATGGGTTACCAGCAGTGCTGGATGCCAGATGCCCACCCATCTAACTGGGTTACCATTAACTGAGCCCTGGGTCCCCTTCTCTGCACGCTGTGGCTCCTGTGTTCAGTTGTACAGCCTGGCCCAGCGGTAGGCTCGGAGGGAAGGAGTCAGTCTCTATTTGAAGGGGGTTGATAATGCTGATCTTGTTTCCCTTCTTTCCCCTGAAGTCTGCTCCAGCAGGAGCTCTAAAACCCAGCCACACTCCCGATGGATTGGTTCCAGCCCAGCATCCAAAGGCCGCTGCAGGCGAGATTCCAAATGGAGTTAGGAATAAAATCATCCCACAATCAGCTTTGTGATGGCCAGCTGGAATGGGCAGCACACAGGGCCCTGCTGCCTGCCAGGGCAAATGTCCCATGTGCTAATGAGTCAACTTCAATCCCCTCTCCTGCTGAAAACACTTTCCCTGCTCTGGTTACAAGTGACCTCTGAGATCCTCGTAACATGATTACAGGCACAGCCCACACTCTTTCTTCCCCTTTGCTTCCTCTGCCCTCTGGGATCAGTTCATGGTTCCCCTTGTGCCAGCAGCGCCCTGCGCTTCTAGCCAGCTCTGCACCCATTGACTCCCTGCATGAGCCCTTGCACGGCGGCATTGCTGGGTAAGGCAGGGGCATTCTGACATGGGGCTGGTGATGGCCACTGCTGGAGCTAGGCCTTTGTGCCAGGCTGGAAAAAATCCCCCCAGCCTTCTCCCTCCCCTGGCGGCCAAGCAAAAAGAAAAAAAATCCCAAACCAACAAACCAAAAAGTTAGCTGGCCAGTCAGCAGTATGGCGCCCCTGGGAATTGGCATCCAGGGCAACCATCCTGTTCCTTCCAAGGCCTTCCTCTCCCCCCACCCTCCGTCGCTCACTACCCCCTCTCCCCTGACTCACCTGCTACCTGCAGAGCCGGGCTGGGAGGAGCTGACGTGGAGCCTGCCCAATCAGGGCCCAGCAGGGTGAGTTGATCCACAAAGTGAGGGGCCAGGGCCGAGGCAACTGGGGCATGGTGGGGATTGGTCCCTGTAGTGAGGGGCTGGGGCAGTCGGGGCACAGCGCGGGCACCTACCTCTTGGAGCTGGTCCGGAAGCCAGCCACTGCTCTCTGTCAGGCATCAGCTGCTCAGCAGAGAGAAGCTCCATCCTGCGACTCCAGCTGCAGCTGCTCAGTGCTGGAAGCTGGTTACTGCAGCCAACTAGACTTTAGTGTCCGGTCAGTTGTGCTGACTGGACGCTACCAGGCTCCCTTTTTGACTGGACGTTCCGGTTGAAAACCAGACACCTGGCAACCCTAGGTGCACAGTCAGGCTCCCTGTCCCCCTGTAGAATCAGCCAGGGCCTGAGGCGCCTCATGTGTGTACACGTGAGGGTGCTGGGCTCAGTCAGTCCCTTCCCCTGTGAACGGTCAATGTGCACACAGCAACAGAGGACACCCAATGAGCTTTAACAGACAGGAACACACAGACAGGAAAGCACAAATTGTCAGGGAGCTCTGGGGAGGATGGAGCACCTGAAACAACTCAGCTCGTATTTGGACATTGCCTAGATTTCACATCCCTCTGCCCCCCTACAGGCTGTGGCATAGCCTGATTGGTTCCAACGTGTACCAGCTTATGATCTTCCACGTTTAGCACTCACACCACATCGGTGCATTATTGTTATTACTGATCTCTATGCCAGCGGCACCTAGCGACCCCTATTGAGATCAGGGCCTGTCATAGTATAATTCCCAAATCTGGACCTTAGCGTCCAAAATATGGGTACTAGCATGAATTCCCCTAAGCTTAATTACCAGCTTATATCTGATAGGCTGCCACCAATCAGGACTTAAGTAGAGTGCCTGATAGACTCTGGTGTCCCCAAACCCTTCCCTGGGGACCCCCAAGACCCAGATTCCTTGAGTCTCACAACAAAGGGAAATAAACCATTCCCTCCGCCCTCTTTACCTCCTCCCAGATCTTTCCCACCCTGGGTACACTAGGAGATCACGTGATTCAACTCCGTGAATCTAACACATAGAGGAAATTTACCTTTCCCTCCCTCAGGGCAATACAGATTCAAGCTCCTTGAATGTGACACAAAGAGGAAACTTATCCTTCCCTCCCCGCTCTCTTTCCCTTCTCCCCACCAATTCCCTGGTGAGTACACAGACTCAAGTCCTTTGAGCCTTAACTAGGAGGAAAAAAATCAAACAGGTCTTAAAGCAAAGCTTTTAATAACAAAAGAAAGAAAAAAAGTAAAAGGTTTATCTCTGCAGTTTAGATGGTAAATAGTACAGGGTCTTTTAGCTTATAGAAAATGGATAAACAGCCTTATCCAGAAAAAATACAATTTAAACTATTTCCAGCAGACTACACATTTGCAAATACAGAAAAACAATGTAAAAGCCTATATTGTCTTTCTACCGCTGTACTTACAATTGGAAACAGAAGATTAAAGAGCCTGGAGATTCGGGTGGTCACTCTCAGAGCCCAGAAAGAGAACAGCCCAAGAACAAAGGACCCACACCCAAACTTCCCTCCACCCAGATTTGAAAGTATCTTGTTTCCTGATTGGTCCTCTGGTGAGGTGTTTCAGGTCACTGTTAGTTAACCCTTTACAGGTGAAAGAGACATTAACCCTTAGCTATCTGTTTATGACAGGGCCCCATAGAGCTAAGCTCTGTACAGACAAGTAGGAAGAGACGGTCCACTTAATCATCTTTCCAAATGTTGTTTGTACCATTAGCTAACTATTGTAAAGTGCTTTGGATAAAAGCGCAATATAAAAATAACCTTAATAATAATTAACATTTTTTTGTTCTACAAATAAAAGCACAATTCATATTTTAATATCAGGAGTCTTACCTTTCTAATGCGATGGATGTGCCCTCTCTCCCCCGACGCGGCAGCCCCTGAGCTGGGGCTGGGAAGGAGGGAGGTCTCTCCCTTTCTCCGCTGCCGTGGCAGGCCCCAAGCTAGGGCTGGGGAGCAGGGCCGTCTCTCCCCAGCAGCCACAGCCCTGGAGCTGGGGAAAGTCGCCTCTTTCTCTGGCCACCACAGCCCTGCACGTCTCAAATTCCCCCCACTTCCTCTCCTCACCCCACTTCCCTCTCCCACCTACCCCCTACTCCCCCCAAGGCCACCACCTCATCTTACATGTGCGTCTCCTCCAGGATCCAGGCATCTAATTAGGTGGGTGGCCCTTCATTCTCTTGTGTGTGGCCACCCTGGCGCGCACCTTAGATGGAACTATCCGTGGCCCACCTGAATGAAGCTCGCAGACCACAGTTTAAGAACCTCTCTGGTAGATTCAGGCATTGAACCCAGCTGGCCACAGCCCTAGTCTGGTGCTGTAGCCACAGGACCTGTAGCTGCCTCTCCTTGCCCCCTGAAAGACACACCCTGCAACCTGCCGAGAATTCAGCCTGCCCACTTAGCGCAGTCTCCTTCCTAGGGCTAGGCTCCAGCTCCCTCCAGGTTCTCTGTGCGTGCAGTGCCCAATGCCCCTGCTACCCACCTGCAGTTTGCCTGGCGGGTGCGCAGTTTGTCAGTTCTTGGTCTCTGGGCCTGAATTTTTACCCAGTCCCAGAGCTGCTGAGTGTGTGAATGAAAAAGAACCAGTGGTCCCCACATCACTCCTTGTCTTAATGAACGTCGCTAAGGCTTGGGCCGAGTCCCAGAGCTAGAGTGTATCGATGGGGACAGATATATAAAAATAGGGCAGCACCCTGCATGGAGGTGTGTGTAAAGATTCACTCATGGGTGCAACATCTCTATTGGCTCCCAGATGGGCAGGGCATGAGCTGGGGCCTGCGGGAGTCTCTGAAGGTCCCATAGGAGCCAAGTGATTGTACAGTCACAGTTCAGCAGCCTCCCCAAGGAGGAATGAGTTATTTACTCTCGGTCCCCAGGGGTGACCCATTGTTTCCTGATGACAGTAGTCACCACTGGGGCAATTCATAGACTCATAGACTCATAGACTCTAGGGCTGGAAGGGACCTCGAGAGGTCATCGAGTCCAGTCCCCTGCCCTCATGGCAGGACCAAATACTGTCTAGACCATCCCTAGCATCTAGCAGGAAGATGCGATGCTCCCTGGCAATGAGGTCTTCTCCTTGAATCTATGAGCTGCTGCAACTTCCCTAAAGGAAAGTGAGAGTGGGCAGCAGCTGCTGCATGAGGGGAGCTGATGCAGTACTGCTCATGGCGGGAGCCAGCTCTTGCTGAGCCTCCAGCCTAACCCCTGGTTCAATGATGCAGAGAGGCATTAATGGAGGTTGTGGGGCTCATAGGAAGTGAACCTCCCGGATTTGCCTGTTAGATTGTCTGCGATGAGCTGCTCCCAGTCCCATCATGCCCCCTCCCAGACAGATATGCCCCTGTCTCAGCCACAGGGACAGTTGCAGTGGCGGTGTAGCCATTCTGGTCCCAGAATATTGGAGAGACAAGATGGGGAGAGCATATCTTTTATTGGACCAGCTTCTTCAGACCTGCAGAAGAGCTGTGTGTGGCTCAAGAGCTGGTCTCTCTCCTCAACAGAAGTTGGTCCAGTACAAGACATCACCTCCCTCACCTCGTCTCTCTGGAGAGATTGTCAGACAGAAAAATAATTCTTTGCAAAACTGTGGCTCTCTGGCTTGACCTGCCAGCTAGGACTCTGGAGCCAGAGAGGCTTTGCTGGCTGGAGCACTGCCTACGCCGGCAACCTCTGGATGGGGTAACGGCCTCTTGGGGGTTGGCAGAAGTCCCAGGATCAAGGAGTTATTTGCTCCCTCTTTATGTTCTCAGCTGGGCCCTTCCACATCTCCCTCCTTATTTCCTTAGTTCTGTGCCCCACGCTCCTTCTTGGGTTCACCTCTGGAACCGGTAACCCACCCCAGGCACTTGCCCAGCAGAGATGCACTGAGCACTCTCCCTCTCTTCCCACCCCCTGAATGAGTGCAGCTTTTCACTAAACTCCAGGGGCTTGCTGACAGCTTGCTGGGCTGAGGAGGCCAGAACTGCCAGCAATATCCCCACCCTGGTTCCCTCCGAGGGGTTCTGGGGCATGATGCCTTTTTGAGGCTGAAGCCCCCACAGCATGCTGGCCTTGCACTTCAGGCTCCTTGCTAGGACACCTACTACGCCCAGGTTTGCTAGCAGGAGCATAAAGCTGCTCGTGAAGAGCCCGCCGCCTCCACTTTCACCACAAACGTCCTCTGCTCGCAGGATTGCTAAAGATCCCAGAATTGGGCCTCTTTGCACCCCTCTGGCAGGGCAAGTTCCCTCTATGCCCTCTTGACATCCCCTTTCCACTACCAGAATGATGTAAAGGGCCCTCAGCATCAGTGAGAATCAGGCCTCCAATTTAACGGTGACCTGCAAATGGTACAAAGCACGGGCGCAGGGCCGTGGTTCGCTGTGGCTTGGTAGAGAAGAGAGGGGGGTTTAAGGGATCTGTTCCTGTTATTTTTTTATTTTAGAACTATCAGGACTATCCTGACACTCTCCCCTGCCTTTGCTGGAGGAGTCTTTGGAAGGAGCTTTCCCAGCCCTCCACTGAAGCTGGGGGAGTATGTCTGAGTCTTTCACAAAGCGCTTTTCTCCCTGGCGTTTGTCAGGAATTAGAATTAAGGAGCAAGTAGCAAGTTTTAAACTGTGTAACCCAGACAATCACTTATATCTCCTCCCAATTCATCGCTTTCACTTCCTTGCTGCTTGTGATGGTCACAGTTCCATCAGATTTCCGTTCCCCGGAGAGTCTACCAGAAAAACAGGGGTGCTCAGCCCTGAATGTATTGTAAGGATGAGCAGAACCCTCCACCCAACTTTGTCTCATAAAACCCCTCCCTTCCAACCTTCTCTCTTACCCTAATGTAGTAAGAGAGGGCCCCATCCGTTCTCCCCTGCGGTAAGCACCTTTAACACATGCAGAGCCCATCTGAACTGCCTCCAGGTCCATGTTTTATTGAAATGGAAAGGCAGCTTTTGTACCGAAAACTCCTGCTTTCCCTTTTTGTCCTCCTACCCCTGGGACTGAAACCATTTGCACTGTAATCCTGGGCTGCTAGGAGGGATCTGCTGATGAACCCAGCCCCTAATCTCCATTACACCCGCAGCGGGCTGCAGAATAGCTCAGGGAAGGTTAAATGATAAACAAATATGGCAGACATGGTAAGAATTTGGCACGTATCTGCAACAAAAGATGAACAACAGCAACTGTGACATTATCTTTATTCACTAAAAATAGCATCCGGCAAAGTGTTAAAAAAAGCACATTGTGCTGGTTAACCTCTCCCCTGTCTGTTAAAGAGCCTTCAAAGCCAGGCTGCGTGGCACTAGGATGCAGCGTCCCCTTTCAAGGGCCGCCAAGTGCTCAGACAATGGAAGTTCAATACAGTGTCTGCAACAGTAGGGAAGGAATGAGTAGCTGTCACATGACTCTGCTTGTCTTAAACACCACAGCCTGATGTATTCATGTGAGCTTTGCCACGTTGACCTGCCGCACACAAACAGCTACCCTGCAGCACATATAGATAACCCCATTGACGCCCCAGAAACGCCCCCGACACTGGTCACACACACAGAGCACAACAATATGAGCAAATAGTTCCCCAAAGACACTGCCAAGCTCTGCAAAGGCATCTGACGCGGGAGCTGACAGGTGTCTCTTGCTGGGCTGTGCTCCTGATTCCTTCTTTCAAATAGTGACACACACACGGCAGAGAATGCATTCCCCAGCCAAAACACCCAATAAAGGAAAATACGTATACAGGCAAAAAGAAACAACCCCTGCTTATTCGCTCTGCTGCAGGGGATAGATCCTGGCAACGGCCATTTCTCTGAGGGTTCAGCTAACACTATTATATTATTGTATATTAAAGCAGAAGATATTTGGGCCTCTATGGATTTGGTGATAAATTCATTAGATTGATCACATAACTGATGACATCATGTTTGACTCCAGCTAAATAAAGCCAAAACAATTGCGCTATTTTTGCAGGAGAGGTTTCATATCAGTCCACAGGGAGCCGGATCTTTGAGTGGCTAGTAATGCAAAAGACAAACAAAAGCTCCTGCATTCTGAACTGTCCTTTGTGTAAATACTAGCTTGATCGAGGGCACGAAAAGAAACCTATTGTCTCTAAGCTGCATTTCAATGTGAAATGTTCTTGTAAGGCCAGCAATCTTAAACCCCCAATGCATGTGCCTATTGTTTGAAGTGCAGGACAACAATTGGAGGGTGCTCTAATGAGCTAAAGATAGAATGGCAGCTGGTGCTGTCCATTTCCCAGTAACTGAGAATAAAACAATGCCCAAGTATTGTCTGCATTACTGGAGCAATGACATTGGAAACTCTGCCAAAGGAGCAGCTAAAAGATCAATGAAACCTGAGTTATTTATAAACGAGTCAGGTCATTTCTTCCCCAAAGTAATTTTATTTCCTTAGTTTTTTCCATCAGACCTCTTCTGTGACATTAAGAAACAGTGAGCACTGTGGCAAAGTATAAATAGAACGGAGAGGGAGAGAGAGAAAATGGGATTCTGACCAAACACAGAAAGCGTCTTTGCAAACCGCACTCTTGTTCAGTGTCTTGTCACTTCCCGATACAGTCCAAGGAAGCTCCTGGCTACCTGCATTCTCACTGCAGGAAGTAGCTGGCCATCGGAAATATGGGCTCTCCGGAGTCTCCCCCAGTCTCTCCCATGCAGTGTGATCATCAGCATGGGGGTGCGGTCACATAGTGGTCAAGAGAGGTTCTAATCAAAGATCAGAAAGAGAACAAATAACCTGCCAGACTCCCAAAGGAGTGTGACCCCCAAGAAGTGACAATGCAGAGTGTGCTGTGCTGTCAATGGAGCGTGGCTGCCTGCAGTCCTGGGCACTGATTCTCCTCTCATTTACACCAGTGAAACTTCAGGGAGTTACTCCTGATTGACACTAGCTCTCCTGGCTGCAATGATATAGTCAAGGAAGAGCAATGAAACCCCTCATCCCAGCTGTTCACCTCTGTGATTCCCTCCAGGCCGACCTGCAGGTTTCACCCAGCAGCTGAGGTCCGGGGGTGTTATCTCTGAGTCACAGTGACTGCTGCAGTCTTGACTCACAGAGCAGTGGCTTCAGGTGTTCTCATTAACAATGGCATCTGGATAGCGGGGACCACGGCCCCCTGTCCCACAAGCCAGGGGATTGGTGAAACCCAGTGCCATGCCAGGACCTGATCCCATCTGAGCAGAAGGGAAAGGGCAAGCAAAAGGCCAGGCCACCATTGCCTAAATGCAATCCCGTGTGCGTCACTATTTTATGTACACCGATCCCAAGCGCTCATCCAAGCCTGGCATGAGCGGGTGGGGAGGGCAGCAGCTGCGTTATTTGTGCCCATATGAGACTGTGCATGCAAAGCGGCCCAGAGAGGCCACATTATGCATTATCCAGTGGTGGGGCATGTCCTAGAATGGGTGATCTCCCACAAGGGACAGGACCACTATGCTCAAGCAGGCAGGAGTCAGGCATTACCTGCAGGCTATCTGCAGTGTGGGAAATGCCAACGATTCTTCTCAGCCTTCACTGCTGGAGACATTCCCCACAGTGAGAACAGGAACAATGAAATAACTCAGGGTCCGCAAAGGTGCCCCAGACACCAAATGGAGCCATGAGATACCAGACAGATGTGCCTGGGCACCACGACATATTGACTGCAGCGCCTGTGTCAGGGCCGGCTTTCCTCCCTCTCAGCCAGGGGTGGCTCCAGGCACCAGCATCCCAAGTGTGTGCTTGGGGCAGCAAGCCACGGGGGGCGCTCTGCCAGTCACCACGAGGGCAGCAGGCAGATTGCCTTCAGCGGCTTGCCTGTGGAGGGTCCTCTGGTCCCGTGGCTTCGGTGGACCTCCCGCAGGCGTGCTGCTGAATCTGCGGGACTGGGGACCTCCTGCAGGCAAGCTGCCAAAGGCAGCCTTCCTGCCGTGCTTGGGGTGGCAAAATACCCTGCTCTCAGCCAGCGAGTTGTGAATTCTAATCTCCATACCAGGACTGGGCTTGTGCCTAGCATGGCCCCTGATGTGCAGTGCAGGGAGAGCTAACCCTAGATCCTTGCTCCCTGTCTCTTGCTGGCTGTGCTGACGTGAATTAGGGATCCCTAGGAACTAGCCAGCACCCCCTTCAATGCAGCAGGTTCTGCTCCCTTGCCTGGTGTGAGCTATTGACATTTTCTGAGTCACAGAATGGCAGAGAAGCAGGGCTGGAAGGGACCTTGACAAGTCATCAAGGCCAGCCCCTGCACTGAGACAGGACCAGATAGACCCAGACCATCCCTGGCAGGTATTTGTCAATGTTCTTAAAGACCTCAAGTGTGGGCATTCCACAGTCCCCTTGGAAGCCTGTTCCAGAGCTTAGCTACCCCGAGAGTTAGAAAGTTTTTCCTAATATCTCACCTCAATCTCCCTTGCTGCAGCTTACGCCCGTTACTTCCTGTCCTGCTGTCAGTGGATGCAGAAGCACAGTTCTCTTTCTCACAGGTCCTACCAGAGCACTGGGGCATGCAGGTTGGGAGTGAAGACTCAGGGTCAAGAAATGTAAAGCCCTGCTCTGGGCAGAGGAGATAAAGCACAAAGCCAAGCAGCTGTGCCCAGCCCAGCCCAGCCTTGACCTGGATTGTGTCTCTTTCCGGCTTCTCCATGGAGCTAAGTCCAAGAACTGCCGCAGGTGTTCAAGTGGGGAGGGCACCAGGGTGGATCTCGCTGAAGGAACGGTCTCCAGTGGGGAAGTGTGTGAGAACCAGTGCGCTGCATCTGTACTTTGGGGAGCTGCAGGGTGCTGGGTCACTGGGGCTGGTGTGTTTGAGTGGCCCAAGCAGAGGAGAAGATGAGATATGAGAAAGAACAGAAAAGGAATGCTGCCCAGATGGCTGTGTGCAGTCAGAGGGGGAAGGCTAGCTGTGAGGAGGGGAGCGCCAGTTCCCTCAGAGGTCTCCACAGTGCAGAGGAGACAATGCAAACTCTTTGGAACACAACTGATGCAAGAGCAGAAAAAGGCAGCAAGCCACAACTGTGATGAAATCCTAACTATAGACTGGAGACAGCCGTGGTCTGGGCCTCAGGCATCTGTGGAGATCTGGGTGCTAATCAGAGCTCTGCCACTGCCTCTGTGTGTGACATACCTCAGCATCTCCATCAGTATTATGGGGATAGCACTGTTTAAGAAGCTATTACTAGGTGAGATTAATTTGCCCATAGATCCTGAAGCAGTGACACCAGGTCATATTATCAAGTCCACGTGGCAACCCCCAGGCTCACTCCTGGGGGAACTGACTGTGTCTCCCACAGACAGGCAAACTGGATCCAAGGGCTTGGGCTCAGCCTAATGGCATATGCTGCATGGCAGCATCTCTGAGCCCTTATCCCAGAGCTGGCTTGAGGCTGCTGACACTCTGGAATGGCCAGATGCAGCTGGGAGGACTCCCTGCTCTGGAGCCCGTGTCTTGCCCGGTCACTCATCGAATAATACACGTGACATGACCTAGGCCAGGCGGCTGCAGCTCTAGGTGTGGCCCTTGGATGCACCCCACCTCCTGCCTCCTCACTCAGCACAAGCCCCCACCTCTTTGTATTCTTACCTGCCCATTCCCACCCGGGTCTGGGCACTTCCTGGGGCGTTGGTGCTGCAGGCAAACACAAAGGCAGGATACTGAGTCAGGAAACCAAGGGCCAATAAGCAGGATCAGCCGTGGGGGTGGGGTCAGCCCATCCCAAAAGCCCCATTGAAGTGTCACGACTGGCTCGACCAGCGGGCTGTTTAACCAGAGCAGGGGCTGTGGCTGAACAAAGACTACCTCTGTGCCCTGCTCGGCAGCCCTGCATTGGCATTGCATGCATGATAATCTACAACAACTGTATGTTTTACATAGATGACACCCGGCTGCACTCCTGGAATCTGACACGTGCTGCTATTCAAAATAACTTTGGAGAATGGAGACCTTAGAATAACTGCGGGTCTTCAGAACAACAGTAGCCCCAGCCGCAAGCGTCTGCAGCACAGGCCTTAATTACACTGTCCAGACAGGAGTTTAAGGTGCTTAGCTGCCGTTCCCCAATGAGTGAGTGAGGCGCGTTAGCGGCTCGCTTTCATTCTGTATCAGGTTCCTAAAATAAAGTTGATTGACCCCTGGCCTGAACTTCCCAATCTCCCCCTGATCCCTGGGTGTCTAGCCCAGAGGCAAGGCTTTTCTCCTCATCTAGTCTACTTGAATTAAACACGGTGTAGAAAGGAGAATTCCTTTAGCCCAGTTTAGAGTCCACTGAGAAAATCACACGGGCTAGAGCTGGACCAGAACCTGAGCAACACTGGTTCTGGCCAAAGACTGAGATTAGACCTGCTGCACTGTGGGGTAGCTGTCCTAGAAGCAGGAAAAGAGTCTCTTCAAACAAGAGACTTGTTTGCATGGCCCAGAATTCTCTTTAGTAAATAGACACCGTCAGCTTGGAATATCATCAGTTATTTAGAAACTGACTCGCACCTGCCTTTGGGTCCCCCTGCTGAGCTTTGGGGTTTCATGAGCACAGTCCTGTATTTTTAAAAATGTTTCCTGCCCCCTTTGCTGTGTGACTGCCCCGCCCAAAATTCACCCCAGGAGAATCTGCCTGGCTGTAGGGGAAGCGGTGATGCTGATCATACACCCAGTGCTGACCAAAGCACAGAGTAGCTGGAAAAACCAGAGTAATATAGTGTCTTCCCTCATCTCTCTGAGATATAGCGCCAGATCCTCTGCAGGTGCAATTCAAAGCAGTTCCATTTCAGTCATCTTGTAACAGGAGCCGGTAACAAACATTTCAGACAAATGTGATTTTTAAATTCAGTTTAACTTCACAATTTCATTTCCTTGGGAAAATGTCTCATGAAACCAAGATTTGGCAAACTCCCCCTCCTCCACGAAGATTTCACAAACCCCAAACATACCTGGCTTCCCCTGCTTAATAGTCACCTTTTGGGATGCGTAGCTTAGCTGCGTCAGCTTTTAATGTCTCACAGAATTTCTCTCCCATGTGTTTTTCCTGCCTGTTAAAACTAGGACATTTTCAAGGGCCTCGGTTTTACAGTGGAGGATCATTTGTGCACCTACATTTATGAGTGCAGTTAGCATGTTGATGTGTGCAAACTTTGTGCATGTACAATCACAAGGACTGCATGTGTAAATGGAGGCATGCACGTGAGCACACAAAAAATGCAAATGGACCTTGGGCTTCTCTTCTTTTAAAAACCCAGCCCTTACTGCGAGGCCCTCTGGACCTATGGGGGCTAGCGCCGGGCATGTTTCTGGACTTCATGCTTGAACTGCTTTGTGCCTGACAGTAAAATTAACTATTTAATGAAACAACCCCTCATTCTATTTAGCCAGGGTCTGGAGGTAAGGGTGCTGGTCATGCACTCAGTGCTGTTGTCATGGGAATACCAAGGGCAAGAAAAACTTGGGTTTATTACTATTATTCTGCACCCTTTGTAGCACCTAGGGGCCCCACTTAGGATCTGGGCCCCATTGTCCTGGCTCTTATTCAAGCATGATACCCAAGCTATACAGCAAGACAGTTCCTGTCCTCATGAGCTTACACTTTAATTGATGTAGGACTTCTCCCCCCTCTGCACCCCGCCCAGACATCATGAAGCTTTATAAAGTTAACCCATGAATATACATACAATATATGGATCTCTTCTCTCGTGACCGAAATGCAGCCACCTCTGGGGTGAGAAGCAGCAGCTAATTAACAGCACACACCACTCCCACCTCACACCAGCTAGGATAAGAAAGAAAGGCAATTGCATTCTGCCAGAGTTTGACCTGGGCAGGACTCCAGGGGTAGCACTCCCACAACACTTCTCTGGGAAGTGCCATGAGATTTGTAATGACCACAGGTGACCTTCCATTTTACATTTCACCTCTGACAGCACATGTCCCTTTGGCCCCATGCTGGGGCATTGCACCCCACACCTCAGAGGGCCAGGACCTCTTTCCAAGTCATCAGCACTGTTTCCTACAGCACCAGCTGGCTGGCATCAAAGGACTGTCCCCACCCAAACTTGCTTGGTTTGGGAGCACTGATGGTCTCAGCATCCACGCTGGCGGGCCTGACCGTCCTGCACAAAAATCTCTTATAATCAAGAACTTGGGGCCAATTCTCCTCTCACTCTGTTGTAAATCAGGCGTAACTCTGTTGATGTCAATGGAGTGACACCAGCTGGGAAGATCCAAGCCCCTTATCTCTTACTTTCCCTCTGCCCCAGTTCCCATGGTCAGAAGGGGCAGGGACTATGCAAGGTGTATGAACGGAGCAGCCCCTGGAACTGGCTGCATTCCAGGCCCTGGCACCTGTCATGCTGCGTTCCTGGAAGGTGGGATTGTGTTTAGGTGCATATGGGTTTCCTAGAAACCACTGGCCAAGGTTTTGGGGGGCATTAGGGTTTTGTTTTTTTTTGCAAGAATCCCACCTCCACCATCGCAGCTGCACATTAGCTGGGTCATGATTCAGCCGGCTTTTTGTCAGCCTGGCGCAGCGTTGGGGAGCTAGTGCAGGAATATGTCACCCCAGCCTTGTCTCCCTTGAAGTAGGCACTCTTACTAAATGGAAATATGCCTGATATAGCCCCGCTGCAGATTGGGTCTATCTAATCAGCAGCCTTAGCGCTTGCTCGCAGCACATTTCATGGCAGCTGATAGCAGCGACATGTTAAGTGTGGGGCTCTTCAGAGAACTGCCGGACTCTTACGGTCATCCTCCTTCCTGCCGCTAATCAGAGATGTCTAATAGGAACTATTTCTCCAGCAGGGATTCGGGGAGCTAGCACTGGCTCAAGGATGCCCTGGGGATTTCACAGGAGAGGTCGTTCTTATTCCCATCAAATGTTGAAGTCCCTCAGACACTAACTCTCCCAGAGGGATCGAAACCTATTTCTGGGCATGTGGCAACTTAGCCGATGGGAAAACATCTTGTTGAGCAGGGGCCTGTCTGGTCTCCTGGCCACTGCCCAGTGAAGTGCTCACTTTGGCTGGCCTCTTGTGGGAGGAGAGGATTGTGGGTCTGGTCATGTTCTGGAAGGAGAGGCCTGTTTGCTCCTTGGGGAGGGGGGTGAGGGGAAATAGCCCTGTACCATCCCAGTCACTCTACTTCCATCATCATGAACCACAGGCTTAAGCCAGGTGCCAAGCAGCTCCTGGGGGATGGAGGGCCTGTCAGCCAAGATGTAGGGACACCAGACCTTCTGAGGAGAGCCAGGCGAGGTGAGTGAGAAGCAACTGCTGTCTCTGGACAGGCTGCTCATCCCAGGGACAAGCCGCAATATCACAAGTTCCTCTCCCTCCAGACCTGGAATCAATGGGCCGGATTCCCTTCTGCATTGCCCCAGTGTCACTCCACTGCTTTCAGTGACATCGCACCAGCATGAAATGAGAATGCTGCAATGTCAGCTGCTTCTTTCCCTTCTGACTCCTGCTTCAGCCTTACCCCCACCCAGCCTCGGTGGCAGACCCCCCACAAGCCCTCACCCTCCGTGGGCTGCGGGTCAGGCCCTTGAGTTTTTAACAAATCGATTTTCACCCTGGAGAGGGAAGAACATTAACTGATGATTGGCTAAAGCAGAGATTCTGTGCTTCAGACCATGCAAAGTGACTAATAATTAACCTCTAGCTCTTTTCATAGACTTCAAGCAGGGGAAACTGAGGCATGGAAAAACAAAGTAACTTGCCAAGGTCACTCAACACACTAGTGGCAGAGCCAGGAACAGACATCAGGTCTCCTGACGCCTAGTGCCAAACACTAGCCAGTTGGCCACACTGCCTACCTAGAAAGAGGGCTGGACACTCTCCCAGCCAAACCCAGAACTCTGAAGCCACTCTTGGCTAGGGAAGGTAGATTCTTCTTGGTGTGAGCAAACTCTCAAGCGAACAGGTTATTTTAGATTCCGTCGCAGACACCTAGAAGGTGAAAGTACTCAGGAAACTAAGGCTGTGACTTTTTTTCCACCTCCACTGGGTATATTCTGGTACCAGCAGAGGCCATATATGTATTAGAAAAGCCACTAGTGGTAAAGTCCAGCAAGTGGAAATGGTTATCATTACTAGACCTGCCCATGCCCCCAGTCTGTCCTGCTATCCAGCGGGCTGAGATCCCAGGATGCAGAACCTGAAGGCTTGGCAATACTTGACTCAAAGCCCCAGTCATAACAGAAGGTGTAAATGAGGAAGCAAATATTTCCCAAAGGTTCAGTGGTAATGCTGCCTGTGCCACGGGGACATCGGGAACACAACCAAAGCCAGCACAGGAGGAAAATAGCATGGAAGAGCTGCAGGATGTGTGTGAGAGAGAGACAGAAAGACAGGGGCTAGAGGCACTATGTGGGGAACGAGAGCAACAGCATAAGAAAAAGTGATAAGAAAAGAATCTCACACTGAAGAGTCTGAGATGCATTTTCTTTGTGTCCGATTATTAGAGTGCCTTCTGGAGTCTTAGACAGGAGTGTTTGGAGAAGGGGGAGAGAGCTGATAAATGTGTAGTCTATAGATTAATTTTAAAAAAAGTCAGTTTCAGTGTGCCCCTTAGCAGACTACAATGGAGGGAAACCAAGAGGAACAGGTCACCTCTGGGATCAAACACCCCACCATATCCAGGCAAGTTATGGGCCTGCTGCCACCAGGCATACTCCCCTGAGTAGCTCTCTTAGGGGGGTCCACTTGGTGGCCACAGTGAGTTCTGCAGTGCATTCAGCGGCAATTCAGCCTTACTCCAGTGAGTCCTGGCCTTGGGTTGGGCAAAGTCTGGGCACGGCCCCTGCCACGCACACTCGTAGCCATAAACTCTGGGTTAAAAGAGGTCTGAGTGGGCAGCTCTGCTAGCATTTGCTGCTTGGGAGGCTGCTGCTGTTTGTTGTGCATGTGTCTGGGTCAGGGCCCACGTGCTCATGGATGCACGTGGGTAAAAACATCTTGGTATCAGGCAAGAAGTGAAGCTGCTTTGCAAACAATGCCCATCCTCTGACTTGCCAGAAGATGTGTCTGAGTGACAGATGGTGAACAGCAGCCACTGGAGCAGCTGGATTTGCACCCCTGAGTTTTTGTGACTGGGGCTGGATTACAAAGGGTGCTGCTCTTCAGGGTTGGCTTTAGGAAGTGCAGGGCCTAATCTGAATACCAGGCAGTGGTCTGGGTCTTCGGCGCCACTTCAGCGGTGGGGGGTTCTTCACTTGCTCTGCGGCACTGAAGGACCCCTTGTCGCTGAAATGCCACCGAAGACCCAGACCGCCGGCTGGGTGAGTAAAAAAAATTAAAAAATTTAAAATGTGCCTAAGGTACAGGGCCCAATTCCGGGAATCGGGAGAATCAGCCTAAAGCCAGTCCTGCTGCTCTTTGACACATGGAAATGTCCATGGGCTACCATGGCTATTGCAGAAGAGCCTGGCTTTCGAGGAGCAGGTATGTTTCTCATGTGCTAGTACACACTGGTGGAAACATGTCTGTTCTGGCTTCCTTCTTAAACACCCCAAACCAAAGGTGCTAAAACCAGGCCAGCGCCCTGAGGTGCTAAAGGCTGCCCTGCTGCCAGCCCAGCAGAGTCTGTGTGCCCCTACCCCCCAGCAGTGCAGTGTGGGGGAAGCCTGTGGGCCAGCCTGCTAGCAGACATCCAAGTGTGTGGGCAGCCCAGCAGGGGCCATGTTTCACTGCCAGATCCAGAAACAGACTCTGGCCTGTTCTGAGATTGGGATCAAATCTAGCAGACAGATGTAGCTCCAGCACTGTGGGTCAAGAAGCCCCATGGTGCAGGGAGAAGCAGACCTGATGGACTGTATCCCTATGCCCCATGGCTCAGGGGATGCCAGACCTGGGGAGCTGGATCATAAGAAAGGCCATATGGGTCAGACCAAAGGTCCATCTAGTCCAGTATCTTGTCTCTGACAGTGGTCAGTGCCAGGTGCTGTTGGAGCTTTAGAGATGTTCGGAGCATGGGATTGCATCCATGACCCTCTTGGCTTATAGCCACTGATGGACCTGTCCTCCATGAATTTATCTAATTCTTTTTTTATACCTTTGGCCTTCACAGCATCCCCTGGCAATGAGTTCCACAGGTTGACTGTGTGTTGTGTGAAGAAATACTTCCTTGTGTTTGGTTTAAACCTGCTGCCTATTAATTACATAGGGTGACCCCTGGTTCTTGTGTTGTGTGAAGGGGTAAGTAACACTTCCTTGTTCACCTTCTCCACACCATTCATGATTTTATAGACCTCTATCATATCCCTCATTAGTCCTCTCTTTTCTAAGCTGAACAGCCCCAGTCTTTTTGATCCTCCTTGTATGGAAGTTGTTCTATACCCCTAATCATTTTTATTGCCCTTCTTTGCACCTTTTCCAATTCTAATATATCTTTTTTGAGATGGGGTGACTAGAACTGCATGAATTTATACAGAGGTATTATGATACTTTCTGTCTTATCTATCCCTTTCCTAACATTCTGTTTGCTTTTTTGGCTGCCAATGCACATTGAATGGATGCTTTCAAAGAACTATCCAAAATGACTCCAAGATCTCTTTCTTGAGTGGTAACAGCTAATTTAGACCCCATCATTTTGTGTGTATTGTTGGGATTATTTTTTCCAATATGCATTACTTTGAACTTAACAACATTGAATTTCACCTGCCATTTTGTCACTCAGATTTGTGACATCACTTTGTAACTTTTCAATCAGTGTTGGACTCAACTATTTTGAGTCATTTTGTGTGGTCTGCAAATTGTGCCACCCTACGGTTTAAACCTCCTTTTCTAGATCATTTATGAATATGTTGATCATCGCAGGTCCCTGTACACTATTATGTATCCCACTATATACCTTTCTCCACTCTGAAAAATGGACCTTTTATTTCTACCCTTTGTTTCCTTTTTTTTAACCAGTTACTGATCCATGAGAGGACCTTCCCTCTTATTCCATGACTGCTTAGTGAGAGACCTTGTCAAAAGCCTTTTGAAAGCCCAAGTATACTATATCCACAGGATCACCCTTGTTCAGATGCTTAACTCCCTGAAAGAATCCTAATAGATTGGTGAGGCATGATTTCCCTTTACAAAAGGCATGTCGACTCTTCTCCAACATATCATGTTTACCTATGTGTCTGATGATTTTGTTCTTTTGCTATAGTTCAGATTATGCTTACCGGCCTCTAATTGCCAGGATCACCTCTGGAGCTGGTACAGAGGCTGATTTAAGCTATAGGTTACATACTAAAGTTAGTAGTTCTGCAATTTCATATTTGAGCTCCTTCAAGAACTCTTGGCTGATGCCATCTGGTCCTGGTGCCTTATTATGGTCTAATTTGATCTGTTTGTTCCAAAACCTCCTCTAACTTATACCTCAGTCTGGGACAGTTCCTCAGATTTGTTATCTAACAAGAATGGCCCAGGTGTGGGTATCTCCCTCCACATCTGCAGTGAAGACTGATGCAAAGAATTCATGCATCTTCTCTGCAATGGCCTTGTCTTCCTTTTTGTTTTGCACCTTGATCATTCAGTGGTCCCACTGAATTGTTTGGGTGACTTCCTGCTTTTGATGTACTTACTTTTTTTTCTGTTAATTTGTGTGCCCTTAGCTAACTGCTCTTCAAATTCTTTCTCGGCCTGCTTTATTATACTTTTACACTTGATTTACCAGCGTTCATGCTCCTTTCTATTTTCCTCACTAGGATTTGACTTCAAATTATTAAAGGATTCCATTTTGCCTCTGCTGTTTAGCCAAGGTGGCATTTTTTTGATCCTCTTACTGTCTTTCTTTTTATTTAGGGTATACATTTAGTTTGAGCCTCTGTTATGGTGTTCTTAAATAGTTCCCATACAGCTTGCAGGCATTTCACTCTTGTGACTGTTCCTTTTAATTTCCATTTAACTAGCTTCCTCATTTTTGTGTAGTTCCCGTTTTGAAGTTAAACACTACCATGGTGGGTTTCTTTAGTATTTTTCCCCCTGAAAGGATGTTATATTTAATTACATTAAGGTTACTATTGCCAAGCAGTTCAGCTCTAGTATCCTCTTGGACCTCCTGTGCGCCACTTAGAACTAAATCCAGAATTGCCTCTCCCCTGGTGGGTTCCAGGACTAGCTGCTCCAAGAAGCAGTTGTTTATGGTGTCTAGAAATTTTACCTCTGCATCACACCCTGAGCTGACATGTACCCAGTCAATATGAGGATAGTTAAAGTCACCCATTATTACTGAGGTTCTGCTTTTGTAGCTGTCAGGATCCTAACAAGGACAGTTCTTGGGACCAAGCATCAGAGCAGGATCAGACCTGAGGCTAGAAGTAGCAGTGAAGTTTGTAGTCAGGTTCCAGGCCAGGGTCAATACCAAGGGTTCGAGTTAGGGTCTGGAGGTAAAGTCCAACTCAAGCCAAGGTCAAAGCCAGGGGCAGAAATGGCATAGCAGCTACACGAGAGCCACACTGGACACGTCTTGGAATGCCCCTTGGGTTTATATAGGGTAGGGGGCCAATCAGGGGCCACGAGGCTGCTGCCTGTCAGACCCCTTGAGGCGGGGCTTCCCATAGTCTGTGTCCACAGTGGGTTGTGGGCTGTAAAATACAAGTTGGTTACAGTGACAGCATATAGCTATTAGCTGCCTAGTAGCTTTACAAGTCTGGGACTCTAGATCTGCTCTATAACTGCTCTAATCTCCTTTAGTATGTCACTGTTACCAGCGTAGGAGTGGTTGGTGATATATTCCTATTGCTGTACTCTTATTATTCAAGCATGGAATTTCTATCCCTAGGGATTCTATGGTATGGTTTGTTCTATCTAAGATTTTTGCCTTATTTAACTCTGTGCCATTTTAGCCCATGGTGCCACTCCCCCACTAGTACAAACTACTCTGTTGTTCCTGTATATTTCGAACCCTGGTATTAAGTGTGTCTGAATGATTATCCTCATTCCGCCAAGTTTCCGTGATGCCTGTTATGTCAATATCCTCATTTCATAACAGGCACTCTAGTTCACCCATCTTAGTATTTTGATTTCTAGCATTTGTATATAAGCACTTGTACATTTTGTCAATATTCAGTTGCTTCCTTCATGTGTTATATTTAAATGGGACGCTTTTATGTTTGACTGTTCCTCATTGGCTCCTACCTGTACTTTACCAGTTTCTTTCCTATCCTCTTTACTAGGATATAGACTTCCTCCTTTAATAAATTCATCCCTAAGGGACGTCTGCATGCAGACCATGTGCTCTCCATACCTGTTGGCTTTCCCCCAGACCTTAGTTTAAAAAATCCTCTACAACCATGAGCGGAAGGTGAACCCTGGGCTCAGGGAGGCTAGCCCCCAGCACTGTCGACTCCTTCTGCCTGAGGCCCCACTTCCCTTCCACTGCTGGAGCCCAAAGCCCCCGCCATCCCTGGCCACCCTAGCGCCCCCGGCCCCGGAGCACCCCCTCCCGAGTCCTGGAGCTCCAGGCAGGCGGGTGGCACTGCCCCCTTGCAAGTCCTGGAGTGCTGGTCAGGCAGGTGGTGTGGCCTCTCGCTCCAGCCGTGGAGCGCCGGGTTGGTGGCACAGCCCCAGGGCCGGAGTGCTGGGCAGGTGGTTGGCATGGTCCCCCCTCCCCAGCCTCAGAGTGCTGGGCAGGCGGTGTGGCCTCTGGCCACGAAGCGCTAGGCGAGTGGGCAGCGTGAGCACTGAATCCAGCTGCCCAGAGTCCCTGGCCACAGGTGGGCCCCGGCCCCAGCCCAGGACTCTGACCATGGGGGAAGAGGCACAGACTGCTGGGAAGCAGGAGGAGGCCTGGGAGCAAAGCATGGGCTGGACTATATAAGGCTGTCTGGGGAGGCACAGCCCTCCTGCACCCTGGCCTTTGATACCTGCTGCCCATGTCTACAAACTTTTTAATTTTACATGCCAGCAATCTGGTTCCATTTTGGTTTAGATGGAGACCATCATTCCTGCATAGGTGGCCCCTTTCCCAAAAGGTTTCCCAGTTCTTAATAAATCTAAACTCCTCCTCACTATACCGTTGTCTCATCCACGGAGTGAGACCCTGCAGTTCTGCCTGTCTAACTGGCCCTGAGCTTGGAACTGGAAACATTTCAGAGACCGCTACCATGGAGATCCTGAACTTCAGTCTCTTAGCTAGCAGCCTAAATTTCACCTCCAGGATCTCTCTCCTACATTTCCCTGTGTCACTGGTACCTACACATACCACAACCACTGGCTCCTCCCAAGTACTCCACATAAGTCTGTCTAGATGTCTTGTGAGATCTGCAAGCTTCTCACCTGGCAAGCCGTTCTCCTGATCATCACAACTCCCAGTTCTCTTTATTTCTAATAACCAAATTCCCCACTACTATTACCTGGCTCTTCCTCATCCCAGGGATCCCCAAACTAGGGTAGTGGATCCCAATGCCCCACAGCCCAGGGGAATCCCAGACCTCAGCTACTGGTCAGGACCAGCCCTATTATCTCCATTTGATATGTTTTTCAGGAAGTGCAGTGACTGAGCTGCACTCATCTACGCAGCTACTCTGTTGCATGTTAAATGTCAAATCTTTGTTTGTTATACGACCACCCAAGATTGGGAGAGCTTCAATGTTATCAGCTAGACCTGGCCACACAGGACAATCCCAGATCCCAAGACCCCTCTGATATCTGGGGCAGTTTGGTTCGAGAAGTCCAGTTGGATTTCACAGCTGGCCTGCATACCTCCAAAGGGCTGAGCCAACTCACTGGAGCCCATCACGATCAACGGTTCACATCTGGGTACAGATTTCGAGGCTACAGCCCACCTGCACTGCAGACAGTATCTGGGCACATGGTGCTTTCATTCAACTGGCCTTACTGACTTCCTTGGGGTTGCCACGGTGCGATGGGAGATTTGGTTAATTTTTCTTTAAAATATTACCGAAGGCGACTCTGCTCCAGTAGAGAAAAGGCTCTCGGGTGTCTACCACTGGGTGTCAAACATTCCAGAGTCAATTACCTTCCCAGGAACCAACCCGAGCCCTGTGAGAAGAAGGAAAGAGCTAAACCTACTGCTCCAGCCGTGTACTCCTTCCTCAGTTCTATGCCCATGGAAATCAGTGAGAGCTGGGCCTAGGGAAAAGCAGAGGGAAAGCCAAGGAAAAAGCTCGGGACGAGTGTGGCTTTGAGATCAGTGCGGGAGCGGTTGTGCCCACCCAGGCAGTGCTTCTCCTGGCACTGAGGGGTGTGGTGAGACACAGACAATGTCAGGTGAAGGCAGAGGAGAGAGATAGAGCCCTTGTACCTCTGCTCCATGCTGCTCCTCTGCAGATCAGCAAGGCACAGGCTGGCTTGGAGAGCGGTGCTGACTCCAGAGCCTGGAGCCTCCCTCTGCCTTTGTGCTCGCCTGACAATACAGGAGTAAAAATAACCAGCCCGCATTCACAGTGAGATAAAAGCGAGGTTTGCCTTTTGTGTCTTTCTGGGCAGGAGGAGAGCAGCACCAATGGAGCTGCGTGGATAGGACACATGGGAATTTCTGACATATCTCTTCCCACACTGACCTTGACAGACACAATATAAAGGGGCTTCCCAGCACACCCACAGCCATTCAGTCCTATATCAAGGTTGGTAATAAAGAGCATGTCTGTGTGCATGCATCTCTGTGCTACTGACCTGCTTCCCCGCCAGCGGGACAGGACCGGGTACTAACTGGGGGGTGCAGGGAGGGTGGGTAGGAGCAGCCTGACTCTGAGATAGATGGGGCGTAGAAAAGAGCGTATTTAATGAGGTCTGGGAAATCTGGGAAGTTCCTGGTACCAGCGCTTGTTACAATGTTTGTATCGATGCGGCGTTTCTCAGCTCTGTTGCATGGTATTGTATTGTATGGAGGATAGGAAATAATGCCACAGTATCGCTTGTCAGCGCAGCTGCTGTGGCAGCCATCGAGAAGGTGCTTGGGAGCTTTCAGGGGTTAACGCTCTCACCCTTCTTTTTCCAGTTCTCCACTCCAATATTTACTTTGGAGCAGGGACCCTTGTATTCTTATGTGGTTTGCAAAAGTGGCACCTGCCTCAGTGGGGCTACAGAACAGGAACTGCACTGCCAGAGGTGATCGTGAAAAGTGGGCTTCTCTCTGCCGCCTTGGCTGCTGATGGAAATCCACATGTGCAGTGGGTAGATTTCAGCAGACTCGGGATCGAAACTCAGTTTCCACCCACTAAGAGAGACAGCCGAGATGTGCATTGCAATATAGATGGCAGGTGTACAGTGTGGTTAGTAATTACATTGGCAGATCTGGGGCTGTTTATTACTGCTTTTATTCTCCTGGGCCCTCTTAAGTTCATGGTGTGTTTGAAAATTGTATCTGCCCTCTGTAAGAAGCCTGTGGACTGGCAATGTCTCTCTGGACTGACTCCTTGTCTCTACTTTCCCTCCTTTTCAGGGCTCACAGGTCTTTGGCTTCTTCTTTCTTTGCTGCTGCCCAGTCTTCTCCCTCCCGGCAGGCAAGATGGCTATGATGGACATGAGCGAGTTCGGGGAGGCTGCTGACTTCCTCCGGAAGAGCTACACAGAGCAGCTCAAGCTTCAAACGATCCCCTTTGATGGTAAGATCAGCAGCACCTTTGAGCCTGGCACATGCTGGTCACATGGGCTCTCATGTCCATGGCCTGGTTTGCAGAGTATTCCCAGCTCCATTCACAGTGCTGTGGACCCTGGTAGGGTTTTGTAGCATCATTTTGTCCCATGTGTCTCATATACTCCTGCAGCAGTGTAATCCCCCCACCTGCACCCTGCTCTTGTGCTCACTGGTAAGAAGTCAGAGGACCAGAATAACTCAGCATTAGTGAAAGGCAGCAGCTGCTTTTGGCAGTCACTGTGGCTCCTCAGTGTGGAGGGTAACAAGGTGGCTGTTTATCTGCGCCTAGGTTAAGTGCCCAGAAGGACTGAGGGAGCCAGCAGTGCCTGTTCCACAGAAACAGAGCTCAGCAAAGCCCTCCTCCCGTTTCACTTTGGTGATGAACAGGGATCATCATAGATTTGGGTGACAGATTCTTCACATTATCCTTCCACTCGTTCCATTATCATATTCCATTGCTACACAGCTAGAGTGTGCCTGGGATAAAAAAGCCCTGGGATTGTGCCAGGATACATTTGGGAGGGCTAATAAATAAATCAGGGGAAGGGGCGAATTTTGCATTCCCTAAACTGTGTTTTCCACGTCTCCCCAAAAATGCACCCAACAACAGACCAAAATCAATCTTAGCATTAATTGGGGAAAATTAAACAAGCATCCAGCATGAAAACTCCCAGGAAATCCCTGTCAAATGACCACAAACACTGGAAGGAAAAAACAAATGTCCCTTAATATTGCTAGATTGTGTTCTTACTGCTCTCTGAAGCTATTGACAAGAGCAAACAGTTCCCTTCACTTCAGACTGAGTTTTCTTCTCTTTTCTTTTGGACCTGAAGGAAAGAAACGAGCTTGGATCCCAGATGACAAGGAAGCCTACATCGAGATTGAAATCAAAGAAATCTCTGGTGGCAAAGTCGTCGTGGAAACCAAAAATAAAGACGTAAGCAAAACAATCCTGATTTTTAAAGTTTGCTTTTTGAAGGATGGCCATAGGAATGGGGGAAAGAAGCACAGAGGAAAGGAATGCATGGGGGAGGCGGGGGCATGAATTTTTGAACAGCTTATCTCTGAAACTAGACAAGTTCTTACTTATGGCACTTAAGTGTTCAACCTGTGGTCAGTCAGCTCAGTCATGTAAATGGCTTTTGTTACCCCGTAATGTGCAATCTGACTTGCCAAACATGCCAGGGCTTCAATAAACCAGCATCAAATGGTCAGTTTCAAAAAAGTTCTCTCTAAACAACAGGCTGCAAGAATGACAGTAGGGCTTTCCCAGCCTGAGTGATCAGCTGGCATCTTAACAGCTGTAACAATAGCCAGCAGAAGTCTGCTCAGTTTGCAAACAGCCAGTTGCTCCCTTGGACGAAATTATTCAGCTAATCTTGAGAGAAAACCATTCAAAGCAGGAAATAAGGGAAACTGGTGTAAATCTGGAGTTATTCTGAATTTACACCAGTACTATAGAGAGCAGACTTTGTCCAGAGATCAACATTTTAATGAACTAACTACATTGCTTAGAGCAGTGGTTCCCAAATTTTAACAGCCTGCAAACGCCTTTCACTAAATTGTGAAATCTTGCGAACCCCCTCCTAAAAATCAGTATTTCCAGGGATTTAAGTTTAAATTTCCTCAGTGTGATGGATGCACTTGCTTTGCTCTGCATAGGTCTTGGAAGTCCGGAACCACTGCCGGCTCCTCTGCTGATGGGGGCAGGGCTCGGGCTGCCCGCCCCAACTGCCCGGCCCCGCTCTTCCTGGGGCTCAGGCTGCCAGCCCCACACGGAGCGCTGGGGTTCGGGCTGCTGGCTCCCGCGCTGAGGGGGCCAGGCCTTGGACTGCCAGCCCCAACTGCCCAACCCCGTTTTTCCTGGGGCTTGGGCTACCAGCCCCACACAGAGAGCTGGGGTTCGGGCTGCTGGCTCCCCCGCTGAGGGGGCCAGGCCTTGACTGCCAGCCCCAACTGCCCAACCCCGCTTTTCCTGGGGCTTGGGCTATCAGCCCCACATGGAGGGCTGGGGTTCGGGCTGCTGGCTCCCCCGCTGATGGGGGAAGGGCTCAGGCTGCTTGCCCCAACTGCCTGGCCCCGCTCTTCCTGAGGGCTTGGGGTATCTGTCCTGCAACCGGGTCCCACCTGCTGCCTCCAGTGCCTGGGGTCCTCTGGCCACCATTAGTTAAATTTTTCTGGCGAACCCCCTGTAATGTTCTACGAACTCCACTTTGGGAACCACTGGCTTAGAGGGATCACCATAGCACTCAGTGTCACTGTATCTGGGTACCTCAGTTTCATTATAGAGTTTAGATACATATGATTAAGAGGTTGTTAAATTGTTACACATAGAGCCAGATTCTGAACTTTGCTCCACCCACATCAATCCATTGGGCCTGATCTCATTTACACCAGGAGTGAGGCCTCAGAAATCAATTGCATTACACCCATATAGGGTAGCTGGGAGATCAGAATGAGACCCATGGAACTCAATGGAGATACTTCAGTTCTACACTGGTGTAAGATCACAATCTGCTCCAGTCAATTTCTATTTACCAAAATAATATATGGTAAAAATAATTTCTAGGCTGGATTTTCCACTCCATTAGAACAGTTTTAGGCCAGTGTAACACCGCTTCTCAACAGAGTAACACCAGTGTACAACTGGAGTAACTGAATAGAGAGTCATGTCCTATGTACACAGTGAACTATGTATTTCTTTGTTTGCATTGCTATGGTGCTAGTCAATGTAATGGGCAATAGCTTACGTCTGTCAAAATCTAGAACTGGTTGGAAAATAGATTTTCAGTCCCAGGAAAAATTTTGAGATTTCAAAACAACTTTCATTCTGAATTGGAACAAAAAGTCAAAACGCCGAAGTATTTCACAAAATGAAATGCCCTCAAATACCTCAGGTCAACTGAAACATTTTGTTTCAATAATTTTCATTCAATTTCAACTCTTTTTAATTTAAAAAAATATATAAAATAAAGTAAATTTCAAAACAAAAAGTCATTTCAAAATGAAAAATCGAAATGGGATGTTCTGGTGTTTTCAAAACTTTTGTTTCCATTTTTTTCTAACAGAAACTTAATCAAAATTGATACAATTTAAACAAACAAACAAAAAAAATCCATTTAATTGCAATGGCATTTTCCAAGAGAAAACTGTTGTGACAAAATTTCTCCAAGCAGGTCTAGCTAAATCATATCTAGTCTAAGCCTGCCTAAATTCTGCTTCTGGTTAAACCAGGGTTAGACCATTGGGGACAGTGGGATTGCACCAGTATATGCAAGAGTAGGACTATGAAGGGTCCAATTCTGATCTTGAGTACACTGGGTTTACATTAGGGTCATTACATTGACTCTGATGGAGGTAATCCTGATTTACACCAGAATAAATTAGAGGTGAATTAGCCCCATGGTCTTCTTACAAACTAAACTGTGTCACACTACCAGGCTGTGAAATCAGGAGATATTATTAGCCCCATTTTATAGCTAGTGAGACTTAGGCTGTGGCTATGTTAGAGGCACAGCTGTAAGCTCTCCTGTGTAGCCGCTCTTCCAGCAGCATAATTAATCCCCACCCCAATGAGCAACGGTAGCTATGTCGGCAGGAGAGCGTCTCTCAAAAGCATAGCACCGTCTACACCCCGAGTGACAAACATTTTGCCAACAAAAGTGCTGGTGCAGACAAAGACTGAGGCACAGGAGGGTAAAAATTACTGACGAAGGGCCATGGAATCCAGGGCAGAGCCTGGATTAGAACCCAGGATCCCTGAGACCCAGTTCTCTGCTTTAACTACTAGACTCTCACCCTAATTCACCTAAGAGTGGCAATGAAACTCTCTTTTCTTCAAGCCTGAATAACAGTGGCCTGTGTTAAATTCACCTTCTCCCAATCAGGCACAGAGGTGGAATGTGAGAGTACTGTAATTTCAGTACTTAGATGTATAGGCTTAAATAAAGACAGTGACAAGGGATGGTCTGTACATGTCAGCTGTTTAAGGCTCCCTGCACCATATTCTTTGAGATGACACATAACCGGACTGCCCCAGGGCCCTACTGTCCATGAAAGGAGTAAGGAGGATGACCAGATGTCCAGATTTTATAGAGACAGTCTCGATTTTTGTGGCCTTTTCTTATATAGGCACCTATTATCCCCCACCACCATCCCAATTTTTCACATTTGCTGTCTGGTCACCCTAGGAGTGAGCACTCAGCACTGACCTGTAGCACTGGATGGAGCAGCCGGGCCATGTGCCAGGGCCCAGGGCAGGCCCGTGCCCTAGAGCACGCCTTCTCTTCACCTATTTCTGATCTCTTGCAGTGGGTTGCTCAGACAGTGCGATAAGCTTCCTCGAGAGGCAAGAAGGAGTCTGTACCTGGGGGGAGGAATATGGCAATTTTGGCAGGTAGTAGGGGGGTCTGGCCAGATACTCATCACCAGTGTGGCATGGTTGGCAGCTGGGAGGTCTGGCCAGAGATAGATGGCACAGGGGAAGGGGTTGGCAGCTGGGGTGTGGACAGCAAGGCTGCTTTTCACAGGGGAAGTGGAGTGGCATGAGAGCTGGCAATGGCTGGTGGAGAAGGGTGAAATGCTGATCACTCCATGGCCCTCCTCTGTCCTGTGCCCAGTGTCCCTCCTCCACCCTCACATTGCTCTGTCCCAGCAGGAGCTGAACACAGTGCCCTGGCTTGTCCTCCATTAGCTGCATGCTCCTCTAGAAGAACCCTGGGGGCAGGGGAAAAGGTGGGGTGGAATCTTTTACTGCTCAGTGTAACAACAAACAAGTCTCGTCTCAGCACTGCAGGCTGGGAACCTGATGCTTTATTTAGCTGCAGAGCGGGGGAAACTCCCACTAGTTAAATAGGAGGTACGGCAAGGGTGGGGCATGGCTAACCCACTGGGTACCCATGGGTAACCCACTGACCCCATCGTGACCACTTTCTTACAGCTGGGCTGCTGGAGACGAGGTGAGGGAATGGGCCCTGGCAGCTAGGAGGACTGGGAAGGGAGCCCTGTTCTGAAACATAGCCCCTTGAAAGGACAGTACAGGGCAGCCCCTGTCTGTGCTCTAGGGGAGTGTGTGTCATGGGAGCTAGTTACACGGCTCCTGGTGGGATTGGGGCTTGGTCTCCTGAGGCACTAGGTGCTGCTGAAAATCCCTCCCCTGTTTTTTCGATGTGCCAGCCTTGTAAAATCACCCTTTCCTTCCCACTCATCATCTCCAAAGACGGACGCCAATTCCACCCGAGTGACACTGTTAGCTTTGCTGGCTTTGCACGGCTGTCCCTGACCCGCATAGTGCAAGCAGCTCTGTGGCTGCTGCCCAGCAGGAACAGCCTGCAGCTGAGCAGGGCTGGCTGTGCAGAACGAAGGGAGCAGACAGCAGCGACCACCCTGTTTTGTAATGTAGGCTCCCCTGTGCTTTGGCTCTGATACAGAGGGAGCAGATCTGCAGAGTCAGATGGGGCAATAGTCACAGGGCGCATTCTCAGTGCAGTGCTGGGGACTCCTCTGGAGTGGAACAAGCTCGCCCCTCAGAGTAGGTTTCCACTACCACTTACGTCGCTGAGGGGTGTGGAAAAGACACACACACACACACCACATGGGATGCATGTTCCAGTGACCTAAGTGCTGTCCACCCCGGCACTACATCGATGGGAGATGCTCTCCTGCCAACAAAGCATCTGCCTCTGGCGGAGGTGCAGTAATTACATCAACAGGAGAGCACTCTCCTGTCAGCGTAGAGCATCTTCACCAGACGCACTGCAGTGACCCAGTTGCACTGGTGCAGCCATGCCATAGTAGCACTTCTAGTGCAGACCTGCCCTCGGTCTGCAGCACAATTGTCTCCTGCTGGTGCCCTCTTGTAGCATGAGCTCAGGTGCCCAGCAAATACCCCTCGCCTTCTTGCGTTCCATATCCAGATTAGGTCATTTGTGTCATTCTCTCCTTGGCAAAGGCCAAGTCCTGCTTTTCCAAACAGTCACCACCTATGTATTCAGGCACTGCACCTCCTCCCCAGCTTGAGGCCCCCTGTGCCCAGCTGAGCAAAGGTGTCTCACTGCCTACCCTTGGGAGAAAAGCAGGGATGGAGACCGGCCTGAGGGTGAGGGGATGGCATCAGAGATCTGCATTCTCCTTAGACACTGCCAGGGCAGCTAGAATCTGGCCTCGGAGAGTCACGAGAGAGTATAAGGCCCAGACATGAAACTGGGCCAGATGCTGCGTCCCTTTACACTGGAGTGAATCTGGAGTGCTTCCACCAGCAGTATTTACCCTAGTGTAAATGAGATCAGAATCAAGCCCTTTGCAAGACAGATGGGAGCAAACAGCGCGGTGCACTGTCAGTGCTAATGGCGACTGCAGGACCTGGTCCTGGCTGGAAGGAACCAAGGACAAACTCAGGCTCCTCTGATTTGCTTCCTCCCTGCAGACCCGGGTTGTCAAGGAGGATGACGTCCAGCAGATGAATCCTCCCAAGTTCGATATGATTGAGGACATGGCCATGTTAACGCACCTCAATGAGGCCTCGGTGCTGTACAACCTGAAGCGCCGCTACGCCCACTGGATGATCTATGTAAGTGATGCTGGTACAGGGCATGAGGGTGACACATAGAGCCCTGACCAGCACAGTCAGAGGTCAATGCTGATTCAAATGGCACCAACTCAAAACTACCACAGATTTCTCCCCTTGGTTGTCCCAGATTACTGGCTATCCCAGTCAGGGTCATGTTGAATCAGGACAGCTATGCCCTGGATTTCTCATGCCTCAGGAACCTCTCCCATTCAGTATTTCTTGTGACATGGGAGTCATATGGATGCATTAGACATCCCCAGGCAGACTTAGATAGATAGAGGGGGAGATTTATGTGTACTGATTAGATTCACTTGGAAAACATATTGAAGAGAAATAAGCTGATCTTGGGATGCCAGGTGAAGAGACTCACTCACCAGGGAGTCTGCAAAACAAAACACACTTCGGGATGCTTCCCAAAATTCCCAACCCTGGAAGGATTTCTAGATAAGGCTAAAGCTGGCTGCCCTGAGAACGTCCGGAGGAGACGCTAATGATGGCTTTCCAAGAGGGATGTGGAGAAAGGCCAGCTGCCTGGGTGGAGGGGGTAGCAAGGGGTGGGGGAGGAATGTCACCATTAAGGTAAGGTAGGTTGGCAGCACAAAGGGATGTCCCTGTTAAGGCCATTTGCATCCCTGTTCTGTAATAGGCTAAGGAAGCAGCATGGTGCAGACAGGCCAGATCCACTGCGGCATCTCTAGCTCTGAGCCCAGTGGCTTTGAAGAGTCTTTGTTCTGCTGCGTTGAGGCAGCTGTGTCCTTCTGCACTCACTTGCCTCCTCTCTGCTCTCAGACCTATTCAGGTTTGTTCTGTGTCACCATAAACCCCTACAAGTGGCTGCCAGTCTACACCTCCCCTGTGGTGGCAGCCTATAAGGGCAAGCGGAGGTCAGAGGTCCCGCCCCACATCTACGCCATTGCAGACAACGCCTACAATGACATGTTGCGCAGTAAGCTTTTCTCTTTCCTCCCTCTCCTCCCTGTGCTCGCCCCGCAGCGGAGGCCGGATCTTGTTCAGTGGGAGGGGGAATGCAGGGAGGGCATTGTGGCATCACCTCACAACAAGAAACTAATGCACAGTAGCAGAGATGGGCCTGGAGAAACCCGACTATCTGTGTCCGGACTGGGCTCAGAGCGGAAGTTCTGGGCCACTGTTAAAAACACTGATTACAAGCAATACTGACCAGTAACCAATAGCACCTTTCCTCCAGCAAAACAGACTCTGGATGGGCATCAGAGCCTGTATCTCGAGGGATCACCACACGCAGCCCTGGCATTTAGCTGGCCTGAATCAGGCTACCCAGCCCCCATGGTGCTGTGTAACAATCCCCTAAAAGGGGATATGACCCATAAATTACCTTGGCTGGAGGGTCAGGGTGATGAGGAGAAAGGACATCTCCCTAGCAGTGCCGGGGCCAGGGCCTTGGCAGCACAGTGGGCTGGCTCAGGCTTGTGCTGTGGGGCCAGGTCTAGAGGAGGAGGGGAAGATGCAGTAGGATAAAAAGAAACACTCTAGAAATGTCAAGACACCAGGATACTTCTTCTCAGGGGTGCCAGTCCCCTGGAGCCTGAGGGAACGCCCACACCCACATTTTGGACCTTTAGTACTGGGAAAGCTTGGCGTTAATAAGTCAGGTGAACATAGTCACTGGCCCAGCCAGGTAGGGCTGTGGATGAACAGGGAAAACCCAGACCCATGGCAGCCCTGGAGCATTCTCAGAGCTCCATGTGATCTCAGTACGTTCCAGTCTAACGCTGGCTCTTTCTTTTCCAGATCGTGAGAACCAGTCCATGCTCATCACGTAAGTGACCCCTGCTTCCCTTCACGGGCCATTGTTCCCTGCCTGCCTTGTACGTGTCTCTGGGTTAGGCTCCTGGGCCCCATTCTACTGCCCCCCCTACAGGATACAAGTTGTCTTTAGGGTCCTGGCAGTGGTTTGTCATTTGGACTGACTGGCAGCCTTCCTCCTGTGAGATCTGATGCCCCAGCTGTACGAGGAGATACATCAGACCACCTGCCCCTCCTGAGGCCCCCAGTCAGGCATCCCTGGCTGCCACCCCATCCCCAAACAAGTTTCCTTCACACTCCCACCCATCGGCTGCCAGAGCCCCTCCAGGGCAGCCTGTCTGGTGACAGTGGCAACGGCTGCTGTTCATAGAAACAGAATATCAGGTTTGGAAGGGAACTCAGGAGGTCATCTAGTCCAACCCCCTGCTCAAAGCAGGACCAATACCCCAGACAGATTTTTGCCCCAGATCCCTAAATGGCCCCCTCAAGGATTGAACTCACAACCCTGGGTTTAGGAGACTAATGCTCAACCACTGAGCTATCCCTCCCCCCAAGTTCACCCTGCACTTGTTGGTGCTGGCATCACGGGGTATGACTCTCCCAAGCTGGTCCCCAAGCAATGTGTTTCCCAGCACCAGCCCCAGCCCCAGCCCCAGCCCCATGGCTGGCCACACGCACCGTGGTGCTAGCCCACAGCCTTGTGCCCAGGAGGAACATGCTTGATGCTCCTGAA
The DNA here is from genome assembly GCF_025201925.1 of Gopherus flavomarginatus. NCBI lineage: Eukaryota > Metazoa > Chordata > Testudines > Testudinidae > Gopherus > Gopherus flavomarginatus. The sequence continues at coordinate 23,128,194 of NC_066627.1, forward strand.
CAGAGGAGGCAGCCAGGCCCAGGAGAGTGATGGGGGAGGGGGCAGGCAAGGTTAAGTTCAAGTGACATATAGATGAGGGCTATATAAAGTTCTTTGAAGGGCCCTACCCTGCTGCCAGGAGCCACTGACATTTTTAGCCTCAGCCATGGCCTAATTAGGTAACGCAGGGGCTGAGGCGGGAGATGCTTGGCTCTTGTCCTGCGGCAGCTCCCCCCCCCCACCACACTCATCCCTGCTCTTTGTGATCTGGGATTACAATAGAAGAGCAGCTAACTCTAGGCATGAAATCACTGCAAGGCCTCGTGAGCCAGTGCCAGCAGGCAGCGCAGACCAGGGCAGCAGGAATTGCCCAGCCCCCGGGTCTCACCTGGACTCCTGGCCCTCCTCTGTAAGTTCATACCAAGCATGTGACAGACCAGGAGGAGCCTTGGGAGGGGGAGACTTCCCCACCTGGCACTGTGTGGACTCACTGGCCACGTCTGCAGTGGTGATTTGCCCCAGCGTCAGCCTCCGGGGGGCTGCCCCGGTGGAGCTGCCCCATTACAGCCCCCTGATGCAGCCGAGCAAAGCCCAGACGGGCAGTGGCGCCGCTTGCGTTGGGTTCACACCAGGGGAGGTCACTCACTCCGCTGCAAAGTCCAGCAGCTTTGCCCGTCTGTTCTAGGGGATTGTGCCAGTGCAGCACCACATGGGCTGAGCCCGGTGGCTGAAACCCCACATTGCCCCCATGCAGAGCGTTAGCCAATGGGAAGCGATCACAGGCTACCCAGGGCCAGACAGGGCTGAACCTCTCCCTTGGGGTTTAACTTCTTTTACATAACACTGTAAGGCGGGGCTGGGCTGTGGTCTTGGTTTTCTGAGTCTCTGTGTAAAGGTTTTGCCTGACTCTGCCTCATTTTCTTGATCTGTGTATTTCTGTTACCCTAAGCGGAGAATCTGGTGCTGGTAAGACTGTAAACACCAAGCGGGTCATTCAGTACTTTGCCATTGTCGCAGCCCTGGGCGACACGCCGGGCAAGAAAGGAGTAAGACCCTCATTTGAAACACACTTTGGCTGTTTCCTTTTTTTTTCTTCTTTTTTTTTTTTGTAACTTTTTGCATTTGGAAGCGTGTTTGGATCTGGCCCCTCACGGGCTTTGCTTTTCCTTTGACTTTTGAACAAGCAAGGCTTGAAACAACTGATCTTGGGGAAATGGAGTTTTTAAGTGGCTCACCAAACTGATCAGCCACACCGGGGTTTTTTGGGCCCACCTTTTCCTTCACCCCAACATATTTTCTTTTTCAGACACTGAAAAGGGGACAGACCCCCCCCCCCCATTTCCACCCCTGTCTCTTTTAAGCCTTGCTTTTTGCCTTTTTCCCCCTTTTCTCTTTTTTGTTCATTTGTTCATTTTGGTCCTTTTCCATCTTCTGCTTTTTCTTGCTCTTGTTTTGATTCTTTCTTGCATTTCTTTGGTGTTGGTTATTTTTGAGATTCCCTTGCAATTGCTTATTTCTTCTGGGTACTTGATGCCCCAGCCTGCTTTCCCTTGCAGAAGCAGACTGGTTGTTTCAGGTAGTGGGTAAGCAATTCTCCAGCATTGTTTTCCTTCCCTCTTCCCTGAGTTTGGATTTAACTCTTCCTGCTTTTTGGTGCTTTTCTTCTTTTTCTTGAGCTAATCTATTTAACACATTTTTGGTGTATTTTTAGAAATTTAATCCTTCGATTTTTTTGAACCGTTTTAGTAACTAAATGTTAACGCCCTGCTATTTTGATTGATGCTTTCTGTGATTCTGACCTGTCCCTTCTGGAATTCTAAAGACAGTTTTCTTTCCTTTTTCTAGCAAGCTCCTGCCACTAAAACTGGGGTAAGTGCAACAGGGAATAGGGGCCACTCCTCAAGTGAGAGGCCAGCCTTGCTAAGCAGCACCTTGTTAACTCCCACTAGTAGTGGGCCCCTTTCTGAGTGCCCTTGTGCCAGTGCAAGTTAGGAGTAACTGCGATGATGTCAATGGAATGGTATCATTATGAAACTGACACGAGATCAGAACCAGGCCCCTGTGTACAGCACTGCATTTTGCTGAGGTGACAAGGCAGTAATGCAGTTGGGAAATGCTCTTGTGGTTGCTGAGAGGATCCAGGGAGACTGTGTGTCTCTTCGTAGAGCAGCTTCTCTCTCAATGGAGGGATCACTATTACCAGGTGTGGATGTGCTGCTCACCCCTTTGGCACCCCCTGCTGGTCTCTCAGGGAATTAGCTCATTTTCCAGCCCAGAGCACCCTCTGCAGGCTGGTGATCCACCTGTCCTCTGGCCTCATGTCCCACCCAGGACCCCAGTGCTCTGTTAACCAGGATGCTGCCCCTAAGCAGTAACCCCTTTCTCTCAGGGTCTCCCCTCTCCAGGAAACCCCCACCCACTATCCCCACCTCACCTCAGTATCAGGCTACTACCAGTCATTGTCTAGCCCCATGCCCTGGGGCAGACTGCAGTATCAACCTACTCATCACTGGCAAGGTTAGGTTTGGACCTGCTGCCTTGGCCTACCCCTGGGCTGCCCTCTGTAACCTGCAGTACCAGTTGCCTTGTGCTAGGCCACAGCCTGGACCTTCCCAGCTCCTCTGCCTTTCCCCAGCCCTGCTTCACACAGGTACCCTGTCACTAGCTCTCTAGAACCAGGCCCTTCTCTCTCTACAGGCAAAGAGAGACTGCTCCTGGCTTCCCTGGCCTTTTTATACAGGCCAGCTGTGGCCTGATTAGGGTGTGGCCCAACTGCAGCCACTTCCTCAATCAGCCTAGCTTTTAGAGCTGCAGCTTTCAAGCCCTCCCAGGCAGGAGTAGGGGTCCAGTCTGCTACACCAGGATTGGGATCTGCACATTGCAGGGCATTGAGTCAGGCTGGGATTTTCTATCCACTGCCCTGGGGATGGAGTTTCTTTAGCTCCCAGTTCACTGCAAGTCTGTCCCACTGCCTCAGCAGAAGGGGGTCTGGAAGTTATTGCCAGGCTGTGGCTCTGTGAGAGGCTGCATTGCAAACCAGACATCTCTAAAAAGGACCAGTCCTGAAGCAGTTACTCTGTGTCTGGTCAGACCGAGCTCTCGTTGACTTCCTCAGGCATTGACCTGAGTATGGCCTTCAGTACCGGCCCTTGGGGGCCAGCTGGCAGTGGCTGCTTGCTTTGAGGGGGAGGGAGTACCTCATTTAAATGAGTGACTGTTAAATGCTGGGGCCAGAGCACTGACCGGATTCACCCCAACCCCGGGAGCCTAGTTTCACTCTGTCATGCACATCCCCTGCTTTGCATCTGGATAGTTTGACTCTGAGTTTTAGCAGCAACATGTCCCTAATCCCAGGGGGTAACAGTTTGTCGGTGTTGCTGGGGGAGGGGAGTGAGGAGCTAGGGTGCTGCACAAAGGGTTACATTTACAATGGTAGCAGTACATCAAAAACATCATCGTCCAAAGCCCAAGTGGCTCCGTTATGCAGTGTATAACTCCTGCTCCAATGTTACACCGGCCCAATGGACCAGTGTGCTGAGCTCCAGGGTCCCCCAGTCCAGCTCTGCAGGGGAGGGTAAAGTGCTTCTGAATAACAGCATTATGTAAAGAGCCATGTAATCAAAGGGCTGCAAGCCCATGGTGGACTGCAGGCCGTACAGTTAGTAAGGCTGGATGAATCTGTCCAGTAGAAGCTGCCTGGAACCCATGCCCACATCTTCCCCTTTCCTCAAGGTTATACGTGAACTAGACAGCTCTTTTCTCTAACCTATCCCTTCAAAGGCAATTTTTGTTGCATCTGCTCCAATATTATCAGCCAGCTATCTTGGATTCAATGTGATCTCAGAGCAACAGAGAGAGGATAGGAGGGGGTTAAATCATATTCCCAGGTAAGAAACTGCTAGCTGGAGTTAAACAAGCTAATCTGGATCAGTGACCTCAGGAAAATAACCTTCAGAGCACACTGCAGTGGCCAGAATCTTCAGAGTTAAGGTTCCATTCCAACCCCAAACAACCGTGAGGGCACATGCTGTGCACCCTGTATGCTAGGCAGATGCGTGTCTATGGCCAGGATTGCTGCTAGTTGACACTCAGCCCTGGAAATCACAGTGATTTGCCTAGGGACCCTGAGAGCTGAGATGCTTTAAACCCTGTCCCTTGGTGTTTTGTCTGTGGACGCAAACACCTGAAACCATGGCCAGTGCAAATGAGACATCGGAGGATATGTAGCCCAGTTGCAGTGAGATAAGGCTTCAGCACTTCTGCTTGCTCAGGGAGCTGAGCCCTGTGACTAGTAAAAGGTGCAAATGGCTGTCCGAAGTCCAGTGTGGTGTGAGGGGAGTATGCTGGGCTGGCCAAGCAGGAGCTGGTCAGTCTTGGGCATGTGTATAAAGGGAAAGCAGAGGGATATTGCAGAGTGCCAGGCAGGGAGGTGTCCCATGGGTAGCGGGTTAATGGTAGCCACAGCTGTGTGCCTAGAATCGCAGTGCATTGGAAGCAAGCAGCACTGGTGTACCATTGTCTCAGGAGTGGGGGCGAAGGATGGCTGGGGGTACATGTGCAGAGTTTAGGTTATTTGAGGTATTTTCCAAGAGTGGGATGGGGTTTCCCAGTTTGCTGGGCCTCATGTCCCACCCAGGACCCCAGTGCTCTGTTAACCAGGATGCTGCCCCTAAGCAGTAACCCCTTTCTCTCAGGGTCTCCCCTCTCCAGGAAACCCCCACCCACTATCCCCACCTCACCTCAGTATCAGGCTACTACCAGTCATTGTCTAGCCCCATGCCCTGGGGCAGACTGCAGTATCAACCTACTCATCACTGGCAAGGTTAGGTTTGGACCCTGCAAGAGTGGGATGGGCCCAGTTTGCTGACTTTAAATTATCGATAGAGATTTAAAACTTGAATTTCACCTTCTAGTTAGCAAAGCGTTTCTCTGGCTGTTTCCTATGGGGACCGTTTTTAACCCATGATGTACATTATCATTGGCTTGGAAGCGACAGGCTGGCTGGTCCTGGGATGCCAAGCGAAATCAGCTCATCGCTAGCCTTCCTTCTCCTAAGCCCCTCATCAAACAAAGCCATCCAGGGCATGTGGGCTGCAGCTTCTCCGCTCAGGGGCAGGTAGCACAGCGAGGATGCAGGGCGAGAGGTTGCACCCTCTGAGCAGTGCTGCTCTCTCATCCTGCAGGGGGCGCCACAGAACATTTCCAGCTTTGGGCAAAGCAGGAACTAAGCCAGGAGCCAGTCTGTTCTTCTGAACCAGTGTGTCCTGACCAGTGCAGTGTCCTAATGAATTCCCCGTGTTCTATAAGCAAGTGTTGCAGTACTTAGGTACCACGCGTGGGGATCAGAAGACCCAATTCACTGCTGTTCTTTGAGAGGAGAGGTGCTAATAACAATAATTAACAAGGGATACACAGCCCCATGTGCAATATAAGGCCACATAGTGTGAGAGAGCTGGGAACAGGATACCCAAGTGCCTAGCTCCCAGCACTCTCATCAGTCCACTAGAGCAGGCGACATGCTTGGGCTCTGCCCCCCATGTTTATGGCTCAGTGCAAGCTGATTTCAGGGTCAGAAAAGCCAGAGGGACTTACTCTAATGAGAGCCTTTGAAAAAAGAGTCTTTGGTGCAACCCAAACACAAAACCCAGGGCTGAGCTTTGGAGTTTCCGGGCGATAGGGTTAGATGAACATTCAAACACTGAGATACACTTGTTTGAAAGGTCGGAGCAGGTGCTGCCATGACCTCTGTCAGGTGAATCTGCTGAGGCTGGAGGATATTAGAGAATGAACTGAAAGCTAGGGACAGCTTTGACTCTGGAGAGCCTGCTGCCTCTGTGACATGCTCTTACGGACAAAACTCAGCGCTGTAGTTCTCGACCCACGCCGCCACCGGGGGAAGTTGCGATAGTAGCTTAATGTAGTTAAGACTCAGATGTTTAAAGACACAGTGATGAGAAACGCCAGCACTCTGCCTCCACTGTGGCTTCCATTGCCAGTGGCTCTGGTGGAGCGGCACCTGTGGAGAATTACACGTCTTGGTTTCCTGGTGTAGGCAAGGCCCTGCATCCCTTTGGCATGACTAGGGTATCAGGACAGCCTGAGCGTTTGGGGAGTTCTGCCTAGGTACACCTGCGATAGTCAGCGTTCTGCTTGGCTGTATCTGGAGCAGTTGGCAGTGGTCAGATGATGACTAGCGTAAATGGACTGTAGCTTTATGGAACCATTTGGAAAGCACACCCTCCCCTATAGAGACAGTGACTAAGGCACGATGGTGTGGTGTGGTACAAAGTTATAATGCCATGGTCTAATTGCTAGGGCACTGGGCTCTGAGTCAGGAAACTTGAGTGCTAGTCCCAGCACTGCTTTCTCAATGACTTCACGGCTCTGTGCCTCAGTTTCCCCTCACACCCCTCTGTCTGTCTTGCCTAGTTTGGCTTTAAGCTCTCGGGGCAGGCACAGTCTCTTCTGTGTGTTTGTATGCTGCCTGGCACACTGGGCTCCTAGATGCGACTGTCATTCAAATGTAATAACAAGAACATGAGTCTGGGGCTGAGGCATTGCTGTGAAGAGGCCATCAGGGAGTTCTGAAGCTCCCCCCAGCCAGCGTCTATAACACTGCACACCGCACCACAGCTCTGAGAAGAATGGTTCTGACACATGTTTAAAGGAAAACTGACCTAGGAATATTACAGAGGGTTGTTACTGTCTCTTCCTGGGCTATTTCCTGGACCCCTTCGCTTCCAAAGGCAGGTTTTCCCAGTGCCACGAGCCCTCCTCTCCAGGCCTTGATGGCTATGGCCCCGTCACAGAGGCCTCCCATGTACCGCTGAGCTATTAGCCCGGACCTTTATAGGTACCACTCACAGCAGATTAGATGGCCACAGAATTCATGGCTTCAAAGCCCAGCTCTGCTCCCCAATGTTAATTAAAAAAATAAGACCTGCCAGGTAGGAAGGCGCCACCCTGGAGACTAAAGCCTTAAGGGAAGCTAGTGAGAGTAGCAGAGGGTTGAGGGACACAGCACTGTCCCCTGCCCTGTGTCCTGCTGTCCCTTAGCTGCATCTGTAGCAACAGAGCCACTGTTACTAATGCTACAGGCACAAGCTGACCCATCCTTTGGCTGCATTTTCTAGGGTACCCTCGAGGATCAAATCATTGAGGCCAACCCTGCTATGGAAGCCTTTGGCAACGCCAAAACCCTGCGAAATGATAACTCTTCGCGCTTTGTAAGTATGCTAGCAGGATTTATATTTATAACGCTCAAGTTATCCATACCCATGCCCTGTGTGAAGTGGCCACAGATATCCAGAGCTAGCTTTTACTAGGGAGCAAATCATTGTCAGAACTAGCAACTCTCTCTTCTTTAGATGGGTTGGCTGTAGGGCCAAATCCTTTGCTGCTGTAAAGCGATGCCACTTCCTGATGTTAACTGACCAGGCTAGTTCACTGACTTGTGCTATTTAATTTACACTAGCTGAGGATCTGGCCCTAAAAGATGAGGCTGGAGTTAGGAGCAGCCCAAGGTCCATCTCAGCTTGGATCAGGCTGTGAGTGATGACTGCCAGTGCCGGGAAGGAGCCTGGCACAAAGGGAGAGCAGGGAGAGCTGGAAGTGCCAATGCTGGGAGGTGCCTCAGTGCACCGGTGGTGCAGTTTCACCTTCATCGAACTCTGGCCCTGTGTTTGGCTCAACCAAACCCCTGGTTCCCATTTATCTCCATAACAACGCGCTGGAGGTAGTGGAGGCCACAGTGGCATTCTTGGTCCTCTCTGGATTCCCCAGTGCACCAGGGGCCTTGGAGTGTCATGGGGGTCTCCTGAGCTTGATCAGCAGTAGCAAGCCATGACTCTGCAGGTAGTTGTGCTGCAGACCCAGCATCACGCAGCTCTGTCCAGGAGCCAGGGCTGTCAGGGGCCATCTGCAACCATCCTCTGAGTGCTGCACGAGAGCACAGCCACAGGGAGCAAAGCTCAGGGGGATGATCCCTCTGCTGAGCCAAAAGCGACCAGCACAGGCCCGAGAAATTCACCCAGACACCTTGTATTGAGCCCCAAAGTTGTGTGACATTAACGTAAGGCAGAGAAGAGACAGACCCTTAGCCCTCCCCAGCCATCTGATTTGTAAGAGCTGCCCACTCGGGACAGCAGCTGTACCTGCCTCAGTTCCTCTGTCCAGCCTAAGTATTTACCTTCTTCCCTTAGGGCAAGTTCATCCGAATCCATTTTGGCCCCTCAGGGAAACTGGCCTCTGCTGACATTGATATCTGTGAGTAAACAGCCTTGCACACCTGCCAATTCAACATGCTCTTTTTCTGCCCTGACACTGGATCAGCTCCAGAAAAATCCCAATCTGTTTTTTTTCCTGTTTGTTTCTAGACTTGCTGGAAAAATCAAGAGTGATTTTCCAGCAACCCGGTGAGAGAAGCTACCACATCTACTACCAGATCCTGTCTGGGAAGAAACCTGAGCTCCAAGGTAAGCAGCTTCAAAGAAATCTGACCAGGGGGAACGACAGTGTAAGCACATCTGGCCTGGGCAACCATAGCCCCTGGTGAAGTCACTGCCCCCCAGGGGGAGGAAGCCCAACTAGATCCCTTGGAGGGAGGGTGCTGGGGGCAGAGGAGTCATTACTCAGCTCTGCCCTCTGGGATCTCGTGGAGGGCCCAGATATGATCCCAACTGGCCTGCCAGGCTCTGCCATTGAGCCACCTCTCAGGCACTGAGCGGGGCTGGGATCCAGGTGCTGGGTGACAGGAAACCTTTCCGCACTGGAGAGATGCTTGGCAGAGGCCTGGCATGATAAGCTTCTTGGCTGCCGCCTGTTGAGCCTGCTGCTGGATCATGAGAAGCACCTTATTAGGCAGGTCTGGAGAGCAGCGGAGCAGTAACCTTATCTGGGGGTCACGAGGGCAGGCACCATTGCTTCTAAATCAGTCTCCAGCCCAGCAGTATTGCGAAGATAGCAGAAGGGAGCTAGAGCTGCAGAAGAGATGGGCCTTGCGAGGGGTTACCAGGCCTTCCGGAGTCAGACCCACAAGCCAGCTAGAGCTGAGGCAACAGACCAGAATGGGCTGGGAGTCACACCCAGCCATGCTTCTCTCTTCTGCCCTGGGCAGTTCCCATCAGAGGCTTTCACCTCAGCCACCCAGCCCTCCCCCTGCCCTGCCCACAGAGACACAGCAAGCGCACTGCTTAGCAGTGGGAACTGGGAAGTCCAGCAGTACATGCTACAGGGCCAGGGGCCATTGCTGCAGTGAGGGGACTGTATCCACAGCCATGTGATGGGCACACTGTGGTGGTAACGAGGGCCTGTGCAATGAGATCAGGGTAGGGAGAGTTGCAGAGCACTGGGGCATTACCAGGACACATGGAGCAAAGGCAGAGCAGGGTAGCTTTCCATTGCTCTTTGGCAGCTGCTGCTCAGCAAGCTGCCTGAGATGGCAGCGCACAGCCCAGCTGAGCCTCCCCAGGAGCAGTGGGTTTTGTGGCATGTGCCAGGGCCAGCTTCATGGCGCATGTTGCACTGTGGGCGAGGATCGAGGGAGCCTGGGCGATACCAAACATCTCACTGCACTTAGTCTGTGCCCAGAGCACTGCCCTCCGCCTTCCCTGCTGATCTTCACCGCACGCTCCAAAGGGCAGGGCTCCAGCTCGCCTCCAGCTACCTCCTGATGCCTGGGGTGGCCACCTGGGAGCCCAGCCCTCTGCCAGGTTTGCAGGCCAGAGCTCAGCCAAGGGAGGGCATGTCCCACAGCAGAGCCCTGGCTACACTGGGCCCTAGGGCTCAGTCCTGGGGCTGTGCATTAGGCCCCTTCGGTCCTGCGCCAGCCTTTCCAGTGGAGTCTGCTCTGGAACGCAAGCCAGCATGCGGGGGAGCCGAGTGTACCTCACATCTTTGCTCTCCCTCCCACTCCCAGATATGCTGCTACTCTCTCTCAACCCCTACGACTACCACTTCTGCTCGCAAGGCGTAACAACGGTGGACAACCTGGATGATGGCGAGGAGCTCATGGCTACAGACGTACGTACAGGACCTGCGAGACAGAGCAGGGGGGAGGCCTGGGCAGAGGGGAGAATGGCTTTATATTCTCCTGGAGAGAAATGGAGATATGGCTCAGCTTTGCTCAGATACCGCTAAGCTCTGCTGATGTTTTATTAATAATCACCCTGTGCACATCTCCAACCCCTGTCCCGCAAGGGCCCCTGACGTTTGCAGACATTCACTCCCCGGCACTCCTCTGCAGTGAGGGAGAGCTCATTCTCAGCCCCACTTATAGACTGGAAAGCAAGGCACAGCATGGGTAAGGGCCATGCACAGCAGTGTGTGTCGTTCCTATCGCTCTGCACCCAGAGGGGGTCAGTCCCATGCAAATGGCCAGTGAGATGCATGGCCACCACTGATGCATGCAGCCCTAGACATGTAGGTGTGAGCGTCTCATTCTGAAAACCACAGAGCGACTCAGTGACAGAACCAGGACTAGAACTTGGAGTCCTGGCCCCTGATGGGGGCGCTGCCGGTGGGTGCTGAGCACCCACGATTTTCACCCTCTAGGTGCTCTAGCCCTGGAGCACCCACGGAGTCGGAATCTATGGCTGAGGATACTGGAAGGAACCCCAGTTTTAGGATGAGACAGGTACTAGTAATGGTGAATTCAGTTATTAGAAATATAGATAGTTGGGTTTGTGATGACCAGGAAAAATGCCTAGTGAATTACCTGCCTGGTGTGAAGGTAATGGATCTCCTGAGACAGCTAGACAGACTTGTAGGTAGTGCTGGCGAGGAGCCAGTGGTCATGGTACATGTAGGTACCAGTGACTTAGGGAAATATAGGAGAGAGATCCTGGAGGCCAAATGTAGGCTGCTAATTAAGAGATTAAAGACAAGGACTTCATGGTAGCATTCTCTAAAATGTTTCCATTCTACGCACAAGGCCCGTAAGGCACACAGGATCTCAATGCATGGATGAGACAGTGGCATGGGGAGGAAGGATTTAAGTTAATTAGGAACTGGGGAACCTTTTGGGGAAGAATTAGTTTATACAGAAGGGACGGGGCTCCACCCAAACCAAAACTGAACCAGACTCAGCCTGTAAAATTAAAAAGGTTGTAGAGGATGTTTTGAACTAAGGGCTGCAGGAAAGCTGGCAGGTGTGGAGAGCACACGGTTTGGGTGGGGATGTCTCTTAGGAATGAAATGGGGAACACTACATCCTAGTAAAGCGGATAGGAAAGAAGTTGGTAAAGTACAGGTAGGAGCCAGTGAGGAACAGTAAAGTGTAAAAGAGTCACATTTATATTTAGCTCCAGAAGGCAAGCAACTGAATATTGACAAAATGCACTAGTGCTTATCTACAGCTGCTAGGAGTCTAAATTCTAAGCTGGGTGAACTAGAGCGCCTGGTATGGAGTGAGCATATTGATATAACAGACCTCACGGAGATTTGGTGGAAGGAGGATAATCAATGGGACACAGTAATACCACGGTTTAAAATACAGTAACTCCACTTAATGTTGTAGTTCTGTTCCTGAAAAATGAAACTTTAAGTGAAATGATGTTAAATGAATCCAATTTTCCCATAAGATTTAATGTAAATGCGGGCGGTTAGGTTCCAAGGAAATTTTTTGGGTGCAGACAAAAGGTATATACTGTACAGTACTGTACTTTACTGTGGTGGGGAGTTTCCTCTGGCTTACCCCTGGGGCTCAGGGTGGAGGTGCAGTTAGGGTGTGGGAGGGTGCTCAGGATGGGGGTGCGGGGTCTGGAAGGGAGTTGGGTGCAGGAGGGCGCTCTGGGTGGGGGTGCGGGAGGAGGCTCAGAGCTGGGGCAGGCAGGAGGTGCAGAGCACTTACCTGGGACAGCTCCTGTTTGGTGCAGGGGGTGTGCAGGTGGATCTGCGCAGTGCAGCACCGCCCCCATGGCTGCGATTCTGGGAGCCACGATTCTGGGAGCTTCCCTCCCCCCACAGGCAGGGCCACCCGGAACACAGGGGATTTAAGGGCTGCAGGGCCCTGGGCTAAGGGGGCCCTCGGGCCCTGGACTGCAGCTCTAAAGCCCCTTTTGGAATCCGGCCCTGCAAGCACAGGCCAGAGGACTCAGGAGGAGCAGGGGCAGCCGCTCAGCCAGAGGCTGGAAAGAAACAGCGCTTTCCCCTTCAAAGTGCCGCTTCTCTCCGGCTGTTTGTTTGGCAGCACTTAGGACTTTCTGGGAGGGAAGGAGAGAGGGAGAGGGAGCAGGGCCGCCCAGCAGATTCAGGAGGCCTGGGTTTTTTGGTGGCGGGGGGCCCCCGCTTTGGCGGTAATTTGGCGGCGGGGGGGCCTTCCGCTCCAGGACCCGCCGCCGAATTACTGCCAAAGACCCAGTACTTCAGCGGCAGGTCCCACTTCAGTGGTAATTTGGCGGTGCGGGGTCCTTCCACCCTGGGGTGGAAGGACCCCCCGCTGCCGAAGACCTGGAGCGGAAGAAGCTCCGGGGGCCCGGACTCCGTGAGAGATTTCCGGGGCCCCCGGAGCAAGTGAAGGACCCTGCTCCAGGGGCCCGAATAACTCTCATGGAGGCCTCTGTGGGGCCCGGGGCCTTGGGCAAATTGCCCCTCTTGCCCCCCCTCTCTGGGCAGCCCTGAGTGGGAGGAGGCAGAGAAGAGGAACTTGTGCAATGCTCCCTTGTAAAATCAGCCAAACGAGGTTATAAGGAAGCATTGCACAACTTTAAATGAGCATGTTCCCTAATGGAGCAGCGATGTAACTTCGAAACAACATTAAGCGGGAGGACGTTAAGTGAAGAGTTACTGTATATAGGAATGACAGAGCCATCCACTCCCAGTCTTTATTCAAGCCTAATTTAATGGTGTCCAGTCTGCAGAACTGGAATTAATTTGCAAACGGGACACCATTAAATTAGACTTGAATAAAGACTGTGAGTGGATGGGTCCTTACACAAAGTAAAAACTATTTCCCCATGCTAATTTCCCCCCTTCTGTTACTCACACCTCGTCAACTGTTTGAAATAGGCCATCTTGATTATCACTACAATTTTTTTTTCCTCCTGCTGATAACAGCCCACCTTAATTGATTAGTCTCATTAGAGTTGGTATGGCAACACCCATTTTTTCATGTTCTCTCTGTATATATATCTTCTGACTGTATTTTCCACCGCATGCATCTGATGAAGTGGGCTGTAGCTCACGAAAGCTTATGCCCAAATAAATGTGTTAGTCTCTAAGGTGCCACAAGAACTCCTGTTCTTTTTGCTGATACAGACTAACATGGCTGCCACTCTGAAACCTAACAGAATGTTAGGAACTGTTAGGAAAGGTATAGAAAATAAGACAGAAAATATCATGATGGCATTATATAAACTCATGGTAGGGTTACACCTTGAATGCTGTGTCCAGTTCTTGTCGTCCCATCTCAAGAAGGATACAATGGAACTGGAAAAGGGTCAGAGAAGGCCAACTAAGATGGTCAAGCCTATGGAACGGCTTCCGTACAAGGAGAGACTAAAAGGATTATGGCTGTTTATTTTAAGAAAGAGATGACTAAGGGGGGATGTGATAGAGGTCTATAAACTTGTGAATGGTGTGGAAAAAGTGAATAGAGAAGTATTATTTACCCTTTTACACAATACAAAAACCAGGGGTCACCCAATGAAATTAACAGGAAGCAGGTTTAATACAAACGAGGAAATACTTTTTCACACAATGCACAATTAACTGGTGGAACTCATTGCCACAGAATATTGTGATGGCAAAAGTATAAGTGGGTTCAAAAAAGAACTAAATAAGTTCAGGGAGGTAGGTCCATCAATGGCTATTAGCCAAGATGCTCAGGGATGCAACCCTATGCTCGGGGCAACCCTCAACTTCTGACTGCCAGAAGCCAGGAAGAGGAGACAGGAGCAGATCACTCCAACTGCCCTGTTCTGTATACTCACCTGAATCTCTGGTACTGGCCACTGTTGGAGACAAGATACTGAGCTAGATGGACCACTGGTCTGATGCAGTTTGGCCTCTCTTATGTTCTAAATTAAATTGCTGTGGCTGAGGTTTGCTAAGTAATATAGATGAACGATGAGATAACTGATAAAAGGCAATTTGTGCCATTGCACCCTAGAAGTTCAAAGCAATGGCATGTGCATTTTCCAGTTCTGGAAAATGTTTTATTTTCTTCTGAAAATTTTGACTTTTAATCAGAATAAATGAAAACCAAAATGTTTTGGTTTTGGAGTGGGGGAGTGACTGAAAACACAACATTTTCAACTGAAAGCAGACTTTTTTTGTGTGAAAAAGTATATTTAAAAATAATTTTGACAGAACTTTTTGGATCTGCCCAACTCCAAGTGTTCATGTTGCCAACACTCACAATGATGTCACGAGTCTACTAGTATTTAGTTTTTCTCTTAAAGCCCCAGCTCCTGGAGTCATGTGATTATGTGACAGTCTGAGTTTTTCTTTCTTTCTTGCTAGAAGTGAGTTTCTAGCCCTCAAGGTTGCACAGAAAATACTGAAGATGTGTCCCAAGTAAAGGCTCCAAAACGAGACACCAAATGAAAATAGCCCTTTTTTATGGCGTCTAAGTCAATCTCATGATTTCTCAGGGCCCGTCTCCTGATTTTTGATCACTTGGGGTAGGCCACACTGTACAGGGGATGTGTTATGACGGGGCATGTGACCATGCGGAGCCTGCAGCACCTGAGACCACTGGGGAGTTTGGAGGGCCCCTCTGTTCGCTGGTGGGGGTGGATTTGCTGTGACAATGGCTAGGCTTACCCTCGCTGCCTGTCACCCCTCAGCATGCCATGGACATCCTGGGCTTCAGCAATGAAGAGAAGTATGGCTGCTATAAAATAGTGGGCGCCATCATGCACTTCGGCAACATGAAGTTCAAGCAGAAGCAGCGGGAGGAGCAGGCGGAGGCCGAAAACACTGAAAGTGAGTTTGCCACACAGCCGAGTAGGGCTGGGAAAAACTTTGCTGAGCCCAGCAGGGTGCATGAACTCCTTCCACTGCTGGACAGAAAATCACAGGGCTGGAGCATTGAAACAATCCCCGTCAAGTTTCCCATTTATCCACCTGCCATCCCTTCCCTTTCCCACATTCCTCTCCTGTGGTGATGCCTATTGACTAGGGGCCATGCCTCCCACAGTGCTCAGAACTCCCCGCAGTAGCCCTGCCTCTCTGAGCATCTGTTTGGTGCAGGACACTGGGTCTGCTTCTGTCAAATCAGCTGCACTGTGCAAAGGTTTATTGTTCTCCTTTATTGCTTTGTCCTATCTCTGCACAAGAGGGAAGAGAAAAGGCTGTGCAGGGAACCTTAGCTCAGGCAGTTCCCAATATTTGAGCACAGCACTCAGTGAGTGCTACACAGTTCAGGATATATGCTGGTGCTGCTGCACTGGCAAAGAGAATGTTGGTCTAACAGGAAATGATTCCCCTTCATCGTTAAGATGGAGCAAATCTTCCTACACAGAGATTCTCCGGGTTGGTAATACCTCAGAGAGGCACAGGTGCAAAAATCTCCTGCTGCCAAAACCCCCCTACGACTCCACCTTACACACCACACCCTGGAGAACACAATACAGACACTGCCCACTGGGGAGGTAAGCAGACTACAGAGAATTTTTGGGTTAGTGAAAGCCAGCAGAAGACAGCATCATCTCAGCCCGAGAACCATATATTTTTGTCTTGAGTATGCCCATCACCTGGCTGCTTCCTCATGGTTTGATGATGTGTTGCAGGTGCTGACAAGGCCTCCTACCTCATGGGAATCAGTTCAGCTGACCTCATCAAAGGGCTGCTCCACCCCAGAGTGAAAGTAGGAAATGAGTATGTGACAAAAGGTCAGAACGTGGAACAGGTGAGTGTGCTGGGACTGTAGTCTCCTGCCAGCATTGTTACCTGGAATCCCTTGGCTATGTGCCCTACAGGAGAGCGATGGCTTTAGGTGGCATTCCCAGTGCAGGGCCTTTAGCTCTGGAGTTCACCCCTCTGGTGGCCCCACAAAGTCTGAGTTTGGGTGCCCCAAGGGCATGGTGTAAGCTGAACCTGCTACTGCTGTCTTTTAGCAGCTGTCTCGGTTATTCATTGCTAGTGTGACGTGGAAGCAGGAGTGTGCTGGGCTGATGGCTGGATATTTTTGGCCATTGCATTTTACAGTGATGGGCCAAGGCTGGAATTTCAATTTGAACCCCTTTGATTTGTGGAGGGTTTGGGTTCAAATCCTTGGACACTGTGGTTTGGCCTGGGTTGGATCCAAACTCAAGAGGGGCCTAATTTCTGTGATTCTTGCTTCAGCTGTAGCCCCAATCTCATGAGATGTTGGCTCAAGATGGTGGAAACCTCCCCAGGACAGCAGCTCTTGTGAGATTCCCACTGTTGAGAGTGGGAAGGTTGCAAGCGCAGCTCATGAGGTTTCAGCACCCTCAGCCGCACACCCAAAACTCAGCCTGGATTGCACACCCACCTTGCACACCAGCCTGGGAGTCACATTTCTGATCATTCCTATCTGAGTCGTGGGCCTATGTTCCATCTTCTGAAGTGACTTAGGCACTTGGGAGCCTGGGGGTCAGAAAGTCCATGGGACACAGGCTCCTAAGTCACTGGGGCACTTTTGAAAATGTGACCCCAGCACATCCCTGACAGGCTGCCCCAGCCTGGAGCTGCAGGTACACTTAGTCAGGAGAGGAGGGCACAAGGTAAATGTCTGCATGAACACAAACACACCGATTAATTCAGTGGCTGAAATGTGAACAGCCCTTGGTGGGAGCAGCAATTCCTTTGGCTCTGGCTGGCTATTCCCCTTCCTGCTCTGAGAGTAATGGGTCTTCACCGCCTCAGGCTAGGTGTAGACAGAACAAAACCAATAGGGAGCAAGTCCTGATGTGACGAGCCCTCTCCGGATTGCATTGGCAGGTGGTGTATGCAGTTGGGGCCTTGGCCAAAGCCACCTACGATCGCATGTTCAAGTGGTTGGTGACTCGTATCAACAAAACCCTGGACACCAAGCTGGCCAGGCAGTTCTTCATCGGAGTACTGGACATCGCAGGCTTTGAGATCTTTGAGGTGGGTTGCAGGGGTGGTGTGTATTAAACAGACTCAGTGCCATAGACACACACGCAGCTTTCCCATGGCTTCTGGCAGTTCTGCCATGAAGATATGGGTGTCTATGGAGAATGGAGCTCGTGTGTCAATTCATTAACCCAGAATACTGTACACCCACCACAGCCCCTGGGAATTGCTCTGTTGTTGCTGAGGACCAGAGTGCCAATTCAGTCCCAGCTGAGTTTCTTTCCACCTGTTCTGGAATGGGATCCCAGCTGGGTCTGTCCACATGGGCTAGGTGGAATCAGTGATGGACTGGGACCAGGGGATGCTCCCCTTTGCTGACAGAGGTTTGGTTTGTGCCTGCAGTATAACAGCTTTGAGCAGCTGTGCATCAACTTCACCAATGAGAAACTGCAACAGTTTTTCAACCACCACATGTTCGTCCTGGAGCAAGAAGAATACAAGAAAGAAGGCATCGAATGGGTCTTCATCGACTTTGGCCTGGACCTGCAGGCCTGCATTGACCTGATTGAGAAGGTACAGCATGAAGCATGGAGATGGGGGTCAGTGACTCTGCCAGCCTGCTTGGGTGGCTGTGTGAGACTGGAGTGGGCTGAGCATACGGTGTGGCTGCACAGGGCTCTGATAATCCCGGTTTGTTACCAAGCATCCAGCTGAGCAATACCGTTGGGTGGATCCTTTTATTACAGGGGTGGGATAGATGGCTGCCACCAGACTGAGCTGTAGGGTAAGCATTCTAAACAGCTTGCTGAGCCCTCAGCGAGTTCTGGATTTCGCCCTGGCCCTGACTGCTTGAGAGGGAAATGAAAAACAAGTCCGGGGGAGCGGGATGGCCTATGGGAGCAGGGGAAAATCCAGTTTGTGCCTTGGAAAATCCCCCTCAACTTTTACTGATTAGGGAAACTGCAGAAGGCAGTGGGCTGGAGGTAATGCCAGGGCGGGGCGGGAGGGGGGGCTTTCCACAGTAGAGTTTATCCTGCCAGTTGAGACGTAGGGAGGGAATGATGGGGAAATGCTGTCACAAGGTGGTGATAGTTTGCCCCGTGCACATTCTCCCAGCATCTCTCTGCAGAGGCCTGAATGACGACTCTCACTCAGCACGTCCCCAGCCAGTAGCGCAGAGCAAGTCCCTGTGCATTTCAGGTGCTAGGATGGCTGCATTTGTGCCAGGGATTGATCAGGAGCTGGAATTGGGTGGGGGCCTGTCCTGTCCTTTCCCCGCTGTGCCGAAGTCTGAGCGGCTCATGGGTATCCTTTCCTGCAGCCGTTGGGAATCCTCTCCATCCTGGAGGAGGAGTGCATGTTCCCAAAAGCCTCAGACATGTCCTTCAAGGCCAAGCTGTACGACAACCACATCGGGAAGTCACCTAATTTCCAGAAGCCACGGCCAGACAAGAAGCGCAAATACGAGGCACACTTTGAGCTGGTGCACTACGCAGGAGTGGTACGTCTCCCGCCAAGCCCTTCTCTTTCCCAGGCCTCTTGAGGTCTCCATGCTGGGCTGCTGACCTGACCTGCTTCTCTTTGTCCTGTGGCGACAGGTACCCTACAACATCATTGGCTGGCTGGATAAGAATAAAGACCCCCTGAATGAGACAGTGGTGGGCGTCTTCCAGAAATCGCAGAACAAGCTCTTGGGCAGCTTATATGAGAATTACGTGAGCTCCTCCTCAGGTGAGCCGTGGTCCTGCCCCACTTCCCCCCTCACACACACCATGACCTCACCTGGGAACACCTCCCGAGCGGCCCAGAACTGCTCTCTGCCGGCACCAGCAGGCCTGTAGAGTGCAGTGGCTCTGACAGAAGGCCATCACCAAGGGTGGAGTATGGTTTTGTGGGGCCCTGGGCAGAGCAAGTGGGGGCCCCTCCCCACCCCATGCTCCTGCCAGGGAAATAGGATTGGAGCATGGGGGCACCCATTTTTCTGGGGCCCCCAATTGGCCAGAGCCCTTGGGCACGGGCCTCGTTGGCCCAGTGGCTAATCTACCACCCCCTGCTCACCAAGAGACCTGGGGTGCCACGCTGCATGGATTCCTGGGAGGCCTGGATTCAACTCTCATGTATAGTCTCTCGCTTCCTGGGCAATGGGGTGCTGCAGCTTAGTCCTGGGGAGCCCAGCAGGGGATGGTGTCGTGGGAGTGAAGGGGAATCCCGGCAGGGAGCTGGGCAAAGCCAGAGGGGAGCAGCGGTTTACCCTAGTCTGCAGGGGTGGTCCAGGGTAAGTGTTGCCATTTCCCCCTCTGTAGAGACCTGGTGCCCGGTGCTAGTGGGGTTGCTAAAATCGGCATGACGGGGAATTCTGCCCATGTCAGGATTCACTCACTTTCCACTCCCCAATGAGGAGAGAGACAGGGAGACTCACACACAGCTCCGCCCCTCCGTTAATGTGCTCACCGATCCTACACACATTTCCACTCTCCCTCCAAAGTCCACGCTCACATGCTCGTAGGCCTTCTGCCACTGTGTCTCGGTTCAACACCGACCCCGCTGCCTCCTGCCCCACACACTCATTCCTTCCCCCTCACACACCCATTCTTCCTCATCGCATACCCCTTACTTCCACACACCAATTCCTTCCTCCTCGCACACCCCTTCTTCCCCGCTTGCACACCCCTTCCTGCCACACCCATTCTTCCTCCTTGCAAACCCCTTCCTCCCACACACCAAGTTGTTCCTCCTCGCACACTCCTTCTTCCCCGCTTGCACACCCCTTCCTCCCACCTCACACACCCACCTCCTACCTCACACACCCATTCTTCTTACTTGCACACCCTTTCCTCCCACCCACCAAGTCCTTCCTCCTTGCACACCCATTCTTCCCCCTTGCACACCCATTCCTCCTGCCTCACACACCCAACTTCTGCCTCACACACCCATTCTTCCTCCTTGCATACCCCTTCCTCCCACCCACCAAGTCCTTCCTACTTGCACACCCCTTCCCCCCTTGCACACCCCTTCCTCCCACCTCACACACCCACCTCCCACCTCCCACACCCATTCCTCCTGCCTCACACACCCATTCTTCCTACTTGCACACCCTTTCCTCTCACCTACCAAGTCCTTCCCCCTTGCACACCCCTTCCTCCTGCCTCACACACCCATTCCTCCTGCCTCACATACCCATTCTTCCTCCTTGCATACCCCTTCCTCCCACCCACCAAGTCCTTCCTACTTGCACACCCCTTCTTCCCCCCTTACACACCCCTTCTTTCCCCCTTGCACATCCCTTACTCTCACCTCACACACCCACCTCCCGCCTCACACACCCATTCTGCCATCCTCACACATCATCTTTCCTCTTCACACACCCATTATTCCCCTCTTGGACACCTACCTCACACACCCATTCTTCTCCCTTGCACACCCCTTCCTCACACCTCCCCCCACCTCACACACTCCCAAGCCCAGAGCTGGCCTGTGGCTCATCTAGCAGCACCAACATGGGACCCTGAGTCTTCCAAGTGCAGCAGACACAACAGACCACAAAGGAATACTTCGCTGGTGTCATGAATTTACCGTTTCCCTCCAACAGATGAGCCACCGAAGGCAGGGGTCAAGGAGAAGCGTAAGAAGGCAGCTTCCTTCCAAACGGTGTCCCAGCTGCATAAGGTAAGAGCGAGACCCACACCCAGGACTGGAGGGTGAAGACTTCCCTCCATGAATCCATCCCAGCCCCTCACCAGCCCAGGGGCATCTCCCTCACAAGCCTCTGATGCTGTAAGAGACACAAGGACCCTACAGGGTTGGTGTTTCTTGCTGCATGGGCACGACAGGTCCTCAGCCCTAGAGCAGGTGCTAGCTGTGCCGGGTCGGGAACAGTCTCAGCCCCCGGCTGCTAGCTCCTCTCCACGCTGCACTCACTCAGCTAAGGACCTGTGGTCCCAGACGGAGAAAAAATACCCCCCTTTGAGGTGGGGCTTGTGCCGCTGCTGAGCCTGCGATGGCTGTGCTGCCCGGCACCCGGCAGCGTCTCCGCCTTTGGGAGAGCGGCAGTTAAGACTTGCAGTGATGTTTAGATAATGTATTACATGAACATCACTTTAAGTCTGTGCTACCTCTCTCCTCACTCTGGACTGCAGGAAGGACAGCCCTTGGCAGAAGACAATGAAGGTGGATCTTACGGGGCTCTGAACAGGGGCGGATTATGGAGCCGCCCTGCAGCTCTCCTGCCTTGGGAGCTGGCTAGAGCAGATTGCTAGCTCAGTGCACCACAGGGCTCTGAACTCCGTTCACAGCACTCACTCCCAGGGTGTCTCTGTCCAGGCGAGGGCTGAGGCAGCCAGGGGGATAGCTGAGAACCAGACCAGACTGGGGTTCATAAGCTGAAAGCTAGATCCTTCAGGAAGAGTCTTGTCCTGCAATGACAGGGGAGCAGCAGCTGTGCCAGTCTTCACTGGCTCCAACGTCAGATGCAGGGGGGGCGCTTTCAGAGCTGAGGGCCCAGGTTCAATCCACTGGCCTCCTTCCTTGTGCAATGGGAAGGCCTCTCTGTCTTAGAGTCATCCTGCTGTGAGTGGGTCAGTCTAGCTGCTGCAAGGTGTCTGCTACCGAGAGAAGGGGGCTGCCTGAGCCCGTGGCCTAGGAGAGGGGGTAGCTTGGCCTGGCACAAGGAAGGGCAGGGCTTCAGGGTGGCTTGGGCTGTTGCTCAAAGGGAAAGGAAGTCCCATGCATCACCCACACCCTGAGCGAGACAAGGGCAGGGGGAATGTCTTCCCCCCAAGGCTGTGCCCTGTCCTAGCACTTTTTACAAGGAGCGTGGCTGGTGCGGGGGATGCCGATGTGGCTGGCTCTAGTCTCCAGACTCCTGGGGTCAAATCCATCCCCAAGCTGCAAATGAAAACGTGCTTGGGAGCCCCTACTGTGCATAGCAAACCCCTGTGGAGAATGGCACCACCCAATGCTGAGCCCCCCTGCAGGCTGCAGGCCCCCAGCACTCAGCGACTTCTCTA
Source organism: Gopherus flavomarginatus (assembly GCF_025201925.1). Taxonomy (NCBI): domain Eukaryota; kingdom Metazoa; phylum Chordata; order Testudines; family Testudinidae; genus Gopherus; species Gopherus flavomarginatus. Next base: position 23,150,180 of record NC_066627.1, read on the forward strand.
TGGAAGCTGGGCTTAGGGTGTTGTTCCCACAGCCTTGGGAAGGTACAAAGACCTCTGAGGAGACATTCCCAGGAAATGAAGCAGGCCAGGGGGAAGGGGCATTGACAGAAGAGGGCTATTGGAGCCCAGGGCTGGGCTAGCAGCGCACTGCTGGTGGCATTGAGGGGCATGAGCGGGAGCTTGCCCAGCCTCTGCACGCACTGGGCCTGGCTCAGCTCTTCTCTGTCACCAACCCTAAATTCACTCCTAAGAACAAGAGCATCTGGTTCCTTGCCCCACTCCACAGCGCTGGCACTTGTGACACCCAGCACCACTGCTGGCCCCGGCCCCTGTCTGAGAGGGGGGCAGGCCCTGCTCTGGGCTCAGACTGGTACTGGCGTCTAGCTGGGGGCTCAGCCCAAGCAATGGGACAGCAGGGTGGGGACTTTTATACTGGGAACTGATGATGGGGGAGGGGGACGCGAGGCGAGCGGCGACACCCGGCAGGCAGAGGCAGCGTGTCCTGTCTCACCGTCGTATCTGCCCTACAGGAGAACCTCAACAAGCTGATGACCAACCTGCGTGCCACCCAGCCTCACTTTGTCCGCTGCATCATCCCCAATGAGACCAAGACCCCAGGTATGCAGCTGCAGGGCTGGGGCTGGGCTGAAATGGGCTGGTCAGGGAACAGGGCTGACAAGACAGCACTCGGATTAATGGCAGCCCATCATTATCTCCTCTGGTCTGCGTGTGCAGGGATCCCCCCTGTTCCCACCAGATCTCTGAGGATCCCATCCCCCACTTCTAGTCTATGAATTCCAGTTCCTGTCAGGAAGGGTCAGGGGAAACACTCCCCTCCAGCTGCACCATGTGCCTTAGGGCTGCCCAGAGGGGCCACAGGAGAGCTCCCTGTCCACATAGACCCCTTGGATGCAAAAGTGACAAGGACCTTTACAAGGGTCTAAACCCAGAAGCAAGAGGGTTGCTCCTCAGGAGCTGTGGGTAAAACACCTGCGCGTTGTGGATGCTGGTCTGACACCTCCTAGAGTCTCCTGGCAGGAGCAGCAGAGACGGAAGGCAAATCCTTCCCTAGCTACTCTGCGAGCCTGTGTTCTGCCATTGCGTGGGAGACACACATAGCACGGGCCACCCTCAGAGAGCAGAGGGGGCCCAGGCCACAGCACAGGTTTCAGTCCAGGCCAGTGAGCAGGGGTAAACCTGTTATTAAAACAGGGGTCATGTGCACAATCCAGGTTCAGCTGGAGGCTCCGCTTTCAGCTCCCCAACCCCGCTGGCCATGGGGTTTGGTTCAGGCCCCAGCCTGGCCAACATGGGCCCCGCTGGCCATGGGATTTGGTTCAGGCCCCAGCCTGGCTGACATGGGCCCCGCTGGCCATGGGGTTTGGTTCAGACCCCAGCCTGGCCAACGTGGGCCCTGCTGACACAACCCCGGCTGCTTTCTCTCCTCTGCAGGAGCCATGGACGCCTTCCTGGTGCTGCACCAGCTGCGCTGCAATGGCGTGCTGGAGGGCATTCGCATCTGCCGCAAAGGCTTCCCCAACAGGATCCTCTACGCTGATTTCAAGCAGCGGTAATGCCTCCTCTCTCTCTCTCCTGGTTGCTGGGGACTAGCTCAGGCAGGGGGCAGATTGCCCCAAGCTCCGCTCCACTCCCCAACGCGTGGGGGTTCATCTGAACCAGCACATACGTTGCTCGCCCTCTGCCACTAGGCCCTGCTGCGCATGGTGCCTTCATCCTGCTTCCCAGGGCAAAGCCGTCCGAGATTCCTTGATGCACCTGGGCTAATGTGGATACAGCAGGGTCTTGTGCAGCCGTCCCCCAAATGATGGTGATAGGAGTGAGAGGCCGGAGCCTGAGGCAGAGGCTGAATGTCAGTCAGAGGTGAATGAGGCTCGCCCCATCAGATGCACAGAGCCCAGTCAATTCCTTCCCTGCCTTTGCGATCCCAGCTCAGAGCTGGGTAGAAGTGTTGGCCCAGGCACAATCGGCCGCCTGCTGGCCTGGCTCTGATCCTGGCAGTTCAGCCCCATGGTGCTTGTATCATGCGGATCCCAGCACAGAGGAGGCAGCTCTGAGCTAGCCAGGCGTGCTGGGTTCTGGTGCACAAGCCAAGACACGACCTGTGGCATGGTGCTGTTGGTGTCCAGCGTGGCCACAGCTCGTGTCGCACAGACGTGTTCCTGGCTGGGTCCCTCCATGCGTGGAGTAAGAGGAAGCTACTGGCTTGGTGCTATGGCCCCTCTGCTGTGTCTCTGCAGCTATCGGATCCTGAATCCTGCTGCCATTCCTGATGACAAGTTTGTGGACAGCAGAAAGGCCACGGAGAAGCTGCTGAATTCCCTGGAGCTGGACCACTCCCAGTACAAGTTTGGTCACACCAAGGTGAGAGGGGAGGGCAGCTGGGCTCAGGCAGGGAGGGAGCAGGAGCTGGGGCTGAGTGGTCTGCCCTGAGGATGGGACTCCTCCTTAGAGACCTGCAGGGAGGGGAGAGGTGAGAGCTCCCAGTGCTCGCCTCCAGCTCCAGCTCACTTTGCTCTCCCCAGGGCTCATCGCCTCCAGAGCTCTTGCTCCAAACCACCCCCAGCGCTGTCTGGACTAGGCCCTCCTGCTGCAGGCCCCTGCCCTGCCTGCCTGCTCTTCCACCCCAGGGAGGAGGCAGAGGCAGGGGTGGCGTGGCTCAGTGTGGCAGCTGGAGATGGGTAGCTAGGGAAGAGCAGAGAGGCAGGCAGGGAGGAGGGTCCAGCAAGGACTCCCTTTCCCCAGGCTCCCATCACCCCAGGGCATGTTGTGTATCTGAGTCGCTGGCTCAGAGCTCCCCTAGACCCTGCCCTAGCAATTGGGGCACATGTCACGAGCGGGCTGTGGTGCACTAGCACTGTGAGTCCACACCAGACAGCACTAATGACACACACTCAGGCATCTAGGGATCTGCCCTCCGAATCACTGCAGCACCTGAGCATGTACCGCAGCTACAGAGAAACATGGCGCCCTCCACAGGGCAAAGAGAATGCAGTGGCTGCTTCAGGTATCTCTCCTGAGCAGGCAGCAGCTGCCCTGAGCCCCTCTGTGGTGGCACTGAATCACATGCAGCTGATGGCTGCTCAGAGAGTTCAGGTGCCTGTTAGTCCCATAAGCTCTGCTCCTATTCCCCTGCTTGCAGGTGTTTTTCAAAGCTGGTTTGCTGGGCCATTTGGAGGAGATGCGAGACGAGCGCCTGGCCAAGATCCTGACAATGCTGCAGGCCAGAATCCGTGGGCGGCTGATGCGCATTGAGTATCAGAAGATCATCAGCCGGAGGTAGAGCAGCTAGAGGGGGGGCCTGCCCCACTAGCACCGCTCACCCTTTGCCGTCCAATCACAGCAGGCAGGGATGTACCTCCCACCATGCCCAGTTGGTCAAACAAGCCCGGGGCGGAGCTGAACGGAATTCCAATGAAACCTTTGCCAATCAATCAAAATGGAACCGTTTTGTGGCGATGGTTTAATGTTGCTGAAGTTCCAGCAGAACCCTGCCTGGTTTCGGTGCAGCTCGCCCGCCCCGCTCCTGGGCAGCCTGCCTGGAGGGCGGATGGGGAGCCGAGAGCCTAGAAATCCTGGCTCCCAAGCTCATGGCTCTGGAGCAGCTCCACCCAGCAGCCTGCCTGCAGCTCCGTTCCCTTTTAAGGAGAATTTCATTCCAAATCAGAATGAAACCAAATTCTGAAATATCACATTCTTCCACGGGATGGAATGCCCTTTTCCCCCTGCCTTGCTCCACCCAGGGGGTCACTTCTCCCATTGCTGTACAGGCAGCAGTGCCATCCATGGGTGTTATTACTCCTGGCGAGGGAATGGAGACTCTACAAGGCAGATCAGTTTCCTCTCCAGGCCGCTCAGGCTGAGCGGGGGGTGGATTCTCCAGGCGGCAGGCAAGGAAAGCATCCCAGCAACTCAGGAGAAGCGCATTTATGTCAGCTATATTGCCAAAGGAGTGTTTTTCCATGGCTTGCAAAGTGGGGCTGAGAGGGGCCTGGCAGCAGGAGACAAAAACCCATGTCCCCATATTTGGGAAGTCTCCTACAGTCAGTGTGGAGGGCTCACAAGGGATGCACTGGGATAGAAACCCCTGGGAGGGTCAATACATTCCAGGCCGTGGACCAGACCTGAGGCCATTGTTGACCCTTCTGGCACTGTACATAAGCACCATGGAATGGATGGGCAGTCATGGCAATTGCTGCCGCCAGGGCCAGATTCCCCAAGGAGCTCAACCCCTGACATGCACCCGACATGCTGAGCCGTTGTGAAAACCTACCCCCGCACGTGCCAGCTAAGGAGAAGGGGTTTGTGGGGTGGGCCAGCAGGAAGTCCCTAAGCATCATAGTTTGACTGAGCCTGCCCTTCTCGTGCCTCAGGGAAGCGCTCTACACCATCCAGTGGAACATCCGAGCTTTCAACGCTGTCAAGAACTGGTCCTGGATGAAGCTTTTCTTCAAGATCAAGCCTCTGCTCCGGTCGGCGCAGACCGAGAAGGAGATAGCCACCTTGAAAGAGGAGTTCCAGAAGCTGAAGGAAGCTCTGGAGAAGTCAGAGGCTAAGAGGAAGGAGTTAGAAGAGAAACAAATTACCATGATCCAGGAGAAGAATGACCTGTCTCTCCAACTTCAAGCTGTAAGCCCCGTGTACAGCTCCTTAGCAGGGGAGATGTGGGTGCGGGTGGTGAGAGTGGGGTAGGCATGGGCATACCCCGCCAGACAGGTCAAATGTAATACCACAAGCCAGAACTGTCCTTTAGATGGGCACTACTCGCCTTCTGGCCCCTTGCACCCCAGAGGGCTCAGAAAAGGGCCTGACACTGTGGACAGGATGGTTCAAAGGAGTGAAGCTCAGGAATGGAGAATTTCTAGGTCACTGCTCAGTCTGGTCTAGGCAGAGATGGTCCAGCGTCATCTGCTGACCATTCAGCGGCCGGTGTGAAATGAGATGCAAGGCCTTAGTCCAGTGCTGAGCAAATGCTCGTCTCACAAAAAGTCCCTTCATAAGGGGAACCCTTGTGTCAGGGCAGAGAGAGGAATGAATGGGCCGCTCTGCGAAGGTGACCCCACCAGCATAGGCTGCAGAACATGGGTGGGAAGCGTGAATGTCTGCTGGCCAAGCTGTACCTGCTCCCTGGAGTGCAGTCTCCAGGCACTGTCAGTCCAGCACCTCCCAACACCTGAAGCAGAAGGACCAGCACAGGGCCAGCTCCAGGGGTTTTGCCGCCCCAAGCAGCCAAAAAAAAAAAAAAAAAAAAAAGCCGCAACCACGATCTGCGGCAATTCAGCAGGAGGTCCTTCGCTCTGAGCAGGAGTGAGGGACCCTCCACCGAATTGCCGCCGAATACTTGAAAGTGCCGCCCCGCTCCGGAGTGGCCTCCCCAAGCACCTGCTTGATAAGCTGGTGCCTGGAGTTGGCCCTGGACCAGCATCAGCTTCAGCAGCTCTCCCATTCCCCTTTGGCCCTAAGGGATGGGAAGAGAAAGGATGGGAATGTGCCAGAAAGAAACAAAAGCTTCCTTCCATCTGCCTGAATGGCTTGTGCTTGTTCTCTACATTAAGGGAAGGGCATCAGCAGCTAATGTCCAGGAGAATGAGGGTGTAGTGGTCTCTTCCAGGGGCTAGGACCCCTGCCTGGCTGGTAATATTTCCTGGGGGAAGTGGATGAGCATGTGTTTCCTTGTGCACTCTCCCAGGAACAAGACAACCTAGCTGATGCAGAAGATCGCTGTGACCTGCTGATCAAGGCCAAGATCCAGCTGGAGGCCAAAGTGAAAGAGCTGACAGAGCGTCTGGAGGACGAGGAGGAGATGAACGCGGACTTGACCTCCAAGAAACGCAAGCTGGAGGACGAATGTGCTGAGCTGAAGAAGGACATTGATGACTTAGAGATCACGCTGGCCAAGGTGGAGAAGGAGAAGCATGCCACAGAGAACAAGGTAACCAGCACTGCATGTGAGAGGGGTCACTGTGCAACTGCTGCTGCCAGTTACTGTGGGCTCCACAGAGCTCTGTGGCCACACTCCAGATAGCTTCCCTGAGCATCGTGACTACTGTAAGAGCTCAGGGATCTGCTCAGGGAGAGGAGGTTGCTGTTAGGATGTGAGAGGAAGGGCTAAGTCTCTGATAGGACTGGGCAAAATGCAGCCGGGCTCTGTAGAAGGTAGTATCTGAAAGAGCAAAAACCTCTCTGGCTCCAGAGCACTGCACAGTCTGTGTAGCAATAAGTGAAGTTGGAGGTAATGCCACGATTTTCCACCTGCAAAAACTGCCTTCAGTTTTGCCTGGTGTAGCTGGTGAAAGCCTTGGAATGAGAAGCAAGCCCTTGACAGACTTGCAAGAGCAATGGGGCTAAAGGCGGTAATGGTGACAGTGACGGTGAGGATGCTGACGGTGATGAGGGCAGTGGTGGGGATGGTGGGGATGGCAGTGGTTGTGATGGTGGGGGAGATGTTGGTGGTGCCTAGGGCAGCCCTCACTGGAAATGCCAAGATCAGGGCAGGCTGCAAAAGAGAGAGCAGATACTACCAAAGACTGGTGGGTAACACTGAAGTACGTTCACCAGTCACAAAGTGTGCTTCTGATTCCCCACCCTGGTTATCAAGAAGCTTAGAAAAAAGGAAACCATCCAGCCCCCTGTATTGCATTCCAGTTCTCTGGCTCCCAATCGGCACCTAGATCCAGTACAGTGAGAAGTTATTATAAAAACTCTGCTCACTATACAAAATGTTCTTCTGAACCCCAAAGGACTAGCCACATTGCCAAGTCAATATTAGTTTAGCTCTTACCCAAAATACCATGTTGCCAGCCAATCCTTTAGTATCTAAAACTAAGGGTTTATTGTAAGGAAAAAAAAGAAAGAAAAAGACAGGATTTATTAAATGTAAAGCTGTCAGATACATACAGAGACTTCAGAGTCCATATATCAGGTTCTTAGCAGTATTGATGAGTTTGCTGGCTTGAAAGTCTCCCTGGAACATCCACAGCTTGTATAGGTCATTCAGGCTTCAGTTTGTAGAAAAGTTACCCCAGTGGGAAGCAGGCCTGAAGACAACATGGAGATGTTGCGGTTGCCTTTTATATTCCTTTGCCATGAGGCTTGTATTTTCTGTGGCCCATACACAAGCTTCACAGCACATGGAAAAGCCTTAGAGGTCTTTGTCCATAGGTCTGCCCTTACATGGCTTGCTGACTCATCAGGTGTATTCCCTGGTGTTTTCAATTGGTTTATTGTACAGCTGATGTCCCTTGATGGGCCATCAAGCTGGCCTAGTGCTGATGCCAATCTGTCTGGGGGTGTCAGCCAGAAACACAGCACAAGATTGGAAATACAGATATACCCTACATATCTGTAACTCACAAAACAAAGGTGCTACAAACATATAAACAAGATAATCATATTTGGCAAATTGTAACATTTTTGTAGTTACTTTCCATAGCATATCTAGCGTGATTCATTGCAATGTTATGATACTGGTATTCATAATAGCATTAAGTGCCTCCCATATTCCACACAGCATCACACAAGGTAGTGGAGGTCATGGTGATGGTGGTGGGGCTGGTGGTGATGAGGGCAGTGATGGTGAGGATGGTGAAGATGGCGGTGATGGTGATAGAGATGAAGGCAGTGGTGGTGACGTGGTGGTTTAGCTCTCCTCTGCCTCCACCCCCCAACTCCTGAGGAGTTAAGCTTTCTTCTTCCTCTGCCGGCCTAGGTTAAAAACCTGATTGAAGAAATGGCAGCTCTGGATGAGATCATCGCCAAGCTGACCAAGGAGAAGAAAGCGCTGCAGGAGGCACATCAGCAGGCCTTAGATGACCTGCAGGCTGAAGAGGACAAAGTCAACACACTGACCAAGGCCAAAGTCAAACTGGAACAGCAAGTGGATGATGTGAGTAAAACATGAATGCAAAGACGAGTGACAGCAATCCCATTGTATGGATGGGCTGTGTGCCGCCAAGGGAACCACCCCAACCCATGTATGGGCAGTGTGCCACCAGGGGAACCACCCTGACCCAGGATGGGCCGTGTGCCCCCAGCGCCCCGACGCTGGGATGGGCCATGTGACTCCAGGGGAACTGCCCTGACACAGGGATGGGCCGTGTTCCCCCAGGAGAACCACTCTGACTCAGGGATGGGCCATGTGCCCCCAAGGGAACCACCCCGATGCACAGGAGATATGTTAGATGCCATGCTAGGTTTCTGCCAGCAATGGTGAAGGGATGTCTCATCAGAGGCAGAGGAAGTGGAGAAGCAGGAGATGTCAGGGGCACTGGAGGGAGTATTTCCCTTCCGAATTTACATTTCTTCCTTCTCTCCAGCTGGAAAGTTCCCTGGAGCAGGAGAAGAAGATCCGAATGGACCTGGAGCGAGCGAAGCGCAAGCTGGAAGGGGATCTGAAGTTGACCCAGGAGTCTGTGATGGATCTGGAGAACGACAAGCAGCAACTGGAGGAGAAACTCAAAAAGTGAGCGCCAGCAATGCCCGGGGAAATACCCTGCAGCCACCCCCAGCAGGCGCTGCTCCCTCCACCTGCTTCCTCCTGCACTGAGCAGGCCTGTGGGTGCAGTGGGCTGGAATTCTCACTTCTTGGGGCTGTTTCCAGACTAGAAATTGCTGATATCCTTTGTAGCATCTAGTGTCACCAGCCATGCTCAGAACCCACTGCACTGGGCACTGTCCAGAGACCCAGGGAGAGCGTCTAACCAGCCCAGCGCAGGAGAGGTTCTCGTCCCCATGTTGCCGTGGGGCCTGAGACTCAGAGGATGCAGTAACTTACCCAGAGGAGCCTGTGGCAGAGGCAGATCTCCCATCTCGTGGTCCAGAACTCTACCCGCCCAATCAAACTGCCTCACAGCACGCCAGGCTTTGGGGAGAAAAGCACCCAAAGCTTTAAGAGAAGCTGTTGTACTGAGCTGTCACCTGCAGCCCCCAGGGGCTGCAAATGTAACCAGCAAGTCGGCAGGGTTGATATCACCTGCTACATCCCAATCCATGGATGGGCCGTGTGCCCCCAGGGGAACCGCCCCGAGGCAGGGATGGGCCGTGTGCCCCCAGGGGAACCCGATGTAAAGGGGTTGGCTTAGGTGCTCTGCTGGAGTTTCTGAACAGTATAAGTTGCAAGTACAGGACATTCCTCCTTTGGTACAGGACAAAGCACGAGTCACTAGATTGCAGGGACGTCTCCTGCAGTGGCCCCTGGGGGACAGGCTAGGAGGGGCCCGGCAGCTGTTCTCTGCCTAAGCTCAGGCCTGTGTCTTGGTTCTGTGCAGGAAAGAGTTTGAGACAAGCCAGCTGAATTCAAGGATTGAAGATGAGCAAGTGCTTGGCGCCCAGCTGCAGAAGAAGATCAAAGAGCTCCAGGTAAAGGAATGTTGTGCAGATCGCACAGGCCTACAGCGAACAGCCAAGGGGCTGGGGAGGAGAGTGCCCCAGGGCTGACAGAGAATCTTGTCCCTGAGTGGGCAGAGCACTGCCTGCCTCCCTGGGCCTGCCACCTCCTCTGGAGAGCTGTGTAGAGAGGGCTCTGCTTTCCACCATCCCTTCCTGCCGGGTCGTCCATGCTAGTGTGTATCCTCCACCCCTCTCTCCAGCCGTGGGGGCTTGATCCCAGTTCAGCTGGGCACGTTTCAGATCGAATGGAGCCAGCTGGCTTCCCCAGATGCTCCTTACTTGCCGACCCAATGGGGGGGCCTTGTTAACCCGGCCATGAGAGAGGTATTCTTGTCAGCAGCGCTCTGAGCACTGATCTCACTGAGCTGCCTGGGGAAAGCCAAGAAAGTGTAGTGAGGCTGGTGCGCTCTGGACCAATCCCAGGCAGGATCTGTAGGGGAGGCAGGTTAAATGGTGTTGGATTTGCAGGTTTTTTAATTAAAAACTCAAAGACAAGCTCCTGGCCTTTCAGCCAGGAGGGAGCTAACCCTTTGCCTGCACACCAGAACCTCAAATCCAGCCCCTCAAGCCCTGATGTCACAGTTTGGGCCCCTCTCACAAAGGGCCAAACCAGAACCCCAGGGCCGGATCGCCCTACTGTGGGAGTGGGGCTGGGCTTGGAATCCTGGTTCACAGCTGGACACAGATTGGGTGGCCCAGACCCAACTCTCCAAAGGCTTTAGGGGTGATTGTGTTAGCAGAATCAGTGTTGGGACTGCAGCGGGGATGTTAGCCCAGCCCAGGAGCCTGGAGCACTGGCCCACTGTCCCAGTGGGGTGGCTTGGTGCTGCAGTGAGGCTCTCGCTCCAGCTGGGACGCTAGGGACGCTGATGCTGCCAGCGTTTTGCCTGGCCCCATAGCACCTGCCACGCTTTGCCCCCTGCCAGGCCCGCATTGAGGAGCTGGAGGAGGAGCTGGAGGCAGAGCGAGCGGCGAGGGCCAAGGTGGAGAAGCAGCGTGCGGAAGTGGCGCGGGAGCTGGAGGAGCTGAGCGAGCGGCTGGAGGAGGCGGGCGGTGCGACAGCTGTCCAGCTGGAGATGAACAAGAAACGGGAGGCAGAGTTCCTGAAGCTGCGCAGGGACCTGGAGGAAGCGACGCTGCAACACGAGTCGACAGCTGCGGCCCTGCGCAAGAAACACGCCGACACCGTGGCCGAGCTGGGCGAGCAGATCGACAACCTGCAGAGGGTCAAGCAGAAGCTGGAGAAGGAGAAGAGTGAGATGAAGATGGAGGTGGACGACCTGTCGTCCAACATTGAGTATCTCACCAAGAACAAGGTGAGGGGTTGGGGGGCTGTGAGCAGGGCTGCCCCCTGCTGGGTGGAACCAGACCTGCTTAGGGGTGGGGGATTAGGGTGCCCGAGAGCGGCTGGAGCCCGAGGCAGGCTCTAAGTTCTAACATGGCAAGTGCAGGTGGTTTGCTCAGCTCTGATGTTCGCTTGGCCAAGTCACTAACCTCCCAGCCTCCAGCTACAAGTGGGGATAACGACGCCTACCTGCTCCGTGCTGGGGTGGAGGGGGGGCTCTGAACCTGCTAAGATCAGAGCAAAGGCTGGAGCCGCCCAAGATGCTGCATGTCTGCAGAACAATAGCTGAGCTGTCTGTATTGAAGGCAGCTGCAGGTCCTGTTCCTACCGAGGGGGACATGAGAGGGTCCCCTACTGGCAGGGCTCTGTGTGAGAGGCTAATGGGAATCCTGTTAGCATCACTCAGCTGGGTCAGAGAAGGATGGATTCCCCAGTCTCAAACCATAGCCTAGGAGGCAGGACAGTTCCCGGGGTGGTGTGTTCAGCAGCTGAGCCTGTTTGGAAGAACAAAGTTGTCTAGGTCAGGGCTGCCAATGTGACACTGCCCTGGCTGCTCGCTGCAGGCAAATGCAGAGAAGCTGTGCCGAACGTATGAGGACCAGCTGAGTGAGGCCAAGTCCAAAGTGGATGAGCTGCAGCGCCAGCTGGCCGATGTGAGCACCCAGCGCAGCCGGCTGCAGACTGAGAACGGTAGGTTCGGGATTGGCTGAGAGGGGCCCCGAGGCTGGGCTTGCTAAACTAGGGGACTGGGATCAGCCACTTGCAGTTTGTCCTGCCTCTCGGAGAAGTCAGTGTGCTCTTCTGGCAAAGCAGTGCCCCTGAGGAGCTAAGCAGCTGCAGAATGTACCCGCCGGCCCCACTCCGGGCGGGCAGCATGGCAGAACAGCGGAGACAGTGACAGGAGAGGACTAGCATCAGCATCAGTATGACTATGGAATGTGCCATGCCCTCAATTGTTAACAGCAGGAAGCTACCTGCTGGCAGAATTCCCCCTCTGCCCCAGCAGTGCAGCTGCTGCCTTTGGGTCCAGGCTGGAGACCCGGCAAGGCTGGGTTCTGCCCAGATTCTCCTGGGATCTGTGCTGAAAGGGCTGAGTGCATCAGGGAGCTGAGACATTAAGTTGAGGTTCCTGCTGCCCAGGTGAGAGGTAAAGAGCACCTGGCACGAGGGATAATAGGCCCATTGCCCAGGCCAACACCCCCCACACTAGCAAGCCAGATTCTGCTACCCTAGACCGTGTGGGGACCATGCAGGGCCCAGACTAGGTGCCAGCTCCTCTCAGCCTGGCTGAGATCCAACTCATTGCTCAGGGGATGGGGAGTGCTATTTTGACTGACTCTGAGCTAGTGCTGGGACATAACTGCAAGGCTGGCTCCAGACTCCTCTAGCTCTGTGGGAGCGCAGAGATGGGCCCAGGCCTATTGCTGTGAGCGAGCGCATCACCTTGGGCCCCCTGGAACTGTAGGCAGTTGGGGGTCAGTTCTGCACCACATCGGTCAGTGGTCCCAGGGAGCTGAAGGATACGAGCACATGGCCTTGCATGGCTTCCATTTGCCCAGCTCCATTCCAGTTGTTTGGCTTTGTCTGCACTAGGGGAGCTAAGCCGGCTGCTGGAGGAAAAGGAGTCTTTTATAAATCAGCTGAGCCGTGGCAAGACTTCGTTTACCCAGACTATTGAGGAACTCAAGAGGCAGCTGGAAGAAGAGACCAAGGTAAGGCTGTGTGAGGGAGACGAATGGCTCTCTGGGGCCTCTCTCCTGCGGGAGGGAGGTTTGCTGGCCAGCCAGGAAGGGAGCTGGGGAGCCCAGTAATGTGGATTTGCACCTGAGTCCCTAGAAAGGGATGGAAAATCACAGAATCGTAGCAGATTAGGGTTGGAAGAGACCTCAGGAGCTCACCTAGTCCAGCCCCCAGCTCAAAGCAGGACCAACCCCAATTAAATCATCCCAGCTAGGGCTTTGTCAAGCCTGACCTTAAAAACCTCTAAGGATGGAGATTCCACCACCTCCCTAGGTAACCCATTCCAGTGCTTCACCACCCTTCTAAGGAAAAAGTTTTTCGTAATATCCAACCTAGACCTCCCCCACTGTAACTTAAGACCATTACTCCTTGTTCTGACATCTGCCACCACTGAGAACAGCTGAGCTCCATCCTCTTTGGAACCCCCCTTCAGGTAGTTGAAGGCTGCTATCAAATCCCCCCTCACTCTTCTCTTCTGCAGACCAAATAAGCCCAGTTCCCTCAGCCTCTCCTCATAAGTCATGTGCCCCAGCTCCCTAATCATTTTCATTGCCCTCTGCTGGACTCTCTCCAATTTGTCCACATCCTTTCTGTAGTGTGTGTGTGTGTTGTGGGGGTGGGGGCGGGAGGGGAATGTCCCAAACTGGATGCAATACTCCAGAGGTGGCCTCTCCAGTGCTGAATAGAGGGGAATAATCACTTCCTTCGATCTGCTGGCAATGCTCCTACTAATGCAGCCCAATATGCGGTTAACTTTCTTGGCAACAAGGGCACACCGTTGACTCATATCCAGCTTCTCATCCACTGTAATCCCCAGGTCCTTTTCTGCAGAACTGCTGCTTAGCCAGTTGGTCCCCAGCCTGTAGCACTGCCTGGGATTCTTCCATCCTAAGTGCAGGACTCTGCACTTGTCCTTGTTGAACTTCATCAGATTTCTTTTGGTCCAATCCTCTAATTTGTCTAGGTCACTCTGGACCCTATCCCTACCCTCCAGCATATCTACCTCTCCCTGCATCTTAGTGTCATCCATGAACTTGCTGAGGGGTGCAATCCATCCCATCATCCAGATCATTAATGAACATGTTGAACAAAACCATCCCCAGGACCGACCCCTAAGGCACTTTGCTTGATACTGGCCGCCAACTAGACATCGAGCTGTTGATCAGTACCCGTTGAGCCAATGATCTAGCCAGCTTTCTATCCACCAAACTGCCAGTCATTGGCCAGACCGACACTGGGCCTGGCTATGCTCAGGGGTACCCAGCCCAGCCAAGCCCAGCAAGGGGCTGAAGCCACTGCTCTGAGCAGGAAAAACATGCCTTAGCGGGTAGCTGTGCGGGGGGGGGGGGGGCCTTGGCCAGCACAGACCCTGGGAATGGGACCCTGCGCCTGGTGCTGGGGTTGGATCTAAGGTGACCAGACAGCACATGTGAAAAATTGGGACAGGGGTGGGGGGTAACAGGAGCCTATATAAGAAAAAGACCCCAAAATCAGGACTGTCCCTATAAAATCAGGACATCTGGTCACCCTAGTTGGATCCAGCCCTGATCAGTCATGAGCAGTAGCTCAGCCCAGGCAGTGGCTTTCTGGGGCCCTGTGTGAAGAGAGCTGGTGGGTGTTGGTCTGCCACCCAGCAGGCTGCTCTCTGCACACCCCCACATGCACCCCTGCCACTGCACAACTTGGGGTCAGTCTCAGCAAAGTGGCCAGGGAGGCTGAATTCCCTTCTGCTAGGCTGCCCCTGCAGGGCCAGTTTGTGGCACACAGGAGAGGAGACCAGCACTGCTGCTGCTGGTGTGGGACTTGCCCTGCACAGGAAGCACCAGTTCCCAGGCCAGCAATCCAGCATCCTTCACCAGAGCTAGATTCCCCACGCTAAAGGAGGCACTGCCCCAGCCGGGTCCTGGCCTTGGGCAGCGCTGGCTCAGTGTGAAGGCTGATTCCCACCCCAGGCCCGGGGGGAGCCCGCTGTCCATCTCAGCCTTCCTGCCTTCCCCTTTGCAGTCCAAAAATGCCTTGGCTCACGCTCTGCAAGCCTCGCGCCATGACTGCGACCTGCTGCGGGAGCAGTACGAGGAGGAGGTGGAGGCCAAGGGGGAGCTCCAGAGGACCCTGTCGAAGGCCAATGCTGAGGTGGCCCAGTGGAGAACCAAGTACGAGACAGATGCCATTCAGAGGACAGAGGAGCTGGAGGAAGCCAAGTAAGTTCCAGCAAGGTTCATGCACTGGGCACTGGCTGCTCCATCCTCTTGCTGGGGCTGCTTGGTGGCAGATCTCCAGGGTGGCAGCAGCTCTCTGCAAAGGGATAGGGCACCTCCTGAGCTGACACTCCCACGTATAGCTGCAGAGACATCTCTGCGTTCACACAGAGATGCAGCTTGGCTCAGCAAACGCCCGCATGCTGGACCCAGCCAAGGGATACGTTGCCTGTTGGCACTGAGCGTGAGAACAGGGCTCTCTCTGCCCCAAGCTGCCAACCACCAGTTCTGCCCAGGGACTGCCCTGAACGTCCAGCATGTTGCTCAGTGGGGGCTTGCATTGGGATCTGTGTATCAGCCAACATGTCTACGGGTGCACACACAGCCATGTGCCAAATGGGTTTGCATGGGGGCCGGCAGCTGTCCAAGAGTGGAGTGACGTTTATGGAAGAACATAAGCGTGGCCATATGGGGTCAGACCAAAGGTCCATCTAGCGCAGTATCTTGTCTTCTGACAATGCCAAGTGCCCCAGAGGGAATGAACAGAACAGGTAATCATCAAGTGATCCACCCCCTGGTGCCCATTCACAGCTCTGGCAAACAGAGGGTAGGGACACCATCCCTCTCCATCCTGCTAATAGCCATTGATGGACCTATCCTCCATGAATTTATCTAGTTCTTTTTTGAACCCTGTTATAGTTTTGGCCTTCACAACATCCTCTGGCAAGGAGTTCCACAGGTTGACTGCACCTTATGTGAAGAAATACTTCCTTTTTGTTTGTTTTAAACCTCGTATCTATTAAATTCATTGGGTGACCCCTACTTCTTGTGTGTAAGTGGGGGAATGGCTCCACTAGTGTGGGGAACTTTCCTGGCTTATACGCTACCCTGGTGGAATTGGCTAGTGAAAGGATCTGAGTCCTCGCTCCCACTCCCTTTACCCAGAGAGGGAGGACTCCACTTCGCCTCTCTTGTGTGGCAGAGTCCTCGCTCTGGAGCACAGGGACATCACAAACAGCCATCTCTGGAAAGGAAGGGAAATTCACAGTCTGTCCCTCGCATGTCCCAGGCCCTGGCTGTGCTGCAGGGATGCCGCAGGTCGGACACTTGCTTTGGTGGTGGCCACATGCCCTCAGGCTGTAGGTGGCAGGACCTTTCTTCCCAGTGTCGCACCCTCCCTCCTCCCCCCATTGGGGTTATGATCCCCCTCCCAGTGCATCCTGCAAGGACTCTTGGCTGGGGGCGTCTCCCTGCGCTGGGCCCGCTGCCCAGGCTCCCCCCCTCTCTCCCCAGCCATTCACTGCACTTGGCTCTGGACGGCTCCAGCTCCACTCTCCCTCAGCGCTGCTGCTGCTGCTCTGCCTCCAGCTGCCTGGGCTGCTCCTCCGGCTCTGACCAGCGTGGCCCTGCTCCCCAGCTCAGCTTGGGCTCCTGCTCTCTCCTTAGCTCTGCCCCATTCTGGCCCAGGCAGCTCCAGCTCACATGGAGGACAGCCTCCCCCAGCCTCCTGACTCCCTCATTGGCCTGCCTGCCCTGTCAATCAGGCTGACCTGGAGCACTGGCCTCTCCCCATTGGTCCTGGGGACTGTCAGTCTCAGGGTCCTGATTTCTCATCAGTCCTTCTCCCTTCTTTTGATATTGGGAGAGGGCTAACCCAACCCCCACTGAGTTTAATGAGAGGCCAGCAGCCCCCTTACGTCTGGGCCCAGAACTCCTTCCTTCCTTCCTCTCCGGGTCAGGACAGGAGAATCCAGAGGATGGGCTTGAGCCCAAGTCCATTGAGGTCAATGGCAAGATTCTCCAGGCTTGGAATCAGGCCCCTGTTAATTGAATTGGCTTGAGGCGCACTCCTGCTGGGCTCTGTCCCCACGTGTGGGAGCTGCTATGCCCAGCCTCTAGCTCACCCTCTAACGCTGGTTGGCAGGAAGAAGCTGGCCATCCGGCTGCAGGAGGCAGAGGAGGCCGTGGAGGCAGCGCATGCCAAGTGCTCCTCCCTGGAGAAGACCAAGCACCGGCTGCAGACGGAGATCGAGGACCTGTCCATTGACCTGGAGAGAGCTAACTCTGCGGCCGCCGCGCTGGACAAAAAGCAGCGCAACTTTGACCGGATCTTGGCCGAATGGAAGCAGAAGTATGAGGAGACCCAGGCAGAGCTGGAGGCCTCGCAGAAAGAGTCGCGCAGCCTGAGCACGGAGCTCTTCAAACTCAAGAATGCCTACGAGGAGTCCCTGGACAACCTGGAAACCCTCAAACGCGAGAACAAGAACCTCCAAGGTACAGCTGGGCTGTGTCCCCCAGCTCTGCGTCCCTGGGGTCGGACGCAGCCAGGCTCCGGCCCCCAGCTCCGCATCCCTCTGGGGTCAGGCGCAGCTGGGCTCCAGCCCTCAGCTCTACCACTCTACCTGTCCCTGGGGCTGAGCACAGCCGGGCTCCAGCCCCCAGCTCCGCGTCCCTGGGGCCTGGCACAGCCGGGCTCCAGCCCCCAGCTCTGCGTCTCTGGGGCCAGGCGCAGCCGGGCTCCGGCCCTCAGCTCCGTGTCCCTGGGGTCAGGTGCAGCTGGGCTCCAGCCCTCAGCTCTACCACTCTACCTGTCCCTGGGGCTGAGCACAGCCGGGCTCCGGCCCTCAGCTCCGTGTCCCTGGGGTCAGGTGCAGCTGGGCTCCAGCCCTCAGCTCTACCACTCTACCTGTCCCTGGGGCTGAGCACAGCCAGGCTCCGCCCCCCAGCTCTGCGTCCCTGGGGTCGGGCACAGCCGGCCTCTGGCCCTCAGCTCCACGTCCCTGGGGTCGGGCACAGCCGGCCTCTGGCCCTCAATTCCGCATCCCTGGGGTCGGATGCAGCCGGGCTCCGGCCCTCAGCTCTACCACTCTGCCTGTCCCTGGGGCTGAGCACAGCCGGGCTCCGGCCCCCAGCTCCGCGTCCCTGGGGCCTGTGCAGCCGGGCTCCGGCCCCCAGCTCTGCGTCTCTGGGGCCTGGCGCAGCCGGGCTCCGGCCCCCAGCTCTGCGTCCCTGGGGTCGGGCACAGCCGGCCTCTGGCCCTCAGCTCCGCGTCCCTGGGGTCGGGCACAGCCGGCCTCTGGCCCTCAATTCCGCATCCCTGGGGTCGGGTGCAGCCGGGCTCCAGCCCTCAGCTCTACCACTCTGCCTTTCCCTGGGGCTGAGCACAGCCGGGCTCCGGCCCCCAGCTCCGCGTCCCTGGGGCCAGGCGCAGCCAGGCTCCGGCCCCCAGCTCTGCGTCTCTGGGGCTGGGCGCAGTCGGGCTCCGGCCCTCAGCTCTACCACTCTGCCTGTCCCTGGGGCTGAGCACAGCTGGGCTCCAGCCCCCAGCTCCACGTCTATGGGGCTGGGCACAGCTGGGCTCTGGCCCTCAGCTCTACCACTCTGCTTGTCCCTGGGGCCGGGCAATGTTTGTGGCTCAGCGTAGAGCACTGCACTAGCAGCACTGCAAGGCAGGAAGCTTGTGCTATTTGCGAGCTACCTAGATTTATGCCTAGTGACACCAACACTATGAACCCCTGGGATAGTCACTTGTGTTGCGGGCTAGATTTGCCTTCCGGGCAGGGATTTGACCCCACATGGCCCTCGCCCAGGGTGCGAGTTTGGCCCCGCCTGGCCCTCGGCCAGGGTGTGAGTTTGGCCCCGCTTGGCCCTCAGCTGGAGTGTGAGTTTGGCCCCGCCTGGCCCTTGGCCGGAGTGTGTTTGGCACTGTGTGGCAGTTTGCACCACCCCAGGCTGGGCTGCTGGACTTGGGGGGCCCCAGACCCTGTCCCACCGGCTGCTAGTCTGAAGTTGGTAGTTGTTCCATGAAGCTGCATTTTGTCCAAGGCAGCATGGGGGCACCCCCAGGCCAGCACTGTTCCCCTGCCTGCAGAGCACAGCCATGTCTCTGGGCCTAGCCAGTGTGGGGTTTTGGAGGGGCAGAGAGAGAGAGAGCCCCTGCCCAGCTGAAAGTGCCCAAACAGCCCACTTGAGGGCCTGGGGCTGCAGGTAGTGCTGGAAGGGGTCCGAATCCACATCCCACAACTGCGAGTCTGGGTGGTTGCCCTTTGTCAGGCAGGCCGAGGATGGAGGGAGGGGGTTTGAAGCCAGGGGCTTTGCTTGACCGTCGTGGGAAAGCCAGAGATTAGGGGAACGCGGGCCCTGCATGCTCACGCTCTGTCCTCCTGCCCAGAGGAAATCGCTGACCTGACGGACCAGATCAGCCTGAGTGGCAAGACCATTCACGAGCTGGAGAAGGTGAAGAAGGCCCTGGAAAGTGAGAAGACCGACATCCAGGCAGCGCTGGAGGAGGCTGAGGTGGGTCTGGGCCGCCCTGAGGAAAGGAATGGGGCTCACGCTAACGAATGCCCCATTCCAGGGCCTTGCGCATTGCAATGCCCTGTGCAGCCCCCTCCCTGTGGTGCCCCAGGTCTGGGGATCTAAACTCTTCTGGGTGCCGTCAGCCTGTCAGAAATGCTCTCCGAGCCACTGCTGCCCCGGCACCCCTTCACCCACGTTGCTTTTGGGCAGTTATCAGACACTCCCCAAACAACCACCCCTGCCCAGGGCGATGGCTGCCACCTGCCCAGAGGTCTCTAGTGTTGCAGGGGCTATGGGGCAGGCCTCCTAGGCTCTGTCCCTGCTCCGGCACTAACGTGTTCTGTGACCTTGGGCAAGTCACCACATTTGTCCCTTGGGTTCCCCATTTGCCAGTGGTGGGTTGTGAGGATCCCAGTGAGCCCGTTGCTTGCAGTACAGCCCACAGCTGCTGTTCTCGGTGACCGAGTGCGCGGCCGGCCAGTTCAGCCAGCCAGTGCCAGGGCTGGGCGAGGGTTACCACCTCTGACCCAGCAACTCTGCCCCTCGGTCTCTTGGCCCCACTGTGCCCAGCACAGGTCTCTCGGTACAGCCACGTTTTCAAAGGGGAGGCAGGGCCAAATCCAGCCAGGAGAGGGACCTCACAGTGCATAACACTAATGCCCATCTGCTACTGCCTGTAGGGGGCACTGGAGCATGAGGAGAGCAAGACTCTGCGGATCCAGCTCGAACTGTCCCAGATCAAGGCTGATGTGGAGAGGAAACTGGCCGAGAAGGACGAGGAATTTGAGAACCTCAGGTAGGGAGGCCCTGGGGCTGGGGGCAGGAGCCCTGGCAGCGCCTGCCTGTGCCCACCTCCCATTGCTATCTCACCCATGGGTGTGGCTTGGCAGAGCTCTCTGCAGAGCTGGCATAACCCCAGGGTAAAGGCAAAGGCCAGGGGTCCAGACTCCCACCAGTAAGCTCTGAGCACTGGTGGTGGATTAACCCCTCTCCTCGCGCAGGCGTAACCACCAGCGAGCCATGGAGTCCATGCAGGCCACACTGGATGCAGAGGCCAAGGCCAGGAACGAGGCTATCCGGCTGAGGAAGAAGATGGAGGGCGACCTGAATGAGATGGAGATCCAGCTGAGCCATGCCAACCGCCAGGCTGCTGAGTCCCAGAAACTTGTCCGGCAGCTCCAGGCCCAAATCAAGGTGAGTGCGGCCCCACACGGGGGGCAGGGCTCCAGCTGCTGTGCTGGGCGGGGGTGATTACAGCGCTCTGGAGCTGCCCTAGCCCCCAGCTGAAGGCAGGGGCAGGGCCAGCTGATGCACCAGCTGGCCCTGCCCTGCCCACTGCCACCCAGAAGCTGATGGCCCCAGACCTGCATCCAGCCACCCTCTGGGTGGATTAGGCCCCATCCATCTCTCTCCCCCCTTGACTGTGTGTGTGGCTGCCGCGGGCAGGACTTGCAGATCGAGCTGGATGACACCCTGCGCCACAACGATGACCTGAAGGAGCAGGCGGCAGCCCTGGAAAGGCGCAACAACCTGCTGCTGGCTGAGGTGGAGGAGCTGCGGGCAGCGCTGGAGCAGGCTGAGCGGGGCAGGAAGCTGGCTGAGCAGGAACTGCTGGAGGCCACTGAGAGAGTCAATCTGCTGCACTCCCAGGTGAGCGGGAGCCTGTGCAGCCCCAGCCCATAGGGTAGGGGGGCACACATGGGGTGGTTTGCTAGGCCCCTTCACCCCACACAGCACAGCACCCTGGGCCACTGAGCTGCGAGTGCCAAGTTCCAGGCCCTTCCACACTGCAAGGACAGAGACTTCAGAGATGACTGGAACCAGCCAGGGCCCTGCCACTGCCTGGCCCAGTCTGGGCCTGCCCTGTGGGAACAACCATGTGCCACCCACCCCCACATGAACAGCCCACCCTGCCTCTGTGCGAACAGCCCCAGCCTAGTTCCATCCCATGTGAATAACCTGGCCTTGTTGCTGCTCCAGAACACAGGCCTGATTAACCACAAGAAGAAGATGGAGGCGGACCTCGCCCAGCTGAGCTCGGAGGTGGAGGAGGCCGTGCAGGAGTGTCGCAACGCTGAGGAGAAGGCCAAGAAAGCCATCACCGACGTAAGGGAGCAGGCGGGGTGCTAGCCACAGGCTCAGCAAGCAGGCGGGGCCTTCAGGGACTGGGCCTGGGCCTGCGTGGTCATGCATGCTGGTGCTGCCACTCCAGGGGAAGCAGGCCAGTATTCATAGAGTCCATGGTCAGAAGGGACCACTGTGATGCCCTGGTCTGAGCTCCTGTAGAACAGGCCAGGGACCGGCCCCACAACAATCCCTAGAGCAGAACATGTAGAATAACACCCAGTTCTGATTCAAAAGCTGCCTGTGCTGGAGCTTCCCTCAGGGCCCTTGGTAAATTGTTCCAGGGGGTAATCCTCCTCTCTGGTAAACACTTACACCATATTTACAGCCTGAATTGGTCTCGCTTCAACTCCCAGCCACTGGAGCCTGTTAGACCTTCCTCTGCGAGACTGAAGAGCCCAGTATTAAATACTGGTTCCCTATTCAGGTACTTGCAGACTGATCAAGTCACCCCTGAACCCTCTCTGTTAAGCTAAGTTGATTGAGCCCCATGAGGCTCTCACAATAAGACAGCAGCTCATGTTGTTGGGGGCTCACTGCTGCCCTCTGTGTAGAACCTGGTGGGAGGGGTGTCATGGATCAGCAGCCTGCATGGGATGGACAACGAACCTGCATCCCTCTCCCGTAATCCTGCCAGCGGCACTGACTGATTGCACGAGGCCCGGCCCAGGCACTGACAGACACCACTCCCTTTGGTCCCCTCAGGCAGCCATGATGGCAGAGGAGCTGAAGAAAGAGCAGGACACCAGCGCGCACCTGGAGCGGATGAAGAAGAACATGGAGCAGACCATCAAGGACCTACAGATGCGCCTGGATGAGGCCGAGCAGATCGCCCTGAAAGGGGGCAAGAAGCAGATCCAGAAGCTGGAGGCCAGGGTAAGTGCTGGCAGGGTTCCCAAGTGCAGACTAGGCTCAGGTGGCGTCTCCTCCCCCAGCTCCTCCCCAGCTGCCAGGCCAGGGCCTGGTCCTCTCAGCTCAGCCTGATCTGGGCAGCTAGAAGCCCAGAGCCGATCACCCTGCTTCTGCCCACAGGTGCGCGAGCTGGAGGGGGAGCTGGACATCGAGCAGAAGAAGAACGCCGAGACTCAGAAAGGCATTCGCAAGTACGAGAGGAGGGTCAAAGAGCTGACATACCAGGTACAGCCCTGCAGGGCTCCCCCCAACCCCCAAAGCCAGTTCCTTGCCTGCCCCTGCTCCCACACCAGACTCCTGATGATGTCCCCCCACTCCCCCAGTCCAGGCTCCCAGCCTCACCTGCCTGCCCCCACCAGGTGCCAAGCCTCAGCCCCTACCTGCAGGAAGCCCCAGTCCCTGGGCACAGCACACGTCACCTGCAAGAAAACCCCTAGCCTCTCCGAGCCCTCCCCAAGGCAACATGGGGCTCCTGGCCTAGTCCCCTCCCTACAATGCCTCCTGACTTCTGCTGCCCCAGGATGGCCTCCTCACTGCCCCAGGGTAGGAAGCAGTGGCTGAGCAGCCATGAGTGAGCCTGGGCTATGTGGGGAGGGGGTGGGGTCTGTGGCAGTGGATCTTCACTGTGGGTCCATGGGGAGGGGA
Source organism: Gopherus flavomarginatus (assembly GCF_025201925.1). NCBI lineage: Eukaryota > Metazoa > Chordata > Testudines > Testudinidae > Gopherus > Gopherus flavomarginatus. Next base: position 23,172,848 of record NC_066627.1, read on the forward strand.
GATCAGCCAGTAAGGGAAAGTGCGGGAGGGGAAGCTGTGGCCAGGCCAGGGGCAGGCAGCACCCTGGCCAGAAGGCCGAGTGGCAGAGGCTGACGACTCACTAGTGGGCCTGGCTGGGCTCTTTCAGACTGAGGAGGACAGGAAGAACCTGGCACGGATGCAGGACCTGATTGACAAACTGCAGAGCAAGGTCAAGAGCTACAAGCGCCAGTTCGAGGAGGCGGTAAGTGCCAGGCTGAGATCCCACACCCCGGCCCTCCTAGGCAGGACACATCTGGCCCCCTCTCCTGCCAGGGCTCAGCCTGCTCCTGAAGGGCCTGGGCTTCCCCATAGCCCAGCACTGGGACCAGAGCGAGCCCAGGCCCAAGCCAGCCGGGGTCCTTGCCACTCTGCCAGGGAGCCCTCCTTGCAGCAGAGGTGTGAACATGCTGGCAGGGCAGGACCGGACAATTGTACCCACCTGCCCAGCCTGTGGCTTGGGCCTAGCCTCCAGGGCTGGGATTCCAGCACCGCCCCTTGCCGAGGAAGGAGATGTACAAAGCTGCTCAGGAATTGAGGGGCTGGGAATTCAGGCCAGGACCTGCCCCCTCAAAGCAGAGGGCGCTGCTGGCACCTCAGTCCAGGCCGCGGCTCATCCTTGGAGAGTCCTGACCCCCTTTGCACTGCTGGGCGCAGGAGCAGCAGGCCAACTCCAACCTGGTGAAGTACCGCAAGGTGCAGCACGAGCTGGACGACGCTGAGGAGCGGGCCGATATCGCCGAGACGCAGGTGAACAAGCTGCGCTCCCGCACCAGGGACGTCATCACCTCCAAGGTAAGGTGCCAGCTGCAGGGCCTGGCTCTGCTGGGGAATGGGGGGCTCAGCAAGGCCTGAACTAACCTGGACGTGGGTCCTGAGGGGGCAGGGGAGAGATCACAGAGAAGCTGCCCGGGGCTACAGCCAGCTCCATGTTTGCGCCAGCTCCATGAGCAGCGAGTCCCATGGCTGCAGGCTTATCAAATGGGCCCACAGACCCCAGCTTCCCTCAATGGCCTGGCCCCAGGGGGCCTGGCCAAGACCAGCCAGGAGGAGGTCCAGACCAGACCAGGTCCATGCAGGGAACAGCAGCCACTCCTGGGAGTGAGCCATGTTCTGCGACTCAGATAGGTGCCTGGCACAGGCCCCTGCAGGGGGCGCTGCCGCTGGCAGGACAGTTGCACCCTGCGCCACCCCAGTAAAACGTCCCTGAGTCCATGTTTCTTTTCTGTTGCCAGCATGAGGAGTAGGAGCCGCAGCACCCAGCCTGCTGCCATCACACCCAGCTGTTGTGTGTTAGGTGCAACTGGCTGCAACAGTCATTGCATCTCTGTGCTGAGTGAATAAACAGCTTCCAAAGAACACAGGCTCCTTGCTGTCTGTGGGGCGGGAGAGCACCCCAGTGTGGCTCCATGCACAGGGGCTTGCATCAACCCAAGAACAGTTGGCACCAGGCCTGCAAGAGGAATGTGCCAAGAGCCAAGCAGCGAGGGAAACTGAGGCAGGGAGTTTGCTACCAGCTAGGACCTAGTTACCCTTTGGGATCAGCCCCCGAGGGGGCGGTGGGAAGCTGCCTGAGAGCACACATGATTGTGCAGGGAGCAGCCCGATGGAGGATGTGGGAGCAAAGGGATGGGACCATGGAGAGTTTGGTATTAACCATTAACTCTGGTTTAGAATTGCACAGGCCAGGCCAGCTCCAGTACCCAGGTGGCGAACAAGCCCCAGCTGTCATTTAGCCCCTATGAGCAGCACTGGCTGGGAAGTCCCAACCCTCAGCCGAACAGGCCCAGCTTTGGCAGCAGCTCAGCAAACTATGCTGGCTCCTCAGCAAGGTGCTTCAGCCCTGCTGCTGCTCGAGGGGGACACGAGCCAGGGAGGGGAGAGATCAGTTATTGGAGCAGGCCCCTGGAGGAGCCAAAGAAGTGGCTATTTCATTGCAGCGCCAGGTCCATTGTTGGAAGAGCTCCTGTTACCCCCGCCCCAAGGCTGTCTTCATCAGGACACAGCAAGGCAGCGACTAGGGCAACGTTCTAATATCTTAAATGTGTGACCCAGCTTCACATCCCAAGACTGCTTTTTGCAGCAAGCATGGCCTGACTCACTGACCTCAGGGTGAGGGAACAATCTCGAGTGGCACTGGAGCGAGAGGGGAACACAGGGCTGCTGAGGTCCCCAGGATGCAATTCGAGTCAGATCAGATATTGAAGGGGGAGCTACTGCAGACCGTGCTCCCGCTCTCCAGCTGCAAGGACTGGGGAGACGCTACTGAACAGGCCCTTTTCCTGGGGCTGCATGGACAAATCAATGCAGAGTAAGGGTGCGGCTACGCTGCAATAAAATACCCATAACTGGCCTGCGGCAGCTGATGCAGGCTCATATTGCTATTAAACTGCAGTGGAGACATTCGGGCTCAGGGATCCTGCTGCCGCTCGGACTCAGAGCCTGGGCTCTATCCTGAGCCAGAAGGTCTGATACAGACCAGCCATGGGTGCAATATTGCAGTGTAGACAGGCCCTGAGAGGGCAGGGCTTTGGTCTCCCTCTCTCTGCCCTGCAGGGCAGTTCCCAAGGAGGCAGCACTCAAGGGCATTTAAAACCCTGGCGAAACAGAGGGCGACAGAAGAGCGCTGCTAGGCTCAGCCACTTTTCATGTTCCCCTGTGCCTGGCCCAGCCTTCCCCTCCACAGGGCTCACCTAGCAGCTGGTCTCACTCCCCCCTCCCCCATCTTTGCTCAGCCTCTCCCCGCAGCCACCTGGCCACTGTGGCAGACGACTTTCCACGACAGCCGCAGCTCAGAAACGCTTTCTCCTGTCCACAGCCATTGGCAGTTGTTTAGACAGTGAGCTTTTTGGGGTCACCAGCCTGGGCCTTGCAGGTGTGCAAGGCAGTGGGCAGGCTTATGGTGCTGTATACAAGTGAGGTAACTGCATAAGGCCCTACCCCCTTGTGGTTCAGAAATGGGGTACATTGAACTGCCTGCAGACTGCCTGGACCTGGTTTGGGTAACTTGCGCACAGCCAAACTGTGCAGGGGACGAGCCAAACTGAGGTTAGGCTCCGGTCAAAAAAGTGTTCAAATCTCAAGCACTCACCCACCATCCAGCAAGGAGTTTAGACTTCAGCCAAGAGAACACCCAAGGCAGGGACGAACACCAGAGCGAGTAGAAAGCCAGCAAGCCCATAGGCTTTTGGAGAGGACCCCAACCTACGAGGGAGCGTGACATTCAAACAGGGATGGGGCACAGATCCTGTCACCACAGTGGGCAAGAAAGACATCTCTCCACCCATTTCTTTTAAAATAGAGTCTTTAATAGTTTCCATTTAATACGCTTGTTTGCAGTTAGTAAATTGGCAACAATCTGGGCAGCAAAAACCTCAGCAATGCATTCGGGATAGTGCAGAATTCCAGGAACATTAACCAGCTGGGATCCCACTGCCACCCCCAACGGAGCTGCTGAAAACCACACTAATGACCGCAGCAACATCAGCGAGCTCTCTGGTCCATCATGTTAACACTCCTGCCCTCGCACCATTCCCCCGAGACATTTTCATTGAGTAACAGGTTGCTACCACAGTAGGAATGAAGGACCGAGCCACCTCTGGCCACTTGCAGGGTAGGTTTATACGAGCGGCTAACGTGAACGTAGAGTTCCATGGAAGCCAAGACAGCGTGAGTGCGAGCTTTAACCCCGGCCTATTTGGTGCTTTAAAACAAAGCTAAAAAATTGTTAGAAACACTCAGTTTATGAAGGATCCTCTGTCCTTTCACATGAATCAGACAGAGCCTTCCCTCCAGGGAGACCAGACCAGCTCAGCTCCTTCACGGGAGGAGAGACTGCTTCCTGCGCACCTGTCCGAACCAAGGCAGTTCAATCAGGTGATGAAAGAGCCCTGGCTCCAAGATCAGTCCCTGGAGCTGCTAAAATACATGAAGACAGGGATGTCTAAAACAAAGGCAAACAGCTTGGCCCCTACCTGCAAGTTCCAGAAACACACAGATTAAGTTAAGAGCAAAATATATTCTCTGCAGATTATAGCATCAATTTTTGGATGCAACAATTAGCTGAATTAGGGAAAAGGCATTCTTGTAACTTAAAGCCTTTTCATCTGAAGCATTTATTTTTAAGTGTACATCTGTTACAGTTAAGAATAAGCAAAGATTCACCAAATCCACAAATCCCAAGAAAAACAAAAAAACAAACAAACAAAAAGGACAGATGGAAAAGAAATTTGCTCCCGCGGGAAAGCTGGTGCAGAGAGTTGCAGCTGCCATGGCAAAAGGTTCTCCCGCTGTGTCTACTCGTTTTGGAGGAATGGCATCTGCTGGAGCTGTGTGTTTAAGTGAAATCTTCCTAGGGGAAGGAAATCCCTCAGGGGCAAGACATTAATACCTCCTTATAAACTCGGTTAAAGCTCCAGTTGGATGCACTGGCTCAGCAGTTCTGGAACTTGTTGGCCCCTGGCTCCTTACTCTGTTTTATCAGTCAGTCTGAATGTGACTCGCATGGGGCGGACACCAAGGTATGGATTAAGACTACCCTGGGCACTGCAGCATTCATTCAGGTCTAACAGTGTAGCCATTTCAAAGACGACTCCAATTACAAACAGGTCACTCTTCAGAATCAAGTTTTTCAGATGGCTCAATCCAATGTCAGAGGCTGACCATCCGTCCTGCATGTTCAAACCCTGCTTCAGGGATCCAAAGATTTGTATTCCCTTTGCTGGCAAAGGTCCTACACATTAAAAACAACCACTGCGTGTCTGTCCCCAGACTGGCTACGCTGTAGTTGCTCTCCTTTCCTTCTGGCTACAGATCAAGGCTTGGGGGAGGTGGTACTGGTCACAGAAGGGGAGGACACTGCAAGTCAGAGATACCCTCCCTCACACTCACTGCAATATGTTTGAAGGATGTTTCCCACTAGCTGTCTGAGCTACCAAATATTAGTGTAAACTTAACATATAAATAATTAAAATTTCCATGTACAGTTTGGGGGAAGAATAGGAAAATGGGTCTCAACGTAAGCCACAGAGGCATGAGATCTGCTTTAAATGCAGTGGCTCAACACCACTTCGGCACTGCACTGACGTATTTCATTCCAAGAAATCTTGGGCCACATCCAGTACCTGGCCTTTGAACGACCTGGTCTGATACTGTTGATTAGGAACCGCAAGCTCAGGCAAAGCAGTCAGATTTTTGCCAAACCTGTTTTTTAAAAACGTACTTTACAAAGTTATTTTGACCAAAGGTCTTTTATTCCCAACATCTAGCAGTGTTACTGTGATTAAAACTACTACTCTAGGAAAAACCTGACATCTCCAAGTAAATATTGCACTTCAAAATTAATGTTGGTAGGTGGATTCAAGGTACTGAAGACTACAAGCTTAGACTCTGGTGTTAGGTTTCCAGGCACAGCTGGTTAGCACTAGCCGTGTTCAAGAAATGGAGAACCTTGCAGCAAAAGCAGTGCTCCTGAAGGCAATTTTAAAACCAGATTAGTAACCCAAGAAGGGACAAGCCACAAGTTTAAAAATCAGTAAATTTTAATCTGTTAATGCCTGGTCAAAGCTAGTCCCCAGACTGCAATTTCCCATCACTGAAATGTTGCTGCTCTCTGCCGACAGGAAGGAGCTGCTGGAGGAGAGGTTACCTCCTAATGGAACAGCACAGACAGACAGATGTAGGCTAAACAGATTTATCACCAAACAATCCAAAAGTGGATGGTAAAAAGGTGAACAGAGCTACAGCATCCAGGAATTCAAAACCACACACAGTCTAACCCACCTTGATCCCCACACCCCAGCACACCCAACCCTGAAAAGACTGCTCCTAGTAGATGTGTGGGGGGCATCTGCATGTGCTTGGCCTGTCAGGCCTTGGTTTGGACGGCCTGGGGCCTTTCCTGTGCTTTTTAACCTGCTAATTCGGGTGGCCACAAGGAGAAGCTACAACTAATGTGGAGTACCCTTGTCTAGCCACGCTACACTGGGGGTGCCAGAAAAAAAAAGGTTAGTTTTTGCAGATGATTATTTTTATCCCGAAACTGGAAGCTCCGTCCCTGAATGTGTCGCCCAGATAGCTTACAAAGTCCCGTCCGTCAGAGATCAGAGGTGGGGGGGATGAGTCTTTAACAAAGCAGTAACATCCATGGTTCCAAGCCTGCACACGCATACACACGCACACACTACGCAGCGTATCCCTGAAAATCCACCATCTGCCAGATATCCTCCAAGCGCTGTCCATTTGAAGCCAGTCTGAAGAATCACTCCTCAGTAAAATCTCTGTCAATGTCCATATATGCCTCATCAATATAGCTAATTATGGCACAGGGTGATGTCCGGTCGGGACTAAGCAGTATAGATACAGTCTCTTTCCAGTAGGTAAAACTAATACATGAACTCTGTGGAGAGAGAGAGAGAAAGTCTAATTAGATGACAGGCTGCAAATAACCCTGAAGTTCATTAGTGTTAACCTGAGTTGCCCCCAAAATATGAGCTACGAACATGAACCAGATCTCCTTTCTCCTGTGCACCAAGCAGAGAGAAACCTGGAAGTCATCTTACATTCAGGTCTGATTCTCTCATCAGGCCAACATCATAACCGTCAGTTTACCATTACTCCTATTCGGCTTTAGGAAAGCTTTCCCACACAATGGAAACGTATCCAGCACAAACCAGATGATGCTTGTCTGTACAGGTTTCACAGTAGCAGCCGTGTTAGTCTGTATCCGCAAAAAGAACAGGAGTACTTGTGGCACCTTAGAGACTCAAATACATTTGTTTATTTGAGTCTCTAAGGTGCCACAAGTACTCTTGTTCTTGTCTGTACCGAACACAGCCTGCACCAATAAATATCTGGATAAAAGATTAATATTGGAAGCAGCAGAACCCCAAACCACAACGCAATGGTTATGGAAGACAATACCGTACTCTCACGTAGACCTCTCTCAACTGGTGCCTACATGAGAAGGATCAGGCATGCCAATGTGTCAGTGACAAGAGATAGGATGGACGGACAGCCATGTGCCAAGCTGAAGTGGAACACAACAATGGTAGAGTGATATGCTGTGGCAGTTTCAGAGATGTGTCAGCATCTCTAGCAAGACACTAAAGCACACAAGGAGAAGCAGTCATTGTGCATGAACTGCACAAGCAGATAAGACAATGCAATGCCTGTGCATTGCAAGGAGCATGTAGCCCTACGAATTAATCTGCTTGTTTGTATAAATGTCTCTTTTCTTATAAATTTGAGTATTTGAGGTAATAGGCTTATAGATTTATATTAAAAATATGTTTGGCTGTAATGCAAGAGACCTACAGGCCCAAACCCTGTATGTTAAGCTAAGGCAAAGTTAGTACATTTTGGGACCCTTACTCAGAAAAGTAAAAATCGATAAAAACACCCATGCAGGTGTCTAGAGACCTTTTGCCTAAACCAACAGACAATGAAAGAAGGCAAAGGGGATTTTTCGAAGTGGTACCCACAGACCTAACAAGGACACAAGTGCATACATACTTGTCATCCATATGCACATAGATATTAGCCTATGGGGTAAGTGTACCCTAACATTTCTGTGGTGGAAGGATGAAATTTGGGCATAAGAGGAAGGATTTCCGACCAATGCCCTATAAAAAGGTGACTGCCTCCCAAATGACAAGATGAATCTACCCTTCATTGTCAAATTTGGAGCACATAATATTGTATCATCATATGTATCTCTAGAACAACAGTAATACAATTGTAACTCTGTAATTCCAACTGTTTTACCATTTGTCTACTATTTCATAGATTTTAATAAAAGGTCTTTATGACTATATCTGTCTCAGTGTAAGCTTCCTGTCATACCCTCAAAGGTCCTTTTATAAACTCTGTGAAGCCTGATTCAGGACAAACTTTATCTTCTGATCAAACAAACTGACGATTAATATCCATATTAATAAATTAATTAAAATTAAACAAACATTAAATTAAGTGGATAAATTAAATCAACATTAACAACATACCCTGAATCAGGCTACAAGCTCCATTGTGCACTGAGGGATCTATAGGCTTGAAGACTGGTTTTAGCCTGTAATTAACTCCAACAGGGAATGCCAAGCAGAAGAAAAGATCAGAAACTTCTCAAAGAAATCACAAGTCTGCACCTTGCATGCAGGATAAACTCAGCTCCTGCCCATAACTGCATCCTTCCACTGTCTCTCCCTCCTCCATTTTGTGGAGGCCAAGTGCCTCACCATACCGTCCGGGGCCCTTCTAGCTATGTCCCCTCCCAGCCCAGGGGCATGGCTTTAGTTGTCTCACCTAAGGAACACAGGCTATTACCCACGCTTGCTAGCCTGCTCCTAGGATAACAGCTGTTTGGGAAGGGACTCGGGAGTGGGGCTCTGCTTACCTGGGTTAATGTACAGAAACCTACATTGATGGATTCTGTAGGGAAACCAACACAGTAGCATGTTGCAGGCTGCTGACCCAGATTCTTTCTGGCGCCTCACACCCATACCAGGCACTTCACTGGCTAGATGCAACAGCCAACTTACTACTATACAAATAATTGCATAGGTAAGGACACTTATTTCTTAAGCATCCATTAAGATGGATTATGTGTAAATATTATACCATCAATAGTAAAAGTGAATTAATATTATATATTTTACACAAACCAGGGGAAAAGAACATAAAGGCTGCTAGGTCAAACACTCAGGTTAGGAAAGGTTCCCTGGGTAACCCTAATTCAGCCCTCTCCTGCATGTGTTAGGATACAGACGGGTAGGGGAGGGGGTCTCTTATTGGACCAGGTTCTGGTGGTGAGAGAGACAAGCCTTCAAGCTATACAAAGCTCTTCCTCAGGGCTGGGGAAAGCACTCAGGGTACATCTACACTAGAAGCACTGCACATCTGGTGCAGACTCTCTAAGTAGTCAGCTTCACGACTCCACCTCCGGCGAGTGGCGGCAGCCATGTTGGCGGGAGAAGCTCTCCTGCCCACACAGCGCCTACACTGGGACTTAGGTTGGTGTAACTCATGTTGCTCAGGGTGTGAATTATTCACACCTCTGTGTGACAAGTCATACTGAAGGAAGTTCTAATTAGACAAGGTCACAGCTAAATACAAGATTAAATGGATCGTTTAGTAGAAGTCATTTAGCATATATTCTAAGGGACCATTCAAGGTGATACAGACTAATTGCAGTTTGACTCACAGGATCCCATTCAGTGCACAGGAGGGACGGTGCACACTGAATGAACTGATTCCATCTTTTGATTTCTCATTGTTCAAGGTGGGGCCCAGGCCTTACTGGGCACTATTCAAGCCCAGCTCTGAAGACAGAATTATTAATTTCCTCGTGGGCTTTCTTATGGCACTCATCACTATAGAACTGAGTGTCTCAAACAATTTATTTTCATAAAACACAGTCTTCTGAGAGGGTGCTATTGTAATACAGAAGATAAATATCCCATTTTACAGATGGGGAAGAGAGACACAGATTAAGGTCAAAATTCTCCAATTGTGGATGCCCAATTTGAGACATGGAGGACCTGATTTTTCAGAGTGCTCAGCACTGTATAGCACTTAACATAGTCAAACAGCTCTCAGCGACTGCAGCTGCAAGTGCCCAGCACTTCTGCCAATCAGGCACTGGTGTTTCAAGCTGGGCACCCAGAAAATGAAGATCACAGTTAGTGTCACCCCTGTGACAGGTTTAAGTGACTTGCCCAGCACCACACAGGAACTCAATGGTAGAGGCAGAGAGAATACAATTCCCACCATTTTAACCATGAGATTGGCCTTGCTCTTTCTGCAGTGCCCAGCCTCATTCACGACACACCTTCTGTGACTCAAGGGCCTCTCAGTGCCAAGTGGCATGGGGCACAGGAGTGCACAAGGCTTACACGGATCCTCTGGGGTCTGGTATTTACATACCAAGTTTAACAAAAAGGGCCATCTATGGTTTGTGCTGAAAGCCTGTCACAGCGATCATCTTAAATCACTGCAAAGTGTGTGTGTGCATATGTATTATATAGAAAAATATGTTCTTAAAACCGGGCAGTTAATGGCAGCTGACCCAGAGGTAACACGCCTTAAGACAGGTTCCACCACACAGGAGGTGGGAGACACTTATCTCCCTGGCTGACCATTGCACGTCTTCCAATGGGAGTCTATTTGCATGTGAGGAGAAGAAATTAACAGGGTTGGGAATGACTATGCTGTTTACAGGTGGCCCAGTGTACCTAGAGGTGCAGAAAGATGCCCTGGCACTCTCTCTCAGGGGAGGCAAGCTGCCAGTAGGTTGGATTTATGAAAGGAGGGTCTCAGCCATCCAGGTTGAAAAACCTGTGAGAAGGACTTTAGGTAAGCAGGACCTTGTTAGACAAGAGGGGATCTTCTCGGTCAGTTTTAGGCTCCAGGAGGTGTGTTATTATTTTACTGTATATGTAACTCTGATCCCAGCGTTTCTGTTTGCTATACTTTGATTCACTGTTGTTTATTAAACAAACAGATTTATTTATAAAGAAAGCAAGTGTCAGTGCTGCATGTGAAGTGGTGTGGTGTCCTAAGGTGTAACTAGTAAGCCGGGCTGTAGGGTTCCTTTGGGAACAGCGGGTCTGGTAATTCTGTGAGCATCCAGTGGAGCAGGGGCTGGACACCGCATGGGGTGGTTGGAATACTCAGGAGTTGGAGTGCGCCTGTTGCTTACCTGCACAAGGACAGCAGAGCCTGCTTAGGCTGAGAGTGGAGTGCTTGTGTTGCCTGTTGCTGGTGGAGACAGGGACTGACTGTTGGCAGGCACAGACAACACTTCCTCAGGCTAAAGGCAGGTGGCAGCAAGGTGCCTCGCAACCCTGGGCACCCCCAGGATGCATCACACCTTCCCATGTCTGCCACAAATGAAGCAGGATCCCACAGACAACAGTCTCTTTCACTACACAACCCTGACTCATCCTCAGAGGAGGTCCTGCCTCTGTGCTGAATGAGGCAGGGCAAAAAAATAGTATGTGATCATGTACTGAAAGAGTATCAATGCATATGCACAAGAGGGCCATGTAAAGGTTGGACCAACAACCTTTACGCTGGCTTCTCCCATCTTTTGAGTGCTTGACTTCGCAACTTCATTTTTAAGCTTGTGTGTGAAAAATCCCGCCCTTTTTTTTTTTTTTTTAAAGAAAACCAAACACCAAATTTCTTCATGTGTCATCATACTGACATCCCCAGAGTTCATCAGCTGGAGCCTTTAGATCCCCGCCCAGAGCTCTGCTGTTGGAGGACAGAGTAACTGGGAGCAGGAGTAGTTTGTGGACCAGCACTTGGCCAGTGGGTTCGTAGACATTTGCTGACAGCAGAGGGATGGAGAGACTCGGGAACCTTGGGTTCCAAGCTAGGCAGTGGAAAGGAGTGCGCTCTAGAAAAGAGGTTCTCAGACTTGTACCAGTGACCCCTTTCACATACCAAGCCTCTGAGTGTGACACCTCCCCCCACCACCATAGATTAAAAACACCTTTTTATATACTTAACGCCATTATAAATGTTGGAGGCAAAGTGGGGTCTGGGGTGGAGGCTGACAGCTCGCAACCCCCCCATGTAATAACCTTGCGACCCCCTGAGGGGTCCTGACCCCCAGTTTGAGAACCTCATTGTAGAATATCCCTTCTTGCCCAGTCCTCTTCAAGCTGTCCCAGTCCTGTCTCTTCCTCCATCCCGGCTCCTTGTCCCAAGCCAGTTCCAGTCTCAACTCCTGAGGCTTCTCAGACCTGTTCCCAGTCTCCTTGCTGAGCCAGTCCTAGCTTCAACCCTCTGTTCTCCTCCATCCCAGCATCCTCACCCCCTTGTTCCCAGTCAGTCCCAGTTTCCTCCCTCCCCCCACACACCCTGGCTTCCAGTTGTGCCCCCAACCCACGTTTCCCCATCCCCACCTCCCTCATCCAATTTCATTATTCTCTCACACACCCTCCTTGTTCCAGTCTCTGCCCATCTCGTCTGGGTCTCTTTCCCCCACTCATACAAGTGGCTTTGCATCTGATCAATCTCCGCCCCCAGGCTCAGAGACCCAGACACCCTCCCAGCTCCCCCCGTCCCAACCAGCTGCCAATCGCAATTTCCCAGTTGGGGTTGGTCCTGCTTTGAGTAGGGGGTTGGACTAGATGACCTCCTGAGGTCCCTTCCAACCCAGATATTCTATGATTCCCCCTCACCACTAGACTCCTTGCCATCATCTATTTCCACCCACTCTCACCTGTCCAGCTAGGTCCTCTGCATTCTCATCAGGCAGCCTCCACCCCCTAACTGCCTGGGCACAGGAGTGGGGTCACTTAGAGCACCAGAGAGGAAAGGTTTCCTCCCTGCTTTCAGTTCAGATGCCTGGAACTGGCAGGGCCCATAGCAGCCAGGAACTGCAAATGCAGGGGAAGTCTTGCAGGATTATAGCTGCGACCAATCTACAGTCTCTATTGAGCAAGTGTGAACTGATTTTTTCTCCCAAAAACATATCAGATTTTGGTGCATTTTCACAGAAATGGCAAAAGGTATATCCCTGACACAAAGACCAGCCTACTGCCAAACTTAAAGTCCCTGCTCTAAAGCATGGATGCCCTAAGCTTTTGAGAGGAAAAGGGTCACTGGGACTTAAACCCGAGGGAAAAAAATTCCCCTGGGCTCATTCTCAGAAATGGCTAAAGTTCTCCCAAAGAAATCAGCCTGAGACAGACACTTGGCATGGAAAATTTCAGCCGAACAGTTAAAAGTCTGGCAAAAAAGTTACGAGTAACCAGAAAAAAGGGTCTTATAATAGGAAGTGTTGAGCAACTTGCCACCATGCTGCCAATAACACTAATTTACATCCATGATATATGCTGTTTACATTTGTATCTCATCCAGCAAGTAACCCAGATGGTCAGATTTGTATCTATTTATAGCCTGCCATTCCTAATTTCTTTCTCATTAACTTGAAGGAAGGATGGACACTGGGTTAGATACTACAGAGAATGTTTGCTTGTTAAGTTCCCCATTGGATATTTTACTTCCTTTTCATGGAGATTAGGGCTGCTGATTAACTGCAGTTAACTCACGTGATTAACAAAAAAAACAAAACACGATTTAAAAAATTAATCGCGATTAATCACACAGTTTTAATTGCACTGTTAAACAATAGAATACCAATTGAAATTTATTAAATATTTTGGATGTTTGTCTACATTTTCATATCTAATATATTCTGTGTTGTAATTTATTTCAAAATGTATATTTGTATTACAAATATTTGCACAGTAAAAATGATAAAGTAGTATTTTTCACTTTACTTCATACAAGTACGGTAGTGCAATCTGTGTCATGAAAGTGCAACTTACAAATGTAGATTTTTTTTTTTGTTACATAACTGCACTGAAAAGTAAAACAATGTAAAACTTCAGAGCCTACAAGTCCATTCAGTCCTACTTCTTGTTCAGCCAATCACCAAGACAAATAAGTTTGTTTATATTTACAGGAGATAATTCTCCTGCTTCTTATTTACAAAGTCACCAGAAAGTGAGAACAGATGTTTGCATGGCACTTTTGTAGCCAGCACTGCAAGGTATTTACATGCCAGATATGCTAAACATTCATATGTCCCTTCATGCTTCGGCCACCATTCCAGAGGACATGCTTCCATGCTGATGATGCTCGTTAAAAAAATAAGTGCATTAATTAAATTTGTGACTGAACTCCTTGGGAGAGAACTGTATGTCCCCTGCTCTGTTTTACCTGCCACATATTTCATGTTATAGTAGTCTCGGATGATGACCCAGCACATGTTGTTCATTTTAAGAACACTTTCACAGCAAATTTGACAAAACACAAAGAAGATACAAAAATGAGATTTCTAAAGATAGCTACAGCACTCCACCCAAGGTTTAAGAATCTGAAGTGCCTTCCAAAATCTAAGAGGGACGAGGTGTGGAGCATGCTTTCAGAAATCTTAAAAGAGCAACACTCCGATGCAGAAACTACAGAACCTGAACCACCAAAAAAGAAAAATCAACCTTCTGCTAGTGGCATCTGACTCAGATAATGAAAAAGAACATACGTCAGTCTGCACTGCTTTGGATTGTTATCGAGCAGAACCCATCATCAGCATGGACGCATATCCCCTGGAATGGTGGTTGAAGCATGAAAGGACATATGAATCTTTAGCACATCTGTCACATGAATACTCTGCAAGGCCGGCTACAACAGTGCCATGAGAATGCCAGTTCTCACTTTCAGGGGATATTATGAACAAGAAGCGGACAGCGTTATCTCCTGCAAATGTAAACAAACTTGTTTTTCTGAGTGATTGGCTGAACAAGAAGTAGGTCTGAGTGGACTTGTTAGGCTCTAAAAATTTTAGACTGTTTTATTTTTGAATGCCTTTTTTTGTACGCCTTTTTTTGTACATAGTTCTACATTTGTAAGTTCAGCTTTCATGATAAAAAGAGATGGCAATACATTTCTTGTATTAGGTGAATTGAAAAATACTATTTCTTTTGTTTTTTTTACAGAGCGAATACTTGTAATCAAAAATATAAAGTGAGCACTGTACACTTTGTATTCTGTGTTGTAATTGAAATCAATATACTGGAAAATGTAGAAAACATCCAAAAATATTAAAATAAATGGTATTCTGTTATTAACAGTGCAATTACTTTTTTTTTTTTTTTTTTTTTTTAAATAGTTTGAGAGCCCTAAAGGAGATATCTATGGGTCTGGTTGGGTGAAAGCTGATAGACAAATGCTGAATTTTATGCCTTGTTTTGAACACTCCTCCAACCTCTCTATTATAGAGGAGTTTAGCTTGTGTACATGCATTTACACATAGTGCTTAGGAAGAATATAAATGACATTGATGGCATGGAGGTTGAGAAGTGAGCTGTCGTACAAAGGGGCAGGGAAGCTAACATGAGACTATGGAAAGGAATTTAGCACAAGGAAAATTAAGGCTTAATTTAATATTAGACTAAGCATCAGGAAGACTTTGGACACCTAAAGCGGTTGAACCTACCCAGCATTTGATCCAATTAAGACAGAATTTTCTGTAAGTAAAGCTATTGAGATGGGGTTAGTCCCTTCAGGACTGTCCAAGCTACCAATGACTACTGCCACCAAGGTGCACAGGACAATTCAGCTGTTTCTTCAGCCAGGGCACATTACCTGGTACAGATACAAAGGGGCAAGGAAAAGTTCCATTTAGACTATTAACGGATCAGGACTTACAAGCCACCGAAAAGGAGCATCATTTACTTTTAGTGTTGAGGTTATATGGGTTAACATTCTAACACTGAGATATTGACAAGTTAGAGGGAGTTAACAGAAGAGCACCACCAGCAGATTAATGAGCAGGAGGGGCTGTGTTAGAGTGAAAGCTTAAGAGACCTGTATTTGAATCACTTGGCTATCCGTGGGGCAAGCATGACCATGTGGGACAGAGAGGTGCATTAGCATAAGATAGTGTAAAGCTGGGCTGAAGAGTATGAAAAGCTTCCTGATATTGAAATCTACGAAAACTGCATAATGGCTCCTCACATACACACACACCTTCCTGCCCCCCCAAGGAAAGTGGCAGAAGCCCATTGCTTGCGACATTTATGGCAGAGCTCTAGAACACTACACTTTCTAGGGACCGATTCTGCACTGACTCCTCAGGAACCTGGCCGGAGTGCCTAACAGGTCTTTGCCATCTCTGATCTGATCAGAGGCTAGAACAGATCCAAGCCCTACAGTTGCCTCACACTCTTCTGATCATGTGCACCCTGGCACTGAATTGCTAAGACACTATAAAAGCACTTTAGGAAGTTCCATTTCCTTACTTCCCTCAAAACTTCTCATTTCTCCATTTGTGTAAGCTGGCCCACTAAGACTACCATGGTTCTCCCCTAGGGCAGCAGGAGATCAAACACATACATTTTCTAAGCAGGTGCTGTCTTTGTCCTTGTTGAGGTAATGCTGTTGCCAGAATCGCAGGAGACTATGAAAGTTGTTCAGGATGAACCCTGGGTATTTTTCCGTATATTCCATCTCTTGCAGTGTGTGCAGGTAGAAGGGTAGCTTGTCTTTCCTTCGGGCCAGCATTAAGATAACTAAGCTTGTGTTCAAACAACTGACATTTTCCTAAAATAAAGGAGACATGGGAAATCAAGTTACAGAAAAATGCAGAGATCAAGTATTCCATTAAATGAACACACAGAATTCATTTAGGGTCCAAATCTATCCAAGATAAATGCTTCTAACTCCGGGTGCACAGTGAAGACAAGCACATCTTGAAAAGAAGTCAGAGCCCCAAACCCATTATTACACATCATGAATGATTACAGTGATTATATTTTAATGTCAGCTCTTTACCTGTGTGAGTGTCTGTACATGAATTATATTAATGAGGCGGAAAAGGAAGGACATTCTCATGGACATCTGAGACATGTATGATAATAGGCGGCACTCGGACAAGACTTCTGCAACTATAGGGAAGACAACCAGATTATTAGATTTGCAGTTTAGATAGACAAAGAATGAAACAGTCATTCTTAAAATCTGGATGTAAGGGGAAGATAGTAATGCCTAGTCTTGCATTAGGTTCAGGAATCGTATCCAGAGCTGCAGACAGGTTGTGCTTTTCTCTGAACAGAGACAAGGGAGACTTCTGGTTGAAAAAGATGGAGTTGTTCTGAGGACACATTGTCTTCAGCCACAGAGTTCTTTTACGGCAGGCTGATCTGCAGCTGAAGGCCATCCCAGCTGACAACGTGGGCAGCACAGCAAGAAGAACTGGTGCTCACACCCAGTAAGCACATGAGTGCTTAAGTCATGCACCTGAGACACACACTCCTACTAAGGATTTGAAAGCCTGATTGCAATCTCTCAAAGAGCTGCCAAGTCTTCCTTTACCTTTAATATCAGACTGGTTCTCAAATCGGTCCAGAGACAATGTAATGCAGCGAACCAACATGTTTGAGTCAACCAGTGAACTGTTGATCTGATTCAAAAAGATCTGAAACTAAAGACAGACATTTTAGTGCTATGTTTGCAAAAGTGATATACTCTATAGTGATAGGCACTTGTGGAGCAGAGTTTCATACACTTTGAGAGCATTTTATGTGACTAACAAGCTGGATATTACCCTTGGCATGAACAGTAATTAGGATTAGCTGCCCATTGCAGGTAGGTCTGCAGACAAGGCCCTGTGGTGAGTACAATTATGTGACCACACAAATGGCCTTTGGAAAAGTTACTGCATAACTGTGCTCATGAATTTGAGCTTCTGTTTTAAAGGACTAAGTCTCTAGCCACATTGCTTGCAGCAATGTCATGTCATGTTCTCAACAAGTGTTGTGCATCCAAGTCTCTAGACTACTTCAAACAGTACCTCAGAAGTACAAACGCCCCGTTCATTTCAGAGGTAACCATGAGCCCCTAATCCCCAAATCATAAATTTCTCCTGCCCAGAAAAAGGAAAGGGGCAAATTAACCCATGTACATCACAGGACTGGCACCTAGTATTTGGCACAGAGCAGGGTGGGGGTGGGGGTTTGTTTTTGTTTTTGTTTTTTTAAAAGAGATTTACCTTCTCGTCTGTGTTGATATATTTGTTGAACCTCTTGAAAGCATCAATGTTGAATTTCATCAGTTCTCCCAGCAGATCAAAGTAACTCTGAAGCACATCCCGTGATTTGCACTCACTGTCAACAATGCAGTAGAGAATATGCTGGCAAGAAAGGAAAGTGTGTTACCACCACATTTTAGCCTAAATCACCAATAAACTCAGATTCAAATGCTTGTGATCCAATTACTGCTTAAAAAAAGTTTAAAAAAAAGAATGAAATGTGGATAGAGTACGTAAATCAGGTGATTCTTCCCACAGCACCCACAAATGGAGTATCTAAGATCTGAATCTAAGGTAGATATAAATCACTTAGAATCAGATACTGTAAGTACCTGTACCAGTTCCAGAGTTAGATTTAACCAAACTTAATGATCATGTACAATGTTTCAGGTTCCCATAAATCATAGTTTTACCAAATGCGATCACCTCCTTAAAAGTTTATCTTGTTGAAACCAGAGCTAAATCTCTCAAAGGTGTTGCATTAGGTTGCATAAGAGCTGCCTATTGCTGCAGTGAATTCTAGCACTCATTTTTTAAGCTTCCTGGATTTTCTTAAAAAGTAAACCCACCAATTCCCATGGAGATACATGCTAAGTTTGTTATTTGTGCCAGAGCAGATATCTAGGTTGTTACCTCTAAAAGTCCTCTCTTTAGCAGGAACATCTGGTCTGCATAGGAAGTGGCACCTCGTAGAAAACTCTCGACTGCTCTTGCTTGCCAGAACCTGAGACAAATATAAATGAAATTTTACTAATTCAACAAGGTTGTAACTCATTGGGGAAAGTTACTTTACCACATACATGTCTCAGGCTAAACTAAGTTTCCCTGTCCATTTAGTTTCAACATGAAAGTGAAGCGGTGTAAAGCAATTCCATAGAATAGTCACTATTCCACTCACACTACCGGAGAAACCAAATCACAACATTTTAAGTCTTCTCACAATGGATAATAAAATACTTCAGCTGTCATGAACTCTGAAGACTAGCAAGTCTTCCCACCCCACCAAAAAAACCACATACATCAATGTAAATGGAACCCACCTGAAAGAGGACTCGGCTGGTTCCTTCTTCATGACCTGTAGTAGCCTGGTTAACAAACCTCTTTTTCCATCGCAGACTAGACTTCTAAAGAATGTGGAGGGGAATATTACAAATAAGAGTGGAAGGATGGCAAAAGCAGGTCACTATAGAATGTACTTCTGGAGATTAAGCTAGATTCTACTCACAAAGCTTAATATGAAGAGTCCAGTATTACACAGCAATGTCATGCATGAGTATTTCACATTGCCCACAAGAACTGATGACAACAGCTCCCACATAGCTCTGATGCTGTAATCAGCAAGATCTGCAGCATAACTGGCTTTCAAGGAAGTTTCAAACAAAGCATTTTTGTTGAAACCTTACCAAATGCAAATGAAATACGAGCACTGATTAGAAGCAGCAGCAGGCCTGACAGCTTTGAGTGAGAATGGAGGGGGCTGGGTCTCACTACACATTTACAGAAAGGAGAGTTTGGTTCAGCAAGAACAACATTTTTGTATCAGAATTCAGAACGAGGCAGCAGCCTAAATAAGTTAGCCTCCACAGGAAAAACCCATGAAACTGAAGCACACAAACATTAACAGCACCTTGACACAACTCGGAGATGTATTTATGCAAGAGGTATATGCAGACATGCTGCCAGAAAAATGATGATTATTCAGAAAAGGCGTGGCACCTGAAAACAATAAGGGCAGGAAATGGAATGGTTCTGGCCACGTGCTTAGACCATGAGCCAACCTGCAGGTGTAGGGCAAGACAGTTTAGGATTCACTTTTCTACTGTTCAGAAAGATAGGCAGCATGCCTGCTCAGTTGGTCCATGCTGGTCACTGCCTGTGTACCGACCAGCTGAGGTGCTGGATGCAGCCTAAAGCCTGCAGAACAGAGCTTTTCACAAAGGAAGGCACTGGCTGCGGGATAGCTGGCTCCCCTTACTAGTGCCATCAGAAAATAGGGAAGGTTGCTCTGCAAATAACACAGGATGGAAGAGGTTCTGTGGCCTCGCCTCTCCTCCTCCTAGCACACGTACAACACAGGGCAGCATTTCCCTGTGAATGGTTGAAGCAGGGCCAGAACAGCAGCAGTGCTCAGGAAGAGAGGGTTTAGTCAACAATGGTGGTGGTTTCTCACCAACAAGGCAGATAACGAGGAAGTTGGCAACATTTAAGAACTGGGAAATCCCATCATGTGCCAGAGATTCCTTTTCAAAACCAATGGCACCTTTCCACTCACACCAGCAACCTGGTATGACCCAAATACGTTTGTTGGCTATGTCTTCTGAGACCTGCAGAGGGAGTGAGCTGGATTCTTTCGTCTAGCACACGAAGAGAACTGTTTATCAAAGGCTTGTCTTCAGAAGTCATACTGATTTAACTAGATCAGTACCACAGAACCCCTTAGTGGGGCCACTCAAATGGCTTTACATATATGTCATGTCAATTTAGCTTAATTTGGTTATTAGCCATTTCTAAATCAAACCTCTTTGGCAGGTACTCATATCTTCTAAATCAGTTTAGTGAAATTGGCGTAATGTGTGTGTAGGCCAGGCCTAAATCCCAACAGCAAAATATTACTGGTGGCTATTCATGAGCTAGAAAGATTCCAGCTTGCTTCACAACAGTCAGTTTGTGAGGCTGGCAGTTAGAAAAGTATATAACATGGAGATCATGGACACAAACGTCAAACTCCATAATGCCATTGTCACAGCCTCTTTATAGAGTACGAAGTGCATTTTAAGATGTCAGCTAGTCATTACTATGAAAATAGGGGTAGCTATTTCTCCCTTTGAAGGATCTGGTTCTCCACCAGGCAATGCAATGGCCTTATAGAGCAACACTATTTGATACTGATGTGGCAATTTCACCTAGCTTCTTTCACATGTGATATATGGAAAATGCATGTCTTTACATTTCCATAATTTCCTAGTGGTTCTGCTAGTGCAACTTAATGCTGAAGTTACGGGAATGAGGCTTCATGGAAGATTTCAAATAGAGCAGATAAAATGAAACCTCTAGCATAAGTACTTACCGAATGTTCAGAGTTTAAGAGAGCTTGAAATAACAGGCTACAAAACCTATAGCTTCCTCCCTACCTGTCTGTGTTGACAACTGCGTCTACTTCAGGGATGTTGGCTTTGAGGGAGATTGCACTCAGTTCATTAAGTTCTTGGCTGTTTAACAGAAGATACTTGTTCCTGAAAAAAAATCATTGAGAGAAAAAAGGAAAAATGAGGCTGAGCACATCCATTTGTTTCCTTCATTCATGATTTATATAATATTGCCAGTTATACGTACTGCATCTGCAATCCACAACTCCAAGTCAAACAAGACAGTGTGGCTAAGTTATTTGTGAAACCGGAAAGATGGAAATAGACATTTATTGATGCAGCCCACTAACAGGCTGTTGCCCTGCCTAAGAGTGCATGCTATCACATTGCCAGTCCTCCCGAAATTCAGTCCCTGTCACTAAGCATTAAAAAAGTAGTGCCAGGTTTCTTACACTTGTCTTTTTTATTATACCATAACCATCCAAAAGCAGATTAGAGAAAGATACAACACAACAAGGATAGCCTTTCAGCACTTACAAAATAGAGGTATTTCACCTACAATAATTGCTATTTAATCTGTTGGAAGCTATGACATTAACTTTCAAAAATACAAAATGGCAGCTGAATAGATTTCAGCAAATTCAGATAGCACAGCCTTCCAAGAATACCTCAAAAAGAGTTTCTATGCTGCCTATCAATAGTTGCCCAATAATATGAAGATTAACTAGTAACATTAAATCATATAAGGCACTCAAATTTTCCAGTACTTCGTTACAATTTACTTGACTATGTTATTATCCTATTCCTGGAGAGTGCCAAAAGACATCAGGAAACAATCTAGAAAACAGGGACGGGTATAGCAATGTAAAGAACTCTCACAATAAGATATTTAGCCTAGTAACTATATAAAAGAGAAAGTGTTTTTCCAATGTCATTCAAATAAACCTGAATTGCCCATTCACCATTTTCGAGAGAGCAAAAATCATATTTTTATATATATATATATATATATATATATATATACACACACACACACACACACACACACACACACACACTTTACTCTGCAATATTCACTATGAAAGAAAATTTTGTTTTTGATCTAACAGAAATGCACTACAAGAGCTATTCTTTCAACACACTCATTTTTTCTATAAATCCTCTTTAGTCTGGTTTAGTTGCAAGTGGCCAACAAAATGATTTTTTTTTTTTTTTTAAAACTACAAACAGCCTTCTGGCCTTCATTATCAGGAATGTCTAGCTATTTTCTGGGCCACACCAATTCCAGTCACCAGTCAGTCAAGGTGACTTCCAAGACTACAGTAATAGACTCAGATTCATAGACTCTAGGTCTGGAAGGGACCTCGAGAGGTCATCGAGTCCAGTCCCTTGCCCTCATGGCAGGACCAAATACTGTCTAGACCATCCTGGATAGACATTTATCTAACCTACTCTTAAATATCTCCAGAGATGGAGATTCCACAACCTCCCTAGGCAGTTTATTCCAGTGTTTAACCACCCTGACAGTTAGGAACTTTTTCCTAATGTCCAACCTAAACCTCTCCTGCTGCAGTTTAAGCCCATTGCTTCTTGTTCTATCCTTAGAGGCTAAGATGAACAAGTTTTCTCCCACCTCCTTATGACACCCTTTTAGAGACCTGAAAACTGCTATCATGTCCTCTCTCAGTCTTCTCTTTTCCAAACTAAAACCCAATTCTTTCAGCCTTCCTTCATAGGTCATGTTCTCTAGACCTTTAATCATTCTTGTTGCTCTCCTCTGGACCCTCTCCAATTTCTCCACATCTTTCTTGAAATGCAGTGCCCAGAACTGGACACAATACTCCAGCTGAGGCCTGACCAGCGCAGAGTAGAGCGGAAGAATGACTTCTCGTGTCTTGCTCACAACACACCTGTTAATGCATCCCAGAATCACGTTTGCGTTTTTTGCAACAGTATCACACTGTTGACTCATTTAGCTTGTGGTCCACTATAACCCCTAGATCCCTTTCTGCCGTATCCCTCCTAGACAGTCTCTTCCCATTCTGTATACGTGAAACTGATTGTTCCTTCCTAAGTGAAGCACTTTGCATTTGTCTTTATTAAACTTCATTCTGTTTACCTCAGACCATTTCTCCAATTTGTCCAGATCATTTTGAATTATGACCCTATCCTCCAAAGCAATTGCAATCCCTCCCATTTTGGTATCATCTGCAAACTTAATAAGTGTACTTTCTATGCCAATATCTAAGTCGTTGATGATCTCTCTAAAGTATTGTTTAGCATCTGCCAGCACTTCTCCCCTACTTTAAGATGCTGGAGCAAGACAAAATACAAGATGTTCCTCAGATGCCTTATTACTTTTAACATCTTACCCTGCTGATTAGTATCAGCTGGAGTTGCCACATGGTATCTGTTTCCTTCCAGGTCAGATTTCTGCAATGGAATTCTAACACCTCTCGCTATTAAAAGGGAATTCTCTGAATCCTTAGCCAGTAACTCAGGGGTTTAGCTGAATCCTCTCTCCCTGTACCAGCTGAGTTCAAGCATTCTTTAGTCTCTTGCTTTCATTGGGTTTTCAGTTAACTCAAGTTTACCAGTCATTTTACATGCCTTAACATAGAGATTTTACTTTACTATTACTTAATTTTAATAATCCATTTTCTTCAGCATTTCTGTTTTAGATTCTACACTTTCCATTCAGTTTCAGTGGATTCCAATTTTCATGATATAAAGATGTTCAACTTCTAGATGTTTAACTTTATTATTTTTGTTTCAACCACACTTGAGGTTTTTATAGTGATCGCTTTAACACAGACAGCATCTGAGGAGACTTACTGTACCATCCGGGAGTTGTTGCTGGGCTAATAGTGGCTGCAGAGGGAAAGTTTTTGATGGACTGAGATACAGATCTAGGTCCCAGTTTTCATGGCATGAGATCTCTCAGTTTTGGCTTGGCCATAGCAGAACAAGGTAAATGTGACACTTATAGAATAAGAACTGGTATAAGAGGTATAAGGTTTAGAGACGGGCTACTAGGATGATCTGAGGAATGGAAAATCTGTCTTATGAAACGAGACTCAAAGAGCTTGGCTTGTTTAGACTAACCAAAAGAAGGTTGAGGGGGGATATGATGGCTCTTTATAAATATATCAGAGGGATTAATATTAGGGAGGGGGAGGAATTATTTAAGCTTAGTACCAATGTGGACATAAGAACAAATGGGTATAAACTGGACACTAGGAAGTTTAGACTTGAAATTAGATGAAGTTTTCTAACCGTTAGAGGAGTGAAGTTCTGGAACAGCCTTCCAAGGGGAGTAGTGGGGGAAGAAGATATATCTGGCTTTAAGGCTAAGCTTGATAAGTTTATGGAGGGGACGGTATGATGGGATAGCCTCATTTTGGCAACTGACCTTTGATTATCAGCAGGTAAGTATGCCCAGTGGTCTGTGATGCGATGTTAGATGAAATGGGATCTGAGTTACTACAGAGAATTCTTTCCTGGGTGCTGGCTGGTGAGTCTTGCCCACATGCTCAGGGTTTAACTGACCGTCATATTTGGGGTCGGGAAGGAATTTTCCTCCAGGGCAGATTGGCAGAGGCCTGGAGGTTTTTCGCCTTCCTCTGCAGCATGGAGCATGGGTCACTTGCTGGAGGATTTTCTGCAGCTTGAGGTCTTCAAACCACAATTTGAGGACTTCAATAACTCAGACATAGGTTAGGGGTTTGTTATAGAAGTGGATGGGTGAGATTGTGTGGCCTGCATTGCGCAGGTCAGATTAGATGATCATAATGGTCCCTTCTGACCTTAAAGTCTATGAGTCTAAGAACATTATTTACTGTCTAGACCAGAAGCTTCTGAGAGTACAAGAGAACAGAATCCGGGTTCCCTCCACCTACTCCATTTTGACTTTTTGAGATGAGATGTGTTCCCTCTCATTCAGAGCAACGTGTGCACGCTCTTAGGGTAGTTCTATTTTTTTAAATCCTTGCATTTTTTTCCCTGAAACATTACAAACAAGTCAGAACCCAGTGCTATAGGTGCAATTTAGACTGCTCTTTGAAATGGAGATGACCTGCACTGTGTCTAGAAGTGATTATTTTATTTATCATTGTCAGAAAGCACTTCCGCCTTAGTTCTTATTAGAGCTCTACACCAGGCAGCTCTTCCTTTCCCAGTCCCTATTGTCAGGAGATTATGAAGTTGCCCACAGAAAATTACATTACAAATTACAGATTGACATTTTTCATGCAGTGGGATGTTTGTTGAAAAGGTGTCAGAATGTAATTAGGGAATTATCAGATAAAGGCATGTGTTACAGAACACTTCTTAAATTAAGTTAGTTTTCTCCACGTAGGTGTAGTTTGGCCTTTCCTGTACATTCTAATAATCTATATTTGTTGGTTTGGTAATTTCATGTAGCTATGCCACTTGTCCCATAATTATGTGGGTTGGAGCCCTTAAGCATCCAATCTAAAATCTTACGCATTTTATAAAGTGTAGCCAAAACATACATAGTAAATGACATTTGATGGGTCTGACACAATCCAGAGAAAATATCCTACTTAGCTAGTCAGATAGGATGGTTACGTTAATACCTCATGGCTGGAACTGAAGTGCTGGCATCAAAGATAATGCCTACAGTTAGATACAAATAAATGTCACGACACCAAGAATACAAAAAAATCTACAAGAACAGAACACCTGGATTCTGCACGTTATTATCCAGAGCAAAATACACACTAGCAAAACGTGTGCAGTTTCCTCAAGCTGTACCACTAAGAAATATTTGCATCATCCCATAGCTCTCGCAGAAAACAAAACCAGCGCTCCGAGGGGGCGGGGCTGCACATTCCGGTGGATCAAAGCAAGTTCAGTATAACATGGTTTCACCTATAACATGATATGATTTTTTGGCTCCTAAGGACAGTGTTATATTGAGGTAGAGGTGTACTAGAATATTGAGACCACCTTCTTACCTTTTGGAAGGAAAAACTGCATACACGGTACCTGAGATAGTGTTTACAGGATGGTACATAATAGTTTTATCAATTTAAGCTACTGGAAGAAATTTAGGATGATTAAATACAATTCCCCAAGCCTGAGTTTTATCAGGACTAAATTGTCACTTGTGAAAGGTTCCATGGGATCCTTAATGATCACAAGTTGCCTATACCTTGATTTTGCCATTTAAAAAGATCTGCAGCAAAAAACACCTGTACTACAGTACTACCTTGGCTCAGTACTCACTCTGAGGGAGGAGAGCCACCTACTGACTCATGAAACCTACTTTCACACTGTTTCTCATTTACCAAAAAGTCTTTTTATATCAGTAGTGGGACATTTAAATATAATAGATCAGGGCAAGGCACCTAAATACATTTGAGGGTGCTCAATAATTTAGCTAAAAGGGAACAGACACCACTAAATACAATTTACCTTAAGTTTATTTTTCCCATACTTACTCGTGATGATCACTAAAACTTTGAAGAAGCCTCAAAAACTGTATCTTTAAAGTAATGTCCTACAAAAAACAGAAGGGTGAAAAAAATTTAAAAACACGTTTTGTACATATTATAGCATCATCACTAATGATAAGCAGAGAAGAAATAGGTATCTCAGACTAGGCTGGAGTTGGAAATCTTTCAAGACTGAAAAAGCATTTACAACATCCTGAGTGTGACAAGCAGTTGGAATAAGGAAGGAACGAACTTCATCATGAGTTTCCCAAAACAGAAGAGAATGGAAAGGGTGACGGGATGTGTGCAATTTAACAAAGCTACGTTTATTTAACATACATACATAGTTTACCTACAAGTTTCCAGGTATAAAGCAATGCTTCATTTCTGGTATCAAGGCTCTCAAAATCAATGCATTACAGCAACTCCAAGGAAAAAAAAAAAAATTACTACTACTGTAGTATCTAAATTACCATGACAAAATGTGAAATTAGGGTACTCACTGGACTACAGTCACAATTTTGGTTATGCCCATGCAGAACAAGGGCTGATGCCGAATGTTTCCTCCAGATCAGTTTGTCAAACAGGTTATTAAGGCCAGGAATCAATTTGAATTCTGCTATCATTTTGTGAACCTGAACAAGAAAAGAAAAGGAAAATATTAAACTTGTCTGGTTGTTTCTGGAGCCTTCATAAAGGGGAAAAGGGCAGTTTAGAACACAGATGGGTATAGCTACATCATCTCGTGTTAGCAGAGACACTGAAATGCTTTACTGAATGTGGGTTTTACTCCACACAAAAGAAGTGGTGAATCCCAAGGAGAAGACTTCAGTCTCCTCTAAGAATTAGTTGTCCACTTTCACTGAACAGAAACATTTGATCCAGTTTCTTTGGAGACAGCCTAAACTGATGCTTGAATTATTATTATTATTTTCCTCTGAAGAAAAATGAAGTAGGGGAAACAGAGTATTCTGTTAGAGGAAATTTAGCACACTGAAGGTAAAGGGACTCCCAACTATATCTCTATTCTAATGTTCTTCCTGTAACATGTTAGTGCCAGTTCCCTAGTATCTTTTCGGCTGATCCTAGGTCAGGCCACTGATTCTAGGGTGACTCTTTGCAGGCAGGAATGGAAAATGCTACAGGCACTATTTTCAAGTGTCCTAGCATGTGATACTAGGTGCCATGGAGAATGTTGTCCTGCAGCACTAGCAGGGAACTGACCAGTAACGCACAAGCAGTACATGCTTTAGTCAGCAAACCAGTATGTTTTTCCTAATGCTTTCCACACTCCACCCTCCTTTTTAAAGGGAAAAAAAAGAAAATACAGATCACCATCTCTCAAGCACGCCTCTCTGCCTGCCAAGGCCCAGATGTGGGACACCATGTGACAAACCCAGAATGAGGGAGTCAGTTAGTCATGCAGGAAACTTATGCTGTGGGATTTCTTCCTTCTGAGTAAAGGACTTCAATTAACACCTCAGATTCAGGATTCTCCATTTCTGATGTAAGTGATTTGGAGCAGGGGAGAGAAGGCCAAGTGTGCATGGAATTTTGGGAGCTTTGGGACTAAAATGAGCAATGCCCCTGGAGATGAGATGAAAGTCAGAGTTCTATTCACAAACCTGATTAGGACAGTCTTGTTCCTTTGTGCCCTCCCCTATTAATGCCAGGCTCCCTCTGGACTCTCATCACCAACTCTAGTAGACTGTTCACAATCTTTAATAAAACTGGTAACTAAAATACTGGATGATGCAAATTATAGCCTTACAAAAGTATTAAAAGAGGTTGACAGGTATACAGGGCAAGGAATATATTATAAATACAGCAGAGTTGAGACAGCGTAGGTTATGAGTTACAGGAAGTAGAAATATTTTATTTTTGTTTTTTAAAGTCAGTCCATCTCATTTGCTCCATCTTTTCTCAAATAGTTTAGCTGTTTAAATTAACTGAACCAGCAGGTCGTTCCATGTTTCTTAATTATATTTGGATCAATCATTTTCATAGCTGGCATTCTGTTTATGAGTCATAGTACTGAAATCCACAGACTGCTGCCGTCACATTTTGACATGATCTCAGTAAATTGGGACAATTTCCCTAACAGGGAATGAGGGATCCTGTTTTTGCATCAGTTTTCTAGCACCACACATGAAGTCTACCTCAGCAGTCCCAGAAAGTGGAATCCTCCCAACATTTGCACTCTGTCCAATATTTCAGTCAGACTTTTACCTACCCCCACCTCTGCCTTGAGATGCTCCCACACACACCAAGAGCCTCCTGCACAGAGCAAGGGACTCTCCCAATCATTTCCAGAGACACTCATGTAAGTTGACAATACCTGCCAGCAGAAAGTATCTTGGATGCACTAGCCCCTCACAGTGGCCAGTATGGCACCACTGCAGCAGGGTGAACTATAAAATGCAGACCACGCATGTGAAAAGAGCAGCTCCCTTTTGTCTCCACTAGTGTTCATTGTTTAAACAGATTCTGTCATACCCAGTGCCTTTGTGTCCTGTGCCAACCAACACACCCCTAGACACTTTCCTGCCTTCTTAATGTTAGCTTGCTGAACTGTAAGACCTAGCGGAGCTAACCTTTGCATGCTATAACATCCATAAACCACAAGGGTTGACTTCTAATTTCACTGTCCCTCCTAGAGGCCCCATTTGAACATAGCTTTATATAGTTAAGTTTAATGCCAGAACAAATCCTATTTTACACTACACACTTCAAATCCTCTTTGGCATCTTCCCACTGATTCTCAAGATTGTGAAGACAGTTTAATGCCCA
Organism: Gopherus flavomarginatus; assembly: GCF_025201925.1. Classification (NCBI taxonomy): domain Eukaryota; kingdom Metazoa; phylum Chordata; order Testudines; family Testudinidae; genus Gopherus; species Gopherus flavomarginatus. The sequence goes on from NC_066627.1 coordinate 23,201,800, forward strand.
AGTCCAGTTCTCAAGCTCATTATGCTAAACCCCATCACACTTCCTCTTAACGTGTACAGCTTGGCTCCCCAAGAAAGGAGCAGGTAGAAAAGCAGTCTCTTTCACCACTTAAGTAGAATCATGTAATACAACCTAAAGAAATATGGGAAGTGACTACATGAGGGTGTGGTTATAATTACAGGGCATTAAAAGCCAAGAAATGCAGTAAAGAGCCACTTCTCTACTAGGGTGTGATCATCCCAAGGTAGCAATGAACTGTGGTGACCTTCACTGCTAGCACTACAGAGAATTGAACAGTGTACAACATAACCAGGAAGAGAATTTAGAGAGAAGCTTCAGTACCAGAGAATTTAGTTTATTAGAATATTCCCTTACTGAAAAATTAAATGCCTGTTTACATTTTCTCATAAGCGATCCAAAAAAAGAGAGTTTTGTAACCGCCCGACAACAGCGTAATTCTGCACGGAATTTCTGAAGCAAGATCTTTGGTTGCCCAAATTGGAAGACTGAGGTCACAAACCTATGACCTTTAATCCATGCAGCCTGGCAACGGCTGATCGACATGGTGGTTACCATGGCAGAAACAGCAGAGGGAGAACACATTGTTTTCCTGCTGGTATTTCTTAGCATAGAGAAATTATAAAGTAGTATTTCCTTACAATGTATCTTGATTTCAGGGGAATGCTTGCTTCTCAGATAGCCATGCTCAACATACATAGTATTCAAATGGACACCTGTATGCAGCAAAGTTTGCGCCTTATGATAGCGAAAGGGGCTGGGGTGGGATAGAAATTGGAGGCAGCTTTTTGCAGCACAGTCATGTATACTATTATCCTTGCAATGGAAAAAGGCAGAAATGAAGTCTTTGAACTACACAATACCCCTTCAAAAATTCAAAGAGCCTTTCACAGAGTCCATGATTTTCTTGATGCCATAGCCCCAGCCTGGATGATGGATAGATAGATAGATAAAGCTTCACCCTCTCTGTATATCCTTGAACTATGAACTCCATGCAATAGGGACTGTGCTTTGCCCAGAAAGCAGGTAGGTGTACAACGGGTACTACTATGAACAATTCTTCTGTTCATTTTCATGTTCTTTTGTATCCATGTGTAGGTTTATAAAGTACCGGTTATTTGTGGTTATAGGATTGTACTTAAAATGTATATTTGTTTGTAGAACTTTCTCTAAATAAAAGTAGTGTTTACAAACCTTACCATGAGGACCAGAAGTAAAGGAACTCTATATGGGAAAGTACCGAGTAGTTTCTAATCACTGACTCCAACAGAGCTTCACTAAACAAAAACCTGAAGCACATGGTGGTGGGTTCAGGTAGGCTAAACTGAAAGCTTGGATTTAAAGAGACAATGGCTATTCCATGCACACATGACCATTTAGGTAGACACTCACCTGATTCCTCTGTCTCCCCATCAGCAATACACAGAGAACATACAACACCTCCAGCTTGTACATGATCTCATGCATGATCTTCATGGACTGTGGAAGCTGAGTTCTTGTTGAGGTGTTGGCTAATCCACTTTCATCTGAAGATTCTAAATGAGAGATCAGAGACATAAGCCTGAGGTGGAAAGGATTGGTTACTGCTTTATGTAACAGCAAATACTGCAGTACTGCAAACATATGACCAGCACATTTGCTTGAAGATCTTCCTAGCAAAACTGAAAATGTGTCATGAGACTGAAATAAGCAATTCCAAGTTATTTGAGAGACATTTTTCTCACTATGGGAGATGCACCATTGAGGTTTATATTAGGACAGTGTTAGGATCCTTACCTCAAATTTTTTTTTAAATAGCTCACCTTCTGATAACGAGCCAAACAGCATTTCATACACAAAACTAATGGATTACAAATGTGAAACTCTTAATGACTATGTCACTTCTTTTTCCCTTGCTCTCTTCTTTGTACACAGGAAATCATGATTTAGGGGTGTGATTTTCAAAAATGCTCAGCTTTGGCCTAACTCTCCTCTAACTATCTCCAGTGAGGGTTACAGGTAGGCCAGTGCCGAATGCTTCCGAAAATCTATTCTGTAAGTATAATGTTGAAGGACAGAGCTAATAACGTAACATGTTTGGGATACAATTAAAGTTACAATTTGGAATTATTTAGATCACAAAACTGACACACTTTAAATAAAACAGGCTAGGATTTAAAGTTAGACCCATCATGGTGACTTAAGGAGGTGCAAGTCCTGCTGTCCCCATACTTCATTTTTGTGAACCGGTTAAACATGCATGAATGCTGGGAGGCATGCGGCCAGAGTCAGAGAGACGCTCACATTGCCCAGAAGAGGAAGTCGCAGCCCTTACACTGATGATCACAGAGGATCCAAGATCGAGAGCTCTGCGAAATGTGTGCACTCCTTTTCTGAAAGAGTTCTCTTTTATAGTAGCAAGCTTTCTCCACTTTACACTAAACCAAAATTGTGCACACCTACCGAGATACCACATTGCTCAGAGATAGCTACTTAATTTTGTTTTAGTATATTTGCAGGATTTTTAATAAGAGTTTTTGCCACAATTCTGATCAAGTAGGATAAAGAAGACAGTTGCGTCTATGTATCTTCAGAAGCTACGTAAAATTTGGGGATCTAGAAAACAACCTTATAAAGTTCTACTACACTAAGGAGAGTACGTTTTGGGGAGAGTATTTCACCTCTTGTGTTATACAAGTGGTCAAACTAAGAAGATCAGAATGGTTTCTTCTGACCTTATAATCTACGTATTCCCACAGTGAAGGGAGTGTCTATGCCATTTTCATGCTAATACTTCAGGGCTTACATAACATCTTTAAACAAACATAAAAAGGGGGGAGGAATGCAAGCAAAAATAGAGAAAGAATGGGTTAAAGAATATTTCAATAAATTAGATGTATTCAAGTCAGCAGGGCCTGATGAAACTCATCCTAGGATACTTTTAGGAACTGGCTGAAGCAATCATGAAATCATTAGCCATTATCTTTGAGTGAACACATGGAGGACAGGTGAGGTTCCAGAGGGCTGCTGAAGGACAAACATAGTACCTATCTTTAAAAAGGGGGAAATGGAGGGCCTAGGGAACTACAGACCACCAAGCCTAAGTTTGATACCTGGAAAGACAATGGAACAGCTTATTGAACAATCAATTTATAACTGTATTATCCTGTGCTTATAAGGAAAAGCCATCACGGATCTGTCAAAAACAAACCAACCAAGTCGGACCGCTCTAATTTCCTCTTTGACAGAGTTACTGGCCTAATAAATGGTGGGAAGCAGGAGACATGAAATATCTTGAGTTTAGAAAGGCCTTTGATAACAGTACCCCATGACACTCATAAGCAAACTAGTGAAACGTCGGTCTAGATGAAATTACTGTACACAGGGCTGGCTCCAGGGGTTTTGCCGCCCCAAGCAGCCAAAAAAAAAAAAAAAAAAAAAAAAGCCGTGATCACGATCTGTGGCAGTTCAGCAGGAGGTCCTTCACTCCAAGGAGGAGCGAGGGACCCGCCGCCAAATACCTGAAAGTGCCGCCCCGCTCCGGAGGGGCTGCTTCAAGCACCTGCTTGATAAGCTGGTGCCTGGAGCCGGCCCTGACTGTACATTGGGTGCACAAATGATTAAAAGACTGTACTCAGAGTAATTATAAATGGTTTGCATAAAACTGGGATGGTGTATCTAGTGGAGTTCCATGGGGGTCAGTCCTTGGTCTGGTACAGTCAGTATTTTCACTAATGACTTGGATAAGGGAGTGGAAAGTATGCTTATAAAATTTTTAGATTACACCAAACTGGGAGAGGTTGCAAGCACTTTGGAGCACAAGATTACAATTCAAAACAACTTTGATAAATTGGAGGATTGGTCTGAAATCAACAAGATGAAATTCTATACTAAATGCAAAGTACTACATTTAGGAAACGGGGAGGGGCAATCAAATGCACATGTACAGAATAGGGAGTAACTGGCTGGGTGGTAGCACTGCTGGATCACAAACTGAATGAGAGTCAATAAAGTGATGCAGTTGCAAAATAAGAATATCATACTGAGGTGTATTAACAGAAGCGTTGTATGTAAGACATGGGAGGTAACTGTTCTGCCTATATGACACTGGTAAGACCTCAGTTGGAGTACTGTGCCCAATTCTGGGTGCCACACTGTAGGAAAGATGCAGACAAATTGGAGAGCGAGTCCGGAAGAAAGCAATTAAAAATGATAAAAGGTCTAGAAAACCCGACCTGTAAAAAAAGGTTACAAAAACCCGGGCATGTTTAGTCTTCAGAAAAGACTATTGATGATGACAGTCTTCAAATATGTTAAGGGCTGTTAGAAAATAATTGGTCCCCATTCTCTTTGTGTGTCCACTGAATGTAGGCCAAGTATTAATGGCCTTAATCTGCAGCAAGGGTGATTGAGGCGAGATATTAGGAAAAGCTTTCTAACTACAAGGGTAGTTAAGCTCTGGAACAGGCTTCCAAGGAAAGAATGACGGAATCCCCATCATTGGAGATCTGGTTGGACAAACTTGTCAGAGACGGTTGAGGTTTACTTGGCCCTGTCTCAGCACAGGGGGCTGAACTTGATGACCTCTCCAGATCCCTTCCAGCCCTACATTGGTATGGTTCTAAGTCATCTTAATTCAGCCGGAGATGGCAGCTAAGTAATTTGCTGGAACAATTAACAGTTTATCCAAAAATTACTTACCACTGTGTGAAAAGGAATCACTGAGTTGCCTGAGCATGGAGATGGATGTAAGAATGCTTGGATTCTAATCCCAATGCTACAGCCAATTTGCTGTAGATTTGAGCAAATGGCTTAATTTTTGCCTCAGTTTCCCCCCCCCCCAATATAAAATGGAAATAAATCCCTCTCAAAAGACTTAGGAGTTTATGAGGGCTGTAAGCATAACACTATATAAGGAGCTCTTTGGACAGATGAAATGTAAACTCTGCAACAGGATATATTGATTAGTACAAAAATCCACTCACCACTTTGCAGTAAAATAGGAGACAGATCTAAGCATACTGTGCTCAACATGTTTTTTGGGTTTTTTTGGAAGGTAGAATGGGGAAGAGAGAGAAGCGAAACCCAGCTATTCTACAAGCCATAAAGCAAAACTATAGATTAGTTAAACACAACAGATACCTGTGCTGCTCTGCTCTGCCTCCTCATTTGCTACCCGCATCAGGGCATCAAGAACAAGTGCATTGTCCAGCCAGGTGTACCACTCCTCTAACTCCTGGAGGAAATTTGAAGTACCCGTTGTTTCTGATACTTTCCTTGTTGCCAGTTTGCATAATCGCTCAACAAAGCCTGGAATATTCAGGAGCGTGGCTACAACAGGAAAACAAAACAAGTCAACAACCAACAAAAGACTCCATGCCAGACGGCAAATTCACTTTTCAAAATGCTCCTATCAAAGTATACAATAGTGTACTCAAAAGGTATTCTATACAGCTCACAGGATCCAAATATTGGATTTTTTGATGAGCACTCAACAGCAGCAAGAGGGATCCTAGACAGACAGACACGACAGGTTGGTTTAAAAAAAATCGTTTTTTAAAAATTGATTTGTTTTAAGCCTAGAATGTCTGCTAAATCAGCATGAAGCGATGGAAACAGCTACGAGCATGGTTGAGAGCTCTTCTTGTTCAGAATATCATCAAGTTGCATGATCACTGAGGTTCAGCCTGTAACTGTCCCATTTAAGTTCTCAGCCATTTTGACTATGAATTACACCCATGAGACAACAAGGGCTTTCAGCCACTAATTTCAAAATTACCAGAGGCTCTTATAATTTTGAGTTTAACGCCTAAACTTACTATAAACTATTTTCTTAAATGATTTTAATAAGTAAATAAAGTCTGCCATGTCAAGAGTCCTAGTCCACTCCGATATCAGAAGTAACTCAACCAAACATCATCCTTACTCAACAGCTAATTAGCAGGCAACAATTTCACCGGTTGTATGAGGAAGATTGCATAGATGATGAATTACCTGGCCCACTGCTACAGTTCTTCAAAATCATCCACAGGACTACAACCAGTATATACAATAGCCTCAAAACACCCTTTGCCTCACTGGAGCACCCAGTCCTCATTTGCCACCTGCACAAAATCTACACAACTCTCCCAGGACAACACAAATACAACCACCCACACACCACCACAATCTGCATGTCGAATAACCCAACCATAACTCTGAACATGCGCTAAGTCAGTGTGAAGTGATGGAAACAGCTACCTGTATGCTTGAGAACTCTCTTTGTTTAAAGTATCATCAGATTCCAACATCACTGGGATTTGCAGTCTGTTACTGTCCAAAGTTTTAAGTTCTCCACCTTTTTTTAAACAAAAAACACACCCACACACCCCTTTACAGATTACATCTGTGCAACGGCACAGGTTTTCATCTACTAGTTTAAAATTAAACTCAAATTACGACAACCTATGTTATGGCCTAAACTTACTATAACCTATTAAAATTATTTAAACAAAACAAAAACATCCACATCAATACACTTGCTACTGAAGTTTAAAAGAGAGGCAGATCACTGAACTGGTGGAAGTAATTGGATAAGGACCTGGAACCACAGTTTACTGAAGTGTTAAATTGGCTTTAACAGTAGTTGCCTCTTCTGCAGATGCAAAGTTAATTTTATTTTCATTTCACTTTATTCAACTAATTCAATTCAATGACCAGCTCATTCAAAGTTAAGAAACTGACTGGGAGTTGAAAAAGCAGGAAAGCTTGTTTTCTTTCTCCAATATATTAAAAGAAACTGAATGAGAGAGCATGGTATCTACTAGTTCAAAAAACATGAAGGACATGGTGATCAAACAAGCAGTACAATTCACAACTACAGATAATACTTCCTTTGTTTAATAAATCAATTAGTTTTAAATGCACGTTTTAACAACTTTTTTCCCTTGTATGTACAGGACATTTAAGCAGCTTTATTTAATCAACAAAACAATGTTGCATATTTTTAATTGAATTCCAATGTCCATCCAAATAGAGCTTGAAACAAATAAAAAAAACATAAAAGAAATGCATCATTCACCATTTTCTAACACAACAAGGAAATGTAAAAATTAAGAATCTATATAACAACTTAAATAAATCTACAGATATAATATATCCTTCTGGTTGGCAAAAAAGTACCAAATATAGCATAGAGACTATATTTAGTTGAAAATCAGTGTGTTTTAATGATTACCAACCAACTGAGAATCAACTAAAGGAAAGTAACTAAAAGGCAGAAAAGAAAAAGATTAAAAATCAATTATTTAAATCAAGGTTTCCTGCTTGCTGGTTTAAATCATGATTAAAATCGATAATTTACACCCTTTCCCACCCAGGGTGGATTATTGTTGCTAAATTACACATTGGATTTGTTTTTGTTGATTCATATGTCAACTTTGAATAAAAGCTGCACTTTGCCCTCAGTGTAGGATACACAGTATCAGGTCTTCATTATCAAATAAAATAGAGCTGTCAGATATAATCCTACACTAAATCTTCATCCTTGTACACTCAAAAGCCAAGGCTCTTAGTTCAAGTACCACCATTTTGAGTGGCTGTAATTCCATCATCAGCTCATGTCAGCCATGGAATTCTGAACTTAGAAAAAGAAAACCTAAGTTAAAATTTTATTTGAAAAACAATATTTAGGTTAAACATTTAGACCTTGACCCTGCAAACATGCAAATGGCTCACTTCAAACATGTGTGGAGAGAACTGAAACACTCAGATTTAAGCATTTGCAGGATCAGGAACATATTCAGTTAGTTTGCTTAAACAGCCTGAAGATTTGCACATTCGCTTTAATGTATTAGATTACCTTGGATCTTCAGCCACAAGGGCTTATTTGCTGTAGAATAGCCATTTGTCACCATCCAGTGACCACCACTCATGCATACGTACACTTTACAAAAAGCTTCTGAAAAGGTCACTCTGCTGCCCACAGCCAGTGCAGAATGCAGCAGCATGATTGTTGAGAGGTGTGAGGAGAATCTTTTTGGCCAGCCCATTGCTTCACACTCTGAATTTGCTACTTGTAGAGGTAGGCTAAGTTGAACATTTAGATATTGACACTGAAACCCCTAAATGGACTGGATCCTAATTACAAGAGCTTCCAGGAGTCTCTATATACAAAAGCCCCAAGTTGCTCATATTTCAAAGTGTTTCAGCACAGCAAAAGTGAAACTAGTTCACCTTCCCTTTGCTGGCATTTTAACTGATTGCATTGTATGATAAAGCCTAGAAGGCTTACAACAAAGTAGCAGCTTAAGATAACATTCAAGATACAAGCCAGAAGTACTCAAGGTAATCAGAAAGCTCACATAGTGATCTGAAGTTCAAAAATGCTGAGCACCTGCAGCTACCAATGCCTCCCAAAAGGGCATCATCAGGTGTTCAAAAACCTCTGGAAAAAAAAATTACAAACCATCAGGGACTTTAAATGTAAGCAAGTTCTATATACAAATATCTCAGCTATTTGTTTAACTGAGTAAACTTAAACAAGTCATTATTATACCAAAAAACTGCGGTCAAAATGTGACCCAAGATTTAGCCTATTATGATTTGAAACTCCTTAAAATATTTAAACCTCAACATTCAGTTTATTCCAAAAATGCCAACTCAATCTGAAAAGCAGCACACGTGTTGCTTCAGGATTTCCAGCAAGAATTTAAGATTAGACAGATTTTGAAGTTTTGCCCAATACAATTTCTAGTTCAGACTTTGGTCTGGACTGTTCTCTTACAATGGTTCTCACCTTCTGATATCTAATGTAAAAGGGTCTTCACATAACATGGAAAATTAACTCCTGAAACTCTAAGGAAAAAGAGGCATTCTATTTAGATCACACCAGTGTCTTCATAAACATGACTACATGCAGGCTAGAAATCCTAAGTCCACAATAGTGATAAATCCACATGTAGCTCTTACATAGCCCTTCACAAGCTCAGCTCACTTGGAAACTGTGATAGAGGTCAATGAGTTGGCTCACAGTCACAAACCAAGTTAGTTTAGGAACAGACAGAACCTCAGTCTGCTTCCGAGCCTAATGCTCTAATGCACCATGCTACCTCCTCATCAGTACCTATGAAATAGATTGAGAATCTCCCTCCCAGGGAAGTTGTATTTTCCCCTACACTGGCATAGCAAATGGTAGGTGACTGTGGCCAGACTGGCATTAAACATTTTTTTCCTTAGTGAGAGACAAAAAGACTGATATATTGCTCTGCAGCAAGATACTGAATAAAGCCACCTGACACCACTGTAAATGCTTCCCTGGATAATAGACAAGCACTGGTTACACCTATGGTACTGAGACATTATAGCCTGTCACAGCATCAAAACATCTTCCCTCCACCGCAACCATCAATACCTACTCAACTAACTTCTAGGGTGCATGTGAATCTATGAAGATTATAATCAAACTAAACTGTTCTTTTTTGTTGATGATGATCGTTTTGGTAAGAACCTCTATGGAATGCAGAATTAAAAGAATAAGCACCATAAATGCAGAAGGTTTAACATCACAATAAAGAAGCCTCAGACTCTTGACAAGATGAAGACAAGGTTTATTACTTCCCTTCTGATTCCTCTGGACTTATGTTTAGAATGCAACACTCTAGTAACTGGGACACTTTACCTTGATTAACTTCAGCTCGAGAAGGACACAAATTTTTTTTCTGCTGTGCATTTTTAGCAAGAAGTGTGTGTTTGTCATCACTGCCTGTGTCAAGCTCTGAAATTGTGACTGCAAGGATCCTACAGAAATTGGCAAGTTGCTGTTGATCAAAACTGGATACTAGACTTGCAAGATTGGGAATATCTTCTAATTGTATCATTTCCTATAGAAGACAAAACAATGCATTGATTGTTTGATGTAATAAACCAACAGTCTTTTCACCAAAATCAACGTTAACAGAGAGAACACATAAAAATTAAAGAGCCTTCCTCATCAGGATTAAATTGTTTTAAATTTAGTCAGACAAGGGTAGATGGGTAGCAGAAGTTCCTCAGAGTCTGAAAGGGGCTGTGAATCCCAACCTAAGGCTAAGATCCCACGTGTTCACCAATTTATGAGAGAACATCATTCTCAAATCTTTTTTTTAAAGTAAAAACAGAATTGTGAAAAAAATAAGCATTAAGCCAATTTAGCTATTCTGAAGTTTCGATATTTTGTTGGTTTGTATCCCCAAATTTATTGAAGTTAAATGCATCTATAGATGGACTGCACTGTCAGATATTTTTAAATTATAGTTTAATCTGTGACAAGGGAAGATTCTGAAAAGTAACTAGAAGGAAGGATCAGACAAGCGTCCAAGCATCTTTCAGAAAAGGTAAACATCAAAATATATATCTTAATAATTAGTCAGGAAAAAAAACTAACCCTATAACCCCAAAACCCTATCTAGAAGGCAGAAATTAGCTGGACACTGAAGACCAATTACTGTATTTCACCACTGCAGAAATATTAGCAGAGGAAAGGGAATAATTGGTATGCAGCAGTGACACCCTCTAGAAAGGGATACTGCCATATTATTCAGGGCTACCATTCTGAATTTATTAAAACAGTACTACAGATATTTTTTAAAACTGAGCAGTTTTGGAATTAGCAGGACTCAGTGCATGAGAACCAAGGAGTAAACTTGACAAAAAACTGTATTTTCATTGTTCAACATATCATCTTGCTGTTTCAACTTTAATATAACTTTTTCTTAACACAAGGAAGCTTGGCTACCAATGTTTTAAATATTACATCCCTTTAAGGCAGAACTGTTGTTCTAATACCCAGTGACATTGCACAAAGTCCAGAACATTACATAAGAGCAGACTAAAAGCCAACACGACTGACAACTTCTAGAAAAAAGCCGCCTTTTAGGTCAATTTGGAAAACAGTTTAGTCTGACATATACACTCTTCAGTACTTAGTGATGAGAATGAAATTCCCAGGGTTAAGACAGAAGTACATCTACTTTACAAATGCAACAGTGACAAGAGATCAATTTACATTGGTCCCTGACCTGACTATAGCACATAGTGTAGATGAGACCTTAAATGTACCCTGCCCAAGGTTTTACAATGGTTACATGTCTCCAACAACATTTTATTTGTAATACTAAATAACATGGTAACAAATGGCAAATTTTCTTCAATGCATGTTCACAAAAAAACACCACCACACTATTAACATAACTGACTCTTCCCCTCTAGCACAGAGCCCTGAACAGTTAGGCAACCACGATTATAGGAAACATCCACAGACCTTTTTAACTCCTAGGATATCTTCAATAAGCGTTGCTGTTTGCAGAAATGTTTTTTTGTTTGTCATCAACGTAAACAGAAACAACACAAAATCATTTCTTTCTGCCAATCGTTTAGTGACTCCTTCAGTCTAGAAGAAAAGCGAGGAATGGTTAAATACACCCAACAATGGCAGGTGGCTGCACTGGCAAATCAGACGTGATAATCATACATAGCAAGCCAGTTTCACAAACACTCTCTTGGTTACCTATTCAGCAAGTCCTAGAAATTGGTGACATGCTGTCCAGGGAGATGAACAATTCAGCTAATCCTCATGGGGCCTACTGCAACTACAGGTCCCAGAATGAAAAATTCCATTTTGGACTTGAATTGTTTGCCTGCTTGGAACAAGATTAAATATTGCACAGCTGGACCCTGCGTTGCCTGTGGGCTTTAGCTCTCTATCGGACCTGATAACAGTTGCGTTAATCTCTATTTTAGGGAAATTAGATGTGGCACTCAGTCTCTTGCCTAACTGCTAACATACTTCTCAGTTGAACAGAGTTTGCTCAAAGTTTCCACTGACTTCAATGGGGCCAGGATTTCACCCTGATCACTGGTTGGAGTAAGGTTGTTCTTTGGTTTAATTCAGTATTTTTTATTCCAGAAAACCTTACCCCAAATGCCCGAAAAGCGGTTTGTTCAGAGTTCAGCAAAACTGACCATGTACTAGTGGCCGTAGCATAGAAACAAGACCTCAAGAGGTCATAAAGTCCAGGCCCTTATGCTGAGACAAGACCAAGTAAACCTTGACCATCCCTGTCAGGTATTTGTACAAACTATTCTTAAAAACCTCTATTAATATGGTATTGAGCAAATGGATTAGATATCAGCACAGATATCATACCTAGATATAAAGGGAATTAATCCAGAACTGCAACAAGACATTAGACAGTCTTACAATCCTGAAGCAACCCTCCATTCAAATCCATCCCAATAATCCAGAGAGGGCACTACAATTGAAATGAGTTAAGTCAGCCAGCAGCTATTCTATGGATTGCAAATGTGATCGTTTTTAGATCAAATGCAGCTATCACAAACTACCTCTATTTTCCCCCCTTAGTAGATCAAATAATGAATGCTCAAACATCAGCCCTTGCCACTTTTACAGGGTCTCTGTATTGTTTAGAGAACACTGTGTACTAATACTTTTGTAATGTTAAGAGAAAGTCAGTTTCCCTAAAATGGCTCCAACCCAGTGATTACACGCAGCATTTCATTAAAACTACTGTATTTTAAACATGCTGTCAGACTTGTGATCATTTATCCACTAAAGGGTTAGGACTAACTATACAATATTGAAAATACGTTACTTACTGACAGTGTTTTAGTCATTAGATATGCACTTTAGGCCTCAATTTTTGAGCCAAGTTCTCTGTAGATTTCTAACCTGCAGCCTTTCCTCGGCACTCAGGCTCCAGCGATTGACAAAGGATGTTCTGCATATGAATTGTTTGCAGGATCAGGCCCTTAACACCCTTGGTTGACTAGGCCATTGAATGGCGCACAGGCAGAGATGCTCAAATTAAGAGGTGGGCGTACATTTTTCTAATTTTGATATTTCTGTTTTAAAGTACAAGAGCAGAAAATCTCTCTCAGATGGGAACATGAATGTGTAGACAAATGCCCACAATAGTGTGTCTGAATTACTGGGCACTCAGCTACTGCAGTGGTGCATTATAGAAAGCCCTATAAATAAAACACTACTTAGATAAACGCCCAAACACAGAGAGTGGCTGAATATAGTAGGTCCAGATATGTAACTAGGTCCAGATATGTAACCAGACTTTGGAAAATGCTGCAAATTAGAGTTGCATTATGTCTTTAAATTATGTTTTAAAGCAAATATGCTTTCATTCCTGGGGTACGTGCAGCCAATGCCGAAGTGTGGAGCATGTTTGTTTGCCAAGAAGAGGAACGTACATATTTTTAAAAAGGTAATACTTACACATATGCAAGTGTTGTACAATATGCTTAAGCAGTCCTTGATCAGGTCGTCACTTACTACAAAACAAAAATAAGACACCAATTCATTACACAGTTTCCAGAACACTTAATTTCTATGCTATTATCACTGAACATTGTGTATGACATTTTATATATTCAATTAAACAGCCTGAAATGAATATGCAAAACAATTAAAGCTGCAATTAGCAAGCAGTTAGAAATGATTAATGAGATACCCGACCAGTAGAGTCCAAGAGATTTAATGGCCTGAGGACATGTTATAGGGCATGCTAATTCTGAGCTACGTCCAACAAACATCAATCTTCTAGTCTTTCCCTCCTTAGATTAACCACCACCAACTAACATGGTTTCAAAGAGAATGCATTTTCCCAGCGTAAACAAAACCTTTGACAGATTTTATCTTGATATTTCACCTATGAATCTCAGTTTCTTCACTTGAGAAGAAGTGAGGAGGATATCACAAAAATACTCCTTCTCAGAGATATTGCAAGGGCCACATAGTGTCAGGTAGACATGGAAGATGAAAAACACAAAATATTGAGCCTACTGAGCTGTTTCAGCAGACAAAATGCTATTCTGAAGCAACTAGTTAGTTCACTTTGGCACACTCCCTTTATTATATAGTTAGGAAATTACCATTCATTACATGTCTGGAAAAATATGATTCTCTTCACTGACTCACTCAACAGCTCTGTACTCTACGGACAACATTCAGGAGGGATTGAACAAGACCTATATAGCCACAAGTAACTTCAATGGAAGTTTCTAACATTCGTTGACCTGCCAATGCCTGGAAACCAAATTTATGCATCGGAAAAAATACAGACACTAACAAACTATGCCTTAAACACATACTGACTATAATTCACCCCCTCAAATTAGCACCACAGAGAATGACTGACAGTTTTCCTATTTCAGGAAAAGTGAATCATTTGTTTAGTAAAGAAAGGGTGAAAGATATAAATAAATGGAGGAGGAAACCAGGAAAGATACTGAAAAACGGCTATTTAATCTTAAACTGCGTCTACTTACTTTTCTGTTTCTTTTTCTGTGTAATAAGAGTTGGTCTCATAAGAATTTCCACTAGAAGCTGTGAAAATAAGAGAATGAACTGAAGTGTAGAGTCATTTTAACAGACACAATCAAAAAGCCACTCAAGACCCATGGTTTTTATCATCTCTAAATAGCAAGCCCCAAATCAGTCCGATTTCCTAAAGAGCTATAAATAACAGTGAGAGTGAACCACTACAAACATGGCTGCCTCAATGTACTTCCTTTCTGGTTGCATGAAATATCACGTTGCCTGCGGTTAAGCTATTGATCTTGTTTTGGAGAAAGTCAGGCACTGCAAATGCATTGCACACATTCATACACATTGAATTTTCCCAAGAATAAAATAGCAGAGATAGCACATGGCACTATGGGATCCCACTATTGGTTGGCCCTTCGGAAGTGAAGTTATAAACATATTACATGAAGTATTTCAAACTTACCGAAGTGTTTTTTGAACCAAGTGCCCTTTTCCATCCCCAAACAAGATCCCTTTAACAGATATTCAAGTTAACAGATTGTAGTAATGCCTAGCCCACCAGATTTTAGCATCACTTCAATTCTACAGGCAATCACCCACAGCCATTGCCCTTACAACTGGAAGCAAAAAGAATTTTAGATTAAAAAAAAAAAAAGTTTTCCTTGACTGATGATAGTTAGAGCAAGCTGATTCTCCTCCTCAACAGTGAACAAAGGTAACTAACAGGAGAGATTTGGAGGGAGTTTAAAGAAGGAGCATGAAAGGCTTTCCTTCCAGGTTCAGCACTTGAGATTTCAAACTGCTTAGTGATGCAACAGTGGTTGTGACCTGTTACACATGTGCCATGTTCTCTATCCCGCCTGAAGAGGGATTTCCTGTGCATGAAGTTCAAGATGATGGCTGTGCTGGAGGAGAAAATTCTTGGATTGGAGTGGGAAGTAGAGATGTTACTGAGAATCAGAAAAGCTGAGTAGTTCCCTAGTCAACTAGCTTCACAAAACATCAGTACTCCAGGTTCTGAAAGAATACTATTTGGGGGGAGGATGGGGGGGAAAATGTGCCATCAGAGCCGTTATTTCTCTTATACTCCTAGCTGAGGTGACCACCACCAGCAAGGCCGTTTTCACTGACGGGTACGTAAGCCAACAGGTAGCCATGGGTTCAAAGGGAAGTCTAGTCAGGCTTTTCAATATTAGGTTTAGGTCCAGGTCCCATGTTGGGGTGGGATGTCAGGGTTGGGAGAAAAGATTTACTATACCCCTGAGGAATCATTTTGTGGTTGGATGCGATAGCAATGAGTCTCTCTCTACTTGCTGGTAAAAGGCTGCTATAGCTGCTAGGTGGACCCTGAGTGAACAGAGAGAGAGAGAGAGAGAGTCCCTTTTTTTTTTTTTTTTTAAAAAGAGAGTCAGTACAAAGCCTAGGAACTTCGAAAGAGTACCAGATGTCAAAGAAATTTGTTGGGAATTACACCACGTCTGAAACCTGGACCACTTTTGCAGGTAGAATACGGAGTGTTGTGGATTTTTTACTGCAGAGTAATACCTCTTGTACCTCATCTGAGCAGGAGCTTTCTATGCGTTGGAGGAGTAAAGCCTTGAGGCAGAGAATCCTCAGATTGGAACGTAGAGTGCATTCTTTGTTTGGCGAGAGGAGGTATGGAGTGGACTGAAGCAAGGAAAGGCATACAGAAGATCCCTGTCCCACAGAAGAAGTGTTGCGCAGGGAGTGTTGTCCCATCCCTGCTTTTGAGAAATGGTCACGGACATTTCTTCTACAGGTAAGTGGTGAACAGGTTTGTGGTCTCTCTCTCTCCCACCTCCTGGATAGGTCATGGCTTTATCTCCCATTCATGGTCGTGTGGGAACTTGCGACTGAGAGTGTCCGCTATACAGCTCTGCATTCTTGGAAGGCAGGCTGCTGATAGTGTGATGTGGGATATGCACCAGTTCCATAACCTTAGTGCTTTTGCGCAATGGGAGAGTGACCTGGTTCCTCCTTGTCAATATATGTAATACATACATACTGTGTTGTCTGTTAAGACTGGTGTGTTCCCTTGATCAGTGGGAGGAATTCCTGACCGCCCTGAGCTTGAGGAGGCTGATGAAGCAGGACATCTCCATAGACGACCATTTGCCTTGTGTTGTACGGTTGTTTAGATGCAGCAGGTTGAGGGTATGCTGAGAAGCCTCTTGATAATGGGCATCATGGAGAGCATGGGAGGAGTGGTGGGAGATGGATCTCCTCTGGCTCACTGTCTGATTTGCCACTATACAGTGGCAGGTGCACGGCAGGGTACCAGAGAGGATTCCTGCACTTGGAGAAGACTCGGTACCAAAGTCCCGGTGCTGACAAGAGGAGAGACTGGTATATCAGATACCCTGATGTCTCCTGAGTGCTGGAATTCCAATGGAATAGAGTGCGGACTGATCCGGTGCTGTTGGTGGTATGGAGGGAGTCGGGCATCTTGACTACACCAAATGCTCCAGTGCTTGCTTGCTCACCGATGACGGTGCTGAAGGTACAGTGCATATCAACAGTGTCTTCTTACTGGTGTGCTCCCTGCTCCTGTCTTTGTCAACTGGTACTGTTGGCCTGGTGCCTGTGTCCATCAGGTCTCTGAGTGCATCTGTGGCACCTCCCACTCCAGACTCTCATGACCTATGGGTACCAGGCTTGGATTATCTTGGTGCCAACAGTACCGAGCTTGCTGGAGATCTTTTGCAGCTAGCTCACTCTGGAGACTCACTGCTCTCTTTTTTAGATGTCTTACAAGAAGGGATTTCTTCAATCCACAGTCCCTGGATGTTGAGGCCTACAGGGAAGATCATGCCTTCTGGGTGACTCCTGGCATGGACCCAGGGAAGGTTGGAGGGCTGCCTCCACCATGATGATCTTCTGTCTCAACTCCCTATCCTTTTGAGACCTGGGTTTATTAAGCTGTTGACAGAGACCACACTTGTGCAGAATGTGGTCTTCCCAGGAGGCAGCATATGCAGCGAGAGTGTTAGATATAGATATATGAGAGAGAGAGAGATACTTATCTCATAGAACTGGAAGGGACCTTGAGTCCAGCCCCCTGCCTTCACTAGCAGGACCAAGTACTGATTTTGCCACAGATCCCTAAGTGGCCCCCTCAAGGATTGAACTCACAACCCTGGGTTTAGCAGGCCAGTGTTCAAACCACTGAGCTATCCCTCCCCTCACAGGGATGGCCTCCTTGCAAGAAAGGCACTTCTTGAAGCCTGGTGAGCTGGGCAAACTCTGTTAGAAAAAGGGGTCCCCAAAAAATGGGCGGGGGGGGGAGGAAGGGAAAAAAGGTTTTTTCCGTTTTCAAAGAGAAAATAAAGAGAACAAACAATTAAGACTGAAGGAGATTAACTACTACAAATGCTGAAGAAGTTAACGATCACAAGCCAACTGCTAATGGCTCTGTCTCTAGCCAGGGGCAACTGAGAAGGAACTAAGGGGGTTGGCCCTCATGTGCTGGTTAGCCTTGTGGAGGGGTGCAAGGAGGACAGTGCACATGCAGGTCTAAGGGAAAACTTTAGTAGTAGTGTCTGATCAGTTGCACAGGACACAAGCACACCTACAGTGGAGCATCCATAGAGACACTGTTCAAAGAACTTCTGGCCTCAATCCAATTCTGCCCCCACTTCCCTACCACATAGCACAGAGATCCTTGGACAGAAGACACTCAAGAAGTGCCCAATATCATCTGATTAGTTTGGAGAAAAAAAAAAAGTTTTGCAGAACTTTAAGCATACAGAGTATTGTTAGCATTTTCTTTTTTAAATGCTTCTTTTCACATTACGTAAGTTATGTATGTAATCAAAAACTGATTTCTTTAACTTAGTCTGATATCTGTTTATCACTTCCAAGAATTTAGTTATTTTCTTAAACCCCACGGAAATATCAGGCAGCAATGTAAATGAATATCATCTTTGTTATGTGCCCAAGAGACTGAACAGAAACTCACCAAGTCTTTTTATATCCCATGGAAAAGAAAGTTCCTTGCTTTTGAACATGTAGTATCTTGGAAAGTACTTGCAAACCAAACAAAGCAGATGTACTCTTGTGGTGATTCTCTTACGAAATCTCTTATGACAGTACAACCAAAGCATCTAACCATACGTGATTTGCATTTATAGTCCCTCCAAATTGTTTGATTTAAAGACACTTCTCCCATTTACTCTCGCTAAAAGCCTCAGAGGTTTCTTGACTATAGCCATGTATAAAAAAATCCTAAACACTTACATCTACTCCTCCAAACAAATCAAACGTGTACGTGTTCGGGAAAGTGGATTCTTGAGCAGCTTTTCTATCTTCTGTGACAAATGCCATGGCCTCCATTGAGAGAAGTGGAGAAATTTCCTGAGAAGAGAGGAAAGAAAAAACAAAACACAAAAATACACCATCACATTCATTCAGTCAACACATTAGCAATGTACAATTTCTGTAACTGCCCTAGAAATAACTGGATGATCAACTGATCCCTAATCATGACGACAGGTATTTTTACTTACTCCACTTCACAGATGGGCATTACTCCATATGCTGAATTTCAAGGACTGAAGCTATGACTGCATGAAGTCAAGTTTCTTAACGTGCAACAGTCAAAGAGATCGGTTTCCAAGAAACAGGGTGGTATTTCAATAGCGTCAGTGAGTATATATTACCTTGAGGATGCTTTGGCACTGAGAGAAGTCGCTGTTCGGATGGCTGTTTTCATACAGTTTCTGCAACAGCAGGGGAATTCCATTCCATTTTGCTTGTTTATCCCTTTCCTTTAACAAGGCCTCTGTGATCTACGACAAGGGAGAACACCATTGCCTTTCGGACTAACATCCACCATCAGGTGACCTTATGACTCATCATCGCTATGCTCCCAAATTTGGTGAGCTCTCACTTATTTTACTCCACGTTAAACCACTGAACATTTCCATACAATACAAAGGAATAATTGAAGGGGTTCTCCAATTTTAACATAAGGGAACCACAAAAAGGAGAAAAAAAGAATCTGTATTTGGGTACCAAATAAGATTAGTCCTGCACAAACAGAGTGAGAGAACATCCGTATCAGAATACCCAATAGCAGAGATTAGCATTTTGCCTCAAACTACTGGTCCAGGACCAGCATCTGAATAACCTTACTGGTCCTGAAAGGGTGAGTACTGGTTTGCCAAGGTGTTGTAGGCATTACAGGATGAGAGATCTTTCAGCATGGGTGTCCCTTAGTATATTAAATATTTCTTTCCATAATTATGATATTGTCTATAGAATACCTCAGTAGTTCCATTAAATTCAGGAAGTTCATATTTCTCCCTGTGACATTAGTAAAGCTTTGAGTCATATGTTGTTGCTGCCAGCATCATGAGCAGCTCCTGTTTCCTCTTTCAAGAATTACACTGGCCCAGTGCAGTGGAAAGAAGGACAGAAAGGCTCTACCAACAGCAAGTAACAAGGAAGAATACCTACACTCCCCAAAAGGCCTCACCACTTCTTTGGCTGAAGTGATCCACACTTCCTCAAACTTCGGAAGTTCCCTCCAAAATGATGTACCAACACTGCTTTGAGTATTGTACTTGACAGACTTGGCTCAATAGGTGGGAGGATCAACAGCCAGGGAGATCAATAGGAAAGAAGGTTAGTGACTTGGGAGGCTGCTTGAAACAGTGAAGCTAAATTCTTGCGGCTGGGAGGTCCTCTCTGTATAAGTTTTCTTTGGTCTTGTCTGAAATCTGGTATCATAAGGCTCTCCTTGATTGTGGATACAAACTACTGTTTAATGTCAGAAGCAACACAGGACAGACAGCTTTGAAGATATCAACAGCAAAAGATTCATAGTGAAGATGTAAAATCACTGAAGTTTTGTGGAACTACGAGCCGTTTTCTAGTCATCAGGTAACAAAAGTGACAAAAACAATCCAATGAAAAAATTTAATTAAATGCCATCTGTGCTTAAAAGATTATCAGTTACCATACAGCCTTTGGTTCACCCTCTCCCCAAAAGACTTCATGAGAACATGAGCTACTCAATACTAGAGTAATTAACACTTAGAGCTGAAATTTCAAGCTGCTTTCACAAAATAAAGAAGAGGCTGCTAAATTTATGCTGAAATTCAAGAGGGGGAGAGGGAGGATTCAGGTAAACAGAGACCTGCGTGGATACAAAAACGTGGATTCGCAACAGTCTTCTACCTGTATCCGCATCTGCGCCCACAGCAGCGAGCTGTCTCAAGGGCTAGCAACAGAGGGGGGGGGAGCAGGGTTTGAAGAGAAGAGGCATCACAAGGTGGGGACTGGGAATAAGTGTCTGCACAGAGGTGGGGTCTCAAGGAGACGGACCGCGCGGAGGGGCGCTGGAGGGAAGAGGCATCGCATCACATGCTGTTCCTGGGAGCTCGCAAGTGACGGCACATGGCGGCAGCAGCAGCAGCGCAGTGTTGCATCACAGTGGGGTAGAGGGGTGGGACATTGGGGCAGGACATTGGGGCCCAGCCCTCTCCAATACTTGTGGCTGGGAGCGGGCCCTGCTGCTCAGGAGCCAGTGTGCCGACCCTGGGACTGGGCATGGCCAGTGCTGCTGGGCCAGGCCATGGTGGGGATGCTGGTGCTGCCAGAAAGTAGAGCCCTGCGTGGTTGTATCCACATCTGATCCACTATCCGCAAAAAAGGTCCGCTGAGATAGAAAACAATGATAGTTCTATCTAGTTTAAATTTCTTTCATGGCTTCTATCCCGGGTGATGCTCAAAATGCCTTAAAACCATTGTTACAGTAAGTTCCTGGCATTAGTTTATGACTCAATATACCTCTACCTCGATATAACGCTGCCCTTGGGAGCCAAAAAAATCTTACCACATTATAGGTGAAACCGCGTTATATCGAACTTGCTTTGATCCACCCGAGTGCACAGCTCCGCCCCCTCCAGGAGCACCGCTTTACATTATAACGCAACCCGATATAATGTGAATTCGGATATATCAGGGTAGAGGTGTATTTAGACTGATACATTTAAAGACATCAAAAGCTCTAGGCACCTTTGGCCTATGTTTAACATACATGCTCCAGCTAATACCCAAAACAGTAAACCCAGCATCCTTTCCAAAACCAGTGAGCCAAGATACCCACAACCACCCTGTGCCCAAAAGACGGTCCTCAGCACACCCCTGCCTCTCCAAAAGCTGAGGAAGAAAGACTGACTTTGCAGCGAGCCCAGGTTAATACAGTTTGGCTGTTATGGACTGGTTTACTGACAGAAGGGCCATTGGAAAATGAATTTCAAAGCCAGAGGCCCCTCAGGTCATTCTGGCAGCAGTCTTTCAAAGTCACCAGTCCACACATCATAAAGCGGTGGGCCAATCAAAGCAATGCCCTAAGTTCAACTCAATGGCATTTCTGTTTGTATGCAATACAATAACTTTGGGATTAATCAGATGTACTTTTCAAAAGTTTCAGGCATGAAAGGGCAGAACTATTGATTTTGATGAAAAAAAGACAAAACCAGAAAAGCCTATTGCCACAAAAATGAGGAGTTCTGATTTTCATTAACACCAATACCAATAGGGTTCTGACCAGAGAAGGAGGGGCCTGGCTATAGTGCGGAGAGAGCCCAGCTGGCTGTGCAACTTGGCCTATATAAGCAATTATGTATTCAACTCTCTAGTAAGTCACAGTGCTTTTCACAACCCATTTGAACACTGTGGCGGAGTCCCAGATTCTAAGCTGCTGTTTTAATGAACGTAACAATATCCTATACCTCCACCCACATGCGGCTCTTTGTTTAGTGAACCAACATGCTCCAGTCCACATTCTGCAAGACTGAGCATTAACTGCACGTCAAAGAGTAGAAAAAGGGCCTGCTTATGAAATCAAATTCATTCAGGGATATAAGCATCTTTTCTTAGTAGTTCCTTTCTGCTGGTTATGGCAGGAGGGACTACACTCAACAACAAAAGGCTGGATAGTGTTGATTGGGACCAACCTTGTCAACTATCCATTGTAGGAAAGCCTAAAGAGAGTTGTAACCTGCTGCACTTGAATCAATTTACACTATTGTCTAGCAGTTAGTCCAAAATAGAAAAGTGCTGTCAAAAACTGAGGCTCATTTAAAGATCTTAATCCCAGCGAACCAGAAATGGAAGGGGTTGGGGGGGAGAATTGGAAATAGACTTTCCAGATTAAGGAGAAATTAAAAGAAATGGTTATGAAGATTCTGAATGCAGTTTGATGCAGATTCCAGTAGAGATGCATAGCAGCAGAGAAAATACAAGTCTTCCCCAGGGTGGACAACTTCCTGAGTGGATGGAGTGGGGAGGGGAAGTTCTTGGCAGGCTCAGTTTTTTGTTTTTTTTTAAAACAGGGGCAGTGCCTCAAAATTAGACAGACCAAGAAAAAAAGCAAAGATCTCCCGATTTAAATTACAAAGATGGAGGAATTTCAACAATGTATAGGTATCTCACAAACTAGGACCTGAAGAGTGGGGGAGAAATGGATGCTGAAAAGCATATATAAACTGCACCAAATACTCCTGCAGCAAGGGTACAGAGTTACACTCACTGTGCGAAATCTTCTACAGATTCTCATTTCTAAGTCTCTCAATTCCAGGACGAGTATACGCCACAACAAAGAGCACTTGCTGGAGAGTCTGGGATGGAAAGAATCTTTATTCAACTCAATACTCACCAGCTGTTTGTTTTTAAGAGAGTTTCCTGAGCCCTCTTGCCATTACCAAGAAAGATCTAGTCATAAGAGAGTAGGAAGCAAAGCTTCCTAGAACCTGGAAGTGGAGGATTCAGTATCATCCACCGCAATGGGGGCTGCAGGAAGCGGCATGGGCTGAGGGTTGTGCTGGCTGCCCTTTCCACAGCCCCCATTGGCCTGGAACGGCAAACTGCAGCGAGTAGGAGCTGTGATCAGCCAAACCTGCAGATGTGGCAGGTAAACAAGCCAGCCCGGACCACCAGGGGCTATCCCTGAACAAGCAGCGGACCAGCTTTGAGAAGCACTGGTCTAAACAGCCCCATCCTTGACACTACAGGAATATTCCTACTGATACCCTTGCCAAATTTCAAGTCTTTGTTACAAAGTTGGAGCTTCTCAACAAAATGGTTGTAAGATGTTTTTCCCTAACCTCATTATGAGAAAAAAGCTTAACTGTTTTTGCTGAAGTTTTCCAACAAAATTCAGCCTGAAGCAGACATCTGGCATAGAAAATTTCAGCCCAAACATTTTAAGTTTGGCTAAGTTTAAGCAACTGAAAACATGGTCTTACAATGGAAAATACTGGGCAACCTTAACTAGAGGTGTCACTACCAGCATGACCCATAATACATTAGATAGGAAGAACAGCACAAAACTAAGCAGCTAATTCCTGAGACTTCCTGAAACTTTGAGGGTTGGAAGCTACATGCCAGCAAATTTGTTAGTAAAAAGGTTTCAGCTCAAAAGGTATGCTGATCTCACAACACTGTTGTGGGGCAGAGGCTTAGCCTGTGTAAGGTAATTACAACCAGGTAATTGTCACTCAAATACTTCCTGAACGGCTATCTACAATCTAAGGCCAAGACTATGCTAAGGAATTATATCAACCCAGCCACATCCTTGAGCAATGTAATTACGTCAGCCTAACTCCTGGTGCAGACAGTGCTGTGTTGACAGAAGAATTTTTCCATCAACCCAGCTACCACCTCTCAGGGAGGCAGATTAGCTATGGTGACAGGAGAACCTGTCCCATCATTGTAATGCATGTCTACAGTGCAACACTGCTGCTGTGCCACCGTATACAGGTATAAGGCCTGATCTACACTACACAGTTGACAAAAGGAAGCTTATGTTGGCCTATGTCAGTGTACACACTACAACCTTGCTCCCACCGATGTAAGTGCTCTAGTACACTGGCAGGCATAGGGCTTATGTTGGTGTAGTTAGGGCGAAACAGTGTCAATGTAAACACTGCATTACTTACACTGGCTGTTGGCAAGAAAGCCAAAATTGACAAGAAAGCCCTGCTGCCCAGTTCGGCTGCTGCCAGGTCTTCGCTCCGATGCCACCCAGGCTCCCAGCTTGGGCTGCATCTCCCTCCCACCTGGGTCCCAGCTTGGAGCCCTGCTTCCCTCCCCTCCCCTCCCGGTTCCTGGCTTGGAGCCCTACTTTCCCCTCCGGACTGCATCAAGACTCCAGTCAGTTCCCTGCTGGGAGTACGGCAGCTGACTGGACTCAGGGTGCTTGGGCCAGCCCCTACAGGGGATGGGGAGGGAGCTCCACCCAGAACCACTCTGCCCTCAGTTCCGTGTCCCTAGCCCTAGTTCTGCTCCTGGCTTCAGCCCTAGCTCCAGCCCCAACAGTGGCCCCCAGCCACGGCCGCCAGCTCCTGGCCCCTGGCAGGCTGGGGGGGAGGGCGGACCAGGTAATGGGGGGAGTGACCAAAAAAGTTTGGGAACCATTGCCCTAGACTGGAGTGGGCAAACTTTTTGGTCTGAGGGCTGCATCAGGTTTCTGAAGTTGTATGGAGGGCCAGTTAAGGGAGGCTGTGCCTCCCCAAACAGCCATGCATGGCCCAGCTCCGGACCTCTATCTGACCCCCCCCGCCACCTCCTGACGACCACCCCGTGACCCCTGCCCCATCCAACCCCACCCTTTCCTGACTGCCCCGCTGGGGACCCCTGCCCCATCCAACCACCCCTTCTCCCTGATTCCACCACCTCCCTAGGTAACCCATTTCAGTGCTTCATCACCCTTCTAAGGAAAAAGCTTTTTCCTAATATCTAACCTAAACCTCCCCCACTGCAACGTGAAACCATTACTCTCATCTGGTACCACTGAGAAACGTCTAGATCCATCCTCTTTGGAATCCCCTTTCAGGTAGTTGAAAGCAGCTATCAAATCCTCCCTCATTCTTCTCTTCTGCAGACTAAAGAATCCAAGTTCACTCAGCCTCTCCTCATAAGTCATGTGCTCCAGCCCCCTAATCATTTTTGTTGCCCTCCGCTGGACTCTTTCCAATTTTTCCATATTGTTGTAGTTTGGGGCCCAAAACTGGACACAGTACTCCAGATGAGGCCTCACCAATGTCAAATAGAGGGGAATGATCACATCTCTCGATCTGCTGGCAATGCCCTTACTTATACAGCCCAAAATGCCATTAGCCTTCTTGGCAACAAGGGCACACTGTTGACTCATATCCAGCTTCTCGTCCACTGTAACCTCTAGGTCCTTTTCTGCAGAACTGCAGGACTCTTCACTTGTCCTTATTGAATTTCCTCGGGTTTCTTTTGGCCCAATCCTCTAATATGTCTAAGTCCCTCTGTATCATATCCCTACCCTCTAGTGTATCTACCACTCCAAGTTTACTGTCATCTGCAAACTTGCTGAGTGTGCAGTCCACGCCATCCTCCAGATCATTAATGAGAATATTGAACAAAACAGGCCCCAAGACAGACCCTTGAGGCACTCCGCTTGATACCGGCTGCCAACTAGACATGGAGCCATTGATCATTACCCACTGAGCCTGACGATCTAGCCAGCTTTCTATCCACCTTACAGTCCATTCATCCAGCCCATACTACTTTAACTTGCTGGCAAGAATACTGTGGGAGACCATATCAAAAGCTTTGCTAAAGTCAAGGAATAACATCCACTGCTTTCCCCTCATTCACATCCACAGACTTGGTTATCTTCTCATAGAAGGCAATTAAGTTAATCAGGCACGACGTGCCCTTGATGAATCCATGTTGACTGTTCCTGATCACTTTCTTCTCTCTAAGTGCTTCAGAAATGATTCCTTGAGGACCTTCTCCTTCTTCTTTTCCATCAGAGAATGCTGATTTGCCAGAAGTGAAATACCGGTCTCTCTGCTCCAAGATGGAATTTTGGTCACCATCTGCGACACCCACCCCAAAATAGCCACTAGTCCTGTGGTTAAGGCATTCACATAAGATGTAGGAGACCCAGATACAAGACCAGTCTCTGAATCAGGCAAAACAGGGACCTGAACCTGGGTTTCCCAGGTTAGGGACTTAACCACTGGCCTATGGCTATTCAAGGGCAAGAGTCCCTTGTTTTTCCACAGAAATTCCAAGAGGTGTTGGTTTCATTCTGATGCACAATACCGAGGTTCCATCATTTCATTTTGTTTCACAAATCAGAACTTTTGCTTTCCACCTTGCTCTGTTGTCAGCATCTGATTTAGGCTTGAGATCCTTTGAGCAGAGACCTTGTCTCCATCTGTATGCACAGTATAGTGCCAATCACACTGACAGCACTTCCATAACATGCTCTTCAGACAAAACTAAATCTTATCAAGCTAAACTGAAGCTCCTGAGATAGAAAAAAATTCCATCTCTAATTAGAAATCCAATAGGCATTCACTTCTGTAGTGTATGCCCCCTCCCGTCCCCCTCCCACACAAGCAGTAGGGCTCTTTTCTCATTGAAGTTCTTAACCCAAGGTAAGAAGCCTGTTCAAGAAGCTTATATTTCATGGCTTTCAAGCTTTAGTTAACTAGTGTTTCAGGGCTTTGCGAGAACAACTTCCAAGAAGCCTTACATGAGTGGATACTAGCACAGGAGTAAGCTAAGAAGAAAAGAGTTTCAACATGTCTGAGGGAGAAATTTGAAAACAGTAACCTAAAAGGGAACATTACACATTGAACAATGACAAGAGCTCACTTTCCTTTGAAGGGACAAACTTTATTTTAAAAAATACCTTAGGCCTGTACACTGTGATTGCTTGGCAAAAGTCCAATGGACCTCATGGTAACCTATTTTTAAAAGCAGCAACAAAAGCTCATGCTCCAATACGTCTGTTAGTCAATAAGGTGCCACAGGACTCTTTGCTGCTTTACAGATCCAGACTAGCAAGGCTACCCCTCTGGCACTATTTTTAAAAGTTATAATCTGATTGTGAATTTGTTACGGAAAGGAGGGACTGAAGCAGACAGTTCAGTTTACATCCGAGAATCACACACTTGGTCAAGCTCAGCACAGCAGCGGGAAAGAAGAATATTTCCAAGTGTAACTGGCACGTCTGAGCTAACTGCTAGGGCAGCTATGTCAGGAATGAAGAGTTCGCGATACTGGTTGGATGCTCCATGACATCAATGAAACAAAGTTATTTTCTTTAATAAAATGGTGACAGACACTGGCAATAAACTCTGTTAGTGCCAATCATAATTAAATATTTGTAATTACAATTCAGTTTACATACGGTACGACAGAGTATACTTCTCAGTATGGCTAATGATGTTAGGCCCCAAACGACTTATGTCTGAGAATATTTAGTGTTACTGTAAAGTGTGGAAGATACTGTAAAGCCCTCTCTATGGCAACAGTCTACAGTAGTCAACAACGAGCAGGTGTTAGGAACACAAGCGAGAACACTACCGTCTCCAAACTCTTGTCTCCCTTCACAGTTACTGTCAGAAGGTCCAATCCACCACTGATCTCTGTTAAGGAATGAGTTTTTGTTTTGGTTGTTAACCTCTACGGGATTGGACCTGTGAACCCCGAAAAGCTTATGCCACAAAAAGCTTATGTCCAAATAAATCTGTTAGTCTTTAAGGCAGGGGTGAGCAAACTTTTTGGGCCGAGGGCCACATTTGGGTGGGGGAATTGTATGCAGGGCCAGGGCAGGGGGGTGGGGTGTGGTGCGGTGTGCAGGAACGGGCTCAGGGCAAGGGATGGGGGCAGAGGAGGGGTGTGGGGTGTATAAGGAGACTCAGGTTGGCACGCACTAGGCTGAAAAATTCAAAATGGTCAGCTTTTATTGCCAGCTAGCTGTATATCGTTCTCTATACCATGCCTAAACAAATATTAGCTCTGTGCTTCCAGATGGTGTAAAACTGAAAGCATGAAGTACAGCTTCATTTGAAATCTAACAAGCAGAATATATTTAGAGAAGATTGTAGTTAAAACACAGAGCTATAAAATAGCTCAGTCATCCAGCCCACCCAAGATTGTTCATCATCATTTCCCTTGAGATCATTCCAAAACCTGATAACTCAGTCACGAAGCTTTTCCCCACTATTCCGTCTAAATAAATCTATTCCTATGTTTTAATTTCTAAATTATGTTCAGCACCCTGTGTGCTTTGAAAACAGGTATTTTAAGAACAAAGTTATATATTTCTTTTTAATTTCATCCCATTCTTCCTATTTATAATACCCCAAAGACTATCACTAGCACTTGCAGCTTTCAGATGATCTGAAACAGGCCAACCCTAAAATATTTACTTAAAATCAAGCCCTTGATCAGCTTTGTTCCTCTTCTCGGTACTCACTCCAATTTGCTAATGCATTGTTAAAGTGCCCAGAAAATGGATGCTGTATTCCAGGTGCAATGTGTCATATGAGGGGGTTATCCCTTCCTCTGCTCTGTGACGGGGGCCACCGTGTTTGCACTCAAAACTGTACTCTCTTTGCTAGTACATTTATCTGATTGGCTGTCTGATATCACGCTGAAGTCTCTTTCAGCCATTCTTGCTTCCCATGTTCTTCCCTTTCAGCGAATCTTTTCAGATTATCCCTCAGCATCCCATGTGCGCTAACTTGCATTCCCTCTATATGGAATCTCATTGTTATTTCCTATCCCTGCTTTATCATCTCTAGTTCCCAAAAGATGGGCACCTAACCAGTGGTGAGCTAGGGCTGGTTCACACCGGTTCGCAGGAACCAGTTGTTAAATTTAGAAGCCTTTTTAGAACCAGTTGTTCCAGGACAAACGGCTCTAAAAAAACTTTTAAATTTAACAAAGGCTCGGGCAGCTGTCCACCCGGCCCCAGCTCATGCCCCCTCCTCCCCTGAATGCTCCGCCCTCCTTCTCCTCCCTCTCCCCTGCTTCCCGCAAATCAAATGTTTGCGGGAAGCCTGAAACAAGGAGCAGGCAGGTAAGCTAGACGGAGTGGACGGACGCGAGGAAGGCTCCAGAGAGGCATGGCACCCAGGGCCCAGTATGGCTCCAACTGGCCCCGGCCGAGCGTCCCAGCCTGGTCCCAGCCAAGCACTCCCGGCTCGGGCTGGTCCCGGCTGAGCGGTTCCGACCTGGCTCAGCTCGAGCCTGCGGCACCGGTCCCGGTGCTGGCCGAGCGGACCCGGACCCAGCCCGGCCAGGGGAGTGTCGGGCCCTGCGGTGGCGGTCCCGGTGCCAGCCGAGCGGACCCAGCCCCGGCCCCAGGCAGTGTGGTAAGGGGGCAGGAGAAGGGAGGGGGTGTTAGAAGAGGGCAGGGGAGTTTGGTGGGTTGTGGGGAGGTGGCTAGGGGTCGGGGCAGTCAGATGGCAGGGAACAGGGAGATTGAATGGAGGCAAGGGTCCCGGAGGGGCAGTCAGGAAGGAGCAGGGGTTGGATGAGGTGGTGGGGGGTAGTCAGGGACAGAGAGAAGGGGTGGTTGGATGGGTCAGAGGTCCTGGGGGGCCATCAAGAATGGGAGGAGAGGTTGGATGGGGCGGCAGGGGGCTGTCAGGGGACAGGAAAGGGGGGTGGATAGGTCAGGGGTCCTCGGGGGGGTGTCAAGGAACATGGGGGGTTGGATGGGGCACAACCCCTTGGGGGGGCACGACCCCCTCATGAGGTGAGGAGGAGGGAACCTGTTAATATTTTGGAAGCTCATCACTGCACCTAAGCATTCTTTAACCATTGCAACTTGCATTGGAGAGAATATCCTTAAGCCACGATCCTGAAACTATAGCACTTGTGTGTGTGTATATATACACATACACACACACACACACACACACACACACACACACACACACACACCCCAAAACAAAGTTAGTGTGGTGATGACATATCAAACAGACTGGAAGCCCTTTAGAAATGCCAAGTCTCCCACATTTTTTTTTTCCAAACAGCGCCTTCTACAAATTTAAGAGAAGAACGTACAGCTGATGTACAGCTTAACAAAATTAAGGTTGTTTGATTTTCTTTAAAAATTCCACATTATTTAAAAATAAGGAAACATCAAACTTTTTGAAGTTTTTTTTTTTTTAAACTTGATATATTCTAAGCATTTTATTTGGGGGAAAAAGGGAATGTTGATGTCTGTGCAACTAACCGTTTAAATCTTTTACTGAGACCGACAGATTTATTTGGGCATAAGCTTTCATGGGTAAAAAACCCTCACTTCTTCCCCGTGAAAGCTTATGCCCAAATAAATCTGTTAGTCTTTAAGGTGCCACCAGACTCCTTGTTGTTTTTGCGGATACAGACTAACACAGCTACCCCCTGACCGGGTAGACTAGTGTTCCTTAGCAAGCACTCACTGGAAAACTGCCAGAGGAGTGCTATTCATTATTTTAGGGAGTGGCAGTCAACCGAGATGACTTATTTACTTGTAGTTTTCCAATCACTAACAACGACAATGTCAGCTTGGCTGTTTTTTCTCAATACAATGTTCTCTGCAGAAAGAATTATAATTTGACTGAAAGGGTGAACAAGACCACCCACTTCAATTTAGCACCAGAGATGGTAACAAACACTAAATCAGGATTACGCAGTAATTTTCAGAGGAGTTTTAAGTGAACAGGGATGAACTGCTGGTCCATAAATAATGGTGAAATGTCTCTATTACAGCGGAGATTGTTTTATTGACAACGATATAACTGGGACTCCAGTAGGGCAGCTCAACGTATGAGAGCATTAAACCTGCAAGAGACTTTCCAAATTCTGTTAAGATTACATGCAATACATCTTCTGGTCTTTTAAATATCAGAGGGATAGCTGTGTAAGTCTGCATCCACAAAAACAGCAAGGAGTCTGGTGGCACCTTAGTCTTTAAGCTGTCACCGGACTCACTGGCCTTTTATAGGGTTACATGTTTGTAGCACTCTTAATTTTTTACTATTACTTGAGAGCAAGCATAATCTAGTGGCTAGGGCACTGGACTAGGATTCAGGAGACTAGGGCTCTATTTCCAGCTCTGATACTAACTACTGAAAGATTGTTGGCAAGTGACTTCACCTCTCTGGGCCTGTTCCCCCGTCCACCCGTTGTCTGCCATGTCGATTTAAACTAATCTCTTCAAAGAAGGGACTGCCTTTTACTATGTGTTTGTAAAGGCACTACCATAACACAATGCTATTTTTTCTTTCAAAAGTTACTTTACTTTAGAAAAGACTGAAAAACACCTGCCTCTCATGCTCTTGTATGCAGAATTGCCTGCGTGCCTTATACTATTGCATGTCAGATTCAAGATGGTGACTTCTTACTTTTAATTATACAAAAGATTCTTTTAAAATGTTAGCAATGTACTTTTTACATTTACCTATACCAAAAATGTCATATTGTGCTGCAGTTGTCATTATTACAAGCAGCTCAGTGCCTGAACATTTTAGGAGATTTCTCTTCTGCTGGATTGCCAATCACAGTTGTCCCTGAGCTGATGCTAACCGACTATCACTGAAGAGTCTGCCTTTCAAGATGAATAAGGATCCAATATTCCAGTTGCTCCTCATGTGGAAAGCCCACTAAAGACAATGGGGTTTTTGTGTGCACAGCAGCGACAGAATATTGCCCTTAATTACGGTAGCTTTCAGCGTTGAGCCGACTGTGACAGTTTGCAGAAAAGGCCACTGATGTTTAGACATTCTAATGCTCAGACCAAGATTAGTATGTTCTCTCTAAAGAAAACAACCGCACCCATTGGTTAGTTTACCTTTCAGTCCCTGACTGTTCTTTCACAGATAGTGAAATTGGAAAGTTTACTGCCTTGAAACTTCTTCTTGTGCCTTTGTCACAAACTACATGTTTGACGAGAACTGTGCACAAGTGATGGCTCTTTCCGTCGTGCAGCGAGGTCCTCCTTCATACGAGCTCCCCAAAGAGTCAGCAAACAAGCAGGTACTCCATAGTATGCATCTCACTGCACTCATATATATTCGTGTCATTAGAGTAGCCCCATTTGATCATATTAGTCTTTGACCTGCCTGTTTGCATGCACAGGCAGTTCAGGCATCGCCATGTTGACAAGTCTGTATCGGCCCCTCCGGGAATGTCCTCCTAGGGTTCCAGATCTATTTCAGCCCATCCAACTGCATGTAGGCTTTCATTCCATAACCACAGTCATGCCTTGTGCTGGCATATCCAAAGGCACTACACTGGCTATAAAACTCTTTTGTGATTTAAAGCATTTGACTGCTCCTCGGTGATCATATAATGGAAGCCTTGGATCTTCCATTTGCCGTGATCTTTTCCTTTGGCTTGCTATCCTCCTCCTGATATCAGGTAGTGCAATGCCAGCCAGTACCAGTTATCCTTTGGTGTTGGCTTTAGACATCCTGTTATTCCATGACAACTGTCATTCAGAACAAGGTCTAATTCCTTAGCATGGATGGATCATTCTCACACTGGACATGCATACTCTGCTATGGATTAGCACAAGACAACAGCAGTGGTTCACAAAGTAACTGGATTTGTGCCTCATTTTGAGGTGACTGACTTTTGGAGGAGGTTGTTACCGGCACCTTGAAACTGACTGAAGTTTTCCCTTTTTACTCACTTTTATGCATACTAATAAAGAAGTAGTATAAGAGTACTAACATCCAGCACTTATTTCATAGCACTTCTAGAGCATGGTATAGCCATCAGGCATGCTCTCCCTTCTGCCACACATAAGCACATACCTAGGCTTCCCATGCCCACAATCCTGAAGAGGCAGCAATCTACCAACAGCAACTGCACTGGGGCCCAGCCAGGTTCCTTAACCACCAGGAAGAGCAGCCTGACGAAGAAGCTGTCAGAGGCCTCAGGCTACAGCCAAGACAGACTACAAGGGAGTTGCAGCTGCTCTTCTGTCCGTAGCCTGATCCCTCCCTTTTGCATGAACTTGTGTGAGGCTGTTGATTTGCAGCAGTAATTGTGCTTTTTGAGTGGGTGAGGTGGATGTGAAGAAACTTCCCTTTTTTAAAGGGCCAATACTTGAATGGGATTGAAAAGACTGTTCAGAAGAAAAAAAAAATCTTAGGTGATGCTGGGGCAGAAGGGAGAAGAGATTTGTACAGAGTGTTGATAATATGTAGTGGTGAGATCCACATGTATATTTTTAAAGAATTAAACATTTTCTTTCAGAGTGAGGGATTTGATAAGTGGATAAGAATGGCACTGTCAGTTTGGAGACTTTATTCCCAGTAGCAGCTGATCACATGGCATGGATAGAGGACAGACTCCTTTTGAACCTCATTCCAACTTTTCAGCTAGAGCTTGGCAGTCCTGCAGGGTTTGAGACCAATTTGATAGCCTGCTCTCAGAGACTGCTGAGGGAACATAAAATGTATTGCCAACAGACCACTGTGAATAACCTGGTTGGACTTTCCGATGACATTGTTTCCATCATTATTAAGACAGGCCCCTAGGCAACCTCTCTCCTGGTTTCACCCACACATTACACCACTGTTTACAGATGATTTGCACCAGATGAAGGAAGAGGAGAGCCTGTTAGAACACTGGTAAGGGAGTCATGTTTTAAGTTTGATGAATTACAACAAAATGTTCCCAGTGTTATGCCATGACTGTACAGAAGACAAATAAAGGTCTATTGGCAGATGCTACGCTGGAGGAAAAGATGCATACAGTGGAACTGTTCTGATGGGTTGATAATAAAGTAAAGGAACCCGGATAAATTATCACCCACATTTTCTTCAAGAAAAAAATTCCTCATGACAAGAAAATCTGTTTCAAACTGAGGCAAAACTTGAGAAGACAAACACAAGGTCTATTCTGTTTGAATTTCTGGCATTACTTTGCTCTGTGTCTCTATTCTAGGACCTTACTAATGCAGCACAGCGGATTGACCTAGACTCTTACTTGTGATTGGTGCCTGCACGCATGAGGGCTAACTGGCTGAACCTCAATCCAGATAAGATAGAGATAATGTCAGTAGATTTGAGAAGTAGCCAGGAAGAACTGGAAGGAATTAA
This sequence comes from Gopherus flavomarginatus, assembly GCF_025201925.1. Lineage (NCBI taxonomy): Eukaryota > Metazoa > Chordata > Testudines > Testudinidae > Gopherus > Gopherus flavomarginatus. Next base: position 23,236,018 of record NC_066627.1, read on the forward strand.
ATCAGCACTCTTGCTGAGAAAACGTGACAACCATTTGTTATAGGATGTCCATAGTTCAGGGGTCTTGCCAGACTCCAACTGCTGCTAGATATTCAGGTGCCAGCTGCAGCCGGACAAGCTTTTCCATCTGTTCCCAGTAAGACTAGAACGACCATACCTTCCACATGCAGATCTTGCAACATTTATCTGGGCCTTTGTCACTTTTAGACAAGGCCTCTATATTGTTTCTTATGCAGGGCTGGATCTTGAGATTGCCCAGAAACTGAAGCTAGTGCTGAATACAGGACTCCATTTACTAATTAGAGCTTCATGTTGAGAGCAAATACGAGATGCTCAAGGAAGGTTACTGACTGCCTCTCAGTGTCTAGATGGAATCAGACATGTTGGTTTTGGCCTATATAGCTCTAAATGGTTTAGGTAACCAGGTCCTGAGAGACTGTCTGTCCCCTTGCTGTACTGCCTCACCCACAATCAGTGGAGGCAGCTGACATGGAGCTTCTCTGCTATGAACAGGAAAGAATGTCCCCTGTGCCATTTTCCTTGACTTTAAAATTCATCTCCGCCCTCAGGTTGCCAGAGCCCAGCTCAGTTAGCCTTCCATATACCTGCAAAGCCAACCATCTCTCTCAGGCATCTAGGGCCATGGCTACACTGGCGCTTTACAGCGCTGCAACTTTCGCGCTCAGGGGTGTGAAAAACACACCACCCTGAGCGCTGCAAGATACAGCGCTGTAAACAGTGCCGCAGCGCTGGAAGCGCGGCTCCCAGCACTGCAAGCTACACCCGTAGAGGACGTGGAGTACGTGCAGCGCTGGGAGAGCTCTGTCCCAGCGCCAGCGCTGCGACCACACTCGAAACTTCAAAGAGCTGCCGCGGCAGCGCTTTGAAGTGCAAGTGTAGCCATACCCTAGGAGTGGATGAGTTGAGGCTCTGGGGAGGGGAGGGAAGGATAATTGAGAAGCCAGCTCAGATGAGCATTTAAGAACTAAATGAATTAGTCTATTGGGAAATATTTGTAATACTTTGATAATGTGGAATTTTAACTGATTAAAAAGGCACCTAAATATTGTTTTTATAAGCAGTAAATAAGTGTCCAAACAAACAGGAGTCACACCCAAGTGCTTTACACATGGACTTCCCACAGAGCCAGAGGAGAAACTCAGATGGTATATTACAACAGTGATTCCCACCTCTCTCCACCCCTGTTTGGTGAAGTCCTTCACACAACAGAGTGAAAACCCATGAGTTTAAAAGAGCCTCAACAACATTTGCCATGATACAAAAGAAATACATGCCGGGTTATGAGATTATGACACTTGCTTGAATATCTCCCAGCTCCAAGCAAGTATACACAAGCATTTAACACTGCACCACTAAAATTATTTTTAATGCCATAGTTAAGTTCTAATCCTGTGCCAGTTACACAGTCCATAACCTGTCAGGCAATTAAACTGCTCCCTCAATCCAAGTAATTTAATGAAGTGTTCTTGTGGCACTTAAGCACTGAGAGCTCTCAGCCTTCAGCTTTAAACCTCTCAATGCAGCCAAGTCATGCTGAAAGCATTTTAGAAAGTGAGTTTTATAAAAGGAGTGATGTAGCTAGCAAAAGGTTCTGACCAAGTATTGCGGGTAATTGCACAGGTCTAGTCACACACACACACACACTTAAACATTTTATACAAGCACTAACAACAAAAAATGCACTAATGTCATCTGCACTTCTCAGCTATGTGCAGCGAGAGGGGCTAAAGTGAAGGTGTACAGATATCTAAAGTGACAGAACACCTTGCTGTGCATTCTTTTATTACATGCACACCTGATCATTTATTTAAATCTGTATAACATGAGATTAGTTGTGATGAACACAGCACAAGGCATGATTCAGACCACGAATGTATTACAGATATGAAACGATCTGTGGAAATAAAAACTCACTTTAAAGAAGCCATGTCAAAGTTAAATTAATACGCTAACAAAATATAAAGAAAAGCAAAAGCTGGTGAAAAGTCATTTTACTCAGATGGACAATATCTTGGACCGGTCCAAAGTGCTTAAACACAAATACTCGTTTCCACTGAAGTTATCTCTTGTCCCAATCCCCTCCCAATAGCAAAAAAGTTAAGTGTAGAGGCCATATCTCATTAACCAGGGTTCAGTCAAAAGAGTGAACCTTTTTTGCTGTTATTTCTACTTCAGGGGGAAGGGAGAAGAGGAGGAGGAGGAGGAGGAAGGGCTTGCCAGAATAATATAAATAAGTTCTCAGTCTGCAAAGTCCACATAATTCTTCATATTTTCCTCCAAAATAAATGCTACTTTCTTTATATTAATAGCAGCTCACAGCCCAGCACCCATGCACTGCTTTCCAAAACAGACCACACAGAGTAAGCTAAGTCCCTGTCAAGAAACAGAATTCGTTCTCAATAGTCCATGAGACCAACAGTGAAAAGTGATTTCAAAGTGTCAAGATCAGTGTTATTTTAACAGAACACACAAACGGGCCTCCTACTCAATAGGTGCAGAACCAGAGTTCTACTCAGAACTAAAGTTAACAGGTCATGTGTGCCAAATGAATCAATAATGTGCTTAACATATTAAATCATAATTCTATGCAGGGCTTCATTTCTCTTCAGAACAGAGAGCTACCCATACCCACTTCCAACCAAAATGCTACTGCAGAACAGCATTTCTATGCTGTGGGAAAATTTGCCCTTCTCCTCCAGTTCTTTTACACAAATACCCTGGTGGCAGGGAAAGGGAAAGCAAGTCACAAAAAATAAGTTCATTCTCTTCATTTACAGGTGATGCTGAGGTTCGTAGTGCTGCTGGCTTGCAGTGCTAGATGGACCTAGAAAGCAGATAAGGGAGTAAACCTAGTCCCTGGAAGGCCAAAGAACTAATCAGAAAAGTGGTTGAGAGTTTGGGGACACTGAGGGCTTGTCTACATCAGAAAGTTGCAGCGCTGGTGAGGGAGTTACAGCGCTGCAACTTAGGAGGTGTACACATCTGCAGGGCACCACCAGCGCTGCAACTCCCTGTTTGCAGCGCTGGCCGTACTCCCGTTTTGTCTCGGGTGTAGAGGATCCAGCGCTGGTGATCCAGCGCTGGTAATCAAGTATAGACACTTACCAGCGCTTTTCTTGACCTCCGTGGAATAAGCAGGTATCCCAGCATACCTGAGGAAGCCTCCGGTAATCAAGCTGGTCTCCTTTCCCGGTTTGCTCTCGCGTTCCCCGAACCCGAGCAAGCAGGTCTCCTTCCCTCCGGTTTGCAGGGTGGTTCCGGGAACGCGAGAGCAAACCGGGGAAGGAGACCAGCTTCGCCGCGGTTTGCTCTCGCGTTCCGCGAACCACCCTGCAAACCGCAGGGAAGGAGACCTGCTTGCTCGGCGGTTCGGGGAACGCGAGAGCAAACCGGGGAAGGAGACCAGCTTCGCCGCGGTTTGCTCTCGCGTTCCTCGAACAAGCAGGTCTCCTTCCCTGCGGTTTGCAGGGTGGTTCGCGGAACGCGAGAGCAAACCGCGGCGAAGCTGGTCTCCTTTCCCGGTTTGCTCTCGCGTTCCCCGAAACCCCTTGAAGCCGCCCAACAGCGCTGCAGTGTGGCCACATCTAACACCACTTGCAGCGCTGGTTGCTGTAAGTGTGGCCACTCTGCAGCGCTGGCCCTATACAGCTGTACTAATACAGCTGTAACAACCAGCGCTGCAAAATTTTAGATGTAGACATGGCCTGAGGGTTGCTTCTTCAGTTGCTGCCACCAAATAAGAACTCAGCTACAGTTTTCACGAAAACAATGAGGAGTCCGGTGGCATCTTAAAGGCTAACAGATTTCATAGAATCATAGATTATAAGGGTTGGAAAGGATCTCAAGAGATCATCTAGTCCAACCCCCTGCTCAAAGCAGGACCAATTCCCAAATGGTTCCCTCAAGGATTGAACTTACAACCCTGGGTTTAGTAGGCCAATGCTCAAACCACTGAGCTATCCTCTCCCTCCTCCATGCCTCTAAAGAAATGTTTTGTTTTTTTAACCCACAAAAGCTTATGCCCAAATAAAATGGTTAGTCTTTAAGGTGCCACTGGACTCATTGTTTTTGTTGATAAAGACTAACACAGCTACCCCTCTGAAACTAGTTACAGTTTTGCTGCTCAGCACTTTTGACTTTTCCTCTAGTTTCCACCGCTAGAACAGTTGCGGTAAGGCCCTCAAGATAACCTACATGCTGAAGATATACACTGTTGTGGCAGCCATGCTGGTCCCAGCATATTAGAGAGGAGCAGGTAATATCTTTTATTGGATCAACTTCCGTTGGTGAGACACAAGCTTTCAAGCTTCCACACAGCTCTTCTTTACCCACCTTGTCTCCCTATACACTGAAGAGCCCAGCAAGAAGGGAACCAGGCAAGAGTCTTCCAGGTGGGCAGATGTAAAATACCCAAGAGAGAATTTAAGAACCTACAGTCCTGGCAATGGTGAATTTGAATCCTGCTTCCAGTAGGGGAATCAGAGACCTTCACTTCTGCTGCACAGAAAACCGGGGAGCAAAGCCAAGCCCCCTCCCAGCCCGGGCTAGATTTTACGATCTCCACCTTCACAGACGGTGCGAAGGCTCGAGGCCAAGCAGAGGAGCGAGCCAAGGCCAGAGCCACGACCCCGGGCCAGGAGCGGAAGAAGGAAGCGTCGGGGCCAAGCCGAGCCGAGCGGCTGCTCCGGAACAGGCCTCCACCTTGCGCCAGGCCAGGGGCAGGCAACTGGGGAAGCTCGAGGCAGGAAGGCCCGGCTGGGCCCCGCCCCGGACCCCGCGAGCCGGGGGAGCCCAAGGCCCCTCTGACAGGTCTCCAGCGCGGGCCTGCCCCTCCGCCCAAGGCGGGTCCCCCCGGCCTGGCCCTGGCGGTGACTCTCCGCCGCCACCCAGCCCGACGGGGACCCGCGGCCTCCTCAGCCCGCCAGCGCGGCCCCCCGCCCGGCCCGCCCCGCGGTACCTGCGCCCCCCGGGTCAGGCCGCGGCCGCTCAGCTGCCCGTGCCGGAGCTGGGCCAGGATGTTGGCCGCCCCCCTGCGGGCTCCGCGCCGGCCGCCGCCGCCGGGCCCCGGACCCCCCGCCGCCGCCATGGCCGCTCTCGCCGCTCGGCCTCGGATCGGACGGAGACAAACAGGGAGAAGCGCCCCCCTCCTCCAGCGCTTTGTACGGAGCGGCGCAGGGGCCTCCCCACAGCGCCTCCCGCCGGGCCCCGGCCGCACTGCAGGGCCGGGAGGAGCGAGAGGCAGCGCCTGCCCGCCCGGGGGCCGCTGGGAAACCTAGTCCGGACCCAGCCTGGGTGGGGAGATGGAGCGCATGCGCGCTGGCACCGTCTGTCGGTGACGTGTGCTCGGAGGTGCTGGGGTCTGTTCTCCAGATTCTAGCGTAGGGCTGTAGAGGGTACGGGGCAGGGCAACTCGGAGTGCCACCCTCACTGCAACGGTAACACCCAACACTGAATACCACCCTCACTGTAACACACACTGCTCTCACTGCAACACAACCCTCACTGTAACACCCAACACTGCAACACAACCCTCACTGTAACACACACCGCTCTCACTGCAACACCCAACACTGCAACACGACCCTCACTGCAACACCCAACACTGCAACACAACCCTCACTGTGACACACACCGCTCTCACTGCAACACCCAACACTGCAACACGACCCTCACTGTGACACACACCGCTGTCACTGCAACACCCTTCACTGCAACACAACCCTCACTGTAACACACACCGCTCTCACTGCAACACCCAACACTGCAACACGACCCTCACTGCAACACCCAACACTGCAACACAACCCTCACTGTAACACACACCGCTCTCACTGCAGCACCCAACACTGCAACACGACCCTCACTGCAACACCCACCACTGTCACTGCAACACCCAACACTGCAACACAACCAGGAGCGGCTCTAGGTATTTTGACGCCCCAAAGCACAGCAGGTAGGCTGCCTTCAGCGGCTTGCCTGTGGGAGGTCCCCGGTCCCGCGGATTGGTCGGCATGCCTGCGGGAGGAGGTCCGCCGAAGCTGTGGGGCCAGTGGACCCTCCGCAGGCAAGCTGCCGAAGACAATCTGCCTGCCACCCTTGCAGCGACCGGCAGAGTGCCCCCCGTGGCTTGCCGCCCCAGGCACGTGCTTGGCGTGCTGATGCATGGAGCCCCCTGAACACAACCCTCACTGGAACACACACCACCCTCCCTGCAACACCCAACACTGCAACACAACCCTCACTGTAACACACACCACTCTCACTGCAACACCCAATACCGCAACACAACCCTCACTGTAACACACATCACTCTCACTGCAACACCCAACAGCACAAATCCGTCACTTCAACCCCGTCCTCACTGTAACACCATAACACCACCCTCCCTGTAACACCCAACACTGCAACACAACCCTCACTGTAACACACACCGTCACTGCAAAACCCAACACTGCAACGCAACCCTCACTTCAACCCCTCCCTCACTGTAACACCACACCATCCTCACTGCAACACCCAACAGTACAAGACATCCCTCACTGCAACCCAGTCCTCACGGCAACACCACAACACCACCCTCACTGCAACACCCAACACTGCAACCCTGCCCTCACTGTGACACCACACACTACCCTCACTGCAACACCCAACAGCACAACACATCCCTCACTGCAACCCTGCCCTCACTGTGACACCACACACTACCCTCACTGCAACACCCAACAGCACAACACATCCCTCACTGCAACCCTGCCCTCACTGTGACACCACACACCACCCTCACTGCAACACCCAATACCGCAACACAACCCTCACTGCAACCCTGCCCTCACTGTGACACCACACACCACCCTCACTGCAACACCCAATACTGCAACACAACCCTCACTGCAGCCCTGCCCTCACTGTAACACCACTGCAACACCCATCACAACACAACCCTCACTGCAACACAACCCAAACCACACTGCAATACAGCACACAACACTGCAACTCACTATAGACCACTGCAGTACAATACCCCACAAACCATACTGCAATATAGTGCACAACACAACAGAATGCCACAAAACACACAACTCAGACTGCAGCACACAACACTGCATAATTGCAAAACATAAACACTACAAAACAGTAAAATACATTGCAACACAACACAGCCAGACATGCATAACGACACTGCAACACAGCACATAAAACTGCAGTACAGCACAAAACTGCAGCACAGGGCACAACATGTCATAGCACATTCTTGCACACCACAAAACCACCACACAACACAGCAACCCACATCACAATCCTGGGTGGGGTAGGCCAGGGCCCTGAGGTGCCACCGAGCATTCTCTCTCTCTTAGGTGTTTGACTGGTTCTTGTTCACACACTCAGGGTCTATCCGATCGCCATATGTGGGGTTAGGAATGAATTTTCCTCAGGGCAGATTGGCAGTGACCTTGGGGGCAGGAGGATTGCCTTCCTTTGCAGCATGTGAGTGCGGGTCACTTGCCAGAATTATCTGGGTAGATCTCAATTAATCATCTGTGTCCCACTGTAGGGGCCTCGGGCACTGGTGAACTTCGTCCCCTTCTGTTCTCAGCTTGGGGCACATCACAGTCTAGTCACTTGTGGGTGTCATTTACTTTGGTCTCATTTCAGCCATTGGGGTTAGTGTGTGGGCTCTTGATGGTGCTGATGGTCAGTGACATACAGCAGGCCAGACTAGATTCTCTAGTGGTCCCTTCTGGCCTTAAACCCTTAAGACTCTATGACATGCCACCCAACAGCTCCAAAGTACTACAAAATAACAACACAACACAAAGCACACAGCTGCTCTCAGCCCATTCAGCCACCATTATTATGAATCCTGTTTATTAGAGCGGTGCCTAAAGGTCAACCAAAAGTGGGGCTCATTGTGCCAGGCACTGTCCAAACGCAGATCCCTTCCCCAAAGCTCTTACAGTGTAAACAGTCAAGACAGACACCGGGTGGGGAAAGGGGTAGAACACACCAGCAGAGTGAACAGTGTGACGGCAGCAAACGACATCTGGCCTGATCAAGCAAAGAGACTTACAGAACTTCTGTCAGAACAGCTCTTTGAGGGAGCAGGAGGACTGCAAGCCAGGACTGAGGAAAAGTGTAGGGGCCCAACCCAGGACTGGAAGAGCTTGGTGACCAAAGGCGCTGACTCCGTCGGTGTGCCAGGGCTACCCAGAGGATTCGGGGGCCTGGGGCAAAGCGGGGGAGCTGCGGCGCTTGTACTCACCCAGAGTCAGTCCAGGTCTTCAGCAGCATTTCGGCAGTGGGGGGCCCTTCAGTCGCTCCGCGTCTTCGGCAGCACTGAAGGGCCCCCCACTGTTGAAATGCCGCTGAAGACCTGGACCGCCGCTAGGCCTAGGGCTCGTGGGGGCCCAAGGCAAATTGCCCCACTTGCCCGCCCCGGATTGCCCTGTGGTGCACCAGGGCCAAAGCACCCACGGAAAAAAACTTTGTGCTTAGAGGAGCAGCTGCAGATGCACTGCACAACTATATCAGAGGGCTTGTCTACACTACCAAGTTTTGTTGACAAAACTTATGTCAACACCCAAAAGTTGACAAAACAAAAATCGCCAAAGGGTGTTCACACTTACTTACTCTGTTGACAGACCATGTCCACACTGGGGACACCATCATTGACAGGGTAAGCAATGCACTGCAGGTATGTATCCCACAGTGCAGTGTTGTGGAAAGGAAGAGCTGATCCCTGCGCATCTTGGGATTCTCTCTGAGTTCTCCCACAGCCCCCTCAGCTGCCAAGAGCAGCATCATGAGTAGCTCTGTGAGCTCTCTGTGCCGAGGAATGGCATAGCAGCACAGCAGTCTGCCCTCTTCCCCCTGCAGTAGCAGTCTGCCTGCTGCTGTGTTCCTAGTATAGGGCAGGACAGGAGCATTCCAATGATTTGCTCTTTCTTTGTTCCCCAAAGGGAGCAGCACACAGATGCTTCCCGGAGCTTTGAAAGGAGAGGGGTGCATGCCTGCAAGGCAGTAGAGATCAAAACACTGAGCAGAGCAATCAGGGCAGGCATTGTGGGATACTGGTGGAAGCCAGTTCTGTCCACAAAACAATCAGCAGTGTCTACACTGGCTCTTTGTCGACAATAAAGGGAGAGGAAAAGACAAAAGTCTGTCATAGGCGTGGAAGTTTTTTGTTGCCAAAACTGGGCATTTTCGTGACAAAAGTCCCATTGTAGTGTGTATGCTCTTGCTGTTTTGTCGCCAAAAGGCAGTTTTTGGTGACAAAACTTGCCAGTGTAAACAAGCCCAGAGCCCAGGACTAGAAGATCAAGGGATGCTACAGATCAAGTCTATGATACAGCAGTAGAGTTATGTGGTGACCCAATATTTGACTAGCAGAAGGTACTGAAGGTCAGGACTTAGGTACATCATCAGAGCTGGGTCTGGAGTGGGACAAGTCATGCCTGGAGTAACAGACAATACTGTTAAGCAGTGTGGAGTGGCTGAAGCTTTACCCAGCACCTAACTACTCTATACTATGCTGCAATATGCTATAACCATGGCTATCAAACCTCAGCTACCCTGGCCAGCAAATTGACTCAATTAATTAAACTGCTATTTCTGTTCAGCTTTATATTTAAATATGTGACTGTGTATTACAGGTGGAATTTATAGCAATGCCTCGAGTTGCCTGACTCTTCCCATTATAAGAACCTGTTTTCAGTTGCTTATAACTTTGCCACACTTCAACTATCCAGGTTGAAATTTTCCACACTGGGTGTCTGCCTCAGGCTGACCTTTTCTGGAAAGTTTCAGGTAAAATAGTTCAGCCATTTCTCAGAATGAGGTTTAAGGAAAATTGCATTGTTTTGCCCACATAAAAAATTCTTACAGCTATTTCATCGAGAAGCTCAAGAGTTTCCATGCTTTGAGGCAAAGACCTGAAATTTGGCAGGGTGGGGAGATCATCCTGGGGCGTCCCCAGGAAAATTGCTCAAATTTGACCAAGTTATAAAGCTTTGAAAAAAATCTTAGTTTGCACATGCTCAGTAAACACTTGATAGAATTTGACATTTAAATTCCCTGAAGAATCCGTCAGCACTGAGCAGGCTTCAACCCGGGGTTGCAGGAGCTGACCAGGACTTTCCCTTTAGTTGCACCTTCTGAGAGGCAGGGGTCCTATGGAAAAAATAATTTGTGATCATGTAATTAACGACTATCATAATGCATGCATATGCCCAAAGAGGCCAACTTAAGGTTGCCCAAGGAACCTTAATTCTGGCAACCTTGAGTGGCTGACTTTGCAACCTTAGCTTTCATTTAACTTTGTGTTTTTGTATGTAATTTCTCATGTAAGCAGAATCAGGATGGACTCTACCCTGACATCTGGTGGTGAATTTCAGGGAGTGTGGAAAGGAATTTCACATATTTGCATTGGCACACCCACCCCACCTAGCATAGCCCACGGCAGCCTGGGATGGTTATTTTGACGGCTCTGGGATCCCCAATTTCTTTGTTATTGGGGCAGGAGGAAAAAAAAGTGCTGTCACCCTAATTATATGAATGAGGAACTACGAGACTGCTTTATGACAGAAATGACTCAACTTCAATTAAGTAGTACTTGCTAGACAAGGGACATGGGTTCCAAAACCCAGTGAATTGAGAGAGGTTGGGGACTGGTGTGTGTACCTGATGGTATGGCCTGCCTTTTGAGGGCCTGGAACACCAATTGCACATCCTCCTCTGTTAAAGAGTAGAGCTAATTTTGATTCCATTAGGCTTCCATCTAGAGACTGCTGAACTGAGTTCATGTTGGACCAATGGTGCACCAGCACCAGGGCTCCCCTGCTAAGAGCTGAAATCACTAAAAGAGCTGGACTGAGATCACTAAGTGCTGTGTTAACTAGTGGGGGAGCCTGAAGACCTATCTCTAAGTGGCTGGCAGAGCGGAACAGTTTGCAGCATGTTGGAGCAGCCCATGGAACAGTGAGCAGAGTGGAGAGGTTTGCAGGGACAGCTGGAGTGGCTCACGGGTCGGCTGGAGGAGCAGCACAGCTGGTGTAGTGGAGCTGGTCGTGGTGAAGGCTGCAGCAGAATTCCACGGAGAGGCGGAGCAGTTGGCCCTGGCTCACGTAAGGTGCCCCTTAACACCCTGTGTGGGCTTCCCCCACCCATTTCCACCCAGGCTGGGGGGGTAAAGATCTGCAGATAAATTTTGAACTCTGGGGTGGCACTGACCAGAGACTTTCGGGTTGTTGGACTTTGGGGTGATTGGACTAAAGACCCTAAGGGGGAAAGGACTTTGCCAAACGTACTTGGAGGTGGGTTTTTGCTTATGGTTTGTGTTATAATCCTGTTTGTGGTGTTTCTCCAATGGGATGCCACATTGTTTCCCTCCTTTATTAAAAGGATTTTGCTACACTCAGACACCGTGCTTGTGAGAGGGGAAGTATTGCCTCCTAGAGGCGCCAGGGAGAAGGGGGGTGGGGCTGGTATGTAAGTGTCCCAGGTCACTGGGTGGGGGCTCGAGCCGGTTATGTATTGTATTATTGAAACGGAACCCCTGGATACTGAACCTGGCCCTTGTTGCTGCCGACTCAGAGGGGCAGAAGGGTTACACTCATATGACGCGTCCATTATGTTTCTTTCTTGACTAGAACTGGATCAACTGTTCCAAAAACAGTGTTCACAAACATTTGTTCCAATTCTGAACGGCTCTTTGGTGCCATCTTGCATCACGCCTTTCATTAATTGCTATTTGCCTGCCTTTGCACAACTGGGGTTTGTTCACATGAGCATTTGGGAAACAATTGTCCTTTGTGCAGCATGTACATGATCCCAGAGATTCACTATTCGTTATTCTTTATTTTTCTGTTTTGAAAGTTTCAGCTCTTGAATTGGGGAGTAGAAACAAAACCATGTGACTTAGTTTACCAATCATCTGCCACACACACAGATGCTAGTAGAATTGATCATTTTACAGCTATCCCACTGGCTGAAAATTGTTCAGCCCAACCTATTTGATGAATACTTGTGAATAACCCGATAGATTCACACAGAGCAGATTGGGCTTTCAGATGCTCTGCTGACAAATTCACAAAGGTTAAATTCATCAGCTAATTAATTCCTAGTGAATAACTAGGCTGGCACTATTCCTGAAGTTTGCTATGTTCTCTTTACACTGACACTTTCTAGAGACTGTTAGAGGGACATTCACAACATCTTAACTAAACCAGAGCAGATAGTACAGGCTGTATCAGTGGCCTGTAAGTCCTTACAATTTTAGTTACGCTACTTCTCCACTAGTCTTCTTAGCTTAATTAATATGCCTCTGTTCATTGACATGTGCCTAATAGGATTTATTACACTGATTACACGTGCAGCACATTGAATCCAGAACAAATGTCATTTTGAAAAACAGAGCTGGTGTCTCTTCATTCAGTTTGGATCCTGTTCTTTTCAGGAGCTTTATACCAAGCAACCTTGCAAAAAAGTGTTTGACTGCCTGGAGCAGCATATCCAGGCCGTCAGACTCACTGCATCCTTCAGGCTGCTGCCATGGGACAGGAGACAGAAAATACTGCAGAGTAATGTCATAGAACACTAGTCAGAGATAACTTTAATCAGCCAGCCACAGCTCTGGGGGTCTGATTTTAACAGAACCTTCCCTGGCTCAGTTTGTTTTCTGCATATCAAGTGTCCTTCCAAAACACTGCTAGGTATATGTTGTTGGCATCCTTTCGTCTGCGAGAGATGGTGGGAATTGCAGCCTATGACATAGATGGTTTGCAATGTCTCAGGTGACTGAATAGGCCAATCTGAGATTTGCATGATCTTTGGCAGTTATTGCAAATGTATGTATCTTGATTGGGAGCTGCTTGCTTCCTGGTGGGCTCTTTTCTCTTAAAGCTGTAGGAACCAGCTCCTGTCATGGACTTTGATACTCTGATGGAGATGGTGGCACCACTTGTTATGATCACTTGCCAAGATTTCCAGTTGATCAGGAACAATTCCAAATTCCTTCATATCTCACTTACATGAATCTTTATAGCGAAGCTTGGGACTTCTTGTTCTTTTTCCCTCTGATAGCTCCTGTACGCATCTGTCTTTCAATCTACTAAGATGGCCCAGCCAGCTCAGTTGTCTTTGCTTCTGCAGGGCTGTCACAGTTGGTAAATTTGCCCTTTAAAGAACCTCTGCGTTGGTGACTTTATCTTGCCATTTGGTGTTGGGTATGCAGTGTAAACAACAAGGAGGAAACTGATCAACCTTTTCTCCTGATGAGCATAAGTTGTCCATGTTTCCTCACCATACATGAGAGTGCTGAGGACGCAAGCTTGGTACACTAGCATTTTGGCCTTGATGGTAAGCTTTGAGTTGTTCCATGCTCTTTTAGTTAGTCTACTAAAGGTAGTGGCAGCAGGGCCAGCTCCAGGCACCAGCATTCCAAGCAGGTGCTTGGGGTGGCAATCTGCAAGGGGTGGCAGTCCCTGTGTTTTTGCCCCCAAGAAATGTGCCGAATTGCCACAGCAGATGGCGGGGGCAGTCCATGTTCCGTTAGGGCGGCACATGCATTTCCACAGCTGCGGCAATTCGGCGTCAGCTTCTATGTTCAGCTGTCCGCGGCAGCACAGCTTCTGTCTTCTGGCTGAAGACAGAAGCTGCCTCCGAATTGTCGCCGCTGCAGAAATGCGCGTGCCACCCTAACAGCACACGCTCTCCCCTACTGTCCACGGCAGCAATTTGGCGCACTGCTTGGGGCGGCAAAAACAGTAGAGCTGGCCCTGGGTAGCAGTCTTTCCAATGCGAACATTTAGTTCTTCATCCAGTGAGAGGTTGGTGGTCTCTCTAGAACCTAAATAGCTGAACTTTTGGACAACTTCTAGCAGTTTGCATTTAAGGTGATTGAAGGATTGGCCTCCTTAGCCTCTGTTTGCCAGAAGCTTGGAATGAGCAACAGGGTATGGATCACTTGATGATTACCTGTTCTGTTCATTCCCTCTGGGGCATCTGGCACTGGCCACTGTTGGAAGACAGGATACTGGGCTAGATGAACCTTTGGTCTGACCCAGTACGGTCATTCTTATGATCTTGTGGAACTCCCTGTCCTAATACAACCGTTTTCTTGATGATAATGGTGAGAACAAATGCCTGACAGGCACTTGAAAGGTGGTCCATGAGTTCTTGTAATAGATCTTCACTGTGGGCTATGAGGGCAGCATCATCAGTGAACAGAAGTTCCCTGATTAGCACCTTTTTTACTTAAATTAGGACAGATTGAAGAGTTTCCCATCTGATCTTGTGTGCAGATACATTCCATCTTTCATGTCCTTAAAGGTGCAGTTCAGGAGTACTGAGAAGAAGATTCCAAAGAGTGTAGGGGAAAGAACACATCCTTGCTTCATTCTGCATTTCATCTCAAAGCTGTCCGAAGTGGACCCGTCAGCCTGGACAGTTACTCTCATGTTGTTGTGGAATGAATGTATAAGACTTAACAAGGTTGGTGGACATCCTATCTTTTCTAGTATTGCAAATAGACCTGCTCTGCTGACTGTGTCGAATGCTTTGGTTGGGTCCACAAAAGCTATGTACAATGATCGGTTTTGCTCTCTGCATTTTTCTTGGAGTTGACACAGAGAAAATATCAGGTCTATAGTTGATCTTCCAGCCCTGAATCCGCACTGTCATTCAGAGTAGACATGATTCGCCAGCTGTTGTAGTCACACTAAGATGACATTTGCAAAACTTTTTTTTGCTACTCTTCGTAGCGAGATACCACTGTAGTTGTTGCAGTTGCTCTTTTCACCTTTATTTTTATACAAAATTTATTTTTACATCCTCTTTCCAGCATTTAAGTAGCAGCTGATGAAGATATGGCAGTAGGCTTGTCTTTCCCATACTTGAGGATTTCAGCTGGAATGCCATCATTTCCAGGAGCATTACCACTTGATAGCAAATCAGTGGCCTTGCTTAGCTTTTCTACAGTGGGCTCCACATCTAGCTCTGGCATGACCTGTAAATTAGGTATTTGATCCAGTGATTCGCTGGTGATGTTTCTTTCTTGCGCGTAGAGCTCTGTATAGTGTTCAACCCAACAAGACAACTGCTTGCTTTTATCTGTAATGATTTCACTGCTCTGTGATTTGAGAGGGGCAACCCTGTTGACAGTGGGACCTAGAGCTGTCTTCAGGCCGTCATACATGACTTTGGGGTTTCCTGTGTCTGAGGCTGTCTGTCTTTCTTCACAGAGCTTGATCCTGTAATGATTGCACAGCATCTGCTTGCTCCCTGTATCTCGGTTTTTGCATGTCAAAGTCAGCCACAGCTCTGGGTCTGATTTTAATAGAAGCTTCCCTGACTCAGTTTGTTTTCTGCATATCAAACCTCCTTCCAAAACACTGCTAGGTATAACAGACACAGCAATCAGCATAAAGTGTGTCAGAGAGAATTAGAAGTCAGTTTCACTGCAATGGTGTAATACGTTGCAAACGACCGTTTGCTCATTGTGGGATTCCAGCTGAGTTAATGATGGATAATGACCCACAACCCACATGCGGCTCATTTTGTCCATTCTCTTTAATATATTAGTTCAAGCCCTTACTACATACAGTCAATGGGTGAGCAGACCATTCAGTACAAATAGCAGAGAACTGGAATTCAGAAAGCTCTGGTTAGTCAAGAGATGAATATTTAGCTGTGTTAGAATATCACAGGGTTACTAGTTTAGAGGCTTATGGGAGAAGCACTAGGCTCCAGAGTGCAGCATCTGAAAAGCATCTTGAGCTAATTAACATTAATTCTGAAGTAGTAACAAAAGAGGAATGAGAGGAAACTAGAGCAAGAGAAGTAATACGGCAGGAGTGCCACGTGGTTACCACCCTCGCAAGCAGGAGCTAACATTAGATTTCACTGGAAATTTTTAAATCAAGATTGGATGTTTTTCTGAAAGATCTGCTGCAGGGATTATTTGGGGAAACTTCTCTCACCTGTTTGTACAGGAGGTCAGACTAGATTATCACAATGGTCCCCTCTGGCTTTCTAATCTATGAATTATGAAAACAGACGGTGGATGGCAATCTGCTAAAATAACAGCTACAGACCACACATCATAGAAACCCCCGAAGGTTAGTGAAGATACTGAAACCATGTGAAAGAGGATGCTGGCTCTCTGTTTCTTGGGGCTGGGGCCAGGGCCAGCTCCAGGTTTTCTGCCACCCCAAGCGGTTAAAAACAAAAAAAAAAGCCGCGACAGCACGATCGCACCACTCCACTCTTTGGTGGCAGTTCAGCTGCAGGTCCTTTGCTCTGAGAGAGACTGAGGGACCCGCCGTTAAATTGCCACCGAAGACCTGGATGTGCTGCCAGTATAGCAGCGGGAGTGCTGCCCCTTGGTATTGGCCGCCCCAAGCACCTGCGTCTTTAGCTGGTGCCTGGAGCTGGCCCTGCTTGGGGTCATGCAGAATGCCTCTGACAGCTCTCCTGGGCTGACCAAGGTGACATGCCCATTGTCACGCTGTCTGCAGTGGCTCACGACTGTGAGTGCCTACCCCAGGGCAGGTTTCAGAGTGGTAGAAGTGTTAGTTTGTATCAGCAAAAACAATGAGAAATACTTTTGGCACCTTAGAGATTAACAAATTTATTTGGGCATAAGCTTTCGTGGGCTAAAACCCACTTCTGCCTACCGGTTTTTCCACTCCATGCATCTGATGAAATTGGTTTTAGCCCTCAAAGGCTTATGCCCAAATACATTTGTTAGTCTCTAAGGTGCCACAAGTGCTCATTGTTTTTACCTGAGGGCAGACTGTCAAAACCAGGGCAGACACTCCAAACTCATAACTATCTTACCATGGAGTCACAGACTGTCCCCTTAGATTCTCTAGTTTATCTAGTGCATCTGAAGAAGTGAGGTTTTTTTACCCATGAAAGCTTATGCCCAAATAAATCTGTTAGTCTTTAAGGTGCCACCAGACTCCTTGTTGTTTTTCTAGTCTATTTTGCCACCCAGACAAACTAGACTTAGTGATAAATGGTCACTTACACCAAAAATCACACTGCATTCAGGTTGCTTCCAGTCCCAAGAGACCAATCACTTACCCCCAGATCAATTGGTACATCAAAGACAACACCTGTAATAAACTATCTGAAGGTTTATTAACTAGGAAAAAGAAATAAGAGTTATTTACAGGTGAAAGCAAGCAAACGTGTACACACAAATGAGTTACTACTATCTATGATTTCTAAAGATGACAAAGATATGGGAATCTGTCAATCCAAAATGTCTTTCAGGGCAGACCCAGGGGAAAGCCCTGGGGATCTCTGGTTTGTTTAATGTCTCTGGCCCGGTGAGAGTTCAAACAGCAAAGAGATGAAAAATCTTCATGTCCACTATTTTTATTTCCCTCTTCCAGCCTTCTGCATATACTCCTCCGTGGGTGGATGGGGCAATTAACAAAACTTTTCTCTTACAATGGCACATTACATTTTTGATAGTCCTTCTGGATGGGTGGGAGACCGGCGGGCAATTCCCATGCTGGGTTCACAAGTTCATAGCAAATATTTTCAGAGTTATAAAGCAAAATTTACATATTTCCTTATAGCATGGAATACAGACATTACAAGTGAGGTTAATGCAGGCAGCAACTTCCAAGCATTTCACAATCTAAACACAAAATACATTCTTATAAGACTACTACTCATTTTGAACAAAACTAACATACAGGTGAGCTGGTTTGGTTTCCAGCTATGAGTTTGTCAGTTCTTAGCTGACGCCTACGGAGCTGGCACTTGTTTTCCCAGCGTCACGCCCATCACTACCAACAGTGAAAACCACCAGCAGCAGCAAATACTGGCTCCAGAAGGTGGATCCATGTCATTGGCTGAACAAGCCACTGCCAAAGAAACTGTTCTGAGACTAAAAGTGGCTTCTGTGACGGTGTACCCCATAAGTCTTCACGGGAATATGCTTATGAATATATATATGATATAACTGGAATATGTTTTATGCTGCATATGCCATGTAACATATTTCTGCAAAGGTTATGATCTACTGAATACATTCCTCCTATTTGTATGCATGTATCATTTTTGTACTTGAAGTTAGGAATATTGGATGGGTACTTGCTTGATTTCTATTGAGAAAGGAATGTGCAAATTAAATGCCCAATCAAGAACCACTTAAGCCAACAATGAACTCGAAGACGCCAATCCACATCGGAGCTTCCCCAAGAATGTGGCTTGGCTGGTATGAAACTCAGTCATGCATGGATATGTGACTTGCCCATGCGACTCCAAAACTCCATCTTGGAGCTGGACTTTGCATAAGAGAGAGGAGGGGGTCTCCCCCCACAAGAGAAAGTCTATTTAAGCCTGTGGGACACCACTCCATTTTGTCTTCAGTTGGCTAAAGAGATAGCATCTCCACCCCCAAGGATACCTGAAAGAAACTGGAACAAAGGATAGAAACTACAGGGGGCGTGAGTGATTGCTGGACCCAAACTAGAAGAAGACTAGTCTGTAAAAGGAAGTTTACTGGAACTGGTGAGGTTTTATCTGTATTCAGTTTTCTTAGACATAGACTTGCGTGTTCTATTTTATTTTACTTGGTAATTCACTTTGTTCTGTCTGTTACTACTTGGAACTACTTAAATTCTGCTTTCTGTATTTACTTATTAATTAACTCAGAGTATGTATTAATACCGGGGGGAGAGAGGGGAGGACAAACAGCTGTGCATATCTATCAGTGTTATAGAGGGCTAACAATTTATGAGTTTACCTTGTATAAGCTTTATTTAGGATAAAATGGATTTGTTTGGATCCCATTGGGAGCTGAGTACCCGAGTGTTGGAGACAGGAACACTTCTTAAGCTGTTTTCAGTTAAACCTCCAGTGTTTTGGGGATGTGGTTCAGACCTGGGTCTATGTTTGTAGCGGGCAAGCATGTCTGGCTCAATCCAGGCAGGGCACTGAAGTCCCAAGCTGGCAGGGAAAGTGGTCTCAGAGGTAGTCTCAGCACATCAGCTGGCAGTTCCCATGGGGTTTCTGTGATCCAGCCCACCACATTGAGTTCCTCCCATGTTCAGGGAAACAGGGTTTTGTACACTCTTTGTAAATAAACACACTTGCATCAAAGAAACACCTGCTGACTCTCACCTCCTAACTGGAACAACCTACGAGACCCTGAATTTTTGGCTTGCCGCTTGGGGTAACAGTATTTTGTTTTATTTTCATTTGACGTGCAAAAGAAAAGAGGAAAGTTGAAAGAGCAGCCACAGGAGTTCCTGGAGATGGATGTGGCAGGACCGTCTAACCTTTTGTAACCCTGGCCCATGTCATGTGACTAGCCAGGAAACAAAAGCCTGCTCTTCCTGACACTGCGGCATGTCTCTGATATATCTCCCATGACGTGCTGTTTGTGAACAATCCACAGGCTCCAACATGCTCATCAAATCTATTAACCAAACTGTTTCATATTTGTAACAATCATGATCTGCTGATAGACAATTTGCTCAGGAAACTGTTCACAGCAAATAGTTCAACCAGTTGTAAACCTGGGGCTGTGCAAACATGTCCCAGCAAGCTGCTCCTGATATATTACAATAATGTCTTTGCTTTGGGTTTCCCGCTTGTGGGGAAGAAGAAAAGTAACGACATTACAGCGAGTGTAGCCCTGGCCCCTATATTTAGTTTGCCTGTCACTGTTCATGAAAACAGTTCCTGCAAACTTTCTGTGAAGCGCTCTGCCAACTCCGCAATTTGCACCAGGACTCTGCGCATAGCCTGGGGGCAAGGTGGGGCCTCATGAAAATCAAGTGAGGTTTGGCTGAGTTGCAAACCACTGAAAATCACCATTGCCCACCTGCATTTCACACAGCACAGCTTGGTTTTGGCTTGCTGCCACTACTCCTCAAGATTCTATTAACGTGGCACATACTCCGCCCCCTTGTCTCACTTCAGCAGTCTATGCACAGAGCCAAACCTCCAGGTGGGACACAGACAAAACAGATCCTCCTCTTGATGCTGCTGTCCCCCATTCCCATAGCCTCTGACCCAGGGGAAGATGCACTGCACTGGGAACCAGGAGATCTAGACTCACTTATTTTTCAACTAACTTGTGTTAATAACTGTGTACCCATCACAACCCTTGTTATGAAGAAGGTCTCATAGGTTACATGACCTGGGAATGGAACCAGACTGCTAATATGGCAGAACCAAGCATCAGCCACTTAATCTAATTGTCCCGCTGAAAGGGCCTCCCAAATACCGGTCCTTGCCTAGGCTGTCTGTAATATGGTGCTACTCATGCACAGGTAACCCTACAGTTTAAATATGTTACATGTCTTCCTCTAGTGGCTAGTCCACAGAGGATAATATTAGCCTACCGCTAGTGCAGCTACCTTTTAACTCAAGTCTGTGCTGCTGTGCTGAAAGTTTACAGTTCACTCAGTGATGCTGATGTATTGAAGGGGTGACTGTTAAGAGTTGCATATAGTATCATTTGCTGTTTTAGTTCTTTTTAAAATAACCTAGGAAATCCCCCCCCCCGCCCCCCGCTAAAACAGTGTTATTAAGGCTGCAAAGTCAAGCACTCAAAAGTTAGGAAATGCCAAAATTAAGTTGCTCCCTTCTGTGTATAGATTACACAACACAATTGTAGCCTGTAGGATGGCTTAGGTTAAGAAATAAGTTGAAGTCAGGTTTGCGACTTAAGTTAGTCGAAGCGTAGAGGAGTTTGGGAAACTGAAGCTGCCAGTGTGAGACATTGGAGTCAGGGAGTTATGGGAGAGTAAGGGTTAGCAAGGCCATGACCCAGGGTTATGTTACCCTTATGCTGTGGTTATAACTGGGTTAAGCAAGGTTTTAAATGAGAGAGCTTTTGCAGGAGAGCTCCAATTAACATCAGAAAGGTACTGTTAGGTTCCAGGATTATAAAGCAGAACTTTATTCTGTTGTTAGTAGACTGATCACACATTGATACACTATTTCATCTTTGAGTGTACTGGTAAATATAATTGTAGTACTGTGTAAGTAGTAACTGCATCCCTGTTAGCTTAACTAATCATTTCTCTTTTTAATAAAGTTTAATTGTATCATTCAAAGTATCGCCCAGTGGTGCTCCACCAAATAAATTTTCTGCAACTGATCTAAAGGCTCAAATCGGAACACTATGTGGGGTTTTACTGCACCCTCATTTTAACAACTTAATATTCATAGGGAACGTTTCACAGAAAGGTTACAGAAGGTTTACACAGGCTGTAATTGCAAGATCTTATCCTATAGTTTCCACAATCCCTCGCTCTCATTCAGTGCACAGGATGGACGGTGCTCAGGGAATGAGTCAGGGATGTAGAGGTAAGGAGGTTCCTGTTTGTAGGATAGCCCTCCTTCGTGTTTCAAAAGTTAGCCGAGGTACAGCAAAAAAGGCAAGGGGTGCAGGAAAAAAAAGGGTGATATCGGAGTTACAGCAAATGATTGCTACCCAGCAAAACTCACTTATCTCCCTGTCTTTGCCAAAGCTCTTGCAGGAGGCATTGTGTGCACTTCAGTTTCTGGATGCACAACTTGAGCCACCTGTGGCCTGAATGTCAGAAATGCCGAGTGCTCAGGTCTGCAACTGAAGTGAAAAGAAGCTGGGACTGCTCAATACTTCTGGCAGTGGGGCCTGGTGGACTGAGCATTGGTGAGAATTAAGAGATTATGAGTTCTAAGGCATGTTTTGCTACTACTTCATTGTGAAATTTGTGGTTTTTCCTCAGTTTCCCCATCTGTAAAATAGGAATACTCCTTTCCTACTTCCCAGGGTGGCTGAGGATCAGCTGGATCCCCTCAATACAGTGCTCAGGATATGAAAAGTACTCTGAAAAATCAAGCTTGCCATGCTGCAATCACTCAAGCATCCAAGATTAGTGGAGATTTTTGCAAATTTTGGCCTTAATTTCTTTGTGCCACAGTTCCCCACCTGTAACATGAAGAGAACACGCTGTCTCACAGGCGAGAAGTGGAGAGAATGCAAACCAATCCTGGCTTAGTGGGTAGAGCATTAGGTCTTGGGAGACGCACGTTTAATTCCCTGCTCTGCCACAGACTTCCCATGTGACCTTTGGTACGATACTTGGCCTCACTGCCTCAGTTCTCCATCTGAGCACTCTGTACTGTCACCAAAGAGGACAGAGAATTGACTAAGTTACAAAACACCCATGAGTGGAGAAACTTTATAGGCATACAGACAAAAGCACGCCTTTGTGTTTGCAGAGTGAATAAGCACATGCAACCTCACAGTCAAGGCATCAAAGCAAGCTCCTCAGGACACAGAATATATCTTCATATGCATTTGTACACCACCCTGAGGGCTGTGATATGGAGTTAGATAGAATATATGGGACAAAGGTGTTAACAGAGCAGTTCCCAAACTGCGGGTTGTGACCCCAAATGGGGTTGTGCCACCACCAGCAGATGGTGGTGGAGGAACATATGCTCATGGGTCCAATGGGCCAGATTGAACCTGCAAGACGATGGCACCTGTCCTCTCTTCTCCCTCTCCGCCTCACCCCAATGTCCAGATCTGCTCCACAAATGCCACACCAGGACGCTGCCAATTTGACCTACAAAATGGTAGCCCCAACCCACTGTGACCTGGCCACCAGACTATAGATCAAAACAGCAATCTTCTTGCAGTATGACCTCACACATATGGTGTAGCTCTTGAAGATATTCTGTTCAAAGAGACATGGTCTTTTTGCAAAACTTGTGAAAACTTGTGTGAAAACTTGGGGTCCATTCATACCGTGTTGTTGTTCCACACTGAAGCTTGTTAGCTCTCAAAGTGAAAAGTGCTGGGACGAGTTTCTGGACAGAGAGATGAGCTGCGTGACTGTGCAATGGACTGTGAAGAGAGTGAATGTGTTGATTTTCTGTGCGCCCAGAAGAAGAGGTGCCTTCTTGCCTATGTCAGATGTATTTGGGAATCTGAACGAGCTGAATACAGCTCTGCAAGGAAAGAACTCCACCTTATCCTTCAGCTGAGTCAATCAAAATCACAGGATTTATTGTTTTCTAGAAGTATAATCTATTGAAGACAAACTATGAATCTGTTCTTCAGCTTTGCAAGTTCCTGGCTGACAATGAAATTATTCAGCCTCCTACACAGGTGATGGTGGAGCATCCCAGCCAGCCAGAGGAACAGTTTACATCCTTTCCCCCAACCTGGATATGACAAAGTATGACTGGGTGCAAAACCCTTTTCAGTGCAAGCCTGATGCCATGGAGTTGCCAGCAGCTGAAACTGAACAGCTCACTGAAAGTTCCTGTGAGAGATTCTTGCAAGGAAGAGATGTTCAACTTTCTCTCCTGGAGTTTGGCTCACTGTCACAAGAATGAATATCCTGCACCTTCAAACTCATGGTGCCATTCGCAAGCCTGTACATGAGGGAAGCTGGATTCAGCGCTTGTGTCCATCAAGTCTCAGGGTTGATCAACTGTGGATGTCACAACCGGAGATTAGATGTGCAATTTCTACCATGCAACACAGCTTCCTGAAGTCTGGTGGCAACACGCAAGCCCATGTGTCACATCAGAGAGCATTAAATAATGTACTTCATGTGTAAATTCCTTGGTTGCTATGATGTAATCTGGGGGCACTCGAGGCAAAGTCTCAAAACAGGGTTATGCTGGCAAAGTTTAGGAACCCCTGTGTTAACATAATCTAGTTACTGTTTGGGGCTTTGTGTACAGAGACCTTAGCTTGCCTAGTATATCATGGTAAACATGCCAGTAAAAATCATTTGAACCTTTTATTAACGATAAAGGATAAACAGTTGCAGTATTTGGAATGTAAAGCATTAAGTAAGCCTTTTATTTTAACAACATCCTTTCCCCCTTAAGCTGGAGAGTTTTTAGAAGGAAAACATCCTTGTCTGACAGTCTCTTAAATGGTATCAGATGGTAATAACTGTCCTTTTGGGGAAAAAAGAAGTTAGTTGTGATGAGCTGGAGCTGTTAATGTTGTTAAAGTCCAATCCCATTTCATCCCAGCTGGTGTCTGGGATTCAGTGGAGCGGTACAGGTGGCGATGTCATTAGGGTCCCTCTCTCCGGTCTAGTCTGGTCAGAACATCCCTCAGGATCAGGACGCTGAAGGCACAGGGTCCCAGGAGATGGTGGGGGTGGCAACCATGATGGTGAAGCTCCTCCAGTAGCTTCTGAGAGTTCTCCTCAAGGCCAAAGTGTCTTTCTTCAAAGACCAAAAAAAAGGGAGTGGTGGGCGGAATATCATGTCCTCATGGTTTAATTCACCAATTCAGCCTAATATGCAACACGCTAATTTCAATTAATTAACTTCTGGCTCCACATCATTTGTTTTTAAATCATCATAATTCCAACAGTCCTTGGATTATATCAATTGTGGCCTTTTTGGTGTAGACTAATTTCAGTTGTCTGGTTCTACTGCATGTGTTTACAACGTTCTTTATTGAAAATAACTTGACCGACTTTCCATGGTCAATTCCTAAAACAGGCAAAAGTTATAGAGAACTGTCACATCAAGGCCCCCATTCTACTTAACACCTTAGGGCACTACTAGCATAAAAATGAGCGTAGAAGCTGACCAAGCAGGGGCTCTCTGCTACCCCAAGCAAGAACAGATGTCTTGCACATGCAAGGAAAGGTAGAAGGGAAGCTAGGAATGGCTATATGGAATCAAACCATCAGGCGATGCCATCGCCAGCCTTGGGCAGTTTGGGTCCTGCTACATCAAAATGAAACTCTTGCAGTGCATCAGGCCACCATGATAGAGGTGGAGACAGGCTCCCCAGGGAGCCCTGGAAGATCATCTCCTCTGTTGATGCAGAAGGATCAGGGTTCTTTAACTCATGACTCTCACAGAGTGGCAAGTGTTGCTGGATCCGCCCATGGCCTGTTCATTCAGGAGCAAGGCTTTTCACTATTAAAAACGGAACCATCATGGTTACTTTAAAAGAATGGGACCATTAGAAATCCAACCTCCCCCACTTTTAGAGGAGTTACATGTCCATTCAGCCTCTCCCTTGTACTGAGGGGCTGGAGTATTCTATACCTCACTCTGAACTAAATCGGTGTCTTTCCCTGGCTTTGGTCCTATCTCCCCACCCCACACTACCCCTGCCCTATCAATGAGCTGGCTGCCTCATGCTGCATGGATTCCTGCTGACTGCCCCATTATCTCCTAACAAGAAGGTTCATACAGTGGTTAGAAAGAGATGGGTCACATTAGACATTGAAGGCAGGGAAGGACGAAGGGTTTTTCAGAGCAGAGGCAGATAAAACACTTGGAGAGTCAGTCAAGTGTCACCCCTTGGGGTTAGAAGGGTTTCTAATCCCCAGCACAAAGTCCCTCCTTCCCTATATCACAGGCCCCACAAAACTACAGAAATTTAATCAGTTTCCAGGCCAGCCTCCTAAGGGACAGCATCACTCACAGGTTCCAACCAGCACAAGCGCTAGATGTAAGAGAATGTGTGATGCGAATTTTTTTATGACATAAATGAACTCATTTTGTGACACTTCACAGACCCTTCCATGTTCGTTTCCCCTCCACTGCCAGATGTACAGTTCATTTGTCCAACAGCCAAGCATGGAACTGAAAACCTGTTATTTGGAATAGAGGTTGCCCATGAACTATTCCCCATCTGCGAGCTCTGGGTGTTCAAGCCTGTGCCCAAGTGATCCCCTGGGACCAGCAGTAAAATTTCAGGCTAATCAGAGAGCAAATCTGCAATTTATGGAGTAAGAGAAGTCACTGCTAGTAATTAGTTTCTGTTCTCATGTTGCTACAGCCAGGTAGTTCAGTTTCCTTCTTTTCTTAAGCAGGAAGCACTGTAAACTCTGCATATGGTCGAGACTTTAAACAGCCTCAGAACATTCAACACAGCCGCAAATGAAACAGCAAAAGTCACAGGCTGCAGGCTCTTCCTTCTCAGAGATTTCTGCTTTCCAAACTGGCAACTCATTCTGGTATAACTTTGAGCTGGGTTAACAAATGTAGCAGTAACCCTGATTCACACAATACAGAAGGCAAGAGTGCAAGGGGATCTAACAGAAGGATATCTTACATAACAGTGGAAATTCCATTTTGCACTTTTCCACCCCCACTTAAAAATATTTCCCACAGAACAAAAAGGTCCACAGAATGCAAATCCAAGCGGATTTATTAACTTCAACAACCTGGACTTGTAGTGAAGTGGAGTCACGTGTTGTCTAGAAAGACCTGTCCCAGAACTGAAAGTTTGGAGGTAAAGGGCTGATTAGGGCAGCTCAGGAGAGGGATTCTCCTTTTGGTGTTCTTCTCCGGGTTCATTTTCCCCTTGCTGCTCTCTGAGGAAACATCTGCAGAGGCTGTCTGGCTTTCCCTCTCACTACGGTCTGCAGTTCTTTTGAACGTGGACTTTTTGCTTTTCTTCAGAAAGAAAAACTCTCTCATTAAGTCTTCCACTTCCCACTGCTCTTCCTTCTGTTTCCTACAACAGTGCAGGGCAGCAGGGTCTATGGGGTGAGCTTCAGTATTGAAGATGTATCCTCCAGCACCAAGGATGCATTCCCCATAAGGCATGGGCACCACATCAAAGGCTGACCCATCGTTGTGAATGAAGTTATCTGGGTCAAAGAGCAGATACAAGTATTTCACTGTTTCAGCCAAGAAGAAGGATTCCATGCGATTATCCAGGCGGTGATCCCTCAGGTCTTTGATCTGTAAGAGAGCAGATCAAGTGGATTACATCTATCCTGAACCAAGAACCTCACGGAGTGCTCCTAGATGTCAAACTTGGGAAAACAGTCAGCTTGGAATTCATCTCTACAGCTAAAGCAATACATGCACTCACCAGTCCACCGCCAATCCTTACCCAGAGGAGTTGCCATTTGGCTTGATGGTGCACGACATTTAATTACTTTAACAGTTTATTTTTGGCTGTTTTATCCAGCTGAACTGCCTAGCAGTTAGAGCAAGTGACTGGGAATCAGGAGAGAGGAGTTCTAGGCTAAGGATTTCCTATGTCACCTACCCACCATTTCTTACCCACCATTTCCCAAACTATAAAATGGGGACTTCTCTACGTCAGAGTTGTGAGGTTGAATTCTTGGTGTTTGTGCATTAACGATTCATTGCAACAGTGTGAGATCCTTGAATGGCAGGTGTTAGAGAAGTGGAAAGAAGTCACTTGTACAGGCTCAGTTGTATCTGATCAGCACAAGCCCATGTCGGGGCAATGAAGACCTGCACCATTCCAGCAGATCGCTGAGACGTGCCTTCCCCTACAGGTCCATAGTATGCAGTGGGAACATGCCCTGGCCCTGCCTTCTCCCCAACCCCTTGCACCCACAGAGGCACTAAGAGAAAGCACTCCCTGTGCTGAGGCTTTTTGTGCCATCCCCAGCTTTGGATACCCACACAGTAGCAGGGCACAATATGGGCCTAACTCCCTTACTGCTCTGGCAGTGGAGTTACTCCCTGAAATTACAAAATTGAGTTTTACAAGAAACTGTTTGATTTGTCTTTAAAAAACAAGAAAACTTCCCCTCTCCTCAAGCGATCAGCCAGCCTACAAACATCACCCTCTTTGGCAAATGATCAAGAGACCAACACTTGCTGGTTGAAAACTGATTTTCAGCAGACACTTACTGTTGCAAATCCACACTCCACCTTACTGATTCTCTCTATGGACTCCACAGCATCTCTCCCCAGTTCTAAGAGGGTGGGATCTTGTGTGGCACGGTACAGATACATGGCACTCTCGATCAGCTCTGCAAAATCCAGCAACAAAGACCTTGTTACAGTGCACAGAAGACACCACTGAAATTTGCACAGATTCACCAATACAATTTAAGAGGATCAGATCAGTTAGCCCTATATATTGCCTCTGGCTCACACCATAGGCACCCATCTTCCCAGAGGACAAATCAAATCTGAAATTAAATAGTCTGAACTGAAATGACAGGTTAACTATGCATTCCCTGCCTCACATTTGGGGGATGGGAATGAAATGAAGTTAAAAAATATTTTAAAATTAAAGCTGCCCTAAAAAAAATCTCAATTTAGAAAATTGCTTTTAGACTGCAATTCCGCCTCAGAAATTTCAGCCTCATAAAAAAAAGTTGTACATTAATTTTATAAGCTACTGAAAGATAGGGTTTCCTGGTGTTTAGATACAGAGATGGGCAATATGGAAACACCCACAGCAGGTATCAGGGGCACTTTCTCTTTTCCTTACTCTAGAAACATTGCTACTGTGATGCTATAATACATGCTAAGAAAATGAGCAATGCTGAGTAAAAAAGTCCAGTTTACATGCCAGATGAAGAATGTTGTTATGCTGCTGTAACAGCTATTCAGGGAACTTAAATTAACAAACCCATTTGCAGACCTACATGATGCAGGTGCACAAGTAAACAAAAGTAGAACCAGGTGTGTTGTAAGAAAAAGGGAAACCAATGGTTGTGGAACAGAAAAGGACAAAGGAACAAGGGAGAAATGTTACTTTCCAGTTTCAGAGAGTATCTTACATCATAGAATTATTTATTTGTGTTACTCAACTGCAATACAGTTAATAAAAATGGAGGAATAGCAAAAGTCTGTTTTACTCTATGCACTTCATTCAGCAAAACTAGGCTGGTCTGTTTATAGTCAATTTCACTTTCTACTAACACTAGTACAGAATTCATGTGTGCAAGTGAACATTCACATTAAAAAGCCTTTTACTGACAGACTTTGAGAACACTTAATACTACACCTGATTCATCTTTTTCAACAGCACAAATCCTACATTTTGGACCTAATCCATTTGACACGGCCCTTTTCAGAAGTGGCACAATGGTTAGGCTCCTTTAAAATTTAATCCTACCTAGAGTGAAAGTCAGACTCTACAATGTGTGTCTTGCCGGAAATGGAAAATGGGAGTGCCCTGGGAATGAAGTTACTATTGCACTAGCATAGAGTTTGCAGGTTAAGAGGTTGGGTAACAATTACTACACCAGAGTAAAAGCAGGACTCAGTATCAACATGTTTGTTATTTGTTGCTTTTGTTTACCAGGTCTAAGGGGGTATCCTTCTCTCTTCTCCACAGTATAGCCCTGGGGAATGTTGTAAAACTCAGGCAGCCCACCAAACTGTTTCCAAACAGTGTAATAATTGAGGAATGTTCGCATGGCATTATTGATGTCCCCTATCAGACTCTGGAGAAAGAAAAAACACCCAGTGAAGCAACATTCAGTTGGGAAAGAAACTACACAGGACTTAGCTACCAAAAAAAAAACAAAGGAAAAAAAACTCTTCTACAGTCATTAAATGAGACGTCAATAGACTGCTCCCAGAGTTTGAATAATATAACTAGTCATATTCAGACAGGGTATCTTAAGAATAGCTGGAGCTAAAGAGGAAGCAGGTGACACTTTTCTGTTGGATCCTATTCCACGTGATCTCTGAAGTCGTACCAAGTTTTCTAATCCATTCTGACTGACGTGGGCCTCAGAGTATTCATTCTAGAGCTTCCCTGACTCAGCTACAGGACACTGTTCCTTTCATTTCAGCAACAGAAGGGCTGCTACTGCGTAGTCAACTACAGGACACTAGGGAGTGGGAACTACTCAATAAACAATTCCCATAGCAAGAAAAACTCAAACATGAAACATGTTTAGGAAGAGATGGGGAAGGGATTTGGCCTCTTTTCATTGCCCCCCTCCCCCAACATAAGAACAACTGCATTAGGAAAGCAGGTTACAACATGGCTGTCCTCATTCACACTTAATATATGGCTCTGTATGTAGCTCTGCTGGAGTCTAATTCTGCTCTGCCAAAGACTGCAGGAGGTGAAGTCCATCTACATTACGGAGCAGAGTCAGGTTTTAACCAGGACAGAAGATAAAGTTACCATCATATGCCCTGGCACAGTATTGTGGTGCAGATGGATTCAAGACAGGGATGACCAAGATCAGCGTATGTTATTTCTCTTCCTACCTGTAAGCCTGGCCAGTAGGCCTCCAGGGACTGAAAGACAGGCATGGACACTGTCCCTTTGTACATCTGAACCCACAGGTACCAGTCATCAAATTTTGTGTAGTTCCTAATGGCTTTGTTATATTCTAAAAAGAAGCAGAGAAGAATAATTTAACACAACTCAATTTTTAAATAGCAGAAGAGAAGCCCCCTTTCCACTATGGTTCAGTCAAATTAACACTAAGAACATTCATTCCTCCTAGAGCACTAACTGTCATACAGAACACTCACAAATCTAACAAGGTCTTATTGGTAACAAAAACCATCACTACAGGAAACAGTCTAGAAAGGAGTTTTGTCCTCTTGCTAAAAGAAGGAGTCTAACAGACCAAATGTTGGAAAAAGAAATTTAGCTCCAAAAAGACACAGGGAATAGCCTGGCTCAACTGAGATCAATGGGAGGCCAGAATTTCACCCCCAGAGCTGAAGATGTCTCAGAAGTGAGTCTCACCATGGAGATGCTTAAGGTCACATTTCCAGGGGCCTCTTTGTGCACATACAGCTATCTGCAGATGTACTTAAGGAGACATTCTTGGGACAATCTGGTGAAAAAAGGCCCAGTCAGCCAGGGAAAAAAAAGCTCTCACCTAGGAACATGGACATCAGCTCTTCATCATGCAGCAGAATGGCTCCTTTAACAAGGTATTCAAAGTAGGAATCTACCCCTGCCCCGATGCCAGCATCTTGGGCTACCCATTTGGCAGTTACCACATCAATATGGTTACCCACCTGTGGGAAAAGGAAGATTTTAAAGACAAGCCAAAGCTTGCCTGTCGATACTAGATTTCGAGGACTTTCTCCTCTTTCTATAGTGGTTTTCAAAGAAACAGATTCCAAAACACTTGGCAAACTCTATGAAATACAGACACATACAGCAATACAACATTAGTATTGCTGTCCTGATTTTATTATGAATTTGCCACCTTTAAGTTGAATTAACTGTTTTCAGCATTTCACAACTACACTTGGTTTGTCAATAGGCAGACATGAACAATGCTATGGGAATCATTACTGTGCATTTTTAATTTGCAACATTGGTGCCTCATTAGTATAAAGTTTTACCTAGGATTTTATTAATTACAATGCCATAAAGTACAGCTTTGTTAGGTATTATCTGACCGGAACTCTAGGACTACAGAATAGAATAACTGCATTTTTCTGAAATGCCAAAGGGTTTTGAGCTAGAAAACTCTTCAGATACAAGGAAAAAACACAAAAAACAAACAAAAAAACTTATTTATGGCACTCGAGTTCTACAGCATGGCATTGTGGAGCTGGGCAAGACCATAACTATAGGCTTAAAGATTTTTCTGTGTTACAGTGCATGTGTGGAAACATTTGTAGTTGTTCATAATTTTTTCCATTAAATTTGCCAAGTTCTTTATTGAGGTCTAGCCACATGTGGAGACGGACATTTTTAAACTTCAGAAATGTCCAAAGTTTTGTTTACAAAATGTAAGTGTCAAGAGAAAATATTTATATTTTAAGTATGGGAAAAATTGTGATCCAACCCTCCTCTCCAAAGCCTAAACCATAAACATCTGAATTGACTGGTCTCATTTAAAAAAATAAAAATCACCCTTCAACAGAGACTAGGCTTGGAGTTGTGGCGCTAAAGCAGCATTTTAAGGAGGCTGTGAGTCAGTAATGACAGGGGATCAAAAAGAAAGCTGAGTTATAAAAACTATAAAACTGTGAAAACCACAACATATATGCCTGCCAGCCTCTTCTGGGTGGAAGACAAGAACTGCATAATGTATCTGAGGTGGATATGGTCTTTAACTGAAGTTACGGGTGTTCTGGGACAGTACCAGAATATGTGCCACCTACTGCATGATTACTGGTATTGCAGTTATACTCATGTAGTACACCTCTACCTCGATAACATGCTGTCCTCGGGAGTCAAAAAATCTTACTGCGTTATATAGAACTTGCTTTGATCCAACAGAGTGCGCAGCCCACCCCTCCGGAGCACTGCTTTACCGCGTTATACCCAAATTCATGTTATATCGGGTGGTGTTATATCAAGGTAGAAGTGTATTATAAAGGGATCACTAATTTAAAGCTAACATGTCCTCTATCTATCCTGGCTTACCTAGTACCGTACACTGTTTACAAAAAGGATGTAAGCATAACATGAAGGACATTTCCCCCTACTCACCAATCCAATATCTGAGCGATTTTTCCACAAGGCCTTAAGGGCTTTTCTGGCCACATCCTCAAACACCTGGTCACCAGTAAGATGGCTTAACGTGGCAAATTCCATTATGAATGTACCGATACCAGCAGTACAGGTAACGGAGGTCTCTCCAGGGTTTACTCCATGCAGCAAGTTCACTGTCCCATATGGCATCCCAGTTGGGGTCTGAAAAGCTGAAACACATCACAGTCGTGATTCACGGGAGAATGTTCGGCATCCATCACCAGACAACATTTAAAACAGGCTCACTATTACTGCCTGTACCTCTCATTCAAGCATTGATGCCAGCAAGAGACCAGGGTTTGGAGCAGACCCAACAAGTGCACTGAAATAAATGGGAGATGGCACCATAGCCCAGTATAGGGGAGAGAGGGAGAACCCAAAAGGCTAGACAAGAAATGCTGGACATCAGTTATGGAGACCTATCACTTAGCATTCAATGTTTGAGGGTACGCCTGCCTCACTGCACAAGTGGGATGATCTCTGTGAGGATGCAAACACTGAACAGTTGCCTCATTAACTGAGCGCAGTGCAACCTGTGCCCCGGATGAGGCACATAAAAACAACACAACTCACGTACTCGGATTGTGTATCCTAATGGAAGCCCACAAATCGGGCAGAGTTGAGTTTGCACATCTTCTGCCTCTAAGGTGGTTAAGTGATGGTCTCTAATGTTCTTTTAACTTTTTTGCTTGGAGTAACTAATATTCATGATGGTATATGCTCATGTGACTGATAACGCCACGGTTTGGGTGTTTCCTACAGGCATTACGTATACCTAATGCTGTCATTTCAGAAGAACAGACACCTCCTATAATATTTTGTCTCAAGTGACCCAGAGTCCTGCATTCTGCTGCCAAAAACCATCCCACAGCTGCTTTGGAAGGATGTATTTGGATATATTTGAGCCTAGGCTCATTCCCCAGACTTCAATAACACTGACAAAAATATGGCTGTTTAATACAGCCAGTTAGGCTTCCCCTATGATTCCAGTGATCTGGGGATTATTTTAGATGCTAAAGTGATGCCACTTGTATTACTCCTGGCCAGTTAACGCAGCATCTACTACGCAGAAAAGTGCAGTGAGAAGTTAGATATGCCGCTCTGGAAAAGTTCTCACCTGGCAGAAGTTTACGAGCAGCTTCTTCCGCCATCCTCAGAAGAGGTCCTGAGCAGGGCCATCCTGCTTCCACTTCAACACCAGCCTTCTTAGACAGCAAGTGAGCGGACAGGAGACCACCAACCACTGGAACAGTGCAAAGCGAGGGGCTCAACCGGTAGTACAGGGAGGAATGAACTGATAGTTATGCAATCAAAGGCTGCTGATTTGGGGGTTTTGTGGGCAAAACTAGGAAGTTGTGGGTGGGAAGGGAAAGACAGATGGCTCATCTGTAGTGTCTAAAAAGGTGCTAATCAAAGATGCTTTGCAGGGAAAAAAAATTGTAGTCTTGCTTCTTAGTAAACTGTCAAAAAGAACTGGCAGCACTTCTACTTCATTGTATTAGAAACAGCAGATCTTACCTATGCCCATTTATCTGTACTACTCTATAGACAATTGAAGAACTACTGGAATTATGACATCAGGAGAATAAAGTTTGAGCAACTGAAAAGGAAAAGAGAGGGTGGGGTTGTTTTGTATTTTAAATGGAGTTTAGAAATGTGCAAGCATAGGTCAAAAACTATTAACGTGTAAAATATTTTAGCAGAAACTTTCCCAGGATGCAGAAACTAGCAGAGCAGTGCTGGGTAGGAGAATGAGAATAAGCATGGTACAGTTTTCTTCCCTGAAAGTATCATTTAGGTGGAGGGAATTGAAAGGGTAAAAGACACAAGCAGCACTGAAGGCAGAGGTCCTCATGATATTTTTCAAGAGAAAGAGGACTCTAATCATCGTTTCTTAACTAGACTAATTCCAGAACATCGTCTGCCTCAAGGGACACAAACTTATTCCAGAAGCAAGAGCAGATTTGACGTGTAACATTACGACTTCAGTCTGAAACCTCTCGTTCTGAAACTCAAACCTAACCTTGAACAAGAACACAGACTGTAGTAGGTATAGGTGAGGTGAGCAAAGCCCACAGGTAAGCGGAGAACATGAAGACCTGGGAGATGGGTCGGAAATAGGAGGAAGTGGAGGCTATAATGGCAGAGAGAAAGGAGGGTCAGGGCAAAACTGGGAGGCAAGATCAAATAAGTATCTTAGATGTCTATATACAAATGCGAGAAGTACGGGTAATAAGCAGGAAGAACTGGAAGTGCTAATAAATAAATACAGCTATGACATTGTTGGCATCACCGAAACTTGATGGGATAATACACGATTGGTATGTTGGTATGGATGGGCACAGCTTGCTCAGGAAGGATAGACAGGGGAAAAAGGGAGGAGGTGTTGCCTTATATATTAAAAATGTACACATTTGGACTGAGGTGGAGATGGACATAGGAGACGGAAGTGTTGAGAGTCTCTGGGTTAGGCTAAAAGGGGTAAAAAACAAGGTGATGTCATGCTAGGAGTCTACGATAGGCCACATAACGAGGTGGAAGAGGCTTTTTTAAACAACTAACAAAATCATTCAAAGCCCAACATTTGGTGGTGATGGGAGACCAAACTATCCAGATATATGTTGGGAAAATAACACAGCGGGATATAGACTATCCAATAAGTTCTTGGACGGCACTGCAGACAACTTTTTATTTCAGAAGGTTGAAAAAGCTACTGGGGGGAAGCTGTTGCAGATTTGACATTAACAAATAGGGAGGAACTCACTGAGAATTTGAAAGTGGATGGCAGCTTTGGTGAAAGTGATCATGAAATCATAGAGTTCACAATTCTAAGGAAGGGTAGAAGGGAGTACAGCAAAATAGAGACACAATGGATTTCAGGAAGGTGGATTTTGGTAAGTCAGAGAGCTGACTGGTAAGGTCCCGTGGAAATCAAGACTGAGGGGAAAAACAACTGAGGAGAGTTGGAAATATTTCAAAGGGACACTATTAAGGGCCCAAAAGCAAGCTATTCCGTTGGGTAG
The DNA here is from genome assembly GCF_025201925.1 of Gopherus flavomarginatus. Taxonomy (NCBI): domain Eukaryota; kingdom Metazoa; phylum Chordata; order Testudines; family Testudinidae; genus Gopherus; species Gopherus flavomarginatus. The sequence continues at coordinate 23,271,268 of NC_066627.1, forward strand.
GAAAGATAGAAAATGTGGCAAAAGACCACCTTGGCTTAACCATGAGATCTTGCATGATCTAAAAAATAAAAAGGAGTCATATAAAAAACATGGAAACTAGGACAAATTACAAAGGATGAATACAGGCAAACAACACAGGAATGCAGGGGCAAGATTAGAAAGGCAAAGGCACAAAATTAGCTCAAACTAGCTACCGGAATAAAGGAAAACAAGATGACTTTTAACCAATACATTAGAAGCAAGAGGAAGACCAAGGACAAGGCAGGCCCACTGCTCAGTGAGGCGGGAGAAACAGTAATAGTAAACTTGGAAATGGGCAGAGATGCTTAATGACTTCTTTGTTTCGGTCCTCACCAAGAAGTCTGAAGGAATGCCTAACATAGTGAATGCTAACGGGAAGGGGGTAGGTTTAGATTAGAAGATAAAATAAAAAAAGAACAAAGTTAAAAATCACTTACAAAAGTTAGATGCCTGCAAGTCACCATGGCCTGATGAAATGCATCGCAGAATACTCAAGGAGCTAATAGGGGAGGTATCTGAGCCATTAGCTATTATCTTTGGAAAATCATGGGAGACTGGAGAGATTCCAGAAGACTGGAAAAGGGCAAATATAGTGCCCATCTATAAAAAGAGAAATAAAAACAACCCAGGAAACTACAGACTAGTTAGTTTAACTTCTGTGCCAGGGAAGATAATGGAGCAAGTAATTAAGAAAATCATCTGCAAACATTTGGAAGGTGGTAAGGTGATAGGGAATAGCCAGCATGGATTTGTAAAGAACAAATCATGTCAAACCAGTCTGATAGCTTTCTCTGATAGTATAACAAGTCTTGTGGATAAGGGAGAAGCGATGGATGTGGTATACCTAGACTTTAGTAAGGCATTTGATACCGTCTTGCACAATATTCTTATCAATAAACTAGCCAAATACAACTTAGATGGGCTACTATAAGGTGGGTGCATAACTGGCTAGATAACCATACTCAGAGTAGTTATTAATGGTTCCCAATCCTCCTGGAATCCCAATCCACCTCATATCAAGTGAGGTTCCGCAGGGCTCTGTTTTGGGACCGGCTCTGTTCAATATCTTCATCAACGACTTAGATATTGGCATAGAAAGTACGCTTATTAAGTTTGCAGATGATACCAAACTCAGAGGAATTGTAACTGCTTTGGAGGATAGGGTCATAATTCAAGATGATCTGGACAAATTGGAGAAGTGGTCTGAGGTAAACAGTATGAAGTTTAACAAAAGACAAATGCAAAGTGCTTCACTTAGGAAGGAACAATCTGTTTCACACATACAGAATGGGAAGAGACTGTCTAGGAAGGAGTACAGCTGAAAGGGATCGAGGGGTTATAGTGGACCACAAGCTAAATATGAGTCAACAGTGTGATGCTGTTGCAAAAAAAGCAAACGTGATTCTGGGATGCATTAACAGGTGTGTTGTGAGCAAGACACAAGAAGTTGTTCTTCCGCTCTACTCTGCGCTGGTCAGGCCTCAATTGGAGAAGTGTGTCCAGTTCTGGGCACCGCATTTCAAGAAAGATGGAGAAATTGGAGAGGGTCCAGAGAAGAGCAACAAAAATGATTAAAGGTCTAGAGAACATGACCTATGAAGGAAGGCTGAAAGAATTGGGTTTGTTTAGTTTAGAAAAGAGAAGACTGAGATGGGACATGATAGCAGTTTTCAGGTATCTAAAAGGGTGTCATGAGGAGGAGGGAGAAAACTTGTTCTGTGCTTAGAGGGTAAGATGAACAAGAAGCAATGGGCTCAAATTGCATGAAGGGAGGTTTAGGTTGGACATTAGGAAAAAGTTCCTAACTGTCAGGGTGGTTAAACACTGGAATAAACTGCCTAGGGAGATTGTGGAATCTCCATCTCTGGAGATATTTAAGAGTAGGTTAGATAAATGTGTATCCGGGATGGTATAAACAGTATTTGGTCATGCCATGAGGGCAGGGGACTGGACTCGATGACCTCTCAAGGTCCCTTCCAGACCTAGAATCTATAGTTTACATCTGGAACCATTCAAAAGGGGGCTGGGAGGTAATGCACAATGAAGGAAAAATACACCTCCCTTCCTTGTTTAGTTTGTATGCAGCAGAATTCAATTCCCACTGTTGTTCTGCATTACCTTTCTGCACTATATATAAATTATGAATTCAGAGACTGATTATGACACACAAACGACTTCCAAGTTAAGCCCTACTCCAGCACCCAGCTCACCTCGGATATTGGTTTCAAAGACAGACGCATTTACATCGATATCAAAATCCACCCCCTCCTGCAGCACATTGACAACCCTCTGGAACTCTGAAACATTTCCCAAAATCTGGAAAAGAAATCAGGACAAATGAGAGGTAGGCTCATGAGGCAGCAAATGACTATGCTCAGGAAAACATAGGATCAGTGATAAAGAACACATGACATAACAGACTCCTCAGCAGCTTCCCTGTAGGTTTAGATGCTGTTTTCAACCTTTTTCACTTGGCCCTAGCTGCAGGGGCAGCAGGTTTGTATAATTTTTGGTGTTGCCAAACAGGTCCAAGTCCCGCCCCCGCGGCTCTGGGAGGAAGTCTGGGTGCAGGCTCTGGGCTGGGGAAGGGGTTTGGGGTGCAGGCTTTGAGAGGGAATTGGGGTGCAGGAGGGGGTGCAGGCTCTGGGCTGGGACAGGGAGTCTGAGTGCAGGAGGAGGTGCGGGAGGATGTTTGAGGTGCTGGGCTGGGGATGAGGAGTTTGGGCTGCATCAGGCAGGCTTCTCCAGGGCTTGGGGCCAGAGAAGACTCCATCCAGCCCTCTCCCTGCCAGCAGCAGGGAGCTCCAAGGGAGGCAGGGGCCTGCCCACCCAACATTCACCCAAGCCCCCCCCGGTTGCTGCTCAGGAGGTCCAGCTAGACCAGCCTTCCCACCCCCTTGGAGATGACATGGGAGTTGCCTGCTGTGTATGTGTGGGGGCGGGGAAACAGCCATGCGCCTCCTCTCCTCCTTTGGCACAGCTCTCTTGTAGCTGGCAATGGCTGGCGAGGGAGCACAGCGCGGAGCTGCAGGGGGCAGCCACCTGCTCCCCAGGGCAGGCAGGGACGCTCAAGGGAGGTGTGCGGGGGTAGCAGGCGGGGCCGGGAGACAGACCCGGCCCTAAACATTAGTGGAGCCAGGCTCCCTGGGCCCTGAATTTGCTGGAGTCCAGGAACCACAGGCCCACACAACTCGCCGCCTGTGACTAGCTGGGAGCACAAGCTGCTGACTCATGAAATGGAGGTTATGGAAGACACTAAGAAAATGATTCCTGCTTGACTTCAAAACTTTTCCCCCTCATTCTGGGTCCTTATGCCACACAGGAACTCCTCACTTAAAGTCGTCCTAGTTAACGTTTCAAAGTTAAATTGCTGATCAGTTAGGGAACACGTTCGTTTAAAGTTGTGAAATGCTCCCTTCTAATGTCATTTGGCAGCAACCTGTTTTGTTCGCTGCTTGCAGGAAGAGCAGCCCGTTGTAGCTAGTTGGTGGGTGGCTGAAACCAAGGTGGACCAGCAGCCCCACCATCAGCTCCCCACTCCCCTAAGTTCCCTGTGCAGCAGCTGTCCCTCCTTGCACTGCCATGTGCTGCTCCTGCCCTCTGCCTTGGAGCTGCTCCCAGAGACTCCTGCTTGCTGTACAGGGGGAGGGGGGGGGGGAAGAAAGGGGCTAATGTCAGGGTGTTTCCCCTTCCCCCCGTTCCTGCACCCTGCTTCCATAGAGCAGGGGGGACACACGACAGAGGGACGGGGCTTCAAGGCAGTAGCTGCCGGTCTCAGGTCTCAGCAAGCTGATTTAAATAACAAAGCAGTGTTCTTAAGCCTGGGGTCAGCCACTTAAAGGGGAAATGCACATTTTTTCTCTCATACCAGGGCATGCGTCTCTGTTTGCCCTCCCTCCTTTCCTGCTGCCTTGTAGAGTGTTGTAAGAGTTAACACTTGAGGGCTCAGTCAACTGCTAGGTCATTTAGCAGTAAGACATTCCCTGGGAAATATCCCACCCTCTGACTCCACCTCAACCAAGCTTCACAATCATCATCACCATGTACCAGTATTAAATTATTTGTTTAAAACTTATACTGCCTGTGTGTGTGTGTGTGTATGTATATAGTCTTTTGTCTGGTGAAAAAAATTTCCCTGGAACCTAACCCCCTCATTTACATTAATTCTTATGAGGCAATTGGATTACTTTAACATCGTTTCGCTTAAAGTCACATTTTTCAGGAACATTACTACAATATTAAGTGAGGAGTTCCTGTATTTAGGTGTTCGAGGCTGGGAACTCCAGGCACCTGCATCTCAGTGAAGTCAATGCAGGCTCTCCCTCACTCAGTTAATAAGTTACTCTCTCAAGTAGGTGAAGAGCACCTGAGAAGAGCAGAGGTAAACCTAGGCCTCTAATACAGTATGTTTAAGCAGTGCAGAAAGTAACATTGTACAAAATAAAACAGAGGGAAATTAACAAGAAAAGGCCGTAATTGAGTGAGGTACTTACTAGAAGAGTGTCCAAAGCATCAATCAATGTGAGAGAAAAACTGAAAGAGAACAGAAGGCAGTGTGAGGAAATGCCAATGAGATAAGTAGCAGCCAAGCTGACAGACAGGAACAAATATAACACTTGGATACTGAACAGCAAAAACAAACAAAAAGTCTAACTGCAACTCCAGCTGCTGAGAGGCAACAGTGTGAGCCAACCTGAGACCCCCTAAGCTGCGCATAGAGAAGATTGGGAATTCTACCCACATGGCATCTATCTGTTTGAGATAGGCATGAAATCATCCTGCTGAATCTGTCAGAGCACAACCATTGCCATTAATACCATCAACACAAAATTATGACTCTATTGCAGGGCCAGGCAACAGGTGGAGCTAAGAACAAAAATATACTTTATTCCAACAGCAATACCTGCAGCCTTAGTGGGAAAATACCTCCCAATAAGATTTCTTGACATAATCATCTTATTATTTTTACTTACAGAGTCGTTTTAGCCATGCTGGTCCCAGGATTTTAGAGAAACAATAAAATATATTCCCTTACCCCCCACCCCTGCCTCTCATCTTTTCTTATACAGTTCTCTTTTACTGGCAGGTGCCTGGCTTGCGTGATCCAATTGATTTTCTCCTTCTTCAACTTATACGATTCAAGTTTAATGCAGTTTGAGACTCCACTTTTACCAAATGGCTTGGCACAGTTACAGCAGAGACCATGACCGTGCCCCACAGAGACATCAGAGCTAAAGATGAAGGTCTTTTACATTCTTAAGTCTAGTGAGAGGTTAGGAAACATCTACACCCCGGACACAGCAGACGAACATTAACCCCCTCCGGTACCTTCCCCAGGTGTCCTGTCCATCGCACGTCAGAGGCCGCAGCTCATCATAGGGGAAAGCGTTTTCCAAGTAATTGTTGTAGGCGTGGTAAAACATGGCCTTGACTCGCTCCCTGCGGACAGAGGGGACACTGGAGCCCTGACACCCCCACCGATCGATCGGCACGCGAGGAGCTTGTTCCTGGCTCTGCCGAACGGGCCCTCGGGTCTCCCTGCTAAGCGGCCCCCCCGCCCGGCTCGCTGCGCGCTGGCCGGGCCGGCAGCGGTGTGGCCGCACTGCCGGGACCGCTCGGCAGCAGCGCGTCGGGGCTGCGGTTAGCAACGGCTGGGAGAGGCGCGCGGGCCGAGCCGGGTCTCTGCTACGCGCCCAGCTGCGCGGCCCCTTCCACAAGGGAAGCCTGGGCGGGACGCGCCTACCGCCCCCAGCCGCAGCCGCGAGCCCGGCCCCGAGGGGGGGCCGGACTGAGCCCCGTCCGGGGTGAGCCGGAGCCGGCCGCTGCCGGCCGCGGGGAGTGAGGTGGGGCGAACCGAGCTGCCCCGAGCCTCACCGGTAGTGGGCGGTGTCTATCTCCCGCCCCGCCGCTGCCGCCGCCCCCTCCCCGGCGCCCGGCAGGTGCAGGGCCCAGAGGCAGCACAGCAGGTACCAGGAGCGGAGCATCGCACGGGGCAGCGGAACCCAGCAGCCTCAGTCCCAGCCGCGCCGGCGCTTCCGCGTGCCGCCCCTCACGGGGCCTAGCCACGCCCCTCCTGCGCGCGCGTCTGTCCCACTCATCGGCCCCCCCTTGCGCTAGGCCTTACTGCGCCTGCGCACAAAAGTACCTTCAATTCCGGCTTCTCGCGCTACCGGGCGTAGTCCCTGCTCCCCGGAATCTGTCGTGTCTCAGGACGAGGCTGCGGGTTCCCCTTCCGGGGCACAGGGCAGCCCCTGGAGCTGTTGCCAGTCTAGGGACTTAGCCACGTTTGGTTCCCCTAGAGGGGAAGTAGGTGTCACAGCTACTGGCCCGTTACAGCCACGCTCAGAGCCGCAGTCACACAACCAGACCCGCCCCGCGCTCTTCTCCCCGCCTTCCCCGGCGCACCCCAGGGCTGTGGATGAGAGGAAGGATTTTAACCCCTGGCCTGTCAACTTAATTCCCCGTCCATTCATGTCGCACTTTAGGAGTCTTTGTATGTAGTTTTTATTATTCGAGATAAGCCAACTGCAATGCCCTGTGGTTTTGCTGCTTTCCGTGATGCTGCTTCAAACTGACTCAAATGTGTTTGCAAAGTTGATGAAAAGATCTAATAACTTTCTGGGGGTGCATCCAGACCAGTGAGTGGTGGTGTCACTGCTTGCCCTGTAACCCCCAGTGCCTCAGAATAGCTGCCACTGGAGCTCCTTTGTCTGGAGGCTTCCATCCATCACACAAGCATGCACTGAGTGAGTGTGTATTAAGCAACCCTGGTTCAGTCTTCTGATTCTAGGCACCTGCTTGTTGTATCACATCCGCACTCTGGCCTTCACCAGCCTTGTTTATACCTGGCAAGATGAACACAATGCCCTCCAGTCCTGAATTTTCCTAAACCATGTGCTCTGCAATGTCCAGCCTGTTGGTGTCACTAAGCATAACCCTACGTAACTCGGGAGGGTGGAAGGCCACAAGAGTATGGAGCCTTCCTGGTTTTAGGCCTCAGCAGATAAGAGTCCCTCCATGTTTGAACTTTAATCGACCTAAAAGGCCAGGTGTAACAGCCGTTATCAGTTGCAACAGTTCTAACTGGTCTAAAGCAGAAATAATGAGGCCTGTGCACCTTTAGCAGAAGGACAAGATAACTTGCAGAAGGAAAACTCACTAACGAGCTGCCGCGGCCAAGATTACTTAATGCACCTGCACTTATGTAATTGCTACAGGGGGAGGAAGGAGGAGGAGGAGGGAGGGGAAACGGGGGATTGCTAGTCAGTGAGAAAAGTTCTCATGGATATAAAGGAACAGACTGCTTGTTTTAGGGGTGCTTGATCTGAGTCAAACTCCCTGCACCGCTTTGAGAGCTCAAATAAACTTGGTTTGCTTCTCCACCCTGGTGTGTTTATTGGCGCAGCACACCAGGCGACGGACCCCCCCGCTGTTGCTTGGCCTCAGGCAGTTATCTGCCGGCAACAAGCCCTTTCCTGGACAATTCAGAGAGAGACTAAGGGTGGTTTGTTCCTTTAAAGATATATTACTCAACAGCTTGTCACATTAGCTGGAGTTAACGTTCAATTTACATCAAGCACAGCACTGGGATGGTTTAGATTAAAAGTAAAACAAGTTTATTAACAAGAGGTGATAAGATTTTAAGTGAGTTCAAGTGTAGAGTTAGAAATAGTTACAAGCAAATTAAAGTGAAAAATGCTTTCTAGAGGCTAAGACCTAACAAAACAAGCGACAGCCTTTGTTCAAGGGAGTTTCCTTACCAATGTATGCTCCACAAAGATAGCTGACCAGGCCCTTTGGTCAGGATCTTCCAGAAAGTCCAAATGGTTCCTTTGTTGTTTCAAGTGAAAGATAACTTGCAATTCTTTACTCATTTCTTTATAGTCCAGTGAGTCTTTGAAATGGCTTCTTCTGAAGGTTACCCCTCAAAGTAAAGTTCATTTGAGCTGTGAGGAAGGAGACATGGAGTGGTGAAGGAAGTTTCATACGGGTTTTCTTCCCCTACTGCTGTTTGCTAAAATGCAAAGTGATCTGTTCCCTGAAATCTCCTCCCCTTGTTGACTTGATGGTCCTTTTTACTTTCAGTGTAAATTGTATTCCTATTGTCTCTAAGGCCTGGTTAACTCTAGAAAAGTAGGTTGTCTTAACTACATTGCCCACTCCTCTCTCCTAAATTCTCAAGAAACTTAATTGGGAGCCTAACAGCAGCTCCCAGCACATGTCCTGGCAGCAAACTTTGGGTAAAGAGCTGCTCAGCTGTTTTTTCTGAGCACCAGCTGGGCTTGTGGGGGAAGGGGGCAGAAAGTGTGAGTTTCCTTTTTTGAATCCTTGTTTTAGTGCCCCTGTGCCTCAGAAACACACCTGTCTCTGCCTTCTTCCCACCCTATGAAACCACTCTCCTTGGTCCAATCCCTGAGGGAAATGTGTTTCCTTCTTCAGGTACCTTCAGCCTTGCCTCCTTCCAGCCGGCCCCCAGGAACTCAGCCTACCTCCCTCTCCATGCTCCCGTGTTCCCATGAAGACGTTTCATCTCCAAATATCTATCCTTCATTCCATGCCTCTCAGTAATACACTCTCCACCCAAAATCTCTCTTAGGCCTCTATTGCCCCTGAACTGCCCCCTCTGCAAAACCAATTCACCCCTCCCCATGTCAATTAAAGTCATTCACTGAGGCACTACAACCCTCCCAGAATCTACTGCATTGGGGACACCTCCACCTCACCAGTCAATTGCTCCTTCCCCCTGGTCTTTCTTTGGGGGCCCTCTGCTGCCCTTCTTCCTAGTGAACCCTCTTATGGGAGCCCCAGCTTGTCGTGCACAGGCTGCTATGCTCTCCTGGGAAGGCTCCAATGCAGCACCTTGTGCTCTCAATGGAGCAGCAACTCAGAGGCTGTTTGACGCATCACTCCCCGATTCCCTCCTCTAACACTCGTTTGGTGTTCTTACAGCCCCAACTCCCAGAGTCATGTGATGTCATGAGAATCTTAGCTTTGGTTTAAAACAAATTGTAAGTTTCTAATCCTTGTGGTTGCAGAGAAAAGCTTTGAAAATGTGAGCTACTCCAACTCCAAAGGGAAAGTAAGTGGAGCCACATGTTTATTTTTAAAATCTCATGATTTTAAAAGGGGGAAACACATTTTCAGTTCATAATCACATACAAATACACATTTTCTTATTAAAACAGCCCTGACTGATGGTTAGTAGTGCTGCTGGGCAAAGACAAAGCTAGCTGGATCATGAACCAATGTAGCTTTTGGAGGGCAAGCTCCCTCCAGACCAAGTGATGCTATGTAGCTAGCTTTTCACCACCGTTCACTCCATCTTGTTTGAGTTCATCTCCAGGCAGCTGCTTCTCACCCAAGGGTGGAGCCTAGATTGGAACCAGGATAGCTGGGTGATGGCACTATGCATGTCAGAAGTGAATCTTTCTTTTCTTTTCTATTAATTGCCACAGCATGCAGCTCATGAACTCAGGAAGACACAGCCTCTGCCCTGCCCAGAAGAGCTCAATCTAAGAACAGGAGACAGAACAGTTATTTGAGGTTGTACAGTCTCATGATTTCCTCCTATAGATCTTGAATAGGACAGGGGAAAGCATGGTGCCTCTGGAGGCTCACAGGTGAATGATCTGCTGGTAGTAGACCAGTGCTTCATCACTTTGAATGCAGCCTGCAAAGAAGGATTGGTAGCATCTCAGCGCATTCTCCTCCAGGCCTGTATTAGTGCAGTACACTGAAGCTGACAGTCCCATGGAGGGACTGAGTGTCATGCAAATGTGTGGGGATAGGAGGTCACTGATGCCATTTCTGGTCCATGACCCGTCTGGGAGCTGGACTGGGAAGATTCCAGTATATTGGGGATGGACAGGTATTGTTGGAGATGTCTCTTCCTTTTCCCTGACCTTCCAGATTTTCTCCTTCCAAGTGCTTTGCCTCCCTTCACTCCAAACTGAGCCCTGTGAAGATGCCCAGTTCCCACAGGGATATGCTTCAACCAAGCTGGAGGCTGATGGCTGGCGCTGAGCTATTGCTGATGTGCTGCTGCCAGCATCCCCCACTGGCAGCACATTTTAAATCCTGACCCACCCTGGTTTTGAATGATTGGCAGTTACCCAATGTTCCCACCGTCACTCTTGGTATGGTCCATTAATCTGTTCCCCCATGCTGACTGTGAGCTCTCCCTTCCAGTATGGGCATTTATTAACAGTGGCTGGTCTCTCTTCATTGCGTCCCCGTGTCTCAGAGGGTTTGATTGGTCCATAATAGCTCACGTTCTCTCTCTAAAGCAATTATTCCTGGAAGTGAATGCACAGGCACATGGTGAAGGAGTGCAGGCCAGGCACATGCTCAGGAAGGGATGGGAGGAAGGTGAAGGCATTTGGCAATCTAGGTCTTGGCCTGCCAGTGCTGTGCTCTGTAGTAACCAGATGAAAGCAAAGTCAGGATGGGCTGTACCCTGACATCTCGTGGTGAATGGTGGTGACTGTGGAAAAGAACTTCAGGGGCTGGTCTTGTTTGCATAGGCACACCCACCCCACCTAGCATGAGCCCTCAGCTGCCCAAATGGTCACTTTGGCTGCTGTGGGATCCCCAGTTACTCTGTTATTGGGGGCAGGAAGAATGAAGTGTTGTTACCCTGATTATGTGAATCAAAGTCAGTGGAACTGTTTTATGACAGAGGGACTCACCATCAACTAAGTAGCACTCGCTAGACAAGGGACACGGATTCCAAAACACAGTGAATTGAGAGAGGTTGGGGAGAAGTATTTGTGTCTGGTGGTATAGGACTCCCCTCTGAGGGGCTGAGACACCAATTACACCACCACTGTTGAATAGCAGAGCTAATTTTGATTCTATTAAGGGTCTAGTTATAGGCTGCTGTGCTGAATTTACTTTGGGTCAATGGTGCACCAGCACTGGGGCTCCCCTACTACAAGTGGAAATCATGAAGAGTTGAAATCACTAAAGTGCTGAGATTGCTGAGTGCTGTGTTGATTAGTGGGGGAGCCTGAAGATATATTGCTAAGCAGTTTGTGGGCCGGTTGGAGTGGCCCATGGGATGGTGAGTGGAGTGGAGCTTAGCAGTTTGTGGGCTGGTTGGAGCAGCCCACGGGACAGCAAGCTGAGTGGAGCGGAGCAGTTTGTGGGACAGCGAGAGTGGCTCATAGGATGGCTGGTGGAGTGGAGCAGCTCCTGGTGAAGGCTGCAACAGAACCCCATGGAGAGGCGGGGCAGTCGGCCTTGGACCACGCAAAGTGCTCCTTAACACTCTGTGTGCCTGTTTTTTCTCCCTCCCCCATTTCCACCCAGCTGGTGTGTGTGTGTAGAACTCTGCAGATAAACTTGAACTCTGGGGCTGCACTGACTGGGGACAGAGACTTTTTGGATTGTTGGACTTTTGGGGGGATTTTTGGGTTGCTGGACTCCAGGGAATCTTGGGGTGCTGGACTTTGGGATTTTGGGGTGATCTTTTGGGTGGCTGGACTTAAGACCCTGAGAGTCTGTCAAACTAGTTTGGGGGTGGGTCTTTTGCTCATGGTTTGTGTTATGAATCCTGTTTGTGGTGTTTCCCCAACATAATGCCACACTGTTTCCTTCCTTTATTAAAAGGATTTTGCTACACTCAGACTCTGTGCTTGCGAGAGGGGAAGTATTGCCTCCTAGAGGCGCCAGGGAGAAGGGGGGCGGGGGTGGTATGTAATTGTCCCAGGTCACTGGGTGGGGGCTCGAACCAGTTTTGCATTGCGTTATTGAAACAGAAGCCCTAGATACTGAACCCGGCCCTTGTTGCTGCCAACTCAGAGGGGCAGAAGGGTTACACAAACATATCAAGCAATTTGCTCTCAGGAAAGGGAAGAATATGGTCAGCCTGAAAGCAGCTGTGTGTAGCTATGGCGCGTCACATTGCCAGCTGTCTCTTGCTAGAATGAAAGGTGCTTTAACTCTCAGTCTTTAAGGGGACACATCTTTATTCGAAGGTCTCTGTGTTCAGTACCCACAGCAGTGGGCAGAGTGGGGGCGGGGGGCAGCAGTCTTTTGTAAACTGGTGTTCTTTTAAAGAAAGCGGAAGTTTCATGGACTGACAGCTACAGTGCTGGTGGGTTGGTTTCTTGGCTGGGTGTGTGACCACTAGGTGTCACTGCAGGCTTGTGTACAAACAAAAAGCCACCGAATAATTTCCACATATTGTTCATTTGCTGCAGTTGTAATTTAGGCTTCTAGGGCCATTCATCATAAAGCTGTCTGCTCTCTTATTCCATGGCTGAAGGCTGCTAGAGTATGTCTCACTACGCTCCTGAGAGAATCAAAGTACTGGAGTTGATTTCACTAAAAGCTGTCACAGCACATTATTGGAGCACATTTTATTAAAGTTCATTTTCCAGACTTAAATTGAACAGTGTTCTAGACCACTCTCATTTGCCATACACCGAAACAGTCATTTCTCTATCAAAGTCAGTTATTGAATTCTAAAAGTTGACAAACGTAATTTTGAAACAGATACAGTATGTGACTTGAAAGAAAAACAGGACGACAAGATGCTAGAGCAGTAAAATGCTCCAGTATCTGTCACACAACTAGATGCTGGAATCTGCGACACAGGACACCAACAGTGAGAGTACAAATAACGGGATATGAAAAAAGGCAGATTCCACAGGTGAAATTACACAAATACCAATCGGACCACGTAAATTGCACATTGTACCCCAGTGGGCACCTGCGAAATATGGTGGAAAAACATCTCTACCTCCTTCTTATAATGTGGTATGAAAATGTTCCGAACAAAAGTGCTTCCTGTCTTTTGACCAGCTAAGGCCAGAGTGTGTCCAAGACCAAAACAAGACTAACAGTGGAGTTTGCAGTGGTGTTGTAGCTGTGTCGGTCCCAAGATATTAGAGACAAAGTGGGTGAGGTAATATCATTTATTGGACCAACCTCTGTTGGTGAGAGAGACAAGCTTTCAAGCTCCAGAAAACTCTTACTCACTGCTAAAGATATTCCTCACCCACCTTGTCTCACTAACGAGGAGGATGCTGTCAGTGATGTTGAATCATTCTTTCAAGGTGTGATGATGGGAGAGCAGAACTGTTTAGGTGGAAGGAATAGCTGGTTCTAAAATGGGTCTTGCTTGTAACAAGCTCCATCCTGTGTAATGCTAAGACCCTGGACTTCTATTATAATAGCAGCGCATCACCATGCAGAAGGCTCTTACAGGATCAGGCCCACTATATAGAATTTAAGAGGCAGATGGACCCTGTATTGTATGAGCTGAAGTGAAGTAGTGCTGGAACTTCACATGATTTCTGAACTCCTGGCAGTCCTCATCCCCTGACTGCAGTGTTTCCCAAACTTGGGATGCTGCTTGTGTAGGGAAAGTCCCTGGCGGGCTGGGCCGGTTTGTTTACCTGCCGTGTCTGCAGGTCCGGCAGATCACAGCTCCCTCTGGCTGCGGTCTGTTGCTCCAGACCAGTGGGAGACGCTGGAAGCGGCGCGGGCCAAGGGACATACTGGCCACTGCTTCTAGCAGCTCCCATTGGCCTGCAGCGGCGAACCGCGGTCAGCGGGAGCCGTGATTGGCTGGACCTGTGGGCGCGGCAGGTAAACTGGCCTGGCCCGCCAGGGACTTTCCCTACACAAGCGGCATCCCAAGTTTGGGAAACGCTGCCTGACTGCTTTGCCTTTTAATCATGTTAGACACTTGGGAACCAAACTGCCAATTTACTCTAAGTCCCATTGAAACAAAATGAGTTTGTGGGGAGTGCCACGCCCTCCGCTGCATGGAGTTTGACAGCATCGCTGTGAAGGCGTCTGGCTCTTAATCGCTCACGCTTCCAGAGCATGTTAGAGAAACTGAAATTGCTGGAGCCTGCGTAGCACCTGCCTTTAGGATATAGAGTGAACGCCAGGTAGTAGCACAACCTGTGCCTTAATGTTAATAAGCACAAATGTGCCCTGTGCAAACAGAAATACTGTGGAGAAATGGAAACTATTGGTCTGACTGTGGTGGAATATCTCGTATATTCCCCTTGATCATGCTAATTACATATGTCTGGCTCCAATGGATGCAAAAAGGACTGTTGAGAACAGTGCTTTCAAATGAACATCGTACATTACTAAAATATTGAGGCCACATAAGGCTTAAGTGCTTCTTCAGCTATCTCACTAGACTGCTCAAGGATTCAATCTTTATCAAAAGACCACTGGTGAAGTCATAAAAAGTTTCATTTGGCTGTGGGGGAGGGAACTGCCTAATTATTATGAGGGCGTTTAATGCTTTGGTTTATGAAATCCTTAAACTGATGACTTGTTTACTACATACTATTACCATAAGTGGTTTTGTTGCCCTGCCTGCAGATCAGATGCCCATTAAGATGGAAACTGTATGTAAATCAGGATCCCCCATTAATATCTATAATTCATGTTGGAATGCAGGAGCTTGCTTGTTACAAGAAGAAACCATAAACAGGAGTTTTATGAACACTAAAATTGTTGCAAAGGTGGTTCTCTTGGAATAATTTTCACTTGCAGGCCACATCAATTCTTAATTTTAGTAGCACCTGTAGCAGGATGGAAACGATGATTGATTTTTCTCCAAGTATTGTGGGCTGCTGAGTTGAGATTTCACTATAAAAGACTAGACATTTTCAATTGCTTTTTATGTGTTCAGAATTGATTTTATTTGCTTAGCACAAGACTAAAATAATGAAAGAAAAAAACAAAGCACAGCCAAACACTAGGGCTGACTGTACAGAAAATACAGTGGGACCCTGTTTTCTTGTCTTCTTTTGGGTGCCATGAAATTGTCATCCTGTAGCTTAAAAAGAGAGAAGCATGCACACAGCTCTTCACTTATGAATGACAGGACATCCATTCTCTGCGTTACAAAATCAAGTAGTCCTTGGGGAGCAAGGGGGAAGGGTGAAAAATCTTCAAAAAGGATCAGAAACTGACAGAAAGTATATGTGGGGAGAGGCGGCCGCTGACTCAGCAGCATTCCAGGGTGGCAGAAACAAATGCAACTCTATAGGCTTGAACTGTGCCTCCTTAAATCTCCTTTTGCTTTTTAATAGGCATTGACTTTCAGAGGTTTCACCTTTGTCCAGCTTGTCCTCATCCATCCCTCCAGGAACGCAAGTCAACGACACACCATTCTATTTTGTTGCAAGCATGTTCTTTCCATTTCTGGCCAAAGAGTTTTGTCATGGGATCGGCCCAGCGTGTTTTCGGTCGGCCCAGCGTTCACTTGTGGTCTCTGGGTATCCAGTCACTGATGCAGGTTGTCCACCTATTGTCTTGCCTGCTGACTACATGACCCGCTGATCTTCGCTTTGCGTAGTACATTGTCTGCACTACATCGGTCACCTCTGTACACCTTCTGATCTCCTCATTCGGCATATGATCACGGAGCAATATCTTACACATTCGCCTTTCCATTGCTCTTTGGGTGACAGCAAATTTTTCTTCCTCTGCTTTCGTCGTTGACCAGCTTTCTGCTCTGTATATCATTGCTGGCAGAACAGTAGAGTTAAACAGTTCTTTCCTTTTCTTCATGTGCAGTTCAACATCCATCCATAGATAATACCCAGAAAAAAAAAAGGATGTTCCCTACATTATAATAATGCAGTGAGGATTACAAAGAGCAGGTGCTTTACAAATGGCAGGGTACAGTGCAATAGGTCATGGCGAGACTGTTTTATGTGCATCACACAAAGAATTGTGTCAAGTATCAGAGAGGCAGCTGTGTTAGTCTGGATCTATAAAAGCAGCAAAGCGTCCTGTGGCACCTTGTAGACTAACAGACGTATTGGAGCATGAGTTTTTGTGGGTGAATACCCATGCATCCGACAAAGTGGGTATTCACCCACAAAAGCTCATGCTCCAATACGTCTGTTAGTCTAGAAGGTGCCACAGGACTCTTTGACACAAAGAATTATGGATCTATATAGAATATGAATATCTTATGCAGGTCCAGTTTAGTGCTATGGTTTTGGCAGGTGAGCTAGAAATATAAACCAGAGTTAATTGTTAACATGTCTACGTTTTTAGGATGGGCATTCCTGGTACTCGCATTGCATGACTTCAATGCCATGCTTCTGTGAATGGGGTTTTGTTTTCATTAGCCAAGTACTAGGATTTTCCCAAAGGGATTATGATTTTGGTCTTCTTTACCCAAGCAGACTTGGAGGCACTAGATGCTCTGGAGATGGGCACTATATGAGTATCAAGATAGATCGACAAAAGGCCAGGCTCCATGCCCATTGCAGGATATTTCTACAATTGGCCAGGAGAGGTGCCAGATGTACAAGCATCAGGCCCAGTCCTGTGGGGCACTGAGTGCTTTCTGAGGGCCACTGAGCATCTTCAGCCCCCAGTGGCTCCAGCAGCGTGTCAGCATGTTCCAGGATTGGCCCCTCCATCTTTGGCTGGCTTGTGCATAGATGAGGTAGATGAGCTTTAGGATGAAAGGGCAAGTTCAGTCTCTCTGTCCTATCCACAGGGCCGGCTCTAGGCACCAGCAAACCAAGCACGTGCTTGGGGCACCACATTTTCAGGGGCAGCATTCTGGCCATCTTTTTTTTTTTCTGTTCCAGTGGCAAAAGCCTAGAGCTGGCTCTGGCAGCAGCAGCGCATCATGCACGGGGGCGCCCGGGGGCTGCTGCAGTTCGCGCCGTGGGGGAGCAGCGCCCGCATCTTGTGGCTGGGCCGGACAGTCTCCGAGTGGGGGACACTAGGGCTGGGGGACGCCTCGTGGGGCACATGGAGTTGCCTGCAGGTGCCGCAGGGCGGCCCCTCCCTCAGCACTGCAGCGAGGGCTGAGCAAAGCAGCCCGAGCTGCCTAGGGACTGTGGCCAGAAGCAGCAGCAGCAGCGAGGCCATGGAGGGCGAGGCACTGCCATGCAGGGTCCTCTGTCCAGCTCTCCGGGACTCCGCTCCCTCTGGGGCCTCCTGTCAGGGCAGTTCCCCGGCTCTGCTCTCCTTGGTCCTGGCTGGTCCTGGAGGCAGGAGCCCTGGCTGGAGGGATCCTGGACTGAGCTGTGGCCCAGGAGTCCTGCTGCTTACCCTGACCCTGCCAGCGCTGGACCGGCTGGAGGCGATGGGGGAGCCCAGGGCTGGGGCGGCAGGAGGTGTGGCTGGGATGGGAGGGAGAGCCTAGCGCTGGGGCAGCAGGGGGTGCGAGTGGGATGGAGTTGTTGGGGAGAAGAGAGATCCCAGAGTAGAGGGGAAGGGCACTGGTGGCGGGGGTGAGAGCCCAGTGCTGGGATGTGGGGTAGCCAAAATTTTTTTTGCTTGGAGCAGCAAAAAGCCTAGAGCTGGCCCTGCCTATCCATGTGCTCTATCTTGTGCAAAACTTGAGATGAGATCCTAAACTGTCATCCATGAGCCTGTTGTGAGTTGGTAACAGGGCAGCTCAAGTTGCCTCCCCTCCTAGGTGGCAGGTTTGGAGTTGTATTGTATGATGCAGAAGTCAATTCTGAACAACAATTGTGAATTCAATGTTGAGAACTGGAGGTTCCATCAGTGAACAGTCCTCCCAGCTCTCCTTCCGCAGTCCACTGGAGGGCTGGGAGTCCCTTTCACTATCATATGTGGGGGGGTTGTTTTGTATTGGATTTGGGAAGTGCCCTGTAGAATCTAGGTCCCAAGGTCACACAGTTGGCCTGAATGGATTATTCCAATTCTGCAGAAACTCATCTTTTTTTCCTTTTTCCTTTTGCCTTTTTTTAATGTACATTTTTAGCCTCTCGAGGTTGCAAACTTAATCCCAAACGTGACTGAGTGAAACCTGCCTAGTGATCTCTTCCTGAGTCTGCAGACAGCCTGAAACAATGGCCGATGTGTAGGATATTCATGTGGGAACAGAGGGAGTTGAACCTAGATCTTCCACATCCTTGTGTTTTTAATTAAAATTTAAAAAGGTCTTGGTTTCATTCCGATACAGAATGGAAAAAATTTTTGAATCATGAAAATATTTCCCAGGACAAGAAAACTATCTCCTGCCCAGCTTTGCTTGTTTGCCTTTCTACATTTAACAACTGTGCCCCCTGTAGGCATGGGGGATGGAACAATTTGTATAATGTGGGGAGTGAGAGCCATTGAACCAAACTGTAAACCCAGCATATGATGGAAACCATTTCAAGCCAGGGGGTGCTGCTGCACCCCAGCACCCTAGTTGCAGCATCTATGTTTGCAGGGGAAACTCGGTTTCTCCCTCCCAGTGTCTTTGAACCAGGGCTGTTTTGGGGAGCTCCTTCTAGTAGATGGAAGAGTCTTGGACCATGCAGACTTTTCTAACCTTGATCAATGCTGTGCACAGGAGAGCTAGGGAAGAGGAGCTGCCATGAGGGGTGAAATCCTGGCCCCACTGAAATCAATGGGAATTTTGTCATTGGCTTCAATGGGGCCACGATTGCATCCTAGATGTTTAAAGGCTTTGCACCTGTTATCATGTCCTTTCACGACCACATGGAAAGATGGTGAGATGGCCTGAGTTTAACATGGAAGTGGAGCAGAAGTGTTGAGTTATTTCTCCCTTGGCTGCCTTAACTCACACTTCGGATACAGAAAGGTTTGAGTTGGTGGGCTAGGACCATGTGAAATGAACTCAGTGGCCCTTGGATTCCCCTGCCAGCAAGATTTCCTATTGTTAGTGAATGGTCAGAACAAAGGGGGGGTTGTTTTTTAGAGCAGGAGACAGTGATTGTGCAGAAATGTGCTGTTCCATTAACTCTAAGGCAGTGGTCCCCAAATTTTTAAAGTTGTGCCTCCCTTACCCCAGTGTAATTTGCTCCTGCTGGGAGCTACAGTCAGGAGCCAGGGCCGGGAGCAGAGCTACGGCTGGGACAGCGTCTGGGGCTGGAACTGGAGCTGAGAGCAGAGCCGCGGCTGGGGCCAAGAGTGCGGCCAGGAGCTGGACTGCAGTCGGGAGCTGGAGGCCGAGGCTGTAGCTGGGCCAGGAGCTGGGACTGAGGCCGGGGTCACAGCTGGGAGCCAGGGGCTGAGGCTGAGACCAGGAGCTGAGGCAGAGGGCTGAGCCAGGAGCAGAGTTGGGGGAAGAGCAGGGCTGGGTGGCGCTCCCTCCTTGCCCCCCATGGGGGCTGGCCCGGGCCCTGCTGTGTCCCCCTGAATGTTCCTCTGTGCCCCTGGGGTGGGGTGCACCCCACAGTTTGGAGACTACTGCTCTCAGGCCTACACGCACATTGGATTTTTGAGACCAGTGTGGTTATATCGACGTGGACACTCTCAAATCAGTCTGAGTGCCTTACGCTGATGTCGTCTCACTGGGTTTGTTACCAGATTAAAATAACTCATTGTAAATAATTCTCAAACCAGTGTATGTGTCTCTGCATGGAAGTGGCACCAGTTTAACTACCTCTATGTCAACAAAAATAAGAACTGGTTGAAATTTTTCATCACTATGTTTTTTCAGTGAAAAATTTCTTTTTATTTGATACAAACGTTTCTCATGAAAATGTTTTTATCGTTTCTGATTTTTTTTTGTCAAACCAATTGTGTTTAGTCAAATCAGAGCAGAGTTTTCAATTTCCATTTTTTTGTTGTCCACTTGCCTTCACTCCATTTTATTTCCCTTGTCTAGTTGGCAAAAAAGTGAGAGAAAGTAGGGGGAAAAGACCCAAAAAATTAAAACCATTTTTTTCATTGAGGTTCAGATTAAATAGAATTGAAATAAAATGGTTTGTTTCAAATCTTGAAATGAATTTTGAAAATAATTTTTAAAAATCTGTGAAAATTTTCTAACCAGATAACAGTTGCTTTGTTTCCTTAGAAATGTTTCACAAAAATGAATCATCATTTCTAGGAAAGGCTCCCATTAACTCCCAGGAGCTTTGGATCAGCGCACTAGAGAGAGGCTAAAATCACCAGGCCAAATGCTTGCTCCTAACAGAACCATTAGAGAATAGCTGGATTGTAATCGATCTAGGCAGGGATTTCCAAAGGAGCCTATGGGAGTTAGGCACATGAAGCCCCCCAACTGCCTTGTGGTTCTTTGAAAATCCCATGCTTAGAAAACGGGAGAAATCCTGTCTACATTGAAGTCAATAGCAAAACTCCCTTGATTTCACTGGGGCCAGGATTTTGCGTGTGTCACTCACTCAGTCTGTATTGTAATCTTCTGAATCAGCTGATGCCTGGCTGCCTGGCTTTTTTGGTATTAGTGAATAATTATTGTCAGCTGTCCCCTGACATGATGGCTGGCTCCAGTGCATGATGTTACACTTAAAGGGTAAACTCCTGCCCCCAGTGAAATCAATGGGAGTTTTACCATTGCCTTCAGTGAAGACAGGATTTCAGCTCAAATGTTGAGGGATGGGATTATGCTGTCAATGCAGAGCACTGGAGCCTGGTGGCAGGTTGTGCTTAATGAAGGTTCTTTGTGAAAGTATTGCTAGTAAATATGCATTTAAATAGATGTGGCTGGAACATGCATTGAATTACAGCACATGCCTTCAGAGACAGCATATGCCTTCTTTTTTGTTGTCTCAATATCTCTGCTTTCAAACCTAAAATTACTTCATTGCCTTCACATGAAGTGTGTCATATTAAAGCCAATTGGATAACATTCTCTTGGCTACACCATGTCCTCAGACTTATTTTTTGACAGGAGTAAATAGCAAGTTCCTCCCTGATGCTGTTGTTTTAGTCTGCTTGGGATAATAATCTGACAGAGGCTGAAACCTGTTATCCTCTGTGAAAATTACTTGGATGCTAAATAATTTCCAATTTTGTGACATCCAAATAACTGTGAAAGCAGCACAAGTGAATCTCCACAAGTAGTCCTTAAGAGAATGATGGAGCCCTGATCTGTTGTTAACAGGGAATGGGTTGCTCTGTACAGTAGAGCCACATTCCTGCCCCTGTTGAAATCTATGGGAATTCTGATGGGAATTCTCCACTTCAGTGGAGCCAGTATTTCACCCCAGGAGGGATGTCTGGGCTGGCAGCGGTTACTGAAAGAGCTGGCCTGGCTCTGTAGTGATGTACCTTCCAGCCAGCTGAAGAATGCAGGCTGTCTGGTTTCAGAGGGATCTGCAGCCTGATCAAATGGTGTGTGTGAGATCCATGATAGAAACTGTGAGCCAGCTCCTCAGCTGGTGTAAATCAGCATAGACCCACTGTACCAGTTGACACCAGCTCAGAATCCAGCACAAGGACTTTTAGGGTTTTTTCATTAATATTAGCTTTTTCTTTGCCTGGCTTAGCAAGATTTTCCCATGGATGACTGGCTCGTAGGAAGGAAGGATAGTTAAGATGTTGGCTAAGGACTTGGGAGGTCTGTGTTCAAATCCTGGTTCTAGTCAAATACACCAGAATGGTCTGTTGTAATCACTGGGGCCCCGCGGATCTACACCAGTTGTGAGCCCCACTGATGGAAAATGGGTTAAAGTTTATCAAATGTTCCAATCTCCTATAACATCAAATGTTAATAAAAAGGTGAAAAAGGGAGCCAGACTGAATTAGCTGAACAAAATGATCTCCTAATACAACTCAAGGACTGCACTGAGATCACGTCTGGTAAACCAAAGGAGAATGGAGTTGAAGATTAATGGACCAACCTTGGTGTGGCAAACATAAGGGCTAATTGGTGAGCAAAATAATGAGAGGAAAAGCCATCCTGCCCATCACCCCCTTTTTGGAGTCCTTAGAAACGAGATGAGGAGGTGTGTCAAATAGGGAAAGAACTCCTGGGTTTCTGACTTGCCTCCATTTCACTCCAGAGACCCGTCCTCCATTCATGAACATCATGGCACCCAGACCTCAGTGCATCAATAGGCATGTCTGGCCATCACTGCTGCACCTGCCAGGACCCAGCCTGATACACATGGTCCTGCTTTCTTTGTCCTTCCCTCATGTGTTCTTCTTTTCCACCTCCCACTATCTTCTTCCCTTCCTCCGTCTCTCTTGGCTTTTAACTGATCCTAAGACCAGCCACACCACACGGCACTGGCATGACGGGATGGCATGGTCCTTCCAATTCTGCCTAGCCCGAGAAGGACCAGCGAAGGAGAGGGACCTGACCAGACCAGTCAGATGGCCTCTCAGACTAGGAAAGTTATCCAGAGTCCAGAGCAACAACTGTTGTGGCCAATCTGCCAACACACAACACCTGTGTGTGACAGGCCAGCCAGCTTGTATTCTGAGAACATCAACAAATAGCTGTCTTTCCCCCACCTTTATTAGCCTCTCTCCTTTCACTTTGTGTCTGTCATCTTTGGCAAAGACACACACAGTGGCTGTCATCCACAACTCAGAATTCAGCCACAGAACTAGCTCTCTTCATTCCCACCATGGAGGACTGCTTAAGAGCATAAGAAAATCTAACTGATAGCAACATCCCTTTTTCGGAGAGAGGATGAGTTTCAATTGTTTGTTTTGCATGACATTGGTTTAGGTTTTCTGTTTGGTGTTTATTCTCTTGTTTCCTAATCAATTCAGTTTCAAACTTTGGCATGAATTTTCTTGTGCGTTTACCATCAGATGAAGCCAGCTGTGGTCTCTGTACCCGGAACGAGTTAACACCTTTGAATCACTGGGCCCATTCATTCCAGCAAAATTAACACAACAGGTCCCACTGACGCTCGCACCTGCCTCAGTCTGAGTTACAGAAAACGTATAGCTGTTTAATACTATGACACAGTATTTGTTTAAAACCAGAGGACATCCCAATGACAGACCTATTGCCCAGACACCAGGACACAAACTGAGGGTAAGTGTACACTGCAACTAGAGGTGTAATTTCTAATGTGGGTAGAATACATGCACTAGGTTTGATCAGGCTAGCATGCTATAAATAGCAGTGTGGACAGAATTGTAGCTGGGAGGTTAGCCCATACCACCAGCTGCGCCCCTTTGACTATGCTGCTATTTTTAGCATGCTAACTCCATCACAGCTAGTGTGTGTATGTCTATGCGAGCTGGAAAATACACCTCCAGCTGCAGTGAATGCATATCCCGAGAGAGACGCATAAGCACGAACAAAGCAAGGGTCGAGTCTGAGGCTCCCATTTCACACACAGGTGTGTGTAAGAGCATGCACACTATGGTTGGCAAGGTGGGCCCAATAGTGGTCTGTGGAGCACAGGAACCAAGAGACACCTGATCAGCAGCTTCAGCTGACGTTATGGGGCGCTGCAGATGCTCAGTGCCGCTGCAAATCAGACCCACAGAAAGAGGGGAAGCCCAGTCAGTGTGAGTAGCACAGAAAACAGCCTTCCCATTGGAATATGGCACCCTGCCTGTTCTAGGATAATGACAATGGACTATGTTTTCCAAAGGGATTTGTAATAGTGGGTACCCAGCTGGAGACCCCTCAAAGAGGTGTGGGTTTTAGAATTAGCCAAGCACCTGTCCTCTGAAAACCAGGCCCTTGTAGATGTTGTTAATTAAGTGTCCTTTGGAAAATAGGAGCCCATCTGTTCTGGCCCTTTGGGGATTGATAAGGGAAGCTAAGAACTGAGTTATCTGCATAATATTCATCAGTAGTTTCTGGGTAAATTAGTTGATGACCTTTTCTATTCCTTAATCTCCCCTTCTCACAGAGAGAACTTGAGGAAAGCACCACAGAAAATAAAAAGCAAGACTAATTTAATAAAGTAGAGGTGTTTGCCTCTCTGTGAGTAGGCGATGTAATGTACATTTTGCGTAATATGATCTCGGGAGCTGTAAACAGCCCTGCTTTTCCAGGAGCTGTTTAGTGCTTTGCTTAATGGACATTAGCCATTTGTTCAGTAAGGAAGAGTATTGTTAGCCCTGGATTTATTTTTCTTGAAAGACAGGGCCTGTCACGAACATGCAGCAAATTCCTGCTTCACAGTCACGAACGAGGGATCTGAACAATTGGTCTAGTCAGGTGTCCTTTGCGCTAAACTGGCCCACAGCTGATGCTTCAGAGGAACCCCCAAATCCCAGTGTATGTAGGCAGTTGGCCAATGCTAGGGAAGGGGTGGAGTATTACCTCCTGACCCTGGCCCCCTGTTGCTTGTTCCTTTATCATGAGGGTAAGCAAATATATTTCACCTGGTTGAGTTATCACACTTCTGAGTAGTATTAAAATGATCCAACCTTAACCCACTGCCCAAAGCCCACTAAAGTCAATGCATGCAACTGATTTCATTGATCTTTGGATCAAGCTTTCAAATCCAGCCATGGAATCTGTCCTTTCTCCTGCTCACGCAGTGAAGGAAATGCTGCAGAACAACATTTGTCTTTTCATTTGTTGGAAAGATATTGCTTCTGAATTTTGAACTTGCCGTAGATCTTGTGCTATGGAACATTTCAGTTTCTCTCAGACAATCCTGGCTTTTCATATGATGTGCTGGTGCCCTGAGAACTTTTGCCAGGATGCTGAAATGTCCTGGTTTCTCATTTCATCAGCCAAAGTCTCTGGGGTTAACATAGCTATAAAATGTGTCTTCAGAATATTTTGTTTTGCCTGCACCCCAAGTCACCCCATCACTTAGTGACCAGGGTTCTGTGCCAACCATTGTTTAGACCAAAGCTTCTCATAACATGTCAGGTGACAGCACTGGATATGACCCAATGGAATTAATGCGAACCCTGTGCTAGGCCCTCGGGGAGGGGTGTTTGGGGTGGGTTGGACAGTGTCACAGATCTACAGGAGCAGTGCAATGCCCCAAGCTTTGGAACAGCCTCTTTGAGGAACCCCTTCAATGTGACAGACCCCCAAGGGGTCTCACTTTTCCTTCAGGGTTTCACCATCCCCTGAGCCTAAACCTGTAGGGCTTCAGCAGCTCACCAACTGAGACAGACTCCTGGGAGAGACTTGGCCCACACTGCAGGGATTAATGCACCTCACCAAGTATTTACAGGGACACCCAGGCAGCATTTTCACCTGGCACACACTACTGGCAGTCCTTAGGGTAGCATGGAGAACTGAAGGTTAAAGCACTGTCCATTCGGGTCAGCCCAGAGCCCAGCCAAGCTGCAGCAAACTCCATTTTCAGGCTCTGTCTCACCTCCTCTGTCAGTTTCCCAGGTAATAGGGAATAGGTCATACCTTATTGCACTCTATGGCAATCTGTGCAGAACAGCCTCCATTTCTGGCAGCCTGGCTGCAGAGAACAGTGACTAATCGTAGGGTAGCTTACTCTGCAGCAGCAAAGCTAGTCCATGATGCCATGTGAAAAGGGGGGAGTGGCTGGCTTCAAGCCCTGTAGTTTGGTGCTGGGACGGCTGTCACAGAGTGCGCCATGGAGGATTAAATCTGCTGAGGCTGAAACAGACACATGCAGGAATTGCAGCAATACACCAGTTTGACAGCTGCTGCCAGATTTACCCTGATACCCAGGCTGCTTTGCCCCATTCCAGCATGTGTAGCCAGAGCATCCAGGTAAATGCAGTATCGCCAACCCAATGCTGCAGAAACCATGAGCTGGACACCATTCTGAGACTGGCCCCACAATCCTGATTTTTTGGAGTTGTGTCTGTGGTCTGGCTTTAGCTTCCCATCCTGCAGTGGGTGTTGTAGGTGTGGGGCAGTTACAGCATTGCTAACTCTCCCATTGATTCTTGCTCCCCTGCAGCAGCTGCCAACTTCTCCCCAAGCCCCAGGGTTCTCCTTAATTAAATGTGTCCTGTCCTCCAGCCCAGCAATTAATTCTGCTCCTCCCAGCCCCACACCTGCCCCTTGTTCCTCATCACACAGCAGCAGAGCCCCTCCTGCTGCTCCACGAGTTCATCACTTCCTCTGTTCTTGGAGGGCAGCAGTGGGGTCTCCTTCTCCTGCTTCCCAAGACTTAGGAAGAGCAGCTTCCAGGGGTCTTCCCCCTCCTCTCTCCCTGCCGCCCAGTGGCATTGTAGAGATGGGGATGAGGAGGATCAGGGAGCAGACTGACCCATTGTTCACAGCAGTAAAGGGGAGGAGAGGGAGCAGGGCCACCTGAGCTGCTGAGCTTCCTCTCCTGCCTCCCATATTCCAAACCTCCTCTTGGTTG
Organism: Gopherus flavomarginatus; assembly: GCF_025201925.1. Taxonomy (NCBI): domain Eukaryota; kingdom Metazoa; phylum Chordata; order Testudines; family Testudinidae; genus Gopherus; species Gopherus flavomarginatus. The sequence goes on from NC_066627.1 coordinate 23,297,259, forward strand.
CTGAGAGGAGGAGGGAAAGTGTGGCCTGCCTCCTGCAGCATCTCTGATTGGTTGCTCTTCCCCAGGAGGAGGCGGGGTAGTAGGGAAGGCAGCCAGTCAAACTGGGTTTTCCCCAGGGCAGGGCTGGTAACTGCAATTGGGCTGGATGGTCTGGAGTTGTCCTCACTGGAGCTGTAGTGGCAGGGACCTGATGCAGGTGGGTGTGTTGGCAGCACGTGACCATGCCCCTCTCAACCGGAGGCATCGCTCGAGATAATTTGGCATTGCAGATGTGTGCCTGACATGTTTTCCTTCCTAAAGACATTGCAGCTCATTTGAGATGGCTTAGTTTTAAGTGGCTCAACTGAGCATTTAGTGTAGACTGAAGAGATTTGCTTTGTTGGTGATAAGGCAAATGAGCCCTTAGTGGTTTCAGAAGCCAAGTAAATCCAGTTCCCAATTAATGGATTGCCGCAGAGTGAAGCTGGCAGTACACTTGCCGTGACACACTTAGTACAGCGCCTGTGCTGCTTTTCCCATGAGGCCCATAACTCCCTTCCCATTAACATTATATGGGGCTGTGTAGAGAGGGCCTGATCCAATGCCCATTGAAATCAGTGGGAATCTTTCCAATGACTTCAGCAGACTTTGGATTGGGTCCAGCGTGCCTGATCATGTGTGACGCTGATGGGAATAGAGGCCGCCTGTCGAGAGAGGCTGCACAGGTAATAGTTACCATTTAGGAAACTTACCAACGGATTTTTAGGAGTCAAACTAATTAAATTATTTAGTTTGCTAAGCTTAGATTTCAAGAACCTTATAGGATACTGACTAGATACAGCTGCGACTTATGAATGGCAGACTATTAGCTGTTCAGCATCAGCCACTGCCCTGTTCCACTGGAAATCACCGTGCTTAAGCGCTTGCTTTCCCCCTGCCTACACTGTTAGTTACACCAAGTCCCTGACAGAGGACAGACTCTGCTCTCAGCGGCAGGGGCTCGAACTGGAAAAGAAGTGTACTGGTGCTCTCCCAACCTCCATTTGCAAACCTGTATCCACCCACAACCTCAGCTCTGCCCACCTCAGAAGCCAAAAAGAGATGCCATGTGTAGCTTGTACAGGTCTTCATAACCTGCTCATACTGCTCCTTCCCTGCATGCCTCAGTGAGCAATGAAAGAACAGCGTTGACTCTTACATTATCATCATCAGCCTTTCCTACGGGGCTGAATGGGGCAGATACCTCTGAGTTATTGTTTCAGGCAGACTTCACTGCATTGGTTACACCCCAGTCACTCTTTGAAGGGTTCTCCACAAGTAGGGTGACCAGACAGCAAGTGTGAAAAATTGGGATGGGGATGGGGGGTAATAGGCACCTATATAAGAAAAAGCCCCAAATCTCAGGACTGTGTCTATAAAATCAAGACATCTGGTCACCCTATCCACAACAGTCAGTGCTGGAGCCTTCATTACTTTGAAACAGGAAATAGGAATTGCCAGAGCAGATCAGACCAGTTGGCCAAGTAATCTAAAATCAAGTCTCCAACAGTGACAAGCAACAGTTGTTTCAGAGGAAGGTACTAGAGACCCGCTAGTGGACACTTTTGGTATAACCACTTATCAGAGCAAAGGGCATGTGAAATCTAGCTTTATTTAAATGCATTCTCCAAATGGATCCCATCCCACTCAACCACCCATCTCAGGCCAAGAGAGGAGCCTTGCACAGTGCTTGGAAGGTAACAGAGGCTCGCTGATCTGTCCCAATGGGGGAAGTGTGTTCCAACTTTACGGGCCTTCCCCAATCTCATTGAGTGTGCACTGAGGATGCCCAAGCTGGAGCCTGGGGAGGCAGCGGAAGCAGCCTAGCTGAGAGAGCTCTCTGGAGGGATGAGGGGAAAGGGAGTCAGGATCCCAAGCCAGGCTTACAGAGCAGTGACTACACCCTAAACTGAATATGGCAGCAAATGGGCAGCCAGTGAAGCCAAAGAGTGTAAGTTGCTCCGCAGGGGCAGCACCACTAAGCAAGTAGGGAGTTGCTTTCTGTACCAGCGTAAGCTCTGAGGCCTAGATCCTCCACTTCAGGGGACTAACATACTGCCTGGGAATCCAGGAGTAGCTAAGGATCCTAAAGAACATCTAGACCAGGATCCTTGCTAACAAATGGGGGACACAGCCACTCACATTACTGAAGAGGTGACTCCTCTGCCACCTTCCATAACCCCCCATCATCACATCTAACCTGTCTGGATGGAGCTTCATCCAGCCTGATCCCATTGCTTCTGTCAGGCAATGGGAAAGGCCTTTTTTCTCCCTCCAATAGCTGAGCACTTCATCCTCATGAGTGGATTTTTCCTCTTACAGCACCTCTGGGATGCTGTCCTTGTTTTATGGATGAGAAACTGAGTCCCAGAGAGGGAAGAGAATTGCCCAAGATAACCCAGGGCGTCTTTAGCAGAACTAGGACACGAAGCCAGGTCCCTGGAGTCCTCAGTCCTGTTCTCAGTCCCCTAGGCCAGGCTTTCTAGCCTTCAGCCACAAAGCTGAGCTTTTCTTCCATAAGTAATGCTTCCTACCATCTCTGGTTGGCTAGGAGACTCCATCCCATCCTGGGAGAGGATGACCTGGCCTTGGTATCCACACCTTTGTTACCGCCGGTCTGGACTAGAGCAGTGCTTGGCCTACACATACATCTGCTCCACTTTAACTAGAGGATTGATTTTAAACCAATGTAATTAAACTGTGGACACTCTTGAATTGACTTAACCCTATCATATCTGGAGTGAGACAGTTACGAGTCAAACTAGTATGAACCAGGTTTAGACTGACAAACACAAAGTTGCACCAATTTGACTAAACCAGCTTTTAACCAGCTTAATTTAAGTAAAACCAGGACACCCTGTGTTGTGGAGAAGCTCTTAGTTAATTGGATGCACATCTGTGCATAAAGCAGCCCTCAGGTATAACCCTTAGAAGGGGCATTGCATAAGCTGCACAGTCCCAGGAATAGCCCTGGGGGGCTGTGTGGGCTAGTGAAAAGAGAGTGGTCTAGCACTTGGATTACTGGGGTTCTGTTCCTGCTGCAGCCACCCATTGACCTTGGGCCAATCATGTCGCTGCTCTGTGCCTCAGTTTCCCCAATATGTATAGGAGGCGTAATTATACTGACTTCTATTGTAAAGTGCTTCAAGATCTAATGGTGAAAAGCCCTGCAGAAGAGCTAGGGATTATTCTTATTATAGAAACACCTCAGAGGTACAATGTCCTCCCTGCATCCCCCCTGCTCTGATAGGAGGGCTGCTCTAATTTGCAGATGGCCCATTTCAGCAGCTTTTGTTTGGCTGCTGACCAGGGAGGGGGTTGCATGCTGGGTCACTAGCATGGTAGTTTTGTCTGAGGATTGTAAAAAACAGTTTCCCATGACTCTGCACAAGCCCAGCCTGGGAGGGATTCTTCATTGGTCCCTGACTGGGCAGCTAGCGGGTACCACTATGCAGAGTCAGTCATTAGCATGAGCTGTTATTGGCCTGATGTTCAGAGTGGCTGGGAGCCTGCAGTGCCCATTGACTTTAGTGGTAGTGGTGGGAGCTCTGCGCTTCTGCAAATCCAGCCTAGTAGGTTTTACATTTTTGAGCAATTTGTTACTCTGTTCCTCCTGGTTTCAGGTCATGGTCTGTGTTTTCTGTGCTTCCGCGTGAGTCGCTGCGGGCACCGGTTTTGTGCTGGGGTGACAGGGTGGAGAAGCAGCACCTCAGTGGAGAGCACTGACAGCAGCAATAGACTCACTGTATTGAACAGAGAGGACAGATCTGCAGGCGGAGGGTGATGACCTGCCATAGCAATGAAGGGAGGGCTGGCGCAGGGCTCTCTGGCCACTTGTGAGACATGAATGGCTTGTGTTTGTGTCACATGCCCCAGCACAATTAAAAATAGCAAACGAACTGCCCATCAAGGCAACAGGTGTTAATTTGGGCATTTAAGCAGGGCTAGTTACTGGCTGACTATGCCCAGGTCTGACCTGGCATCCTATGCAGCATCTGAAGTGTCCTGTATGTGGAGCGTGAGCTGCCCTTGTAGTTATGGTGTGAACTGCTCTGTATCCATGGTGCACACTGCAGCCCTACGCAGGGTCTGACCTGCTCCTCTCTGGGCCTGCTGCTCCGTTCCTACAGTGCACAGGGACGTGAGCAAGGAGGCAAGCACATGCTGGCTCAGAGCTATGTGGAGGTGCTGGGGTTCTAGGCTATGCTGACTTCTCACTCAATGACCCTGTCACACTGTTCTCATCGGGGGGGGGGGGGGGGGGGGGCTGATGTGTCACACAGGCACTGTGTTGGCCCTCTGCACATGTGGCAAGGGTCAGCAACACCCATCCCGGGAGGTTAATCTCTGCTCCCCACAGGCGTGGCTCCTTCACAAAACCCAGCTGTGTATTTCCTGTATTCTCAGACACACGAGGAAGGGGAGAGGCAGTGAAGCTACGGGAATGCACAGAAATGATATTACTTGTTGCCTAGCCACAAAATATTTAATCTCCTCATCAGGGAGGCATCAGTACAACCACATGCGGGGCCTTCTGCAATCCAGCTAAGATCTTCACCCTTCCCCTTCCTGCTGAATGAGTGTAACTGAACTATCTTGGGATGACAGCTGGATTTGAACCTGGGCCTCCTGACTTTATATAGGGTTGCCAACTTTCTACTCGCACAAAACTAAACACCCTTGGGTCACCCCTTGCCCCGCCTCTTCTCCAAGGCCCTGCCCCTTCTCACTCCATCCCCCTCCCTCTGTTGCTCGCTTTCACTACCCTCCCTCACTCATTAATTTCCCCCCAGCTGGTTCAGGGAGTTAGGGTGCAGGAGCGGATGAGGGCTCCAGCCATGTGGGGGCCAGAAATGAGGGGTTTGGGGTGCAGGAGTGGGCTCTGGGCTGGGGGATGGAGCCAAGGAGTTTGATGTATGGGAGGGGGCTCTGGGCTGTGGCAGGGGGTTGGGATGTGGGAGAGGATACAGGCTTGGACTGGGGTTGTGGGTTCCAGGGTGGGGCCAGAAATGAGGAGTCCAGGGTACAGGAGGGGCCTCTGGGCTGGAGCAGGAGTGCAGGGGGTGAGGCTTGGGGTGCAAGCTCTGCTGTGGGACCAGGTATGAGAGATTTAGGGTGCAGAAAGGGGCTCCGGGCTGGGGCTGAGGGGTTTGGAGTGCAGGAGAGGGATCTGGCTAGGGGTGCAGACTCAGGGGTGGGGCTGGGAATGAGGTGTTTGGGGTGTGGGAGGATGCTCTGGGCTGGTATTGCGGGGTTCCTGGAGGGGGATCAGGGCTGGGCAGGGGAAGGAGTGAGGGCAAGGCATTTGGGGTGCAGGAGGGTGCTCAGGGCTGGAATTGAGGGGTTTGGAGGGCAGGAGGGGGGATCAGAGCTGGGGCAGGGTGTTGAGGCGCAGGAACGGGGCTGACTGGAGCCGCGAGGGTCCCTTTTCAACTTCATAGCACAGCTCTTCTGTTAAAGGACTAAGGCCCTAACTCAGGAAAATACATGAGCACATGGGCTATCCCATCCCTCTTCAGCAACTGACTTCCATGAGACATAAACACATACTTATGAGCTTTGCTGAATAGGGATGAAATTACTCGCATGCTTAAAATTAAACACCTGCTTGAGTGCTTTGTTATTAGACCTCAAATCTGCTAGCTGGAAGCAGCTGCCAATTCATCAATCTTTTATTTAGACTGGCCCTTAGAGGGGATGTAATGAGGTGCATTCACCTCTCACGAGCACCCCCTTTCTCTGAGCATGTGCCTGCATTCTCTCGATTTGTGGTGGGTCTTTGCTGACTCATCCCTCCAGCCGAGTCACACACATGAGATAAAAGCGAAGCAAACCCCTTCAGGGACAGAGGTCTAACAGGGGCCTCTCTCAGTGCCCTCTGTAACATCTCTCTTAAGTTGTCCCTGTATAGAGCAGTACCCCATGACTCTCTCCCTGGAGGCAGTGTCTTCACCCTCTCAGGGCCTTTCCGGCCCCAGCTCTTCAGCTGGGCCACTCAAGAGTTCAATTCCCCTGCTGAGGTGTATCAAAGTCCAGGCCACTTTCCCAGTGGCAAGTGGGGGGAACCCAGGCCAATCCTCTACTCAAGGTCCCAGCCCAGAGACTCTATAGATAGCAGCTGTGCAGTGTCCCTTTTTCTAAGTCGCACTGCTGCTCTAATTCCCTGGGTCACTTCCCCATGACCCCAGCACATTCTTCACCCTTACCTCAAGGCCTTGTCCTGCTGGAGTTCCAGTAGCCAGCCCAGAGCACCTTGTGTTCCCCTCTCCCTCTCCCTCTCCCTCTCCCTCTCCCTCTCCCTCTCCCTCTCCCAGCACTGCTCTGTCCAAGGTCCTGTAGCTCCCCCCAGCCAGGCACACTCTTCTCCAGGTCTAGCAAGGAACTGATCTCATACTGGCCCTGCAGCTCTTCTTATACTAGCCTGCTGGACCCTGATTGGCTGCTTTTCCAGGGGGAGGGGGTTGTGGAAGGGTCACAAGGCCTCCAGTAGGGGGCCTCCGGACCTAGTCCACCCCATCACAAGGGGCAAGGAGCCATGCTCTGTCACCTTGAGAAACACATTAGGTTTGGGTTCTTCAATGAAGACATCCAGCCATCCCAGACAGGACATCTTCTGCACTATCAGGCTAGCCTGAGCTAGCCCCAGAGCGGCTCTAATACCTGTATGTAGGCCAGACACAGAGATAAAGCTCTGAGCTCCTCTTCTCTGACACTGCCTCTGCCCAGGGTCACAGATCACAGGCATCTTTCCTGCCCACTAGCTGGGCTTGTGTCAGTCTGTTTCTCCAGCAGCATCAGCTGAACTTTCCTGGGTGAAGCTCACATTAGGGTTTTCTGCCCACACATCCCTGACCTCTCTGTCTGTGGCAGGTCTGTGTCTCGAGGAGTGGGGATCTCTGAAGCTGCCTGAGTTTGGTGAAGAGCTTTTTCTCCCTTGTTCAAGACCGTTTCTCCCTCAGTCAGATGAAAGATGAGGCGAGGCAATGGCGGTGACTAAAAGGCTTGATCCTCTCTCCTTTTGCCAATGTGAGGCAATCAAAAATAAGGAGCCAGGCCCCCAAAATCTTGAGCTTGCCAGAAATAATATATGCTGGGTTCTGTTTATATGCCATCTGGTTTCTGAGCTTTGCAGATGCTCTGGGGCCACGGTCACACACTTTTGTCTTTAACCACAAGAGCTAGAAACTTTCATTACAAAAAAAAAAAAGCAAGCTGAGATTGTGATATAATCACCAGACTCCAGGAGCTTGGTCTTTGAAAACAACATAAAATATTATGAGATTCACAATAAAATCACAAGAGCAGGCAACATTGCAGTTCCCTCCCGCCCATCCCCCTGCAGTCTAATTTGGTTTTGGATTCAGAACCCACTCATGCAGCATTTAAAAAGGAAACATATCTAGGCCTTTGAGCGCTACCACGATTCCATATTTACTCCTATCTTCCAGGAATGGACAGCGGGTGGCAGGCGACCCAGCTGTCAACACCAGTCTAAAAAGCTCAGGCTCCTAGTTTATTGTATCTCACCACACTGTGGTTCAATTGTGTTCTAAGAATCTCACGCTGTGGGAGATGAGCGGGACTGCAGGGGAAATGAGCGGCTTTCTTGGCTTCTGTGCAGGTCGGTGCTAACCGCAGTATACCCCAATCTCTGAGAAGAGCAAGGGGCAGGGAATGCCAAGTTACACAGGGTGTAAAAACCATGGGCCTGACTCTGCATTGCTAATGCTCAGTATTCAGAAGCCAAGAGTCAGGCCCCCAAACTCAAGAGAATGACTTAAAATCATTAGACTTAAAGAAAAAACCTGACAAACATCTGGGGCTCTTTCTCTTTCCCTTCTGGTCTCTGAGCCTTTCAGGGGCACTGGCTTCATATCACCCAGCTTTTCTCTGCAGCCACGAGGGCTAGCAACTGGCTTTCGAAGGAAAAGTGGAGATTCTCGTGCAATTTCTTGATTCTAGCGGGGCAGGGGGAAGCTTTAAGAAAAGCTTCAAGTATCATTTGACTCGCAGTGAAACTATGAGCATTCGCAACGGCTCGAGCCCCAGGATCCCTCCCTGGACAGGTAGATGGACTTGCATTAAAATAGCCATGTGGGCATTGTGGCACTGGTAAAGTCTTGGCGAGCCACCTGAGCTCAGCTCCACCTTAGCCCTGAGTCTGAGCTCAGGTGGCTAGCCTGAGCCTCCATCAGCACCACAACTTCCACACTGCTGTTTTTAGCATGCTATGCATCTGTCTCCCCAGGCTGGGAGGCTCATTCCCAGCTCCAGTGTAGACACACCCGCTGCTGACTCAACTCACTGCTATTGCACACCAGCTAGGTGGGAGCACCTGAAACAGAAAGGAGGGCGTTGCTACGCACTGGGGATGGAGGTGGAATTTCCAGCTCTAGGAGACAGACACACTCGCACTAGTTCTGATCCAGCTGGCATGCTAAAAATAGACGTGTCGCCGCGGTGGCCCAAGTGGTGGCAAGGGCTAGCCAGACTGAGTACAAATCCCATGTGAAACCCCAGCCATGCGCTCGGGCAGCTAGTCCCTCACGCCACTCGCACTGCCACAGCTACACTTCTGTTTTCAGTGCACTAGCTTGATCAGGGATTGCATGAGAAGTCCAACCCACGTTGTTTATTGCACTTCCAGCTCCAGTGTAGACATACCCTCAGTGAACACTTCTTCCAAAGATCCAGCCCATCTGGACTCCTCAGATTTGCATCTCTCTTGGCTGGAGTGAAAAATAAATGGTGGACACTCTGCACCTCAAAGCAGCACCCTGGAACCCCCACATTCACTCGTCATATAGTTATGATATATTTCATACAAAGCATGACATGAAAGGTATCGTATGAAAGGTCACGATCTGCTGAAACCCATTGTTATGTCAAAATATGTATATAATTTGTGTGCATGAAGCTATGAGATTTTGGCTGTATGGTTGTTACTGAAATATGCTGTAAATTTGCTAGTGACATACAAAGGAGGTAATTCCCACCCAGGAGGGAACGCAATGACCATTATTCAGGAGGGGAGTTGTAAACAATGGATTTACGAGCACCACACAATGTGGACTGCTCAACTCAATGACTCATTTGCACAAGATCGCACAGGGGATTGCTCAACCCTGTGACTCAGCAAAGTCCACTAGGAAATGTCTGGACTTGTGTTTTCCAGGCACATGGACTGAGGATATAAAATAGGGGACAATGGCATCATGCTTTTGCCTTTCTCCTCCCCCAACTATGCTGGAGGCAACAAGGACACTGAGAAGACAAATTAAATTTAAGAGATAGAAACCTGTGTATTATGAACTGTAACATCCAGTGGGGGTAAGAAAATACTAAATACTGCCTAAATAAGGTTTAAGATTTAGACTGTGCGCTTACCTTTTATTTTCTTTGACCTTTTATGCCTACCACTTATAATCACTTAAAATCTATCTTTCTGTAGTTAATAAATCTGTTTTATACTTTACCTAAAATAGTGTGTTTTGCTTGAAGTATTTGGGAAATCTCAGCTCAGTTTACAAAGCCTGGTTCATGTCCTGTCCACACTGAGGGAGGGGCAGACTGGATAATGAACTACACTTGTCAGGCTTCTGACCAGGGTAGGACAGTGCAACTCTGGGGTACAAGGCTAGGGAGCTGGAAGAATCAGCTGGTACCTTTCTCTGGGTAATTCATGAGTGGCTGTGGGGGAATTCATTCAGTATAGCCGGATGTGTGGCTCCACATGCTGTTGTGCTGAGTGATCACAGTGCCTGGAGGGGTTTGCTGCTTGTCACTAGCAAAGCACTGTGAGATACAGCCCAGGTTGGAGAGTTAAGGGGGCACAGAAGTACCCCAGTTCCAGGCTGACCCCCGGGATCTGTCTTCCCTCTAAGCTGCACTGCTGCCCAGGAGTGAATCAAGTACCATGTACTTGATTAGCAGAGCCCTGCAGCATGTGTTCAGGTGGCCCTCCCCCCGCTGCTCTGCAGCCACATTGCTCCTGCCCTCTGCCTTGGAGCCCTTGGCCAGCTGCTCCCTCCTGCTTGCTATGAAGAGTGGAGGGTGGGAAGAGGGGTTCTGATGTCGGGGTGTCCCCATCCCCTGCCTCCCTCCTGCCTATGTACCCCATCTCCACAGAGCAGGGGACTGGGGACAGGGCTCAGGAAAAGGAGAGCTCAGCTGCTGCTGTCTGAGCCTTCTGGTCTGAGTGCCTTAAAAAGACAGCGTACAGTCTCTCATTGACTTCCCCAGCAGCCAGCACACACACACAGTGCCTCTCTCTCTCTCTCTCTCTCTCTCTCTCTCACACACACACACCCTGGCTCTTCCACACTCATCTCCCAACATATACTTGTGTTATTGTTGTTACTTCTTGGTACTTCCTGCAATGCACATATATTCTCTGTAATTTTATTCTTTCAAAGTGTTGTTGTTGTTGTTTTAGTTTTTTGACTGGTCTGTGCATTTCATAATTTTATTTCTCTCTTATGCTTAAATTTAATTCTTTGAGTGGTGAGTTCTAAAATTCCTAACCTGTCCTGGCTGGAGTAATTATCCCTATGGTAACTTTTAAAAAATATATATTATAGCCAGGTTTTTGGTTTCTGCCGGTGGTGCCCACCCACACGTTCCCTCAATATTGGTGCACGTAACAAAATTCATTCTGCACATAGGTGGAAAAAATTAGATGGAACATTGCCTGGGATCCCGTCACAGAATCTCCCAAGTGCCACCCACTCAGGGTACCAAACCGAGCAGCCATTCGGAATTGATTGTGGAGATCTTTTTAGTATAATCCTCACTCACCTTTCTTCAGTGCTTTGATCAGCAATGAAACAATATTGCCATTTCAATGATCATTAATGGGCATCTGAGTTAACAACCCATTGAGACGAATAGGGCAGGTCTGGCTTCCTTGGGCTAATGATTCAGGCTGTCGCTCACTCAGGCAGGCATCTTTGCAGCAGTTGCACTCAGTTCAAGTTCTGGAGATTTTCTTTGCCACCAAAACAGCTGGACACTTATTTTTCAATGAAAGCTGAGATTCTTGGGCCCAGGATGGTAGCTCAGGGAAGCAGTGGATTATTGCATCCGCTCCCCCTGTCTCCCCACGCCCCCCAGTTTTAACCTGGGTACTAATGTTATTACTACTCCAAGCAGGGGCTGGAATGTTCTCACCCACTTTCACAGCAGAGCCTGTGTTTCCTCCAAGTCCCTGTATAGAACGGTTCGGCTGGGTTCGTCCCTCTCCGGGGCACCGGGGAGCCAGACTGCCTCACTACACCCTGCCTTTCTCACTGGTGAGGTGCAGTTACACCTGGTACAATGGCTGCGGGTGAAGATATCAGTGGATAACTTGGGCTAGCTATTGAGCAGGGTGCAGTGTGAGCAATGCACCATGTCTTTGCTCCCCTTATCCTATGGACTAAAGAGCGTTGGTAGGATTGTGCTGTAACAGTGGTGAGAGTCAAGAGTCACTCCATTGGAGACCCAATCTATCAAGGAGTCCTGCAGTGGGTCTCTACCTTTCCCATCCTGCAATCCCATGATGCAACAGGAAAATGTTTCAGGCCCCCTTTCCCATCGTTTTGGATTTCCCTCCCATCGAGGTATCAAGAGAGAGCGGTGCTGAGCCCAGCAGAGACTCCATTGCTAATGGAGTGCTGGCCCTTGCCAAAAAACAAAGGAAATGCCGAGTGTGTTTTTAATGCTAAAGTTTGTCATTTTCTTGTAGGATCCCATATGGATGGGTTCCAATAAAGATGTGCAAATTTGCCATGATGTAGGGAAGCGTTGTGCTACCCTGCCTTTATGTTCAATCAGTATTTTGAACATAAAGGCAGGGTACGTTCAAAATATTTCACTTCCAGGCTTTGTTTCCCTTTTAATTTAACATGAGCTTGAGCTGCATGGTGACAATTTCATAGAGCAGGAACCTTCCGCAGAGAGTCCATTAAAATGTAATGGCAAAATTTACGAACATTACATTACAGCCCTAAACACCTAAGCGTTCAATTTCCAGCATGAGCAAATTGCCACAAAAGCATGTCAGAACAATTCTCCAGTGACAGCCTTTGCCTCCAGCAAGAGGAGGCTTCATGTCACCCGGATGAGCAGAATGACACACTCCTTTGTAGTGAGAATGTTTCTGTCTGAAAGCAACAGGCCTGGGATTCGAAGTACACTTTCCTGGGCTTCTGCTACACAGCCTCTGCTTTGCAGAGATGCTGCGCTGCAGCTGCCAACCTTCTTCACACTGACTACGTGGCAAATTCTTCAGCGCCCGTAAGCTCTGGTCCTTAGCTGACCTGAAGCAACCGTTGTACATCGCAGGGAATTCCCTCACCCATCTGGCCAGATCCCATGTAATGGGCACATTGTGGCAGTGTTCCAGTAGAGTTTTGTACCTTCATGTGACAGGAAAGATAACGGGGGATGGGGAGGCCAGGACCACAACCCTACAGCTGGTTGTGGGGAGCTCAAGAGTGACGGAGGCAGTGTGGACTAGTGGATAGCGCACTGCCATGAGGGTCGGGAGAGCTGGGTTCTGATCCTGATGTGACCCTAATAGCCCTTTAGGGCCAGCCGGTAAAGGGTTTACTACTTTGTCATCAACTCCTATCAGGCCTGGCAAACTTACTACACCCTATGGTATTTATCCAAATAGTGCCTTGTAAGGTATCAAATGAAAGCTGGTGACATATGTGTCATTAATATTATTGTGACATATACATACTGACACCCTGCAAGGAGCTGCGGATACACACTGAAAAGATATTTCAAAGTCTGCAGCAAGGCAGAGCTGACAAACAGGCTTTTGGCCAAATGAAACATAACTATGCCCCTATCCCTGTCGCTGATGTCAATTATGCACTGGAAAGTCAACACAAGGAAAGCCCCATCTGCATGTGAAGTCAGCAATAAAAATAGGTCAGTGGGCAGATATGAAACCAACAGGGGAAGCACAGTGGGGAACAAGTAATTGGGGATAACAGTTGTCATGGTGTCTGGAGTAGCTCACGCCTGTGAGTGCTGACCTCAGGGCAGACTGTCAAAAGCAGGGCAGACAATCCAAACTGGTGGTGTGGTCTGTTATTAGATTTCACCACCTCAGTACCCAGTGTGAACTCTTAGATCACTATACCAGTCTTACCATGGAGTCACACACAGCCCTCTTAGACCCTCCAGTCTATATTGCCATCCAGACAAGCTGGACTTAGTGATAAATGGTCAATTACATAAAAAAGCAAAACAAAACCACACCACATTCAGGTTGCTTCTAGTCCCAAGAGATCAGTAACTTACCCCAGATCAGTTACTACCCTAGATCTTACAGCAAAGGCAACACCTGTAGCCAGCCCTGTAATAAACTATCTAAAGGTTTATTAACTATGAACCAGAAATAAGAGTTATTGACAGGTTAAAGCAAGTGAACATATACACAAATGAGTTGCAATTTAAATCCTAAGAGTGACAGAGTTGTGGTGACCTGTCAATTCAAAGTGTCTTTCAGGATGGACCCAGGATCTCTGGCTTCAGTTTTGTGTCTCTGGGTTTGTGAGAATTCAAACAGCAAAGAGATGGAAAATTTTCCTGGGTCTTTGTTTTATTTCCTTCATTCAGCCTCCAAATCCCCAGGAGGAGCCTTCCTTACATATAGCATTTCTAAGATGTGGATAGGCTTTAATCAATCCTTTGTGTTGCAATGTTCCTTGATGGACCATCTGATTCTGATAGTTCTTCTGGACAAGTGGGAGGAAACTCATCTGAATGACAAGTTTAGAGCAAACTTTTTTATAAGAACATAAGAATGGCCATACTGGGTCAGACCAAAGGTCCATCCAGCCCAGTATACTGTCTACCGACAGTGACCAATGCCAGGTGTCCCAGAGGGAGTGAACCTAACAGGTAATGATCAAATGCTCCCTTCTCCTGCCATCCATCTCCACCCTCTTACAAACAGAGGCTAGGGACACCATTCCTTACCCATCCTGGCTAATAGCCATTAATGGACTTAACCCCCATGAATTTATCTAGTTCTCTTGTAAACCCTGTTATAGTCCTAGCCTTCACAACTTCCTCAGGCAAAGAGTTCCACAGGTTGACTGTGAGCTGTATGAAGAAGAACTTCCTTTTATTTGTTTTAAACCCGCTGCCCACTAATTTCATTTGGTGGCCTCTAGTTCTTATATTATGGGAACAAGTAAATAACTTTTCCTTATTCACTTTCTTCACACCACTCATGATTTTATATACCTCTATCATTTTTCCCCTTTGTCTCCTCTTTTCCAAGCTGAAAGGTCCTAGCCTCTTTAATCTCTCCTTATATGGGACCCGTTCCAAACCCCTAATCTTTTTAGTTGCCCTTCTCTGAACCATTTCTAATGCCAGTATATCTTTTTTGATCTGAGGAGACATCTGTACACAGTATTCAAGATGTGGGCGTACCACGGATTTATATAAGGGCAATAAGATATTCTCCGTCTTATCCTCTATCCCTTTTTGAATGATTCCTAACATCCTGTTCGCTTTTTTGACTGCCTCTGCACACTGCTTGGATGTCTTCAGAGAACTATCCACGTCGACTCCAAGATCTCTTTCCTGATTAGTTGTAGCTAAATTAGTCCCCATCATATTGTATGTATAGTTGGGGTTATTTTCTTCCAATGTGCATTAGTTTACATTTATCCACATTAACTTTCATTTGCCATTTTGTTGCCCAATCACTTAGTTTTGTGAGATCTTTTTGAAGTTCTTCACAGTCTGCTTAGGTCTTAACTATCTTGAGTAGTTTAGTATCATCTGCAAACTTTGCCACCTCACTGTTTACCCCTTTCTCCAGATCGTTTATGAATAAGTTGAATAGGATTAGTCCTAGGACTGACGCTTGGGGAACACCACTAGTTACGCCTCTCCATTCTGAAAATTTACCATTTATTCCTAACCCTTTGTTCCCTGTCTTTTAACCAGTTCTCAATCCATGAAAGGACCTTCCCTTTTATCCCATGACAACTTAATTTACGTAAGAGCCTTTGGTGAGGGACCTTGTCAAAGGCTTTCTGGAAATCTAAGTACACTGGATCCCTCTTGTCCACATGTTTGTTGACCCCTTCAAAGAAATCTAATAGGTTAGTAAGACATGATTTCCCTTTAGAGAAACCATGTTGACTTTTGCCCAACAATTTATGTTCTTCTATGTGTCTGACAATTTTATTCTTTACTATTGTTTCAACTAATTTACCCAGTGCTCATGTTAGCCTTACCAGTCTGTAATTGCTGGGATCACCCCTAGAGCCCTTTTTAAATATTGGCGTTACATTAGCTGACTTCCAGTCATTGGGTACAGATGCTGATTTAAAGGACAGGTTATAAACCATAGTTAATAGTTCTGCAACTTCACATTTGAGTTCTTTCAGAACTCTTGGGTGAATGCCATCTGGTCCTGGTGACTTGTTAATGTTGAGTTTATCAATTAATTCCAAAACCTCCTCTAGTGACACTTCAATCTGTAACAATTCCTGCAAAAGATTTGTCACTTGCAAAGGACGGCTCAGGTTTGGGAATCTCCCTAACATCCTTAGCCATGAAGACTGAACAAAGAATCCACTTAGTTTCTCCGCAATGACTTTATTATCTTTAAGCACTCCTTTTGTATCTCGATCATCAAGGGACCCCACTGGTTGTTTAGCAGGCTTCCTGCTTCTGATGTACTTAAAAAAACATTTTGTTACTACCTTTTGTGTTTTTGGCTAGCTGTTCTTCAAACTCTTTTTTGGCTTTTTGATTATGTTTTTACACTTAATTTGGCAGTGTTCATGGTCCTTTCTATTTACCTCACTAGGATCTGACTTCCACTTTTTGAAAGATGCCTTTTTATCTCTCACTGCTTCTCTAACATGGTTGTTAAGCCATGGTGACTCTTTCTTAGGTCTTTTACTGTGTTTTTTAATTTGGGATATACATTTAAGTTGGGCCTCTATTATGGTGTCTTTGAAAGGTGTCCATGCAGCTTGCAGGGATTTCACTCTAGTTACTACCTTTTAATTTTTTTTAACTAACCTCCTCATTTTTGCATAGTTCTCCTTTCTGAAATTAAATGCCACGGTGTTTCACAGTTATAAAGCAAAATTTACATATTTTCTTATAGCATGGAATACAGACACTACAAATAAGATTAATACATGCATCAACTTACAAAACATTCTCTAGTCTAAACACTGAATATATTCTTATAGGACTAATACCTGATTTGAGCAACACTAATGCAGAACTGAACTGGTCTGGTCACAGCTGTGAGTGTGTCAGTTCTTAGCTAATACTTGCAGCCTTGGCAAGAGCTGGCACCAGGCCTGGCACTTCAAAAGTTTCCTGGACTATAAGAGGAAAGCAAAAGAACCTCTTTTATCCATCACCGAGGGAGCAAGGACAGCACTTTTTGTCTCCATGAACACTGGATCCCAACCATGTGGGTTGGTGATGCCAGAAGATTACTTTAGCTGAGAAACAACGTTAGATGAGGATTTTAGCCCGTTAGAGGTAAATTTAGACTTTTAGAGGCATGTTGTACTTTGTTTTAGACGTACTAGATCACAGTGCTGTGTTTTTCTAAAGGGACTGATCCTAAATTGTGCCAGCCAAGCTGTGTGTACTCTGTCCCTTCAGGAACAGCTTACCTGGGGATTTCTGTGAGGGCCAGTGCCAGGGGCTGGATACTATAGTGGGGAGGCTCTGGGGACTGTGTGCCCATTACTAGCCTGAGCTGAGAGCAGGGGTGAAAGTAACTTACAGGACTTACCGGTATTGCTGGAGTCCTGAGGGGGGGCGTGGCCTCATCTGGAAGAGGCGTGGCCTTTTGATTTAAAGGCCCTGGGGCACCAGCTGTGGCTGGGAGGCCGAGGGCCTTTAAATCAACCAGGTGCTCCCAACTGAAGAGGTGGCTGGGAGCCCCCCGGGGGGGGGTAACCGCTTGTTTTGCCACGCTGGGGACAGGATTTAAAGGGCCCAGACCTCCTGCCCCTGAGGGGAGCCCCGAGCCCTTTAAATCCTGGCCTCAGCCCGGCCGCCAGAGCCGTGGCTGGGATTCAAAGGTCTCTGGGCTGCCTACAGCTGTGGGGAGCTCTGAGCCCTTTAAATCCCAGTCGCAGCCAGGATTCAAAGGGCTCTGGGCTGCCCACAGCCGCGGGGAGCTCTGAACCCTTTAAATCCCGGCCCCTGCCTGGCCGCTGGAGTCGCAGCCGGGATTTAAAGGGCTCTGGGCTGCCGCAGCCCCAGGGAGCTTTGAGCCCTTTAAATCTCAACCATGGCCAGGATTTAAAGGGCTCTGGGCTGCGGGTAGCTGTGGGCAGCCCAGAGCCCTTTCAATCCCCGCCGTGGAAGCCGGTGCGGTTCGGCTCTTGCCAGTACACCGGACTGGACCAGCTTACTTTCACCTCTGGCTGAGAGCACAAGATCTGCACAGGCCTGGAAGGCAGGGCTGGTGTTGCCAGAGGCTGGTGGTTTCAGGGAGCTGAGCTGTGGCAGGCACACACAAGACTGCTTCATGCTAAGAACAGAAGGTGGTGAGGTGCCTCAAAACCCTGGGAACCCTGGAGCGTGTCACACCTGGCTCTTTTAAAATGGACACTGGACACAATAACACAGGAAGTCCCTGTGATGGGTTCCCCCCAGGGTGCCACCTGGAACTGGGATACCAGTAAGCTCTTCTGACTCACCAGCCTGGGTGTCCTCTCACACTGTGTTTCTGTGACAGGCTGCAGACGTGCTCCTGGCCCTACGCTTTCACCAGCATTCACACAGGTGGGGATGTACCCAGCTGCAGTTACATGCAGGCTCTCTGACCAGCCACTGCATGTGAACCAACAATGTCACATGAACCCCCAGCTTCCCAGCCTAGGACCCCAGAGCTGTACCATCCTGCCCTGGCCCAGACCCCAGCCAGTATGTATTTATTATCCAGTTTGCCTCCTCCTCAACGTGGAGAGGAAATGCAACAGCCTTTGCCCCTTGAACTAAGATTTCCCAACACTTCATTCAAACTCACTGGTTTAGATAAAGCCATAACAAGTTTATTAACTACAAAAGATAGTTTTTAAGTGATTATAAGTGATAAAAATGGATCAAAGCAGATTACCTAGTAAATAAACAAAAATGCAAACTAAGCTTAACATACTAGAAGGATACGATTTGAATTAACAATCTCTCACTCTGACTGATGATACAAGTAGTCTCGCAGATTCTCAGGGTACAAGTTGCACTTGCTTTTCATCTTGGGAGCCCCAGGTTTTCATATGCAGGCTAGAAATCTCTTTAGCCTGGGTCCAGCACTTCCCCCAGTTCAGTCTTTTATTCCTTAAGTGTTTTTAGGAGTCTTCTTGTGTGGAGACTGAAGAACAACAGATGATGTCGCTCCCTGCCTCATATAGCTTTAGCATATGGTGGGAATCTTTGTTTTAAACTTGGTTCCCAGACCAGTTTGTGGAAAAATACAGACATCCCAAAATGGAATCCAGAGACATGGTCACATGCCTTTGCATACCTTGCTGAGTCATAGCTGCTGTTCCTTACAGGCTGTCAGCAGTGTTCTCTGGAGGGCTCACCTGTGAGGGATAAATTTCTCCTAAGGCCTATTGTTTTTCCTAACAGCCCATTACCTTGAATAGGCCCTTCACAGCCGGCTAGCTAGACTGGAAGCATTTTGTCTAGTGGGTGTCGGCCAGGTGTAACTACATTTGAAATACAGATACATAGTCAATATTCACAACTTCAGATACAAAAATGAAACATGCATACAAATAGGATAATCATATTCAGCAAATCGTAACTTTTCCAATGACACTTTACATGGCCCATCTTGTACAAAATGCATCATAATTATGCCATGATCATATCATAATAATATCATGGTGAAGAATATGGCACAATGTCACAGTCCCTTCCAGTCCTACATCCTAGACATACATCAGTAAGCACTGAATTTCCAGTGGCAACCATGGCATGGGGTAGCGGGGGAGAGGTGTTAATATTGTTACAACTATCTGGGACTAGAAGTCTGTGCCATATAAGGAGCAACATTTAAAATGGAGAGTCAAAATTTCGTTTTTGTTTTTTTTTTAAATGCAAGTGGTCAAAACACTTAAATTTTGTATACATACATTTGTAATTTTTCAGAATTTTTCATTTTTGGTCTGACCTGAACCAAATTTGTTGTTTGACTTTTCCAAATTGTCAGTGAATTGAAAAAGCCATTATTTGCCCAACTCTAACTATAGATCCAGTACTAGATATGCAAAGGAGATGCTAATGTGGAGTAACAAGACTATGTAGGAAGCAATCCAGAAGCCAGAACCTGCTTTGAATTAGGACAGCTTTGTACCACTCTGCTAATGCCAAACTGCCCTAATGCTGGCTACCTGGTCCTCTGAGGACCACCTCCGCCTACAGCAAATAGGTGGAATTCGGTAGGAAGAAGTCGTTTCCCCAATCTGGCTGCAAACTTGTGGCAACATCATTGCCAAGTCGTTACCATGTGGGTCTTTTAAGAAATCTGATCCTGAGCCTAGCTCTTGATGTAGAATATAATTTTAATCTAATCTGTGTCCACTCTGTTCAGAAGTAAACATCATTCCTCACCAATAGGAAGGCAAAAACATCTCTTGCCTCCCAACGGTGCTCTTTGTTTTGCGTTTTCTTGTGGGCAAAGTGATTAAACTGCTAAATCACAGCGGCTTTTCTCATAAAAAAGACAAAGCGCCTTTAGATCCCGACATCGTTTCACAAGCTGCAGAAAGCCTTGTGTACGCAGGGATGATTAGATCTATCTTGGTTTTATCGCTGCACCTCCCACTCCAACAGGCTGCCGAGCAGGGTGTATTTACTGTCTCCTGGGCTAATAGCTTCCTGTGTTACTCATAACTTAAACACCAAGAGAGCGATAAGAGATCGGGTTTGGTGTGTTTTGTTTAAGAAGAAATGAGCATTAATAAATATCTCATTACCAGAAAGTGTTACCTTGAAGGTACAGAACCTTCTCCAGGCCCACAGCTGGAGCACTAATTATCACCACAGTTAATAGAGCACCATGAAAATCCTGAATGGGGATCGGAGCTGAGCGGTTCAAAAAATACAGGAACAGATAGCAAGTTAGTGGCTATTGCAGGTGATGATCAGATGGGTCGAGTAAAGTGCTGTAGCCTTTGGTCTGCAGAGTGACTATACAGAAATGACTATTGGTGAGAATTTGCCAACCACAGCATGAGCTGCATTTCATGGCTATCAAGCATCGTGTTTGATTGCTAGGAGCAATGACCTCTCTGTTAAGTCATTGTCCGTTGTATGTACTGCAGTGACTGCCTCAAGTAGCATTTCTTGGACAGAGGTGTCCACTTCTGAGGCTTTCTTCTACTCTCCCATTTTGGAGGGGCAGCCTTTTGGGGAGGACTGGGGTATAGCCTGATCTATAGTTAAGGGCTACTTTCACCAGTTACCCACCCCAAATTGAGGGTTTACACCTAGTTTAGTCTGTGAGAGTCCAGCCCCCAAGATCAACTACAGTAGAGAGGTTATCAATAGAAGGAGGACCCCATGGTGCACAACAGAGACTACACAGTGCTCTTTCTGTAAGAATTACTTCTATAAACCAACCAAACAATATGCACACTGCAATCTGGTAAAGGAGAGAGACCGATTCAGAATGCATAACATTTGCATTACTCACATCACGCCTTGCAGAAAAACTAGAAGTTTCATACTGATGTCTCCCCTCCCCCGACCAAGACACAGAGGCCATGATACAGCTTTTATAAGGTATTAAGCTAATGCCCACTGGGGTTCATACATATTTATGAAAGCTTTAACCCCTTTTCCTTATCTGAACATCCACACCCCACTACTTCTGGGGTGCCCCATTTCTCATAGTCTGCCTCATTAGTTCCACTTAAGGAAGTCTCTGACATTTCATCCGGACTACCAACAGTCATCTTGTGGTGTCTGCTGATCTCTGGCAGACAATATTATGCAAACTCAGCAGTTATTTTCAAAACATCAGCATATCACAGATATAGACACAAGCTCAGCAGGTTTATTATTAATTTACTTATGCAAATTTATCCTAAAGCATAATTTGGCTAAGCTAAATATTTTACAGGCCTGAAGCCTTGTAGGCCTTATGTTACATTCATTAATATTTATAATTCCCCTCTCTATACTTGATACCTTTAGCCTTGGCTACAGGGGAATGTTAAATGACAGAAAAATATTTGTCACTCCTGGAACTGGGCAAACAACATGTTCTCCTGGAAGGTGCTAATAGCTACCGTCAAGAATGTTTTTGATCTCTAGACAATTGGAGACCTGGTCAAAGCCTATGGGTGTGCTACGCAGTCTTTTTTCAGGCTAAATGGAAGGAACAATTAAGGCCTTTTATGTATTGTGATATCGAGAAACAACAGAAGCCACCACCCAAGGCAATGGGCTGCATGGCAAGGACTGTTCAGAAGCTAAAGCATGTGGGATGAGGGTCTCCTGACTGCAAATGCGGGTGCTAAGGGATTGTTTGGAAAGCTGTGTGTGAGAGGCAGAAAGCCAACAGATAGGGAGAGAAGCAGTAGTTAGCTTGAACCTGAGAGGGAGCTGCGAGCTGAGAGTCAGGGCTTCTAGAGGCACAGAACTGACTGAAGAAGGCTTGGAAATTGGGAGCAAGGAACTGCCTGATGTTGTTTGTCTCTACCATGTTCAGGGAAAAGATACTTTGTGTCCTTTCTTTGTAAATAAACTGTATTGCACCAAAGAACAACCTGACTCATAATCTGTTTCTCCTCCTAATGGAAACAATCTGGCAAGGTCTCAGATATTTGATAATAGCCTGGGCCAAAGGTACAGCAAATACAATACATTTGATGTGGATATTTGTTACAATCTGTAATACAACTCACTCCATGTTGATTGTGTTCCCCTCCCAAAAATATTCCAGAAAATATGGTAGTTGGCAGCGAGGCTCACTGGAAAAATCAAACATTAAACAAGGACTGGAAAATATCTGCATGAAGTGAAATTCAGATTGATCCTCATGAGTGTTCCACTGTAAATCTGACTCTCAAGTGATGCCTGTTCCATCAGGGTACAGATCAGGAGCGGTGCCAGGGTTTTTGGCGCACTAGGCGCAGGGCCGGCTCTAGCCGTTTCGCCACCCCAAGCATGGCGGCTCTGCCACTTGCCGGTCCCGCAGCTCCAGTTGACCTGCCGCAGGCGTGCCTGCGGATGCTCCACTGGAGCCTCGGGACCAGCGGACCCTCCGCAGGCATGCCTGCGGGAGGTTCACCAGAGCAGCCAGCCGCCCTCCTGGCAAAATGCCGCCCCCCCAAATCCTGGTGCCCTAGGCGACCGCCTAGGTTGCCTAAATGGAAGCGCCGGCCCTGGTACAGATGTATACCATGTGACTAACATGTTCAATCAAAGCTTTATGTTTTGAAGGGAGAATATCAAATACAACAAACTGATCATGAATAAGCTACTGACTGAGTGACAGTGTCAGGATTGATTTGATGGATGATGCCAAATAACAGATGCATTTCAGAGAATCACTGTCTGCTGTCTGGCAACTTGCAACCAAAAGAAGCAGCAAATAAACTCAGTGGTACTAAGTCCTCTATCTTGAGGAAAGCTCAAAAACTTGATATGGTAGATCCAGCATAAAAAAATTGCTAATTTTATGATTTCAGATTATTAATTTGCTCAACAGCATTAATGAGTTATGAATTTCATTTATGTTAGCATAACTTCCTTTTTCAGGTGTCACAATTTCTGCTTTTGTGTCATCCTTACAAATTGAAAAACACCAAGGCCTGGTCTACACTACGCTTTTAAACAGATTTTAGCAGCGTTAAACCGATTTAATGCTACACCTGTCCACACAACGAGGCCCTTTATATCGATATAAAGGGCTCTTTAAACCAGTTTCTGTACTCCTCCCCGACGAGAGGGGTAGCGCTGAAATCGGTATTACCATATCGGATTAGGGTTAGTGTGGCCGCACATCGACGGTATTGGCCTCCGGGAGATATCCCACAGTGCACCATTGTGACTGCTCTGGACAGCAATCCAAACTCGGATGCACTGGCCAGGTAAACAGGAAAAGCCCCGCGAACTTTTGAATTACATTTCCTGTTTGCCCAGTGTGGAGCTCTGATCAGCACGGGTGGCGATGCAGTCCCAAATCCAAAAAGAGCTCCAGCGTGGGCCGTACAGGAGATATTGGATCTGATCGCTGTATGGGGAGACAAATCTGTTCTATCAGAGCTCCGTTCCAGAAGACGAAATGAGAAAGCATCTGAAAAAATCTCCAGGCTATGATAGACAGAGACCGCAGCAGGGACTCAGCACAGTGCTGTGTAACAAGCGTAACGGAAAGCCAAAGAATCAAATGGACGCTCATGGAGGGAGGGAGCGGGGGACTGAGGACTGCAGCTATCCCACAGTCCCTGCAGTCTCCGAAAAGCATTTGCATTCTTGGCTGAGCTCCCAATGCCTGTAGGGTCAAATACATTGTCCGGGGTGTTTCAGGGTATATGTCGTCAGCTTACCCCCCGTCCCCTCCCTGTGAAAGAAAAGGGAAAAAAATCGTTTCTTGACCTTTTTATATGTCACCCTATGTCTACTGCATGCTGCTGGTAGATGCGGTGCTGTGGCGCTGAACAGCAGCATCCTTTCCCCTCTGCTCCCCGGTGGCAGACAGTACAATATGACTGCTATCCATCGTCATCATCAGCCTGTGAGTGCTCCTGGCTGGCCTCAGGTGAGGTCGGCCGGGGACACCTGGGTAAAAATAGGAATGACTCCCAGTCATTCCCAGTAGATGGTACAGAAAGGCTGGTAACTGTCCTCATCATAGCAACTGGGGGCTGAGTTCCATCAGCCCCCGCACCTTTCATGTCTAAAGAAAAGATTCTGTACTGCCTGGACTATCATAGCAGCTGGAGGCTTCCTCCCCCTCATTTTATCTCACTAAAAAGTCAGTGTTTCTTATTCATGCATTCTTTATTACTTCATCACAGAAATGGGAGGACCCTGCAATGGTAGCCCAGAAGGGTTTGGAGGAGGAGGGAAGCAACGGGTGGGGTTGTTGCAGGGGCACCCCCTAGAATCACATGTAGCTCATCATTTCTGCGGGATCTGACACAGAGCGGCTGTGCTCTCTGGTACACTGGCTCTCTAGTACACTTGTCCCATATTCTAGGCAGGACTGACTCTATTTTTAGATACAACCTCAGTGAGCATCAGCCAGGAGCACCCAAGACAGCAGCAGACAGTACAGAACGACTGATAACCGTCATCTCATTGCCAATTTACAGTGGCACATCAGACCTTACAGAACGACTGGTAACCATCTCTGCTACCTTGCAAAGGCAAATGAATGCTGCTGCGTAGCGCTGCAGTACCGCCTCTGTCAGCAGCATCCAGTACACATATGGTGACAGTGACAAAAGGCAAAATGGGCTCCATGGTTGCCATGCTGTGGCATCTGCCAGGGCATTCCAGGGAAAAAGGGAGCGAAATGATTGTCTGCCGTTGCTTTCACGGAGGAAGGAATGAGTGACGACATTTACCCAGAATCACCTGTGACACTGTTTTTGCACCATCATGCATTGGGATCTCAACCCAGAATTCCAAGGGGCGAGGGCGACTGCGGGAACTATGGGATAGCTACGGGATAGCTACCCAAAGTGCAACGCTCCAGAAATCGACGCTAGCCTCGGTACATGACTGCACACCACTGAATTATTGTGCTTTGTGTGGCCGCGTGCACTCAACTTTATACAATCTGTTTTACAAAACCGGTTTATGTAAAATCAGAATAATCCTGTAGTGTAGACGTACCCCAATACTACTTAAAAACCTTGATGAAAGTGATCACAGCAAACTGGTAAATGAGTTGCCTCTGAGGAGAGATCAAGGTATCATAGACTTTAAGGAAATGGATTTTACTCTGAAAAATTCATCAGGAATTTTCATCAACCTATTTAAGTTTACTGCAGGCCAAGAGCCAAAATTCAAGGATGCTCTGAAAGCCATTATGAAAAAAGCAAAGCACATCTCTGCTAAATTTCAGAATGAAATAATTGATATTTTAAACTTAGGTTGGCACATCTTTTGTGTTAGGCCGACTTATAGCCACCACAGTAATTACTGTGGTGGTTCATGTCCACACTGCCCTTCATATATCGGTGGTGCATGTCTTCACCAGGAGAGCTTGCATTGACTTAAGAGGGGCAGTGTGGGGGGCTGAGAGCCAGGGGTCTCAACTCCGCATGCAGCTGCATGCCAATAAGCCGGCTCCCTGCTCCCTGCCCTCTCAGCTCCATGCTTCCCACTCCCCGCTGGGAATGGGAGAGCCACACCAGGCTTCTCAGCTCCCTGCCAGGAACAGGACAGCCAACCAGACTGAGGGCGGGGCAGCAGGGCTCCCTCTGGGGAGCCCAGGCAGCAGCCTGAGCCGGGAGTCTGACTGACAGCCCAGCTTGGAGTGGAGACTGAGCAGCAGCCTGGCTGGGGAGCGAGAAGCTGGCTTTCTTAATTGACAAGCATGATAGCCATAGATGTAAGTAACCCCGTGTCTACAGGAACACTGCATTGCCCTAACTACACCCACATAAGCCCTATGCCTCTCGTGGAGGTGGAGATACAATGTCAGTGTAGTAGGGCACTTATATCAGTGGGAGCAAAGCTGTAGTGTGTACAGTGAAGTAATTATGTAGACGTAAGATGCCTTATGTTGACCTAACGCTGTGGTGTAGACCAGGCCTCATAGAAACAAGGTGGACTGGCCACCTGAAATCCTTGGAAATAATCCTCAAGAATTTGGAAGAATTCAGAGTATTCTGTCTAATATTGTGAATGGGTCTGGTGATCTGTTCACTGAAGCAAGAGCATTATTGGAAGTTACAGAATTATCCAAATTCTTGTTCTTAGCTGAGGTTGTGAGAATGATTTGGAAAGTGTTTGCTCCTGTGAACAATTACCTTCAAAAGGAGCTAATGCATCTTGCTAACTGAGCTGAATTCATTTCTGTTGCCTGAATTTCAACAAAAGAGAAAGATGCTTGAAGTTCTTGGTTTTTTTTGAGGTTTCATCTAAGCACTTTGTTTTGAAAGATGCATGTGATGAAGCATCAGCTTTAAGATGTGCCACCAAAAGAGTCAAGTTATTGCCCCAAAATTTCAAGATTCCATAGTCAAGGTCACTGACCTGGATTCTAAAGTGTAAATGAGCATCAGTGGCCAAGACGTATCAAGAAAGGATTGATGAAACCAGTGGTGAATTGCGTACTACCTTTTTCTGAGAACTCCAAGTTATACAAAAGCTTGTCAGAAATCTATTCCACAAGCTCTCCAGACTTCTTGAAATTGGAATAACTGTGTGCTTTGATGGACTTGCTTGGATTAGATATTAAGAAGGTGAAAGTCGAAATGGGTGTGTTTAAACCACTGATAGATAAGAGGAATTGCAACGAATATGAAGAAGTTCTAGGTACCATGAAGGAATTAAAGGAGGCTTTCCCATGTATTTCTGAAATGTCTATCGTGGTCTTGTTGTTTGGAGCATCAGCTGCAGCTTGTGAGAATGCCTTTTCTTGTTTGAAAATGATTTTATCACACCAAAGTATGAGTATGGCCCATGAAAGAAGGAGAACCCTAATTCTCCGGTAGTATGAAAATGATTTGATGACAAATTGACAAAACTGGCTTTGTGGAAAAATTCAGATGCTGTTATCCAAGAAGACTTCAACTTTTGTTTCAGGGGCAGTCTTTTCATTACATAGCACTTTCATGTTAAGATTATATTTTTATATTTCCGAATCTCTAAAGTTTTTGAAAGTTTGAATATTTGTTATGCTGAACAATCACATCAATATGTATCTTATGTTTTCTTAGTTCATAAAAATAAAAGTTTCTGACTGAGATTGTTTTTCACTAAGTACGTGAACTTCTGAAAGCATGTGCATCTGCCCTGCCGGTCATGCCATGTGCCCGCCCCCAGTGTCAGTGCCCTAGCAACAGAGCTGGTTGGTATGTAGTAGAGAACAATCTGAAAGGAACAGGCCCATGATCGGTTTTTACAGCTCCTCCTCTGTTCTCTTTTCATTCCTTGTTGTGGAAGATCCCCCTAGAGCTAGTTTCAGCTCATACATTTTTGTGCTGCATGATTTGCAAGAGTAACTAGAGGTATTGGCAAAAAGAACAGGAGTACTTGTGGTGCCTTAAAGACTAACAAATTTATTTGAGCATAAGCTTTTGTGAGCTACAGCCCACTCCATCGGATGCATGCAGTGGAAAATACAGTAGGAAGATATCTATATATGTAGATATAGATATAGATATATATACAGAGAGAACATGAAACAATGGATGTTACCATACACACTGGAACGAGAGTGATCAGTTAGGTGAGCTATTACCAGCAGGAGAGAGAAAAACTTTTTGTAGTGGTCATCAAAATGGTCCATTTGCAGCAGTTGACAAAAAGTTGTGAGGAACAGTGTGTGTGTGTGGGGGAACTAAACACGGGGAAATAGTTTTACTTTGTGTAATGACCCATCCACTCCCAGTCTTTATTCAAGCCTAATTTAATGATGTCCGTTTTGCAAATTAATTCCAATTCAGGAGTCTCGCGTTGGAGTCTGTTTCTGAAGTTTTTTTGTTGTAATATTGCGACTTTTAGGTCTGTAATCGAGTGACCAGGGAGATCTCCATTTTGGGGAGCCTGCTTTTCACAGGGTGGAAGTGCTGCATTTTCTGAACATCAGTTCCTTTTAAGGCATCTCAGGATGATTTCTCTGACATAGTTTCCCATCTCTGACAATGGCCTGTAACAGATGCTTCTAGGAAAGGTATAAGAACACCCTAATGAGCATTTCTATCCAAAGGGAAAGTTTCTTACTAAACCACATCAGTTAGTGATTGCCTTATGTCCTGAAGTCTTATATACCACCCAAACTTTCCCCCCAGTCCTTACTGCTGTCAATATAGATGCCCTCATTATCCATCTAATAAGTTCCTAAATTCTTAGTCTCAGTAATATCTTGTGGCAATGAGTTCCACAGGCTAATTTTGACAAAAAGATTTCCTTTGCTTAGTTTTAAATTTGGTGCCTTTCAATTATTGGGAAATGTCCTTTGTACCTCTAATTATGAGAGAGGATGAATAGCCATGCTCAAATTTCCTTGTCAATTCCATTAATTATTTTTGATAACTCTATTGTGTCCTCTTTTATTTATCTCTGGAGTAAACAGTCCTGGTGTTTTCACTCTCTCCTTATCCAGATCTCTAATAATTTTTGCTACTCCTCTCTGAACCCTTCTTTTTCTGCTACTACAATATTTCCCTCCCTCATAGGGCTGTTGGGAACATGTTTGGGGCACGTGCATATTATTATTATTATTATTATTATTATTATTATTACTGAATACTGCGTGCTGGAGATGTGGTTGTAAAAGAACCATCTTGATAACCTCCATCCAGTCTCCCTAGCACAAAACCCTGTCATGTACCACTTTTTGGACAGATGGCCACTGTGTGTCTCTGGTAGCAGGGATCACTTCATCTTACATGTTTGCACAATGGGGCCACAATTTGTACTGAAGCCTCTAGGTAGAACTGAAATACAAATTGTTATGAATGATAGAATTAATTTCTTGTAACTTCCCACCCTCTCCCTAACAACACAGGGTCTCAGAAGTTCATGAACCGATCAAACCATCAAAGTTCCCTTGTGTAACTCTGACAAAATAACAGGAAATGTACCTATAGGCAAGACTGGATGCCACCTAATTTCTGATTGTGATGATAACATGTATTGTGCATGTTCCTTTGTCATGGAAACAGGTTTCTATAGGGCAGGAAACAGTGTCAATATTCTACAGCTATTTCCCGTCTGAATTCAATTTATAGTTTCAACTTTCTTCTTGGTTTAGCTGCTAAAACTCTGCTACAGACAAATGTCAGAGGGGGGCTTTACATATGATTTCCCAGGGCTTTTCCAGAATGCATGCTGCAGTTTCACCCTCTGAAGGAGGGTGCATCTGAGCTCAGAGATACATTAGGGGCCAGATGTTCTAGGACCGTGCACTATAGTGTAGCTAGGCCCACTGCCTTTCATGCACCCCTCATGCCTAAGGTCACAATAGAGGCAGCCTGCCTCATTTTCCCTTCTTGGACTGTTCAAAAAATGCTTTTGTTCATTTCTATTCTGTCTCAGGTTGAGCTTTATTAAATTAACAAACATTCAAAATAAAGCTTTCAAGCCCATCCAAAATGCCCCCACAAAACAAAGACTTCTCTTCCTCCTTCTGCCTTTTCTCCTTTGGCAGGCCTCTCCCAGGCCTTCCTGCCTGGAGTCCGGGTCCTGAATCTGCTAGAACCTGCTCACTTCTAGCAGTCTCTAATTCCTGACCATACCCTCCTTTATTGCAGCCTCCTGCTCCTCCTTGTAGGGCAGGCCCCTGATCTTTCCCAGTGTGATCAGGGTTGGTTAGCCCCAGCCTTCCAGCCCTTAAGAGGTGAGGCGCCCTGTTACACACAACAGATGCATTACTGTGTGTGAAAATCAGGGGTGCACTCTGTCACAGTTCAGGGAAACTGTACCTGTATTTCTCTTCAGTGGTCCAAGCAAGGGCATCCACTCCTACCTCCTTGTCCATCGCCTCTCTTGGATGGACACCTGAGTCTCTCTCCCTTCTGATAGGGATATCTTCAGGATGAGCAGTTCCCTGCCTTCATTACGTTATTCCCAGCAAAGTCCAGTCTGCCTAAGCAGGCCTGTTTCATTTTTATCTTCAGAGACAATGCACAGTGTAATTGCCCCAGTTACCAATGGTTATGTCTAAGCAAGCACATTTTATTCTTATGGTAACAGCACTACAGAGAAAATATATTAAAAAGAATAAAAGAAACTAGACAGAGGCTAATAAGGTTACCAGAGATCACCCCCCCCCCCATCTCTACAAGGGCTTGGGTCAGTGTCAGTCTTTCTAACGCTTCCCTAAGGATTGGGACCCCCCTTGGACAGAAGGTCAAGTCCATTTGCTGCGTCAGAGTGAAGAACCTGAGTCAGTTCACCACCCAGTTATTTATCCCAAAGTCTTTTGTCTGCTGATCTCTAGAGAACCTAGTCTGAACCTTGGAAGAGACGGTGAATAGGTAATTGGCCAGACAATGGGTCCCCTCCCCAGGTTGAAAATGCAAAGGGCTGATAACCATGAACATACCCACTCCTCCTAGAGATGTTACATACAATCTCACACTAGCCATAAACATGTGCATTTTTAATACAAGGCCAAAAGCATTACATTTAATTCAATAAGATTTATCCAGGATATTGTATATCTGTCACACAGCCCTTCCAAAAGCCTTTCCCCATGCAACTCCATGGCAGTTCTGCAATCTACATTTACAGCTGGAATATTGCCTCTCTCCACAAGAATGGGATGGCTGTGATCTTTTTAGAGATGGAATGGGTGTTCCAGGGACAGCAAGAGAAGGGGAGAGGGGAAGTAGGAAAGAAAGGGATGGGCATGAGGTTAGATAAGATGGCATGAGAGAGGTGGAGGTTGTGGTGAGCAGGGGCGGCTGCAGATACCAGCGCACCAAGCGCATGCCTGTGGTGGCCAGCTGCGGGGGGCAGCCTGCTGGTTGCTGTGATGGTGACAGGCAGGCGGCTTTCGGCTGCACGCCTGCGGGAGGTCTGCCAGTCCTGCAGTTTCGGTGGCAATTCAGCGGCGGGTACGCTGAAGGCACGGGACCGGCAGACCTCCCGCAGGCGTGCAGCCGAAAGCCGCCTGACTCCCATGCTTGAGGCAGCAAAATACATAGAGCTGCCCCTAGTGATGAGGCCCTGTGTGGGAGGTTGAGAGGGTGGAGGGAGGGTTGGGGCAAGTGTCACCAGAGGTGACAAGAAGCATCCGGATACGGGACTTCAATTTGTGCTGATGGGAGGAGGGAGGAGATTGAACTGGAGGGGGAAGAGGAGTAGGTACAGGGGTTGGGAACTGTAGTGAGGTGAGGGTAACAGGAAGGGGAGCTTTGAGCCAATGGATGGAAAGAAAGGATGGGGAGAGAATGAATGCTATGATCCAGAAGAGGGACATGGCAAGAACCACGGTTGAGAGGCAGGTGGACAAAAAACTCTCCAACCAAAACAAAAATGAAACACACTCAGAGGGTCAGCAGGTCTGGTTCCAGCCTGGCTCGGAGTCTGAGCTGGCTGGGAAGAGCCCCCTGTAACAGACAGAGCTCCCCAGTTGCAGTCCCTATTGGGAGTGGGAGGAGGGGGGGGCAGGCTGTGATGTCGTGGTGCCAGTGTCTCCTGAGCCTGGCATTGAAATCTTGCTGTCTGGGAAGGGTCCCTCTCAATCTGATGATGTTTTATTATGACATTGTAATAAACATAATATAATAATCAAAGCATTTGGCTTGGCAGTACTGTACAGGTAGTATCTTGGTGCCCTCACAGCCCACTGAATGGCCAACCTTTCTGTCTAGGATATTTGTACTGGAAATGTTGGAGAGGAGGATGCAGTTGTTCATGGTAATGAAACTGTGGGGAAAGGACATTGCCCAGGGCCCTCTGTAAGGCATCAGTCTGTATAATATATTCCTGCATGAAATTGGGGCTGTGCAAAACAGGCTTATTGCAGAGAATTCACTTAATCTCTTGAGGGTGACCAGACAATTTGCTTTGGAGCTGACTTTTTTTGTAAGCTATATGAGGGGCTCTGCCAGTGAGGTGAAATTTGGCACAAACCATCTGTAGTATTTGTCTAGGCTCAAGAAAGTCCATACATGATTCCTGGTGCTTAGGGTGAGTGTGATGGCCAATGCTTCCATCTTATCGACTAGCGATTGTACCTTGCTGTTCTCTACCATATACCCTAAGTACTTAGTCTCCTGCCTTCCCACCATGCACTTTCTTGGGTTCACTGTCGGATTGGCCTCTCATCTTGAATGCAGAGCGGCAGCATTGTACAATCTACAATTTCAATTGTATATTACATCATCTAAATAGGCTGCTGTGCTGATGGTGACAGCATAACACCTGGTTCATCAACCTCTGGAAGGTGACCGGGCCCACAAGTAACCCAAATGGCATTGTGACAAAGAGGAGCAGGCCTACCAGGGTAGCAAAGGCTGTTTTGTTGTGGGAATCGGGGCAAAGGTGAATAATGGAATGGCCTGCCAATGGAGTATTATGGCAGAGACGAATCACTTCTAGTCATGGCCACCCTGATAGAAGGTATATGTGCCCATTGAGATAGGTGATCCCATCCCATGGGGAGCATTACACCTTGGTTCTGGATGTTGTTTGCTCAGACTATTCCATGACCTCCTGTGCTAATGAATTGCTCTGCAAAGTGGACTGGATTAGATCAAGCAGGTTTTGGTGTGTTGTGCCACTGAGGAAGTTGCGAGGTTTTAGGAGATAGGGTGGTTCTTGGCTAGGTTCCTCACCATCTTGGTTGTAGTCCCCCTTTCAGGATCAGGCATCAGCTTCCCATTCCTGGTTCCTGGGTGATAGGTGGTGACAAAGTCAAACCAAGAGAAGAAGAACACCCGTCTGAGTTGTCTTTGGTTCAAGGCTTGAGCTTTCCTCAGATATTCAAGGATCTTATGGTCCGAAAAGATGTGCACTAGGTGTCGGGGTCCCTTGAGGTGACACTATTCTTTGAAGGCTGATTGAATTGCATGTAGTTCCTTATCCAATATTTCATAATTCTGTTCATCGGCTTCCACTATGAATGCCTAGGCTCAATCTGGGTGTGCTAGAATGGGGGCAGTAGTGAGTTGTTTGAAAGCATGGTGAGTTTTGGGTGTCCAAACAAACTTGGCAGCCTTGCGGATGAGGTTGGTCATAGAGGCTATTTGCCCTGAAAAGCCTGTAATGAATCATTGGTAAAAGTTTGCAAAGCCCAGGAAGCACTGTAACTCCTGCTGGGACCTGCTGTAACTCCTGGTGGGACCTGGGCATGGTCCAGCTACAGATGGCTTCCACCTTTTGGGGGTCCATCATAATGACCTCTGAAGAGAAGATGTAACATACGAATTTGGTAGAGGACTGGTCAAAGGTGCATTTTTTCAACTTTATGAACAGGCCATGGATTATTTTTTGTGAAATCTCTCTCTGTTGAGGTAATTTAATCATTTTCCAAAATTATTTCCACTACTTACAGCATTACATTGGTATGTGATACAAGAAAAATGTCAATGTTTTTAATACAGGTCTCTCTGCCCCTAGCAATCCATTTACACACTCGGTTCTGCTGGAGTTCCCCTCTCTTCCTGCCCTTGTCTCCTGACAAAGTCTCTTCTGTCTCAGGCCCTTACTGCTCCCATTACACTCTGTGCCCCATCCCTAGCGTTTGCCAGTATCTCCCCTTCCTCTTGCTCCTGCTCCTCCCAACTTCCCACCTCCTGATTCCCCAATTCTCTGAGGTGAGATCAGGTGCACTCTGGGGGCAGCACGCAATCCCCCAGAGCCTTGCCTTGCCTCCCCTATCCCTGAGGAAAGTTCCCATCATGCTTTATCCACTGGAAATGTTGAGAAGTATGGTCTCTGTCTCACCCCTGAATACTCCCCAAATGTCCTTTGCCCACTTTGGTGACTTTTCCTAGGAGCCCTTCTGTCCCAATTCTTGACTCTTCCCATGATACCCTCTGCCTGACCCCTGGCAGCTCCCAGGAGCCTCTCTGTCTCCACCCCTTTCTTTTCAACATATTCTCTCCCCCCACAACTCATCTGATGATCCCCTCTGCCGCACCCCTGAATCCTTTCAATATGCCTTTGTCCCCCCAACTTCTCTGAGTTCCCTTCTGCCCCCACCTCTAACACCCCCAGATGCCCTCTACCTCCACACCATATTCCTCCCATGAGCCCCTCTGCCCCCATCCCTGTCTCCACCAAGTACATCTCTGCCCTGACTCCTGACTCTCCCAGAATCCCCTCTGGCACCCCCACGATTCCTTCCAAGACCAACCCTTCCCCCATTTCTTTTTCTCCCAACATCCCCTGCACCCCTCACTCCTCCTAAGGCCCCCCCCCGCTTCCATTCTGGGAGCATTTCAGATGACCAATGTTGTGCTGGCATTTTAGAAGCCTAAGCAAGATCACCTGGGTAACTATAGGCCTGTCAGCCTGACATCATTCCCAAGCAAAATCATGGGATGGCTGATATGGAACTCGATTCATAAAGTTTTAAAAGAGAGTACTGTAATGAATGCCAAGCAACATGGGTTTATGGAAAATAGATCCTGTTGAACTGACTTGATACCATTTTTATGTGATTACAAGTTTGGCTGATAAAGGGAATAGTGTTAATGTACTATATTTATATTTCTGCAAGATATTTGGCTTGGGACTGCATGCCATTTTAATTAAGAAACTAGAAGAATACGACATTAACATGGCACACATTAAATAGATGAAAAACTGACTAACTGACAGATCTCAAAATGTAATTGTAAATGGAGAATCATCATCAAGGGTGTGTTTCCAGTGGGGTCCTGCAGAGATCAGTTCTTGGCCTCGCTATATTTAATATTTTTATCAATGACCTGGAAAAAAACCATAATATTCTGAATAAAGTTTGCAAATGACACAAAGATTTGAGGAGTGGTAAATAATGAAGAAGACAGATCACTGATACAGAGTGGTCTGTATCACTTGGTAAACTGAATGCAGGCCAAGCTCCTGGCCCCTGGTCCCTTTGCCTGCTCCTGATGATTGGGCCAAAAGAAAACTGATGAAATTCAACAAGGACAAGTGCAGAGTCCTGCACTTAGGAAGGAAGAATCCCAGGCATCGCTAGAGGCTGGGAACCGACTGGCTAAGCAGCAGTTCTGCAGAAAAGTACCTGGGGATTACAGTGGATGAGAAGCTGGATATGAGTCAGCAGTGTGCCCTTGTTGCCAAGAAGGCCATTGGCATACTGGGCTGCATTAGGAGAAGCATTGCCAGCAGATCGAGGGAAGTGATTACTCCCCTCTATTTGGCACTGATGAGGCCACACCTAGAGTACTGCATCCAGTTTTGGTCCCCTCACTACAGAAAGGATATGGACAAATTGGAGAGAGTCCAGCAGAGGGCAACAAAAATAATTAGGGAGCTGAGGCACATGACTTACGAGGAGAGGCTGAGGGAACTGGGGTTATTTAGTCTGCAGAAGAGAAGAGTGAGGGGGGATTTGATAGCAGCCTTCAATTACCTGAATGTGGGTTCCAAAGAGGATGGAGCTCGGCTGTTCTCAGTGGTGGCAGATGAGAGAACAAGAAGCAATGGTCTCAAGTTGCAGTGGGGGAGGTCTAGATTGGATATTAGAAAACACTATTTTACTAGGAGGGTGGTGAAGCACTGGAATGGGTTACCTCGGGAGGTGGTGGAATCTCCATCCGTAGAGGTTTTTAAGGCCTGGCTTGACAAAGCCCTGGCTGGGATGATTTAGTTGGTGTTGGTCCTGCTTTGAGCAGGGGGTTGGACTAGATGACCTTCTGAGGTCTCTTCCAACCCTAATATTCTATGATTCTATGATACTAACCCCTAGACCAGGCTGCCCATGCCCCAGCCCTGCCACCTTGTCTCCTCCCATGATCCTCTCTGCCCTCCTGTCCCTGCCTCTACCACAATGCCCTCTACCCTGACTCTTCCCATGTTTCCCTCTGCCCCCAACTTCTTCAAAGATCTCCTTTGACTCCCTCTCTGACTGCATCCAAAGTTCTTTCTGTCTCCTCCCCCTGACTGCTCTGAAGATCTTCTCTTGCTCTTGTCCCCCAATCTGCCATGTGCCCTCTATTACTCTTCTCCCTGGGGATGCTGACTTTTGTTCCCCTATATAATCCTGCTTCCTGGCACACAGTCTGGAGGTGGAAACCACCTCTCAGATTATCTCCCCAGTCTCTTGGATGGTCAATGGACCAGGAGCTCCAGGGTGGAGAAAAGGCTGGGCATTCCACCTCCCAGCCACATGCTGGGAGCCAGCCACGAGCAGAAGCAGGGTGAGCAGAGAATGGAACATTGTTTCCTCAGTGCCATCCCTGCCTTATGAAGCAGAAGCACCCAGGACACAAAGCAAAAAGGCCAGGTAGGAACATGGCCTTAGCCCAACCGCTTGCTGACAGCTGCAGAACAGATGTTCCCATTGGGTGACCTGAGTACCTCATCTGGAGGGAACTGGGAAGATGGGCTAGAAGGAGGCTGGCCCCCGGGAAAGGTGTGAGGGGATGGCTCTGAGGCAGTAAGTGAAATACCAGTTTGTACATGTTACCCTGTTTGACCTGAGTGGTTAGACAATATTCAGAGGCTTGAAGGCTGTTTCTGTTAGGAAGAGAAATTGACAATGGAGTCAGCTGTTTCTTTGATGCAATCCTGTTTATTTACAAAGAATGTACAAGTCCTGTTTCTCTGAACACAGTAGGAATCAAACAGGAGGAGATAATTTCTTTTCTCATAGTTTCTTGCCTCTTTCCAGCCAGCCCCAAAACCCCTCAGCCCCAAAGATCTCTTTCTTAACTTTTTTTTTCAGGGCCATGATAGAAGTACCTCTCTAGCTGTCTCTGGGGCTTCCTTGCTGCCTTCTCTGTGCTTCTGTGGTGTTTCTGTTCTTTCTCTCTCTCCTTCACACACAGAGTTCCCTCAAACAATACCCAGCCCCCCTGCATCTGCATTCAGACCCCAGGCAAAACCCCTTCAGACCACATGGCTCAGCTCCAACTCCAGTCTTGCATGTGGCCTGTGTTTTGGGTGGTGGTTTCTATTGTTTCAGCTATATATTCCATAAAAGAGTCACACTGCTTTTTACCTTTTCCATCAGTTTTTCTTGATGTGCCTGCCTGCTTCAATGAGATTTCACCCAGCATAACACACTTTGTCTCAGCTCTGGCCATCGTTTCAGTGGTCTCCAAATGTTGAAGCTCTGTGTGATCCATTCCACCACCAATTTATCAACAAGACCTATGGGTGAGGGCCTTGGGCTGGTTGAAGGCTAAATTATGCCTTCCTGCTGCTCATCCTCAATGAGCAATAAGGTCTCTTCCCTCTTTGCTACTGGGAAAGGTTGAAGTGGCTGGTTAATGAGCCATTGTCCCCCAGTATCATATTGACTGGTTCGTCTTTTAGACTATGAGCTCCTTGTTGCAGGGCTCAGGTCTTCCTCTGTGTTTGTACGGCATCAGGGTCTCTGGGCGCTATGTGACACTGCTAACTAGTATGATTTTTATTGTACATCTTGCAATATTTGGTGTCTTTCTTAAAGCCCCAGATCTGGGAATCCTGTAATTATACTGGAATCTGGTTTTATTTTTGAAAAAAGTAAGTTTCTAGCCCTTGTGATTGCAAAAGGATGCTGGAAGTGACCTGACTGCTCAGAAACCAGAAGGCAAATAAACAAGAGGCCATCGTTTATTATTGTTTTAAATCACCTGGCTTGTAAACCAAACTCGTAATTTTTGTGTCTGACTCATGATTTTTGAACACTTGGGATTGGTGATAAGGCAAAGAGTTCATCATTATCCCCTGGAGCCCAGCTCAAGACAAGTAAGGGTAAGAGGCTTTTCATCTGATGGAGTGT
This sequence comes from Gopherus flavomarginatus, assembly GCF_025201925.1. NCBI lineage: Eukaryota > Metazoa > Chordata > Testudines > Testudinidae > Gopherus > Gopherus flavomarginatus. Next base: position 23,334,871 of record NC_066627.1, read on the forward strand.
ACTCAGAGAGACCAGGCGGGGATCAGAGGTGCAGCTAGCCTTGTAGCCATGACAGGGCCCCTAAACAGCAGGACTGTAATGCATATGCCAAACCATCACAGTTCACTATCGCTCACGGTCTCCCATCCATCTGATCACACTGCTTTGGGCCGGAGAATCTGGCTGGAGCCTTAGCTCAGCAGTTCCCCCAGAGTAACAGTTCAGCCTCTTTTATTCAGTAGTTGGTTTTCCAATGAAAAATACGGCAGGGCTGTGTGTGCTGGGGGACTCTGCAGAAATAGATCCATTGTGATTCAGGGCATGCCCCGTACTCTCTTCTAAAGAAGAGAAAGTTAGTTTTGATTTATATTTCTGATGCTCAAGCTCTTGGTTTATTTAGGAAAGTGTGATTATTTTTTTCCCCATTTGATATGTAATTTGGCATATGGGTGAAAGGCCTAAAGAGGAGAGGAGTCATTCACCATAGCAACGTGAAAAGAAAGAGGAGCTTTGTCATTGAAGTAATGTGTTCTCTCCATGGGTTTGATTGCATTTTAGCATACAAACAACAAGACAAATAAAATCTGACTTTCATCTTTGTTACGTTAGATGATAATATAGATTTACATTCAGGAAACTAAACTGATGGTGAGTCTAGGGCAGGTGCTATTGCCAACAAATTTGCCTTTTGCAAAAGGAATCAGGTTGGTTACATTAAATATTTTCTTGGATTTGAAGCATACGCATGCAAGCCTCTAGCTAGCAATTAAAACTATAGGATGTGAAATTCACCATCAAAGTTGATTAATAAGGGTGATTACTAGATATCCTGATATTCAAACAGATTTAATGTGCTGAGTTTGAAAACAATCATTTACATTGCTAACTTGTGGTATGTATCATCTCTTTCTGTGCACGTTACGTTTGGAGAGATATTGGTGCTGACCTCTCTAAAATGCTCTAGGCTGGAAAATGCCGTGACATTCCTTCCTCACAGAAAGCTCCCAAAGTGAGAGATTCAGGCCAACATGGTAGAGGCAAGAGGGAGGGACATATTTGCCAATGCACTTTCAATAAAACCAGGATCAAAAGTCTGAGGAAGGCTGCTGCGTTTGTTCCTGCCCCTAGCTACACAGGAATAGATGCTGTGGAAACCCCTTCGATAGATAGACAGCACTGGAGTCAGTTTTTCATAAAGACCTTTGGGATCTCTGAACTTTGAAAGGAGCTGGAGAAAGAACTCCCGTGCTCCATTGTTGCAGCTGCCATTCTAACTGCTGCTTGCTCAAACAGGCAGGAGCAGCCTGCTTTGGAATGCAATGGGCCCTGTGACCAGGGGGTGATGGCCAAGTAAATAGGACTGGAGTTTGCTGGTTATTATTGAAACACAGTTAATTCAGAGCTCATGAAAGGTGTGGGATTGACACCTGTGGGGCCTGAAATCCTCCCTAGAAAGCAGGTAGAGCATGGACTCTGGCAGAGCCTATGTTCCTCGTGCTAACCAGGTCTCTATTTCAGCAAGATACTTAAGCATGTGCCTAAATTTAAGCATCTGAATGGTCTCATTGGCTTCTGTGAGACTTCTGTGAGAATCATAGAAATGCAGGACTGGGAGGGACCTAAACAGGCCACTTAGTCCAGTCCCCTGCACAGAGGCAGGGCTAAGTATTAACTAGATCATCCCTGCCTGGTGTATGTCTAACTTGTTCTTAAAAACCTCCAATGAAGGAGATTTCACAACCTCCCTAGGCAATTTGTTCCAGTGCTTAACCCCACAATAGGAAGTTTTTCCTAATGTCCAACCTAAATCTCCCTTGCTGTAATATAAGCCCGTTGCTTCTTGTCCTGTCCTCAGTTGATAAGGAGAACAATTTATTGCCCTCCTCTTTAAAACGACCATTTACATTCTTGAAGACTGTTATCATGTCCCCCCTCAGTCTTCTGTTCTCCAGACTAAACAAAACCAGTTTTTTCAATCTTCCCTCATAAGTCGTGTTTTCTAAACTTTTAATCATTTTTGTTGTTCTCCTCTGGACTTTATCCAATTTGTCCACATCTTTCCCAAAGCGCAGTGCCCATAACTGGGCAAAATACTCCAGTTGAGGCTGTATTAGCACAGAGTAGAGTGGAAGAATTACTTTTCATGTCTTGCTTACAACACTCCTGCTAATACATCCCAGAATGATGTTCCCTTTTTTGCAATAGTATTACGTTGTAAATTCATATTTAGTTTGTGATCCACTATAACCCCCAGATCCTTTTCTGCAGTACTCCTTCCTAGGTAGTCATTTTCCATTTTGCATTTGTGCAATTGATTATTCCTTTCTAAAAGTAATACTTTGCATTTGTCCTTATTGAATTTCATCTTATTTATTTCAGATCATTTCTCCAGTTTGTCAAGATCATTTTGAAATTCTATCATGTCCTCCAAAGCTCTTGCAAACCCCTTCCTACTTGGTATCTTCTGCAAACTTTATAAGTGTACTGTCTATGCCATTATCCAAATAATTTCAATATCTTCATAACAGAACTGGACCCACTACAAATCCCTGCAGGACCCCACTCAATATGCCCTTCCAGCTTGATTGTGAACCATTGATAACTACTCGCTGAGTCCGGTTTTCCAACCAGTTGCACTCCCACCTGATATTAGGTTCTCCTAGGCTATAATTTCTCTAGTTGTTTATGGGAAGGTCATGTGAGACAATATCAAAAACCTTACTAAAGTTGAGATATATCACATCTACTACTTTACCCTATCCACAAGACTTGTTACCTGCCAAAGAAGGATATTAGGTTGGGTTGACATGATTTGTTCTTGACAAATCCATGTTGACTGTTACTTATCATCGTATTTTCTTCCGGGTACTTACAAATTGTTTATTTACTTCATTATCTTTCCAGGTTCCGAAGTTAAGCTGACCGGTCTATAACTGTCCCCATTCCCCTTTTTATAGATAGGCACTATATCTGCCCTTCTCCAGTCCTCTAGGATCTCTGACTTTCTCCACGAGTTCTCAAAGATAACCGTGAATGGCTCAGAGATCTCTTCAGCCAGTTCCTTAAGTATTCTAGGATGTATTTCATCAGGCTATGCCAATTTGAAGACATCTGTCTTGTCTAAGTAATTCTTAACTTGTTTTTTTCCCTATTTTAGCCTCAGAGACTACCCAGCTTAGACGGATGATCACTGTGTTAGTTTGCCAAATACCGCTAACTGTTTTGGTGAAAATTGAAACAAACAATCAAGCATTTAACATTTCAGTCATTGCTGTGTTTTCTGTTGTCTTTACATCCTCATTGAGTAATGGGCCTACCCTGTCCTTGGTCTTTCTTTTGTTTCTAATATATTTGTAAAATACCCTTTATTCTCTAGCTAGTTTAATCTGATTTTGTGCCTTGGCTTTTCTAACTTTGTCCCTGTCCGTTACAGCTATTCCCCTATTCCATTTTGTTTCCCCAGACTCCATTTTGTTTTCTGTTCTCCTGTGGCCGCCCTTCCCTGGCTGTTAAGTTGTTTACCAGGGCCACTGCCCTTCTCAAAGGGAGGGCCCCTTAAGTTGTTTAACAAGAGCCATTGCCCTTCTCAAAGGGATGGCCACTTGTGCTGCATGCTAAGTGGGACCACTGCCCTTTTCAAAGGGTTAGTCCTGTTATCACCTCGTTGAACCTGGGCTTGGTGTAGGGTAGGCAATGTCCAGAGCTGCAAGGCCTATTGTGGTTTTATGATCCTGGGCATGAGTCATAGTCTCATGTGCTCTTGAGTCACCTATTGCACAGGACTATGTCCAGGCATGTCTCTGGGCTTACCTTCAGTTTTTCCCCTGTGCCCCCTCCCCTGTGACAGAGGGAGCCTATCAGGATTACTGGTGGGAAACTGCCCAAGTTTGCCTTTAAAACCAGACATTTTTGAAACACACCTCAGAAAGGTTCCTGCATTGCTGCCTGGTCTGATCAGCCAGGGGTTCTGGGGGGTCCTTTCTCCGCTCTCGTTTTATTTTTGAGCGTACTCCCATTTTTTGAACGCCCCCCCCCCCCACGAAGAACGAATTGCTACCTGAGAGATCTCCTGATTATTGAGACTGTACCGAACCCTCCTTGCCTCTTCTGATGTTGCTGCTGCTTCTGCCTTTGCTGCTGCCTTGGGGACTGGTAAGAATCCCTCTGTAAAACTTTCTATACTTTTATTTTATTATTTTAGCTGCTGGCTCTGTTTCCCCAGCACACAGACTCAAGCTAAACCTTGGTCTGTGTCTTAAAACCTCTCTTAAACTACAGGGCTCTTTGCCACTGCTAAGCTCTGCTCCTGTGGGCTTTGCCTTGGGGCTCTCTGCTTTCAGCTGTATCCACCGCTGTAGCCACCATCCCTTGGCTTCCTTGGGAGCTGGGTCCTGGATACATACCACTCTGCCCTCTGTAACCTCCCCATAGCATAAGGTGCACCATAGGTCTTGTTTTTTTTTAATTTAATAAGTCATAGTTTGTTAAGATTGTAGAGCTTGTAAGTTTCTGTGATATTTGTTGTGTTGCCTAATTGTTGGTTAAGATAAGTTTAGAAAATCATTGCCTGGTTGTATTCTGTAGCTGCTTGTCATTTTATATAAGTTTGATTAAGTTAGGGGATAGATAAGGTTTTTACTATTTGAATTTGTCTTCCCACTGCCCCAATCCCCCCCCCCGAGCTCCCCAGTCACTCATTGCAGTCTCTCTGCTGTTTAAACTTGCAGCCTGTCTGCTCTCTGTGTCTCCCTGAGTTTAAATCTCCCTCTGTAGCGCCTCTATCTTTGGTTTCTGCTCCACCACGTGCTCCTCTTCCCCCATCCCCTAACCTCATTCCTCTACCACTGCCTCTCTCTCTCTCTCTCTCTCTTTTAATCCCTTCCCCCACGTGTTCACCCCGCTCCTACTGCTGCCAAACCTCAATTATATTACTGAAGTCTAGCATAAAACCCCATTGGTTACCCTTTTTCTCTCTCACACACCTCACATTTTATATTTACACCACTGTGACACATTTTTACCTAGAGTTGTTGGTTATTTAACACATTTTACCCATAACTGTTAGTTGGTTATATGCTGCTGTGACACACCCTTTACCTAGAAATTGTTAGCTACCTGTTACATTTATACTTCAGTGTTAGTTGGTTACCAACTGTATTGTACCCCACTGTATTGTACCCCACTATTGAAACCCCCTATACTATACTAAAAGAACTCCCTCCCCAATTGCCTACCTTAACAAACCCCATACCCCTCACTATTAAATTTTCCCTGTTTTTGCATTTTCTTAATAAAGTTTATTTTGCACCCCACCTGTGTGGTAATTGCTCCCCAAGATCCCATATACCTGCAGGCAGGGACAGTCCCTACATGCTTGTATTGCTTTTTTATACACATCATAGACTCTAGGACTGGAAGGGACCTTGAGAGGTCATCCTTAATAGTTTGACCTGGTTTGCACCAGTGGTGTAGCTAGGACAGGAAAACTGGGTGGGTCCTGGCTTTCAGATGGGCAGGCAATGATGGGTTGGGGGGAGGGGGTCCTGGGTAGCAGGGGCAGGAAGGATTCGGGGTGCAGGAGGGATCAGGTGCACTGGGGACAGGGGCAGGAGGAATGGGACGCCCTTCTTCCCCCCATCCCCTCCATCTGGCCCTTACCGCTCAGCAGGCACCTGAAGATCAGGCTGCCAGGGGCACATGGGCTGTGGGGTGTGCCCATGGGGTGGAGGGGGGAACTGAGCTCTGCCCACCCCTCCTGACTCTGGCTCAGTGTCTGTCAGCCTGGCCACGTTTGGTGCATCCCTCTCCTGCCAGTACCACGTACTGCTGCCCTGATCTCCAGCCCCAGCACTAGCCTTGCCCAGACCCGCCCCCATGAGGCACACCCCCTGCAGAGCTAATGTTGGAGCGGGAGACTGGGGCAGCAGCAAGCAGTGCTGCCAGGAGAGGGACGCAGCTGGGCTGATGGACACTGAGCCAGGGTCGGGAGTCCCAGCCTGTGGATTCAGGGGGCTCTGGCCCTGATTTGGGTGGGCTTGGATGCTAAGTGGGTGGGCTGTGGCCCACCCATGGCTCCCCCGCTGGTTTCCACTCTTTGTATGACTCTCTCTTGAGTTTCAGGCCATTGAAGATCTCCTGGTTAAGCCATACTGCCTATCTTTTCCTATGCATTGTGATGGTTTGCTCTAGTGCCCCTAGTAATGTCTTTTTTAAAAAACTGCCAACTGTCCTCAACATTTTTTCCCTTAGACTTGCTTTCCATGGGATCTTAACCACCAATTCTCTGAGTTTTCTAACATCTGCCTTCTTGAAGTCCATTGTCTTTATTCTGTTGTTTTCCCTCCTACCATTCCTTAGAATCATGAACTCTGTCATTTCATGATCACTTTCCCCCAAGCTGCCTTCCACCTGCAAATTCTCAACCAGTTCCTCCCTGTTTGTCAGCATCAACTCTAGAACAGCCTCTCCCCTAGCCGTTTCCACCACCTTCTATAATAAAAAATGGTCTCTGATGAGTTCCAAGAGCTTGTTGAATAATCTGTTCCCTGCTGTGTTATTTTCTCAACAGATATCTGGGTTGTTGAAGCCCATTACCATCAAATCCTGTGTTTTGGATGATTTTGTTAGTTGTTTAAAAAAAGCTTCACCCACTTCTTCTTCCTGGTTCAGTGGTCTATAGTAGATATCTACCACAACATCACCCTTGTTTTTTTACCTCTTTTATCCTTATCCAGAGACTTTCAACAGGTCTGCCTCCCACTTCTATTTCAACCTCAGTGCAACAGTAGACCTCCTTCCTTTCCCCCTGCCTGTCCTTACTGAGCAAGCTGTACCTTTCTATACCAATATTCCAGTCATGTGAATTCTCACCAAGTTTCTGTGATGCCAATTAAGTTGTAATTCTGATTATTCGCTAATATTTCTAGTTCTTCCTGCTTATTCCCCATATTTCTTGCATTAGGATACAGACATCTAAGATGTTCATTAGATTTACCCTCTGTATTCCCTCTTGTCTCTCCTTTGTCTCTGCTATGATTGCCCATGTTCCCCCCAGATTCCAACCCTTGACCTATGTTTCCACATGGGCTTTTGTTTCCTGCCCCTGTCAAACCTGGTGTAAAGCCTGCCTCACTCGGTTGGCCAGTCTGTATCTGAAGATACTCTTCCCCTTCTTTGATAGGTGGGCCCCATCTCTGCTCAGCAGTCCTTCTCAGAACAGCATCCCATGGTCAAGGAAGTCAAAGGCCTTTTGGTGACACCATCCATGCACCCATGCATTCACCTCCAGGATGTGTCTGTCTCTGCCTGGGCCCCACCCTACTGGAAGGATCATGGGAACACAACCTGTGCCCCAAAGTCCTTCACTCTCCTTCCCAGAGCTATGTAGTCACTTCTGGTCTGTCAGAGTCATACCTCGCAGTATCATTGGTGCCTTCATGGATGAGCAGCATTGGGTAGTAGTCAGAGGGCCGGATGATCCTCATCAATCCCTCCATAATGCCTTGGATACAGGCCCCAGGCAGGCAGCACTCTGCCCAAGATGCCAGGTTAGGCTGGCAGATGGATGCCTCCACCTCCCTCTCATTTTCTCTTGGGAGTAGTGGGTGCAATCCTCTCAGTCTTGGGGTACATGGCTTCTCTTCCTCCACCTTTGGGTGAGATTCCTCACCCCTCATTGCTAGGGCAGCCTACTGGTTTTTTATCACTAAGGATGGTGGGTTGGGAGCAGAGGTGGAGCACTGCTTACTGATTGAGGTAACCAGCAGCCAGTTTGTTCTGTGAAGGAGCTGTTTTCTGTTCTCTGGGTGCTGTTACTGCAGTCCTCTCCAGCTGGCTTACTTCTGCAACCTTGGAGGTCTCCACATGCATGGATGCTCCTCAGCCTAGCCACCTCCTCCTGTAGCTCTCCCACCTTCCTGAGAGGCTCTACCAGTAAACACCCCCTCACACTGGGTGGTCTCCACAGCCTGGCTTTCTGTGGTGGAGTAATGCAGGCCACAATATCCACAAACCCATCCCAGGACCTGCGTAGAGGCATCCATTGTGGGGTTCTCTGTCTGGGCGCAGGTGGATAAGTCAGGAGCAGTGCTGGCATTGGGGATGCAGCCTTTCTGAACCCTAATTATTTTATTCTTTCTCCCTCCTTTGAACTCCTTTGAATTACAAAAGCAACACCCTATTGGCACAGACAGGAGGAAGGGGCTAGGCTTCATTTCTGTACATGAACATACAATCTCAGGAAGAGAGGCAAAGAGCGGCTGTCCTCGTAGTAGAGGCTAGGATACTGCAATAACAGATTTATCCTCTTCTGGTTTTGAAGTTCTCTTGGGCATAGGCACCGACTTTCTAATGTGCCGGGCCTATATGAGCCCCCCCGTGTCTGCCCCAGGCCTCGCCCCCACTCCACTCCTTCCTCCAAGGCCCCACCCTCACCCTGCCTCTTCCCGCCCCACCCCACTCCACCCCTTCATATTCCCATTCTGCCCCCGCTCTGCCTCTTCCTGTCCCATTCTGCCCCCTCTCCTGAGCGCACTCCACCCTTCTTCTCCCCCCTCAGCACCTCCTGCACGCCACAGAACAGTTGATCTGCAGGGGGGTGGGAGAGGCACTGATTAGTGGGGCTGCCGGTGGGTGCTCAGCACCCATTTTTTCCCATGGGCGCTCCAGCCCTGGAGTACCCACAGAGTCAGGTACTTGGGCACTTTTCTGTTTACACTCACAAAAAAGGAACCGAGCGCCACAGAAGCTGTTTGGTCCTGATATTCCATCCACAGTTAATTTTTCAATTAGTGTGCCCCATCCCCATGGGAAGGAAGCAGTCATGCCAGGGTGCTCTCTCTTTCTTCCTCCGATAATCTGCTATCAAGTACATGGCAGTGACTAGAAATTGAGCTTACAGTAAATTATCTCAGAGGAGAACAGCCCCCCAACAATAACTTCATATTGTTGAAATAGGGATTGGAGATTTACACAGGTCTCAAGAATACTCAGAGTCATAATTATTGATAATCAAAATGTTGTGGAAGAGACCTTAAACATCATGCTTCAAAGCGTAAGCCACTCTAACTACTAGAGCCTAAGGTGAGACTCAATATGGAGGGCAGATCATCCCACATCTGATCCTGTGGGGCTCCTACACCTTCCTCTTCAGCATCTGGCACCAGCCACTGTCAGATATAGGCTCCAGGGCTAGATGGATCCTGGGGTCTGATCCAGACTGGCAACTCCTCTCTTCCTAATACCTCAAACCAACAGTGTTACGAGGGAGCCTGGGAGGCTTGTTCCTGTGGTTATTTTTGTTGTTGGAGCTGAGGGAATGAGTTGTCTGAGGAATTTGGTCTCATTATCTGCTCCTGGGATATCTGTGAGGATTTGCTCTTCAGCATTCACCATCATACTCAGCTGTGTTTAGCTTCTACCGGCTGGTCTGACAGGTCACATGGTATTGTTTTTGTTTCCTGATTGGCTGTGACACACAGACTAGTGTGGGAAGATTCTGCAATCTGTGATTTGTGTCACTGCAGAGTTCCCAGAAAGCAACCACAGGGAGGCGGGCACTCAGCCAGAGCAAGCTCCAGAAGGAATTGCAGCCACGCTTTGTGGGTGTGCATTTGCCCAGTTCCAGTTTGTGTTGTGACCAAACCCAGGAGTAGGCTCTGGCCCATTGCAGTCTGCCTTTCACGCCTGTGCACTAGAACACCCCTTATTTCCTCTCCCTGCTCCCCTCCCAGCTCTTCGTCTTCCTCCCCAAAGGGTTGGGTGTTTTCCTGGGGTTGTTTCTCTCAAGTTCCTAGTTCCTCAGCATTGGGGGCCCGAGGGAGCCTTGCCATGGGTAGGGTCAGAAGAAGGGTGGTTCCAGCAGCATTCCCTTCCCATCTCTCTCTCTCCCCCGCTTCTTGATGACTTACCTACCTGACACAATGGGGCTACAGTTTCAGGGTTTCCACTGGTCTCCTGCAGTTGCCCCTCATGTGGGCTCCTAGCAACAAGGGGATTGGGTGTGTCTGTGTTGGGCACAATATTTGCTGTCATTGATAGAAGAGCCCCTCGGAACCGCTCTCTGGTGCCACTGCTGAGTTTTCTCACCTACTGTGTCTGGAAGTCGGATGGATAGGCTCAGCAGAGCTGCTACGTGTGGCAGGCTATGGATTAAAGTGCCTGGCATTGGCTTTGCACTGCAAATCACAGGGCTGAGGGCAGGAGCTTCAGGGGTTCCCTAAAAGGGCCATGAACATAGATTTCTCTTCAGTGAGATATTGCTGTCCTGAAGGCAGTAAATACTTTCTTGTAATGCTACATTTCATGGCTCGAGTATAACAGATAAGACCGCATGTTTGATTAGACTAAAGCTGCACTGATTCCTTGGTTCATGAGTAGCTTATTGTCTCTTTGGGTAGATGCACTTCCTGCAACTGGCCATGAACCCTCTGTCATAAAAGGACTTGGACACTAAGCAGCCTATCTGATGCAGAGAGGTCAGGAGGAGGTGGACCATCAGGCCCTGCTATACCAGAGATGTTTGCATGGGGGCTACCAATTGCTGGTTCCCTACATTCCCCAAAGACTCCAAGGCAGTTGAGGGTAGGCCTAAGTTTCTGCTGGGACTCTCAGCCCTCCATACCTGACACCCACTCTTCTCTCTGGAAGCTTCCATTGCAACTCTCCTTGACATATCTTACCAGGAGCCCATATCCCCCAGCAGGAGACCAAGCTGCCTTTTGAATTTCATAGTCGCACATTTAAGAGGAAGATGGGAGTAAAAAGCTATGAATAGCCATTTTGATCCTGTTTTCCAGACTGAGCGTATGAATAATGCACAGGAATTCGCTACTTAAAATACAAAGTTAACAAATGCAGCCAGCGGGTCCATTCAGATGAGATGATGGCAAAGAAGACGCAGAGGCATAAATTGACTGGCGCAAGGGAGAAATTGACGGTTATTTCCCCAAATACTCAGCATGACAAGAAGCAGGTCACAAATTTGCCCTGAGCTTTTCTGACAAACAGATAAAAGCTTTCCCTACTCTGGCTTTCACTCGCAGAGCACAGGGACCCTAGCGTGAGGCAGGGGAGTGATGAACCCACAAAGGGACGTGGCTCTTCTGTTCCTGAAATGCCCAGGAATGGTGGGAGTGCAAAGGGGTTTAAAACCCAGGGACAGGGGAACTTAGATGCAGGGCCCTGGATTTTAATGCAAGGAACAGTCGCAAACAATTTTTCGCAGGCTTTGCTCAGCTCTGGGATGCAGCGAGACCCTGAGCCTCTCTGCTTTCTCTCTCATTCGAGCTCAATGCTCGCCTGCTTGTCCCTCCTTTGGGACAGCTGCACTGCAGGCAGGAGCCCTATTCACTCGGCGGGAGAGTCCGACTTCTAATCTGTCACCTCTTGTAACAATTGTGCACAGAAAACATTTCTCATGATACAGGGGAACCAATGTCCACCACTGCCTCCCAGGCTACTTTGGCAGACCCAGCGTTTTGCCCTCCGCTAGATTTTCACCCCAAAAGCCGGGTTTGCATCCACACATGTAACGTTTTGCCATTCCAAGCCACCACTGCGCCCAGTTCTGAACAGCTGGTTTTCATATTTACAGAAAAGTTGGGACTGTTGGTGCATAGCCCTCTTCTCAACCCTGGAAGATAATTAACATGGGTGCAAATTGGGTCCACTACTTCACAAAACCAAAATGAAATCCAAAAACGTCACCAGCTGAGGGTTGGGTTTTTTTTTTTTGCAAATCTTTGCCCAGAGTAATGCCATTCAGATTTCAAAACAGCTATTTAGTCTCTGTCTTCCTATAACATTAAGGCAATTAATGTAATTCAGATAATGAGAAATTGCATACAAAACTGAATGGCTTACTGAGTACAACATGCATAATACAACAGGTCCTAGATGAATATCTTTTGGCCTCTAACCTACTCCTGAGTCAGTGCTGTGAATGATTTTTCTATTCACCACTAGAGGCCACTGCACACCTTAAATAAAGAGGCCAACTTGCTAATTAATAACTGGCTTCATGCAGGGAAAACCTCCTTTGCAGAATTAGAACCTCAGTGCCCAGGCTGTCAAGGTTAATACCAGCCAAACGTCATCTCAGGTGCAAGTCAAAATGTCATCAGTACAGTAGAGGCAACCTCCTCCCACATGGGCCATGAGTATGCCTAGAGACTGCTTGCAAAATCCTCACTCACTTGGGACGAGCACCTTTTGTTGATGGGTGAATAAAATATCATTTCTTTTCTCATTAACATCACAGTAAAAAGCAAGCAAGGAGTCACTATACCTGGGCTGGACAACTTCTGTGACCCTTGTGCAAGGTTGTGCCAAGCTGGGCTCCAGGCTTAGAATCTGATTCTTGGTTTACTCTATGTCGGTATAACTGCGTTATGGATTTCACCCTGAGCAACACAATTACACTGATCGCACTCCTGGAGTAGACAGCGCTATTTCAATGGGAGAAGCCCCCCTGTTGGCATAGGTAGAGGCTTCACTAAGCACTACAGCTGTGCCACTGCGGTGCTGTATGTTAGACAAACCCTGAGCCAGTTGGCCTGCCTGTCTGTTGCTCTGTTTCTGCCCCTTGCACAGGCATGGCGTGTCTGAGGTGGAGTTAAGCCATGTCTGCACTCTGTATCCTGGGCACTGCCCAGCCCTGGGGTAAGTTAGAGCAGCTGGTGGGGTTAATGTCCTAAGTGACATTTTGCTTCCCACGACCCTCTCTGCATAAACAGGAGAATTCCTTGTTGCCTCTTCAGTTTGTGACTTCTTCCCTGCCAAGTGCCCTGATGGAGGGCTGGTGGGAGGAGGGGGGGCGGGTCCTGGAGAAGGCAGGCTGGTGGTGGTTTGATGGTGAGGGTGACAAGTCCTTCCCGCTCTAGCCACCAGTCCACCAGCCTTCCTTCTAAATACCAGCTCTCCTCTCCACCCTACCCACCAGCTCCCATCCACACCTGGACTCACCTTTGGCTTTTTAGGGTGACCCTGATCTTATGAGCCTTGAATGGGTTTTGGTGGAGGAGAGAGTGTGAACTAGCCTCCGCTCTTTCCTGAGCCTGTGGAATGAGCTGGTGGGGAAGATGGAGAACGCAAAGGTCTAGTATAGATCTAGATTCCCCTTGCAGCCATCCAGCCAGAGCAGTGGTCAGAGCCTAGTGAAAAGATGAGACTCCAGTAAAAGCCCCAGCTTTCTAGGTTTGGTGGAGCATGCTGGGTGGGATGCAGCCTTTTTCCTGGCTTAAAGAGCTTGTGTTAACCCTGTAGAGAGTCCAAGAGATTGTGCGCCTTCAACCGCACAATGCTTCTCTCCCATATGTCCCTGCATCTGGCTGACACGCAGTTCACCAAGCGCCTTTCTTAGCAATATTGATCCACATCAGTTCAGGCTCTCGCCCAGTCGCCCAAACCCATTTGGCATCTGCTCTGTAGTTTTCTATCCTTTTGGGCTCATCTGTCCTCTCTGACCAGTTCCACTGTGTTCCAGGTCACTGGGTTTGTGCTCCTTAGCCCCATCATGGGATGAGCCTGGGTAGGAAGTTGGCTCACTGGAATACCAGCTCCGTTGTTTGTGGTGGGTCTGTGACTCAGAGCTCCCCAAGGCTGTATGAACTGCTGGGGGAGTGCCATTTATCAGCACCATCTTGTCCATGACTCCTGTGCTGGACTACACTGTTGCTGCCTTCAGAGAATTATAGAAACATAGGGCTGGAAGGACCTCCAGGGGTAAGTGCTCATTGAGGGGAGCACAGCAGGAGAACTTCTGTAACACACTCAGGACACCTTTGCAATAGCAAGGGTCTGGGCCTGCTGCCATATGTGGTGTTAAACTTGCAGAACTTTGCATGTTCTGACTGTCTGCCTATGTTTTATTCCTCTCATGGGTCCCTGGAGAAAGAAACCTGTTTGGATATTACAGAAACACATTTCCCACCAGGTTGGATGCCTGAGGATTCCCTGGGTCTCTTCTCCTCTGCCTGGTGCTTTGTGTAGTCAAGTACCTCTCTGCAGTTAGTGTTACTATTTACATTAGAGTAGCATCTAGAGGCCAAACCGAGAACACGGCCCTGTTGGATTGGGTGCTGTGTGCAAATATAGTGAGAGACAGGCCCTGCCCTGAAGAGCTCACAGTCTAACTAGACAAGACAAAGCAGGGGAGAAAGGAGGGATTATTGCCTGCATAGCTGGGGAACTCAGGGAAAGAGAGATCAAGGCCCGATTTGATTCTCCATTCCACTAAGGCCACTTTATGCTGTTGACCAATGCAAAGTCACCTTAAACCCAGGAGAGAGTTGCCCCTGTGTATGGGCACCAGCTCTACCAGCTGCCTTCCTTTCCCAGTGTAAGGGAAGGCTGGGGGGAGTGACAGAGCTCTGCTACACCCCATCCTCAGCTGGCACAAGGGATCTCACACCAGCAGATCAAGCTGGAGATCGTTCCATCTGGTTTCTAATTGTGTTGAGGCCAGGCCCCCCTGAACCAGGAAGCCATAACTAGCTCCTGGAAGTTCCAGCTGAGCATGGAGCACTGAGTTGAGTCTCAAGTGGCTTAGCTGAATCTACAGCAGAGCCAAGTACTGACCCCAGGTCTTCTGAATCCTAATTTGCTGCCTTAGCCACATGGGCACCTTGCTCTCTAGACCACTGATGAGTGCAAAGCAGGTATAAAGCGCTGCCTCACAATCACTTTCTGCAGCTATTTTGGAAATGCATAAATCTCAGCACAAGTTCCAAAGCAGTGGAGAATCCACCTGCCTGGCCTGGTTCTGTTTTCACTGGCCCCAGGGGAATCATTCAGTGACTCAACTGAAAGGGATGGACTGATGCTGGTGGAAGTGAGAACAGGATCAGCCTCAGCATCTTTTGTCATGAGTGAGGATGTGGCTTTGGAAATGCAGTGATGAGCTACTGAAGATGGGTTGTGCTTTGATACAGGATCTCTTGATAACACAGCTGTGTCCTGGGAGTTCTTCATTAGCAACTGCTGTAATTCGAAACCACCTTCTCTGCTCAGTCTACTTAGCCTCTGTGAGGGAGGGAGAACAGCATGTTGCTTTTCCTCCTTCGGCTGGCTCAGGAGTGGTGCTGGTGGTTCAAGGTTCTTAGCCCTCCTCTGTGGCAAGGGCACTGCAGCCCAGTCCGAAGCAGGGCCTTAAAAAGGGGAGGACTAAAGAAGGGAAATTAAAGTAGGAGATGGACTCTTCCCATCCTCATGAAAAGTTTTAATGGAATCTTGGCTCCTCCAATTCTCTGTACATGAGACATTTTCATGGAGGTATCACATCATAGAATCAGGGAAGACTAGAGTTGGAAGAGACCTCAGGAGGTCATCTAGTCCAACCCCCTGCTCCAAGCAGGAGCAACCCCAACTAATCATCCCAGCCAGGGCTTTGTCAAGCTGGGCCTTAAAAACCTCTAAGGATGGAGACTCCACCACTTCCCTAGGTAACCCATTCCAGTGCTTCACCACCCTCCTACTGAAATAGTTTTTCCTAATATCCAACCGAGACCTCCCCCACTCCAACTTGAGATCATTACTCCTTGGTAGCTGATCTCTGAGCTCTTTGGTAGAAGTGCAGCCTCCCTGGACATGAATCCACCTGGTTACCTGTGCAGTGCAGTTTATATTCTCCTCTGGCAATGTAGTGTCATACACAGCTTATCCATGTGCCAATGAAATGGCTTTCTGCTTAATGGCCTAAAAAAGTAGAACAAATGGACAGGGCTTGTCTCCCAAACACTCATAAACTGGCATCGCTAGTAGGACCAGCATAAGAGAGGCCCAGCACGTCTCTCAGCTGGCCAACTCTAGCATGCGGGGCAGCAGCTTTGAGAAAAAATGTGACAAATGCTAAGATAAGATGCCTGAGAGCAATTGGTGTAGGAGGGACCTTGGTGCAATCTGGGATTGATTTTTCTGCTGTGCCGAACCTTTGTGAGTTGATTACAGATGCAGCTGGTTCTGATGACGCCGCTGTTCAGTGGCGAATTGAACCCCGGGTCTGTGGGACTGAGCTGTACAAAAATTGAAGCAAGATGCATTGAAGATATTGAGGGGAATCTAGAGAGCAGTTAGAAAATGTTCTGCCAAGGTGTTTTCCAGGGAAAAGGACTTTATAACTCATGGAATTTTTTGAAAAATAATTCAATTTTTCATCGAAAAAATCTCAAAATTTGTTTCTAAAAAAAAAAAAAAAGAAAAAGAAAAAACCTGGAGCCCCCAAGTAAAAATGTTGGTGTTAGACCAGGGGTCGGCAACCTTTCAGAAGTGCTGTGCTGAGTCTTCATTTATGCACCCTGATTATAGGTTTCACGGGCCAGTAATACATTTTAACATTTTTAGAAAGTCTCTTTCTATAAGTCTATAATATAGAACTAAACTATTGTTGTATGTAAAGTAAATAAGGTTTTTAAAATGTTTAAGAAGCTTCATTTAAAATTAAATTAAAATGCAGAGCCCCCCAGACCAGTGGCCAGGACTTGGGCAGTGTGGGTGCCACTGAAAACCAGCTCGTGTGCCGCCTTCGGCACCTGTGCCATAGGTTGCCTCCCCCTGCATTAGACCAAAACCATTGTTTTGAGAGGCGTTTGGTTTTTTCAGTAAAAGCAGCAAAGAATCCTGTGGCACCTTATAGACTAACAGACGTTTTGGAGCATGAGCTTTTGTGGGTGAATACCCACTTCGTCAGATGCATGTAGTGGAAATTTCCAGGGGCAGGTATATATATGCAGGTAAGCTAGAGATAATGAGGTAGTTCAATCAGGGAGGATGAGGCCCTGTTCTAGCAGTTGAGGTGTGAAAACCAAGGGAGGAGAAACTGGTTTTGTAATTGGCAAGCCATTCACAGTCTTTGTTTAATCCTGAGCTGATAGTGTCAAATTTGCAGATGAACTGAAGCTCAGCAGTTTCTCTTTGAAGTCTGGTCCTGAAGTTTTTTTGCTGCAGGATGGCCACCTTAAGGTCTGCTATAGTGTGGCCAGGGAGGTTGAAGTGTTCTCCTACAAGTTTTTGTATATTTCCATTCCTAATATCTGATTTGTGTCCGTTTATCCTTTTCCATAGCGACTGTCCAGTTTGGCCGATGTACATAGCAGAGGGCCATCGCTGGCATATGATGGCGTATATTACATTGGTGGACGTGCAGGTGAATGAACCAGTGATGGTGTGGCTGATCTGGTTAGGTCCTGTGATGGTGTCGCTGGTGTAGATATGTGGGCAGAGTTGGCATTGAGGTTTGTTGCATGGATTGGTTCCTGAGCTATAGTTCCTATGGTGTGGTGTGCAGTTACTGGTGAGAATATGCTTCAGGTTGGCAGGTTGCCTGTGGGCGAGGACTGGCCTGCCACCCAAGGCCTGTGAAAGTGTGGGATCATTGTCCAGGATGGGTTGTAGATCCCTGATGATGCGCTGGAGAGGTTTTAGCTGGGGACTGTATGTGATGGCCAGTGGAGTCCTGTTGGTTTCTTTCTTGGGTTTGTCTTGCAGTAGGAGGCTTCTGGGTACACGTCTGGCTCTGTTGATCTGTTTCCTTATTTCCTCGTGTGGGTATTGTAGTTTTGAGAACGCTTGGTGGAGATTTTGTAGGTGTTGGTCTCTGTCTGAGGGGTTAGAGCAGATGCGGTTGTACCTCAGTGCTTGGCTGTAGACAATGGATCGTGTGATGTGCCCGGGATGGAAGCTGGAGGCATGAAGGTAGGCATAGTGGTTGGTAGGTTTTTGGTATAGGGTGGTGTTAATGTGACCATCACTTATTTGCACAGTGGTGTCTAGGAAGTGGACCTCCCATGTAGATTGGTCCAGGCTGAGGTTGATGGTGATGGTTTCAGTGAAAACCTGAAACACTTACAAAAGCAACAACAATAAAATTATTTCAACTGATATTTTTCACAGGAAGACCCATCTCTTCCTGTCCAGCAGTGACAGCACTGGGGTTCTGGACATGGTGGCACATGGGAAGTTCCCCTAGCATTGTTTGCAGTTCTGAGTGACATTTCTGTATTTCCTCCAGGTTAATAAAGAGATAAGGGAGCTAGAGATATTGCTAGGATAGGCTAGCTCCTCCACACCTTGTATATGTCACCATGTAAATGAGAATAGGCACAATCCTAAATGGCACACAGGATCTGGTCCAAGAGGTGAATATAGCTGAACTGCTTGGTAATAGTATCAGAGGGGTAGCCAGGTTAGTTTGGATCTGTAAAAGCAGCAAAGAGTTCTATGGCACCTTATAGACTAATAAATGTATTGGAGCATGAGCATGCATCCGACGAAGTGGGTATTCACCCACGAAAGCTCATGCTCCAATACGTTTGTTAGTCTATAAGGTGCCACAGAACTCTTTGCTGCTTGGTAATAGTGACTGTAATGTAACTCAGTTTAAAATCTTTGTGTGTGTGAGTATGTGTGTGTGTGGGGGGGGAGGGGAATACCAAAGAAGCTCACCACAGTAGTATTTAACTTCAGAAAGGGGAACTACACAAAATAATGTAATGAAAATTAAAAGAACAGTCACAGGAGTGAAATGTCTGCAAGATGCATGGAAACTTTTTAAAAACACCATATTAAAGATTCAAATTAAATCTGTGCCCCAAATTAAAAAGAATAGAATGAGGACCAAAAACATGACACTGTGACTAAACAACATATTAAAAGAAGTGGCTAGAGGCAAAAAGGCATCTTTTAAAAACTGGAAGTCAAATCCGACTGAGGAGAATAGAAAGGAACATAAACTCTGGCAAGTCAAGTGTAAGAGTATAATTAGGCAGGCAAAAAATAATCTGAAGAGCAACTAGCAAAAGACTCAAAAACTAACAGCAAAAAATCTTTGAAGTACATCAGAAGCGTGAAGCTTGCGAAACAGTCAGTGGGCCACTGGACAATCAAGGAGCTAAAGGAGGATTCAAGGAAGACAAGGCCACTGCGGAGAAGCTAAATGAATGATGTGAGGGATAGTCCCAGACTTTAGCCACTTGTTTTAGCTGATAAATATCATTACAGGCACCATATTTGTCACCTCTCCCACATCATTTGCAGTCCTATTCCCGTGACAGATCCCTTTCTTTCTTAAATTAGTATCAGATTTTTAATTTGTTAATTTTTTTTAATGCTTCTGTGATGTTTCCTAATCATTGTCGTATGGTGCCCTGAGTGTTTCTCAGGGAGCCCTGTGTGTGTGTGTGTATGTGTGTGAATCAGAAATAAAGTGTGTTATTGTGTATTATTAGAGGTTTAATTAATGTTATTAATTATTTCAGTGCATCTGTTATTAATGCACAGATCAGGAGCCACTCTTAAGCTCTTACTTAATGTTAGCAAACCATCCACAAAAAGAGGGTGAGGTTTATTTCCCCAGGGCACTATGGGTCAGACAAGATGTGGCCTAAGGTAAAAGAAAAAAAAATTCTGGAAAATGTTCGCCCCAGGGATGTGCTGGACAGTGGGATGCTTTGCCTAGAGAGGAGGCAATGGCCCAGTCACTGGAAGGGTCCAAGCCATGGCTAGAAAAGAGAAAGGCTGGAGGGAGCAGGCCGCTGCTGCCCAGATGCTCCTAAGCCACATAGAGCAAGAGAAGCATTAGGAACCAGTTACAATGGACTGGATCTGGGGAGCCAGTGTAATGTATGGAGACTGCTGTCTCCCCCTTGTCCCCCTGGATGGATGCTTTCTGGGTTTGGACTGGGGAGTCCCCCTTTTTCAGGGGTCAGTCGTGCTGTATGCCGGAGTTGGAGGGGCAGGTCTGAGGCACGTGGGACCAAGGAACCTTGGGCCATCAGTGTTTCATGTGGGCTGTATGGGCAGCTGCACGCCAAAGTGTGGCTAACAGAGAATCCCCTAGGCCTCTGAGGGCTGCCTCTTCCTTCCTCTTCTAGCAGCCAGCCTGCTAGGGACAGTGATCCCCGCCCGCTGGAGACAGAGGTGATAGAAGGCCCAGGGATGGCCACTCCAATGTGGGCTGGGATGACACCAAAGGCATCAATGTTCTGTCTTCAGCTGTTGCTTGGGAGCAGCTACGACCCAACCCTCTGCACTGGTGGAGATGGAAGAGAGAATGAACGCATATTGCTGTGCTGCATGGCATGCATGCCTCTGGTCTAAAGTGGTGCTCGGTATAAGGGACCTTAGACATAAGGGAGCCATAGAGCAGGACCCCAGATAAAGGATCCAGACATCACTGCATAGCTGGATCAGTCAGTGAGCAGTGACCCCACCATGAGCAATGCTCTTTTAAGGGGATGGCTTGACTGGCTGCAGGGCACCCTTACCACTGCACCTTAGCCAAGCATGGTGTGGTGCTAGCCACTATCTTCTGCAGAGTGCTGGGGGAAGTGCCCAAGCAGCTAAGGATCAAATACGTACATCAAAAGCAGTGCCCTTTCACATGCAGCGGTTTTTAAACACCACACGCAAATGGCTACTTACACAAGGCTGAGTGGATCTGGTTCCAGGGGAGAGCACGTGACTGGCCATCTGATGTACCAGATTCCAATGACATTTCAGCACCTCAGAGGAGCCCTGTCACTAAGGAGTTAAACTGACATAGATGTTTCTCCCAGAGTGCGGCATTCCTTCCAGCCTGCTGAAATTCACTAACAGAATCAGCCTTGGAAATTCGTACGCTGCACTATGTAGAAAAGGCATGAAATATATTTAATCCCCCATTTCAAAATTGCATTTGACATCTAAGTTAAATAAAATGTTTCTGGGGTCATTAAAAATCAGAAATGGTACAAGACTTGGGTTTACCATAGTTTCAGAATGAATCAGGTTTCTGAACTTGTTTTAATCTCCGCATAATTGCTTTTCTGTATACGGTAACCTTTAGAAATTGAGTTTAATAATTAGTCATCGCAGCCTAGCGAAAGACAACATCCTGCCCTCAGCTTAGTTTTATTTTCAACAAGAAAACGATGCCAAAGTAAATCCTGCACCATAGCTGGAAACTTAGCTGCAGGCCGCATGTATAGGAGGTAAAAAGGCTGGGGCTAAATCCTCAGCAGGGACCTTGGTTTCCAGGCAAGATGATTTTTTATTTTCCCTTTGCTTTTCACTTGGCTTACAAAAGTCAGAGGTGCTCTGCAGACTCTCAGCTCTTCCTCTGCTTCCAGGGCAAACTCTAAGAGTGTAAAGGAATCTACCATCTGGAAGCCTGACCTGATACCGTTTAAACCTCCTTCTGGCCCCTTCTGGTGTAAAAGTTCTTAAAACCCTGGCGGAGTCCCCCTTGTGGATGGTCACCAGTCTGCTGCACTGGACCTAACCTTAGGCTCCCATGTGCTCCCAAGCCAGCAGGGGCTGCGCAGAGTTCAGTCACTGGCCCAGCCCTGGGGCACTAGGTGCAGGTCCCCTGTCTGGTTCCTTCCTGGGATGTGGGACTCTGCAGTCCAACTGCCCTAGACCATGAAGCACTTGCATGGGTGCTCTGGGTGACAGGTTAACTCTTTGGAGGCCTGGTGGCAGGTGAAGTAGGGATCCCAGGTTTCCACAGGAGTTTCCACAACCACAGTAATGTTTATGCTCAAAGCAAATACGAGTTATGGTTCGGCAGGGAAAATACCAGCAGCCTGTATGGTCTCCCTGAGTCTCCGCTTACTTCTTTGGGTGAGTCCTTAGGCCCAGTCTGTGTGTTGGGGGCTAGGCCCCCATTGCCCTCAGCCCATCTGTTGTCTCTGTCATGGATAGCCAGTGAGAGAGAGGGAGCCAAGAGCAGATCTTGCATTTAAATAAGATTGCAGTCCCTTCTGCCAACTGGACAGTTTCAGAACCCCAGTCTGGTGGTTCGAGTCACAGACCCCACTTCCCCCAGACAAGCTGGGAGAACCAGTTCCCTTGCGCCTGGCCACTCTCTTTAGCGAACCCACTGTCCTGACAAGCACCATGGATGAATCTTGTGTCGGTTGCCTCAGGGAGCTCTCAGGCTTTGCAATGAGCTGCCCTGTTCTGCCACTGGCACCTCAAGGCAGCCATAGTTACACACTCAGAAAGCAAGTCTCATTCCTCAAAATGGTGGTTACAGTGTCCTGGGAAGGTCAGAATTCGATACAGGCTGAAGTAAGCAGGATCTGAATGAATGCTTCTCTGACCGCTAGCTGGGAGGGGAAGAGCCTTGGGTGTGTTTATGTAAATACAGTTTGCTCTGCTTAGATATTGAGCACATAGAGCTGTGTGAAAGTAATCCATTTTGGCTGGTGTTGGGTTACATATCACTTTAGTACTGAATGTGGGGTAGTGAAATGCTGTTACGAAAATGTTGTAATTATTGTGGTAATACAGGAAAGCAAGACGGAGCTTAACCAGTCCCAAATGAGGGGGATCACCTTCAGCTGAAAAGATGTCGTTAAGCCAGGGGCTCAGATGCCAGAGCCCTGTGAAAATAAGAGGGGAGGCAGAAATCCCCAAGCAGGAGATTGTACACACCCATCAAGGGTCTTTCTTAAACTGTTTTAACCTGTTCCTCCCCACTGTTCAAAGAATAGAGCTAAATAGGCTTTATTAGTAGCTTATTTGTTATGTTAATATCCCATCAGAGCTGAAAAAATTTTGAGGTAGAACTGTAATTCTGCCCTGCCTCCTAAGAGCTAAAATTCACTGACAGTTGAAATCACTTGGGATGGGGCAGTGTTTCTGCCCAGCCTGCAAAGAGCTGATGTGCACAGATCAGGGCTGAGAGGCAGATGGCAGCAGAAGATGACTGACAGTCAGTTGGTGAACAAGTGGTTGGTGTGGCAGAGAGGCGTGATGAGTGGGCAGCTGGTGGGGAGGCGTGGCGAGAGCAAGCGGCCAGCAGGGCAGCTGGTGGAAAGGTGCAGCGAGTGAGTATGGTACCTCTTTACCCCACCCAGGAGGGAGGTGAACTCTGCAGATGCATCTCTGAACTTTAGGACTGCACTGACCAAGGACAGCAACTGAGTGGGGTGCAGAGAAGGGTTGGGCATGTGAAAGGGACTTTTGGGTTGCTGGACCTAAGAACCTGAGGGTAAAAGAACATTGCTCAACCTACTTGGGGGTAGGTCTTTTATTCATGGTTTATGTTTATGAACACTGTTTGCAGTGTTTTCTCAAATTAACATCCAGTTACTTCCCTCCTTTTATTAAAAGTTTCTTTTCTACATTCAGACTCTGTACTTGCAAGTGGGGAGGTATTGCCTTTCAGAGGTGCTCCGGGGTGGTGTGTAATTTTCCCAGGTTACTGAGTAGGGCTTGAGCTGGTTTTCTGTTGTATCAATGGAAAGGAACCCCTTGATATTGAATCTGGCCCTGGTTGCTGGGGTTCCACCTGGCAGAAGGGTTACACTTAGACAGAAATGTACCAATCTGTCACATACAAGCCCTTACTTTTGATGTTCTCAGACTGAGGGCATGCCTTTACTGCACAGCTTAGCTGGGGCCAGACATCCAGATATAAGCACTGGGGTAACCAAGCCCACCCTGCAGAGATACACTGGAGTTAAATCCATGGAGCATATTGTGAGAGTACTTGTCTGTCCTTCCCAAGTCGCTGTGCAGAAATGTTCTCAGTCTGCCAACACTGTAACAAAACACTTCCAGCTCTGCACACACCTTACTTCTGCCTGTTCCAGCTGGTGCCCAGGCATGGCTCCAGCTCAGGCCGATGAGCTGTTCCTGCTTTCAGCTGCACTGTTCTTGCAGCAGAACGCAGACAGAAGCTATGAGACGTAGTGGAGGGCAGTGACTTGTGACTCTTGAAAGGTGGCAGCAGGTCTTGGTGAGGCAATCATGCGGTCTGAATGCTGACATGGCAGTGGAGACAGCTGATGCATGCTGCAATCACTGCAGATTCCGCGCATGTAGACTGGAGCTTCTGGCGTAGGACAACTACCGCAGAGTGGTGGGACCACATTGTCCTGCAGACCTGGGATTATCAGCAGTGGCTCCAGAACTTTCACAAGAGGAAGCAGACCTTCGTGGAACTGGGTGATGAGTGTGTCCCCTTCCAGCTAGGTTGGCCACTCAGCGCATCCCCGAGTACTGGACATTCCGGTACTTCAAGGAATGGTGTGGGTCTGCCTAGCTGTGTGACGTCACACGCACCATGCATGTGTTGGTCACACCAGTGGGGGCAGAGGGGGGGCACTCTTCAAAATGGTGTCCTCCAGGCTGCGTGGTGTGATACCAGACAAAACCATGTCTGGTTTTATATCTGTACAGGATGGGACAAACCCTGACACTGAAGGACTATCTGGTCTTAAGCCAGATTAATGTCTGCCTACTTCCAGCACTGGGACATGCAACCAAGGGAGGCACCATCAGTCCAGAAGCAGGTTGCTGTTGCCATTTAGAAGCAGGCTCCCCTAGACAGCTCCAGCATCATGTCTAACCAGTCTGGTGATAGCAGGTGAACTGGCAGTGCTGTGGGGTGGATATTTCAGGTGATTGCTGCTGTGGGTTACCCACAGGTTATGGACATAGCTAATGTGCCTGAAATAACAGCTAGTTTGGGAGAAAAGAGTCCCTGAGCTGCAGCAGGGCAAGCGAAGGCACTCATATGCCACTAGCTTGCCTGGCACCAGGTGCACATGAATATATAAACCGGGAAGGGTACTACTTGGTCATTTGACAGGCCTTGGGTGACCATGAAGACAGGTTCATGCACACCAGCATGGGATGTCTGGGTCAGGTATGTGATGCCGGGGTGCTCAGGAGACCTGCATTTACCTGGACAAGATGGGACTTTATTCCTTTCAAATGACATGGTGATCAATGGGGTATCAGTGCCCACTGTTATTTTCAAGGACCCTGCCCTGGCTCATGAAGTCACACCCTGCTGTGAGAGCACCTGGCAGAAACAGGTTTAATTACACATAGTAGCTGCCAGATGGTGGTAAAATGGGCATTTAGCTGACTGAAGGCAAGATGGCATGGCCTGCAAACCCATTTGGATGCCACTGTGCCCAATGTCATAGATATTATTGGGGTCTGTGGCACCCTGCACATCTGTACAGGTTTGGGGAAGAGCTTTGGCCAGGAGTGGGCTCAAGGCACTGGTAATTTGCAGACCTGATACAGGCAGCCGGAAAATGTGACTGTCATCACTGGGCTGGGTCCAGCTTACCAAGGGAAATAAGGGATGTCGTGTGCGCACATCCTGGCATCACTGAGTGACACACGGGGCGATATGATGTGTACTGTTGTGCTGCACACTCTCCACGCACCCTCAGCCTATTCTGCAGAGACCCCTGCTGTAGTAAGAGGAGGCCCTAAGATATAAACCTTGGTATCAGAGGCCTGGTATGAGGCCTGAGGCCTAAACTAAAGTAATGGTCAAGACTTTGCTAACATAAAGCAAAGTTAAGCTGTGAGCTAGAGGCAGGCCCTGCTCACAGAAGCTGGCAAGGAAAGGGCTGATGCTGCAAGAAGATACGTACCTAAAAGGTACTGAACACTAGAGATCAGAACATTCACATACTTGCACATTCCACACAGGTAACAAGGAACAGACTGACCCATCCCAATGACGGGCAAAAGGGTAATATGATGGATAGAGTTGTTTTGTTCCAACCAGCATGTACAAGGTGAGAGGCGGCACCTTACTACGTAGAGGAGTTGTACCTTGCTACGCATAGGGGTTGCACCTCAATACATCAGGAGTGATGTGTAACTTGTTTGTACCTGTGTATAAGAATGTATCCCTGGGGCGGTGTCTTTGTCCGGCCTAGGGGGCAGTGGAAAGCCTCGCAACTGACTGAGCCGAGTCCATTGCCAAGAGGCACTTTCTCGTAGTATGCCTGGTAGACTAAGTAATCTATGGGGAATTGCAATTGTGTCCATACGGCAATAAACCTGGCCAACGTGCCTTCGTAACTTACTAGACTCTGTGGTCATTGGGGGTTCTTTTCAGGTCTGCTGTGTCAGCTATCTGCGCAGAGCTGGGGCAGCACACAGAGGGAACACATGCACGCAGCCGAGTGAGTGGCTAAGGGGAATGCAGTCTCAGTGGCCTTGCTGGGACTGCTGAGATCATCTAAAGGGGGCCAATGAGTCCTGGGGGTGGCGTGGAGACACGGACACCTTCTCCATCAGGAGCTGAACTGAGACTCTGCACCGAGGTCCTGTATAGTCCATGGCAACTGAGATGGCAAAGCATCCTGGGCGTATGCTAGCCGGCTGGCAGTTCGGTGGCAGCTGATGGCAAATTCAAAGCTGGTGGTTTTACTGCACTGAGTATGAAAATGAATAGCACCAGGAGCAGTTCGGAGCTCCGTTAGCTATTTATTGGGGGGTTGAATTCAATAGGTATTATTCTGCCATGCACACTTTCAGTGCTCCATGTGGCAATGCAGGAGTTGTTGGGACAGGGGGCAGGGCATAGCCCGGGCCTGTATTGCAATGACTATGTTTATATATGCCCAGCACCTTGGAAAGACAATGTCAGGTAAGGACACCTGTTCTACAGTTCATTCCAAAGCTGGCAGCTCCAATGGAAGCTAACCCCTGAGCACCAGACCATTCCCACTAAGTGCCCCCCTACATTCCAGGCCACCACTTCCAGCTCTGCCTAAGTCCTTTAGTTGCTTTTTATATTTCCAAAGTTTTTTTTTTCAGGGGCCCAAAATTGCACTCAGCATCCAAGGGTGACCGTGCCGAGGCTGAGCTAGTGGCCTTATCCTCTTGTCTGCCCAGTGAGGCTGCCCACACTTGCCTGGGGTGGGTTTCTGTGGGATTTTTACACCCTATTTATCTTGTGTCATGATCCCCGGGTCCTTTTCTGCATTCCAGCTTAGTGAATCGCCATCTCCCATATTACGGGGGGAGCTTGGCCGAGGAGGATGCATTCTCTCCAGCTCTGTCGCCATCACGCTGATCTATATTAAATCTTATCTCGCTTAGATCGCCCCATCACCTTTTCCCCCTGTAATCTGCCTCTCTCCCTGTTAGTTATCTTCCAAACTGAATTCACGTGCAGTTGATATTGTTCTCCATAGCACTAACACACAGGGTGAAAAACAGAGGGCCCAGCCCAGATTTAGGGCCCTCTTGCCTCTTGGTGCCTTCACTCCCAGGGTGCGATCCCATGACTGGAGGTCTGGTGGTTCTACAGACTTTTCCCAGCTGTCATGTGTTTTTCTTTTAAATTGTCCTATCGAAATACCTTTCTTGACATCAAAGTGAATTCCTTCCTCTGCGCTATCCGGCCACTGTGCCTGGTGAGAAAATGCCCTGGTGTATTCAAATCCCGCCAGACACTAACTGTTCAGCCCACCTTGAGCCCCTCCTCAGGCTGCCCTCTGAACTGGGTGCTGCGTGGCTTGATAACTGTTCCCTTTCTCCTTTGAGATAGCCAGTTAGTATCCCCGAAAGCTTAGTAACAAGCCAGAGAATCTCTCTCCTTCTGCCATGCTGGGCTGTACAGCCAGTAGCTCTGCCAACCCTGGGGTTTCCTTGTGCCCTAAACAAGTCCAGGATGTACAAGGCACATTGGAATGCGTGCCCTTTGTCTGTCCAGAACCATTATGAACAGCCCAATACTGTAGATGCAGCCACGCCTCTCTCGGCCACTTCTGCATTCACCAGCCAGGACCTTGCCTTTGGCATTAAAACCAAGCACAACTGTCAGCGTCCCCTTTTCAATATGAGGTGTAGTTTCTTTCTGCCTTGTTTAGGGATCTTGGTGAAAATAAAAATGGCTGCTGCTCTGCATGAGGCATGGACCTCATCCTTTAGAAGGTGCATCTACTGATAATGCAAATGACTTAGTTAAGCAGTGGACTGGCTCAGTGACCAGTGTTTTTAACTACTTAAATTCCTGTCTGTCTTCCCATTTCCCTTAAGAGTTAATTGGCTATTTTATTATTATTCCTGTTGCTTTATTACACTATCAGCCATAATCCCCAGTCAGAACCAGAGCCACATTGGGCTGGGTGCTGCATAAACATATAACAAGGGGCATGGCCTGCCTCAAAGAGCATAAAGTCTAAATCTGTCCATGGTGCATAGTCCATAAGATCATGCAGTAGATTTCCTTCCTCGGGTCTAATCATCATAAGGAGCAATCCTCTGCAAGACTTACTCCTTTCCCTATGCTGAACAAGGCATTTAAAAGCAAATCAGTGTGAGGAAGCCACATCTACCCTATCTCTGTCCTTTGGTATTGCACAGACCTTTATCTCATTATGAAGATCTAGGATTGCTAGTGGGAAGCACAGTAGGAAGTTACATGTGAAGGCTGGGTTTCTCAAGGGACTAGGCCAAAGTTGTTAGGGAGGGTTGTAAATCTAAATCCTGACTCTTTCAGCTCTGGAGCAGACCTGTGTCTATCTGCTAAGATCTGTCTCAAATAAGCTTTGTCACATCTGCATTATTTTTAGATTTGCATATGACCTAGTGAGTAAAAAAAAAAAATGATTAAGGGTTGGCTGGGCTTCAAGCAAATTACAGTCTACGCTGGAGGTCAGTAAATACTGAAAAGCAACACCCTAAACGTATGTCCTAAAACTATGGCATTTTGAAAGAAGGAAGCTAATGGTGGTGATTTAATAGATTCATAAGGCAGATACCTTGGTGATGTACACAGGAGATAGGGAGATAGGAACTTTTAAATACTTTAGTCCATCTGCTGGTCAGTGTAAGATTTGTCTGTCATATTCACTAGCGCTTTTCTCTGTTTCAATTTCTGAAGTCATGGGGCTGCTGCCATGTCCCCAATGAGGCTATTCCACAGTCTAACAGATCCCACTGCTAGAAAATGTTTGTGGATATTCTACTTATACTTTCCTTTTTTTAATTTCATCTCATTATTCTCAGTTCTAACCCCTGGGCACTGAACAATTCCTCTCCACCCCTCTGACAGGGTGGGATTTTTGAATGCTCGCTGCATTGGCCCAGTTCTTCTATTGAGGTCAGTGGTAAAATGCCCATTGGCTTCAGTGGAAGCTGAGTTAATCTAAAGCTGAAAACCTCACCCTTAGAAATTAGAACTGGGAAAGACCAATTTGCTCATCTCGTTCCATTTTAAAGTATTGTGTTGCCATGAAATTCCAATTGCTTCTTAGCACTGGAAATCTACCTCTGCAATTCCACGCTGGGGTTTCATGGGTTATTCATTCAGTAACCACCCCAATAAGGGCCGGGTCCAATGCCCACTGAAGTCTATGGATAGGTTCCCATCAGGGACAAATTGGACTGAGTCCAGCAGAGGACAATGAAAATGATTAGGGGGCTGGGGCACATGACTTATGAGGAGAGGCTGAGGGAACTGTGATTGTTTAGTCTGCGGAAGAGAAGAGTGAGGGGGGATTTGATAGCTTCGTTCAACTACCTGAAGGTGGATTCCAAAGAGGATGGAGTTCGTCTGTTCTCAATGGTGACAGATGACAGAACAAGGAGCAATGGTCTCAAGTTGCAGTGGGGGAGGTCTAGGTTGGATATTAGGAAAAACTATTTCACTAGGAGGGTGGTAAAGAACTGGAATGGGTTACTTAGGGAGGTGGTGGAATCTCCATCCATAGAGGTTTTTAAGGCCAGGCTTGACTAAGTCCTGGCTGGGATGATTTAGTTGGTGTTGGTCCTGCTTTGAGCAGGGGTTTGGACTAGATGAACTCTTGAGATCTCTTCTACCCTAATCTTTTATGATTCTATGAACTGGAGCAGGCCCTAATCCCACAAATGTGCTAATTGCAGTACCAGGAGACTGTGACATTAAACGTTTCTTGCTCAGACAGGTGGGTGAATTTTGCTCAAGCAAATTGCTATTATGTTTCATGTTGTCAGTGTAACTTGACATGTTGACACTGGAAAGCAGGGCTGTCTTTGTGTTCAGGGCTCTGCAGCACTGGCACTGTAAACTCCTGTGATGCTGTCCTCTACCCCTCAGTGCTCCCTTCATAGAACCCTCTCCTGGGGCAGCTGGCAGGACACAAAGACAGAGAGTAACAACAGGCAGCAGTGACCCTCAAAAGGGAGCTGCTAAGTCACTAATATTCCCATCACAGCTACGCGCGCTGTACTGCACTTACTATGGGAATGAAATCAAAGCACATCCACAGGTGCCTGTGCAGAGGTCAGAGCAAATCCTGGTGAGAGAGAGGACAGGATCTAGACCCCCCACAAAAGGAAACCAAAGGGGAAAGTTGCTCAGAGCATGATGAAAAACAGGTTAGCAGCAGCACCACTTTTAATCTGCATCAGGCAGAAAATTCTCCATTACAGAACTGAAGGGCCCTCCCTCGTCAATATCCAACTTATGCAGGGATCTAGTCTGACCTCCTATATAACACAGGCCAGAGAACTGCCCTGCAATAATTCATGTTTGAATCAGAGCATTTCTTTAAAAAAAACACACATCCAGGTCTGATTTTAAAATGGCCAGTGGTAAAGAATCCACCACAAACAGTCATTAAATAATTCCAGGGGTTAATTACCCTCACAGTTAAATTTTACACCTTATCTCCAGTCTAAACTTGTCTCCTTCTAACTTCATTCTTCACACATCCTTGGGGGCAGTGTAGTGATTTGCTGGACTTCAGATAGCAGATGTAATTATTTTGCAAACTAAAGCTCATGTGAGCCCTCATATGTAGAGTCTGAGGCCTAGAACCCTACTCCCTTCCCTCTAGCAGCACAGTATCTACCAGAAGCTAGGGAACAGTATCACAGCCGCTACTGTTTTTAGAGCCCTACTCTTGGCTTTGGGGCAGCTACTGCAGGGTAACATCCCTGCCTCTTTCCCTCCTCCATACACTCAGGTCTTCAGCTGGTGAAAGTTGGCATAGATATCTACCCATTGACTTCATATACCACCTGCTAAGATGCTGATCTGGCAAATAATGATGCTCTCCCATGAGTAACATTAAACATGGGTTCTTGGCTCAAGTGGCATAATGACGCTAAATCTGTTTTGGGACACTGAATGGAAAAGTGCAAAGAAAGAGGAAAGGAATCACTGGATGACTGGCTCCATTGGCGCACTTGGACTTTAGACACTGTGGGAAGAAGGTGAGTAGATTTGTCCCAAATACCATCTGAAGCCAGTTATTTATGGTCAGATATACTTGTAATGTATATGCAAAAAGAGGGAGTACTTCACATGACTCATTCCAGGTAGCTAGGTGTTGGTGAAGGCGTCCTTTCTCTACCTCCTGCTGAGAGAGGAAGAGGAAAGGGTGGAGCTGAGGAATGGTAATGAATAAGACTCAGGCTGAGAACTAGGAAACAAAATAGCATCTCTCAGGCTGAATGAGCAGGCCTGGGGGTGCTTGAGGTAGAAGTCAGGCCATGATTCAGGAAAATGATTTCCCAGAAGTTTTATGAAGTCTATACATATGCTTCTCTGCAGCCAAGCTTTCCAACAGCATGAACAAATCTAGTCACTCCATCTCTATGTGGTTTCTGTTGGTATCTTTCTTCAGTCTTCAGAAATGTTATGTTGTCTGCCATCTCCATGTAAACATTTCAGTTAGCACCTACAGAACTAGAACAATTTATCGTTTAGACACAATTTGTTGAAGGTGATTTCCCCAAGATGTAATGCTGCTTAAGCTTCATTAACTTGGTTTCTGAAACCAGCCTTGCGGAGAATCTAGCACAGGGCTGTGGAGATGAACAAACTCCATTCTGATTCCCTCAGTAGGGTTACCTGGATGATGTAATGCTCCACTCTCAATCTAAATATTCAGGGATAGGAAGTGACAGTTGGGCTTTGGGAGAGATTTCGGCATTAGACATTCTGACATTTTTAGAGGCTGACAATGTAAAATCTTTGATCAAGCGTAGGCCTTTCACCGTGCACCATGCACCATGTGTGGATCTTATGTATAAATCTATTGTCTGATAGCCACCAAAAAGAAGCATAAGTCTGATCATGGGGAAAAATGCACATGTTGATATTTCCTCAGTTAAATCAGCAAGAGTTCCAGTAACAGGACTGCAGTGAAGCTTGGTCAGGTCTTCTTCACACAAGGCCTGTTTCTTGGAGAATGTAGTGCACAAATGTCTCACCTATTGCATCTCCCTGCAAACACCAACAAAACATACTAGCATATACAAGCTAGTATTCCAGCCAAGTTAGGCATGAAATTAGACATCAAGTCTGCACCCAGAATTACCCAACTGCACACACAGATCAGGTAACTGTGATTGCGAGGTCAATAAAGTAGCATATTGCATGCCCAGTTACTCAGTTTACAGTCATGGCTTGGAGCCTGCCTGCATGAGACTCTACTCTCTTCATATGCCATCCTGCCATGGCTGCTATTGGAGACTGATCCCCTTCATAATCAAAGTGAGGGGGCTGCTGGCAAAGCGCTGTCCTTAACAGTCCCTTTCTTTTACAGCACTCTTCCCTGTAGGGTCCAAATAGCCCAAGTTCCTTGTCTTTCTGGGCATGCTGAAAACCCATCCGTTTGAGTGGGCACTGGCGGAGGGCTGCGGGTGGGGTTTTTGTCCAATGGGAAGGTGCGGTGCTGGTTTAGGATGCAGTGGCTACATGCTGGGTGATTAAATGACTTGTGGTAGGGCCGAGAGGAGAAATGCTGTTGCTGTTGATTGCCTGACATTTCGTAAGTTCTGTGCCAGTGCGTTTTAAGTGTATGTGAAAGGTACCGAGAACTGTGGCTGGGGCGCACCCTTTGGGGTGGAGTTTCTTTTAGCTCAACATTTAAATAAATAATAGCATGCCGAACATGCTTGGAAAGCAGGCTCATAATGTATATAGAGCGGCAAAGTCAGCAGAAAATCCAGCAAACCCGCACCATTTCATTAACATGTGCTTTAGTTTTACTACTGAACAAACGAAGACAGCAGCTGTGTTATCTAACAGTGCGTATTTTACTAGCAAAGAAGAATGGGCCTTTCCAGCTTGCAAAATGCCATGTGCCCTTCCAGTGAGAAATGGAATTGTGTGTTTGGACAGAACAACCTCAGCAACAAAGGTGCAGCTGGAGCGTTAAAGATAGAATCAGTAGCAGGGCAAGCTGGACGTTGCTTGATTTATATGGATGATAGTAAATGGGGCAATGACTGTAATGTGATGGAAGAAGGCCTGTTTGATATATATAGTGCATTATGGTAAATCTTTGCCAAAGCTTGTAGGATTAGTGGATGCGTAAAGTGCAGCTGCAAAAGATGTCCGTGAAACTACTATTAAATCTCTTGATTCAGTACCATGGCGATGGGCTTTAAATAAAGGAACCTAGATAGACAGAAGATTTAATGGACTTAATCTTGAGAAAAGTAGGCCTGAATATGCATATTGCGGCTGCAAGCATAGAGTGGGGGGAAAGCCTCATGTTGTGACGTGAAGGACACAAGACATTCATGTCTCCATCAACCTACCTGAAAAGTAAGCTCTGAAGTTCAGACATGGGCCTTGTGAAAGCTATATCAGAAGGTGTTTGCCAAAAGTTGGGTGGTAGATAAAGAAGACATGCTGAGTTTTTGAGGTTACTCTTACACAAATGGGCACTTCCAAAGAAATATGCTGGTTAGGTAGTCAAAGGTGAGCTGTAATGTGTGTGCTAAAATACGATTATATTGATTGAAATGCATCTAGAACAGTGCTTCTCAAAGTTGGGCCACCACTGGTTCAGGGAAAGCCCCTGGTGGGCCAGGCTGGTTCATTTACCTGCCACGTCTGCAGGTTCGGCTGATCGCAGCTCCCACTGGCCGCAGTTTGCCATCGCAGGCCAATAAGGGCTACAGGAAGCGGTGCAGGCTGAGGGATGTGCTAGCCACCCTTCCCGCAGCCCTCATTGGCCTGGAGTGGTGAACCACGGCCAGTGGGAGCCACAGTTGGCTGAACCTGTGGATGTGGCAGGTAAACAAACCGGCCCGGACCGCCAGGGGCTTTTCCCGAACAAGCGGCTGCCCGACTCTGAGAAGCACTGATCTAGAAAACAGTGCTCCAGTGTAAAATGTGAGTAATCAGGAGAAAGCAAAGGGTTATTTCAAAGAGCTCAAAAACATGCATTTTTGAAAGCTCTTCGTTAGTGGGTTGATGTAACGATTGGCAGTGTATCAGAAGGATGCTTAGTGCTATAAAAGAGAGGGTGGCTGTGTACCACAAGAGGCATGCATGTGTTAGGATGCTCCTCATCGGTAACTTGGTCTCCCCCTGCGGGCTTTCAGTAGCTTGCAATAGGTCCCAGCCAGAGAGAGAGGAGGTATTTGGATGCAGGATTCTGGGACATGCACACCCCTGGCAATAACTGCAGAATAAGAAAGGCTTAAAGGTATCAAACTGTCTGGGAAGGATGGTGAGGAAGATGATGAACTGAGAAATCTGCTTGAGAGTGATGATAACGTTCATTGGAATGAGCATTGTTCCAAGATTACAACAAAAAACATTATCCCTATTCCTGAATCACATGGACTGAAATTTTCAAACCCAGGGGCTTAACATTACTCCCTGAAATCAATATTGTGGCGCATAACTCAGTGGCATGATTTTTAAACGTGCAGGGCACTCAGAAGCCCCAGATGAGCTAAGCAGACTCCAATGGGTGCCCAGCACTTTGAAAAAAGGCTACTTATTTAATGGGTCTCAAGACTGTTGCCTCTTGGCTGGAGCTGTTGGCCAGTATTCAGGGCCTTGCTGGGTTGTTTCCATTAGGAGGAGAAATTGGTGATCCGAGTCAGGTATGTTCTTTGGTGCAATCCTGTTTATTTATGAAGAAAGTACATAAAAATCCTATTTCCCTGAACAGCAGCAGGCACTTTCCCTGCTCACAGTTTCCAAGCCTGCCAGCCTCCCCAGCCCAAGACAACAACTTAAAAGTAAAATAAAGATACAGCACCATCTAAACCTCTAACTGCCACAAGAGGCAGGGTTTGCTGTGTCTAAACCATCCAAGACAGATGGCTATCCAGTGGGACTTGTTGGCACTCACTAAGGGGCCTGCATTTGAGAAGTACTCATCCTACGGCTGTGGGTGAGGCTGGGTGTTTGTGGGGGCTGTAATGTTTTAGCTAGTGAGGTACAAAAAAAGATGACGTTCACCACCACACATTTCTTAAAGGGCCCATTTTAAAGTAATTCTAATTTATAAACTAATCTACAGATTCGCTTGAAAGTCCTCAGGGAAGTCCAGTTTTACCCACAGATTATGTGCTGTATATTTGGGGTGGATACACTGGTCTTCATACCAAACACAGAGGCTGAATCCCTGTCTTAAGCAAATATCTCAATGCACCCTTACCAAAGGAGTCATGAACAGCACCTCCATCACATACAAGGCCAAGTACACTTTGCTGGAGATGAGCCCAGTCAGACAACAGCAAACTTCATCAGGCCAAATCTGAATGGATTTGGCCTTATGGCCCTTGTGTCTGCCAGTCTTTTCTGTGTGTGTCTTTTGGAACAATGCCCTTTGTCGTACAGCAAGCTTTACAGCCATTGACATAACAGATTAGTTTCATAGTAGCAGATCCTGCATCTAACGTGTCTATGTCCACATACTCCATAAATGACAGACAAATCTTGACACTGCAGTTACATCCTGGTCATATCACATCAGCCTCACATTGCAGAGCTCTCCGTTCACCACGCAGTGCAGTCACTCCAGAGTGACAATGCTGTCACAGTTAATTGGCATCTTTCTGCAATGCCCTCCAGTTACATGGCATCACAGTCATTTTGCAGTGACACCCCCATTAGGGCACAATAAATCCCCTTACTCCACAGCAATTGCAGAGATCACACCCCATGGCCACTTCACAGTCACAGTGCATTATGGCTTCTTTGCTGTGCCAGGGCAATCAGAGTGAATCACAGTTATTGCGGGGCCTGATCTTAGTCCATGCAACACTGGTGCTAACACTATGGACCTGCAGTTTGCACCAACAGTTATTTATTTTGCACTATCACTAAGGGAAGCCAGGTTGAACATCTGTCCCGCAAAGACTCTGACTTTAAAAAAAAAAAAAAGAGTCGTCGTCAGTTTCTCCAACTTCTCTCTCCTTGCAGAGCATGTGTCAGCGTCCCACCAACACTGACATAATTCCCAGACCAATTCTACTTCTTTAAAGGTGGGATCCCTAAAGTATCTGAGCGGGCGGGGACCGCTGCAGGTTAGATAGCCTGTGTTAAGAAATACCCAGCCAGGAGAGTGCAGCCATTTTGCACTCACCCATTGTGATTCAGCCTCATCTCTCTGAGACCACTAAGACATGCCATAACAGTACAGGCTCCTTGGCGTGGCTTTGAACGCTCTGGGTCTATGATGTTAAATGCCCTGTTTTGTCTGCCCGGCTAACGGGGCAAGCAGTTCTGTGTGTAATGATCAGCAAATTATGAGTTTTCAAATGATACCTCATAAGGCACACTTTGTACAAATCCATTATAATTTTGTAAAAAGAGTGAACATAGAGATACAGACCAACACACAAGTTCCCTAGGTGCCTATGTTTTTGCCCCTGGGTATGCGCTCTGCAGAGTTCCTTTAGATAGAAAGATGCCCATCTCCCACCTACGCCCCCAAAGTGATTCACAAACCAGGGAAAGACAGGCATTCAGGTTGTGTGTGGGACCCAATCCGGTAGTGTGGTCAGAGGTCATATACCAGACCAGGATCTTCAGGCAAGCTCTTACATAACAACCAGGTGGAGAGAAAAAGACCTGGCCATCCCTCATAACTTTTAGCCCAGTGGTTAAGATACCTCTCCCGGGATGAGGGATGTCATGCTGTCTGGAATGGCTCACTACCATGAGTGCCACACCTTAGGGCAGACTGTCAAGAAGCAGGGTAGAGCACCCAAACTGGTTGTATGTTCTGTACTTAGAGTTCACCAACCCAGTAACAAGTGTGAACTATAACAGTTTTACCATGGAGTCACAAACAGTCCCCTGGGGCATTCCAGTCTATCTTGCCGCCTAGGCAATCTTGACTCTGGGATAGATGGTCACTTTATACCAGAGTGCTCAAACTATTCAAGTTACTCCCAGTCCCAAAGGACCAGTCACTTACCCAGGTCAGTTTGCATCTTAGATCTCACACCAAAGACAATGCTTGTAGCTAATCCTATAGTACTGTGTTTCCCAAACTTGGGATGCCACTTGTGTAGGGAAAGTCCCTGGCCCTCTGGGCCTGTTTGTTTACTTGCTGCGTCCACAGGTGTGGTCAATCGTGGCTCCCACTGGCCGTGGTTCGCTGCTCCAGGCCAATGGGAGCTGCTGGAAGCAGCAGCCAGTACGTCCCTCAGCCCACGCTGCTTCCAGCAGCCCCCATTGGCCTGGAGCAGCGAACTGCGGCCAATGGGAGTCGTAATAGGATGGCTTTGCAGACGCGGCAGGTAAACAAACCAGGCCGGCCCGCCAGGGGCTTTCCCTACACAAGCTGCATCCCAACTTTGGGAAACACTGCTATAGTAAACTAACTAAGGATTTATTAACTAAGGAAAAGAAATAAGAGAGTTATTTACAAGGTCAAAGCAGGTAACATAAACACACAAATGAGTTACAGTCAGGTTTCAAAAGGGAATAAAAATGTCTACAGTAAGCAGACTCTGTTTATCCTATAGGGCTACTCCAGGTGAAACAGCTGGGGGTCTCCTTGTGTATCCTTAGAAATCCTCACTTCTCAGAGTTCGAGCAGCAATGGAATAATAAGTTCTTCTTAAAAGGCATTTTTATTCCCTTCCCCCAGTGTTCAAGCTGTGATGGGATGAGGGCTTGGGCATGTAACCTCTTCAGGGCTGTGAGGGAAACCACCAACAAAGTCTTTGCTCTACAATGGCCCATTTGGATTCAGTGGTCCTTCCTGATGGGCAGGAGATGAGAATCCTGCATTTTGCATTAGGTAACATTTCCCCCTCTTTGAGACCGACTGGTTTTCAGCTATCCATTTGTCAGTGTTCAGTAAGACTTCAGAGCCTTGGCGTGAGCTGGCACCTGGTCTGCATCACAGGGGAGACACCCAGTTCAAGTCCCCTCTTCACCTGCGGGGAAGATATTCTGATATGAGGCTCTTAGTCTCAGCTCTTGCAGTCTAGATTTAATAATGACTCACTGGAGTTAGAGTTGCATGTGGGAGACCCCCTATCACCAGCCACCAGTGTCATTCTCTTGCTCTGGCCCAAAGGACTCTGTGCGAGAGAAAGTACTCAGTGTTACAAGGCCTAGCTCCAGCTGTGCATTCAGGTCCAAGAAACCCCAGTAATTGCTAAACACAGTTCCATGATCCAGCCAACTGCAACTACTGAATGGGTGGCCCATATGAGCAAAGGGAGCAGACAAGGCCCTTTGCAACATATCTCTGACAAAATGTGGAGTACGGTGCACTGGCTAAGTACAGGCTGTTCTATCACCCTTTAGCGGCCAGCCCAGGAAGGATACGAGACCTACCACTACTGACAGGTTCTTTTTATTAAGTAATAGACAACTATAATTTTGGAAGTCCTGGGTTTTATCCTTGCTGGTAATTATGTCTGTTGTCTGTGTGCTATGGATTTGGTACACTGTTTGAACACAGCCCAAACTAATGAACATAAGGCCAGCTCCCTTCCATTCTTTGGCTCTGTAACAATAAAGGTGGCCTAATATGATATGGCACTTTTTCATTATTGAAGCCCAAACATCAAATAAAAAGGCATATTAAACCTTCCAAGGACAGATGCAGCTTTTAAAAGAAAAGAAAGAAAGAAGTCTCTGCTGCTTTTCTGTGTGTTTGTAAATCAGAGATGTTTTTCCCATCTCATTCTGCTTCTGTTTCGCCATTCTTCCTGCCTCTGTTTTCATGTTTTCATTTTTCTATGGCTGTGTGGAACACATTTCTCGGTTAAGTACTTGCTTTTGAGAGTTGCCATAACAACCGTTTCATTGTACGATATGCACACTATCTCTGAAATACAGAATTTCTCTTTAAAGGAGCATGTACCATGCACATCAAAGGGGAATATGGACTCATTATTTTTACATTATTTTGTGTGCAAATAGATGTTTTCCAATACAGGCTTTTCTAACTTGATTTTCTTGTTCAGTGGAACTACACTTTTCTTTTTTTTAAAAGCATCCCCATCTTACAGTATAATTTTTGTCTGAAACTCAAAACATTAGGAGACAAGAATCTTTGTTGTAGTTCTCTTTCTCCAAAAGGGCTGAGGTAACTGCCCAACAATTAATGCATTTCAAGTCCTTCTTAATAGAAAGTCAAATTATGTAAATAAAATCTATTAAAAATAATGGGTCATTTTTAGAAACCTCCATCTTAATGTACTGTAGAAACCTCCATCTTAATGTGATGCCATTCTGTGGATGTGGGGCTAAAAGGTACATACTGTTCGCTTGCTTTATTATTCATTTCCTTGCTTTTGGGGGATTGTATAAGATACATTAGGAAAGTAGCAGCTTTAACTCTTTCTCTGAAAAGTTTTCCTCTGTATGAATTTCTTCATTTTTTTTAAGTATCAGAGGGGTGCCGTGTTAAGTTTTTTATGCCATTTTAAGCATTTGATGTCACACCGATGTGCTGCCCCAAAGGAGTGAGCAGAGCAGGGCTTCCAAGGCTGTTGACAGGGCAAGTGCCAAGAGACGGGGTGAGTCATTAGAGAGAGGACCTGTGCTGGGGTTCTCTGGGAGATGGAGGGGATGCCGTACCAAAGGGAAGGCCTCCAAACTGCACAGGCCCAGCTGCAGGGCTCTGACACTCAACGCATCACTCGGTCCCTGTTCAGTGGAGAAAGACTAGTGCGAGTTCAAGCTTTCCCCACTGGGAGAGTCAACTTTTCAACACAGTAGCCGTTATTGTTTCACCCCCGCCCTAGCCCTGTGCCCTGGCCAGCACTGCTCTTGACCCGTTTACTCTGTCCCTTGCTTTAAACTGCGGCTATCTGCTCTCCTCCAGCTTCCGCCCAGCCTCCACTGCCCCCCCAGTGCTTCTTGCAATGTAAATCCTAGGCTATCACCTAAAGCACAGGCTACTTTTAGACTTTATTCACATTAATCTTTAAACACAATTGGTCATAACTGTTTCCATCTCCACTGCAATATTTTAGTCACTGAATATCATTGACAGCCAGTATATCTGACAATGAATGGATGCTCCGTGGTCTCAGGTGTTATTTGTAAAAAATCTCTCTAGCCCTTACTGCTGTGGAAGTCCCTTGAAGAGGTGACCAGAGTGTAAGCCATGCAGCTAATGAGCTGGCAGTATAAGGTTGCAGAGGAAGCATGAGGTTGAGCAGCAGAGACTGGAATCGGTGAGCACTTGACAGACTTTGAGCTGCTGCTCTCACTGAATGAGTGGACTGAGGAGAAAGTAGGACTGTTCCTAGCAGTGTTTCTAGGTGGTGATGCCAGAGTGTTTTACCAGCAGCTTCCCAGTGCAACTCATGGGTCTTTCAGACAAATAAGCACTCTGGACAATATTTGTAGCCCCCCTGCTGGGTGTGGGTAGGAAGAAGCGTGGACCCTGGGGAGCAACTCCTGGAGCCTTAGAGGAGCCAACTACAGGGTGATGGAGAAGAACTGCTCCCTGGGGTGGCTCAGAATAAAATGGTGGTGGTGCCAGGTCTTCCTGCAATAATACCCCTAGGATAAAGGACAGCCACAGCGAGCCTGTGGGAGTGTTTGATTGCTGGGTAGCAGAACTCTGTGCAGAGCTGGATCAAAGGGGGCGTTCTGAGTTAGAGCCATTTATGTGACAGAGCACGCAGTGCAGCTAGTGAGACATCAGACCCTGAGGACAGTGTCCAGTATAGCCGGTATCTCAAAGCCTCTCACCGGGACAGAGATCAAGAGCTGTGACACAGCCCAGTGAAAGAGCTAGGGTTGACTTATCAGAACAACACGTGGTTGTGGATGCTTTCAGCCAGGTGAAGGCATCAAGAATAGCCTTAGTCTGGTCTTGTGATGACATCTGGCAAGAACAGTCCGAGGACCCTGTTGGTGCAAAAACAGCTGCACTGAAGGACACCCAGTCTAGGGAGGTTCAACACAGAGCAGAAACCAAGCTGAGGGCGAGTATTGCCCACCCTGCGAGTAGTGGGGAAGTAAGAGATTAAACCGCACCATTGGCTCTGATCTTACAGTCTTAGCTTCTGCTCCAGCCTAGAGTCTTGGGTGGTGGCTTCTAATGATAGGTGTTTAGCACACCCTTTGGCTTTAGCCAGGCCTGTGATTTATAGCAGCCACCAACACCTTCCAGAATGACAATACAGATTTAGGAATCTTACTTCAGGCCTGCCAGGTGAAATCCTGGCTCTGTTGACATCAATGGCACAAAACCCATTGACCTTAGTGTGACCAGGTAAAAATGTGTGGTAACTTTGCATGTAAAGTTATAAGATTTTACTGTATAACATTACTGAGACATGTTCCAAGTTTAGAAAAGTGGGCACAAACCAGTTCCTCAAAGACAAAGCAAACTGATGTCTCAGCTAGATGTCAG
Organism: Gopherus flavomarginatus; assembly: GCF_025201925.1. Taxonomy (NCBI): domain Eukaryota; kingdom Metazoa; phylum Chordata; order Testudines; family Testudinidae; genus Gopherus; species Gopherus flavomarginatus. The sequence continues at coordinate 23,376,180 of NC_066627.1, forward strand.
CAAAATCAAATGGACTATATCCTGGTTAAGCAGCCAACCTTTGTCAGGAAAAAGGATGTGAGTGTGAAATGTACATCTTGGCAAGGAAACACCTGGAGGGTCCCGTCCCCACAGACCTTCTATCTCCTAAACCCCAGCTGGAGATGTTTCTCAAAGAAGAGAAAAAGGGTAAAAGTGAGGAACAGGGGCCCCAAATCATCTCTCCCTTCATTTCTACTCACAGCATCTACAACACCTGAAGGACAGGAAAATGAACATTGAACTGGGGGAGAGGTCCTGGCTGAAAGGAATCCAGGCAGTAAGGCTGCCAAAACATGTGATGAGAGAGACCTTTGCTTTGAATTTACTTAGCTTGTGAAGTTAGATATTAGTTTGTGTTTTACCTTCTATTTCTTTGTAACCAGTTCTGACTTTTATGCCTCCTTACTGGTACTCACTTAAAATCTCTCTTTCTGTAGTTAATAAACTTGTTTTATTGTTTTATCAAAACCAGTGTGCTAGGATTTGAGATAACAAGGTTTGCACATATTGTTTTCTATTAATGAAATGATGGACTTTGTATGAGCTTGTATCATCCAGGAGAGAGCTAGGCAGTACAGGATGCACATTTCTGGGGGAAAGGCTGGGACTGGGAGTCTGTTGGTGTTACTCACAGTGTAATTCATGTGTGGATGGCTAGAGCACTCATACAATATAGCTGGGAGTGATTTACACGTTGGAGGCAAAGCCGTGTAAGAGGCACCTGTGATGCTGGCAGACCAGTTCATGTCCGAGTGTATTCAGGCCAATTCATTAGTGTATTAGATCAAAGTGATTGTTAAATGTATAAGATTTTTGATGTTTAAAATTTGTAAAACTAATGGATGTTACATGTATTGTTTTTACTTATCTGTGTCTTTTCATAATAAAATAGCAAACATTTATGCTGTAAATACCCCTGTAACTAAATAACTTATCCAAAACCAAAGAAGCCCTGTGGAATGCTAATGAAGCACTTTGTCAGAAACAGTGCTACTTCCAAATCAAATGACCATGGTGTGTGACGACTTGAGGTGAGAGACTCAAAGTACATTCCTCACTGTCATCAAAGGAAAAGCCCATGTGGCTAGAGAGACTGTCAGCTTGTCTTCTGCAGGGCCACCCAGAGGATTCAGGGGGGCTGGGGTCTTCGGTGGTGGATCTTTGGTGGTAATTCGGCAGCGGGGGGGTCCTTCTGCCCCAGGGTGGAAGGACCCCCTGCCACCAAAGACCTGGAGTGGAAGAAGCTCCAGGGGTTCGAGGCCCCACGAGAGTTTTCTGGGGCCCCCGGAGTGAGTGAAGGACCCTGCTCCAGGGGCCCTGAAAAACTCTCATAGAGGCCCCTGCAGGGCCCGAGGCAAATTGCCCCACTTCATCCCCCCACCCCGTGCGGCCCTGGTCTACTGTGAGAGGAAGATATAAGAATGGATTCAAAGAAAGATTCTTCATCTTAGGACTGTTTGGACTCTTATGGGGAAGCACACTAGATGCAAAGTAGAGATCCTCAGAGATAATCTGGGTACCCTGAAAGACTTTTGGGAAATTGGCCACTGTGGCTCATCTGTCCATATATTTTACCTGCTTTAACCTCTCAATAACACTCATTCTCTTTTTTCTTAGCTAATAAACCTTTAGGTTAGTTTACCACCAAATTGGCTGCCAACATTGTCTTTGGTGTAAGATCTAGAGTACCAGTTGATCTGGGGTAAGTGACTGGAACCTGGGGACTGGGAGAAACCTGAGGTGGGTGATTTTTGGTTTATGTGACTATTATCACAAAGTCCAGTTTGTCTGAGTGGCAAGAAAGACTGGAGAGTCTAAGGGGACTGTCTGTGACTCCACAGTAAGATTGTTACAGTGATCCAGGAGTTCACATTTGTTACTGGCATGGTGAAATCTAATGATAGAGCACACCACCAGTTTGGGGTGTCTGTCCTTGTTTTCTGAGTGTCTGTCCTGAGGTTGTTGGTGATCCCTTGAGGTCGAGGATGGTCTTGTTCACAGGTTTTATTTTTCATGGGTCCTTTGGTGGTTGAAGAGTCTGATTCTTGAGCCACAAGCTCATTGGCAGACATTGCAGGTGGTGTTGTAAGACAGTGTGACAGCACCTCAGGTTTGCAAACTGAGGGAACACAACTATCCATCAGTCCAGAGTGTACCCTGAGGAATGCCATAACTTGTAAAGCAAGAACTTAAGTGCTGAGTGAGTTTAGGCGCCTATAGATTTCAGCAGGAGTTTTGTGTATAGGCTCCTAAAACAGGGACTTAGACACCTAACTCCTTGTGTGCATCCAGGCCTTGGTGACTCCTATGGAGAGATGCTGGTTGGTATTTAATCTCCATTAAGGTGCCTTTATTGACGCCCAATGCACTGCGCTGTTCCATTCACAAGGATGGATAGCTCTGTTGATGTGCTAGGAAAAGCTACTGAAGAAAAAAGATGCATCAATGATGAGGAAAATTCAAAATATTCAGAGATTTTGATGCTTATCCCAAACCCTTTGCTTCAAGCAGAAAGGCTGGGAATCTCAAGGCTGGCTTTTTTGGGAGGTTTTCAGGATTCATTGGCTATGGATGGGTCAGAAATACAGCAAGACTAGTCTTTCTCATGATGCTTCAATACTTGGTTTGCATCCTGGCTGAAGCCAGGCAGTAGAGAGTTACAGGGAAAAAGAAATAAATAAAAGTGATTGGGGGGAAAAAAAGCTAACTAATTTGCTTCAAACTGCAGTGCATCAGATACCCTAACCTAATCTAGCCGATTTCTCTGTCTGCTTCTGTAATACTCCTTCCTGTACTCTCTGAATACCTTTTGGTGCAGACGTTTGTTTCTTAGTTTATCTGAACTGCTTTGCCCATTTCTCATAATAGGCAGGAGTGCCTCCTAATTGGAGATCCTGGGCTCAGCATGGAAAGTCCTTAGGTCCTTTCTGGCCAGGACTCCAGCTGCCAACAAACATCAGGTTGGCATACACAGCATCCTATAGGCTGGGAGCAGGATTTTGCTAGTATTTAATACATTGTGGCATATGAGCTAGACCCTCCCAGTCCCACGCCAAAAGTCACTGTTATGGAGTGCCCATGATTGCCCAGGCCATATGCAGAGTCGTTAATGCTGACTGGCTTGTTTCACTAGGACATTGGTACCAATCACTAATGATGTTGTAACATTGCCTGCTCTATCTCTTTTGGAGAACGCCTGCTTCTATGACTGTAATGAAAGACTTGGCCTACTAAGGACGGGAGAAATGAGGCCCATCCCAAACTTCTTCCCAATGCTCAAACTAGACTGTTGAATGCCTTAGAGGGTTTTTTTCCCGTAAGAGTCCAGGGTGAGATTTTCAAGTGCTTGTCACCCAGCAACTCCCATTGTGACACTTAATGGCCAGATGTTTGAAAGAGCTCAGCACCTGACATCCGCCCAATGTATTGAGCTCTTCTGAAAAGCTGGCCACTTATTTTGGTACCTAAGCAGAAATGAGCTCTTTAGAAAATCTGATTCCTAGTATGACCCTACTTTGTACAGGAGGGCAGTTCCTGGCTGGAGCCAGAGGAATGAGGAAGGATGCTCCCTAGGCTACAGCTGAAGGAATCAGGCTAGACCAGGGCATTTTTGCTGGCCACAGTCAGTGGTGGGCATTCAGAAGGACCCTGATGATTCAATCCAGAGAGGGAATTTACCCCAAAGAGCTATTTAGTTTATAATTGGTTGTGAAGGGCAAGGAACTGCTTCTGTTTTGAGTTTGTTGTACCCCAGAAGGGGTTTGGACTGTGTGACCTGGCTGGAGGGCCAAGCCACAGAACATACACAGAGACAGGCTGACCACTGGCAGGTGGTGCTGGGAGCCGAAGAGAAAGGCAGCTCCGTTCCTGAATGGCCAGGGGGTGAGTGCAAACTATGACAGTGTCAAAATAAAAACAATAGGAACACCTTCCTCGTGTGTTTGTGTGTATGAACTTGTGCATGAGAGAAGGACTGATTGATTGATTTCAGGCGAGGGACCCAATTAAAACAAAGCCTCCCATGAGTTTATAAACAAGGCCAAACGATCCTGTAAAAGAAGTTTTGATTTTAAAACCTTTCTCTTCACACCTGGTGAACATTCATCTCACTTAGGAATCTGGACTTGATCATTTGACCCCTCTCCCACCTCCTAATCATTGCTTGCATTTATAAATCTTTCCTGATCTAGGTTTCCTACTAGGGTTCTTTCTAAATGGCTAGATTGAGTGATGAGCTCTATTCAGGGTTTAGCTGCTACCTGAGTTCCACACTTTTTCATGACTTTATCAAGGTAGATTGTATTTTTCAGCATTTTTCTAGACTGAGGAGACAAGTGTCCTTCCATCATCAACAATATACTTTGGGTTTTGGTTCATTCTACTAGATCTTTATTGTGCTCTTCATCTTAGAGTGACTTCTCAGTCCTCCTGCCCCATCCCTTGTTCGCCGCTGTCTTATTTCCCCACTTTTGTAGATGTGTTTACTCTTAAGCCTCCTTTCAGGGCTATAAATAAGAGGATGTGGATCTCTTGTTACTACAGAAATCTCCTTTTTTGTTTAGAAATGAGCTTTGCAGATGAACACGTTTTAGGAAGTAGGTCTGGTCCAGGCTGAGGATGGGGACTCTCTCTTATGGTACGGTGCTTGTAAGAGGGAATAAAAAATTGTAGTCAACATTTTCAAATGTGGGTGCCTAAAGTAAGGCATCTAATGCCATTTTTGGCATGTAAATGAAAGTGGTCTGATTTTCAGAGGTGCTAAGTCCTCACAATACCAGTGATAGTCAATGAGAGATGCAGCTGCTCAGCACTTCAGTAGAACAGGTCCAGGGACACTTTTTTATTTAGAGACCTAATTTTAGGCAACCGTGTTTGAGCATTTTGGCCAGTGTACTTACTGTGACCTGACATCTGGCCTTCTCATCCTGGCATATTATCTCACCTCTATGTGGAGCTCTTTTATGTCTTGGATGAATTACACTGCCCACTGTCATAAACAGGTAGTTAAGGGTTAATGTCTCTTTTACCTGTAAAGGGTTAACAAACAGTGAGCCGGACACCTGACCAGAGGACCAATCAGGAAACAAGATACTTTCAAATCTCGGTGGAGGGAAGCCTTTGTTTGTGTTTTTTGGGTTTGGCTTTGTTCTCTCTGGGTCCTGGAAGGGACTAGACGTGCAATCAGGTTTCTTGCCAATCTCTCTGCTACAGTCTCTCATATATTCAGAATAGTGAGTATTAAGTAGAACAGGCGATTATAGTCTTTTTAACTGGTTTTCTTTATTTGCAAATGTGTATCTGGCTGGTAGAGTTTTAATGTGTATTTGGCTGGAAGTATTTTAAATTGTATTTCTGCTGGAGGAGGCTTTTTCTCCAATTTCTATAAGCTGACAGACCCTGTAACTTTTACCATCTAAATTACAGAGAGAACTTTTACTTTTTTCTTTCTTTTTTATTAAAAGTTTTGCTTTTTAAGACCTGTTTGATTTTTTCCCTTTGTTGAGGCTCAAGGGAATTGAGTCTGTACTTAACAGGGAAGAAGGGGAAGGGAGGGGAGAGGGGTGGAATCCCTTTGTTTTAGATTCACGGAGCTTGAATCTGTATTGCCTCTGGGTGAGGGAGAAAGGGGAGGGGGGAAGGGACATTCCTCCCTGTTTTAAGATTCAAGGGGTTTGAATCACAGTAATCTTCCAGGGTGACCCAGGGAGGGAAAGCCTAGGAGAGGCACTGGTGAGGGAAAGAGTTTACTTTCCTGGTGTTAAGATCCAGAGGATCTGAGTCTGGGGGGTCCCCGGGAAGGTTTTGGGGGGACCAGAGTTTATCAGGCACTGCAAGTCCTGACTGGTGGCAGCGCTACAGGTTCTAAGCTGGTAATTGAGCTTAGAGGAATTCATGCTGGTATCCCAACTTTTGGACTCTAAGGTTCAGATTGGGGAAGGATACCATGACACCCACAACAGCTGTTTTGACTGTTTTATAGGACATTATTAGCATTGGAGAAGACATGTTAGATCAGAGTCCATTTTGCCTGCAGATACAGGATATTATCTAACCCTGGATCATTGCTAGAACTTCAAAGCATAAAGTCAGAATCAATTCTGAATCTACCTCTTTGGAGTAACTTTAGCCTGTAGTTCTCTGGCCCCTTGTGGTCTGTGGGGGGTGCCCCTTTCAGTGAGACAGCCCTTCTCGGGGGGCCACTCTCTCTCGGGGTCAGCCCTCTCCACCTCCTGGAGCCGCACCTCTCTGAGCCTTAGCACACCTGTTTCTCGCCATGGGCCCCCTCAGGGAGCCCACATGCTCTGGACCCCCCAGGTCTCCTTACCCCCGAAGAGGTTGACGCAACCCTGCTCCCTAGACCGGAGCGACTCTCAGCCAGCATAAAACAGGAGGGTTTATTGAGAGTTGAACATAGCACAGGAAACTCTCAGGGCCTCAGGCCTGGCCTCCCGCAGCACAGCATATCCCAGTCCCCCTGCAGCCAGGTGGGCTCTGCCTGCTCCGCCTCTCTAGCCCAGAGCCCCCCTACTTCCCAGCTGTGCCTCCGATATCCCCGGCCCCAAGCCCCGCCTCTGTCCATTGTCTTCTCTCCAGGTAAACAGGGTCGTAAACAGGAAGGCCTGGGTCTCCTCTCCTCTCAGCCCTCCTCTGGCTGGGACCGGCTGGTCAGGTCACCGGGGTCCTCTCTTCACAGCCCATTATTCTCCCACTGGCCAGAACCGGCTAAGTCTCCTGAGCCAGGTCTCTGGGTCACCAGGTCACCAGTCGCTGGGGTCTCCGTCCTCCAGGCCATCTGCCGGGGTCCTGAGTTCCCTCTCCGGTCCTCTGTAACAACAAACTCCCTCTCCCCTCACCTCGTTAAACCAGTAATACCCAGGGACACTGAGTCCCAGCCCCTGTGCATGGAAACCACTGGAAAACCCCAAGAAACCCCCTCACTTCATCACACCCTGTGTTAACTGTTAAGCTTCTACAAATTCTGGCACAAACATGTTCAGTACGGCTTAGTTAATACTGCCTCTGGATCTTTGTTTTGTTTTGAATATTTAAATGTGAGAGAAACAACTACAGAAAGCTGCACTATTGAGTATGCTGTTCTTAAGTTCCCCCCATTTCTGATTTCTTTTTCTCTTAAGATAACCATCCCCTCTCAGCCAGTGTAGGATATTTTCTTGATTCCTGAATTCTCTGGTGAAAACATGCTCTTTCATAAGCCACATTTCTCTGACGTATAAAGTATGCATCAAACTTAACCATAACCCTTTTCTAGTCATCTTAGTGACTGCCTTCAGTAACAGTAAAAGATGTAAAGATATGATCTGCCTGTTTCCCCATAGTATAAATTAAAGCTGATACCTGAATAGCTCCAGTTTCCCCATGGAGTTTTGTAGCAATGCAAAATCTTGCAAAATGCTGCTTCCAGTCTGTCCAGTCTGAAGGTTTGTCAAAACTGAAGTTCTCTGGGGATTTAAGAGTGGTATGTTGATGAGCTCCTGCAATCCTCCTTGCTCTTTAATGATTCCTCTTCCATTTGCAACCTCTGTTGCTGCGGTCCTGTTTCTGTTCTCCTTGCGCACTAGTTTACTTCTGACACCATGTCATGTACCAGATACAGATTGGTTACAGAACTTGTACCCAGAGAAATATTAGAAGATGTATTCTCCTTAAGACATCTTTTAATGCACTACCTTGAATGGCTGTTATGATCTTAAGTATGGTACAAACAGCACCACCTACTGGCCAAACAGTAAATTGGATTTTAGCATTCCATTACACCCACCACCCCATCCCGTTCCTCCTTGCACAGATCCCAACTCTTTTCTTTCAAAAAAAAATCATCAAACCCCCAAACATTTCCCATAAAGTTTTCAAGCAACACAATTTATTTTTGTCATTTTCTAATTTCTTTTCCCAGAAATAGAGGCCAGTTTCAGCCAGTTCTGCCCAGTACTTTCCCACTGGGCTTCCACTGTCCTGGAAGGAGAGGGCTCCAAATACAGCTTGTGACATGAAGTTCTCCCAACCCATCCTGCACCTCTCTATGTGACACAGGCTAGATCCTGAGCAAAGAAGCCCTAGCACTTTCCCATTCCATTGTTCTGCCTCCACAGATGCCAAGAGTTCAGTCCCAGTTTGGTCAGTTATGAGTCTGATTTACACCAGCTGAGGATATGGCCATTTTTCTGCTAGTTAACCAGAAGTATCCTCACAATAGGAGGAACTCAAGTCAGCAACTCCACTGAGACCATTGGGATTACCTGGGCTGTGCACCACGAAGAACAAATCTGTTGACTGAGGCTGCGTAAACTATGGTAGAGGCAAAGAAACAGTTTTCAAATGTCTCTCTGCTTCTGCCACAGCCCTGGCATATGACTTCAAAAAGTCTTTGAGATGAATCCGGTGAGCTTTTGTGGTGCAGTGTGGGGTAATCTACAAACACCACCAGTGCCATCTTAACTTTAGCCTCAGACTCATACATAGTTCCAAATGGACACCCTGTACTGAATCTAGAAACAATTAATAGTAATTGGTTTAACAGAATAAATGGTTACAGATTATTTTCAGTTGTGGGGACTAATGAGGGCCTCATTATCCTCTCACATCAGGTTTACACTAACAGGTAACTCCATTAACTTCACTGGTGTTACTCCTGATCGACAACAGTGTAAATGAGAGGAGAACCAGTCATTCTGACACTGTGCTGGGTTCCATCAGCCCTTCTCTGCTCCCTGCTGGAGGCATCAGCACCCTAACACTCTCCGCACACAGGCTGGACTAGAAGAGTTAGTCCTCCAAAGGCCCAGAAGGACCAGGAGGAGACACTGGCCGATTGGGAACCAGCTGGGCAATTAATCAGGCATACTTCTTCTTAGGGGCAGTAGTGGGTGAGACTGGGACAGAGGAGCTCCTCAGTGCTATAGGAGGACCACAGGGCCCCGTAAGGCCTGATTTTTAAGTGCTGCATCTAAGTGCTTGCCTTTGGGCTTTTTCTTGTTTATTTAAAGCCACTGCCAAATTTTGGAGTTTATTTTTGTTTAACTGTGTAGAGACTGACATCTAGTTTATGGGAAGGGCTACCCTGCTCCAAGCCAGAGGCCAAAACTTGTGCACTCAGGCAGGGAGTGCTGATCCCATTGCAATAGCCTGGAAGCTGTGTCCTACCACTGAAAGCTACCGCTGGATTACCAGTGCACGCCCTGAAGCCTACCGCTGGATTACCAATGCACGCCCTAAAGCCTACCGCTGGATTACCAATGCACGCCCTGAAACCTATTACTGGATTACCATTGTACGTCCTGAAACCTACCACTGGATTACCGATGCACGCCCTGAAACCTACCACTGGATTACCAATAAACGCCCTGAAAGCTACCGCTGGATTACCAGTGCATCATTATCTTACAGCAGATCAATAAAATGTGCTTGTTGCTTCTTGTTTGGGATGGGATGGTCTCTGAGAAGTGATCTCTACTCTTCAAAGAAGAAAACGGCATGGGGTGTGAATAACCCTACCCCTGTCAGAACCCTGCAGCACGAACACTATCACCTTTTATGAAGCTCATTACTAACCCTGCATTTTATTTCAGAAGCAGATACAGAATAACTGGATCAGGATTTATACTCTACTATGCGTGACAATTGAAGAGAGAGGCTTTATCAACCTCACCCGCATGGCAAGAGACCTTCGGAATCCTCCTTTATAAATAAGTCACTTACAAGTCCCAAAAGCAAAGCGAGAATTTGTAAATGAAAACTTTTTCACACAAATCTTTTGTAGAGTTTATAAACCTGCTGATCGGATTTGTAACTCCAGATGCAGATTTGTATATTTGCTGCAAGATTTGAAGGATTTAAAAATCTCTCTCTTGACTTGTGAAACAATCCCATGTTTTAGAAACCAGGTAGCTAAACTAAGACTAAAAGTACACAGCACTTGATTCTGAAGGTTTACTGACAGGATTTATACATTAGAAAGTAGAGATAATGTAACTCAGATGTATTAAATCCTGGTTTATTAACAAACTCTGAAGTAATAGCTTTAAAATAACTCCAGCGACATTGAAAAGAACTTAACCTTTAGAATACCAGTATTTGCCAGACTGCCATCTACATGCATATTAAAGAGGATATATAAGTATACAGGAGACCAAATTCATCTGCAGTGTAACAGCTTCCAAGGCCTGCAGTAACTTGTCCTTCCCCCCACCTCTGGAACAAAGGGAACTGTACCTCAGAGGGGTGTCTGTGAAGCACAGGGCCTCCTGGAGCTGTTCCTGGTGCAGTGCTGCTTTCACACCTTTGTTTGAGGCTGTGGCTCCAGGCATAAACCAACTCTCATTGATTAGAGGCCGAACTCTTGTCCATTAGGTAAGTGCCCCTCAGAATGCTGCTGAGGCCCACGTCTTGTATTCTGACTGGAACCCTCCCTCCCTGCCCTATTCCTCTGCATTATTCCTGCTAGGACACTGATGACCCTAGAGCCTCCTCCAGCTCTTCCATGCCCCTTATGTGATGATTGTGATCGCTGTCCTCTGTAGGTCTGCTGGAGCACCTCCTGCCCTGCCCTTTCTCAGGCCATGCAAATGGAGTGGAGATCACAGCCGTGCCCCTGCTACATGCGAGGCTGGTGGGCACGTACTGATAAGGACACTCATAAGCTTCTAGAATCCCTCCATGCCTGCCAAGCAGCCAGGAAGGAGGATAGGAGGCACAGAGAGAGGAGAAATACTCCCCCCAGCCCTCGCCTTGCTCCTAGCAGCCAGGAAGGGATAGGGAGGACGCCTGTACAGATCTGGAAATCATTAATAACATATCACATGAGGCAGGGTGTTGTTTCAACTCTTGCTTTAATTATCTGGAGAGGGGGAGAGCACCGAGGTAGCACAATTAGAAGGTGACACCAAGTTATTTAGGTTCATTGAGTCCAGGGAGAACTTTCAGGAACCTCTGAGAGAACTGAGCAAGGTGGGTGAACAGGCAAATGAAGTTCAGTGTGTCAACACATGCAAAGTAATGTATGTTGAGGGAAACATTTTAATGACTCAGACATCTTAGGAGGTGCTAAGTTAACTGCATCATCCTAACAAAGGGACCTGGCATCACTGTAGGCAGCTCAATGGAGACCTCTGCTCATTGTGCAGCCACGGTCAAAAAAGCAAACAGGATGTTGGGATACATAAGAAATAGGATGGAGAATAATACAGTTACAATTAAATTATTGTGAAATAAAAGATGTTCAGAGAATGGTGATGAGAGTGATCAAGGGGCTGGAAGACCTCTCCTGCGAAGAGGGATTGACAAGACTGGGATTGCTATCTTAGAAAGGCGACAAAGAAGAGGAGACCTGGTGAAAGCATGTAACATATTCAATGATCTAAAAAGAGTAAATCGAGAGTTTCTATCCTCACCTGACTCACAACACCAGAACAAGGGCAATGAAATTAAAAGAAGGGAAATTCAAAACTGATAAAAGGAAACACTGTTCCACATAATGAAATTATCACAGGATGTTGCTGAGGCCAAGAACTCAGCAAGCATGTGATACTAGCCAGTGTTGGAGGCAGGATGGCCCAGGAGTGTGATCAGTCTAGCAATTCTTAAACACCCTTTCCAGCAGCCAGGAAGGGGAAGAGGAGCATAGTGTAGAAGGGAGACAGAGACTTTTGCATTGTGGTGTCAAATCAGTGCAGGAGGACATTGTCATGATGATGAAGGGCAGGATGCATACATTGCAACACAACATGAAGGCATCACACAGTGATGCCCTGATGAAGTACCTCTCCAACTCTTCCAAGCTGAATGTCAACATGCTATGACCATGAGTAATCTGCCTGGGGCTGTGGGCCGTTGTCTGGCTTGTGGGGAGAGGGCCCCTCAACTTCTAGTCTCCTCCATGGAATACCCCCACTGCAGCACCAGCCTGCAGAGCTGCCTTTCTGGGTTATGGGGGAAGCCAAGATTGAAGTTTCTTCTGTGGGAGATGGGGGAGCTTTTTTGTTGGGTGCCATGCCAGAACTTGGGCCTACTGTTGGAAAAGACCTGTTAGGTTTGTGGTTCCTGAATCTGAGATCCAGGGAGCTCTTTCTGACTGTCCACACAATGAATATTTTGTAAACCAGGCATGCGGGGATTGGATGCTGGAAGGGAGATGAAACCCAGAGAGAACCTCTCTATTACCAAGAGCTCTGCAGGAAGGAAAGACTGGAGAATCCATGTGAGGGATCCACTGCTAACCCAGCCAGTGCAGTGTATTGTCTTGTGCTTTGTCCAATGGCTCATTACGCATCCCAGGTGACTTTGACCTCAGCTAATGATGAAGATAATGCCTCATATTCTCTGCAATGGTGAAGTAGGAAGGACATGGGCCGGGCAAGTGGACTTCATGCAATACCAGCCTTAAACTTCTGCTCCTGGGTTTGTCTGTGAGCAGTAACCATTTTCTTTGTGTGTGCCTTTGATTTTATGGTTTTTCTACATTTTACAGAAATGTCAGAAAATAAGGGATTTCATATGGGGAGAGGGATAGCTCAGTGATTTGAGCATTGGCCTGTTAAATGTAGGGTTGTGAGTTCAATCCATGAGGGGGCCATTTAGGGATGAGGCAAAAATCCATCTGGAGATCAACCCTGCTTTGAGCTCCTGTGAGGTCTCTTCCAACCCTGATATTCTATGATCTCATAATCAGCTCTTCTCTGGCCAATTCACTTGCACCAACATGATAAAAATGTATTTCAAGAGCAGCTTGTCATTTGTAGATAGAAACACCTTAAATACCTTGCAGGAATTCATCAGGACTTGGAGTGATGCTATTTCTCCCCCTCCCCTCCAACCTATGGTGCCCTGTTATCTTTTGTTTAGAATAATCGAGCCCTCCAGGAATGGAATCCCCAAGGGAGCAGGGTGTGTCAGGATAGCCACCAGCAGTCTGCAAACTCTGCTGGTATCTGTAGCCCTTGGATGCTTATAGATGGGGCTGCAGGGGGGGGGCAAGTGGAGCAATTTGCCCCAGGCCCCACAGGAGTTTTTTTGGGTCCCTGGAGCAGGGTCCTTCACTCACTCCAGGGACCCCAGAAAACTCTTGTGGGGCCCGGGCCTCCAGAGCTGCTTCTGCTCCGGGTCTTCAGCAGTAATTCGGCAGCAGGGGTTCCCTGCCGCGGGTCTTCGGGGCACTTCAGTGGCCGGTCCCAGAGTGGAAGGACACCCCACCGCCAAATTACCGCCGAAGTGGGGGCCCCCCGCCGCCAAAGACCCCAGGCCCCCTGAATCCTCTGGATGGCCCTGCTTATAGAAGCCCAGCGTATTCCCTGCTGTCAAGGGAACATGATGCTCATTGCACTCCTCTGCCCAAGCTTGCTGTGGAACAAGATGATCATGCACAATAGTGAGTCCAAATGCTGGCACAAAGCACACTAGAACATGCTTGTGAAAATAATAGCAACATCATAATAAGCCAGTGGAGAGCAGGCTGACTGGGAAAGCTCAGAGGAGGTCGGGTGGAGCAGAACTGGAAAAGATGCCAGGCGTTTCCTCTAGGTTTGGCTTGCATAAGCTTTAAAAGTTCAACACTCATTTCAATGGACCGTTTCTCTCTCTTGTTGTTTCTGACTGTTCCTGGGCCATTGGCAGCTTCTCGTCACTTTGGTAACGTCTTTGCTTTATTATTTGATTCTTTGTAGGATAGGAGCACTTAGAAGTCCAGGGTCCCATAGGGCAAGGCCCTGTACAAACTTAGACGGGTTCCTTACTCCTTTTGTGGAATGGAGCTTTGGGGTAGATTTTCAGAGACACAGATAGAAATCAGGACACCAAATCCCACTGGCTTTCAGTCAGTGGTAGAACTGAGAGGGAGGGGCAATGGGTGATTGGGAGTTGGCTGGAGAGTGAGCCTGCCCCATATTCACCTGGCAACTCCTGTCCTGCAGGGCTGGGCCCACCTCCCCACTCCAGGCATTGCTGCCTGATGCATGGTGTCACAGCGCCATTCAGGTTTGGCCCAGCCACCCCTTCCATCACTACAGAGGGGCAGCTGGACTACACTTGAATGAGTGGCTCTGGGACGTGGTACATGGATTGCAGCACGCACCATGCAGTTCTGTGTGGCATGTCCCAATGCACGAAGCAGGGCCCAACCTCACGGGACAGGAGCTGCTGCTGCTGGATGAGTGTGGGCCAGACGCACTCTCTAGCCCTGGGTGAAAATTAATGTCATACACTTCTCAATTGCATAATATGCTTGAAAACCCACCACACATAAACCTAAAGACCACTGGGGGGCAGTCACCTCCCTACCCTGTCCCATTAGTTCTGCCACTGCATTTAGTGCCAACTGGGCACCTGACTGCCACTTGTGCTCTCCCTGTCCATTTCAATCTCGCATTAAAACTCAAACCCTTTCATCGCGTTCGCAGGGACGCCTGAGATTAAGAGCACATGAAGGACGTTACAGTTCTGTTCTGTCCATCATTCATGCTGTTTGTTACCAGGCTCTTTGCATTTCACTCTGCTTGGCCAGTGGCGCCAGATGAATCAGTTTGTATTTTCTCTTTCTAGTCAATTTGGGTGCAGGATCGTTATGCACTTCGGCCCCAATCCAGCACTTAGATCATTTACTGAACTTTAGTCAGGTGCTTAATGCTGATCCCTTTTCAGCAGAGCACAAAGCATGTGCTTCAACCCCATGGGACTTAAGTACATGCCTCGGGTGCTTTCCTAAATCAGGGCTGAACAGCCCAGGGCCTGCTCCAACCTACCACTGAAATCAAAGGCAAATCTCTTATTGATTCAGATAGGAGCAGGATCAGACTCCAGATGCTGAGCCCCTGAGTATCCAGTCAGTGCTTACCCAGGCGCCTCCCATTTATTCCAGCGGCCCTCAGGATTCAAGTCAAAGGACACACTTGACATTTTCATCACATCTGTCCTGGCCAATGCAGTGAAACCCAGCACTCCCCCTCCCCCTTTATAACACAGCTAGGGGTGCTGTTGGATCTTGGGCTACTCCTGGATGCCCAAGTAGCTGCAGAGATCGAGAGCACTTTTTTCCATCTGCACCTGACAAGACATCTGCAGCCCTTCCTCTCTGGGCCATGGGGCAGATTCTCTGCCTTGTTCTGCTCAGTGCAAAGGCAGCAGAGCCTCCCCTGGATCCCAGCTGGCTGGTGTAGTATCTTCTCCCCGCAGCCCCTGCCAGAGGAACGGTTTTGGAGGTCAGGAGTAGCAGTGGCTGCATATGAGCTACCCCCAGCTACCAGAAGGTCCTTTGGGGACCAGAGCCAGTTGGAGCAATTAAGAGCAGGCCCAGAGCAGGGACTTGGGGAGCTGTGACTGGCTGTTGGCTTTCAGCTTCTTCTCCTTGTCTTCTGTCTTGGGTGGCTGTGTGGAGGGAGGGGAGCTCTCCTGTGCTAAATGCTGCCCTGCTCTATCTCAGGCGCTGATAGAGCTGCAGGCTACGGACAGGCTCTTCTCTGCCTTGCAATGCTGGGGGCAGCCAACAGGGAAGGAGAGAAGGGACCATGGCTGCTCGGCTCCCATGGGAGCTGCTCCTGGGGCTGATGAGGAAGCAATGGGAGACTCTACTGTCTGCAGCGATGGAGCTGATTCATAGCCCCTTGTTTAACAATCACAGGCTGCGCCTAAGGCAGGACGTGTTTCTTCATAGTCCAGTAGATGCTGTTTTCTTAACAGAGTTGCCTTTGGGAGCCACAGGAGACCCCAGGGCCACGGACTGGAACTCCCTGGTGCATCTAACCCAGCTGCCAGTCTATAGAAAGCATGCACGCATATGTACTGCAGTAGTGCTGGGTTTGCTAACTTTGCCTTCTTATTCTTGCCCAGCATGGCGGCAACTGGAAGGAAGGAAAGGGTTAATAAAGAGTAATTAATATATGAAGTCGGTGCATTATTACATTTCATTTGAGCTTTAATTAGACAGCTTTTTTTTCTTTATATAAAAGTCTTTGTTGTGTCAATTAGTTGATTGACTATCATCCGGTTTCTGGGTTAGTGAAACCTGATCTGTTGTGAATGAATTTGTTTATCAGGGAAAAGGGACCATGGAATGGAAAAAAAATTCAATTAAATGTCAGGGGGCTGAGTGACAAGCTGCATTTGATAGGGCTTTTAGTTTAATTGCAAGTATTTCATTAAGAGATTTATTTATCAGGAGAATTCTCCATTTTAGAAAGATCTTGGCTGAAGCTTTGTTTGCTTCTGCCTTTTTGGGTACATCTGTGATCTTCCAAAAGCAGAGAGCACTCTCTTTAATTTAGGATGGATAATTTATTTTCCGCTGCCCAGAGATCATTACGTTATCAACCGTGGCCAATGGTTGCCTTCCGATGACATCCGAACACAAAATGGTATGTAGTCAGCAAAGTGTGTACCCTGATGTCAAGCACTTGAAAGCAGATGAAAGGTTATCATCAAAGATCTGATAGTCTCTTGACTATTCCATGACCGCACTGAAAACAGCATGTTAATCTCACACATTTATTTGGGTAGAAAATTGCCCAGCTGAAAGCCCTGGGAATGTTTCAAGAAGTCTTAAATGTCTTTTAGCCTGAAAATTCCTTGTGGGGGTGGATGGTCTCTGTGTTTTGTTCAGGCCCCAACATATCACTTATATTTAACAAAGACTAAATAAGGTGTTTTTTGTACAGAGCAGGTGCCCATGTAAGATACTATATTATCACTCTTAGGGCTAGGCTAGATGCAGTTTCTAGACCAATATAATCAAAATGGTGCAATCAGCTCGTGTGGCTGCTGTTATCTGGGTATAAGGGTGCGTACAGCAGTGTAGCTTGCTTTGGTAAATGTATGGTTGTTTCTAAACCAATATCGTTCATCCAGTATAAAAACTGTGTGTAGACAAACCCTTGAACTACAGAGCCCATATGTATGGGAGATAGAGCTGAGGATTTTACCAAAGCTGCTGAAATTTACAAAAAATGAAAATCCACTCCCCATTGATATCCAGGGAAGTAGCATGGCCTCCACATGTGGACCTGCATGGAGGCACAAGTGCAGGTGCTCACCTCTGCTCAGGATCCTAACCCCTGCATGCCTACAGGCAGGGGGCAGTCTGAAAGGCACATGCAACGTTAGCTGATACATAGGCGTTTGCACCTGCAAACATGTTCACATTCAGTTTTACAGCTGGACAAGTGTTGCTTCTTGGATCTATGTCAGAGTCCTGGCCTTAAACTCAGAAACAGGAGCAGCCCTGCTGCTACATTACTGGGTCAGCTGCAGGACCTCAGGTGGGCATAGGTGCTGGAATTAGGAGTGCTGGGGATGCTGCCACACTCCCTGGCTTGAAGTGGCTTCTACCATATTCAGGGGTTTACAGTTTGCTTCAATGGCTCCCAGCACTCCCCACTCAGGAGCGGCTCTAGCTTTTTTGCTGCCCCAAGCATGGCAGTCAGGCAGCCTTCAGCAGCTTGCCTGTGGGAGGTCCCCGGTCCTGCAGCTTTGGCGTACCCGCCGCCAAATTGCCGCCGAATCCGCGGTACCGATGGACCTCCCGCAGGCAAACCGCCGAAGGCTGCCTGACTGCCGCCCTCGCAGGGACTGGCAGGGCACCCCCCGCGGCTTGCCGCCCCAGGCACATGCTTGGAGCGCTGGTGTCTGGAGCCGCCGCTGCCCCCACTGTACAAATTTTTCCAGCCGCCCTGCAGATGGGACACACCCAGAGCAGGACCTGGAGCAGAGCATGCATGAGAATGATATCACCATGCTGTGCATAAGACAGGAAGTGGAAGTGACCATTAACAAAACAGTGACACTGCCACAGTGCAGCCAAAGTAAAGGGGAAGACAGCTGAGTGCTGCTGCTGCCCAGGGATGGAGAGAAGATCTCATCCTACAGGCCTGTTGATCAGTCTCCTTTTGCCAGCGAGACATTCACTAAGGAGAAAGAGGAAGTGAAATAAATTTGCAGGGCTGTCTCCCAAAGCCACCCCTGTTTCCTAATCAGTCTCAATCCCAGCAGTTCTGAGAAGGTTCAGCCCAGACACTTGTTGCCCAAACTGATTGCGATGGTGCGATCTGAAAAATAATCTGTAAAAATGTCATTGTAGTGTATGGCTGCACCTACCTTCTACCTGCCTGTGACAGGGCACATTTAATCCAAAGGCAGCGAGTGAAAAGGAGTGCGGAGCAGAAGACGACAGCATGGCTTGTCAGCTGCTTAGCATCCTCTGTGCAACTTTCTTTCAAACTCAACTCTCTTCCTCCAATGGACCTTGCAGCTTCTTTGACATGCGGCTGACACTTGCTAGGTGCTCTGTATCTACTGCAATATACATAATTATTATATATTAAAAGTGGAAGATCAAGCCCTTTTCCTCTTGAATCCATTGAATCACACCTCTGCCCTTCCGCCTTTTCTGCCATTGCAGGATTCAATGCCCCCCTCCTGTTGCCCAGACAGCAGAACCAGGCCAAGGACTGGTCTTGAAAACTCAATAGTTGTACTAGTCAGTGACCAGAATTCACTTTGTAAGGATTCAGGTAAGGTGCTGAGAGGCAGTGCACAAACTCCTAGCAATTATACCCTGCCGGAACACTGCGTCTGTTATGCAGCGCAGGCAGCACCAGCAAAGGACAAGGAGGCACAAAGTCAGTTGCTGACGCAGAAGAGAATGAGAGGACACAGATATACTGTGCAAGTTATGCTCCCTGGGGCCAAAAGGTTTCACATTTACTTATGGATATTCTTACTTGGGTAAAAAGTCTGGGCAGAGCAGCATTGGGATTGAAGAGGACACCAGGACTTTGTACTGGAGTCTATTGAGGGGAAAAAATTATCTCCATTAAGGACCCCAGTGTTGCTGAGGAGACTTTGGAACAGGGGGAGAAGAGAAAAGGGAAACAATCTGTGGAACCTGGTTTGAACAACTTTCAAAGGGATCATGTCATGCGACAAAAGCCAAGAGTCCCCGAGAGTCCCTTTCTTCTGCCTCTGAACAAGGAACTTTGTTAGATTAAGGAAGAGAGAATTATCCCTAAAGCTACTCTCTGCCTCTGCTTCCCCTTCCCCACAGAGCTTCTGCCTAGAACCTTCCGCAACTCTCCTCCTGTCACAGTCAGAAAGGAACAGTACACACATCTGTTCCTGCTGCACCTTGACCGGTCTCAGCCATGTGGGATCTCAGGGTGTGGCTACCAGTAACAACAGTTGGTGTCATCTGATATTTTTTTCATACTTCTAGCAGGAGTGGGTCTCCTGATAGAAGCTTTGGGCTGAATCTGATGGTAAAAGGAGACCTTTGAGACCTTTTAGACTGGGCATCTCTCAGCCTCACAACCTTCAGCAGTGCCACTTAGGCTGAAGACTGATCTCTGAGGCTGAACCCATGATTCTGCTTTGTTAGCTCAAGCTGAGCTGGATTATGTATGTGATGCTGCTTTGTAGCACAGCGGAACTAGTAAGGGTTTTTTTTGTTGCTGCATTTTCTTAGCAATCTTTACTGCTCTCTCTCGGCCAGTCCATTCCCGTATGGCCAGCAGGAGATGAAAGCAATAAGCTTCACTTCATACTCTACCCCCAAAGCTTGGAACATTAAGCTGGCAAACTGTGGCCCTTTGTCAGTGTCTGGTTTGGCACAGATACTAGAATGGGAAGAGATGCCCTACAGCTAAGGGTGGTTGAACATTTTCTTTTGAAACTGCCTTTTTAAGGAAAATTGGGTTTTTGTAGAAATTATTATTTTGCACAAGAAATCTCTGTTCTTCTCTGCCATGTGAAGCAGCCACTAGAGGGGGACATATCACACTTAGGCAGCCTGTTCCATGCCCAGCAGCCTCAATAAAATGACCCTTTTTTAATCATTACAAACAAGTCCTGCCTCTTGTCTCCCACCAGAGCTACTGCACCACTCAGCCAACTGAGCGATCTTCAGGATCCCTGGAGGAGACTTGTTGCGCTTCGCCTTGCAAGGAGTGCGCTCAGTATGCACCGCGGCTGCGTCCCATCAGTCACAGATGTTTTGTTCTCATCCCTAAGTAGCTAAACAAGCTTGTGCCTATCTGTAAATCTCCATCATCCAAACTATGGCTCGTTGCCTGAGATAAGGGTGCTAGGCAATGCTAATGATGTTTTCATTTGTTGTGAGAAAACTTAATACACAGACTGGCAGAAATATTATTCATCCCCCGTTAATTATGATCTGCTTACTGTAGGTAATCATGCAAAAACAAAAAATGTAATCAAAATAAAATAAAGGGGGAAGCAGCTTGTGTGTTTGCCGCCACTCACTGTGGAATTAGCTCCTGCGATGCCCTGCCACCCAATTATCACTCTGTGATGCTTCGTGGCAACTTCAAGGGATCTTGCCTTCATTGTCGCAGTGACACTGCCCTCCATGGTGATAATGGGGATTGCAGCAGGAGCTCATGTGTGTGGGGAGAGGCCTGTGGAACTATGCTCAAGAAACAATTCACAGAGAAAAGTACTTGGAATGATTGGATGCTGGGCCAAATTCTGACACCGGTGTAGCCAAGAAAAAGCCAGAGTAACTGCACTCACTTACTGGAGTTAATAGGGGAGTCACAGTGGTGGAACTTCTGAATTGCAGCATTTCAAGCAAAGCACACAATGGTCCACTGTGCTTTCCCCCTCCAGACCATGGGAAAAGTGATGACTTAATGGGATTTGCTGGTGCTAAAAGGCAGGTAGCTGGGCAGACTAAGCCAGAACACGGTGACTTTTCGTTGTGGGGCGAGGTGACTATGCTTACAAATGGAGCTACAAAGAATGGATTCAAGAATGACTCCGTTACAATGATGGCTCCCAAACTCCTGGGGCATTTGTCCCAAGTTTCCAGGACTCAGAGGTTGGCTGCACAAGCTAGATCTATCCTTAATTCAAGAAAAAGTGCCGGAGCCATGCATGTCTGAAATTACTCAGGGTTTATTGTAAAGATTGTGACTAATTAGGGACACTCTTGTGATCCTTCCAGTGTTGCTGATATAGGCCTCCAATTCCTATGATCACATTCTAGCCTACGATGGAGTTTAGGTTGCTCCAGGTTTTTCAGATCCTCTGTGGGTCAGTGCATGTTAATCAATGGAAGGTGTGCAGCGCCCCCACGACCAGCACAGAGGCCCTGCCTCCACTGAGATGTGAAGCAGAGCTAGCACTTTTCTAGAGGACCATGTTTAAACCCTGTACTCACTTGGGAAGTCCTAATGTGGTGTTAACTCTTACTGTAAATAAGACATGAGCATCTTCTTTAAGGGCAGCCTGAAACCCTTGTATTGGTGATTGGGAACAACTGTATTGCTAAACACTTTCCTCCTCTCCAATGACCCATGGATGAGCTATGCCACTCATCACATTAAAAACTGGTGAGCTACAGACACTATAGTGGGGGCTAAGAAATACATTACATGCAAAATATGTATCATGGAGGGGTGAAAACCTCTTGGCAAACTAGAGTTTAAAAACATTTCAGTGGTTGCTGTCACTATGGTCTGTCTACACTTTCTGTACAACTGTATTTACTAGCTCATTCACGTTGGGTGCGTGAAATACTCTCACACTGGTATAAATTCATCCTTTGGGTAATAAAGGGATGAAACGCATAGGCTAGAATATGTACCATTGTACAGCAGCCAAAGAGAATTGTCAGACAAGGTACTTTTCTCGAGCACTGTAAGCATAAGAAACACTTAGATTGACACAATGTTGGGAGAGCTTGAGTTCCCATCCCAAGTCCCCTCCTTCTCAGAGCTAATAATATATACATATTTTAAAAGAAAGCCTCCACAACCATCTTGTCCCCTCATCTGAAGAGAAACCTCCTTCTGAGATCCTAACACTGTATATGGATGAGGAAGAATGCTTAGACTTTACATCCCTTGAAAGAAAGTATTTAGATCTGTATAGAAACAAAGAAAGGCGGCAGCACGGTTTTTTGCAGAAGTGTCTAGGGCTGTGTGTGTGGGGCTGGGGGGTATGCAGCTCATAGAGAACTGGCTTTTCCCAATAGATTCAAATGTGGCCTGTGATTAACTTTTGGTTTGCACACTTAAATACAGTTGAGTTATGCTGTTAGTTCTGTGTTCCTCACCTAGCACACTGGTCCTAGTCCACAACTAGGTCTCTTATGCACTGCAGTAATACAAATAATACATAATAATAATACTCTCAACCAATGAGGGAAGAGAAATAATACCATATGCCTCCTGTGACCGATCACAGATATACCACTCCGTTCAAACTGCAAGCTATAGACTGGATACAAGTTGCGAGCCATGGAATTGAATCATTTGAATAATTACTAAATTCCTGATTACACTGATTTTTCTGGAATGGCCAGGAGCAGACAAAGAAGTGACATTTGTCACACCAACCCTCTGTTGTGAATTATTACTCGGCTCTAGTGCCCTGTATTGACAGAGCAGACACACAATCTGCAGAAACCCGCCATGTGCAACAGGATTTTAATATCTTTATCTCAGATTTTATTTCTTACTGTCAAACATAGCAGTGATTCCACTTCTGTTTGAGCAAGTAATCAGAAAAGAAGGCAGCAATAATCCCTCAGGAGAGCCAGGCACGGGGCTAATTACTTCAGCTAGAGATTTGTAAAGACACATTTTTAGCGTTGGGATTTTATCGCTCCATGGGGTAATTAAAGGACGACCCTGTCAAAAGAAGTTTCACAATTTTAAATATTCTTTTTCCCACTGTTTAGAATAATCTCTTCCAAGGTTACTGTGGGGATCTCTTGGCTTTCCATGCATTTTCCAAGCACATGTGCTCACTCGTTTGCGACGGTAGGGCTATTTGTGGGGTTTGCACGCTGCTCTGCTCTCTGGCACACTGGAATGATGCTCATAAAGGATGGTTATTGCTAAGTTGTCCATGAAAGATGGGATGTGGGGAACTGTCCATTGTAAACTGATATAAAGAAAAAACCTGTCTTGAACATTTTGACATTGGCAGCATCTCTTTAGCTGTAATGAACCTGCACACTCAAGCTCTCATGACTGAGGGACCGGATGATTCAAGGGATTGTAATGGGATAGGGCATCTCTTTCCTGGTTTGAATCAGATTACCAGTGACCACGAGTCAATAACGTGGTCTGACAGCTGTTCAGCGGCATGGGTGGAAGGAAGTGGAGGTCTCAGTTCATTTCCTAGGGTCCGATCCAGCATCCACTGCAATCAAGGGAAAGACACTCATTGATTTCACTGGGCTTTGGATCAGACCTCTACCTAACATCATAAAACCCCACATAGGGCTTGGTGCTAATTGGCTGTCTCTGAGAAGGAAAGAGATTACTTTATGCTGGGAGCTTGCCCCGGGGTTGTCCGTCTAGAACATGGAGTGAAGCACACTTGCAGTGTAGTGTGAGGGAACTTCTTGTCATTTGGATGGTAAGCACTTTGGGGGCAGGTATTGTCTCTCACTATAATTTATGCTGCTCTTAGCACAATGGGGCCCCAATCTTAAGTGGGGCTTGTCAAAGGATGGCCCTGCATAGCGCGCCCTCTTGTTGCAGGCTGCAACATGACATGTGTGCGCCTGCCTCAGTTTCCCAGCTCAGGTAACCCAAGGACTTTACTTCAGGTTCTCTTGCCTCAATAATGCCCATCCTTGAGGCCCGTTCATTATCAAACCTATAGTGCAAATCAGTCCAGAACAAAAGTCCCCAACATAGTCCAGCTGTAATCACAGTCTATATAAGCCTTAAAATCCCATGACATGATGCACCATATGCCATAAATCGGCATCTACTCCTCCACCTGGTCTCATCATCAGTCCTCTTCTGTCCCCAGCCCTTCCAGCTGGAATCCAGCACCACTCTTCCCAGCAGGAACCCTGACAGCCTCTCTGCTGGAGATCATCCTCACTACACCCCAGCTCTCCAGCACAGCTCCAGCCTCCCTCACTGCATCCCAGCTGTCCAGCACAGCTCTGGCATCCCCCATTGCACTCCGGCTCTCCAGCAGCTCCAGAGTCCTGACCATGCACTGGAACTCCAGCACAGCTCCAGCACCCCTCCCCCACAGCTCAGCTCTCCAGCAAAGCTCCGGCATCCCTTGGCTCCCCAGCACAGCCCCTCATGAGGCCCTGACTCTCCAGCAGCTCCAGAGTCTTGACCATGCACTGGCTCTCCAGCACAGCTCCAGTGTCGCCCACCATGCTTCAGTCCTAGCCTTCAGCCCTCTTTGATCTTCTTGCTTCAGCCCTTCAATTCTGAGAGCCAGCAGACATCTCCCTCTGCTGCTCTCAGCCTTCGGCTCTCTCCTGCTGTCTCTGGCTGTGGCTTTCTGCCTCAGGCAGCTCAGTAGGGTAACCCCTCCACTGTCACTGAGCCCTCAGTCCTTGTTAGTGTCTCAGCACTGGGACTGGCTCAGGAAGGTCAGCCAGCTAGTCCCACCGCTGGCTTCCTGATAGGGCTGGCCTTCCTAGTGGGAGACCACCCAGAATGCCAGGGTCAAGAAGCAAGGAGCAGAGTGGATCTGGCTGTGAGGCCACAGATGGGAGCTTGGGACAATGAGGGGGGAGGCAACAGGGCACAGAGGTGATGGGGGGGCTTGATGAGGAGGCGGTGGGGACCAGAGGTGATGCCTGGGAAGCATGGAGGCCAAGGGCAACGGGGGATGGGTGGGGAGCCCAGAGAGGCAATGGGGGTCAGGGCAATAGGAGGATGGGTGGGGAGCCCAGGGAGGCAGTGGGATTCGGGGCAATGGGGGGATGAGTGGGGAGCCCAGAGTGGCAGTGGCAGTCAGGATCACCAAAATACCAGTTTGCCTAGGGCTCCATTTTCCCTAGGGCCGGCCTTTTTTCCTGATAATTCCTCCCTCTGTCCAGAGATGGCCCACGGAGATTTCTGTTCTCTGCAGCTTTGCCCAGAGACCTTCTCCAGTCTCCTGACTCCCAGGTCTTCCTCTCTCTCAGATTCTCCTGGATTCTTTATAGCCCCGGTAGTAAGTCTCCAGTTCAGCATCTTTAACAGTTCAGTTAAGTTCAGCACCTTTCACCAGCAGTAGATTGATTTTGAAAACCAGCTTGAAGACCTGTATTCGCAGGGCAGGAAATGCTAGCTGTGGGAATAAATTAGATGGGAAGGCTGGTGCTGTTACATGTAATCTTGCATGTTCTTTTTCTTAGTGTGGCGTAAGTGCTCCATCTAGGGAAGACAAGCTATGCTGTTTTTGTTTGGTTATGCAAGGTTGTGTGTGGAGGTGGTGATCCTCAGAGAGGAGTATTTGCTCTTTGCCGTGGTCTAATCAGCATCAGTTCCTGAAGCAGAATTGCTTTTGGGACCTCAGTATCGGTGGGTGACGAAGGGGCTGCCCTGCATCCTGTTTGACCATGTCTGTTCCAGGGCTGGTGTTTTTGTGTAAATAAAATAAGTTACACTTGGAATATACTCAGCCTCCACGTTGCTGGTTTCTCCTCATGAAGCTGCCATGCTAAGCCCTGGACCCCTGCTACCTCTCAGCAGAGAGAGGACACCAATGTTGGAATAAAGGACAATGGAAACAACCTCACACCACAGCCTCAGAACTAAATCCCAGCCAGATATGGATCTGATGTAGCCTCATCATATAGTCTGAGTTCTTTTGGAGGGGGGTGGGAACGAAGGTAGTAGAGGGGGCTTCCACAATAGAAGGTGTTGTTTATAGGATCCTAGACCCAGAGGGTCAGAAGGGACTGCAAGGGTCATCTTGTCTGGCCCCCTGCCAAGATGCAGGATCTGTTCTGTCTAAACCATTCAAGGCACATAATGACAGCAGAGCATTGGGTTGGTTTTTTTCTGTTTGCCAGTGTGAGCCAAACTCTTTTGCGGAGGACAATGGATTTTCTTTGTATACTCTGCATCTATTAAACATGGGAGATGTCTGCAGGCTCTCTCCATAGAGAAGGCTGTGGGGCACAGGAAGAATCTGTCTCTGTAATTAAGGAGGATCCCTTTCAGGTCCAGCCTTATGTTTCTGCCGCTGAAATGGAAGAGTAACGTTCTGAAGGGCAGTGGCTGGAATAAGTGGATTCACAATGTCAGTTCATGCCCATGAGCTCCCCTACTGGCTCCTCCTACTTGGGATCTGGTGGTGGTGGGCAGACACCTGGGTTCCAGGATTCCAGGATTCATGTTTGCCTGAAGATACCCATCAAGTTTGTTAACAACTGCAGGGCCCCCTGAAGAGGGAATGCCGTGTTCTACTGGGAAGTGCCTGACGGAGGAACTGCCATACAGAATCTGCAGGTAGCTACTAGGAAGAGCAGCTCCGGCTGGGTTGCTCCTGACCTGCCTGAGGCCTGTGTTGATAAATGGAGCACAAAAGAGAGACATTATTTTCAAGCTAGTAGCTGAGGGCCTGTGCGCTCGCACAGGTGTTATCATAGGCACTGACTTTTATTTTTCCCCATGGGTTCTCCATCCCCGCTTGCCCTGAAGCTCTGCCCCCACTCTGTCCCTTCCCCTAAGGCCCTGCCCTCGCTCTGTCCCCTCCCCAGAGACCCCCTTCCAATGTTCACTGCTGTCTGCCCACCCTTCTCCCAAGAGTCTCTGCTAGCCACCAAATAGCTGATTGGCGGCACTACCCAACAGCTGTGGCTGGTAGGTGCTGAGCACCCACTATTTTTTTCCCTGTGGGTTCTTGAGCCACTGAGCACACACGGAGTCGGTGCCTATGGGTGTAGTTCATAAAGCCACGTGTCTAACAAAGTCAAAAATGGCTGAGAATTTACAACCTGGATGGTAATGGACCGCGAATCCCAGCAACATCAAACAGAGCGCGCTCTCAGCCATGCGCATAGCTCTTACCATCACTTCACACTAACTCAACAGATGCTTCAGAAGGGCACACAGACAGGGACATTCCTGGGATGATGCCTTGCTCAGTGCAGTACTGACAGATTGAGAGAAGTTAAAGGCAGAGCACACCTTATTCCCAGCCACCCACACCAGCCCTGATCATAAAGCTTTGCCCCCTCGCCTGCCTGCTCCAGGGTGCTGCCTAGTTTAATTCTAAACAAGCCACACGCCTCCCACTCATTCCTGCAGGGACCATTAGCCCAGGCTAAACTCATGAATGGCTTCCTGAAGGTCCGTCTCAGTGTTGCCTTGGATCAATTTCATCCATTGTTCTTGGTTATTATTAATTATAATCATTATATGGGAGCAGGCGACAGTGGATGACTCACTAAATGATTACCTGTTCTGTTCATTCCCTCGGGCACCTGGCATTGACCACTGTCAGAAGACAGGATACTGGGCTAGATGGACCTTTGGTCTGACCCAATATGGCCATTCTTATTGTTCGTACTGTGGCAGTGCCTAGCTCAACTAGCAGGATCCATCATTGCTGGACAGCCAAGATGTCAGACCGGTAGAGCACCGGGACCTTCTCCGCCTAGTCTATCTTCAGAACCATCACGCTGGCCTCTGGGTCTGGTTTCAGGGCCAATTCCCAGGTAGTTTCCAGCTTCCCAGATCAACTGCAGAGTCACAGCAAAGACTGAAAATTGGTAAGAGTCGGGACTTGACAGGCAGGGCCAGATTTTCATTTAGGTACGGGCCCCTTTTCACCACTCTGGCAGTGCAAAGGAGCCTTAGTATAAAGGGAATGAATCCCATCATCATGTTAATGATCAAACCAGGGCCTAGAAACCTTGGTCTTGTTTCTGTGAAAACAATCCCTTATTGCCCTCCTTATCTCACAGAGAAGGCTCTGATCAACAGGATCCTCATGCTAAGAATGGCCTAATCGAGGTAAATTAGCATTTTATCATACGATATTAGCATTTAATCCTATATTTATGTAGCCTGCTTGAAATACACTCCCCACACGTACTTTACAGTAAGTCTCTCATGCTATGCCAGCTCCGCTCTGTTTTTATCTGTACAGAATTGAACTTGTACCTGTGACAGGTGCAGAGTATGCTACATCTTTTGATCATCACACAAACTGCTCATCCCAAAGTCCTTTAATCTAAGCAATGCAAGGAAAATCCTGTGCACTAGCTTTATGCTTCCTCCAGTGCCCTGAGTTTAAACAGGAGGCTCCGCAGCTACAGATCAATGGACCTAATTTGTTTGTCTTTAACTTACATTGGTTTAAAGGAAAGCTGCTTAGCCCAGCTGTCTGGAAGTTCACACGATGGGAAGTGCCTCATCACCACTTAGTGATGGGGGAATTTGGGTTACATTTGAAACTCATTGTAGTTCTTGAGCCAATCAGGTAATTAAAGACTATTAAAACGTTTGCAACAAATTATTTCTCTGTCAAATTTTCACATCTTTTGTGGCTCAGAAGCTAATTGTGAAGTTCTCAAATGCATCACTCATTCTCCTGCTCCTGGAGCTAGGCTTACACACTTCAGATCACCCATTTCCAGCCAGCCCAGTCTCCAGATTGACCAGGTATCCACAATTAATTCACAGATTTCTTTGGGAATTCTGCACCCCACCCCTCACCCTATGAACTGCTCCCGAACATTTTATTGTGAATATCACAATAAATTTCAATATCAAAATATAGTGATTGATGGTGTGCTGGTCAATGATGTGAATTGTGGTGGTGTTTATGTTCCCTTGTTGGATAACTAAGGTAATTAACCAATATGGCATGCACTGGGAAATTATGAATTCCGAATATTGCAGTAAAATATACTGTTGAAACTCCACTCTCAGCTAATATTTTGCCTTAACATTCACTTTTCACAAGGATCCATGTCTCCAGAGCTCAAGTGATTGTTTGCAGAAAGCAAAGAGGACAGGGTCAGCAATAGAGTCAAATCAAAATGTACTTACACATTTGAGTGAATAATTGTGGCAAATCCTTTGCACTGTTTGCTCAGCTTTAGAAATAATCCCTGTGAACGAGAGATGGTGACCTCTGACAGCAGGGAAACACTTACTCTTAGGGGCCACTGCCAACTGTTAAAGTCCTAAGTACAGATTCTGCTTTACAAAAAAGGAGGACGAGGGGGTTACAAACACTCAGTAACAGGAATGGAGTTGTCTTCGTGAATGGTGTCAAAACCTGCTGACAACAGGGAAACCATTTTGGAAACCTAAACCCAAGGGCTTGGTGCTAGTGCGTGAGAACCCGACATGAACAAGACTTTAGAAAGAAGGGCCGGCCAGGTTCGTTGCACTGACCAAGCCGAAGATAGTGCAAACAAAGGCCAAAGGTTGGGGAGCCCCTACCCATCTCAGTGATGCTTCCTCAGACAGTAGCCCACTGGCATCACTGGGGCTCTTGCAGACGCACTCGTGAGGTCAAGGAAGGACTCCGCAGTTTGGTTCTGTATTATGTTTTCTCCTGTCCTCCCAGCTGTGAAAAGAATGTTGCCATCCTTACTCCCAAGGAGTAGTATCTTACTCTGTGAGGAGCCCTGCTGAAGACAATGGGGCCACTGGGAGAGGGAAGTACCAGTAGGACTATTCGCAGCTACTCCTCAGTGTGAGATGGCGGATGGATCTAGCCCTCAGGCCCTGGAAGTAACACCCAGGCCAGGGTTGTTTTTTAATGCAGAGGGCCACATTTTGGAAAGGTTTAGCCGCCCACATGCTTGCAGTGCAAGTCATGTATTTGCACACACTCACCCTATTTGCCCCCAGGCTTGTGGTAATTGTGCCTGCCAAAGAGATCCACAATCGCACCCCGAAGCCTTTGAAAACCTGGCCCCCAATTTTATTTAACAATGTCTAATTAAAGACTTTGTTGGCAAACATAATTCCTCATATATACAGGGTGAGAAAAGTTACTTGCTATGAAGGCCAAGATTCCCATGCTAGGTAAGATCCATCCTGGGCAAAATAGGTCCAGTTCCCTTTAATGCCTCAGTAAAAATGGTACAAGAAAATAACAAAGAATTGACATGCTATGCAAAATAGCAAGGAAACCTTTTTTTCCATTACAGTGGTCACAGGCCATTTTGCTCTTCGATAGTGACAAGGGACCATTAGAACACAATCCTTGATGCCTGCATATCATAATGAAAATAATATTTCTTCCAGAACTGCTACATCAATTGTCTTTTTAGTAACCTAGGAAGTGCAGCTGCATGCAAACTGTGGAATGGTACTTCACTCTTAATCTGTTCTCCGGCAAGATAAGTGATAACTTCATAATGTAACTTTCCAGTCTGGTAAATAAGAAGTAGTTACAACATGATTCTGTGCTTTAAATAGAATTGTATTCCTGAGAGTGAGTAAATCAGTTCCACTGTAACTGGGGCAGGCAGACTGGTTTGGATAAGTTCAGAGGATCCTTCTCCCCAGCACGCCGCCTGCAAAGCTGGAAGCATATTTTTCAGAAGTTGGGAAATATTTGGGGCTCCAATCCTGTTACAATAAAGGCAACGGCAAAACTCCCACAGAACTGAAGAGTGCAGCACCAGATCCACAGTGCATGTGAGAGGAGCTGCCTAAGGTTCATAGGCTAGTGCCGGTATGGCAGAGAAGAGGCAGGATTTGGCTGGAATGATTATAAAATGGAATCTTTATTGAGGCAGCTGGACAAGGACAGACCCTAGACTTCTTTTTGGCTCTCTAGCTGTCAGACTGCCTGAACAAAGCACCCATGGAAGGGGCTGCTGGCAACACTACACATAGGACCGTGTACCTGACCCAATCCACTCACCCTCCTTGCATGCCCTTCCTCCCTGCCTTACCCTTCCCACTTGGGGGATGGCCCACAGGGAGTGCAGGGACTGCACTGTGACCACCCCTCATGGGGGGGGATCCATGGCCAGGTGGCTCCTAGCATCAAAGTGCTACAGACAGCACTTGCAAGAGGAGCTGCATCTTTTAAATCCAGAGTGAGAGCAGAGCCAGGGCTGGAGGGTAGCAGGACTTTCCTCTCCCTGGGGAACTGACCTGGGTATTAGAACATCCGTTCTGCAGCGTGGCTTGCTCTTGGGAGCTTGGACTCTGTGTGTATGTCCGCGTGTGTATCTCCATATATTTGGAGTTGTTATGCAATCAGTGACCGGTTAATTTCGTATGCTACCTAAATTATAAAATCCAAGAGAATAAATTAAAAAGGACATTTGTGGTAAGGTTTCAGTTTTATTTTCTATCCATCAAAATGCCTGTCAGCAGAGTCCCTGCCGGCTGTACAATACACACAGAAACAGTGAGATCAGCAGTAAAGTCTGTTACTCACTTTGAAACCACTGAGCTCCCCCAAATCACACCCAGTCAGGCAAAAGCCTGAAAGAGGAGATGGACCTTTCAATGTGCCCTGGAAGTCTGCAGGCTTGGGTTCTGGTGGACGAAATTTGGAAGCAAATTCCACTTTCCAAGTCCCTCTTCCAATAATGCCTTATCCCACCCCTAGACATTCAAATTTAGGGACTAGGAGTGAAAATTCCTCTGCTAACTATAGCTGTGGTGAGAGTGCAATGGGGACAGAGACAGCTGTCCTGGATAGCTAGGACACAGCCCCCTTAGGACCTTGTCATTTGGTGTCAACACCTTCAATTGCACTCAGAAACTAAGAGAAAATGAATGCAGCCTGAAGAGAAAGGGTGTAAAATGCTCTCTGCAGCTAATGTCATCCAGCAGAGGCACAGATACATTCTCCACCAGCTGCTGCGTCCAAGGCACATTCCAGGATAGTCTCATACAGCCAGCATCCCAATCTAGACACAACAAAGGCATTGGTGAGGGGCAAGTGAGAATGGTGATGGAAATAACCTTGCTATAAGCAGATGAACTAAGGCATTCTTGCTCCTGAACACCAATGCCACCTGGATTCCCAGGAGTAAGAAGGACCCCAGTGAATCCCAAGTTGCAAAACTCTTGGGCAGAGGGTGGGTGAACTGCCTCAACAGTGAGATCAGACACTACCCTACAATATTTTTTAGCTTCCTCCCCAACCGCATTAATCCCCCCAGTTCTGTCTGGATGATGCTTCAGGTAGCTCGCTCTCATGCGAGTCCAGTCTCCAACAGCCACTGAAGAAGCAAAGACGCATCCTCATCTAGGAGCCTGTTTAAAAGGGGACATGATGTTTTATCTCACCTACCTTCTGGTGACACCACAGCCCATGTGGGTTTGGATAAAGCAAGAACCCAGCCAAACTTTCACTCAGAACTCAAGCCAGCCAATGCACACATAGCTTTAAGGGACAAAAGAAGTTCAGTTCAGTATTTCTGCTACCTCATGTCCTGGTGTGCTACTGCACATGTCCATTCTGCAGGCAGCGGAAGTGCCAGAATGCCAGGAGAGGCTCTCTTGTGGCATTGGAGCCTGACCAGAAGCTGCACCTTCTAGGACTCTTAAGAGACAGGCTGTTGTGGCAAGATTTCTAGCCCCTGTTTGCCGACTCCAGTGGCTGGGGTGATCATCCAAACTTCGGTCTGTTTATCTGAGCCAGTCAGATCTCTTGAGCCCGCTGATGTTCTCTGTCCATTGAATACAAGCACCAGGCTCTCTCATCATATATGGTTTGGTTTAACAACAGTCCCTTTCTAAACACCTCTGAATATTCCAACCCAGTGCATCTAATCCATCTATCTAGGCATTTATGCTGTACTCATCACCCTGGTGTCCGAACACTGTGAATCCAAAGACTTCTGACTCACCATCATGGGGTAGCTAGCATGGATGAGTCTCTGCACAGGCCCCGCTCTGCCATAATTCTAACGCCATGGCATTGTGCTGATGCTTTTGCTCTTCATCCTAGTCTACACTTTGCTTCATCGAGCAAACTCCTAACAAACATCACTGCCTCTGCTTACAGTAAGCAAGCCGCAGCCTCTCTGTAGTGCATTGCTGACAGCTCCTCATTCCTCTTCTGGACCGAGTGACTGCGGAGAGGAGTAACATCACCATCCATGACATCAGAATGATGACACAGTGCCAGGGCCACTTACAAGCCGATAAACAGATCAGCCAGTTGGAATGAGAATGCCTATGAAATATGTTTCTCTCTGTCTTTCTCACACATGCACAGAATGAACCATCTACCTTGAGAAACAAATAATTCAATTTGCTGCCGGATTTCCAAAGTCTTTAATGAAAGTGCTATTTATTTAGTGTCATTTGGTAATACATCCACAATGACAAGCTCTGGGACTAAATAATAACTCGACTGGCAGCACAGTGCAGGGAATAGATGCCACTGAAATGTGAACGATCTGTATTCCAAAATGTATTATTTCAGGTTCTAGTTTAATTAGAATTTATTTTAAGCAGGTTTTCATCAACTAATGAAACTACTGTCAGTGATGGACAACTGCTGGGCAAGCTCCAGTAGATTTTAATCTCTACTCAGCGCACACAAGCAGTGAGCATACGGGGAACCCGAGGAAAGTTTATTAAAGATAGACAGCAATTTAAAATTACTCATCTTAAGAGAGTATCGATGCAGTGGGGAAGCCATTACAGAAGAGAAAATTATATCATTAGATAACTGATTCAAATTCAGGCCTCACCTTAAAAAAATAAATGATGCTGTATACAGCTCGTTCCACTAACTGCTGAAAGGGGTTTCTTTTTTACTGGAGAATTATGTGTTAGAACATTTGTATTATTGTGTGCAGTAAGTTTTTAGGAGATCACTGTCAAATTTCTGCCATCGGGACGAGTGGGGAAATTTACCAGGTCATAGTGTGACAGCTGCTTGAGATTGTAAGCGTTCCTGATGGCCCACAAACAATCCAGGTACTGGAGCCCTTGGGAGAAGGGGCCAAAGAAGACAGATGCACAGACACATCTATCTTAGGTCCTTCTCTGGCCTCTGTTGCCGTAGTATCTGAGCACCTGGTAACCTTTGATGTCATTTAGCTTCACAACATGCCTGGCAGGTAGGGAAGTGTTACAGACAAGGAAAAAAGAGGCTAAGTGATTTGCTCAAGGTCACACAGTTAGCTTAGGGCAGAGGAGGGAATTGAACCCAGATGTCCTTTAGCGAATGCAAGGGCACTAAGCACTGGGCCATCTTTGCTCATTGTGAGGGGTGGGGCCATATTATTTGTTATTTGCAAAGATCCAAAACGTTAGCAGGAATCAGCCAATAGACTCAGAGTGGACACGCCGTATCTGGAAACAATCTGTGGTTGGGTGTTTGATGGTGTTGGCTTTGGTGTTAGGTGTTGTATCCACCACACGAGGTCACCACTGCAGCTGCAGTGGCCTGGGGCAATGGAGATGTCAGTGAAAGCCTGAAAATGGAGGGGAAGACTTTCATAGGCACATGGGGCAGTTAGGTGCCCAGTTCTCACTGGCAGTCACTGAGAGCTGGCGCCTACCTGCCCTTTGAGTCTCTGAAAATCTCCCCTCGAATCAAGTCCCCACAGCCGGTGAAGGGTGCGGGTCTCCTTCTCAGGGATGCCGGGTTGCCCTCTATATTCTACCGCTGGCAAGATCACAGGCCCCAAGCGAGCATTCAGCATCACTAAATGGACTTAGCTCAGCGTTACTGTGCTGTTCCCGGCTGAGTGACTCTGCAGTCACCACCTTTGTAAGGCTACGTCTACACTGCGAGCTGGGGGGAGATTCCCATAGCTCACAGATGTACTCACACTAGCTCTCTTCTGAGCTAGCGTGCTAAACACAGTGGCAGCAGGGCTACTCGAGTAAGTATCCATGGGGTCCAGGAGCTCTGTACTCGGGTCAGCTAGCCTGTGCCACTGCTCTCTACCCTACCATGCCTAAGCTACTATTTTTAGCACGCTAGTTCAGAGGAGAGCTGGCACAAGTACGTCTGTGGGAACTGGGATGCGCACCCAGAACTCCAAGGGTAGAACGTGGCCTAAGTGTTCTGTAGACATAGGCAATGGTCCCGTTCGGAGTCCTAGGTGGGAAAGGGGCTTGGGCCTTTCAGGGTTTGTCCACACTGCAATCAGAGGTGTGACTGCAGCACCCAAGCTAGCTTTGCTCTAGCTTGCTCAAATCACACTAGCAGGATTAGCTGCTTGGGTACAAAGCTATGGCCTTGGGCAAGCTTGTACAGCCTGCCCAGGAGTGAGAGGCTCCTGAGTCACACGGAGGGGTGTGTGGGTGATGTCAGGCACAAGCAGCTGGCACTTGTTCAGGAGGAAGGATTGTGGCACTCAGAATCACAGTGTCTGGACGTAGGACAGGGCAGGTTCTGAGCTCTGCCCTGTTTGGAAGCTACTTTCTGAAAACTGAAAAAAAAAAAAAAAGGACAGCATTTCAAGAGTCCGTCCTGCCAGGAGAGCTTTGCTTCCTGAGCGGGGGCAGGAGAGGGGTCCTCCCTAGCCAGGAAAGCAGCTGTCATTGACTCTTACCAGGAAATAGACTATCAGCAGTTACCTCAGTCACCCCCTGCCATAGCTGCCTCCTCCTTTCAGCTGTTGCAAAGGGGCCCTCTCTTCTTCGAGATGAATCTCAGGGCCTGATTCACCATTGCCCCGCATCTTGTGCTAGCTTTTCTGACAGTGCCGAGCAAGTGCAAAGTGCAGCCAGCTCAGAACAGCGGCATTTCATGGGCCCGTTGTACAGACACCAACACCAGTGCAGGGCGATGGTGAGCTGGGCCCTCCTAGTTTGGGACCCATGTGTCCCTTGTGGGCACATCATGAGGGGATTCTGAGGCAGCTCAAGGTGGAACCAGGGCAGGAGGGAAAAAGTCCAAAGGACATTTAACAAGTTTCACTGCTTTAATCTTGTTTTTGGTGGGTTCTGCAGGTCCTTGTGCAATGGGATCCTC
Source organism: Gopherus flavomarginatus (assembly GCF_025201925.1). Taxonomy (NCBI): domain Eukaryota; kingdom Metazoa; phylum Chordata; order Testudines; family Testudinidae; genus Gopherus; species Gopherus flavomarginatus. The sequence continues at coordinate 23,411,853 of NC_066627.1, forward strand.
ATGTTTGCATTGACATGGTTAAGAAAGCGAGATGTCTGAGCAGCTCTGTGGTGGCTGGATGTGCGATAGGACACCAGTCGACTGGGGTCAATTTGAGTGTCTTTGACACAATGTGCATAGCAATATTGACTTAAGTGCCAAGAAGTTTAGTGTGACTGCTGTGAGATCACACTAGCGCACAATATTCAGCTGTGGAATATACCAAGGAAATTATTGCAGTTTGTAAGGTCTGTGGACTGAAGCCCCATGATATTCCAGCCAATTTTCTGATAGCTCGACACGAGACCTGACCTTATAGTGGGTGTTCTCGAGGTGCTGTCGAGATATTTTGGGTTGGCCTCATGGCTGACGCTCTCACCACATTGTTCAGACGGAAAGCGGTTACCATGGGGTTTTTTTTTCGGTCAGGCCTAAGTTTCCAGTGTTGGAAATAATCAGCCATTGTGCTAAGATCTCAGGTTAGGGTGCAGCTGATGGTATGGAGGTTTGTGTGCTGAACAGCTAGGGCAATGGCATCCACATGACACAATTTTCTCGACTCCGTCGCTGGTATATCCATAGTGTATAGATTAAAAATTGAGCCCCAAGGGATGCTAAACCAAGATCAAAATCCTGCAACCCTCTATGGAACTGTATCATGACCCTCACACCCAACCTCGATGCTGGGGCTCAATGGAGAGTCACATGGAGCATTTCGACCACTCAAAACAAACAGCTCATCGTTAACCCTGCTGAGGAACCTCTGAATTTTGATTTATGTAGGAAAGACTGGTGCAGATTGAATCGCCTCAGGACATCTCATAGGAGATGCAGACAAACTCCCTTTAAATGGAAGATGAGGCAAACACTTGTATGCGATTGTGGTCACCAAGCAAAAATGATGGAGCACAGCATATCTGAGTGTCCCCTTCATTCTTTCACCGGGAGCCTAAAGGACATTCACCAGCTCACTGCTGCGGCAATGTGCTGGTATCAAATCTAGATACAAATTTCTAGTTGTGGCCATCTACTCAAGCCACATGAAAGAAGACGACTTGCTACTTTTGGAAAGAGAACGTAGCTCAGGGTCATTGGTGTTTTTTTCAACATTTCATTTTATTTCCTTGTGCCTTATTTCAGAGCAAGGCTTTAAGGGTTTTTCTTCTTCCATTGAGACCGCTTGCCCAGCGGAGTGAGCTCGGAAAGGTGTGCTTTGTACAGAGCCATCATAAACAAACCAAATACACATTGCAAGCGTATTCCTCCCACTCATCTGATGTCTCCTTCTCAGCCCACTGCTGCAGGCTGCTGTTCCAGGCACACCTGCTCCCCTTGGAGAAGGAAAAGGAAACAAACATGTCTGACATTATGGGGCTAGTGGTGGGGCTGGTACTGACTCCAATATTCAGGTTCCCTGACGCTTTCCATTATAAAAGGTTCTTTTGCCATTTATTTGAAAGCACTAACCCCAGCCTTGCCTGTAGCAGGCCCTTGCAGTTCAGCAGGGGAAAGCTCTGGGGCTAGTGATGTGCCTTTCGCTTGTCCCATGAAATCCCTAGCCAGGTTTTGCTGAGATAAAAATGACTGAAAATCACCATTTCCCACCTGCTGCTTGTGTTGGCAGCCTGCGGCAGGCGTAACTGAACGTGAACATGCTAAGGCTGCCCCTGCGCTGCCACCAAAGTGCAGTCACTGCCAAGGATACCCGAGAGTTGGCGAAGCAGCTATAGAGGCAGAGGAGGTGGACTGAGCTCAGCTGAGCTCCCACTTCCCATTTACATGCCCCAGACCCCAATATATGGCTCCAGCATCCCATTCCCCTTCTCCTTTGGGGACAACGCAAGGGGCAGGAGCTCACCCAGCTCCCATGGGGGGAGAAAAAACCTGGGCCATCCTTCCACGGCAAATCCACCAGACCTTGAACATGGCCCCAGTGACCCATGACCCCTTCTGGGGATGCCACATGGGGTAGGAGCACCCCACCTCCCATGGGGAGAGAAAGAATTGAGCTGGGCCAGTCAGGGCTTCCCCACTCACCAGCCATTGCCAGGACCCAGCACATGGGCCTTCTACTAGCTAATGTGATTATAATTAGCCCTGGAACTGCAGCTGTGTGACAGAGCTGAAGAGTCAGCATTGAAGAATGATGTGTGATGTGGGGTTTACAATTATATAGAGAATTTATTTGTACCTTTTGCCTTTAGGAAAAAAACAACCAAGGAAATTACATACAAAACTTTGCTAAAAGAATGTTATTTTGTTTGCAAAGTCAAGCAATCAAAAGGTAGGAAATACAACTTTCATTCGGACCCCTGGTGTCTATGCCTTATAGGACAGGCTTTAATTAAATGAGCACATATTATTTTTTCCACAGGATCTTGTCTCATTTGGGGCACAGGATGGATGAGGAAAGGAGCAGAATGAAGGCTGCATGGGCAGTCACAAATCTGGCATTTCTTAACATTTCCTGTTCAGCCCTAGAAGAAGGCCAAGGATTGCTGGGATGATTTTAGCATGAATGTGACAAACCCAAGAAGGATAAGTGCAAGGGCTGGATTCACGGCTGTCCCTGGCCCCTTTGTGCCAGCTATGCTACATGGGGCCTGTTAGGAATGGAGCAAGAGACCCTCAGCCACAGAGCCAGTTCTACACAGCCCCATGCCATCCTGCAGGAGCCCAAGACAGGGAAATTCCAGGGCAGGAGAGGGGTGTGTCAAGGGTGGTGTTGGCTGGGGAGATGCTGTCCTGTTGCAATTGCAGCTGCGGCCCAAACCAGCTCCCAGCAGCCCCCAAATCAAGGTGACACAGCCCTATGTTAGCTTCTGTACCCTGACAAGGATAGATTCCCCTATGCATACTCCTGGGAGCCAGAAATCCAACCCCATTCCCCAAACATAGCCAATTTCTGCTCTAGGGATCATTGTGGGGAAGTTCTGTTGTTTGTGTTGTACAGGAGGTCAGACTAGATGATCACAATGGTCCCTTATGGCCTTGGAATCTATGAGTCTATAAAAGGCTTGGACAGAGTCAGATATGACCTGGTTTTCTTATCTCTGGTCTTAATCCAACCAACCTCCAACCTTCCAGCTGTGGGAGATTTTCCTCAGCAATGCCTAGAGGTTTACGATTCTCAGTGGATTCTTATAGCAACAAAGTCTCTAGAAGGTCGCAGAGAGGTAGCTGAGTTAGCTACTAGCACTGCACGGTCTGTTCTGGAAATAGCTTTGCAGTGACTTCAAGGGGAAAAGAGTTAGGTGGGTTTTTTTGTGGCGGGAGGGGACATGTGTGTGATGTGACTTTTTTATTTTGGTGGAATGAAATGGAGTTTTTTGATATAGTGAATATTTAAATGCTGGGAATTCGCAGAACAGAGTAGACAGAGACTGCTTCTTGCGATAAGAGACGTTATGATTGTTGTGAAGAATTCTTTTAAGATTCCATCTTAATCATTCTGCTATTGAAATGGAAGAATAAAGTAATAAAATTAGATATTTTGAAAAGACTTGATTAAAAAAGTAATTATCCTACCAGCTCACGAGTTTCTACTTCCTGTTGGATTTCTTCCCACTCAGCCACTTTCCTAGCTGCAGCTCTCTCTCCGAATACTGCTAATGAAGGAGACACCTTTTTCCTCTCATACTCTGGCATCTCCCCTCTTTGGGCATTCTCTCCAGCTCACTTCCTCGTTGCCTGCCTCTCAGAGCTGTCCTCACCTTTGTCCCTTCTCTGGGCACTCCTCTTTGGTCCTTGCACTAAGTATTACCCAGGTCTGGATTCTGCCCCATTACCTGGGAACTCCCACAATTACCCCATCACCTTTGCCCATGTCTGAGCAATCTCCAGCTTGGCCCATCCTCAGCCATTCTGAGCCATTTTCATGTGGGTTATCACCATCAGAGGTGGGACTCACTGCCAGCAGCCTGACAGACTGTTGTGAGGGGATCCGGCCTCTGGATTCCCAGGTGTTTTAAACTTCGAGTCTGAACAGAGTCCAGGCTTTCCTTCAGTCTTGAGGACCTGAGTATACTCAGGCTGATGACCTATCTAGCACCCCCTCTTGAGGGCTAGCTATGGCCCTATGGCTTAGCAGCTTAGTCCCTAGAGCCAGTGCTGACGCCTCAGACTCGAGTTGTAGCTTAAACACGCCATATCCCAGATTCCCACTGTAGGGGGTGAGCCTTCTGGGTTAGTTTAACTCTTTCTGGGGGGCTTGTGGTAGTTGTACACATAAAACACACAGACACTTCACACAGGGTTCTCCCACACTGATGATGTTTACTTAATCACACAAAAAATACACTACTCCATACAAAAAGAATAAACCCTGCATGTTTTTCCCTGCTTCCATTTCCTCACCACTCCCAAGCAGCATTTGGGATAGGGGCAGAGTCCCTGCGGTTGTCCTGAGTCCTACTTCAGTGCCTGCCTCGTCCTAAAACAGGGAGCGTTATTTCCCCCACCCAGCTACTCCCACCTGGGCTGGTCCAGTCTCTTCCTAGTGCTGAAACTTCCTGCATGTCTTTTTCCCTCTCTCCCCCCGCCCTCGAATCTTTCTTTAAACCCCTGATTGGTCACCTGGCATCCTTTGTTCTGCTCCTGGTAAATTTCTACTCTCCACATTCCCCACTCCCCCCTCAAAAACGTGGGGGTAAAACTGTTGTTTTCTAGGCCTGAGCTCACCCCTTGTTCCCAACTATTTTTATTGCAGTGGCTGATCACTGAGCTCTCACAACCCTCTGTCATCCCTGGCCTTGGAGAATATGGCTCAGCCCATGCCAGAAATAGCTAAATTCATGTTTAGAGAGTGGTATTGACATATTCACGGTGCTGCAGTTTCTAAATAACTTGGTAATAGCAGCCAGCATTCCTCAATGGTACAGCTAGACTCCCCACACCTTCTCCTTCTGATTTCACAAGCTGGCAAAATTCCACCTATTTCAGCCCAGCCTGGCACTTCCTTACATCTTGGGCCAGACCCTTCTGAGGTGTAAATCACCATAGGAATCAAGGGAGCTATGGTGAGCTCCTAATCTCCTTGCTGCTTTGGCGGATTGTCAGATACTGTGGGTGAATCTCATGCACAGCCCAGCCCAGCCCGTCATGCTGAATTCTAACATGCTCCCTTTCATGGCAGCAGAGTGTGCTGCTGCTGGCACCAGATTCTGACTCCATGGTGGGGCTTGGCAGCAGCAGCTGGGTTGTCCAGCCAGACTGCCTTCTCCTTGCTATTATTGAGTGTCTCCGACAGTGCCCACAATGGGGCATTCCAAACATAAGAGAAGGCACAGTGCCCACTGCAAAGACCCTCCTGTCTGACAGACAGACAGACAGGGGGTGAAGGGAAAAGGCAAGTGAGACAGAATGGATCAAACAATGGGCTTTTAATCTTAGAATCATAGATATGTAGGACTGGAAAGGACCTTGAGAGATCATATAGTCCAGCCCCCTAGATCAGTGGTTCTCAACCTGTTTATCATTGTGGGCTGCAACAATAAACATTGCGTTCCCCTCCCCCTCAAAAAAAACCCCACGCAGTCCCCTATGCCCAGCATCCCCACCCAGAGCAGGGCCAGGAGCAGACCGGGCAGCTGAGACCCAGCCCCCCCACTTGGAACTGGTCAGCTGGGCCCTACAGCGGGGCCAGATGCCAGACTCTAAACCCTGCAGTGCGGGGCCGGGCAGCCTGCAGCTGAACCTGGACCCTTCAGCATGAGGCCAGACACTGGACCTTGGGACTCCCCACACATGGAGCCAAGCAGGTAGCAACCAGACCTTACCCCAAAAGCAGAGCCCCACCTAAAACTTGATAGTGCTGCAGCACCCAGGCAAAGCGTTAGTTCCCAATGCCCTCCCCCACCCACAAACATACCCACAGACCCACTGTCCCTGCCCCCCGTGGCACTCACCAGTACCCTGCTAGCAGGAGCACTCATGCAGGCTGTTAGATGCTGTCTCCCCCTCAGCCAGCCCTGCCCCCTTTCAGACCAAAGCATTAAATTTAGAAAAGTTTTTTTTAGCACACAGCTGGGCCACAGCTATGTGCTAATTGGTTGAGAACTGCTGATCTAGACCATCTCTGACAGGTGTTTGTGTAACCTGTTCTCAAAAACCTCCAGTGATGGAGATTCCACAACCTCCCTAGTTAATTTGCTCCAGTGCTTAACTACCCTGACAGTTAGGAAGTTTTTCCTAATGTGCAACCTAAATCTCCCTTGCTGCACTATAAGCCCGTTGCTTCTTGTCCTGTCCTCTGTGGAGAAGGAGAACAACTAATCACCCTCCTCTTTATAACAACCTTTTACACACTTAAAGACTGTCATCATGTCCCCCCTCTTCTCTTCTTTAGCCTAAATGAGCCCAGTGTTTTTAATCTTTTCTGGTAGGTCACGTTTTCTAGACCTTTAAGCATTTTTGTTGCTCTCCTCTGGACTTTCTCCAATTTGTCCACGTCTTTCCTGAAATATGGTGCCTAGAACTGGACACAATACTTCAGCTGAGGCCTTATCAGTACTGAGTAGAGTGGGAAAATCTTGCATCTTGCTTTCATCGCTCCAGCTTACACATCCCAGAATGAGGATTGCTTTTTCTGCAACAGTGTTATATTGTTGACTCATTTAGTTTATGATCCACTATATCCTTTTCTGCAGTACTCCTTCCTAGATAGTCATTTCCGTTTGTATTTGTGCAATTGATTATTCCTTCTAAGTGGAGTACAGTACTTTGCATTTTTCCTTATTGCATTTCATCCTATTTACTTCAGGCCATTTCTCCAGTTTGTCAAAATAAGTTTGAATTCTAATCCTGTCCTCTAAAGCACTTGCAACCTGTCCCAGCTTGGTACCATCAGGAAATGTTATAAGTGTACTCTCTATGCCATTATCAAAATCATTTATGAAGATATTGAATAAAGCCAGTCCCAGGACAGTTCCCTGCAGGATCCCCCTCGCTATATCCTTCCAGCTTGACTGTGAATCATTGGTAATTATTCTTTGAGTATGTTTTCCAACCAGTTGCGTACCCACCTTATAGTAGCTCCACCTAGGCTTTATTTCCCTACTTTCCAATCCAGACTGGAGCTGTTGTCAGTGTTTGTGCTGCTTCTGCAGAGATAATTCATTTTCCTACAAAGAGATGGAACTAGAGTGGTGCGCTCCTTATAAAGCCAGCCAGTGTCCCTCCCTCCTGCTGCTTCCCAGTCTGGGTGGGGCATCTTGTGCCTAAGGTCTGGGATGGAGATGGGGCAGGAAGTGCTGCAGGCTGAGTGGTAGGGAGGGGTGTGGAATAGTCAGGGTCTGAGACATTCTCTGGGGAAGTTGGACAGAACTGTAATGACCCTGCTAGCTTATTACTGGGCACTGCCACTGTGCTATCTCTAACATCCATCCAAGGGACTGCTCCGCAATCCCTCCATCACAGGAAAGGGAAGTGCTGCCAGCGGGGCCAGGCATGGGCAGAGGCAGATGCTGTGTGGGAGCAGGAGCCATAGCCTACAGCCGGGGAGCTGGCTGTGGAGAGGAGGCCCGGCAGCCTGGGATTTGTGAGTGAGGGACTAAGTACCTGGCTGGAAAGCAGCCTGTGGCTTGATACATAGAAGCAGCCTGCAAACAAGGGGCTGTGTGGAAGTGTCTGGCATCCTGAACCGTGCTGCCCCTAGAGGCCAAACTGGGACCCACTGCTCTTTGTTTAAAGCTATCGTGCCAAGGGGAGGTGCACTGTGGATTGCTAGCAGGAATCATAACTCGCAGTCACTCTTGCTGGGGCCTCTTGTGCTGGCTGGGGCCAGGCTCCCCTTTCTGCACACATCCTCCCAACTGCCCAATGGTTCACCTCATAGAGGGGAGAAGTCTCCCAAGCCTGCTGAAGAGTCCAGCACTCACCAGTCCCTACTCCTCACTCCTTTCCAGCAGCGCCGCTGGTCAGCCAGACAGGAGCCCATTGATAGCTCCCCTACTGGCCCAGTTTGGAACTGCGCCTCCCATTGTAACTTACTGTTGAACCAGTGAGTTTGAAATCTCCCCCAGGAGATAAACATCTCTGGATGCTAGGTGAATAAACATTTATCCCATGAACTCATGAATCCATTCATCTCATGAATCCTCATTCTTTTATGGCCCTAGAGGAGCAAAGCAACTCATGATGGCAAGCCTAGGGCAGAGCTGATCAAGCATTGTCAAAATGAAATGTGAAAATGCATGAAATGCATACCCAGACCCCTGTTGGGAAAATAACACAGCAGGGCATGTATTATCCAACAAGTTATTGGATTGCATTGGAGACTCTTTTTATTTCAGAAGGTGAAGCAAGCACCTAGGGGAGAAGCTGTTCTATATTTGATTTTGACAAATAGGGAGGAACTGGTTGAGAATTTGAAAGTGGAAAGCAGCTTGGTGAAAGTGATCGTGAAATGGTAGAGTTCATGATTCTAAGGAAAGATAAGAGGGAAAACAGCAGAATAAATATAATGGATTTCAAGAAGGTAGACTTTGGCAAACTCAGGGAGTTGGTAGATAAGATCCCAAGGGAAACAAGTCTAAGGAGAAAAACAGTTTGATAGCCATGGCAGTTTTTCCAGAGAGACATTTTTAAGGGCACAAGAGCAAACTATCCCACTGCATAGGGAAGATATGAAGAGTGGCAAGAGACCCATGTAGCATAACCAGGAGATCTTCAAGAGTCCTACAAAAAAAATGGAAATAGGTCAAATTATGAAGGATGAATATAAACAAACCAAACAAGCATGTAGACAAAATTAGAAAGGCCAAGGCACAAAATGAGATTAAACTAGCTAGAGATATGAAAGATAAGAAAACGGTCTACAAATACATTAGAAGCAAGAGGAAGACCAAAGACAGGTTAGGCCCACTACTCAATGAGGAGAGAAAAACAGTAACAGTGTGATGGAGTCCATGGCGTACAGCCTGGACTGTGAAACTGCTGAGCCCTCCAAACCCACCAACCTGGGCTGGCTCTCCCATTGTGATGCTGATGTCAAGCTACAAGCCTTTGACAGGATTGCATTTACACAGCCATCCACAGGCATGGCCATGTCCAACTGAGTTACACGAATGATTTCCTAGCCACTCATCAATAGAGAGACTTCAGCCAATTCCCCTCAGTCTTGCACCGGTCAGAAGCCTGGCAAGTGCAAGCTTATTACTTAGTTTACCACTTCTTCATAGGCAAGTGGATATGCACCAGCCTTTGTAATCTAAGCTGAAATTTTCCAAGCACTTCATAGACTATCAGGGCTGGAAGGGACTTCAGGAGATTATCTAGTCCAACCCCCTGCTCAAAGCAGGAGCTATTCCCAGACAGATTTTTGCCCCAGATTCCTAAATGGCCCCCTCAAGGATTAAACTCACAACCTTGGGTTTAGCAGGACAAAGCTCAAACCACTGAGCTATCCTCCTCCCCATAAACAAAACACACTGTTTTAGGTAAAATATAAAATGGATTTGTTAACTACAGAAAGACAGATTTTAAGTGACTATAAGTACAGGCACAGAGATCAAGGTTGGTTACATAAACAAAAATAAATTTGCAGTCTAATTCTAACTTTAACAGACTGAGGACAATTTGAATCAAGCAGTGTCACCCTAACAGATGGTACAACAAGCAGAGTACAGTTCCTCAATAAACAGACTAGGCACCTTTCCTGCCTGAGACCACTCTTCTCCAGTTCAAAGTTTTTTTTCAGGTGTTGAGAAGGTGGTGGGGGAGGAGAGGACAAGTCATGATGTCACTGTCTCCCTTTTTATACCTTCTTCCAGCTGCTAGAAAGATCCTTGCTGTGACATGGGGGGGTCAGGCAGTCCCCACTGGGAAAGCAGTCTCTATTGCCTACGTGCCTTCTCTATGGAGCCTCTGGGATAGTGGATAGTTTTCTTGATGGGCCATTAACGCTGTCTGGGCCTCCTTTGTTGCAACTGAAAGGCTGGCTGTGGGTATTCCCAACCTCACAACATATTTCAGTGACACATAGCAATACTTCATAACCTCACACAATGACTGCACATACATTAATATCCAATTGGAATGTACAGCAGATCAATCTTTTTCAAATGACCTCACAAGACATTCTTTGTACAAAACACATTATATGACAGTGGTGAATATGGGGGTAAAAGGTGGTACTTTGAGTTACAGTGTGTCAGAAATAGAAAATGTAGAAAGTGCTAAATGACTGTTTCAGTTATCATCAAAAAGGTTAGTAGCAATTGGACATCTAACAGAGATTGCCACTGAAAATGAGGTACCATCTGAAGCTAGGATAGGGAAAGAACAAGTTAAAAATGACTCAGACAAGTTAGATGTCTTCAAGCTGGCAGTGCCTGATGAAATGCAACCTAGAATACACAAGGAACTGTCTTAGGAGATCTGCGTTATTAGTGATTATCTTCAAAAAGTCATGGAAGAGGGCAAATATAGTGCCAATCTATAAAAGGGAAATACAGACAACTCTGAGAATTACAGACCAGTTGTCTTAACTTCAGTACCTGGAAAGATAATGGAGCAAATAATTAGGCAATCAATTTGCAAACACCTAGAAGATAATAAGGTGATAAGTAACATCAGCATGGATTTGTCAAGAACATTGTGTGTCAAACCAACCTAATAAGTTTCTTTGACAGGGTAACAAGCCTTGTGGATAGGGGGAAGCAGTAGATGTGGTATATTTAATAAGGCTTTTGATACTGTCCTGCATGATCTTCTCAAACAAACTAGGGAAATATAACCTGGATGGAGCTACTGTAAGGTGGGTTCATAAATAGTTGGAAAACCATTCCCAGAGAGTAGTTACCAGTTGTTCATTGTCAATTTGGAAGGCCATTTTGAGTGGGTCCCACTGGGATGGCTCCTGGCTCTGGTTCTGTTCAATATCTTCATCAATTATTTGGATAATGGGATAGAGAATAGATTTACAAAGTTTGTGGACAATGCCAAGTTGGGAGGGGTTGCAAGAGCTTTGGAGGATAGGATTAAAATTCAAAATGATCTGGACAAACTAGAGAAATGATATGAAGTAAATAGGATGAAATTCAATAAGGACAAAACACAAGGTATTCGACTTAGGAAGGAACAATCATTTGCACACATACAAAATTAGAGAGGACTGCCCAGGAAGGAGTACTGCAGAAAGGGATCTGGGGATTATAGTGGATCACAAGCTAAATATGAGTCAATATTGTAACTGTTGCAAAAAAGCAAAAATCATTCTGGGATGCATTAGCAGGAGTGTTGCAAGCAAGACTCGAGAAATAATTCTACCGCTCTACTCTGCACTGATAAGTCCTCAGCCTGTAGCATCCAGTTCTGGATGCCACATTTCAGGAAATGTGGACAAATTAGAGACAGTCCAGAGGAGAGAAAAACATGATTGAAAGTCTTGAAAACATGACCTATGAGAAGAGACTTAAAACACTGGGTTTCTTTAGTTTAGAGAAGAGAAGACTGAGGGGGGACATGATAACAGTTTTCAAAAATACATCATAGGTTCTTACAAGGAGGAGGGTGAAAAAAATGTTCTCATTAACCACTGAAGATAGGACAAGAAGCCAAGGGATTAAATTGCAGCAAGGGAAGTTTAGATTAGATATTAGGAAAAACTTCCTAACTGTCAGGGTAGTTAAGCACTGGAACAAATTATCTAGGGAGGTTGTGGAATCTCTGTCTTTGGAGGTTTTTTAAAAACAGATTAGAGAAACACTTATCAGGAATGCCTGCCTTGAGTGCTGGGACTCTGCTAGATGACCTCTTGATGTCCCTTCCAGCCATACATTTCTATGATTCTGTGAAACTTGTTTAGCTTGGTCTTTCTGGAACTGAGGTCTATTTCATGAAGCTGGCTAATTTACAGAGAGATGTGAATAATTCACAATTTGTAATTAGCCAACATAGGACACCTTGTTTATTTTTTTTCCCCATGCCAAACATCTAGAAACAAGTCCCAATTTCCTCCAAATCATTCCCCACTCCTCCTAGAGTTTGGGCATATTTAGCTACAAGGCCTGGTTCACTTCTAATATTTGAGTTTTATTTTTCTACAGTTAGCTGTATTCTTCTGTTTTTAATATGCCTGAGTGGCAGGTGCACACATCAGGGTCTAGTCTCCTTTTGATGGGCACTAAACAGGGTGCAGACCTCTGAGAGAGCCTGAGTATACAGTCTAGGCAGCAGTAGCATTTGGGAGGTAGATAGGCAATGGTTTCCCCTAAATAATATTTGAAAATGGAGAAAAACATGAACAAATGCAGGCTGTTGTCTGCCAGGCCCCTCCTAGGTCCTTACATCTCACTCTTTCCAGATGTAATTGCAAAATATGTTCATTCTGCATTTCTAATGGGGAAACACAGATGGTAATGGCTGCGTGTAAAATGTATCTATTAAAATCTGCTGCTGATTGTTCCTCATAATGGGCTTTGGTCCTTTGAAATATGCTGGAGAAGATTTGCATGGAAATTTCATGATGCACAGGGTTGGGGGATATATCTTAAGTTCTGGACTTATTTCTATTACAGTAGCATGAAGATCAACTGTGATCAGGACTTCACTTATGCTAGACACTGTACAGACATATAGTAAGAGACAGTCCCTGCCCCAAAGAGCTTACAGTCTAAATAAATAAGAAACAAAGGGGACGTTATCATCTACTTTGCTTCGACCTTTGGTTCATTTGACCCTTAGATATGTTGTTTTCTGGGAAGCCCATTTACATCTACACGATACAGGACAGGTTATGCCACCCTTTACTGTCTCCAAGTAACTTTACTCTGAAGACACCTCTGGCAACTTCAGATCCATTGATTGGTTTATGGAGTCAGGTATCAGTCAGCATGAGACCCAGTGTAGCAGGATAAGACTGCTCTCTGTGAATTATAACAGGCTAGGTGCAGAAAGTGTGATTTAGAGACTCATATTTGCTATAGGTGGAAAGTATCTGAGATTAACTGCCTGGCTGATGTGTGGCCATGTGTGACTGGAGAAAGGCAAAGCATGATCATTTATGAATTATTATTGCCATTGTTTCATGGCTGGAGACATCAGGCAGGTAGGGAGGAAGGTGAAGGAGAACAGAGAACACCACTTGTTAAGCACACTAAGCTATGGAAGATACCAAAGAGACCAGAATCAGAGCCCTGTAGAAAGCTCATTCGGGGATCCTGTGTATGGGACTGTAACAGGGTCCTCTGCTCGTCCCTCTTCCTGCGGCCCTCTGCTGCCCCAATAAAGCACAGAGAAGCTTCTCTTGCTGCAGCACTCATGGCTTTATTTACACAAGTTCCCACCATCAGTGATACTATTTACAAAGCTTGCAGGCCTGACACTCTCCTCTCCTACACAGAGTCTGCCCGCAGCCTGGAGACTGACCTTCCCCTGGCTGTTCTCTCTCTTCTGGCTACCAGCCAGCCTTTATAGCCCTTGAAGCCTCAGGCCCACAGGTGCAGCCAGTTCTAAAGGCCAGGCACCAGACTTCTCCCCAGCCCCAATCTATTTCCCCTGATTAGCCCCTGCTCAGCTGGCCCCAATTAGGTGCCTTTACACCAGCACCCTGCTACACACCTCCCCCCTTAAGCTGGTGCCAGGCCTGGTCTTCCTCGGCCTCGCTTTCTTTGGTCAGGGATTTTACTCTGAGGTTGGGCCCCTTGCCCAGCCGAGGGATCCCCAGGAACAACCCCATGGGGCTTTGGCACATGCCACCCACAAAAAGTACATTAGGTAGGGGATGGGGTACCCCACAGGTCCAGGCTCACCTAGAGGTCCTCACACCAGTCACACGGCTGGGCCAGCCGCTCCAGAGGCTCCCCTTCCTTTTCTAGTGGGGGTGACGGCCCAGAGCCCACTGCCCCAAGTCAGTCCCCTGTCTCGGGTCCAGGCCCTCTGTCCTTTTGCTGTTGGACCTCCCCTTGTTGGGTTTCTTCCACCTTCCCCGGGGTTCCCTCCCCCAGGTGGTCCTTCCCAGGAAGCTCCCTTGGCTTCTCAGTTACTCCCTCAGGTTCTCTATTTTGGCTTGGTTGTCTAGGCTGCTCGGTTTTTCCCCCTGGAGGTTGTGGGGCCTTCCCTTGCTTTGGGTCCACCTCCACCAGAGTCTTGCCCTCTATTTCCAGGGTTTTCTTTCCCCCTTTCTTTGATGGTCGCTTCCCCATGGTCTCTCTCCCCTTCTGGGGAGGGCACCAGTCCAGCCACAGGACCACGGGATAAGCCAACCCTTCGAATACCCCCACTCGCTTCCAGGTAAACCGCCCTTGCACTTCAAGAGGTACCTGGGCCATGGGACAATATTCCCTATCCCCGTGAATGCATTCCACTAATATCCGTTCCCCAGGGATAAGCCAATGTGGCTTCACTAAGTGCCACTGTAAAAGGGAGCGAGCGGAAGCCCTGTCCACTAGACCCCTCTGGGGCTTTTCCCAACCTGTACCAGAATAGTGGCCAATCCACGCCTCTTTTTCTACCCCCCAATCCTAGTCCATCCACAAAATTCAGCTGCCCTACATTCCATCACTGGGCAGTCCTGAATTTTGTGTCCCAGCTGTCCATACCACCAGCATACAAGCTACCCTGGGTGGCTCGGGGCCCCCTTGGGCTCCTCCCATCCCCTGTCTACCAGCTTCGCCCTGGCGTGCTCACAGGGTTTCCTGCCACCCTCTGTGTCCCACGGAGCTCGATGCTCCCTCGGTGGGAAGTCAGCCTCTGCATACTCCTCTGTTCTTTGCACGGCAGCTTCTAGAGTGGCCGGCTGATATCACCGCACCCAAACCCGCACACTGTCAGGGAGGCATTGTATATACTGTTCAAGGATCACTTGGTCCATTATCTGTCCCATGGTGTGGGCATCGTGCCTCAACCACTGTGTTGCCCAGTCTGTTAATTTTTGAGCAAAGGCCCTGGGTCGCACACCCCCTGACCTTCAGGCTGCCCGAAACTTCTGCCGATACTTCTCGGATGAAAGCCCGAGGCAGTACAAAATTGCTGCCTTCACTGCATCATAGTCCCTGACTTGGGCATCCGTCAGGGCCATATATGTGGCCTGTGCCTCCCCACCGCGATAGGGGGCCAGCCACAGGGCCCAGGTTGTACAGTCCCATTCCACGCCAAGGGCCACCCACTTGAAGGTACCCAAAAAGGCATCAGGGTCATCGGCTGAGGCCATCTTACAAAGGCTGAGGCCTGGGTGCCATCTCCCACAGCAGGACTCACCAGCTTTTGCAGGAGCTGCTGCTGCTGCATGGTCAACTGCTCCTTGATGAAGTCCTGTAGGGCCTTCTGCTGCTCTGCCTGCCAAGCATGTAGAACCTGCCTCTCCACCTGGTGGGACTGCTGGCAAGACTGTAGTGCTTTCTGCATTTCAGTCTGTTGCTCAGTGAGCCACTGCAGGGTGCTCTCCATTGCCGGGTCACCAAACTGTGTCTCTGTGGCACAAGGTTCCCAGATAAGCCCCTACTTGTAACAGGCTCCTCTGCTTACTCCTCTTTCTGCAGCCCTCTGCTGCCCCAATAAAGCACAGAGAGGCTTCTCTTGCTGCAGCACTCATGGCGTTATTTACACAAGTTCCCACCACCAGTGATGCCACTTACAGAGCTTGCAGACCTAGCAATCTCCTCTCCTACACAGAGTCTGCCCTCAGCCTAGAGACTGACCTTCCCCTGGCCATTCTTTCTCTCTCTTCTGGCTACCAGCCAACCTTTATAGTCCTTGAATCCTCAGGCCCACAGGTGCAGCCAGTTCTAAGGCCAGGCACCAGACTTCTCCCCAGACCCAATCTATTTCCCCTGATTGGGGCTGGCTGAGCAGGGACTAATAAGGTGCCTTTGCACCAGCACTCTGCTACAGGGACACATTAAAACCACAAGCTATCTGGGATGAATGATGTGGGAAGTAAAAACCATGAGACTGCATGGTTCTTCAGTCCTTGCTTTGAGGTCTGGGTGTGGCTGATGTACATTGGAGAGGAACCTGAATCAAATCCTTCCAGACTTTGGTGAAATTTGGCACTAGGTTCAAATTTTCAACTGGCTCCTGTGACAGCTTTGGGACAATATGCTGCAATACTCTGGACAAACCTTATGGAATTGAGTATTTTATGAGTCCAGTGTATTAAAAATGCAATTGTTTATGTGTTATTGTGGAATTGTATGTAATTTCTCTAGGAGATGCGATTAATGTAATCTCTGGGAAGTATTAGGAACTTCAAAGGATTTGTGGGGACAATACGCGTGAAGTGGATTTCCTAGGAAACACTTGGGGTGAGGGGAATGCAGATTACCCCACACCCCTTTGAAGCTTTGCTTTGAGCAGAAAAACATTGTCTCATCAATTACCTGTGCAGGGTCTCTTTAAAGGCCCAAATTGTATAAAGGCTGACTCACAGATTCATAGGGTTCTTGTTCTGAGCAAAGGGTGTGATGCAAACTACATGACCACCCCTGGGTGGGGTTGGAAGGACTGCTCACCTACCAGAACCCCTGTTGGAGCTGGGGTGATCTCTGGGAAGTTCATTACCATGCATGTCGGTTCTTTTGTTGTTTTTAAGATGCTTTCTTTACCATGATAATAAAACATGCGTACTTAGAAAGAGCTGTGCGGTAACTGATACCTGTGCCAATGACACTGTTAACAGTCTCTGAAGAGAGGCAAAAGAAGCTTGCTGAGGCAGCCTGTTTTTTGCTGGGTAGTTAGAGGACTGTGCAGCCTGGAAACGCCCGGTCAGGAAGGAAAGAGACATGTGTCTGCACCCCAGAGTACCAACAGCTGGGGAGCTCGAAGCCTCAAGTGGGTGCACTTGCTGGATCAGAGAGGGGGAATATGGGAGCTATTGCCGTGAAATGTGACAGCCCCAACAGTAGGCAGAACCAAAGCCTCAGTTGCTGCCCCAAACCTCTTGGCTGCTGAGGGAGCTCAGATCCACAATCCAGGCCCTCTCTCAGGTGCATTCACATTGCTTGTTCCTGTGCACTGTGCTGGAGTTTCACCTTGACCCTAAAGTTGGCCCTTAACATGCTCTCAGGGCCTATCCAAAGAGATCCACTGACTTCAATGGCCTTTAGATCAGGCCCTCGGTGCAGGCTGCCTTGCTGGTGCTGCTGCTTCCTGATCAGCAAACATGCTGATCTCTTGCTATTAAAATCAATCACTTCACCAGAGAAAAATTCAGAGCTGACAACTTCCCCACCAGAGCAAAAGGTACTAGCGAGGCTTTCTTGCTCACTCCAGTAACCGCCCTATAATTAACAGCATAGAGGATGCTGCTCAGAACCAGCTCTCCAAAACGCTTAGATTTCAGTTTGGGCTACTTCCAGCTCTGGTAAATCCATTAATTACACTTCGTACAGCGGCATTTACTGACAACTGAATGATTTCATTAAGCCTGCCTGCTTCCTATAGCACAGCAAGACCTCAGACAAGCTCCCCTGAGCTTCGACGCTGATTAAGTAGCACTGCTGTGTCTCATTCTGTTACACACACGGCTCACCTGAGGGGAGGATTTAACCACTAATCTTCCCTCTTATCTCCACTCTGCTGCTCCATCCCAGTGACTTTATTGCCAGTGGGGTCAGAAGTGGCATCGCAAAAAGCAGCTGACAGTGGGTTCACCAGTTGTTAGTCTCCCTCACAGCTGCAGTAGGGAGTTGATACAAGCCAGACTGACTCTTAAAGGGACACACAGATGTTTTTAAAGGTCCCAGTTCTGATCTGTGATCCGGCAAGGGATCCACATATGTGGTAACATTAGCTGCACCTTTGGTGTTGCTCTTGCATATTTTGTCCTTTTCCCTCTCACATCAGCGGTGTGATTTTGGCCCTTTAATACTGTTTTGGATAAGCCCAGAAATCTGCTCCCCTAAGGAATTTTCTAACCATGTCCTCTCTACAGAGAAAGCCAGATCACACTGCCAAAATGGCAACTGTAGTAACCCCCCAGGAGCGAAGCCAGAAATACACAGAACCGGATTCCAATGCAGGGTTTCACCTCCTGGGTAGATTTGGGAAATACTCTAAATCCTGTGCATAGATTAAATAAAAGAACTGAGCCCCAGTGGTGAAGCTAGTAGGGATTCCAGGGGACGAGCACTCGCCCCCTGACAGACCTTAGGTGTATGTAGGATACCTTTTCAACCATTATATGCACAGAGGCCGCCCTACGCATAGGCAAGTTAGGCAGCTGCCTAGGGTGGCCGATTTGCAGCAAGCTGGGAGGTGATCAACTGTACACTAGCCTGCTGTGCTGTGGGCTGACTGTCCGTGCGCACCCTGACACAGGAGCAGTAACCGTTACTTGAGGCCTTTTTGAAACAGGACTAGCCCAGAGAGTGATAACAAACCTAATGGGCATCAGCAGACAGCACCCAGTGCGCATTTACACACATACAGGTCAGCACAGACCATGCAGCTGGAGGGCTCAGACCAGTGGGGCTGTTCCCAGGCCCTGGCGGTGTCTCCCTGGACAAGCATGAGGATGAGCACCCCCTCCCCCCAACGAGGGGTAGTTACCAGGTAAGTAGCACCCCTGACCCCCATCTTCCCCCTCTTGTAGTCCTCCTTCAGCTCTCTGGCTGACATGTCCTACCTCCACCCCAGCTGCCCCATCCTGTCCTCTCGTGTCCTATCCCCCCACACTCTAGCCTTTCTGCCATTGCCCCCCCCCACTATACCACTGCTTAGCCCTACAGGAAAACCTGCTCATAGGTGGCACAAGAATTGTGGCTAGAGTCACAAAGAGAATTAGGCACCTAAGTCCAACATTTAGGCACCACTGGCGTTCACAAACCATAGCTCAGCTGCTGCCTCATCATATGGGTGCCTGATGTCCCTAGGCACCTACGTTTCTGCTGGGAAAGTGCCTAAATTCCAACAACTGAGCCTCTGAACAGTCATCCTGTTCTGACACCCTCCAGCAGGTTTAGCTCAGCATTTCCTTGCCTAACTCGTCTTTAGGTCCAATCCGGTAAGCCTACTCTGGGAACACCTAAACACACACACAACAGCCAAGGACATGTCCCCATCCCTGGTAACCTTTAGCCCCATGGTTACAGCACTAACACAGGTTCAAGTGCCCCTTTGGCCTAACAGAGGGGAAGGACTTGAACATGAGGGCAGGGCCTCGCCCACTGGGCCCTGGGGTATGCTGGTAGAAGTCACTCTCAGTCTTTCCTGTTGAAGCTCTTCCATGATGTATTGAATATGCACTGAGCCACAGACTGAGTGCAAATGACTCTATGGCCCAGTGGTTGGGCCCTCACTGTGGGGGAGGGAGGAGACCCAAGTTCCAATCTCTTTGTCTCCCTCGATGGAGGAGTAGTTGAACCTGGGTCTCCCACATGACTGGGCTGAAGGCTACTGGAGCAGCAGCTACAGTTTAGTTTCTTACAGTGTCAAGGTTCCTTCCCCACTCTGAACTTTAGGGTACAGATGTGGAGACCTGCATGAACACCTCTAAGCTTAACTACCAGCTTAGATCTGCTTTTGCTGCCACCACCCAAGGAGTTTGTGTCATTTGGGAAACTCTGTCTTCTAACCCCAAAACCTTTTCCTCCCTGGGTAGCCTTGAGAGACTCCTCCACCAATTCCCTGGTGAACATCGATCCAAACCCCTTGGATCTTAAAAAAAGGAGGAATTAATCATCCCCCCCTCCCCTTTCCCCCCAGCAATTCCTGATGAGTCCAGATCCAATCCCCTTGGATCTTAAAACAAGGAAAAATCAATCAGGTTCTTAAAAAGAAGGCTTTTAATTAAAGAAAGAAAGGTAAAAATCATCTCTGTAAAATCAGGATGGAAAATAACTTTACAGGGTAATCAGATTCAAAGAGCCCAGAGAAACCCCCTCTAGCCTTAGGTTCAAAGTTACAGAAAACAAAGGTAAAATCCTCTCAGCAAAAAGGAACATTTACAAGTTGAGAAAACAAAATTAAAGCTAACAAGCCTTGCCTGGCTGTTACTTACAAGTTTGAAATATGAGAGACTTGTTCAGAAAGATTTGGAGAGCATGGACTGATGTCCTGTCCCTCTTAGTCCCAAGAGCGAACCACCCCCAAAACAAAGAGCACAAACAAAAGCCTTCCCTGCTCCAAGATTTGAAAGTATCTTGCCCCCTTATTGATCCTTTGGGTCAGGTGTCAGCCAGGTTGTCAGAGCTTCTTAACCCTTTACAGGTAAAAGGATTTTGGTGTCTCTGGCCAGGAGGGATTTTATAGTATTGTACACAGGAGGGGTGTTCCCTTCTCTTTATAGTTATGACATACAGAAAACAGCTTAAGTGCCTAACTCCAGGGATGGGTTCCTCTTTATGGATCCCAAGGAAAGACAGGGATCTAGGTCCCTTGGAAGGGAACAGCTTAGGCCAGCCCTTCCTCCTCAGCATTTCATTTGGGCTAGCTTAGACGGCTCCCTGCTCATTGTGCTGGCTTTCGTAGATCCCATTCTTAGGAGCCTGAGTCTCCCCAGGACTTGTGTAGGGAGCCTGGGTACCTAGCTCAGGGCAGTGAATTCTACCGGGCAGCAGGACTCTGGGTGCTGCAATGCTCAGCTTTACATGGCCTAAGTCCCCTTGGGAATCTGGCCCTCAGTGCTTTCTCCGTTAGACTTCTTAAGGCGTTAACCTTCCCCTATGTCACTCCCAGGGGACCAGAGGGGACCAGGCCTTCTCCTATAGCCACTCTCCCAGGCAGCTGAACAGCATGAGTCAGGTGTACATGGGAGTGCAAGGGAAGCTCCTTTCCAAAGCCCTCTTTACCCTTGTGCTGGGATCAGTGGAAGGAGTGGGGTCCGCAGCTCCGTCCCCTGGAGGAGCAGTTATTCAAGGAGAATTAGGGGTTTGTGGGACCTAAGGCCAGAGCAAATGGGGACCTCTTCCCACCCCTCAGGGCTGGCTCCAGGGGTTTTGCCGCCCCAAGCAGCCAAAAAAACAAAAGCCGTGATTGCGATCTGTGGCTATTCAGTGGGAGGTCCTTCGCTCCGAGCGGGAGTGAGGGACCCGCCGCCGAATTGCCGCCAAATACCTGAAAGTGCCGCCCCACTCTGGAGTGGCCGCCCCAAGCACCTGCTTGATAAGCTGGTGCCTGGAGCCGGCCCTGCCACCCCTTCTGCCTGACATCCCCCCTGGTCCCCCTCGGCGTTGCTGCTGGGGAGTGGGGTCGGGGTGTGGAGGCTTCCCCCGCTCCCCTGCAGAAGCGCCAGGTGGGCAGAGTGGGTCAGGGCGCGGGGTGCCCATCTTTCTGGGAGCCCTCAATTGATGGGGCCCCTGGGCACAAGCCCCATTGGCCCAGTGGCTAATCCACCACGGCAGTTATAGAAGGGACACTGGTGGAACTTGGCACAGGTGGCATGAGGCTGCAACTCAGCCACACAGACAGAGCAGTGAACAGGATTTTACAAGGTTCCTCTTGCTCAGCGTACCCTACGTTCAGCTTCACTATTTGTGAACGAAACAACCTCCCTTACCTAGCCCGTGTCTTCCTCACTCTGTCCTGCTGGAGGAGGGGGTGCTGAGGACAGACTGGAGCGAGACCCCTGCCCGGCCAGCTGAGCAGGGCAGGAGAACTTCCATTCCCCAGCTCACGGCTGCCTTCCAGAGGAATCCTCTCTGAAGCTGAACCTGGAGCCTCTCCAGCTCCCTGCTCTCCCTGAAAGGATGTGGGCCTCAGTGCCATTATCCCAACACAGACGGGGGCTGGGCCACACTGGCCTTTGTGAGCCTGCTCCTGGCTTGGTGCTACAGCTCCTGTGGTCAAGGCTCATGTTTTAAGCCCCAGAGATCTCCTGGTTCAGTCATCCCTGCCAATAGCCCTTCCGTGGGTGTTGCAGATCACCACTTACCATTCAAATGCAAAGGACCGAAGTCCCCATTTGTGTTATGCCTTCTCAGAGCAGCGGAGCACAAATTTCTCCCATCACAGGCCCCGATCCTGGACTGAGAACTGTGAGAGTGTTTCCCTCCCCCTTCCACCCACTGAAACAGCCACACTTCCCCACAGCAGTCCCAGAGGCTCCCCTGGGGGAGCGATCCCCTAGCTGGCCAAAGGGGAGTTGCGGTCTCTGCATGCTGTGGCTGTGAGAGTCCGAATCCCATCCCTACTTCATTAAGCAGTAATGTGTGAGAGCTGGTGCAAAGGCTCTGGCCCCCAGTAAACAAGGGGTTAACTGAAGCTCAGCAGCCTTTTCCCCTCACACAGGGGCAGGGCCATCAATGTGATCGCAGGGAGAAAGCCTGCAGGCCGGTGCCTTCTGATTAATCACACAAACATCTTCCGCTCTGCCCGGCCACTGTGCCACAGCCAGGGGCCACAGGGCAAGGGGCCAGGTCTGTGCACCCTCTGCCACAAGTGCCAGTGAGGGGGCTCATGGGGAGGGTGTGCTTTGTGGAGTGGATACTGACGGACCAGGGCATGGCCTGAAGTCCCCAGCTCCAAAGCACTGTGCCCAAACGCCTGGTGGGGAGGCACAGCATCTGGCCAAAACGAAGAGGGGAAAGAAGCTTGTCACCCCTGAAAGTGAATGAATTGGACTGGAGTGACTCAGATGTGATGCATCTGAAAACCAGAGGCCTCCAGTTCCCTGGCCTTTCCCCTACGACTTCTTTCCCTGCTCCTTCTTTCACCAAACTGTTATTGGTATTTCTAGCATTTCTGCTTCCACTACTAGTGCCTCTCCCTTCGCAACTCTTCAGTGGGGGCTGAGCGACTGGGAGGCTTGTTTAAGTGTCACGTTCTCGCGTGGCACTGTCTGTACAGCATTGCTGCAATTATGACTTGCCAGTTCCTTCACTGTTGTAGGCTGTTAATGCGCATGGTTACTGTGGCCAACGTCCCCTTGCTCGAGTGCTGTGCTGGCACCAGTCTGTCCCTGAGTCTGGAGGTTATAGTCCCTCTGGGCTTTTATAGCCACTTCAGTCATAGCAGCGTCCAGCAAGTGTCGTTCTCCCTCTTGATCCTCCAGCTTACTCGTCTGTTGGGGCTGTGGGAAGTCGTTGAGCCTGGACAAATCCATGCTGCTGTTAGCACAGTTCCGTAGCATTGCTAGGCAAGCTCCCGTGTGGTCTGCAGCACGTTAGCCTTGCAGGACGTGGCAAAGGCCTCAATGTGTGCAGTTGTGCCAACCCCAGGCACTCAGAAATCAGGAGTCAGGGCCACTGAATATCATGAGATTAACTTGAAAACAATGAGATTTTTAGGGATTCTTTTTATTTGCTCACCTGTTTTTGAACCCCGAGGGGGCCTATCTCCCAGCTTTCCTCCACAACTGTGAGGGCGCAAAGTGTACTTTTTTCCTAAATGAAAGTTGAAAGTCTCACTCAGTCACATGACTCCAGGAGCTGGCACTTTAAGAAAAACACCCAATGTCATGAAACCTGCAATAAAATTGTGAGAGTTGGCAGCACGTGAGCAGAGTATAAGATCCTCTACTCACCTTCCATTTTAATGAAGTAATTCTCAAAATGCACCCAGAGTGAGATGAGAACAATCTCACGTATTTGCTCTGAAGCACAGGAACCCTGCTCCTGTGGGGCTTAGCACCTCTGCAAGGAAAGCTTTTGGGAGTATGGCCTGCTGGGATTGTGTGTCTCTGGTGAGGGCCCGCTCATGCCCTGCACAAGGTGGAGGTGAGGTACTGCTAAGTCACAGCACCCACAGGCATGCCTTGCAGGGTGGGGTGTTCGGCACTCACAGCCATGCCGGACAGTGGGAGAGAGGGGGGTTGGGTGAGCCATGGCCACAGCCCTCACAGCCGCCCCCTGCAGTGGGGGGCTGGGACGGGTACTGCTGAACCACTACATTCACAGCCTTGTCCTGCCATAGAGCCATTGCAACCATGGCCACATCCTGCAGTGGAGGGGTCAGGTATTGGCAGGGGAACAATGGGGCGGGGGGGTTGACCAGAGCTGGGAATTTGGTCCAGTCTCCCTTCCCCCCAGCAGTGAGGGAACTCAGATCCGCACAGGGGGTGGGGTCAGGGCAGGCACTGATGTGAGGCTCTGAACTTTGAATATCAGCATTGTCATCTATTTCACTGCTCAGCCAAGCGCAGAGGGGAGACCAGGGGGTGGGAGGCTGTGGAGCTCAGTACAATGGGCTCAGTTCAGTGCCATACGTGGCTGGTGGCTGGGCCGCACCTCCACTTATCTGTCTAACCAGACAGGGGAGCTCAGCCTGAGCAGCCCAGGCAGGCATGTGAGTCCCCTCAAGGGGGAGTGCCAAGATCACAACCGTACTGTGAACATGGGCACCCCCTACTGAAAGCGGCGACTCGCCTTGGCACCTGGGGTGGGCAGAGTCTGGAGGATTCCACTGCCTGTTTGGCCAGCTCCACTCTGGGCCTTTTCACTCCTTTCTGCAAGTGCTTGGGGATAGATGTGCCAGTACAACAGAACCCCTCCCCACAAACAGCAGTGCAGTGACCCAGTGGAGGCCGTCAGACTTCTGATACGGACAGTGCCCCTCATGGCACATCTGGTTCTTCAGCAGGGGCCTGGGTGGCTCTTTCTGGGGCGAGTCTCCTTTTCATCTCGGTCTCATCCCTCCTGCTCTATTTGAATATGTCAGTGGTGCAGCTGCCTGCATTCTGGATAGTTGTTCTAGTCACCTTCGCTCTGCTGGGTACAGAGCAGGGCTCTGCAGGTGAGTGAAATCCCAGTCTACAGGTTGGATTTGCCTTTTGAGAAGCAAGGTTTTGTCTTGGATTTGGAATGGCACATCCCAGCAGTGGCAGCTTTGGAACTCTGGGTGTTGTACTCATACCCAAGAACCTCTGAGTCAGCCATATTTGTAAGGGGAGCGTTCTCTGTACAGTGCTCTGAATTCCGCCCCACAGAACTATTACATATCCTAGCTGGGATCGGTCTTGTTTGTGTTCCTGTCCCTTGTTACTATCCATTAATCTGCTCCTCAGAGCCACTATGTACCTTTCAATTATTCATATCTCGCAGCATAGGACTTAATTGAACATTATCAAGTGAACACTGAAAGATAATGATAATGTCTTGCACTTAGCTAGCTCCTTTCATTTCAAAGGATCGCAAATTGCTTTGTAGGCAGTATAGACATAGAAAATGCACCCACCTCCAGGATGGAACATGACAGCTGTTCAATAGCTCACACAGCAATGCATGACGGTTTAGGACAGGAAGTGAAGAAGAGCGTCAAATCCAGCTGAAGTCTGAATGAGGTAGGATGTAATTTCCTGGACTGGAATGTGACCAAGATACCAGGGCCAGCTCCCTTTACTCCTATACTAGGTGCTCTGTGATCTTTGACAGTCGCATAGCGCAGTAGCAGAGCCTCAGTTTGTCATCTCTGTGAAGGTCCCACTGGTGATGCAAGAACGTGAGTGCCAAGCTCAGGGCAGCCTGTTAAAAACCAGGGCACAATCCCCATGTTGGTTGTGAGTTCTAAACTTAGATTTCACCAACCAACTGCACCAAGTCCAAACTCCTCACGTGCTTTAACAGTCTTACCGTGGAGTCACATTGCAGTGCTCTGGTCTGTCTTGCCATCCAGGTGAGTATATCTCTGTGACAGATGAATCCTTGTACCAAGACTCACAGCAACATTCAGGTTACTCCTAATCTCAAAGAACCAGTCGCTTACCCCAGGTCAATTGTGCTTTAGGTCTCACACTGAAGACAATGTTTGTAGCCAATTCTATAATAAACAATATGAAGTTTTATTAAATTGGTGACTCGTAGACTCATAGACTCTAGGACTGGAAGGGACCTCGAAAGGTCATCGAGTCCAGTCCCCTGCCCTCATGGCAGGACCAAATACTGTCTAGACCATCCCTAATAGACATTTATCTAACCTACTCTTAAATATCTCCAGAGATGGAGATTCCACAACTTCCCTAGGCAATCTATTCCAGTGTTTAACTACCCTGACAGTTAGGAACTTTTTCCTAATGTCCAACCTAAATCTCCCTTGCTGCAGTTTAAGCCCATTGCTTCTTGTTCTATCATTGGAGGCTAAGGTGAACAAGTTTTCTCTCTCCTCCTGATGACACCCTTTTAGATACCTGAAAACTGCTATCATGTCCCCTCTCAGTCTTCTCTTTTCCAAACTAAACAAACCCAATTCCTTCAGCCTTCCTTCATAGATCATGTTCTCAAGACCTTTAATCATTCTTGTTGCTCTTCTCTGGACCCTCTCCAATTTCTCCACATCTTTCTTGAAATGCGATGCCCAGAACTGGACACAATACTCCAGTTGAGGCCTAACCAGCACAGAGTAAAGCGGAAGAATGACTTCTCGTGTCTTGTTTACAACACACCTGTTAATGCATCCCAGAATCACATTTGCTTTTTTTGCAACAGTATCACACTGTTGACTCATATTAAGCTTGTGGTCCACTATGACCCCTAGATCTCTTTCTGCCATACTCCTTCCTAGACAGTCTCTTCCCATTCTGTATGTGTGAAACTGATTGTTCCTTCCTAAGTGGAGCACTTTGCATTTATCTTTATTGAACTTCATCCTGTTTACCTCAGACCATTTCTCCAATTTGTTCAGATCATTTTGAATTTTGACCCTCCAAAGCAGTTGCAATCCCCCAGTTTGGTATCATCCGCAAACTTAATAAGCGTACTTTCTATGCCAACATCTAAATCGTTGATGAAGATATTGAACAGAGCCGGTCCCAAAACAGAACCCTGCGGAATCCCACTTGTTATATCTTTCCAGCAGAATTGGGAGCCATTAATAACTACTCTCTGAGTATGGTTATCCAGCCAGTTATGCACCCACCTTATAGTAGCCCCATCTAAATTGTACTTTCCTAGTTTATCTATAAGAATATCATGCGAGACTGTATCAAATGCCTTACTAAAGTCTAGGTATATCACATCCATTGCTTCTCCCTTATCCACAAGGCTCGTTATCCTATCAAAGAATGCTATCAGATTAGTTTGACATGATTTGTTCTTTACAAATCCATGCTGGCTATTCCCTATCACCTTACCACCTTCCAAGTGTTTGCAGATGATTTCTTTAATTACTTGCTCGTTATCTTCCCTGGCACAGAAGTTAAACTAACTGGTCTGTAGTTTCCTGGGTTGTTTTTATTTCCCTTTTTATAGATGGGCACTATATTTGCCCTTTTCCAGTCTTCTGGAATCTCCTCCGTCTCCCATGATTTCCCAAAGATAATAGCTAGAGGCTCAGATACCTCCTCTATTAACTCCTTGAGTATTCTAGGATGCATTTCATCAGGCCCTGGTGACTTGCAGGCATCTAACTTTTCTAAGTGATTTTTTACTTGCTCTTTTTTTATTTTATCTTATAAACCTACCCTCTTCCCGTAAGCATTCACTATATTGGACATTCCTTCAGACTTCTCAGTGAAGACCGAAACAAAGACGTCATTAAGCATCTCTGCCATTTCCAAGTCTCCCGTTACTGTTTCCCCCTCCTTACTGAGCAGTGGGCCTACCCTGTCCTTGGTCTTCCTCTTGCTTCTAATGTATTGATAAAAAGTCTTCTTGTTTCCCTTTATTCCCATAGCTAGTTTCAGCTCATTTTGTGCCTTTGCCTTTCTAATCTTGCCTCTGCATTCCTGTGTTATTTGCCTATATTCATCCTTTGTAATCTGACCTAGTTTCCATTTTTTATATGACGCTTTTTTATTTTGTAGGTCACGCAAGATCTCATGGTTAAGCCAAGGTGGTCTTTTGCCACATTTTTTATCTTTCCTAACCATCGGAATAGCTTGCTTTTGGGCCCTTAATAGCATCCCTTTGAAAAACTGCTAACTTTCCTCGGTTATTTTTCCCCTCAGTCTTGATTCCCATGGGACCTTACCTATCAGTTCTCTGAGCTTACCAAAATCTGCCTTCCTGAAATCCATTGTCTCTATTGTGCTGTACTCCCTTCTACCCTTCCTTAGAATTGCAAACTCTATGATTTCATGATCACTTTCACCCAAGCTTCCTTCTACTTTCAAATTCTCAATGAGTTCCTCCCTATTTGTTAAAATCAAGTCTAGAACAGCTTCCCTCCTAGTAGCTTTTTCAACTTTCTGAAATAAAAAGTTGTCTGCAATGCAGTCCAGGAACTTATTGGGTAGTCTGTGCCCCGCGGTGTTATTTTCCCAACATATATCTGGATAGTTGAAGTCCTCCATCACCACCAAATCTTGGGCTTTGGATGATTTTGTGAGTTGTTTGAAAAAAGCCTCATCCACCTCTTCCACCTGATTAGGTGGCCTGTAGTAGACTCCCAGCACGACATCGCCCGTGTTTTTTACCCCTTTTAGCCTAACCCAGAGACTCTCAACACTTCCATCTCCTATGTCCATCTCCACCTCAGTCTAAGTGTGTACATTTTTAATATATAAGGCAACACCTCCTCCCTGTTTCCTCTGTCTATCCTTCCTGAGCAAACTATACCCATCCACACCAACATTCCAGTCGTGTGTATTATCCCACCAAGTTTCAGTAATGCCAACAATGTCATAGTTGTATTGAATTATTTACAAGGTTAAAGCAAGCAAACAGACACATGAATGAGTTACAGTCTTAGGGCTCTATAATCAGCAATTTCTATTTATCTTATAGGGCTAAGACAGGCTAAACAGTGGGTGATCTCTTGCTTATGCCTAGAAACACCTTCCCCTCCAGAGCCCAAGCAGTGCAGAGATACTTAGTTCCATTCTCCCAGTGAGAAAAGCAGAACTATATGAATCTTTAGTCCTTTTGTTGATAGTTTCTCAATCCAGATGTAAAGAGTTTCCAGTTGTAAGTGCCAGTCACAGTCCATCTGATCTTGATGGGTGTCCTCTTTCGGGAGGGGCATAACAATTTCTGTAGAAGAGCACACTAATTAATGTTGCTTTCCTGTGTGGCAATTTACAGAGTCACAGATGCTCACAATACAACTGCGCAAATATTATGTTACAATATGGGACACAGATATTACAAGCTAGATTAATGTAGGCAGCAACTCACAAGCATTCAATAGAGTCTAAGCACTAAACATGTTCTTTATAATTCTAATATCGATTTTATCAGTAAAAAATGACAAAGAGTCCTGTGGCACTTTATAGACTAACAGATGTATTGGAGCATAAGCTTTCGTGGGTGAATACCCACTTCGTCACATGAATCTGACGAAGTGGGTATTCACCCACGAAAGCTCATGCTCCAATATTTCTGTTAGTCTATAAGGTGCCACAGGACTCTTTGCTGCTTTTACAGATCCAGACTAACATGGCTACCCCTCTGATATTTTATCAATGTGAGCCAGACAGATTCCAGCAGGGTAACTGTCAGTGCCCATCTGAGAGCCTGGGACCTTGATGTAAGCTGGCACCTGGCCTGTCAGCATGACAAACTCATCCCAAAGATAAATGAAATCTCCTTTTTGCTGTCCCATGGGCATTTGATGTAGTGTGTGTTAGTAGAGAGAACACATCATGGACACCTTCCCACCTGTTCCCAATCCCATGGACCCTCTTCCTCACCCATCCATGCTTGTGGAACATCCCTGTGAGACTTACAGCAATCATTTTATGTGGAAAAGCATTAACAGGTGTTGGCAGGTTGGCAGGTTCTTACCAGCCCTAGAAAGCCAGGGTGGTAAGCCCTCCTGGTGATTAAAAGCACATGCTCCACCAGGTAACTTCACTATTATTTCTTTTCTTATGCTCCACATACAACACAATGTAGCAGCAGATAGAAGGGACTTCCTTTGTGTTCCCTGACTCAGCCTTTTATACTGCTTGCTTTCTCCTCTGTGCTACCTAGCTAGTGAGCTTATTACCTCATTAGCTCATCAAACGCCCTGTAAGAACATAAGGATGGCCATACTGGGACAGACTGGTGGTTCATCTAGCCCAGTATACTGTCTTCTGACAGTGGCCAGTGCAAAGTGCTTCAGAGGGTATGACCAGGACAGACAGTTATCCCCTGTTGTCCACTCCCAGCTTCTGGCAAACAAAGGCTAGGGACACTCAGATCATGGTGTTGCATCTCTGCCCATCCTGGCTAATACCCATTGATGGGCCTATCCTCCAAGAACTTATCTAGTTCTTTTTTGAACCCTGTTATAGTCTTGGCCTTCACCACATCCCCTGGTAAGGAGTTCCACAGGTTGAGTGTGCATTGTGTGACGAAGTACTTCCTTTTGTGTGTTTTAAACCTGCTGCCTATTCATTTAATTTAATTGGGTGACCCTTAGTTCTTGTGTTAGGTGAAGGAGTAAATAGCACGTTGTTATTTACTTTCTCCACACCGGTCAAGATTTTATAGACCTCTATTGTATCCCCCCTTAGTTATCTCTTTTCCGAGCTGAACAGTCACAGTCTTTTTAATCCTCCTACCTCCATAGGTGCAAAGGATCCCCTCTAACCTTTCAAACTCAATCAGACTGCCTAATTCCCTCCTACTCTAACTACACCTAGTGTCCCATGTGTTCTAAGTAACCAGGGTGCTGGCTGTCAACAGAGGGTCTGTTTATAGCTGCTAACAGCACCCTGTCAGATGAGGAAAGAATTTAGTTATTTCATAGTTCTGGAGGTGGTCCTGATCTTTAAGAGCACTTCCTCTCTCCCCTGTTCCTCCTCTGATGTGACGATCTGCTTTCTCCTCTTCCTTGGTTCCAGCTGTTTTAATAGGCCTCCATTTTCTCCTTTACTTGAAGAAGCTGGAAGCAAAGAGTAAGAGCCAAGATGACATGATTTATCAGCCCTTTGGCAGCTCTGTGGAGTACCAGTGGCCACTGACCACAGGGTGAGAACCACTGCAATGTGGCACTGTCAGAGTGGAACGTCCCATTTTAAGGCCACATATCAGTTGTCTCCAAGTCCCATGGGACTTATGGTACAGTGAATGCTATGCAGGATTTGAGAGCCTGCTCCTCCAGGCCTGGTGCTCAAAGGTTAAGGAAGGGGTGCTGGCAGGTTTCTCCCAGAGTCAGTGCTACTTTGCCAACCATGTACATTGCCAGACACACAATGCTGACCGACAGCATTAAAGCCACCAGAGGGGAATGGTCTCACAAGGCTGTGGATGAAACACTTGGGGCCATTGCTCAGGCTGCCCAGGGTGGGCATGAGCCAGAGTTTGGCTCCTAGCGCAAAGCATGTTCTTGCATCCTCTGTTTTGCTCTGGGTGTCCGTGTTGTCCTCAATCCTTGCCAGTGCAGCATGGACCCCAGCTCAGGACTCAACTGCTGGGAGCAGGAGGGACTGAGCTTGATTTAGACTGTGATATTTGTGCAGTTGTTAAACCTCTATAATCTGCCCCTGAGTTGGCCTCTTAAGCAGCTTACAATGTCTATGACCTGAACTTTTTATCCAGGGGATGCTCACACCAGTTGCAGGGATCCTCTGCCAGCACATCCCCCGGGCTCCCTGTTCCTGAATAGCATAGAATAGAACTCAGCATCTAAGGAGAAATACACTCCCGAACTCCTCACTTCCCAAAATGGAGCCCTCATTACAGGGCAATCTGGAAGTACCTGGCCATGTCTCCTTCCCACCCATGTACCCATGCTTGGGGCTTCTTGGCTTCCTCTCCAGTCCCCCGGTGCACCTGAGGTTGTGGCCACTTTAATTCAACTCTTTCCTTGGCCCCAGGGAGCTGCACAGGGTCTCAGCCAGACTACCCCAGTATGAATGTCAGGAAGTTCCTGTGCCAGGGTATTCAGAGATGCATTGGCAACACCCGGGGGCTCTGAAGGTGAGCACAGGTGAAAGCACACCCTCCATCCACTGGATGCTCTGGGACCAATTTCTCCTGTTGGAAGCCATCAGACTCCAGTCCTTAATAGCTGATGTATCAAGTGCTATTTCTGGCAGATCACTAACACTTGAATGACAGCTACATTAGCTGAGTCAATGCTGAGGATGTAAACTTGCAGCTGGGGAAGCTGAGGTTAAGCAATAAGACACCGCCATGGCTGGATTTCTAAGTGATTAGACCCTGCCTCTGGCACTCTGGTAAAGCACAAGGCTGGAGGTCAATTGACTCTGAACACCTACAGGGTGCAGCAATTGCCCAGAGGTGTGCACTCTGGAGGGCACTCTCACTGTTGCACCCGCACAAGCACCTACCAGAAGGAAATTTAAGAGTTTTATTGAAATGATAAAATAATACACAAGGAAAAGGAAAACCACCACCAGCGGCGGTTATATCGATAGGGAAACCTGGCAATTTATGCACAATACCTGATGTACATTGACCTAGCACCCTCACATTGCGTGTGGGCAAAAGTATGGAAAGAATGGTACATGAGAGATTAGTAGCATACCTGGAAAAAATGAAATTATATAGAGTGAACAAGGTAGATTCTGGAAGGAAAGATGCACAGAGGATCATATTGTCAGGTTAGAAACAGAAATACAAAAAGGCATGAGGAACAGAGAGTTTATGAGAGCTGTCTCTTTGGACATTCTATGACATGCTGTAGAGGGAAGGCCACAATTGAAATAATAATAAGAATGTTCTGCTGGATAAGCAACATCTTAAGTGGTAGTCAGGGTGAGGTTGGCATTGTTGAATGTTTATAAACTAATGGAAAGTCTTATCAGCCCTACCATGCCTAACATTATGATTAGTGACCTCGCCAAGAGCACACAGGCAGGAATACATATTACTCTATATGCAGATGACTGTATGGGCCAAACTTAGAGGACTTAAGATAGCTTTGGAAAGAACCAATGAGGCGCTCAGGGCGATTCCTGGGGATTTAAGTTCTCACTTGGTAAAGCAAAGGGAATGATCATCACAAAAAGGAAGCTGGGGGGAGAAGGGAACTTTATGCAGAAACAATTCAGGTAGTTCAAAACGTTACGTTCTTAGGAGTTATGTTTGATAACAAACTAACTTGGAAAGGTCATATACATAATATCAAGACTAAATGAAAAAATTGGCTGAATGTGCTTAAAAATATTGCTGGGGACAACTGGGGTACAGATGAGAACACCTTGCTGATGCTGAATAGGGCACTAATTAGATCTGTTATAGACTGTGAGTGCCAAGCCTTTAATTCAGCTTCTAAATCAACACTTAAAAAATTAGAGTTGACCCACACCCAAGCTCTGCCAATCATACATGATGTGAGCATTACGACACTTGTGTGTGCTGCAGGTAGCAATCAGAGAAATGCCTATAAACTGAAGGATGGAATTGTTAGATTTAACTTTTTGGAGTAAGGTTAATGGAGACAGTGGAGATAAGAGTACTACACAAATATACCAGGTCTGTAGGGATTAAGTAGACACGATGTAACTGGGTGCTACAAACTCCACATGCTAATAGCATCAAAAGGTGGGTAAAAGGCCTGAGTGAAAAGGAAGGACTGGAAGAAATGAAAATCTGTAATCCTGGGAAATCAAATGACAGCTGGACAGTTGTCTCTGCAGTTGTGGATTTGGAATTATACAATAACAAAAAATGGAAGAGCAGGCCTGTCAAATATGATACTTAAGATTTAAGAGTTTATACATGGCAAATGGGGTCAGCATTGCCAGATCTATACTGACGGCTCTAGAGATGACAATAAGGGTGGAGTGAGAATGGCCTTTTGCATCCTTGAATTGAGAATTAAGAAATCTCTGACTATTCACTTTTGTAGCCATTATGACAGCCTAATTGATGGGCATACTGTTGGCGCTAACCTGGATAAGGGGTGCACACCCAATTATGGTTGCTATCCTGTCTGACTCTTTATCAGCTATAATGGTAATCAGAAAGGGATCCTTGGAAAGTAGGAATGACTTAATCAATGAAATATTGTTCTTAACTATGAAAACAGTACAATTAAGTATACATATAGCAATAGTGTGGATTTCGGCATGTGTCAGATACCAAGCAATGAAATGGTACCTAAAGCAGCCAAAAAATCTTAAAAATGAGGAGATTGATATGAAGATCCCTTTAATCAAAAGTTTGGTTAGAAATGAACTTAAGAAGGAATGGCACAAACTATGGAGCAAAGAGAAAAAAGGGTGAAGGTTCTATGACGTATGCCCTCAACTTTAGCATAATGGTTTGGTTAATAGCTATGATTGAAGAAGCAAAGTAACTATCTTTTGAATGCTAGCAGATCACTGTGACCTGAATGGTGATTTATATTTGCTAAACATGCATCCAGCTGGGTTGTGTGACACATGGAAATTTAAAGAAACAGGTGCGCATCTGCTTTGGCAATGCACGGAGAATGGCACAGAAGGAGAGATTCTTGATGAAGAACTGAGTTGCCTCAAGGTGAAAGAACAATCTGAAGAGCTGAGGAGAGTATTGAGACCGTGGGGTAGCATTGAACAAACACTACTTTGCTTTTTTAAAGAGACAGGACTGGGTGAGAGGATTTAGTTTTTGCTTATGTCAAAACAGGGGTAGGTGGCAGTCATAGCCTCATGTGCTGAGGCTGCAGTGCCATAAAATGACAGGAAAAGAAAGAAAGAAAGAAAGAAAGAAAGAAAGAAAGAAAGAAAGAAAGAAAAATGGACAATCCTGGGAGGGGAGCAGGCAATTGAGCTTCCTAGCTCCTAGGAAGAGGCCTGGAAGTTAGCAGAGCCTCTGCCCTCACAGAAAGGGAACCCAGGTCCCCTTTATTAAAAAGGGGAAAGGGACTGCATGCTGTAGTTTGTGCTGGAGACCTCAGCGAATGTTGGGGAGAGGCCAAGGACCTGGCTGGGACTGCCTACAGGTTTTGCCCTTTTGGTTAATTCTTTTGCTGCCCTTGGATTGTTTGTTTCCCTTGGAACTCCCGAAAGGGGAGAAATAATCAGAAGGCCTCGGCTGGAGGGCTGAGAGCCTGTCATCACTAGACTGCACTGAATGCTCCTGCTGGATGCATTTCCCATACCACCTCCAAAGGAGGTGCTCTGGTGGGGACGCATCCTCGATAGAGAGTTAGCTCCACATCCAGAATTTTAAGAGTGCTTGGGCTGGGCTGGATGGGGTGTCCTTATCACTTACATAAGGGCTTTCCCAGCTTAAAAAATATGGCAAAATATACAAATGGAACTTGCAAACTGAGACGTAATATGTTCTGGGAAGCCAGGGCCGCCCAGAACGGCTGAGGCTCCCGCTCTGGCCCGACCCCGACCCGACCCCGCCTCCTCCCCTCTCCAGGAGCCTCAGCGCATCCAGGAGCATCCCTGAACAGCTGCAGTGTGGCTCCAGTGGGGCCTGAGCTCCTCCCCCCTCAGAGCTGCGTGGTAAGGGGGTGGGGCTGCAAACCTCTGAGTACGACCCCCCCATACATTGAAAACACTTTTAAATATATTTAACACTATTATAAATGCAGGAGTCAAAGCAGGGTTTGAGGTGGAGGCTGACAGCTCGTGACCCCCAGTAATAACCTCGTGACCCCCTGAGGGGTCCCGACCCCCAGTTTCAGAACCCCTGGGTTATTTTAATTTTAGCACCCTGTGTCCATTCACATGCATGTGCTATTTTGAGCATTTCAGTTTTCACAACATGGGCTTATCCCAGATTCTGGAATAAGCTCAAATGCTCAGTTCGTGGAGTATGTACATAAGCTGTACTAAAGACAAACCCACAGTAACCATCTCCAGTTTGTGAGGGACCCCATGGAGCCAGTATCTAGGAAACAGATAAATTCATGGAGGTTAAGTCCGTTAATGGCTATTAGCCAGGATGGACAAGGAATGGTGTCCCTAGCCTCTGTTTGTCAGACAGTGGAGATGGATGGCAGGAGAGAGATCACTTGACCATTACCTGTTAGGTTCACTCCATCTGGGGCACTTGGCATTGGCCATTGTTGATAGACAGGATACTGAGCTGAATGGACCTTTGGTCTGACCCAGTATGGCTGTTCTTATGTTCTAAGCTAGATGAACCCAAAGTTATGGAGCCAGATATGAATCAAGGAAGCCAGCAGAGTATCAGAAACCTGGAAAAATCTCTGACTGGATGGGCTCAGGCATTTGGTCACAAGCTGAGGTGGTTCCAAAGTTTTGGATTTTTTTTAAGCAGAATTTTTTTATTGTTTCTTACACAGCAAATATTTGGCCACACACTTCTGAAACCCCAAACCATGTTCAGGTTTTGGCAGACTAATTTCAGCTTTTCAATTAAAAAAATCACAACAAATTTTGAAGGAAAGCAGACATTGTCCATGATTTTTTTCTTCTTTTTAAGAAACCCTAGTTTTCAATCCAAAAAAAGTTTTGACGGAAAATATTTGTCCAAACCTTTTAATGAGCTTTAGTGCCTTTTAGCACTAGCTGATGCTGAGAACCAGTGATACCTTGTAAAGAAGTTTTCTCAAAACTGGGTTTGTACCGAGATGCGGAAGGTTTATTTTTCCCAGGGCCGCCCGTGGGTGGAGGGGGGGAGCAAGTGGGGAAATTTGCCCCGGTCCCCACAGGGGACCCCATGAGAATACAGTATTGTAATTTTTTTTATGGAAAGGGCCCCCAAAATTGATTTGCCCCTGGCCCCCTGAATCCTCTGAACAGCCCTGCACGAAGCTCCTTAGAGAAATGGAGCAATGAGTCTCAGTGCCAGGAGAGCTGCAGTAAAGTGGAGCAGCATCCAGTGACCAAAGTGACAGCCACTTTGGATTCAGCATCAGACTATCCCCAAACCACTCCCCAATGTTACTAATATACTAGTGATCGGGTAGCTGGCACCAGGCTGCATTTGAGTCGTTCAGCAGAGTGCAATGTGTGCAACTGGCACTGAAGCACAAAGTTCTGCAAGTGGCAGCTTAGAGCTGACACGCACATTTCTGTGCTGCTGCTACTCCATGCTGAGGGGAAGCATGCACCCTAATGCGATGGTAACTGATTGTCTTCCCGTGCCTGGAGAGATGATCACTGTGCCTTGCGATTTGCAGCTCAGAGCCACCCGTGAAGCTACATGTTTAGGAGTGGCCAAAACTTAAGGTGCACTCCAGTTTGTACCAGATACACAGGGGCTCTCTCCAGGGCACCAGCCCTGCCAAAGCACCTGGGAGCTGGTATCTCATGAGCTCACTGCATTGGGGCGCACACCCACTGCCACAGCCTGTACTGGAGTGCAGCATGCAGCATGAGGAAAATAGGGTGCAATCCTCATGCTCTGCAGAGCACACATGCTGCAGGTGGGGCTGGCTCCTCTGCAGTTAGAGGAAAGGCTCCCAGCTCTATTCTTCCTACTAGAAGTACACCCTTCCCTCATCCAGTACCCACAGGGTATATTTCCTTTGCTAGTAGCTGCATGATTAATTTGCTCTCATGATAAACAAACATCTTCCCTCCACGAGTAACCTGCAGTCAGAGGACGATTTGCAGTTTAGCAGGCTAACGTACTGTGATCTAGCTCTGAATCCGGCGAGTCACTTTCTTCTGCAGTGTGCAGAGGGGCTGATGGAGCAAGAAGAGAGAGCATCTTGCTGCTTCTTGGCAACCTGACAGATTCTGCCTTTGGCATTAAGGGCCAATAAAACTGCAACCAAAGTTTCCTGTACCCTCTCACTAATTTTCTTCTAACCAAGATTAGGGATGAACTGTAGTATACGAGTGGCTCATCCCTGAGATAGGTCAGTTCTTGGCCATTTGCCATACTGGATCAAGTCCAAATTCCTGCCTTCAACAGGAGATACTCGTGTTTCAGGGGTAAGGGGAAAGGGAGAAAATCTCATGCCCTGGTTTTCTTGAAATACAGTGCACCATAAGTGTGAGATTCTGTTTCCAACCCCTGTAGTGATCAGTTTATGCCCTGTGCTAGCTCTATGCCATGTGGGAATTCCCCTTACACCAGAGGAATCCCCACCTGGCTGTTTAAACTAGCTTTGTTCCTGCCAGTTCAGCATAAGCAGACAGATTGGAGGGCCAAGGATCTGGCCCTAAATTTCATAACCTTGTAATTTAATGGCCTGTATCAACCAAGCAGCACCTACTAAAGTGAACAAGCTAACTTGTTCCAAAGCTCAACACATTTCGGTAAAATCAGCTCACACATTCTGGCACTTCTACTGCAGGAAAAGTTTTTAGTGGCATTTGTTGTCCTGGTACCAAGTCTGTGTGGCGTATTGAAATTGTAAGCTGTCCCTTTAAATGCTTATGGAAGTTTCTTGGTCCTGCTTGCAGGCTAGGGGTTCTGTGTGTGATCTGAACTTAGCATCAATCAATCTACAGCCAGTCAGCCTAGAGTAAGGTGGGATATGTTGTGCATCTTTGTTTTAGAGAGCAGCCTGCTTTGTCTCCCTCTCTGGTTTTGAGTTCTTATGTGTATTATTGTTTTGAATTCCAAGAAATAACACTGTTATGTTGCAGTCTTCCCACAAGAGTACCTATGTTTTTATCTGAAGTCCCTGTAGGTATGTTGTGAACATAGCAGTCTGATGTTCCACAGCACTCCAGCTACCCCATCGAGTGGGATAAGGGACATAAACAGCTGGGCTCAAAGAGAGAAAGCCCAGATTTATACTGATCTAACACAGAGGAGGCAGCTGTTTCTGATCTTCACTCAGGAAAAGCCATGCTGAGCTGGCTTTAAAAAAACGGAGAAGTGGATATTTATATGGATACTAAGAATACCCAGTCAGAATTGCTATTGCTAACTAACATTGTGGAAGTGATATTAAAGCTCGTGATTCAAGGCTTATGACAAATGCTAACTACAAGGAAGACCTAATGTGGGGCATATTAGCTCATATCTGCCTATTGTCAGGTGCCTGCATCTTCCTCTGAAGCAAATGGTGCTGGCTGCTGTCATAGACAGGACATTGATCTGGATGGACTGTGTGTCAGATCCAGCCTGGCAATTTGCTTGTTCCTATTTAAAAAATCAAGTGCAGACAGCATTATTGTACCACTTATTACATATTATTACCTTGGCCCTACTTGATATATATGTCTAGGGTGGTCTCATATTAACACAGAAAAACACTACCTATGTCGTCAGCTGAGGTCACTCAAGATAAGCAAACAGTGATGCAAACATAAGAAATCTAGGGAATTGACAGTTTTCACTGTGGTGCTCCCCAGGGGCACCCAGGGTTCCGAGGCACCCCCATCTCCACCTGTTCTGAGCTTGAGGAAATCTTGTCTGAACCTGTTGTGGATCAGCTCCCTGAAACCTGCAGCCTCTGCACAAGCACTGTGAATGGATTGATTTGAATGCATATTTGGTCATTTGAAGGGTCGCTGACATGGTTTACTTACACAATTGAAACACAATGATTCTAGCTCTATAGGGCAAAGGAACTGAATACTGGGACCGTTTTCCACAGGTGGTGTTGATTTTAGCTGATATCTCACTTCTGATTATAACAGAGGCAGAAAGCCCAGTTGCTGCTGCTGCTGGCATCCCAATGCCACCCAGACCCATATGCTGCTAGCCTATATATTGTATTGGTTCCTGCTGAAATAATCACGGAATGGCATGGAAAAGTGTTCTACCACAGCAGAAGAAATAAGACAGCCCTTCCCAGAAACCTTTGGCAGAGGATTGCAGAGTACCTTCATGGGAGTTTCACTGAGATCACTACACAAGATTCACAGGATATCCTGGTGCACATAAACAAACTGCTCCATGTGGCATCCACTGCCTAACTCTAGAGGGGAATGAAAAGCAGATAGCAACTCTACCTCTCTTGGTTGTTCCACTACTTGTTCTAGCAAAAGTAAAAATGAATAAATCAAATGAAGTGTACTGTTACTCTGGGAGTATCAACCCTGTAATTTCAAAGCAAACTGCACAATTGTCAGCAGTTCCTTCCCCTGCATCAGGCTCACCGTGCTGAACTGTTAGGACTGGCTGGACTGCGGTGGAGTTAAAAACAAGTCTGGGCTCGCTGTACAGCAGGATGCCCCTGTCACCTACTCTCCTCCTCCTCTTTCTCATCCACCTCCTCCTCCTGACAGTTCTCGACAGGGGCCTGTGACTCAGGCTTCTTGAAAGTATCCATGGTGCTCTTGGAAGAGGTGGTGGGGTCTCCACCAAGGATGGCATGCAGCTCTTTATAAAAGTGACAGGTCTGTCACTTGGTACCAAACAGCAAATCTTTGAAGGTCTCATTGAGATAGGGTCTCTCTCCCCCCCACCCTTTACCTCTACCAGTTAGTTTCCTTTTGAACTCACCACCAGCTCTTCATTAGTGTTGACTTAGAATGCTAATGGATGCCCATTATGAACCAGACTATATTCAGTTTACTTGTAAATGGACAGAGGGATAAACATTTCTGGCCGAGAGAAAAACCTGCTTTTCACTTTTCCTGGTGATCGATCCCTAGACACAGACCTTAAGGGCACAATTTTCATTGTATGTACATAACTCCGCACACAACAACTGTACATGCATTTCACAATGATATTGATGGCACGTAAAACACAGGCATTCATTAGAGATGCCACATGACACTCTTGAGTGAACTAGCATGTAAATAGCAGATCCAGGGGATTTCTGTAGCCCATATGCACACGGTGCCCTCTGCCAGTTGGCATCAAGATGTCTCTGGTCACACACACACACAGCACAACCACTGATCCATAATGCTTTTTGGAATGCGCAATCTTTACCCAGACCATAGAATGCATGGGTGATAAATGTCACATTTCAACAGAAATGCCACAAACAAGCCTTGGAAACATTCCACCCCACAGTGCCCAAGTAGGTTTCAAACTCAATCCTCAGAAACAGTGACTCTGGAAAGGATTTGGGAGATGTGGTGAGTGATCAGCTGAACATGAGTGCCTGGTGTGACACTGTGGCCAAAGAGGTTAATGCAATCCTTGGATGCATTAGCAGGGGAATCTTAAGTAGGAATAGAGAAGCTGTTATTTTACCTCTGTATTTGGCACAGATACAACTGCTGCTGGAATATTGTATCAAGTTCTGGTGTGCACATTTCAAGAAAGATGTTGATAGATTTGCAAGAGTTCAGAGAAGAGCCTTAAGAATGATTAAGCGATTGGAAAGCATGCCTTATAGTGATAGACTCAAGGAGCTCAACCTATTTAACTTAACAACAAGAAAGGTTAACAGGTGACTTGGTTACAGTCTGTAAATACCTACATGGGAAGGTCTAACATGATCCAATGGCTGGAAGTTGAAGTTAGACAAATTCAGACTGGAATTAAGGTGTACATTTTTAACAGTGAGAGTAATTAACCAATGAAACAACTTAGCAAGGATCATGGTGGATTCTCCATCACTGACAATTTTTAAATCAAGATGGGATATTTTTCTAAAAGGTCTGTGCTAGGCATTACTGTGGGGAAGTTCTCTGGTCTGTGCTATACAGGGGGTCGGAGAAGATGATCACAGTGGTCCCTTATGGCCTTGGAATCTATGAGTCTATGAAAATGATATAAAAAGAAACACAAAAATCATGATGAGCTTGACTACAGAGTCATAGAATCATAGAATATTAGGCTCAAAGCAGGACCAACCCCAACTAAATCATCCCAGCCAGGACTTTGTCAAGCCTGACCTTAAAAACCTTTAAGAATGGAGATTCCACCACCTCTCTAGGTAACGCTTCCAGTGCTTCACCACCCTCCTAGTGAAATAGATTTTCCGAATATCCAACCTAGACCTCCCACACTGCAACTTGAGACCATTGCTCCTTGTTCTGTCATCTGCCACCACTGAGAACAGCCAAACTCCATCCTCTTTCGAACCCCCCTTCAGGTAGTTGAAGCCTGCTATCAAATCCCCCCTCACTCTTCTTTTCTGGTGACTAAATAAGCCCAGTTTCTACAGCCTCGCCCCATAAGTCATGTGCCTCAGCCCCCTAATCACTTTTGTTGCCCTCCGCTGGACTGTCCAATTTGTCCACATCCTTTCTGTAGTGAGGGGCCCAAAACTGGATGCAGTAGTCCAGATGGGGCCTCACCAGTGCCAAATACAGGAGAATAATCGCTTCCCTTGATCTGCTGGCACAGGGCCGCCCAGAGGATTCAGGGGGCCTGGGGTTTTCGGCGGCGGGGGCAGACCCGGCACTTCGGCGGCAGGTCCTGGAGTGCAAGGACTCCCTGCTGCAGAATTGCTGCCGAAGACCCGGCACTTCGGTGGTGGGTCCCGGGGCAGAAGGACCCCCTGCCGCGGGTCTTCCGAGCACTTCAGTGGCGGGTCCCGGAGTGGAAGGACCCCCCCGCCCCCGCCACCAAATTGCCACCAAAGACCCGGAGCAGAAGAAGCTCCGGGGGTCTGGACCCCACGAGAGTTTTCTGGGGCCACCAGAGCGAGGGAAAGACCCCGCTCCAGGGCCCCGAAAAACTCTCATGGGGGTCCCTGCAGGGCCCGGGGCCTGGGGCAAATTGCCCCACTTGCCACCCCCTTTGGGTGGCCCTGTGCTGGCAATGCTCCTACTAATGCAGCCCAATGTACTGTTAGCCTTCTTGGCAACAAGGGCACACTGTTGACTCATATCCAGCTTCTCATCCACTGTAATCCCCAGGTCCTTTTCTGCAGAACTGCTGCTTAGCCAGTTGGTCCCCGGCCTGTATCAGTGCCTGGGATTCTTCCTTCCTAAGTGCAGGACTCTGCACTTGTCCTTGTTGAACCTCATTAGATTTCTTTTGGCCTAATCCTCCAATTTGTCTTGGTCACTCTGGACCCTATCTCTATCCTCCAGCGTATTTACCACTTCCCCAAATTTAGTGTAATCTGCGAACTTGCTGAGGGTGCAATCCATCCCATCATCCAGATCATTAATGAAGATGTTGAACAAAACCAGCCCCAGGACCGACCCCTGGGGAACTCTGCTTGATACCGGCTGCCAACTAGACATCAAGCCGTTGATCACTACCTGTTGAGCCCGACAATCTACCCAACTTTCTATCCACCTTATAGTCCATTCATCCAAGCCATACTTTTTTAACTTGCTGGCAAGAATGCTGTGGGAGACGGTATCAAAAGCTTTGCTTAAAAAAAAGCTTTATAAATTGAGTCCACAACTTACCCCATGTCTACAGAACCAGTTATCTCATCATAGAAGGCAATCAGGTTGGTCAGGCATGACTTGACCTTGGTGAATCCATGTTGACTGTTCCTGATCACCTTCCTCTCCTCCAAGTGCTTCAAAATGGATTCCTTGGGGACCTGCTCCATGATTTTTCAGGGGACTGAGGTGAGGCTGACCAGTCTGTAGTTCACTGGATTATCTTTCTTCCTTTTTTTAAAGCTGGGCACTATATTTGCCTTTTT
The DNA here is from genome assembly GCF_025201925.1 of Gopherus flavomarginatus. Classification (NCBI taxonomy): domain Eukaryota; kingdom Metazoa; phylum Chordata; order Testudines; family Testudinidae; genus Gopherus; species Gopherus flavomarginatus. The sequence goes on from NC_066627.1 coordinate 23,454,924, forward strand.
CCAGCCATCTGGGACCTCCCCCAGTTGCCAGGAGTTTTCAAAGATAATGGCCAATGGCTCTGCAATCACATCAGCCAACTCCCTCAGCACTGTTAGATGCATTGCATCTGGCCTCATGGACTTGTGCATGTCCAGCTTATCTAAATAGTCCTTAACTTGTTCTTTCACCACCGAGGGCTGCTCACCTCCTTCCCATACTGTGCTGCCCAGTGCAGCAGTCTGGGAGATGACCTTGTCTGTGAAGACCAAGGCAAAAGAAGCATTGAGTACTTCAGCTTTTTCCACATCATCTGTAACTATGTTGCCTCCCCCATTCAGTAAGGATCCCACACTTTCCCTGACCTTCTTGTTGCTAACATACCTGTAGAAATGCTTCTTGTTACCCTTCACATCCCTTGCTAGCTACAACTCCAATTGTGTTTTGATCTTCCTGATTACACACCTGCATGCTCAAGCAATATTTGTATACTCTTCCCTAGTCATCTGTCCAAGTTTCCACTTCTTGTAAGCTTCCTTTTTGTGTTTAAGCTCACCAAAGATTTCTCTGTTAAGCCAAGCTGGTCGCCTGCCATATTTGCTATTCTTTCTGCACATTGAGATGGCTTCTTCTTGCACCCTCAATAAGGCTTCTTTAAAATACAGCCAGCTCTTCCGGACTCCTTTCCCCCTCATATTAGCCTCCCAGAGGATCCTGCTCATCAGTTCCCCGAGGGAGTCAAAGTCTGCTTTTCTGAAGTCCAGGGTCCATATTCTGCTGCTCTCCTTTCTTCCTTTTGTCAGGATCTTGAACTTCACCATCTCATGGTCACTGCTGCCCAGGTTGCCACCCCTGTTTACTTCCCCTACCAATTCTTCCCTGTTTGCGAGCAGCAGGTGAAGAGGAGCACAGCCCCTAGTTGGTTCCTCCAGCACTTGCACCTTCCTGGATTGTATGTGCACTGCTGTATTGCTCTCCCAGAAGATGTCAGGATGACTGACGTCCCCCATGAGAACCAGGGCCTGTGATCTGGAAACTTCTGTTAGTTGTCCAAAGAAAGCCTCGTCTATCTCATCCTCCTGGTCTGGTGGTCTATAGCAGATGCCCACCACGACATCAACCTTGTTCCTCTCGCCTCTAAACTTAACCCAAAGACTCTCAACAGGCTTTTCTCCAGTTTCATACTGGAGCTCTAAGCAACCATACTGTTCTTTTACATACAGAGCAACAAATCTACCTTTTCTCCCCCGCCTGTCCTTCCTGAACAGTTGATATCCATCCATGACAGTGCTCCAGTCATGTGAGTTACCCCACAAAGTCTCTGTTATACCAATCACATCATAGTTCCTTGACTGTTCCAGAATTTCCAATTATTCCTGCTTGTTTCCGAGGCTTCTGCTTTCGTATACAGGTACCTAAGATAACTAGCCAATTGCCCTACTTTCTCAGTATGAATCCCCTGTTGCACCTTCCTCTTTGTATTTCCTCCCAGTATCCCACTTCCCCACTTACCTCAGGGCTTAGGTCTCCAACACCTGGCATCCTAGTTTAAAGCCCTCCTCACTAGGTTAGCAAGCCTGCCTGCAAAGATGCTCTTCTCTCTCTTCATTAGGTGGATCCCATCTCTTCCTAACAATCCTTCTCCCTAGAACAACAGCCCATGGTCGAAGAATCCAAAGCCCTCTCTCTGACACCACCTGTGTAACCATGCATTTACTTCTACAATTTGATGGTCCCTATCTGGGCCTTTTCCTTCAACAGGGAGGAAGGATGAGAACATGACTTGCGCCTCAAAGTCCTTTATGCTTCTTCCTAGAACCACATAGTCTGCAGCGACCTGCTCAAGGTAATTCTTGGCAGTATCATTGGTGCGCATGTGGAGAAGTAGGAAGGGGTAGTGGTCCAAGGGTTTGATCAGTCTTGGCCGACACTCCATCACATCCTGAATTCTAACTCCAGGCAAGCAGAACACTTCTCAAGTTTCCCACTCTGAATGGCAGATGGATGACCCTGTCCCCCTTAGGAGGGAGTCCTTGATCACCATCACATGCCTCGTCCTCTTGGGAGTGGTGGTTGTGGAACCCCCATCGCTAGATCAATAGATCTCTTGCCTTACAGTTTATAGGGTCTCCTTCCGGTCCCTTCCCTCAGAGGACTCTTTCAAACCATTCTCCGCTGTAGTACCTGTGAAGAGAGCCTGAAAACAGTTTCTTACCTCTGTCTGCACTGGGGGTACATGGGTTCTCTGTGTTCTTCTTCTGTAGGTCAGATTCTGCCAATTTTCTTCCCCGTTCTGCACTGCCTTCTCTGGTTCTTCAGCATGCTGTGCCTGCAGTACCAAACACTGACCTCTATCCAGAAAATCATTTTCTCTGATGAAGAATGTGTTCATGCCTGAATAGCTGGAGAGGGACTTAATGTCAAGTGTTTGTCTGAAAACAGGTCACATGCTACCAATGGTGTTTCTCCCTATGGAGTAACGTTGTGATACATTCTACTCGTAACTAACAAGTAATGTAGTATCTTGATTCCCTTTCTTTGATTTTACATCAGTGAAAAACTTTTCAGTTGTATCTTGCCTCTGAAGTTGCCGGTTTTATTTGAACGTTGTCTGAAATAGAACAAACAGACTTTTCATTTCATGAAATGCCATTCTCCCATCCCTAATTTACATAGCAAAAGCAAATGGTTTGATTTTTGTTTATACATACCTAGTGCTGTGCATGCAGACAGAGTCTTAGCAGTACCATGAGTGATCACTAGGTGACTCTGATGCACTGCTGGAGTGGCTCTGCTCATACATCTGCCTGGCTGGACAGGTGTCAGTTGATAGCAGGTACTCAGGAAGGGCATTTGCAGAGGTCCAGCTCCCTAGATGGTTCTATAGCAATGAAATCTGAAATCTTTCAAATATTGCAGCAGTTAACCAATGGTGTCTCAAACCACTATCCAGGGAAGCCTTCACTTCCCCACCATTTGTCTGGGGTCACCACTTAACTGAGGGTTGCAGTGGAGCGTATCTCACCCACTATAACTACCTGGGAAATTACTGATGGAAAAACTGTGCCCACCCTGGAATATGTGGCGGCAGAGAGAGAGAGGTGTACTTGCCACCGATTGCAGTCTCCTTTTTTCAGATCTGCAGGCAGCAGAGGTAAAGTTGGGATGGGGCCATTATGTTCAGCTCTAATCATCCCCATAGGAGTTCAGATCCAATGTCTTGATTCTGATACATCTCAGCTTACATCAGTGTGACACCTCATGGCCCCCTATAATGAGCTGTGATCTACCAGTGAGCCCTGGGTCATGCACTGTGTACAGTATAGCACTTCTTCGCCACTTAAATGACCACAGTCGCCTGAGAAGTCCTGGATCCCTGGGAACGTCACTCAGGTGGCTAGACTAGCTAGGCAAGTCTCCAGGCGTTCAGAGGTTCCATTCAGTTTGGAGAGTTCTGTGGGGCCCTTGTCTGAGCCTCTCGAGTCTGAATCTTTCAAATCCAGTTTTTTAGAATTCCCAGCGCATTCACTTCAGGCGCTGACTGGAGCTGGGAAGGGCAGAGCTGAGTGCAAATGAAAAATGCTCCAAATAAAGCTAGCTGAACATTTTCATATCTGCAAGAGGGCTCTGCTCACAGCCGTGTTACTCCATGTCCTGGGCCACTGTTGCATTCCTTGGACTAGAGCTACAGTAAGGTCAAGTTTCTCCCCAAATATTATTTGACCAACTTGATCATCAGATTTTTTTTCTGAATTCTTTGTATTACCTTGTGCCCATGTTTGATAGCTACTACAGCTTACCCTGAGTCTTTCTGCCCTCCCATGGCTAGAAACTAGTGCAATTGTCTTTCTTGATCATGTTGTTTAGGAACATAGTAATTGTCAGCCTGGATCAGAACGAAGACCCATCTAGTCTAGCATCCTGTGTACGACAGTGGCCAGCATCAGAGGTAGGTGTATGAAACCTGCAGTGGCAGATGTGGGATGATCTGCCCCCCAACCCCGTCTCCTGAAGCAGGAGGTTAAATATCCCTCTATGACTCTGTTAGTGTTAACTATTACAGTTCTGGACAGTCTTATTATCCATATAAATGCCCAATCCCTTTTTGAAACTTGTGAAATTTTTGGCCTCAATGACTCCCTGTGGCAGTGAGTTCCACAATCTAATCTCATATTGTGGGGGAAAGTATTTCCTTTAATTGAATTTGAATTTTTCTACCTTGTAATTTCCATTACAGTCCCCTTGTTCCTGTGTTGCGAGTCAGGGAGAACAGTCATTCCCAATCTACCATCTCTAGACAATTCAGTATTTTATATACTTTTGTCACGTGCTCTCTGATTTGTTTCCTTTCTAAGGCAACAATACTTTTTCAATCTCTCTTCACAGGAGAGTTTTTCCAGCCCCTTGGTCATTCTTCTCACCCTTCTCCAAAACCCTCTTATTCTACAATATTCTTTTTGAGAGGGAGTGACTAGTGCTGCACCCGGTATCTGGATGAGGTGTGACGAACTGGGAAAGTTCTTAATGTTTTCTCTGAGTACTGTGTTGGTGCCTCAGTGTCCCCATGGCAGTTCTTAAGTATCTGGCAGAGCAAAGGGCCAGTGCACCTAAATGCCTGACACTCTGTCTCCTAGCAACTGATGGCCTGGGCCCCTCCTCTGCAAAGGTGCCAGCTGAAGGTGTTGGAGACAAAGAGATCAGGTGACCTCCTGGCCCGGGAAAGGGGCTGAGGAGAGAGGAGGGGCTGGGAGGGGTTGTTAGTCTGGAGCTGGCTGAGGGCAGATGTGGGGGTCTGGTTCACTGACCCCCAGAATGGACCCGGCCGAGGGGTCCGGTTCTCTGTACCTACAAGCTCTGTTTTAGACCCTGTTCCTGTCATTGAATAAACCTCTGTTTTACTGGCTGGCTAAGAGTCACGTCTGACTGCAAAGTGGGGGTGCAGGACCCGGTGGCTTCCCCAGGACCCCGCTGGGGTGGACTCGCTGTGGGAAGCGCACGGAGGGGCAGAGGATGCTGAATGCTCCAAGGAGAGACCCAGGAGGTGAAGACGTGTGAGCTTCTTGCCCTGAACAAGTCTGCTCCAAGGGAGAGGAGGCTCCCCAAAGTCCTGACTGGCTTGGTGGGGAGCTGTTCCAGAGCATCGCCCGGGGACTCCGTGACATGAGGCCATACCATTGATTTATATAGGGCTATGATAATATGCTCTCTGTTATTCTCTATCTTGTTCCTTAGGATTTCTAACCTTTTTTTTTTCTTAAATTTCAGATGCATATTGAGCAGAAGTCTCCATGGATCTGACTACAGTGAGGCTGTCAGGCCTCAAAGCACAGGCTGCCAAGTGGGAGCCTTGTCCTGAGCAACCCCAAGCTGCAAGGTCTGGTGAGGGAACTGTTGCTAATACCCCACCTCCAGAAGATACACTTGCTAATGCAGCAAGGTCAAATGGCTAAAAGCAGTCTGCTGATTGGACACTGCAAAGTATAAAGCTTCCTGTTCCTGTCCCATCCTTTGTCTGAGCAACTAGTTGCTAAATAGATTGCTGCCTAGCCCAGTGAGGGTATGTCCACACTGCAACTTAAGCCCAGAGTACAAAATCAAGCTCAAGCATAACCAGTGTTCCATTTACACACAAATCCTACTAACTCAGGGCTTGGACCCAGGGTCTCAGGATCACAAGGGGGTGGAAAGTCTGAGCTTGCATCAAACTGGGACCCAGGGTTCAAGGCCTATTGCTTTTCAGTGTAAACATAGCCTAACTGGACTCGTGCTTTGGGAGTCCATCAAAAATATCCCATAATCCCATGGGCCAACTTACTTTGTTGTCTGGACAGTCAAGTTTGGTGGACAGTCAAGTTTTTCCAACTACAACATGAACAAAGGACTAGAGCAGCCATATTTTGGGAGAGTCCTAGGAAATCTGGGATATAGGTGGTTGTATTTAGGCCTGTGTAATGCAATATAGACACTGGAACCCCAGTTAGGGGCCGACGGTTCCTGTGATGTTCTGTACCTCAGGGGAACACTCTGCACCCCATGTCATCCTTATAAAATGATTGTGTGGTATCCAATGCAAAGTTTGTCATGTCGGATGTCTTTGGAAGGTTCATGATGCACTGAGCATTGTTGTTATAGTAATGTTATAGGTTGTAATTTCATCAATATAGTTATGAGGTTAAAAATGTGTGCTCATGACTTAAAACAAGCCCAGGCAAAACTCTCTGGGAACAGAAGGGCAATTCACACCTCATGAGGGCATGCATGGGACAAACCCATCTCAGCCTCACAGGAACAAAGGACACTGGCCTAGGCAGAAACAAAGGATCTGTTGGACTCTCGAGTGAGTCACCGCCATTCCCTTGGACAGTTTGGGACTCTGATGAAGTAATGCTCACCTGACCCTGAAGGGGGAGAGGCAAAGCCAAGAGGGAAGAAAGAACATGATAAAAGGGACAGTTTGTCATGCTCTTCCTCTCTTTTCCACCTTCATCTACAGACATCATCATCAAGCAATAGAAGCGCTGATCACAAGGGAGAGCCTGGCTAAAGGGCAACCAGCCAGCCTGTGGTGAGAAGCATCAAAGTTTGGAAGGGCACCGAAAGTGTTAAGATCAGCTTAGAATGTGTTTTGCCTTTATTTCATTTGACCAAATCCAACTTCTTGTTCTTTGACTTGTAATCACTTAAAATCTATCTTTGTAGTTAATAAATCTGTTTGTATATTCTACTTGAAGCAGTGTGTTTGGTTTGAAGCATGTCAGAGACTCCCCTTGGGATAACAAGCCATATCAATTTCTTTGTTAAACTGACAAACTCATATAAACTTGCAGTGTCCAGAGGGCATAACTGGACACTGCAAGATGGAGGTTCCTAGGGTTGTGTCTGGAACCAGAGATATTGGCTAGTGTCATTTGGTTGCACAATTCAAGCATGACAGAGGCTATGCTTGAACAGCCCAGGAGTGAGGGTTCTCACAGGGTGGATTGGATTTAAATCAAATTGATTTAAATCACTAGTCAGGAAGACTCAATTTAATCATGGATTTCTACATAAAAGTGCATTCTTGTTGGTTGTTATGACCTTAATACATATTCTTCACAACTCAGAGATAGATGTAGGTTTCATTTTTAGAAGGTACACACTATACATTTTTAAACAGTGATTTATTCTGAAAACTTTTCAGATTAGTTTTACAGCTATATCAGAAAACGATTGATTGTTTGGTTATTTCATTTACCAAAGGTAATTGAAACAGATATTTATGAAGTCATTGGGAGGTGAACTATAGTTAATCAATAATATTTGGAGGATTTTCTTGCTGTGCTGTATTAGGAGGAGAACATAACCAGACAGACATTTCAATTGTTTTATTTAACTAAAACAACAACGTTAAATATTCTCGATATTTTTCTTCAACAGAAAACATATAATATTTTAACCAAAGAGCATATGTTGCTCGCTTCTCACATTTATCTCCAGACTTCTTCTCCTTGTCCAGATCTATTCCAGCCCCAACAATCTTCTATTCACTGAATTTTTTGAAACTTTGCACTTTTAGAGAGAGGTAAGACATTGACTCTGTGTACACAAATTTGCAGAGGGACAATAGAGTTGAGGTCTGTTATTTCTCACCTCTATATATTATTTATTTATTTAAAAACATTTTTACTGTTAATAAGCATGTTACCTCTGGAGACATAAATGCACAGTTTGAGAACTGCAAAACTAAACATCTCTGATGGTATCTTCTAGACTGAGTACTGAGTCCCATTGGGTAGATAGAAAGATTAACCTAAATAATCTATTCAGAAGCGTGTGGAACCCCATAAGATTTGGCCCCTAATCTATGAACTTTTGGAACTCATTTACAAAATCTTCTTTAAAGTTACATGAATATCTTGTCTCATACTGTAGAATTAGAATTTATAATCCCTATTCCATGATGAGATATCTTTGAGCTATATTGTATCTTAGTTAAAACTAGTTTTAGATTGTTTTTTTCCTCAAAAAGCATTTTATCAAAAAAATCCAATTTAAATAAAAAAAATCCAATTTTTTATATTTTTTTAAAATAATCATTGAATTTTATCCACCCTGGGTTCTCACAGCAGAGCAGGGTAAGGCTGGCTCCCAGAGTCAAGGATTTGAGTGACCTAGAAGATCACCAGTCCAGATAACACTAGGGGAACATCACAGTCCCACAATTCCTAACCTGGGGTTACAAATGAGTGTAGATGCTCAAACCCTGGATTAACAAACCCAGGGTGTGCTAATCCAAGTTTTACTAACCCTGGGCTTACACCCTGAGAGACCTGACTTTCTCGCCTGGTTCCTGCTCCTTGTTCTTGCTATCTTGCCTTGTTCCTGCTATCAGGCCATATCCCTATTCCTGTCACCACTCCTGGTTCCTGCTTCCTTCCCCTGACCTCACTTGCTGAGTTGGCTTAATCCTTGGCATGACTTCTGACTCCAACTCCAGTTTAACCCTTGGCATGACCCTCATTCTAGTCCTGGCTCCCAGCACTAGGTCAGCCAGCCCACGTTACGGGACCTGACAGCTTGCTCAGCCCAACCTTGGTCTCCTCCAGGACTTGTTGAACCATTGATTTGAGTAAGACACTACCAAAGCTGTTGCCTCAGACCCTCTGAGTCCTCAGGAGCAGTTCACTGCTCTTCAGGCAGAAAACCAGAAACTGAGGGACCAACTATGACCGCTGAAGACTGTAAATCATTCCTTTCAGGACAGTCTAAGTCACTCAGAAAGACTGCAGGGAGCCACTCAGCTTCTCTTATACACTGGGTTGGGTGATTGACGCCAGAGTTCCTTTGCTGGAGAGATATGATGGTACCCACAGTAAGTTTTGTGTGATCATTACCCACTGCAGACTCTTGTTTATGCTCCAGTCCCAGGAGGATGTCACAGACCAAGTAAAGGTGGGGCTAGTACTAAGCCTGCTTACCATGGAGGCCCTGGCATGGGCCTCACCCTTTTTAGAAAAGAATCACTCAGTACTGGCCATTCTTACAAGCGTGTGCCAGTATGTTTGATGACCCTCACAAAGTCCACACAGCAGACTGCTTTATGAAAGCTTTGGCAAACCCTGGGTCAGCCCCTTCCTATGTCACCCAGTTCACATGTTTGACCATAGGTAACACATGGAATGGAGGTGGACTCTTCCATCAGTTTCATCTCAGACTTTGCAAAGAACGAAAAGATAAGCAGGCATGGGTGGACTTCCCCTGTCAGTTTAAGGGCCTTCATGGGCCCACGCATCTGGATGAACACCAGACTGTGTGCATGGCAACTGGAACTTAGAAGGAGCCCTCCTGGCTCCTACTCTTACCCAAAGCTCAGCCCCCAGGCCCATGTGAGCTTTTCCTTGGTCAAGTCCATACCAGCTGACATGGACTGGTAAATAAGAGGGCAGAAGATGGGTGAACCTCTGCTTCTATTGTGGAGGAGCAGGGCATGCATTATCCAAGTGTCCTGCCAAAACCCCTACTAGGCTGATGACAGGGAAGAAGATAACTACACAACCAGCCGGAGACCTGAGTCTCAATACCACCACGGAGAAACTCTGAGATGATGCTAACCCAGGAATTCCTCATCCGTCTCCACTTCTACAGATTTTGCTGCAACTGCAGAACCCAGAGGTAGAATAGGCCTTTCCCATACAATGGATGTGATTGATTTGGGTGTGGGGGCCAATTTTATGGATTTTTTTCCATTGTCTGACTCCTCGGTCTCCCAGTAGAACCCAAGGTTACCCTGGACCTGGTAGAAACTGTAGATGGCATCAGACCTAGTTTCACAGGAGACCACAACACTGGAAGTGGCATCCGGGGAGCACCACAAAGTCCTACAGTTTAAACTTATTTTCTCACCCCATTTCACCCTGATTTTAGGGGCACCTTGGCTCATTTGTCACAATCCCCATATTCTGTAGTCCCAGTGCATTATTGTCTTCTCATGTAGATTCTGTAGGAAGCATTGCCTTCTTGTTCAAGAACTCAAAACCCTAGAGACAAAGCCAGAGGGTTCCACTTTGGTAACCCAGACATTCCCCCCACATGGTGGCAACCCTGTCAGAGTTAGAAACGCCATTCCCAGACGATGAACCATGACTTCCTGTGAAATATCAAGACTACCATGACGTCTTAAGAAAATGGAATGCAGACTCACTATCACCACATTACATATACAGTTGCTCCATTGACCTGCAGCCCGGAGCCAAGGTTCCATTCAGACGTATAAATTCTATGTCTAAACTATCAGTGTTAGTAGTGTTAAGGGAGCACCTCCAGGAAATCCTAGCTAAGGGTTTTATCTGCCATTCTACCTCCCCTACAGGCAGGCCATTAGTTTTTGTGAAGAAAAAAGACGGGTCTCTGAGACTTTGCATAGACCACAGAGCACTGAACCGAATAACTAAATGCAATTGGTACCCCTTGTAGTTAAGTGTAGAAGACTGGAATGTCATTGCCTTAGTAATGCTGTTCAGGCTGCTCAATGCTTCTGTCCTTGGAGTTCCAGTGTTATCAGTACTAGCAGATAGAGAAGCCTGCTAATTCAGCAGACTTCAATGTTACTCATAAAGAAAGACCACTGGCATGGACTGGTGAAAAAGGCAATCAGCCAGATTTATTGCACTCCAAGCACAGAACTAGCATCCCATAGGATCTACAGGTACTCCAACACATGAGTGCCCAGTGGCAAGGAACAGCTCAGTCAGCAGTGGGAATTTCTGCTATCCCCTCGGCCGCACAAAGGGTTAAGGTGCGGTACCCTGACATTTATAGCCTGAGACAAACAACTGGGATAAACAACTCACAGACCACCTTACATGTTCCATGACATCCGTTTGTTATGTCCCCTTGTTTCTAATATCTTGGACAAAGCATTCCTATTCATTATTTTGCCAAACCATCTTATCTTGTACTAGATTGGGATTGTAGCAAGGCGGTGGGATACCCCACAGCCCCGCGGAGGGATGATCCTCCCCTAGCACCAATGTAGGCGGAGCCAGCGGGTCCTGCACCCACCCCCGAGAGGGCAGGGCACAGGACAAGAAGTAGAAAAGCCCAACTGCAGAGCTCACTTGAAAGCCAGCCACCGGAGACACCAGATACCTGTGGCAGGCTGCCGCTGACACAAGGACTGACCAGGCCAGCCAAGCCTAACCCAGCCAGCTGCCCCGAGGACCAGCTGAGCCTACCCCTCACCAGCTACCCTGAGGAGCAGCCCAGCCTACCCCTCGCCCATTACCAAGAGGAACCAAAGGTGCTGGAAATCTCCGAGGACACCACCCTAACCCAGGTACCCTCCGAGGAGGAGTCCGGAAGTAGCCTGGAGGGCAGTCAACCCTGGTCTGGCCGCAGCTCAGCCAGAACCCATGTCAGTGTGTTGTGGTCAGGATTCCCACTGACAGCAGCGAGTCTTCTGCCGCTGCTAGGGCTCCGGGCTGGGACGCAGTAGAGTCCGTGGGCCTGTATCCCCCCTGCCATCCCACTCATGGGTGGCATCTCCCCCTTGCACCAGATGGTCAGAAGCCTGAGCTCCAGACTGTCTGTTTGCTGCCCTGCCCAGACCCAGGGCCTGGGCTTCTATTGAACTCTTGGCTCAGCCTTTGCCTAAGGGCCTGAGCTCCAAACTATTTGTTTGCTGCCCCGCCTGGGCCCAGGGCTGGGGCTCATAGCGAACTATTGCTTGGCAGTGGGATCCCCCACAGCCCCACGGAGAGGCAGGCCTCAGCCGAGCCCCTCTACAGGGATATATCTGTAGTAGCTGGAATATATTTACATAAATATTTAGTGCCTAATTCACTAGCAACAACTTTGCCAAGTTCATATACTGGACAGTGAACTTGCAAACATCTGCTTTAATACATGACCTAACTTAGGTTCACAGCCTCTGGTTCAAGCCTCAGATCTTGCACAGGCCCAGTGCTCCAGGCTCTCTCTTTCTCTGCTAGACCTCTTATCTTTAATTCTAGATCTCCTGGACTGAGTACAGTCAGCACAGGTGTTTACTAAACTGGATCATATAATCTAGATTGAATGGGGGCAGGAGATGAGTGTGAGACAGCATCTTAGAACAAGGTATGAGTATTTGGTAATGCCCTTTGGACTCACCAATGCTACTGCTATTTTCTAGCAACAGATCAATGACATATTTTGAGCTATCCTAGATCAGTTTGTGGTGGCATATCTAGATGACATCTCAATCTATTCCAGTGATTAAAAAAACCATGTCTGTGAAGTCCTCACACAATTGCATCGGCACGAGTTATCTACAAAACTGGAAAAGTGCATATCTGACCAATCATCTATCAAATTTTTGGAGTTCATCCTTTCAGCAGATGTATGCATGGACCCTCAAAAGGTGTTTGCAATTTGAGATTGGTCTGAACTCCGGAACATCTGAGACATTCAGATGTGCATGGGGTTTGCCAACTTTTACAAGAGGTTTATTTCATACTTCTCAGAGGTCACAGCCCATATAGCTGCCATCCTTCACAAACCTGCAAGATTTCACTGGCCTCAGAGGTCTGATAGGCCTTTGAATGCCTGAAGATAGCTTTCATTTCTGTCCTGGTGCTGCTCCACCCTGATCCTGACCAACCCTTTATCTTTGATGGTGATCCCTCTGATGTAGCAATTGGGGTGGTACTATCCCAAGGAACAGGGGCCCAGCATGAGATGCATCCATGTGCATATTTTTCATGAAAATTCACCTGGGCCAAATGCAATTATGAAACAGCTGAAAGGAGTTATTCGCCATTGAGATTGGATTGGAGACTTTGAGACACTACCCTGAAGGGGGTATCCTAGTCTTAACCAACCATAAGAATCCAGAATATCTATAATTTGCGAAGGTGCTGAATCAGTGGCAGTTGCATTGGGCCCTAGTCATCTTGAGATATAATTTCACAATAATGTGTCATCCAGGTGATAAGAATGGCAAGGCTGATGCCCTCTCACAAAAAGGGGAATGCTACACAGAATCCATCATTGCCAAAGAACCACCAGCTGGCATATTAAAACCACACCATTTCATTTGTGGGTCTGTATCTTCAGACTTCCTTACCATGCTTCAAGCAGCCCTCCCTAACAATCTTTTTTTTAAACTCATAACCTCATCCAAGAATGTCTTCCCAGTACCACCTTACACCTTATTCCTGGGTCAACAACCTCCTCTATGTCAATAGCTGCCTATATGTTCCCAACAATTCCCCAACATGCTGCACATACCTCATGATACCTCTGTGCCGGTCACTCTGGACAATCTAAGACTTTGTGCATTGTAGCCCTCTCGTTCTAGCAGCCACAAATGTGGGATGATGTTTGGTTCTACGGCAGGTCCTGCAACACCTGGGCTCAAACAAATATCTCCTGGAGCAGACCTTTCAGCCTCTCGATGCCATCTGAGACCCCTTTCTGGCCCTGGTCATGCATAACCTTTGATTTTTATAGTAGAGCTACCTGAGTATGAGGGCCGCTACACCATAGTGACTGTTGTGGACCAGCTTACCAAAATGGCCCATTTTGCACCATGCACCTGTCTCCCAACTCTGGAAACCACTGCATGCCGTCTGGTTACACATATCTTATAGACTCATAGACTCATAGACTCTAGGACTGGAAGGGACCTCGAGAGGTCATCGAGTCCAGTCCCCTGCCCTCATGGCAGGACCAAATACTGTCTACACCATCCCTGATAGACATTTATCTAACCTACTCTTAAATATCTCCAGAGATGGAGATTCCACAACTTCCCTAGGCAATCTATTCCAGTGTTTAACTACCCTGACAGTTAGGAACTTTTTCCTAATGTCCAACCTAAATCTCCCTTGCTGCAGTTTAAGCCCATTGCTTCTTGTTCTATCATTGGAGGTTAAGGTGAACAAGTTTTCTCCCTCCTCCTGATGACACCCTTTTAGATACCTGAAAACTGCTATCATGTCCCCTCTCAGTCTTCTCTTTTCCAAACTAAACAAACCCAATTCCTTCAGCCTTCCTTCATAGGTCATGTTCTCAAGACCTTTAATCATTCTTGTTGCTCTTCTCCGGACCCTCTCCAATTTCTCCACATCTTTCTTGAAATGCGGTGCCCAGAACTGGACACAATACTCCAGTTGAGGCCTAACCAGCGCAGAGTAAAGCGGAAGAATGACTTCTCGTGTCTTGTTTACAACACACCTGTTAATGCATCCCAGAATCATGTTTGCTTTTTTTGCAACAGTATCACACTGTTGACTCATATTAAGCTTGTGGTCCACTATGACCCCTAGATCTCTTTCTGCCATACTCCTTCCTAGACAGTCTCTTCCCATTCTGTATGTGTGAAACTGATTGTTCCTTCCTAAGTGGAGCACTTTGCATTTATCTTTATTGAATTTCATCCTGTTTACCTCAGACCATTTCTCCAACTTGTCCAGATCATTTTGAATTTTGACCCTGTCCTCCAAAGCAGTTGCAATCCCTCCCAGTTTGGTATCGTCCGCAAACTTAATAAGCGTACTTTCTATGCCAACATCTAAATCGTTGATGAAGATATTGAACAGAACCGGTCCCAAAACAGAACCCTGCGGAACCCCACTTGGTATACCTTTCCAGCAGGATTGGGAGCCATTAACAACTACTCTCTGAGTACGGTTATCCAGCCAGTTATGCACCCACCTTATAGTAGCTCCATCTAAATTGTACTTTCCTAGTTTATCTATAAGAATATCATGCGAGACTGTATCAAATGCCTTACTAAAGTCTAGGTATATCACATCCACCGCTTCTCCCTTATCCACAAGGCTCGTTATCCTATCAAAGAACGCTATGAGATTAGTTTGACACGATTTGTTCTTTACAAATCCATGCTGGCTATTCCCTATCACCTTACCACCTTCCAAGGGTTTGCAGATGATTTCTTTGATTACCTGCTCCATTATCTTCCCTGGCACAGAAGTTAAACTAACTGGTCTGTAGTTTCCTGGGTTGTTTTTATTTCCCTTTTTATAGATGGGCACTATATTTGCCCTTTTCCAGTCTTCTGGAATCTCCCCCGTCTCCCATGATTTCCCAAAGATAATAGCTAGAGGCTCAGATACCTCCTCTATTAACTCCTTGAGTATTCTAGGATGCATTTCATCAGGCCCTGGTGACTTGCAGGCATCTAACTTTTCTAAGTGATGTTTTACTTGCTCTTTCCTTATTTTCTCTTCTAAACCTACCCTCTTCCCGTAAGCATTCACTATACTAGACATTCCTTCAGACTTCTCAGTGAAGACCGAAACAAAGAAGTCATTAAGCATCTCTGCCATTTCCAAGTCTCCCGTTACTGTTTCCCCCTCCTCATTGAGCAGTGGGCCTACCCTGTCCTTAGTCTTCCTCTTGCTTCTAATGTATTGATAAAAAGTCTTCTTGTTTCCCTTTATTCCCATGGCTAGTTTGAGTTCATTTTGTGCCTTTGCTTTTCTAATCTTGCCTCTGCATTCCTGTGTTATTTGCCTATATTCATCCTTCGTGATCTGACCTAGTTTCCATTTTTTATATGACGCTCTTTTATTTTGTAGGTCACGCAAGATCTCAAGGGTAAGCCAAGGTGGTCTTTTGCCACATTTTCTATCTTTCCTAACCATTGGAATAACTTGCTTTTGGGCCCTTAATAGCGTCCCTTTGAAAAACTGCCAACTTTCCTCAGTTGTTTTTCCTCTCAGTCTTAATTCCCATGGGACCTTTCCTATCAGCTCTCTGAGCTTACCAAAATCCGCCTTCCTGAAATCCATTGTCTCTATTCTGCTGTACTCCCTTCTACCCTTCCTTAGAATTGCAAATTCTATGATTTCATGATCACTTTCACCCAAGCTTCCTTCTACTTTCAAATTCTCAACAAGTTCCTCCCTATTTGTTAAAATCAAGTCTAGATCATCTTCCGCCTCTATGGCCTCCTGAGCATTTTACCGTAAACCGGGGATCCCAGTTCGCATTCAAGTTCTGGAAGGAAGCGTTTCACTTCATAGACATCTGACTCCATGTGTCCAGCGCATACCACCCTCAGCCGGATGGCCAATTGAAACGGGGCAACCAGGTGCTTAAACAATATCTCTGCTGCTTCCTAGAGCACTGTCAGAACAGCTGAGTTCCATTACTCCTGCTTGCTGAATTTGTGCATAAAAACGCAGAACATGCCTCCACCTGATCCAGCCCCTGCTACTCCAACTATGGTTTTCATCCTCATTTCCACCCTTCCATACCCCCATCCACAACACTTCCCACTGTCCCTGATCTTGTACAAACAATTCATGAAACCCAAGCCAACCTAAAGGAGCATTTGAAAGCAGCCCAAACAGCCTACAAATACCATGCTGACAAAGAAGCCCCGATTCTAAAGGTAGGCCAGAAAGTGTGACTGTCCACAAAACATCTACAGACTGGACAACATGCATGCAAATTAGATCATCAGTATGTAGGCCTTTTCGCTATTACTCATCTGATCAATCTGGTGGCATTTGAATTACAGTTTTCCCAATCCTAGAAGATCCATCCAGTCTTCCACATCTCCTTCCCACAGCCTTTCTTTAACAATCTATTTCCTGGCAGGCATCTGCCTCTTACTCCCTCAGTTCAAGTGGACTATCTTGTCCATGATATCCTGGACACCCGAAAGCGGAGAGGGACCCTGTACTGTCTGATTGACTGGGAGGATTATGGGACCAAAGAACATTCTTGAGAGCCAGCTCAGCATGTGCATGCTCCTGAAAAAGTAATGGCTTTCCACAGGTATTGTCCAGAGAAACCTGGCCCCATGGGCAGGTGGTAGTATCAGGCACTACAGATCTTGACCCCATGCCTACAGAGTTGGTAAGCAGGCGCTGTCTCTTCTGTACTATCAAGCTTCAAGGAGGAATGTGGGAATTGCTGCTAATGCCCAACTACCAGAAGCTACACTTGCTGATTCAGCAGGATCAGATGATGAACTGCAGATGGCTGATTGGATACCACTAAGTATAAAGCTTCCTGTTCCTCTCCTATCCCTTGTCTGAGTAGCTAGTTGCTAGGCTTATTACTGCTTAGATCTCTAAGACCAAGTCCTTGCTTGGTAGCTGCTACTTGTTCTTACTAGCACACCTTGTCTCTGTCCCTGTCACCACCCCTGGTTCCTGCTTCCTTGCACTAACCGTAGTTGATGTGTCTGGCGTGACCCTTCATATGACCTTGACCCTGACCCTACTGCAGGCTCCCACCAGTAGGTCAGAGAGCCCACACTACTGGCCCTGACAGATGCCCAAGTCCCTTTCTTGGGTTGACACAATTAACATGACCCGTGTAAGAGTAGTTCACATTTTTCCCCTTCCTATATAAACAACTTTGCATTTAACAATATAGATTTTCATTTCATTTGTATCATTTTAAGCTGAGGTGTTAAAAGAGAGACTATTACAGTGTGAGTCACCTAATTAAAGTAATGGCATGTGACCTGTCAGGCTGGAAGTGCACTGTTTATACCAAAAGCTGGACTATGGGAATGTTAACTGGACACAAAGGGTCAGATTCTGCCCTCATTTTCTCTTGCTTTACACAGGTGTAATTTCACTGACTACAATGGAGTTATTCCAGAGTTGCATCAGCATTCCTGAGAGCAGAATTTGCCCTTTAGATGGCTTATCTGAATTCACACTTTTCTAATTCTCTCCCCATTGCACTTTCTCCGGTGCAACCTCAGCAGGGCTAGCAACAGTTTGTTAGTGGGTAGGCACTGATATTGATTTCAGTATCTGGGCTGTACTGCACATGGAATGGACCACATAGAGTGGCTGGCCCCAGACTCCTCCTTCTTGAAGTCAGCTCATACCTTCTCGTTCTTCACAGTTCATCCACGGCTTGAAGTACCTGCACTCTGCAGAATCCCCTTCCCTCATTCTACAGGATTTTCTTTCAGCATAGAGGTGAACATTTGGGATATTTTTAGGTAGGTCTTTCTGTGCTAAATTGTACAAAGGATCATGAGGCTAAGGCAGCCTAGTAATATTTAGCCAGATATTGACCAAAGTAGGTCAAAAGTTTTCCCTAGAGATGTGTTGTTGATGGACAAAATGGTGAAAATTTCAAAATATTCATCAAAAAATGGTGGGGGCGGGGTTGTCAGTAAAAAAGAGAAATTGTAAGAGGCTGCCGAAAATAGAAAGGTTTCAATAAAGAACTAAAAGCTTTTGAACGGAAATGCAGATGAAAATGAAAAAATATCAAAAATTTTCACATGGAAAAAAATTTCCCAGTCGGTGCCAAAAGTGAATGAGCCAAATCCTTGGGCCAGACTCCTTGTGGGTGTAAATTAGCATAGCTCAGTTGCACTCAATGGAGTGGTGTAAACTGACATAAGCACAGAATTTGGCACCTCCTCTGATAAAAGAACCAACAAAGAACCAACCAGCAGAACGCCTTCTGCTCTGAGCTACCCTGGTGTAAACCCAGTGTAGCCTCATAAACTTCTAGGGTGACCAGACAGCAAGCGTGAAAAATCAGGATGGAGTGGGGGGTAATAGGAGACTATACAATAAAATGACCCAAAAATTGAGACTGTCCTCACAAAATCGGGACATCTGCTCACCCTATACACTTCACTGGAGCACATTGAGATTTACAGCAGCACTGAGAGGGAGATTCTTCCACTAGCCCCTTCACTTTGCTCAGAAATGGTTGACGTTTTATCATTCTGCACACTGAGCATTGTGATCTGTGTGACCAGAGCCAAGCTGGGAGTGGTTTTTGCTCGCTTTGCATTGAAGAGTGGGGATTAGCTTAGTCAGGAGTGTTTACGTTTGCATGCGGGGACAACCCCTTTACTCTGGTTTGACAGGACATGGAATTCTGTCCCTCAGAAATGAAGAGGAGCAAGGCGGGGGAGACAGGACAGAGAAATTGCTCTCAGCTGAAGGCCTGATTTTGATCTCATTTACATCAGTGTAAATTGGGAGCAACTCCGCAGACATCTGGAGTTACATTAGAGTGAAGCTGTAAGTGAGAGGAAAATCAGGCCCTGGGTTACTTAGCTACTCACCTTGCTAATTTGCTAATGAGCTGGAGAGCCTCCATTATTAGCATGTATTTATTTTCCTTCTGCTTCACCACTAGAATCCCTGCCATGTCAAAATCTCCCTGACATTTCAGCCATTTACGTTATCCTCTTGCATCCCTCCACCCCCCCCAACAACAAATGAATATTATAGGGATAAATAGCATCTGCCATCCTTCAGACTCAGCTTTGCACGCTCACCCACATGGATGTGAAAGTAAAAAATGGCCTTTTATGTGCTGCAGAAGTTCATAACGTTCCTGTCTTTACAGCAATTGAGTGCAAAAGAAATAAAATCAATAAAATATTCAAAGCTTTCACATTATAAGCGCTAGCAAAACTTCTTACCAAATGTTTACTGTACAATAAATTCTATTAAAAAGCCCAAGCTTGCATGGTTAAGGGGGGTACAGGGTGGGGGTGGAATGTTGTCACTTTAATTGCAATGGCATAAATATTTGATATTCAGTAAATTAGATCTGTAGCTATGAAAACATTCTTGCAAATGGATTTTTACCTGTAGCACAGTGCCATTAGCAGGAGAAAGTCAGCACAGCCCCGGGGCCTGTAATTAACTCAGCCCAAGCAGAACTAAATATTTTTGACAGTTTTCCTGGTCTGGAATTAACTGTCATAGCAGAGAATGAAAGAAAGTGCATTGTCACATTATGTTTACGTAAAGTCTGTAAAATGCTGTGTTTTTTATTTTTGTTTTGCTAAGTCTGGGTTTCATGCCCCATTATTTTTTTCATCTTTAGAGACAAGCTTAAAAGCAACTAATGATGTATTTTATATCCTCAGACTAGTATCGAAGCCTTCTGAAAAAAGGGGAAATACATTAGCTCAGTAATTCAATTTTTCCCTTCTATAATAAAGCATGGAACACTGTGTGCTGGTATAAATCATAATACTGTGACATTTGAAGACATTAGAAACTGTGTTTTTTCCTATCTGAATCAAGAGTCTCAGATAATAAGCAGTTGTCTAGCCAATGTCTGTTTGTCTATCTTACTAGGTTTGGGGGTTTTGTGTGTGTGTGTTTTTGTATTTATGAAAATAACTGTCACTCTAGTGAAATGCAAACCCTTGAGGGCAAATCTATTTAATGCTTCCCTGAAAGCTACTTATTGTCCAGTAGCTCAGAGGAAATCAGTACAGCAATAATTGAAGGGTTGTGTTGGGTTTCCTGACACATTGTCCTAGAAATTATTTTACCTGGAATAAAAAAGGTTGTTTTTACTGAAAGAGTTCTGTTGCAGTAAGAATGCTTATAAACCATAGGATTAAAGTAGAAATGACACGTAAACATAGAATGATAACCCAAAGAGGGCAAATATTATAGCTTATGTTAAAAAGAAAATTTTAAAAACTGTTTGTTTACCTAGAATATCTATATCTATTTATGTATCTGTACAGAGAGAGAGAGAGAGAGATGTGCAAAAGCGTGTAGTGTGTTCTCATGTTTTTCTTTGCTGACAGATTGAGAAGACAAGCAAATAAGGACTCAAAACTACCAGATTTTTTTCAGGGAAATTGCCAAGCAGCAACAAAAAAATCTAGAAGAAATTACAGCTATTTCAGGACTCTTTCTTTGTAGCATTGCCAGGAACGTTCTTCTCGGAAATAATTCATGATCCTTTTATTATGAATTTCTGAGTGTCTCAGTAAAAGAAGAGGGAAAAAAACACCAACCCCCCAAACCCCTCTTTTCCCAAGATACAGCACACAAGACATTTTTATTTTGTAATTCATTTCAGCATAGAAGTCCTTCTGTTTTTGCTACACAAATGTCAGCTTTGTTGAGAGGCTTTTTTTTAAATGGTTTCTAATCAATTTACAGTTGCCTGTTAGCGTTAACCTTCTGTTTTGTCAGTTTCAGCATCTTCTGATGTGTAAAAAACAGCTTTTTGACTAACAAGCCAAATATTAAGAAAGAAAGAAAGAAAGAATCTGAAGATAAACACCCTCCATATGCAGGGAACAGTGAATGAACTTTCCAGTCACAATGGGAAAGGGACCCTAACATGCACAGGATAAACAAGAGACAGCAGATGAGAACTTAACTGCTTTTGACAATCAGAGGTTCAGTTTCAAGTGACTTCATTCAGGTTAGAAATTGCAGCCTCTGCAATAAAGGACCTTAATTGTTCTTATCTGTAGCTATTTAAGGGCCAGATCTGGTGAGGTGCTGAGTGCACAGCAGAAGTCAATGGGCGCTTCAGGGGCATAGCACTTGGCTGGAAGCGCTCAGCACCTTACAGGCCCAGTCCAAAATGGAAGATGATCATTGCTACCAAGATGGCTGCAGCTGCATATCCTATTACCAAATTAACCAAATTACAGTACACAGTATTATTACTAAATTAATTAGTGCAGTTAGGCAGTGAGAGATGGAGCAATGTGTGTTCTTGTTAGTTTTCTTTTTTGTATCAGACATTTACTTGCCCTTGTAGACCCTAAGGTCTGGTTTATACTAAAAATTTAGGTTGACCTAACTACACTGGTCTGGGGTGTGAAAAATTCCCACTCATTAAGCTGACCTAAGCCCCAGTGTACACAGCGCTAAGTCAACAGCAGAATTTTCCTGCCAACCTAGCAACCGCCTCTCGAAGAAGTGGATTCACTACAGTGATGAAAGACCCACTTTTGTCATTGCAGTAAGTGTCTCTCCTATCGCAGTGCAGTG